>NC_083714.1:75582451-78082451 GCF_033118175.1 Dama dama
TGCCAGGCTGGATGAATCACAAGCTGGAATCAAGATTTCTGGGGGCAGTATCAATAACCTCAGATATTCAGATGACACCACCCTTATTGCAGCAAGCGAACAAGAATTAAAGAGCCTCTTGATGAAGGTGAAAGAGTAGAGATGGAAAGGTTTAAAACTCAGCATTCAAAAAACTAAGATCTTGGCATCCAGTCCCATCACTTCATGGCAAATGCATGGAGAAACAATGAACACAGTGACAGATTTTATTTTCTTTGGCTCCAAAATCACTGTGGATGGTGACTGCAGCCATGAAATTAAAAGACACTTACTCCTTGGAAGAAAAGGAATGACAAACCTAGACAGTTTATTAAAAAGCAGATATTCTTTTACTGACAAATGTCCATATAGTCAAAGATTTGGCTTTTCCAGTAGTCATGTATGGCTGTGATAGCTGGACAATAAAAAAAAAAAAAAAGCTGAATGCTAAATAATTGATGTCTTTGAACTGTGGAGTTGGAGAAGACTCTTGAAAGTCCCTTGGACAGCAAGGACATCAAACCAGTCAATCCTAAGGTACTCAATCCTGAATATTCATTGCAAGGACTGATTCTGAAACTGAAGCTCCAATACTCTGGCCACCTGACGAGGAGAACTGATTCACTGGAAAAGACCCTTATGCTGGGAAAGATTGAAGGCAGGAGGGGAATGGGATGACAGAGAATGAGATGTTTGGATGTAAACACCAACTCAATGGACATGAGTTTGAGCATACTCCAGGAGATGATGAAGGGCAGGGAAGCCTGGCATGCTGTAGTCCATGGGGTCACAAAGAGCCATACACAACTGAGCACCTGAACAACTACCCAAAAGAATGAAGTGTCTGGGCCAAAGCAGAGGTGACGTGAAACTGTGGATGTGTCTGGTGGTGAAAGTAAAATTTAATGTTGTAAAGAACAATATGGACTTGAACTTGAGCAAAGTCTGGGAGATTGTGGAGGACAGAGAATCCTGACATGCTACAGTCCATGGAGTTGCAAAGAACTGGACACAACTTAGTGACCAACCAACAACAGCAACCACAAAATTAAGTATTAGGCAATTAAGTATCATAAAAAGAAAGAAGATAAATCTCTAGAAACAAAAAAACCTAATGAAATGGAGTTATAAGATCATATACTTAATTTTCCTAATACTTAATTTTCCTTGCATCTGAATTATTTTCTGTACATTAGGCAAAGTAGGTTTTTCTCCTATTCTTTATGTACTGGCCTCCTAGTGAAGGAGAACCCCACCCATCAGCCCAACCAGTGAATTTGGGTACCTTAAACAACTCTTTTTCTCTGAAGGGAGAAGCAGGCAGCTAAGGGTTTTTTGCTTGCTCTTTGTGCTCTTTGAACTATGACTATCTGAGTGTATAAACTGAAGTGAGGGGAAAATAGAAAAGAAAGGATCAATATAAGAGATGCTTCATAGGTAAGAGCAATAGAACTTGATAGAATGAAAAAAGGAAAGAGTTGATGATTCTTTATTTCATTCATTCAGATATTCATTTATTAACTCATTCAATTTGTATTGAGTACCTGCTGTGTAGGTATAGTTCTTGGTCCTTTAGAAACCAAGAAATAGTGCCTACTTGCATGGAGTTAGAAATGTTTAGCAAGAATGGCTGGACTGAGCATGATGCTATCAAGTGATGTAAAGAATGGAGTATTAAAAGTAAATTGTTTAAGAGAGGAGGAGTTTGGGGGATTTTGAGGTTCTCTTCTGAAAAAAATAAGGAAGCTATGCTTATTTAGCAGATTCTCAGTTCAGTTCAATTCAGTCACTCAGTCGAGGCCAACTCTTTGCAACCCCATGGACTGCAGCACCCCACTCCCTGATAATCACCAGATCCTGGAGCTTGCTCAAAGTCACATCCATTGAGTCGGTGATGCCATCAACCATCTCATCCTCTGTCATCACCTTCTCCTCCTGCCTTCAATCTTCCCCAACATCAGGATCTTTGCCAGTGAGTTAGTTCTTCACATCAGGTGGCCAAAGTTTGGAGCTTCAGCTTCAGCATCAGCCCTTCCAATGAATATTCAGGGCTGATTACCTTTAGGATTGGCTGGTTTGATGTCCTTGTAGTCCAAGGGACTCCCGCATCTTCTAGCTAGAGATATATAATAGGGGAATTATCAGTGTAAAGTTATCAGAGGTATGGAAATAAATGAGATCATCATGAAGTGAAGTGAAGTGAAAGTTACTCAGTTGTATCTGACTGTTTGTGACCCCATGGACTATATAGTCCATGGAATTCTCCAGACCAGAAAACTGAAGTCGGTAGCCTTTCCCTTCTCCAGAGGATCTTCTCAACCCAAAGATTGAACCCTGGTCTTCTGCATTGCTGGCAGATTCTTTACCAGCTTATCCACAAGGAAAGCCGTAGATCATCATGTTGATATATAAAATTGGAGATGTTCAGTGCTATAACCTGGGAAACATTCAAAAAGGCAAGAAAAGGTCACTGAGATGAATCATCAAGAGAGCTGTTTTCTAGAAACCAAAGGAAGGGATAGTTTAATGAAGGAAAGGAAACTCAGTAGTGACAAATATCCCAGGGAGACCAAAATAAACAGGACCTGAAATGTGTGAATTGGATTTGACAACTAGCTGGTAATAGAGAACCTGTATGAGAATTATATATATAGCTATGGTATATATGTATGTATAGTTATCGTTATTCAATCATATATCAAACCTTTTTTATGTCTTCTGTAAAACCTGAGAGGTACTGTGCACATGATATATACTCAGCAAATATTTTCTAAAACAAATAACATGGCCATTCTGCCTGTGTTGACTGTATTAAGGAATAATGAAGATTTCTGCAGAAGCGGCTCAAGCCTTGTTATATAAACATTGGTGACTGAGTAAGCTAAAAATATCAATCTTCCCCCCAAATATCTTGTATGATAGTGTTCTTTTAGGAAATTATTTTATGTCATTGCAAAAGTTATTTGTGATTAAAAACCGTTCACATTTACTTAGCAACTCAGTTGTAAAATCTCTCATTTGCAGTATAATATTTACAAATTTTCACATCACTTTGATGTGCAAAAACTACTCTAACCCTTAGTATAATTCTGTGAGGTGTGTAATTCTGGTGAGGTTTTATAATTCCAGTTTTACTTGCAAAGATACAGAGACTTGAGAAGATAAGTTATTTATAAAGTCATTCAGCTAGTAAATGACAAAAAATATGCAGCTGAAACTCAACTATTCAAGCATAGAACTCTGTTTACCGTAAAGCATCTGTCTTCTTTTACTCCATAATCAGGTGTCTGCACTGAATTTTGTTCTAGAGTGTTGTACCTAGCTCTTATGCATTTCTAAATGTATTAAAATTGTTTCTTACACATCTCTGCCCAGTTTATTAATATTACAGAACCTCAGTGATATTTGAAACCATTGTTTTGATTAGATGGATTGTAACCAACATTTGTTTAGCCTTAGTAATGGATGACAATTGTTAAACAAATATGGTTGAGTTTATTAATACATAAGTTCAATTTTTATAGTACCTGAAATTTTCAATTCATAAAGTAGAAGAATAAAATAGATCACAAAAGTCAGAAAAAACTAAAATAAATAAATAAAGAAAGAAAGAACATGCACTCAAGGTGAAATATACCACAAGGCTATAATTTAAATGACCACGTTTTTTAGTCCTTCTCACATATTAGAAGATAGAGGCATGTCCATAATTCCTTGAAAGAGTAATGAATGCTATGTGTGTGTATCAAGGAGAAACTAGACCTGTCAATAAATGGTGAAAAAGAGTGTCTAAAAACAAAAGACAATAGCTATCACCGGATAAGATCTTAAAAGTTTCATTCTGGTGTGTAAATCATATTCAAATAGGCATCTTCAATTTACATGAAGAAGTAACGGAAGATTCATTTTCAGCTCATAAGTGATAGACTGGAAATCTAAAAAAGGAAGTTATTCTCAATTCTCGTAGGAAACCAATTTACCTCATAGTTTCTTGAAAATTTCAAAAACTTTGGCTTTTGAATTGCTATATATTAGCCACAAAAATATAGGTTAAATGCATAAGCCAATTTTAGCTACCCACAGTAAAGGTTCATTTTGCTCATTGGTTTAGGAACATTGTGGACTATATCTTGTCTACTAGTCTATTTTATACATTTTCCAAACTCTTGTCAACTAATTCCAGTGACAATCATACTAACATAATATGAAAATGCTACATTGTAGTTGAGCATGCTTGAAAGACATGGAAACAAATTTAATATGATACACTGTTTTCATTCTTTCTAAATTGAGGAAGGGGTATAGGAATTTAGAGTGAGCAAAGTGATTATTAATCTTTAAAATTACATCTCTTAAACCTTTAAACTATATTTTAAAACAATGTTATTTAAATTATTATAACAGCTTTATTATATATACATAGATAAATTTTTCTCTACATTGTAGTATGTAGAAATATAAATTATTTGCTTTAAAATTATCAAACACATTTCACATGAGAGGGAATCAATTGACAGTGTAACAAAATGATAGAAATATTTTATTGAGTTGTACTATTGATACTTTTGGACAAGGAAATGGCATCCCACTCCAGTATTCTTGCCTGGAGAATCCCAAGGACAGGGGAGCCTGGCAGGCTACAGTCCATGGGGTTGCAAAGAGTCAGATATGACCGAGTAACTAAACACTCACACTTTGACATGTTGGCTATGTCTTCATCAAAACATCCATTCACTGTTAAGAGAAAGACTGGATCAGGACACTGAGCTATTAAGCATCAGGTATTCTGGAACTTTTTAAAACCAAAAAGCATGATTGTTTGACAATTTGCTATTACACTGCAAACAACACTACTTGAATGTAGCCAGATATAGATATAGACTTGATTCCCATGATTATCATGTTCTGTGTCAGGGGAATATTATTTCTTAAAGTAGAAATGAATCAATGCCAATAAGGTAAATATAATTTAAAATAGTATACCACTGATCTACTTTTCAACATTTTCAACTTTGCAGATATCACTTAAAGTGTTAAGGTTCAAGTTAAGCTATTTTTTTCTACCATATTTGCCAAATGACATCTTATACATTTGTTTTTTGGAAAAGAAATCTTTAGAGATTCATTCACTCATTCAACAAATGTTTGTACCTCTACTAGCTTAAAGCTCAACATTCAGAAAACTAAGATCATGGCTTCTGTTCCCATCACTTCATGGGAAATAGATGGGGAAACAGTGGCTGACTTTATTTTTGGGGGCTCCAAAATCACTGCAGATGGTGACTGCAGCCGTGAAATTAAAAGACACTTACTGCTTGGAAGGAAAGTTATGACCAACCTAGACAGCATATTAAAAAGCAGAGACATTACTTTGCCATCAAAGGTCCATCTAGTCAAGTCTATGGTTTTTCCAGTGGTCATGTATGGATGTGAGAGTTGGACTGTGAAGAAAGCTGATCACCAAAAAATTGATGCTTTTGAACTGTGGTGTTGGAGAAGACTCTTGAGAGTCCCTTGGACTGCAAGGAGATCCAACCAGTCCATCCTAAAGGAAATCAGTCCTGGTTGTTCATTGGAAGGACTGATGCTGAAGCTGAAACTCCAGTACTTTGGCCACCTCATGCGGAGAGTTGTCTCATTGGGGAAGACCCTGATGCTAGGAGACATTGGGGGCAGGAGGAGAAGGGGACAACAGAGGATGAGATGGCTGGATGGCATCACCGACTCGATGGACATGAGAGTTTGAGTAAACTTCGGGAGTTGGTGATGGACAGGGAGCCCTGGAGTGCTGAGATTCATGGGGTCACAAAGAGTCTGACAAGACTGAGCGACTGAACTGAACTGAGCTGAATGTGCTAAGTACTATTTTAGACAAAAATTTATTCCATAATGGAGTTTACATTCTATTGAGGAAATATAGGAAATAAAATTAAATGTGTAATAAGATGGTTAAATATGCTATAAAGAAATAAAAATAGAACAGAGAGACACAGAGTTAGTTTTGCAATTTTTAAATGCTTGTTTAGAGACGATCTGCCTATAAAGATGGCATTAAATAAAGTATTGAAATAGATAAGGAAACTAATCATGTGTATTTAGAATACCCAGGAAGTGAGAAAAGACATCCCTGAAGTAGTACCAAGACTGTAGTTTTCAAAATATAGAAAAGAACATTACAGCATACTGACACATGTATATGGAATTTAGAAAGGTGATAACGATAACCCTATATGCAGAACAGAAAAAGAGACACAGAAATACAGAACAGACTTTTGAACTTTGTGGGAGAATGTGAGGGTGGGATATTTCAAAAGAACAGCCTGTATACTATCTATGGTGAAACAGATCACCAGCCCAGGTGGGATGCACGAGACAAGTGCTCCGGCCTGGTGCACTGGGAAGACCCAGAGGAATCGGGTGGAGAGGGAGGTGGGAGGGGGGATCGGGATTGGGAATACATGTAAATCCATGGCTGATTCATATCAATGTATGACAAAACCCACTGGAAAAAAAATAATAATAATAATAATAAATTAAAAAAAAAAAAGAAAAGAGGCCCTTGTGGCTGGAATTATATGGGCAAAAATGTGAAATTAACAGTATGTGAGGTCAGAGGTATTTGATGGGCCAAATAGTGCAAAGCCTAGTAGCCTGTTCCAAGAATTAGGGCTTTTACTCATAGATAAGTAACCATTTGCATGGTTTTGAGCAAAATAATTGCATTAAGTTTTTCAGTTCAGTTCAGTCACTCAGTCATGTCTGACTCTTTGAGACCCCATGGACTGCAGCACGCCAGGCTTCCCTGTCCATCACCAGCTCCTGGAGTTTACCTAAGCTCATGTCCACTGAGTCAGTGATGCCATCCAACTATCTCATCCTCTGTCATCCCCGTCTCCTCCCGCCTTCAATCTTTCCCAGTATCAGAGTCTTTTCAAATGAGTCAGCTCTTTGCATCAGGTGGCCAAAATATTGGAGTTTCAGCTTCAAAATCAGTCCTTCCAATGAATATTCAGGACTGATTTCCTTTAGGATTCACTGGTTGGATCTCCTTGCTGTCCAAGGGACTCTCAAGAGTCTTCTCCAACACCTCAGTTCAAAAGCATCAATTTTTCGGCGCTCAGCTTCCTTTAGAGTCCAACTCTCACATCCGTACATGACTGCTGGAAAAACCATAGCCTTGACTAGACGGATCTTTGTTGGCAAAGTAACATCTCTGCTTTTTAATATGCTGTCTAGGTTGGTCATAACTTTTCTTCCAAGGAGTAAGTGTCTTTTAATTTCATGGCTGCAGTCACCACCTGCAGTGATTTTGTAGCCCCAAAAAATAAAGTCAGCCACTGTTTCCACTGTTTCTCCATCTATTTCTCATGAAGTGACGGGACTGGATGCCATGATCTTTGTTAAGTTTTTACTCTTCTTTTATTAGCTAATTAAGCTTTTTTTCTCTGAACAACTGGAGAAATGGAATGCCCATTAACTGAAAGAGGAAAGAATTTCAACGAATCAAATTTGGAAGAGGTATAAGAGATTCAGTTTTGAATACATTAAGCTTTGGTTGTTCAGACATCTAAGTAAGACTTTCAATAGGTTATCAGATGGATATATGAATATGATATTAAGGAAGAGGTCCAGGCTGGAGTTATAAATATGAGACTTATCAGAATATTGATGTGACAATATTGCAATTCAATTATGTCACTAACGACTTGGAGTTATCACAGACCACATAAATTCAAGGCAAAGTTCCCAACAAAATTGCTCTCCTATCAGATGCCAGCCAAAATTTCAGTTCTCCAGGCCACTCACACTCTGAAAAACTGGCTATAAATTTGGGGGTTCCCATGCTGCTGTCAGGTTTAATAATTTTCTAGAACAACTCACAGAAGTATGAGAGTTTTGCACTCACAATTTCAAGTTATTGTAGAAGATAAAAATCAGGACCAGCCACATGAAAATACCAATATGGCAAGGTCTGGAAAGGTCCTGAACATGGTGCATCCATAGCCTCTCCTCATGAAATCATGGTGTGTCATCTCCCAACACATAAAGGTGTTTCCCAACAAGGAAACTCCACAGAATCATTGTCCAAGGTTTTATTGAGATGTCAATAAAGGTAAAATTAGGCATGATTGATTAACTCAAGGGCCATGCGGTTGAATTCAACCTCTGACCTAAAGTTGGTCTTTCTGGTGTGTTCTGTCTCCATTCCAAATCATCTCATTAATACAATATAAGTTATTTAGTTTGAGTGAGTTTGTTAACATAAATTATCTTGACCCACCATGAATAACACCTTTCATGTGTGAAATTTGAAGTGTTTAGAGGTTCCCTCTAAGGAGTGAGGCACAAAAAGCAGATAAATTATTACACAATAGATGGTATTTAAGGTCATGACACTAGAATGAGATTGCCTAGAGAAAGTGTGTAGATAGAAACAAGGAGAAGCCAAAGGACGGATTGAAGTTGAGGGTGTAAAAGTAAAAGAGTCTGAGGGTGTAAAAGTAAAGAGTCAAGTAGTAGGTGAATTGAGTGTCTTAGAAATGAAACAAAGAAAGTGATGGGGAAAAAATGGCCAAGTATGTTAAATGCTGCTGATAGATCAGGTATGGTGAGCTCCTAAAAGGACCATATGTATAGCAGGAAGCAGATATTAGTGTAAATGTAACTATAAAAAAAGTAGTTCAATGGTGTGATGATAGCAAAATTCTGATTAGTGTGGATCCAGAAGAGAAATGGAAAAGGTGAATTTGGCTGAAAGATGTGTGAGAGATCTTTGTGTATTTCCTGAAACTTTTGTACACATTTTATTTCAATATAAAACCTAAACAATAAACAGAAAAATAATTTGAGTAGAGGAATTAGGAAAATTAATTGTACATAACTTTTTCAATGAATTTTCCTGTAAAGGAAAGGAATGCAACAGTAGCTGGATGGAGAAGTGGAGTTAAGAAATTTTGTTTCATTTTGGTAAAATAAGACAAATAGCAACATGTTTTCCCTACTGATTGGGGTGGGTGATCCCTGCAGATGGTGACTGCAGCCATAAAATTAGAAGACACTTACTTCTTGGAAGGGAAGTTATGACCAACCTAGATAGCATATTAAAAAGCAGAGACATTACTTTGCCAACAAAGCTCCATCTGGTCAAGGCTATGGTTTTTCCAGTGGTCATGTATGGATGTGAGAGTTGGACTGTGAAGAAAGCTGAGGGCCGAAAAATTGATGCTTTTGAACTGGGGTGTTGGCGAAGACTCTTGAGAGTCCCTTGGACTGCAAGGAGATTCAACCAGTCCATCCTGAAGGAGATAAGTTCTGGGTGCTCATTCGAAGGACTGATACTGAAGCTGAAACTCCAATACTTTGGCCACCTCATGCGAAGAGTTGACTCATTGGAAAAGACTGGTGCTTGGAGGGATTGGGGGCAGGAGCAGAAGGGGACGACAGAGGATGAGATGGCTGGATGGCTTCACCGACTTGATGGGCATGAATTTGAGTAAACTCCGGGGGTTTGTGATGGACAGGGAGGCCTGGCGTGTTGGGATTCATGGGGTCTCAAAGAGTCGGACACAACTGAGCGACTGAACTGAACTGAACTGAACTGGGGTGGGTGGAATGGGAAGGAGAAGGATTTCTGGAAGAATATCCTTTAGTAACTGATGGGGATTAGGAATCTTATACTCTAGTGGTTGGGCTGGCCTTAGCTAAGAGCATGGTCGTTGTACTCAGTGACATCAAAGAGGGCAGAATATATGGGCACAGATACAGGTAATTAGGTAGAAGGGTTAGTGAGAGCCTGCAGAAATTCTCTTCTGATTGTCTCAGTTTTCTCTGTGAAATAGGAAGCACAGTTAATAGATGGGAATGAGAATGCATAGGAGGAGGTTTTGGAGATTTCTAGAGAGAAGAGAAAGTATGAAATAGTTATTTAGTACAGTAGGAGAATGAAAGTACCATAGGAATACAGAATGATTGCTGACCAACATTTGATGCTCATTTGAGTTTCATGGTCATGAATTTTATGTGAGAGCACTAAGTATTATTCTTTTTCTCCAGCCATATTCAGCTGCCTACATGCAGGCACTGTGTACACTAAGTGCTGTATTAAACCAAGGTTTTATTCCTGCTAAATGAGTAGGAGCAACGTAGTGGAGAATATATTCAAAGTAGTGATTATAATGATTGGAATTAGTGGAAGTAGTGAAGGTTAGCAGCAAATATTTGCACAATTATCTACAAGAGATAAAGTGGTAGATTTTATTATTTATGAGTAATGTTGTTAGTGTTTTTGTTACAGAAGTATTTTTTAAATAGAAAGCAGAATTGTTAGTACTACTTATCTATTTGATAAGTTTATGAAAATAGCAGTATTTTTAAGTGGCAGACTTGAATATAAAGCTGATGGTTGTTGTCTTTCACTTTGATAGTTTTTAAAAATTATTGCCCATAGCATTATAGAAAATAAGGATTGACTTTCATTTTAGAGCTCACAGTTCTAATATAATTATGTTATCTGAGATTTAAAATTAAAAATTGCTTTAATTTTAAACATTTCCCCTTTTTATCATTGTTTCAAGCACAGCCCTTTTGATGGCAGCCATACATTTTATTGAATGGCTATTTTCCATACTTCTCTATCACATCATCCAATCCCTCACTGAATTAAATAAATTCAATCTGTCATGTAGTAGTTGGTCATTAATTGATTGTAGATTTCTTTATGACTGTTGTGGGCAATAGTTTCATAAGTTATAAAGTAGAGAAAGTTAAATATGAAATAAAATCTCAACTAACCTAAAACTTTATTAATTTTAACCACCCATCTAACCTCCCATTTTAATCTTCTAATTGTAGAAAAAAATCAATCTGTTTATCTTTTTTATTAGCATACTACATGGCAGGTAATAACAAAGAGTGAAGTAAGTATGTATCATACTTTATAATTAACCTAAGGTATGATAGTCCACTGAAAATAGAGTGGAATTAAATGATAAAGAATTTGGTGTTAAATTATGTTTATGCCTATTTTATAATATTAACTGAATTATAAATGTTTCTTAGATTTTGCAGTTTTGCATTCACAAACACATAATTAATATGCAACTTAAAAAATCAGGTTCAGGGACTTTAAAGATCAGAAACAAATTAGTACTTATGATGCAGTCCTCTTTTGTTACAAAGACATGTGGAAGGGGTCCACTGAATCAAATTATAGCTAGGAAGACCAAATGAAAAAGTAGATAATTGATTTTGTGTTATTTTAAGCAATACAATAGATGGTAAAATGGATATGTTAATGCTTTATCTGACCTATATTATAGCCAAATTTACTTCTAACTCATTGGAAACCTCTGTGACTATTCACAAAATGGATTTGAATGGTTACCCCAATATTCAAACTCTTTAAAAAACAGCAATATACTTGCTCTCTAAGAGTGGTAATGGCAGTGTAGGTACACAAACAAAATTAGGGAAGATGTTCTAAACCACTTGCCATAGACATGACCTAAATGTCATATTCTAATGTTAAATCTGATCTGTACTAATCACCTAATCTAAACAGAATTTAGATTATGTTATATAGAATCACATTTTGTTCTAATAGTTAGTTTATATGAATATGCTTATAATAATTAGAAAGCAAAAATTATAATTATTAATCAAACTATTCCACAGTATAGATTACATGTGATCATTCTTTTTAAAAATAAATTTTATGGAACAAATAAAATGAAGCCAAATCACTAAGAGAGGAGTCATCACTAGTATATGCAATAGTATGCTTATTTTTAACTTATAAGCACTTTGCTAAATAAATTCCAAAAAGAACTCCTAAATGAAATGCTGAAATACTTCTTCCTCCTTAAATAAACGTATTAATGCAATATTTTGGCAAAAGAAGAGACAGCAATTGGATGAATAAAAAATCAAACAATCACATACATGTGTTATAGAAAATAACTTTGAAATGTGCCTGGAAAAAATGTGATTTAGTACTGCTATTTCACCACACTCAATGTTACTGAAAACTTTATAGCTATGTATTGTTATCCTAATGCTGCCATCTAGTGAATATCTGAAATTTTGGGAATATAGTTTTCATCTTGGTATTGCAGTACTTATTTAAAAAAATTATACTAAAAGTTATCTTCAAAAGATTCTGGTGTTTATTTTCTCTTGAAAAATAAGAGTAAAGGAAGGATTATGAGTCCAAAGGATAAATAACATACCTGGCTTCAGTTTGGGGAAAATAACTTTTATAAGGTGATGTTAATTTTTAGTCTAGCTATTTAAATTTTCTTGAATTTTATTTCAGTCAACATCTTTTACTATAGTTAACTACTGTTATGGATTCTTCTTCATAAAGGGAGTTTGATTTTGGCACTGTAATAAATATAAAATAATTTTGTATATTCCTTTATTAATAATAATTGAATCATGCTGTGAATTTTTTAATTAATTTAGTTTTAATTGAAGAATAATTGCTTTACAATGCAGTGTTGGTTTCTGCAATATATCAACATGAATCATCCATAGATATACATATGTCCCCTCCCTCTTGAACCTCCCTCCCACCTCCCACCCCACTCCACCACGCTAGGTTAGCAGAGAGCACCAGTTTGAGCTCTGAGACATACAGTAGATTCCCGCTGGCTCTCTGTTTTACATATAGTAATGTATACATTTCAATGCTACTCTCCATTCTTCACACCCTCTCCTTCCCCCTCCCTGTGTCCACAAGTCTGTTCTGTATGTCTGTGTCTCCATTACTGCCCTGCAAATAGGTTCATCAGTACCATCTTTCTAGATTATGTATATATATATACGCATTAATATGCAATATTAGTTTTTTTTTCTTTCTGACTTACTTCACTTCGTATACTAGGCTCGAGGTTCGTTCACCTCATTAGAACCCACTCAAATAAATTCCTTTTAATAGTTGAGTAACATTTCACTGTGTATATGGATCACAACGTCTTTATCCATTCATCTGTCAATGAACGTCTAGGTTGGTTCCATGTCCTAGCTATTGTAAATAGTGCTGCAATGAATGTTGACATAGATGTGTATTTTTAAATTATGGTTTCCTCAGGGTATATGTCCAGTTGTTGGATTGCAGTGTCATGTGGTAGCTTTATTACTAGCTGTTTTAAGGAATCTCCATACTGTTCTCTATAGTGGCTGTGTCAACTTTCATTCCCACATCTGTGCAAGAGGGCTCGCTTTTATCCACATCCACTCCAGCATTTATTATTTGTAGACTTTTTTGTTGATGGCCATACTGACCAGTGTGAGATGATACCTCATTGTAGTTTTGATTTGCTTTTCTCTAATAACAAGTGATGTTGAGCGTCTTTTCATGTGTTTATCCTTCATCTGTATGTCTGTTTTGGAGAAATGTCTATTTAGGTCTTCTGCCCACTTTTTGTAAATTTCAATTTTATTTACTTTTTCACTAAAAACATTTTGTATTGGGTTACGGATGATTAACAGTGTTGTGATAGTTTCAGGTGAACAGTGAGGGGACTCAGCCATGTATATACATGTGTCCATTCTCCCCAAACCCCCCCCCCCCTCACATCCAGGCTGTTCTACATACTTTTTGATTGTGTTGTCTGCTTTTCTAGTATTGAGTTACATGAACTGTTTCTGTATTTCAGGGATTAATTGTTTGTCAATTGCTTCATTTGCTATTATTTTCTGGCATTCTGAAGTTTGCCTCTTCACCTTGTCTATAATTTCTTTTTTTGTAAATATTCTAAGTTTGATTAGGTCCCATGTGTTTATTTTTTATTTCTATTAATCTAGCAGATGTGTCATATTTTCCTGTGATTTATGTTATAGAGTATTTTGTCTCTGTTTTTTTCTAAGAGGTTTATAGTTGCTGATCTTATTTTTAGGTCTTTAATCCATTTTGAATTTATCTTTGTAATGATATTAGGAAGTATTCTAATTTCATTCTTTTATACCTACTTATCCTGGGTGTTCATTGGAAGGACTGATGCTAAAGCTGAAACTCCAGTACTTTGGCCACCTCATGCGAAGAGTTGACTCATTGGAAAAGACCCTGATGCTGGGAGGGATTGGGGGCAGGAGAAGGGGATGACAGAGGATGAGATGGCTGGATGGCATCACTGACTCGATGGGCATAGGTTTGGGTAGACTCCGGGAGTTTGTGATGGACAGGGAGGCCTGGCATGCTGTGATTCATAGGGTCACAAAGAGTCGGACATGACTGAGTGACTGAATTGAACTGAACTAAACTGAACTGTCCAGCTTTCCCAGCAGCACCTATTCAAGAGACTATCTTTTTTCCTTTGTCAAAAATAAGGTGTCCCTATGTGTGTGGGTTTATCTCAGCTCTTTCTACATTGTTCCCTTGATCTGTATTTCTGCTTTTGTGCCATTATATACTGTCTTGATAACTGTAGCTTTGCAGTCTAGTCTGAAGTCAGGAATGTTGATTCTTCCAGCTCCATTCTTCTTTCTTAAGATTGCTTTGGTTAATTTAGGGCCTTTTGTGTTTCCATACAAATTGTGATTTTTTTTATGGTTCTATGAAAAAAATGCCATTTGTAGTGATTCCATTGAATCTGTACATTGCTTTCAGCAGTATAGTCATTTTCTCAGTATCGATTCTTCCAACCCGGGAACATGAAATATCTCTCCATCTGTTCATGTTGTCTTTGATTTCTTTCATCAATGTCTTATATTTTTCTGTATACAGCTCTTTTGTATCCTTAGGTAAGTCTATTCCTAGGTAATTTATTCCTTTTGTTGCAGTTGTAAATGGATTTTATTCCTTAATTTCTCTTTCTGATTTTTCATTGTTAGTATATAGGAATGCAAGATATTCCTATGCATTATTTTTGTATACTGTGACTTTTCTAAATTTGTTGATTGACTCATAATTTTCTGATAGCTTCTTTAGGGTTTTCTATGTATAGTATCATGTCATCTGCAAACAGTGAGAGTTTTACTTCTTTTCCAATCTGGATTCATTTTATTTCTTTTTATTCTCTGACTGCTGTGGCTAGGACTTCCAAAACTTTGTTGAATAATAGTGGTGAGAGTGGGCACCCTTGTCTTGTTCCTGATTTCAGAGGAAATGCTCTAAGATTTTCATGACTGAGAATAATGTTTGCTGTGGGTTTATTATATATGGTCTTTACTATGTTGAGGTAGCTTCCTTCTATGCCCATTTTCTGCAGTTTTTTTTATATATATATATAAATGAGTGCTGAATTTTGTTGAAAGCTTTTTCCTGCATCTATTGATATTATCATATCATTTTTACCTTTCAGTTTGTTAATATGGTGTATCACATTGATTGGTTTGCATATATTGATGTATCCTTGCATTCCTGGGATAAACCCAACTTGATCATGGTGTGTGATATTTTTTAATGTGTTGTTGAATTCTGTTGGCTCAAATTTTGAGGAGAAGTTTTGCATCTATGTCTATCAGTGATACTGGCCTGTAATTTTCTTTTGTAGTGATGTCTATATCTGTTTTTGGTATCAGATGTCTTTATAGAGTGAGTTTGGAAATGTTTCCTCCTCTGAAATTTTTTGGAAGAGTTTGAGAAGAATAAGCAATAACTCTTCTCTAAATGTTTGTTAGAATTCACTTTTGAAGCCATCTGGCCCTGGGCTTGTTTTCTGGGAGACTTTTTTATCACAGTTTCAATTTCAGTGTTTGTGATTGGCTTGTTCATAATTTCTATTTCTTCCTGGTTCAGTCTTGGGAGGTTGAACTTTTCTAAGAATCTGTCCTTTTCTTTCAAGTTGTCCATTTTATTGGCATATAGTTGCTCATAATAGTCTCCTATGGTCCTTTGTATTTCTGCATTGTTGTAACCTCTCTTTTTTCATTTCTATTTTTATTGATTTGATTCTTCTCCCTTTTATTCTTGATGAGTTTGGTTAGTTGTTTGTCAGTTTTGTGTATCTTCTCAAAGAACCAGCTATTAGTGTTATTAATCTTTGCTATTATTTACTTCATTTCTTTTTCATTTATCTCTGCTCTGATTGTTATGATGTGTTTCCTTCTAACTTTGCTTTTGTTTTTGCTGTTGTTTTTCTTTTTCCAGTTGTTTTAGGTGTAAAGTTAGGTTATTGATTTGATATTTTTCTTGCTTTTTGAGATTATGAGATTTTCTAGTTCCTTTTGACCACAAGCCATTTATTGTGGTATTAAATGGGATTAAAACAAACACACAAAACCAAAAAACAAAGCAAGAAACAAAAAATTAACCCCAGAAAGAAATGGTAAATATAAAATCAGAGAAATAATAACAAAGTAACACACACACACACACACACACACACACACACACACACCAACACACACAATCAAAACAGATCAAAGAAAACAAAGCACAAAGAGTGAACTGGCAAGCAAGGGAAACTAAAACTGATATTGACCAATTAAAAGCAAAACCAAAAAAAAAACAAAAAACAAAACAGAAAACAAGACTAAAGCAGAGTGCCAACTGGGAAAGATAGCAAAGGAAACAAAACTAACAAATATGGTGAGATAAAGAAAGAAAATGAAGAACAGAAAAATAATAGAAAAGCAAAGGTAAGTAGAAGTATATAAAAAGATTTATATATATTAATGAATAACTACAGCAGGAAAAGAACAATAAGGAAAGCAGTCAAAATTAATAATTTTGTAAAAAGAAAAAAAAAAAAAACAGAACCACAAAAAAATCAATGTAGTGGTAGAAGTAAATAAAATAAATAAAAAGTGTGATTAAAAGAAGTTCTCAAAGGCTTGAATAGAGTCAATAATGATAATAATAAATCAACAACCACATAAACAGAGGAAAAAAAAAAGAAAAAATCCAAAACCAACTACAGAATGAGTCAAAATTTTAGAGTAATTAAGAAACGTTTTTCTCAGATCTCAACTGTCAGTGTCCCTTCCCTTGATGTGAGTCACATTCCATCTCTGCCTCCCTAGGATTACCTCCAATACTGGGCTGGTCTCTGGATCTGCTGGGGACAGCTCAGACTCTAATCTGGCCCTCTTCTTGCATATTCTTGCCTCCAGTGTCCCCTGCTGCCTGAGCTAGTGTGTTTTCTTTTGTGTGAACTCTCATTGCCTTTTTATATATTCTGTAGACAAAGAGTCTGCCAAGTTAATTCTGTGGATTTAATATGTAGCTTGCACAGCTGGTGGGGAGATTTTCCATCCTCTTCCTTAGTCCCACTGCCCCTGGAGTTTGATTGTGGTATTATCACTATCTCTGCATGTGGGTAATCCACAGGAGTTTGTTCCTGAGGCTGCCCTGGAGGACTTGGGTTTGTCACAGTGAGGACAAGGTGTGAAGCTGGCACAGTTGCTTGGATTGAAAGGACCCTAATAGTTCCAGGTAGGCAGGGGATCTGATGGCCATGGAAGCAAGAGATATGGTACTATTAGGTTTTTTTCTAGCCTCTGGCAGCTTACATTCAAAGGGCCTCTATGGCTGGTCCCTCTCTGTTGCTTGGTCCAGCAGGTGCTTAACGGTCCCCTCTGACTGGGGTCCTTCTTTATTGCTTGGTATGTCAGGCACTTAAAGGGCCACCCTTTCTAGGGTCTTTCTCTATTGTTCAACTGCCATCACTCTCATGTGGGTAGGGAGAGATTAAAGTGATGACTCCAAATCTGTGCATGTCTCAGCATTATCGCCTTGTCTCCATGGCTGCCCAACTGTCCTCCACAGGCATTTCCCACCGTGATCTCTTCCCTCAAGTCCCCTTGGTCTGTTTCCCCACAGTCAACAGCAGATCTCACCCTGGGATTGCTCTCCAATCCCTATGCTCCAGTCCTCAGCTTCCAAGCATTCCAAGGTACTTGAATCCCTGCCTGGGGTATGTAGGGCTGCAGCAAGGATTGTCTGTGTGGTTCTCACTTCATTCAGACTGTCACAGATCAGCTACTGCACTCTCCAACAACCTTGTATGCTTCTCCTCTGTCCCAAGCAATTGCTCTGATGTGGGGATCTGACTCCTGCTTCAATTCCTTCACACCCTGGTGAGTGTCCAGTCCTGCTCAGTCTCCTATTTTCCCCTTCCTTCCTTCATCTTACTGTGTTTTGCCTGGATCTATATATTCCATTCTGGCGGTGAAGGACTCCTGCCCAATTTTAGTGAGTGATCTGGAAGATTATCTTCATCTGAAGATGTATTCCTGATGCATCCATGGACAGAAATGCCCTCCACATCTACTTACTCCTCTGTCATCTTGTCTTTTGCCAAGACTTAGCTAATTATTATTGTGGGCTATGAAAAGCATACTGCACTTGGTAATATTTGTAGGTAACTGCTTTCTATATAACTTTTGCACTTAGATTTATACAGGCAAAGCATATGACTGTATTTGCTTTAGTAAATTACAATGCTCAGTTCAATATTAATTGAAATAAATTGTAGCGTACAACCAAAAAAACATGTTTTTCACTAATCAGTCAGTTCAATCACTCAGTCGTGTCAGACTCCCTGTGACCCCATGGACTGCAGCACACCAGGCCTCCCTGTCCATCACCAATTCCTGGAGTCTACTAAAACTCATGTCGATTGAGTTGATTATGCCATCCTATCATCTCATCCTCTGTCATCTCCTTCTCTTCCTGCCATCAGTTTTTTCAAGCATCAGAGTCTTTTCAAATGAGTCAGTTCTTCACATCAGGTGACCAAAGTATCAGAATTTCAGGTTCAGCATCAATCCTTACAATGAATAATCAGGAGGACTAATTTCTTTAGGATGGACTGGTTGGATTTTTTTTGCTGTCCAAGGAACTCTCTAGAGTCTTCTCCAACACCACAGTTCAAAAGCATCTATTCTTCGATGCTCAGCTTTCCTTAAGGTCCAAATCTCACTTCCACAAATGACTACTGGAAAAAGCCATAGCCTTGACTAGATGGACCTTTGCTGACAAAGTAATGTCTCTGCTTTTTCATATGCTGTCTAGGTTGGTCATAACTTTCCTTCCAAGGAACAAGTGTCTTTCTATTTCATGGCTGCAGTCACCATCTGCAGTGATTTTGAAGCCCAAAAAAACAAAGTTTGCCACAACTGCGACTGTTTCTCCACTTATTTGCCATGAAGTTATGGGACTGGATGCCATGATTTTAGTTTTCTGCATGTTGAGCTTTAAGTCAACGTTTTCACTCTACTCTTTAAATTTCATCACAAGGCTCTTTAGTTCTTCTTTAATTTCCGCCATAAGGGTGGTGTCATTTACATATCTGAGGTTATTGATATTTCTGCCAGCAAACTTGATTCCACCTTGGGATTCTTCCAGTCCAGCATTTCTCATGATGTAATCTGCATAAAAGTTAAATAAGCATAGTGACAATATACAGCCTTGACATACTGCTTTTCCTATTTGGAACCAGTCTGTTGTCCCATGCCCAGTTCTAACTGTTGCTTCCTGACCTGCATACAGGTTTCTCAAGAGGAAGATTAGGTGGTCTGGTAGTCCCATCTCTTTAAATTTTCCATAGTTTATTGTGATCCACACGATCAAAGGCTTTCAGTTCAGTTCAGTCACTCAGTCGTGTCTGACTCCCTGTGACCCCATGAACGGCAGCACAACAGGCCTCGGTGTCCAGCACGAACTCCCAGAGTCCACCCAAACCTCTGTCCATCGAGTTGATGATGCCATCCAACGATCTCATCCTCTGTCATCCCCTTCTCCTCCTGCCTTCAATCTTTCCCAGCATCAGGGTCTTTTCCAAGGAGTCGGCTCTTCATATTAGGTGGCCAAAGTATTGGAGTTTCAGCTTCAACATCAGTCCTTCGAATGAACACCCAGGACTGATCCCCTTTAGGATGGACTGGTTGGAACTCCATGCAGTCCAAAGGACTCTCAAGAGTCTTCTCCAACACCACAGTTCAAAACCATCAATTCTTTAGTGCTCAGCTTTCTTCACCATCCAACTCTCACATCCATACATGACTACTGGAAAAACAATAGCCTTGACTAAATAGACCTTTGTAGGCAAAGTAACATCTCTGTTTTTAAATATGTTATCCAGGTTGGTCATAACTTTCCTTCTAAGGAATAAGCGTTTTTTAATTTCATGGCTGCAATCACCATCTGCAGTGATTTTCGGGGAGACGAGAAAAATAAATTCTGATCCTGTTTTCACTGTTTCCCCATCTCTTTCCCATGAAGTAACAGGACCAGATGCCATGATCTTAGTTTTCTGAATGCTGAGCTTTAGGCCAACTTTTTCACTCTCTTCTTTCACTTTCATCAAGAGGCTCTTTACTTCCTCTTCACTTTCTGCCATAAGAGTGGTGTCATCTGCATATCTGAGATTTCTGATATTTCTCCTGGCAATCTTGATTCCAGCTTGTGCTTCTTCCAGCCCAGCATTTCTCATGATGTATTCTGCATATAAGTTAAATAAGCATGGTGACAGTATACAGCCTGGGCATACTCGTTTTCCTATTTGGAACCAGTCTGTTGTTCCATGTGCAGTTCTAGCTGTTGCTTCCTGACCTGCATACAGGTTTCTCAAGAGGCAGGTCAGGTGGTCTGGTATGCTCATCTCTAACAATTTTCCACAGTTTATTGTAATCCACAGAGTCAAAGACTTTGGCATTGTCAATAAAGCAGAAGTATATATTTTTTTCCTGGAATTCTCTTGCTTTTTTGATGATCCAGCAGATGTTGGCAATTTGATCTCTGTTTCCTCTGCTGTTTTTAAAAGCAGCTTGAACATCTCGAAGTTCATGGTTCATGTATTGTTGAAGCCTGGCCTGGAGAATTTTGAGCATTATTTTGCTAGCATGTGCGATGAGAGCAATTGTGCTGTAGTTCAAACATTCTTCAGCATTACGTTTCTTAGGGATTGGAATGAAAACTGACCTTACCAGTCTTGTGGCTGCTGCTGAGTTTTCTACATTTGCTGGCATACTGACTGCAGCACTTTCACAACATCAACTTTTAGGATTTGAAATAGCTCAACTGAAATTCCATAACCTCCACTAGCTTTGTTCGTAGTGATGCTTTCTAAGGCCCACTTGACTTCACATTCCAGGATGTCTGGCTCTAGGTCAGTGATCACACCATCATGATTATCTGGGTCATGAAGATCTTCTTCTGTATACTTCTGTATATTCTTGCCACCACTTCTTAATATCTTCTGCTTCTGTTAGGTCTATACAATTTCTATCCTTTATTGAACCCATCTTTGTATGAAATGTTCCCTTGGTATCTCTAATTTTCTTGAAGAGATTTCTAGTCTTTCCCATTCGGTTGTTTAGCTCTATTTCTTTGCATTGATCACTGAGGAAGGCTTTCTTATCTCTCCTGGCTATTCTTTGGAACTCTGCATTCAAATGGGACTATCTTTTGCTTTCTCCTTTGCTTTTTGCTTCTCTTCACAGCTATTTGTAAGGCCTCCTCAGACAGCCATTTTGCCTTTTTGCATTTCTTTTCCATGGGGATGGCTTTGATCCCTGTCTCCTGTACAATATCATGAACTTCCATCCATAGTTCATCAGGCACTCTGTCTATCAGACCTAGTCCCTTAACTCTATTTCACACTTCCACTGTATTGTCATAAGGGATTTGACTTAGGTCATATCTGAATGGTCTAGTGGTTTTCCCTACTTTCTCCAGTTTAAGTCTGAATTTGGCAATAAGGAGTTCATGATCTGAGCCACAGTCAGATCCCAGTCTTGTTTTTGCTGACTGTATAGAGCTTCTCCATCTTTGGCTTCAAAGAATATAATCAATCTGATTTCAGTGTTGACCATCTGGTGATGTCCATGTGTAGAGTCCTCTCTTGTGTTGTTGGAAGAGGTTGTTTGCTATGATCAGTGTGTTCTCTGGGCAAAACTCTATTAGCCTTTGCCTTGCTTCATTCTGTATTCCATGGCCAAATTTCCCTGTTACTCCAGGTGTTTCTTGACTTCCTACTTTTGCATTCCAGTCCCCTATTATGAAAAGGATGTCTTTTTTTGGTGTTAGTTCTAAAAGGTCTTGTAGGTCTTCATAGAACCATTCAACTTCAGCTTCTTCGGTGTTACTGGTTGGGCATAGGCTTGGCTTACCATGATATTGAAAGGTTTGCCTTGGAAATGAACAGAGTTCATTCTGTCATTTTTGCGATTGCATCCAAGTACTGCATTTTGGACTCTTTTGTTGACCATGATGGCTACTCCATTTCTTCTAAGTGATTCCTGCCCACAGTAGTAGATATAATGGTCATCTGAGTTAAATTCACCCATTCCAGTCATCTTTTGTTTGCTGATTCCTAGAATGTGGACATTCACTCTTGCCATCTCCTGTTTGACCACTTCCAATTTGCCTTGATTCATGGACCTAACATTCCAGGTTCCTATGCAATATTGCTTGTTACAGCATTGGACCTTGCTTCTTTCACCAGTCACATCCACAACTGGGTATTGTTTTTGCTTTGGCTCCATCCTTTCATTATTTCTGGAGTTATTTCTCTACTGATCTCCAGTAACATATTGGGTACCTACTGACCTGGGGAGTTCCTCTTTCAGTATCCTATCATTTTGCCTTTTCATACTTTTCATGAGGTTCTCAAGGCAAGAATACTGAAGTGGTTTGCCATTCCCTTCTCCAGTGGACCACATTCTGTCAGACCTCTCCACCATGACCTGTCTGTCTCAGGTGGCCCTACACGGAATGGCTCGGTTTCATTGAGTTAGACAAGACTGTGGTCAGTGTGATCAGATTGGCTAGTTTTCTGTGATTATGTTTTCAGTGTGCCTGCCCTTTGATGCCCTCTCGCAACACCGACCATACTACTTGGGTTTCTCCTACCTTGGATGTGGAGTATCTCTTCATGGCTGCTCCAGCAAAGCATAGCTGCTGCTCCTTACCTTGGACGAGGAGTATTTCCTCATGGCTGCCCCTCCTGACCTTGAACGTGGAGTAGCTCCTCTCGGCCACTGCCCATGACCTCAGACGCGGGGTAGCTCCTCTCGGCCATGGCCCCTAGCCTCGGACGTAGGGTAGCTCCTCTCAGCCACCGGCCCTGACCTTGGACGTGGGGTAGCTCCTCTCGGCCGCTCCTGTGCCATCGCAGCCTGGCACTCTCGGTCACTGCCCCTTACCTTGGGCGAGGGGTAGCTCCTCATGGCCACACTTCTGTGTGGTTGGTCACAGCCGGCATGCTTCTGCACGGTCCTGAGTCCAAATAAGGAAACTTCAAACATCCGACTGACTGGATTTCAGAATTTCTATGATTATTATGCAGCCAGTTTCCCCTTTTTTGAAAAGTACTGTCTAATGGGTTCCAGTTTCATCCATCTCATTAGAACTGATTCAAATGAATTCTTTTTAATGGCTGAGTAATATTACATGGTGTATATGTACCACAGCTTCCTTATCCATTCATCTGCTGATGGGCATCTAGGTTGCTTCCATGTCCTGGCTATTATAAACAGTGCTGCAATGAAACTGGAGCCCATTATACAGAGTGAAGTAAGCCAGAAAGATAAAGAACATTACAGCATACTAACACATATATATGGAATTTAGAAAGATGGTAACGATAACCCTATATGCAAAACAGAAAAAGAGACACAGAAGTACAGAACATACTCTTGAACTCTGGGAGAAGGTGAGGGTGCGATGTTTCAAAAGAACAGCACGTATATTATCTATGGTGAAACAGATCACCAGCCCAGGTGGGATGCATGAGACAAGTGCTTGGGCCTGGTACACTGGGAAGACCCAGAGGAATCGGGTGGAGAGGGAGGTGGGAGGGGGGATCGAGATGGGGAATACGTGTAACTCTATGGCTGATTCATATCAATGTATGACAAAACCCACTGAAATGTTGTGAAGTAATTAACCTCCAAATAATAAAAAAATAAATAAAAAAAAAGAAAAGAAAAGTACTGTCCACAGCACTTATAATATGTCTGTCCTGTTGAAACTGTGCAATTTAGATTGGGACTTGAACCCATGGCTTTTTAACTGTTATAGCACACCTGATCTCAAGACTTAATGAGGATTCTTGATGTCTCATCACAGAAAGAATTCAGTGAGAGACAAAGTGATAGGGAGGGAGATTTATTTAGAGAGAAACACACTGCACAGGCAGAATGTGGGTCATCTCAGAAGGTGAGAGTGCACTCAGGGTAAGG
Source organism: Dama dama (assembly GCF_033118175.1). NCBI lineage: Eukaryota > Metazoa > Chordata > Mammalia > Artiodactyla > Cervidae > Dama > Dama dama. The sequence goes on from NC_083714.1 coordinate 75,606,599, forward strand.
GGTTGTCAGCTTTTTATAAGGGTGAGTAATTTCATAGGTTTGTTGCCAACATCTGTTGGATCATCACAAAGGCAAGAGAGTTCCAGAAAAAAAAAATCTACTACTGCTTTATTGATGATGCCAAAGCTTTTGACTGTGCAGATCACAATAAACTGTGGGAAATTCTTCAAGAGATGGAAACACCAGAACACCTTTTCTGCTTCCTGAGAAATCTTTATGCAGGTCAAGAAGCAACTGTTAGGCCTGGAATTGGAACAACAAATGTGTTCCAAATCAGAAAAGGAATATGTCAGGCTGTATATTGTCACTTTGCTTGTTTAACTTATATGCAGAGTACATCATGTGAAATGCTGGGCTGGATGAAGCACAGTCTGGAATCAAGATTGCTGGGAGAAATATCAGTAACCTCAGATATGCGGATGACATCACCTTTATGGCATAAAGCAAAGAAGAACTAAAAAGCCTCTTGATGATAGTGAAAGAGGAGAGTAAAAAGTTGACATAACATTTAGAACATTCAGAAAACTAAGATTGTGGCATTCAGTCCCACCACTTCATGGCAAATAGATGGGGAAACAATGGAAACAGTGAGAGACTTTATTTTGGGGGGCTCCAAAATCACTGTATATGGTGACTGCAGCCTTGAAATTAAAAGACACCTGTTCCTTGGAAGAAAAGCTATAACCAATCTAGACAACATATTAAAAAACAGAGACCTTACTTCTCTAACAAAGATATGTCTATTGAAAATTATGGTTTTTCCAGTAGTATTGTAAGGATGTGAGAGTTGGACCCCAAAGAAAGCTGAGCACTGAAGAATTGATGCTTTTGAACTGTGGTGTTGGAGAAGACTCTTGAGAGTCCCTTGGACAACAAGGAGATGAAAACAGTCCATCCAAAGGAAATCAGTCCTGAACATTCATTGGAAGGACTGATGCTGAAGCTGAAGCTCCAATTCTTTGGCCACCTGATTTGACTGGCTCATTGGAAAAGACCCTGATACTGGGAAATATTGAAGGCAGGAGGAGAAGGGGACCATAGAGGATGAGATGCTTGGATGGCATCACCGACTTGTTAGACATGAGTTTGAAAAAGCACCTGGAGTTGGTGATGTACAGGGAAGCCTGGCTTGCTGCAGTCCATGGGATCACAAAGAGTCAGACATGACTGAATGACTGAACTGAACTGAATGTTAATTAGAAATAGTATTCCAGCTATTTGTGGAAGGTGTGGGAATTTCCAGGAATTGGGCCATGCTCTCCCCCGTTTTTTTTACCTTTAATGGTTAGCATTGGAACAGTCATGGTGCCTGTGGGTGTGTCATTTAGGTTGCTAATGTGTTACAAACAGTGCATATTGAGGCTCAAGGTCTAGTGAAAGTCCATCTTGAACCTATTTGGTTCTAATCTGTTTACATCATATCCTTGGGCTATTTCATTCTTTAATAAGTTGTGCCCTTCTCCCTTCCCTCCTGTTTAACCAGCTGCATGGTAGGTGTGTAGGGGACATATAACTTGTTTCTTTCATTCCCAAGTCTTCAGATGGAGAAAAAATATACTTGAGGTTCTTTACTTATGAAAATATACCTGAGGAGTTTCATCTATAACAACACCTAATTTGGATGATGACTTTGTGCATTTGAAATGTAATAAGATTCTGTAATAGAATGAGAATTTTAAGTTCCTTAGGAAGAGATGGATACATTTTACATGGAAGATGAACAAATAAATTCTTGTCAGAAGAAAGTCTCCTCTTATAGTTTTAAAGATATGTCAATGTGGACTTCCCTGGTAGTCCAGTGTTCAGATTCCGACTGCCAATTCAGGGAACATGGGTTCATTCCCTCATCTGGCAAGATTCTACATGCTGCAGGGCAACTAAGCCTGTATGCCACAACTATTAAGCCTGTGTTCTAGAGCCTGTGCTCTGCAACAAGAGAAGCCACCATAATTAGAAGCCCATGCACCACAATGACAGAGTCATCCATGCTTGCTGCAAGTAGAGAAAGCCCATGTGCAGCAACAAAGACTCAGCACAGCCACAAATAAATAAATAAAAATACATTAATTAATTATTTGAGTTCCTCCTTTCAAGATATGCCACCTAATTCCCCTCCCATTGAGTGTGTTCTGGACTTAGTGGGTCACTTCTAATGAATATAATAAAATGGAAGTGATGGTAGACAACTCCAGAGACTGAGAAAAGGAACTGTGATTTCCTCCTTGCTCCCTCTCTCTTAGATTACTAGGAAATTACCTGCCATTTTTTGAGAAGATGTTCATATCGATAATATCTTAGTCAATTTGATATGCAGTAACAAAATATTATATATATGGGACAGCTAAAGCAGAAAAAAACAGCAAATTTATTTCTCATAGTTTTGGAAGTTGGGAAGTTCTCGAACAAGGTGCTTTCTGATTTGGTGAGAGCCTTTTTCATTATTATCTCATCATATGACAAGGAAAGAGAGGCTGGTAGAAGGTGGTGGGTGATCACACTCTTTCCTGCCTCATCTTCTAAGAGCACTAATCTCTTCATGAGGAATGCACCTTCATGTCCTAATTATCCTCCCATATCCCCATCTTCAAATAACATCATATATAAGATTTGAGCTTCAGCGTATAAATTTGGGGAATACAAACATGTAGTCCATAGCAGAGAAAAACTGAGACCTCCTGACAACAATTTCACAAGGAACTGAGACATGCTGATAATAGCCATGTGAGTGAGCAAGTCATTTTAGAAGTAGACCCTCCAATCCCAGTCAAGTCTTCAGATGACTGAAGCTCTGAATAAGAGCTTGATTGTAAACTCGTGAAGGACTCTGAACCCAAATGACTAGTTAAGCTGCCTTCAGATTCTTGACCTTTAGCAACTATGTGATGTAATTAATGTGTGTTGTTTTAAGCTGGTAATTTTGGGGTAATTGGGGTATCAATAGATTATGATACAAATATTGTTTCAAACAAAATTAGTAAATCTTATTTTCTTAAAGCACTCCATTGATCTCTACACATCACACTTATGGTTTTCTTCTATCTCTGGCTAGTTCTTTTCAGAAGAATTTACTATCCTGTTGCTGATTTATAACTATTTGATTTTATCAGCTGGGCTCTGCTGGCCCTTCATTCCTTTTCTGTCTAAACTCACAACCTAGGTAATCTCTAGACTCCTGGCTTTAAATAAAATCTGTATGAAGATTGCTCCCACATTTACATATACAATCTGCTTACACCTCTCCCTTAAACTTCAGATCAGTGGATCTCCTTGACATTTTCACTTGGGCGTTTCACAGAATGGAGGTGTTTTACCAAACTATGCTCTGCTTCCCCAAATCTGCTTTTTCTCCATTTTCTCTTGCCTCAGGGAAGAGAACTATACCTCTATCCACCCATTTGTCCAAATCAACATAAAGAGAGTCATGTTTGATACTATGCTCATCTTCCACATTCATTTTATCATCAGGTTCTACTGATTCGATCTTCTTGAATACATTTACTTACCACACTCCCTTTTGTCACTCGAGCCCAAGTCACTATCATATCTTGTCTTAACTCCTACAAGAGTCCTCCAGTTTTCTCTTTTCTTTCACTATAGGATATTTTCATACATAACTCAGAGTGGACATATTATTTTTTAACCATAACCAAAATACTATTGTTACTTCTTATAAGCAAACCTTACTTATTTAATATACTTAAATATCCAGTTAATATTCAAACATTAATTCCATGATATCACCAGATATATAGATCATATCTAAATTTCCCTGATTAATTTATTTTTATTTCAGTTCCTGCACATCCAGATCCAAGTAAGACCCATGCATTGTGATTAATCAATGTCTTATAATATTTTTTAATCTATAGGTTTTCTGTTTAATTTATCTTTTTCTTGAATTTAGTTTCTGAAATAACTGGGAATTTTTTATTGTAGAATGTTTAATATTCTGAATTTTGTGAAAATATGATACTTGTTCAGGCTCTTCAAACTGTGCTTTTTGCCTTTTAGTATGCTTTTGTTTAAAGGTATACATGAGGTATTATGTAAAATGAACTACAGTAAACAGGCCTTTAATGATGCATTGTGGTAAAGTCTAGGGGGAAGGGAAGCTTTGTGTAATCCTATGATTAACTCATGGGCTTCCTGGGTGACACAGTGGTAAAGAATATACCTGCCAATGCAGAAGATGCAAGAGACGAGGGCCAGATACCTGGGTCATGAAGATCCCCTGGAAGATGAAATGTCAGAACCGTTCCAGTATTCTTGCCTGGAAAATTCCATGGACAGAGGAGTTTGGCGGGCTACAGTCCATGGGGTCACAAAAAAATAGGACACCACTGACTGACTAGGAACACACACACAGTTAACTCTCTGTCTTTTGGTGAGCCTCTTCTCCTGGACTGTGAACTGCAGTAGTGCTTCTCCTTTACTCCCAACCCCCTTAGGTCAAGAAGAATGGCTAGACAGAGCTAGAAGTGGGTATTTCCTTTCCCTATGTGGAAGGCTACAGCCAGCTGGGATTGAATATTTCCTTTCCCTCAGATAGGTTCAACTGAAAAAAACCCAGCAGATTAGTCTTTGGTTATCTAGTTTCTCCTTGAGGGAAGACCTTGTAAAGAAGAACAGAATGCATCCCACCTGGGCTGGTGATCTGTTTCACCATAGATAGTATACATGCTGTTCTTTTGAAATATCCCACTCTCACCTTCTCCCACAGAGTTCAAAAGTCTGTTCTGTATTTCTGTGTCTCTTTTTCTGTTTTGGAGAGGGAGGTGGGAGGGGGGATCGGGATTGGGAATACATGTAAATCCATGGCTGATTCATATCAATGTATGACAAAACCCACTGGAAAAAAAAATAATAATAATAAAAAAAAAGAAAAAAAAAATAGAAGGAGGAAATAGATGAAAATGATTGTTAAGTTTTGAAGCTGGGGGACCGATACATGGAGTTTTATTATGTTTTACTTTCCATTATTGTGTATATATATATTTGGAAAGTCCCCTAACAAAGTTATTATTTAAAAAAAAAAAAAAGAACAGAATGCTCTGGTATGTTCAAAAGTGATTATTTCTCCACTTCCTCTGCCATAAGCAAAAGATAACTTTTTTCCCCTCTATTCACTGTGAGGACCTGGTAGAACTCTTAGAGATAAAACTCACAAAAGTGGGGGAGCACCCCTATAACTGGTTCCTTCTGGATTTTTTTTTTTTTCTTTTTAGCTCTAAGACTTGTCCACACTGAACATACAATGATTCCTTAATTATAGTTCAGGTTTCCCTGGCACTTGTTCCCTTTTTTTTTTTCTACTCATGAGTCTCTGTACTGGCAAGCCAAGACTCCCTGTATTTTCCTGTCTGTCTCTCTAATCACAGGGCCAGTGATTTACCCTGTGACCACACCTCACTTGTGGATCTAAGAAAAGTTGATTTTTCACTCTCTTCAGCTTTTTGCTTGCTATTGGGATTGGAGTGGTAAATTCTAAGCTCCTTACACGCTAAACTGGAAAACAGAATTCAGTTTAAAATTGAAGTTTGATGAGCAAAAGTGTTATAAACACTGTAGACTTGTGCCTTTTTATGACATTCTTAGATCATATAATTGTGCACAGTTGAAGTTTATGCTTATCAAATTTGAGAATAAGAAATTCAGTGAACTTTGCCCACAAATCATATTATTTGTTAAGTCCATCCATATTGCTGCAAATGATATTATTTCATTCTTTTTTTATGGCTTAGTATTTGATCATATGTATATACCACATCTTCTTCATCCATTCATCTGTTAATGGACATTTAGGTTGTTCACAAGTTTTGGTTATTGTGAACAGTGCTGCTGTGAAGTAAACCTCTGGGTTTACTGACTGCATGCATTTATCTTGTTCATAATTATTCAGTGAAGTTTCGGTATAACTAAATTTTGCTTAAAATACTTTTTTTTCTCAATTGAAGTATAGTAGATTTGCAATGTTGTATTAGTTTCAAGTGTACAACAAGGTGTTTCATTAATATACATATATATATTCATTTTCAGATTATTTTCCATTATAGGTTATTACAAGTTACTGAATACAGTTTTCTTTGCTAGGTCCTTATTGTTGATCTATTTTATACAGAGAGTGTGTATATGTTAATCCTAAACTCCTAATTTATCACTTCCCTAATTTTCCCTTTATTAACCATAAGTTTGCTTTCTCTGTGAGTCTGTTTCTGTTTGTAAATAAGTTCATTTGTATCATTTTTTTTCATTCCACATGTACACGGTATCATGTGATATTTGTCTTTCTCTGTCTGACTTCATTTAGTATCATAACCTCTAAGTCCATCCATATTGCTACAAATGGCATTATTTCATTCTTTTTTATGGCTTAGTATTTCATCATATGTATATATGTATATATCACATCTTCTTCATCCATTTATCTGTTCATGGACATTTAGGTTATTTACAAATCTTGGTTATTGTGAGCAGTGCTGCTGTTCACATTGGGGTGTATTTATTTATTTATTTATTTGTATTTATGTTTCTGAATTTAATAAATTCTTAAATTGACATTTAAGGTATAAAGCTAGTGACTAGTGTTTTTCTTTCTGGCTTACGGAGGTGGAAAGGGGACTCAGGATGGGGAACACATATACACCCATGGCTGATTCATGTCAGTGTATGGCAAAATCCACTACAATATTGTAAAGTAATTAGACTCCAATTAAAATAAAAATAAAAAAAAACCCCTAGTGATTAATATTAACTGAAATTAAAATCAATCCAATTTGAAAATTTTAGGCATAACCTGTATACTAGGTGTTGATTGGATTGAATTTGCAGTATCCATTGAAAATATTAAAATATCCAGCTTCCCATAGTATTACTTTTGGTGATTATTATTGATATTAACCCCCATAGAGTATATTATCAATATGCAAAAGAGAATGTTGTTGTGATAAGATATATCAATGTGGAACTCTTTTCCACATTGTAGTGATTTATGTTCAGTCATGAACAAAATATTCAAAACATTGAGATACACATTGGCAAGTCAAGAGTGAAGTAGAACTAATTCTGCTTAAATGTTATAAATTGAGACAGGCAGTTACATAATGAGATATTCTGATTTCACCTTTGCTTTTATTTATCTATCAGGAGATTGCAACTTATCTAAATTATGGTTCTTTGCATTAGTTGTAGAACATTCTTATAGATGTTGCTATTTCTTTTTCAATCAAAATCTCTGAGTTCTATTGAGACATGAAAAGTAAAGATGGATGAAAACTTTTAAAATTGAAACTAGGACATTAGTATATGGGTTAATATAATTCTAACCCTTGAAAGCTTTGTATTCTCAACTTTTGAAAACTACTTAAAAATAACAAGATCTTGCTGTGTAGCAAACTGGTGCTCTGTGATCACGTTGAAGGGTGCAATAAGGGGCTGTGAGGAAGGCTCAAGAAGGAGGGGCTATATGTATACTTATAGCTGATTCATGTTGTTGTACAGCAGGAAATAATATAACACTGTAAAGCAATTATCTTCCAATTGAAATTTTAAAAAAATAAAAATATGCATTAAAAAAAGAAATTACTGGTTTTGTTCTCCTGTTTCCTGCCACTGCATCTATTTAAAATACTAAAACAGACATTAACAGCACAAAAAATAAAGGGCATACATAGGTATATATGACTTGGCCAAGACTGCTGGCTAAAAATGGTGACTTTTTGTTATTGTTCAGTTGCTCAGTCATGTGTGACTCCTTGCGACCCTATGGACTGCAGCACACCAGGATGCCCTATCCTTCACCATTTCCCAGAGCTTGCTCAAACTCATGTTCATTGAATCAGTGATGACATCCAACCATCTCATCCTCTGTGGTCCCCTTCTCCTCTTGCCTTAGTCTTTCCCAGCATCAGGGTCTTTTCAAATGAGTTGGCTCTTCACATCAGGTGGCCAAAGTATTGGAGCTTCAGCTTCAGCACCAGTTCTTCCAATGAATATTCAGGACTAATTTCCTTTAGGATGGACTGGCTTGATCTCCTTGCTATCCAAGGGACTCTCAAGAGTCTTCTCCAACACCACAGTTCAAAAGCATCTGTTCTTCAGTGTTCAGCCTTCTTTATGGTCCATCTCTCACATCCGTACATGACTACTGGAAAAACCATATCTTTGACTAGATGGACCTTTGTCAGCAAAGTAATGTCTCTGCTTTTAAATATACTATCTAGATTTGTTATAGGTTTTCTTCCAAGGAGCACATGTCTGTTAATTTCATGGCTGCAGTCACCATCTGCAGTGGCTAAAGTGTGTTCACTAAGAGAATTCGCAAAACATTATGCTAGACATAGAATCAAGTAATATTTAAACTGTTAAGAAAACCACATTTACACATAAACCCTGGACTAATTTCTATATGGCCATTTCTGGTTCAGATGAACTACAAGACCCAAGTGTTTTACACCTCAAAGAAAGAAAAATTTCTGAGAACTACTGCTAGTTTGAGAAAAGAGATACTGTGGATAGAGTGCTGACTGTACTATGTCATTTTGTATAATGAACTTGAGCATCCATGGATTTGGGTATCCACAGGGGTTCCTAGAACCAATCTCCTGCAAATACTGAGGATCAACTGTAGTTAGTTTTGTCATTTCTATTGTTACTGTAAATATTTGCAACCAATCACTCTAAGAAGCTTATAAAATTATACAAGGTTTATAAAAGTAGAGTAAGTAAGTATAAGTAACTGAGGTATTCTGACCAGTTAACAATAGTTTAAGTGTTTCCTGAAGAAAATAAGAACTAAATGAATTGGTGGGATGAAATAGCTTACAATAAACCAAGAATGACATCTTATGATTTGGTAGAAAAGAATGCAATTGGAAATCTGAAATGAAATGTAATTATATCATATTAATCATGCATATGATATTCATAATGAACAGTATTATACTATTCAATTAACTAGGATTTATTAAGTAGAATAACATAATAATACACTCATTCAATTTGGAGATTTTATCACTCTGTCCAGTGTGAAGCTATTGATAAATTCAGTAGGAACAATCACTTATAGATGAATTTCCTGTAGATATGGCATAAACAAAAATGTCTTCTAAATGCTTTTATAAGCAGTGTGCATACAGAGAACAATTCAGATTGCTATTTATGTATTATAAAGCAATCCAAATGAAAATTGAACTTTTTAAGCAATTTGCTTGATAATTTCTAAATATTGTCAGTAATGCAGTATAGTGAATGCTACGATCTTAAAATATGTATATACTTGTCTATATTCCTAGACATAGAAAAAACAGTTCCTTTGGCCTTTCTAGCCTCACTTAAAACAACCATATAAGTCTAAGTTATATAATAAGATTGTAAGATTGTTATTATTAAAATTTAATGTTAATAAATTAAGATTGCCCTTTTAAAATTTTAAACTATATTTATCTACTAACAGGATTCAAACTTCTATGTTGCAAAATCAATCATGTTCTCTGCTTTTTTATGCTTATTTTCTTCTGCAGACAATATTTATCTATACCTTTATTTTTTGTTAATTTATTTATTTTAATTGGAGGATGATTGCTTTACAGTATTGTGATAGTTTTGCCATATATCAGTATGAATCAGCCACAGGTATACATGTATTCCTCCATCCAAAATCCCTCCCACCTCCCTCCCCACCTTATACCTCTGGGTTGTCCCAGAGCACTGGCTTTGGATGACCTGCTTCATGTATCAAACTTTCACCAGTAATCTGTTTTACATATGGTAATGTACATGTTTCAGTGCTGTTATCTCAAATCATCCCACACTTGCCTTCTCCCACTGAGTCAAAAAGTCTATTCTTTATGTCTCTGTCTCCTTTCCTGTCATGCATATAGGATCATCGGTATTGTCTTTCTAAATTCCGTAAATGTGCATTAATATACAGTATTTATCTTTTTCTTTTTGCTTGCTTCACTCTGCATAATAGGTACCAGATTCATCCACCTCATTAGAACTGACTTTAATGAATCACTTTTTAAGGCTGAGTAATATCCAGTTATGTATATATACCACAAATTCCTTTTTCATTCATCTGCCGATGGACATCTAGGTTGCTTCCATGTCCTAGCTATTTTAAATGGTGCTGCAATGAACATTGGGATTCATGTGTCTCTTTCAATTCTGGTTTACTCAGGGTATATACCTAGCAGTGAGATTCCTGGGTGACATGGCAGTTCTATTCCCATAGAATGTTAAGGAATCTCCACACTGTTCTCCATAGTGGCTGTACCAGTTTGCATTCCAACCAACAATGTAAGAGGGTTCCATTTTCTCCACTCACTCTCCAGAATTAATTTGTAGGCTTTCTGATGATGACCATTCTAACCTGTATGAGTTGATGCCTCATTGTGGTTTTGATTTGCATTTCTCTAATAATGAGTGCTATTGAGTACCTTTTCATATGTGCATTAGCCATCTGTATATCTTCTGAAGTTGAATGGTTCTATGAAGACATACAAGACTTTCTACAACTAACACCCAAAAAAGATGTCCTTTTCATTATAGGGGACGAGAATGAAAAAATAGGAAGTCAAGAGATACCTGGAGTAACAGGAAAATTTGGCTTTGGAGTACAGAATGAAGCAGGGCACAGGGTAATAGAGTTTTGCCAACAGAATGCACTGGTCATAGCAAACACTCTTTTCCAACAATACAAGAGAATACTCTACACATGGACATCACCAGATGGTCAATACCAAAATCAGATTGATTATATTCTTTGCAGTCAAAGATGGAGAAGCTCTATACAGTCAGCAAAAACAAGCCTGGGGGCTGACTGTGGCTCATATCAATAACATCTTATTGCCAAATTCAGACTTAAGTTGAAGACAGTAGGGTAAACCACTAGACCATTCAGGTATTACCAACATCAAATCCCATATGATTATATAATGGAAGTGACAAATACATTCAATGGATTAGATCTGATAAACAGAGTGCCTGAAGAACTATGGATGGAGGTTTGTGATATTTTATAGGAGGCAGTGATCAAGACCATTCCCAAGAAAAAGAAATCCAAAAAGGCAAAATGGTTGTCTAAGGAGGCCTTACAAATAGTTATGAAATGAAGAGAAGTGAAAGACAAAGGGGAAAAAGAAAGATATACCCACTTGAATGCAGAGTTCCAAAGAATAGCAAGGAAAGATAGAAAGCCTTCCTCAGCGATCAGTGCAAAGAAATAGAGGAAAACAATAGAATGGGAAAGACTGGAGAACTCTTCAAGAAAATTAGAGTTACCAAGGGAACATTTCATGCAAAGATGGGCTCAATAAAAGACAGAAATCGTATGGCCCTAACAGAAGCAGAAGGTATTAAAAAGAAGTGGTAAGAATACACAGAACTATACAAAAAGGATTTTAAGACCCAGATAATCATGATGGTGTGATCACTTACCTAGAACCAGACATCCTGGAATGTGAAATCAAGTGGGCCTTAGGAAGCATCAGTATGAACAAAGCTAGTGGAGGTGATATAATTACAGTTGAGCTATTTCAAATCCTAAAAGATGATGCTGTGAAAGTTCTGCACTCAATATGTAGGCAAATTTGGAAAACTCAGCAGTGGCCACAGGACTGGAAAAGGTCAGTTTTCATTCCAATCCCTAAGAAAGACAATTCCAAAGAATGCTCAAACTACCACACAATTGCTCTCATCTCACACACTAATAAAATAATGCTCAAAATTCTTCAGGCCAGGCTTCAACAGTACCTGAACTGTGAACTTGCAGATATTCAAGTTGGATTTAGAAAAGGCAGAGGAACCAGAGGTCAAATTGTCAACATCAGTTCATCATAGAAAAAACAAGAGAGTTCCAGAAAAACATCTACTTCTGCTTTATTGACTACGCTGAAACCTCTGACTTTGTGGATTACAGCTAACTGTGGAGAATTCTTCAAAAGATGGGAATACCAGACCACCTGACCTAGTTCCTGAGAAATCTGTATGGAGGTCAAGAAGCAACAGTTAGAACTGTACATGGAACAACAGACTGGATCCAAATCTGGAAAGGAGTATGCCAAAACTGTATATTATCACTATGCTTATTTAACTTATATGCAGATTTCATCATGAGAAATGCTGGACTAGATGAAATACAAGCTGGAATCAAGATTGAGAAATATCAATAACCTCAGATACACAGATGACACCACACTTATGGCAGAAATCAAAGAACTGAAGGGCCTCTTGATGAAAGTGAAAGAGGAGGGTGAAAAAGGTGGCTTAAAACTCAACATCAGAAAATGAAGATCATGGCATCTGGTCTCATCACTTCATGGCAAATAGATTGGGAAACAGTGGAAACAAAACGTGGCTACTTATTCAGGCTCAATTTCTCAGTTGAGCTGTAGAGAGGTAGGGACACTGCAAGCAAACACTGCTGAGATGTGTGGGGATCGCTCACAGTGGATGGACCACAGCCCAAGGTGGCGTGTACCTCCCAGGACTAAGCCCATTTAGGCTGGCAGTTGCCCCACAAGGGCAGTCACTTTTCAGCTGGCAATTACCATTTATAGAGAATTCTGCGGTGATTTTATTTCTATTTTTTTGGTTATACTGTCGTCTCAGATTGCGAAGCACCCCACTGATCCTGCCTGTGAGAGGGCTTCTATTGTGTGGAAATTTATCTTTCATGCCTCCCTTCCCAGGATGGATCTCCATCCCTAAATCCTTTGTCTCTTCTTTTCATCTTTATCTTTTGTCCTACCTCATTTTGAAGAGATTGGTTTATCTTTCTGGGTACCAGGGGTCCTCTGCCTGTGTTCAGAAGTTGTTTTGTGGAAGTTTCTACACATGCAGTTGATCTTTTGATGTATTTTTTTAGGAGAAAGTGGTCTCCCCATCCTATTCCTTCACCATCTTGGGAACCCCCTCCATGCTCACTTTTTAAAAACTTGTATTCATATTGGTATTGGAGTATAGTGAATTGGCAATGTTATGACAGTTTCAAGGGGACAGTAAAGGGACCCAGCCATATGTATACATGTATCCACTCTCCCCCCAAAAAATAAACAAGGATTTTGATAAGAATTATCCAACTTATATTTGAAAGAAAAACAGTTCTGTCATAAAAGTGTAGTTCCATGCTAAGTAGAAAGAATTAACGAATAACTCTCAAATTTGAATGATCAAAAACGTTTTATTAAATCCTAGGCATAGAACATAATTCATGTCAAACTTGAGCATAAACTGTTTGACATAAACTTATACAGTTTAATGACAAGCCACAGATGAATGAAAGTGACTATTGAAAGCTTCACCACCTTCATGCCATTCTAGGAAAAGATGGTGACAATAGCTATAGAGAAAAGTAAAGACCTCTGTCCTCAGTTTTATGCATAGTTTGCTGTACTTACATTGGTTCCTTCATTAAATATATATTTTCCAATGTCACTAGACAATATTTAGGAATCAGTTACTTTTTATGAGTCAACTGATTTTTCAAACTAAGCCATGGGTGAAATTTAGGGTATAAATTGGTACTATTTTAACCTAGTTAAATGTTAAGCTGTTGTTTTGTTGTTGTTCATTTATTTATTAAATTTATTTTTATTTTTTTTACAGTGTTGTGTTGGTTTCTGCCATACAACAATGTGGATCAGTCATGATTATAAATATATAGTCCCTCCCTCTTGTGCCTCTCTCCCCTCCCTGATCCCATCCCTCTAGGTCTGTTTTAATGATTATGTTTTTAACACTTGAGTCTTTTGTTTTCAGAACATTACAGAAATTTAAAGTATATTTTTATACAGAAAAAAGCAACAAAATGAGAAGACCTAACTCAGGACAGGTAAGGTCTCACAGATGGATGGTAGAGTCATATATTCATAGAATTCTAAACGTGAGTCAAGAATAATCACACTGATAATTGTTTTATGTTCTTACTAGTTTAACTTTCTTTATGCTGGTGAATTTAAATAGTCTTTTGGATATATACATATTTTCAGATTCTTTTACCTTCTAGGTTATTACGATATATTGAGAATAGTGGCCTGTGCTATAAAGTAAGTCCTTGTTTGTTATCTGTTTTATATACAGTAGTGTGTATATGTTAATCACAGCCTCTGAATTTATCCTTCCCTATCCCTGGGAGAAGTGCTTCCAAAAAGAAAATTAGATTACAAATTAAATGTCAAAGTGAATTAATATAAATATTGTTGTTTTTGTTCTGTTGCTAAGTCATGTCTATTTGTGACCCCCTGAACTGCAGCACACTAGGTTTCTCTGTCCATAACTATCTCCTTAAATTTCTTCAAACTCATGTCCATTGAGTCAATAATGCCATCCAACCATCTCATCCTCTGTCATCCACTTCTCTTGCCCTCAATTTTTCCTAGCATCAGGGTATTTTCCAATGAGTCAGCTCTTCGCATCAGGGAGCCAAGGTTTTGGAGCTTCAGCTTCAGCATCAGTCCTTCCAATTAATATTCAGGATTGATTTCCTATAGGGGTGATTGGTTTGATCTCCTTGCTGTCCAAGTGACTCTCAAAATTCTTCTCCAACACCACAGTTCAAAAACCTCCATTCTTTGGTGCTCAGCTTGCATAACCACACAAGATTTTAAACTGAGAAGAAAATATTAAATATGGGCTGTGAATTCCAGAATCTCATACAATAAGGCAATATGTTGTTTGCACCTGAAAATACTTAATTTCAAACAATTACTTAACTGGCAGATAATCCTTTTAAGAAAAAATACTGTATTTTAATCATATTTTGCCAGTATATATAGAGAACATTTTAGATATAAAAATATTCACAAAATATCAATACTCTAAACACTAGGGAAATTTTATGAAAAAAACATGTTCTTTACATATGTTTTTCTTAGTAACACTTTATAAAGATTTGACCCATAAAAATGTTTTAATGCCACAATTTCTTACATCTTTGTGTTTACCTGAGGAGAGAGATAGTGGTTAATGTATTTTATTCTATCCATAGTTCAGTCATTATATAATGTGGTTAGCATTACATGTAGACATTCTTCCAAAAAATGATACAGAACTGAACTTTTAGTTTGCTAAATGTCAGACAAATATATAAATTGGGGTGGTTGAACTCAAGAAATTAATTAGAAACATGAAAAGCAAGTATTAACAGAAAACTTTTTAGGTTGTGTTGAAAGTGGTAATACCCAGCTGTTTTGGGCTTCCCTGGTGGCTCAGCTGGTAATGAATCCGCCTGCAATTCAGGAGACCTGGGTTCAATTCCTGCGTTGGGAATATCCCCCAGAGAAGGGAAAGGCTACCCACTACATATTCTGTCCTGGAGAATTCCATGAACTGTATAGTCAATGGGGTGGCAAAGAGTTGGCCAGGACTCAACTTTCACTTTCACTTTTCACCTAGAGCCAGATATCCTGGATTGTGAAGTGAAGCTGGCCTTTGGAAACACCACTACGAACAAAGCCGTGGAGGTGAAGGAATTCCAGCTGAGCTATTTCAAATCCTAAAAGATGATGCTGTGAAAGTGTCACACTCAATATGCCAGCAAATTTGGAAAACCCAGCAGTGGCCACAGGACTGGAAAAGGTAAATTTTCATTCTAATCCCAATAAAAAGGCAACACCAAAGAATGTTCAAACTACCACAGAATTGCACTCATCTTACATGCTAGCCAAGTTATGCTCAAAATTCTCTAAGCCAGGTTTCAACAGTATGTGAACCGTGAACTTCCAGATATACAAGCTGGATTTGGAAAAGGCAAAGGAACCAGAGATCAAATTGCCAACATCCATTGGATGTTTGAAAAAGGAAGAAAGTTCCAGAAATACATCTACTTCTGCTTTATTGACTATGCCAAATACTTTGACTGTGTGGAACAGAACAAACTGTGGAAAATTCTTCAAGACATGGGAATGCCAGATCACCTGATCTGCCTCCTGATAAATCTGTATGCAAGTCAAGAAACAGCAGTTAGAACTGGACGTGGAACAACAGACTGGTTCCAAATTAGGAAAGGAGTATGCCAAGCCTGTGTATTGTCACCCTGCTAATTTAACTTATTATGAAGCAAACATCACGCAAAATGTTGATCTGGATGAAGCACAAGCTGGAGTCAAGATTGCTGGGAGAAACATCAATAACCTCAGACACGCAGATGGCACAACCCTTATGGCAGAAAGCAAAGAACTAAAGAGCCTCTTGATGAAAGTGAAAGAAGAGGAGGGTGAAAAAGTTGGCTTAAAACTCATTCAAGAAAGGAAGATCATGGCATCCAGTCCCATAACTTCATGGCAAATAGATGGGAAACAATGGAAACAGTGACAGACTTTATTTTGGAAAGCTCAAAAATCACTGCAGATGGTGACTGCAGCCATGAAATTAAAAGACACTTGCTCCTTGGAAGAAAAGTTATGACTAACCTAGACAGCATATTAAAACCAGAGACATTATTTTGCTGACAACAGTCCATCTCGTCAAAACTATGGTTTTTCCAGTAGTCATGTATGGATGTGAGAATTGAACTATAAAGAAAGCTGAGTGCTGAAGAATTGATGCTTTTGAACTGTGGTATTGGAAAGACTCTTGAGAGTCCCTTGGACTGCAAGGCGATCAAACTAGTCCATTCTAAATGAAATCCTGAACATTCATTGGAAGAACTGATGCCGAAGCTTAAATTTCAGTACTTTGAACACCTGATGCGAAGAACCAACTCATTTGAAAAGACCCTGATGCTGGGCAAGATTGAAGGCAGGAGGAGAAGTGGATGACAGAGGATGAGATGGCTGGATAGCATCACCGATTCAATGGACATGAATTTGAGCAAGCTCCTGGAGTTGATGATAGACAGGGAAGCCTGGGGTGCTGCAGTCCATGGGGTCACAAAGAGTCAGACATGACTGAGCGACTGAACTGAACTGAGCAATTTTGCAGAACCTGCAATAAATTAGTTACCAATTTTATGACTGCAATCACCATCTGCAGTGATTTTGGAGCCCCCCCCCCCCAAATAAAGTCAGAAACTGTTTCCACTGTTTCCCCATCTATTTCCCATGAACTGAAGGGAGCAGATGCAGTGATCTTAGTTTTCTGAATGTTGGGCTTTAAGCCAACATTTTAACTCTCCTCTTTCACTTTCATCAAAAAGCTCTTTACTTCCTCCTCACTTTCTGCCATAAGTGTGGTGTCATCTGCATATCTGAGGTTATTGATATTTCTCTTGGCAATCTTGATTCTAGCTTGGGCTTCTTCCAGCTCAGCGTTTCTCATGATGCAATCTGCATATAAGTTAAATAAACAGGGTCACAATACATAGCCTTGACGTATTCCTTTTCCTATTTGGAACCAGTCTGTTGTTCCATATCCAGTTCTAACTGTTGCTTCCTGACCTGCATACAGGTTTCTCAAGAGGCAGGTCAGGTGGTCTGCTATTCCCATCTCTTTCAAAATTTTTGACAGTTTCTTGTGATCCACACAGTCAAAGGCTTTGGCATAGTCAATAAAGCAGAAATAGATGTTTTTTTTGTTTTGTTTTGTTTTGTTTTTTAACTCTCTTGCTTTTTCGATGATCCAGCGGATGTTGGCAATTTGATCTCTGGTTCCTCTGCCTTTTCCAAAACCAGCTTGAACATCTGGAAGTTCACGGTTCATGTATTGCTGAAGCCTGGCTTGGAGAATTTTGAGCATTCCTTTACTAGCCTGTTAGATGAGTGCATTTGTGCGGTAGTTTGAGCATTCCTTGGGATTGCCTTTCTTTGGGATTAGAATGAAAACTGACCTGTGGCCACTGATGAGTTTTCCAAATTTTCTGGCATATTGTGTGCAGCACTTTGACAGCATTATCTTTCAGGATTTGAAATAGCTCAACTGGAATTCCATCACCTCCACTAGCTTTGTTCATAGTGGTGTTTTCTAATGCCCACTTGACTTCACATTTCAGGATGTCTGGCTCTAGGTCAGTGATCACAACATCGTGATTATCTGGGTCATGAAGTTCTTTTTTGTACAGTTCTTCTGTGTGTTCTTGCCACCTCTTCTTAATATCTTCTGCTTCTGTTAGGTCCATACCATTTCTGTCCTTTATTGAACCCATCTTTGCCTGAAATGTTCCCTTGGTATCTCTAATTTTGTTGAAGAGATCTCTAGTCTTTCCCATTCTGTTGTTTTACTCTATCTCTTTGCATTGATTGCTGAGGAAGGCTTTCTTATCTCTCCTTGCTATTCTTTGGAACTCTGTATTCAAATGGGAATACATTTTATTTGCTTTTTGCTTCTCTGCTTTTCACAGCTATTTGTAAGCCTTCCTCAGAGAGCCATTTCGCCTTTTTGCATTTCTTTTCCATGGGGATGCATTTCAGTCTTGATGGTCTTGATCCCTGTCTCCTGTACAATGTCACGAATCTCCATCCATAGTTCATCAGGCACTCGATCAGATCTAGTCCCTTAATCTATTTCTCACTTCCACTATATAGTTATAAGGGATATGATTTAGGTCATACTTGAATGAGCTAATGGTTTTCCCTTCTTTCTTCAAGTTAAGTCTGAATTTGGCAATAAGGAGATCATGATCTGAGCCACAGTCAGATCCCAGTCTTGTTTTTGCTGACTATATAAAGCTTCTCCATCATTGGTGCAAAGAATATAATCAATCTGATTTTGGTGTTGACCATCTGGTGATGTCCATGTGTGGAGTCTTGTGTTGTTGGAAAAGGGTGTTTGCTATGACCAGTGCGTTCTCTTGGCAAAACTCTATTAGTCTTTGCCCTGCTTCATTCTGTACTCCAAGGCTAAATTTCCGTGTTACTCCAGGTGTTTCTTGACTTCCTACTTTTGCATTCCAGTCCCCTGTTATGAAAAGGATGTCTTTTTTGGGTGTTAGTTCTAAAAGGTCTTGTAGGTCTTCATAGAACCATTCAACTTCAGCTTCTTCAGCATTAGTGTTTGGGGCATAGACTTGTATTACCATGATACTGAATGGTTTGCCTTGGAAACGAACAGAGTTCATTCTGTCATTTTTGAGATTGCATCCAAGTACTGCATTTTGGACTCTTTTGTTGATCATGATGGCTACTCCATTTTTATCTAAGGGATTACTGCCCATAGTAGTAGATATAATGGTCATCTGAGTTAAATTCACCCATTCCAGTCCATTTTCGTTTGCTGATTCCTAGAATGTCGACATTCACTATTGCCATCTCCTGTTTGACTACTTCCAATTTGCCTTGATTCATGGACCTAACATTCCAGGTTCCTATGCCATATTACTCTTTACAGCATCGGACCTTGCTTCTATCACCAGTCACATCCACAACTGTGTATTGTTTTTGCTTTGGCTCCATCCCTTCATTTGTTCTGGAGTTATTTCTCCACTGATCTCCAGTAGCACATTGGGCACCTACTGACCTGGGGAGTTCCTCTTTCAGTATCTTATCATTTTGCCTTTTCATACTGTTCCACAGCCTTGTCTAATTCAGTGAAACTAAGTCATGCCATTTGGGGCATCCCAAGATGGATGCGTCATGGTGGAGAGGTCTGACAGAATGTGGTCCACTGGAGAAGGGAATGGCAAATCACTTCAGTATTCTTGCCTTGAGAACCCCATGAACAGTATAACCCTGCCTATGCCAAGGTTTTAAAGGAAGCCTGAAGTTATGCCTCGTGGCTTCACATGTCAAGCAATAAACACCTATTTTGGGGAACTGAGGCCCCCTCCTCCGATCCTAACTGGAATTATAATGACCCTGAGCACATGTGGGAAAGGAATCACTTTCTGATCTGTGTAAAGGCAGGACTAAAAGCAGCCTAGCAAAAGTTATCAGCTATGTCTGGGTCTCAGCAATAACTCAGGAGCCAAATGAGAACTCCATTGCCTTACTGGAAAGGCTAAAAGAGACCCTCCAAAAGTTTACCAATCTGGACTTAGACTCTTATGAGGGACAGGTGACTTTAAAGAACAAATCCCTGTCCCAATGTGCATCAGACATCAGACTAAAGTTACAACAGCTACAGCAGCAGGACTCTGCTGCCTCTTTAGATGTGATGATCCAGACAGCCACCAATACATTTTATAACAGAGAACAGGAGAGGGAGGCCAAAGCCCAGGAAAGGGAGGATAGGAAAAAGACAAAGGCATACCCAGATTCTGGCCACCCTCCAGGGAAGCCCTATGGCAAAACTGAGTCTTTGAAGAACAAGGCATGAGGCAAATGCTTAATCTGTAGACAGGCGGGACATTAGGCCAAAGAGTGTCCAAACCCTGAAAAGTATCCTAAAACAGCTCGCTACAAATTCCATCAATTGGGACACTGGGTGGCACTCTGCCCTCGGATCCAAGAGCCAAACCTTCCCTCACAATGTTTCAACAGGACTAAAGCAGCCCACTCCAGCCAGCCTGCCTGTCACAGATAACCATCATGGGGCTGGAGCCAAGGGTGCAACTGAATATGACAGGTAGGTCCAAGAATTTCTTGGTTGACACAGGGCTACCTATCTGTCCTGACCTCCTACTCTGGAGCCTTCTCCTCCCAAACTTGTACCATTTTGGATGCTACAGGAAAAATAATTACAAAAGGGTTCACTCAAGCACTTCTTTGTTGCTGGTATGGACAACTATTTTCTCACCAGTTTCTGGTGGTCCCTGAATGTCCTACTCCCTTATTGGGAAAAAATCTTTCCCTGCTTTTGAAATCTTGCAGCTATTACAGTCCTGATAGAAGATGCTTTAGAATGCTCTTTTGGGGGCAAACTAACTATTTAACCAGCCACCAAGGGAAACGGCTCCTGAATGGGACAGGCCATTTATGGATGTTTGACTAAAGTATCCTCAGATATCAAATAGTGCTGATGGGAAATCCAAGCCTGACTATATTCCCTTGTGAAGTTTTTAACCTAGTTATCCTCCTGCCTAACACTGAGGACTTGCTCCCCTTTCACTCTTGCCTAGAAACTTTGAACCATTGGACAAAAACCTAAGAGGCATTGTCAGAAGGTCCTCTGACCAATCCTGAGAAAATCTGGTACACTGATGGAAGCAGCTTTGTCTTGGATGGAAAAAGAGCTGGATATCCAGTAGTCTCAAATTTTGAGACCATAGAAGCTAAATCTTTGCCACCAGGTAGTTCAGCCAAATTAGCTGAGCTCATAGCCCTGATTTGAGCTTTAGAGCTGAGATGGGGGAAAAAAATAGCCTCTGACTCTAAGTATGCCTTTCTGGTGCTACTTGCACATGCTGCTCTTTGGAAAGAAAGAGGCCACTTGATCACCCAAGGGTCCTCAATCAAATATGGTGATCAAATCCTTAGATTCTTGGAGACAGTCCATCTGCCTGCTGAGGTTTCAGTCTCCTGTTGTAAAAGACTCAAAAAAGGGAGCACAGAAGTGGCACGAGGGAACCAAGCAGCAGATCAGGCAGCTAAGAGAGCAGCATTACAGAACAATGACCTAATTGGGGTTGCCACCTTAGTTCCACAGACTAACTTGCCTTAAACTCCTTCATATACTGAAGGTGAGACTCTTAGAACTAAAAGTGAGGGCTTTCATGATCATATGGGGTGGCTCCAAAAAGAGGGACTCCTTTTTCTGCCTGGGAACTTTCAGTGGAAGTTAGTTAACTCCTTATATGTTACTGCTCATTTAGGGGAGAAGGCCCTCCAAAGATTACTGCAAAAGTCCTTCAGAGGAACAGGCCTCCAAGCAACTATAAGGCAAGCGGTCTCCTCTTGTCCCACTTGACAATTAAACAACCCTCAAAGAGCTCAAAGACCCCAGCTCGCCCAGCACATCTGACAGCATGGGACCTACCCAGGAGAGGACTGGCAGATGAACTTCACCCAGATGCCAGTTTCTCAAGGGTATAAATACTTCCTAGTCATGATAGATACATTCACAGGATGGATTAAAGACTTTCCCACCCGGAGTGAGAAGGCTGAGGTGGTGGTAAAAAACTGTTCCATGAAATCATTCTGAGATTTGGTCTGTCCAGGTCACTACAAAGTGACAATAGAACATCATTTACTTCTAAGGTCACCCAAGGAGTCTCTAAAGCACTGGACATTACTTATTATCTCCATGCCTGGAGGCTTCAGCCTTTGGGAATGAATTATGGGTACCCAATGGCTCAACTCCAGCCCACACGGAAGGGTCCCTACCCTGTAATACTTCCTACCCCCACAACAGTCAAGGCACCAGTACATGACTCCTGGATTCACTACTCACGAGTCAAGCCATGGAAGAGAACAGAAGAGGACATTCAATACACCTGTGAGCCCCTGGGAGATTTCAGAAACCTATTCAGGACTACAAATGACTGCCATTCTAATGAACATCCCCAAAATTAAGCTTCTGGGGATAAGGTTTCTCAGGATAGCTCTAAAGAGCCAACACAGCTTGGCAGGGGTTGTCCTCCAAAATAGGCAGGTGATAGAGCTCCTGATCCCCAAACAAGGAGGGACTTGAGCCATCTTGAATGAGACCTGTTGTTTCTGTGTAAATACCTCCAGCTGAGTTAAAGAAAGTCTCACAGTCCTCAAGAAAAACATTCAGATCCTAGAGGATCTCAAAGAATGATCTAGAGAGTTCTCTGGGTGGCTACAATCTCTCTTTGGGAGATCCTTCTTTTGAGAGGGAATCTGGAGTTGGCTAATGCCCCCTACTAACACCTGTTATCACCATATTGATGATGCCTATGATTGCTCTGTGTATTATCCTATTTTAGTACTCTAACCCATTTTGTCTCTGCCCAGGTCGACAAGCTACAACA
Source organism: Dama dama (assembly GCF_033118175.1). NCBI lineage: Eukaryota > Metazoa > Chordata > Mammalia > Artiodactyla > Cervidae > Dama > Dama dama. Next base: position 75,629,343 of record NC_083714.1, read on the forward strand.
TGCAGTGCCAGTTCAACAAGGGTATATAAAACTACACCCAACCACAGAAAATATCACTCACCCTTAGATGGGCACTGCTATAAAGACTCTGAGGCTTGAGACTAGAAAGAGGGGAAGGCCCAATGCCCCTCGCCATCCCAGCTCATAAGGAAGTAGCAAGAGAAACCTCAATGCCCCTGTTCCCCAAAAATTGTGCCTCCTATCTCTTGAGGGCGGAATGTTAGGTAGTTAGAAGAGGAAAAAGGAGTCCATAATAGTGGTGGCTAAAAGACAAAGAAAGGAAAAAGCCCACAAAAATAGAACAAAGGAAGGTCCCAAACACTTGAGTGAGAATCTCAGGTGAAGCTAACAGCCTTCCTGGCTACCCCAATTTACATAGGGTAGGCTCAGGGGGAGGAGAAAAAAAAGAAAAAGAAACATACTAAAAGAAGAGCCAGAATTGAGTGGTTTTCTCTCTCCTCTGCACTTCTTTTGGGTCAGCCTGCCCTCATGCCTCAAGAATGTATTTTCCTTTCCTTTTCCTTTTCTTGCCAAATAAAACTGAGCTGTGACCAAGCAGTAACACTGAGTTGTAACACTGGTCCATATGTCACTTCAAATTTTTGCTGCAGCAAGACAGAACTGAGGAAATTGCAAACTCCCCAACACTCAAAACCATCATGAAAGCTAGCAAAGACCAGCTAACTGGTTTAAAAAAAGTAAGGACCCATGAGAATGGTTACTGATTTTCCATAACTACTAGACATATTTACTCAATGATAGATTTAGAGGTTCTCTGAATTAAAGATTTAAAAAAGAAATAAGTTTAAATACTAGTTTTATCTAATTGCTCTTTAAAATTGATAAACACATTTATCCTTTTTAGAAATTTAAATGAATATCTAATATATTTTAATATTAATATTTGAATATCTGGAATGCATTTAGGACTGTGGCATTTTAGTAAAGTAGATTATATTTCAAAATACATTGTTAAATCCTAAAGCAACTTCTTTACAGAAATAGTTTTTTGTTGTTGTTGTTGTTGTTTTAATTAACAACAAATATATATTCCAAATAACCTTTCCCACAATTAACAATCTGTTTTATTCACCATGCCTTGGTTACTTACTGTAATTACTGTAAAATAAGTAATTCACTCACAAGTCCCTTATATGTTTTTTTTTAATATATTATTTTACTTTACATTATTGTATTGGTTTTGCCATACATTGACTTGAATCCTCCATGAGTGTACATGTGTTCCCCATCCTGAAACCCCTCCCACCTCCCTCCTCATCCCATCCCTCTGGGTCATCCCAGTGCACCAGCTCTGAGCACCCTGTCTCATGCATCAAACCTGGACTGGCGATTCATTTCACATATGATAATTTACATATTTCAATGCCATTCTCCCATATCATCCTGCCCTCGCTCTCTCCCACAGAGTCCAAAAGACTGTTCAATACATCTTGTACTTACATTAATTTTAAAATACCTTATTGCTAAAATATTCTAACCATCATCTGAACCTTCAGTGAATTGTAATCTTTTTCAACAGTAACATCAAAGATCACTGATCACATATCACCATAACGAATATAATAATGAAAAAGTTTGAATACTGCAAGAATTATCAAAATGTGATAGAGACAGGAAGTGAACTTCTCCAAACTTGCTGCTCTCCCATTATTATCAGATGGTTTCCACCTCATTATCTAAAACGTTTTTCCATCATATCTGCATTCAGTAACAGGAACAAAACAAAGGCAAACAAAAGGCATGGTCCTTGCAAAGATTTGGATGTGACTGAGCAACTTCACTTTTCCTTTTATAAAATCCTGTTTTAGTTACAAGGCCACACTTAGTCACAAGGGAAGCTGAGAAATGTAGTATTTAATCTGGAAAGCCCTATGCCCACCTAAAAGCCAGTTTCTCTTTCAGAAGAAGAGAATAGCTATTATGGGACCTTTTCCAGTTGCTGTAACAATGAGTCATCTGGCTCAGCAGGTAAAGAGTACACCTGCAATGCAAGAGACACAGAAAATCCCTAGCTTGGGGGGATTCCCTGGAGAAAGAAATGGCAATCTAAAACCTGCTCCAGTATTCTTGCCTAGAGAATCCCATGGACAGAGGAACCTGGTGGGCTATAGTCCATGGGGTCCGAAAGAGTGGGACATGACTGAGCGTGCACACACACACACACACACACACACACACACACACACACACTTTATCATATACCAGGCAAAACTTTTAAACAGTGGCTTTTACTTTTTACTTCTTTTTTGCTTTTAAAGCTAATTGATTACTTAATTTCTAAAAGCCTCCCAAAATTATATATTACTTTGAAAGAGATTATCGAGTCCAACAGTCATGTCTGAATCTTTACACCCAATGGACTGTAGCCTGCCAGGCTCCTCAGTCCATGGGATTCTCCAGGCAAGAGTACTGGAGTAGATTACCCTTTCATCTTCTAGGGGATCTTTCCAACCCAGGGATCAAAGCCACGTCTTTTAATGTCTCTTGTGTAAGCAAGTGGGTTATTTAACACAATCACCACCTGGGAAGCACCAAAAGGGTTAACAAACAGATTTAAAGATTCCGCAGCAATTGGATTAAAAACTGATCCCAACACTTGACACACACCTACTTTTTGCACTACTTTTGACAGATGATTTAACCTCACTAGGGGTCATTTTCTTTTTATGCACAATAGAGATAATGATATAATCATTATTCCAAATATTCTTTTATTTAAATGATGCATGTTAAATTATTTTATTAAAGATATAATGTACAAATGATTATGTTATTATTAAGGTTGCTATTGTGTAGCAAATATTATGCACAGTTAAATATGAACTTCAAATAAAACAACTAATAATATTTTAATATAGGTCTCTACACTGGAAATAATTTATTTGGCAGCTCTAGTTTTTCTTCAAATAGTGAGGAAAGTAGGCCAACTTCACACTTCTATATTTTATACTTTATAAGGCATTTACACATCCACCATTTTATTAGATTTTCACAGCAAAAATTTGAGCTCAACAATGAAGATATATAAATAATACTAACCCACATCTCTTTGCGGGGAGAAAAGCTCAGAGAGATTAGGAACTGAGGATCAATATCAGAGAGTTTAGCAGATAAATTAGACAAAGAGTCCAGTATTCATCACATTGATCATATTCAGCATATTGTCTCTCCAAGCTTCTTCAACATGAATGTTGTTTAATTGAGATTACTATTCTCAGGAAGTGTGAGTGGTAAGAACCCACCTGCCAATGCAGGTAGATTAAAGAGACATGGGTTCAATCCCTGGTCTGGAAGATCCCCTGGAGAAAGGCATGGCAAACCACTCTGGTATTCTTGCCTGAAGAATCCCATGGACAGAGGAGTCTGGCAGACAAAGAGTTGGACAAGGCTGAAGCGCCTTAGCATGCACACACATTATCTTGGTAGCTGGCCAGTTTTGACATAATTAATTTATTATTGCTTCTGATAGATCAGCCATGGAACTAAGGCAAGAGGCAGTTCTTAGGATATTGTAAAACATATTTTTCTCTTGCTTTATAAATTAGTGTATGACTTTATAATGTTGGATTTTTATATCCATTGGTGGAATTATTGTTGTTCAGTTGGTAAATCGTGTCCAAATCTTTTCATTCCTATGAACTGCAGCATGCTAGGCTTCCCTGTCCTTTACTATCTCCCAGAGCTTGCTTAATCTCATATCCATTGAGTTGGTGATGCCATCCAACCATCACATCCTCTGTCACCCCCTTCTCCAATTGCCCTCAATCTTACTCAGCATCAAGGTAAGATGATGAATCCAAAGAGGCAGCTCTTTGCATCAGGTGGACAAAGTATTAGAGCTTCAGTTTCAGAATCAGTCCTTCCAATGAATATTCAAGGTTGATTTCCTTTAGAATTGACTGGTTTAATCTCCTTGAAGTCCAAGGAATTCTCAAGAGACTTCTCCAGCACAGCAATTCAAAAACATCAATTCTTCAGCACTCAGCCTTATTTATGGTCCAATTTTCACATAATTTTGACTCTATGGAATTTTGTCAGGAAAATGATTTCTCTGTTTGTTTTTTTCTTTTTCTCTGTCTAGGTTTGTCATAACTTTCCTTCCAAGGAGCAAGCATCTTTTAATTTCATGGCTGCAGTCACTGTCCATGGTGATTTTGGAGTCCAAGAAAATAAAATATGCCATTGCTTCTACTTTTCCCCCTCCTGTTTGCCAGGAAGTGACAGGACCAGATGTAATTATCTTAGCTTTTTGAATGTTGAATTTTAAGCCTCTTATTCACCTTCCTTTTTCACCTTCATCATGAAGTTATTTAGTTCCTCTTGCCTTTCTGCCATTAGAGTGATATCATCTGCATATCTGAGGTTGTTGATATTTCTCCTGGCAATATTCCAGCTGTGAGTTATCCAACCTTGCATTTCACTTGATGTACTCTGCATATAAGTTAAATAAATGGAGTCACAATATACAGGTTTGATGTGCTCCTTTCCCAATTTGGAGCTAGTCTGTTGTTCCATGTCCAGTTCTAACTGTTGTTTCCTGATCTGCATACAAGTTTCTCAGGAGACAGGTAAGATGTTCTGGTATTCTCATCTGTTTAAGAATTTTCCAGTTTGTTGTGATCCACACAGTCAAAGACATTCACGTAGTCAATGAAGCGGAAGTAGATATTTTTCTGGAATCACCTTTCTATCTCTATGATCCAACAAATGTTGACAATTGGATCTCTGGTTCGTCTGCCTTTTCTAGACCTGGCTTGTACAGCTGGAAGCTCTCAGTTCACATACTGCTGAAGCCGAGCTTGAATGATTTTGAGCATAACCTTATTAGCATGTGAAATGAACACAATTGTCACGGCTCATAGCTTAATTGAGTCACACAAGTCCCTTCACCATGACAAGGTTGTTATCCATGAAGGGGCCAGTGGTGGTAAAGTTTACATCTAAAATTAGCAGTAACTTTTTTTCTGTAAAGAGTTGTATCAGTCAGTTCAGTACAGCCACTCAGTCATGTCCAATGCTTTGCAACCCCATGTACTGCAGCTCTCCAGGCTTCCCTGCCATCAATAAATCATAGAGCTTGCTCAGACTCATGTCCATTGAGTCCGTGATGCCATCCAACCATGTCATCCTCTGTTGTCTCCTTCTCCTCCCACCTTCAATCTTTCCCAGCATCAGGGTCTTTTCAAATGAGTCAGCTCTTTGCATCAGGTGGCCAAAGTATTGGAGTTTCAGCTTCAACATCAGTTCTTCCAATGAATATTCAGGACTGATTTCCTTTAGGATGGACTGGTTGGATCTCCTTGCAGTCCAAGGGACTCTCAAGAGTCTTCTCCAACACCACAGTTCAAAAGCATCAATTCTTCGGTGTTCAGCTTTCTTTATAGTCCAACTCTCACATCCATACATGACTACTGGAAAAACCAGAGCCTTAACTAGACGAACCTTTGGCAAAGTAATGTCTCTGCTTTTTAATATGCTGTCTAGGTCTGTCATAACTTTTCTTCCAAGAAGTAAGTGTCTTTTAATTAAGACAGCTAACAATGAAATACAAATTTTAAAGGGTAGTCATTTCTATGACTTCACAAAACTCAGAAGGTCTTATAGGAAAGCATTAGCTGAGCTAGTCAGATTTTTGACCACATTGTAATTTATGTGAACAGAAAATCTGTATTAATACAGTGAGATATTACTAAGTGCTAAGGTCAGTTGGGTGTTTCACACTTCAGCTTAATTGAAAGAATTTTATTGCTTTTCATAGTCATGCTGCAGTGAAAATGGTTCTTTATGATGCTACAGACAATTAATTGAGGCACATTACCTAGAAACTTTAAAAGGTCATACATGGAACATAATACCTGATAACCCTTATTACAGACTACTAAAATGCAAATTAGTGCTCTGCAGTTTCCTTTGAGAAGCACAACTCTTCCTTAGACTTGAATTACATCTTAATTTGCTTACATTCCTAAAATTTAAAATCTTAATTTACTCTTTTCAAGTAATGTTAATCCAACTTTAAAAACTGTATGCCTGCATTGTAATTGTACATATTACAATTTATAGCAATAACTTATTTAATGAATCTCATATTTTTGCTTGTATGTAATCATGCATTTTTATATGTGATTCTATAATAAAGGAACAAGAGCATACAAAAGGCCAACTTTTATAATAGATGCAGTGAGATAAAGCCCAAGAATCATATATTATAAAAAATGTTGTTTGATATTGGTGACAAAACTCCTTAATATGAACAGATCATTTACTGACTTTAGAAATATAAGACGAAGTATTTCAATTTCAACATAAATGATTTGGAGTGTGGAATCATATATGTGGATTTTTTCAACATATATGATTTGGTGTCTGTCTAACAGACAGACAAAGGTAGCAGAGTGAAGGAGGGAATTCTGTCATATCATGTCATCTAAGAAAGGCAGAGTTTCCTGATTTTGGCCCTGTTCTCCAAAGCCCATTGACATGTTCTGTGAAGTCATGGAGCAGAGAGACCCATCTCTCTACTAACTTTAACCAAATTACACATGAATTCCCTTTGACCTGCATAAAACCCAGAGTTGTTCAGCCGTAATCTGAAAGCAGCTGTGATAAAAGAACATGAAAATCTATTTCCAGAGTGGAATCTAGAACTCTTTTAGCTGAAAAATAGGAAGCCATTCAAGTTCATTCAGGAGATGAATAAAGAGACTATATTCAGCAATCACTTGGAGATCTAGAGTGTGTATTCACGAGAGATAAATTATGCTTCTACAATAAGGTGTTAGTATTATTATTGCTTCTTGAGAAGAAAGATAAACATCCTTCCTCACTTTTAAATAGCGAAATCTGTTTGCCTACTTGGTGTTTCTTAATTTTAATGTCTTTATGAGGGGACCTTGAGGCTTGTTAAATGCAAGTCTGAATGTCTCAGGAAGGGCCAGGTTTCTGTGTTTCTAACAAGGTCCCAGGTCATGCTGATGTAAGGTTTTGAAGCCCTTACTTTGTGTAGCAGGCCACTTAGAAAACAGACATTTTATGTATATATATATATATTGCCATATGGTTATGAGTTACTGCTTGAGACAATGGCTCACAATCCCAGCTGTACTTTAGAACTTGTATGGAGTGTTTTAAAAACAACAGTGCTCAGGAAAAAAAAAAAAATTAGACCTTGAATCAGAATTTCCAAGAGTAAATCATATCTGTATTTTTTAGAAGCACCCCTTTATATTTTCTATATACACTGTTAAGAATCACTTATGGGGTCACAAAGAGTCAGAAAGACTGATCAACTTTCATTTTCATGGATATTTAAAGTCATGAGTAAGAGTAAATAAATCATTTTGTAGTTCAGTAAAGTACATGATAAAAGAAAAGGTTGCACGGTATATTACTTTTAATGTTAAGAGTATATGTTAACAATGTACATACATTTCTTTTGCAGCATGGTTCAACATGTGTTTGGAGAAGGGAATGGCAACCCACTCCAGTATTCTTACCTGGAGAATCCCATGAACAGAGGAAATACCGGTAGGCTACAGTCTATGGGGTCGCAAAGAGTTGGACACAACTGAGCGACTTTCACTCACTCACTCACTCAACATGTTAGTCAAAAATGACAACAATGAGAATGAAAACTTTTTAACGTAATAACCAAACTCATAGTGTATATCCAGGGTCTATTTTTTCATAGCTTCAGCGTCTCTGCAGGGTGATATAGAATGGTTAGCTAAGGGTATTGCATGTACTCAAGCATAGATTTCTGCCCTGTAAATTTGACAGAAACAATTGCATAGAATATTATGCATATTGATTGTTTAATTCTGCTTTGATTCCAAACCAAGGGCTTCTGCTCTAGGATATAACTTAAAATCCTCTATAAGATGATATATTCTGAAAAACAAGATATAGGGATTCTAGCAATAAAGGAAACATCCTTTTTTTTCTTTTCTTTTTTTTTTTTTTCGTAGAATTGGTATGTTAACATCAAGGTTTTGAGTTGAAATATTTCACCAGTCAGAAATTTGTCTTTAGGCATCAGTAAAATATCTGTGACGTTTGAAAACTAATGAGGAAAAGTTTGGGGTAAAGGAAAGGTCACACTATTATTTCTAAAAATATTTTATTTGAAGAGGAAACAGACAACAAGGGAAATATTCTGAGAGCAAACATTGAGTTCAGTGATAAAAGAAATTAACAACTGTGGTCATGTTTAGACATAACTTGAACATCATATGAAAGTAATTCTGTATGTTGAATGTCTTTTATAATAAATTTTATTGAAAATATGAGAGAATCATGGATACTATGAGAAAAAAAAATGAAGATGTCAGTTAAGTGTCAGTTCAATGATTATGAGACGTAAATAACCATATATTAACAATTCACATGCAAAGATTTACATCTTCATGCAAAGATAGGCACAATAAAGGACAAATTGTATGGAACTAACAGAAGCAAAAGAAATTAAGAAAAGGTGGCAAGAATATGAAGATCTTAATGGCTTAATGATCTTAATGGATACAAAAAAGATCTTAATGACCCAGATGGCAATCATGGTGTGATCACTCACCTAGAGCCAGAGATCCTGGAGTCCGAAGTCAAGTTGGCCTTAGGAAGCATCACTATGAACAAAGCTAGTAGAGGTGATGGAATTCCAGTTGAGAGTTTAAGCTGTTTCAAGTGTTAAAAGATGATGCTGTGAAAGTGCTGTACTCAATATGACAGCAAATTTGGAAAACTCAGCAGTGGCCACAGGACTGGAAAAGGTCAGTTTTCATTCCAATCCCAAAGAAAGGCAATGCCAAAGAATGTTCAAACTACCACACAATTGCACTCATCTTACGTGCTACAAAATAATGCTCAAAATTCTCCAACTGAGGCTTTAACAATACGAGAACCGGAAACTTCCAGATGTTCTAGCTGGATATAGAAAAGCCAGAGGAACCAGAGACTAAATTGCCACAATCCACTAGGTACTAGAAAAAGAAAGAATGTTCCAGAAAAACATCTATTTCTACTTTATTAACTATGCCAAGGCCTTTGACTCTGTATATCACAACAAACTATGGAAAATTCTTAAAGAGATGGGAATACCAGACCACTTTACCTGCCTCTTGAGAAGTCTGTATACAGGTCAAGAAGCAACCATTAGAACAGGACATGGAACAAGAGACTGGTTCCAAATTGGGAAAGGAGAACGTCAAGACTGTATCTTGTCACCCGGATTATTTAACTCATATGTAGAGTACATCATGTGAAATGCTGGACTGGATGAAGCACAAACTGGAATGAAGATTGCTGAGAGAAATATCAACAACTTTAGATATGCAAATAACACAACACTTATGGCAGAAAGAGAAGAAGAACTAAAGAGCCTCTTGATGGAAATGAAAGAGGAGAATGAAAAAGCTGGCTTAAAACTCAACATTCAAAAACAAAGATCATAGCATTTGGTCCCATCACTTCACGGCAAATACATGGGGAAACAATGGAAACAATGACAGATTTTATTTTGGGGGGCTCCAAAATCACTGCAGATGGTGACTGCAGCCATGAAATTATAAGACACTTGCTCCTGGAAGAAAAGCTATGACCAACCTAGACAGCATATTAAGAAGCAGAGACATTACTTTGCCAACAAATGTCTGTGTAGTCAAAGCTATGGTTTTTCCAGTAGTCATGTATGGATGTGAGAGTTAGACCATAAAGAAAACTGAACACTGCAGAATTGATGCTTTTGAATTGTGGTTTGGAGAAGACTCTTGAGAGTCCCTTGGACTTCAAGGAGATCCAACCAGTCAGTCTTGAAGGAAATCAGTCCTGAATATTCATTGGAAGAACTGATGCTGAAACTGAAACTTAATAATTTGGCCACCTGATATGAAGAACTGACTTATTGGAAAAGACCTTGATGCTGTGAAAGATTGAAGGCAGGGGGAGGAGAAGGGGATGACAGAGGATAAGATGGTTGGGTGTCATCACCAACTTGAACGACACGAGTTTGAACAAGCTTCAGGAGTTGGTAATGGACAGGGAAGCCTGGCCTGCTGCTGTCCACGGGGTCAGAAAAAGTCGGAGACGACTGAGCAACTGAACTGAACTATTTATAATTTGAGGAAGATTTCTGAAAGTTTCTCTACTTATGTGGTATAATTTCATGTTAAGTTTGTAAATTATATGGAAGAAGCAGGTAAACTGACATTTATCTTAATGTATTTTTTTTCACTTATTTCCCATTTGTATTTTCATAAATTTTCCATAACGATACAAATTGGTTCCCTGGCTATGGAAGTAAGTCAAAGCAAAGTTGGTTCTCCTATGAGTTTCTGTTGCTCATTTCTGGAGAATCCCTTCTCAAATATACAACATGCATTTTCCAAATTATCTATTATGAAGACTGTATTTTATAGTTCTAATTTGTTGCTCCACCAAAGCCTTCCTGGATCATTAGTTAGTTGTTTCTTGTAACAGAAAAGGAACTTTGAGTTAGATATGTGTGTTTCTTTTCAAATTCCAGATTACACCATTGTCATATCTGTTATAAGGCTTCTGATAAAATGCCCACGTATTGCTAAATGCAGACTAATGAAAAAGTATTGTTCTTAACCACATTGTCAACAATGATTGGACAACTTTAATGATTATAATGTTAAATGCCTTTATTTTGCACCTCCAGGGCCATGCTGGAGTGAGCTGGTGACAGCTTCTGAGAACTGATTATGCACGTCTCTTCCCAACTCTGCATACAGTGGCTTAAGATTGACAACTTGAAATTGGTTGTGGTAGGAATATGCATATCATGGGAATTTGCAAACTACAAATAATGGCTTTTTCCCCCCATGAAATCTGGTTGTTAAACATTTATCAGCACATCATCAGGCACTATGCTAATCAGTTAAAGTCATTATGTTATTTCATCTCCACACTCTATGAAGAGAATATTATCATTTCTATTTTATAAATCTGGAAACTGAAGCTTGGAGATATTAAGTAACTTCTTCAGCATCACACATAGCTAATAAGTGGCGAAATCTAGAAACAAAGTATCTCTGATTCCAAAGTTCATCTTGTTGCTCTATATCACATTAATCAATTATTGTACACTGGTAAGCACAATAGGATATTGAAAATTTTATACAATTATTTTTTAATTGAAGTATAGTTGATTTTCAAGCAGTGTTAATTACTGCTGTACAGGAAAGTGACTCAGTTATACATATATTGAAGATTTTTGCTTTGTTTTTCCCATGAGATTTTGATATTACAGTCTATGCATGTACAAGATTGGTTTATGTCACTGATCTCTTAATTTCAAATGCATTTCCAATATCCTACATTTGTACTTTCGCCATGATTGCTGGTTTTGATATCATACTTGAGTGTGGATGATTTCCTATGATTACCATATATTTGCCTTTGTCAGTGATGTTTGACATTCATAATCTTTTTTACTCTAGTTGTGACCTCTTTTCTCCTTCAGTTCCTTTAGGATTTGTTGTAATGCTGGTTTCTGGTGCTTAATTCTCTTAGCTTTTGCTTGTCTATAAAGCTTTTGATTTTTCCATCAAATCTAAACAAGTGTCTTGCTGGGTAGAGTATTCTTGGGTGTAATTTTTTCACTTTCATCACTTTAAATATTGATATATCATGCCACTCCCTTCTGGACTGCAGAGTCTCTGCTGAAAAATCAGCCAATGTCTTTATAGGGGTTCCCTTGTATATCTTTTTTTTTTAAATATTGTTCTTTGTTTTTAATTATTGTCAGTTTGATTAGTATATGTCTTGGCATGTTCTTCCTTGGGAATATGTTGTTTGAGAGTCTCTGCACTTCCTCGATTTGAATGTTTCCTGTGTCATATTAAGGCTTCCCTGGTGGCTCAGAGGTTAAAATGTCTGCCTGCAATGTGGGAGACCCAGGTTTGATCCCTGGGTCGGGAAGATCTCCTGGAGAAAGAAATGGCAACACACTCCAGTATTCTTGCATGGAGAATCCCATGGATGGAAGAGCCTGGTGGGCTACAGTCCACGGGGTCGCAAAAAGTCAGACACGACTGAGCGACTTCACTCACTCACTCACTCACTCACTCACTTTCTCATATTAAGGAGGCTTTTAAATATAATTTCTTCAAATGTTTTCTCAAGTCCTTTGTCTCTCTTCTTCTTCTTCTTCTTCTGGTACCTCTACAATGTAAATGTTGGTGCATTTAGTGTTGTCCCAGAGGTTTCTGCGAGTAACCTCATTTCTTTTTACTATTTTTTCTTTATTCTGTTCTATGGCAGTGATTTCCATTATTCTGTCTTCCAGCTCACTCATTTATGCTCTCTTCTAATTTATTCTGCTATCAATTTCTCCTAGTATGTTTTTCATTCCAGTTATTATCATTCATCTCTGTACTTTTGTTATTTAAGTCTTCTATCTCTTTTAAAACATCTCTTGCAACTTCTTGGTTTGTGCCTCCATTTTTTTTTTTTTTTTTTTTTGAGATATTGGATCATTATTCTAAATTTTTCTTCAAGTAGGTAGCCTATCACCTCTTCATTCAGCTGTTATTTTGGATTGTTATCTTGTTCCCTCATCTGAAAAATATTTCTCTATCATCTTATTTTGTCTAACTTTCTATTTTTGCACTTATTTCTGCTGCCTGGGGGACCATAGCTCCTCCTGTTTCTGGTGTCTATCCTCTGGTGAATGAGATTAGTACTGAGGCTTGTAGAGGCTTCCTGGTGGGGCAGTGTCTGCTCACTGTGGGTGGTGCTGGGTCTTGCCCTTCTAGTGGGCAGATCTGTGTCTAGGAGTGTGCTTATGTTCCATGACATGTGGTGCCAGCTATGTGTTCATAGTCTCTGAAGAAAAAAAAAAAATCCACTCCAGGACCAAAGGAACTCAGTTCCTCAGGTATTTGCAGCAGAGTAGCAACGGTTTGTTCTTGAGGTTCTCAAGGCAAAAATATTGAAGTGGTTTGCCATTCCCTTCTCCAGTGGACCACGTTTTGTCAGAGCTCTCCACCATGACCCCACCTCTCTTGGGTGGCCCTATGCAGAAACACAGCATGGTTCATGGTTCATGGTTCATGGTTTCATTGAGTTGGACAAGGCTGTGATCCTTGGGATCAGTTTGGTTAGTTTTTGTAATTGTGATTTTCATTTTGTTTGCCATCTGACAGATAAGGATATGAGGCTTGTGGAAGCTTCCTGATGGGAGGGACAGGCTGAGGAATCTGGCTCATGCTCAGTAAATCTTTAATCCAATTTTCTGTTGGTAGGAGGGGTTGTGTTCCATCTCTGTATGGTAGGGGTAACAATGTTAATGGAAACCTCCTTCAAAAGGACTTATGCCAGCATGCTGTGGCTCCCAGGACTGTTGTGTTCAGTGCCCCTGACCCCAAAGCAGGCCATGGTTGACCCATGCTTCCACTGGAACCTCCTGGACACTCACAGGCAAGTCTGGCTCAGTCTCTCGTGGCGTCACTGCTCCTTTCTCCTGGGTCCTGATGTGCCCAAGGTTTTATGTGAACCCTCCAAGAGTCTGTTTCCCCAGTCCTGTGGACATTCTGTAATCAAAGTCCACTGGCCTTCGACGTCAAATTCACCAGTCAGCCCTAAAGGAAATCAGCCCTGAATATTCATTGGAATGACTGATGCTGAAGTTGAAACTCCAATACTTTGGCCACCTGATGCAAAGAGCCGTCTCACTGGAAGAAAGACTCTGATGCTTGGAAAGATTGAAGGCAGGAGGAGAAGGGGACAACAGAGGATGAGATAGTTGGATGGCATCACTGACTCAATGGATATGAGTTTGAGCAAGCTCTGGGAGTTGGTAATGGTAAGGGAAGCCTGGTGTGCTGCAGTTCATGGGATTGCAAACAGTCGGACATGACTGAGTGACTACACTGAACTGAACTGAACAGCTTTATCTAAAGTTAAGAAATTACAGAGACAGTTTCTGACATAGACACCAGAAGAAGGTAGGAAGAGAACCATCCACGGCTTTAAAACATCTTATTATATACCTTTTGGCTTGTTAATAGCTTTTGTATAGAATTTGGTAGTTAACATTGGGTCAGTTTGTTTTCCTTAGATCTTATAATGATGGTCTCTCGATAACATCAAAAAAATAAAAGAAAGAAAGAAAGAAAAACAGCCCTTATGGCTCCAATGTTATTGATTAACCAGCTCCCCAGCTTCTGCTTCTGATGTGTGTGTGAACAGACATAAATCCAAAACGACCATAAATTCCAGGACGAGGGTAACTATGTGACTGGGCCCATGCACCCCTATCAACCTGCCTAAAGAGTGCTCTGTATCACTTATAGGTGGCTCTGAAATTAGTGTGGCTTTAGGCAGACTGTCTGCTGATGGATGAGTCTATTCCCTTCCTACTGCTTGTTTGACATTCAGTTGAGGCATTCCAGCACTGGAGCCTATAGACTATTGGGTAGGGCTAGGTCTTGAAGCCAGAATGGTGACCTCTGGGAGAGGTCACACTGTTCAGTATTTTCTGGGGCCTCTGTCACCAATGTGCTTGCCTCCCCACAGTAAACAACAGCTGATGCTCACTTCCCCCAGGAGACTGTCCAAGATTTTATTGTAGGTCAATCCCAGCTCCTGTGGATTTAGTGCTTTTGCTGGGTCCCAGTGTACGTGAAACCCTAAGTGTGCCCTCCAGGAATGGAGTCTATTTCTCCCAGTCCTGTGAAGCTCCTGCACTCATGTCCCACTGGCCTTCAAAGACAATTACTTTGGGGATTCCTCCTTCTAGTGCTGGACCCTCAAGCTGTGGAGCCTGCCATAGGGCTCAAGCCTCTTACTTTTATGGGATAACCTGGAACTGGAAATTATAATAATTACATTATACTATATAATTATTTTCCAGTCTGTGGGTCACCCACCTGGTGGGTATGGAATTTGATTATGTCACAAAAGCACCTCTCCTGCCATCTCGTTGTGGTTTCTTTTTTGTCTTTGAATGTAAAATATATTTCTTGGTAGGTTCCAGTCTTTTCTATCAATATTTGTTCAGCAGTTAGTTGTGATTTTGGTGTTTTTGTGAAAGGAGTTGAACACAAGTCCTTCTACTCTGCCCTCTTTTCCAGAATGGAAGGGCTGGTTTTAGTTTGGATGCTTGCTGCCTCTTTCTTTAGTGTATGCTGGTCATTATCCGCTTAATATGGGGTGTGCAGACAATGGCCTTTGCATACTCCCAGGACAGTGAGGGCAGGGTCTTCTATGAGTGGCTCATTTCTGCACCCTCCTAGGATAACAGGAGCACAGTCCAGCACCTGCTTGCAGATTTCCTAGGGATGGATGTTATCTGCACCATCCCAGGGCCCAGGGACACGGCCAACTACCTGTTTGCAGGTCTCTTAGTGGCTAGTGCCTACCTCTGGAGTTCACAATGGCCACAGCGATTCACATCCACTCCCAGAGTTCCTGTAGGTGGCATAATGTTGCCTGGAAGTACTCACAGGGAAAGCAGCTTTTTTGGTGGTCTTGCCCCTTTCCTCATGCACTCCAGAATAATGGCACCTTGCTTCTTTGTTGGGCTCAGGACTCTTCTAGTACACCCTCAGCTGCCACAGCTGAGCCTCTTCAGGATGTTTCCTCACAATCTCGGTCCTCTCCCTAGGTCTGATTTCTGAAATCTGAGCTTCAGCACCCAGGCCCCATCTGCACTGACAGTGGAGTGTCACAGGCTGGGACGCACAGGGCAATGGTGCTGACCTGTGCAGGTTACTCTCTGTTTGCCTTCCACAAACCAATTGCTGCCCTCTCCTCCTAGGATCCTCTGATTCCCCACCTGTGAGGTGACTTCACCGAGCGTGGGAACCTTTCCTCTTCTACAGCTTCCTCCCTGGGGTGTAGGTCCCATCCTGATTCCTTCTTTTTCTTTTTGTCCTACCCAGTTATGTGGATGTTTTCTTGTCTTTTCAGAAGTCTGAGGTCTTCTTTCAGTAGCAATTTTGTGTGAATTGTTCCACTTGGCATGTATTTTTTTTTTTTATGTTTTTGTGGGAGAAAGTGAGCTCCATGTCCTATTCCTTTGCCATGTTGATTGCCAATCCTTATCATAGGATGTTGAATATAGTTATCTGTGCTAAACAGTAGGACCTTGATGCTTATTCATTATATATATATATATATATATATATATATATATATATATTTACATGACCACTAGAAAAGCCATAGCCTTGACTGAACGGACCTTTGTTGACAAAGTAATGTCTTTGCTTTTTAATATGCTATCTTGGTTGGTCATAACTTTCCTTCCAAGGAGTAAGAGTCTTTTAATTTCATGGCTGCAGTTACCATCTGCAGTGATTTTGGAGCCCAGAAAAATAAAGTCTAACACTGTTTCCACTGTCTCCCCGTCTATTTCCCATGAGGTGTTGGGGCCAGATGCCATGATCTTAGTTTTCTGAATGTTAAGCCTTAAGCCAACTTTTTCACTCTCCTCTTTCACTTTCATCAAGAGGCTTTTTAGTTCCTCTTCACTCTCTGCCCTAACACTGATTTACAGTGTCCCATAGGTTTTGGGTTGTTGTGTTTTAATTTTCATTCATTTCTATGCATATTTTGATTTCTTTTTTGATTTCTTCTATGACTTGTTGGTTATTCAGAAGTGTGTTATTTAGCCTCCATATGTTTGACTTTTTAATAGCTTTTGTTTTTCCTGTAATTGAGATCTAAACTTACTGCATTGTGGTCAGTAAAGATGACTAGAATGATTTCAATTTTTTTTTTAATTTACCAAGGATAAATTTATGGCCCAGGATGTGATCTATTCTGGAGAAGGTTCCATGTGCACTTGAGAAAAAGGTGAAATTGATTGTTTTTGGGTGAAATGTCCTATAGATATCAATTAGGTCTAGTTGGTCCATTGTGTCATTTAAAGTTTGTGTTTCCTTGATAATTTTCTGTTTGGTTGATCTATCCATAGGTGTGATTGGGGTGTTAAAGTCTCCCACTGTTATTGTGTTACTGTTAATTTCCTCTTTCATTCTTGTGAGCATTTGCCTTGCATATTGTGGTGCTCCTATGTTCAGTGCATATATATTTATAATTGCTATATCTTCTTCTTGGATTGAACTTATGATCATTATCTAGTGTCTTTCTTTGTCTCTTATCACAGTCTTTATTTCAAAGTCTATTTTATCTGATATGAGTATTTCAACTCCTGTTTTCTTTTGGTCTCTATTTGCATGAAATATTTTTTTCCAGCCCTTCACTTTCACCCTGTATGTGTCCCTTGTTTTCAGGTTGGTCTCTTGTAGACAGCATATATAGGGGTCTTGCTTTTGTATCCATGCAGTCAGTCTTTTTCTTTTGGTTGGGGCATTCAGCCCATTTACATTTAAGGTAATTATTGATAAGTATGGTCCCGTTGTCATTTACTTTGTTGTTTTGGGTTCGCGTTCATATAACCTTTCTGTGTTTCCTGTCTAGAGAAGATCCTTTAGCATTTGTTCAAGACCTGGTTTGGTGGTGCTGAATTCTCTCAGCTTTTGCTTGTCTGTAAAGCTTTTGAATTATCCTTCATATCTGAATGAGATCCTTGCTGGGTACAGTAATCTGGGTTGTAGGTTATTCTCTTTCATTATTTTAAGTATGTCCTGCCATTACCTTCTGGCATGAAGAGTTTCTATTGAAAGATCAGCTGTTATCCTTACAGAAATCCCCTTGTGTGTTGTATGTTGTTTTCCCTTGTTGCTTTTAATATTTGTTCTTTGTGTTTGATCTTTGTTAATTTGATTAATATGTGTCTTGGGGTGTTTCACCTTGGATTTATCCTGTTTGGGACTCTCTGGGTTTCTTGGACTTACGTGACTATTTCCTTCCCCATTTTAGGGAAATATTCAGCTACTATCTCCTCGAGTATTTTCTCATGGTCTTTCTTTTTGTCTTCTTCTTCTGGGACTCCTATGATTTGAATGTTGAGGTGTTTCACTTTGTTCCAGAGGTCCCTGAGGTTGTCCTCATTTCTTTTGATTCTTTTTTCTTTTTTCCTCTCTGCTTCATTTATTTACACCATTTTATCTTCTACCTCACTTCCCCTATCTTCTGCCTCTGTTATTCTACCGGTGGTTCCCTCCAGAGTTTTTTTTTTTTTTTTTTTCTTAATATCATTTATTGCATTATTCATTTTTAATTGACTCTTTTTTATTTCTTCTAGGTCCTTATTAAACATTTCTTGCGTCTTCTCAATCCTTGTCTCCAGGCTATTTATCTGTAACTCTATTTTGTTTTCAAGATTTGGATCATTTTTATTATCATTATTCTAAATTCTTTAACAGATAGATTTCCTATCTCCTCCTCTTTTGTTTGGCTTGGTGGGCATTTTTCATGTTCCTTTACCTGCTGGGTATTTCTCTGCCTTTTCCTCTTGTTTAGATTGCTGTGTTTGGGGTGGCCTTTTTGTATTCTGGTGGTCTGTGGTTCCTTTCTATTTTGGAGATTTCTCCCATTGGCTGGAGTTGGACGATTGGCTTGTCAAGGTTTCCTGGTTAGGGAAGCTTGCATCGGCGTTTTGGTGGGTGGAGCTGGATTTCTTATCCCTGACGTGCAATGGAGTGTCCAGTAGTGAGTTTTGAGATGGGTCTATGTGTTTGGTGTGACTTTGGGCAGCCTATATGTTGATGCTCAGAGCTATGTTCCTGCATTGCTGGATAATTTGTGTGGTATGTCTTGCTCTGGAACTGATTGGCTCTTGGGTGGTGGTTGGTTTCAGTGTAGGTATGGAGTCTTTTGGATGATCTATAATGTTTCCTGTAGTCAGGAGTTCTCTGGTATTCTCAGGTTTTGGGCTTAAGCCTCCTGCCTCTGGATTTCAGGCTTATTCTTCCAGTAGCCTCAATACTTATCCATCCATACAACACTGATAATAAAACTTCTAGGTTAATGGTGAAAAGATTCTCCATAGTGAGGGACACCCAGAGAGCTTCACAGAGTTACATGAAGAAGAGGAGAGGGAGGGAGGAGATACAGGTGAGCAGGAGGAGAAAAGGCGGGCTCAAGAGGAGAGAGACAGATCTCAGCAGTACTGTGCTACCTAAGTGTTCTCCACAGCCCAGACCACCCACAGAGATTCACAGAATTGGATTGTGAAGAGAAAGGGGAGGGAGGAAATAGAGGTGATCTGGGGGAGAAAAAGGAGAGTCAGAAGGGGGAGAGAGTAATCAAACCAGTAATCACATTCCTGAGTAAAAATGGATACTGAAGATTGGATTCTTAAATGTCCAAAATTAATATCAATTACTGAAAAATAAAGCTTAAAAATCTAGAGTAGAGGTTAGACTCTTAAACATACAATATTAAAAAAAAAAAGAAACCACAAATAAATTAAGAAATATATATGAAGTTCGCTTTAAAAATAGGGTCTTTTTTTTTTTTTGCAAGGTTATGTGTTATGAAAATGAGAATTAAGGGGTAATAGAGGAGTAATAGAGCACTTTTTAAAAAAAGAGAAAAAATTAATTAAAAAATAAAAATAATAATAGTAAAAATATATCTAGGAATTTCTCTGGAGCTGTTGTGAGCAGTGTGGGTTCAGTTCAGTTTCAGATAGTTCCTTGATCCAGCTTATGCATTTCAATATCTATAGGCCCCTTCCAGTGTAGTCAGTGTTAACTACAAGGATTTTAATCTGTTGCACCTGTCACTTCTAAAGTGGTTCCCTTTGTTTATTTGGCTTCTGTTTGCAGGTCTCTTCAGGGGGCGGAGATGGTCTCTTGTTTAGGTTCACTTGTTCATTCGTGCTGTGGGGAGGAAGGGGCACTGCAAACAACTATCACTGGCATGTGTGTGGAGTACTTGCAGTGTTCTGGCTACACTGGGTTTGCCCCCATTCACAACGTGTGTGCTTTCCCTGTCTACACTGCTCAGGCTCCAGGTTGCTCTATAGGCAGAGGGCCCTGAGTTACATGTGCTTCCCAGGCCTAAGCCACTGAGGTTCAAGTTCTCAGTACTCCACAAAGGCACAGACTCGGCAGGGCCTGCATTTTGTGCCTTCCCTGGTCTGAGCAGCTCACGGAACCAGGAGTTGACGACTGCACTCTCCTCAGGTGCAGTGTGCCTTATCCCTTCCGCCGTCCCAGCCTCAGTTTCCAGGTGTGCCCGGTCCGGTGTACCTTGTGTCTCTTTTGGGGAGCTGATCTCTGGCTTCAACCCTCTCGGTGGATGTCAACCATCCAGAATCTCCGGAAGTCTTTGGTTAGAAACTGGAAGCCTGTTTGCAGTTTGGTAGGGGATGCCGTGTCTGGGGCCGAGTTTGCCCATTTCCCCTCCCCCCTGCCTCCTGCCTCCAGGATGGTCTGGTCCGCAGCCGGCGAGCTCTTCTCTGGTATTGTTCAGTTCTTTGCTCTGCGAACAGGCCAGCAGTGCCTTAGGTTAGGGCTTTTCACAGGTTAATTCTCTCTCTCTCTTTCTCTTGCTATCCCACAGTTTAAGTTGCTATCCCACGTTAGCTCCCTCAGATTGCCTTCAGGGCATGCAGGCCCAGTCTTTACCCTAAGCAATGCTGCCTGCTCCTCTCCGTTCAGCCCCCATTTGCTGGTGGCGGATGTGAGCATCTGGGCTACTTTTCTACTGGGAGTTGCTTTTAGGCATGTAATCTGCGGGTTTTATTTATTTTTCCTCCTGGTTAGGTTGCCCTCCGAGATTCCAAAACTTCCCCCAGACCCGCCGGTGAGACAGTTTGCTGGTGTTTGGAAACTTCCTCTATTAAGACTCCCTTCCTGGGATGGATCTCTGTCCCTAACTCTTCTGTCTCTCTTTTTATCTTTTATATTTTATCCTACCTCCTTTCAAAGACAATGGGTTGCTTTTCTGGGTGCCTGATGTCCTCTACTAGCGATCAGAAGTTGTTTTGTGGAGTTTGCTCAGCGTTCAAATGTTCTTTTGATGGATTTGTTGGGGAGAAAGTGGTCTCCCCATCCTATTCCTCTGCCTTCTTAGCTCTTCCCTCCAATAATATCTCACTTCTTTTTTAAAATTAATTTATTTTAATTGGAGGCTAATAACTTTACAGTATTGTATTGTGCTAGTTTTAGCCATACACTGGCATGAATCAGCCACAGGTGTACATGTGTTCCCCATCTCGAATCCCCCTCCCACCTCCCTCCCCATCCCACCCCTCAGGGTCATCTCAGTGAACCCTGTCCTTAGCACCCTGTCTCATGCATCAAACCTGGACTGGTGATCTATTTCACATCTGATAAAATACATGTTACAATGTTATTCTCTCAAAATCATCCCACCCTCGCCTTCTCCCACAGAATCCAAAAGTCTGTTCTTTACACCTGTGTCTCTTTTGCTGTCTTGCATATAGGGACATTGTTATCATATTTCTAAATTTCATATATATTCATTAATATACTGTATTGGTGTTTTTCGTTCTGACTTACTTCACTCTGTATAATAGACTCCAGTTTTATCTACCTCATTAGAACTGATTCAAATGGATTACCTTTAACATCTGAGTAATATTCCTTTATGTATATATACCACAGCTTTTTTATCCATTCGTCTGCCAATGGCCATCTAGGTTGCTTCCATGTCCTGGCTATTGCAAACAGTGCTTCGATGAACATTGGGGTACACGTGTCTCTTTCAGCTTTGGTTTCCTTGGTGTGTATGCCCAACAGTGGGATTGTTGGGTCGTATGGCAGTTCTATTTCCAGTATTTAAGGAATCTCCACAGTGTTCTCCATAGTGGCTGGACTAGTTTGCATTCCCACAATAGTGTAAGAGGTTTCCATTTTCTCCACACCCTCTGCAGCATTTATTGTTTGTAGACATTTTGATAGTGGCCATTCTAACCAGCGTGAGATAGTACCTCATTGTGGTTTTGATTTGGATTTCTCTCATAATGAGTGATGTTGATCATCCTTTCATATGTTTGTTAGCCATCTGTATGTCTTCTTTGGGGAAATGTCTGTTTAGTTCTTTGGCCCATTTTTTGATTGGGTAGTTTATTTTTTTGGATTTGAGCTGCAGGAGTCGCTTGTGTATATATATATATATATATATATATATATATATATATATATATATATATATATAGACACTACATTTTATTATTTTTAAGAAATTTTATTTTTATACTGTTATTTCGGCTAAGATTTTTCTTTTTTTAAACTTTTTATTTTGTATTGGGGTATGGCTGATTAACAAACAGTTATGATAGTTTCAAATGAGCAGTGAAAGGACTCAGCCACAACATATACGTGTATCCATTATCCCTCAAATTAAAATTTTTAGAGGTTACTTTATATTTATAAAGATTACTATACATTTACAGTTTTGACAAAATATTGGCTGTAGTCCCCACTTTGTACAATACACCCTTGAGCTTATCTTTTTTTTAAATTTTCTTTTTATTTTTATATATATTTTTTAAATTTCTCCTTTATTTATTTTTTTTTCCAGTGGGTTTTGTCATACATTGATATGAATCAGCTTGTATATTTTTGAGATTAATTCTTTGTCAGTTGCTTCATTTGCTATTATTTTTTCCCATTTTGAAGGCTGTCTTTCCACCTTGCTTATAGTTCCCTTCGTTGTACAAAAGTTTTTAAGTTTAATTAGGTCCCATTTGTTTATTATTGCTTTTATTTCCATTATTCTGGGAGGTGGATCATAAAGGATCCTGCTGTTATTTATGTCAGAGAGAGTTTTGCCTATCTTTTCCTCTAGGAATTTTATAGTTTCTGGTATTACAGTTAGATCTTTAATCCATTTTGAGTTCATTTTTGTGTATGGTGTTGGAGAGTTCTCTAGTTTTATTCTTTTACAAGTGGTTGACCGGTTTTCCCAGTGCCACTTGTGAAAGAGATTGTCTTTTCTCCATTGTATATTCTTCCATCCTTTGTCAAAGATAAGGTATCCATAGGTGTGTGCATTTATCTCTAGGCTTTCTATTTTGTTCCATTGATCTGTGTTTCTGTCTTTGTGCCAGTACCATACTGTCTTGATGACTGTAGTTTTGTAATATATGCACTCTTTTCTTCTTAGTGAGCTTGGTTAAAGTTTTCTCCATTTTCTTTAACTTTTTACAAAACAAGTTCTCAATGTTATTGATCTTTTCTATTTTTAGCTCTACTTTGTTTATTTTCTCTCTAATTTTATTATTTCTTTCCTCCTCCTAACTTTCACTTTGTTTCTTCCTTTTCTAACTCATTTAGCTTGTAGGATAGTTTTTTTTTTTCACTTATTTTTATTAGTTGGAGGCTAATTACTTCACAACATTGCAGTGGGTTTTGTCATACATTGACATGAATCCGCTGTCCCTGGGATTCTCCAGGCAAGAACACTGGAGTGGGTTGCCATTTCCTTCTCCAATGCATGACAGTGAAAAGTGAAAGTGAAGTTGCTCAGTCGTGTCCAACTCTTAGCTACCCCATGGACTGCAGCCTACCAGGCTCCTCTGTCCATGGGATTTTCCAGGCGAGACTACTGGAGTGGGTTGCCATTGCCTTCTCCTCCTCATGGTATATGGAAAGATATTTCCTTGATATGTGTGGGGCTTAAATGGAAGGGCTATAGCTGGAGGCACATAGGAGGTGAGATTTTTGCTCTGCTCAGTGGCCATCATCACCTTATTAGAGGTGGGGTCTGATCCCACGTTGATGGAGTAGAAGTCCTAAGAGTTGGCCTGGGTTGTTTCTGTTTCTTTAAGTGTGTGTTTTCCTTTCTCCCTGCACCAGAATCCTTGCTCCAGAGAGGGAAATGCTGAAACATGTGGGATTCTTCTGAACTATTGGAACCTGTTGGCTACAGATAGGTCTGAGCTATTTTCAGTGCCCTTCCCATGCAGGTGCCCATATTTGTTTCCCCTTTTCCACTCAGATGCAGTGTTAAGTGAATGTCCCATTTGTCTCCTACAGCAGAGCACTTCCCCTAGCCTCAGCTGCTCACACCTTGTGAAGCCACAGTGCTTTGCTGGCATATCCCACATCAACTCTTGACATGTACTAGGTGGTGGTCTGTAGTGGAGCAGCCACCATCAGCAATCCTTTAATAAGTGTCAACAAAGGCTACCTCAAGCTCCACCCAGGCTACACTGAAGGACATTGTGGCCTATGCATCTCAGGCTTGAGTCTTCTTTCTTGTAGTGACTGCCCCAGATCATAGAGTTGGGCTGGAACATTTACTTGGCTTGGACTGGGTTACTCGCTGAGGTGGTCATAGGAAACCCTGAAGCTACTAGATCAGACCTCTCCCCACTTTGCCTTGGGGACAAGTAAGAGTCCATGCATACAGCCCAGGCTTCCCACTATTCATGTGTTCATATCAGCAGTCCTCCAACTAGCTAAGGAACTTCAACTTACCTGTATCGGACTCCTGGACTGTGGCATCTAATCTTTGACTCTCATCACTCAGTCCCCAGGGTGGATATATGCCTATGTAGCCTACATTTTCCTCCAAGTCTCCTTCTAGGAGCACAGGTCTCAAACCAATTGGCTTTTTCCCCTTGCTACCTGATTACAGGTATATTTTCCTTCCAGCCTTGGTTGTCTCTCTGCCAGTTTCCAGTTAGTTTTCAGTGAGGATTATTCCACATATAGATGTGTTTTTCATGTGTTTGTTGAGGTAGGTGAGTTCCACCTGCTCTTACTTCATCATCTTGATCTCTCTCTGTTGTAGATTGATTTTGCTTCAAGAAAGCAGAATTATTTTCTCCAAATCATGAGAAACTGGTAATAAAGAAAGTAATAGTGTAATTGCTTTATTGATTTAGGATTTTCTTTCAATACTGAACCATAGTGAAGTCTTTGGTTGAAATTTTCTTAATTCAAATCAGTCATTATTTGCCACAAGTCATGATTCATATTCAAAGTAATTAAGAATCAGTACAGCCTGAGTACCAACTACTTGGAACAGATGCTATAAACAATATATGCTGTTATAAAATAATATTATCCCTGCCACACTCTATTAAGCAGCACTGTCGAGACAGCACAGTGGCAACACAAATCTTCACCATTCTATTATAGTCTCCACCCTTGACACACTCTCTGACCACTTACATTCTTAATTGCATATATCCCTTCAACATCATGGTCATCTTCTTAATCTTATCACAAGTGTTTTGCCTCAGTCCAACTAGAGAAGAGCCGTGTTTAGATATAGTTGCCTCCTTATCTTGATTACCTGAAATACTCTCTATAGATAACAATAGAGGGAAAAAAAAATGAAAGACCAGAATAGGGTGTAACTTAGTAATAGACTATAAGAAACTGATGGCCCATTCATATTGTCTAAAATAAGAGAATCTTTTCCAATAAATAAGTCAAAGAGTCAGATTCTGGCACCAGTTTATTACGTTAATGAGATCAGGGCTTTGGATAGTTCTCTCTGTATTCCTCTTGGCTTTTCTCTCATGGATACAATATGGATACAATGGCTATATCTATTATATTAGTTTGTTGTTGTTTAGTCACTCAGTGTGGTGTATGACTCCTTTGTGACCCCCGTGGACTGTAGCCTGCCAGACTCTTCTATCCATGGAATTATCTAGGCCAGAATAGTGCAGTGGATTGCCATTACCTTCTCCAGGGGATCTTCTTCCACCCAGTGATCAAATCCGTGTCTCCTGCATTGGCAGGTGAATTTTTTACAAACTGAGCCACCAGAGAAGCCACATTTAAGTCTCTAAACCGTGCTTAAAGTCGTCTTCTGTACCCATCTTATATCAGAGAGGAAATGATTGTAAAAAAGTGCCCCTTTCTGAACAAATGTCTCTTTATATCTTTATTGGGAAGAACTGGATTATCTGCCTACTACTAATCTATGAATGGGACCACTTTTTCTGATATCAAGGGATTTCCAGCTAAGACATTTAAGTAAGAAAAATGGTTAAGTTACTCTTTTATAGATAGCCAACAGTGTCTGCCACAGAAGGTATAGGAGGATGTAGATACACATGTACACACAGAGTTTTATTCATGTACTTCAATATTTCCCCAAAATTTTCCAAATTCTCTGGGTCAATGTGTATAGTAAAAAAAAAAAAAAAAAAAAGTAGTTTAGGAAAGTTTCATTAAATGAATCTAAGGGAAGGTGTGCACCAGGAGTAATGCACAAATTTGGTCTTGGAGTATGGAATTAAGCGGGGCAAAGGCTAATAGAGTTCTGCCAAGAGAACGCACTGGTCATAGCAAACACCCTCTTCCAACAACAAAAGAGAAGACTCTACACATGGACATCATAAGATGGTCAACACTGAAATCATATTGATTATATTCTTTGAAGCCAAAGATGGAGAAGTTCTATACAGTCAGCAAAAACAAGACCGGGAGCTGACTGTGGCTCAGATCATGAACTCCTTATTGCCAAATTCAGACTTAAATTGAAGAAAGTAAGGAAAATAACTAGGACATTCAGGTACGAACTAAATCAAATCCCTTATGACTATACAGTGGAAGTGAGGAATATATTTAAGGGACTCGATCTGGTAGACAGAGTGCCTGATGAACTACGGACAGAGGTTCATGACACTGAAGAGGAGACAGGGATCAGAATATCCACATGGAAAAGAAATGCAAAAAGGCAAAATGATTGTCTGAGGAGGCCTTACAAATAGCTGTGAAAAGAAGAGAAGCCAAAAGCAAAGGAGAAAAGGCAAGATATCCCCATTTGAATGCAGAGTTCCAAAGAATAGCCAGGAGAGATAATAAAGCCTTCCTCAGCAATCAATGCAAAGAAATAGAGGAAAACAACAAAATGGGAAAGACTAGAGATCTTTTCAAGAAACCTAGAGATACCAAGGGAACATTTCAGGCAAAGATGGGTTCAATAAAGGACAGAAATTGTATGGACCTAACAGAAGCAGAAGATATTAAGAAGAGGTGGCAAGAATACACAGAAGAACTGCACAAAAAAGATCTTCATGACCCAGATAATCATGATGGTGTGATCACTGACCTAGAGCCAGACATCCTGGAATGTGAAGTCAAGTGGGCCTTAGAAAGCATCACTACGAACAAAGCTAGTGGATGTGATGGAATTCCAGTTGAGCTATTTCAAATCTTAAAAGATGATGCTGTTAAAGTATTGCATTCAATATGCTAGCAAATTTGGAAAACTCAGCAGTGGCCACAGGACTGGAAAAGGTCAGTTTTCATTCCAATCCCTAAGAAAGGCAATCCCAAAGAATGCTCAAACTACCGCACAATTCCACTCATCTCACATGCTAGTAAAATAATGCTCAAAGTTCTCCAACCCAGCCTTTAGCAATACATGAACCATGAACTTCCAGATGTTCAAGCTGGTTTTGGTTCAAGCTGTTCCAGATGTTCAAGCTGGTATTGGAAAAGGCAGAGGAACCAGAGATCAAATTGCCAATATCTGCTGGATCATCAAAAAAGCAAGAGAGTTCCAGAAAAAAACATCTATTTCTGCTTTATTGACTATGTCAAAGCCTTCGACTGTGTGGATCACAATAAGCTGTGGAAAATTCTGAAAGAGATGGGCAAACCAGACCACCTGACCTGCCTCTTGAGAAACCTGTATGCAGGTCAGGAAGCAACAGTTAGAACTGGACATGGACCAACAGACTAGTTCCAAATAGGAAAAAGAGTACGTCAAGGCTGTATATTGTCACCCTGCTTATTTAACTTATATGCAGTGTACATTATGAGATACGCTGGACTGGAGGAAGCACAAGATTGTCAGGAGAAATATCAATAACTTCAGATATGCAGATGACACCACCCTTACGGCAGAAAGTGAGGAGGAACTGAAAAGCCTCTTGATAAAAGTGAAAGAGGAGAGTGGAAAAGTTGGCTTAAAGCTCAGCATTCAGAAAACTAAGATCATGGTATCTGGTCCCATCACTTCATGGGAAATAGATGGAGAAACAGTGGAAACAGTATCAGATTTTATTTTTCTGGGCTCCAAAATCACTGCAGATGGTGGTTGCAGCCATGAAATTAAAAGACACTTAATCCTTGGAAGGAAAGTTATGACCAATCTTGACAGCATATTAAAAAGCAGAGACATTACTTTGCCAAAAAAGGACCATCTAGTCAAGGCTATTGTTTTTCCAGTGGTCATGTATGGGTGTGAGAGATGGATTGTGAGGGAAGCTGAGCACCGAAAAATTGATGCTTTTGAACTGTGGTGTTGGAGAAGACTCTTGAGAGTCCCTTGGACTGCAAGGAGATCCAACCAGTCCATCCTAAAGGAGATCAGTCCTGGGTGTTCATTGGAAGGACTGATGCTGAAGCTGAAACTCCAGTACTTTGGCCACCTCATGCAAAGTGTTGACTCATTGGAAAAGGCCCTGATGCTGGGAGGGAGGTGGAGGAGAAGGGGACGACAGAGGATGAGATGGCTGGATGGCCTCACCGACTCGATGGGCATGAGTTTGAGTAAACTCCGGGAGTTGGTGATAGACAGGGTGGCCTGGCGTGATGCAATTCATGGGGTTGCAAAGATTCGGACACGACTGGGAGACTGAACTGAACCGAAGGGAATGTGGTGAATTTGTAAATTTACTTCATGTTTCTTTTCAGAGGTTGTCTTCTATGTTCTTAGCACTCTCTCACAACTTGATTTATTAAGCATCAATATTTTAGATGTTGTTATGGTAACAAGGAAGGTAACTACACATGTTTATGGTTTCTTTAGCAGCATCTGTGCAAGTGCAGTATTTTTTTCTTAATTAGATTTAAATGGAGGTATGAAGACTTTCTTCCTTCCAAAGGAACATATTTCTCTTTGGCTAGAATGAGATAGCTTTAAAAATGGATTAGAAATTAGACTATTGATTCAAGAATATTTATTATCGTGTGAATGAAAAAAAACTAAATTTTAATACAAAATCTTTTGTATAGATATTTTCATTTTGTATTAATATACAGTTGACCTTTGAATAACAGGACTTTGAATTATATGGATCCACTTATATACGGGTTTCTTTCATAAAATGTGTATTATAGTACTACACAATCTGTAATTGGTTGATTTGTTGATGCAGCATCTCTGATAAAGAGGGTGACTATAAAGTTATACAAGTGTCTTTAACTGTGCAGGGGGTTAGGGAGGAATTTTGGTGCCCTTAACCCCCAAGTTGTTCAAGGAGCAACTGTAAATACTTGTTGCTACAAATCACATTTGTCCACAAATGGAAAAATTTCTGACACAGGAATTTACAAGAACTTATTGATTTATGTAGCCTTTGCAGCAGTCCTATTTGTTTATTTAACAACATCCAGTAGAATGCATAAAGAGAATAAAATAAAATGTTTGATTATATATACAAAGATGATTTATATCATAGGTGGACCTTAGCAGTTGAATTTTTCATACAGAGGAAAATATATTAAAGTCATTCTTCTGCAGAAAGACTGTTAAAAGTTTTTTTTTTTCTTTCTTTTTTTTTTTTTTTTTGTAGAATGCTGAAATTAGTTGTGATTATTACTTTCCTTTAGATGGATTTTACCAGTATATCACACTTATTTCATCAACCATATTTGATTGTGTGATTCAAATAAAACTATCACAATGTTTCCCTGTTGGGAAATTTTATGAGTGCCTTTTGTTATTGTTGATTTATTTTCATTTTTTTCATAGTTCTTACTATATTTCACTCTTCATTTCCTGGAAGTTTTCCACAGTAGTGTTTTCTTAGGAAATCTGGAAGGACTGCCATTGACCTTAATCACAATAGATGTTCAGTACTTAAATAACCAGCATTAAATGATTCAGTATATTTTGGTATAAACAGAGTATTAGATAATATTAGATAGCTTAATATTTGAAGATTTCATCACTTCCTATGACCTTTTTATCCTTCTTCATTAGCATGGAGTAAGATGCCCAAAATTTATTCTGAAAAATCATAGTTATTTTTCTCCCTCTCTTTTGTGTGAACATACTTTATGCTTCCAACTAGAATAAAGTCTCAGAATACCTGGTCTTTGTGCCCACATACCTACACAAGCTATGGACTTTGGGAAGAACCCTTTGACTGTTGTTTCCTTATCTGTAAATAAAGATATTATGGTTAATGTTTAATTTTATTTTTTAGGGCTAAATGAATCAAATGAAACAATGTTTGTAAACAACATTTTTAAACTGCATGTAAAATTCATTCTATGCATTGATAATTGCTATTAAAATGGATAATTTTATACCAACTCAGTTATAGATGTCATGTGATTCATCTATATTATAAAATTGTAGAAATTAAAAATTTAAGAGCACATTAGTGTTCTTCTGGTCTGACATTTTTATATTTTCCTGAGATGGTGGTGATGGCCCCAAAGAAGTATTGCTTATTAACTGTACTTGTGGAGAAAACATTTGAATAACATTCTTGAATGTTTGCCCAATAACCTTCTCTAATATCTGCATTTAGAGTATAGCCTCTTTTCCATTAAGACATAGTAATCCACAAGTCCCTCATGACGATCAGCTGGAAATATCAGATATTGAATTACAGAAGTATTGTATATTTCAAAGCTTGTGATATGACTATAAGAAATATGCCCCATATCCCTAGACATTGTGAATTTGTGACAAATTGTCAGGGGAAGCATAAGTATTATCATACAGATTTCCAAAGGGATGATCAACATGACAGTTTTTAGAGATTTTAAAACACTTATGAAAACAAACCACTTGAAAAACATGTAACCATACACAAAGTATTGACTGAAAATTTGATCTAACAGACAAGCAAGACAGCTAATTCTCAAATTTTATATTTTTGTCTGTTACCTGGATACTGAATTTAATGTAATATTGAAATAAGATACTCAACTCAATTTTCAGAGATTACAGAGACTTTGAAGTCTTTTGAGTAACAAAATACATAAGGCAGTATCATGTTGTCAAATATACTTGGTAAAACAACATGCATACTTGATGTTATAAGTTTCTTACAAAATAATGGGAAACAAGGGAGAATAACAGATTCATTTAAGTTCATTGTTTGCACTTTACTTACTACAAATAACCTTGCATTTAATGAAAATTAATTAGCAATGTGGACATGAGACAATTGTTTTTCATTAGTAATGAGAAGTATTTATTCTTATTAATGTCATTCTGCTACTAGTGATCGCTCTCTGCTCTGCTAGAAGAATTTTCTTTGCTTACATACCAAATGGTCTGACCCTAGACATTCAAAGATCATATTAAAAGGCTGCAACATATGCCAGGCAGGAAAAAAAAAATTAATGTCACAGAATTCTAGGGTAGGATTGAGGCTATTTTTAAACTGCATTGAAACTGTAATAATTTCAATTAAAATTTTATTAGTGTTAATCTCTTAGTTAAAAATAGGTTATACGATCAACAAGTTTTCATGAAGCTCTGAGGTAGTAGTTGCAATATTAACAGTAGTTGCTGTCATTGTTGTATTAAGCAGCGGAGCCAAGATTTTAATTCAGGTTAGTCTGCATTTATATAGTTCTTAGTCGTTATGTTAAACTGAAAGACTCAAACTTATTCTTGATAATTTTAGTGTTTTTTCAGGCTCTCATTCACTTATTCATTCATTAATTTCTTCTCATAAATTCGTTCATTTGTTCAATAAAGTGTAATTAAGTGATATGAGTGATAACTACGTGCCGGTCTCTGAATCTGATTCTCTATTACCCCAGGATGAGACTGACTATTTGGTATGGTAATATCAGCATTACCCAACTGTTCCTGAGACATGGAAAATTTCCTCCCAATTGGTAGTTGTAACAGACTTGCAATTTTACACCAAAATGTGTTCTGTTTGTTGGCATTCAGCTGGACTGCATTTGTCTGCCTTGAATTTGGGTGTGGCTATGTAACTGAGCTTCCTCCAGTGGATGCGTTTGTACCACATCCAGACATGACTCATTAAATCCTTTTATGACAGGTCTTTTTTTTTTCATTTATTTTTATTAGTTGGAAGCTAATTACAATATTGTAGTGGTTTTTGCCATACATTGACATGAATCAGCCATGGATTTACATGTGTTTCCCATCCCTCTGGGTCATCCCAGTGCACCAGCCCCGAGCACTTCTCTCATGCATCCAACCTGGACTGGTGATCTGTTTCACACTTGATAATATACATGTTTCAATGTAGTTCTCTCAGAACATTCCACACTCATCTTCTCCCATAGAGTCCAAAAGTCTGTTCTATACACCTGTGTCTCTTTTTCTGTCTTGCATATAGGGTTATTGTTACCATCTTTCTAAATTCCATATATATGCGTTAGTATACTGTATTGGTGTTTATCTTTGTGGCTTACTTCACTCTGTATAATGGGCTCCAGTTTATCCATCTCATTAGAACTGGTTCAAATATATTCTTTTAATGACTGAGTGATATTCCATAACTGAGTAATACTCCATTAGGAGAAAAGGAAAGATATTCCCATTTGAAAGCAGAGTTCCAAAGAATAGCCAGGAGAGATAAGAAAGCCTTCCTCAGCAATCAATGCAGAAATAGAGAAAAACAACAGAATGGGAAAGAGTAGAAATCTCTTCAAGAAAATTAGAGATATCAAGGGAACATTTCAGGCAAAGATGGGCACAATAAAGGGCAGAAATGATACGGACCTAACAGAAGCATATTAAGAAGAGGTGGCAAGAATACACAGAAGAACTGTACAAAAAAGATCGTCATGACCCAGATAATCACAATGCTGTGATCACTGACCTAGAGCCAGACATCCTGGAATGTGAAGTCAAGTGGGCCTTAGAAAGCAGCACTACGAACAAAGCTAGTAGATGTGATGGAATTCCAGTTGAGCTATTTCAAATGCTAAAAGATGATGCTGTGAAAGTGCTGCACTCAATATGCAAGCAAATTTTGAGAACTTAACAGTGGCCACAGGACTGGAAAAGGTCAGTTTTCATTCTAATCCCTAAGAAAGGCAATCCCAAAGAATGCTCAAACTACGGCACAATTCCACTCAACTCTCACGCTAGTAAGGTAATGTTCAAAATTCTCCAAGCCAAGCTTCAGCAATACGTGAACTGTGAACTTCCAAATGTTCAAGCTCGTTTTAGAAAAGGCAGAGGAACCAGAGATCAAATTGCCAACATCCGCTGGATCATCGAAAAAGCAAGAGAATTCCAGAAAAACATCTATTTCTGCTTTATTGACTATGCCAAAGCCTTCAACTATGTGAATCACAATAAACTGTGGAAAATTCTGAAAGAGATGGGCAAACCAGACCACCTGACCTGCGTCTTGAGAAACCTGTATGCAGGTCAGGAAACAACAGTTGGAGCTGGACATGGAACAACAGACTGGTTCCAAATAGGAAAAGGAGTACTTCAAGGCTGTATATTGTCACCCTGCTTATTTAACTTATATGCAGAGTACATCATGAGAAACGCTGGTCTGGCAGAAGCAAAAGCTGGAATCAAGATTGCTGGGAGAAATATCAATAACCTCAGATATGCAGATGACACCACCCTTATGGCAGAGAGTGAAGAGGAACTAAAAAGCCTCTTGATGAAAGTGAAATAGAAGAGTGAAAATGTTGGCTTAAAGCCTAACATTCAGAAAACTAAGACCATGGCATCTGGTCCCATGGCCTCATGGGAAATAGATGGGTAGACAGTGGAAACAGTGTCAGAGTTTATTTTTTTGGGCTCCAAAATCACTGCAGATGGTGACTGCAGCCATGAAATTAGACGCTTACCCCTTGGAAGGAAAGCTATGACCATCCTAGACAGCATATTAAAAAGCAAAGACATTACTTTGCCAGCAAAGGTCCATCTAGTCAAAGCTATGTTTTTTCCAGTGGTCATGCACGGATGTGAGAGTTGGACTGTGAAGAAAGCTGAGCACCGAAGAATGGATGTTTTTGAACTGTGGTGTTGGAGAAGACTTGAGAGTCCCTTGGACTGCAAGGAGATCCAACCAGTCCATCCTAAAGGAGAGCTGTCCTGGGTGTTCATTGGAAGGACTGATGCTGAAGCTGAAACTCCAGTACTTTGGCCACCTGATGCAAAGAGTTGACTCATTGAAAAAGACCCTGATGCTGGAAGGGATTGGGGGCAGAAGGAGGAGGGGACGGCAGAGGATGAAATGGTGGGATGACACCACTGACTCGATGGGCATAAGTTTGAGTCAACTCTGGGAGTTGGTGATGGACAGGCGTGCTGCAATTCATGGGGTCACAAAGATTCGGACAGGACTGAGCAACTGAACTGAACTGAACTGAATATTCCATTGTGTATATGTACCATAGCTTTCTTATCCATTCCTCTGCTCATGGGCATCTAGGTTGCTTTCATGTTCTGGCTATTATAAACAGGTTTGCGATGAATATTGGGGTACATGTGTCTCTTTCACTTTTGGTTTCCTCCGTGTGTATGCCCAGGAGTGGGATTGCTGGGTCATATGGCAGTTCTATTTCCAGTTTTTTAGGAAATCTCCACACTGTTCTCCATAGTGGCTGTACTAGTTTGCATTCCCACCAACAGTGTAAGAGGGTTCCCTTTTCACCACACGCTCGTCAGCATTTATGGCTTGTAGACTTTTAGATAGCAGCCATCCTGACTGGCGTGTAATGGTACCTCATTGTGGTTTTGATTTACATTTCTCTGAGAATGAGTGATGTTGAGCATCTTTTTATATGTTTGTTAGCCATCTGTATGTCTTCTTTGGATAAATGTATGTTTAGATCTTTGGCCCATTTTTTGATTGGGTCATTTATTTTTTCTGGAATTGAGCTGCAGGAGTTGCTTGTATATTTTTGAAATTAATCCTTTGTTTCTTCGTTTGCTATTATTTTCTTCCAATCTGAGGGCTGTCTTTTCACCTTGCTTATAGTTTCCTTTGTTGTGCAAAATCTTTTAAGTTTAATTAGGTCCCATTTATTTATTTTTGTTTTTATTTCCAATATTCTGGGAGGTGGGTCATAGATGACCTTGCTGTGATTTATGTCAGAGAGTATTTTGCCTATGTTCTCCTCTAGGGGTTTTATAATTTCTGGTCTTACCTTTAGATATTTAATCCATTTTGAGTTCATTTTTGTGTATGGTGTTAGAAGGTGTTCTAGTTTCATTCTTTTACAAGTGGTTGACCAGTTTTCCCAGCACCACTTGTTAACGAGGTTGTCTTTTTTCCATTGTACATCCTTGCCTCCTTTGTCAAAGATAAGGGGTCCATAGGTGCGTGGATTTATCTCTGGGCTTTCTATTTTGTTCCATTGATCTATATTTCTGTCTTTGTGCCAGAACCATACTCTCTTGATGACTGTGGCTTTGTAGTAGAGCCTGAAGTCAGGCAGGTTGATTCCTCCAGTTCCATTCTTCTTTCTCAAGATTGCTTTGTATGCCAGGTCTTCTCTTTGGTTTTTCTCCTTTCAGTTGACTTCAGTGGCACTCATCCGGGAAATCTAGGAAATCCTGTGTTAAAAACAAGTTCAGATATGCAGATAATATCACTCTAATGGCAGAAATTGAAGAGGCACTAAAGAGATACTTGATGAATGTGAAAGAGGATAGTGAAGAGGCTGGCTTAAAATGCAACATTCAAAACCCAAAGATCTTGATATCCAGCCCCATCACTTCATGGCAGATAGGTGGGGAAAAAATGGAAACAGAGACATGCTTTATTTTCCTGGGCTCCAAAATCATTGTGGACAGTGACTGTAGCCATGAAATTAAAAGACACCTGCTCCTTGGAAGAAAATTTATGACAAACCTAAACAGTATATGAAAAAAGTGAAGGACAGTGACAACATTTTGCTGGCCAAGTCCTTCTAGTTGAAGCTACGATTTTTCCAGTAGTCATGCACGGATATGAAAGTTGGACTATAAAGAAGACTAAGTGCCAAAGGATTTATACTTTAGAACTTTGGTGATTGAAAAGACTCATGAGAATCCCTTGGACACTCAACCCTGAATACTCATTGAAAGAGACTGATGTTGAAGCTGAAGCTTCAATACTTTGCCCACCTGATGCAGAGAGCTGACTCATTGGAAAAAGACCTGATGCTGAAAAATATCAAGGGCAGGAGAAGAAAAGGATGACAGAGGAAGAGAAGGTTGGATGGCATCATTGACTCAATGGACATGCGTTTGAGCAAACTCCAGGAGATAGTGAAGGACAGGGAAGCCTAGTGTGCTGCAGTCCAAGTAGTTACAAAAAGTTGGACATGATTGAGCAATTGAACAACAACAAAATGTCAAATTTGAGCATTTGTTGAACAGCACACACAAAGAAAAAGCTGAAGAAAGTCAAAGATATTCATCTGATCCCTGAAACATTGCCAGTAAGAAGCAAGTATGATTTGTAGATGGAAAGATCCTCTAAACTGAATATTTCTGTCATGGTAGAAACTGCAGGGCACTAGAGGTCATCTGTAACTGAAGGATCCAAATTTCAGGAGAGATAAATAACTATCACAAATAACCGGATAAAAGTCATTAATCAAATACATGTGCCAGAAAATGTTGGATACTGATGCAAAAAAATAATAGAACAGCTGTAGTTAACCTTGAACACAGTACCTGGCAAAGGAAATAGTCATCCACTTGAAAGTGAAAACAATCCTTGAGGCCCATGTTTGGAGCTGACTGCCAGTATGATAAAAGTGATTGGTTCTAATAAAGAATGTATGTGCATTACATTTGCTGAGCAGATCTGTCTGGAAATAGATTTACATGTAATATGTGACACTGATCAAAAAGGGTGGATAAACTTAAGATAAACAGATGCTAAATGGCAGGGGAGAATGATTAGTTGGCAGAATTATCTTTGGAGAAGTTTGTCAAGTTAGTGCCAAATATAGTAATTTTTAAAATTTTATTAATATAATATGATAAGTAAACTGTGTTATATTGCTGTTTCATTTTAGTTTTCTTTGATTATTAGTGCTTTTGAATTTTATAATATATGTTGGCCTTATTTTATATAATTTGCCTGCGCAGTTTGCATCTTTAGATACTGGTAAATTTAACTAGCATATATGTTTGCGTGTATATATATTTTACATCTATATAATTGGCTTTTAATTTGCATTTGTGTTTTTTAATATGAAGAATCTTATTGTAATGTAGTATAGCCATCTGCTCTTCTCCTTTATGACTTTTGCCTTATTACGTATACACCTAAAATTCCTTTCTTACTTTTAGATGAGATAAATGCTCACTTATTAGTTATTTTATAGTTCATTTTTCTACATTTATCTCAATTTCTTCTGTTAATGATCTTGGCATTGTCATGGATTATCTTTTTATTTCCAAATAGTTTAAAATATGTATACACAATTAAATATCCAGAATAAATAGTGGATAACTACAAATTTTTAAAAAGCATCATGATAGAAATGTATGCTATCTTTAAGCACATTCAATTCAGAGAAAAAGAAATATAATAGCCAAAAATATATGAAAATATGCTCATCCTTATCAGTGTTAGTATGTTAAAATAATGAGTTTTTTTTCAGAATGGAAAAATTAAGTGTTATTTTATAAAGTTCTGGTGAAAATTTGAGAAAACTCTTTTTCTTTCATTTTTTGTAAATTGAGGTATAATTGATGTAAACAAATACTTAGTTTAAAGTGTACAAAAAGCGATTCAGTATTTGTATATATTGTGAAATGATCACCACAATAAATCTAGTTAACACCTGTCACCAGACACAGTCACCAAAATGTTATTTTTTTTTCCTGATGAGAACATTTAAGATCTCTTCTCTTAGTCCCTTTTAAATATGCAATACAGTATTATTAGCTACAATCACCATGCTGTAGGCTATATCTCTATGACTTATTTTATAACTAAGAGTTGGATAACTGAACAACTTTCACTTTCATATCTACCACTGTAGGCAAGAATCCCTTAGAAGACCTGGAATAGTCTTCAGAGTCAACAAAAGAGTCTGAGATGCAGTACTTGGGTGCAACCTCAAAAACAACAGAGCCATCTCAGTTTCTTTCCAAGGCAAACCACTGAGCATCACGCTTATCCAAGTCAATGCTCCAACTACTGATGCTGAAGAAGATGAAGTTGACTGGTTCTATGAAGACCCACTACACTTTCTAGAACTAACACCAAAAAAAGATGTCCTTTTCATCATAGGGGGTTAGAATGCAAAAGTGGGAAGTCAAGATATACCCAGAATAACAGGGAATTTTGGCCTTGGAGTACAGAAGGAAGCAAGGTAATGGCTAATAGAGTTTTGTCAAGAAAATATGCTTGTCATAGCAAACACCCATTTCCAACAACCCAAGAGATGACTCGACACATAGACATCACCAGATGGTCGATACTGAAATTATATTGGTTGTGTTTTTACAGTCAAAAAAAGGAGAATCTCTATAGAGTCACAAAAACAAGATGAGCTGACTTATTGCAAAATTCAGGTTTAAATTGAAGAGAGTAGGAAAAACCATTAAGCCATCCAGGCATGACCTAAATCAAATCCCTTATGATTATACAGTGGAAGTGACAAATAGGTTCAAGGTATAAGATCTGGTAGACACAGTGCCTGGAAAATTATTGCCTGATGGACAAAAGTTCATAACATTATACAGGATGCAGTGACCAAAACCATCCCAAAGAAAAAGAAATACAAGAAGGCAAAGTGGTTTTCTGAGGAGGTTTTAAAAATAGCTAGGGTAAGAAGAGAAGCAAAAGCAACCAAGAAAGAGAAAGATATACTCAACTGAATGCAGAGTTCCAGAGAATAGCAAGGAGAGCTAATGAGGCATTAAGGGAACAATGCAAATAAATTGAGGAAAAAAAATGTAGAATGGGAAAGACTAGATATTTCTTCAAGAAAATTGGAGAATCAAAGGATCATTGCATGAAAAGATGGGGACAATAAAGGACAGAAATAGTAAACACCTAACAAAAGCAGAAGAGATTAAGAAGAGGTGTCAAGAATACAAAAAAGAACTACACACAAAAGAAGTTTTAACTACCAAGACAGCCACAATGGTATGGTCACTCATCTAGAGTCAGACATCCTGGAGTGTGAAGTCAAGTGAGCCTTAAGAAGCACCACTACAAGCAAAACTAGCACAGGTGATGGAATTCCAGCTGAGTTATTTTAAATCCTAAAAGATAATGCTGTTAAAGTGCTGCACTCAATATGTCAATAAATTCGGAAAATTCGGCAGTGGCCAAAGGATTGGAAAAGGTCAGTTTTCATTCCAATCCCAAAGAAAAGCAATGCCAAGCAATGTTCAAACTACTAGAAAATTTCACTCATTTCACACGTTAACAAGGTTATGCTCAAAATCCTTCAAGCTGGGCTTCAGCAGTACATAAACTGAGGTCTTCCAGATGTACAAGCTTGGTTTCAAAGAGGCAGAGGAATCAGAGATCAAATTATCAATCTTTGCTTGATCATGGAAAAAACAAAGGAGTTCCAGAAAAAAACATATAGTTTTGCTTTATTAACTGTGCCAAAGCCTTTGACTGTGTGGATCACAACAAACTGGAACTTTTTAAGGAGACAAGCAGATAGTACCAGACAACTTTACCTGTCTCCTAAGAAATCTGTATACAGGTCAAGAAGCAACTGTTAGAGCTAGGCATGGAACAATGGACTGGTTCAAAATTGGGAAAGGATTGCATCAAGGCTGTATGTTGTCACCATGCTTATTTAACTTATATGCAGAGTACATTATGGGGAACACTGGGCTGGGTAAATTACAACCTGGAATCAAGACTGTTGGGATAAGTATCTCCAACCTCAGATATGCAGTTGATACCATTCTAGTGGAAGAAAGCCAAGAGGAACTAAAGGGCCTCTTGAAGAGGATGGCAGAGGAGAATGAAAAGGCTGTCTTACAAAAGACCTATACATAGAAAACTATAAAACACTGATGAAAGAAATCAAAGAGGACACAAACAGATGGAGAAATATACCGTGTTCATGGATTGGAAGAATCAATATTGTCAAAATGGCTATTCTACCCAAAGTAGTCTATAGATTCAATGCAATCCCTATCAAGCTACCAATGGTATTTTTCACAGAACTAGACCAAAGAATTTCACAATTTGTATGGAAATACAAAAAACCTCGAATAGCCAAAGTAATCCTGAGAAAGAAGAATGGAACTGGAGGAATCAACCTGCCTGACTTCAGACTCTACTACAAAGCCACAGTCATCAAGACAGTATGGTACTGGCACAAAGACAGAAATATAGATCAATGGAACAGAATAGAAAGCCCAGAGATAAATCCACGAACCTATGGACACCTTATCTTTGACAAAGGAGGCAAGGATATACAATGGAAAAAAGACAACCTCGTTAACAAGTGGTGCTGGGAAAACTGGTCAACCACTTGTAAAAGAATGAAACTAGAACACTTTCTAACACCATACACAAAAATGAACTCAAAATGGATTAAATATCTAAATGTAAGACCAGAAACTATAAAACCCCCAGAGGAGAACATA
Source organism: Dama dama (assembly GCF_033118175.1). Taxonomy (NCBI): domain Eukaryota; kingdom Metazoa; phylum Chordata; class Mammalia; order Artiodactyla; family Cervidae; genus Dama; species Dama dama. Next base: position 75,669,732 of record NC_083714.1, read on the forward strand.
GGCAAAACACTCTCCGACATAAATCACAGCAAGATCCTCTATGACCCACCTCCCAGAATATTGGAAATAAAAGCAAAACTAAACAAATGGGACCTAATGAAACTTAAAAGCTTTTGCACTACAAAGGAAACTATAAGTAAGGTGAAAAGACAGCCCTCAGATTGGGAGAAAATAATAGCAAATGAAGAAACAGACAAAGGATCAATCTCAAAAATATACAAGCAACTCCTGCAGCTCAATTCCAGAAAAATAAATGACCCAATCAAACAATGGGCCAAAGAACTAAACAGACATTTCTCCAAAGAAGACATACAGATGGCTAACAAACACATGAAAAGGTGCTCAACATCACCCATTATTAGAGAAATGCAAATCAAAACCACAATGAGGTACCATTACACGCCAGTCAGGATGGCTGCTATCCAAAAGTCTACAAGCAATAAATGCTGGAGAGGGTGTGGACAAAAGGGAACCCTCTTACACTGTTGGTGGGAATGCAAACTAGTACAGCCACTATGGAAAACAGTGTGGAGATTTCTTAAAAAACTGGAAATAGAACTGCCATATGACCCAGCAATCCCACTTCTGGGCATACACACTGAGGAAACCAGATCTGAAAGAGACACGTGCACCCCAATGTTCATCGCAGCACTGTTTATAATAGCCAGGACATGGAAGCAACCTAGATGCCCATCAGCAGATGAATGGATAAGGAAGCTGTGGTACATATACACCATGGAATATTACTCAGCCATGAAAAAGAATTCATTTGAACCAGTCCTAATGAGATGGATGAAGCTGGAGCCCCTTAAACAGAGTGAAGTAAGGCAGAAAGATAAAGAACATTACAGCATACTAACACATATATATGGAATTTAGAAAGATGGTAACGATAACCCTATATGCAAAACAGAAAAAGAGACACAGAAATACAGAATAGACTTTTGAACTCTGTGGGAGAATGCGAGGGTGGGATGTTTCGAGAGGAATCGGGTGGAGAGGGAGGTGGGAGCGGGGATTGGGATGGGGAAGACGTGTAAATCCATGGCTGATTCATATCAATGTATGACAAAACCCACTGAAAAATAAATAAATAAATAAAAGCTCATGGAAGAAAAAAAAAAAAAAAAAGAAAAGGCTGTCTTACAACTCAGCATTCAAAATATGAAGATCATGGCATCTGAATAGAAGGGGAAGCAGTGACAGATTTTATTTTCTTGGGCTCCAAAATCACTGTGTACAGTGACTTTAGCCTGAAATTAAAAGATGCTTGCTCCTTGGAAGGAATGCTGTGACAAATCACAGTGTTTTAAAAAAGCAGAGACCTCACTTTGGCTGCACAAGTCCGTATAGTCAAAGCAATGCTTTTTCCAATAGTCATGTATGGATGTGAGAATATGGCCTTAAAGAAGGCTGAGTGCTAAAGAATTGACGCTTTAGACCTGTGCTGCTGGAGAAGACTCTTGAGAGTCCCTTAGACAGCAAGGTGATCAAATCAGTCAGTCCTAAAAGAAATCAAACCTGAATATTCATTGGAAGGACTGATGCTGAAGTTGAAATTCAAATACTTTGGCCATCTGATGCTAAGAGCTGACTCATTGGAAAAGACCCTGATGCTGGGGTGGGGGGGAATGAAGGCAGAAGAATGAGATGATAGAGGATGAGATGGTTAGATGGCATCACTGACACAATGGACATGAGTTTGAGCAAAATCCAGGAGAGAGTGAAGCAAAGGGTTGCCTGGCGTGCTGCAGTCCATGGGGTAGCAAAGAGTCAGACATGACTGAGTGACTGAACTACAACAGTGCATACAGTAGCCCTTCATGTCTTCAGGCTTTGCATCCATGGATTCAGTCAAGTCAGAATAGACATTTTGGTCCAAGTCTGGTTGAATCTATGGATGCCAAACCCATGAATACAAAATATGCAAATACAGAGGGCCAATTGTATATTTATTGAAAACAATCTGCATCTAAGTTGATCCACGCAGTTCAAACCCATATTGTTCAAGGGTCAGCTGTATTTGTCTTTGTGCCAGTATCAGTGTTTTGATTTCAGTAGCTTTGTAGTAAGTTTTGAAATCAGGAAATGTGAGACCTCTAGTTTTGTTCATTATTTTAAATCTTATTTGTTTATTCAGAGTCCCTTGAGATTCTGTATAAAATTAAGATGATTTTACTATTAATACCAAAAAAAATGGGATTATAACATAGATTGTATCACATCTGTAGATTGCTTGGGTTAGTATTGTCATCTTAATAGTATTAAGTATCCCAGTTAGTGAATGAATTCTTTGCATATGTGTGTCTTTAATTTCTTTCATCAATATTTTATAGTTTTCATTGTACAAGTCTTACATTTCCTTGGTTAAGTCTAGTCCTAAGTATTTAATTCTGTTTGATGCTATTTTAAAGGGAATTGTTTTCTTAATTTTATTTCCCGTTTGTTCACTTGGAGCCCATTATACAGAGTGAAGTAAGCCAGAAAGATAAAGAACATTACAGCATACTAACACATATATATGGAATTTAGAAAGATGATAATGACAACCCTATATGCAAAACAGAAAAAGAGACACAGAAGTACAGAACAGACTTTTGAACTGTGTGGGAGAAGGTGAGGGTGGGATGTTTCGAAAGAACAGCATGTATATTATCTATGGTGAAACAGGTCACCAGCCCAGGTGGGATGCATGAGACAAGTGCTCGAGCCTGGTGCACTGGGAAGACCCAGAGGAATCGGGTGGAGAGGGAGGTGGGAGGGGGGATTGGGATGGGGAATACATGTAAATCTATTGCTGATTCATGTCAATGTATGACAAAACCCACTGAAAAAATAAATAAATAAATAAATTTTTTAAAAAATTGATTTTTTTAAATTTGTTTTATATACTACAGATTTTTTTGAATTTGTTTACTACTTCTAACAGAATTTTAGGAGTGTAGACCCTTTAGTGTTTTCTCCATATAAGATCATGTCATCCATGAACAGAGATAATTTTGCTCCTTTTCCAAATTGGATGCTTTCATTTCTTTTCCTAGCATAATTGCTCTGAATAGGACTTCCAGTACTCTGTTAAACAAAAAATGGCAAAATAAGGTGTCCTTTTCTTATTCCTGATCTTAGAGGAAAAAATTTAATCTTTGATCATTTTATGTTATTAGCTATGGGTTTTTATATGTGTATTTTCACATATAGAAGTAGTTTCTTTCTCTTCCTAAGTGTTGATTGTTTTTTTATTATGTTTGTATTATTTCCAATTTCCCTCTACGGTTGTGGTCTTGTTTATTTTAACTGGAAAAGATATGTTATATGATTTCAGTCTCTTTAAATTTATTGAGACTTCTTTTGTGGTTTAACATATGGTCTCTCCTGGAAAATGTTTCATGTACTCTTGAGAAAATGTGCATTTAGTCTTGTTAGGTAGATTATTTTCTCTATGAATGTTAGGTCCAATTAGTTTATAGCGTAGTTCAAATCCTCCATTTCCTTTCTTATCTTCTGTTTGTTATATACATTATTGAAAGTGGAATATTGAAGTCTTCTGTGTTACTATAGAGCTATATTTTTCTCTCTTCTATTCTGTCAGTACTTGCTTCATATATTTAGAGCTTTGATGATTGTTTTATATATGCTTATTATTGTTATATCTTTCTGGCGAATTGACACTTTTATCACTATATAATATACTTTCATGTCTCTTAATATATTCCTTGACTTAATGTCTATTTTATGTGCTATTAGTGTATCCATGCTCTCTTTTGGTTACTAATTGCATGGAATACTTTTTTTCTCTCCATATGTTCACTATCAACCCATGCATATCCTTAGATCTAAAGTGAGTGTCTTATAGATAACGTATAATTGGATCTTATTCTTTAATCCATTTTGTCAGTGTGTCTTTTGATTGGAGATTTTAATTCATTTTCATTGAACATTATTACTGATAGGGAATGATTTGCTATTGACTTTTTATTTCTTTTCTCCTGCAAATCCCATAATGTATATATTGATTCACTTACAATGTTTCATAATTCTTTTAAAATATATTTGCTTTTCCTCATTTTTTGTCTCTTGCTCCTCAATCTTCATAATTTCAAATGACCTGTCTTAAAGTTTGCTGACAATTTCTTCTGTGTCTTCAAGTTTCTCTCTTAATCCCCCTCAATGAACTTTTCAACTTAATTGTCTTTATCAGCTCTTGAATTTGTTTAGTTCCTTTTGTAACTTCTATGTATTTGTTAATATTTACATTTTGTTTTTGCATAGTTTTCCTTTATCTCTGTGCACATTTAAGATATTTCCTTTAAAACATTTGTCTAGTAAGTCTGATTTTGTGTTTCTTCTGGGATGGTTTTAAGAGATTTATTTTGATACTTTTAGGAACAATATTTACCCATTTATTTGTATGCTTTGTGATTCTTTGTTGGAATTTTGTACTTTATACAAGCAGTCACTTCTCTCATCTTTGAAGACTAATGGGGAGCACATTTATTAATTAATACTACATTATTTCCATCTTGGGTTCATCCCATGGTGAAGTCTTAAATTCTTCCCAGGTTCTTTCTTAACATGTGTTATGCTTGAGTCTGTGTGTGTGCCTTTTTTTTTTTTCCCTCCAATTTTCTTGTATACATAACTATTTATGAAAGTCTTAATTCTCATGTAATCTCATGTGGCTTCTACTTGGAACCTTAGGTTTTTATATTTTATTTCTATTCCCACATTCTCTTGCCCCTAGTATCCACATGTATGCAGGTCAACTGCAAGTTTTATGCTCAGTGCCCTCTAAAGCCTCCCATGTTTTCTGCCAACTGAAATTCAAATTACGTTGAATTTCCCTCATCTGACTTTCAAGTCAGGTGCTGACACTGCTTTCCACAGTCTTTCTCCATTTGAGCTCCAAGTTAGGCAAAGCAGAAACCTATCCCTTAGGGAGCCCATAGCCAGGTTAGGTATGGTTTGAGTCTGGTAGTAGCAGCACTTCCTCCCAAAGGTGCTGCACCACACCAGGGAAGATATAGGGCAAAGTCAATGAAAAAATACCATAAAAATTCTGACATCTATGAACATGGCTGTTTCTTGATTGACCATTTGCTTGGTTGCTGTAGATCTTTGATTTCCAGAGCCCATTCAAAGTGATTTTAGTTTTTCTTTAGTCATTCTTTTATTATTCACATGGCGGGGAGGAGGGAAATTAGGCCCTGGAGCTTCCTAGTTTGCCATATTGCTAATGTCACTCTTTGAGTTTTGAAGAAAAATCAGGTATGTGAACTGGTAGAATAGACATAAGGAGCTAATTCATTTCAAGGTGAAAACACACATTCAGATGAAAGAAATAATGTGTTTATAGTATGGCAAACAGATTAATCTATTAGAATCAGAGCATGGATGTTTATATTTCAGGGTCAACAACAGCAGCCTTACAGCCCTAAGTTGTCTCCTATCAGCTCTTCCAGGGTCATAAATATTTCTACCTCCTTTGAAGAGTTGGCTCAAAGTAAAGTACTTTTCAAGATTTCTAGTTTCAGTAATGGCTGAGTACTTGGATTGGAATAACCTGTTACAATTAGCAATTTTAAACTCTGGATAAAAATACCCTTAATAGTGGAAAAAAAAAAAGGCAGATTAAAAACAAGTAGGGATTACATGCTGGAAAAAAGAAACTGCAATGGATGAGATCCATGTTTACAAAAGCTGTGACAAAGCAACTACTGTACAATTTGAACTACTGTAACAAAGCAGCTTTGTTAAGTAGATTCAAGGATTTAAAATTTTTTCACAATGAATAAGCTAATTGGGGCTATCAAAGAGAAATGGGAATAATAAAAAGAATCAAAGGGTGATTATATAAATGAAAATTAGTATATATGAAATGAAATGTTCACACATTGGCTCATAAATTGATTAGAGACAGCAGAATAAAGGGTCAGTGAACTTTAAGACAGACAAATGGAAATTATCCTATAGGAAGAATCATGAGAATAAAGATTAAAAGAAAAAAACTTCAGTGACCATTGAGACAATAATTTTGACATTCACACAATTAGATTTTCAGGAAGAGAGAATGAGACAGGGGGAGAAAAAATATTTGAGTGAAAATGGCTGACATTTCCCCAAATTTAGTGAAAGACATACACTTACATATTGCAGATGCTCTGCCAGCATTAAGAAGGGTATATATATATGTATATATATATAGCTCATACAACCTATTACCAGAAAAACAAACAATCCAATCAAAAACTGGGGAAAAGACCTAAACAGACATTTCCTCAAAGAAGACGTACAGATGGCTAAAAAACAAACTCATGAAATGATGCTCAACATCACTCATTATTAGAGAAATGAAAACCAAAACCACAATGAGATATCATCTCACATCGATCAGATGGCCATTATCAAAAAATCTGCAAACAATAAATGCTGGAAAGGGTGTAGAGAAAAGGGAAACTTCTTGTGCTGTTGTTGAGAATGTAATTTGATGCAGCCACTATGGAAGACAGTATGGAGATTCCTTAAAAAAACTAGGAATAAAACCACCATATGACCCAGCAATTACACTCCTAGGTGTATAGCCTGAGGAAACCAAAATTAAAAAAGATTCCCATTGTTCATTGCAGTACTATTTACAATAGTCAGAACATGGAACCAACCTAGATGCCCATCAACAGATGAATGGGTAAAGAAGCAGTGGTACATATACAAAAGGGACTATTATTCAGCCATAAAAAGGAATGCATTTGAGTCAGTTCTAATGAGGTGGATGAACCTAGAACCTAGTATACAGAATGAAGTAAGTCAGAAAGAGAAAGATAAATTTGTATTTTAATGCATATATACAGAATCTAGAAAAATAGTACTGAAGAATTTATCTACAGGGCAGCAATGGAGAAACAGACATGGAACATAGACTAGTGGACATCGGGAGAAGGAAGGAGAGGGTGAGATATATGGAAAGAATAACATTGAAACTTGCATTACCGTATGTAAAAGAGATAGCCAACGGGAATTTGCTGAATGGCTCAGGAAACTCAAACAGTGGCTCTGAATCAACCTGGAGGGGTGGGTTGGAGAGAGATATGGGAGAGAGGTTCAAAAGGGAGGGGACATATGTATACCTATGGTTGATTCATGCTGAGATTTGATAGAAAATAAGAAAATTTTGTAAAGCAATTATTCTTCAATTAAAAAATAAATAAAATTTTAAAAGGATAAATATTAATAAATCTATACCTATTCACATCATATTCAACAAACTAAAGACTAATAATAAGGAGAATATTTCAAAGGCAGCCAGAGAAGAAAGACATTATATAGAAGGGGACACTGATTTTCTGTGTGTGTGTGTGTGTGTGTGTGTGTGTAGATATTAATACCTATATATTTCCATCATTGTACTGTTTTTGCTGCATCTTGTAAGTTTTAGTTGGTTGTATTTATCTTTGCATTCATCCCAAAGTATATTCTAATTTCTTTTGTGATTTCTGTTTCGATATACCAGTTATTTTTAAGAGTGTTCTTTAATTTACATGTATATGTGAATTTCCCCAATTTCCTTCTGTTATCTGTTGGTGGTATAGTGGTGAGCTTAGCTGCCTTCCAGATTTACTTCTGTTATTTACTTCTTAATTAATTCTGTTGCAGATACAGCACATAACTTTGTATGAAGTATATTTTTAATTTATTGAAAGGTATTTTGCCTACTATATGACTTATCCTATACTGTATACTTCAGAAAAAGTGTATATCCTGCTATTTTTGGGTGGAGTATTCTACAGTTTTCTGTTAGATCTATTTGGTTTATAGCTTTGCTAGTGTCTTCTATTTCCTTGCTGGTCTTCTTTCTGGTTTTCCTCTCAGTTATCAAAAGTGAGAGTCTCCAACTTTCATTGAGTTGTCTTATTTTCCTCTCAATTATTTCAGTTTTTCTTCATATAATTTTGGGTTTTGTTGTTGATTACACATGTTTATAATTGCTATGTCTTCTTGATGGATTTACACTTTTATTGTTATAACATGTCCTTTTCCTCACATAATAATTTTATCTTAAAACTTATTTTGTCTGATATTACTATGATCAGTCTAGCTCTTTTTTGATCACTATTTGCTTGTAACAGCTTTTTCTATCCTTTCACTATTGAACTGCTTGTGCCTTTGCATCTAAAGCATGTCTCTTCATTTTTGTTGATACTTTTTACCACTCTTAAGATATTATTCAATTTCTTTCTTGCCTTCATTATTTCTAATGAGAAATAAGCCATTATTGAGTTTTCCTTGTATGTAATGAGTAATTTTTTTGTTTGTTTTTCTTTTGCTGCATTAATGAGTTTCTTTAGTTTTGGCTTTGACATTTTTCTTTTTTTTTTGCTTCTCTTTGATTTTATTGTAAATAAAGTCCATTAGTTTTCTTGGATATATAGATTAATATTTTTTAAATAAACTTTGGGAATATGTTGGCTATTGTTTCATCAAATATTAGCTATACTCTTTTCTTTTCTCTCCTGGAACTTCTATGAGCAGTATTTATATGTTTGATACTGTTCCAAGGACTTCTGAGGTTCTAGTCATTTGTGTTCACTTTGACTTTTCTGCTTCTCTGACTGCATAATCTCAATTGACCTGTCTTCAAGGTCAGTGATTCTTCTGTCTGAAGTGTACTCAGTTAGCCTTGTCACCTAATGATTCCATAGAGGCTTCCTTAAACACTTGGCACTAATACATTTCCCAGTGCTGAGGTGTTCTGTATACATGTTATGGTACACCCTCAGCATCCAGTCTTTTGGTTTGCTACTATGACTTCACTCTCACTTCTTACTCATACAGATCCTCTAAGTGGAAGCCTAATGCTTTCTTAGACCTCTCCTGAGCATGTACAGAGTCCTGGGCATTTGAGTCCTTCTAGATTCTCAGTAATGTTTCAGAGTTTTACAAAGCACTTATCAGCAAAACATCTCATTCCTCAATCTTTCCTACCAAGCTTTTGACTAGTCTGTTATTTACCCCAACTTATACGCATTGCTCCAGACAGCAGGAACTTAGAAACAACCTATAAGTCCATCATTAGACAAATGGATAAAGATATGGTATGTATGTTTATATATGTTTATACACGCAAACCCACAATGGAATGTTAGTCTGGCATAAAGGGAAGAAATTTTTCCATTTGTGACACATGAATGGGCCTTGAGGCTATTATGCTAAGCAAAATACGTCAGAATGAGAAAGACAAATGATCTTACTTATATGTGAAGTATAGAATACAATACAGAAACAAAAGAAACACATAGATACAGATAAAAGGTTGGTGGTTCCCTTAGTTGAGGGTGAGGATTGGGCAAAATGGGTTAATGGGGTCAAAAGTTATAAAATTCCAGTTATAAAATAAATAAACCATGGTGATAAAATATATGGCACAGTGACTATAGTTGATAATACTTTATGGCATAACTGAAAGTTCCTAAAAGAGTAAATTTGATCTCCGACATAAATCAAAGCAAGATCCTCTATGACCCACCTCCCAGAATATTGGAAATAAAAGCAAAACTAAACAAATGGGACCTAATGAAACTTAAAAGCTTTTGCACTACAAAGGAAACTATAAGTAAGGTGAAAAGACAGCCCTCAGATTGGGAGAAAATAATAGCAAATGAAGAAACAGACAAAGGATCAATCTCAAAAATATACAAGCAACTCCTGCAGCTCAATTCCAGAAAAATAAATGACCCAATCAAACAATGGGCCAAAGAACTAAACAGACATTTCTCCAAAGAAGACATACAGATGGCTAACAAACACATGAAAAGATGCTCAACATCACTCATTATCAGAGAAATGCAAATCAAAACCACAATGAGGTACCATTACACGCCAGTCAGGATGGCTGCTATCCAAAAGTCTACAAGCAATAAATGCTGGAGAGGGTGTGGAGAAAAGGGAACCCTCTTACACTGTTGGTGGGAATGCAAACTAGCACAGCCGCTATGGAAAACAGTGTGGAGATTTCTTAAAAAACTGGAAATAGAACTGCCATATGACCCAGCAATCCCACTTCTGGGCATACACACTGAGGAAACCAGATCTGAAAGAGACACGTGCACCCCAATGTTCATCGCAGCACTGTTTATAATAGCCAGGACATGGAAGCAACCTAGATGCCCATCAGCAGATGAATGGATAAGGAAGCTGTGGTACATATACACCATGGAATATTACTCAGCCATTAAAAAGAATTCATTTGAACCAGTCCTAATGAGATGGATGAAGCTGGAGCCCATTATACAGAGTGAAGTAAGCCAGAAAGATAAAGAACATTACAGCATACTGACACATGTATATGGAATTTAGAAAGGTGATAACGATAACCCTATATGCAGAACAGAAAAAGAGACACAGAAACACAGAACAGACTTTTGAACTTTGTGGGAGAATGTGAGGGTGGGATATTTGAAAAGAACAGCATGTATACTATCTATGGTGAAACAGATCACCAGCCCAGGTGGGATGCACGAGACAAGTGCTCGGGCCTGGTGCACTGGGAAGACCCAGAGGAATCGGGTGGAGAGGGAGGTGGGAGGGGGGATCGGGATTGGGAATACATGTAAATCCATGGCTGATTCATATCAATGTATGACAAAACCCACTGGGAAAAAAAAACAATAATAATAAAAATTAAAAAAGAAAAAAAGAAAAAAAAATAAAAAAAAAATAAAATGAAGTCGATTGGGAAGACAAGTCGGTAGAATAAATCCAATAAAATGATTTTCTTTAAGCAAAAAAAAAAAAAAAAAAAAAAAAGAGTAAATTTGAGGTTTCTCAAATTTTTAGGTAAGGTGACAGATGTTAACTAGATTTACTGTAGTGATAATTTTGCAATGCGTATAAAAGTAACATGTAATGAATATGCTATATGTGAATTATATCTCATTTTTAAAAAGTTTAAGAAATGAATAGGCAAACCAGAGGCTGAAAAAGAAATTTCAGTAACTATATGTGACAAATAACTTATTCCAAGATATATGAGGAACACTTACAAGTCAATAATAATCAAAAGATAAAACCTTAAAAGGATGTCTCAAAGACTAAATAGACACTTTGGAAAGAAGATGTAAAATGATCATTAAAGACATGAAAATGTGCATAATATTATTATTTAGCAGCCCAATGAAAAATAAAAACTATATGAGATATTATTTCATACCTACTAAAATGACTAAAATTTGCAAGGTCAACAAACACCAAATATTTCAAATGTGAATTAAATGGGACTACCACATATTGCTGGTAGGATTAGAAAATCATAGTCAGGTTCACAAAGGTTTTTACAATTAATTGCAAAGTTAAAGAACACCCAGCAGTTCTACTTACTTGCTCAGGACAATAGGTAAACAGATTCTTCAAAAAAGAAAAAAAAAATGTGAATTATTGATAGATGGCAAATCATGGTCATCTTTGAACATTCAGTTCAGTTCAGTTGCTCAGTCGTGTCCGACTCTTTGCGACCCCATGAACCACAGCACACCAGGCCTCCCTGTCCAACACCAATTCCCAGAGTCTAACAAAACTCAAGTCCATTGAGTTGGAGATGCCATCCAACCATTTCATCCTTTGTCATCCCCTTCTCCTCCTGCCCTGAATCTTTCACAGCATCAAGGTATTTTCAAATGAGTCAGTGCTTCACATCAGGTGGCCAAAGTACTGGAAATTAAGCTTCAGCATCAGTTCTTCAAATGAATATGCAGGACTGATTTCCTTTAGAACTGACTGGTTGGATCTCCTTGCAATCCAAGGGACTCTCAAGAATCTTCTCCAACACCACAGTTCAAAAGCATCAATTCTTTGGCGCTCAGCTTTCTTTATAGTCCAACTCTCACATCCATACATGTCTAATGGAAAAATCACAGGCTTGACTAGATGGACCTTTGCTGGCAGAGTAGTATCTCTGTTTTTTAATATGCTATCTAGTTTGATCATAACTTTTCTTCCAAGAAGTAAATGTCTTTTAATTTCATGGCTGCAGTCACCATCTGCAGTGATTTTGGAGCCCAAAAAAATAAAGTCAGCCACTGCTTCCACTGTTTCCCCATCCATTTGTCATGAAGTGATGGGACCATATGCCATGATCTTAGTTTTCTGAATGTTAAGCTTTAAGCCAACTTTTTCATTTTCCTCTTTCACTTTCATCAAGAGGCTCTTTAGGTCTTGTTCAATTTCTGTCACAATGCTGGTATCATCTTCATATCTGAGGTTACTGATATTTCTCCCAGCAATCTTGATTCCAGCTTGTGCTTCCTCCAGCCCAGAGTTTCTCATGATGTACTCTGCATATAAGCTAAATAAGCAGGGTCACAATATACAGACATGAGGTACTCCTTTTCTTATTTGGAACCAGTCTGTTGTTCCTTGTCCAGTTCTAACTATTGCTCCCTGACCTGCTTACAGGTTTCTCAAGAGGCAGATTAGGTGGTCTGGTATTTCCATCTCTTTCAGAATTTCCCTTAGTTTGTTGTGATCCACGTAGTCAAAGAATTTGGTATAGTTAATAAAGTAGAAATAGATGTGTTTTTTTTTTCTGGAACTCTCTTGCTTTTTCTATGAACCAACAGATGTTGGCAATTTGATCTTTGGTTCCTCTGCCTTTTCTAAATCCAACTTGAACATCTGGAAGTTCATGGTTCACATATTGCTGAAGCCTGGCTTGGAGAATTTTGATCATTACTTTGCTAGGGTGTGAGATGTATGCAATTGTGCAGTAGTTTGAGCATTCTTTGGCAATGTCTTTATGTGGGATTGGAATGAAAACTGACCTTTTCCAGTCCTGTGGCCACTGCTGAGTTTTCCAAATTTGCTGGCATATTGAGTGCAGCACTTTTACAGAATCATCTTTCAGAATTTGAAATAGCTCAACTGGAGTTCCAGCACCTCCACTAGCTTTGTTTGTAGTGATGCTTTCTAAGGCCCACTTGACTTCACATTCCAGGATGTCTGGTTCTAGGTGAGAGATCAAACCATTATCTGGGTCATGAAGATCTTTTTTGTATAGTTCTTTTATGTATTCTTGCCACGTCTTCTAAATATCATCTTATTTTTTGTCTGTATCATTTCTGTCTTTTATTGTGCCCATCTTTGCATGAAATGTTCCCTTGATATCTCTGATCTTCTTGAAGAGATCTCTAAATTTTTCCATTCTATTATCTTCCTCTATTTATTTGCATTGATCACTGAGGAAGGCTTTCTTATCTCTCCTTGCTATTCTTTGGAGCTCTGCATTCAAATGGGTATATATTTCCTTTTCTCCTTTGCCTTTTGCTTCTCTTCTATTCACAGCTATTTGTAAGGCTTCCTCAGACAACCATTTTGCTTTTTGCATTTCTTTTCCTTGGGGATGTTCTTGATCCCTTCCTCCTGTACAATGTCACGAACCTCCATCCATAGTTCTTCAGGCACTCTGTCTATCAGATGTAACACCTTGAATCTATTTGTTACTTCCACTAAATTATAGTAAGGGATTTTATTTACTATAGACTATTAATGCTGAGGAAAAGTGTAAGATACATAAGAGGGGTTGAACTGAATTAGGATATTCCTTTTGAATACCCTGTGACCCTGCTCTACAAAGGCTCCTTTTTGAGGTACAATTGAAATTTCTTTAATTACTTAATTGTGTGAATTAAAACTTTCAACCTACTTTGAATGTTATCCATAGTTAGAACAAATTGTGCAGAGTCTTGTGAAAGTTTTGTTTTTGTTGTTTTTCTCCCTTCTTGGCTCAAGACCAAGGCTAATTGACTGAGATATTTGAATTATGGCATCTTTAGTGAGCCAGTCTAACTCAGTATCTTCTGTGACTCTTTGTGTGCACCCTTTCCTCTTAATAAAAACACTCAAGCTATAAGAAAATAGAATAGAAGAAGAAAAATACCGTTGACATTTTGAGGTCTTATTTTTTCATGAGGTAAAATGATACTGCTTTATAGAAACATATATGTCTTCCTTAAAGCGGTATATAGTTAACAATAGCTCTGAATGGGTATCAACAGTAGGCAAAATATTCTTGGGGAATTGAAGTCACGTAACAAGGAAATTCATTGTGATTGTGGTCATTCATTTTTTAAGAGAAAGGAAAGATTTTCCCTTTCAATGTTTCTTTCATATACTCTGGAGAATCTATTTTATTCAATCACAGTGAAGAAAGCCTCTGGTTATTGATATACTTTTGAGCATCTTCTGGCTATAAGAAGGCCCTTGTGACCTAGTGCAGTATAATATTATAATATTACTAGTATATTACTAGTATAATATTACTAGTCTGTCTAGACTAGTAACTTTTCACATGGAAAGAAATTTTTCTTTATTGCCAGTTTCCTTATTAAATCAAATACAATAACTGTTTGAGCTATGTCATTCTATTTTAACTATACCCACTTGTTCAACACTTACATTATCTATAGAAACTTAACACTTTGGCTCTATACTGTTATGATTGTCCACCCTGTTTTTGTTGTATTTATAAAATTATGTTATAAAGGACTGGCAGATTCTTCTATGAGAAAATAATAAATGATATTAAATTCACAAATCCACTTTTTCCCTCAAGATTCTCAGGTGAGAATTTCTAAGTAGGATAAAAAACACTAAATCAATCTCAGGGCTAGACTTTTTCCTTCTTTGAAATAATCCAAATAGCCTTAGATCAGTTTCTCTTTAGGATCTTGGAATGCTTCCACGTTATTTTGTTCCAGAAGCTTAAGACATTTTAAGACCACTTTTTTTTTTAATCTATATTCACATTTCTCTTCATCTAATCTTCAATATCCAATTACTATCATTGAAGCTGTCACCTTCATCTCAATTGGAGCCTGTTTGTTTATCAAAACCTCTTTGATTTTCAAGTATAATAGTCTCAAGAGCATTCCCAAAGCCGTTTATCAAACAACATATATTTAAGAAGGATTGCTATTAAACTGGCATTGAAACCTCAACTTCATTTCGATAAAAAAAGGAAGGACACAGTATATTCTAAAAATATATTCTTAGGCACCTCCTTTACAACATTGCTTTCATCAACTTTCAGTTTGTCACATTTTTCTCTAAGAATCTTTTTTTTTTTCAATTAAAATATACTTTATAAATGAAAAAAGAACCACTTACTGATTGAATAGTATTCTTCTCATTTTTTCCTTAGTGCTAAGCTGCATTTATTACTTATTTGCTTAGTACACTTAACACACATAGATAGATACCCAAAGATGCATAGCAAACAAAAAACTAATAATAATAATAATAATAATGGTAACATTGTATATTCCATTCTTGAATGTGACAGTTCAGTTCATTTTAAAGATTTTCTAATGACTTGCCACTTAATAATTGGAATTATATTTTATGTATTGTACTGATGATATTTTTAGATTTACTTTTGCTGGGTTTCCTTGATACTTCAGCTGGTGTTTACTCTTCTTGAAGCCTTAGAAGTCTTCTTGAAGCTGTGCTTTTCTGGGCAATATACAAGCATTGAGATGTAACATTTCTGAAATATTTCCCCCTCTTTGTATACTAGATATAATGTTTTCCAGACAATCAGTATCCAGTTTTAACTTGAGATTTGTCCTGTTATTTCCTATTCTGCTAAAGTATTTTATGTTTAAATTAAAAACTTCTGTTCAGAGGACTTAATTTGACTACAAAACTTGGTGCAAGATGATTATCCTTTGAAATTTTGATTTAAATCCATAATGGAAAAATCAATTTTAAAGGCAAAGAGCTATTTAAAGCAAGAATCTACAGGAAAATGTTACAAAATTTTTCTTCTAAATTGAGGCCATTATAATTTATATTTTAATAGCTTTTAGCATTACAGTAATATTTTAATAATTCAAACTGTACAAGTCATAAAAGCCAATGATGAAGGGACATTGATGTGCAATAGGTTACAATAAGTTGCTGTAAGATAGAAAATGAGCTGATATGTTCCCATAGAATCCAAGAAAATTTCAGACCTGGAGAAAGCATTTAGAACAGAGATCATGGTTGGGAAATAGGGAGATCCTTAGAAAATCTATTATAAGAACATGTTTGCCAACAATATAAGGGTATACAATAAGGAATCACAAAACTCTGAGTTCCTTAAGATAATGTTAAAAATGTTTAACAACCAATATTTCATGACATTGACTATTGAGAATAGATTCTCAAACAATCAAGAGGGATGTTGATTACTCTGCCATATAGTTATGTACCAGCTAAATGTCATTGTTAGGTTTAGGGATCAATGAGTCTTATTCAAGAGAGTTGTGAAGATTAGTCTCAGTGTAGCAATTATATGGGGGCTTCCCTTTTGGCTCAGTGGTAAAGAATCCATCTGCAATGAAGGAGACGCAGGTTGGATCACTGGGTTGGGAAGATGCCCTGGAAAAGGAAATGGCCACCCACTTCAGTACTCCTGCTGGGAAAGTCCATGGGCAGAGGAACCTAGCAGGCTACAGTCTATGGGATCGCAAGAGAGTTGGACATGAATTAGTGACTAAGAACAACAATGATCATATGGCAAAACTGCAGAAAGCAGTCCAGATTAGAGCAGAATGATGGTGGCCCCAGGAAGGAGGTATCCAAGAAAACTAAATTCAGCAAAGCAGCTGCTATAATAAATAATGTCATGGTGCATCTAGAAAGAATTAAGAACAACTGGAAAATTATGCAAAGAAAAAAACTAGACAAATAATAGCCTGAAGATATGGAAAATGTAAATAAATATTTATGATGATAAGACTTGACTATTCAGTGAGTGTTTACATAGTAATAACTATGAACGTGCTGATTAATGATTTAATTGATGCAGTGATTTACCTATATATTGGAAGCAGTGGAAGAGGGGCAGTTGGGAAGGGAGAGGAGGACGTAGAAGATATCTAAGTCTATTATGATAGGAAGTCAATAAGTTTACAATTAATGAACCAAAGGAAAGTTTTTTCTGTATGTATACTTTTTAGAAGTATGAACATCACCAACAGATGTATAGCATAGGGAACTCTATTTAATACTATGTAATGACCTATATGAGAAAATAAAAGAGTGGATATGTGTATACATATAACAGATTCACTTTATTGTACAACTGAAACTAACACAACACTTCATGGCAAATACATGGGGAACAAATGGAAACAGTGACAGACTTTATTTTAAAAGATGCTTGCCCCATGCAAGAAAAGCTTTGACAAACCTAGACAGCATGTTAAAAAGCAGAGATATCCCTTTGCCAACAAAGGTACATATAGTCAAAGCTATGGTTTTCCAGTAGTCATATATGGATGAGAGTTGGACCATAAAAAGGCTGAATGCTGAAGAATCGATACTTTCAAATTGTGGTACTGGAAAAGACTCGTGAGAGTCCATGGGACAGCAAGGAGATCCAACTATTCAATCCTAAAGGAAATCAATCCTGAATATTCATTGGAAGGACTGATGCTGAAGCTGAAGCTCCATTACTTTGGCCACCTGATGCGAGGAGTTGACTCCTTGGAAAAGAACCTGATGCTGGAAAAGATTGAGGTCAGGAGGAGAAAGGTGGGACAGAGGATGAGATGGTTGGATGGCACCACTGACTCAATGAACATGAGTTTGAACAAACTCCAGGACAGGGAAGCCTGGCATGCTGCAGTCCGTGGGGTCACAGAGTTGGACACGCCTTAGTGACTGAACAAAAATAACATGTCACCTGGGAAGCCCACTCTCTGACATAACTTGCAGCAATATCTTTTCCAATCCATCACCCATAGTAACGGAAATAAAGTCATAAATAAATGGGACTTAATTAAACTCAGATGTTTTTGCACAGTAAAGGAAACCATAAACAAAAGGAAAAGACAACTCACAGGCTGGGAGAAAACATTTGCAAATGATGTGACTGGTAAGGGATTCAGTCTCCACATTATGCAAACAACTCATGAGGCTTATTATTATCAAAACAAACAGTCCAATCAAAATGTAGGCAGAGGATCTAAATTGCTATTTTTTCAAAGAAGACAAACATATGACTGAGAGAAGCACATGGAAAGATGCTCAACATGGCTAATTATTGTTGTTCAGTTGCCAAGTTGTGTCCAACTCTTCATGACCCCATGGACTGCAGGACACCAGGCTTCCCTGTTCCTCACCATCTCCCTGAGTTTGCCCAAGTTCATGTCCATTGCATCGGTGATGCCATTGAACCAACTCTTCTAATCTCTCATCACTCTATTAAAAAAGTACAAATCAAAACTACAATTGGATATGACCTCACATCAATCAAAATGGCTATCATCAAAAAATACACAAAAAAATAAATGTTGGGGAGGGTGTGGAGAGAAGGAAACCCTACTATATACTGTTGGTGGGAATGTAAATTGGTACAGCCACTATTGAAAACAGTGTGGAGGTTTCTTAAAAAACTATAAATAGAGCTACCATATGACACTACAATCCCACTCCTGCGCATATATATATATATACAGAGCAAATCATGGTCTAAAATGATGCATGCACCTCAATATTCATTGTAGCACTATTTACAATAGCCTTAACTTAAGTAGAAATATGGAAACAACTTAAACACCCATCAATAGAGGAATGAATAAAGAATATGTGGTGCATATATACAATGGAATATTACTCAGCCATTAAAAAGAAATGGAATTATGCCATTTGCAGAAACATAGGTGGACCTAGAGATTGTCATACTGAGTGAAGTAAGTTAGACAGAGAAAGAGAAATATCATATGATATCCTTTATATGTGGAATGTAAAAAGAAATTATATGTCAACTTATTTACAAAACAGGGACAGATTCACACACAGGGAATGAACTTACAGTTACTGGAATGAAGGGTGAGGTGGGAGGGGAGGGATAGTCACGGAGTTTGGGATCAACATGTACATACTGCTATATTTAAAATGAATATCAAAGATTTACCCTATGGTCCAGCTCTAAAGAATCCTCCTGCCTATGCAGGTGGCATTGGTTCAATCTCTGGTCTGGAAAGATTCCATATGCCACAGAGCAACTAACCCCATGTGCTACATCTACTGAGCCCATGCCCTAGAGCTGGTGCTCTGCAACAAGAGACACCATCTCAATGAGAAACCCACACATGGCAACTAGAGAGTAGCCCCCACTTGCCAAACTGGAAAAAGACCGAGTGCAACAAAACAAAGATTCAGTGCATTCAAAAAAATTTAAAAAATAAATTATTTAATTTAAAAATATTCTACAAAATGGACAAGCAGCAAGGATCTACTGTATAGCACAGGGAACTCTGCTCAATGATATATGGCAGCTCGGGTGAGAGGAGAGTTTGGGTAAGAATGGATACATGTATTTGTATGACTGAATTCCTTCACTGTTCATCTGAAACTAACACTACATTTTAATCAGTTGTACTCCAATATAAAAATAAAACAAAATAAACCGTGAGACTATGAGCCACGTAGCAGAGCAGTTCTCCTGACTTCTCTTACTGTGCTATTCTCTGCTCTCCTTTTCCAGTAAAGTGCTTTCCTTTACCAGTAAAAATAAATAAATAAATGTAACCCCTCCCAAAAAAAAAAAACCTAACCATAACACTGTCACGTCTTCTTGAATTTCACAAGATATTTTGTACAAATGCACATAATAATATGTTGATTGTGCATATCAACAATTCTTTAAACAAATTTTGGCACTATTAAATGAATAAGTTGATAGAGTTTGATCCTTTATCAATAGTATAATGCAAATGGACCCACAGAGATCAGCACAGGGGCAAAAGCATGAACTCTGAAGTGATACAAATTTGAATCAGACTCTGAGACAGGCCCTCCTGGCAGACCAGCTATGTAATATTGTGCAAATCATTTTTATCAGAGCTTCAGACTCCTTGTCCTTTAACGAGACATGATAATACATACATGCAAGGCTTATTCTGAGGCTGAAATGAGATGTGTTGAAAACATCTAGGACAGGACTTAGCATACAGTAATATTTTTTCATTTACTGGCTGCTTTCCATATGTTCAGTACTCTTCTAAACTCTTTTTACAAATCAACTCCTATTATTCTCAATAACTTTAAGAGGTCTTTACTGTTATTGACTTTACTGTTATTCCTACTTTACAGATAAAAAAAAAAAATCTAAGCCAGCATTTGCACATAGACTGACTAATTTTGAAACCCAAGCTGTTAACTACTATGCCTTTGGTTTGAACAAATACAAAAATCTAGAGCTGGGATCCATACACTGCAGCCCACAGGCAGAAGACCAAATATAGCCCACACTCTGTTTTTGTATAGCCCATGAGCTAAGAACATTTTTTTTTGCATTTTTAAGAAGTTGAACAACAATAAAAAGAATACTATTTTGTAATAAGCAAAAATTGCAATTTCAGTGTCCATAAATAAAGTATCATTGCAGTAAAGCCACTCACATTCACTTACACATTGTCTATGGCTATTTTCATGCTATAGAATTTGTAGTTGCTCAAACGACCACATGATTACATTCATCTCACAGGCTAGCAAAGTAATGCTCAAAATTCTCCAAGCCAGGTACATGAACCATGAACTTCCATATGTTCAAGCTGGATTTAGAAAACTCAGAGGAGCCAGAGATCAAATTGCCAACATTCTCTGGATCATCAATAAAGCAAGAGAGGTCCAGAAAAACATCTACTGCCTTACTGATTATGTCAAAGCCTTCGACTGTGTGGATCACAACAAACTGTGGGAAATTCTTCAAGAGATGGAAATACCAGACCACCTTACCTGCCTACTAAGAAATCTGTATTTAGGACAAGAAGCAACCATTAAAACTGGACATGGAACAATGGACTGGTTCCAAATCGGGAAAGGAGTATGTCAAGGGTGTATATTGTCACCCTGTTTATTTAACCTATATGCAGAGTACATCATGCGAAATGCTGGGCTGGGTGAAGCTCAAGCTGGAATCAAGATTGCCGGGAGAAATATCAATAACCTCAGATACGCAGGTGATACCATCTGTATGGCAGAAAGCAAAGAAGAACTAAAGAACCTCTTGATGAAAGTGAAAGAAGAGAGTGAAAAAGCTGGCTTAAATCTCAACATTCAGAAAACTAAGATTATGGCTTCCGGTCCCATCACTTCATGGCATTCCATTTTAAGTTGGAGAAGCAGTGAAAACAGTGGCAGACTTTTTTCGGGGGGCTCCAAAATCACTGCAGATGGTGACTGCAGCCAGGAAGTTAAAAGACGCTTGCTCCTTTGAAAAAGAGCTGTGACCAATCTAGAACAGAGTACTAAGAAGCAGAGATGTTAGTTTGCCAACAAAATCTGTTTAGTCAAAGCTATGGTTTTTCCAGTAGTTATGTATGGGTGTGAGAGTTGGACTATAAAGAAAGCTGAGCCCTGAAGATTTGATGTTTTTTAACTGTGATGTTGAAAAAGACTCTTGAGAGTCCCTTGGAATGCAAGGATATCCAACTAGTCCATCCTAAAGGAAATCAGTCCTGAATATTCATTGGAAGGACTGATGCTAAAGCTGAAACTCCAATACTGTGGCCACCTGATGTGAAAAACTGACTCATTTGAAAAGACCCTGATGATGGGAAAGATTGGAGGCAGGAGGAGAAGGGGACAACAGAAGATGAGATGGTGGGGTGGCATCACCAACTCGAATGACATGAGTTTGAGCAAGCTTCAGGTGTTGGTGATGGACAGGGTAGCCTGGCGTGCTGCAATCCATGGGATCGCAAAGAGTTGGATATGACTGAGTGACTGAACGTTAACTGAATCTGTGGGTCATTACTGACTACTTCACTTATCATTTTATGGATATACCACATTTGTATATTCATCAGGTGAATATACTTTACCCCATTTTTAACTATTATGAGTAATGCTACTATGAACATCCAAGAACATATTTTTGCATGAATACATGTTTTGGTCTCTATTAGATTTGTGCCTAGGGGTGGCATTGTTGGGTCATATGGTAGATAATGCTATGTTTAACATTTTGAAGAATCATCAAGTTATTTCCAAAGAGACTGCATAATTTTATGTTCTCACCAGCAATATATGATTCTTTCAATTTTTCAAAAATACTTGCCAAACGTGTTACACCTATCTTTTAAAATTTCAGTCATCCTAGCGAGTGTGTACTATTTTTTTAACTTTTTTTTTATTTTGTACTTGTGCACAGCCAATTAAGAATTCTGTGAGTTTCATGTGAACAGCAAAGGGACTCAGCCATATCCATTCTTCCCCAAACCCCCTTCCATTCAGGCGACGACATAACACTGAGCAGAGTTCCATGTGCTATACAGTACGTCCTTGCTTGTTATCTATTTTAAACATAGCCATATGTGCAAGGATAATTGCTTTACAACATAGTGTTGGTTTTTGCCATAGAAAGGGAGAAGACTCAAATCAATAAAATTAAAAATGAAAAATATGTTACAACAGATGACACAGAAATACGAATTATCATAAGAGACTATTATGAGCAACTATATAGCAACAAAATAAATAACCTGGAGGAAAAGGACAAATTCTTAAAAAAAAATATGACCTTCCAAAACTGAACCAGGTAAAAATAGAAAATATGAACAGACCAATCACAAGCTGTAAATCAAAACTGTAATCAAAGATCTTTCAACAAACAGAAGCCCAGGACCAGAGGCCTTCACAGGTGAACTCTACCAAAACTTTAGAGAAGAGCTAACACCTATCCTACTCAAAATCTTCCAGAAAATTGCAGAGGAAGGAAAACTCCCAAACTCACTCTAGGAGGCCACTATCACCCTGATACCAAAACCAGGCAAAGATGCCACAAAAAAGAGAAAATCACAGGCCAATATGACTGATGAACTTAGATGTGAAAATTCTCAACAAAATTCAAGCAAACAGAATCCAACAACACATTAAAATGATCATACATCATGACCAAGTGGGCTTTATCCCAGGGATGCAAAGATTCTTCAGTATATGCAAATCAATCAATGTGATACACCATATTAACAAATTGAAAGATAAAAAACACATGATCATCTCAATAGATGCAGAGACAATTTTTGACAAAATTCAACACCCATTTATGATAAAAAGGTCTCCAGAAAGTAGGCATATAAGGAATACACTTACCGTAATAAAGTCCATATATGACCAATACACAGCAAACATTATCCTCAATGGTGGAAAGCTGAAAGCATTTCCTCCAAAATCAGGAATAAGATAATGGTACCCACACACAACACTGTTATTCAACCTAGTTTTGGAAGTTCTAGCCACAGCAATCAGAGAAGGAAAGAAATAAAAGGAATTCAGATTGGCAAAGAAGAAATAAAACTCTCCCTGTTTGCAGTGACATGATTCTCCACATATAAAACCCTAAAAATGCCACCAGAAAATTTCTAGAGCTTATCAATGAATATAGTAAAGTCGCAGGATATAAATTAATACACAAAATAAATCTCTTAAATTCCTATAAACTAACAATGACAAATCAGAAAGAGAACATGTATAAACTATTATTTTATGGTTTCAACTTGCATTTTCCTGATAGTTAATGATTTTGAGCTTGTTTTCATGTGTTTATTGGACATTTGTATATCTTTTTTGGAGAAATATCTATTAAAATCCTTTGCCCATT
This sequence comes from Dama dama, assembly GCF_033118175.1. Taxonomy (NCBI): domain Eukaryota; kingdom Metazoa; phylum Chordata; class Mammalia; order Artiodactyla; family Cervidae; genus Dama; species Dama dama. Next base: position 75,693,373 of record NC_083714.1, read on the forward strand.
TTAAAATTGGATTATGTATCATTTCATTAGTGAGTTATTTTTTTTTTTTAACTTCTGGATGCAAACCACCTACCAGATATCAAGTTTATCCTGTTCAGATTTTTTGATAGTGTCTTTTAAAACACCAATATTTTTAATTTTGATAAAGTATAATTTATCTATTTTGTCTTTTATTACCATGACTTTGGAGCCATTCTAAGAAAACGTTATCAGAGTTCATGCAAATTAATTCCTAAATTTTAATCTAAGAGGCTTAATAATGTTTTACACAACCCTCTTAGATAAGGGTCTTACGTTTAGGTCTATGATCCATTAATTTTTCTGTTTTGATTGTAGTAAAATGTGCATGACATAAAATTAACATTAGAAGTTAAGTGTAATTGGCAAATTCTGGGATATAGTGGGGAACAGAAGAGCCTGGAATGCTACAGTCCATGGGACTGGAAAAAGTTGGACAGGACCTTAGAGACAAAAGTAACAACAATTTAGCAACACTGACTATATTTACATTGTTGTGTAGCCATCATCACTACCAGAACATTTTCATCACCCCAAACTGAAACTCTGTGCCCATTAAACATTAATTTCCTATTATCCTCAGCTCCAAATCCCTGCTAACCACTACTCTACTTTCTGTATTTATGAATTATGTTATTTTAAATATTTCATATAGGTGGAATAATACAGCATTTGTGTTTTTGTGAGCCGTTTATTTCACTTAGCATAACTCAAGTTTCATTCAAGTTGTAGCAAGTATCAGCATTTACTTCTTCTTTAAGGCTGATTTTCTTTGTGTGTGTGTGTGTTTATATTCATAGTAATATTGGCCTGTATTTCTCTTGTTTTGTGGTATTCTTATCTGGATTTGGTATCAGGGTAATGTTGGCTTTGTAAAATTAGTTTGGGAGTGTTTTCTCCTCCTTGTTGGAGTCCTTGAATTCCATGGTGCTGGAATGGGTTATGAAAGTCTCTGATATTGTAGTTAGTTTGGCAATAGTACCTGCTGGATTCTCTCTTAATCCTGTGTCTCTGCCATTGATTGGGAACCTGAGGCTACAAGAGACATCCAGGGCAGTAGAATCCAGCCACTACTGGAATATGCTGGGGCACGATTGAAATCTGTTGCTACATGAGCTACCTGATGCCATAGGAGCCAACTGATGCTGGGGTAAGCTGAGAGCATGTATTGACGAGAGTTTGTTAGGAATTTGGTCCCAAGAGAGTCAGTTGGCACATTGGTGGGTTGGGATCCTGGGGCCACTGGAGATGCCTAAATCTGTGAGAGCCAGCAGGTGCCAGAGTGCATTGAGGGCTTTGGTTCATGGAGGCATCTGGAAGCATGGAGACAAAGAAGCTTCCCGGAGAGAAAGAATCACTTGTGGCCACCAGTCACCTGGCACCGCTGGAACTGGCCAGTTTCCTGGCAGAGAACAGAATTCAAAAGGGCCTTCTAATAACTTGGAGCCAAAAAACTGCCTGAAGTAATGGGTGCCGTCTGGGACTGCTGGACACAGTTCAGTTCAGTTCAGTTCATTTCAGTCGATCAGTCGTGTCCAATTCTTTGCGACCCCACTGACTGCAGCATGCCAGGCCTCCTCGTCCATCATCAACTCCTGGAGTTTACTCAAACTCATGTCCATTGAGTCGGTGATGCCATACAACCATCTCATCCTCTGTCATCCCCTTCTCCTCCCGCCTTCAATCTTCCCCATCATTAGGGTCTTTTCAAATGAGTCAGCTCTTCACATCAAGTGGCCAAAGTATTGGAGTTTCAGCTTCAGCATCAATCTTTCCAATGAATATTCAGGACTGATTTCCTTTAGGAAGGACTGGTTGGGTCTCCTTGCAGTCCAAGGGATTTTCAAGAGTCTTTTCCAACATCACAGTTTAAAAGCATCAATTCTTCAGGGCTCAACTTTCTTTATAGTCCAACACTCACACTCCATACATGACTACTGGAGAAACAATAGCTTTGACTAGATCGACCTTTGTTGGCAAAAGTAATGTTTCTGCTCTTTAACATGCAGTCTAGGTTGCTCATAACTTTTCTTCCAAGGAGCAAGTGTCATATAATTCCATGGTTGCAGGCACTACCTGAATTGATTTTGGAGCACAAAAAAATAAAGGCTACCACTGTTTCCACCGTTTCTCCATCTATTTGCCATGAAGTGATGGGACCAGATGCCATGATCTTAGTTTTCTGAATGTTGAGCTTTAAGCCAACTTTTTCACTATCTTCGTTCACTTTCATTAAGAGGCTCTTTATTTCTTCTTCACTTTCTGCCATAAGTGTGGTGTCATCTGCATATCTGAGGTTATTGATATTTCTCACAGCAATCTTGATTCCAGCTTGTGCTTCCTCCAGCCCAGTGTTTCTCATGATGTATTCTGTATATAAGTTAAATAAGCAGGATGACAATATAGAGCCTTGACATACTCCTTTTCCTGTTTAGAACCAGTCTGTTGTTCCATGTCCAGTTCTAACTGTTGCTTCCTGACCTACACACAGATTTCTCAGGAAGCAGGTCAGGTGGTCTGGTATTCCCATCTCTTGACGAATTTTCCATAGTTTATTGTGATCCAAACAGTCGAAGGCTTTGGCATAGTCAATAAAGCAGAAATATATGTTTTTTTTTTTTCTGGAACTCTCTTGCTTTTCCAATGATCCAGCAGATGTTGGCAATTCGATCTCTGGTTCCTCTGCTTTTTCTAAAACCAGCTTGAACATCTGGAAGTTCACAGTTCACGTATTTTTGAAGTCTGGCTTGAAGAATTTTGAGCATTATTTTACTAGCATGAGATGAGTGCAATTGTGCGGTAATTTGAGCATTCTTTGGCATTGCTTTTCTTTGGGTTTGGAACAAAAACTGATCTTATCCAGTCCTGTGGCCACTGCTGACCTTTCCAAATTTGCTGACATATTGAGTGCAGCACTTTCACAGCCTCATCTTTCAGGATTTGAAATAGCTCAACTGGGAATCCTTCACTTCCACAAGCTTTGTTCGTAGTGATGCTTCCTAAGGCCCACTTGACTTCACATTCCAGGATGTCTGGCTCTAGATCAGTGATCACACCATCATGGTTAACTGGGTCGTGAAGATCTTTTTTGTACAGTTCTTTTATGTATTCTTGCCACGTCTTCTTAATATCTTCTGCTTCTGTCAGGTCCATACCATTTCTCTCCTTTATTGAGCCCATCTTTGCATAAAATGTTCCCTTGGTATCTCTAAATTTCTTGAAGAGATCTCTAGTCTTTCCCATTCTATGTTTTTTCTCTGTTTCTTTGCATCGATCACTAAGGAAGGCTTTCTTATCTCTTCTTGCTATTCTTTAGAACTCTGCATTCAAATGGGTATATCTTTCCTTTTCTCCTTTGCTTTTGGCTTCTCTTCTTTTCACAGCTATTTGTAAGGCTTCCTCAGAGAGCCATTTTACTTTTTTGCATTTCTTTTTTGGGGGATTGTCTTGCTCCCTGTCTCCTGTACAATATCGTGAACCTCCATCCATAGTTCACCAGGCACTCTATCTATCAGTTTTAGTCCTCTAAATCTATTTCTTACTTCCACTGTATAATCGTTAGGGATTTGATTTAGGTCATACCTTAATGGTCTAGTAGTTTTCCTTTACTTTCTTCAATTTAAGTCTTAATTATTTTTATTGGTTGGAGGCTAATTACTTTACAATATTGTAGTGATTTTTGTCATACATTGACATGAATCAGCCATGGAATTACATGTATTCCCCATCCCGATCCCCCCTCCCACCTCCCTCTCCACCCGATCCCTCTGGGTCTTCCCAGTGCACCAGGCCTGAGCACTTGTCTCATGCATCCAACCTGGGCTGGTGATCTGTTTCACCCTAGATAATTTTTTTTTTTTTTTTTTTTTTTTTTTTGCTGACTGTATAGAGCTTCTCCATCTTTGGCTGCAGTAGGTCCCAGATTGAGATGGAAGTCTGCGTTCATGGGAGTCTGCTGGGAGCCTGGTACCAAGGATGCCTTTGGGGGCTGCTGGAGCTGCCTGTGGCCACTGGAGTCAACAGGTACCAAGATGAGTGGGGGCCTGAGGTTGCAGGAGCCTACAGCAAGCTACCTAGAGCTGTGAGAATTGACTTGGTACTGGGGTGGGTCCTCTTTGGGGACTGTGGTAAATTTGGGCACTCATTTTACTCTCCTCCCATGCTGAAGGTGTCTCTTTTCACAGTGGGCTGCCTTAGCTTAGGAGCTGTGTAATGAGGTAGCATGAATCTATCTTTTTTACACTCATCAACGTGTTCTTTCTTATTTCTGTGGTTCACCTATGTGCTGTGGTTCCCTCACGTAGAATATTTGCTTTGTGAAGGTATTTTCATGCATGGTTAATTATTCAAATTGATGTTGGTGAGGAGGAGGGAAAGGAATAAGTAGCAGATATTCCTATGCCACCATTTTGCTTACATCACTTTCTCAGAATCTTCTGATTATGTGTTTTCAGGTTTGTTCTTCTATAAGACTAGTTATTCTCCAAGGGCCAGAACCTGTATGTATTCTGGCAAGGTCTAGGTAATTATGATCCAGATAGGATTATTTAACCACTCAGATAGATACTGAATTTAGCTTGTGGAATCAGGCTGTTTGTATGAGGATCTCCATGACCTTAGATGATATGTGAATTTGGAAATTTCAGTTGCCTTTGTAGAGGAGAGACCATCAAATACTGATTCTCCATTACTCAGAATATAATCTAAATTATATTGACCTAGATTTGGTAGAGATTTCATAGACTTAGTCCTAATTTATGTGTATATCACTAGGGTCTAAGACACAGTAGATCCTAAATAAATATTTGTGACACAGGAGTATTGTTTTTGAAAGTTATTAATGTGTTTTACCTTTTAACATTTATCATGTATGAGATTGCAGTATTTTGCTAGATAAGCTCATTTCTCCCATTGTTTGTGTATGCAGTGTGTGTGTGTGTGTGTGTGTGTGTGTCTGTACAAGGGAGCAGATTAGGATTATAACAGGAATGCAAAAGTAACTAAAAAATCTGTCCCTCTTCTTCAGGTAACTTACTTCAGGTACCTGTGGTAAGACAAAGATGACAGATGAAGAAATATATGTTTTATAGTCTTTTTTATCTTTTCTCAAAATAAGATCTTGGGATGAGAAACTTGTTAGAGAGCTTAAGAGAAAACCTGAAATTAGAGTTTTAGTTCTCTACTCCATTTGGTTATCTACTCCTTTTGGGAGTCTCCATTTGGGAGACTTCTTTTCAGTGTTCCCTCCATATCAAAATGTGCCAGCAACCAAATCTGAATCAAGTTGATGGATGGCATAGTTAGGCAGAGAGAGGACCTGTGTTTAGTGCCTAGAGTCTCCTTCAGCTCCTGTGCAGTATAGAAGATATTTAGAAGTTCATACATTCCCCGTAAAGATAATGAGAAAGTAGCTGTCTGGACAGTCATCATAATATTGTCTGAGGGCTGCAGAGCAGTGGTAACCTGAGAGCAAGGTTATAGTGATTAAAGAAAAATCAATATTTTCTTTCCAATATGAGTATAATGTCTAAATGCATCAGCGCTTACACTTCTTGAAAGAGTTTATAAATTAGTAATTCCCTTTCTTATCTGTGTCACCTTAAACCATACTGATAGGTCATTTCCATCATGTCATGGTGGCAAGAGGCTGCCCCTGTGACTCCCTTCTCCAACTAGATTTGACTGAAGCAGGTGAGGTTGCGCTTTAGTACTCTGAGCCTCTGCAGCTCTCCACTCTGACTGCTCAGATCTGCTCAGATTTTAGCAGCCCAGCTAAGCCATAGTGGCCCCAGCACAATATTTTTTTTTCCTAGTCTTATTGACCCAATGAATGCATCACTGTATACATACTGCATTATGACTTAATTCATATATATTGTGAAATGATCATTGCAATAGGCTCAGCTAGCATCCATAATTTCATATAGATATAATAAAGAGAAAAGAAAGAAGAAAAAGAAAAAAAAAATCTCCTTGTGTGAAAGCACAGGACTTAACCTCTTAAAAACTTTCCTATGTATTACATTTAAAAAAGTGTTAACTATAATCATTGCATTGTACATTATGGTCTTAGTACTTATTTATATTATAACTGGGAATTCCCTGGTAACTCATGAAAAATTTGCCTGCAGTGCTGGAGATGTAAGTTCAATCTCTGGCTTGGGAAGATCCCCTGAAGAAGGGAATGGGTACCCAATCCAGTATTCTTACTTGGAGAATTCCATGGACAGAGGAGCTTGGCAAGCTACATTCCACAGAGTCACAAAGAGTTGGGCACACCTGAGCAACTAACACACAAACACATCTTAACTGGAAAATCCTCCAATTCCTCTTTCATCCACCCTCTGCCTTTAGTAACCACATGTCTGATATGTTTTTCTATGAGTTTGGCTTTTTAGTCTCTCTTTTCTTAGATTCCCCACATGAGATCATAAAGTAATATTTGCTTTTCTCTGACTTATCTCACTCAGCTTAATGCTTTCTAGATTTATCCATGTTATTGAAATGGTAAGATTTCCTCATTGTTATGGCAAAATAATATTCCATTGTATAGATAGATAGGTAGGTAGACAGACCCCAGTGTCTTTATCCATTCATCCATCAATGGACACTTAGGTTGTTTCCATATCTTGGCCTTTGTAATTAATGCTGCTCTGAACATGAGGATGCAAATATCTTTTCAAGTTAGTGTTTTCATTTCCTTTGAATATAGTCCCAGAAGTGGAGTGTTGGCCACTGGCTATGATAGGCCTTTTGATCTTTCTTTTTCCCACTGGATCATATTCCAATTTAACTTGACAGGTCAAACTTTGTTCTGCAGATAAAAGTAACTCTACCTCTACATTGATTTAGAAAAGGTATGAATTTAAAAATCCAACAGAACTCTGTGGTGTGTGCATGCTTTGTTTTTTTTTTTTAATAGCATCTCTATGCTTCCATCTCTACCCTTAAAACTCAAGATGTATATAGTTCTTTATTTAGAATTAAAGACAATGAATGACAGGAATAAGAAACAAAACAGGAGAATTTTATTTTCATATTTAAATATTTTAGCTATTGAAACTTTGAATATTAAAAAGTCAATTAAAGGTGCATTTGACATAATTTAAAGCCACACTCTTTATAACCAGAGGAAATATATTTTATTTAAATTCAGTTTTCCAAAGCACAGATATCTTCATATGTTTATGCTGCTCTTTTTTAAAACTTAAAAGGCAGTACATTTTATAAGCATCTCTGGATTTTATTTGTTTGTTTCACATACTACAATACAAAAATCCATTTAAAATAACATATTGCAGAAATTCTAAAATTGTAATTTACTTGAAAAGTTACTGTCATAAAGAAGTCATTTTTTTTTGGCACTTTCTTATGTTTTTTTTTTTTTTTATAATTGAACATGGAAGTAAGAAGTTAAAAGTAAAATACTACCCAGTCAGGCTTTTTTGTTGTTTCTTAATTTGAAGACTTTTTGAGTACATATATCCTTAACATTCTTTGCTGGATGAATACAAAATTAAAATAAAAGCATGTACTGGTACAAAAAAGATATACAATTAACGACGGATGTTGAATATTTTGGTGTTTCCATGTGTTAATATTGAAGAACATCTCAATTTTACTACTGTTTAAAAATTGCTTTGATTTTTAAAAGTTGTTTATAATGACAGGTGTTACAAGAGTTTGCAGAAATGTTTAAGGATAATATTAATGTCTATATAAGTGAGGCCCTGATACTTAAAAGCTAAGGTCACAGTTTGTATCAATATGATAGATAGTTACCCCTATATTGTATAGATTGTGTATATGAAATTACAATAATATTTTACTGGTAACAAATCTAACAAGACAACATATTAAGGAATTACCAAATCTGTATGTGTGCTGTGAAAGATGGTACTGTAAAAAGAATGTCTGTGAAAATTTTAACATACTGTGATCGGTGTAACAAATTATGTATGAGTTTTTTTTTAACCTATTTTTTTTTTTACCTCTTGGTAAATGTGAGTTACTATTTAGCTATTTGGGATACTGTTTGAATATGAAGATGATGTCTTACTGAAAATCAAATGTTGTAATTTAAGCTTTAGATCTTTTATATTAGTTATGTTCTAAATAATAGGGTGCTTATATTTTTTGGAAATAGAAATTTTTTTTCATTTATTTTTATTAGTTGGAGGCTAATTACTTTATAATATTGTAGTGGGTTTTGTCATACATTGACATGAATCAACCATGGAATTACATGTATTCCCCATCCCGATCCCCCCTCCCACCTCCCTCTCCACCCGATCCCTCTGGGTCTTCCCAGTGCACCAGGCCTGAGCACTTGTCTCATGCATCCAACCTGGGCTGGTGATCTGTTTCACCCTTGATAGTATACATGTTTCGATGCTGTTCTCTCGAAACATCCCACCCTCGCCTTCTCCCACAGAGTCCAAAAGTCTGTTCTGTACATCTGTGTCTCTTTTTCTGTTTTGCATATAGGGTTATCGTTACCATCTTTTTAAATTCCATATATATGTGTTAGTATACAGTAATGTTTTTTTAACTTATCAGACTAACTTAAAATTACTCATACTCTTATAACCTTTAATACTTTGGTCACTATCAATTTCCCTGAAAGGTTTTTAACATTTTAAAATAATAAGGCTAAACCTAGACTACTGACGTTTCATTTATATTAACTGCAACAACATATACACTAAACACCTATATGTAGTTAATGTTCGAACTTTACTTTGGCTTCACAAATGAGAGCATTTATAACTGCACATTAAAATGACACAAGAATTTTCATGTTTGGTTACTAATCGAAGGAAAGGACAAGTTTCTTCTTCCTCTTCTCTTCCTACTCCATTTCTTGAGATTATTTGGTTCCCTCCCCTTTGATAAAGATAGTTTCTGGTAGCTTCACCAACACAACACATGTACCAGCTCTTCCAATATTAACAGGAACTTCCTAATGCAGAAAACAAAAACAAAGAAAGAAATGCTGTTTGAATGAACTCTGTCTTTGGCATAATATATTGGAGTTGAAAAAATCCTCAGCTATTCTGGCCCAGCCTTCACCTTGTATAAAGACAATGGAAAATGCAGCCCAGATAACATTCCAGTGTGGAAACAGCATAGTCTTTAAAATGAAGTAGATCTGAGTTTGAAGGACAGGTGATCTTGGTTAAGTTTCACCTCTTTTGTAATTTTCTCACTTAAAAAATTGAAACTAATAATACTCATCCTTCAATGTTCTTGTTACGGATAAGCAAGAAAATAAATGAAAATAATTAGGGATATAGTAGTTATAATCTGTTTATCTAGTTGTTCTCTTTCACCCTTTGCAAGATTACACAAAAAGTGAAATACCTGGAAGAGAATCTACATCTCTTAACTACTTGTCTATAATTTTCAGAAAAGTAATTTAAACAAGGTTAGAAAAACATTTTTTAATCATATTTGGCCAACATCTTTGTTTGCTAAATATTTTCTTCCATTTCTAGCTGGTCCTAATCATTGTAAATTTAAGAGCTAACTACATGGCAGAACTTGAGTGTTTCTGAGGGTCATAATGAATCATATTGTTGGAGTAAAGAGATAGAAACTCATGTTCTTTCTGTGCCCCTTCTTATATTAATATTTTCCTTAAAATTTCTTCTGTTGATACCCAGAACTCTTTAGAGGGTTTAATTCCAGTCTTTTACTGTGCACCAAATCCCTGAATGACTAATTAGTAGTTAGGAGTGTTACAATTTGTAGAATCTTTATAAGGAGGAGATTGAGAGATTTTTCTCCTGGGCACCAGCCAATAAGAAGGGACAAACATTTGTAGATAAAGGTATTATTCCTTGCTTCTCAAGTCAAAATGAATACATAGAAAGTTCGTCAGAGAGTAAAGCTCTTGGATTATTGAATCTGATTCACTTTTCTGTAAGAGGACTGAGTCCATAAACCTTAGAAAATGTCTTGTCCTCACTTTATATAAATACTGATGGATCCTACTAATGATCAAACAGCTCAATTAATAACTTTCTATAGCTAAATAAAGCACATGCTTTATTCACTAAAAGAATTTTATTCAGCCCTAGAGTGGAAGAGAATGGGATGAATTCCAAACATATATTTTAATTTTTGAATTAAAAGCTGAAATATATCAATTTGGATACTTAAATTGAGAGTACCTCTCTCCATTCATCTTTCTGTGCATCATACGATTCAACAGTGTTCAAATAAGTGTGTCCATCATATCCTCCAACCACATAGAGTCTGTCTCCAAGGGGACATACAGCAACAGCATCTCGAGGAACACTCAGAGGTGCCACAGTTGACCATGAATCATTTCTTGGATCATACCTTAAGAAGTTCAGGCAGGCAATTGAAAATAAAGTTATGCAGTGTTAAAATTAAAAATAATATGCATTAATAAAATATATACTTACCTGATAAAAATAAAAATACCATATAAATAGTAAATGTAATCAGAGTAATAAATACTAAGGCTATGATAGAATTCTCTTCAGCCACCAGAGGACACTCAAAGCATAGTGAAAGTCAATTTCCTTTAAAAAATGCCATGCGTTTATTTGATCAGTTCTCAGATTTTCTGAGGAAACTTCACATATTGGCATCTGAATATTATGTGAAAAATGCCCCTTTTGCCATTTAGTATGATGGAACACATTTTTCTCTTATTCTTTATCAAAGTTATGCATGTGATGCCTGATCTTGTTTATGAGAGCTCATATTTTAAGTAAATCAGAATATAATTGCCTTTTTGTTATATAAGCTATGGTAACCATGGTTTTAACACTCTTTGTAGTTACAGTGACCACAGTTTTATTATTTTTCTTATTCTTATTATTTCTTCTATGAAAGTTCTTATTCATCTTTACAGGACCCTGGGATTTTTATTTCCATTTTATTTTGAAGTTAATTCTTCATCCTCAAACATATTTTATAAGCAAAATGACAGAGCACTCAGTAATCTGTATTAATTAAAATCTTTCCAGGAATTATTTCCTAAAATTTGAACCCAATACATAATAATAAAATCTAAAAGAAGAGAACAGAACTTTCCTTGTGGTCCCAGTGGTTAAGAATCCACCTGCCAGTGTAGGGGACACAGGTTTGATCTCCAAATCTGGGAAGATTTCACAGGCCACGGGGTTATCAAGCTCATGGGACACAACTACAGAGCCTGATCTCTAGGGCCCAGGAGCCACAACTACTGAAATCCACATGCTGCAACTATTGAAGCCCTCGAGCCTGGAGCCTATGCTCCCAGACAAGGAAAACCTCTGCAATGAGAAGCCAGCACACCACAATGAAGAGCAGCTCCCAATCTCCACAACTAGGGAAAGCTTGTTCTCAACAAAGAAGACCCAATACAGCCAAAAATAAATAAATTAAACTAAATTTTAAAAAGGTTCTCTATTGTAGAAAAAAGGTTTAAATAGTTTTAAACAACAGTGAACAAAAAAAGTATACAGTTATATGTGGAATTTCTCTCTGATCTTATACTGGCCTATCTGTAAATGCCAAAGAAAACATGTATTTTACACAAGATATTTTCACTTATTACCATGTTAATTTCCTTATATTTGTATTACTCATCTGATTTCTGTTTTTCATTGTTTAATCATAATCTAAATTATATAACCCCAGCTTTCACTTGAACTTGGTCTTCACATCCAGTAGTATTTTCAATAATATCTAAAATAAGCAATAATTAAGATATCCCCAATATCCATCATATATTGTTGAGTATCATGAAGGATTTCACCTTAAATTATGATGTTATACTGAAACCCACAACCAGAAGATCCACAGCTATGTGTTTTAGCTAAGCTGAATCTTCAACACAATTGTTATTGTTAATTGATGATGCATTCAGCTAACAGAATACACTCATACAAGTACACACACGTATGACTGGTGAACCAGAGCTCACAGGATTCTTTTATAGATTGGCATCCAGAGACCAAGATTTTTATGCATGTACATGATAATAAATGTTCAAAAATCTGGTTAATGTTAATATCTGGACACTGCTTGATTAACAAGAGAGGTTTGGAGAATGTAGAATCTTTTGAAGAAAGAAAATTGTCACCTTGGTTATTATCTGTAAGGACACACAGGAGCAGTTATTAAAGAAAAAGCTAGCCACTGCATCACTTTCAAATTAAACACACCTGTTTCTCCCATTTTGTTTCTCTTTTGCTTTTTGGTTTCTCCTTACTTTGGTTATAAGTATATATATTCTAGTGGAGATAAAATGCAGACATAAGTAAAGGGAACTGGTCACAGACTTATTCGTCCACTTGGTGTAATTATGGATTATTTGCTTGACTTCCTTGCCACAATTTTCTCATCAGCATTATAGAAATGGTAATCCCTGACCCAGCAGTCACATGTTTATGTGATGGTTTTAGAAAACTTTAATTTAAATGATTATTGTAATTAACTGGATGAGACTCCTATGGCAAGCTGTTGATGTCTGAGTAGAAAAAGAGTTTCAGGAGTATTGTCTAAGACATGGAAATGAGAATTATCTAATTCCATAGAGTGTGCATCTTTGACTTTCTACTGACAAGACTATTTTACAACTCTATAAGTGTAGAAATTAAGTTGTAGAAAACTGAATTTTCTTGTGATTCCTATACATAACAATAAAATAAATTTTAAGATTTATTGATAGAGATACTTAAGATTTAATCAATTTAAGATTATTGATAGAGATAAACTTAATTTCTAACCCCAAATGATGATCCTCCCAAGTATTGTTTTATTGTCTATAGGATGCTAACTACTCTTGCATCTATGAATGATTTTTGCAGCATTTTTCAGCATTTTCTTAAATGTTTTTATGTATTTTCTTCAAAAATTCTTTGAAAAAATTTTAACACCTTATGAATTACCACATTAATTAATGAATTACACAAAATATTTGACATGTTACTCATATTTGTATCAAAGGCATAACTTTTCAAAAATTATACTTTAGCACTAATTAATTCTTTAGTATTTTTAAAAGAAAATGCTAATAAGGGGATAATGATAGTAATAATAATACTAATTATGAAATAATACAAATAAAATAATACCAGCAACTAGCTTCCATTAAGTATTTAATATGTGCCAGGCAACACACTTAATATTCTGTATCTTATGAGGTTGATTATTCCCACTTTTCACATGAGGAAACTGTTTAGAGGTGTAAAGTAACTGGGTCAAAGTCCCATAACTTGCAAATAACAGATCTGGGATTTGCACCCAGATCTTTCTGACTCCAAATCTAGTGCTTTTAACTAGTATCCTATACATTTTTTTGGTATGCATGAAGTGCTTTTTTCCCATTAAAAATTAAATTAAAAGTGGTATATTTGGAAATATAATTATATCAGTAAATAAAGTTAAACATTAGTTATTAGGATATGTTGGTAACTATTTAATTTTGTAGAATGAATTATGAACTGTATATCCAGCTTCCTCCCTTGAGTTTATATTTTCCTAGTTGTATGTGTAAATGTCTATTTAAATTGATTTAGACACCTCATATTATTGTAAGGCTAATTTCATGGTGAACAATCTACAGTGCTAAAATGCAGTCAAATTCCTCCTTTCTTCAGGTCTCAACATAGAATCACACAATTGCAGGCATTCTAAGTAAAGCCAGGAAAATGCTGGCATAATAATGAAAGGGAGGAAGGTGACGTCATTAAACTTTTTTATGTATTCTAGATTTTTGTTCCTTATGAAATGTATGCTTTATAGACTAAAGCTAATTTCTTAATCCAATACATTTAGATATAAGAAACCAAGTAAATGCAACACAAGCTAAACCACTAAGATAAAACAAAAAGCCTCTAACACTGAAATAGACAAAAACATAAGACTTTAGTATTCCAGAAAGAAAATCTCGCACTAATTTGAATTTATTAAAAGAAAATGGCCATTATAAGAGCTGGGAGTATTACTTGTCTCTATATATGATTTAAGTTTCATTTCAGATGAAATTTTTGAGAAGACAGGTTTGATTTTTGTAGTGACAAACCTTCATAAATTTGTATTTACTAGATATAATTTTGCATAGTATTGCCTATTTTGTATAAAACCCTTCTAGACAAATTTTAATACCATTGTAAAGAACAATTATATTAGTATCACTCTTTGACCTCTTCTTGTGAGTTTACTGCTCCAATATAATTTAAATATTAATGGAATTTGAGAAAGAATGTTTAATTTTACATGGGTTTCTTTGTATATTTGATTAAACCAAGTTTTCCCAAATATAATAATTACTGACACTGTCTGTTTATCATATAGGAGGTGATATAGTCTTTCATATTATCAACTGTCATATAAAGAGGAAGCTATATTTATTCTTAGGTATATAAAAATATATTATTCTATAAGTGTAAGAATATAATTCAATGACTAGATAACCTTCCTTAAAATGAAAGCTACACTTAGGTAAACTTACCTTTCTTAAAAATTTTATTTTTTAAAATTTATTTGTTTTTGTTTCAATGCTATTCTCTCAAAACATCCCACCACTAAAATATTGTAAAGTAATTAGCCTCCGACTAATAAAAATAAACGAAAAAATAAAAATAAAAAACCAAAATGTTAATCTTTAAAACTAAGAAAAAAATTATATGTTTTTAATCAAAGGGAAATTGCTTTACAAAACTGACATGACTTCTGCCATACTTCAAAATGAATCAGCCACATATCCCCACCATCTTGAATCTGACTCCCACCTCCCACCCCACCCCAATCTTCTAGGTTGTCACAAAACACCAGACTGAGCTCCCCCTGTGTTGTATAGCAACTTCCTATTAGCTATCTATTTTACACATGGTAATCTCAAAAATAATAGAATGATTTCTGTTCCAAGGCAAACCATTCAATATCACGGTAATCCAAGTCTATGCCCCAACCAGTAACACTGACGAAGCCGAAGTTGAAAGGTTCTATGAAGACTTACAAGACCTTTAAGAACTAATACCAAAAAAAATATGTCCTTTTCATTATAGGGTACTGGAATACAAAAATAGGAAGTCAAGAAACACATGGAGAAACAGACAAATTTGGCCTTGGAGTACAGAATGAAGGAGGACAAAGACTAATACAGTTTTGCCAAGAGAACACACTCATAATAGCAAAGACCCTCTTCCAACAACACAAGAGAAGACTCTACACATGGACATCACAAGATGGTCAACACCAAAATCAGATTGCTTGTATTCTTTGCAGCCAAAGATGGAGAAACTCGATATAGTCAGCAAAAACAAGACAGGGGGTGGACTGTGGCTCAGATGATGAACTTCTTATGGCCAAATCCAGACTTAAATTGAAGATAGTGGAGAAAACCAATAAACCTTTCAGGTATGACCTAAATCAAATCCCTTATGACTATACAGTGGAAGTGAGAAATAGATTTAAGGGACTAGATCTGATAGAGTGCCTGATGAACCATGGATGGAGATTCGTGACATTGTACAAGAGACAGGGATCAAGACCATCTCCATGGAAAAGAAATGCAAAAAGGCAAAATGGTTGTCTGAGGAGGCCTTACAAATGGCTGTGAAAAGAAGAGAAGTGAAAAGCAAAGGAGAAAAGGAAATATATTCCCATTTGAATGCAGAATTCCAAAGAATAACAAGGAGAGATAAAAAAGCCTTCATCAGTGATCAATGCAAAGAAATAGAGGAAAACAACAGAATGGGAAGGACTAGAGATCTCTTCAAGAAAATTAGAGATACCAAAGGAACATTTCATACAAAGATGGGTTCGATAAAGGACAGAAATGGTATGGACCTAACAGAAGCAAAATATATTAAGAAGAGGTGGCAAGAATACACAGAAGAACTGTACAAAAAAAGATCTTCACACACACACACACACACAAGAAAAGATCTTCATGACCCAGTTAATCACGATGATATGATCACTGACCTAGAGTCAGACATACTGGAATGTGAAGTCAAGTAGGCCTTAGGAAGCATCACTATGAACAAAACTAGTGGAGGTGATGTAATCCCAGTTGAGCTATTTCAAATCCTGAAAGATGATGCTGTGAAAGTGCTGCACCCAATATGTCAGGAAATTTGCAAACTCAGCAGTGGCCACAGGACTGGAAAAGGTCAGTTTTCATTCCAATCCCTAAGAAAGTCAATGCCAAAGAATGCTCAAACTACTGCACAATTGCACTCATCTCACATGCTAGTAAAGTAATCCTCAAAATTCTCCAAGCCAGGCTTCAGCAATACGTCAATCGTGAACTTCTAGATGTTCAAGCTGGTTTTAGAAAAGACAGAGGAATCAGAGATCAAATTGCCGACATCCACTGGATCATCGAAAAAGCAAGACAGTTCCAGAAAAACATCTATTTCTGCTTTATTGACTATGCCAAAGCCTTTGACTGAGTGAATCACAATAAACTGTGGAAAATTCTGAAAGAGATGTGAATACCAGACCACCTGACCTGCATCTTGAGAAAACTATATGCAAGTCAGGAAGCAACAGTTAGAACTGGACATGGAACAACAGACTGGTTCCAAATAGGAAAACGAGTATGTCAAGGCTGTATATTGTCACCCTGCTTATTTAACTTATATGCAGAGTACATCATGAGAAATGCTGGGCTGGAAGAAGCACAAGCTGGAATCAAGATAACCAGGAGAAATATCAATAACCTCAGATATGCAGATGACACCATCCTTATGGCAGAACGTGAAGAGAACAAAAGCACCTCTTGATGAAAGTGTAAGAGGCATGTGAAAAAGTTGGCTTAAAGCTCAACACTCAGAAACTAAGATCATGGCAACTGCTACCATCAGTTCATGGCAAATAGATAGGGAAAGAGTGGAAACAGTGGATGGCTTTATTTATTTGTCTCCAAAATCACTGCAGATGGTGACTGCAGCAATGAAATCAAAAGATGCTTACTCCTTGCAAGGAAAGTTATGACCAACCTAGAAAGCAGAGACATTACTTTGCCAACAAAGGTCCATCTAGTCAAGGCTGTTGTTTTTCCAGTAGTCATGTATGGATGTGAGAGTTGGACTATAAAGAAAGCTGAGCGCCAAAGAATTGATGCTTTTTACCTGTGGTGTTGGAGAAGACTCTTGAGAGTCCCTTGGACTGCAAGGAGATTCAACCAGTCCATCCTAAAGATCAGTCCTGGGTGTTCATTAGAAGGACTGATGTTGAAGCTGCAACTCCAATAGTTTGGCCACTTCACGCAAAGAGCTGTCTCATTGGAAAAGACCCTGATGCTGGGAAAGATTGAGGGCAGGAGGAGAAGGGGACGACAGAGGATGAGATGGCTTGATGGCATCACTGACTCAAGGGACATGGGTTTGGATGGACTCTGGGAGTTGGTGATGGACAGGGAGGCCTGGCGTGCTGCGGTTCATGGGGACACAAAGAGTCAGACACAACTGAGTGACTGAACTGAACTGAAATATGCCATTGTATATATGTACCACATCTTTATTCAGTCATCTGTTGATGGACATCTAGGTTGCTTCCATGTTCTGGCTATCGTAAATAGTGCTACAATGAAGAGTGGGGGTACATGTGTCTTTTCAATTATGGTTTCCTCAGGGTATATGCCCAGTAGTGAGATTTGCTGCATCATATGGTAGTTTTATTCCTATTTTTTTGGAGAAATATCCATACATTTCTCCATGGAAGCAGTATCAATTTGCATTCCCAACAACAGTGCACGTGGATTCCCTTTGCTACACATTCTCTCCAGAATTTATTGTTGGTAGATTTATTCTGATGGCCATTCTGACCAGTGTGAAACGATACATCATAGTTTTGATTTGCATTTATCTAATAATAAGCAATGTTGAGCACCTTTTCATGTATTTGTTATGCATTTGAAGGTCTTCTATGGAGAAATGTCTGTTTAGGTTTTCTGCCCAATTTTTGATTGGGTTTTCTTTTTTTATGTTATTGAGCTGCATGAGGTGCTTGCTTATTATGGAGATTAATCATTTGTCAGTTACTTTATTTGTAATTCCATTCAGTCAATCAGTCATGTGGTACACTTTGCAAAGCAATGAACTGCAGCACACCAGGCTTCCTTGTCCATCACCAACTGCTGGAGATTATTCAAACTCATGTCCCTTGAGTCAGTGATGTCATCCAACTATCTCATCCTCTGTCATCCCCTTTTCTTCCCGCCTTCAATCTTTCCCAGCATCAGGGTCTTTTCCATTGAGTCAGTTCTTCACATCAGGGTCCAAAGTATTGGAGTCTCACCATGAGCATCAGCCCTCCCACTGAACATTCATGACTGATTTCCTTTAGGATTAACTGTTGGATCAGTTATATATATATATATATATATATATATATATATATATATATATATATATCAGTGGATATATATATATATATTCTTTTCTCTGAATTCATTTTTTTCTGAAGTTATTTCTCCACTGATCTCCACCTACCAATCTGCGAAGTTCATCTTTCAGTACTGTATCTTTTTGCCTTTTCATACTGTTCATCAGTGGCCTGCTGCAGGGTTGGAGGCACTGAGTGCAGCAGTACCTGTATGGGACCTTTTGAAGAAGTTGACATTATCTTCATTACCTCCACCATAGTTTGGTCTCAGGTCAAACAACAGGGAGGGAACACAACCCCACCCATCAACATATAATTTGATTAAAGATTTGCTGAGCATGGCCCTACCCATTAGAACAAGACCCAGTTTCCCCCCATTCAGTCTCTCCCATCAGGAAGCTTTCATAAGTCTTTTATCTTTCTCCATCAGAGGGCAGACAGAATGAAAACCACAATCACAGTAAAATAACCAATCTGATCACATGGACCACAGCCTTGTCTAACTCAATGAAACTAGGAGCCATTCCCTGTAGGGCCACCCAAGACAGATGTGTCATGGTGGAGAATTCTGACAAATGTGGTCCGCTGGAGAAGGGAATGGCAAACCACTTCAGTATTCTTGCCTTGAGAACCTCATGAATAGCATGAACATTTGCAATTAATTTCTTCCATTCTGAGGACTGTTTTTTCATGTCATTTATGGTTTCCTTTGCTGTGCAAAAGCTTTTAAGTTTAATTAGGTTCCATTTATTTACTTTTGTTTTTATTTCCATTTTCTAGGAAGTGGGTCATAGAGGATCTTGCTGTGATTTATGTCAAGGAGTGTCCTGTGCACGTTTTCCTCTAAGCGTTTTATAGTTTCTGGTATTACATTTACCTTTTTTGAATACAAATATGAGTTGAGAGTATATATACATTCACAGACAGGGGGGTCTAAACTTCTGTGAATTGTGCGCTCTCTGTAAATTTTTTTGCTCTCTAGAAAGCATCAATAAATTATCTAGGCAATTTAAAACTTCAATAAAATCTATAATTTTCTCAACTTTTTACAGTGAACTTTAACAAGTCTTGCGTCCATCATATTCCTTTGGCCTTTCTAAAAGGGAATCATGATCCCCACCAAGTATATATACACAATTGCAGAATAAATGCTTAGAATTTGGTATACACAATGAAATTTGGGATCAATAAAATAGGAAATATTGACTTGATGTTTAAGCCTATCAATAATACTGAGTGTACTATAGTGAACTTTTAGTTTTATGATAAATGGGAAAGTCAAATATGACTGGTTTCCAATCTTTTACAAACTCCACTTATATATAAAAAAAAATCCTTTAGCCACTATTTGTCAGTTAATCATAGAGTGTTTCAACTTCTGCTTCTGTAAGATGATAGGACTATACTAGATTTTCAATGTCATTTCCATTTGTCATTACATATAAATTCATTATTGTGCTTCTGGATATTTATATAAAGGGCAGAACAAGTTCAACTCTACTTTTTAAAAATGCAAACAACTCAAGGTGCTTTTCATGTGTTTTTTTTTTTTTTTTCAATGTTGCATAACTAGGGAGTAATACCAGCAAGACAGTAGACTAGGAAGTTCTAGTATCCTATTATAGCACAAAATTTATTGAATAAACCAACAGAAACTGGCTCAGATAACTTTGTAGCAGTTCTGGAAATCAGTCAAGATCCAAAGCAATAAATTACATGTTCATTTAAGAAAAAGAAGTAGGAAATTTTGTGAAATTCTTACTTCCTATTGCCCCACTCCCTCCTAGAAAGACATGGTATGGGTTGAAGAAAGCAGTAACTCAGCCCCAGTTCCTTCAGTTCCTTTTCCTGAGTCAGAGAGAGAAGAGCAGAGCTAATAATCTACAATTTAACCTGTCTCAATTGTTGCCAAAGAGGTTATTTTCTGTGTTACCTAGCTCAGAGCTCAGATAGTCTAATGTGGCATAGTTCAGATCTCAGGCTAGGAAAAGCCATGAGAAGTAGTGCACATAGTTCATGAAAGTTGTGGAAAGATTACAGATGCACTGACAACTGAGAAAAGAAATTACTGATACTGCAAAACTACCGACTGTTCCGATAGAAAACTAAGGCCCTGAAAGACAGGAGGGCTAAGACTTTAAAGAAAAGTAAGGTATTTAAAAGCAGCCATGTATACAGAGAATCACACACACACACCCAGGAAAAAGACAAATCTAGTAAAGGTCTGAGAATCTCAATCTTAATGCTAGGTTGGTCTCAAACACAGAACATAATTAGTGATTAATTAGTGACAGTCTTCCTATGTATGGGGCCAGTCTGTAAGGACTGGGAAGGTTATTTCAAAATGTCCAGTTTTCAACAAACATCACAAAGCATACAAATAAATAGGAAAATGAATGTTACTCAAAAGAACAAAATAAACCTCCAGAGCCATTTCTGTTAGTGACACAGGCATCTGTCTTACCAGAGAAAGATATTAAGAGAACTGTCATATATTCTGAAAAAGCAAAAAGAAAAACAGGCAAAAAACTAAAGGAAACAGATAAATGGTAAATGAACAAAATAAGAATGTCGACAGAGGAAATAAGTTATAAAGAGGAAAAAATAGAAATTCTGGAGCTGAAAGATGAAATGACTGAATTTAAAACCTTACTAGAAGGTTTAATTGGAGACTTGAGCAAACAGAAGGAAGAAAAATGAACTTGAAAACAAGTTTTTTTTTTTTTTTAAATGACCAAGTCTGAGGAGCAAAAAGAATGAAGTGAACAAAGTCTAAGGGATTTCTGAGAAGACATCAGGTGGGTTAATATATGCATTCTAGGGTAAGAAGTGGAAGCAGAAAGAGAAGAAGAAAGAGAGGAAGAGAAGATGGGGAAGATAAAGAAGAAGATATGGTTCTATAGTACTAGTAGAATTCAATTCCCCACTTACAATAATGAATAGAATAAACCAGACAGAAGATCAGTAAGTACATGAAAGATGAAAAACTATAGGCCAATTGCTACTCCCCTAAAACTCAGAAGATACATTTTTCATGCGCGAGCAAGAAATATTATCCAAGATAAAGCATATTGTAGGCCATAAAACAAGTCTTAATAAATTTAAAAGACTGAAAACTTGCAGTCTTTTCACAGTGGAATGAAACTCTAACTCAACAACAGAAGGAAAAGTGATATGTCCACACATAGATAGAAATGAAAGAATACACACTTAAACAAGTCAAATAATACATTATAAGGGAATTTAGAAAATATATTAAGGCAAGTGAAAATGAAAACATGACTCACAAGTGTCTTATGGAATGCAAAGAAAGGTCTATAACCTTAAAGGCTTACATATAAAAGGAAAAAAATTGCAAATCAAAACCTAACTTTACACCTTTATAATCTTGAAAAGGAAGCGTAACTAAACCTAAAGTTAGCATAAGGTAGGAAATAATAGAGGTTAGGGCATAGATAAGTAATACAGATAATAGAAAAAAATAGAAAAGAAAAAGCAATGAAATCAAGAGTTGGTTCTGCAAATTTCAAAATTGATAAACCTTTAGGTAGATTGAGTTTGAGAAAAGGACAAAACACATATAAGATCAAAGGAAGTGGAAATTAATACTGCTTTTATGAAAAAGAGAGGATGAGAAAAAAGATAAAATTGTTCACTAACAATTTGATTAACCTTGATGAAATGGACAAATTTCTAGAAACTCACAACTCATCAAGATTGAACCATGATAGACCTATAATTGTAGGGAGATCAAGTTTCCTAATAAATTAGAGTTGATCCTTGAACAATGTGAGTGTTAGAGGATCCCTGTACAGTTGAAAGTTTGTGTATAACTTTACAGTCATCTCTCCATATCCATGGTTCTGTATCAGTGGATTCACCCAACTACAGATTGTAGCATCTATTTACTATAGTACTGTTGTTCTTGTTCAATTGCTCAGTTATGTCTGACTCTGCCATACTATGGAATGCAGCATGCCAGGCTTCCCAGTCCTTCACCATTTCCTGGACCTTGCCCAAAGTCATGTCCATTGAGTCAGTGATGCCATCCAACAAACTTTTCCTCTGCTGTCCCCTTCTCCTCCTGCCTTTAATCTTTCCCAGCATCAGGATCTTTTCCAATGAGTTGGTGCTTCGCATCAGGTGGCCAAAGCATTGGAACTTCAGGTTCAGCATCAGTCCTTCCAATGAATATTCAAGACTGATTTCCTTTAGGATTGGTTTTGTTCTCCTTGCAGTCAACAGGATTCTCAAGAGTCTTCTCCAGCACAACAGTTTGAAAGTATCAATTCTTTGGTGCTTAGCCTTCTATATGGTCCAACACTCAGGCCCATACACAACTATTGGAAAAACTATAGTATTGACTATACAGACCTTTGTTGGCAAAGTGATATCTCTGCTTTTTAATATGCCATGTTATATGCCTTTTTAATAGGTGTGTCATAACTTTTCTACCAAGGAGCAAGCGTCTTTTAATTTCATGGTTGCAGTCACCATCTGCAGTGATTTTGGAGTCCAAGAAAAGAAAGTCTCTCACTGTTTCCATTGTTTGACCATCTGTTTGCCATGAAGTGGTAGGATGGGATGCTATGATCTTAGTTTTTTGAATGTTGAGTTTTAAGCCAGATTTTTCTCATTCCTATTTTGCCTTCATTAACAGGCTCTTTAGTTCCTCTTCACTTTCTGGCATAAGGATGATGCCTTCTGCATATCTGAGGTTGTTGATACTTCTCCCAGCAATCTTGATTCCAGCCTGTGCTTCATTGAGCCCGGTAGTACTGTAGTACTTATTTATTGAAAAAAAAAAACAT
The DNA here is from genome assembly GCF_033118175.1 of Dama dama. NCBI lineage: Eukaryota > Metazoa > Chordata > Mammalia > Artiodactyla > Cervidae > Dama > Dama dama. The sequence continues at coordinate 75,716,562 of NC_083714.1, forward strand.
CCACATAAGTGGATTTGTGCAGCTCATACTCATGTTGCCTTAGGATCAACTGTAGTCAAAAATCTCACAGCAAAGAAAAGACAAAGGTCAGATGGATTCACTGGTGAATTCTATCATGTATTTAAAGAAGAATTAACACTAATCCTTCTCAAAATCTTTCAAAATATTGAAAAAAGTAACACATCAATACTCATTCTGTAAGGTCAGCATTCCATTCATACCAAAGACACACAAAGACACTATAAGGAAACTACACACTGATATTCCTAATAAATACTGAATGCAAAAATGTTCAATGTAGTACTAGCAAATTGAATTCACCAGATTATTAATATGATTATATATCATAATAAAGTGGGATTTCTTCCTGGAATGAAACAATGGGTTATCATACAAAAATCAATCCAAGTAATACACTACATACTATACATGAACCAAGAACTTCCAGATGTTCAAGCTGGTTTTAGAAAGGCAGAGGAACCAGAGATCAAACTGACAACACCCATTGGATCATAGAAAAAGCAAGAGAGCTCCAGAAAAACATATATTTCTGCTTTATTGACTATGCCAAAGCCTTTGACTGTGTAGATCACAATTAACTGTGGAAAATTCTGAAAGATATGGGATTACCAGACCACCTTACTTGCCTCCTGAGAAATCTGTAAGCAGGTCAAGAAGCAGCAGTGAGAACTGGACATGGAACAAGGGACTGGTTCCAAATTGGGGAAGGAGTACATCAAGGCTGTATATTGTCACCCTGCTTATTTAACTTATATGCAGAGTACATCATGCAAAATGCCAGGTTGGATGAAGCACAAGCTGGAATCAAGACTGCCTGGAGAAGTATCAATCACCTCAGATATGCAGATGACACCACCCTTATGGCAGAAAGCAAAGAGGAAGTAAAGAACCTCTTGATGCAAGTGAAAGAGTAGAGTGAAAATGTTGGCTTAAAACTCAACATTCAAAAAACTAAGATCATGGCATCTGGCCCTATCACTTCATGGCAAATAGGTGGTGAAACAATGGAAACAGTAAAAGAATTTGTTTTGGGGGGCTCCAAAATCACTGCAGATGGTGACTGCAGCCAGGAAATTAAAAGATGCTTGCTCCTTGTAAGAAAAGCTATGACAAACCTAGACAACATATTAAAGGGCAGAGACATTACTTTGCCAACAAAAGTCCATCTAGTTAAAGCTATGGTTTTTCCAGTAGTCACGTATGGATATGAGAGTTGGACCATAAAGAAAGCTGAGAGCTGAACCATTGAGGCTTTTGAACTGTCATGTTGGAGAAGACACTTGAGAGTCCCTTGGACTGCAAGGAGATCAAACCAGTCAATCCTAAAGGAAGTCAGTCCTTAATATTTATCGTAAGGACTGATGCTGAAGCTGAAACTCCAATACTTTGGCCATCTGATGCAAAGAAATGACTCATTGCAAAAAACCTTGTTGCTGCCAAAGATGGAATGCAGGAGGAAAAGGGGACAACAGAGGATGAGATGGTTGGATGGCATCACCAACTCAATAGACCTGAGTTTGAGCAAGCTCCTGGACTTAGTGATGGACAGGGAAGCCTGGCGTGCTTCACTCCATGGGGTTACAAAGAGTCAGACATGGCTGAGCCACTGGATTGAACTGAACTGAACTAAATACACTACACTGGCAGAATGAAGAGGATAAAACACATATTCTCTCAACTAATGCAGAAAAAGTATGTGACAAAATATTTGCAATCATCTTTTAATGATAAAAACAGTAACCAAAGTAGGACCAGAATAAAACCAACTCAACATAATAAAGGCCAGATATAGAAAACCCGGATCTATCATACTCAGTGAGGAAAGACTGAAGGCTTTCTCTCCAAGATCAAGAATAAGACAATAATAGGAAATTTCACCACTTCTATTCAACGTAGAGAAATAAAATGCAAACACACTGGAAAAGAAGAAATTAAAGAAGACACCATGAGGTAGAAAGATATCACCCAAGTGATCTACAGAATCTATGCAATGTCTATCCAAACTCCAGCAACATTTTTTGCAGGAATAGAAATACCCATTATAAACATATATCAAATCTCAGGGATCCAGATCATCCAAAATAATTTTGAGAAAATATGAACAAAGATTGAGGTTTAATACTTCTTGATTTCAAAACTTATTAGAAAGCTACAATAATAAAGAATGTGGTACTGGCATAGTGACATATAATTACTAATGATATATAATACAGAGCCAGAAATAAACCCTCACATACATGGTAAAATGATCTTTGAGAATGTTTCCAAGACCCTTCAATGAGGAAAGGACAGAGTTTTCAACAAATATTCATAGGAAAAATGGATATCCACCTGTAAAATAATGAAGTTGTATTTTTACCTTACTCCATATAAAAAAATTTACTCAAATGATCAGAGGTCTGAACATAAGAGCTAGAACTATGGAACTCTTACAAGAATACATAGGGGAAATGTTTTATGACATTGGATTTGGCAAAGATCTTTTGGTTATGACCACAAAAACACAAACTATGAAGAAAAATTGGATTTAATATTAAAAACATTTGCACATAAAAGACTGCTATTATCAGAGTGCAAAAGTCACCCACGGAATGAAAGTAATGATGTGCAAATCACATATCTGACAAGAGGTTAATATACAGAATATATAAAGAACTCCTATAACTCAATAGCAAAAAGACAAACAACCCAAATAAAAACCAGCAAAGAACTGAAATAGACATTTCTATAAAGAAGATGTACAAATGACTAATAGCACATGCTAAGATGCTCAACATATCTAACCAATAGAGAAACCGAAATCACAAACACAAAGAGATACCACTTCAAATCCACTGGGATAGCTATGAAAAACAAATCAGTGTTGGTGAGGATGTACAGAAATTGAATTTCTTTTGCTTTGCTGACGGGAATATAAAATGGTGCAGCTTCAAAGGAAAACAGTATGGAGGTTCCTTAAACATTTAAAAATAGAACCCACTGAAATGTTGTGAAGTAATTAGCCTCCAACTAATAAAAAAAATAAAATAAAATAAAATTTAAAAAATAGAATTTATGACAAAGAAACGCTACTTCTGTGTATGTCCAAAAGAATTGAAAGCACAGGTTCAAACAGATATCTGTACACCTATTTTCTAGCAGTATTGCTCATAGTAGTCAAAAGGTGATGCAACCCCAATTGTAAATTGATGAATAAGTGGATAAACAAAATGATGTGGTATGTGTATATAATGTAATATTTTTCAGCCTTAAAAAGGAAAAGAAATTCAGATAAATGCTATAACTTGTATGGAACTTAAATTATAAGGCTCAGTAAAATAAACCAGACACAAAAGGATTATTTATGACTCGACTTTTATTAGGTACCTAAAATTATGAAATTCATAGAAATAAAAAGTAAAATGGTGGCTGCCAGGGACTGAAGTTAGGAAGGAATGGGGATTTATTGTTTAATGAGGATAGAGTTTCAATCTGAGGAAGTGAAAAAAGTTCTGGAGTTGGATGATGATAATGTTTCACAACAATGTGAATGTACTTAATGACACTGAACTGTGTACTTAAAAATGCTTAAAAAGATAAATTTTATGTTATATATATTTTGCCACACTAAAAAATATAATCCGGCATAATGAACAGGTGACAGTTATTACTTCACTAACTCTGGAGAAAACTGATATGGAAAAGCTCACTTTTACATATATCTAACTATAACATCCAATACTTTGGCCACCCGATGTGAAGAACTGACTCATTTGAGTCACTCAGTCATGTCCATCTCTTTGCGATGCCATGAACTGTAACCTAACAGGCTCCTCTATCCCTGGAATTTTCCAGGCAAGAGTACTCCAGTGGGTTGCCATTTCCTTCTCCAGGGGATCTTCCTGACCCAGGGATCAAACCCAGGTCTCCCACATTGCAGGCAAAGGTTTTACCTTCTGAGCCACCAGGGAAGCCCACATATATTTAACTATAATATCCAATACTGTGGCCACCTGATGTGAAGAACTGACCCATTGGAAAAGACCCTGATGCTGGGAAAGATTGAAGGCAGGAGGAGAAGGAGATGACAGAAGATAAGATGGCTGGATGGCATCACCAACTCCATGGACCTGAGGTTGAGCAAGCTCCGGGAGTTGGTGATGGACAGGGAAGACTGTTAAATCAATTTTCCTCAAACTATTTTTCATTGTAATATTCCATTTCTCCCAAATTTAATTATCCTTTTGTCTGCGAGATAAAATCCAAAAGTTTTCATCTTGACATTTCTGGCTATCAAAAATATAGTACGTAATTGAGTTTTTAATTGCTCTTCCAGATACCTTTATGTCTAAAGTCTCTGCTCATATCTATGAAGCTTTCTCCTTTACTTTCATGGCTTGGGTTGCGTTTTTTTACCTAGATCTGAAATTCCCTCCATTCTTTTTTTATGCGTACAAAGTACACATTCTACCTGGTTCATGAATTTCTCTTGAGGATGCCATCCATACGGATCTGTCTTCTGAATTCTGATAACTTAACTGACTGTAAATTTGCCACTTGGACTTAGGTTATTATCAGCTGCTCCGTTTGTGTGTGTATATATATATATAGGACTTCCCTGGTGGCTCAGACAGTAAAGCATCTGCCTATAATGATGGAGACCCAGGTTGGATCCTTGGGTCAGGAAGATCCTCTGGAGAAAGAAATGCCAGCCCACTCCAATACTCTTGCTTGGAAAATCTCATGGACAGAGGAGTGTGGTAGGCTACAGTCCATGGGGTCACAAAGAGTCGAACACAACTGAGTGATGTCACTTCACTTTATATACACACACAGACACACACAGAGACACATATATATGTATGTGTGTGTGTGTTCATGTGTTCTATCTTGAAAGGGAAAAGTGAAAATGTTAGTTGCTCAGTCATGTCTGACTTTGTGATCTAGTTGACTGTAGCCTGATAGTCTCCTCTGTCCATGGAATTTTCCAGGCAAGAATAATGGAGTGGATAGCTATTCCCTTCTCTAGGGGATCTTCTCATCTTAGGAATAGAACATGAGTGGTAAAGCTACAAAGCAACATGACAGACAAAAATGTAGCACACTTTGTTAATCCAAATTAATGTCTCCCATTCAAAGAAGCTACCTGTGAGAAATTAAATACTTAATGCAATACAGTCATTGTTCAGAACATTATAAACACATCTCTTTGGGATTTTTTTTCCCTGTTTATTTTGCAGTGATAAGCCTTTATCCTTTGAGAACCGATTCAGTTTTTGAAACAGTAAAGTTGTGATTTGAGCTGGTGAATAGTTGAGTGATATAGCTTGTAATAAAAATATATTTACTCTTACTTCGGTCTCATTTTATAGAGTGACTATTAAATGATAAAACAATGCATTCTTTTCATACACTTTTCATGATGAATCTGGAATGCATATGCAGGATTTATTCAAAATATTTTGAGCCTAGGAGTAAGGATAAAATTTTAAAAATAATTAAACCTCTGAAAGGATTAACACTTACTTGGAAAACTACTTTTTGGTAGCTTAAAAATCCTCCTTATTTCTGAAAAAAAAATCAAATAAATAATGAATAAATAGAAATATTTTACCGTTCAACACAGGCAGAAAGTCTGGAGCAATGGTTAGAAGCAGGGGCATCATGACCCCCAACCACATATAAGAATCCATTGTATGTTGCAACTCCTACACCTCCACGTCTTTTGGACATTGGAGCACACAGACTCCATTTGTTAGTGTGTGGGTCAAAATATTCCATAGATTTGAGGCAGGAACTTCCATCACGTCCACCAATAGCATATAGCCTAGAATAAAGACAGAAGTATGTGTATGTGTGTATATTTGTGCATAGAATGAAAGTGAAAATACACTGCACACAGCATTGGACAGTGCATTCTACTCCCTCAGTATTTTATAGCGAAAGGCCTGAATTTGTGAAGGCATTTGTTCAAGTCTACCTTACCCCAAACCTACCAGCTTCATAATATTTTGAAAGGTTCTTTGATATAATAGATTAAAGGTTTATATGGGAAATGAACTACAGAGAAAGGAAAGAGATAACAAAAGCATTTATAGTATTTGTCTACTAAATTACAATAAAGCTGAACATTTTTAAAGTTGATAAGATCTTTCCAAAACCCAAATCCAGGAACCTTACAATTTTAGCTAAATTTAATTGCCTAGCATTAGACTCTCTAATGTTTTAGTGAGCTACTTTATTTAGTGTAAAACAATTTGTAACTAAGAAGATATTAATTTAACAAATAGCTAAGGGAATAGGATGAAACCTAAAAACCAGATTTTTTTCCCTAGGAAGATGTATTATCTATAACATTTCTCTCATAAATTTTAAAATGCCAATTCTTTTGATTAGCAGTGTTTTTAATTTGTTATTGTTGTTCAGTTGCTAACTCGTGGCCCACTCTCTGTGACTGTATGGACTGTAGCACACCAGGCTTCCCTGTCCTTCACTATCTGCTGGAGTCCACTCAAACTCATGTCCATTGAGTCTCTGATGCCATCCAACCATCTCCTCTTCTGTCATCCCCTTCTCCTCCTGCCTTCAATCTTTCCCAGCATCAGGGTCTTTTCCAGTGAATCGGCTCTTCACATCAGCTGGCCAAAGTATTGGAGTTTCAGCTTCAGCATCAGTCTTTCCAATGAGTATTCAGGGTTGATTTCCTTTAGGCTTGACTGGTTGGATCTCCTTGATGTCCAAGGGACTCTCTTCTCCAGCCCCACAGTTCAAAAGCATCAATTATTTGGCACTCCACCTTTTTTTATGCACCAACTCTCACAACCGTATATTATTACTGAAAACACCATAGCTTTGACTATTCAGATCTTTGTCAGCAAAATGTTGTATCTGCTTTTTAATATGCTGTCTAGTTGTGTCATAGCTTTCCTTTCAAGGAGCAAGTTTCTTTTAATTTCATGGCTGCAGTCACCATCCATAGTGATTTTGGAGCCCCCCAAAATGACGTTTGTCACTGTTTCCATTTTTCCTCACCTATTTGCCATGAAGTGATGGAATCAGATGCCATGATCTTCATCCTTTGAATGCTGAGTTTTAAGCCAGCTCTTTCACCCTCATCAAGAATCCCTTTAGTTCCTGTTTTCTTTCTGCCATTTGAGTGCTATCATCTGCACATCTGAGGTTGTTGATATTTCTCCCAGCAATCTTGATTCCAGCTTGTGATTCATCGAGTCCAACATTTTTCATGAGGTACTCTGTATAGAGGGGGCTTTCCTGATGCTCATCTGGTAAGAATCATCCTGCACTGCAGGAGACCCACTCCAGTATAATTGCCTGGAGAATTCTATGAACAGAGGAGCCTGGCAGGCTACAGTCCACAGGGTCACAAAGAGTCAGACATGACTGAACGACTTTCACTTCACCCTTCACAGAAGTCAAATAAGCAGGGTGACAACACACAGCCTTGACACACTCCTTTCTCAATTTTGAACCAGTCCATTGTTCCATGGGGTCACAAGGAGTCGGACACGACTGAGAGACTGAACTGAACTGAACTGATTGTTCCATGTACAGTTCTAACTGTTGCTTCCTGACCTGCATGCAGGTTTCTCAGGAGGCAGATAAGGTGGTCTGATATTTTTATCTCTTTAAGAATTTTCTACAGTTTGTTGTGACCCACACAGTCAAAGGCTTTTGTGTAGCCAATGAAGCAGAAGTAGATTTTTTTTTATTATTTTAGTCTAATTTAAATTTAATCTCACACCAATAGAGAAGATCAACATTTATTAAACTATATGCCTATAACTGCCCTTCATGCTCAGTTGTGAAAAATAGCAAGTTAGCAAGACAAAATTAAATTGTTTAAGTTCAATTGTTTCAGCCTCTTTTGTAATAGGTAAGAGATCACTACTGAGTCACTGGATATCATTCAGGTTAGGCTAAAGATAATCAGATTTAGGAGTATTTTAAACCCTAAAAAAACTGTAAGTCTGGGTTTCCTGTTCTTACTTTATGCACAGGTGCTAAAAATATCTGCATTGAACTTTCTATTGAACCCAATTATATGATTAGATACTGACTTTATGGATACAGACACACAAAACTGTCTCCTGCCACTGACCCATCCTGATGTCTGAAATTTTCATCATTCAAGTTCCTCCTATATGCTTGTCATGATTTCCAAAGATCCCTTTTCAGAAAGCACACAATTACCAGTTACCTACAAAAAGAATAATTCAAGCTTGTAGAAACTTCTAATATCATCAAGTTTCAATATATTATTTTCTCTCATAGGAAAGTGATCAGAAAGTAGGAAAGATTCAGAAAGATGGGACTAGCTATAATTCTAGAACACTTAGGAGAGTGAGTTATAAAGAGAAAAAAGACTTAGCATATTAGAAAAACAGACTGAAGTTTTGATAAGTCGAGAATAAGTTATAACCAAAAAATGGTAGCTTCTTAAGGGTAAGATTGAAACTGGCTTGCCTACAAAAGTGTTTCTAAATGTTAACGTGTAATACAAGTTACTTGAGGATCTTCTTAAAATGTCTATTATGATTCAGGAGGTCTGGACTGGGGTTAAGGTTCAGCATTTCTAAATAGATCTCAGGTAGTAATGTTACTGCTGGTCTCAGGATATTTAATTCAGTGTTCATTTTAGATAAATATTTTCCATCATAATGAAGGGAGAGTTCCAACAAAGGCCTTTTACAATCCATTACTAGGATGTCCTAGTCACCGGGGATGCTTATTGTTAGGTGTATCACATCATTGAATTGTTGTACTACATAAAATGGGAGCAAAAGCATGCATGTTTGGCTCTACTCACTTATTGTTTAATGCGACTACACCAACTGTGCTTCTAGGAGTTGACATACTGGCCACGTAATTCCACTGACGTCCCTCAGGGTCCCATCTTTCTACTGTATTTAGATAACTCCATCCATCATGGCCACCAACAGCATACATTGGTCCTTCAAGTGTGGCTACACCTAAAGGATAAAAATAGCATGAGAGTTCACCTAGGTAGGGCATATATACTGGATGTTTCATTTTACAAGGAAAGAACTACTTAAATATTTGATTTTTGTCTATTAATAGTTTTGTAAATAGCTATTTAATGAATAATTTGCCAATCTTGATTTGAAACTAAAACTAAATATGGTCTTTTAACCCCAGGAAATATCATGGAATGGTATCATGGTTATAATGCTAAAGTCACAGAAAGTAGGCAAACACACCATTTCTTATGATTAACAGAAAAGGGAAGATGATGTTTCTGTCACAGTTTAAATGTCATTTTTCAAATATAAAAGATAAATGAGATATGATACTGAATCTTAGACAAATAATAACTCTGATAGATCTTTCTATTCCCATATTTTTATTAAAGGGATAAAAATGATTCCCATAGGACATCTTAGTAGACAGGGGTTTTTGAGGTTTAGTTAGAAATTTGTTCTATTCAGTTCAGTCGCTCAGTCATGTCCAACTCTTTGCAACCCCATAGGCTGCAGCAAGCCAGGCCTCCCTGTCCATCACCAACTCCCGAGTTTACTCAAACTCATGGCCATTTAGTTGGTGATGACATCCAACCATCTCATCCTCTGTCGTCCCCTTCTCCACCCACCTTCAATCTTTCCCAGATCAGGGTCTTTTCAAATGTGTCAGTGGTTCAAATCAGGTGGCCAAGTATTGGAGTTTCAGCAGCATAAGTCTTTCCAATGAATATTCAGAACTGATTTCCTTTAGGATGGACTGGTTGGATCTCCATGCTGTCCAAGGGACTCTCGAGAGTCTTTTCCAACACCACAGTTCAAAAGTATCAATTTTTCCATGCTCAGCTTTCATTATAGTAAAACTCTCATATCATACATGCCTTCTGGAAAAAACATAGCTTTGACTAGACAGACATTTGTTGGCAAAGTAATGTTTCTTGTTTTTAATATGATGTCTAGGTTGGTCATAACTTTTCTTCCAAGAGCAATTGTCTTTTAATTTCATGGCTGCAGTCACAATCTGCAGTGATTTTGGAGCCCCCCAAAATAAAGTCTGTAACTGTTTCCAATGTTCCCCCATTTATTTGCCATGAAGTGATGGGACCAGATGCCATGATCTTAGTTTTCTGAATGTTGAGCTTTAAGCCAACTTTTTCACTCTCCTCTTTCACTTTCATCAAGAGGCTCTTTAGTTCTTCTTCAATTTCTGCCATAAAGATGGTGTCATCTGCATATCTGAGGTTATTGATATTTCTCATGTAAATCTTGATTCCAGCTTGTGCTTCGTCCAGTTCAGCATTTCTCATGATGTACTCTGCATGTAAGTTTGATAAGGAGGGTGACAATATACAGCCTTGTCATACCCCTTTCCCAATTTGGAACCAGTCTGTTGTTCCAGATCCAGTTCTAACTGTTGCTGCTTGAGCTGAATGCAGATTTCTCAGGAGGCAGGTCAGATGGTCTGATAATTCCATCTCTTGAAGTATTTTCCACAGATTAGTGTGATCCACACAGTCAAAGGTTCTGGCATAATCAATAAAGCAGAAGTAGATTTTTTTTTTTCCGGAAATCTTTTGCTTTTTCTATGATCCAATGGTTGTGGACAATTTGATGTCTGGTTCCTCTGTCTTTTCTAAAGCCAGCTTGAACATCTGGAAGTTCATGATTCATGCATTGTTGAAGCCTGGCTTGGAGAATTTTGAGCATTACTTCACTAGCGTGTGAGATGAGTGCAATTATGAGGTAGTTTGAGCATTCTTTGGCATTGCCTTTCTTTGGGATTGAAATGAAAACTGACCTTTTCCAGTCCTGTGGCCACTACTGGGTTTTCCAAATTTGCTGGCATATTGAGTGCAGCCATTTCACAGCATTGCCTTATAGGATTTAAAATAGCTCAACTGGAATCCCATCACCTCCACTACCTTTGTTTGTAGTGATGCTTCCTAAGGCCCCCTTGACTTCACATTCCAGGATGTCTGGCTCTAGGTGAGTGATCACACCATCATGATTATCTGGGTCATAAAGATTTTTTTGTCTAGTTCTTCTGTGTATTCTTACCACATCTTCTTAATATCTTCTGCTCTTGTTAAATCCATACCATTTCTGTCCTTTATTGAGTTCATCTTTGCCTGAAACCTTCCCTTGGTATCTCTCATTTTCTTGAAGAGATCTCTAGTCTTTTCCATTTTATTGTTTCCCTCTATTCCTTTTCACTGATTACTGAGGAAGGCTTTCTTATCTCTCCTTGCTCTTCTTTGGTACTCTGTACTTCTTTGGTATATCTTTCCTTTTCTCCTTTGCCTTTTCCTTCTCTTCTTTTCATAGCTGTTTGTAAGGCCTCCTCAGACAACCTTGTTGCCTTTTTGCATTTCTCTTTCTTGGGGATTGTCTTGATCCCTGCCTCCTGTACAATGTCAGGAACCTCTGTCCTTTGTTCTTCAGGCACTCTGTCTATCAGATGTAGTCCCTTGAATCTATTCATCAGTTCCACTGTATAATCATAATGGATTTGATTTAGGTCATGCCTGAATGGTCTAGTGGTTTTCCCTACTTTCTTCAATTTAAATCTGAATTTGGCAATAACAAGTTCATGATCTGAACCACAGTCTACTCCCAGTTTTGTTTTTGTTGACTGTATAGGGCTTCTCCATATTTGGCTGATTTTTTCTATTGGATTCTATGAATAGCTCCTTTCTGTTTCTCATCCGCACTAGGAATTCACATTACTGGTTCCTCCCACCACATTCTTCACTATCTCAATTTGCCATCCACTCTACCTCTTCTATCCCTTTAGCAATAGCAATTAATTACGAGTTTTAAAATTTGCTTTGGGGTCTCTGTAAGATATGTTTTCTAAAAACAATCACACTTAAAGAACTGAACTTAATAATTACATAGTCTATCATTTGATATTATTTGTCATTTATATTGGAGCAAACAATACCCATCCTGGATATGTCACAATTTAGCTGTGTAAAATTTGGTTCTTTAAAAGCAATGCAATTATTCTTTTCTTAAAAAAAAAAAAAAAAAAAAAAAAAAAAACTCTGTAGTATTGAAACATATGGAGTCTAGCATGAAGAAAAGCGGACCTTGACAAGCCATCAGGAGAATCAAAGTTCCTCACTGTTCAAGAAGTATCTATCCCTTCTTAAACTTCTTGGGAACCTCTGACTTAAGTATAAATTAGGGCTGCTCTCAATGAAAGTGGTTTTCCTAAATAGTCCTGACTTCAAACTGCATCCAAAGGCTTTTGCCTAAATATAGATTTGATTCTTATGGGAAGGGACACTAGTAACTAGAAACACAATGTCTCTCCATTAGCAAGTGTTTTTTTTTTCTCTAAACTGACCTTAAAAGAAAACTTGTAGTTGCATGCTCCTCAACAATTCATTCTTTCTATAAGACATTATCCTTCCTGAATTGGGACCCCTTTAAAATACCAGTGGAATGGAGGTAAAATTACAATGAGTATGACACCTGACACAAGGAAAAAAACTTTCACAGGATTTTACCATTTATTTAAACTTTTCAGAGTTTTCAGACATTTTGAATAGAAGAGTATGACTAAATTACAATGATATGCACTTATTTAAGTTCTAGTAAATGTACAATCTTTAGAAACTATGCAACATTAAACTCTTACCTAAGCCATGCCTATGTGTTGACATGGGAGGCATCACTGTCCAGATTTTGCCAACTGGATTAAAACATTCCACAGTATTCAAAGTTTTTAAACCATCTCTTCCTCCCACAACATAGAGTTTGTTATCAATAACAGCAACTCCAAACTGAAGCCTACGCCCATTCATGGTGCCAATGTGTAGCCAGCTGTTGGTCCGGAGGTCATATTTTTCAATTGTAGTGGTACCTGTTAAAGGGATATTGAACAATGCTAAAAATTACTTGTGCAAAAATTTTTCATCATTCATATTATATTTATGTATCTATATTTATAGAATAGAATTGGTGATTGCAGTTCAAATTAAAATAAGTAGTTCAGATAATTCCCCAATCCATAAGACAAGGCAAGGATAATATTTCACCACTTCTGAATCCAAATGGAAAAGTTAGAATAAAATATTTACTTAATATATATGGTTTATATGTTTATAATGACCTCTTTGGCTATAATATGCTACTGGTAGTACTAGCACAGGTTCCAGACACCATATTTTACAATAAAAACTGCTTTGGAATGTATTACTAACTGTTTACACTTCCATTATGGTTTTACTTTCCTATGAACATTCAATATACTAATTTATGCCCTTTTATTTTACTCATTTTGGTGTGTGTGTGTATGTGTTTATTTAAAATGCAAATGACTAAAGGAACAGAAAGGAAAATTTCTTTTAAATGGGCCTTCAGTGTTATTTCACATGATTCACATAATAACATTTCTGTCCTTTATTGTGTCCATCTTTGCATGAAATGTTCTGTTGGTATCTCTAATTTTCTGTAAGAGATCTTCCTGAAATGAAAGCTAGGCTGCACTAATTACTAGAATTATGGAGCTATTAATGATGAAGTAAGTAGGAAATTGTACCAAGCTACATTAATCAACTATATATAGAAGACTTATATTGAAATGAGGTAGAAGTCTGCTTAAAGCCAAGTTATTTTTTCCAAACATTAAATAAAATATAAAATATGAATTTATTCCATATCTTTTATCTGCATCTATGAACACATATGACTGATAGTTTTGTATCTTTAATTCTGAAATGTCTTTAGCCCATTTTCCTACTTCTGCAGTTCAGTTGCTCCAACTAATCAAAATGTTGATCATCTAGCAGGCTTATTATGGCAACTCTGTATTTGATTGAAAAAGAGTTTTCCTTTTTTTAACTAATCTTTTTCTTTGGGACTCACTTCACATTTTTTTCTGTGTTTGTCAACTTTCTGCCCGAAAATGTTGCAAATATTGCTTCTTACTTCATTTCAAAGTTGGAATTCCAGCTGAGCTATTTCAAATCCTGAAAGATGATGCTGTGAAAGTGCTGCACTCAATATGACAGCAAATTTGGAATACTCAGCAGTGGCCACAGGACGTGAAAAGTTCAATTTTCATTCAAGTATCAAAGAAAAGCAATCCCAAAGAATGCTCAAACTACCGCACAATTGCACTCATCTCACACGCTAGTAAAGTAATGCTCAATATTCTCCAAGCCAGGCTTCAACAATACGTGAACCGTGAACTTCCATATGTTCAGGCTGGTTTTAGAAAAGGCTGAGAAACCAGAGATCAAATTGCCAACATCTGCTGGATCATCAAAAAAGCAAGACAGTTCCAGAAAAAACATCTATTTCTGCTTTATTGACTCTGCCAAAGCCTTTGACCGTGTGGATCACAATAAACTATGGAAAATTCTGAAAGAGATGGGGATACCAGACAACCTGATCTTCCTCTTGAGAAACCTATATGAAGGTCAGGAAGCAACAGTTAGAACTAGACATGGAACAACAGACTGGTTGCAAATAGGAAAAAGCAGTATGTCAAGGCTGTATATTGTCACACTGCTTATTTAACTTATATGCACAGTACATCATGAGAAACGCTGGGCTGGGAGAAGCACAAGCTGGAATCAAGATTGCCGGGAAAAATGTCAATAATATCTCAGATATTCAGATGACACCACCCTTATGGAAGAAAGTGAAGAGGAACTAAAAAGCCTCTTGATGAAAGTGAAAGAAGAGAGTGAAAAAGTTGGCTTAAAGCTCAACATTCAGAAATCTAAGATCATGGCATCCGGTCCCGTCTCTTCATGGGAAATAGATGAGGAAACAGTGGAAACAGTGTCAGACTTTATTTTTTGGGGCTCCAACATCACTGCAGATGGTGATTGCAGCCATGAAATTAAAGGATGCTTACTACTTGGAAGGAATGTTATGACCAACCTAGATAGCATATTAAAAAGCAGAGACATTACTTTGCCAACAAAGGTCCGTCTAGTCAAGGTTATGGCTTTTCCAGTGGTCATATATGGATGTGATAGTTGGACTGTGAAGAAAGCTGAGCGTCGAAGAATTGATGTTTCTGAACTGTGGTTTTGGAGAAGACTCTTGAGAGTCCCTTGGACTGCAAGGAGATCCAACCAGTCTATCTTAAATGAGATCAGTCCTGGGTGTTCATTGGAAGGACTGATGCTGAAGCTCAAACTCCAATACTTTGGCCACCTCATGCGAAGAACTGACTCATTGGAAAAGACCCTGATGCTGTGAGGGATTGGGGGCAGGAAGTGAAGGGGGCGACAGAGGATGAGATGGCTGGATGGCATCACCGACTCGATGGACATGTGTTTGAGTAAACTCGGGGAGTTGGTGATGGACAGGGAGGCCTGGAGTGCTGCAATTCATGGGGTCACAAAGAGTCGGACACGACTGAGCGACTGAACTGAGCTGAACTGATTCAGCTCACTTATGATCTATTCAAGGGCCAATAAGATCAACTAAACTTTGTGGTATTGTTTAGAATGATTGTTCCTGCAGTTGTGAATATATCTAATTTGGTGATTTCTTCCATCTATTATTAAAATGAACTTAAAATCACTATATTAGCCTTTATTTGTTCCCTGCCACACTGTCTCTCAGAATTCATCATTTTAGTATGTGAAACTTTACTGACTACCTGGCATGCACAAAAGCCTGAAGTTTAGCATTCAACCATTTAAAAATTTTGACTGAGTGATCATACTTACAACTTTTTGATGACTCTTTTAATACACACGGTAGGGGTTATAGTTAATTCCAGACACTTGTGTGGTATCTATATTTAGCAACTAATTCCAAGGTAATTGTATGAGTCAAAAGGAAATTAAAGACTGAGGAAGTACTATATTTCCTAAGCATCAAATGGTGAAAGTTCAAAAAGTATCTTATAAAGATAAGAAAAAAAAAAAAACTACACATTGTAAAAAAAAGGCATGCATATAGAAAATTTTTTAAGAATGTAAATTGATATTTTTTTTAAATGCAATATTGATTTACATAGATAAATGCTACCACCTTAATATTTTTGCTTTACATAGTTGTTGTTTTTTTTTTCTTTTCTTTTCTTTCTTTTTTTGCTCCTATGTGCTCACTCTGGCTTTTCAATTCTAAGACCCTCAAAGAGAGGGGTCAGTTTTGTTGTTGGCGCTCTTTCATCTAAAATACACAATACAAGGGTGAAACAGATCACCAGCCCAGGTGGGATGCATGAGACAAGTGCTCGGGCCTGGTGCACCGGGAAGACCCAGAGGGGTTGGGATGGGGAGGGAGGTGGGAGGGAGGATCTGGATGGGGAACACATGTAACTCCATGGCTGATTCATGTCAATGTATGACAAAACCCACTTCAATGTCGTGAAGTAATTAGCCTCCAACTAATAAAAATAATTGAAAAAAAATTAAATTAAATTAAATAATAAAATACGCAATACAAGGGTGAAACAGATCACCAGCCCAGGTTGGATGCATGAGACAAGTGCTCAGGGCTGGTACACTGGGAAGACACAGAGGGATTGGGATGGGGAGGGAGGTGGGAGGGGGGATCGGGATGGGGAACACATGTAAATCCATGGCTGGTTCACGTCAATGTATGGCAAAAACCACTACAATATTGTAAAGTAATTAGCCTCCAACTAATAAAAATAAATTTTAAAAAATAAAATAGCAGCAATATAGCAACAAAGAACATTAAATTTGAGTAATAATTCCCTGTCCAGTAGTTCTAAGATGATTCTCCTTGTCCTGGCTATCCAACCTTGAGAGCCTTAGTTTCCTCATCTCCAAAATTAAGGTAATAAAAATCTATCTTGTAGCATTTCTGTGAGAATTAGGAATGATGTCTGCAAATTGCCAATCAAGGATCAGGTATTACAATAATTTTCACTATTATTGTAGTTTTCTGCAACTTTCCATAAAGCTTTTTATAGTTTCATATACTAAGTATTTCAAGAGTCTCAAAATGATGGCTTTACTTCTTTCCATATCAAACTCTGGTAGCAGAGTCAAGGGATTATAGACTCACATTTCACTCATTTTTGTAAGCTATTAAGGAGTTGAAGATACATATTACCATCTTGTGTAATATATTAATTTGTGTAATGTTAACTTAAAAGACAAGAACCTGAAAAAAATAACAAAAAAAGTAAATAAATACACAAACCAAACAAATAAACACAAATTTTTCCATTTCTCATTCCGCTAGTTGGACTTTTTAAAAATCAAATATTATAGATAGCCATTTTTGCATTTTATACTTAGTACCCTTTTGATTTAATATCAGACAAGACACCTTTTAAATTCTGTGTGTGTTCTTTCTATTCAAAAAAATGCAGTAAAATATCAAGTTGCTAGACTTGAAATCTATTATAACATTTTACTGTATTTGTTATTTTCTGAAGAACACAGTTTTGTGAAGTTACTCTACAATTTTGGAAAATAATTACAGTTGCAAACTCTTGTTATACAAATTTATTATTAATTGACATATTTCCTATATGGGCTTCCAATTGCACATGCCAAAAAAAAATAGGTTTTCAGAAGCATAAAACTTTGATTTTTGCATCATTTTCTACAAGGCATCAAAACATTTCCATGTATGATTTGGCAAATTTTAAGTGAATTGATTTTAGTTCCTACATAGCCAATTCTTAATTACAAAATCCTTGCCTCATTGTTTTGGCAACATGGTTCTATAGGTAGAAATCAGTGCAAAGAGACAGAACTGTGGGAAATAATGTTTTAAGAAGTATTCAAGTTAGACATGATGGATTCAGAAATTTTTCCCTATTCCTATTGCAAACAATTATTTTGTAAAATCGTTATTTTTATTACAGAATTGAATTGCTGATCTTGTTATCAACACTTCAAGTTTATTTGTAAATGGTCTTTGGTCATCTATCAGGAAATTGACAGCAAGAAATTAGAAGTCATTCTCCTATTTCTGTCAAAAAGCAAATTTTGAGGACCTCATCCCTTCCACTTATGAGAAATCTCTAAATTCTCCCTGAAAAGATCTTAGGCTGCAAAGCGAACGCTCAAATTAAAAAAAAAAAAAAATTGCTGCCATAAGAGTCACAAAATACCCCAAATTGTCAACATATCCTTGTGAAAAAAAAAAGAACAAAGCTGGATGTATCACCCTCCCAGACTTCAGACCATACCACAAAGCTAAAGTCATCAAAACAGCATGGAACTAGCACCAAAACACATACAAAGATCAATGATACAGAACAGAAAGTACAGAAATAAGCTCCCCACCACACATAGTCAATTAATATATAACAAAGGAGGCATGCATATACAATGGAGAAAAGATAGTCTGCAACAAGTGGTGCTGAGAAAACTAAACAGCTACATGAAAAATAATGAGATAAGAATATTCCTTCATACCATATACAAAAATAAAATCATAATGGTTTAAAGACCTAAATGTAAGATCTGGTACCATAAAACTCCTAGGAAAAAAAAGCAGAACACTACTTGACATAAATCACAGCAATATTTTTTGGTTCCATCACCTAAGGCAAAAGAAATAAAAGCAAAAAATAAACAACTGGGTCTAATTAAGCTTGAATGCTTTTGCACAGTGAAGGAAAACACCAACAAAATGAAAAGGCATCCTATGGAATGGAGAAAATGTTTGCAAATGATGTGAAATACAAGAAATCAATATCAAAAATATGTAGCTCATACAACTCAATACAAAAAAATGAAAAATGGGTAGAACTGAATAGACATTTTTCCAAAGAAGATAAAAAGATAGCTAACTGGGAAACGAAAAGATGCTTAGCATTGCTAATTATTAAAGAAAGGTAATCAAAACCACAATGAGATATCACTTCACACCTATCAGCTGACTATCATCAAAAAGATTCCAAATAACAAATGATGGAGAGGATGTGGATAAATGGGAACCCTTGTACGCTATTGCTGGGAATATAAATTGGTATAACCACTATGGAAAATAGTATGACGGTTCTTCAAAAACTAAAAATAGAACTATCATATGATCCAGAAATCCCACTCTTGGGGTGTATCTACAGAAAAACAAAAACGCTAAATCAAAATTATGTATGCACTACAATGTTCACAGGAGAACTATACACATTACTCAAGACATGGAAGCAACCCAAGTGTCATCAACAGACAAATGTATTAAAAAGATGCGATATGTGTGTGTATGTATATATATATATATATATATATATGTGTGTGTGTGTGTGTGTGTGTGTATAGTATATATAATATAATATATAATAAAAATATATAATAATATTCCATTGTGTGTGTCTGCATATATATACAGACACACACAATGGAATAGTATTCTGCCAAAAAGAGGGAAATTTTGCCATTTACACTAACATTGATGGGCCTAGACAATATTAAACTTAGTGAAATAAGTCAGACAAATATACATATGTACATGATATCAATTATAAGTGAAATAAAAAAAAATTGACACGAATGAATATCCAAAACAGAAAGAGATACACACATATATTATAGAAAACAAACATGTGGTTACTAAAAGTGAGAGGGAAGGAGGGAGGGACAAATTAGATGTATAGGGTTAACATATACAATCTACTGTTAATAAAATGGACAAGTAGAAAGAATACATTTTATAGCACAGGGGATAACAGCCATTATTATTTTTTTTAATTTCTTCATTTTTTTTCCATTTATTTTTATTAGTTGGAGGCTAATTACAATATTGTAGTGGTTTTTGCCATACATTGACATGAATCAGCCATGGATTTACATGTGTTCCCCATCCTGATCCCCCCTCCCACCTCCCTCCCTGTCAGTATACTAACACAGCCATTATCTTGTAATAATTTAGAGTATCATCTAAAAAAATACTGAATCACCATGCTGTAAACCTGAAACTGATATGATATTATAAGTCTATACTTCAATATAAATACATTAAATGTATCATACATAGCAAAATAAACTGCTTTCATAAGAGAAAAAGTACCTATTAACAGTTAAGGAAACTCTAATGAAAGGCTTATATCCCATAAAGCAATAATAATAAGAAAAATGTGTCAGAAAATTTATATTACTTTATTTATAAAACTTAGCTTTAGGTGCACACATTTCAATATGGCTTTAATACTGCCCTCACAATTTGGAGGGTGTTAAGAGTAATTAAGCTGAAAAAGGTCAGTTTTCATTCCAATCCCAAAGAATGCTCAAACTACTGCACAATTGCACTCATCTCACATGCTAGTAAAGTAATGCTCAATATTCTCCAAGCCAGGCTTCAGCAATACGTGGACCGTGAACTTCCAGATGTTCAGGCTGGTTTTAGAAAAGGCAGAGAAACCAGAGATCAAATTGGCAACATCTGCTGGATCATCAAAAAAGCAAGAGAGTTCCAGAAAAAACATCTATTTCTGCTTTATTGACTATGCCAAAGCCTTCGACTGTGTGGATCACAATAAACTGTGGAAAATTCTGAAGGAGATGGGAATACCAGACCACCTGACCTGCCTCTTGAGAAGCCTATATGCAGGTCAGGAAGCAACAGTTAGAACTAGACATGGAAGAACAGACTGGTTGCAAATAGGAAAAGCAGTATGTCAAGGCTGTATATTGTCACCCTGCTTATTTAACTTATATGCACAGTACATCATGAGAAACGCTGGGCTGGGAGAAGCACAAGCTGGAATCAAGTTTGCCAGGAGAAATATCAGTAACCTCAGATATGCAGATGACACCACCATTATGGCAGAGAGTGAAGAGGAACTAAAAAGCCTCTTGATGAAAGTGAAAGAGGAGAGTGAAAAAGTTGGCTTAAAGCTCAACATTCAGAAATCTAAGATCATGGCATCTGGTCCCATCACTTCATGGGAAACAGATGGGGAAAGAGTGGAAACACTGTCAGACTTTATTTTGGGGGGCTCCAACATCACTGCAGATGGTGATTGCAGCCATAAAATTAAAAGATGCTTACTCTTTGGAAGGAAAGTTATGACCAACCTAGATAGCATATTAAAAAGCAGAGACATTACTTTGCCATCAAAGGTCCATCTGTTCAAGGCTATGCTTTTTCTAGTGGTCATGTATGGATGTGATAGTTGGACTGTGAAGAAAGATGAGCGTGGAAAAATTGATGCTTTTGAACTGTGGTGTTGGAGATGATTCTTGAGAGTCCCTTGGACTGCAAGGGGATCCAACCGGTCCATCCTAGAGGAGACCAGTCCTGGGTGTTCATTGGAAGGATTGATGCTGAAGCTCAAACTCCAATACTTTGGCCACCTCATGTGAAGAGTTGACTCATTGGAAAATTTCCTGATGCTGTGAGGGATTGGGGGCAAGAGGAGAAGGGGAGGCCAGAGGATGAGATGGCTGGATGGCATCACCGACTCGATGGACATGAGTTTGAGTAGACTCTGGGATTTGGTGATGGACAGGGAGGCCTAGCGTCCTGTGATTCATGGGGTCACACAGAGTTGGACACGACTGAGCGACTAAACTGAACTGAACTGAAGAGTAATTTGCTTCTGTTACCTTTCATAGCATCCATTCCTCCTACAGCATAAAGTGCTCCCACAGTTGATTTTCTAGGCCTTGTCCTAGGACTTTGCATCATGGGTCTTCTCTCAGGTAAGAGATGATACTTCATAGCTTCCATCAGGAGTTTCTGACATTCAAGATCACCAGTAAACATGGAGCTGTTTTCAAGATCTGCCAGTAACTGAAAAGTAATGATGCATGGTATATGAAGTAAAGAGCAGATCATTAGATGTAACATTTTCATTTATATAATTTTGGGGGAAACTCAAGCTAATTCTAATGTATGTGTTATTATTTAATATTTTAAGTTACTTAAGTAACATTTTATGACTAAAAGCCTCATGGTAGTAACTAATTTACTAATGCCAATTTATTTGACATACTATTCCTCATTTGAATATGTATTTTGCATAAAATCTCCAGGAGTAAAAGTGAAAAAGCACTCATAAAATGTGTTACTGAAAGCAAAGTAAATGGTTGTGTCTTCACAAAGCAAGCATCTCCTGTCCAACTGCATGTAGCTAGAGAAACAGTCAAATATTTGGTTGATTTAAGGGAGGTAGCACAAACATGCCCAATTAAAGTAATATCACCATGGGGGCTGCACCTTTATCATCAAATCAAAGCACAAAGCAGGTGCTTTTTTATCTATATATGTACATGTATATACAGGTAAAGTACATGTGTTAGTAATTAGGTAATTCATCGTCAGTAGTATATGATATCAATCCTTTCTAACCAATATTGCCTGACAGATAATATGACCCCAATTAAATGAAATAAAATCTAAGTAAAGTATTCTTTCTGAGACTAGTTGAGGAGAAGTTAAGAGCGTTTTAAGAATTTTTCCAAGGGTCATTTAGATTGGTTCTTAGAAGTTTGGAGTCCACATTATCTGTCATAGGACATTGTCAGGAAGAGCAAGCAGGTTGTTGTAAAGGAAGTACTAATCTTACCCCATAAAACTTCCCTGAAGTTTCCTGTGCTGCACTGGTTAAACTCAGCTCTGTTCTCACCCCACTTGTTATCTCTGATGGATCACTGTTTTGACTTGGCTGGTGAGATTCCAGGTACTTCCTTTATGCAGTGTAAAATTAAGGGTTTCTGATCCTGTACACCAGTGAATGTCACATTTTTAAGAGTCACCTGAAAAACTTGCTAAAATACAGATTTCTTGGCTTCAACTGCATAAATTTTTTCAGTAGATTTTGGGGGCCTGAGAAGCTGAGTTTCAAACAAGCTTCCAGTCTTAACAGTAAATATATACTGGGAGTTCCAAAGATGGCAGAGAATAAAGACTCTGAATTCATCTCTTCTCCCGGGCACATGAAAATTACAACTATTTCCAGGATAACTATTGATTAAAAAAAAAAAAAGACCAGAACCTATTAGAAAAGATAATCTACAACTAAAGATGTAAAGAAAGAACCACAAGTTGGGTAGGAGGGATAGAATCTTGGTATAGTCAAGACCCACAATCCTAGGGTGGGTGGTCCACAAACAGAATAACTACAACCCCTCAAAAGAGGGAGGGCTCTAAGCCCCACATTAGGCTCCCTAGCCCAGGTGTCCTATACCAGGAAGACTCCAGACTATTTAGCTTTGAAGGCCAGCAAGGTTTATATTCAGGAGACTCAGAGGGCTGTGAGAAATAGTGACTCTATACTTAAAGGGGACACACAAAATTTCACATGGTCTGGGATCCAGGGAAAAAACAGAAACTTGAAAAGAGACAGGGTCAGAGCTACCAGCTGATTTTAGAGTCACCAGGAAAGGCAATAGACAGCAGCTCACCTTAGAATCAGACATGGGCAGCAACCATTGTGGGAGTTCATTCTATCATGTGGACACTGGTCCTAGCAAGGACCATTTTGGAAAATTCCCTTTAGCTTAATAGCCTTAGCAGCCAGACCTGCCCCCATCCAACAGACTATAGGCACTAATCTTGGGATGCCTCAGGTGAAACAACTAACTGAGCAGAGACATAACCCTACTCACCAGAAGATGTGGTGTATACACACACACACACACACACACACACACACACACACACACACACACGCTGGAATACTACTCAGCCATTAAAAAAAAATTCCCATTTGCAATAGCATGGATGATCCTGGAGCGTGTTATGCTCTGTTTTCATATATATATATGAAAACATATATACATATATATGTATACATGTATGTATATTTTGTATGTACATATATATGTGTATGTATGTATGTAATATATATAAATACATAAAATCTGCCATACACTTGAAACTAACACAACATTGTTACGTATTTCAATAAAAGTTGATTATTGACTATAATGATGCTCTAGTGCATCTGAAACTCTTTAACATGGTTTCAATCATAGTAGTTAATTACTCATGTCAGTTACTAGGTTTGATCCAGAATCTAACTCATTCCTAGAGTTTTCTCTGGGATGCTATTGTAATAATTACTATCACCTTTCCTAGAAGGTGGTAGGAAAAGAAAAAGAGATTTAGTCATTTCCCCTGCTTGTTACAAGTGCTGTTTGGTGAGAGAAAACTGAAACTAATGAGTATGCTGAAGTTTGGAGATTATCTGTAGGTCTTTTATTAAACCTTCTTTCCCCATCTCTTATCATTATTAATATTGCTAACCGAAGTCTGTATTTGTCCTTCTGTGAAACAAATCCTGTGCTAGAAATTCTCCGTATAAAACAAATAAAGAATAGATTAATGTCCAGTTGTCATTTAGAACTATAACTTCCATTACCTGGGTAAGTTCCCATACCTGTGGTGGAAGTAACGGCAATCTGATGTAAGAAAGCAGCATTGCTAGGTCTTGTTGCCTAGCCTGCACATCATGCCCCACCCACAGCATTAGAGCTTGGAAAATGGTTTCTTCATCAGGCACATTAATGTCATCACTGCACAAAAGTTTTGAAATCTCATTAGCTGGAAGGAGGAGGAATTCTTGGTTCTGTATTACCTCGATGAAGTGTTCCTAGAAAAGAAAGAGCTACTGAAATTTTGTACTTTAACTTCTTAACAAAATAAGCTTATCAAAGATTTTCACTTTGTTAAACTTCAGAAAAAGTCAGAGAGACAGATATATGCATTTATGAAAAATAGATGCCATTGCCGCCCATAAGAGGGGGGTTGGATGTGACTTCTGAAGCTGAGGAACCAAAGAAAGCCTGGGGGAGGTAGCTCTGGCTATGCCTTTGAGGGGGCAGCATACTGAATTATTTCACGATGAGAAAAAAGATTTCAATTAAAAACTCCTTCCTCTTGTGAAAAAACATGATCTATTAATCAAGGCAAAGGTATATTTTATTATGAATAAAGATCTACAAGTTAAGGTTTATCTGAAAGTGACTCTTATGGAGTTGTTTGTTGAGGGAGAGTGGGGCTATCTTTCAATTTTTATATATTTTACCTTAATTCTCCCTTCTGTCATTTGTGCTATATTTTTGTCAAGTATCAAATCTCAGGCAGTTATGTTTCAACTTTTTTTAATCAAAATACTACTATGTTTTTCCTATTTATAATATTATATATTTTTCTTTGACAACACAATTACCATTTCCAATATTTTTCATAGTGAACATCTTAAGTTTAAATGCAGTAAAATATACTTTTAAAATTTATATAAACATGTCTAGTTGGTAATTTTTATTGCCTAGTAAACTGATATTTTGGAAGCAGCTTAAGACCGCCTCTTTATAACTGGGGGATCTAGATAAACCAGATCACTCTTTCATCTCCATTCTGAGTTTAGTCATTGTGGGAGGTGAGATTTCTGCCAATGAACCACTTATCCCCTTGAGTTTATTCATTGTGAAACTCAGTTAACCTAATAACAAAATTCTCCATACACCAATTATCAGGCTTGATAGTCCCATCAGGAGGCTCTAAGACCATAAATTCCAAGTTGACTTGCCTTTTTAGACAAAAGAGCCTCCTGGTGACTAAGGCAAGCACCAGGGGGAGAACTGTTGATTTTTTATTATTATTATTATTATTATTATTTTTTCCAGTGGGTTTTGTCATACATTGATATGAATCAGCCATAGATTTACATGTATTCCCAATCCCGATCCCCCCTCCCACCTCCCTCTCCACCCGATTCCTCTGGGTCTTCCCAGTGCACCAGGCCGGAGCACTTGTCTCGTGCATCCCACCTGGGCTGGTGATCTGTTTCACCATAGATAGTATACATGATTTTACTATAGCAGATGTTCCTTGTTGAAAACCCTCTAACCTATAGCAAAGTGGTGAAGTTAGTACTAAAACTAATAATTCATTACACTTGTACAGCACTTCACACTTTAAAAATTTCTTTCACAAACATTAAGTCATCACCAGTGCAATCTTGTGGAAAGTGTAATTACTGTGATGAGAAAACAGGCTGTGAATTGGTTGATCTCCTGCACAGTAAATGGCTAAGTGTGGACTCACATCTATGCCTTCAGGTCTACTTCATTTTATTTGATACTGCAACTGACTTTCATAAATGATATAATTTTTATGAAAGGGTTAAGAAAAAAAACACTGCAAAACTTATGTCTACCTATTACTGGTAGTGTATGTACACTTTGAAATCATACAATTATTATGCATGATCCCATATCTCGTTCTCCTTTCTATCTACTGTCCGATGAAAGAAAATAAAAATAGAGAGAAAAAAAAAAAGAAGGAGATTAGCTTAGTATGTAAAACCTCAATGGCTAATTAAATTATATACTTATGGCACTGAAATATCCAGTAGTATAAAACAGATATTTAGTCAAGCTTAAAGATTAATTTTTAATTGTTTTATTTTACTCCTAATTTCAAGGTAAACATTTTCTTCTAATCACCTTCCCAAGTGTCTTTTTTTGTGTGTGTGTCTGCCCTTGATTTGGTATTCATCTTTTAAAATCCACAATTACATTGTGTTAAATCATATTAAATGAATATAACCTATTTCCTGAATGTTTCATCGATGCAGACTACTATTTATATGACTGTGACAGCCAATTTTATGTGTCGACTTGACTTAGCCATGGAGTCTTCTGGCCGAACATTATTCTAGGTGTGTCTATGAGGATATATCTGGATGCGGCCCAGTCACATTAGAGAAGGCAATCTGTTTATTCAGTCTACGGTTCAAATGACTAACTAAATTTTTGGAGATTAACATTATTCTTAGACATTAAAGTTATTTGTATTTTAAACTATCAATACAGTATTATAAAAGCATTATTATAGCATGATCTTGGCATATTTTACCACATTTATAATAGATACTAAAATAACTAAAGAGGGCTTAAAGGAGACATTATTGCATTTTTATGTACATCCTGCTTTAGCATTCAGTTTCAGTCACATAATAGGAAAAGGAAGACAAGTTCATTTTGAGGAACAAAAATAATTCAAGCTGTTTATCAGAATGTGTTTTGTCGGCAAGAGTAAGATACCAGACAGGAAACTGTTAATACTTAGTTCAAGAATTTAAGTAATTTAACAGGAAGTTTTCATGTTTGGCTTTTGTAGTAGGATTAACATTTGAACTGCTGTTCTATAGTTTATATGGCATCTATATTTAGGACATATGAATACAAATAGCATAACGAAATAACATGTTTTGTCAGTCCATTATAATATGATTCTCAATATAAAGGTATCATTTCAGGAACATGTTTAAAACTTCAAATATTGAAAAATGACCAAGTGTGGGAAGAACAGAGAGGAAGTTTTACAAGAATTTTTTTAGAGAATCCAAATATTGCAAGTTTGAAAATTTTAAGGTCTATATAAAACTCTAGAAATACTTTTTAATTATATGCATCTCAATTACAGAATTATAATATTAATTTTATTGTTGCTTTTAGTTGTGATTCTTTATTGTTCACTTTTATGTACTTGTCTTTTATTTTTGAATCTTAAATAAATGTAGCTATTTTCTTAGCTTGAAATTTTATCTTTTAATTTGATTTAGGACGAATGGTAAGGATTTATTTAATATCCTCTGTCTACTTGTCTCCCTACAGATAATCTACATTGCATGTCACTATCACTTGACTGAATAAAGGTAGTCTTATCCAATGCCACTTTTAAATAATTAACACATCAAACATGTTCATTTAGTTTATTATAATTACTAGTAGAATTGAGAGGGACTTTAAGTTAATTAAGGAATTTAACTGTGAATTGTTTAAAACCAAATTACATGTTTTAACTGGAAAATAAAAAGTCCATTCAATAGAATGGATTGACTTACTAATTTTGACAGTTCTTAAGCTCCTCCAGTTAACACTGATCCATTAATATTTCCTTTTTACATATGGAATGATATCTGAATTTCATTAGAAACAATAATTTGTACAACTTTATGAAGTTCTAATAGTATACAAACATCAGGAAAATTATGTTTTCTTATTACTGTGGATTCTACTTGAAATATATACTTGTCCAGTTTAATTACTGCTAATATTTTCACTTCTCCAAGTTCTGAGGTTTAATTAAATCTTTTTAGCTTCAAAAATGTGAAATTTGTCTGTGTACAGATCAACCAGACCAATATTTTTAGCTAATATTTATTATGTGCAAGTAATTTGAAAATTATATAAATCTATATTGTTTTTTAATGTTGTCCCAATATTATAATATTTACTTGGAATGGTTCTACACACACACATATCAATAAACATTTCATTAGGTTAGATATTGTGTTAATATATTATAAATACAACATGGATCAATTGATTTTACCATTGTGTATCTATGTGCCACATTTAGGAGCTTTGTACAGCCTTGGGCATCTCCAAATGATCGAATCCCTAAGCAGTTTGAAGGGTGGAGCTGCTTTATAAGAAAATTGGAGCAGACTTCAATGACTTGAGTCAGCTGCAGGAGACAAGCTGCAGCCAGCAAATTTTCAATAGTATCTTCTTTCAATTGCAGGACACCTAGATTGTTTGAAAAGTTAAAGAATGATTATATATTCCATAAAGAAAGACACAAATATGCAAGATAGCTAAAATTTTCAATTTATCTCATTAATAGGGCTATTTTTTTTCCCCTAGTGTACAGTGACTATTTAGGGAATGCCAGTTGAGGTGAATATATGCAAGTGAGTCTGTACAAACACTAACAAGACGGCTGAAAGGAACAAGATTATGAAAAACAACTGGAGCAAATGAACTGTGAGTACTATCATTGCAAAGAACAGCAATTACTTGTTTATATACCATATTAGACCTGTATATAAATCTAATATCAAATATTGTCTACACTATGACTCAAGAAACTTTATGACATATTACCTAAGGATCATGGGGCTCCCCTGGTGGCTCAGACGGTAAAGTGTCTGCCTGCAATGCGGGAGACCTGGGTTCAATCCCTGGGTCGGGAAGATCCCCTGGAGAGGGACATGGCAACCCACTCCAGTACACTTGCCTGGAGAATCCCATGGATGGAGGAACCTGGCGGACTACAGTCCACAGGTCGCAAAGAGTCGGACACGACTGAGCTACTTCAATTTGTGTGGGAAAATGTCTTGGTAAATAAGAACATTAAGCTTATATGTCAATTTTTTTTTTTTTTTGCATCTGCATGTATTAGCTGATTAGGATGACTTTGCTCAAATATTATGTCTGGAATTAATCTCTAGCGCTTTTTTAAAAGAAAGAAAATGCTGCCAAGTGTCCTCAGGTAAAGAACTGCTTTTATGATTATTTTCTTAGGTATAGAAAACAGATTATGCTAAAATATCTATAAAGATTTTTAAAAATCAAGATCAGAGCAATTTAAGCTGTTTAATTTTTATTGATGCATCATTATTTTTAAGCAAGAATTACTGATGAATCATTGTAAATGTTATGCTATTTTGATAAGTTACATTTCTATAGTTTTGTTTTAGCCAAGCTTAGAGAAGTTGTAAAGAATATTTCATATGAGTTATATAAACTATGAATTATTATTTTATAATTTTGCTCTCTAAAATACCATAATATGGAGTCTATCTAATTGCATAACTATAAAAAAGAATAATACCATATTTGGTTCAGCCTTTAAAATATGTTGTAAAGGGATCCAGTCCATTAGCAGACTTTCTTGTGTTGTTTCCTATCTGGATTTTGAAAAGAGAGCCCTGCCTCTATCTCATGAAACTCAGAAGTACAAACTATTCTCATAATCAGATATAAAGTTTCACCTATCGTAGACATTGAAACTTGGCCTGGTTATGAAGAATCATGTTCATTTCTCAATGAATGAAACCATAGAACCCATAGAAGAAAACAGCATAAAAGCTCCTTGGTCTTGGAAAAAAATTTCTGGGTAAGACACCATAAGCACAGGGGAAAAAGATAAAACAAACAAGTGACACAACATCAAACTAGAGAAATTCTCCACAGCAAAGGATACAAAAATAAATTGAGAAGAAACTTACAGAATGAGAGAAAATATCTGCAACTCAATAGCACAAAAGCAAATAATACAATAAAAAATGGGCAAAGAATCTGAATAGACATTTTTTTTCCAAAGAAGACATACAAATAACAAACAGGTACATTAAAAGATGCTCTAATTAAAAGGTACAGGTAAATTAAAAAGATCACTAATCATCAGGGAAATGCAAATCAAAACCACAATGAGATATCACCTCACACCTGTTAGGATGGCTATTATCAAAATGAAAGGAGACAGTTAACGTTGGTGAGGCTTTGGAGAAAAGAGAACCCTTGTACATTGTTGGTGAAAATATAAATTGGGTTAACCATTATGGCAAACAGTAACAAGGCTCTCACAAAAAAATTAGAGATTAGAACTACCATTTGTTCAGTTCAGTTCAGTCACTTAGTCATATCCGACTCTTTGTGACCACATGGACTGCAGTATGCCAGGGCTCCCTGTCCATCACCAACTCCCAGA
Organism: Dama dama; assembly: GCF_033118175.1. Lineage (NCBI taxonomy): Eukaryota > Metazoa > Chordata > Mammalia > Artiodactyla > Cervidae > Dama > Dama dama. Next base: position 75,746,975 of record NC_083714.1, read on the forward strand.
GCTTACTCAAACTCATGTCCATTGAGTTGATGATGCCATCCAACCATCTCATCCTCTGTCGTCCCCTTCTGCTCTTGCCTTCAATCTTTCCCAGCATCGGGGTCTTTTCAAATGAGTCAGTTCTTCTCATCAGGTGGCCAAAGAACTGCCATAGGGTCCAGTAATTCCACTCCAAGAAAGGGAAAACTGGATCTTAAAGGGATAGTTGCTCTCCCATGTTTTGTTGTTTTTCTTTAGTCACTGAATCATGTCTGACTATTTGTGACCCCATGTATTGCGATGTTTATTGCAGTGTTATTCACGAAATATGGAAATAACTTAAATATCCACTGACAGATTAGTGAATGAATACAATGTGACACACACACACAAGAATAATATTCAACCATGAGAAAGATGGAAATTCTGCCATTTGTGACAACATGGATAAAACTAGAGAGCATTATGCTAACTGAAATAAGATAGAGAAAGAAAAATACTATATGGTGTCACTTATATATGGAATAGAGGCATGAAGGGAAGATGGGGAAATGTAGATTGAAGGGTGCAAACTTTCAGTTATAAGAAGTTCTAGGATATGAAGTGCAGCATGGTGATTATAGTTAATGGTATGGTATTGGGTACTGCAGGCTTCCCAGGTGCTACTAGTGGTAAAGAATCCTTCAGAGAATGCAGGAGACATAGAAAATGCAGGTTTGATCCCTGGATCAGGAACATCCCCTGGAAGAGGGCACAAAACCCACTCCAGTATTCTTGTCTGAAGAATCCCAGGGGTAAGAGGAGCCTGGCAGGCTACAGTCCATAAGGTTGCAAAGAGTTGGACACAACTGAAGTGACTTAGCATTGGGTACTGCATACTTGAAAGTTGCTAAAAGTGTATATTAAGTGGTCTCACCAACAAAACAACAGAAAAAGCATTAACTATAAGAGATGTGTGAATTACCTTGATCTTGATAATCATTCCACTATATGTGTAAGTATATATGTGTGTTAGGTCCATACCATTTCTGTTTTTTATTGAGCCCATCATTCTTGAAGAGATATCTAGTCTATTTCAAGAAATATGGGCTCAATAAAGGACAGAAATGGTATGGACCTAACACATATACATACATACACATACAAAGATGGGCTCAGTAAAGGACAGAAATGGTATGGACATGACAGAAGCAGTAGATATTAAGAAGAGGTGGCAAGAATACACAGAATAACTGTACAAAAAAGATCTTCATGACCCAGATAATCATGATGGTGTGATCACTCACCTAGAGCCAGACATTCTGAAATGTGAAGTCAAGTGGGCCTTAGGAAGCATCACTACGAACAAAGCTAGTGGAGCTGATGGAATTCCAGTTGAGCTATTTTAAATCCTGAAAGATGATGCTGTGAAAGTGTTGCACTCAATATGTCAGCAAATTTGGAAAACTCAGCAATGGCCACAGGACTGGAAAATGGCAGTTTTCATTCCAATCCCAAAGAAAGGCAATGTCAAGAAATGCCCAAATACTACACAATTGCACTCATCTCAAATGCTAGTAAAGTAATGCTGAATATTCTCCAAGCCAGGCTTTAGCAATACATGAACCGTGAACTTCCAGATGTTCAAGCTGGTTTTAGAAAAGGCAGAGGAACCAGAGATCAAATTGCCAACATTTACTGGATCATCAAAAAAGCAAGAGAGTTCCAGAAAAAACATCTATTTCTGCTTTATTGACTATGCCAAAGCCTTTGACTGTGTGGATCACAATAAACTGTGGAGGATTCTGAAAGTGATGGGAATACCACACCACCTGATCTGCCCCTTGAGAAACCTGTATGCAGGTCAGGAAGCAACAGTTAGAACTGGACATGGAACAACAGACTGGTTCCAAATAGGAAAATGATTACATCAAGTCTATATATTGTCACCCTGCTTATTTAACTTATATGCAGATTACATCATGAGAAATGCTGGGCTGGATGAAGCACAAGATGGAATCCAGATTACCAGGAGAAACATCAATAACCTCAGATATGCAGATGACACCACCCTTATGGCAGAAAGTGAAGAAGACCTAAAGAGCCCTCTTGATGAAAGTGAAAGAGGAGAGTGAAAAAGTTGGCTTAAAGCTTAGCATTCAGAAAACTAAGATCATGGCATCTGGTCCCATCACGTCATGGCAAATAGATGGGGAAACAGTGGAACTAGAGGCTGAGTTTGTTTTTCTGGGCTCCAAAATCACTGCAGATGGTGATTGCAGCCATGAAATTAAAAGACACTTACTCCTTGGAAGGAAAGTTATGACCAACATAGACAGCATATTAAAAAGCAGGGACATTACTTTGCCAACAAAGGTTCGTCTGGTCAAGGATATTGTTTTTCCAGTGGTCATGTATGGATGTGAGATTTGGACTGTGAAGAAAGCTGAGTACCAAAAAATTGATGCTTTTGAACTGTGGTGTTACAGAAGACTCTTGAGAGTCCCTTGGACTGCAAAGAGATCCAACCAGTCCATCCTAAAGGAGATCAGTCCTGGGTGTTCATTGGAAGGATTGACGTTCAAGCTGAAACTCCAATACTTTGGCCACCAGATGCAGAAAGCTGACTCATTGGAAAAGACCCTGATGCTGGGAATGATCGAGGGCAGGAGGAGAAGGGGACGACAGAGGATGAGATAGTTAGATCACATCACCAACTCGATGGAAATGGGTTTGGGTGAACTCCGGGAGTTGGTGATGGACAGGGAGTCCTGGAGTGCTGTGGTTCATGGGGTCGCAAGAAGTCAGACATGACTGAGTGACTGAACTGAACTGAATGAATGTATATGTATGTGCATGTATTTGTTGCTCTGTCGTGTTCGACTCTGCAACCCCATGGACTATAGCATGCCAGCCTCCTCTGTCTATGGGATTCTCCAGGAAAGAATACTGGAGTGGGTAGCCATTCCCTTCTCCAGGGACCTTCCTAACCCAGGGATTGAACCTGGGACTCCCGCTTTGCAGGTGGAGTCTTTACTGTCTGAGCCACCAGGGAAGCTCCGTGTATACTTTAAACATGTATAATTATATTTGTGAATCATTCCTTAATAAATTTGGAATGAATGAATGAATGTTTCTTTGCCCCTAAACTGTTCCTGTTACCTTTGTTATATGGTTTGAGTAAATATGACATTATTATTTCAAGAAAAGAAACTAAATCTATAGGGGTAGAATATTCCATTTCTACTCTTAGTTTTACAAATGAGAATGTATCCACAACATGAGACACAGAGAGAGACAGACAGACATACACTTGTAACTTTGTGTTAATATAGCTATATTTTCTCACGATCCCAAATTTTATAGCATATTATTTACCTCTTCCTCTTTTATACTATTGAATTTAAATACTGACTCTGTCACTTACTACCTTAGGAAATTTACTTAATTGGTCTATCCTTCAGTTTTCTCACTAACTAATAATAGACTCACAGGCTAATAATAATGTGAGTTATATGATGTAGAGATATTGTGAGGGTTGAATGAGTTAATACAGACCAAGCACTTACCTGTATAGGCATACTGCACTAAGGAATTAAGTGCATTAGGATCGATTCCTTCCATCTTGACCTCTTCTTGTTTGGCTTCAAGCACATCATTAGTAAACATTGCAGCAAAATAATCAGACACTGCACTAAGAACCAACCTAGAAATAGAAATGTTTCATAGGAACTTCAAACAGTCCATAATATCACTGAAAAGCATGAAATACAGTCAGTAAATGTGTAATACTGATAAGTATGCTTTCTGCATACATCTTCCATATTTCAGTAAAGTATAGTGAAATTAGAAAAGTAAATTAAGTTGATTTTCTTTAGACAATTTGTGCTGTTTTTCTTCATTAATTTCCCTAATGTTTAACTCTCCTAAATATCACAGGGTGACATGGATCATAGGGGCTAGTGTATTTTTAATATAATGAGATAAAAATCTATTTTCCTCAAAGCTCCAATTTATAATCAATGGACTGATCCTTTCTCATTCATACTTGCTATACTCAGTATACTTACCGATGCGCAGGAATCCGGAGGTGTCCAGCAATGAGTAACACATCACACAATTGTTTCTCTTTCAAGTAGTTCTCCATTTTTTGAAGAGTTTTTTGTGCATGGTTTACGGCATGGAACTGCTCCTCAGATCTGCTAACACTCATGTCTTCAGCATGCTGTGTAGCCAATCTGAAAGGGGGATAAGTGTGAGAATATGGTTTGTTTCTCCTAGTGAGTGTGCAAATATCCAGTGGAAATTTAGGCACTTCTGCTTCTAAAATAAATAAATTGAATGAAAGTAAACAATATTTGCCCACCAATCCTAAATATTTTGCTATTATTGCTCCCTAACCTCCATTAAAGTGAAGTGTCATGGTTAGTATTTATATCTGGAATGTAACAATGGATGTAACTATGTATGTTTCAGCTGCAGACCTCGTGTTAATTTTATATGCACAAACATAAATTTCAAAATACAAACCACTTTTAAATTTTTTTATTGACACCACAGTTAAATCATTAGGTATGATATGCTAGAACTGTAGGCATAACGTGGAATTTTTTTTTTCAAATTTGTTATGTTCTGAAGCTTCTCCATGAAGTATTCATTGCATATCAAGCCTGAGAGTTCCACGACAGTTTACAATTGTTTCCTATCAAGAAAATAAACATATTTCAACTTTTATAGTTTCTGCTTTACTGAGATATAATTGACACATTACATTAAGTTTTAGATGCTCAATGTGATGATGATATTCATATATATTGTGAAATGATTACCATGATAAGGTTTAATGCATGCTCAGTCACTCAGTCATGTCTGATTCTTTGAGACCCTGTGGATTGTGGCCTGCTAGGCTCCTCTGTCCATAGGATTTTCAAGGCAAGTATACTGGAGTGGGTAGCCATTTCCTCCTCCAGCTGATCTTCCTGACTCAGGGATGGAACCTGCATCTGCTGTGTCTCCTGCATTGGCAGGTGGATTCTTTACCACTGAGCCACCTGTAAAAGGGACCGCTTTTACAGATATAGAATATTCAAGATATTTTTTTTCTTTCAGCACTTTATTTAGAGTAAGCCCTTCATATCCGTGGGTTGAACCCATCCACAGATTTCTGTATCTGTGGTGGGTCCTGGAATCAATTCCCCATGGATACTGAGGGACAAATGTATATCATACCACTGCCTTCTGTCTTGCAAGGTTTCTTCTCAGAAAATTGTTGATAATTTTATTGATAATCCCTTGTATATACTGACTCACTTCTTTCTTGCTGCTTTCTAGACAACTCTGTCTTTTACAATTTCATTACAGTGTGTCTGGGTCTCTTTGGTTTATCCTACATAAAGTTCATTTAGCTACTTGTATTTCAAATCTATATCTCTCCTCAAATTTTGGGAATTCACTACCATTATTTCTTCTTTTTAAGTATATAAGTAGGAGCACAATAAATATTTATTAATTGACTGGTTACAACTTTGTATTTTCACAAATCACGATCATAGAAGAGATGAATGGATGCTAATGGTCTTGATGAATTTCAAGAATTTAGAAAACATCTTGACACTGAAATTTTTAAATATGCAAAAAAGTTGAAGGGAAAGGACAAAAGTATAACATCCCCCAAGATCTGCCAACTTTTAACTGTTACCACAAGTACTTTATCTGCTTTACTGAATCATTTGAAAGTAAGTTTTGACAATATGACATTTCATCCCTGAATATATAAGCATTCATCTCCTAGTGAAAGAGTCAATTCCTAGGTAGGTCGATAAGAAGTCCAGGGTACCTGAGGAGGAGAAAGGGGTACAGTGCTCTCAAGGAGGAGAAAAGGACAAGCAATTTTTTCTACATTGCTTTGTCTTAGTCACATAAGACATTATTTTCTCTCAGTTCAGAGCTAACGATTACACAACAAAACAACTCATCTTAAACTTTATTACAACAATGTATCCTGCTCAAGGACATGTTTTTCCTTCTTAAGAACATTCTGACAAATCCTGTTATCTTAAAATTATATTGTGGGAGTGGGTCCGGTAAGACCTTTCTGTTGTTAGTTTTAATCTTGATAATTTAAAATGTATGTTGTGGGAGTGGATCTGGTAAAAGTATACAAGGCACTAGTGACCGGGGGCACTTTCCATCCCCCTTCTGATATCTATGTCAGAAGATTTCTCTATCCCTTTCTATACTTTAATAAAACTCTGCTACACAAAAGTTCTTGAGTGATCAAGCCTGGTCCCTGGTCCCAAAGCTAAATCTTCTTCGGAGATCACAAATCCAACATCGTTCACTGTAAGCTATCACTAGGAATAAGGATATTCTACATCTTAAGGTGTGCAACACTAGAGATGAATAGCTCAGTAAAATCTAATATGATAGATTTGTATGGAATAATTGCCTCTATAGTTCTAATATGCCTTTTAAAACTTTTTTTTTTCTTTTCTTAGTAGATTTAAATTACAACTTCTCACTCTGTGGTGCATCTCTTAGTGCATCAGTAGAGATACAGAATGTCAAGCTGCCTCACTGCTGGTAATGCTAAGATGATTACTTGTTTAAGATGGTAACTGCCAGATCTTTGTTTTCTTAATGTAATTTTTTTTCTTTTTGTAAATGAACAATATATGGGATGATACTGTAAGACTTTTTAAACACCTTTCCATTCAAGTGTTCATTGATAACATATGTCTAAGACCTTATTAAGTGTTCTAAGAAGCTTCTCTGCCCCTTTTCTCTCTTTTCTCCTTCTGGGATTTTAGTTCTGAATATATTGTTCTGTTTGATGACGGTTCTTAATTCTCTAAGGTTCCATTCACAGTTTTCACTTTTTTCTTTGTGTTTCTGAGATTTGATAAGTTCATATCAATTCAGTTAATTTCAGTTGCTCAGTCATGTCTGACTCTTTGTGACACAATTGACTGCAGCATGCCAGGTTTCCCTGTCCATTACCAACTCCAGGAACTTTCTCAAAACTCATATCCATCGAGTGGGTGATGCCATCCAACAATCTCATCCTCTGTCATCATCTTCTCCTCCTGCCTTCAATCTTTCCCTGCATCAGGGTCTTTTCCAATGAGTCGGTTCTTTATATTAGGTGGCCAAAAGTATTGGAGCTGCAGCTTCAACATCAGTCCTTCCAATGAATGTTCAGGACTGACTTCCTTCAGGATTGACTGGTTTGATCCCTTGCAGTCCAAGGGACTCTCAAGAGTCTTCTCCAACACCACGGTTCAAAAGCCTCAGTTCTTCGGTGCTCAGCTTTCATTATGGTCCAACTCTCACATCCATACATGACTACTGGAAAAACCATAGCTTTAACTAGACGGATCTTTGTCAGCAAAGTAATGTTTCTACCTTTTAATATACTGTCTAGGTTGATCATAGCTTTTCTCCCAAGGAGAAGGTGTCTTTTAATTTTATGTCTGCAGTCACCATCTGTAATGATTTTGGAGCCCAAGAAAATGAAGTCTCTCACTGTTTCCATTGTTTCACCATCTATTTGCCAGGAAGTAATGGGACCGAATGCCATGATCTTAGTTCTTTGAAGGTTGCATTTTAAGCCAGCCTTTTCACTCTCCTTTTATACTTTCATCAAGAAGCTCTTCAGTTCCTCTTCGCTTTCTGCCATAAGGGCGGTGTCATCTGCATATCTGAGGTTATTGATATTTCTCCCGGCAACCTTGATTCCAGCTTGTGCTTCATCCAGCCCAGCATTTTTCATGATGTACTCTGAATATAAGTTAAATAAGGAGGGTGACAGTGTACAGTCTTGACAAACTTCTTTCCAATTTGGAAGCATTCTGCTGTTCCATGTCCAGTTCTAACTGTTGCTTCTTGACCTGCGTATAGATTTCTCAGAAGGCAGGTCAAACGGTCTGGTATTCCAATCACTTGAAGAATTTTCCACAATTTGTTGTGATCTACACAGTCAAAAGATTTGGCATAGTCAATAAAGCAGAAGTAGATGTTTTTCTGAAACTCTCTTGCTTTTCCTAGGATCCAGTGGATGTTGGCAATTTGATATCTGGTTCCTCTGCCTTTGTTAAATCCAACTTGAACATCTGGAAGTTCCTGGTTCATGTACTGTTGAAGCCTGGCTTGGGAAATTTTGAGCATTACTTAACTAGCGTGTGAGATGGGTGCCATTGTGTGGTAATTTGAACATTATTTGGTATTGCCTTTCTTTGGGATTGGAATGAAAATTGACCTTTTCCAGTCCTGTGGCCACTGCTGAGTTTTCCAAATGTGCTGGCATATTGAGCTCAGCACTTTAACAGCAGCATCGTTCAGGATTCAAAATAGCTCAACTGGAGTTCCATCACCTCCAGTAGCTTTGTTTGTAGTGATGCTCTCTAAGGCCCACTTGACTTCAGACTCCATGATGTCTGGCTCTAGGTGAGTAACCACACCACTATGGCTATCTGGTTCATGAAGATCTTTTTTGTGTAATTCTTCTGTGTATTCTAACCACATTTTACTAATATATTTTGCTTTTGTTAGGCCCATACCATTTCTGTCCTTTATTGTGCCTATCTTTACATAAAATGTTCCTTTGGTATCTTTGATTATCTTAAAGTGATCTCTAGTCTTTCCCATTCTATTGTTTTCCTCTATGTCTTTGCATTGATCACTTAGGAAGCTTTTCTTATCTTTCCATGCTATTCTTTGGAACTCTGCATTCAGATGGATGTATCTTTCCTTTTCTCTTTTACCTTTAGCTTCTCTTCTTTTCTCAGCTTTTTGAAAGACCTCTTCAGACAACCTCTGGAGACAACCATTTTGCCTTTCTTTTTCTTGGAGGTGGTCTTGATCACTGCCTCATGCACAATGTTATGAACCTCTGCCCATATTTCTAGGTACTCTGTCTATCAGATCTAATTCCTTGAATCTATTTGTCACTTCCACTGTATAATTGTAAGGACTCACAAGTTCATATAACTTGTTAATTTAACTTGCCTTATAATCACAAGTTCATATAACTTTTCATCAAATTCACAGATCTTTTTTCCTGTAAGTTCAAGTCTGTTATTGAAATTCTCTAGTAAATTCTTAAATTCAGTGTTGCATTTTTCAGGTCCAGAATTTCTGTTTGCTTTTTTTTTTATTTTTTTGGTAATTTCTATCTCTTTCTTGATATCCTTATTTTGTTCATATATTACTTTTCTGACTTCTTTTAATTCTTTTCCTGTGTTTTCCTTTAGCTCTTTGAAGATACTTAAGAAAGTTGTTTAAGTTATTTGTCTAGAAATGTTAAAATATGTGGCTCTTTAATGTCAGTTTATGGATATTTATTTTGCTCCTTTTGAATGAGCTATGTTTCCACATTTCTTTGCATGTCTTATGATCTTTTGTTAAAACTGGGTATTTGGAAAAACAGCCACTTTTCCTAATCTTTGCATGATGGTTCAGTGTGGGGGAAGTCTTTCACTAATCTGCCCAGCATGAAGGTTGAGATCTTTTCAGGTCCTTTTTGAAAATGCATCTCTGTAGACTTTCATGTGTGCATTTTAATACCAATCTCACATATACACACCTATTTATGCATGCCTTAATTTCTCTAAGTCTCACCTCTGCTTCTTTGTTGGGCCTTAAATATTCTACTGTATCCCTTTGCCTATAATCTCTTGCCCCCAGGTTTCCATGGGTCTATAGTCTTTCTACATTTTTCACGTGCTGTGATACCTGCCACTACTTTCTGTGACTTCTAACCTGGGATTCAAATCACACTGCTATTCTCATCTGAGCACTGAGTTAGGCAATACTGAAATCAGTTTGCTTCATATCCTGTGGATAGGCCAGACAGTAGCAAAAAAAGTTCACTCATTTCTTGTAACTTGAGGGAGAAATGAAGAAATAAGTTGCCTACATCCAATTGTGCTGTGCCACCCTGGAACAAGAGCAAGAAAAAATTCCATGAAATTTCCTATTGATTTCAATATGACTTTTTCTTGATTTGCTTGACTTCTGTATATCCTTGATTTCCTTCCAAAGCTCCCAAAGAGCCTTTTAAATCGAACTGTGATTGCTTACTTGATATTTATATAGAGAACAAGGGTCTGGAGATTCTTAACTCACCATTGCGCTGACGTCACAGAAGCTTTCAGTTCAGTTCAGTTCAGTCACTCAGTCGTGTCTGACTCTTTGCGACCCCATTAATCACAGCACGCCAGGCCTCCCTGTCTATCACCAACTCTCGGAGTTTACTCAAACTTGTGTCCATTGAGTCGGTGATGCCATCCAGCCATCTCATCCTCCGTCATCCCCTTCTCCTCCTGCCCACAATCCCTCCCAGCATCAGGGTCTTTTCCAATGCGTCACCTCTTCGTATGAGGTGGCCAAAGTATTGGAGCTTCAGCTTCATCATCAGCCCTTCCAATGAACACCCAGGACTGATCTCCTTTAGGATGGACCTGTTGGATCTCCTTGCAGTCCAAGGGACTTGCAAGAGTCTTCTCCAACACCATAGTTCAAAAGCATCAATTTTTTGGTGATCAGCTTTCTTCACAGTCCAACTCTCTCATCCATACATGACCACTGGAAAAACCATAGCCTTGACCAAATGGACCTTTGTTGGCAAAGTAATGTCTCTGCCTTTTAATATGCTATCTAGTTTGGTCATAACTTTCCTTCCAAGGAGTAAGTGTCTTTTAATTTCATGGCTGCAGTCACCATCTGCAGTGATTTTGGACCCTCCCCCCCCAAAAAAAATAAACTCTGATACTGTTTCCCCATCTATTTCCCATGAGGTAATGGGACCAGATACCATGATCTTAGTTTTCTGAATGTTAAGCTTTAAGCCAACTTTTTCACTCTCCTCTTTCACTTTCATCAAGAGGCTTTTTAGTTCCTCTTCACTTTCTGCTTTACACTATGATTTTTATTTAATTTTAAGAATACTTGAAGTTCCTTTTTTCTGATTAGCAGTAAAACAAATATTAAAAAAAACACAAAACTTTGAGATTTTTGCTGCAAAACTCTTTTGTAAAATACTACTTTAAGAAAAAATGAAAAGTGGTATCTTAAAAAATGGTGAGGGGGTAATTAATTTTGGAGGCCACTTTGGAAGGCTGTTTGGAAATATAAGCTTTAAACAATGAAAGTGTACTTTGTAAAGCCATTCTTGGCAAGCTTTTGAGTTTGAAGTTGAAAATCTGAATGCAGTTATTTTAGAGAATGTGTCTTTTACCATAGTTCAAATGCTGCAATAACACAGAGCAAGGAAATTCCCTGGTTGTCCAGTGGTTAGGATTTTGACTTACAATGCAAGGGGTATGGGTTCAATCCCTGATTAGGGAAGTAAGATCCCTCATGCCTTACAGCCAAGAAACCAGAACATAAAAACAAAATCGCAACAAATTCAGTAAAATCTTTAAAAATGATCCACATTTTAAAAAAGGTAAAAAAAAAAAAAAGAATCAGGTGGTGATAACAGAGTGCATAAATTAATATTTAAGCATTTCTCAAGTAGCTTCATACTTTTTGTTTTTCTTTTGTAAGTTCTACTTTTCAAGTGAGCCATGAAAATTAAATAGAAATGTAGACTTCTTATAATGGTGTTGCCTTAGCTCCTAAAATGTCTTCTAATGGTGTTGCCTTAGTTCCTAAAACCCATTATAGAAAAGGTCATTTTCAATTAATTTCTATATTTTTCTGTATATGATGATGCTTGTATGTATTAAAAATTGTTCTCTTATATCCAGGGGACAACCTTATTGCTTAAATAAAATTTTTGTACTGACTTTTGTAGAGAGCTGTTAAAGCTTCATCCATGTGCTTTTCCTGGCAAATAAAAGGCATTCAGTAAATGTCTGATGAAGGTGTTACTTTTTAAAGCAAATTTTAAATGCTATTGTAGCTTGAACTTTCTAGTGATAAAGAACCCACCTGCCAATGCAGAAGACACAAGAGACACAGGTTCAGTTCCTGGGTCAGAAAGATCCCCTGGAGGAGGGCTTGGCAACCCACTCCAGTATTCTTGCCTGGAAAATCCCATGGACAGAGGAGCCTAGCGGGTTGCAGTCCTTTAGATCATAAAGAGTCTGACACAAAGTGACTGAGCACAAACACAGCTTGAACTTTACCACATTTGGAGTCTTGGAAATGGGCAAATTAAATCTCAAGAGCAAATCACAAACTTAAAACTTCTTCTTTCTAAGATAGCTATGCACATGATATAAACTTGTAGTCATGCAGATATTATGATTCTGAGTGACATAAATTAAGCAGCATTTTAAATCTATAGTAAGTAGTAGATTTTTATCTGAAGAAATGATGCATTCTTTTGTGTCAAGTCAAATAAGTCTTTTAATATATTGGGTTGGCCAAAAAATTCATTCAGGATTTTATACAATATTATGGGAAAACCTGAACAAATTTTTGGTGAGCCTAATATCATATGTGATCATATTTTAAGATATTATCTGTTGTAAATTATTGAAATTGTTATTTGTAAAGAAATATTATATATAGATAATATAAAACAAGTAACTAAAATGTTTCCATTCAATCCAAAGCATTTGCCATCTATGAAGGCTTATCACTTGTTAATATTTCAGACAATATATTTCAAAATTTTGTTAGTTAATTATTATAAATGATGATGCATCAAAGTTGAAATCACTTTCTTCTGAGATTTTAAAATTTATTTGCAAAAACAAAACAAAAAAATTATTTGCTCTTGGATTTCTAATGTTCAGAATTATGAGAAAGTACACTTATATTGTTTAAATAAGCAAGTCTGTGGTATTTCATTATGGCAGTCCTAGAAAACTAAAGTAAGCCATATATAAAATTGAATATGATAACGTCAGGTTCTTTTTGCCATTAGCTTATAAACATTTGCTGAAAGAAACTACATACATTTAACAATAATAAAAGACAAAATCACAAGAGATGTCAGAAACTTATTAAATATTAATTACATCAATTGCATTTTAAAAATTAATAAAATTTTAGAGGAAACAGTGTAGTGTAGTCATTAAGAACTTATACCTTTTACTCAGATAAAGTCTTAATTTCTATTCCAATACTTAATTAATTACTTTAAGAAATTTACCAATCTCGCCTAATACTCAGTTCCTCTTATCTGTAAAATAGTGCCAACTCCAAAGATTTTTTTTAAATAATGCAACAGGAGGTATTCATTAAATATTAGCTATCATAGTCACCAAAAGCACCAGCACTGACACTACAATCATTATAATCTCTCATAATAATCACCATCTAGTACTACAATGATCAGTGAAAGCAACAGGAAAAAAAAAAAATAGGATAGCTTTAGAAGGATACAGTAAGAATATAGGTGAGCTTAGCCTTGAAGGATGGACATGGCCTGGCTGAGCAGAAAAGAATGAGAAAGACGTTTTAGGAATGGAGAATAAGGTGAACAAAAGTTTGAAAGCGTTATACTGCTGTTATTTTGCCCAACTAAACTTCTCATAACATGTTGGAAGGAATTTAGAAGTAGCAAAGTAAAATGTAGACTAAGAATAGAAGTTAAACACCAGTAAAACCATAGGCCATTTACAAAACCTGGTAATGGGCAATGAATACTGAGAAAAGAGAAATCTGCACTTGGGAACTGAGTCATTGGGAAGAAGTTGCTCAAAGTTAGTCTGAAGCGCAGTTCTAGACATCACCTGACAGTGACTTGACAAAGAAAATGAAAATAGCTAGCATTTGGTTGCAGTGAGACCCTTTTTGAAGGTCTTCCCTGAGTGAAGTAATGGCAATTCTGAGCCAGATGCCTGGTAGTAGAAAAGTGCACAACATGTTCAGCACTAGCATTTGACTACCTTCATTGGGATATACAGATTACATATGAAACATAAGTGAAAGCAATAATTCATATTCACTGATTTTTATTTTTATTTTTTCTTCATTTATTTTTATTAGTTGGAGGCTAATTACTTTATAATATTGTAGTGGTTTTTGTCATACATTGACATGAATCAGCCATGGATTTACATGTATTCCCCATCCTGATCCCCCCTCCCACCTCCCTCTCCAATGTATTTATTTTTAATTGGAGGATAATTCCTTTACATATTGGGCTGGTTTCTGCCATACATCAACATGAATCAGCCATAAGTATATATATGTCCCCTGCCTCTTGAACCTCTCTCCCACATACCCACCACTCTAGAAAATGTCAAGGAGCACCAGCTTTGTGCTCCCTAAGTAACACAGCAAATTCCCACCAGCTATCTATTTTACATATGGTAAAGTATATGTTTCAATGCTACTCTCTATTCATGCTATCCTCTTCTTCTCCTACTATGTTCACAAGTCAGTTCTCTGTCTGCATCTCCATTGTTGCCCTGCAAATAATTTCATCAATACAATCTTTCTAGGTTCCATATATATGTGTTAATATATGATATTTGTTTTTCTATTTCTGATTTACTTCATTCTTTATAATAGGCACTAGGTTCATCTGTCTCATTATAACTGACTCAAATACATTAATTTTTATGGTTGAGTAATATTCTACTACATATATGTACTACCACTTCTTTCAATGAACATCTAGGTTGCTTATATATCTTAGCTATTGTCAATAATGCTGAAATGAACATTTGAGTACATGTATTTTTTTAAATTATGGTTTCCTCAGGATATATGCCCAGTACTGAGATTGTTGGATCATATGGTAGTTTTATTCCTAGTTTTTTTTTTTTTTTTTTTTCTTAAGGAATCTCCATACTGTTCTTCATAGTGGCTCTTTTAATTTATATCACCACCAACAGTGCAAGAGGGTTCCCTTTTCTCCACATCCTTTCCAGCATTTATTGTTGGTAGATTTTTTTATGAAGGCCATTCTGACCAGTGTGAGGTGATACCTCGTTATAGTTTTGATTTACATGTCTCTTGGAGAAGGAAATGACAATCCACTCTAGTACTCTTGCCTGGAAAATCCCATGGACAGAGGAGCCTGGTGGGCTACAGTCCATAGGGTCACAAAGAGTCGGACATGACTGAGCGACTTTACTTACTTACTTACTAACAATGAGCAATGTTGAGTACCTCTTCTTAGCCATTAGTATGTCTTCTTCAAAGAAATGTCTGTTTAGATTTTCTGACTACTTTTTGTTGGGCTGTTTGCTTTTCTGGTATTGAGATGCATGGGCTGCTTGTGTATTTTGAAGATCAATCCTATGTTGGTTGATTTATTTGCTATTATTTTCTCCCATTCTAAGTATTGTATTTCATTTTATTTATATTTTACTATGTTATGCCAAAGTTTCTAAGTTGGATTAGGTCCCATTTGTTTATTTTTGTTTTTATTTCCATTAATCAAGGAGGTGGATCATAGAGGATCTTGCTCTGATTTATGTCAAGGAGTGTGGTATGTTTTCCTCTAAGAGGTTTATAGTTTTTGACCTTATGTCTAAGTTTTTAATCCATTCAGAGTTTATTTTTGTGTACAGTACTAGGAAGTGCTCTAATTTCATTCTTTTGCATGTATCTGTCCAGTTTTCCCAGCACCACTTGCTAAAGAGGCTGTCTTTTCTCCATTGTATATTCTTGCCTCCTTTGTCAAAAGTAAGGCGGCCATAGTGTGTGGGTTTATCTCTGGGCTTTCTGTATTGTTCCATTGGTCTATATTTCTGTTTTTGTGCCAGAACCACACTGTCTTGATTACTGTAGCTTTGTAGTATAGTCTGAAGTCAGGAAGGTTGAGTCCTCTAGCACCTTTTTTTCTTTCTCAAGATTACTTTGGCTGTTTGGTGTCTTTTTTTTCCCTGAAACAATGTGATTTTTTTTCTGCTCTATTTCTGTGAAAAATACCATTCACAGTTTGATATGGATTGCATTGAATCTGTAGATTGCTTTGAGTAGTGTAGTCATTTTTACAATATTGATTCTTCCAATTTAAGACCATGGTATATCTCTCGATCTGTTTGTGTCATCTTTGATTTCTTTCACTGTTGTGTTATAGTTTTGTGCATAAAAGTTATTAGTCTCTTTAGATAAGTTTATTCCCAGATATTTTATTATTTTTGCTGCAATGGTGAATGTTGTTGTTTCCCTAATTTCTCTTTCTGATTTTTCATTGTTAGTATATGGGAATTCAAGGAATTTCTAATTTTATATCATGCAACTGTACTATATTCATTGATTAGCTCTATTAGTTTTCTGGAGGCATCTTTAGAGTTTTCTATGTATAGTGTCATGTCATCTGCAAAGAATGAATTTTATTTATTCTTTTCTAATCTCAATTCATTCTATTACTTTTTTCTTCTCTGATTGCTGTGGTTAGGACTTCTGAAACTATGTTGAATAATATTGGTGAAAGTGGACACCCTTATCTTGTCTGATCTTAGAGGAAATGCTTTCACTTTTTCACCATTAAGAATAATGTTTGCTGTGGGTTTGTTTATATATGCCCTTAATTATGTTGAGGTATGTTCCTTCTACCTAGAGGAAAGCATGGCAACCCACTCCAGTATTCTTGTCTGGAGAATTCTCATGGACAGAGGAATCTGGCTGACTACAGTCCATGGGGTCACAAAAAGTTGGACATAACTGAGCAACTAAGCACAGCACAGTAGATGTTCTTTCTATGCCTACTTTCTGGAGATTCTTTATCATAAGTGGGTGTTGAATTTTCTCAAAAGCTTTCTCTGCATCTATAGAGATGATTATATGGTTTTTGTCTTTCAGTTAGTTACTATGGTATATCACATTGATTGACTTGCATACATTGAAGAATCCTTGCAAGCTGGGATAAAGCTCAGTTAATCATAATGTGTGATCAATTTAATGTGTTATTGGGTTCTGTTTGCTAGAATTTTGTTGAAGACTTTTTGTATCCATGTTCATCAATGATACTGGCCTGTGATTTTCTCTTTCTGTGGCACCTTTGTTTGGTTTTGGTATCAGGGTGATGGTGGCCTTGTTGAATGAGTTTGGGAGCTTTCATTCCTCTGCAACTTTCTGGGATAGTTTGAGCAGGATATGTAGGGGTTAGCTCTTGTCTAAACTTTTGGTAGATTTTGTCTATGAAGCCATCTGGCTCTGGACTTTGTTGGAAAGCTTTTTGATTTTCATGCTTGTGATTGGTTTCTTTATGTTTTCTATTTCTTCCTGGTTCAGTTTTGGAAAGTTATATTTTTCTAAGAATTTGCCGATTTTACCCCAGGTTGTCCATTTTATTGGCATGTAGTTGCTTGCAATAATCCTTTATCAACCTTTGTATTTCTGCATTGTGTGTTGTAACTTTTTCCTTTTCATATTTAATTATACTTATTCACTGTTTCTTTTCTTTTTTTCTTCTTGATGAGTCTGGCTAACAGTTTGCCAACTTTGTTTATCTTCTCAAAGAACAAGTTTTTATTCATCTTTGCTATTGTCTCCATTTCTTTTTCATTTATTTCTGCTTTGATTTTTATATATTTTTTTCATTCTATTATCTTTGGGTTTTCTTTGTTCTTTTTCTTGTTGCTTTAGGTGTAGAGGTAAGTTGTTTATTTGATGTTTCTCTTCCTTCTTTAGGTAGGCTTGTATGGCTATAAACTTCCTTCTTAGAACTGCTTTTACTGCATCCTATAGGTTTTCAGTTGCCCTGTTTTCATTGTCATTTGCTTCTAGGTATTTTATATTTCCTCTTTAAATTTTTTAGTGACCTTTTTGTTATTCAGAAGTATATTGTTTAGCCTGAATGTCCATGTGCTTTTTATAGTAACTTCACTGTGATTGATATCTAATACTATAGCATTGTCATCAGAAAGGATGGTCAAAATTATTCCAATTTTTTAAAATTTACCAAGGCTTTATTTGTGACTCGAGATGTAATCTATCTTAGAGAATGTTCCATATGCACTTGAGAAAACCTGAAATCTACTCTTTCTGGATGAAATGCCCTGTAGATATCAATTAGGTCTAACTGGGCCAATGTATTGTTTCTATCTTTTGTTTCCTGATTAATTTTCAGTCTGGATCATTTGTCCATTGTTGTGAGTTGGGTGTTAAATTCCCTCACTATCATGTGTTACTGTCAACTTTTCCTTTAATTGTTGTTAGCATTTGTCTTACGTGTTGAGTTACTCCTATGTTGGGTGCATATAGATTTATAGTTGCTATATCTTCTTGGATTGACCCCTTAATCATTATGTTGTGTCCTTCCTTGTCTCTTTAATGGTCTTTATTTTAAAGTCTGTTTTTATTATCAGATATGGGTACTGCTATTCCTGCTTTCTTTTGCTTTTCATTTGCATGGAATATCTTTTTTTCAGCTCCTCAATTTCAGTCTGTATATGTCCTTAGGTATAAGGTGGGTCTCTTGTGGACAGCACATTCTTGCTTTTGTATTCATTCAAGTAATCTGTGTCTTTTGGTTGGAACATTTAAATCATTTACATTTAAGGTAATTACTGATATGCATGATCTTATTACCACTTCCTTAATTATTTGGGGTTTGTTTTTGTAGGTCTTTTCTCTTTCTTTTGTGTCCTGCCTAGAGAAGTTCCTTTAGTATTTGTTTTAAAGCTGATTTGGTGGTGTTGAATTCTCTTCACTTTTGCTTGTCTGTAAAGCTTTTGATTTCTCCTTCGAATCTGAATGAGATCCTTGCTGGATAGAGTAGTCTTCTTTGTAGCTTTTTTCCCCTTTCATAACTTTAAATACATTTCATCCCTCCCTTCTTGCCTGCAGAGTTTCTCTTGAGAGCTCAGCCAGTAGCATTATAGGGATTCAATGTTAACTATATGGGTATATTATTTGTTGCTTTTGCTTTGCTGCTTTTAATATTTGTTCTTTGTGCTTAATTTTCATTATTTTGATTAATATGTCTCTTCTTGGACTTGGATGAATATTTCCTTTCCCATGTTAGAGAAGTTTTTGAATATAATCTCTTCAAATATTTTCTCATGCTTTTTCTTTTTCTCTTCTTCTTCTAGAACCCCTATAATTTGAATGTTGATACACTTAATTTTATCCCAGAAATCTCTGAGATTGTCCCTGTTCCCCTGTTTCTTTTTATTCTTTATTTCTTTATTCTACTCTTCTTCAGTTATTTCCACCATTCTATCCTCCAGCTCATTTATCTGTTCTGCCTCAGTTATTCTGCAATTGGTTCTCTCTAGTGTATTTTTAATCTCAGATATTGTGTTGTTCATTGGATTGTCTATTCTTTACTCCTTCTAGGTCCTTGATAAACATTTCTTGTATCTTCTTAATCTGTGCCTCCAGTCTGTTTATCTGTGCATCCATCTTATTTCCAAGATTTTGGATCATCTTTACTATCATTACTCTGAGTTATTTTTCAGGTAGACTGCCTATTTTCTCTTCATTTGTTTGGTCTTGGGAGTTTTTATCATGTTCCTTCATCTGGTACATATTTATCTTTCTTTTCATTTTATTTAATTTACGGTATTTGGGATCTCTTTTCTGCAGGCTGGAAGGTCATTATTCCTTTTAATTTTGGAGTCTGCCTCCCTGTGACTGGATTTGGATCAGTGCCTTGTGAAGGTTTCCTGGTTTAGGGGACTCATGCCTGTGTTCTGGTGGATGGAACTGGATCTTGTTCCTCTGAAGGGAAGTGCCAGGCCCAATAGTGTGTTTTCTGGTATCTATGGGCTTTGTATGGCTTTGGGAAGCCTATGTACTCATGTGTGGTGCTGTGTTCCTGTTTTGCTGAAGGTCTGGTGTGAAATGTCTGGCATGGGGCTTGCTGGCTATTGGCTGGGGTTTAATCTTAGTGCTGAGATAGAGGACTTTGGGACATATTTTGCCACTTAATGTTCCATCAGGTTGGAAGTTCTCTGGTGATCCAAAGTCCTGGATTTTGGTCTCCTACCTGGTGGAGATTCATATCTGACTCCTTAGTGTAGCACCAAGACTCCACATGCCATACAGTGCAGAAAACAAAGCCCAAGACTAATGGTGGAAATAACACTCAACATCCCAGAACACCCAAAGAAACTCACACCCTTACAAAGAAGAAGGGAGTGAGATAAAAGGGAAAAAATGGAGAAAAACAGGAATGAAAAAAGAAGAGAACATTCAAGCCAGTAGTCAAATGCATAACTGAAAATGAATACTAAAAAGTAGCTTAGCAAAAATAGAAAATTAAAAACGTTTGGAAAATGTAATAGTTATGAATAGTACTATAAAATAAGAAAATAACATAAAATGAAATTATTTAAAACTAAGATGCTTTAAAAAACGTTTGTTGTAAAAATTAAAGGAATAATAAAGAAAAAACATTAGAACAATATGAAAAGGACAAAAAAGGAAAAAAAAATTGTAGAGAGTGTTAACAGAAGAATGCCCTCATGATTTCTCTGTTGACCCCTCCACACAGTGAGCTCCAGTAAATCTGCCTACTCAGAAACTCCTCCAATATTTCTAGTAAGGTTTCTAAAGGTTTTTTGAGCAGTGTGGGATCAGTTTATACTCAAATCTGGCCTTAGTCCAGTTTGTACTTACTTCCAAAGTCTATAATTGCCCCCAAAGTCCATAGTCTCAGGCTAATTGTGGGGATTTAATTCCTATATCTGTTGCTGCAGAAGTAATTTCCTCTTCTTTCCTTTGCCTACATAGTCCCTGGTGTTGTGCTTTGGCTTTGGCCCTGCCTCTGCCTGTAGGCTTCCCCCATGTGCCTGTTCTCTGCCCAGACAGGAGGGGGCAAAAGTCGCAGCTTATTAGGGCTCACTGGCTCATTTTGGCTGGGGAGATAGGGGTATGGCAGACAGAGTTGGGGTGGACATTCACAAATTTAATGAAATGCAGCAAGGACAAGAAATAAAATATAAAATTGTGACTTAAACAGCAGCAGGATCAAGAAAAGCTAATGGTCTGTTTGGTGTATTTTATATTGGGAAAAGTTAGTTAACTGAAGAGAACCTAATTCTTCTTTCTTTCTTTCTTCTTCTTCTTCTCCTTTTTTTTTGGGGGGGGGTGTTACACTATGCTGGACAAAACCCTATGTGAAAGAGATCTATAAATGAAAATTATGAGCCATACATACAGTCTATACATAAATGACAGTCCCCTTGATGTGAAGATTGATGTGTTAAATTTCAGACTGGTGAGAGACTTGCTTTTTGGAAGAAAAGCTATGACCAATGTAGACAGTATATTATAAAGCAGAGACATTACTTTGCAACAAAGGTCCATCTAGTCAAAGCTATGGTTTTTCCATTAGTCATGTATGGATGTGAGAGTGGGACTATAAAGAAAGCTGAGTGTCAAAGAATTGATGATTTTGAGCTGTGGTGTTGGAGGAGACTCTTGAGAGTCCCTTGGACTGCAAGGAGATCCAAAAAATCCATCCTAAAGGAAATTATTCTTAAATATTCATAGGAAGGACTGATGCTGAAGCTCCAATACTTTGGCCACCTGATGTGAAGAACTGACTCACTGCAAAAGACCCTGATGTTGTGAAAGATGAAGGCAGGAGGAGAAGGGGACAACAGAGGATGAGATGGTTGGATAGCATCATCGACTCAATGGACATGAGATGGAGTAAACTCTGTGAGTTGGTGATGCACAGGGAGGCCTGGCATGCTGCAGTCCATGGGGTAGCAAAGTGTCAGACATGACTGAGGGACTGAACTGAACTGAAAGATTTATATAGCAACTGCTATAGCTTTAGGTTTCCTAATGAGAACAACGGGTGAGACAAGGAAAGTATACAGTCTCCAAACCAGTTTTTAATATGGCATTAAAAATCTTTGCTTATTTATTGTTTTAATATGGTTTTCTAAGGACTACTGATAGTATTTTTTTTTACTATGCTAATATAATGGAGAAAAAAAAAAACCCTTAAATATACGTGATAACCCATTCTCAACTCTCTGCCTTCCAGGCTTGACATTTAAAGGTATAATATGTGTCATTCATATAGAGACATAAAGACAAAACATTGTGGAAAAGAGAATAACATCTGTCTTGTTGGAGGTTTTCAGAAATATGTGACCAGATCTACATGGACATTTGTAAGAACAAACAATTCTGGCACCAAGGAGTTTGTAACAACCAGCCACCTCTGCCCCTTTTAGTATATTTAAAAAAAAAAAAAAAAAAAGAAGCCTGAATTCTAACTTGGGAAAGATGGTACTTTGGGATACTAATTGACCATCTTCTCAGTCGGCTGGCTTTCTGAATAAAATTGCTATTCTTTGCACCAAAACTTCACCTCTCAATTTACTAGCCTGTCATGAAGGAGCAGCAAAGACTTGGACTCAGTAACATTATTGTTCTTCATCTGCTTTATAAAATTCATAAAATTTATGACTTATGTTAAATACACAGAGATCAACTTCCTGTGTTAATGATGTTGCAGTGTGCTCAGTCATATCCAACTCTTTGTGACTCCATGGAAATAACCTGCTAGGCTCCTTTGCCATGAAATTTTCCAGACAAGAATGCTGGAGTGGGCTGCCATTTTCTACTCCAGGGGATCTTCCTGACCCAGGGATCAAACCCATGTCTCTTGTGTGTTCTGCATTGCAGGCAGATTCTTTACCACTAGCACCACCTGGGAAGTCCTGTGTTAATGATAGAATTCTTTAACTATGGTTTATTTTTTTAAATATAAAATATTTTATCATGAATGATCCTAGACAAGTGAATGATGTCTAAAAAATATATTAATTTTACTTATAGGTTTTCATAATTCTAAAGATTTTTATATTGTGTATGGATATGTTTCCATTTAAAATAACAATTTTAATCTACTAACAAAATGAACAATTATAGAATTCTGAATAAGTTATGAAATCTGGTATAAGCATTTGCAAGTAATTCTGCCAAATCACTAAGTATTGGTACATGTCGACTCAAATTTCCTTTTTCAATAAGTTATCATAATCAAGGCACATTTTCCACATTTCCCATAATATATTGAATCTCTGATGCCTATCAAGTTTTTCATTTAATATAAACAGAAAAACTATTAGAGATGAAAATAAAGCATATCAAAGTGTTTCCAATATGAAGAGTTATACTTGTTTCCTATATGTTTATAAGTCTGCCAGCAAGACATGTATATTTTTCCTTTTTGGTATCACCATGGAAGTCTATTTAGTATATATAAAAATATTCATTAGTGCCATTCTTTTCCAAGCTTTCTTGGTTTAACCCTAAGATTGTTTTACAAAAATTGTCCGGATATATATCTGTGCAGATACACACATCTCAGTCCTACTCACCTTAGTGAAAGTGTGCTACCAAGTATATGTCAAGTCCTAGATCTAGATTAAATGGAAAAATGAATATTCATATCTATATCCTAAATGAAAATTAGAGACTATAATAAAGATATATATGTGGAATATAAGACTAACATGTTGTATATCATCATATAAAGACAAAAGAATATATTTTTAAAAGCTTTTCTCAGGAGAATGCTGGAAGCTGAAGTGTTATTACTTAGAGTACCGTATACTCCAAATGCTATTTGATTTTTCTGTTGCTTTTCTTAGTTTTGACATAAAATGTAATGAAAGACAAATAATCCACAAGACAAAAATAAAGAAAACTATTGATAGTGAATTTTAATGATAATGATTATAGAAAAATGTTAGCTCTTTAATAATTGTTTTTCTTGTACTTGTGACCTCTTTCTCTTCATTCTAAAATATGATTAATTTCTATCAATTTTACATGTCTAAATTAAATATAATTAAATTAGTAATAGGGAGAGGTTGAGTATCATGCTAATATATTTACTCTGGGTAATGTTCAAATATCTTCTAAATGTCTTTACTATTCTTCCAGCATAGTAAAATCAATATTAACTTGCTAATCAAGTGAAATATTTATTTACAAAAAGAGTTTTTCTTCTTTCAGATCCAAAAGAATTTTTGTAAAAATAACAACAAAAACATCTTCATAAGGCTGAAAAGGGAGCTGACAGAAATGACACTTGCTTTATGAGATACTTAAGGTTTTACATGGTAGGAGACAGTTTGAACAGCAATATATCTAAATTCATTTTAGTATGAACTCTGTGGTTTATCATTTTAGCTATGGTGCAAATTCCCATGTAAATATAAGACAGTCTTGTATTTTGGTTTTCACTTATCAGAAAAGGAAGACTTACATATTCTCATACATTGCCAGCATATTAGTAATCATAATAAGCCAGGCAACATGCTAGATATTTTCTCATATATTAACTCATTTAATATTCACTATAAGTTAAAATTTATCTCTATTTTTCAGCAATGGAAATTCAAGCTCAGAAAGATTTTTTTAATGCCTTATATTATGTTGTTAGTAAATTAAGAGTTAAGCTTCAAGCCAAACCAAGATCTGTCTGATCTTAAGGTTTATTTCTTTCTAGTATTCCACAATACCATTTAACATTAGGCATTGCACATTTAACTTACAGAACGTTGGAATCTTTGTATTATATTCCAAATAATGATGGGATGGAGTGGGAGGTGGGAGGGGGGATCGGGATGGGGGACACATGTAAAACCATGGCTGATTCATGTCAATGTATGGCAAAATCCACTACAATATTGTAAAATAATTAGCTTCCAACTAATAAAAATAAATGGAAAAAAGTGTACATGTATTCTGAAAAAAATCTCAAAAAAGATAAGACTGTTGAGACAGAAGTTCTCTAATTTTTGAACTACAATTTCAAACAGCTTCTTAAATCACTCATTATATTGACAAAATGTGAGGATTACAAATTAGTGACCTAGAAATTACATTTTTAAAATCAATTTATTTTTATTGAAGGAAAATTGCTTTACAGAATTTTGCTGTTTTCTTCAAAATCTCAACATGAATCAGCCATAGGTGTACATATATCCCCTCCCTTTTGAACCTCCCTCCCATTTCCCTCCCCATCCTACCCCTCTACGTTGATATAGAGCCCCTGTTTGAGTTTCTTGAGCCATACAGCAAATTCCCGTTGGCTGTCTATTTTACATATGGAAATGTAAGCTTTCATGTTACTCTTTCCATACATCTCACCCTCTCCTCCCCTCTCCCCATGTCCACAAGCTTATTCTCTATGACTGTTTCTCCATTGTTGCCTTTTAAGTAAATTCTTCAATACCATTTTTCTAGATTCTGTGTATATGTGTTAGAATACAGCATTTATCTTTCTCTTTCTGACTCATTTCACTCTGTATAATAGGTTCTAGTTTCATCTACCTCGTTAGAACGGACTCAAATGTGTTCCTTTTTTGTGGCTGAACAATATTCCATTGTGATAATTACATTTTTAACTCAAGATATTTTAATATAAGAAGACAAAGTATCTGGGGAATGCTTGGCTTAGAAGTCATTTGAAAACTGCATTAATTTCCTGACTGACCTACTAACTTCAGCATTTTAGAGTCTCAACTTTTAGACCTTGTTTCAAGAGGACCGGACTCTTGAAACTATGTCATTTATCGTACTCTTAAAAAAAAAAAAAAAATCTTACCCATGGATATTTTAAAAGGAAAAAAAAAAGGCTATGTAATTCTATACCAGAATTTGGCCTTCCCAGGTGGTGCCATCGGTAAAGAAACCACTTACAAATGCAGGAGACACAGGAGACATGGGTTCGATCCCTGGTTGGGGAAGATCCCCTGGAAGAGAACATGGCAATCCACTCCAGTATTCTTGTCTGGGGAGCCCCATGGACAGAGGAGCCTGGCAGGCTACAGTACATAGGGTCACAAACAGTCAGACACTAGTGAAGCAACTTGGCATGCAAGCACGCACATACCAGATTTTAGAAGAGACACATGAAAGGAGGGAATGGTATTTATTTTTTAAAATAAATTTACATATTTATAATGAAGTGCTTTGATTTTGATTTATACTTTTTAGACTCTTGTACCAAATCTGATTTATAGTGTTCTTGGTAAACAGAAACTACAAGAAGAAACAAAAGCAGAATAACAGGTTTTATCTTAATCTAATTAAGCTGTACGACTTTACTGTAATTTGTATATATGCTTTATCTGAATATTTAGGCCACATGCATTGTTCTTGGTTCTTTTTTCAGAGAGTGATGCTATCACCAAATCCAAAGTAGAGCTGTTGATGACATAGTGACAGAAGTATAAATGATGTACTGAAATAATCACACCCTCTCAGTGATTTAAGGATGCCCTATTTAAAGCAGCACAGTACAATCCTCTAAACTCATGTTTGGCATCCTCTGAGAATCACATAACAGTTTTGTTTGCTGAACCACGTTTCTGAACCACTCATAGGATCAAGTGAATCTGATTATATGTTTACTTCAGATGTTTAAAATACTCAGAACCTGTGAAAAAGTGATATCTTTCAGAGTGTAGTTGTATGAACAGAATTAAAAGGTAAAAGTAGAAAAAATTCTACTTGTGGCAGAAAAATTTCTGACAGAACATTTTAAAGACTATTCAATTCTCAAAGCTTGATTAATCAAAGCTTGATTAATTGTAATATAAAAAGGAAAATATACCTTTAGACTGAATGAAGAACCCGCTAATGCAGGAGATGTAAGAGAGGCAGGTTCAATCTCTGGGTCAGGAAGATTGCCTGGAGAGGGGCATGGTGACCCACTCCAGTATTCTTGCCTGGAGAACCCCATGGACAGAGGAGCCTGTCACAAAGAGTCGGACATGACTGAGCGAGTTTCACATGTGAGGTTCACATGATGAGATATTCAAATTTCTCTAACAGGTTTGGGAAGTTTTCCATCATCATTTTTATCAAATGGAATGCTAAAGGGTTAGTATATTCTGCATTCATGTTAACTATTGGGGCTTCCCAGGTGGCACTAACAGTAAAGAACCTGTTTGCCAATGCAGGAGATGCGAGTTGTATCCCTGGGTTGGGAAGATCCCCTGGAGGAGGACACGGCAACCCATTCCAGCATTCTTGCCAGGAGAATCCCATGCTATAGAAATAGTCCATAGGATCACAAAGAGTCAGACAAGACTGAAGCAACTTAGCACATGCATTAATTATTTTAACTGTCTTGTCAAATATCTTAATTTGAACTTTGCTAATTCAGAATTTGTAATATTTCAAACAAATGGTAGACTAATTCTGTTGAAAAGAGTTTACCAAACCAAAGGGAAGTATCTATCATTTAAAGAGAAGGCAGTCTTAAGATATATGAGAAACGATCATTTGCAAGCTAAAAATATAACTCTTATATAAACAGAGAAGAACAGTTTGGGTTTTGATGTACTTATTACAGATAATTCTTGAATACATATTGAATTCATAGTCCTAAGAGGAATATACAGTTAAAAAATGTATATCTTTTCAAAACAGAGTGTGAATCCCATTGCTGTAGTGTTTTACCACCTAAGATTAATTAGTGAAAATAAAATTTGAGTGAGCAGACTTTTCTACACAGAAAAAGCATTATGAATGATTCCTCTGCACCAAATGTTAAATGATTGGAAGATGTTACTTTCTCATTTCTTATGGGGAAAAAGTACGTAAAATACTGATTCATTCAATTCAGCATATTTTATTTATCTTTTTGCAAATGTATTTATTTTAATTAAAGGCTAATTACTTTACAATATTGTAGTGGTTTTTGCCATATATTGACATGAATCAGCCATGGGTGTACATGTGTCCCCATCCTGAACCTCCTCCCACCTCCCTCCCCATTGCATCCCTCAGGGTCATCCCAGTGCACCAGCCCTAACTGCCCTGTCTCATGTATTGAACCTGGACTGGAGATCTATTTCACATATGGTAATATTCATGTTTCAATGCTATTCTCTCAAATCATCCCACCCTCGCCTTCTCCCAAAGAGTCCAAAAGTCTGTTCTTTACATCTGTGTCTCTTTTGTTGTCTTGCATATCGGGTCATCATTATCATCTTCCTAAATTCCATATATATGTATAATATACTGTATTGGTGTTTTTTTCTTTCTGACTTACTTCACTCTGTATAATAGGCTCCAGTTTCATCCACCTCTTTAAAACTGATTCAAATGCATTCTTTTTAAAAGTTGAGTAATATTCCATTGTGTATATGTACCACTACTTTCTTATTCATTCATCGGCTGATGGACTTCTAAGTTGCTTCCATGTCTTAGCTATTGTAAACAGTGCTGCAATGAACATTGGGGGTACATATGTCTCTTTCAAGTCTGATTTCCTCGGTGTGTGTGCTGAGCAGTGAGATTGCTGGGTCATATGGCAATTCTATTTCCAGTTTTTAAGGAATCTCCACACTGTTCTCCATAGTGGCTGTACTAGTTTGCATTCCCACCAACAGTGTAAGGGGGTTCCCCTTTCTCTGCACCCTCTCCAGCATTTATTATTTGTAGACTTTTTGATAGCACATTTTATTGAGATCCTACTTATGTACAAGTGCTGATGAATCATGCACTATATAACACATGTGAATAGCCCACCACTTTCTTTAGAACAAAGGTCCCCAACCTTTTTGGCACTAAGGATGAGTTTCTTGGAAGACATTTTTTTTCATGGAATAAGTGCAGCACGGTGTGTGTGTGTGGGTGGGGGGGTGGCAGGGAGGATGGCTCAGATGGTAATGCAAACCAGCAGGTGAAACTTTGCTCCATTGCCTGCTACTCACCTCCTGCTGTGCAGCCCCAGTTCCCAACAGGCCACGGACCAGTACTGGTAAGCCGTGCAGAAGCTGGGGATCCTTGCTTTAGAAGGTCTTATGATCTGAATCTCAAGAAAATATATTAAAGGCCTAGTGTTGTCATGCATGTCTACATACACCAAAACAAATATGAACCAAAAGGGAATACCGTTGCCTTGAAGTATCGATTATCTTGTCCCTTCTCCACACATATTTTGTATGCTTATAATATATTGCGATTTATTTTCCTCACTGAGTTTCAGTTAAACTGACTTTGAAATATTGAGAAGAAACTCAAGAGGAATAAGGTTAGATAAACGCTAAGCCTGGAATTGCCATGGCATCTTTGAAGAGACTTTAAACCAGAAGAAACTGTGCTAATATCTGTAACATCTAGAAATATAAGCAGATTTAGACAAACTTTTATTTTCTTATTCTTCCTATTCATATAAAAGTTAGGAATAATTATGAGAATTTCGATTACTTATGTTAAGGCAATCTTTATATTCTGAAATGAATTCCACCTACAGTGTCAATATCAATAACAATCCTAGCTAACACCGAATAATCACTTCCTATATGACAAGTACTTCTCATAGCCCTTATAGTGTAACTCACTTCATCTTCTGGACAACTCTGTTAAACTAATTTCACTGATAAAGAAATAGGCTGTGCAGACTGGAAAGTAAACTGCTTGTCATAAAGCTGTTAAACAACACAGTCAGAACTTGAATCCAGATAGTCTCTCCATAGAGAGTCAGAGTCTTGACTACTAAATAAATTTCTCTTTATAAAGCATCTTTTCTCGTTTGTCTGTTTCTTGGTTAATTTCAGAGATTAAATACAGACTAATAATGACTAACCATATAATAAAATTTTATCAAGATATGGATAATTGTAACAGCTGTAATAGGTCAGATTTCTTTAGGCATCTAAGAAATTGGGAGGTTTCCCAAAAGAGACAGTTTGTGGGTCCAATTTTCTTACATACATATTTGATATAATAGCTGCAGAAATTAAAAAAGAAAAGCAAACCTTCAAAAGCCACACTAGGTTTTCTTGGCCTTCCTGTAAGCAGATGAGTTCGAGGGTCCTCAGAGAAAGAGAACAAGAATGGCATTCTTGAAATAAAAGAAGCTGTTTTGGCTTAAGCTAATTTGTGATCTCCCCTTCATGGATCACAGTCTTTTTGTGGCAAGGGCTTGTGTAACTCAATGAAGTTATGAGCCATGCTATGCAGGGCCATGCAAGACAAATGAGTCATAGTGGAGAGTTTTGATGAAACTTGATCCACTGGAGGAGAGAATGGCAAACCACCCCAGTATTCTTGCCGTGAGAACCATATGAACAGAAACACTATGAAAAGGCAAAAAGATATGATACTGGAAGATGAGCCCCAGATCAAAAGTTGTCCATTGTGCTATTGAGGAAGAGCAGAGGGCAATTACTAATAGCTCAAGAAAGAATGAATCACCTGGACCAAAGTGGAAACGAAGCTCAGTTGTAGATGTCTAGTGGTGAAAGTAAAGTCCAGTGCTATAAAGCAAAATATTGCATGGGAAACTGGAATGTCAGGTCCATGAATCAAGATAAATTGGAGGTGGTCAAGCAGGAGATGATAAGAATGAACATCAACATCTTAGAAATCAGTGAACTAAAATGGATGGATATGGGCAGATTTAATTCAAATGACCATTTTATCTACTATTGTGGGTAAGAATCTCTTAGAAGAAAAGGATCAGCCCTCATAGTCAACAAAAGAGTTCAAAATGCAGTACTTGGGTGCAATCTCAAAAACAACAGAAAGATCTCAGTTGGTTTCCAAGGGGAACCATTCAATACAAAATAATTTAAGTCTGTGTCTGAACCACCAATGTCAAGGAAGCTGCAGTTGAATGGTTCTATGAACTTATAAGACCCTTCTAGAACTAACACCAAAGAAGATGTTCTTTTCATCATAGGGGACTGGAATGCAAATTAGCAAGTCAAGAGATACCTGGAGTAACAGGCAAGTTTGGCCTAGGAGTGCAAAATGAAGTGGGGCAAAGGCTAACAGTTTTACTAAGAGAACACACTGGTAATAGCAAACACGCTTTCCCAACAAAACAAGAGAGAACTCGACACATAGACATTACTTGATGGTCAACACCAAAATCCGATTGATCATCTTCTTTGCAGTCGAAGATGGAAAAGCTGTATAGAGTAAGCCAAAGGGAAAAAAAAAAAAAGACTGGAAGCTGACTGTGGCTCAGATCATGAACTCCTTACTGCAACATTCTTACTTAGATGGAAGAAAGAAGGGAAAACCACTAGGCCATTCGGGTATCACCTAAATCAATCACTTACAGTTGAGGTGGAGGTGACTAATAGATTCAAGGGATTGCATCTGGTAGACAGAATGCCTGAAGAACAATGAATGGAGTGTATGTACAGGAGGCATCAAGGGATTGCATCTGGTAGACAGAATGCCTGAAGAACAATGAATGGAGTGTATGTACAGGAGGCATCAGTCCCTCCAATGAACACCTAGGACTTATCTCCTTTAGGATGGACTG
The DNA here is from genome assembly GCF_033118175.1 of Dama dama. Lineage (NCBI taxonomy): Eukaryota > Metazoa > Chordata > Mammalia > Artiodactyla > Cervidae > Dama > Dama dama. Next base: position 75,778,065 of record NC_083714.1, read on the forward strand.
GTTGGATCTCCTTGCAGTCCAAGGACCTCTCAAGAGTCTTCTCCAACACCATAGTTCAAAAGCATGAATGTCTTAGGAGGCCTTAAAATAGCTGAGAAAAGAAGAGAAGTGAAAGACAAAGGAGAAACTGAAAGATATATCCATTTGAATACAGAGTTCCAAAGAATAGCAAGGAGAGATGAGAAAGCCTTCTTAAGTGAACAAGCAATGTAAAGAGATAGAGGACAATAATAGAATTAGAAAGACGAGAGATCTCTTCAAGAAAATTAGAGATACCAAGGGAACATTTCATGTCATTATGGCTACAATAAAGGACAGAAATGGTATGGATCTAACAGAAGCAGAAGAGATTAAGAAGAGGCAACAAGAAAACACAGGAAAAAAGGTACAAAAAACATCTTGTTGACTGGAATAACCACGATGGTATGATCACTCACCTAGCGCCAGACATCCTGGAGTGTGAAGTCAAGCAGGCCTTATGAAGCATCACTATAAACAAAGCTAGGGGAGGTGATGGAATTCCAGCTAAGCTATTTCAAATCCTAAAATATGATATTGTTAAAGTGCTGCAGTCAGTATGCCAGCAAATTTGGAAAACACAGCAGTGGCCACAGGACTGGAAAAGGTCAATTATTATTCCAATCCTAAAGAAGGGCAATGTCAAAGAATGTTCAAACTACTGCATTATTGCACTCATTCACATGCTAGCAAAGTAATGCTCAAAATCCTTCAAGCCAGGCTTCAACAGTACATGAACCAAGAACTTCCAGATGGTCAAGTTGGATTTAGAAAAGACAGAGGAACCAAAGATCAAATTGCCAACATCTGTTGGATCACAGAAAAAGCAAGGGAATTCCAAAAAAATATCTACTTCTGCTTCATTGACTACACTAAAGCCTTTGACTGTGTGGATCACAACAAACTTCAAAAGATGGGAATAACAGACCACCTAACTTGCCTCCTGAGAAACCTGTGTGTAAGTCAAGAAGCAATATGTAAAACCAGACATGGAAGAATGGACCGGTTCAAAATTGGGAAAGGGTAACTCAGGGCTGAATATTGTCACTCTGATTATTTTTATTTTTTAAATTTATGATTATTTAATTTATATGCAGAATACATAATTTGAAATGCCAGGCTGATGAATCACAAGGGTAACCAATATTTCTGGGAGAAATATCAATAACCTCAGATATGCAGATGACACCACCCTTATGGCAGAAAGGGGAGAAGAACTAAAGAGCCTCTTGATGAAGGTGAAAGAAGAGAGTGAAAAAGGTGGCTTAAAACTAAACATTCAAAGAACTAAGATTATGTCATCCAGCCCTATCACTTCATGGCAAATAGATGGGGAAACAATGGAAACAGTGAGAGACTTTTCTTAGGCTCCAAAATCACTGCCGATGCTGACTGCAGCCATGAAATTAAAAGATGCTTGCTCCATGGAAGAAAACTTATGACAAACCTAAACAGTTTTTTAAAAAGCAGAGACATCACTTTGTCAACAATAGTCTGTTTAGTCAAAGCTATGCTTTTTCCAGTAGGCATGTACAGATGTGAGAGTTGGGCCATGAAGGAGGCTGAGCACCGAAGAATTGATGATTTCACACTGCGTTGTTGGAAAAGACTGTTGAGAGTCCCTTGGACAGCAAGGAGGTAGGTACAACCAGTCAACCCTAAAGGAAATCAACCATTTACACTGTTGGTAGGAATGAAAAATGGTGCATCTGTTATGAAACACAGTTCGGAGTTTCCTCAAAAAATTAAAAATAGAACTACATATGATCTAACAATCCCAATTCTAGGTTTCTCTACTAAGGAAATAAAATCTGTATATCAAAGACATATCTGCATTCCTATGTTCATAGCAGCATTGCTCATATCAGCCATGGCGTGGAAATAACTGAAATTATGTAAAATAAATGACTGAATATTTATTGGAAGGACCAATGCTTTAACAGTAGCATTACATAAGTTTACATGGATCTTGATTAAAAGCTTAATTGATCTTACTCTGATGATGTGATTATAAAATTATGTTAGAAAAATCTTAGAAAAATGCACATTCATATATCTGTAACTTGGTGGCCAATGCATTACAACTAAATAACTTTGGCAAGATATCTTTGTACATATCTGTATTTCAATACCAGAGCAATGTTAACTGTTTCTTAATACATGTTTCAATTTTTCAAACCATATTGGTCATTTTTAGAATTTGTTCTTATTGATAAAGTTTCTTTTCTATATTTTGGATTATTTTTCCAAATATATCTCTATCTCATATTTAATTAAATCTAAATATTCTTTTATTTGCCAAAGGATTTCTGGGATGACATTGTTTACAAGTAACAATATCTAGTTGTTAGCAGTAATTTAATATTCTAGTAATTTAAGCAGTTAGTGGACTATGATAAATTTAAGGATCCATTTTGATTCATGGTTAACTTATTTGGATTATGATAAAATTAACCTAACAACATGTGGAAAACAGAGTAGAGGTCTACAAATAAATATGATCCTTTATAAAACCATTAGCATAAAAGCCAGGGCTATTTACTGCCTTGAAGAAAATGAAGTAATCTTCCCCCCACAATGTGTAAATTAGCAAGGTAGATAAGGACAGAATATGTGAGACTTGAGGTGTTTTTCTCATTTTCTTCAAATTACACATTGCCAGCATAAGGTCCTGCCATCAAGACTCCAGAAGCAAGAATGAAGTATTATGTCACTGGACTCTAAAAACAAATCCAGGTCTGCAACACTACTTTAGGTATCTGGCTTTACCTTAGCATAAACATTTTCCCAGTATAGAGAAGCATCTTGTTTTTTGTGAAACTATTAGGCACCTAATTATTGCCCAAAGGAATAAATACATCATACAAACACAAAATATAGCAATAGTTAACATACCAGGACTAAAGTTACAGTTTCATATTTTTTTTAATACTAAGGGTACAGTTTTGTAAGCATTTTTCAAATTTACTTCACAATATATAATCAATATCTATGACTTACTGGACATGCTACTATTGTAGCACTTTTTACATTTTATCTTATATTACTGATCTTGGTAAGCATGTTATCTTATGTTATCTACTAGAATGCAAGCAACTGGAAAGTAGTTGTTTAATACATCATTTTTTTCTGATAAGGTTGAGTTCAGTTCAGTTGCTCAGTCATGCCCAACTCTTTGCAACCCCAAAGACTGGAGCACCCCAGGCTTCCCTGTCCTATCCCAGCTCCCGGAGCTTACTCAAACTCAAATCCATTGAGTTGGTGATGCCATCTAACCAACTCACCCTCTGCCATCCCCTTCTCCTGCCACATTCAATCTTTCCCAGTATCAGGGTCTTTTTCAATGAGTTAGCTCTTTCCACCACGTAGCCAAAAGTATTGGAGTTGCAGCTTCAACATCAGTCCTTTCAATGAATATTCAGGACTGTTTTCCTTCAGGACTGACTGGTTTGATCCATTGCATTCCAAGGAACTCTCAGGAGTCTTCTCCAAAACCACAGTTCAAAAGCATCAGTTCTTCGGTGCTCAGCTTTCTTTATAGTCCAACACTCACATCCATACATGACTACTGGAAAAACCATGGCTTTGACTAGATGGACCTTTGTTGGCAAAATAATGTCTCTGATTTGTAATATGCTGCTGTCTTGGTTGTTCAAAAGTTTTTTTCCAAGGAGCAAGCATATTGTAATTTCATGGTTGTGGTCACCATCTGCAATAATATTGAGGCCCCAAAAATAAAGTATCTTACTGTTTCCATTGTCTCCCCATCTATTTATCATGAAGTGATGGGGCTGGATACCATGATCTTACTTTTCTCAATGTTGGGTTTTAAGCTAAAATTTTCACTCTTCTCTTTCACTTTCATCAAGAGGGTCTTTAGCTCTTCTTTGCTTTCTACCATAAGGGTGGTGTCATCTGTGTGTCTGAGGTTATTGATATTTCTCCTGACAATCTTGATTCCAGCTTGTGCTTCATCCAGCCAGACATTTCGCACGAGGTATTCTGCATATAAGTTAAATAAGCAGGGTGATAATATACAGCCTTGAGGTACTCCTTTCTCAATTTGGAACCAGTTTGTTGTTCCATGTCCAGTTCTAACTGTTGCTTCTTGACCTGCATAGAGATTTCTCAGGAGACAAGTACGGTGGTCTGGTATTAACGTTTCTTTAAGAATTCCCCACAGTTTGCAGTGACTCACACAATCAAAGGTTTTGGCATAGTCAATAAAGCAGAAGTAGATGTTTTTTTTCTGGAACTTTCTTGTTTTTCGATGATCCAGTGGATGTTGGCAATTTGATCTCTGGTTCCTCTGCATTTTCTAAAACCAGCATGAAAATCTGGAAGTTCACAGTTCACATATTGTAGAAGTCTGGCTTGGAGAATTTTGAGCATTACTTTGCTAGCATGTGAGATGAGTGCAATTGTGTGGTAGTCTGAACAGTCTTTGACATTGCCTTTCTTTGAAATTGGAATGAAAACTGACCTTTTCCTGTCCTGTGGCCACTGCTGTGTTTTCCAAATTTGCTGGCATATTGAGTGCAGCACTTTCACAGCATCATCTTTTAGGATTTGAAATAGCTCAACTGGAAATCCATCAGCTCCACTAGCTTTTATTGCTGTAATGCTTCCTAAGGCCCACTTGACTTTGAATTCCAGGATGTCTGCCTTTAGGTGAGTGGTCACACCATCGTGGTTATATGGCTCATTAAGATCTTTTTGTATAGTTCTTCTGTGAATTCTTGCCACCTCCTCTTAATATCTTCTGCTTCATTATGTGCATACCATTTCTGTCCTTTATTGTGCTCATCTTTCTTGAAATGTTCCCCTGGTATCTGTAATTTTCTTGAAGAGATCTCTAATCTTTCCCATTCTATTGTTTTCTTCTATTTCTTTCCATTGAACCCTGAGGAAAGCTTTCTTATTTCTGCTTGTTATTCTCCTGCATTCAAATGAGTATATCCTTCCCTTTATCCATTGCCTTCCACTTCTCTTTTTTTCTCAGCTATTTGTAAGGCCACCTCAGACAACCATTTTATTTTTTGCATTTCTCTTTCTTGGGGGTGGTCACTGCCTCACAAACCTCCATCCATAGTTATTCACCCACTCTGTCTATCAGATCTAATCTCTTGATCCTATTTGTCACTTCCACTGTATAATAGTAAGGGATTTGATTTAGATCATACCTGAACGGTATAGTGGTTTTCCCTGCTTTCTTCAATTTAAGTCTGGATTTGGCAATAAGAAGTTCATGGTCTCAGCCACAGTCAGCTCACAGTCTTGTTTATGCTGTCTCTATAGAGCTTATCCATCTTTGGCTGCAAAGAATATAATCAGACTATTTTGGTATTGACCATCTAGTGATGTCCATGAGTAGAGTCTTCTCTTGTGTTGTTGGAAGAGGGTGTTTTCTATTACCAGCAGCATAGAAAACTTTTGGCAAAACTCTGTGAGCCTTTGTCCTGCTTCATTTTGTACTGCAAGGCTGAATTTGCCTGTTACTCCAGCTATCTCTTGACTTCCTACTTTTGCATTCCAGTCCCCTATGATGGAAAGGACAACTTTTTTGGGTGTTAGTTCTAGAAGATCTTGTAGGTGTTTGTAGAACCATTCAACTTCATCTTCTTTAGCATTGCTGGTTTGGCCATAGACTTTGATTACTGTGACATTGAATAATTTGCCCTGAAAATGGACAGAGATCATTCTGTCATTTTTGAGATTGCATCCAAGTAGTAGATATACTGGTCATCTGAGTTAAATTCACACATTCCAGTCCAGTTTAGTTCACTGATTCCTAAAATTTCAATGTTCACTCTTGCCATCTCCTGTTTGACCACTTCCAATTTACCTTAATTCATGGACCTAACATTCCAGGCTCCTATGTAATATTGTTTGTTATAGCATCGGACTTTACTCCCATCACCAGTCACATCCACAGCTACGTGTTGTTTTTGCCTTGGCTCTTTCTCTTCTTTCTTTCTGGAGTTATTTCTCCACTGATCTCCAGTAGCACATTGGGCACCTACCGACTTGGGGAGTTCATCTTTCAGTGTCCTATCTTTTTACCTTTTCATACTATTCATGGGGTTCTCAAGGCAAGAATACTGAAGTGGTTTGCCATTCCCTTCTCCAGTGGGCCACGTTTTGTAAGAACTCTCCACCATGACCCATCTGTCTTGGGTGGCCCTACATGGCATGGCTCATCGTTTCATTGAGTTAGACAAGGCTGTGGTCCATGTGATCAGTTTGATTAGTTTTCTGTGATTGTGGTTCTCATTCTTTCTGCCCTCTGAAGGATAAGGATAAAAGGCTTATGAAAGCTTCCTCATGGGAGAGACTGACTGTGGGGAAACTGGGTCTTGTTCTGATAGGCGGGACCATGGTCAGTAAATCTTTTATCTAATTTTCTGTTGATGGGTGTGGCTGTGCTCCCTCCATGTTTTTTGACCTGAGGCCAAACTAAGGTGAAGGTAGTTAAAATAATGACAATCTCCTTCAAAATGTCCCATGCACTCAGTCCCCCTGACCCTGCAGCAGGCTATCACTGACCCATGCTTTGACTGCAATTTGGATATATTATGCATTCTAAATGTTTATTGATATATGAATGAAATAGTAGTTTAAAGAGTTTTACTTTCAGGTGATTTTTGTTTTCCAGACATGAGAGGAATTTCTAATAAATACACTTTCTTGACTTTCATTTACAATTTTGTATCAGTGCAAAACAAAAGAAAAAAAAAAAAGTTCAGTCAGAATTATCTTAGCTTCTTTAATAGTAGTGGAAGAACTTTGACATACAAAATTGAATCTAAATAAAGTGTTAAATCAAAACATTACTGAAATAAGACCAAGACTCAGTGAGTGGGAAAATCCAAGGCTTAAAGTATTTCAGCTAAGGCTGTCAAAATGACAGAATTTTCATGATTGTCTCTTGTGGAATACACTCCCTTCATGTCTCACAAAGTGCTTCTAGAATAAGGGTTGACAAACGATATAGCCATGGGCCAAATCCAGACAGCCATCTGTTTTGTATGGTTTGTGAGCTAAAAATGGATTTTACGTTTTGTTTTTTTTTTTTTTTTTTTTTACTGCTTAACAGAATCAAAGGGGCACACGGATATTAATGTACAATTTCAAGTTTAATGTTCATAAATATGATCTTACTGGAATACTCTCATACTAATTCATTTACTTATTATCTAAGACTTCTTTTGAGATAAAGTCTGAGTTGAGAAGTAGCAACAGAGACTAATGGGCTGAAAAACCCAAAATATTTACTCTTTGTTCCTTTATAGAGAATTTACCTACTCTTGTGAAACATTCATTGCATTCATGTCCCACAATGTGTTTCCAGATTATCAACAGACTTAAAAGTTTTTATTTTTTTTCATTTATTTTTATTAATTGGAGGCTAATTACTTTACAATATTGTAGTGGTTTTTGCCATACATTGACATGAATCAGCTATGGATTTACATGTGTTCCCCATCCCGATCCCCCCTCCCACCTCCCTCCCCATCCCTTCCCTCTGGTTATTATCTTATAGGTTATATTCTGTTAACTTGTTTTACCACAATTAAAAAACACAATGGTACATTAAAATAGATATTTTTTAAATTATTTATTTTAATTGGAGTCTAATTTACTTTACAATATTGTGGTGGTTTTTGCCATACATCTGCATGAATCAGCCACTGGTGTAGAAAATGTTACCTGCTAAATATTACCATTCCAAATATTCACTTTAGCAAAGGTGAGAAGTATGTTTATAATTGATTGGTTATGAATACATGTAGAAATCTCTGCAAATGAGAAATTAAATGAAAGAACTGGTAAAATAACAGTGACATACCTATTATAAAGTAATTAACTGAATGATTAGCAGTGACTAATTAAGGGATAGTTACTATCACCAATAAGAAACAATAGTATGCTTAACTAACACATATATATGGAATTTAGAAAGATGGTAACGACAACCCTATATGCAAAACAGAAAAAGAGACACAGAAGTACAGAACAGACTTTTGAACTCTGTGGGAGAAGGTGAGGGTGGGATGTTTTGAAAGAACAGCATGTATATTATCTATGGTGAAACAGATCACCAGCCCAGGTGGGATGCATGAGACAAGTGCTCGGGCCTGGTGCACTGGGAAGACCCAGAGGAATCGGGTGGAAAGGGAGCTGGGAGGGGGGATCGGGATGGGGAATACGTGTAAATCTATGGCTGATTCATATCAATGTATGACAAAACCCACTGAAAAAAAAAATAAATAAATAAAGGGAAAAGAAAGAAACAATAGTATGCTTAACAATCTGCATTATTACATAAGATGAATGAAGTATGATGAAAACTGTTCAAAATGTAAATGATAACTAACATTTACTGAATACTTATATTTAAGATACTATTTCAACAACTTTATCTTTATTGCCTCAATTATCTTCCACACAACCATATGAAATAGGTTCACATAATTTTTTTCATATTAAAACTCAGAAGCTGAGAGGTTAAATAATTCACTTGAGGTCATAACACAGAAATGTTGCCAAACTAGCCTTTGATTTTGATACTTTAAATCCAGAGTGCACCCTATCATGCTTTTTTATATATAGTGTGGAAGAAAAATATCCCTGGTTGGGTATGGAGCCATAAATAGCTCTTCTTTTTTTTTGGCTAAAAACAGTGGGCAATTTAGGTGTGTTAGCACGAATTGAAGAAAAATTCCATTGCTCTTAACAATTAATTTTTTCTTTACCATATTCGCCATTTCATCAGCATGCTTTTTCATTTCTATTGGTTTCACAAAATAAGTGATGCTTGGTATTTTGAGCAGATAAAATACAAACTGTGGTAAACCAAGAAAATAATGATTCTTCTATGGTAGACAAGCCATAAACTACAAAGTCACACTTTGTCTGCTGGTCATAACAATTAGCAATTATTCTCTGTGTTTGCAGCTAACAACACAGAGCAAATGAAGAGACAGGAGGAAAATTTGTTTGCATTTGGCAGAGCAGCAAGAGAGTATTATTATGTAAAAGCTCAGAACTGATCTTTCAATGATGCCTGCTTAAAATTCATAGATATTGATACAATAATTATTTACAAATTTGCATTGCTGCTTTTCAGTCACAGCTCACTTTGAAAATCAACTAGGCTTTTTTTTTCATTTATTTTTATTAGTTGGAGGCTAATTACTTTATAATGACATATTATTTTAGATGTTTTATGGAGACATGGAAAATTTAGGGGAAAAAATCATAAAAACATGTTTAGTATTGCTGAAACCCAGAAAAAAAAATCATTGACTATGAAAATCAGACACTTCAAGCAAACCAGTTAAACTGCCATGATAGACAGGAGACATAAAGGGAACTGGACACACTGAGGGAAAAAAAAAACAGAGCTCAATTATATTTTTTAAAAAAGGACAAAAAGTTTCAATTGAGAAAAAATAATTTTAAGTCCTCCTTATAACCCTTTATTAAATGCAGCAGACTTTGAATGATGATAGTCCTCAGTAGGAGATTCCACAAAAATGAGCAAGAAACAATTTAAAGAAAAGATGACTAAATGTTTTAACATTACTAAGAATATATGAATGTCTATAAATATATACACTGTACATTATATTGCATATATGATATGAAGACTATAATTTGTATATTCTTGGTCTTTTTTGCATTTTATAATCTCCTTAAAATGGCAAATTCTTGTATATACTGTGCAGTGCTCTCTTCTCAAATGTTACTGTATATTTTAGTCACAATTATTTATAAAATAGGGAATTAAAATGAACACCTCATGTGATTTATTTTAGTTCTTAAAGAGCCTATCACTCTTTAATGAGATCTGTGAAAGTCAAAGGTTTGGACAACAATGTCCAGAAAGGGAAGCAATATATATAAGATTATATATGCAGTAACAAATATAAGATTAGGTGCAGTTTCGGGAACCTGTAGTGTTATATCTCTTCAAGTTTTCTCACAAAACTCTTTGTAATTTAAGAAGAGAGAGACAAAGGAATGAGGATGGGGAATGTAAAGCTAGGTGAAGCTTATATTCAAAACCACATGAGTGATATACTGTGACAGAATTTGGGATTTTCCCTTGCTGCTGCTGCTGCTAAGTCGCTTCAGTCGTGTTCGACTCTGTGCGACCCCATAGATGGTAGCCCACCAGGATCCGCCATCCCTGGGATTCTCCAGGCAAGAACACTGGAGTGGGTTGCCATTACTTTCTCCAATGCATGAAAGTGAAAAGTGAAAGTAAAGTCGCTCAGTCATGCCCGACTCTTAGCGACCCCATATACTGCAGCCTACCTGGCTCCTCTGTCCATGGGATTTTCCAGGCAAGAGTACAGGAGTGGGTGGAATTTTCCCTTAAGAATCCACAAAAATAAGCCTTTTCTTTAAATAAACTGAATTCAAATTATGAATTCCCAAGTGGCCAGGATGAATAGAATTTACTAAGTAGGAACTTCTAGAAATAATTTTCTCTTTTAATTATATGTTCTAAATATAGTAATAGTCCTCTAAAAAATTGTTACTTTTTTCAAGGACAATTTTGTCATCTTAGATTATTGCTCTGCTAATTAAATTACCATACCTAGCGAAATTTAGCACTAATACTCTGTCAGTCAGTTGTGCCCAACTCTTTGTAACCCCATGCACTGTAGCCCACCAGGCTCCTCTGCTCATGGAATTTTCCAGGCAAGAATACTGAAGTGGGTTACCAGTTTCTTCTCCAGGGGATCTTCCCAACCCACAATTCCAAACTGAGTCTCATGCATCTCCTGCATTGGCAGGCAGATTCTATACCACTGCAGCACACACAGTAAAATTTGGTAGATAAATACAGTAATACTTGTTCATGGATCACAGCCTAGTCATGGCGAGGGGCTTGTGTAACTCAATGAAAATACGAGTCATGCTATGCAGGGCCACCAAAGATGGATGGGTCACAGTGAAGAGTTCTGACAAAACTTGGTCCACTGAAGGAGGAAATGTCAAGCAACTCCAGTATTCTTGCCACAAGAACCCCATGAACAATATGAAAAGGCAAAAAAGGTATAACACAGAGAAATGAGCCCGCCAGGTTGGCAGGTGTCCAGTATTTTACTAAGGGTGAATGGAGGGCAATTACTAAAACTCCAAAAAGAATGGAGTGCCTGGGCCACAGCAGGAATGATCCTCAGTTACAGATGTGTCTGGCAACGAAAGTAAAATCCAATTCTGTAAAGAACAATACAGCATAAAGACTTGGAATGTTAGGTCCATGAATCAAGAAAAACTGGAGATGGTAAAACAGAAGATGGCAAGAGAGAACAATAGCATTTTAGGAATCAGTGACCTAAAATGGACAGGAATGGGCAATTTTAATTCAGATGACCATTTTATCTACTATTGTGGGCAAGAATCCCTTAGAAGAAATGGAGTAGCCCTCAGAGTCAAGAAAAGAAGCCAAAATCCGGTACTTGGGTGGATCTCAAAAATGACAGAATGATCTCCATTCCCAAGGCAAATCATTCAAAATTACAGTAATCCCAGTCTATGTCCCAACTACTAATGTCAAAGAAGATAAAGTTGACTGATTCTCTGAAAACCTACAAGAACTTCTAGAACTAACACTGAAAAAAGATGTTCTTTTCATTGTAGGTCACTGGAATGAAAAAGTAGGAAGTCAAGAGATACCTGGAGTAACAGGCAAGTTTGGCCTTGGAGCACAAAATGAAGCAGAGAAAAGGCTAATAATAACAGTTTAGTCAAGAGAACACACTGGTCATAGGAAACACCCTCTTCCAACAATACAAGAGAAGACTCTACACATGGACATCACCAGATGGTCAATTCCAAAATCAGATTGATCACCTTCTTTGCAGCCAAAGATGGAGAAGCTCTATACAGTCAGCCAAAACAAGACCGGGAGCTGACTGTGGCTCAGGTCATGAACACATTATTGCAAAATTCAGGCTTAAATTGAAGAAAGTAGGGAAAACCACTAGGCCATTCAGCCATTCAGGTGTGATCCAAAGTAAATCTTTATTATTATACAGTAGATGTGATGAATAGATTCAGGAGATTAGATCTGGTAGACAGAGTACCTGAAGAACTATGGGCAGAGGTTCATAACATTGTACAGGAGGCAGTGACAAAAACTATCCAAAAGAAAAAGAAATGCAAGAAGTCAAAGTGGTTGATTGAGGAGGCCTTACAAATAGCTGAGAAAAGAAGAGAAGTGAAAAGCAAGGGAGAAAGGGATAGATATAACCCAACTGAATGTAGAGTTCCAGAGAAAGCAAGGAAAGATAAGGAGGGTTTCTTAAATGAACAATGCAAGGAAATTGAGGAAAACAGTGCAATGGGAAAGACAAGATATCTTTTCAAGAAAATTGGAGAGATCAAGGGAACATTTCATGCAAGATAAATGACAGAAACAATAAGGACCTAACACAATCAGATGAGACTAAGAAGAGGTGGCAAGAATGCACAAGAGAAAAAAGTTTAAGTGTTAGTCACTCAGTTGTGTCCAACTCTTTGCCATCCATGGATTGTAGTCCACCAGACTCCTCTCTTCAAGGAATTCTCCAGGCAAGATTACTGGAGTGAGTAGCCTTTCCTGGTTCCAGGGGATCTTCTCCAATTCAGGGATTGACTCCGGGTCTCCTGCATTGCAGGCAGATTCTTTACAATTTGAGCCATCAGGGGAGCCCAAGAATACACAGAACAACTATACAAAATAAATAAAATAAATAAAGAAGGATCTTAATAACTAGGATAATCACAACAGTGTGGTCACTCACTTAGAGTCAGACAAACATTCTGGAATGTCAAGTCAAGTGGGCTTTAAGAAGCATTGCTATGAACAAAGCCAGTGAGGTGATGGAATTCCAGCTGAGCTATTTTAAATCCTAAAAGATGATGCTGTTAAAGTGATGCACGGAATATGTCAGCAAATTTAGAAAACTCAGCAGTGGCCACGAGATTGGAAAACTTCAGTTTTCATGCCATGTCCAAAGAAGGGCAATGCCAAAAAAAAATTTTCAAACTACCATACAGTTGCTCTCATTTCACATGCTAGTGAAGTTATATTCAAATCTTTCAAGGTAGACTTCAGCAGTATGTAAACCAAGAACTTACAGATGTACAATTGTGTTTAGAAAAGGCAGAGGAACCAGAGATCAAATTGCCAACATTCTTTGGATCATAGAAAAATAAAGGGAATTCCAGAAAAAAGCATGTACTTTTGCTTCATTGACTACACTAAAGCCTTTGTCTGTGTGGGTCACAGCAAACTGTGGAAAATCCTTAAAGAGATGGGAATGCCAGACCACCTTACCTGCTTCCTGAGAAACTTTTATATGAGTCAAGAAGCAACAGACTGGTCATGGAACAGTGAACTGGTTCAAAATTTGGAACCGAATATGCCAAAACTGTATATTGTCACCCTGTTTATTTTACTTCTATGCAGAGGAAGGACCTCATGTGAAATGCTGGGCTGAATGAATCACAAGCTGGAATCAAAAATATCAACAACCTCAGATATGCAGGTAGTACCACTCTAATGGCAGGAAATGAATAAGAACTAAAAAGCCCTCTTGATGAAGGTGAAAGATGAGAGTGAAAAAGCTGACTTAAAACTCAACATTCAAAAAATGAAGACTATGCATTTTATCCCATCACTTCATGGCAAATAGAAGGGGAAAAAATGGAAGAGGTGACAGATTTTACTTTCTTGGGCTCCAAAATCACTGCAGACTGTGGCTAAACCATGAAATTAAACATTCCAAGTAAACAGATTTTACTTTCTTGGGCTCCAAAATCACTGCAGACTGGCTGAAACCATGAAATTAAACATTCCAAGTAAACAACCTTGTTTACTCCTTGGAAGGAAAACTATCACAAACCTAGACAGCATATTAAAAAGCAGAGACATCGCTTTGCCAACAAAGGTCCATACAGTCAAAGGTATGTTTTTTCCAGTAGTTATGTACTGATGTGAGATTTGGACCATAAAGAAGACTGAGAGCAAAATAAGTGATGCTTTCAAACTGTGGTACTGGAGAAGAGTTTTGAGAGTTCCTTGGTATACAAGGACATCAAATCAGTCAATTCTAAAGGAAATCAACCCTGGATATTCATTGGAAGGACTTATGCTGAATCTAAAGCTCCAGTATTTAGGCCACCTAATCTGAAGTGCTAACTGTGGAAAAGACCCTCATACTGGAAAGTTCAGTTCAGTGCAGTATCTCAGTTGTGTCAGACTCTTTGTAACCCCATGCACGCCAGGTTTCCCTGTCCATCACCAACTACTGGAGCCTGCTCAAACTCATGTCCATTGAGTTGGTGATGCCATCCAACCATTCATCCCCTGTTGTCCCCTTCTCCTTCTCCTTCAATCTTTCCCAGTATCAGGGTCTTTTCCAATGAGAAAGAAAGATTTAAGCCAAAAGGAGAAGGTGGCAGCAGGGGATGAGGTGTTTAGAAAGCATTACCAACTCAATGGACATGAATCTGAGCAAACTCTGGGAGATAGTGAAGGACAGGAAAGCTTTGGTGATGCATTCCATGGGGTCACAGATTCGAACTTAGTGACTGACTTAGTGACTGAACAACAACAAAATGCAGTAGTCTCCAGAAATTAACATCAATACTACTCACCCATTATAATGGGTAATTAGCCATTACCAATACTACTCACCATTCATGCCTAGTCAAGTAAACATTATCTTTTTGCCATTGTTGGTTCCTAACACAACCCTGACTTTATAACATAGTCAGAAAGAACATTTTGGGGGCTCATATTAAAATGTCCTTCTAATTCATAATGACTTTTGTAGCACTCTGGAGTCAATTCTCAGCAAACTTGAATTAATTATATAAACCAAAAAATATAAATGTTGCCATGGCTCTTTTTCTGGCAATGTGCTTCTAGTTTCCATTAAATGAGAAGAAAGTGATTATAGCTATTGAAAAAAATAATTAGATATTGAACAACTTTTAAAAAAGACAAGTAAAATCTGAAATTAGTTAAGATTTATTTAAGCATTCATGAGTAAAACAAATCATATTTATTTAATTGTATATTGAAAAGAGGATATGGTTTTTGAAAGCTTGACATTTTCTGGGAAGAGTGCATGTGTTTTTGTGTTTGTATGAGTGTGTGTGTGTGTGTGTGAGTTGAACACTATTATTGGACCTTTGAGATGAAAATCACAGTCATTCATGAATTTCCATTTAAATTTGAAAAACTAGAAAATCATATGAAATATATTTTAAAAATCACTGGAGAAAACATTATTTCTAACTCAAACTAGTATTATATATAAAAATTATCTTGTTTTATTGCATCTTTCTTTTGTAGTCAAAGAGATGTATTTTTAAAGGACAACTTGCACCAAATCAATGATCTCTTGGTTCCCACATATCAACTAAAGCAGAAAAATTGGGAAAATATCTAGAAATATTTAATTTACTCAGTTACACACATATTCACTTGATTATTTTTCGGCAGTGTAGGTATGACCTTGACCTTAATGACTCTTTTTGTGATCTGAACACTGTTATTATAAACTCAAGAGCCATTCTTCTTTTTAGGGTGATGGACATAGGGAGGAGAAGGCATATTATTGTGTTAGATATAATGAGTTTCTTTCTTTTTTTTTTTTTTTTTGGATTGTACACAAGGGTCAAAGCATGCCTTTTGGGAAATAGCATTATAACAGTGGTAGCAAAGATAAGTAATTAAGATATTTCTCAATATAAAGATATTTACAAATCAAAGAAATTAAGTAACTGTCTTGAATTCAATAAGTAGGGTGTGTTTTGATGTCACAATGCATACTGCTCTCATTACTATCAATAAATCATCTCATGCATCCCAAGCCTTCAGTGTCCTTCACTAATGGTACTACATACATCAGTACAAAATAAGAAATACCTTAAAAGTACTAAAGATGTAAATGGTCTAATCATTACAAATGATTAATAGTTCATTAGTTTATAAGTGCTTTTTAGGTACACTTTCAGAATTAAACAATCATCATTCAACAAACAAAATAAATTGTTTATATTTACTTATAAAAAGTAGAAGCGATTTGGTATAAAATTTTAATAAATAGGTATATTTTTCTGTTTAAATTCTACCTTTTACAAATACTTTCAAACTATATTTTAAAAGTATGAAGTGATCAATCTATTTAAGAATGACTTAATTAAATGTCTACACAGCTTTAATAGAATCTTAGAAAGACTATCAGTGTATTCACTCAAAATGAAAGACAAAGTAATGCTACTTAATAATTTTGGTATATCCCCCACATGAGCCTTTTTCACACTCTTCAGCAGATTGATGTTTTAGCTAAATGATGACTAGAATTCTCATGTATATGTAAAAATTCATGTTACACTGGAAATATAAAAGGAAATAATTTTATTAAGGGTAAATACCTATTATTTGAGCTTGATTAGAAGCAATACCTGATGTTTCATGAATTTTCATATTTTTTCCCAGTATTTTCTTCTCATTTTAATGGCAGAGAATTTTGAGTACAACCAGCAATTTTTATCCATTTATTTTTGCAAGCCTATTTCAACACAGAAGTAAACAAAACCTGTCATGGCCAAACTCTTACTAATTGTATAGCCATCAACAGAAGACTAACTAAATTATCTAGAGGGTAAGAAAGGGGATTATAAGACTTTTATGTGAATTCTGACAATTGGGCTTAAAGAAGAAAAAGTTACAGTGTAACTTTAAAAGTTATCTTGAAAGTTTTACATAGATATATTTATTACCAGTTTTATATTGCTGAGAGGAAAATAAGAGAATAAGACCTAATTGTTTTAGTGTATTTCTTGGTTAGCTTTCAGACAAACTATTATTTTAATTACCTCCTCATTTTTGAATAAAGTTACAACATAGACCTACTTTGGAATACCAACATAAATATGATCTCAGTTCTTGATTACCCATACTACTAATGGGCAGAAGCCAAAAGAGTAGATGATTCCTTGACCAGAGATACTCTTTGTCTTGTTCTTGCACAACTGAGTGTACTACGAAGCCTCTGTGTGATGATAGACAATTTATTATATAAAGCAAAACATCTATTCTTGAATTGACTGAATGTTTTAGATATTTTCTGCAAACAGAATGAACAAGATGATTTAACTATGTTTTATGGTACAAAGGTATGTAAAATGTCCTAACACTCTTATTCTGGGTGTAAAACTGTCAAATGTTAAATGGAAACTTGTTCAAAATATACTAATAATAAATACCTAATCCTTATAGTTTATTGCCTGAAATTCCTGAAAGAACAAATTATTTTTCAGTCATTAATTTGAAGGATACTTTTTAGGGTTAAACCTATACTAAATCATCCTCTACCTATGCCTTTAAGACAACTGAGATGATTCTTGGGCATTACAGGGTATTGCAGCATTTGGATTCTGGGTTATGGGTAACTTGCCTGGCCATCATATAAACTTTTAACTGAAACTCAACAGGCCGAAACTGATGAGCTGGTTTGATCCCCAGAGACTCAAAAGGGTCTTCAAACTCCTGCAGGCTCCAACTTTGAGCTTGCCTGCAGGATCAGAGCTTAGTTTGTTACTTAAAAAAAAAAGGCTATGGTCACCACATTACTTGAGGGTAATTATTACCATTGTTTTACTAATGCCTAAACCTCATAAGTTTCAGTTCAGCTCAGTTCAGTCGCTCAGTCGTGTCTGACTCTTTGCAACCCCATGAATCACAGCACTCCAGGCCTCCCTGTCCATCACCAACTCACGGAGCTTACTCAAACTCATGTCCATCGAGTCGGTGATGCCATCCAGCCATCTCATCCTCTGTCATCCCCTTCTCCTCCTGCCCCCAATCCCTCCCAGCATCAGGGTCTTTTCCAATGAGTCAACTCTTCTCATGAGGTGGCCAAAGTATTGGAGTTTCAGCTTCAGCATCAGTCCTTCCAATGAACACAGAGGACTGATCTCCTTTAGGATGGACTGGTTGGATCTCCTTGCAGTCCAAGGGACTCTCAAGAGTCTTCCCCAACACCACAGTTCAAAAGCATCAGATTTTCGGCACTCAACTTTCTTCACAGTCCAACTCTCATGTTCATACATGACCACTGGAAAAACCATAGCCTTGACTAGACAGACCTTTGTTGGCAAAGTAATGTCTCTGCTTTTAAATATGCAGTCTAGGTTGGTCATAACTTTCCTTCCAAGAAATAAGTATCTTTTAATTTTATGGCTGAAGTCACCATCTGCAGTGATTTTGCAGCCCAAAAAATAAAGTCTGACACTGTTTCCACTGTTTCCCCATCTGTTTCCCATGAAGTGTTGGGACCAGATGCCATGATCTTAGTTTTCTGAATGTTGAGCTTTAAGCCAACTTTTTCACTCTCCTCTTTCACTTTCATCAAGAGGCTTTTTAGTTCCTCTTTACTTTCTGCCATAAGAGTGGTGTCGTCTGCATATTGAGGTTATTGATATTCCTCCCGGCAATCTTGATTCCAGCTTCTGCTTCTTCCAGTCCAGCGTTTCTCATGATGTATTCTGCATATATGTTAAACAAGCAGAGTGACAAAATACAGCCTTGACATACTCCTTTTCCTATTTGGAACTAGTTTGTTGTTCCATGTCCAGTTCTAACTGTTGCTTCCTGACCTGCATACAGCTTTCTCAAGAGACAGGTCAGGTGGTCTGGTATTCCCATCTCTTTCAGAATTTTCCACAGTTTATTGTGATCCACACAGTCGAAGGCTTTGGCATAGTCAATAAAGCAGAAATAGATGTTTCTCTGGAACTCTCTTGCTTTTTCTATTATCCAGTGGATATTGGCAATTTGATCTCTGGTTCCTGTGCCTTTTCTAAAACCAGCTTGAACATCTGGAATTTCATAGTTCACGTATTGCTGAAGCCTGGCTTGAAGAATGTTGAGCATTACTTTACTAGCGTGTGAGATGAGTGCAATTGTGCAGTAGTTTGAGCATTCTTTGGGCGATCAGTGCAAAGAAACAGAGGAAAACAACAGAATGGGAAAGACTAGAGATCTCTTCAAGAAAATTAGAGATACCAAGGGAACGTTTCACACAAAGATGGGTTCAATAAAGGACAGAAATTGTATGTAAATAACAGAAGTAGAGGACATTAAGAAGAGGTGGCAAGAATACACAGAAGAACTGTACAAAAAAGATCTTCACGACCCAGATAATCACAATAGTGTGATCACTCACCTAGAGCCAGACATCCTGGTTTGTAAAGTTAGGTGGGCCTTAGGAAGCATCACTTCAAACAAAGCTAGTGGAGGTGATGGAATTCAACTTGCATTATTTCAGATCCTCAAAGATGATGCTATGAAAGTACTTCACTCAATATGACAGCAAATTTGGAAAACTCAGCAGTGGCCACAAGACTGGAAAAGGTCAGTCTTCATTCCAATCCCAAAGAAAGGCAATGTCAAGGAATGTTCAAACTACCGCACAAATGTACTCATCTCACATGCTAGCAAAGTAATGCTCAAAATTATCCAAACCAGGCTTAAACAGTATGTGAACCAAGAACTTCCTGATGTTCAAGCTGGATTTAGAAAATGCAGAGGAACCAGAGGTCAAATTGCCAACATATGTTGGATCATAGAAAAAGCAAGGAAATTCCAGGAAAGCATCTAGCTCTCCTTCATTGAGTATGCTAAAGCCCTTGACTGTGTGAATCACAGCAACCTGGAAAATACTTAAAGAGATGAAAATACCATACCACATTACCTGATCCCTTAAAAACCTGTATGCAGGCCAAGAAGCGACAGAACCAGACATGGAACAATAGACTGGGTCAAAATTAGGAAAGGATTATGTCAAGGCTGTATATTGTCACCCTGCTTATTTAACTTTTATACAGAGTACATCATGCAAAATGCCAGGCTAGATGAAGCACAAACTGGAATCAAGACTGCCAGGAAAAATACCAATAGCCTCAGACACACAAATGATATCACCCTTATAGCAGAAAGAGAAGAATTAAAGAACCCCTTTATGAAAGTGAAAGAGGAGAGTGAAAAAGTTGGCTTAAAACTGAGTATTCAGAAAAGTAAGATCATTGCATTCAGTCCCATCATTTTGTGACAAATAGATGGGGAAACAATAGAAACAGTAACAGACTTTATCTTTGGGGGGCTCCAAAATTACTGCAGATAATGACTGCAACCATGAAATTAAAAGACACCTGCTCCTTAGAAGAAAAGCTATGACCAACCTAGACAGCATAATAAAAACCAGAGACATTACTTTGCCAACAAATGTCTGTCTGGTCAAAGCTATATTTTTTACAGTAAAGTAAAGTCACTCAGTCGTGTCCGACTTTTTTTGACCCCATGGACTGTAGCCTACCAGGCTCCTCTGTCCATGGGATTTTCCAGGCAAGAGAACTGGGATGGTTTGCCATTGCTTTCTCCAGGGGATCTTCCCGACCCAGGGATTGAATCTGGTATCCAGCATTGCAGACAGATGCTTTACCACCTGAGCCACCCGGGAAGCCCTTTTTTAGTCATGTATAGTTGTCAGAGTTGGACTATAAAGAAAACTAAGTGCTGAAAAATTTATGCTTTTGAATGTGGTGTTGGAGAAGACTCTTGAGAGTCTTGGACTGCAAGGAGATTCAACCAGCTCATCCTAAAGGAAAGCAGTCCTGAATATTCATTGGAAGGACTGATGCTGAAGCTGAAACTCCAGTACTTTGGCCACCTGATGTGAAGAACTGACTCACTGCAAAAGACCCTGAGGCTGGGAAATGTTGAAGGCAGGAGGAGAAAAGGATGACAGAGGATGAGATGGCTGGATGGCATCACCGACTCAATGGATATTAGTTTGAGCAAACTTTGGGAGTTGGTGATGGACAGGGAAGCCTGGCCTGCTGCATGCAGTCCATGAGGTTGCAAAGAGTCAGATATGACTGAGTAACTGAACTGAACTGATGTATTTGTTGTGGCAGTTATCTGACTTAAAATGTAACAGTTATTTCACACATTAAATTATAAGAAATTCTGTAATCAGCCTTACATTGACACCTTTTAATATAAATTCATTTATTTTAATTGGAGGCTAATTACAATATATTGACAGTTTTAAACATCAGTTATAATGATGTTTGGACACTGACAGATTTACCAGAAGAAAGGGGTTGAATAAGCTGATGAGAGAATAAAAGGGTTAAAGTAAATAAGTCAGGAAATTTTACTTCTAGTCCCATTTTTGTCCCTAATTAGCTGTAGTCATTCTATGTTTTAGGCTTTTTTCACACCATCCATTTCTTTAAAAGATCTTTCTAACCAAAATCTTGATATACATAAATGTTCAATAATTATAGACACTTAAGTCAGCTGAAAACAGATAAAAAAAATCAGAGCATAAATTTACTTTTTTCTCCAGAAAATGGTTATGAAGTAATTATGAAATTGTTGTGAAAATAATTATAGCATATAAACTTGCTTTGATCATATGTGGCAAATTCAAGTATATGTATAGCACATTATATAGAAATAAAATTATCTTTATATATTATCAAGATGTATGGTAATTGCTATCAAATTTGTGTTATCCTTAAGTAGCAAAATATTTAGATCAGCCAAGTACTTCTGAAAGATGATTACTAAATCTATTATTAAAATTACCTTAATCAGATTCATAATTTGTGGAGAAATGCTTAATTTTTCATCTCATTTCCTAGCTAACTTAAAATGACAATACCTTATTTCTCCCTTTTACTGCTTTAATTTGGATTACAATTTTAGACTTACATACTTTTAATGTATTAGCTTATACAGAGAGCAAAGATAACAGAGAAGGTGAAGAGAGTAACTCTCAAGTACCAAAAAAAAAAAAAAAATGTGAGGAGAAAGAAAGAGAAGAGCAGTGAATTAGTTATGGGAATGAGCAGGTGATGGCAAGTCTGCAGGTAATGTTCCAAAATATAATCAGTATTTTCAATAAATATCTATAGTATATACAACATTATCTTAGTAATCATTGTCCAGCCTTCAAAATTGCTCACCTGAGAGTTGAGGGACCACAGTGATGTTAAATTGTGATTGGTTATTTTGTTTCTGGGTTGATATTAACAATAATAAAAAATTTCCATGTGGTTGAAATTTGTTTCTATTCTCGGATTAAACTTGGTGTTTGCATTTCAACATGTCCTGAGTCATCAATCCTACTTCCATCTTCATTATCTGGGATAGTTTCAATATTAAACACTAGGAGATCTGAACTGAGCCTTGTAATTGCTTTTAACAGTTTTGTTGAGGGGGTGTACTTTTTCACTCCAACTGTAAACTCCATAGGGGTAGGATCAATGTTTTTATTTCTTTGTCATCCTTTCACAGAAATTAATAAAATGCATTACACATTAAGAACAAAAAGTTAAATTAGTGTTGTTGGCTATTTTAAGACATTTTCTTGGTCAACATTTTTATTTATTGCATGTTTATCAATATATAAAATATTAGGATCCTGTAGGAATTCTGACAAATTGGGTTTGCAGGAGTTGACCAAGTCTCTTTTTTCTTTTCTTTTTTTTTTTTTTTAAGTTTGGTTCAGAAGTTTGTTAAAATTCAGAATCCTAAATCTCAATTTAAATGAGTAAGTTAAATTCTCTGATAGTAGATACTGAGTAACTACATTTTTAACAAGATCTCCAGAGGATTCTTAGACACAGTGAAGTCCAATATCCTATCTGTACTATGAGGAAAGATAATTGCTTCAGGAACAGCTCATTTAACTAGTGTCTCTGAAAATGATTTGCCTCCCACACTCCATTAAAATCAACATAATACTGGAAGTCCTAACCAGAGCAATTAAGAAGAAAAAGAAATAAAATTCATCACAATTAGAAAGGAAGAAGACAAATTATCTGTGTTTGCAGACAAAATGCTCTTAAATGTAGAGAAACCTAATGACTCTTGCAAAAAAAACAAAAAAACAAACAAAAACTGGAAAAACTAATCAACAAATTCAGTAAATTTGCAGGATAAAAAACTAACATATAAAAGTCCTTTTTTCTACACTAACAAAGGCTTACCTAAAAAGGAAATTAAGAATTAATTCCACTTACAAAAGTATCAAAAAGAATAAAACACTTAGGAAAAAATTTAATCAAGAAGATGAAAGATTAATAAAGTGAGAATTTAAAAAAAAAATGGTGAAACAAATTAAAGACAAAGAAATGGAAGGACATCCCATGTTTCCAGATTAGAAAAATTAATAGTTAAAATGCCAATAAAACCCAAAGCTATCTACAAATTCAGTACAGTCTCTATCAAAATCCCAGTGGAATTTTCTAACAGGAATAGAAAAAAAAATCCTAAAATTCATATGGAACTACAAAATACCTCAAATAGCCAAAGAGATCTTGAGAAAGAACAAAATCTGGAGGCAACACACATCCTGATTTGAAAATACACTACAAAGCAACATCAATTAAAACAGCATAGGTTTTGGCATAAACAGACTTATAGGCCAATGAAACAGAATTGAGAGCCAAGAAAACAAATTTGCCCATATATGGTTAACTAATCTTTGACAAGGCTGCCAACAACCGACATTTGGAAAAGGATAGCCTCTCTAACAATGGTGTTGGGAAAATTGGATATCTTCCTGCAAAATAATGAAACTGGACCTTATGCTATACACAAAAACCAAGTCACAATGGATTAAACATTTTAATGAAAACCTGAAATTATAAAATTCCTAGCATTAAACACAGAGGAAAAGCTTCATGACAATGGTCTTGGCAATAATTTCAGGATATAATACCAAAACACCAGCAAAATCCAAAAATAAACTGGTGGGAATACATTAAACTAAAAAGTGTCTACATATCAAAGGAAACAAGACTCAAAAGCAACCTATGTAAGGGAATAAAATATTTGTAAACCATCTATTTGATAAGGGTTAATATCTAAACTATATAAGGGACTCACATGTCAATGGCAAAGAAACAACCTAATTTAAAAATGGGCAAAGAACTTAAATAGACATTTCATCAAAGGAGACATACAAATGGCCAGCATGTATATAAAAAGGTGCTCAACATCACTAATCATCAGGGAAATACAAATCAAACTCACAATGAGACATCTCAAGTCTGTTAGAAGGACTATTATGATAAAAAGAACAAAAACAAAAAAAGTGATAACAAGTGTTTATGAAGATGTGAAGAAATTAGAACTTTTGTACAATGTTGGTGTAGATGTAAAATTGTGCAGCTGCTACAGAAAACAGTTTGGAACTTCCCCCTCAAAATTAATAATAGAACTACCACATGATCCAGAAATTCTACTTCTGGATATATATCTTTTAAAAAAAAATGAAATTACTTTCTTGTGGAGGTATCTTCACTTCTGTGTTAATCGCAACATTAGTCACAACATCCAAGACACAGAAACAACCTACGTGTCTACTTATGGATTAAAGCATAAAGACAATATGGTATATACAATACAACAGAGTATTATTGTAGTAGAGTATTGCTGTATTGTATTATGTATAGACACACAATAGAGTATTATTCATCTTAGAGAAATTGGGCTTTATATAACAACATGAGTAAATCAGGAGCACATCATGCTAAGTGAAATAAGCCAGTCACAAAAGGACAAAAACTATGTTTTCAAATTTATGAGGTACAAAAAACAATCAAACACATAAAAACAGAGTAGAATGGTATTTGGCAGGGAGTAGGGAATGGAAAGGTGTTGTTCAGTGGGTATGGTTTCAATAATACAACAAGAATAGGTTCTAGAGACCTGCTATACAACTTTGTGTCTATACTGTACTGGGTACTTAAAATTTTGTTCAGAGGATAGATCTCAATGTTGTGTTCTTGTAACGATAAAAATAAAATAAAGCTAAAAGATATTTTTAGAAATTAAAAATCACTGACTCAAATGTATAGGGAAGTGTTGAGTACTGAAATCTCATTCAACCAGACCTTCATAAAAAAAATCATAATTTTTAATTTCTCAGTTCAGTTTAGTTCAGTCGCTCATTCGTGTCCGATTCTTTGTGACCCCATGGACTGCAACATGCCAGGCTTCCCTGTCCATCACCAATGCCCGGAGCTTACTCAAACTAATATCCATTGAGTCAGTCATGCCATCCAACCAGCTCATCCTCTGTTGTCCCTTTCTCCTCACTCCTTCAATCTTTCCCAGAATCAGGGTCTTTTCAAAAGAGTCAGTTCTTCCCATCAGGAGGCCAAAGTACTGGAGTTTCAGGTTCAACATCAGTCCTTCCAATGAATACTCAGGCTTGATCTCCTTTAGGATGGACTGGTTGGATGTCCTTGCAGTCCAAGGGACTCTGAAGACTCTTCTCCAACACCACAGTTCAGAATAATTAATTCTATGCTCAGCTTTCTTTATAGTCCAACTCTCACATCCATACATGATGGAAAAACTGGAAAAACCATAGCTTTGACTAGACGGACCTTTGTTGGTAAACTAATGCCTCCTTTTTTTTAGAACGCTGGCTAGTTTTGTCATAACTTTTCTTCCAAGGAGCAAGCCTCTTTTAATCTCATAGCTTCAGTCACCACCTGCAGTGACTTTACAGCCCCCCAAAACAAAGTCTGTCGCTGTTTCCATTGTTTCCCCATGTATTTGCCATGAAGTGATGGGACCAAATGCCATGATCTTAGTTTTCTGAATGTTGAGTTTTAAGCTAAGTTTTTCACTTTCCTCTTTCACTTTCATCAAGAGGCTTTTTAGTTCTTCTTCACTTTCTGCCATAAGGGTGGTGTCATCTGCATATCTGAGGTTATTGTTATTTCTCCCAGCAATCTTGATTACAGCTTGTGCTTCATCCAGCCTGGCATTTCACATAATGTACTCTGCTAAATAAGCAGGGTGACAAAATACAGACTTCACATACTCCTTTCCCTATTTATAACCAGTCTGTAGTTACATGTCCAGTTCTAACTGTTGCTTCTTTACCTGAATATAAATTTCTCAGGAGGCATATCTGGTGGTCTGGTATTCCCATCTCTTGAAGAATTTTCCACAGCTTATGATCGACACAGTCAAAACCTTTGGCATAGTCAATAAAGCAGAAGTAGATGTTTTTTTCTGGAATTCTCTTGCTTTTTTTAATGGCCAATGGATGTTGGCAATTTGATCTCTGTTTCCTCTGCTTTTTCTAAATCCACCTCGAACATGTGGAAGTTCATGGTTCACGTACTGTTGAAGCCTGGCTTGGAGAATTGTGAGTATTACTTTGCTAGCATGTGAGATGAGTGCAAATGTGTGGTAGTTTGAGAATTCTTTGGCATTGCCTTTCTTTGGGATTGGAATGCAAACTAAACTTTTCCTATCAAGTGGCCACTGCTGAGTTTTCCCAATTTGCTGGGATATTGAGTGCAGCACTTTCACAGCATCATCATTTAGGATTTGAAGTAGCTCAAGTGGAATTCCAGCACCTCCACTAGCTTTGTTCACAGTGATGTTTCGCAACGCCCACTTGACATCGCATTGCAGGATGTCTGGCTCTATGTGAGTGATCACACCATCGTGATTATCTGGGTCATGAAGATCTTTTCTGCATAGTTCCTCTGTGTATCCTTGCCACCACTTCTTAATATAGTCTGTTTTTGTTAGGTTCATGACATTTCTGTCCTTTATTGTGCCCATCTTTGCATGAAATGTTCCCTTGGTACCTCTAATTTTCTTGAAGAGATTTCTAGTCTTTCTCATTCTATTGTTTTCCTCTATTTCTTTGCATTGATCACTGAGAAAGGTTCTCTTATGTCTCCTTGCTATTCTTTGGAACTCTGCATTCAAATGGGTATATCTTTCCTTTTCCCCCTTTGCCTTTCAATTCTCTTCTTTACACAGCTATTTGTAAGGCTTCCTCAGACCTTTTTTGCATTTCTGCCTTTTTGCATTTCCTTTTCTTGGGGATGGTCTTGATCACTACCTCCTGTACAATGTCATGAACCTCCGTCTGTAGTTCTTCAGGCACTCTGTCTATCAGATCTTATTCCTTGAATCAATTTGTCACTTCCACTGTATAATAATGAGGGATTTGATTTAGGTCATACCTGAATGGTCTACTGGTTTTCCCTGCTTTCTTCCATTTAAGTCTGAATTTGTCAATAAGGTGTTCATCATCTGAGCCACAGTCAGCTCCTGTTCTTGTTTTTGCTTACTGTATAGAGTTTCTCCATCTTTGGCTGCAAATAATATAATCAATCTGATTTCAGTGTTGACCATCTGGTGATGTCCATATGTAGAGTCTTCTCCTGTGTTGTTTGAAGAGGGTGTTTGCAATGACCAATGCATTCTCTTGTCAAAAGTTTTTTTAGCCTTTGCCCTGCTTCATTCTGTACTCCAAGGTCAAATTTGCCTGTTACTTCATGTATTTCTTGACTTCCTACTTTTGTATTCCACTTCTCTATAATGAAAAGGACATCTTTTTTTGGTATTAGTTCTAGAAGTTCTTGTGGGTATTCATAGAACTGTTCAACTTCAGCTTCTTCAGCATTACTTATCAGGGCATAGACTTGGGATACTCTGAAATTGAATGGTTTACCTTGAAAGGAACAGAGATAATTCTCTCCTCTTTGAGACTGCATGCAAGTACTGCATTTTTGACTCTTGTTAACTCTGATGGCTACTCCATATCTTCTAATGGATTCTTGTCCACAGTAGTAGATGTAACGGTCATCTGAGTTGAATTCATCCATGCCAGTCCAGTTTAGTCCACTGATTCCTAAAATATTGATGTTTACTCTTGCCATCTCTTGTTTGACCACTTCTAATTTGTCTTGATTCATGGGCCTAACATTCCGGGTCCCTATGCAATATTGCTCTTTAGAGCATAGGACTTTACTTCCATCACCAGTCACATCCGCAGCTGTGTGTTATTTTTGCCTTGGCTCCTTCTCTTCATTCTTTCTGGATTTATTTCTCCACTGATCTCCAGTAGCATATTGGGCACCAACCGACCTGGGGAATTCATCTTTCAGTGTCCTATCTTTTTGCCTTTTCATACTGTTCATGGGTTTCTCAAAGAAAGAATACTAAAGTGGTTTGCCATTCCCTTCTCCAGTGGACCACGTTTTTTCAGAATTCTCCACCACGATCCATC
The DNA here is from genome assembly GCF_033118175.1 of Dama dama. Taxonomy (NCBI): domain Eukaryota; kingdom Metazoa; phylum Chordata; class Mammalia; order Artiodactyla; family Cervidae; genus Dama; species Dama dama. The sequence goes on from NC_083714.1 coordinate 75,806,228, forward strand.
CATCTTGGGTGGCCCTACAGGGCATGGCTCATAGTCATGTGATCCACACAGACAAAGGCTTTGGCATAGTTAATAAAGCAGAAATAGATGTTTTTTTTCTGGAACTCTCTTGCTTTTTTTGATGATCCAGCAGATGTTGACAATATGATCTCTGATTCCTCTGCCTTTTCTAAAACCAGCTTGGTCATCTGGAAGTTCACGGTTCACGTATTGCTGAAGCCTGGATTGGAGAATTTTGAGCATTACTTTACTAGCGTGTGAGATGAGTGCAATTGTGCGGTACTTTGAGCATTCTTTGGGATTGCCTTTCGTAGGGATTGGAATGAAAACTGACCTTATCCAGTCCTGTGGCCACTGTTGAGTTTTCCAAATTTGCTGGCATATTGAGTGCAGCACTTTCACAGCATCATCTTTTAGGATTTGAAATAGCTCGACTGGAATTCCATCCCATCCACTAGCTTTGCTCGTAGTGATGTTTTCTAAGGCCCACTTGACTTCACATTCCAAGATGTCTGGCTCTAGGTGAATGATCACACCATCGTGATTATCTGGGTCATGAAGATTTTTTTGTGCAGTTCTTCTGTGTATTTTTGCCACCTGTTTTTAATATCTTCTGCTTCTGTAAGGGACATACCATTTCTGTCCTTTATCAAACCCATCTTTGTGTCAAATGTTACCTTGGTATCTCTAATTTTCTTGAAGAGATCTCTAGTCTTTCCCATTCTGTTGTTTTCTGCTATTTCTTGCATTGACCCCTGAGGAAGGCTTTCTTATCTCTCCTTTCTATTCTTTGGAACTCTGCATTCAAATGGGAATATCTTTCTTTTTCTCCTTTGCTTTTCACTTCTCTTCCTTTCACAGCTATTTGTAAGGCCTCCTCAGACAACCATTTTGCCTTTTTGCATTTCTTTTCCATGGGGATGGTCTTGATCCCTGTCTCCTGTAAAATGTCATGAACTTCTGTCCATAATTCATCAGGCTCTCTGTCTATCAGATCTAGCCCCTTAAATCTATTTCTCACTTCTACTATATAGTCATGAAGGATTTGATTTAGGTCATACTTGAATGGTCTAGTGGTTTTCCCTACTTTCTTCAGTTTAAGTCTGAATTTGGTAATAAGGACTTCTGATCAGAGCCACAGTCCGCTCCCAGTCTTGTTTTTGCTGACTGTATAGAGCTTCTCTATCTTTGGCTGCAAAGAATATAATCAATCTGATTTTGGTGTTGACCATCTGGTGATGTCCATGTCTAGAGTCTTTTCTTGTGTTGTTGGAAGAGGGTGTTTGCTATGACCTATGCGTTCTCTTGGCAAAACTCTATTAGCCTTTGCCCTGCTTCATTCTGTATTCCAAGGCCAAATTTGCCTGTTACTCCAGTTGTTTCTTGACTTCCTACTTTTGTGTTCCAGCCCCCTACAATGAAAATGACATCGTTTTTGGGTGTTAGTTCTAAAAGGTCTTGTAGGTCTTCATAGAACTGTTCAAATTCACCTTCTTCAGCATTACTGGTTGGGGCATAGGCTTGGATTACTGTGATACTAAATGGTTTGCCTTTGAAACGAACAGAGATCATTCTGTAGTTTTTGAGATTGCATCCAAGTATTGCATTTCGGACTCTTTTGTTGACCATGATGGCTACTCCATTTCTTCTAAGGGATTCCTGCCCACAGTAGTAGATACAATGGTCATCTGAGTTAAATTCACCCATTCCAGTCCATTTTAGTTCACTGATTCCTAGATTGTCAACATTCACTCTTACCATCTCCTGTTTGTCCATTTCCAATTTGCCTCAACTCATGGACCTAACATTCCAGGTTCCTATGCAATATTGCTCTTTACAGCATTGGACCTTGCTTCTATCACCAGTCACATCCACAACTGGGTATTGTTTTTGCTTTGGCTCCATCCCTTCATTCTTTCTGGGGTTATTTCTCCACTGATGTCCAGTAGCATATTGGGCACCTACCGACCTGGGTAGTTACTCTTTCATTATCCTAGCATTTTGCCTTCTCATACTGTTCATGGGGTTCTCAAGGCAAAAATACTGAAGTGGTTTGCCATTCCCTTCTCCAGTGGACCAGATTCTGTCAGAGAGTCCCTATAAAGCACACATCCAATTTCCCCTATTATTAATATCTTACACTAGTCTGGCACATTTGTTACAATTAACAAAATTTCATACATCATAATTATGTTAAGTCCATTCTTTTATCATATTGCCTCAGTTTTTATCTAAAGTCCTTTTTGTATTCCATATCACATTTATTCACCATGACTTCCTAGGCTACTCTTGGCTGTGACTGTTTCTCAGACTTTGGTTGTTTATGGTGACATCGACAGTTTAAGTACTAAAGACGGGAGATTTAAAAAAAAAAAAAAAAAAAAAAAAAAGGTCCTCCCATTTGGGTCTGTCAGAGGAACCAGAGATCAAACTGCCACCATCCAATGGATCATCAAAAAACCAAGAGAGTTCCAGAAAAAAAAAAAAAAAAAAAAAACATCTATTTCTGTTTCATTGACTATGCCAAAGTCTTTGACTGTGTGGATCACTATAAACTGTGGAAAATTCTGAAAAAGATGGGAATACCAGACCACCTGACCTGCCTCTTGAGAAACCTGTATGCAGATCAGGAAGCAACAGTTAGAACTGGACATGGAACAACAGACTGGTTCCAAATAGGAAAAGGAGTAGGCCAAGTCTGTGTATTGTCACCCTGCTTGTTTAACTTATATGCAGAGTACATCATGAGAAATGCGGGGCTGGATTAAGCACAAGCTGGAATCAAGATTGCTGGGAGAAATATCAATAACCTCAGATATGCAGATGACACCACCCTTATGGCAGAACGTGAAGAGGAACTAAAAAGCCTCTTGATAAAAGTGAAAGAGAAGAGTGTAAAAGTTGGTTTAAAGCTCAACATTCAGAAAACTAAGATCATGGCATCTGGTCCCATCACTTCATGGGAAATAGTTGGAGAAACAGTGGAAACAGTGTCAGACTTTATTTTTTTGGGCTCCAAAATCACTGCAGATGGTGACTGCAGCCATGAAATTAAAAGAATCTTACTCCTTAGAAGGAAAGTTATGACCAACCTAGACAGCATATTGAACAGCAGAGACATTACTTTGCCAAGAAAGGTCCATCTGGTCAAGGCTATGATTTTCCCAGTGGTCATGTATGGATGTGAGAGTTGGACTGTGAAGAAAGCTGAGCGCCGTAAAATTGATGCTTTTGAACTGTAGTGTTGGAAAAGCCTCTTTAGAGTCCCTTGGACTGCAAGGAGATCCAACCAGTCCATCCTAAAGGAGCTCAGTCCTGGGTGTTCATTGGAAAGACTGATGCTGAAGCTGAAACTCCAGTACTTTGGCCACCTCATGAGAAGAGTTGATTCATTGGAAAAGACCCTGATGCTGGGAGGGATTGTGGGCAGGAGGAAAAAGGGACGACAGAGGATGAGATGGCTTGATGGCATCACTGACTTGATGGACATGAGTTTGAGTAAGTTCCAGGAGTTGGTGGTGGACAGGGAGGTCTGGTGTGCTGTGATTCACGGGGGTCGCAAAGAGTCAGACATGACTGAGCAGCTGAACTGAACTGAATGTTATTCTCATGATTAGATTGAGATGGTAAAAATGAGATTTTGGAGGTAGCGGACAGAAGTTAAGTGCCATTCTCATCACATCATACCAAGTGTATATACTGTCAGCATGACTAAGCAGTTTTCATGTTAACCTAGTTTACCTGGCTGAGACAAATATTCTTCAGATTTCTCCACTGTAAATGTTTTCTTCCCCTACAATGCTTCCAGACTATACTCACTTTTTAAAAAGATATCACTATGTGCAGCCCACATGTAAGGCACAGTATTCAGCTCCACCTCCTTGAGGAAGAGTATGTACACAAATTACTTGGAATTCTTCTACGTAAGAGATTTGTTTTTTTCTCTAACTTATGTATTTAGTCATTGATCTATATCAGTACAGATTTATGAATGTTTATTTTTAATTAGGTTTATAATAATTTTTTTGTTTGTTAAAATTTTTCCAGCTTTGACCATTGAGAGCTTTTTCAGTTGGCTCCTGTGTCCCTTCAACATAATCCCATGACTATTTATTTGAGGATTTTCTACTGTATTGCACATGATGTGTCAGGTTCAGCTTGTAGAACACTGAACACTGTATACACGATATACATATATGTACATGTGTATATGCACATCACACATGTATGTGTGCATATGTTTGTATATGTGTATGTATGTATTATACACATGCACATATATGTCTATAACATATACATGTAAACAGGGCTTCCTTGGTGGCTCAGGCAGTAAAGAATCTACCTGCAATGCAGAAAACCTGGATTCAATCCCTGGGTCAGGGAGAGCCCCTGGAGAAGGGAATGGCAACCCACTCCAGTATTCTTACCTGGAGAATTCCATGGACAGAGAAGCCTGGTAGGCTACATTCCATGGCTCACAAAGAGTTGGGCACAACACTGACTAACACTTTCCCTTTTCTTGCATGTACACACATTACATATGTGTGTACACATGTGTATGTGTTTGTGTGTGCATGTGTGTGTGTGTGTGTGTGTGTGTGTGTGTGTGTGTATAGCATTGAAACTATTTTTATTTATAAGGTCATAGGAAAGAAATAAAAAAAATAGTATTAAGAGGTTAATGTCTTAATGAAAGTCAGAAAGGAGATATACAATTAAAAAAAAATAAACTCTAAAAGTACTAAGTGTCTGAACATTTAGGCAATGTGTAGCAGGTCAATGTAATCAATACGTTGCTCTTGAAATCACATATTAAGTAGTACCCAATACTTTGAGTTATTTATTTAAATTTCCAAATGCAGAAGGAAACTGATTCTTGTCTTTCAAATATCAGAAGTAACAACTATAGGTGTGTAATCATAACATTTAAAGAAACGTGGTCCTAACATATTGCAAGATCCCTACACAGAAAGGAGCCCCACATTTCTCAAATATTAAATACATTTTAACTAATGTTAACCTAAATATATACACAATACCACACTGTTAAGAATGAGTTGTGAAGACCATGGTGCCTCATTCTCAGTAAACAGGCTGTGCCTAGCAAGGATTTAAAATCAACCAACAGAAGTTCCATTAGGAATTAGGAATATTAGGAAACATTGCACTATATTTAAATCATGTGTTAACACACTCTAAAAATTATGTTAGTTTAATAAAGCAATTGAATAACTTGTATAGTTTTGTATAGTACATTTTAACACATAGACAAAGGGATTTAATCTTAAACTTTCTATAAGCAACAATAAAATTGTAGTATGTTCCTTATTATTTCCTTTGAAATAATAGTTACTACTCAGTAATTCATTATAAAATTAAGTAAATCAAGCCTAACTCTGAACTTCATAAATCCACATAATTTTGTCTTGAAAGAAGATAAGCAACAACAACAGATATCCAATAAAACAGTACCCAGAGAATGATGTGAACACTCTTTTCATTCAAAAATTTTCTTGGGAACATGAGAAAATACACGTATTTAGTGCTTGGCACATAGTAAATGTCTGTAAAAGATGCTTATTATTTTTAATGCTGTGTTATTGTTGCCTTTTCAAAACTATCTGCTATTAATCTCCCCTTTGAAAGCCCTACTCCAGCTGCACTAGCCTTCTTGTGTTTGAACATATGAAGCACACTCCATCTTAGGGCTTTTGAAACTGCCGTTCTGTCTTTCTGGAAAGTGTTCCCTGTAAATACTCACATACTTCACTTCCTACTTCATGATAAAAGATATTACAGTAAGCTTTATTATTTAAGATTTCTCTTATGCATAAATATTTCCCAAGCATATTCCATATTACAGGTGGATTTGTGTTGAGGATGAAGACACACAATGCATTTGGTTTGGACATATCTGGATTGTTTTGTGAAGAAAACAAATAAATCATCATGTGTCCATTTTCACAAAGGGCATGGGGCCTCTGTACCTGAAGCATATAGTCTGCTGGCTGAATAGCCAGATCCCCAGAGGACAAAATGGCACCATGGTTAAAGGGTGAATGGAAAGTCACCCCTGTGGCCATGAGGATACGCATGTGATCTTAAAGTCACTGTAATAAGCAACAGGCAGGGCATATTTTTGAGTTCACCACTTAAATTAAGAGTGTTTGAAACATTAATTAATGGATTGTGTAGGGACATGTGGTATTGATTTGAATAAGAAAAAATATGAATGGATGTTATAGACTCCCATGTGGCACAGCAGCAGTAACCTCTCACTTGCTTTGAATTCTTATGTCAGATATCCTCATGACTGCCCTTTCACTTCATTTAGATCTCTGCTTAAATGTTACTTCATCAGACAGGCCTTCCCTATCTGAAGTAGGATCCTTTCTTCTCTTTCTTCCTTCTAATTATGTTTTCTTCATACTACTTACAACTACTAAAGTACTACATTTGGTTTATTTGTATTGTTTCTCTCCTTATTAGAATGTATACTCTATGAAAACATGTTCTCTGATTTGATCCTGGTTTATCGCCAGTGTGTAGAAGTATGCCTGACACACAGTGGTGCTCAATATTTGTGGAATGAATTATTAATGAATTCTAAATCTTATTCATTCAATCCCTCCTTCTTCAGGATATCACAATTTACAGTGACATCTTCCGTTTTCTTCCCTAGGCACACCTCACTTGAAAATCAAGAAGGTGTAAAATAGAGGGAATTTTGAGGCTTGTCTAACAGAGTAATATTGCCAAAGATTCACAAAATCATATATCATACAAATAGCAAATTACACAGAAACATATAGGGTGAGGGTATAATTCCCATTGCTGCCAATTCCTTAAAACTAAACATTCCTGTGAATCTTCAACTTTGTACTGGGGCATATTGCTCTGGGCCCATACACAGGTCGTCAGGATTTTATTCAGTGTTCTCAAGCACAATGAGGAGATAACCACATTTGTCTTAGCAAATGCAGTTTAACAACTTTATACTCCTGGGTATATATATATATATATATAATTATAGTAATTATATATATATAATTATTACTAATAATAAATAAATAATTAATATATATAACCATATGACAATATTCTGTCATATAAAATCATGATCATAATACACTGTCAAAATAGATTGATTTTTTGAATTCTAAGGATGATATAAGAAAAGAAAGGACATTGAGCAAGCTTGTTGTGGGAAGCAAAGATGCAAAGTTAGTACACATAGGGCAAAAAGAGTCGTACATGACTGAGCGACTGAACTGACGGAACTGAAACAAAAAGGAGATGATAATTGAGCCTAAGCCTCTGATGACAGGCATGCTGATACGTGCATACACACAGTGTGGGACCATGATGCAGAGCTGCTCCTAAATAAAATGCAAACTTAAAATTCAATTACATAGAATGGATTTGGGTTTTAAAATTCCCTATCCAATGTATTAATATAATTTTAATATCTTGGCTTTACTATCTGTTTTAGATTTAATTATAGGTTATTCAACTATATTTTGGTAAGCTAGTCCATTATCTATTCCCTGCAATATTTGTAGAAAGCAGGATGACTTAAGGACCCTTACTTTTCCCCAAGTGTTAGAACTCACCTTATGTTCTCCACACTGACTTCCATTTTTGTTTGTTATTTAACCACAAGAATTCTACTGAGGGGATAGTAGGTTGCTGCCAACTTTGCAGGATCTTTTCCTACTGCTCCCCAATTTTGCTTAAAAAGAGGCATTAGAGAAGTGGGAAATAAGAAAGTTCCTTATCAAACTTTCTTTACCCAAGATGAAATAATTCAGAATGGGTAATTATAGATTAATAAACCATCATTTTCAATTAATTAAGTGCTCAATTTACCTCTTCTCTTCGGCTTAAAATATTCCTGGCACATCTATAAAACCACTTCCTGTATTTATTTTAATAAATACTAACTTTGCACTATAACCATAGCATATTAACAGAACTTTTTTAGAATATGAACACTAAATAATAAAAGGAGAAATATATTTTTAAAATATTACTTGGTGACACTTTATATTTGACATTTTATCTGGCATTTTCATTTAACAGCTAACTTACTGTAAATATATTCTCATGCAAGAAAATAAATTTAGGGACCCTCAAAAAAATTTTGTCAGGAATTCACAGTGGATAATTTAACTTCCCTACAACAGTGGTTTAGTCACTAAGTCGTGTCTGACTCTTGCGAACCCATGGACTGTAGCCCGCCAGGCTCCTCTGTCCATGGGATTTACCAGGCAAGAATACTGGAGAGGCTTGCCATTTCCTTCTCCAGGGGATCTTCTCAACCCAGGAATCGAACCCAGGTCTCCTGCATTGCAGACATACTCTTTACCAACTGAGCTATGAGGGAAGCCCACAACAGAGTCAAATGTATTTAATATTAACTTCCAAATTTAGCAGTTTTTAAAATTGTTGTTCATGATAAGGGGAGATAATTTGAAAATCCCGTTCATCTAAAGTATGGACTATATATTATTTTCAAAGTTCAAGTATTTGTGCTAAATACAACCTGCATTCCCCACAGTTATTTACATTTCATACAGAAAGCCTGAGTTCCTGTAAAGCATCATTTTGCACAGTTGCTTTGCCTTTTGTCATAATATTATTATGTTCCTTTTTTCTATTAATTATACTTAAAAATCATGGACGCAAGGAACTGTCAAGGTAGATATACTGAAAAAAATTTTATCTAGAAGCGAATTTGCCAGTCTTTCTCATCTATACTTGTGACACCATAGACCGTAGTCCACCAGGCTCCTCTGTCCATGGAATTCTCCAGGCAAGAATACTGCAGTGGGTAGCCATGCCCTTTTCCAGGGGATCTTCCCAACCCAGGGATCAAACCTGGGTCCCCTGCATTGCAAGCAGATTCTTTACCACTTGAACCACAGGGAAAGCCCACACTTATACCATATACAAAATATCCAGATTTCTAAATAAATTAGCACACCTTCATGTTGAACTGCTATAAAATTTAAGCCATTTCAAAAATACATTTTTACTATAGCCTTTTACACTGTAATTACATTACCAAAATCATTAGTTGTGTCTACACTAATCTGATAATGAAAACAGGAAAATAAAGTAAAGATATACTAGATTAAGTTATGTTAGACAGCATTAGAGGAGGGAACATACTTTTCTTCTACTAAAACAATACTGGTGCGGGACTTCCCTGGTGGTCCAGTGGTTAAGACTCCACCTTTCAATGCAGGATGTGTGGATTTTATCCCTGGTCAGGGAACTAAGATCCCACATGCCTTGTGGCCAAAAAGCCAAAATATAAAACAGAATCAAACAATACTGGTAGACAGAAAAATACAAATGAGGTCAAAGATTTTATGAGCTATACTTACACAACACTTTAATATCATTTCTTATTACATTTCAATATCCTAAAATAGTTGATATGTTCCATTTCCTACTTTAAGATCTCACTGCTGTAAGCAGCATTTCATTACTTGTTTTATGCAAAATATTTTCATAAATGAAAACTAGCTGTGGAACCTAATACTATTTGAAATAAATCTCAAATGCCATTCCATACTCTCACATAAAGATAATATTTAACAAAGCATCAGTATGGTAACTACATACTAAGGAATAGACAAGGATGTGCTGAGCAGTCAGAGCTGGCCTGACAAAGTCAGAAAGAGCTCTATGTAATCCATCACAATTTTACAAAAAAAGGAAGAATGAAACACAACTATATGAACATTCAAGCCACAGAGGATATTTACAGAAAAGTAACAATTATAATAATTGCTAATCTCTAAAAACTGAAACAGAATTCTTAACAGAATCAGAATGGAATGGAGAAAGTAAACTCACAACTCGGAAGCATATTTCCCATTAATTACCAAAAGTATGTACTATGACTATATTCCTTTATAGACTTAGATAAGGGGATTACTTGGACACCCTGATTGGCTGCATACAAATTCAGAAATTATTAAACTTTTATTTAAACACTAAATGAGCACTTTAGAGGATAAATTAATCTAAGCTATGACTTTGTTACGTGTTCAAAAACTCCTACCCTGCTGTAGAATCTTCTGTATTGTCATCAGCCATCATCTCCACATCTTGTGAGTGTTTCTCATAAGCTTCTTTGAACAAATTCCCTGGAACTGCTTTAGGAGTATCTTCATTTGCTCGAAGATGTTCTATCAGTTTTCGTGAGTGCCAGTTCTGAAGGGCTCTTTGATGGGCAGGGGCCAATTCTGGCACTGGTGGTAGTATGCTGTGGTGGACAGGACTGTTGCTTTTCTTCAGTCCATTTCTGTCCCGAGAGTGGTTCTTCAATCTGCTCTGAACCGGGGTCCCTCTATGCTCATATCCTTCCTGCTGAAGGCAGTTTCCAGTGTTGGGTGAGCCTTGAGAAGGATGACTAAACCATCTCCAGCGTAGTCTTAGGATCTGTTTCACATCAAACTCTTTCTTGCCAGATACTGACATTGTTGCAGGAGGAAAGACGAAAGCCTTCTCTCACAGAAAGGAAACAGCCTTTGTTATCTCTTGTTTTTCTGCCTCTTCTGTAGGACTAACAAAAGCACAAGTGTCGAGAGCAGTCTTTCTTGTTCCCCCCTCCCCCACTGTTTGTGGTCCACTGCGAATACTTCCAGCTTTCCAGCTGAAGCAGAAAGCAGCAGCTAACAGTGTAGGTGGGAACCCACACCGACAGGATGATGAGGTCAGACCTTAAACAAGTAAATCAGCTTAGCACAGGAAAGCAGCCACCACAACACGCTCCAGCTGCTAGATTTGCAAACCCCCAGCCTTCCCGCCTGAACTTGCAAATATCTAACCCAGCTCCTTCCTAATTGAAGTATATAGTAGTTTTGGCTTTTAAGTCCAAGCAAGTGAACAAAAGCAAAGTGTTTTAAAACACTTGTTTCTAAATTCTACTCACCCCACCCTCTGTCAGATATTATTTCCTGGCAGCCCACTTCTAAAAATGTGACATTTTGTCCTAGGAGAATTTGTAACAAGGAATTCATTATGATCTATTTTGTTGTTCTTATGGAAAATTTGAAGGTGGTTCATTAAGGAAAAGTATCTTGTCACCAGTCTCCTCATGCACATTTGTAGTTATTTTTTACAAAATGTCTGAAAATGTGACTATCTCTATAGAAATATTTGTTTGAAAACCTGAACAATTTCGGAAACATAAAGTGTTGGTTACCTATGGCTAAAAACATTAGAGGATGTACTAACAGTATTTTAAGTCTACATCTGAAGGAAGAGAACAGTGTTTTTCTAAGCTCATAGGTAGGAAGGCATGTCTTCTCTGACAAACCAAAACTTGAAAACGAATAGTCTATTCTGGCTCAGTGCCTGTATAAACACTTCCTTATCATGCTCTTTACTCTCACAGGCAGTGTTAAAGGTCTATTTTCTTTGTTCAAAAGTTCGTATGAGAGGATGTGCAAAAGGCATGTTTTGAAGTAACTCCAAATTGTCACATATCTCAGTAATAACTGTGCACAAAGTACTTTGAAATCTCTGATTCATAATCTCTACTTTGTACAGGGGTAAATGTTTCTATAACAGTAATGTATAAAGAATGTATTCACCAATACCATTTTGAAATTTAGTTTGAACTTTATAGCTTACATGTCATGCACACATGTGATAAGGGGGAATTATTCCACTGTATCCTTAGAAAGAGTACTGAAATTATAGGGTTTTGATTCTAGTTCAGGTTTTATGGTTAATGAGCTGTATGATCTTGAACAAGTAATTTACTTGTTTGTATCTGTTTCTTCATGTATAATATGGAGAGGCTGAACAAGTTTCCAAGTTTATACTTGCAATGGATTTTTTAAAATTTATAAGTAGAGAATATACCTGCAGTTTTCTATAAATCTAATATACCATTTCCTTTCCCCTCTTTTTTGTGTATGTATAGAGTAAATTTATGTGTCAATTTAAATGGGCTACAGGGTACTCAGCTATTGGGTCAAGTACTGTTTTGGTTGTTTCTGTGAGGGTTTTTTTGAATGAGTTTAACATTTATATCAATAGAGTAATAGATCGTCCTCCCTAATATGGGTGGTGGTGGTTTAGACGCTCAGTCATGTCCAACTCTGTGTGATCCCATGGACTGTAGCTTGCCGGGCTCCTCTGTCCATGGGATTTTCCAGGCAAAAATACTGGAGTGGGTTGCCAATTCCTTCTCCAGGGGAACTTCCTGACCCAGGGACTGAACCCTGCTCTCCTATATTGCAGGCTATCTCCTGCATTGCAGGTGGTTTCTTTACTGATTGAGCCACAAGGGAAGTTCTATAATGTGGGTGGGCCTCTTCTAACCCTCTGAAAGCCTGAATAAGCAGAATGATGACACTTCCCCAAACAAGAGGGAATTTCTCTTGCCTGACTGCCATCAAGCTGGAACACTATCTTTTTTCCCTGACTTCAGACTCAGATTGAAATATTGACTCTTCTTGGGTCTCAACACCTCAAGGCCTTTGGATTAGAACTATACCATCAGCTCTTCTGGGTCTCCAACTTGCTGACTACAATCTTGGGACCTGTCAGCTTCTATAATCGAGTCAATTCCTTATAATAAATCAATATCTATCAATTTACATATTTATATTTTTCTAGTACTAAGAAATTAATAAATACACAGATAGATATACAGCTGATTTTTATACCAGTTACAAATACATTACTCCTTTCTCCAACTTTCCAATCTATTTTCCAGTAGGCTCCTTAAACCTCAATGTTCACTTGTATCATCCTCTCTCCTTGGTGAATGTGATGTCAATTCCTGATATTTAACATATAAACAACTGAAGAGAATCTCAAATAATTCTGACGAGTCCCAGGCACCGTGAGTCCTGACAACTAAACATAAATTCCCTTTCTGTTATCTCGGTAGATAACATTCCAAATAAATGCCTAGAGTCAAGATTTATATTTAAGATCTTTGTATTCCCCAATATGCCTAAAACACAATGTTGGACAAAGAGTAAACAAACTGCAAATGCTGAGCAGAATGAATAAAGTATTAAAATAGAAGTGCAAACAGTACGTGGTAGGCACAAGAAGAATCACTAAATTTGCCATCTAAGCAGCTCTAAATAATATCTTCTTGGATACTAAGAATCAGCAACCTAATTTTGTTTTATATATTCCCTGAGCTTGTTAACAATTCGATATAATTGTGTATTTCCCTGTGTATCTTTTATGAACAAGACTTGTCAAAATCTAAACATTGATAATACAATACTTTGTATGATTCTACCAAGAGTGTGTTTTTTTTTGTTTGTTTGTTTAAAGTATGTAGATTATGACCATTTTCTTACATATGTGACACAAAATTTAGAGTGACTAAAAAAGTATATAAACCATCTAGAAAATAAAAACAATAATATATTATGAAGCATGAGGGTCCCTTTGAAGTTTCTGATTATAAAAGAAAGATTTAAGCATATTCAAACAAAAATAAAGATGTATGTGAGGATAGGAATTATATTTTATTAATCATTTCCTACCCATTTCCTTATCTGCTTGCTATCTATTAATACTATTTAATATATGTGGAATTAATGACATATTAAATAGTTAATATTAATAAATACCTAGTAGAACTAATGAATGAAAAATTTTAAATTATTTTATTATCACAAAATTTACTATGTCAATAAGCGCTGGCATTTTAAAAAGAAAATGCAAAAATGGTCATGGTTTAAAATACCCTTCTAAATCATTAAGAATTATACAGGTTGGGGAACCAGTATGCAAACCAACTGAAAATTCCCACTAGCTTAGCAGCTATATGCACTAATGATGTTGCATTGTGAGTAAGATCCTGGACAACAAATTAAATTAGCTAGCTACTAGGACACCTCCATAGTTAACATTATCCAAATGTATTTAGGAATACTTAGTTCTACTTCTTTCCAGTAATTATATGATTATAAAACTTAAAGTAACTAGATTTCTGTGCAGTAAAAGCTACACATCAACAACCTATCATGGTCCTGACACTGAACTATTCATTTGACACAAACCACTACAGGTAGCACTATGGTGAAAAGAAAAGCAATATCTGATTGGAAAAGTCGAATGCTAAGCATATCGCTTGCAATCAATCCTGTCCTAAGTCACTGTGCCCAAAATCACTATGAAATATTGAAGAAGGTTAAAAAATATTAATATTGACTCATAGTCCCTCTCAGTTTCCTGAGTCTGCAAAAGGAGATCAAATAATTGAATGATAAATTGAAGGAAACTCCTTCAATTTATCCACTGATTTAGATGAACTAACTTTCTTCAGTGCTCACATCTACAATAACAAATATGACTGAATTTTGCTCACATCTATCTCATTTCATTAAAAAGTAATAGCCATTGTTATTACCTGAACTGAGCACAAAAGTAGACTCATCTGTCTCTACTAATAATAAGTTCCCAATAAAATTTTAATGTGTTTAATATCTTTGAAAAATATAAAATGGATCTATGTTGTTTTGTTTAATTATAATACTAATAGCTAAAATGCTTCTTCAAAGAAAAATTATGCTTAGAATCAAAAGAAATTTAAAAAATAAAATTCAATTTATGACTTGAGACTATACTAGATAGCTACAGTAATCAAGATCATATGGTACAGGAACAAAAACAGAAATACAGATCAAGGAAGAGGATAGGAAACACAGAGATAAACTCATATATCTATCCATGGTTACCTAATCTTTAGCAAAGGAGGCAACAATATACAATGGATAAAAGACAGTGTCTTCAATAAGTGGTGCTGTGAAAACTGAACAGCTACATGTAAAAGACTGAAATTAGAACACTCCCTAACACCATACACAAAAGTAAACTCAAAATGGATTAATGACCTAAATGTAAGGCCAGATACCATACATCTCTTAAGGAAAACTTAGGGAGAACACACTCTGACATAAAATCACAGCAAGATCTTTTTTAATCCACCTCCTAAACTAATGAAAATAAAAACAAAAATAAACAAATGAGGTCTAATTAAACTTAAAAACCTTTGCAAAGCAAAGGAAACCATAAACAAGACAAACCTCAGAATGGGTAAAATATTTGAAAATTAAGCAATTATCTAAAATATATTAATCCCTAAAATATTTCAAAAACTCAATAAAGAAATGGGCAGCAGACCTAAACAGACATTTCTCCAAGAAGACATATAGGTGTCCAAAAGTCACATAGAAAGAAGCTCAATATCACTAATTATTAGAGAAATGAAAATCAAAACTACAATTAGGTACCACCTCACATTGGTTAGAATGGCCATCATCAAAAAGTCTGCAAATAATAAATTCTGGAAAGTGTGTGGAGAGGAAGGGAACCCTCCTACATTGTTGGTGGGAATGTAAATTGATACAAGCACTATGGAGAACAGTATGGAAGTCTATTAAAAAGCTAAAAAGAGGTGATCTAGTTATCTCACTCTTGGGCATATACTTGGTGAAAATCATAATTCAAAAAGATACATGCACTTCATTTTTCTCAGCATAATATCCAGGACATAGAAGTAACCAAATGCCCATCAACAGAATAATGAATAAAGAAGATGTGTCACAATGGGGAGTGAGATGGGAGGGAGGGTCAGTAGGGAGGGGACATGGGTGTACCTATGGCTGATTCTTGTTGATGTTTGACAGAAAACATCAAAGTTAATTCTGTAAAGCAATTATGCTTCAGTTAAAAAATAAATGAAGTTTTAAAATATGTGGCATATATATATATATATATATATATATATGAATATTATTCAGCCGTAAAAAGGAATGAAATTGTGCCATTTGCAGAGACATGGATGGACTTACAGATTGTCATACAGAGTAAAGGAAGTCAGAAAGAAATAAGCAAATATCATATATTAATGCATATATGTGGAATCTAGAAAAATGGTATAGATTAACCTATTTGCAAAGCAGAAATAGAGACATAGAACAAACATATGGATATCAAGGGGGGGAAGGGAGTGGTGGGGTGAATTGGGGGACTTGGATTTATATATATATACACTACTATGTATAAAACAGATAACTATTGAGAACTTACTCTATAGTGCAGAGAACGCTACTCGATGCTCTGTGGTGGCCTAAATGAAAGGAAATCCAAAATAAAGGGGATATGTATATATATAAAAAGAAAAGGCTTATAAGTGGATCAGTTTATGTAAAGATGTCTGTAAGATTGGAGGGAAGAGAATAAGAGAGGGCCAAAAGAAATAATTTAGGAAGTATTTTCAGTGAGAACCCAAGGTTCTCAACATTCTATACAGAGAGAGAAAGTCGATTAAAATTGTAACTCCAAAATCTAAATGAATTAGGCATAATAAGCCAGATTCAAAGTAATTTCAATACAGTTTAAATTATATTGTTATATAATATAGACTCTTTCCTGGGAAACCCCATGGACAGAGGAGCCTGGCAGGCTACAGTCCATGGAGTTGCAAGGGTCAGACATGACCTAGCTACTAAACAACAACATTATATAGAGCAGAAAACTGAGCTCATGTTTACAAGGTCAGAAGTTTTAAGGATAACTCTGTGTTTGGTATCTGCTGAGTAACAGTAGAGCAAATTGCTTGAGTCATTTTTTTGTATTAACTACCTACTAGAGAACTGAGGTGCAGGCTGTGGAAATTGTTATAATACACATTATGCAAACCACATTTCTCAAATTATGAATTGTGAGGACAGATGAAACTGTATACACAAATGTGAAACTTTACCTGAAGCTTTCCACAGGCAATTGTAGATGTTAATTAATATCAAAGCTGAGTGAACATGTATATATTGAAGTTTATAATAATATAAGGGCTCTGTTTAACAGTTTTATTTCTTTAAAATCTGGTTAATGTCTCCTTGATCATGTAAAAATGATGAGCTCCATGAAATGGTTATATCTAGCTTATAGTTAAAATGTTTTGAATAAAATGCCATTCAAAAAGAATGGCATAAGTTTATCAGGGCATGTGGCTTCAAGGACCCCCTGGATTAAATAAAGACATAAAATGAAAGTAGCATAGTCATCAAAAGATAATTAGAGAGTAGTCACTAAAGACTTCCTAAAAAGAAATCTTTGAACTGATCTTATCCTTAGTTCCCTTATGTGTTCTGTGTGAGCAAAATCATGAAAACTGCCTTGTGCCTCAAGTTGTTTTTGTAAAAGAAGGTAAAGAAAATATGCCTTTTCCCTAGTTTGTGAGATACTGTGAGGGCAAAAATGGCAATTTAATCTATAAGGTGTTTATTGTCTAAAAACAGGCAAAGTAAAAATACAATTTCTCATTATAAAACCATTATTTCAGAGGGTTTTATTGTTGGAAAAATTTATTTGAGCACATCTCTATGTTTTATGGAACATTATGAAAAAATCAAGAAAAGTCATAGCCCTCAATACTGAGTAAAATGCTAGTTAATGGGATGGGCAGATCATATTGAGATGGTTGGAAAAGTGGTTAAGGGTTTTAAGAGTTAAAAAGAGTCACTGTTCTCTCATAAAAACGGTTAACGGAATGTTCTTAACAGTTAACAGTTCACTTGAATGATGTCATTTATCTTTTCTATGTGAATCTATAAGCATGACTGTTGGTTTAGAATGATCAAAGTAAATTAATAAGGAAATGCGAAAAAGTGCACTATGTGCTGTACAAGGAAAGAGAGAAAAAATAAAATATGCTAGCCTCTTTCAGTACAAAATATTAGGCCTGGCCAAAACTTTTGTTCCAGTTACAGAAAATCCCGAATGATTTTTTTGGCCAACCCAATATAGGAAAGCTAACATTTTAGTCTTGATTTTTAAAACTGCGTTAGCTTACATTACAAAAAAAAAACCTATGATCTGACAACAAACATTTTACTGAATTTTGTTTTAACATGTTAACTTTGTTCTCATAAAACTGCTATCAGTACACAACACACACACACACACACAGGTTCCTGTGTAGGAAATCGGTACTGCCCACAACTATTATGCAAAAATGCAGTAAATTTAACCAAGCAATATAAAAAGAAAACAATTTATGTGAACAGAAAATCCAGAAGTAAAGTAAAAAACTGCATGTTCCCCCAAAATGTGAAGAAAAGCTCAGAATCACGTGTGATCAGAAAAGTACAAATGAACTATGAAAGCGACATCATATTTCATGTCCATTGGCACAAATTAAATAGACTTAAAATACCAATAATTGATAAGGATATGAGATTATGTCACAAGAGTTACCTTTAAATTACTAGTAAAACCATTTTCCCAACATTTAATAAACTTTAAATGCACATTCCCAATAACAGTAATGCAAGGATTCCCCTCCCAAACATGTGACCAATAGAAACTCTCATACATACACCTTAGGAGACGTGTATTAAACTGTTCATTGTGCAATTGTTTGCAAAAGAATGAAACTGGAACAAAAAATATATGCCTATGAATTTGGTGACAAAAATATGTTTTGATACAGATATATAATAAAACTATGAAAGGGAAAATGGTAGGACACTGAAAGATGAACACCCCAGCTGGGTAGGTGCCCAATATGTTAGAGAAATTAATGGAGAAATAGCTCCAGAAAAAATGAAAGGACGGAGCCAAAACAAAAACAATGCCCAGTTGTGGATGTGATTGGTGATGGAAGCAAGGTCCAATGCTGTAAAAAGCAATATTGCATAGGAACCTGGAATGTTAGGCCCATGAATCAAGGCATATTGGAAGTGGTCAAACAGGAGATGGCAAGAGTGAAGGTCCACGTTTTAGGAATCAGCGAATTAAACTGGATTGGAATGGGTGAATTCCACTCAGATGACCATTATATCAGCTACTGTGAGCAAGAAACCCTTAGAAGATATGGAGTAGCCATCATGGTCAACAGAAGAGTCTGAAATGCAGTACTTGGATGCAGTCTCAAAAACGAAAGAATGATCTCTTTTCGTTTTCAAGGCAAACCATTCAATATCATAGTAATCCAAGTCTACGCCCCAACCAGGAATGCCAAAGAAGCTGAAGTTGAACAGTTCTATGAAGACCTACAAGATCTTCTAAAACCCCAAAAAGATGTCCTTTTCATTATAGGGGATGGGAATGCAAAAGTAGGAAGTCAAGAAACACATGGAATAACAGGCAAATGAAGGCTTGGAGTACAGAATGAAGAAAGAAAAAGGTTAATAGTGTTTTGCCAAGAGAATGCATTGGTCATAGAAAACACTCTCTTCCAACAACACAAGAGAAGACTCTACACATGGATATCACCAGATGGTCAACACCAAATTATATTGATTGTATTCTTTGCGGCCAAAGATGGAGAAGCACTATACAGTCAGTAAAAACAGACTGGGAGTTGACTGTGGCTCAGATCATAAACTCCTTATTGCCAAATTCAAACTTAAATTGAAGAAAGTAGGGAAAACCATTAGACCATTCAATTATGACCTAATCAAACCCCTAATGATTATGCAGTGGAACTGAGAAATAGATATAAGGGACTTAATCTGAAAGACAGAGTGCCTGATGAACTATAGGCGGAGACTCATGACATTGTACAGTAGACAGGGATCAAGAACATCCCTAGGAAAAAGAAATGCAAAAAAGCAAAATGGCTGTCTGAAGAGACCTTATAAATAGCTGTGAAAGGAAGAGAAGTGAAAAGCAAAGGAGAAAAGGAAAGATATACCCATTTGAACGCAGAGTTCAAAAGAATAGCAAGGAGAGATAAGAAAGCCTTCCTCAGTGATCAGTGCAAAGGATCAGAGGAAAAAAATAGAATAGGAAAGACTAGAGATCTCTTCAAGAAAATTAGGGATACCAAGGGAACATTTCATGCAAAGATAGGGACAATAAAGGAAAGAAATGGTATAGACCTAACAGAAGCAGAAGATATTAAGAAGAGGTGGAAAGAATACATGGAAGAACTGTGCATAAAAGATCTTCATGACCCAGATAATCACAATGGTGTGATCTTTCACCTAGAGCCATACATCCTGGAATGTGAAGTCAAGTGGGCCTTAAGAAGCATCACTATGAACAAAGCTAGTGGAGGTGATGGAATTCCAGTTGACTTATTTCAAATCCTAAAAGATGGTGGTATGCAAGTGCTGCAATCAGTGTGCCAGCAAATTTGGAAAACTCAGCAGTGGCCACAGGACTGGAAAAGGTCAGTTTTCATTCCAATCCCTAAGACAAGCAATGCCAAAGAATGCTCAAACGACCACACAGTTGCACTCATCTCACACACTAGTAAAGTAATGCTCAAAATTCTCCAAGCCAGGCTTCAGCAGTAAGTGAACCGTGAACTTCCAGATGTTCAAGCTGGATTTAGAAAAGGCAGAAGAACCAAAGATCAGATTGCCAACATCTGTTGGATCATCGCAAAAGCAAGGGAGTTCCAGAAAGACCTCTCTTTCTGCTTTATTGACTATGCCAAAGCTTTGGACTGTGTGGATTACCACAAACTGTGGAAAATTCTGAAAGAGATGGGAATATCAGACCATCTGACCTGCTTCTTGAGAAATCTGTATGCAGGTCAGGAAGCAACAGTTAGAACTGGACATGGAAACTACAGATTGGTTCCAAATAGGAAAAGGGGTGTGTCAAGGGTATATCTTGTCACCCTGCTTATTTAACTTATATGCAGATTACATCATGAGAAACACTGGGCCGGATGAAGCACAAGCTGGAATCAAGATTGCCAGGAGAAACATCAATAACCTCAGATATGCAGATGGCACCACCCTTATGTCATAAAGTGAAGAAGAACTAAAGAGCCTCTTAATGAAAGTGAAAGAGGAGAGTGAAAAAATTGGGGTAAAGCTCAACATTCAGAAAACAAAGAACATGACATCTGGTCCCATCAATTCATGGCAAATAGATGGAGAAACAGTGGAAACAGTGGCTGACTGTATTTTTGGGGCTTCAAAATCAGTGCCCATGGTGACTGTAGCCATGAAATTAAAAGATGCTTACTCCTTGGGAGAAATGTTATGACCAACTTGGATAGCATCCTAAAAAGCTAAGATGTTACTTTGCCAAGAAAGGTCTGTCTGGTCAAGGCTATGATTTTTCCAGTAGTCATGCATGGATGTGAGAGTTAGAGTATAAAAAAAGCTGAGCACCAAAGAACTTATGCTTTTGAACTATGGCGTTGGAGAAGACTCTTAAGAGTCCCTTGGACTTCAAGGAGATCCAACCAGTCAATCCTAAAGGAAATCAGTCCTGATTATTCATTGGAAGGACTGATGTTGAAGCTGAAACTCTGATACTTTGGCCACCTGATGCAAAGAGCTGAATCATTTTGAAAAGTCCCTGATGCTGGGAAAGATTGAAGGTGGGAGGAGAAGGGGACAACAGAGGATGAGATGATTGGATGGCAACACGGACTCAATGGACATGAGTTTGAGTAAACTCTGGGAGCTGGTGATGG
The DNA here is from genome assembly GCF_033118175.1 of Dama dama. Taxonomy (NCBI): domain Eukaryota; kingdom Metazoa; phylum Chordata; class Mammalia; order Artiodactyla; family Cervidae; genus Dama; species Dama dama. The sequence goes on from NC_083714.1 coordinate 75,827,673, forward strand.
ACAGGACGCCTGGCGTGCTGCAGTCCATGGGGTCACAAAAAGTCGGACAGGACTGAGCAACTGAACTGAACTGATGCACAAAGGGAAAAATAAACAAATTAAAGATAAACCAGTCATTATGAAGATAATTATAAAATCATAATACCAAGTAAAAAATAGAATAAACTGCTTACACAGAATAAATTGTGTACAAAAATAATACACTGGGAGAAATTTCCCTTTATCATAGCACATATCTAAAGCCTGGTGGGGTATTTGAGAGTGTGGGGGAGAGAACAAAGCAGCAGAGTGAGAAATGAAGGTAAAATGTGGAAACTTACTACTTAGTTGTATTAGTAGAACAAATTCATGTATGTGTCTGTATGTGTGTATCTCTTGGTAACCATAGGGGATTGGTACAAGGAAGCCCCCACAGATATCAAAATCCAAGAATGCCCAACTCCTTTATATAAAATGGCATAGTATTTTTATATAACCTACTCATGTCCTGGGGTATACTTTAATTGAAACATTGTTTAAGTGTTGCATTATATTAATTTCAGGTGTACTACATAGTGACATGGCATTTACAATCAGTATGGAATGAGCACCACAATAGGTCTAGTAACCATCTGTTCCCACAAAGTTATTACAGTATTATTGACCATATTCCTTATACTGTATATTGCATCTCCCTGACTTATTTATTATATAACTGAAGGCTAATACCTCTTAATCCTCTTCATCTAATTAACCCACCCCCTACACATCCCTCTCTTTTGCAACCAAGTCCAGGAAGCACAGAGAGTCCCAGAAAGGATAAACCCAAAGAGGAACTCACTGAGACACACAGTAATCAAACTGGCAAAAATTAAAGACAGATAAAATACTAAAAGCAACAAGGTAAAAATGAAAAATAACATACAAGGGAACTCCCATCAGGCTACCAGCTGGTTTCTCAACCTAAACTACAAGTCAGAAGGGAATGGCATGATATATTTAAACTGATGAAAGGGAAGAACCTACAATGAAGAATACTCTACTCAGCAAGACTCTCCTTCTGATTTGATGGAGAAATCAAAAGCTTTCCAGATAAGCAAACTTTAAGAGAACTCAGCACCACCAAACCAATTTTACAACAAATCCTAAAGGAACTTCTCTAGGCAGGAAACACAAGAGAAGAAAAAGGCCTACCTACAGAAAATAGGTAGACAATTTCCTTTCCCATGTTAGGGAACTTTTCAGCTATTATCTCTTCAAATATTTTCTCAGGTTCTTTCTCTCTCTCTTCTTCTTCTCAGACCCCTATAATGCAAAATGTGGATGCATTTAATGTTGTCCCAGAGGTCTCTTAAGTTGTCTTCATTTCTTTTCTTTCTGTTTTACTATATCCTGTTCTGCAACAGTGATTTCCACCATTTTGTCCTCCAGGTTATTTATCTGGCCTTTCTTAAGTTATTCTGCTACGGATTCCTTCTAGTGTATTATTCATCTCTGTTTGTTTGTTCTTTAGTTTTTGTAGGTCTTTGGTAAACATTTCTTGCATATTCTCAGTCTTTATCTCTGTTCTTTTCCCAAGATCCTGAATCATCTTCATTATCATTATTCCGAACTCTTTTTCTGGAAGGTTGCCCATTCCCACTTCATTTAGTTGTTTTTCTGTGGTTTTACATTGTCCCTTCATCTGAAACAAACATTTTGCTTTTTCCTGCTGATTAACTTTTTTTAATGTGGTTTTGTTCTAGTCACTGTGGGACTGTGGCTCTTCTTGCTTCTTCTATCTGCCCTCTGACAGAGGGAGCTAAGAGCTTTATGTAAGCTTCCTGAAGGGAGGAACTGGTGGTCGGAAAAACTGGGTCTTGCTCTGGTGGCCAGGGCCTTGCTCAGTAAAGCTTTAATTCAATTATCTGCTGATGGGCAGGGTTGTGCTCCCTCTCTGGTAGTTTTTTGACCTGAGGCAACCCAGCCCTTGGGTCTAAGGGCTCTATGGTTGGGTTAATGGTGATGTCCAAGAAGGTTCCCAAAGGGGACCTTCCCAGACTACTGCTACCAGTTGCCCGTGGTTAGTCCCTGCCAAGCCACACCTCCACAAGAGACCCCTCAACACGAGCAAGTAGTTTTGTTTCAGTCTCCTGTGAAGTCACTGCTCATTTCCTCTGAGTCATGGTGCAAGGTTTTCTTTTTGCCCTCCAAGACTGGAGCCTCTGTTTCCCCAGTCCTGTTGAAATCCTATGCTGAAATCCCACTGGGCTTTAAGGTCATATTTCCTGGGGATTACTAGTCTCTTTGGTCCCCAGGATGGGAAGCCTGACATGGGGTTCTGAAACTTCACAACAGTGGAAGAACTCTTTTGGTATTATTGTTCTCCAGTTTGTGAGTCACCCACCCTTGGGATTATGGGATTTAATTTTAACATGATTGTGTCTCTCCTACCATCTTGCTGCAGCTTCTTTGTCTTTGGACGTAGGTATTTTTTTTTTTTTTTTGGTAGTTTCCAGGGCCCTTCTGTCAATGGCTGTTCAACAGCTAGTTGTAATTTTGGTGCTCTTGCAGGAGGAGATGAGTCCATGTCTTTCTACTCTGCATCTTGAATGGGAAGTCTAAACATGCTCTTTTGATTATTGTAGCTTTATAGTGTAGTTGAAATCAGAGAGTGTGATATCTTCAGCTTTTTCTTCTCTCACAAGATTATTTTGGCTATTCCAGGTCTTTGGGATTTCCATGCAAATTTTAGAATTATTTATTCTAGTTCTGTGGAAAATGCCATTACTATTTTGACAGGGATTGCATTGAATCTGTAGATTTCCTTGAGGGATATGGTCATTTTAGCAATATAAATTCTTACAGTAGATGAGCATGGTGTATTTTCCATTTGTTTGTGTCATCTTCAATTTCTTTCATCAGTGTCTTGTTTGTTTGTTTGTTTTCCTATCTCCTTGGTTCAGTTTATTCTTAGGTATGCTATTTTTTTTTATACAATTGTAAAAGGGGTTCTTTTTCTTCCTCTTTCTGATAGTTTGTTAATAATATATAGGCACAATAGATGTCTTTACATTAAGTCATTGATGACTTATAGTAATTTTGGTGGTATATTTAGGATTATATAGTATTGTGCCATTTACAGTGACAGCTTTACTTTTCCTTTCAAATTTGGATTCTTTTTATTTTTATTTCTTGTCTGATTGTTGTCACTAGGACTTCCAATAGTATGTTGAATAAAAATGGTGAGAAAGTACATTGTTTTAATAATTTTATTTATTTATTTATCTATATTTTTGACTGTGCCAGGTCACATTGCTGTCCAGGCTTTTCTCTAGTTGCAGCAAGCAGGGACTATTTTCTAGTTGCAGTGCACAGGCTTCTCATTGTGTGGGTTTAATCTTGTTGCAGGGTATGGGCTCTAGAGCACAGGCTCATTAGTTATGTTGCCATGGACTAAGTTGCTCCATGGCATGTGGGATCTTCCTAGACCAGGGATTGAAACAAGTAGGTTCTTTACCACTGAGCCATGAGGGAAGCCTGAAAGAGGACATTCTTGTCTTGTTTTTGATCTTAGAGTAAATGCTTTCAGCATTTCATCATTGAGTATGAAGTTAGCTATAGGTTTTAGTGGTGAGATAATAATTTGTAATGCAAGGCTAGTCAACTCAGTGTCATTAAAAAATGTTATTGATACAATTTTCACGTAGAAAATGATTAGAGAATACAAAAGAAAATATAAACATATGTTAAGTAATATACTGCAGAAATGGAGAGGGACTTCCCTTAAAAAGAGAAGTCACTGGGGATTTAAGTCATCCAGAAAATCTACAAAGAGGACATCTTGGCATTAAAAGATAAAGAAATGAATAGATGAATTAAGTTATTCCAAACTTAGCAAATAGAATGCATAATCAAAGTTGAAATTACTGTCTTGTGGAATACAGTGAAGAAATTAGCCTGTTGATGGTATAACATGCAGATTGAAGTGAAAGTCTCTCAGTCATATCTGACTCTGCGACTTCATGGACTCTACAGTCCATAGAATTCTCCAGGCAAGAATACTGGAGTGGGTAGCCTTTTCCTTTTCCAGGGGATCTTCCCAACCCAGGGATCAAACCCAGATCTCCCACACTGCAGGCATATTCTTTACCAGCTGAGCCACAAAGGAAGCCCAAGAACAATGGATTGTGTAGCCTACCCCTTCTCTAGTGGATCTTTCTGATTGAGGAATCAAATTGGGGTCTCCTGCATTGCAAGCTGATTCTTTACCAACTGAGCTATCAGGGAAGCCCCATAATATGCAAAAGCAAATCAATAAGACAGGGACATATCTGTAACTAGTTGAATAACTAGACAGATAGTAAAGGCATGAAGGAAGAGCTCTCATGGTATAGCAATGAGGTCTTCTGTCCTATTTTAAAGTTTTTGTGAAAGACTTGACTGGGTGAAGAAATGGTGATTCAGATATGCAGTGAAGTTCAGAAGATGGTCAAAAACATTGTTTGACATATTCAATGGGCAAAAATCTCTTAACAGCCTGGAAAAAATGACCGAAACTACTAAGAAGAAATTGTACACTTCTAATAGAATAAGAACAAAATACAGTGAGATATTTATAACAGTATAAAAATTGTTTCAGGAATTTATTGTAAATTCATTTTCTGAGTTTTGGTCTTTTTATTTTCAAACTGAGGAGATTGGATTAAATATTTTGGTGGTTCCCTGAAATTCTAACTTTCTATTTTCACATCACATAACATTGATTTTTCACATCAATAGCTGAATACGACTACAGAAATAACTGATGTAATCTTAAGTGAATAAATAAGAATCTGAAATACAGAAACAGAGCACAAAACTCTAAATTTACTCTGTAATGGTCAGACCACACTTGGGTATGTTTCTCTTAAGAAAATGATGAACTGGAACTTGTCCAGAAGGAATGGAATATATGGCAAAGAAACCAAAAATTTTGCTGAGATACCGAGGAATATTGGTCTTCATATTACAAAGGCTTTCCATGACAGGTAGCATAAAATTTTAATAATATAAAAATTTACTATGACCTAAAAGAATGAAGAGACTGAGCCAAACCAAAAACAAGATGCAGTTGAGGATGTGACTGGTGATGGAAATAAAGTCCATTGCTGTAAAGAATATTTCTTAGGAACCTGAAATGTTAGGTCCATGAATCAAGGTAAATTGGAAGTGGTCACAACAAGAGATGGCAAGAGTGAACATTTAAGGAATCAGTGAACTAAAATGAACTGGAATGGGGGAATTTAACTCAGATGACCATTATATCTACTACTGTGGGCAGGAATACCTTAGAAAAAAATGGAGTAGCTCTCATAGTCAGCAAGAGTCTGAAATGCAGTTCTTGGATTCAATCTCAAAAAGGACAGAATGATCTCTGTTCTTTTTCAAGGCAAACCGTTCAATATCACAGTAATCCAGGTCTGTGCCCCGAACAATGATGGTGAAGAAGATGAACATTTCTGTGACAACCTACAAGACTTTCTAGAACTAACACCCCCTCCCCCCCAAAAAAATGCCCTTTTCATTATAGGGACTGGAATGCAAAAGTAGGAATCCAGTAGATACCTGGAGTAGCATGCAAATTTGGCCTTGGAGTACAAAATGAAGTAGGGGCAAAGGCTAACAGAGTTTTGCCGAGAGGACCCACTGGTCATAGAAAACACCCTCTTCCAACAACACAAGAGAAGACTACACATTGATATCAGCAGAATGTCAATATAGACTGAAATTAGTTTGATTATATTATTTGTAGCCAAAGATGGAGAGGCTTTATACAGTCAGCAAAAACAAGAGTGGGAGCTGACTGTGGCTCAGATCATGAACTCCTTATTTCCGAATTCAGACTTAAACTGAAGAAAGTAGGGGAAACCACTAGACCATTCAGGTATGATCTAATTCAAATACCTTGTGATTATACATTGGAAGTGATAAATAGATTCCAGGGATTATATCTAATAGAGAGAGTGCTGGAAGAACTATGGATGGAGGTTCCTGGCATTGTATAGGAGGCAGGGATCAAGACCATCCCCAAGAAAAATAAATGCAAAAAGGCAAAATGGTTGTCTGAGGAGGCCTTACAAATAGCTGAGAAAGAAAGAGAAGCTAAAAGCAAAAGAGAAAGGGAAAGATATACCTAATTGAATAAAGAGTTCCAAAGAATAACAAGGGAAGATAAGAAAGCCTTTCTCAGTGATCAATGCAAAGAAATAGAGGAAAACAATAGAATGGGAAAGACTAGTGATCTCTTCAAGAAAATTAGAGATACCAAAGGAACATTTCATTCAAAGATAGGGACAATAAAGGACGGAAATGGCATGGACCTAACAGAAACAGAAGATATTAAAGAGGTGGCAAGAGAGTGGGAACAAGATGGCAGAGGGGTAGGTGGATGTGGAGTATACCTCTCTCCATGGATACATCAGGAATACACCTTCAGACACAGAAGTGCATGCAGAAAATCAGTTGAGAGTGGACAGGAGTACCTGACCAGAAGAAAAGAATATACTGAACCATGCAAAACTTGGTAGGATGAAGGAATTAGGGGGAAAAACAGGAGTGTTAGTAGGACTAGACTTGCCCTCAGCGAGTGGGGGAACTGAAGCAGGGATCTTATCCCCACATCAAAGCAAATGTCTGACTCAGAGGAGGAACATTTAAGGTTGAGAGTGAAACAGCAGATCTGTGGCAGCCTAAATGGAATGAGAATCAGACAGTCCTTGCCACAGCCATACATACCCCAGACAGGGATGCAGTGGCTGGGAGCTAGATTTTAGGGATTGTGGAGCAATCCCAGGGCGAGGGCTGCTGTTGACTGCAGAGGGAAGGCAGGGGACTCACTGAACGACATAGCAGGACCCTACCCAGGGTGCTCCTGTAAGTGCTTGACCTGCTGATCTACAGAGTAGGACCCCAGTAAACGGGGCCCCTCTATGTGCCTGATGTGCTGAACAACAGAGAAAGACCCCAGGCAAGGGAGTCTTCAAAATGCCTGAATGGTTGGAGCTATTGAGAAATACTGGCTAAAGAGACCTACTGATCACCAGCTACAAGAGGCTCGAAAAAAGACTCTGATAGGGACATAACTCCTGTGGCAGAGGAAGTCTGTGTCCCTGCACACGTGGCACTGCCAAGGTATCTGCAAGCCAAACAGCTGTGCCACCTTCACTCTCAACTCTCACTGGGGCAGAACTGCCCCAGGCAAAACAATTCTTGCATTTATGTACACAGGACCACTTCAGTCGTGTCCGACTCTTTGTGACCCTGGAGACTGTGGCATGCCAGATTTGTCTGTCAGGGAGGGAGGCGGTCTCCAGGCAAGAATACTGGAGTGTATTGGCCAATACTGGTTGCCATATCCTTCTAGATCACTATATTCCCTGCTGTCCTAGTTGCCAACTCCCCTCAGTACCAGGTACTGCCAGAATCCCGGCTAACCAAGCAGCTGACACCACCTCCACACCTGGCCCTCAAAGGGACAAACACATGTCCTCCAGAGAAGCCTCAGGAAAAAAAAAAACCCAGTGTATGACCTACATGCAGAGGTGGAAATAAAACCACAGTTGAAACCCAGGGGCAGTGTGGCTAAGGAAGAAGACCCAAAACCTTCCCACCAGCTGTACAAGTTACAGATTAAGTCCACATGATCAACAAGGCAGACTCTGTGTCTATGGAATATATAAAAGGTCATTGAGAGCTCCCACAAAAGAAAACGCACTAGTTTCGATAGCTATGGATATTGGCGGCAAGTACACATAGGAGTAAGACTAGATTAGAGTCTGAGCTGCCCCCACAGCAGGTCCAGAGATCAGCACAGTGTTGGAGGGCATCCTAGGGAGGTGAGGTGGACTCTGACTCCCAGCGAGAGAAAGGACTCTGACAGCACGGACTCAGAGAAAAACATTTATCATTTTTATGTTTTGACTTGTTCTGTAGATTATTTTGGATTTCTTTTTCTTTTTCCTTTTCTTTGCCCCTCTGTTGTAAATGTCGATTTTGTTGGCACTATGAAATCTAATTAAACTTTTGATTTATTTTTTCTCTTCTCAGTCACATTTTTAATTGCTGTTATAAATGTCTGCCTCTATGTTTGGTTTTTGAGTTCTGTGGAGCTTTCCTTTTTTTTTTTTTTTCTTTTAATTTTTTAAGCCTATTATTATGTTTTCTACCTTTATTTCTTTGTTTGTTTTTCCAACTATTATTTTCCCCTTGCTGTTAATCTTTAATGTATATAAATCTTCTCTATCTACTTCTATTTAACTATGTGTATCTATTCTTTTTTTTTTTCTTTCTTTACTTTCCTCTGAACATATTTGTTAGTTTTGTTTCCATTACTTTATTCCTAACTTGGCACCTTGCTTTCATTTCATTTTCCCGTTTGTGCTTTAGTTAGTTTTGTTCTTAACTGGTAGATATAATTTTTGATTTCCTTTGTTCACCTGAACAGTCTATGGCACTTTAGTTTAGTTGGTCTGATTTGACTTTGCTTATGGGTATATATGTATATGTGTATATTCCATTATTCTAACTATTTGTCTAAGCGTGCAACTTCCATTTGTCTGGGGTTTTTCTTTGGTTTCTCATTTGGGGGTGTTTGCTTTAATCTCAATTAATGACATAACAGACCACTTCTGGAATCTTCATTCTTGACCAGAGATGAATCCCTGAGCCTTTGGAGTGGGAGCACTGACTCCAAGACTCTAGAATACCAAAAAACTAGTCCCAGGGAGTATCAAAGAGTGATAACTCACACAAAGGAAACCAGGTGGATACAAGGTCTAGCATCACCAAACCACAAGTAGCACCCTGTGCTGTACACCTCATATCTAAATAACAAACAAACACAATTACAAACCAAATCATCAGCAGACAGGATTACTGGACTCAGCCTTGACCATCACAGGAAAAAACAAACAAAGAAACAAAACAAAACAAGCAAAAAACTCAGCAAAAATCTTACCCTGTAGGAAGCTTACACAAACCCCTGGATCAAACTTAGGAGGGCAAAAAACAAAAGGAAACAAGAATTCAGCCTTGAAGCCTAGGAAAAGGAAACCTCAAACACAATAATTTAAAAAAAATACAGAAAAGGCAGAGAAATGCTACACAAATAAACGAACAAATTAGAAACACAGAAGTCCAAATAAATGAAGAGAAAATAGGCAAACTACCTAAAAAAGAATTCAGAATAATGATGATTTAAAAAAAAAAAAGAAAACCTTGAAAACTAAATGGAAAGAATGCATGAATCAATTAACAAACACCTAGAAGAATTAAAGAATAAACATACTGAGACAAACAACAGAATTAATGAAATTCAAACACTCAGTTAGGAATCAATAGCATAATATCTGAAGCAGAAGAACGAATCAGTGACCTGGAAGATAAAATGATGGAAATAACTTCTGAAGAGGAGAAAGAAGCAAAAAGAATGAAAAGAACTGAGGACAGTCTCAGAGACCTCCGGGATAATATCAAACATGCCAACATTCAAAGTACAGGGGTCCCAGAAGAAAAAGAGAAAAAGAAAGAGTATGAGAAAACTTTTGAAAAGAGTAGAGTTGAAAATTTCCCCAATATGAAAAAGGAAATAGACAATAAAGTCCAAGAGCCACAAAGAGTCCCATACAGTATAAACCCAAGGAGAAACACACCAAGACACATGCTAATCAAACTAACAAAGACTAAACAGAAAGAAAGACTATTAAAAGCAGCAAGAGAGAAGCAACAAGTAACATACAAGGGAAATCCCATACATTTAACAGCTGATCTTTCAACAGAAACTCTGCAGGCCAGAAGGGAATGGCAGGACATATTTAAAGTACTGAAAGGGAAAAACCGACAACCAATATTATTGTATCCAGCAAGGATCGCATTCAAAATTGATGGAGAAATCAAACGCTTTTCAGACAAGCAAAAGTTAAGAGAATTCAGGACCAGTAAATCAGCTTTAAAACAAAAGTTAAAGGGACTTATAGAGTTAAGAAATATAAGACAAGGAAAAAGATCTGCAAAATCAACCCAAAACAATTAAGAAAATGGCAATAGGGACATACATATCAATAATTACTTTAAATGGAAATGGATTAAATGCTCCAAGCAAAAGACAGACTTGATGAACAGGAACAGAAACAAGACCCATATTTATGATGTCTACAAGAAACCCACTTCAGACCTAAAGATGCATATAGACTGAAAGTGAGAGGATGGAAAAATATATTCCATGCAAATGAGAAGCAAAAGAAAGCTGGAGTAGCACTCTTCATATCAGACAAAATAAACCTTACAATAAAGAAGATTACAAGAGATAAGGAAGGACATTACATAATGATCAAGGGGTCAACCCAAGAGGAAGACATAACAATTGTAAATATCTATGCACTCAACATAGGAGCACCTCAGTACATAAGACAAACACAGATATAAAAGAAGAAATTGACAGTAACACATTAATAGTAGGAGATTTTAACACCTTACTCACACCAATGGACAGACCATCAAAACAGAAAATTAATAAGGAAACACAAGTCTTAAATGATACATTAGATTAGATGGATCTCACTGATATCTTCAGGAGATTCTATCCAAATGCAAAAGAATACATTCTTCTTCTCAAGAATACATGGAACATGCTCCAGGAGAGATCACCTACTGTGTCACAAATCAAACCTCAGTTAATTTAAGAATATTGAAACCTTATCAAGCATCTTCTCTGACCACAACACTATGAAACTAGGTATCAATTACAAGAAAAAAACTAAGAAACACAAACACATGGAGATTAAACAACATGTTTCTAAATAAGCAACAGGTTATTGAGGAAATCAAAAGGGACATTTAAAAAATTCTAGAAAAAAATGACAATGAAGAGATGACAACTCAAAACCTATGGGATGCAGCAAAAGCAATTCTAAGAACGAAGCTTATAGCAATACAATCCTACCTCAAGAAATAATAAAAACATAGAATAGACAACCTAACTTTACACTTAAATCAACTGGAAAAAGAAAAAAAAAAAGCCAAAATTAATAGAAGGAAAGAAATCATAAAGAACAGAGCAGAAATAAATGTAAAATAAATGAAAAAAAAAACAATAATAAAGATTAATACATCTAAAAGCTGGTTCTTTGAGAAGATAAACAAAATTGACAAGCCTTTAGTAACACTCATCAAGAAAAAAAGAGAGAAGAATCAAGTCACCAAAATTAGAAATGAAAAAGGAGAGATTGCAACAGACAATGCAGAAATACAAAGGATTATAAGAGGCTATTATGAACAACTATATGGCAATATAATGGATAACCTGGAAGAAATGGACAGATTCTTAGAAAGTTCAGTCTTCAAAGGTTGAACCAGGAAGAGATAGAAAATATGAACAATCCTATCACAGGCACTGAAATTGAAGCTGTGATTAAAATAAATAAATAAATAAAAACAAAAAAACAAAAACTAAAACAAAAGCCCAGGACCAGATAGCTTCACAGAAGAATTCTATCTAACATTTAGAGAAGAGCTAATGCCTATTCTTCTAAAACTCTTTCAAAGAATTGTAGAGGAAGGAACACTTCCAAGCTCATTCTACAAGGCCACCATCACCCTGATACCAAAGCCAGACGAAGACAACACAAAAAAAAGAAAACTACAGGCCAATGTCACTGATGAAGATAGATGCAAAAATTGTCAACAAAATTTTAGCAAACAGAATTCAGTAACTCATCAAAAAGCTCATATAGCATGATCAAGTTGGATTTATTCCAGGGATGCAAGGATTCTTCAATATACATGAATCAAATAATGCAATACAGTATATTAAGAAATTGAATGATACAAACCATATGATAATCTCAATAGATGCAGAAAAAGTCTCTGACAAAATTCAGCACACATTTATGATTAAAACTCTTCAAAAAATGGGCATAGAAGGAACCTACCTCAAGATAGTAAAGGCCACATATGATAAGCCTACAGCAAACATTATTCTCAATGGTGAAAAACAGAAATCATTCCCCATAATATCAGGTACAAGACAAGGGTGTCCGCTTTCACCACTATTATTCAACATAGTTTTGGAAGTCCTAACTAAAGCAGTCAGAGATGAAAAAAGGAAATAAAAGAAATTCTGATAAAAAAGAGGAAGTAAAGCTCTCTCTGTTTGCAGATGATATGATACTGTACATAGAAAACCCTAAGATAGTATCAGAAAATTACTAGAGCTAATTAGTGAATTTAGCAAAGTGGCAGGATACAAAATCAACATACAGAAATCACTTGCATTTCTATGTACTGACAATAAAAAATCAGAAAGAGAAATCAAGGAATCAATGCCATTTACCATTGCAACAACAACAACAAAAAACTAAATATCTAGGAAAAAACTTACCTAACGCAACAAAAGAATTATACACAGAAAATTATAAGACAGTAATGAAAGGAACCAAAGACGACATAAACAGATGGAGAGCCATTACATGCTCCTGAGTGGTAAAAATCAATATTGTGAAAATGACTATACTACCAAACACAATCTATAGATTCAATGTGAATCTTATTAAATTATCAATGTAGTTTTTCACAGAACTAGAACAAAAAATTTTATAATTCATATGGAAACACAAAAGACCTTGAATAGAAAAAGCAGTCCTGAGAAATAAGAATGTGTCTGGAGGAATCAACCTTCCTAACTTCTGATTATACTACAAAGCTACAGTCATCAAGAAAGTATAGTACTGGCATGAAAATAGAAATGTAGAACAATGGAACAAGGTAGATAGCCCAGAAATAAACCAATGAACCTATGGGTACCTTATTTTTGACAAGGAGGCAGGAATGTACAATGGGGCAAAGACAGCCTCTTCAATAAATTATGCTGAGAAACCTAGACAACTAAATGTAAAAGAATAAAATTAGAACACTTCCTAACACACTATGGATTAAAGATCTAATGTGAGACCAGAAACTATAAAACTCTTAGGGGAAAACATAGGCAGAACACACTATGACAGAAATCAAAGCAAGATCCTCTATGACCCACCTCCTAGAGTAACAGAAATAAAAACAAAAGTAAGCAAGTGGGACCTGATTAAACTTAAAAGCTTTTGCACAGCAAAGGAAACTATAAGCAAGGTGAAAAGACAACCCCCAGAATGGGATAAAATAATAGCAAATGAAACAACTGACAAAGGATTAATTTCCAAAATACACAAGCAGCTCATGCAACTCAATGCCAGAAAAACAAACAACCCAATCAAAAAGTGGGAAAAATACCTAAACAGACATTTCCCCAAAGAAGACATACACATATGGTTGACAAACAAATGAAAAGATGTTCAACATCATTCATTTTTAGAGAAATGCAATGAAAACTATAATGAGATATCTCCTCACTCCAGTCAGAATGGCCATTGTCAAAATATCTACAGAAAATAATTGCTGGAGAGGGTGTGGAGAAAAGGGAACACTCTTGCACTGTTGGTGGGAAATGTAAATTGATACAGCCACTATGGAAGGCATTAGGGAAATTCCTGAAAAAAGTAGGAATAAAACCACCATATGATCCATCAGTTCCACTCCTAGGCACATATCCTGAGAAAATCAAAATTGAAAAAGAGAGAAATGTATCCCATTGTTCATTTCAGCACTATTTATAATAGGCAGAACATGGAAGCAACCTAGATGTCTATTGACAGAAAAGTGGATAAAGAAGTACTGGTGCATGTTCACAATGGAATATTACTCAGAAATGAAAAGGAACACATTTGAGTCAGTTCTGATGAGGTGGATGAACTTAGAGCCTATTATACAGAGTGAAGTGAGTCAAAAAGAGAAAGATAAATATCATATTCCAATGCATATACATGGAGTCTAGAAAAATGTTACCGAATAATTTATTTACAGAGCAACAGTGGAGAAACAGACATAGAGAATAGACTTATGGACATGGGGAGAGGGTAGGAGAGGGTGAGATGTATGGAAGGAGTAAGATGGAAACTTACATTACCATGTGTAAAATAGATAGCTAATGGGAATTTGCTGTATGGCTCAGGAAACTAAAACATGGGCTTTGTGTCAATCTAGAGGGATGGGATGGGGCTAGAGATGGGAGCGGTGCAAAGGGAGGGGATATATGCATATCTATGGCTTATTCATATTGAGATTTGACAGAAAACAAAATTCTGTAAAGCAATTATACGTCAATAAAAAATAAACTAAAGAATGCAAATATAAAAATATTTTATAGGCATTTTGAAAAGAAACAAGAAAGTCAAATGGAATGAAATTAAACTGTGGCACATTATTTGGGGAAGAGTGAATCCTATCCTTCAGTCAGTTCAGTCACTCAGTCGTGTCCGACTTTTTGCAACCCCATGGACTGTAGCACGCCAGGTTTCCCTATCCATCACCAACTCTTGGAGTTTGCATAAACTCATGTCCATCGAGTTGGTGATGGATCCAACTGTCTTATCCTCTGCTGTCTGCTTCTCCTCATGCCTTCCATCTTTCTCAGCAACAATGTCTTTTCCAAGGAGTCAGTTATTCGTGACAGGTGGCCAAAATATTGGGGTTTCAGCTTCAGCATCAGTACTTCTAATGAATATTCAGGACTGGTCTCCTTCAGGATTTGCTGGTTTCATCTCCTTACAGTCCAAGGGATTCTCAAGAGTCTTCTGCAACACCACAGTTCAAAAGCATCAATTTTTTGACACTCAGCTATTTTTATAGTCGAATTCTTACATCCATACATGACTACTGGAAAGACCATAGCTTTGACTAGATGGGCCTTTGTTGGCAAAGAGATGTCTCTGCTTTTTAACATGCTGTCTAAGATGTTAATAAATTTTCTTCCAAGGAAAAAGCACCTTTTAATGTCATGGGTACTGTCACCATCCACAATGATTTTGGAGCCCACTCCCCCCCCCAAAAAAAAAAAATCTCTCACTGTTTCCATTGTTTATCCATCTATTAGCCATGAAGTGATGGGACTGGATGCCATGAACTTAGTTTTCTGAATGTTGAGTTTTAAGTCAAATTTTTCACTGTCCTCTTTCATTTTAATCAAGAGGCTCTTTAGTTCTTCAGTTTCTGCCATAAGCGTGGTGCCATCTGAATATCTGAGGTTATTGATATTTCTCCCCACAATCTTGATTCTGGCTTGTGCTTCATCCAGCATTTTGCATGATGCACTCTGCATATAAGTTAAACAAGCAGGGTGACGATATACAGCCTTGACATATTCCTTTCCCAATTTGGAACCAGTAGGTTGTTCCATGTATATTTCTAAATGTTGTTTTTAGCCCTGAATACAGATTTCTCAGAAGGCAGGTAAGGTCGTCTGGTATTTCCATCTCTTTAAGAATCATCCTGCCATCACATCACATAAAACTATTCAACAATATGTCTTAAAAAAAAAAGAAGAAGAATTTTCCACAGTATGTTGTGATCCACACAGTCACATGTTTTAGCATAGTCAATAAAGCAGAAGTAGAAATTTTTCTGGAACTCTATTGCTTTTCTGTGATCCAGTGGATGTTGTATATTTGATCTCTGGTTCCTTTGGCTTTTCTAAATCCAGCTTGAACATCTGGAAGTTCATGGTTCACATTCTTTTGAAGCCTGGCTTGGAGAATTTTGAGTATTACTTTGCTCTTGTGTGAGATGAATGCAATTGTAAAGTAGTTTGACCATTCTTTGGCATTGCTTTCTTTGGTATTGGAATGAAAACTCACTTTTTCCAGTCCTGTGGCCTCTGCTGAATTTTCCAAATGTGCTGGCATATTGAGTGCAGCACTTTCCATACACCATCTTTTAGGATTTGAAGTAATTCACCTGGAATTCTGTTACATCCACTAGCTTTGCTCATATTGATGCTTCCTAAGGCTGACTTGACTTTGCATTCCAGGATGTCTGGCTCTACGTGAGTGATCACACCATTGTGGTTATCTGAGTCATGAAGATTTTTCTTGTATAGTTCTTTGTATTCTTGCCACCTCTTCTTGATATCTTCTGCTTCTTTTAGATCCATACCATTTCCGTCCATTGTGCCCATCGTTGCATGAAATATTCCCTTGGTATCTCATTTTTTTGAAGAGATTTCTAGTCTTTCCCATTCTATGTTTTCCTCTATTTCTTTGTATTTATCCCTGAGGAAAGCTTTCTTACCTCTCTTTGCTATTGTTGGAACTCTGCATTCAAATGTGTATATCTTTCCCTTTCCCATTTGCCTTTAGTTTCTCTTCTTTTCTCAGATATTTGTAAGGCTTCCTCAGACAACCATTTTGCATTTCTTTTTCTTGGGGATGGTCTTGATCACTGCCTCCTGTACAATGTCAGGAACCTCCTTCCATAGTTCTTCAGGCACTCTATCAGATCTAATCCCTTGAATCTATTTGTCACTTCTACTTAATAATCATAAGGGATTTGATTTAGGTCATGCTTGAATGGTCTAGTGGTTTTCCTACTTTCTTCAATTTAAGTCTCAATTTTTCAATAAGCAGTTCATTATCTGAGCCACAGTCAGCTCCCAGTCTTGTTTTTGCTGACTATATAGAGCTTCTCCATCTTTGGCCACAAAGAATATAATCAACCTGATTTCAGTACGGACCAACTGGTGATGTCCTCATTGTTATATCATTGTCCTCTTTGCATCATTGATGTCCTGATCATTGTTCTCATCATTGTTGTGATTATCTTATGCCTTATCCCTTACTGCACTGGGTTCCTAATCATAAAGTTTATGGCAAGTTTCACATGGTGTAGCATTTTCTTTTTAATTTTTCTTTCTGACAGTTTAAAAGTAAAATATGCTTATTGTATATGTGTGAGTGCACATACTATCAAGGTGTTGCCAAACTGTGCACAAATAGCTTAAAAGAGAATATCTTTTCAAGAGAAAACTGCCTTGCAAAAGAGAAAGCCAAAATTAAACCCAACCTATTTTTTACATTTTATCGAGGCAAATAAAATATTTGAAATAAATATATCAAAAGTTAAATTTTGATAAGCTGTTACTGAATAGCTACGATTTCCAAAAAATGTTGTTTCAAACTTCCCGTCCCCCTGCTAGATATTCAATTTGATTTGAAATAACGCTATGTTATTTTCTGATTTTTCTCAAGGAATATATTGACGTTCTCAAAATAAAGCGTATTTGCATTTCCTTTCACCTAAAAAATAACACATACATGGTACAGCACTCTTTAGGAGGAGGCAGGGAAAACTGAGAAATTAAAGGTACAATATGATAACTCCCAAAATGCTGGAATCACTGATACTTGTAAATCATGTTAGATGATAGGTCTTTCAGAAATGATCATGACATTAAACAAATAATACTATGGCTGTTGCAAGTATGAAGGGAAACAAATGATTCAGCAATGGTGATGGGCTCCTAAGCTCACTGTTTTTTTATGTCACTGAATCAAATTATGTTTGAATTAGCTACGTTGTAAGTTTCTACTATTTAGACAGCTGTTGATTCCTTGATATAAAATGATATGTTAATTTTATTTCACTATGCAAGTCACCAACATATGAGACAAAACATAGCATAATGGCCTTATTTGGCAATATGCATGGAGCTGATTAAGAAGTCAAAAGCATGCCAAAATTGTAGTTCCAGCTATCTAGCAGTTTGCTACATACTAGGTGGAATAAAAGATGAAGTATCAGCAAATTTCAAGACTAAGACAAAGAAGGCAGATATCTGGACAATGCACCCAGGAAAATTGGCTCTGGTAGGCAAAAATAGCTTTCCATACCTTCAAAACAGAAAACATAAGAGAGAATTAGCAAAAACATACTTTTAAACATATTCTCCCATTCTAAATCAATATATTTGGCCCTCTATGCTGTTTCCTAAGTGTATGTAGTATGAGATTAACAGAAGGAGATCACCTAGGAACATGACAGAAATTAAAATTCTTGGGCCTCACCCCAGATTTACTGAATCATAAACTCTGTGATCTAAGACCAACAATTTTTATTTAAACTAGCCCTCCAGATGATTCTGATACATGCTCAAGTTTGAGAGATACTGACTTAGAATATCATCAGTTATATAAATAAAGCTCTTCTTTCCCCAGTGTTTCTTCAATTACTATTATTTGTTTAACTAGGGCATTATTTAGATTCATTTATGTCTGAATTAAAAAAAAAATGAGTAAGAGGGAACAGGAACTAACATTTACTGATTCCAAATACTGTATATACCAAATGTTTATATGAGTGATTTCATCTAACTATATGTATATACTTTTTCATATATGAGTCTTCATGACAATCTAATGATCCTTATTGAGATATGCATAAACATATTTAATGGCCTATGATATCCAAAAATACCAGTTTTGAAAGCTAAACCATAAAAGCTAAGTGACTAAAATATTTTTCTTGGAGTTCACAAGTATCCCTTTAATTTTATTTAGATACATTCAATCACTTGTTTATAATTTTTGTAAATAACACATTAATATATTCATATGTCAAATAAGCAAATTGCAATGCTGTAGTAAAGTGAGCAGTCTCAAGCATTTTTTTTTTTTTTGCTTTACACCTTGGCCAGCTGGCTCACTATTCCTTGTGGTTCCTTTGAGGTATCTAGGTATATAAACCTTGGGCTTGAAATAAAATTATTTTCTTTGCTCCATAGCTACATGCACCACTAGCAGGTTAGTCCATTAGTTTCTGATCCAACACCTCTTTAATGAGCTTATTTTTCTGAGATTTTCTTGGCTTAAACATAAATTTCCCTTAAACCACTTTTTGTCCTTAATCCCTGATCTAATTTTTGATTAGTTGATATACTACTAAAGGCTGCAAAATACATAATATCATCTTTCTTTTCCCAATCTATTTTATCAAACAAATTCTACACATTACATTCTTGCCTCTTTCCAGAGTTAATGAAACATCTTATAACCTTTCAATCTAATTTAACATATTAGGTAATTAAAGTTTTATGTATGAACTACAATTATCTGCAGGGAATAATGTCCTATAACACAACAAAAATATAATTTGAGAGAAAAGGTATTAATTAACAAGCACTTTTTATCCACATTAGCATTTCTTATATTGTATCCCATAAGCACTCAAGAAGTATTCTTGGTTGGGGTGTTTTCGATGATTGAAGAGGAAACACTTGGTAAAACAAAATTTAAAAGATCTCTTTATTGGAGCATTTATTGGAATATTAAATATGCAAACATACATTGCAAATCTCTAAGAGGTATTACAACAAGCATCATTCCTCAAATCTATTTAATCACAGACTTATTTTTCTCTGAAATTCTAATCAAGTTTTACAGAATACAATTAGAAAAATCCATGCCTACACCATTTAGTTGAAATAATTTTAAACATAGTTTATTCTTACCTAATCATTTAATATCTTTGTATTTCTTGCTTCTCAAATAAGATCATAAGATATTTTGTAGATTAAAGTGAAAGTAACTCAGTCATGTCCAACTTTTTCTGACCCCATGGACTATACAGTCCGTGGAATTCTTTAGACCAGAATGCTGGAGTGGCTAGCCTTTCCCTTCTCCAGGGCATCTTCCCAATCCAGGAATCAAACTGGGGTCTCCCGCATGGAAGGCAGATTCTTCACCAGCTGAGCCACCAGGGAAGCCTAAGAATACTGGAGTGGGTAACCTATCCCTTCTCCAGGGGATCTTCCCTACCTAGGAATCGAACTAGGGTCTCCTGCATTGCAGTAGGGTTCTTTACAAACTGAGCTTTCAGGGAAGCCTCTTGTATATTAAAGAAGGGCATAAAATCTTTCTTATGTTTTCCCATTACTGCAGAGTAATTTGTTGTACAGAGATTATGGCACCTAATATCTAGAAAGCAAGTGACTTCACAAACAGTTCAATTAAATGTATTTTGAAAGCTGTTTATGCTGACCTTTTTATGTTAGGGCAAAAAATACCTAAAAGTAGTAGAAATTGGGGGACTTCCAATATGGCAGTCAGGTGAACTCCATGGAAGCACTTCCATGAAAAACTATTGAAAATTATTAAAACAAACAAAAATAACTATTTTAAGTCTCTGGGAATGGTCCTACAGACACACAGTCAATAAAGAAGCATTTACAATCTTTTAAATTGTACTGATAGCAGGAAGTGTTTGAACAGAGACTCTCTCCTGAATTCAGTGATATGGAAATTGCACTCTACACTTCTGAGGCAAGGAACAAAGGACTTCCTCTACACTAATTTCCCAGTAGGAGGGCTATCTTCCTGAAAGGAGCAAGATATCACCATTTATTATCTTGTACCCAGGCACCTATTGCAGAGGCCAAGCTCTGGGCAAGTGTGGCTGAGCGGTGAGGGATTCTTCTGCTGAGCCTCTAATCATTACAGGTAGAGGCTCTATCAATGGCTGTGGTTCTACTAACCATATGAACTCCAAGAGTCCTTTCTGTGTCTCCTGAGTCAGTGCTTCTATGCTGAATAAACGCAAAGAGATTCACAGACATAACATGCTAAAAATGATGAGCTCCAAAATCAAGAAGAAAATCTTGAAAGCAACAAGAGAAAAGAAAGTAGTTACTTAAAGTGAACTTCAATAAGATTAATATCTGCTTCCTCATCAGAAAAAAAAAAAGGAGGGGGGAGAGGGACCAGGAAGCTGTAGAATAACATATTCTAAAATGGTTAAGAAAAAATATGTCAAATAATAAAATATACAGTATATTTATCTTACAAAAATGAAGGTGAAAGAAAGATATTATCAGATAAACAAAAGCCAAAAGAATATGTCGCCAGCAAGCTCACTTCACAAGAAATACTAAAGGAAGTTTTTCAGGATCCAAGAAAATGACAAGACAGTAATTCTAATCCACATGAAAGTAAAAGAGCATTAATCTACTTGTACATTATAATTACAAAGATAATTATGTAATTATAAAACACAGTATAATTTCATGGTTCTCATATCTTCTCTAAAATTGATTTTAAAATAATTATACAAAACAGTATGTATGCAATATATTATTAGGCCTATAAAGTATAAAATACTCACTAATAACAGTGCAAAGGAGGTTGCTGGAGACAAAGATGTATCAGCCTAAGGAAATTAACCCAAAGGTTAGCTAAAATTCACAGAAACCAATTAAGAAAATTGGAAATAATAAATAAGATTAATCGTAACAAAAGCTTTAAATATGCACTTTCTCTGTTTCATCTATGAGATTATTTCAAAGACATAAACTATATAAAATAATATTCATAAGCATGAATTGTTGAGTTGTAGCACTTACAAATGTTTTATACATGACAGTAACACCAAAAAAAGGGTGAAAGAATAGATCTTCATAAGAGTAATGCTTTTCGGTGTGTATGCCCAGAAGTGGGATTGCTGGGTCATATGGCAGTTCTATTTCCAGTTTTTTAAGAAATCTCCACACTGTTCTCCATAGCAGCTGTACTAGCTTGCATTCCCACCAGCAGTGTAAGAGGGTTCCCTTTTCTCCACACCCTCTCCAGCATTTATTGCTTGTAGACTTTTGGATAGCAGCCATCCTGACTGGAGTGTAATGGTACCTCATTGTGGTTTTGATTTGCATTTCTCTGATAATGAGTGATGTTGAGCATCTTTTCATGTGTTTGTTAGCCATCTGTATGTCTTCTTTGGAGAAATGTCTGTTTAGTTCTTTGGCCCATTTTTTGATTGGGTCATTTATTTTTCTGTAATTGAGCTTCAGGAGTTGCTTGTATATTTTTGAGATTAATCCTTTGTCTGTTGCTTTGTTTGCTATTATTTTCTCCCAATCTGAGGGCTGTCTTTTCACCTTGCTTATAGATTCCTTTGCTGAGCAAAAGCTTTTAAGTTTAATTAGATCCCATTTGTTTATTTTTGCTTTTATTTCCAATATCCTGGGAAGTGGGTCATAGAGGATCTTGCTGTGATTTATGTCGGAGAGTGTTTTGCCTATGTTCTCCTTTAGGAGTTTTATAGTTTCTGATCTTACATCTGAAAGAGACAAGTGCACCCCAATGTTCATCACAGCACAGTTTATAATAGCCAGGACATGGAAGCAACCTAGATGCTCATCAGCAGATGAATGGATAAGGAAGCTGTGGTACATATACACCATGGAATATTACTCAGCCATTAAAAAGAATCCATTTGAATCAGTTCTAATGAGATGGATGAAACTGGAGCCCATTATACAGAGTAAAGCAAGCCAGAAAGATAAAGACCAATACAGTATACTAACGCATTTTTTTGGAATTTAGAAACATGGTAATGATAACACTATATGCAAAACAGAAAAATAGACACAGATGTACAGAACCCAATTTTGGACTCTGTGGGAGAAGGCGAGGGTGGGATGTTTTGAGAGAACAGAATTGAAACATGTATATTATCTAGGGTGAAACAGATCACCAGCTCAGGCTGGATGCATGAGACAAGTGCTCGAGCCTGGTGCAATGGGAAGACCCAGAGGAACTGGGTGGAGAGGGAGGTGGGAGGGGGACCGGGATGGGGAATACATGTAAATCCATTGCTGATTCATGTAAATGTATGACAAAAACCACTACAATATTGTAAAGTAATTAGCCTCCAACTAATAAAAATAAATGGAAAAAAAAAAGTAATGCTTTTATAGCTCACTAGAATTAAGCTAGTATCAGCCTGATTCTGTTAAGTTGAGATGTGTATGGTAAGTCCTAGAATAAACATTAAAGAAAGAACTCATAAAGATAGTGAAAAAAATTATTAATGAAAATGATACAATAGAAAATATTCACTGAACTAGAAATTGAAAGGAGTACTCTAGGGGGGAAAAAAGCATGATCACATAGAAAACAAACTGTGTAATTGCAGAAAATAAATCCAAATATATCAACAATAATACTAAATGTGATTGGATTAAATAATTAGACAAAGGTAAAGACTATTAGGGTAAGAGAGCAAGATCAACTATATGTTGTCTACACATAGATATGAATATACAAATAGATTGGAAGTAAAAGAATGAATTCCAGTTTAGCTATTTCAAATCCTTAAAGATGATGCTGTGAAAGTGCGGCACTCAATATGCCAGCAAATTTGGAAAACTCAGCAGTGGCCACAGCACTGGAAAAGGTCAGTTTTCATTCCAATCCTTAAGAAAGGCAATTCCAAAGAATGCTCAAACTACCAAACAATTGCACTCATCTCACACACTAGTAAAGTAATGCTCAATATTCTCCAAGCCAGGCTTCAGCAATACGTGAACCGAGAACTTGCAGATGTTCAAGCTGGTTTTAGAAAAGGCAGAGGAACCAGAGATCAAATTGCCAATATCTGCTGGATCATCGAAAAAGCAAGAGAGTTCCAGAAAGACATCTATTTCTGATTGATTGACTACACCAAAGCCGTCAACTGTGGACCATAATAAACTGTGGAAAATTTTGAAAGAGATGGGAATACCAGACCACCTGACCTGCCTCTTGAGAAACTTGTATGTAGGTCAGGAAACAACAGTTAGAACTGGACATGGAACAACAGACTGGTTCCAAATAGGAAAAGGAGTACGTCAAGGCTGTATATTCTCATCCTGCTTATTTAACTTATATGCAGGGTACATCATGAGAAACGCTGGGCTGGAAGAAACCCAAGCTGGAATCAAGATTGCCAGGAGAAATATCAATAACCTCAGATATGCAGATGACACCACCCTTATGGCAGAGAGTGAAGAGGAACTAAAAAGCCTCTTGATGAAAGTGAAAGAGGAGAGTGAAAATGTTGGCTTAAAGCTTAACATTCAGAAAACTAAGGTCATGGCATCTGGTTCCATCACCTCATGTTAAATAGATGGGGAAACAGTGGAAACACTGTCAGACTTTATTTTTTTGCGCTCCAAAATCACTGCAGATGCTGACTGCAGCCATGAAATTAAAAGACACATACTCCTTGGAAGGAAATTTATGACCAAACTAGATAGCATATGAAAAAGCAGAGACATTACTTTGCCAACAAAGGTCCGTCTGGTCAAGGATATTGTTTTTCCAGTGGTCATGTATGGATGTGAGAGTTGGACTGTGAAGAAAGCTGAGCACCGAAAAATTGATGCTTTTGAACTGTGGCGTTGGAGAAGACTCTTGAGAGTCCCTTGGACTGCAAGGAGATCCAACCAGTCCATCCTAAAGGAGATCAGTTCTGAGTGTTCATTGGAAGGACTGATGCTGAACCTGAAACTCCAATACTTTGGTCACCTCATGCGAAGAGTTGACTCATTGGAAAAGACCCTGATGCTGGGAGGGATTGTGGGCAGGAGGAAAAAGGGACAGCAGAGGATGAGATGGCTCTATGGCATCACCGACTCGATGCACATGAGTTAGAGTGAACTC
The DNA here is from genome assembly GCF_033118175.1 of Dama dama. Classification (NCBI taxonomy): domain Eukaryota; kingdom Metazoa; phylum Chordata; class Mammalia; order Artiodactyla; family Cervidae; genus Dama; species Dama dama. The sequence continues at coordinate 75,852,005 of NC_083714.1, forward strand.
CGGGAGTTGGTGATGTACAGGGAGGCCTGGCATGCTGTGATTCTTGGGGTTGCAAAGAGTCGGGCATGACTAAGTGACTGAACTGATTGAACTGACTGAAAAGAATGAATCTAATCCCAAAGAGGGGCAATGCAAAGAATATTCAAACTATAAGAACAACAAGTCAAAGACTTCTTCAGGTAGAGTTAGGTATAACCAGTAGTTTGAGTGAGAGTGCAGTCCTTTCCTTTTCCTTTTGGTACTAACTTCATAGATGGTATTTCACCTCACACTATAGTTCCACTCAACCAATGTTTGCTCTCTCCTCCTATGAATCATGCTCAAAGCCTACTTTTTTCTCCTTCATTATCTGTATTAACCTGTCCTCAGCTAGATGTTATCATCCCCAAGAGTAGTTGTATTTGGATAAAGGATGAATTTTGGAATAAAATTAATGATAAAATGAGAGTCATGTAGGAGTTTGTGTATGTATGTGCATGTGCACACATGTGGAGGATCCTCCAGGCATCACTAAAATTTCCACACAGATAAATATTCTAACAAGGAAGCTTGATCTTATATCTATCACACAGAAATTTTGAAGAAATTTACCTGTAAAGAATACTCCAGAATTTTTTGAAAGAAGTCAAAAGCTAACATAATCTAGAATTTAATATTAACAGACAATAATTTTTAACTTAAGCCCTCATATTAGAATTTAGTTTCATTTATTTCTCCTCATTACTCATTGGAAATATGGCATGGATGTATTTCATATACCTGATGATCCTTATTAAATAATTTTCTGATCTACTAACCTAAAGAGAATGTCATATGCTTTCATCACATGAACACAATGCAAACAAGCTGAAAGTAACAATTTTATTTTCTTCAGCACGATAATGTTACCATTCTCCCCAAAGTCAGAAAAACCATATCACTCTCATTTGTTTTCTTTATTTACAAAGACGACATCCTTAACTTGGACTACTATATCAGCCTTTGAACTAATCTCCTGTTTCCAGTATTCACTATTTCCTTACATCTTTCAATCTGGCATCATATCTACCTTCTTAACACACAGATTAAACCATATCAGTTTTCCTCCAAAACCTGTGATAATTGTCCGGTGCCTCTGTCATATAGTCCATTCTTTTTAGCATGAGATTCAGGGTGTGATTGTCAACCTCATTTTAATAAATTTATTATTTTATTATTATTATTTTTTTAATATCCGAATTGGGGAGACAAGTCACATATCCAAATCACTGTAGTACAAAATTATAAAGTTACATATGACACAGTGGGTAAAATTCAATCCCCCCCCCAACACATCTAGAAATCTGACTCCTGCTTATTTCCCTTGAAGATCCTGTAAGATAGTTGTAGGTTAAACAAAGTGGTGTACACCAAGCTAGAATATAAGACAGAACATGATATGTACAAAATTTTATAAAGTAATTCAAACAATAACTATTAATAAAAATAGATACAGGGTAATCTTGGAAAAGAGAAACTTGAACTGGGACTCAAAAAATGAGAAGAGTTTTACAAGAAGGTGAAAGAAAAGAGATAATTCGTGGTAAGAGAAGACAGGCTTGCTAAGGTCATGGTAATACATATAGAAAGGTGAGGGCAAATGTGAGGTGACGGCAGAGGAAAAGAGAGAAATAGTGAAGATGTTGAATCCATATGTATCTGTGTCTGCCTATAGCCCAAAACAAAATCAAAATGATTTCAGAGATTACCTATTGTATGTTCTCCCTTACCTTTAATCTCCATTAATACATATAGCCTACACATACTATATTATACATATAGTAGGATATATTAGGTGGAAGTTCATACCTCTTATCATATTTTTAAACATATGAATGAACTAAAATAACCAAGAATTAATGTTTTAAAGATTATCTTTAGCACAATTGTGGTCTCTTTCATTGCTAGTGACCTTCTCAAGTCTATTCTCATCATTTCAGCTAGGTGATAAGTATTTATCTATAAGCATTTATTTACCCCACAACATAACATAAAGTTCCATACACATAGTAGCTATTTAGTATGTAATAGCTTATTAAGCTTTGGGCTGAAAGTGAAAGTGTTACTCCTTCAGTAGTGTCTGACTCTTTGGGACCCCATGGACTATAGCCCACCAGGCTCCTCTGTCCATAGAATTCTCCAGGCAAGAATACTGGAGTGGGTTGCTATTTCTTTCTCCAGAGGATCTCGCCAACCCAGGTATTGAAGCCAGGTCTCCCACATTGCAAGCAGATGTTTTACTGTCTAGACTGAACCTATGTATCTGTCATCTTAATTCAGTTTAGTTCAGTTCTTTCGCTCAGTCGTGTCTGACTCTTTGTGACCCCATGAATTGCAGGACGCCAGGCCTCCCTGTCCATCACCAAATCCCAGACTTCACTCTAACTCATGCCCATTGAGTCGGTGATGACATCCAGCCATCTCATCCTCTGCCATCCCCTTCTCCTCCTGCCCCCAATCCCTCCCAGCATCAGGGTCTTTTACAATGAGTCAACCCTTCGCATGAGGTGGCCAAAGGACTGGAGTTTCAGCTTCAGCATCAGTCCTTCCAATGAACACTCAGGACTGATCTCCTTTAGGATGGACTGGTTGGATCTCCTTGCAGTCCAAGGGACTCTCAAGAGTCTTCTCCAACGCCACAGTTCAAAAGCATCAATTTTTCGGTGCTCAGCTTTCTTCACAGTCCAACTCTCACATCCATACATGACCACTGGAAAAACAATATCCTTGACCAGACGGACCTTTGTTGGCAAAGTAATGTCTCTGCTTTTTCATATGCTATCTAGTTTGGTCATAAATTTCCTTCCAAGGAGTATGTGTCTTTTAATTTCATGGCTGCAGTCAGCATCTGCAGTGATTTTGGAGCGCAAAAAAATAAAGTCTGACAGTGTTTCCACTGTTTCCCCATCTATTTAACATGAGGTGATGGAACCAGATGCCATGACCTTAGTTTTCTGAATGTTAAGCTTTAAGCCAACATTTTCACTCTCCTCTTTCACTTTCATCAAGAGGCTTTTTAGTTCCTCTTCACTCTCTGCCATAAGGGTGGTGTCATCTGCATATCTGAGGTTATTGATATTTCTCCTGGCAATCTTGATTCCAGCTTGGGTTTCTTCCAGCCCAGCGTTTCTCATGATGTACTCTGCATATGATTTAAACAACAAGGTGAGAATATACAGCCTTGACGTACTCCTTTTCCTATTTGGAAACAGTCTGTTGTTCCATGTCGTTCTAACTGTTGTTTCCTGACCTGCATACAGGTTTCTCAAGAGGCAGGTCAGGTGGTCTGGTATTCCCATCTCTTTCAGAATTTTCCACAGTTTATTGTGATCCACACAGTCAAAGGCTTTGGTGTAGTCAATAAATCAGAAATAGATGTCTTTCTGGAACTCTCTTGCTTTTTCGATGATCCAGCAGATATTGGCAATTTGATCTCTGGTTCCTCTGCCTTTTCTAAAACCAGCTTGATCATCTGGAAGTTCTCGGTTCATGTATTGCTGAAGCCTGGATTGGAGAATTTTGAGCATTATTTTACTAGCGTGTGAGATAAGTGCAATTGTTTGGTAGTTTGAGCATTCTTTGGGATTGCCTTTCTTAAGGATTGGATTGAAAACTGACCTTTTCCAGTGCTGTGGCCACTGCTGAGTTTTCCAAATTTGCTGGCATATTGAGTGCCGCACTTTCACAGCATCATCTTTAAGGATTTGAAATAGCTAAACTGCAATTCCATCACATCCACTAGCTTTGTTAGTAGTGATGCTTTCTAAAGCCCACTTGACTTTACATTCCAGGATGTCTGGTTCAAGGTGAGTGACCACAACATCATGATTATCTGGGTCATGAAGATCTTTTTTGCACAGTTCTTCTGTGTATTTTTGCCACCTCTTCTTAATATCTTCTGCTTCTCTTAGTTCCATACCATTTCTGTCCTTTATCAAACCCATCTTTGCCTGAAACGTTCCCTTGATATCTCTAATTTTCTTGAAGAGATCTCGTCTTTTCCATTCTGTTGTTTTCCTCTATTTCTTTGCATTGATTGCTGAGGAAGGCTTTCTTATTTCTCCTGGCTGTTCTTTGGAACTCTGTATTCAAATGCAAATATCTTTCCTTACCCACAGGTAAACTGCATGTCACTATAAAGAGTATGATCATTGAAAAAGAAAGAAGAAGATGGTGGAGGAGTAGGTTGATGTGGATTACATCTCTCTCCATGGATAAATCAGAAATACATCTTAAAACATAGAAGTGACGGAGGGGGAGCCAAGATGGCGGAGGAGTAGGACGGGGAGACCACTTACTCTCCTACAAATTCATCAAAAGAATAACTGAACGCAGAGCAAACTTCGCAAAACAACTTCTGATCGCTAGCTGAGGTCATCAGGCGCCCAGAAAAGCAGCCCATTGTCTTTGAAAGGAGGTAGGACAAAATATAAAAGATAAAAAGTGAGACAAAACAGCTAAGGACGGAGATCCGTCCCGGGAAGACTTAGGCGGCATTGCTTGGGGTAGGGTCCGGGCCTGAGTGCCCTGAGGACAATCGGAGGGAGCTTCTGTGAGTTGCCAACTTGAATTGTGGGAGACCAAAAGAGAGAGAGTAAATTAACCGGCCGGAACACACTGCCGGCCGTTCGCAGAACAAAGAGACAGAGAAAATCCAGAGAAGAGCTCGCAGGCTGTGGACTGGCCCAGCCCCGCCAGAGGCAGGAGGCAGGGGGGAGGGGAAGATCACGGCGAGACACAGGGCGCAGGCACCCGACCAGCGCGGGCGGGGACTGGGGCTGGGGACGCGGAGGGCAGAAGGCGCAGGCACCCGACTGGCGCCAGCGGAAACTGAGACTGGGTCAGTGGAAGGGAGTGGGCGCGCCACACCTGGGGAGAGTGTGCCCACCAAGCCCCTGGCTGCCTGGGCCGCTCTGACGGGGAAGGCACTAAGAGCAGACTGCAGCTCAATTCCAGAAAAATAAATGACCCAATCAAAAAATGGGCCAAAGAACTAAACAGACATTTCTCCAAAGAAGACATACAGATGGCTAACAAACACATGAAAAGATGCTCAACATCACTCATTATTAGAGAAATGCAAATCAAAACCACAATGAGGTACCATTACACTCCAGTCAGGATGGCTGCTATCCAAAAGTCTACAAGCATTAAATGCTGGAGAGGGTGTGGAGAAAAGGGAACCCTCTTACACTGTTGGTGGGAATGCAAACTAGTATAGCCGCTATGGAAAACAGTGTGGAGATTTCTTAAAAAACTGGTAATAGTACTGCCATATGACCCAGCAATCCCACTTCTGGGCATACACACTGAGGAAACCAGATCTGAAAGAGACACGTGCACCCCAATGTTCATCGCAGCACTGTTTATAATAGCCAGGACATGGAAGCAACCTAGATGCCCATCAGCAGATGAATGGATAAGGAAGCCGTGGTACATATACACCATGGAATATTACTCAGCCATTAAAAAGAATTCATTTGAACCAGTCCTAATGAGATGGATGAAGCTGGAGCCCCTTATACAGAGTGAAGTAAGCCAGAAAGATAAAGAACATTACAGCATACTAACACATATATATGGAATTTAGAAAGATGGTAACGATAACCCTATATGCAAAACAGAAAAAGAGACACAGAAATACAGAACAGACTTTTGAACTCTGTGGGAGAATGTGAGGGTGGGATATTTCAAAAGAACAGCATGTATACTATCTATGGTGAAACAGATCACCAGCCCAGGTGGGATGCATGAGACAAGTGCTCGGGCCTGGTGCACTGGGAAGACCCAGAGGAATCGGGTGGAGAGGGAGGTGGGAGCGGGGATCGGGATGGGGAATACGTGTAAATCCATGGCTGATTCATATCAATGTATGACAAAACCCACTGAAATGTTGTGAAGTAATTAGCCTCCAGCTAATAAAAACAAACAAACAAACAAAAAAACCATAGAAGTGCATGCAGAACACCAGTTGAGAGTGGACAGTAGTACTTGTCCAGTGGAAAAGAATATATACAACCACACAAAACTCCGTAGGATGAAGGAACTAGGGGGAAAAGCAGGAGTGTTAGCAGGACTGGATCTGCCCTCAGTGGGTGGGAGAAGTGAAACGGGTCTGATCCCCACACTGGGGCAATTGTCTGGGTCAGCAGAGAAATATTTAAGGCTGAGAGTGAAACAGCTGACCTGTAGCCTAAATGGAATGAGATTAATCAGTCCTTGCTGCATATATACCCCAGACAGGGGTGCAGGTCCCTGGAAAGTGCAGCATTTGGGAGCTGGAGTTTAGGGATTGTGGAGCAACCCCAGGACAAGGGCTGCAGTTGATTGCATAGAGACGGATCAAGGGGATGTGAAGGGAGGAGATTGTGGTGGGAAATGCATGTGGAGGAAAGCCTGGCAGCCATGGAAGCAAGGCAATACTGCTGAGTCACGTGTAGAGGGTGGAACCATGACCATAGCTTCTCTCTCCCGATAGGCCAGCATCAGCAATTGAACATTAGAGAGGCTGGCACATCAAACACCTGACTCACTGAAGTACGGAGTAGGACACCACCCAGGGTGCCCCTTTAAGTGCCTGACATGCGGATCTACAGAGAAGGACCCAAGGCACGGGAGTGGGGGGGCGGGGGGGAGGGCCTCTCTATGTGCCTGACGTGTGAAACAACAGAGAAGGAACCCAGGCAAGGGAGCCCTCTAAGTGCCTGAACAGGCTAAGCTATGGAGGGAGACTAGCTAAAGAGGTCTTCTGATCACCAGATACAGGAGACTGGAAAAAAGACTCTGATAGAATCATAACTCCTGGGGTGGAGGCAGTCCATGTCCCTGCACACTTTTTGTCACCAGGGTCCCTGCATGTCTAACAGCTGCATCACCATCACTCTCAACTCTCACTGGGACAGAGCTGCCACAGGCCAAGAAAAAAAAAAAAAAAAAAATATATATATATATATATATATATAGCATCTATGTGCACAGGTCTACTTTGGTCATGTCCAGGTCTTTGTGACCCTGTAGACTGCGGCCTGCCAAGGTTCTCTGTCAGGGGCATTCTCCAGGCAAGAATACTAGAGCATATTGGCCAATACTGATTGCCATATCCTTCTAGAACACTGTATTTCCTCCTGCCCTAGCTGCCAACTGCCCGGAGTACCTGATGCTGCCAGAACCCCTGAGAATCAAGCAGCTGACACCACCTCTGCACCTGGCCATCACTGGGGCAAACTCAAGTCCTCCAGGGCAGCCTCAGGAACAAACCCCAGTGGACGACCCACATGCAGAGATGGAAATAAACCACAACTGAAATCCAGGGCCAGTGTGGCTAAGGAAGAAGACCCAAAACCTTCCCACTAGCTGTACAAGTTGCAGATTAAATCCACATGCTCAACCAGGCAGACTCTGTGTCTATGAAATATATACAAGGACATTGAGAGCTCCCACAAAAGAAAATGCACTAATTATGATAGCTGTGGACACTGGAGGCAAGAACACATAGGAGCAGGACCAGATTAGAATCTGAGCTGGCCCCCAAATAGGTCCAGAGATCAGCACAGTGTTGGAGGGCATCCTAGGGAGGTGAGGTGGACTGTGACTATCAGCAAGGGAAAGGACTCTGACAGCAGGGACTCAGGAACAACATTTGTTATTCTTATGTTTTGACTTGTTCTGTAGATTCTTTTTGATTTTTTTTTTCTTTTTCTCTGCCCCCTATTGTAGTTTTCTATTTTATTGGCACTATGAAATCTAATTAAGCTTTTGAGCTTTTTTTCTTTTTCCCTCAGTCACATTTTATATTGTTGTTATAAACCTCTGTTTTTACGTTGGACTTTTGCATATCTGTGGAATTTTCCTTTTTTTCCCTCTTTTTTTAATTTTAATTTTTAAACGTATTATTTTTTCTACATTTATTTCTTTGCTTTACCTACTGTTCTTTTCCCATTTCAATTAATCTTTAATGTATTTAAATCTTCTCTATCTACCTCTATTTAAGTTTGCATATCTATTCTTTCTTTTCTTTCTTTCCTTTCCTCTCAACATTTTTGTTAGTTTTATTTTCATTGCTTTATTCCCCAATTGGCACTTTGCTTTAGTTTTGTTTTCCAGTTTGTGCTTTAGTTAGTTTTGATACTAACTGGTAGATATGATTTTTGGTTTCCTTCGTTTGCCGGTACTTTATTTTTGTTGGACTGTTTTGAGTTTGCTTATGGGTGAACATGTATATTTGTATATTCAGTCACACTTTTTACTGCTGTCATAAACCTCTGCCTCTATGTTCAGTTTTTGCAGTTATGTGGAGTTTTCCTGTTTTTTTTTTTTCCTCTTTAATTTTAATTTTTAAAACCTATTATTTTTCTACATTTGTTCATTTGTTTACTTTATCTCCTATTCTTTTCCCCTTGCTGTTAATTTTTAATGTAAATAAATCTCTATCTACCTTTATTCAACTTTGCATGTCTATGCTTTCTTTCTTTACTTTCTTTCCTGTCCTCTCAACATTTTGCTAGTTTTATTTTCATTGCTTTATCCCCCAAATAGCACCTTGCTTTAGTTTTGTTTTCCAGTTTGTGCTTTAGTTTTGATATTAACTGATAAATATAATTTTTGGTTTCCTTTGTTCACCAGGTCAATCTACTGGACTTTATTTTTTTTAGACAGTTTTAATTTTGCTATGTGTATATATGTAGATGTGTATATTCAGTCACACTTCTTATTGTTGTCATAAACGTCTGCCTCTATATTGATCTCTTTCAGTTCTGTGGAGTTTTCCTTTTTTTATTTCTTCTTTATATTTTTTTTCTTTTCTCTTTTTTATAATTTTAATTTTTTAAATATCTGCTCCGTGGAGTGCACCTCCAGCCGCAGCCACTGGTGGCAGAGAAACTGCAGCCTGGCCAGGGCTGCCTGGGGATTAGCCACATCCTGGTAGCAGAAGCCCCAGAAACGCTGGCATGCCATCTCGGAATCCTCTGGGGTGGCCTCGGGGTCCAAAGAGGGCAGACTCGGGGGACCCAGTGGGGATGGCATTGTGCAGGGAATCTTCTTGGAGCCACTTGTGAAAGGCGGAAGCCAAGCAAAACAGAGCCTAGGGCTCTGTGGAGCACTCCGTGGGCAACTGTGTCCCAGCCCTGAGGGTCCGCAGGGGGATGCACCCACATGGGGGCCTGTCCAACAGCCTGGACTGGCCTGACCCCCAGAGCTGGCCTTCCACAGACGCAGGGGAGACAGGGGTCCTCCAGGAGGAAGGGATGGCACCCCAGATGGAGGAGGGGCCCAACAAAGGCTTGGGGGGCGGGGCACCCTGTGCGTATCCAGTGACAGTGGGAGGGGCCTGCGTGCCATGCCAGGCTGCACTCACCCCACCACCCTGAGCCATTTCAATATTTTTAATTTTTTAAACTTATCATATTTTTCTATATTTATTCCTTTGCTTGCATTTCCTACTGTTCTTTTCCCCTTGCAGTTAATCTTTAATGTACATAATTCTTCATCTACCTCTATTTAACTTTGCATATCTATTTTTTCTTTCTTTATTTTCTTTACTTTCTTTCCTTTCCTCTCAACATATTTATTAGTTTTGTCTTCATTGTTTTATTCCCCACTTGGCACCTTGCTTTCATTTTGTTTTCCTGGTTGTGATTTAGTTAGCTTTCTTCTAAACAATAAAGAAAATTTTTGATTTCCTTTGTTCGCTGGGTCAGTCTACTGTACTTTATTTTGGTTGGACAGATTTGACTTTGCTTATGGGCTTCCCTTGTGACTCAGCCAGTAAATAACCTGCTTGCAGTGCAGGAGACATGGTTTTGATCACTGGGTTGGGAAGATCCCCTGGAGAAGGCAATGGCAACCCACTCCAGAATCCCTGCCTGGAAAATCTCATGGACATAGGAGCCTGGTAGGCTGCAGTCGATGGGGTCACAAAGAGTCAGGCACGACTAAGCAACTAACACTTATGGGTGTATAAGTATATATGTATATCCTATTTTTTAATTACTATTTGCCTGTTTATGTAACTGCCACTTGTTCCGAGGTTAATCTTTGGTTTATTGTTTGGCGGTATTTGTTTTAATCTTAATGCCAAAACAAAAAACTTATGGAATCTTCATTCCTGACCAGAGATTGAGCCCTGAGACTTTGGAGTGAGAGCACTGACTCCAAGCCCCTAGACTACCAGAAAATTAACCCTACAGAGTATCAAATAGTGAAAACTCACACAAAAAGAACCACTTGAATGCAAGATCCAGCATCATCCAACCACCAGTAATACCCTGTGCAGCAAGCCTCATCTAAACACAAACAAACAAAAACACAAACCCAATCATCAGCAGACAGGATTACCACTTCACTCAGTCTTGCACATCAGAGGAAAAACAAACACAGAAACAAAACTCAGCACAGATCTCATCCTATGTGAAGCTTACACAAACCACTGGACCAAACTTAGGAGGGCAGAAATCAAAAGGAAGAAAGAATTCAACCTTGAAGCCTGGGAAAAAGAGACCTCAAACACATTAAGTTAAAAAATAATAATAATTAAAAGGCAGAGAAATACTACACAAGTGAAGGAACAAATTAAAAACACAGAAGTCCAAATAAATGATGAGGAAATAGGTAAGCTACCTGAAAAGGATTTCAAAATAATGATAGCAAAGGTGATTAAAAAAAAAATTGGAAAAGAAAATGGAGAAAATGCAAGAATCAATTAACAAACAACTAGTGGAATTACAGAATAAACATACAGAGACAAATAACAAAATTATTGAAATTAAAAATACTCTGGAAGGAATCAATAACAGAATATCTGAAGCTGGAGAACAAGTCAGTGAGCTGGAAGATAAAATGGTGGAAATAAATTCTGAAGAGCAGAATAAAGTAGAAAGAATGAAAAGAACTGAGGATAGTCTCAGAGACCTCTGGGAAAATATCAGACATGCCAACATTTCAATTATAGGGGTCCCAGAAGAAGAGAAAAAGAAAGGGTATGAGAAAATTGTTGAAGAGATTATATTTGAAAATTTCCCCAACATGAAAAATGAAATTGTCATTCAAGTCCAAGAGTCACAAAGAGATCCATACAGGATAAATGCAAGGAGAAACATGCCAAGACACATACTAATCAAACTAACAAAGACTAAACACAAAGAAAGACTATTAAAAGCAGCAAGGGAGAAGCAACAAGCAACATACAAGGGAAATCCAATACACTTAACAGTTGATCTTTAAACAGAAACCCTGCAGGCCAGAAGGGAATGTCAGGATATATTTAAAGTACTGAAAGGGAGAAATCTACAACTAAGATTATTGTACCTGGAAGGATCTCATTCAACATTAATGGAGAAATAAACAGCTTTTCAGACAAACAAAAGTTAAGCGAATTCACTACCACCAAACCAGCTTTACAACAAATGTTAAAGGGACTTATATAGTCAAGAAATATAAGAGAAGGAAAACGATCTACAAAATCAATCCCAAATAATTAAGAAAATGGCAATAGGGACATACATATTACTAATTACTTTAAATGGAAATGGATTAAATGCTCTAACCAGAAGACACGGACTGGATGAATGGGTACAAAAACAAGACCCATATTTATGCTGTCTACAATAAACCCACTTCAGACCTAAAGATGCATATAGATTGAAAATGAGAGGATGGAAAAATATATTCCATGCAAATGGGAAGCAAAAGAAAGCTGGAGTAGCAATCTTCATGTCAGACAAAATAAACCTTACAAAAAGAAGATTACAAGAGATAAGGAAGGACACTACATAATGATCAAGGGATCAACCCAAGAGGAAGACATAACAATTGTAAATATCTATGTATCCAACATAGGAATACCTCAATACATAAGACAAACACTTACATACATAAAAGGAGAAGCTGACAGTAACACATCAATAGTAGGAGATTTTAACACCCTATTCACCCCAAAAGACAGACTATCAAAACAGAAAATTAATAAGGAAACACAAGTCTTAAATGATACATTAGATTAGGTGGATCTCATTGATATCTTCAGGAGATTCCATTCAAATGCAAAAGAACACACCTTCTCAAGTGCACATTGGACATGCTCCAGGAGAGACCACATCTTGGATCACAAATCAAACCTCAATAAATTTAAGAAAATTGAAACTGTATCAAGCATCTTCTCTGACCACAATACTATGAGACTAGTCATCAATTACAAGGAAAAAAAAAATTAGAAACAAAAACACATGGAGGTTAAAAAACACGTTTCTAAACAAACAACAGATTAATGAAGAAATCAAAAGGAAAATAAAAACATATCTAGAAACAAATGACAATGAAAAGATGACAACTCAAAACCTATGGGATGCAGCAAAAGCAGTTCTACAAGGGAAGTTTGTAGCAATACGATCCTATCTCAAGAAGCAAGAAAAACTGAATAGACAGCCTAACTTTGCACTTAAAACAACTGGAAAAAGGGGAATAAAAAAAATTGTAGGAGGAAAGAAATTATTGAGATCTGAGCAGAAATAAATGAAAAAGAAATGAAAGAAACAATAGTAAAATTAATAAAACTAAAAGCTGTTTCTTTGAGAAGATAAATAAAATTGACAAGCCTTTAGTGAGACTCAAGAAAAAAAGGACGAAGAATCAAGTCACCAAGATTAGAAATGAAAAAGGAGAGGTTACAACACACAATGAAGAAATACAAAGGATTATAAGAGACTATTATGAAAAGCTATAAGGCAATAAAATGGACAACTTAGAAGAAATGGACAGATTCTTAGAAAAGTTCAATCTTCCAAGACTGAACCAGGAAGAAATAGAAATTATGAACAACCCAATTACAAGCACTGAAATTGAAGCTGTGATTAAAACAAGCAAATAAACAAAAGCCTATGACTAGATAGCTTCACAGAAGAATTCTATCTAACATTTAGAGAAGAGCTAATGCCTATTCTTCTAAAACTCTTTCAAAGAATTGCAGAGGAAGAACAACTTCCAAGCTCATTCTGCAAGACCACCATCATCCTGATACTAAAACCAGACAAAGACAACACAAAAAAAAGAAAACTACAGGCCAATGTCACTGATGAACATAGATGCAAAAATTGTCAACAAAATTTTAGCAAACAGAATTCAGCAACACATCAAAAAGCTCATACAACGTAATCAAGTTGGGTTTATTCCAGGGATGCAAGGATTCTTCAATATACATGAATCAGTTAATGTGATACAATATATTAAGAAATTGAATGATACAAACCATATGATAATCTCAATAGATGCAGAAAAATGCCTTTGACAAAATTCAGCACCCATTTATGATTAAAACTCTTCAAAAATGGGCATAGAAGGAACCTACCTCAAGATAGTAAAGGCTATATATGATAAGCCTACAGCAAACATTATTCTCGATGGTGAAAAACTGAAAGCATCTCCCCTAAGATCAGGAACAAGATAAGGGTGTTCACTTTCACCTTTATTCACTGTTATTCAAAATAATTCTGGAAGTCCTAGCTATAGCAATAGGAGAAGAAAGACAAATGAAAGAAATAAAGATTGAAAGGGAAGAAGGAAAGCTCTCACTGTTTGCAGATGACATGATACTGTACATAGAAAAACCTAAAGATAGTATCAGGAAATTACTAGAGCTAATCAGTGAATTTAGCAAAGTTGCAGGATACAAAATCAATACACAGAAATCACTTGCATTTTTATATACTAACAATGATAAATCAGAAAGAGAAATTAAGGAATCAATGTCACTCACCATTGCAACAAAACAATTAAATATCTAGGAATAAACTTACCTAATGCAACAAAAGAGTTGTACATAGAAAATTATAAGACAGTAATGAAATAAATCAAAGATGACTTAAACAGATGGAGAGATATTGCATGTTACTGGGTAGGAAGAATCATTTTTTTTTGAAAATGACTATACTACCAAACACAGTCTACAGATTCAATGCAATCCCTATCAAATTAACAATGACATTTTTCACAGAACTAGTTCCAAAAAGTTATAATTCTTATGGGAACAAAAAAGACCCCAAAAAGCCAAAGCAGTCTTGAGAAGGGAGAATGGAGCTGGAGGAATCAACCTTCCTGACTTCAGATTATACTACAAAGCTACAGTAATCAAGACAGTATGGTACTGACACAAGAACAGAAATATAGACCATTGTAACAAGGTAGAAAGCCCAGAAATAAACCCATGCACCTATGGGAACCTTATTTTGACAAAGGAGGCAAGAATATACAGTGGGGAAAAGACAGCCTCTTCAACAAATGGTGCTAGGAAAACTGGACAGCTACATGTTAAAAAATGAAATTAGAACACTTCCTAACACAAAACACAAGTATAAAAACTAAATGGACTAAAGACCTGAATGTAAGATGAGAAACTATAAAATTCTTAGAGGAAAATATAGGCAGAACACACTGTGACAGAATTCAAAGCAAGATCCTCTACAACCCACCTCCTAGAATAATGGGGGAAAAAAAAGTAAACAAGGGGGACCTGATTAAGCTTAAAAGCTTTTGCACAGCAAATGAAACTCTAAGCAAGGTGAAAAGACAACCCACAGAATAGGAGGAAATAATAGTAAATGAAACAACTGAGAAAAGATTAATTTCCAATACAAACAATCACCTCAAAAAACTCAATGACAGAAAAACAAACCCAATCAAAAAGTGAAAAAATGACCTAAACAGATATTTCTTCAAAGAAGACATACAGATGGATAACAAACACATGAAAAGATGCTCAACATTACTCATTATTAGAGAAATGCAATGAAAACTACAATGAGATATCACCTCACTCCTGTCAGAATGGCCATCATTAAAATGTCTACAAACAATAAATGCTGGAGAGGGTGTGGAGAAAAGAGAACACTCTTGCACTGTTGGTGGGTGATGTAAATTGATACAGCCACTATGGAAGACATTAGAGAAATTCCTGAAAAAAGTAGGAATAAATCCACCATATGATCCATCAATTCCACTCCTAGGCATATATCCTGAGGAAACCAAAATTGAAAAAGAGAGAGATGTGTCTCATTGTTCATTGCAGCACTATTTATTATAGGTAAAACATGGAAGCCATCTAGATGTCCATTGACAGAAAAGTGGATAAGGAAGTAGTGGTACAGGTTCACAGTGGAATATTACTCAGCAGTGAAAAGGAACACATTTGAGTCAGTTCTGATGAGGTGGATGAATCTGGAACCTATTATACAGAGTGAAGTGAGTCATAAAAAAGAAAGACAAATATCATATTCTAACCCATATATATGGAATCTAGAAATACGGTACTGAAGAATTTACTTACAGCTAAGCAATGGAGAAACAGACATAGAGAATAGACTTGTGGACATGGGGAGAGGGGAGGAGAGGGTGAGATGTATGGGAAGAGTAACATGGAACCTTATATTACCATGTGTAAAATAGATAGCCAATGGGAATTTGCTGTATCACTCAGGAAACTCAAACAGGGGCATTGTATCAACCTAGAGGGGTTGGATGGGGAGGGAGAAGGAAGAGAAGTTCAAAAGGGAGGGTGTATATGTATACCTATGGCTGATTCATGCTGAGGTTTGACAGAAACCAACAAAATTCTTTAAAGCAATTATCCTTCAATGAAAAAATAAGTTAATAAAAACAATAATAAATACAAGAAAAAAAAAGAGTATGAGCATTGGAACTACGTCATACTATATAGTAGTGTGGCAATACTCAAGTCATACAAATTTTGGCCTTGAAAACATTCTCTGTCAACACATATTGATTCACTAATGAAATCATCATTCTAGCTAATAGAATTCTTTGGAGAATCCTACTTTATAGCTCAAAACTATTAATGACAGATAATCATTTTTTCTGAGTAATTTCCAGAACTATCTTTCAAAATATTTCTAACTCTTTCTTAAGAAATGCCAAAGACCTTTTCTACATATCCCAGGTGAATTACATGGTCCAAGTTGTAAAATCAGATCACAATCACAAAATTGTTTAGGTGCTTAAATATCTGAATTTCTTGAACACCTAGTTTATATAGCAAATGTATAGAAAAGAAAGCTAGAAGTATTGTAAATTAATATAGACATTTGGTACAAATTATCTTTGGAGAGTCATATAAAGAGACTAATCACAATGCAATGGGGAAAATTAGATATTGTTTTGTAGAGCTAAATTAGGTGAATGTTTCACCTAAATTTTGAAGAATATAGATGACAGGGTATGTGACAGACAGAATTACATACGCAATGACATAGGAACAAACTACATTCAGAGAAAAATGAGCAAAATAAGGTAAATTGAGAAATAAATTATGAAAAAATAAGAAATAGGATTAGTAAATTTGGAACCTAGAGTACAATTGAAAGTGACAGTCGCTCAGTCATGTCTGACTTTTTGCGACCCCATGGACTATTCAATCCATGGACTTCTCCAGGCCAGAATACTAGAGTGGGTAGCCTTTCCATTCTTGAGGGGATCTTCTCAACCCAGGGATTGAGTCCATGTCTCCCACAGTGGAGGCAGATTCTTTACCAGCTAAGCCACAAAGGAAGCCCAGAATACAATTAGAGAAGGCCTATGATAAGAAGTTTGGATTTCATTGATACCTGTCTTCAATACAGTGCACTACAGAGATAAAGGGAAAAAAATCTACGTGTAAATCTATGGCTGATTCATATCAATGTATGACAAGACCCACTGAAATGTTGTGAAGTAATTAGCCTCCAACTAATAAAAAAATAATAAAATAAAACAATTAGGTAATATTAAAAAAAATCTAAATATTGGGTTGAACAAAAAGTTGTCTTGGTTTTTTTCCACAAGCTGGCTCAAAACATTTGAACCAACTTTCTGGCCAACCCAATATATGTTGTTTGCAGTTAACACACATATACTAAAAGCAAAATAATGTGTATATATACATATACATACACACACACACACACACACATATATATATATCAGACGCTAATCAAAGTAAAACTACTGTATCTCAATTAAAATCAGAAAGAATAGACAAAGGCAGCATAGCAATATTGTAACTCCAAAGGTTATTAAATAGTGAGGGAAGATTAAAAAAAATAGCCTTAAAACTATAAATCCACTATCATCGGGAAAATCTCAACATTTATCATTGTTTATTGATAGGCTAAATAGACAAAATCATCTGAAAAACACAAGTAATGAATTTATGGACAAACATATGGAGATTTATGTGAACAACAATGTGAATAGACCACTTTTTAAGTACCCATGGAATATTTACAAAAATTGATCATGCACTAGATACTTCAAAAATATTTTCATGAATGTTTTTCAAAGTTAGCAAGGGAAGAACAAGATCACAATGTTTTTGAAGAGATAGCTAATGAGAATTTTTGGTGGAGCAATACTTAGAGATAAAGTTACAACACAGAAATACTCTAGAATTTTGAAGCTCAGAATTTAAAAAGCTGTGGCTCACCTAGCAGTAAAAAGAAAATGAAAACAATTGTTAAAGGAAACCAAAAATGGATTCAGTTCATCCATGCTAAAAATGTCTGGTGTCTTTCACTTTTCCTCCTAGACTTTATTTCCCAAACCTTAAACCATTTAGGTTTCCCTGGTGGCTCAGAAGGTCTGAAGTTACTTCAAAATATTTCATATTCTTCAAGATTCATAGAAGTCAGCATTAACATTAGATTATACTGAAGTGGATACAGATATTTATTGTAAGTAAAATCATAATAACATTTACTATTTGCTGAGTGTTGACTAGTTGAAAGATATTGTGGGAAATGTTCTTTGAATGCATTCTCTCTTAGTTCTCATAAAATCACAGTATAGGTAATACCATCTTCATTTCACAGATGATGAAACTGAGTCTTGAAGAGATTAAATAACTTCACTAATGATACAGAAAAGAAAGACATGGTTAATCCAAGATTTATACCCAATCCAAAATTGTAACTCTTAAACAATTACTGTCAGCATGCTTGCACTTTAAAATAAACTATAGTGCAATGTGTTGTGTATTAATTTATGATATTCACAATCCATTAAACTGATTTTAAATAACGTGTGTCTGTAAACACAGCTTTCAGCTATGCTATCAGTTTAATACAGTTCAGTTGCTCAGTAGCATTCGATTCTTTGCAACCCCATGAACTGCAGCACGCCAGGTTTCCCTGTCCAACACCAACTCCCAGGGCCTACTCAAACGCATGCCCATTCAGTCAGTGATGCCATCCTGTGTAGTCCCCTTCTTAACACGCCATCAACCTTTCCCAGAATCAGGGTATTTTCAAAAGAGTCAATTCTTCTCATCATGTGGCCAAAATATTGGAGTTTCAGCTTCAGCATCAGACCTCCCAATGAAAACTCAAGGTTGAACTCCTTTAGGATGGACTCATTGGATTTTCTTGCTGCCCAGGGGACTCTCAAAGAGTCTTCTCCAACACAACAGCTCAAAGACATCACTTATTCAGTTCTCAGCTTACTTTATGGTCCAACTCTCACAACCATACATGACTACTGGAAAAACCATAAATTTGACTAGACAGACCATTGTTGGCAATGTAATGTCTCTGCTTCTTAATATGCTTGTCTAGGTTGGTCATAACTTTTCTTAAAAGGAGCAAGCTTCTTTTAATTTCAGGGCTGCATTCACCATCTGCAGTGATTCTGCCCACCCCCCCCCCCCCCCCCGCAAATAAAGTCTGTCACTGTTTCCACTGTTTCCCCATCTATTTCCCATGAAGTGATGGGACCAGATGCCATGATCTTAGTTTTATGAATGTTGAGTTTTAAGTCAATATTTTCACTTTCCTTTTTTAACTAACATCAAGAGGCACATTAGTTCTTTGCTTTCTGCCATAAATGTGGTGTCACCAGCATATTGATATTTCTCCTGGCAATCTTGATTCCAGCTTGTGCTTCATCCAGTCCAACATTTTGCATGATGTATTGTGCATATAAGTTAAATAAGCAGGGTGACAAAACACAGCTTTGACACACTCCATTCCCAATTTGGAACCAGTATGTTGTTCAAAGTCCAGTTCTAACTTTTTCTTTTTGACCTGAATACATATTTTTCAGGAGGCAAGTCAGGTGGTCTGGTGTTCCCATCTCTTGAAGAATTTTCCATAGCTTATTGTGATCCACAAAGTCAAAGGTTTTGGAATAGTCTATAAAGTCAAAATAGACACTTTTCTGGAACTTTCTTGTGTTTTCAATGATCCAGCAGATGTTGGCAATTTGATCTCTGGTTCCTCTACCTTTCCTAAATACAGCTTAAACATCTGGGATTTTATGGTTCATGTACTATTTAAACTTGGCTTGGAAAATTTTGAGCATTACTTTGCTAGCGTGTGAGATGAGTGCAATTGTAAAGTAGTTTGAGCATTTTGGGACATTAATTTTCTTAGAGACTGGAATGAAAACTGAACTTATCCAGTCCTGTGGCCACTGCTGAGTTTTCCAAATTTGCTGGCATATTGAGTGCAACACTTTCACAGCATCATCTTCTAGGATTTGAAATAGCTCAACTGGAATTCCATCACCTCCACTAGCTTTGTTGCTAGTGATGCTTGATAAGGTCCACTTAACTTTGTATCCCAGGATGCCTGACTCTAGGTGAGTGATCACACCATCATGATTATCTGGGTCATGAAGATCTTTTTTGTATAGTTTTTCTGTGTATTTTTGACAAGTTTTCTTAATATATTCTGCTTCTGTTAGGTCCAAGTCATTTCTTTCCTTTATTGTGCCCAACTTTGCATAAAATATTTTCATGAAATATGCCCTTGGTATCTCTAATTTTCTTGAGAGATCTCTAGTCATTCCCATTCTATTGTTTTCCACTATTTCTTTTCACTGATCACTTTGGAAGGCTTTCTTATCTCTCCTTGCTATTTTTTGAAACTCTGAATTGAAATGGGTGTATCTTTTCTTTCCTTCTTTGCCTTTCTCTTCTCTTCTTTTCATAGCTATTTGTATGGTCTCCTCAGACAACCATTTTGCCTTTCTTTTTTTCTTGGAAATGGTCTTGATCTCTGCCTCCTATACAAAGTCACAAAACTGCATCCATAGTTCTTCAGGCACTCTATCTATCAGATGTAATCACTTGAATCTATTTTTCACTTTCACTCTAAATCATAAGGGATTTATTTAAGTCATACATGAAAGGTGTAGTGGTTTTCCCTATTTTCTTCAATTTAAGTCTGTATTTGGCAATAAGGAGTTCATGATCTGAGCTGCAGTCATGCCTCATCTTGTTTTTGCTCACTGTATAGGGCTTTTCCATCTTTGGCTGCAAAGAATATGATCAATCTAATTTTGGTATTGTCCATCTGGTAATGTCCATGTGTAGGGTCTTCTCTTGTGTTGTTTGAAGAGGGTGTTTGCTATTGACCAGTGCGTTTTCTTGGCAAAACGCTATTTGCCTTTGCCCTTCTTCATTCTGTACTGCAAGGCAAAATTTGCCTGTTACTCCATGTTTTTATTGACTTCCTACTTTGGCATTCTAGTCCTCTATAATGAAAAGGACAACTTTTTTTGGTGTTATTTCTAGAAGGTCTTGTAGGTCTTCCTTGAATCATTCAACTTCAGCTTCTTCAGCATTACTGGTCAGGGCATAGACTTGGATTACCGTGATATTGAGTGGTTTGCCTTGGAAACGAACAGAGATCATTCTCTCGTTTTTGATTTTGCATCCAATTACTGCATTTTGGTCTCTTATGCTGAGTAAGATGGCTACTCCATTTTTTAAGGGATTATTGCAAACAGTAGTAGATATAGTGGACATCTGAGTTGAATTCAACCATTTCAGTCCATTTTAGTTCACTGATTTCTAAAATGTCGATGTTCACTCTTTCCATCTCCTATTTGACCACTTCCAATTTGCTTTGATTCATGGACCTAACATTTCAGGTTCCTATGCAATACTGCTCTTTACAGCATTGGACTTTACTTCCATCACCTGTCACATTCACCACTCGGTGTTGTTTTTGCTTTGGCCACATCCCTTCATTTTTTCTGAAGTTATTTCTCCACTGATCTTCAGTAGCATATTGGGCACCTACTGACCTGGGGAGTTCATCTTTCAGTGTCCTATTGTTTTGCCTTTTCATGCTGTTCATGGGGTTCTCAAGGCAGGAATACTGAAGTGGTTTGCCATTTTATAATCCAGTGGACCACCCTTTTGTCAGAACTTTCCAACATTATTTGTCCATTTTCAGTGACCCTACAGGTTATGGCTCATAGTTTCATTGAGTTAGACAAGGCTGTGGTCTATGTGATAATATTGGGTAGTTTTATGTGATTGTGGTTTTAATTCTGTCTACCTTCTGATGGAGAGGGAGAAGAGGCTTATGGAAGCTTCCTGATGGGAGAGACTGATTGAGGGGGAAACTGGGTGTTGTTCTGATGGGAAACACCATGCTCAGTAAATCTTTCATCCGATTTTCAGTTGAAGGGTTGGGCTGTATTCCCTTCTTGTTATATGACCTGAGGCCAAACTATGGTGGAGGTAATGAAGATTATGGTGGCCTCCTTCAAAAGTTCCTATGCATGAACTGCTACAGTCAGTGCCCCCAACCCTGTAGCAGGCCACCACTAACCGATGTCTCTGCCGAAGACTCCTGGACACTCACGGCAAGACTAGCTCAGTCTCTTGTAGGGTGTTTGTGCCCTCCCAGAGTCTGTTTCCCCAGTCCTGTGTAAGTTCTGGTTGGTCTATGGTGGGTTAATGGCAACCTCCTCCAACAGGGCTTATGCCATACCCAGGTCTACCGCACCCAGAGCCCCTGCCCCTGCAGCAGTCCACTGCTGACCCATACCTCCTCAGGAGACACCCAAACACAGCTCTGTCTCAGTCTCTGTGGGCACTCTAAACGTCTCTGTGTGAGTGCTCTGAGCATCTCTGGCATGTATAGGGTTTGATTCTAAACGTGATTTCACCCCTCCTACCATCTTGTTGTGGCTTCTCCTTTGCCCTTGGATGTGACGTATCTTCTCAAAGTTGTTCCAGTGCCATGCAGCCTTAGCTCCAGCTATACTAATCCTTGCCTAATTTCAATATTATTGGTTTATACACACTTTCTGAATGCTATTTACCCATTTTTGAGTTAGCTTTCAATACTTAAATTATCTTCATACTTTCAAGGATGCTTATTTCTTGGTTTCCAGAATAGGGATGAAAGTCGTCAAATGAAACCTGGCAATGATTGATCATTTGGAATATTATTTATGTAACCAAGTAACACACAGACTCCATGTATTTTTCTACTCTCTCAACCTTACCATGATATAGTCTTGAGAGCATCAAGCACCAATTACAGAAGAAGAAAGGAGATACCATGGAAATATTGAATAAAGATTAAAAAAAATAAATAAATAGAAAACCCATAAGGTGAAGAAAATAATGGGAGAAGTAACACTGGGGCTGGGTGAAATTCACCTTCTTACTTCTATCCCCCTTTGTTGAACATATCATAAGGCTTAGGCTCAGGAACTTTAGTAGCAATTATAGTACAAAACTAAAAGAGTTGGGATTACTGAGGGCTTATGGGGCTGGACCATTAACTTGCAAGGCACCTTAGACCATGGAGAGAAACATGGGTCAGCCAGGCAAATACTGGGGTCAAGAAAGCAGAAAGTGAGAAACTTTAAGATTTGTTCTAGGCTTGTCAAGGGTAACAAAAAGGGTCCTACAATTTCCTTTCTAGGACACCTGTCATGAGAGAAGAAGCAGGAAAGTTTTTTCACTTCATCATCTGTTTGTTCATTCATTAAATGTATTACAATAAATTATATTTACTGAATAGGAGTCATTTTTCTAGGGTAAAGAGATAAAAGGTAACTAACTGGGTCCATAATTTAAGTCTTTATACACAAGAAGCCAGATTACAGATGACTCCAAATCAAGAAGGTTTTTTTGTTTTGTTTTGTCTTGTTTTGTTTTGTCTGGTTTTGTTTTGTCTTGTCCAACCACATTTTGGACTCATTTACATTGATTATGGTAACAATCAAGTTAAGCATTTCTGCATTTAAATTATATTCATCCTTGTAGCTTGGCATGTTTTCCTTCACCTTTCTTTATATATCTCCTCTATAATTTAAATACAAACTACATCTATAATTATAAGAATGGGCCAGTTTTGAGAATGGTCAGCTAATATACAAAGTGAGTTAAAACCTTAGAAAACACCAAGTTGAATTATAGTCATAGTGGCCATATTTTCCTTTTTGTGAATAAAAATCCAGGTGGTTTTTTTTTTTTTTTTTAAATAAAAATACTTCTATAATACTGAAATCAGACTTGGAGCTATAGAACATTTCAATGGTTTACAAGGACAGAAAACTTGACTATTTCAAGGGTTTAGTTTAGGAAAGGTTAAGATATTTTGACACCTCTAAGGGTGCACATACATGATTCGTCTCAAATGTATCCTGCATAGTACATACAGCTACTCAAATATCCAGGGAAGAATGGTGGAGTGGTTTTCATGCATTTGCATTTACATTAGCTACTGACTAAACACTAAGACTGGATGATGGCTTTACCATATATAATGTTCAAAGAACATATAGAAATAAAGAAACTTTATAACTGGAGTAGATATTTGGATAGAACAGTTTACATGACTTGTCCAGGATCACTTAAGTAGCTAATGTTAGACCAAGGATTAATAACTATTAATTACCACATATCCTATGAAACCACTGCATCAGTGTGAGATCTTTCTAAACTTCTATTTCTCTTGAGCACTAACTTTAGTTTGGACCCCATTCATAATGGAAAATCCAATTATATTTCATTCTTTGTTAAAATTTGAAGTCATAATTTCCATAAATTTAGTTCCTCTTAAAATAAGCCAATGAAAAAAAAATAAATTGTCTATTCACTATGTGCACTTGAAGATTTTCTATATATAGTTACAGATCATATATCTGTTGTTTGTTCTGTATTTGTAATTCATTTTCCCATTGCACATATTAGAGCTGTATCCACAGAAACACAACACATTTCACTTGTGTGTCAAACAATAGTGATTTTGCTGCTCTTAGTAGATGTCTTTTATTTCCATGATGCTTAATATTTATTTAATTCTCATATAATGTCAGAATATTAAACAAGTGATATTATTGCTAATTCAGAGAAAGAAATAACAAAGAATCTAAATAAGCTTAATACTCAGAGGCACCAGCTTTACTTCCAGAAAAAAAAAACTGCTGAGGAAATTTTTCAGTATTCAAATGACACACAGTGTGCTTGGTGAAGTGGGAACGCTTCCCTCCCCCTTCTCTCACCTCTGTTTCTATCTCCAAACTGTGACATATGCCAAGTTCAAGAAGAGAACCATGAACTGTAGCTTGTAACCTACATATAGCTGTCAACACCAACACTTGTTCTGAGACTGTCTATACACCAAAAGTAGGACAGAACTAGGTGGTTGGAAATTTTGAACAAGATCTTATTTTAATGCCATCAAATTTTAAGTTTTAATTTACCTGTAAAATTACATAATTTGAAGGCCACTGCTTTGATTAATCCATAGAAGCAGGGCTAGTATAATTTCTTAATAAACATTTTCCCACCCTGGAAAACACCAGCAAACAGAACTGTGTGGATCATCATAACTCCTTGGTGAATATACACTATCATCATTATCCTTTTGAAACCTCTGGAGAGTTTTATCTCTGTTGGGTAAGGGTGGCCTAATTTGAAACTTCATATTTCTGCATATATATATATATATGTATATAATTTTTGTAAGACAAAAACATTCATACTACTTTTAAAAATTAGTACAAGAAACTGCATTACATGCAGGACAGTTGGCTTGTCATAGTATTTCATTTGAGTAAAATCTATAAAACTACCAGATATTTTTAACTCTTTAATAGAAAACTGAAGTAGAAAAGCAATGTTAAAAAAGCAACAAGTCTACAGTTATAGAGTTTTTTGTTTTTGTTTGTTTGTTTGTTTGTTTTTTTCTCAGAAAATTACAGACCAAATAAGGTTACAGAGAAAATGAATAAGATGGGTGTTAAGATTGAGTTTATAAATAAGTATATTACTTTGAACATATCAGAAAGCACGCATTATTCCACCAGGGAAGCCCTTATTAAAATTAATTATGTACAAAGCCACAGAGGAAACTAGAAATTAAACAAAAAGAAGACAATAAATACACTGCATAGTAGAAAATTAAAAACAAACAATATAACAAATCACACTCTGGTATATAACTCCTGGACTAAAAAAGGAGGACTTTGCCTGTGAGTGTCCAGGAGTCTCTGGAAGAGATGTGGGTTGATAGTCAGGGGCACTGAATACAACATTCCTGGGAGCTGTGTGTGTACACTGGCATCAGTCCTTTTGAAGGAGGTCACCTTTACCCCAGCACAGTTTGGCCTCAGGCCAAACTACAGGGAGGGAAGAAAGAAAAGTGAAAGTGAGGTCGCTCAGTCGTGTCCAACTCTTTGCGACCCCATGGACTGTAGCCCACCAGGCTCCTCTGTCCATGGGGTTTTCCAGGCAAGGATACTGGAGTGGGTTGCCAGTTTCTTCTCCAGATCTTCCTCCCAGGGGTTGAACCCAGGTCCCCCACATTGTAGGCAGATGTTTTATCCTCTGAGCCACCAACGAAGTCTCACAGGGAGGGAAAACCTCAAAAATTCAGCAGAAAATTGGATTAAAGATTTACTAAGCATGGCACCGCCCACCAAAACAAGATCCAGTTTACTCCACAGCCATTCCTTCCCATCAGGAAGCTTCCATAAGCCTCTTATTCACATCTATCAGAGGGAGACAGAATGAAAACCACAATAACAGAAAACAAACCAAACTGATCACATGGATCACAACCTTGTCCAACTCAACAAAACTATTAGCCATGTCGTGTAGGGTCACCCAAGACGGACGGGTCATGGTGGAGAGTTCTGACAAAACGTGGTCTACTGGAGAAGGGAATGTTAAACCACTTTAGCATTCCTGCCTTGAGAACCCCGTGAACAGTATGAAAAGAAAAATATATGACACTGAAAGATGAATGCCCCAAGTTGGTAGATGTCTGATACGCTATTGGAGAAGAGCAAAGAAATAGCTTCAAAAGAAATGAACAGGCTGAGCCAAAGTGAAAACAATGCCCAAGTATGGATGTGTCTGCAGACGAAAGTAAAGTCTGATGATGTAAAGAACAGTACTGTATAGGAACCTGGAATTTTAGATCCATGAATCTAGGCAAATTGGAAGTGGTCAAATGGGAGATGGCAAGAGTGAACATTGACATTATACGAATCAGTGAACTAAGATGGACTGGAATGGGTGAATTTAATTCGGATGTCCACTATATCTACTACTGTGGGCAAGAATCCTTAGGAAGAAATGCAGTGGCCCTCAGAGTCAGCAAATGAGTCCAAAATGCAGTAGTTGGGTGCAATCTCAAAAATGATAGAATTATCTCTGTTTGTTTCCAAGGCAAACCGTTCAAAATCACAGTACCAAGTATATGCCCAACTACTAATGCTGAATTTGAACAGTTCTAAGAAGACCTACAAGACCTTCTAGAACTAACACCAAAATAAGATGTGCTTTTCAGCATAGGGCACTGGAATGCAAAAGTAGGCAGTCAAGAAATACCTGGAGTAACAGGCAAATTTGGCCTGAGAATTCAAAATGAAGCAGGTCAATGGCTAACAGAGTTATGCCAAGAGATTGCACGGGTCATAGCAATCACCTCTTCAAGAACATAAGAGGCAACTCTACAAATGGACATCACCAGATGGCCAACAGTGAAATTAGGCTGATTATATTCTTTGCAATCAAAGATGGAAACTCACTATACAGTCAGCAAAAGTAAGACTGGAAGCTGACTGTGGCTCAGATCATGGACTCCTTATTGCCAAATACAGACTTAAATTGAAGAAAGTAGAGAAAACCACTAGGCCATTCAGTTAACATAAATCAAATCCCTTATGATTATACACTGGAAATGACAAATAGGTTCAAGGGATTAGATCTGACAGAGTCCCTGGAGAACTATGGATGGAGGTTCGTGACATTCTAAAGGACATGATGATCAAACCATCACCAAGAAAAAGCAATGCAAATAGGCAAAATGGTTGTCTGAATAGGCCTTAAAAATAGCTGAGAAAATAAGATAAGTGAAAGGTAAAGGAGAAAAGGGAAGATGTACCCTTCTGAATACAGAGTTCCAAAGAATAGCAAGGAGGCATAACAAAGACTTCCTAAATGATCAATGCACAGAAATGGAGGAAAATAATAGAATGGGAAAGTCTAGATATCTCTTCAAGAAAATTTGAGATACCAAGGGAACACTTCATGTGAAGATGGGCACAGTAAAGAACAGAAATGGCTTGGACCTAACAGAAGCAGAAGACATTAAGAAGAGGTGGCAAGAATACCTAGCACTATACGAAATAGATCTCAATGACCCAGGTAGCCAAGATGGTGTGAACACTCACCTAGAGCCAGGTATCCTGGAGTCCAAAGTCAAGTTGGTCTTAGGGACCATCAAAATGAACAAAACTAGTGTAGGTGATGGGATTCCAGCTTAGCTACATAAATTCCTAGAAGATGATGCTTTAAATTGCTTCACTCAATATGCCAGCAACTTCGGAAAACTCAGCAGTGGCCACAGGGCTGTAAATGGTCAGTTTTCATTCCAATATCAAAGAAAAGCAATGGCAAAGAATCCTTAGACTACTGCACAATTGTACTCATTTCAACTCTACAAAAGTAATGCTCAAAATGCTCCAAGCCAGGCTTCAACAATACATTAGCCAAAAACTTCCAGATGATCAAGCTGAATTTAAAAAAGGCAGAGGAACCAGAAGTCAAATTTCCAACATTCGTTAGATCATAGAAAAAGCAAAAGAGTTAAAGAAAAACTTCTATTGCCTTTGACTCTGTAGACCACAACAAACGGGAAAATTCTTCAAGAGATGGGAATACCAGACCACCTTACCTGTCTCCTGAGAAACCTCTAAGCAGGTTAAGAAGCAGCAGTTAGAACTGGATATGGAACAATAGACGGTTCCAAATTGGGAAAGGAGTACATCAAGGTTGTATGTTGTAACCCTGCTTATTTAGCTTATATGCAGAATACATCACGCCAAATGCTGAGCTGCATGAAGAACAAGCCAGAACAAAGCTTGTGGGGGGAAATATCAGTAACTTCAGGTATGCAGATGACACCACCCTTATGGCAGAAAGCAAAGAAGAACTGAAGAGCCTCTTGATGAAAGTGAAAGAGGAGAGTGAAGCTGGCTTAAAATTCAACCTTCAAAAAACTAAGATCATGGCATCCAGTCCCATCAGTTCATGGCAAATAGATGGGGAAACAATGGAAACAGTGACAGACTTTATATTCTTGGGCTCCAAAAACACTGTATATGGTGACTGCAGCCATGAAATTAAAAGACATTTCCTCCTTGGAAGGAAAGCTATGACAAAACTAGATGGCATCAGAAAGCAGAGACATTACTTTGCCAACTAAGTTACATATAGTCAAAGCTATGGTTTTTCCAGTAGTCATGTATGACTGTGAAAGTTGGACCATAAGGAAAGCAGAGCACCGAAGAATTGATGTTTGTGAACTGTGATGTTGAAGAAGACTCTTGGAAGACTAAATGAAATCAGTCCTGAATATTCATTGAAAAGACTCATGCTGAAACTGAAGCTCCAATATTCTGACCACCTGATGGGAAGAGCCGATACATTAGAAAAGACTCTGATGCTGGGAAATGTTGATGGCAGGAAGAGAAGGTTACAACAGAGGATGAGATGGTTGGATGGCATCACCAATTCGATGGATATGACTTTGAGCAACCTCTGGGAGATGGTGAAGTACAGGGAAGCCTGGTGTGCTGCAGTCCATGGGGTTGCCAAGTGTCAGATATATCTGGGCAACTGAACAACAGCAACAACATAAGAGATAACAGAAATAAACTCACCCATAACAGAGAACAAACTAATGGTTACCAGTAGGGAGGGGAGGGGAGAAAGGGACAGGACCGGAGGAGGAGATTAAGAGTTATAAGCTACTATGTATAAAACATATAAGTACAGGGTATAAGACCAATATTTTATAATAACTTAAATAGATTACAAACTTTAAACATAACGAATCGCTATGTTGTACATCTGAAACTAAAATAATATTGCAAATCAACTATATAATTAAGGGCTTCCCTCATGGCTCAAATCTTTAAGAATCTGCCTACAATGCAGGATATCCGAGTTCCATCCCTGGGTAGGGAAGATCCGCTGGAGAAGGAAATGGCAACCCACTCCAGATTCTTGCATGGAAAATCTCATGGATGGAAGAGCCTGGCAGGCTATAGTCCATGGAATCACAAAGAATCGGAGATGACTGAGCTACTAACACTAATAACTTCAATTAAAAATTAAATTAGCTATTATCCAGTCTGATCAAGAACAAAAAGAGATAAAGCAACAAAGTGACGTTAAGAACAAAAAGTGAACAAATTAAAAATAATATTAAATTATTAAAGAATAACATGTGCCTCTTTAAACCAATATATTTAAAACTAAATAGATACACGGAACAATAATGGAGATATAGGCTCATATATAACGGTGTAAAAATGTCTGGAAGGGTGTGAAAGTGAAATTGAAAATGAAAGTGTTAGGCACTCAGTTGTGCCTGACTCTTTGTGACCCCATGGACTGTAACCCACTAGGCTCTTCTGTCCTTAGGGTTTCCCAGGCAAGAATACTGGAGTGGGTAACCATTGCCTTCTCCAGGGTATTTTCCCGAACCAGGGATTGTAGACAGATTCTTTACCATCTGAGCCACCAAAGGGAAATGGGAGTTGGAGAGGATGATATAGAACCTATATACTTCTGTAGCACTAAGGGAAAAAAAAAAAAAAAAAAGAACATGTACCACTTAAATACACTGATTTTAATAAAATAATAAAAAATGATAGTATGTTGCTTTGGAGAAAATAACTGTCAGATTTTGGTACACAGATTACATATGTAAAACAAAAGAAACTGTTCAAAACAAACCATAAAACAAACAAACAAAAAACCCAAATGACTCCTGGTTTTCAGTCCACCATATAAGGTGCTTAGGGGTTTTCACTTTTATTCCCACAACAAGAAAAGAACTGAAAATCAGCAACTGTTTTTAGATACACCAAAGAAGTGATGTTATAGGGAAAATCACTGTCCCTGAATTGGAGTGACAGACAGGCTAATACAGAGAATCAGAACTTAAATGTAGCAGAACCTGAAAAGCACAAACATCCACAAGATGTATTATCTTGTACCATCCACAAGATGGTACAAGTGTAGGAAAGCCTAAACTGAAATGGAAAATCGTTGGTGGCTTGGAGTGGAAATTCTGAGAGTTAAAACATACATGTTCCCACATTTTCATGAGTTTTACTTACAGAAGTCTTAACAGGTTCTTAGAGAGAAGAACAGGAAAAAAAATCCTCTCCTGCTTCCTTCAGGAAGAGGGAAATTGTACCCATTTTGATATATACCCAAAGGATTATGTTCTTATTAACGCCTGCTCTCAAGGGAAACAATTTTATAAAAGCCTAAGGTACTGGGAGCAAAGCTAGTGGAGGTGATGGAATTCCAGCTGAGCTATTTCAAATCCTAAAGGAGGATGCTGTGAAAGGGTTGCATTCAATTTCCAGAAAATTTGGAAAACTCAGCAGTGGCCACATAACTGGAAAAGGTCAGTTTTCATTCCAATGCCAAAGAAAGGCAAAGCCAAAGAATGCTCAAACTACTGCACAATTGCACTCATCTCACATACTAGTAAAGTAATGCTCAAAATTATCCAAGCCAGGCTTCAACAGTCCATGAACCGTGAACCTCCAGATGTTCAAACTGGATTTAGAAAAGACAGAGGAAAAAGAGATCAAAATGCCAACATTCATTGGATCATTGGAAAAGCAAGAGTTCCAGAAAAACATCTATTTCTACTTTATTGACTATGGTAAAACCTTTGACTGTCTGGATCACAAGAAACTGTGGAAAATTCTTAAGCAGATGGGAATATCCAACCACCTGACCTGCTTCTTGAGAAATCTGTATGCAGGTCAGGAAGCAACGGTTAGAACTGGACGTGGAACAATAGATTGGTTCCAAATCAGAAATGTGGTACATCAAGGCTGTATATTGTCACCATGTTTATTTAACTTCTCTGCAGAGTACATCGTGAGAAATGCTGGGCTGGATGAAGCACAAGCTGGAATTAAGATTGCCGGGAGAAATATCAATGACCTCAGATATGCAAATGACACCGCTCTTATGTCAGAAATTGAAGAACTAAAGAGCCTCTTGATGAAAGTGAAAGAGGAGAGTGAAAAAGTTGGCTTAAAACTCAACATTCAAAAAACTAAGACCATGCCTCTGGTCCCATCACTTCATGGGAAATAGATGGGGAAACAGTGGAAACAGTTGCTGACTGTTTATCTGGGCTCCAACATCACTGCAGGTGGTGACTTCAGCCATGA
Organism: Dama dama; assembly: GCF_033118175.1. Taxonomy (NCBI): domain Eukaryota; kingdom Metazoa; phylum Chordata; class Mammalia; order Artiodactyla; family Cervidae; genus Dama; species Dama dama. Next base: position 75,883,532 of record NC_083714.1, read on the forward strand.
AATTAAAAGATGCTTACTCCTTGGAAGAAAAGTTATGACCAATCTTGACAGCATATTAAAAAGCAGAGACATTACTTTGCCTACAAAGGTCCATCTAGTCAAAGCTATGGTTTTTCCAGTAATCATGTATGGATGTGAGAATTGGACTATAACTGAGCATTTTGTGACATGAAAGCTGAGTGCCAAAGAATTGATGCTTTTGAACTGTGGTGTTAGAGAAGACTCTTGAGAGTCCCTTGGACTTCAAGGAGATCCAACCAGTCCATCCTAAAGGAAATCAGTCCTGAATATTCATTGGAAAGACTGATGCTGAAGCTGAAACTCCAATATTTTGGCCACCTGATGTGAAGAACTGACTCATTGGAAAAGACCCTGATGCTGGGAAAGATTGAAGGCAGGAGGAGAAGGGGATGACAGAGGAAGAGATGGTTGGATGGCATCACCGACTCAATGCGCATAAGTTTGAGTAAACTCTGGGAATTGGTGGTGTACAGGGAGGCCTAGTGTGTTTCAGTCCATGGGATCACAAAGAGTCAGATATGACTGCGTGACTGAACTGAACTGAACTGTAATTTATTTTTCTCAGACATTACATTTCTAAAGAATATTTCCTCATCTCTAATGCAAAGTTGTGTTTCTCCCTTATCTTTTTTTTATCACTTTTTTCCAATAAATAATATATCAGAGAGCACATCACATTCAGTATCTCATTTACTTTTGTTTTGTAAACAACATTTCCAACTGAATACCTTACCATCAGGACCTCTTTATACTATTGCTTGGGTGTTCCCATGGCATGGTCACCGTCTTCCACAAGAGTGAGTGACCCAAGGAAGAGCAAGGCAGAACAAAGTATTTTATGACATAGACTCAGTAGTCAAACACTGTCATTTCTGAAAATTCCTATTGATTACATGTCAGTTTTTCAATATGGGATGGGAACACTCAAAGATAAAAGTACCAGGAGGCAATAATCATTGGTAGAAGATCATTATGGAGTCTGCATAGGATCAGATGTGTCATCTCCACTCACTGTGATTATGTCTTCAATTAAATAGTAGTTAATAAATCTTCCTGGTGGCTCAGATAGTAAAGAATAATCTGTCTGCAATGCAGGAGACGTGGGTTTGATCCCTGGGTTGTGAAACCCCCCTGGAGAAAAGAATGGCTACCAACTTCAGTATTCTTGCCTGGAGAATTCCATGGACAGAGGATCTGGCAGTCTCCAGTCCATGGGTTTGCAAAGAGGTGAACATGACTGAGAGACTGGCAGCTTCATAAATCTTATATAGGAATTATGTTCATAAGGCTGAACTATCTATGGCCTTTATATATCAAATTCTTCAGATTCAAGTACACCATTATTCAATATGTAGTTGAAATGAATAACCCGATTCAGGTTTTATATAAAGAAAATTGAGTGTCATGACAAACAATGGTTTTTACTTCTTCAAATGGTTGGGGAAAACCTAGAGGGTTATTATTTTGGGATACATGAAAATAATAGGAAAGTCAAATTTCAATGCCCATAAATAAAGTTTTATTGAAACATGTTCATTCATTTACATACTGTTTATGGCTGTTTTCACACGATATCAGGCAGGTTGAGTCATTGCAACAAAGACCGTATGACCCACAAAGTCACGAATACTTACTATTAAGTCCTTTACAGTAAAAGCTTATTGGCCTCTAACACAATTGTTGGTTGTTTAGTTGCTGAGTCATGTCTGTCTCTCCGCAACCCCATAGACTGCAGCCTGCCAGACTCCTCTGTCCATGTGATTATCCAGGCAACAATAAAGGAGTGGGTTCCCATTTCCAACACAACATGTCACAAAATGCTCAGTTTATAGTAAACATTCAATTAGAGTTTCTCCCAATTAAACAAAGGTTGCATTCAAAGAGTACCTAAATATATTAGTAGTTTAGGTTTCCATTATAAAGTATATTTACCATAGAACTATGTATTACATGGCAGTTAGATTCCAAATGATGAACAAAAGACTACTTAAGCCACAATCTACACACCTGAAATGACTTTTTACACATATCTTTCCAGTTGCCTCACCTACTTTTAATCACTTCAAATTTTGCTTGCAGAAAAGAGTACATTTCTGTTTTTTTTTTTTTTTTCCTTAATTCCTTCATTTAGTGCTGACTAGGCCAATTACATGCTTGTAGCTACAGGAACATTACTTTACTAGCGTGTGAGATGAGTGCAATTGTGTGGTAGTTTGAGCATTGTTTGGGATTGTCTTTCTTTGTGATTGGAATGAAAACTGACCTTTTCCAGTCATGTGGATACTGCTGAGTTTTCCAAATTTGCTGACATACTGAGTGAAGCACTTTCACAGCATCATCTTTTAGGATTTGAAATAGCTCAACTGGAATTCCATCACCTCCACTAGCTTTGATCGTAGTGATGCTTTCTAAGGAATACTTGACTTCACATTCCAGAATGTCTGGCTCTAAGTGAGTGATCACAACATCGTGATTATCTGGGTCATGAAGATTTTTTGGACAGTTCTTCTGTATATTCTTGCCACCTCTTCTTAATATCTTCTGCTTCCATACCATTTCTGTCCTTTATCGAATCCATCATTGCATGAAATGTTCCCTTGGTAACTCTAGTTTTCTTGACAAGATCTCTAGTCTTTCCCATTCTGTTGTTTTCCTCTATTTCTTTGCACTGATCCCTGAGGAAGACTTTCTTATTTCTCCTGGCTATTCTTTGGAACTCTGCATTCAAATGAGAATATCTTTCCTTTTCTCCTTTGCTTTTCACTTCTCTTCTTTTCAGAACTATTTTCAAGGCCTCCTCAGACAACCACTTTGCCTTTTTGCATTTCTTTTCCATGTGGATGGTCTTGATCCCTGTCTCCTATACAATGTCCCAAAGCTCCGTCCATAGTTAATAAGGCATTCTGTCTATCAGATCTAGTCCCTTAAAGCTATTTCTCATTTGGAATGTATAGTCAAAGGGATTTGATTTAGGTCATAACTGAATAATCTAGTGGTTTTCCCTACTTTCTCCAGTTTAAGTCTGAATTTGGCAATAAGGAGTTCATGATCTGAGCCACAGTCAGCTCCCGGTCTTGTTTTTGCTGACTGTATAGTGCTTCTCCCTCTTTGGCTGCAAAGAATATAATCAATCTGATTTCGGTGTTGACCATCAGGAGATGTCCATATGTAGAGTCTTCTCTTGTGTTGTTGGAAGAGGGTGTTTGCTATGATCAGTGTGTTCTCTTGGTAAAACTCTATTAGCCTTTGCCCTACTTCATTCTGTACTCCAAGGCCAAATTTGCCTGTTACTCCAGGTGTTTCTTGGCTTCCTACTTTTGTATTCCATTCCCCTATAATGAAAAGTACATTTTTTGGGGGTGTTAGTTCTAGAAGGTCTTGTATGTCTTCATAGAACCATTCAACTTCAGCTTCTTCAGTGTTACTCCTCAGGGCATAGGCTTGGATTACTGGGATATTGAATGGTTTGCCTTGGAAATGAACAGAGATCATTCTGTCATTTTTGAGATTGCATCCAAGTACTGCATTTTGACTCTTTTGTTGACCATGATGGCTATTCCATTTTTTCTAAGGGATTGCTGCCCACAGTAGAAGGTATAATGGTCATATGAATTAAATTCACCCATTGCAGTCCATTTTAGTTTGCTGATTCCTAAAATGTTGACATTCACTCTTGCCATTTCCTATTTAACCACTTCCAATTTGCCTTGATTCATGGACCTAACATTCCAGGTTCCTATGCAATATTGCTCTTTAGAGCATCAGACCTTGCTTCTATCACCAGTTACATCCACAAATGGGTATTGCTTTTGCTTTGGCTCCATCCCTTCATTCTTTCTGGAGTCATTTCTCCACTGATCTCCAGTAGCATATTGGGCACCTATCGACCTGGGAAGTTCCTCTTTCAGTATCCTATCATTTTGCCTTCTCATACTGTTCATGAGGTTCTCAAGGCAAGAATATTAAAGTGGTTTGCCATTCCCTTCTCCAGTGGACCACATTATTAGTAAAGTAATGATCAAAATTCTCCAAGCCAGGCTTCAGAAATATGTGAACCATGAAATTCCAGATGTTCAAGTTGGTTTTAATAAAGGCAGAGGAACCAGAGATCAAATTGCCAACATCCACTGGATCATCAAAAAAGCAAGAGAGTTCCAGAAAAACATCTGTTTCTGCTTTATTGACTATGCCAAAGCCTTTGACTGTGTGGATCACAGTAAACTGCAAAATTCTGAAAGAGATGGGAATACCAGACCACCTTACCTGTCTCTTGAGACACCTATATGCAGGTCAGGAAGCAAGAGTTAGAACTGGACATGGACCAACAGACTGGTTCCGAATAGGAAGAGGAATATATCAAGGCTCTATATTGTCACCCTGCTTATTTAACTTATATGCAGAGTACATCATGAAAAACGCTGGGCTGGAAGAAGCACAAGCTGGAATCAAGATTGCCGGGAGAAATATCAATAACCTCAGATATGCAGATGATACCACCCTTATGGCAGAAAGTGCAGAGGAACTAAAAAGCCTCTTGATGAAAGTGAAAGAAGAGAGTGAAAAAGTTGGCTTAAAGCTCAATGTTCAGAAAACTAAGATCATGGCATCCCGTCCCCTCACTTCATGGGAAATAGATGGGGAAACAGTGGAAACAGTGTCAGACTTTGTTTTTTTCAGGCTGCAAAATCACTGCAGACGGTGATTGCAGCCATGAAATTAAAAGATGCTTACACCTTGGAAGGAAAGTTATGACGACCCTAGGGAGCGTATTAAAAAGCAGAGGCATTATTTTGCCAACAAAGTATGTCTATTCAAGGCTATGGTTTTTCCAGTGGTCATGTATGGATGTGAGAGTTGGACTGTGAAGATAGCTCAGTGCCAAAAAATTGATGCTTTGAACTGTGGTGTTGGAGAAGACTCTTGAGAGTCCCTTGGACTGCAAAGAGATCCAACCAGTTCATCCTAAAGGAGATCGTTCCTGGGTGTTCATTGGAAGGACTGATGCTAAAGCTGAAACTCCAATACTTTGGCCACCTCATGCGAAGAGTTGACTCATTGGAAAGACCCGGATGCTGGGAAAGATTGGGGGCAGGAGGAGAAGGGCACGACAGAGGATGAGAAGGCTTGATGTCATCACCAACTCAATGGACATGAATTTGAATAAACTCCAGGAGTCGGTGATGGACAGGGAGGTCTGGGGTGGTTTGATTCATGGGGTCACAAAGAGTCGGTCACGACTGAGCTACTGAACTGAACTGAACTGAACTGAGCTAGAGGAAATATTATTTTAGCTAGAAATTCACTTTGAGGAAAGTATCTTTATCTCTTTGAGTTATCCTAGTTGGATTGAATGTCCTCATGAATGACACGTTCTTAACTTAATCTTTAATGATCATCTTTCCACCCCATTAAAAAAATCAGTCATCCATCTTGAATAAGCCCTACAAACTGACAATCTCACTATTTTTTTTCTGATTAGACAATACTCCCACCTTCTTTAATTCTTCAACTCCTGCTCCATCCCTCTTGCTCACTTTCATCAAATGAATAAGATTCATAATTAATAGAGAAAATGTAAGCTATAAGTGTTGCAATGCTCATATTTCACATTTAGTTTCAATTTTTCAAGTAGCCAATGGAAAACTGATAATCCATTGAGCTGATGAATTTATGATGTCTGTATGTGTGTCTGTATGTAAGAAAAGAAAATATTTTGCATAGTTAAAACTAGCTCCTTAGTAACAGAGACTTTCTTTTGTTCTCTTTTTGTCATGTGCAGTGTCTTTTGCACAGTGTGACACTGTCAATGTTCTAAATAAGAAGATTTATATTTACCATCTTAGGACAGATATAGACTATATGCAGTGTATATTAATTTTAAACATACATGCACCAAATATGTTTCAGGTTATATAGTCAAAAACCATAGCATAAAACTCAGCCTTAAAAGTATTATTTTATAAGGATCATGCTATTGAGACTATAGGCAAAAAGGTCACAAAACTTCTCTAAAAACACTATTTCTGAGGTAGTACCATGCAAGTACACAAGGACTTAAATATATATTAGGAAATTTGTCCTATGACAATTATATAATGCATTTTTGTTTGGCATGATAAAATTGTTTTCCTTAAAAAAAAAAAAAAAGTATATCAATAAAATCCCCAGGAAAGCAGGTTCAAGATGGCAGAGTAGAAGGATGTGAACTCATCTCCTCCTGAAAGAGCACTAAAATTGCAACAAGCTGTTGAACAACCATTAAAAGGAGGATGCTGGAACCCACCAAAAAAAGATACCCCACATCCAAAGACAAAGAAGAAAGCCAAGTGAGATGGTAGGAGGGGGGCAATTATGATAAAATTAAATTCCATACCCTGGTGGTTGACCCATATACTGGAAAACAATAATATCAGAGAAGTTCTTGCACTATTGTGAAGGTTCTGAACCCCACATCAGGCATCCCAGCCTGGGGATCCAACAAAGGAACCAGGAATCCCCAGGAATTCTGGCCTTGAAGGTCAGTGGGATTTGATTATAATCAGTCTTCCAGATAACTGGGGGAAACAGAGACTCCAGTCTTGGAGGAAACATACAAAATTTTGTGTGCACCAAGACCCAGAGGAGAGGAGCAGTTGACCCCACAGTAGACTGAACCAAACTACCTGCTAATGTTGGGTGACCTCCTGTGGAGGTGTGGGTCAGCAGGGGCTCGTCACAGGGATGGGGGCACTGGAAGTTCTCCCTTGGCAAAAACCTCTTGGAGTTTGCCATTAACTTTACCATAGAGCCCATAGACCCAAGGGCTGGGTCTCCTCAGGCCAAACAACTACCGGGGATGGAGTGCAACTCCACCCATCAGCAGATAATTAAGTTAAAGCTTTACTCAGCAAGGCCATGCCCACCTGAGCAAGACCCAGTTTTTCCCATCACCAGGCCCTCCCTCAAGAAGCTTACACAAGCCTATTAGCCTCATCCATCAGAGGGCAGGCAGAAGAAGCAGTCTCACAGTGGCTAAAACAAAGGAAAAACATATTATAGAAAGATAATCAGGATGAAAAAGGAGAAAATTATGTCCCAGATGAACGGACAAGATAAAATCCCAGAAAAACAACTAAATGAAGTGGAGACAGGCAAGCTTCCAAAAAAAAGAATTCAGAATAATGATAGTGAAGATGATCCAGGATCTTGGGAAAATAATGAAGGCAAAAATTTAGAATACGCAAGAAATTTTTTCTAAAGACCTACAAAAACTAAAGAACAAACAAACTGAGATGAATAATACACTAGAAGGAATCAATAACAGACTGAGGCAGAACAGATAAATGAACTGTAGGACAGAATGGTGTAAATCACTGCCCCAGAGCAGAATATAGAAAAAAAAAAAAAAAAGAATGAAAAGAAATGAATACAGCCTAACAGACCTCTGGGACAACATTAAACACACCAACATTCCCAGAAAAAAAAGAGAGAGAAAGGGCCTGAGAAAAAATTTGCAGAAATTATAGCTGAAAAATTCCCTAACATGGGGAAGGAAATAGTCAACTAAGTCCAGGAAGCACAGAGAGTCCCAGGAAGGATAAACCCAAGGAGGAACACACTGAGACACATAGTAATCAAACTGACAAAAATTAAAGATAGAGATAAAATATTATAAGCAAGAAGGGAGAAATGGCAAATAACATAAGGGAACTCCTGTTAGGGTATCAGCTGATTCCTCAACAGAAACTCTACAAGCCAAAGGGGAATGGCATGATACATTTAAAGTGATGAAAGGGAAGAATCTGAAACTAAGAAAATTTTCCTTCAGATTTGATGGAAAAATCAAAAGCTTTCCAGACAAGCAAAAGTTAAGAGAATTCAGCACCACCAAACCAGTTTTACAACAAATGCTAAAAGAACTTCTCTAGGCAGGAAACACAAGAAAAGGAAAAGGCCTACAGAAAACAAACTCAAAGCAATTAAGAAAACAGTAATAGAATCATACATACCAATAATAACCTTAAATGTAAATGGATTAAATACACCAAACAAAAGACACAGACTGGTGGGTGGATGAAAACTTACATGTACACACTTCCACTTACACATCCTTCTGCCTGACCCTTCCAAACTGTACGTAATTATTTTATATTGCTACTAAATCATGTCCCCATTATGGCTTGCAATTTTAATTATCTCTTATTTTTTGTCTGGCTATTGACTGCAAAAAGTGATAAACATCTTTTACTATTGTGATTATGTAACTATTACTCACTCAATACCATTGAAAAATAATAGAACTCTGTATTACCCAAGCTAGGATCCAATAGAAAAACCTGTAACCACTTTTTAAAATACAGAGGCAAATCAGAATTATCTTGAAAATTTTTTTGAAAAAAAAAAAAAAAAATGCTTGTTTCTTTTTCCTCCAAGAGCTCCAGATATGTTTTTAATGAGAAGTCACGTTTAAAAACAACTAGACTATATGATGATCTTTTCTCTAGTTTCTTTCATTTTTTTTTTCTATTTCATATTCAGTGCTTTGATTTCATTTAGTTTATGTCCCCAATTTCTCCATTTCTTCTCTTTATTTTGGTGTTATTTTTTGAGACTTTATCAAGTGCAGCAGGAAAGCTTTTGTGTATATATATAAAGTAAGAGGCTAAGGTAAAAGTAATGTACTAATGATAAAAATAATACGTGTTATTTTCCACTTAATATGAAAAGGAACTACATTAACAAATGAAATAGTGCCAATATATTGTGATAGGTTTTAAACTGTTTGAAATAACTACAAGCTTCCAATAATTAATAAGTCAGTGCACCATATTCCTAGCATATTTGACACTACTTATGATGTTAAATATAGCATCTTGATTTAATTTCCATGAAGATCCTTTAACAATAAATTGACAATATGTAAACTTTTAAAAGTTACTGCTTTGAAAATTTAAAAAAAGGCTGTATTAAGTATTAATTAAAACTAATTAAATTAATTTAAAACTAATTAAAATTAATTAGTTTGCAGAGAAGGCAATGGCAACCCACTCCAGTACACTTGCCTGGAAAATCCCATGGACAGAGGGGTCTAGTGGACTGCAGTCCATGGGGTTGCTAAGAGTCGGACACAACTGAGCGACTTCATTTTCACTTTTCACTTTTATGCATTGGAGAAGGAAGTGGCAACCCAATCCAGTGTTCTTGCCTGGATAATCTCAGGGACAGGGGAGCCTGGTGGGCTGCCATCTATGGGGTCGCACAGAGTCAGACACAACTGAAGCGACTTGGCAGCAGCAGCAGCAGCTTTAGTTTGATTTAAATTTTCATCTTACATGTTGTAGTTTAACTGCATGTTTCTTTTAATATAGCATAATATATAAATCAACTTTTAAGCTACTATAAAGGTCATTCCTTTTCAAAATATTGATACCAAGATTATTGCATCTAAAAAAAGGAAACACAAATTAAATTTGCCAAAATACTTGCATGAAACTATCGGTTGAAACTTATCTCAAACACACCAGAAAAAAGAAACTCATATCACAGAACATAGTAGTCAATTATATTCTTCCAGGATACAAGAAACACTATAAATTAAGACCTCATAAATTCACAGACTGATAGAACTTAAGCATTGGAAAGGGCTTTAAAGACCATCATATAACAACCTAGTTTCTAAAGAGGGTATTTGACTTCCATTTTAGTATCATTTTTTAATATCTAGAAATAATTAACTCACCATTTTAAAGAAGCCAAGCATGATATAAGAGGGAAGTAGAGGGAAAGACAGTGAGAATGAGAGCAAGCACACACTACAAATTATTCAAAATACTTTGACTTTGAATTACATATCTGGGGTTACCTATCTGTGTAACTCTGAACTAATCTCTTAACCTCTCTGAATCTGGTTTCTTCACCTGTATGAAGGTGATAATGATACTTGTCATGGATATTTCTCAGATGTCCTCTTCCAACTTAAGGAGAAGTGGCTGCACTTGGCTGGAGCAGCCGTGAAGAGATACCCCACGTCCAATGTAAGAGAAACCCAAGTAAGACAGTAGGTGTTGCAAGAGGGCATCAGAGGGCAGACACACGAAAACCATAATCAAAGAAAACTAGCCAATCTGATCACAGGAACACAGTCGTGTCTAACTCAATGAAACTAAGCCATGCCATGTGGGGCCACCCAAGATGGACGGGTCATGGTGAAGAGGTCTGGCACAATGTGGTCCACTGGAGAAGGGAATGGCAAACCACTTCAGTATTCTTGCCTTGAGAACCCCATGAACAGTATGAGAAGGCAAAATGATAGGATACTGAAAGAGGAACTCCCCAGGTTGGTAGGTGCCCAATATGCTACTGGAGATCAGTGGATAAATAACTCCAGAAAGAATGAAGGAATGGAGCCAAAGCAAAAACAATACCCATTTGGGGATGTGACTGGTGATAGAAGCAAGGTCCAATCCTCTAAAGAGCAATACTGCATAGGAACCTGGAATGTTAGGTCCATGAATCAAGGCAAATTTGAAGTGGTCAAGCAGAAGATGGCAAGAGTGAATGTCAACATTCTAGGAATCAGCGAACTAAAATGGACTGGAATGGGTGAATTTAACTCAGATGACGATTGTATCTACTACTGTGGGCAGGAATCCCTTAGAAGAAATGGAATAGGCATCATGGTCAACAAAAAGAGTCTGAAATGCAGTACTTGGATGCAATCTCAAAAATGACAGAACAATCTCTGTTCATTTCCAAGGCAAACCATTCACTATCACGATAATCCAAGCCTATGTCCCAACCAGTGAAATTAAAGAAGCTGAAGTTGAACGGTTCTATGAAGACTTACACGACTTTTTAGAACACCCAAAAAAGACATCCTTTTCATTATAGGAGACTGGAATGCAAAAGTAGGAAGTCAAGAAACACCTGGAGTAACAGGAAAATTTGGCCTTGGAGTACAGAATGAAGCAGGGCAAAGGCTAATAGAGTTTTGCCAAAAGAACACACTGGTCATAGCAAACAACCTCTTCCAACAACACAAGAGAAGACTCTACACATGGACATCACCAGATGGTCAACAATGAAATCTGATTGATTATATTCTTTGCAGCCAAAGAGGGAGAAGCACTATACAGTCAGCAAAAACAAGACCAGGAACAGACTGTGTCTCAGATCATGAACACCTTATTGCCAAATTAAGACATAAATTGAAGAAAGTAGGGAAAACCACTAGACCATTCAGGTATGACCTAAATCAAATCCTTTATGATTACACAGTGGAAGTGAGAAATAGATTTAAGGGACTAGATCTGATAAGCAGATTGCCTGATGAGCTATGGACGGAGCTTCATGACATTGTACAGGAGACAGGGATCAAGGCCATCCCCATGGAAAAGAAATGCAAAAAGGCAAAATGGTTGTCTGAGGAGGCCTTACACATAGCTGAGAAAAGAAGAGAAGGAAAAAGCAAAGGAGAAAAGGAAAGATATTCCCATTTGAATGCAGAGTTCCAAAGAATAGCCAGGATAGATAAGAAAGCCTTCCTCAGCAATTAATGCAAAAATATAGAGGAAAACAACAGAATGGGAAAGACTAGAGATCTCTTCAATAAAATTAGAGATACCAAGGGAATATTTCATGCAAAGATGGGTTCAATAAAGGACAGAAATGGTATGCATCTAACAGAAGCAGAAGATATTAAGAAGAGGTGGCAAGAATACACAGAGGAACTGTACAAAAAAGATCATCACGACCGAGAAAATCACGATGATGTGATCACTCACCTAGAGCCAGACATCCTAGAATGTGAAGTCAGGTGGGCCTTAGAAAGCATCACTACGATCAAAGCTAGTGGAGGTGATGGAATTCCAGTTGAGCTATTTCAAATCCTAAAAGATGATGCTGTGAAAGTGCTTCACTCAGTATGTCAGCAAATTTGGAAAACTCAGCAGTGTCCACAGGACTGGAAAAGGTCAGTTTTCATTCCAATCCCAAAGAAAGGCAGTCCCAAAGAATGCTCAAACTACCGTAAAATTGCACTCATCTCACACTCTAGAAAGGTAATGCTCAAAATTCTCCAAGCCAGGCTTCAACAATATGTGAACCATGAAATTCTAGATGTTCAAGCTGGTCTTAAAAAAGGCAGAGGAACCAGAGATCAAATTGCCAACATCAGCTGGATCATTGAGAAAGCAAGATAGTTCCAGAAAAACATCTATTTCTGTTTTATTGACTACACCAAAGCCTTTGGCTGTGCGGATCACAATAAACTGTGGAAAATTCTGAAAGAGATGGGAATACCAGACCACCTGACATGCCTCTTGAGAAACCTATATGCAAGTTAGGAAGCAACAGTTAGAACTGGATATGGCACAACAGACTGGTTCCAAATAGGAAAGGGAGTACATCAAGGCTGTATATTGTTACCCTGCTTATTTAACTTCTATGCAGACAACTTCATGAGAAACGTTGGGCTGGAAGAAGCACAAGCTGGAATCAAGGTTGCTGGGAGAAATATCAATAACCTCAGATATGTAGATGAAACCACCCTTATGGCAGAAAGTGAAGAGGAACTAAAAAGCCTCTTGATGAAAGTGAAAGAGCAGAGTGAAAAAGTTGGCTTAAAGCTCAACATTCGGATAACTAAGATCATGGCATCTGGTCCCATCACTTCATGGGAAATAGATGGGGAAACAGTAGAAGCAGTATCAGATTTTATTTTGGGGAGGGGGCTCCAAAATCACTGCAGATGGTGATTGCAGCCATGAAAGTAAAAGACGCTTAGTCCTTGGAAGGAAAGTTATGCCCAACCTAGATAGCATATTAAAAAGCAGAGACATTACTTTACCAACAATGTTCTGTCTAGTCAAGGCTATGGTTTTTCCAGTGGTCATGTATGGATGTGAGAGTTGGACTATAAAGAGAGCTGGGCACTGAAGAATTGTTGCTTTTGAACTGCGGTGTTGGAGAAGATTCTTTACAGTCTCTTTGGCTGAAATGAGATCCAACCAGTCCATCCTAAAGGAGATCTGTCCTGGGTTTTCATTGGAGGGACTGATGTTGAAGCTGAAGCTCCAATACTTTGGCCACCTGATGTGGAGAGCTGACTCATTGGAAAAGACCCTGATGCTGGGAGGGATTGAGGGCAGGAGGAGAAGGGGACGATAGAGGATGAGATGATTGGATGGCATCACTGACACAATGGACATGGGTTTGGGTGGACTCCAGGATTTGGTGATGGACAGGGAGGCCTGGCGTCCTGCAGTTCATGGTGTTGCAAAGAGTTGGACCTAACTGAGCAACTGAACTGAACTGAGCAAGTATTTTTGGGAATGTATTGATTGGATAAATTTTTTTAAATTCTGATATTAACAACAATGATACATTCACTTCACAAATAACGGTTAGTTGCTTATCTATTCCAAACTTTGTGCTAAACACTAGGGAATCATCGGTAAATAACACATAGTTCCTACCCTCATGAGCTTATGTTTTAGTGGGGAAGATAAATAATAAATAACTAAATGATCTGAAATAAAGTTAGAATTCATATTAAGCATTATGAAGGAAACACGCAGGGTGTTATTACAGAAAATAGTGAGTAGTGGTTACTTTACATGGGATGGCTAGAAAAGGACTCACTTAGGTGAAACTTAAGCTGAGACTCAAAAGAGAAGGAGCCAGCTATGTCATGTGATGCATTGCAGAAGGAGAAAAAGGAAATAATAGTGTCAAAGACACTAAGCAGGAGTAACCCTGCTGTGTTCAAGGAAATGAAAGAAGATTGGAGCATAGGGAACAAAAGGTAGAGTATTATGAAAAGAAGCATGAGCCACTCCAAGCAGGGCTTTGCAGGCCACCGACAGGAGTCTGTATTTTATTTAACTGCAATGGAAAAACCACTTAAACCACTTTTGTACCAGGGAATAACTTGGTATGCTTTACATAAAACACACACACACTGTACACACACACACTTATTTGCAGAGCAGAAATAAAGACATAGATGTAGAAAAGGGATGTACGGATTCCAGGTGAGAAAAGTGGTGGTGGGATGAACTGGGAGATTGGGATTTAAATATACACACTATGTATAAAATGTATAACTAATGAAACCTACCATATGGCACAGGGAACTTTACACAGCGCTGTGTTGACCTAAATGAGAAGAAAATTCAAACTCAAGATGAACCCAAACAGATATAACCCAATATATATCATAATTAAGATATCAAAAGTTAAAGATAATTAGAAAATTCTAAATTCAGCAAGAAAATAAAAGAGTCATATAAATGGGAATTGGCTTTCAGCTGATTTCTATCCAGAAATTTTGCAGGCTAGACTGGAGTGGCATGATATACTCAAAATGTTAAAAGGAAAAAAAAAATCTGCAAACTAGGATATTCTACTCAGTGAGACTACAATTTAGAAAAGAAGGAGAGATAAAGAACTTCTCAGACAAGCACAAACTGAAAGGAATTCAGCAATACTAAATCTACCCTAAAGGAAATGTTGAAGGGTCTTCTCTAAATGGAAAAGAAGTAAGAATATATAGTAAAGGGAAAACTCCAATAGAAAAGGCAAATATATAATAAAGACTGAAAATCACTTATATAAGCCTGTGTGCAGATGGGAAGACAAAACTTGTAAAGGCAATTGTAACTATAATAAACAATGAAGGGATAAGCATAAAGGTGTAAAATATGACATCAAAAATACAAAAAGTGAGGGAGAGGACAAAAAATGTAGATCTTGAAATGTGTTTGAAGTTAAATGACTATTAGTTTAAATAAAGTAAATATGATTATGGGTCAACATATATGGCAGCCTCCCCAGTGGCTCAGTGTTAAAGAATCCACTTGTAAATGCAGGAGACACAGGAGGTATGGGATTGTTCCCTGGGTCAGGAAGATCCCATGGAGAAGGAAATTGCAACCTACTCCAGTATTCTTACTGGGAAAATCCCATGGACAGAGAAGCCTGGCAGGACAGGGTCCATAGGGTCACAAAGAGTCAGATATGACTGAGCATGAGCACAGCAACATATATGAACCCCTTGGTAGCCACAATCAAAAACTGCAGTAGATACACAAAAACTAAAATGAAAGGATCTTAAGCATGTTAGAAAATAAAATCATCAAATAACAATGGGAGAACAAAAAAGGTGAAGAAATGAACAGAAAATTACCAAAAAAAAAAAAAACCCCAGAAAACAAACAATAAAACAGCAATAAGTGCATACCTATCAATAATTACATTAAATGTCAATGAATTACATGTCCTGATCAAAAGACATAGGGTGGCTAATTGGACTAAATAAGAGGCTTTCAATAAGCTATCTACAAGAGACTTATTTGAGAATGAAAGACATACAGACAAATTGAGAGGATGGAAAAATAAATTTCATGTAAATGGAAACAAGAAAGCAGGAGTAGCAATAGTGATATCAGACAGGATAGATTTTAAAACAAAGCTTGTAACAAAAGACAAATAAGAACATTATATAATGATAAAGGGGTGAATACAAGACAAAAGTGTTATACTCATTATTAACATATATGCACACAATACTGGGGCATCTAAATATATACAGTAAATACTAATATTTACCAGATGGCAGAGTAGAAGGATGTACGTTCATCTTCTGCAAGAACTCCAAAATTACAACTCACTGCTAAACAACCATTGACAGCATAATGCTGGATCCTACCAAAAAAAGATACCCCACATCCAAGGGCAAAGGGGAAGACACAGCAAGATGGCAGAAGGGGCAAAATTGAGTTTAGAATCAAACCCCATACCTGTCAGAGACACTCAGAGGGCTCAAACAAAACCTTGTGAGGACCAGGACCCAGAGACCTCCACAGAGACTAAGCCAGACTTGTGTCTGAGTCATCTGCAAAGGTATTGGTCAGCAGTGGGCTGCCACAGGGGCAGGGGCTCTGGGTGCAGCACACCTCAGTAACACAGTCTGTGGCATAAGCCCTCTTGGAGGAGGTCACCATTAACCCCACCACAGGGTTACCAAGCAGGCAACCCACAAACTGTAGAACAATTATACCAAAGAAATTCTCACACTGTTAAGAAAATTCTAGGAGCCACAACAGATTTTCCAACCAGGGGATCTGGCAAAGGGACTGATAACCCCTAGGGAATTTGACTTTGAGGCCAGTGGGATTTGATTACAGAACATACACAGAACTGGAGAAACAGACTCTTGGAGGGCACAAACAAAACACTGTGTGCATCAGGACCCAGGAGAAAGGAGCATTGACCCCACAAGAGACTGACCCAGACTTGTATATGAATGTCCAGGAGGCTCCAGTGGAGGCGTCAATCAGCAGTAGCCTGCTGCAGGGTTGGGAGCAATTAGTGTGGCACTGTGAGGTATCTTTATTATCTCCACCATAGTTTGGTCTCAGGTCAAACAATAGAGAGGGAACACAGCCCCACCCATCAACAAAAAATTGGATGAAAGATTTATTGAGCATGGCCCCGCCCATCAGAACAAGACCCAGTTTCCCCACAGTCAGTCTCTCCCATCAGGAAAGCTACCATAAGCCTCTTATCTTTCCTTCTCTATCAGAGAGCAGACAGAATGAAAACCACAAACACATAAAACTAATCAAACTGATCACATGGATCACAGCCTTGTCTAACTCAATGAAACTATGAGCTATGCTGTGTAGGGTCAAGCAAGATGGACAGGTCACGGTGGAGATTTCTGACAAAACTTGGTCCACAGGAGAATGAAAGGCAAACCACTTCAGTATTCGTGCCTTAAGAACCCCATGAAAAGTATGAAAAGGCAAAAAGATATAACACTGAAAGATGAACTCCCCAGGATGGTAGGTGTTCAGTACACTACTGGAGAAGAATATAGAAATAACTCCAGAAAGAATGAAGAGATGGAGTGGAACCAAAGCAAAAACAACTTCCAACTGTGGATGTGACTGGTGATGGAAGTAAATTCTGATGCTGTAAAGAACAATACTGCATAGGAACCTGGATTCATGTTAGGTCCATGAATCAAGGTAAAATGGAAGTGGTCAAACAAGAGATGGCAAAAGTGAACATTAACATTTTAGGAATGAGTTAATTAAAGTGAACTGAAAAGGGCAAATTTAAGTCAGATGACCATATATCTACTACTGTGGGCAAGAATCCCTAGGAAGAAATGAATGGAACAGAATTGATAGTCAACATAGTTAACAAAAAGTCCGGGTGCAATTTCAAAAATTACAGAATGATCTCTGTTTATTTCCAAGGCAAACCATACAAAATCATAGCAATCCAAGGCTAGCCCAAACCAGTAAGGCTGAAGAAACTGAAGTTTAATGGTTCTATGAAGAACTACAAGACTTTCTAGAACTAACACCCCAAAAAGATGTCCTTTTTATCATATGGGAAGGATTGCAAAAGTAGGAAGTCAAGAGATACCTGGAGTAACAGGCAAATTTGGCCTTGGAGTACAAAATGAAGCAAGGCAAAGGCTAACAGAATGTTGCCAAGAGAAAGCATTGGTCAGAGCAAGCTCCCTCTTCCAACAATGCAAGAGAAGATTCTACAAATGGACATCATCAGGTGGTCAATTTCAACCAAAATCAGATTGATTATATTGCTTACAGCCAAAGATGGAGAAGCTCTATACACTCAGCAAAAACAAGACTGCGAGATGACCATGGCTCAGATCATGAACACTTTATTGCCAAATTAAGACTTAAATTGAAGAAAGTAAGGGAAACCACTAGGCCATTCAGTTATGACCTAAATCAAATCCCTTACAGTTATACAATGAAAGTGTCAATACATTCCAGCTACTAGATATGATAGACAGAGTGCCTGAAGAACTATGGATGGAGGTTCATGACATTGTACAGGAGGCAGGGATCAAGATCATCCCCAAGAAAAAGAAATGCAAAAAGGCAAAATGGTTGTCTGAAGAGGCCTTACAAATAGCTGAGAAAAGAAGAGAAGCTAAAAGCAAAGGAGAAAAGGAAATATATATCCACTTGAACTCAGAGTTCCAAAGAATAGCAAGGAGAGATAAGAAAGCCTTTTTCGGTGATCAGTGCAAAGAAATAGAGGAAGACAGTAGACTGGGAAAATCTAGAGATCTCTTCAAGAAAATTAGAGATAGCAAGGGAACATTTCATGCAAAGATGGGCACAATAAAGGATAGAAATGTTATGGACAGAACAGAAGATGATATTAAGAATAGGTGGCAAGAATACATAGAAGAACTATACAAAAAATATCTTCATGACCCAGATAACCACAATGGTGTGATCACTCACCTAGAGCCAGACATCCTGGAATGTGAAGTCAAGTGGGCCTTAGGAAGCATCACTACAAGCAGAGCTAGTGCAGGTGATGGAATTCCAGCTGAGCTATTTCAAATCATAAAAGGTGATGTTGTGAAAGTGCTACACTCAGTATGTCAGCAAATTTGGAAAACTCAGCAGTGGCCACAAGGGTGGAAAAGGTCAGTTTTCATTCCAATCCCAAGGAAGGTCAATGCCAAAGAATGTTCAAACTACTGCACAATTGCACTCATCTCACAAACTGGCAAAGTAATGTCAAAACTCTCCAAGCAAGGCTTCAACAGTACATGAACGGTGAAATTACAGATGCTCAACCTGGATTTTAAAAAGGCAGAGGAACCAGAGATTAAATTGGTGACTTCTGTTGGATCATCAAAAAGCAAGAGCATTTCAGAAAAACATCT
Source organism: Dama dama (assembly GCF_033118175.1). Taxonomy (NCBI): domain Eukaryota; kingdom Metazoa; phylum Chordata; class Mammalia; order Artiodactyla; family Cervidae; genus Dama; species Dama dama. The sequence continues at coordinate 75,902,259 of NC_083714.1, forward strand.
ACTTCTGCTTTATTGACTATGCCAAAGCCTTTGGCTGTGTGTATGACAAATACTGTGAAAAATTCTGAAAGAGATGGGAACACCAGACAACCTGACCTGCCTCCTGAGAAATCCATATGCAGGGCAAGATGCAATAGTTAGAAGTGGACATGGAAAACCAGACTGGTTCTAACTTGGGAAAGGAGTACGTCAAGACTGTATATTGTCACCCAGCTTATTTAACTTATAATCAGAATACATCATGTGAAATGCTGGGCTGGATGAAGCACAAGCTAGAATCAACTTTGTCAGGAGAATTATCAATAACCTCATATGTGTGTGTGCTACGACCCTTATGGCTGAAAGTGAAGATGAACTAAAGAGCCTCTAGATGAAAGTGGAAGAGGAGAGTGAAAAAGTTGGCTTAAAACTCAACATTCAGACAACTAAGATGATGGCATCCAGTCCCATCACTTCCTAGCAAATACATGGGGAAACAGTGGAAACGGTGACAGATTTTGTTTTCTTGGACTCCAAAATCCCTGCAGGTGGTGATTGCAGCCATGAAATTAAAAGATGCTTGATCCTTGGAAGAAAAATATGACCAACTTAGTTTATTAAAAAGCAGATACATTACTTTGCCAACAAAGGTCCATCTAGCCTTGACTAGCTAGCCTTGACTAGATGGACTTTTGTTGGCAAAGTAATGTTTCTGCTTTTTAATATGCTATCTAGGTTGGGCATAACTTTCCTTCCAAGGAGTAAGCGTCTTTTACGTTAATGGCTGCAATCACTATCTGCAGTGATTTTGGAGCCCAGAAAAATAAAGCCTGACACTGTTTCCACTGTTTCCCCATCTATTTCCCATGAAGTGATGGGACTGTATGTCATGATCTTAGTTTTCTAAATATTGAGCTTTAAGCCAACTTTTTCACTCTGCTCTTTCACTTTCCTCAAGAGGCTTTTTAGTTCCTCTTCACTTTCTGCCATAAGGGTGGTGTCATCTGCATATCTGAGGTTATTGATATTTCTCCTGGCATTCTTGATTCCAGCTTATGTTTATTCCAGCCCAGCAATTCTCATGATGTACTCTGCATATGATTTAAATAAGCCGGGTGACAATATACAGCCTTGACGTACTCCTTTCCCTATTTGGAACCAGTCTGTTGGCCCATGTCCAATTCTAACTGTTGCTTCCTGATCTGCATATAGGTTTCTCAAAAGGCAGGTCAGATGGTCTGGTATTCCCATCTCTTTCAGAATTTTCCACAGTTTATTGTGATCCACACAGTCAAAGGATTTCACAGAGTCAATAAAGCAGAAATAGATGTTTTCTGGAACTCTCTTGCTTTTTCAATGACCCAGCGGTTGTTGGCAATTTGATCTCTGGTTCCTCTGCCTTTTCTAAAACCAGCTTGAACATCTAGAATTTCATAGTTCACGTATTGCTGAAGCCTGGCTTGAAGAAATTTGACCTTTACTTTAGTAAGTAGCATGTAAGATGAGTACAACTGTGTCAAAATTTGAGCATTCTTTGGAACTGCCTTTCTTTTGGATTGGAATGAAAACTGACCTTTTCCAGTCCTTTGGACACTGCTGAGTTTTCCAAATTTGCTACCACATTGAGTGCAACACTTTCACAGCACCATCTTTCAGGATTTGAAATAGCTCAACTGGAATTCCATCACCTCCACTAGCTTTGTTCCTAGTGATGCTTTCTAAGGCCCACTTGACTTCACATTCCAGGATATCTGGCTCTAAGTGAGTGATCACTCCATCGTGATTATCTGGGTCGTGAAGATCTTTTTTTGTACAGTTCTTCTGTGTATCCTTGCCACCTCTTCTTAATATCTTCTGCTTCTGTTAGGTCCATACTATTTCTGTCCTTTATCGAGCCCATCTTTGCATGAAATATTCCCTTGGTATCTCTAATTTTCTTGAAGAGATCTCTAGTCTTTCCCATTCTGTTGTTTTCCTCTATTTCTTGCATTGATCATTGAGGAAGGCTTTCTTATCTCTCCTGGATATTCTTTGGAACTCTACATTCAAATGGGAATATCTTTCCTTTTCTCCTTTGATTTTTGCTTCTCTTCTTTTCAAAGCTATTTGTAAGGCCTCCTCAGACAGCCATTTTGCTTTTTTGCATTTTTTTTTCCATGGGGATAGTCTTGATCCCTATCTCCTCTACAAAGTCACGAACCTCCGTCCATAGTTCATCAGGCACTCTATCAGATCTAGTCCCTTAAATCTATTTCTCACTTCCACTGTATAATCATAAGGTATTTAGTGTTCTTAAATAACACAATGGATCAATTGATCTTAATTAATATCCGTTCAATATTACTTCCAAAAATAGCAGAATACACATTTTTTCCCCAAGTTCACTTGGAATATTTTACAAGATAGATTAAATACTAGGTTACAAAAAAGTCTCAATCAATTTAGGAGGACAGAAATTATATCAATCATTATTTTCTGAACACAATTTTTAAAAACTAGACATAACTGCATAAGGAAAATAGGAAAAGAACAAAATATGTGGAAACTGAACAATGTGAAGCTTAGAAACCAATAGGCCAATAATGAAATAAAAAAGGAAAACAGAAAATACTTTGAGAAATGAAAATGGAAGCACAGCTTTCCAAAATCTATGGGCTTCTGCAAACCAGTTTCAATAGGGAAAATTCAGAGCAATATAGGTTCTCCTCAAGAAACAAGAAAAATCTCAAATCACCTAACTTACCACCTAAATGAATTAGAAAATTAAGACAAAACTCAATGTTATCAGAATAAAGGAAACAATAAAGATCAGAAGAAATAAATCAAATAGAGATATAACAAAGGAAAAATAGATGAAACCAAGCTTTGTTTAAAAAATATAAGCAAGCTAATAAACTTTTAACCATGTTCATCAAGAAGAAAAGAGAGAGGATGCAAATAATCAAAATGAAAAATGACAGAGAAAAATAACAACTGAAACCACAGAGATTCAAAAATCCATAAGACAATACTACAAACAGTTGTGTGCCAACAAATTGGACAACCTAGAAGAAATGGACAAATTTCTAGGAATAGACATCTTGGTAAGTTTGAATCAAAAATAAATAGACAATTTGAATAGATCAATCATTAGCAGTGAAATTGAAGTTGTTAGAAAACAAACAAAAAAAAACCTCCCAGGAAACAAAAGCCCAAGACCAGACAGCTTCATAGGGGAATTCTGCCAAACATATAAAAAAAGAGCTAATACTTACCTTTCACAAACTTTTCAAAAAAGAAAAAAAAAGAGGACAGAAAAATCACAAATTCATTCCTTGAAGCCACCATTACCTTGATACCAAAATCAGATAAACACATTACAAAAAAAAAAAAAATACTGGCCAATACTCTTGATGAATATAGTTAAAAATATTCAATAAAATAATAGCAAACTGAATTCAATAATATTTTTAAAATGTTATGTATTGTGATCAATTTCAATTTATACTGGTAGCACAATGATAGTTCAATATTTGCAAAACAATCAGTATGATAACTCCATGTACAAATGAAAAAATAAAAGTCAGCAGATGCCAAAAATCATTTGACAAAATCCAATATTCATTTATGACAAAATCCCTCATCAATTTTTGCGCAACCATCACAACATAATAAAGCCCATTTATGATATAACTGTAGTTAACTTCATACTTAATGGTGAAAAGTTCAAAGTCTTCCCTCTAAATTCAGGAACAAGACAAGGATGTCCAATTTCACCACTTCCACATAATACAGTATTGGTAGTCTGGCCACAGCAATCAGAGATAGAAATTAAATGAAAGGGTTGAAAACTAAAAAAAAAAAAAAAAAAAAAAGAACTGTCATTATTTGCATATTATATGATACTTCATATAGAAAACCATAAAGTCTAAACCAAAAACCTACTCTAATCAATAAATGAATCCAATAAAGTTGTGGGATATAAGACTAATCAGAAATGTTTCTATTTCTATACACTAATAATGAAGTATAAGAAAGAAAATTTAATAAAAAACAAATTCCATTTAAAACTGAATCAAAAAGAATAAAGTACCTAGGAAAAAATTTAACCAAGGATGTGAAAGCCCTATACTCTGAAAACTATGAAATAATGATTAAGGAAATTGAAGATGATAAGCAAGAAATGAAAGATATCCTGCATTCTTGAATTGGAAAAATTAATTTTGTTAAAATTGTTATATTACTCAAAGGGATCTACATATTTAATACAATTTCTATCAAAATACTCAAGACATTTTTCACAGAACTGGAAGGAATAATCCTAAAATTCATATGGAACGACAGCAGACCTAAATTGTCAAAGCATTCTTGAGAAAAAAGGAACACAGCTGAAGGTATCAACTTCCCAGCCTTCAGGCTATTCTATAAAACTACAGTCATCAAAATAGGATGATACTGGCACAAAAACAGACATATAGATCAGTGAAACAGAATGGAGAGCTCAGAAATAAGCTCAAACACCAATGGTCAATTAATTTAGGACAAAAAGCAATAATTTATAATGAAGAAAAAGCAGTCTTTTCAATAAGTGGTGCTGGGAAAACTGGACAAATGCATGTGAAGCAATGAGACTAGGACAACTCCTCACATAATATACAAAAACAAACTCAAACTGGATTAAAAACCTAAATTTAAGAACTGAAACCAAAAAGTTCATAGATGAGAACATAGGCAGAACACTTTTTGACATTAATCATAGCAATTATTTTGAGTCTGTCACCCAAGGCAAAAGAAATAAAAGCAGAAATTAACAAATATAATATAATCAGACAAAAATTTTTGTACAGCAAAGGAAACCATGAGCAAAATGGAACAGGAACCTAAAGAATGGGAGAAAATATTTGCCAATGATATGACTGACAAGATGTTAGTATCCAAAATATATAAAGAGCTCATAGAGCTCAATAATAAAAATTAAAAAAAAAAACTAATAAAAAATTGAGCAGAAGCCCAGAATAGGCATTTTCCCAAATTTGTCATATAGCTGGCTAACAGGCACATGAAAAGATGATCAACAGCGCTAATTCAGTTCAGTTCAGTCGCCCAGTTGTGTCGAACTCTTTGCGACCCCATGGACTGCAGAATGCCTGGCTTCTCTGTCCATCACCAACTCCTGGAGCCTACTCAAACTCATATCCATTGAGTTGGTGATGCCATCCAACCATCTCATCCTCTGTCATCCTCTTCTTGTCCTACCTTCAATCTTCTCCAGCATCAGGGTCTTTTCCAATGACTCAGTTCTTCACATCAGGTGGCCAAAGTATTCAAACTGAAACCATAAGTTATCACCTCATGCTTGTCAGAATGGCTATCATCAAAAATTCTACAATAATTTTGGTGAGTATGTGGAGAAAAGGAAACCCCTTTAAACTGTTGCTGGAAACATTAATTTGTGCAGCCAGTATAGAAAACAGTAAGGAGGTTCCTCATGAAACTATAAATAAAATTATCATATGATCCAGCAGCTCCACTCCTGTGTATATACATGAAGAAAATCAGAACACTACAGGCACCCAAATGTTCACAGCAGCACAGTTACTATGGATACACCTCAAGTGTTATTCAACAGATGAATGGCTAAAGAAGATGTACTGTGTGTGTGTTAGTTGTGCAGCCATGCCCAGCTCTTTGTGACTTCATGGACTGTAGCCTGCCAGCCTGCTCTGTCCATGAAATTCTGCAGGCAAGAATACTTGAGTGGGCAGCCATTCCCTTCTCCAGGGGATCTTCCTGATCCAGGGATTGAACCTGAGTCTCCTGCATTGCAAGCAGATTCTTTACCATCTGAGCCACCAGGGAAGCTATACACACACAAAGGAATGTTATTCCGACATAGAAACATAGAAAAGAATGAAATTCTCTTATTTGCATCAATGTGGACAGACCTAAAAATTATTATGCTTAATGAAATATCAGATAGACATAGATAAACACTGTATGATTATCACTTAGGTGTGAAATCTAAAAATTAAACAAATGTATATAGCAAAACAGAAACAGACTCACAAATAGAGAAAACAAACATGTGTTTATCAGTGGGGAAAAGGAAGAAGGGAGGGGAAAGATAGGGCTATGGGTTTAAAAGATACAAACTACTATGTATAAAATAGATAAGTAATGAACATTGGGGTGCACGTGTCTCTTTCAGATCTAGATTCCTCGGTGTGTATGTCCAGAAGTTGGATTGCTGGGTCATATGGCAGTTCTATTTCTAGTTTTTAAGGAATCTCCACACTATTCTCCATAGTGGCTGTGCTAGTTTGCATTCCCACCAACAGTGGAAGAGGGTTCCCTTTTCTCCACACCCTCTCCAGCATTTATTGCTTGTAGACTTTTGGATAGCAGCCATCCTGAGTGGCGTGTAATGGTACCTCATTGTTGTTTTGATTTGCATTTCTCTCATAATGAGTAATGTTGAGCATTGTTTCATGTGTTTGTTAGCCATCTGTATGTCTTCTTTGGAGAAATGTCTGTTTAGTTCTTTGGCCCATTTTTTGATTGGGTCATTCATTTTTCTGGAATTGAGCTGCAGGAGTTGCTTGTATAATTTTGTAATGAGATGGATGAAACTGGAGCCCATTATACAGAGTAAAGTAAGCCAGAAAGATAAAGACCAATACAGTATATTAAAGCATATATATGGAATTTAGAAAGATGGTAATTATAACCATATATGCAAAACAGAAAAAGAGACACAGATGTACAGAACAGACTTTTGGACTCTGTGGGAGAAGGCGAGGGTGGGATGTTTCGAGAGAACAGCATCGAAACATGTATATTATCTAGGGTGAAAGAGATCACCAGCCCAGGTTGGATGCATGAGACAAGTGCTCAGGCCTGGTGCACTGGGAAGACCCAGAGGGATCGGGTAGAGAGGGAGGTGGGAGGGGGGATCGGGATGGGGCATACATGTAAATCCATGGCTGATTCATGTCAATGTATGACAAAACCCACTACAATATTGTAAAGTAATTAGCCTCCAATGAATAAAAATAAATGAAAAAAAAAAACTAAATCTAAAGAAAAAAAATAGATAAGCAACAGGATATATTGCATAGCACAGGAAATTATAATTATTTAACTTGTAACAACTTTTAATGGAATATCTGTAAAAATATTGAATCACTATGTTGTATATCTGGAATTAATACAGTGTTTTAAATCAACTATACTTCAAAAAGTATATAAAATCAAATTATAAAAATAAATTAGGAATCTTAATGTTTTAAATTGAAGTATGGTTGATTCTAATATTATATTGGTTTCAAGTGTGCAATACAGGGATTTAGGACTTTTTACTCTCTCTCTTTTTTTTTTTTTTTGGAGGCAGATACTTTATTTGGAAGCTGATCACAGGCAGCAGGAGTGAGACAGAGAAAGGATAAAAGCCAAAACTAAGGATGCTTCAAAGGGCAGTCACTGTGATGGGCTGTGGGGCTCGCCTCCCCTGGGACCCCTTAAGAAGGACGCAGAGCTCCCCACTGCAGGCCTGTGCAAGAGGAGCAGGGAGCGGGGGAGGCCTTTCTCTGTTGACCCTGAGCCCTCATTAGTTGGAGGCTCCCTGGGGTGCTGATCCTTGCAGGATGCTGCACAAACTTCTTTGGTGCTGGAGAAAGCAAAGAGCCTGGTGCCTGAATGAATGGGTTGGGTGCCAGAGATGCCCGCATCATTTCAGGGGTTTGGAGTAGTGGCAGAGGGGAGGTGGACAACGCATGGCAGCCCCTGCCCTTCTAGGTCTCAGCCCCTCAACTTCATGCCATCTGGGAGCCCCTCGGGCATGTGGCCTGGGAAGGCACAGGGTGGGTGTGGCCAGGCTGATGGCTCCTCTGCTTCCTGCCCGTCCCCCAAGAGAAATAAGTAAATGACAGGGTTCAGGCTCAACAGGAGGGCCGTGGAAGGGAATGACCCCTCCGACCAGTGTTCACATTCCTAAACTGGCGCTTCCAAGGCTTGTGGCTCTGGGCAAATCTCCCCAGGTTTGTCAGTTGCAGCTTCTGCTTCTAAAGCTTTCCTCCTCTCGGGGATATGTTCAGGACCAAAGATGAGTTACGTGGACATGCCAGGTAAATTCTGCAGGGCTTTACAAAGGGAGGTGAGTCAGTGTCCTGAGCCCAGGGCTATTTCCACTGTTTTGTTTTAGTTGATGGAAGATAAAAAAGCAAGTTTTCCATCTTCATAAAGTAAATGCCTCAGGGAAATCTGGAAAAATATCTTCATTCAATTTGGGCCAAAGTGCACGATTATCTTTTGTTTATGTGTGTGGTCAGGAGCCTGGTGAAGGCTTTATCCCTGATATTTGAGGACGTGTTTTATTTGCTGTGAGTCAGGGCAGGGGGTTAAATCGTGTTGTCCATGTGGGTCCAGGAATAGTGGAAAGAACAACTCTGTTCAGGGAAGCTGTTCCCTGCATGTCAAGCCAGTTCCTGCTGGGAACACCCCTGGTTGCCTGTGAGGTGAGCATCCTATGACCCTCCTTGTATTTTTAACAGCTGGGATGGGCTGGAAACGGGAACAAAGAGTACTTTGGTTTCTCACTCCTAACAAGAGAGGGAAGCACTCATGGGTTCTGCCCTGGCTGCTCTGATCATCTCAGAAGCTGCCTCCCCAAAAATGCTTCTTCCCAGGAACCTCTCCCATCACTTTCCCGATGAGGACCGAGTGTGGTCCTGTGTGGAACAGGTACAAAAACGGGCAGGTGTCTGGTCGCTGGCAATTTCTGGTCACACTCAGGAGCTCGAAACAGCAGTGTTTTCAAGTTTGTAAAATTACAAAAGGAAGCACTAGGAATCCATTATTGTAGTCAGTTTGTTGAGAGTTCTTCCAGATTTTTTATGCATTTACACAGACTCTTTTGAAAAATTGGAGGGGGTTGTTCATTTGGGGAGTTCTGGGAGTTGGTAATTGGTATCATAGCCAATTTACTATTTTCCATTTACTGTGTCTTTTTCATTTAATATTTGTCTTGGACTTGTGTCCACATTGTTATACAAAGATCAACCACATTCTTTTAAAGTATTGCCTTTTCCTCCCATACATCAATCTACAGAGACATTTAATAGAGTCATGTTTCCCATTTTCTTTACCGTGAACTGTCTGTTAGTATCTTTCTCTATTGAATTGTTTACTTTTATGTGAATCTAATTAGAATTTTACTCTACATTCTGGACATGAACACTGTGTTATATATGCCATAAGAGCTTTTTCCCAGTCTCTCACCTTTCGGGGTATTTTATGTTGATTTTAAATATGGAGAAAATATTAGTTTTGATGTTGCCAAATTTATTTTCTAACAATTATGTTAGGTGCACTTTTAAAGAAAGCTTTCTTTACCTCCCCTCCTCCAATGATATATATGTTCTCTTATTTTGTATTTACTTAATTTTTGGCTTGAAGATAGGGTTAGACTTGTTTAATTTGTTTTCACATTTAATTATTTAATATACCTTTAATTTGCTTTTATGAGTAGTGTACTCTCTCTTAAATGTACTTGTTTTGCAACTCTGGCTGTAATCTATGAGGTCTCACATGATCTGAAACTGGATATTTATTGAGCCTCATGATAACTAAAATATTTTTGTGTCCTTACTACAGAAGTTCCAAGATTTACACTGCCTACATGGAAGTCATATGTTTCCAGGGGAAGGTCAACATCTTTGGCATTTCCTGCCTGCTATGGCTTAACTGATATTCACTTTCATTTTTTGTTTTAAGAAAGTTTATAACAAGATCTCTTTTGAAATAGCTGGCTTACCTCAGTGAGGCTATAGATGAGCCTTTTTTAAATACTGCTTTATTTTAATTTATCCATTCTTTTGATCACTATATTTTTCTCATTCTGTGTATGTTTTTAACTCATATTGCTTTGTCCATCCCAATGAACTTTCACATAATTTATCTCAGCATGATGTAGCAAGGTCTTTTTAACATATTAGACCAGGTTCCCTGTGGGTTTAATGTCATATCCATTATACAGATAAGGAAATTGAAAGACAAAGAAGTGAATTTTCCAAAGTAGCACTATGTGTTAGTAGCAAAGCCAAGACTTCACGAAAGGCTGTCCGACTTTGGAATCAGTAGTATTTAAAGCTATGCTCTACTGCCTCCTTTTAGCTGTTATGATTTTCTCTGATAGGTCCTGAAGTAAATAGTTCTCGCTCAAAGTCACACAACATCTTGGAAGATAAAATCATGATGGAATCCTGTGCTCAAAAATGCATGATCCCCATTTCTTTTCTTTCTTTCTTTTTTTTTTTTTTTTGGTTTGTTTTTTTTTTTTCCATTTATTTTTATTAGTTGGAGGCTAATTACTTTACAATACTGTAGTGGTTTTTGCCATACATTGACATGAATCAGCCATAGATTTACATGTAGCCCCATCCCGATCCCCCCTCCTGCCTCCCTTTCCACCCGATTCCTCTGGGTCTTCCCAGTGCACCAGCCCTGAGCACTTGTCTCATGCATCCAACCTGGGCTGGTGATCTGTTTCACCTTTGATAATATACATGATTAAAAAGAATTCTAATAAAAAAAATGCATGATCCCTGGTCTCATTACACCATCTTAATCTGCTTCTCACAGAAGTGGAAACACATATATGCAAAGTACATTAAAAATTTCAGTACAAAAGAGCTTACAGTAAATAGTCTAACCCCTAGAATATAACAGAAGAAACTTATGTCTTTAAAATGAGTAATTTTGTCAACTTAATTGCTTTTGTGAAATTGCCTGAGATCAACAACTCCAAACTTAACTGTTAAAGTAATAGCACTATTCAAAGTCAGATTGCTATAATGTGGCCAGAAACATAGATGTGAAGGTGATAATGGAAAGGGGTGCAGGGTGATCCAAGGTGGCAAATAGAAAATAAGGTCTGGATTGTTGTTGTTCTTTAGTTGCTGAATTGTGTCTGACTCTTTTGCAACCCCATGGACAGCAACCTACCAGGGTCCTATGTCCATGGGATTTCCCAGGTAAGAATCTGGAGTGGGTTGACATTTCCTTCTCCAGGGAATCTTCCCCACCCAGGGACTGAACTCAAGTCTCCTGCATTGGCAGGAGGATTCCTTACCACTGAGCCACCAGGGAAGCCCAAGGTCTGGATAAAAAACTCTAGTTTGTAATGTTCTTTATCTTTCTGGCTTACTTCACTCTGTATAATAGGCTCCAGTTTCATTCATCTCATTAGAACTGATTCAAATGAATTCTTTTTAATGTCTGAGTAATATTCCATGGTGTATATGTACCACAGCTTCCTTATCCATTCGTCGACACATATATATGGAATTTAGAAAGATGGTAATGATAACCCTATATGCAAAACAGAAAAAGAGACACAGACGTACAGAACAGACTTTTGGACTCTGTGGGAGAAGGCGAGGGTGGGATGTTTCGAGAGAACAGCATCAAAACATGTATATTATCTAGGGTGAAGCAGATCATCAGCCCAGGTTGGATGCATGAGACAAGTGCTCGGGGCTGGTGCACTGGGAAGACCCAGAGGGATCGGGTAGAGAGGGAGGTGGGAGGGGGGATCGGGATGGGGAATACATGTAAATCCATGGCTAATTCATGTCAATGTATGACAAAACCGACTACAATATTGTAAAGTAATTAGCCTCCAATGAATAAAAATAAATGAAAAAAAAAAAAAAAACAAACTCTAGTTTGGAACAGAGGACTTCAAAGCTTCACATACCTGAAGTTATCTGAGTCCTCCTTTATCCCTTCTTTCAGGAATGCAGGTGTATTTCTTTCTGAATCTTAACAGAAAGAGAACTGAATAACTAGCTCTATGTTTACCCTAGTTAGTAACTTTACCCAAACATGCACACACACACACATATCCCATGCTTTAAAAATGTATATTCCTCATAAAATTCTGTTCTGATGAAAACAGAAAACACTTAAAACTTTGTAAGCATTTCCCTGGTTATTTTCTTGAGTAGTTTTAAAGTCTTTCAGACTTTTCTTAATTAATCTGAATATTTCCCTACCTTGTTTCATTCATCAAGCTAATATGTAAGCTTCTGAAAAGCTCAACTCAAAAATACATGCAATGCATGCTGAAATAAAAGACATTGAAACAAATAAAGCAGAAAAATTTCCATATAGCCTCATATCATTTGGTGCTCATAGATCAGTAAGGAATAACTGCATTTTCAAGATTTCCATGTAACTATTGAGTAATTTGTGTAATGGGAAAACATTTTAAAATATCTAAAATATATTGTACAAAGTCTAAAAATATTATTTAATATGACCTATATATCTTAGCTATCAATCTTATCATACCAATATTACTGACAACTTTTTTAAAGCAGTTCATCTTACTCTTCCTCCATTTTCTTTATTCTAAACACAATTGCAACATTAACTTTCTTTAATTTTAAAAATTCTAAACTCTAACCTTATAGTAAATATAATTCTCCCAATTCCTCTTTTTTTTTCCTATATCTGTGTGTTCATATGTGTGTGCATCTCTATATGTGTGTCTGTGTTTTCACGAGTCCCTAAATATTAGTTTCCATTGAAATGTTAGTTTTTAAGTACTGAAAAATATTTATGAAATGTTTCCCATGTTGTGGATCATCACTGTCTTGAAAAAGAATGCAGCTTTGTGTGTAAACAAGATTTTTAAGACTTGGAGTTGTTATCCAATTGCTACCTACCTTATTCAGGTATTACTGATTGTCAGTAAGTAAAGGAAATATATGCTTCTTTCAGACTTCCATTTGTCTGAAACAGGGAAGGCAAAACCAAGGTAACAAGTACAAAGAAAAGATCTACACAAAATAAAGCATTCACGATGTATGGGCCCAGGGTACAGAGACTATGCTGCTTTTCTGTTTCCTTTAAGCATGTGTGGAAATGGAGATGTCAGATGTGCCATTCAACCGGGTGAACATGCACAGTCCAAGTCTATATCTATAACACAGATTATGTGCTCCACACAGTTTCATATCTTAATATAAAAAGCATTTCCTTCTTAAAAATATATTATGGATTCCATTAAATGTGATTGCACTGTGTACATCTGCAAGTGGCACAATTTGAAACTTCTATATCCTCTATGAATAAAGTTTTATTTTTATATATGTTATATATAAATGAGAATTAAGAAATATACATTATCCTATGCCATGCACATGCCCTGAAACTATTTAAATAGCTATATTAGATCATAGGCACATTAGTTTGCTTTAAGAAAGGAGAAAGTAAAAAGTATTATATTAAAGCATACAACTTTACAAACCGCAAACCATTTCTAGACTTTCTAAACAGGGAGTCTTGTCAAGATGTTTCATTGATAACATTGCAAGTCACACTTTTGAGAGTACTTTCAGGAATAGCTGTCACCTGTGAGCATTTTTGTTTTTTACCTGTGAGCTTTTGAGCAAATTAATTTTAAGAATTTCATTTTTTCCTTTTATACGGTGATGTAGATGACAGAATTTGTATAAGGCACAAATGGGAGAATACATATGAAAATATTTGGTAACTCCAAGGCCCCAAATGCAATGTGCTAAACCCTTGAATTAGTAATACTAGAAAATATTACCACAGAATGAACTAGAATATATAGGCAATTCCTAAAACAGGAATTTTTTTAAAAGTCATTAAATTTATTGTCCAATATCAGTTTTAGCTGAGGATAAATTTAATATTAGGATCATACTTGTTATAATTGTTATTCAACAGATTATTTGTATACACTGTTATGCATACCAGGTAGGAATTTTATGTGTCGGAAGAAGGTGAGAAAGGGACATTTGAGAGATACAGAAACAGTCTCAGAAGTCATAAATTGTTCAGATTTATTGCTTGAGCTATGATTGTAACAATAACATTTTTTAAAGGTACTTAATGGCTTGTAAAACACTAAGAAACCATTTTAATTGCAAAAGCTATAGTTATCAATAATATTAATAGTTAACAGTTATGTAGGACTTATAGTGTTCTAGAAACTAATGTAAGGGCTTATTCAATACTGAAGTATTTCTGTAATAAGACAAGCATCATCATCTCCATTATCTCTGAAAGTGCGTCAGAGCTAAGTTTGTTAACTGGTCTAAGATCACACAGCTAGCCAGGGATGGAGCTATTATTTAAACCCTTGCAATTTTGCTCAAGTCATTTAACGTTTCAGTCATTTATCAGTCATTTTTCCTTTTTACTTATATGATGGAGAAAAAAAAAGTTATTGTTTTAACTTTCTGGTCTCTTATTACTTAGAGGTGTTTAGGATTTTAATGTTTATTTTCTTAATTCCTACTACTATGAATTGCTTATTTATATTCTCCCCCATTTTACATAAGACTGCTTGTTTTATTCATAGTATTTTGTAAGTGCCTTTGTTTGTTTATTGAGAAAAATATTTACAGTGAAAACACCGTGTTGCAATCAATTTCTCAGACTGTCATTGGCCTTTTGATTTAACTGATGTTGCCTTTTTTGCAATTACAGAAATATCTGTGAAACCAAATTTTTTCACTTATAGCTTTTGGGATTTTTGTCTTACTTAAGAAGATCCCATACTGGGTCTGGTTGAATATTACTCTTTTAATGCAAATGAATGATAACACTATAATGATTGTAATTTCAAGTGCCATGGTCCATGGTAGGGGAAAGATATTTAGGTCAAGAGATTACAGCACCTCTTTTTCAACCATAAAGGAAGCACTTTCTCTTCACCTTCTTCTTAAATGGGAAGTCCTGGGATTATCTGGGTTAATTTGGAAGTCCATTCTAATGTCCTCTCATCTGTCTTAAGAAACACAAGGACCAAAGACATCTCTCAATTTCCTAAATCTCCTAAAATTTCTAAATATATTTACTATAGACACTAAAAGATACATGTTTCCTAAGTAGAAAGACTTGCTTAACAGAGTTTATTAAAACAGAATGGAAAATACATCACTTTGTTGGTAAACTTTACACTTTGTATAGTCAGAAACACTGATTAGAATTTTCTTTCACGCTATGGTGTCTGCAAAGTCAGTTACGGTTTGTGTTAAATTCTACTCTCTAGCACTTCTCTTTATCAACCATGAAAATTTTAGCACCTGCTGACACTTCTGTTTCTTATGGTATAGACTATAATGCCACAGGAATAAGTGAGAACCACTAAAAAACACTTAGGTCTAAATATATTTTATAGATATCATTAAAGAGAGAGCCAAACAAATCACAGCACTTAACAGGAAAAATATTTGCCAAAACACTGATACAATCAAGCAGCACAGGCTTACACCTGCAATTGAGAAATTTTCTTAACTATAACTAATTTTAAGAGATTTTGAGCAAACTACTGAATAAACTAAATAATTATGAACTTTATAATTCAACTCACCAATGTGATTTGTGTTATATAAGTAAAGTTTTATATAGATTTAATTGTCTATATTTAAGAGAAAAATATATGAAAATCTAAAAGGCATTCACTCATTCTCTGAGGCCACTTATTGCTACTTTTAAAAATATTTGTAAGAGCACTGTATCTTGGCCTAAGATTTTTTGTATAACAATATGATACTGTATAGAAATAGATTCAGGGTATGACAAAGTGATTTTCTTTCCAGAATTCTCAGCTGTTCTTGCTGAAACAGTTTCAAGCATTTTAAAAGCTAACCTTAGAAGATATTTTGAGAAGTTCTTAAGATCAATATTATTCAGAGGAAATTTTTCTAAGAAACCTTACAAAAAAAGGGAAACATAGGGGAAAAGAGTAAAAATCCCATCACATATCCATGAGATCATTTTTCTCTGAGGAATATAGCTAAACTTTCTTACATCTCTCACTTAATACTAAAACTAAGAGCAGCATTTTTTAGGTATTGTGGAATTTAAACCATCTATAATCCAGTTCTTCATCTTCGAGGTTTAGTTCGCAGAAAGTTCTCTTCGGATATTGCCATCTAGCTTCCCCTGGCCTCTACGATCTATATGAATTTGATTTATTTTGGTCCTAAAGTTCCAGTCTAGGCTACAAATGGCACATAAGGACTTTATCTGCATTGCTTTAACCCTTACAAGAAACTTTATACCCGTCAATATCTTTAGCGACTTATTCTCGCTTGTACCATTTCTTTTTCTAGGTATATCAAGATTTACACTAAACAGGTGGTAAATAAATGTCTCACTTATTTATTGAATTTCAGTTCATTCATCTCTAATTATCAGTCATTGCCAAGATAGTAACGGTTATATTATATACAAGTTAAACCAGCAGATTATAATATCTGCACGCTCCCAGTCCTCTTACAAAACGGCAGAAATGTCTTTCAACTGTCACCAGTGTAACTAGGAAAAGCCCCTTCAGCGCATTCCCCGGCCTTACCTACTCTCATTGGTCAGTAAAATTCGATTGGCATATACTAAAACCAATGAAGGCTGATTCTGGTTTTTGAACAGCAACCTCTTCTGGAAAATTACTTACTTCATAGATTGCACATAGAATTACCAGATGAAATACAGACTGTAAATAAAATTTGTACCTTAGATAGTGTATAATCTTTTAGTCATGACTACATCTCATGAAATATTTTAAGTATGCTTGGACTAAAGATATTCACTGTTTATCTTAAATTCAAGTTTAACTGAGTACCTTGTATTATTAATGTTATTCACTAAATGTGGTAATACTATTTGCAGAGATTCTCTCTTTACTAGAATCTGTACTTGGTTTTACAGTTTCCTAATACTCCAATAATGAGTATCCATAATTGTGGTGAAAATATTCAGCAAGAGGAACTTCACTATTTCAAGGTGAGTTTACCTGTCATCATACCCTTCTTACTACCCCATTCCAATCTCAGCAACTACTTTTATCACTAATAAGAATAAAAAAGAAGAGAATTGGAGACAAGTGGTGAGAAGGTCCAGCTTGGTCTAAAAGCTTGTATTGAAATCATCACTAAATATAGAGCATGACAAAATTATATCTATGAAGATGTCTTAAATACATTGACAGATTTCTCTTTTATTTTTTTATCTATTTTTATTTTTTATTTATTTTTATTAGCAGGAGGCTAATTACTTTACAATATTGTAGTGGTTTTTGCCATATATTGGCATGAATCAGCCATGGATTTACATGTGTTCCCCATCCTGAACCCCCTTCCCACCTCCTCCCCATCCCATCCCTCTGGGTCATCCCAGTGCGCCAGCCCTGAGCACTTGTCTCATGCATGCAACCTGGACTGGCGATCGGTTTCACACTTGATAATATACATGTTTTGATGCTTTTCTCTCAGATCATCCCACCCTCGCCTTCTCCCATAGAGTCCAAAAGTCTGTTCTATACATCTGTGTCTCTTTCTCTGTCTTGCATATAAGGTTATCATTACCATCTTTCTAAATTTCACATATATGTGTTAGTATACTGTATTGGTGTTTATCTTTCTGGCTTACTTCACTCTGTATAATGGGCTCCAGTTTTATCCATCTCAGAACTGATTCAAATGTATTTTTTTAATGGCTGAGTAATATTCCATTGTGTATATGTACCATAGCTTTCTTATCCATTTGTCTGCTGATGGGCATCTAGGTTGCTTCCATGTCCTGGCTATTATAAAGTCGCTGAGGATAAAAGAGATGCAGACATACTGTGGGGAAGGAATCTTAGGGGCAAATTACAGGACAAAATTCAACCAAGGACTAGAAAATGCTAAACCTAAATAAAATTAAATTTTTATTTTGGTTCTAGTGAATTTATTAATTATAAATGAGAAAGAAATCTTCAATTTCTCTAAGCTATTTCAAAGTAACTTCTCAGTCTGATCTGTTTTTTTTTAATGTAGTTAAATTTATTTAGAAAAAATTTTAGTTACAAATTTGTTTCACATATATATGATCTTACAGTAATACTACGAGGTAAGCAAGGACTCTTAAGTCAGTTTGCACAGATTCAGGAAACTAAGAATTAGGCTAACTGATTTAATTTAGATCATGTTACTAATAGGTGCTTCAGCCAGAATGACAAATCCCGTGGTCTTTTCACTATAGTAGTTTTATCTTGATAACTAACAGGTGTGCCTCATTTGGATCATAATACATCTTATTCAGTAGCGTACTAAGGACTGGCTTTGGGAGGGATATCCATAGTCACACATGTCCTTTGACAGTTACTCAAAATAAATAATGTAAACAGAAAGAATTTTGCCCTACAAGTTTTAATAAAAAATTTCTTGGTCCCCTTTCTGTTGGAGTGCTTCATACCAACCTAAACATCTCCTACACAGAAGTCCTTTAACAGCCTTATAAAGTTACATGTTTTTTTTCCTCCCCTAATATAACCCAGATATGAAAAAAATACAGTTGCAATTATATAATCAGTTATTAATTTGCAGCAATTGCAGAAAGTGATCCTGAAAATACTCTGTGATTAACATAAAATCACAGATGCAAAGTCATGCTCATTTTAACATTATGGAACTTGGAATGCATTGGAGTAGGAAAAAGGATAAGTAAACACCACAATATGAATTGTGGGAGAAATATCAATGCAATATCAATAGGGAGAAATGTCAATAACCCCAGATATGCAGATGACACCACCCTTATGGCAGAAAGTGAAGAAGAACTAAAGAGCCTCTTGATGAAAGTGAAAGAGGAGAGTGAAAAAGTTGGCTTAAATCTCAACATTCAGAAAACTAAGATCATGACATCTGGTCCCATCACTTCATGGTAAATAGATGGAGGAACAGTGGGAACAGTGGCTGACTTTATTTTGGAGGGGGCTCCAAAATCGCCGCAGATGGTGACTGCAGCCATGAAATAAAAAGACACTTGCTCCTTGGAAGATAAGTTATGACCAAATCTAGACAGCATGTTAAGAAGTAGAGACATTACTTTGCCAACAAAGGTCCATCTAGTCAAGGCGATGGTTTTTCCAGTAGGCATGTATGGATGTGAGAGTTGGACTATAAAGAAAGCTGAATGCTGAAGAATTGATGCTTTTGAACTGTGGTGTGGTGAAGACTCTTCAGAGTCCCTTGGACTGCAATGAGATCCAACCAGTCCATCCTAAAAGAAATCAGTCCTGAATGTTCTTTGGAAGGATTGATGTTGAAGCTGAAACTCCAGTACTCTGGCCACCTGATGCAAAGAATTAACTCACTGGAAAAGACCCTGATGCTGAGAAAGATTGAAGGCAGGAGGAGAAGGGGACGACAGAGGATGAGATGGTTGGATGGCATCACCGACTCAGTGGGCATGAGTTTGAGTAAACTCTGGGAGTTGGTGATGGACAGGGAGGCCTGGCGTGCTGCAGCTCATAGGGTCACAAAGAGTTGGACATGACTGAGCAATTGAACTGAACTGAAACACCACAAAGCCAGGATCTCAAAAGGAGAATTCACAGTAAACCGGTATAAAAACATGTCCTTTAACTATATTTAAAAGACAGGAAGTTATATTTATCTAAAATTTGTTACATTATAGTTCAATAAATAAATTAAGCATATTTTATACAAAACATTTTTGTTCCTATACCACTGATGTAGACATTATTTTATAATTCTTTAGGGATTTTATATAAACAATGATTAAAATAATCACCTTAGTCATTTTTAAATGGGTATCATGACTGAAAAGACTCAACTGGTAATTATACTAATTATTCTGATAAAAATACTGGACAGACCAGTTAAGTAACACCCCATGGAGAATAGTGCCTGAATGAGATCTTTCATTCAGTATATATTTTATGTATCTGCTAAGGAGTAATTTTCAGAAACTTGAAGATATAATTCACATGAACATTCATCAAAAACTGTTATTCTTTACTTGGAGAACCAGTAATAAAACTGGTTCAAAGAGAAACTTCAAGAAAATAAATATAATCTGTAGGAATATTGAAATAAATTTGCTAATACATGCAAAATTCAATTATTTTTTATAGGGCAATAAAAGGTAATGTATGGAATTATTTTCCTTCTAAGTGACAAATACAAATTTCCCTGAGCAAAATCAATTTGCATAACTTAGATAAAATTATTTGTAATATTATTAGTTGTCTACAAAAAAACTTCTACCCCTTGAAAATAGGAAATGATCTAGTGACTACAAAAAGCAAAGTTAAATTTGTTACTAATCTCCAGATTATTTGCTAGACAATGCCTTGGACACCCAAGAATCCTTCTGTCCAAATTTATGTGTAAGACAGTATTTTAAACACTTCATTTGCTCAAATTTAATGTCTTATCTATATACATGATTGTAATAATATAAAATAGATGGATCTTCTAACTTTATATCTCGGTTAATATATTGGTAATATTGATAATTTCAATGGACTGAATGTTTTTGTCTCCTCAATATTCATTTTAAAGTTCTAACACCCAGTCTAACAGTATTTAGAGGTGGGGTCTTTAGGAGATATTCTCTCTCTTCTATGTGGGGACACAGCAAGAAGGGTATGTGCAAACAAAGAAGAGGGTTCTCACCAGACACCAAATCTTCTAGCACTTTGATCTCTGTCTTCTCAGATTCCAAAATTGTGAGAAATAATTGTTTATTGTTTTAGCCACTCTGTCTATGGTAATTTGGCATATTGATTCTATTTGACTAAGGAAGTAATTCAGCTCAAAAATTACCTAAAGTAGAAACATCATTATTTAGTATTTATATCCTTGTCTTGTATATATTTTCTCTTTTCTAGAAGACTGGGAACATGCTTTGGGAAATAATTTAACTGTTAGAAATTAATATTCCACAACCATAGAACTAACTGAAAGCAAATTAACACTCACAGATTAACACTTAGTGAATAAAAGGCAAACAACAGCCTTGTCTTTACTCAATGTTGCTGGTTCTCTCTTTAGCATGGCTTTTCCTTTTGGTGCACTCTGTTCAAGGTCAGGGTACTAGTAGATTATGTGCTTAGATGCCAACTGGCCATCCTATTATACTCCGACATACATATAGCCTTCCTATGGCAGAAAATTACCAATCTGAATATTTTTCAAATGAATCTGTGGGTATTGGAAGGGTCCATCAGTTGCCATGACTGCCTGTAAAATAGCATTTATATAAGTTCCACACTTGAAAGAAACACATCAAAGAGGGAGCTATACTTATTGAAATATGCTATTATGGTAATGTTTCCTTTTCATTTTACTTTATAAAGCACATTATGACCATCACCATAGAGAACTTACAAAATAAGTACATTAGCAACACATATCTGAGGCTTTCAAATACAAGTCATTAAGTGACATAATATACAAAGAGCCCATTTAAAAGCATAGAGATTGAATGGTCAAATTTTACTCTCAGAAAGAGAAAGTCAAAAAGGAAATTTAAAAGACTGGGCACAGTTTTTCTTACAGATCTGAAAAGTATCTCAAGAGTATGGTTTAAGATCTTGTATTTAGTATTTTGGTACTATATATACATAATCAATGTTAGCACACATAATGAAAAAAAAGAGTATATTACCTTCATTCAGTTCTTGCTAATTATTCAAAACCACACTTTTTAAGGCTAAATTCTACAGAAAAGAACTGAAACTATGAAGCTAAAAATTAAGATTTACTTTGTAAAAGAGAAGATCATTATGATTGAGGGGAAAGATGGAAGATTGTTTATTTTTCTCCTTAAGATCATCTTTTCCTCCTTTTTTCAACTCTCTTGGGAATTTTGATCTTAAAAATTATTTTCTAATAATTGAGCATTCCTTCTATTCACCATAGTACTGAAAGTACTAGCCAGAGTAATTATGCACGAAAAAGAAATAAAAGGCATTTAAATTTGGAAAGAAGACTTAAAATTATATCTGTTCATAAATCAAATAATCTTATATGTATAAAACTCTAAAAATTCCACAAAAAAACTAGTAGAACTAATAAAGTCAGAAAAGTTGAGGGATATAAAATCAATATCCAAATATCTATGTACTAACAATGAATAATACAAAGAAGAAATTCAAAAAACAATTTTGTTAAAAATAGCATAAAAAATAATAAATTTTTTTGGAGTAAATGAAACCAGAGATGAAAGCCTTGCACACTGAAAACAATAAAACGTTGCTTAAGAAATGGGATTATTAAATGGCAATATTATTAAGTGGAAAGGCACGCCCTGTTCATGAATTGGAAGACTTAATACTGTTACAACATAAATACTACCCAAAGAAATCTACAGATTCAATACAATCTTTATCAAAATCCAAAAGACATTTTTTTCAAAAATAGAAAAATTCATCCCAAAATTCATATGAAATCTCAAGCAACTCCAAGAGACAAAACAGTACTGGAAAAAAAAAAAAAGATGGAGATCTCACAGTTTATTATTTCTAAACTTATTTCTGTGAAGAAGGAAAAACTTTTCTTCTGTGGTCTTATGTTCACTCAGTTAGGATTTGTAAATTAAACTATCAAAAGATAGACTAAATAAGAAAAGACAAAGTTTATTATATTCATATAGGTATACACAAAACAAGCCTCTTGGTCAATAAGCAGAGATAGGGATAAATCCCTCCAGAGAAAGGATTTATGGCAGCCTCTCATTTAGAAATTTCTGTCTCTAGTAAAATAAGGGAAGCTCCAGAAATCTTTCTGCACCTATTGAATCTCAAATGTCTTTGTTTTATAATAGTTTTTATACTTAACACAGTAAACAGTAGTATATTCTGGATATGTTTATTCCTAACTGGCAGTTATCAAAGGAGTGTGACACTGGCATAAAGATAGACAATGAGATAGAATAGAGACCTCATTAAACCTGACATATATGGTCAAATTATTTTGGACAAGTGTGTCAAAACCATTCAGTCATGGGTGAAAAAGCTGTCTTTCTAACAAACTGTTGTGGCAAAAATAGATACTTATATGCAAAAATGAATTTGGACTCTTGCCTTATAGCAGATACAAATATTCATTCAAAATGGATCAAAGACATAAACATAAGAACAAAAGCTGGAAAAGAGTTTAGAACAAAACAGAGGAAAAAAGTCATGATATTGGATTTCACAATGATTTCTTAGATATAACACATAAAGCATAGGCAACAAAAGAGAAATTGATAAATTGGACTACATCAAAACTTTTAAATCTGTGTATCAAAGGATGCAATTATCAGGGAGAACAGACAACCCATAGAATGGGAGAAAATATTTTAAAACAGTATATATCTGATAAGGGCTTAATTTTTGGAATATATAAAAAATTACCACAAATCTACAACAGGAAAAGCAAACAATCCTGTGTGGAAAATAATCATTTTTCCAAAGATATATAAGTCATGAATAGGCCATCAAAAGATGCTCAAAATCACTAATCATCAGGGAAATTAAAGTCAAAACCACAGTGAGCTACCATTTCACATGCATTAGGATTACTACTTCAAAAAAAAAAAAAAAAGAACAATTGTTGGCAAGGATGTGGGAACTCTATATACTTTTCGCTGGGAATGTAAAATGGTGTAGATAGTATAAAAAAAAAGAGACACAGAAATACAGAACAGACTTTTGAACTCTGTGGGAGAATGTGAGGGTGGGATATTTCAAAAGAACAGCATGTATACTATCTATGGTGAAACAGATCACCAGCCCAGGTGGGATGCATGAGACAAGTGCTCGGGCCTGGTGCACTGGGAAGACCCAGAGGAATCGGGTGGAGAGGGAGGTGGGAGGGGGGATCGGGATGGGGAATACCTGTAAATCCATGGCTGATTCATATCAATGTATGACAAAACCCACTGAAATGTTGTGAAGTAATTAGCCTCCAACTAATAAAAAAAATTAAAAAAAAAACAGTATGGTATTTCTTTAAATATTAAAAATAGACTTGCCATGTAATCCAGTAATTTCATTCTGGGTATATATCCCCCCAAAATTGAAGAAGAGTCTCAGGACAATGACAACTCTGCAGCCTGTGGACCCAACACACCTACCAGCACGGCACCACTTGCCCAGGTACCAGGTAGATCCCAGCCCCCCTCCAGTGAGCCTGCTCTACCTTTGGTACTAACCTCTCCTAGCAGCAGGCAGACACTAGCCACAACACAACCTCAGCACCACAACCTCAGGACCTACCCCACCCACCAGCAAAACATAACCAACCCTGGGACTAGTTAAGCCACAGCCCTGCCCACCAGCAGACCAACACAAACTTTTGGACACCATGGGCCCTTCAGCCAGCTGTGTAAGGAACTTACCCCATCTACCAGCAATCTGGGACACCTGGGCCCTGCAGTCACACCACAGGACATAGTTCTGCCTGTCAGTGGGGAAGCACTAGTCCCAGGAACTAGCTTCCCCTACCAGTGGGTGGGAATCAACCCCAGGACCTGCTGGACCCTGACTCCACTCAACAGTGGGCCAGCACCAGCCCTAGGGACCCCAGGTTTCAGCAGCCAAGCCACCTCCAGACCCAGTCGAGCCAATTAGTAGCCAGCAGCCACTGCACAAGGAAGGGCCAGAAAACCAACCAGATTGGGGTCTGACCAAGCCTACCAGACTTCCCACAGTTGTCTGCTAACCAAAACAGAAGGATGCAGGTAGCCCACAAAGGGGGCACACCTAAATCATATAGCTCTGTTGACAAGAGGGAAGTATACTGCTGGGTTGCAAGAGGTGCTTCCTACAAAAGTCACCTCTATAATATCAGGAATTGTAACTTAACTATCAGATATATAGAAATAAAAATAGCAAGTTAGAAAAAAAGAAACAGATGAACATGTTTCAAGCAAAGTAACAAGATAAAATCACAGAAGGACTAAGTGAAATAGATATAGGAAATCTAACCAAGAAAGCATTTAAAATAATGATTATAAACATGATAAAAGAACTTGGCAGAAAAATGGATGCACAGAGATAAAAGTTAGACATTTTTTAACAAAGAGTTGGAAAATATCAACAACCAAACGGAGATGAAGAGTATAGTAACTGAAATGGAAACTAGAGTAGAATGTGTCAATAGTAGACTAAACGTTACAGAGAAATGGAGAAGAGAGATAGGAGAGAGAGTAGTAGAAATCACTGACACTGAACAGAGAAAGGGAAAAAAAAAAGAATTAAAATAAATGAGGATGGTTTAAGAGACCTCTCTTACAACAGTAACAATACTAACATTTACATTATATTGTTGTTCGGTCACTAAGTCTGACCCTTTGCAACCCCATGGACTGCAGCACACCAGGCTTCCCTGTCCTTCACTATCACCCAGAATTTGTTCAAACTCATCTCAATTGTGTTGGTGATGCCATCTAACCATTTCATCTTCTGTCATCCCCTTCTATTCGTGCACTCAATCTTTCCCAGCATCATAGTCTTTTCCAATCTGTCGAGTCTTCACATCAGGTGGCCAAATTTTGGAGCTTTAGTTTCAGCATCACTGCTTCCAATGAATATCCAGGGTTGATTTCCTTTAGGGTTGACTGGTTTGAACTCCTTGATGTCCAAGGGACTCTCAAGAGTCTTCTCCAGCACTACAATTTGAAAGAATCAAATCTTCAGCCCTCAGCCTTCTTTACAGTCCAACTCTCATATCCACACATGACTACTGGAAAAACCATAACTTTGACCATATGGACCTTTGTCTGCAATGTGATGTCTCTGCTTTTTAATACACTATGTTTGCCATGGCTTTTCTTCCAAGGGGTGTCTTAATTTCATGGGTGCAGTCATTGTCAGCAGTGATTTTGGAGCTCAAAAATATAAAATCTGTCACCATTTCCACTTTTTCTCCATCTATTTGCCATGAAGTGAAGCGACTGGATGCCATAATCTTAATTTTTTGAATGTTGAGTTTTAAGCAAGTTTTTATATGGGTTCCATAAATAGGAGAGAGAGAAAAGGGGGCTGAGAAAAAATTTAAAGGCATAATACTTGAAAATCAACCTAACCAGGGAAAGGAAACTGACATCTAAGTCCAAGAAGCACAGAGAGACCTAAAGAGGATTAACCCAAAGAGGGACACACCAAGACACATTGTAATTAACCTGGCAAACATTAAAGATAGAGAATATCAAAACAGGAAGGAAAAAGCAACAAATAACATACAAAGGGATTTCCATAAGGCTATGCTGACTTTTTAGCAGAAACTCTGAAGGATGGAAGAGAGTGGCACAATATATTTAAAGTGATGAAAAGGAAAAGCCTGGGCTTCCCTGGTGGGTCAGATGGTAAGGAATCAGCCTGCAATGCACGAGACCTGGCTTTAATCCCTGGGTTGGGAAGATACCATGGAGAAGAGAATGGCAACCCACTTCAGTATTCTTGCCTGGAGAATTCCATAGACTGAGGAGCCTGGTAGGCTACAGTTTGTGGGGTCACAAAGAGTCTGACATGACTGAGAGACTAACACACACTAAATGAAAAACACAACCAAGCATACTCTACCCACCAAGGCTCTCATTCAGATTTAAGGGAGAAATCAAAAGTTTTAAAGAAAACAAAAGCTAATAGACTTCAGCACCAAAACCAGCTTTACAAGAAATGTTAAAAGGACTTTGATAAGTGTAAAAGAAAAGGCCGGAAACATGAAAATTATGTAAGGAAAGTGTGTTAGCCTCGCAGTCATGTCTGACTTTGCAATCCCACGAACTGTAACCCACCAGGCTTCTAGGAATTCTCCAGGCAAGAATACTGGAGCAGGTGGCTATTCCCTTCTCCAGGGGATCTTCCCAGCCCAGAGATTGAACCCGGGTCTCCTGCATTGTAGGCACGTTCTTTACCATCTGAGCCACCAGGGAAGCCCATTAAAAAAGGTGGATATATGTCAATGCTACTTTCTCAACTCGTCCCACACTGACTTTCTCCTGCTATGTCCACAAGTCTGTCCTCTACTAGATTCATCAGAACCAACTTTCTAGATTCCAAATATATATGTTACAACACAAAAGTATAAAGCAATTTTCTACAAATTAATATAAATATATATATATATACACACACACACACAAAGTTTTTAAAAGGCAAGTATACAATAATGGTAAAAGAAAAAAATCAACCACAAATAAAGATAGTGGGAGGGATAAAAGACAAAAGTAGCAAAATCATCCACATTCACAATATGTAGTTAAAGGATACACAAAGCAATTAGATGCAAAATATGATGTCAAAAACAGTAATCATGAGCAGGAGAGAGTACAAACGCAGGGTTGTTAAAATGTATTTGAAGGTAAGGGATAAGGGACTTAAAACAATCATATATATTGATGTTTTTGAACTGTGGTGTTGGAGAAGACTCTTGAGAGTTCCTTGGACTGCGAGGAGATCCAACCAGTTCATCCTGAAGGAGATAAGTCCTGGGTGTTCATTGGAAGGGCTGATGCTGAAGCTGAAGCTCCAATACTTTGGCCACCTCATGTAAAGAGTGTACTCATTGGAAAAGACCCTGATGCTGGGAGGGATTAGGGACAAGAGGAGAAGGGGACGACGGAGGATGAGATGGCTGGATGGCATCACCGACTCGATGGGCATGAGTTTGAGTAGACTCCGGGGGTCTGTGATGGACAGGGAGGCCTGGCATGCTGCGATTCATGGGGTCGCAAAGAGTCAGACATGACTAAGCGACTGAACCTAACTGAGTGAATGTAACAAAAAAAGAAACTTACAGATTAGTGTTACTCACAGATTAGTGTTACCAGTGGGCAGAGGAAAGGTGGGTCAAAATAGTAACAGGGTATTAAGAGTAGCAAGATATTAAGAGGGTATTAAGGGTATTTAGATGTAGAAACTACTATGTATAACATAAATAAAGTATAGTGACATATCGTTCAACATAGGGAACATAGCCAATATTTTATAATAATGGAGCAAAACCTGTAAAAATCGTGAATCATATGTTGTACACATGAAATATTTAATATTATAAATGAACTATATTTCAATTATTTTTTACGAAGATATGAAAGAGGGATCTTGAACAGAGAAGTGTACACTCATATTTATATTAGTATTATTTACAAAGGAGAAAAGCAATCCAAGGGTCAACTGATAAATAAATGGATAAAAACGATGTCTTGCTCAGCTAAAAAAAAAAAAAAAAAAAACTTCTGGCATATGCCAAAATGTGAATAAACCTTGAAGATAGTATTCTAAGTGAAATAATCCAGTGGCACATACAGTATGATTTTGCTAGTTTAATAGATGACAACTGAGTTCTCATAGCCTCTTTTGACTTCTATCTGTTCCAATATGCTATTCTGGAACATATAACGTAAATTCTCCCTCACAAAATTATGCATTTGGAAAAGATAGGAATATTTTAAAGACTTTTCAGACAATTGTGGATAGCTTTGTTTAATGCCAACTAAAACTTGACAAATAACATTTTCTTAAATGTTAGTTCTGATGCAGATTCTGAAACTATATTGACGTTTTTGATACTTTGCTACATTAAAATACATTTGTTTGTTTTGAACTTTGAGAAGATTGTTTACCTCTACATGGTTTGTAGCACAAAGCATTTGGTCATTTGAAAAATATTGCCTCACTGACTTATGCAGATCTTCCAAATGTTGACAGATGAAGTACAAATTTCAAAAACCCAACACTGGTTAATTGCTAACAGTAGTCTCATCAGAAATATAATTAAGTATTGAGAAGCTCTCAGGCTCATGGTAGCAGATAGAGGTTCTCCAAAATTATTGAATCTGGGCTGACCTTAGTGTAATGGAATTGACTTTGAGTTTTCAGAAGTTAGGTCAGAAGAAGTCTTGTGGCTTTTGCCTGAGTCCCTTAAATCACACAGTCTATGGAGGTCAGTTGAATAAAGGAAGTTAACTGCACTGAAACAGTGATGAGGAAGACCAAACAAAATGCATGGGATGGTAATTTGACTCTAGCTACCTCAGCTGAAATCTGATAGTCACTGCATGAAAGTCCAAAGGAAAAATGCCAGATGGCTCAGTCAACTAACAGAACTGTCAGAGAGAAATTGTGGTTTTATAGTCACAATGTTTTGTGATGGTGTGTTACACAGAGTAAAATTACCAAAAATGTACTTCCAAGTCTAACATACTGTCATTTCTAAAAATGTAGTCCCAAGGCTTTCTACAGTACTGTTAGAGATATTCTGTATTATGGTACTCTGTCAGTGCTTTTCACATGGAACACCAAATTTCCCAATGGAAATTAGAGACATAATATGATCAATTTATATAAATTATTCTTTCAACCAACTTTAAGAATCACCTTTGTTCCATAAGATAAGACATCAGAGTAGTAGTGGCGGTGGTAGCATTAATAATACATTATATAGTGATACATTGTAAGATATATACATATTTCATAAACATATTTATATACAAGTTATATACAATAACACATATAACTATATATGAATAATATATATATATTTATAAATATACATTTTATACTATATACCTCACTATATGAGTTATTACATTTTTATTTTTTTCTGGAAATAAAATATTTTAATTCAATTCCACTTAAAAAATAAAAGTAGTTTGTTTGTTACAACAATGAGCACATTAACTATATTTTCCCATACAAAAAGTTTAGGTACATTCAACTGTTTACAAGACATGTCTCTATATAATAAGTTTACTTTCACATGAAGTGCTATTGCATTCCCATTTTGCAGATGAGAAACCAAACAATAAAGAATTTAAATTGTCCAAGTTAATGAAACAGAGCAGCACCCTATGGTCCTTGCCCTCATGTCTGACTGCTTTTTGTCTGTGGAAAAACTGTAGCCAAAGAACAAGTATGATCAGAGAAATGAGAAAGTGCAGAAATGAAGGGAGACAGTTAAAGACCAAAAAATAATATTGTAGTCATTAAGGACATTTAGTTCCTTTACAAGGGCTACAGGTAATATTCTGAGCCATATCCTGTGAGGTATCTTATAGATACTGAATACACCCACAAGGTGAAAGAAATTAACTACATAATGATCAGGCTTTAGCCATGACATAAGCTACTGCAATTCTGAGAACTGGCCTCAAGGAAATGGGAATAAACCATGCATGGAACTGAAGATTAACTGTGCTTAAAACAATCAAGATGAAGATGAAGCTAGTCAGACCACCAATGACCAATTTCAAGATGACTGTCAGAGCTGGAATTATGATTATCTTTTTAGATTTTATGGTGATTATTTCTCAAACTCACATATTTTTATCTTGTTCTTAGAACTTCGCTGAATAAAAGCAGACAATTGCTGAAACAAATTGCAGAATGAGTTCTTCAATTTGAAATGAGGGAAACCTCTCTGCAATGATGGAGAAAGCATAGCTCATAACACTTTGTAAACACTCTTCAGTTTTGCAACTTATTTCCAGAAACAATATTTTAGAAGTGGAAAAGAGAAAGGTTATGTAATAAGTGCATTTATTTTATTTTATTTTTGTTTTTATTTTATTTATTTATTTGGCTGCATTATGCAGCTTGGGGGATCTTAGTTCCTCAACCAAGGATTGAACCTGGGACCTAGAAGTGAAACCACTGATTGGAGCACCAGGGAATTACCTGATGTTTAAAATATATAAATATCATCTACATTTATGCCATCTATATCAACCATTTAGTTATAGAACTATTTTAAATCACAAGGGGTTCAGAACCAGTTTTCTACTCTATGTTTTCATGAAACATACCAAAAGAAACTCACAGATAACTATAATTATAAAATATAAATGTATCATAAGTCACTTATTTCATAAGTGTTTTTCCCTCAAGGTTAGTCTCTAATCAAAGTTAGGGAAAATTAGATTCTGGATTCTGCAAAAGATTTAGCAATATAAAGTTACTAATCTTGACCTAAAATAATGAAACACTATTCTTTCAGTTAATTAAATTACATGGGACTCTTTCTTTTTGTCATCCCAAGTTCTTTCTCTGTCCTTGCAAGAGCTAAGAAATGAATTCTGCTTGGCTTTAGTATACTGCATTTCCATCAGGCTATAATTTTGATAGCGCTCCAACATAAATGTTATTTCAAACACTGATGCAGGTAGCTAGTTGATGTGGTACAATATTAGCTATCGACCTAATTTCTAATGAGTCTATGTTGGCTATGATAGCATTATTCATTGCATCTGAGATATAAAGTAACAATTCACATATATAAAATAGGATTCATTAGACTGAGATAAGTGATAATATAAAAATGTACTTCCTATATGGAAAATATTACTGTTATTGGGAAAAATATTTTTCTTTAGGCTTAGATTAATCTTTTAGCTGCAATAATTAAATTATATTCAATGCTTAGATGTTGTCATTTTTATTTCTACTGTCAATATTAGAAGATATGTAATTAAGAAAATATGGCATGAAGCCAAATATATGGGGGCTTCTCAGGTAATTCAGTGGTAAAGAACTCGCCTGCTAATGTAGGAGATGAGGGTTTGATTCCTGGGTCAGGGAGATCCCTTAGAGAAGGAAATGGCAGCCTACTCCAGTATTCTTGCCTGGGAAATCCCATGGACAGAGGGTCCTGGTGGGGTACAGTCCAGGGGGGTCACAGTCCTGTGACCAAACAACAACAACACAGTCAAATATATACTCCATAATATTCACAATGTCACACAATACATAGTTTAGATTTACACAGGCTTGATAATAGCTATTTCTTATGGAATACCAAAGCTTTCAAAAGCAAATGTACTTTTCTGGGACAATTAAAAATATGATGGTATATTGTTCATTGTAATGCAGTTGTTTCCTCATTGTCCATTATTTGTACAGTTTTTCTGATCCTATGAGAAGAAAAGTACTGTGAGCTACTCATCTTGGAATAGCTTTGTGAGATTCCACTATGAAATGCTATTAATCACAAACTGATGTTTGCTTGCTTTGAAGAACTGAATTTATTGACTCTTGACACATTTTCCCTTTATAAATTATATACCAGAAGCATATACTCTTGGGCAATCAAGATTGGAACCCCAAATTTAATGGTATTTTGTATCAGTTTTGGCCATGGAGCTTTATTAAGCACTCAGAATCTGTGCTTCTGTCATACTGGCCTCTGGAAAGAAGTTGGCTTTCTTTCTTCAACAATCTGAATAGGACTCTGTTTGGGAGAGTCAAGATGTTTGTTCTAATCATTCTATCCTTAAAAATTAAATCATGATTTTCTCAACCTTTCTACTTCAGCATGGCTGCCCTTCTCTTGATTTTTTTTCCTTTTAGCTTCATGTAAAAGGGGTCATGTCAGGGAGCTTCCGGCTGAAGGAGTCACTCACCAGCCAGAATTGATCAAGGGTGATTGAGAGACCCAGAATAACAATAAGATTAAGCACATCAACCAATCCCTTTTAATTTTTCTTAAATGCATGTTTATCTTCAATCAAAAACATTCTAAGGAGTTTATAGTCTGAACAAGTATTTTATATCATTTTAGTTTTACATATAAAATGCTAATATTGAACATATGTTTTTAAAACTACACAAATGCACACAGATTCTAGTATCTCAGTGGGAATATTTTGTCCTGTAGCAAATGGAAAACAAGATCAAGGGCATAGGCATTCACTGTAGAAACAAGATAAAATAAATGCATAAGTGCAGGGAGCCGGGCACACGAGATCCCACCCATAAGGTCATGAGGGAGAAAACCTGATGGGCAAGGCGGATCAGGTTTTCAGGGGTTTCGAAAAGGCCAGCTCACGAGATCCCACCCATGACAAGGTCACAAGGAGAAAGCCTGACAGGCAAGGCAGATCAGGTTTTTAGGGATTTCGAAAAGCTGCTCCCGGCGCTCACCTTAAAAATGATATCTGTCTTTCTGATGCCTGCCTCAGTAGACTACTCCCTAATTTCTGTGACACAGGCAGAAGGCCTTCCCTGATCTCCTCCCAAATAAGAATCAATTTAGAACTTTAATCAATAAGTTTCCCAGGTGGTGGTATTTTATGAGATTATCCAGGGTGAAAGGAGTGTTTTAAAGTTGCTTGTAGTTTAGTTTGTTTGGCAAATGCATTTATGCCCTTGGTACTAATATGCATGATTGCTTATAATACCCTAATCATAAAATAACATAAAGAACCTGATCGTATAAGGGCCCTAACAGACATAGAGCCCTTCGGGGGGTGAGGAAGCCCTATTAGAAAACACAAGAAAAATTATTCTAAAAGTAGCTATTGGGTTAACATTTGTTTGCTGTGTTTTGCTTGCTGTGTTTTTGCTTTTAATGTGCTAAGGTTGTGTTATAGAAACCATTGTTAATATAGTTAAAGATCTAGAGAAATAAGAGCTTAGCCCTAGTGTGGTAACAATGAGATGGTTGTTAATTGTCAGCCAGGAGTGCTAGGCAGAGGCTGCCTCACCAAAGTCGCAGAGTCAGTCTGGGGTAAACTTCTTAGATAAATGCAACTGACAACTTCTGCAGAAGGATTAATTTCTGTGTTAACAAGGTTATACTTCTACTCTATACTGTTTGCCCTATGAGACTGCTACCTTTCAGTTAAGGTCACCATAGAAACAGAAAATAGGTTTACATTCACCTGACTTGCATAAAATGTTAATAGGCCCCAAGGCCAGAAGATAATGTACAAGAACCTCATAAAAAAAAAAGTATGCAGAAAACACCCTGGTTTCATGAAGAACAAGCTGATGTAATGTTAAATTTATCTTCCCCTTAGAAATGTACTAATTTAGGGTATAAAAGCCACGGTAAAAAGTAAAGCATTGCCAGACTCTGCCAGACTCTGCTGCACCCCCCGTCTGGTTTCTCTCTCTCTCTCTCTCTCTCTCTCTCTCTTCCTCGCAGACTTGGCCCTATCAAGGCTGGTCTCACGTGTCTTCTCTCTCTCTCTCCCTGATGCCTTTCATCCTGAGGGTATCCCCTGGATCCTGCCGAGGCTGGGCCCCGGCACATAAGAGCGTGTGAACCAAAGTCCATGGCAATTCAGAGGAGAAAAGAGCCTATCTAGTTCAAAATAAATAAGGCTTATGAGAAGTTCTTTGCAGGATGGATGTGGTTTCAGTAACTAGAGGGGTAAAACAGTAAAGTTACTGAGGCAGAGATTGGCAAGGTTGCCTAGGGTAGAGTCAGAAAATCAGTTTGACTTGGAAGCGGAGTGCCTATGGCTTGGGGAGAGATGGGGTGAAATATGTAAAAGTACATTGTTTCATGTGGAAGGCATAAATGTTAACTAAGGAATTTATAATTCAGAAGGTGATGGGGAGCAATTAAGTGTTTTGAGCAGGAGAGTTCCAGAGAAGCTGGTGGTCAATAATTCCCTATCCTAGCTGAACTTTAGAATTGTCTGAAGGAAATTTTAAGAAATTACTTAGGCCAGAACCCTACACTCAGATATTTTGTTTAACTGGACTAGGATTAGACCTAGGTATTTGCTATTTTAAAGGTGATTATAATATACAACCAGTATTAAAAATCACAGATATAAGGGTTTAACAATTATCAGCCTAGCTATGCATAATTCAAATTAAACCTATTTTAAATTAAATTCATTGGGTCTCTCCTCTTTCATAGTGTATTATCTAGGAAAAGCAAAAGCTTGATTAATGTTCATGGACCTTTTAAAAATCACAGTTGCACATCTGTAAACCTAGTGCTTTTGACTTACATAGTCTTGGATGGGATCTAGTCAACTGTTTGGTTATGTAGCTCCACATGCCAAAATTGTTGAGAAACATTGACCTGAAGGAATAAAGTATAGAGCTTGAATAATACTAAAACTTATTTGAATTTTGAAATAAATGCTAAATAAGGCATTATAAGACTCATACTCAGAACATTTTAGTTTTAATAGCTTCCTCATAGCTCAGTTAGTAAAGAATCCGCCTGCAATGCAGGAAACCCTGGTTTGATTCCTGGGTTGGGAAGGTCCCCTGGAGAAGGGAAAGGCTACCCACTCCAGTATTATGGCCTGGAGAATTCCATGGACTGTATAGTCCATGGGGTCGCAAAGAGTCGGACACAACTGAGCGACTTTCACTTTCACTTTCATCTAGTATTTAATTATATTAATACTCTCTTTTCTGATCTTTTAAAATAGGACTAGATTAAGAACAAGACAGTGGAGGAGTAGTTGGACGTGGAGAACATCCTTCTCCACAGAAAGATCAGGACTACACCTTCAGACACAGAGTTCTTGCAGAACAAAAGCTGAGAGCTGGCAGGAGTACCTGACCACTGGAAAAGAATCTATAGTACCATGCAAAACTCGGTAGGACAATGGAACTAGGGGGGAAAACTGGAGAGTTAGTAAGACTGGACCTGCCCTCAATAGGTGGGGGAACTGAAGCAGGGGTCTAATCCCCACATTGAGGCAATTGTTTAGGACAGAGGAGAAACATTTGAGGCTGAAAGAAAAGCAGCTGATCTGTGGCAGTCTAATGGAATGAGAATGACACAGACAATCCTTACCAGAGCCATACATTCCCCAGAAAGGGACGCAGGTCCCCTAGAAGGCACAGAAGCTGGGAGCTGGATCATAGGGATTATGGAGCAATCCCAGGGCGAGGTCTGCTGTTGATGGCAGAGAGGTGGAGCAAGGGGACATGAGGGATTAGATTTTCATGGGAAATGCCTGTGGAGGAAAGCCAGGCAACCATGGAAGCAAGATGATACATTTGAGTCATGCATAGTGGGTGGAGCCATCACTAGTAGCCTCTCTATCCCCACAGGCCAACATTTGCAGCTGAATAATAAAGATGCTGGCCCTCAAGTGCCTGATGCACAGAACACCAGAGTAGGACCCTAGCCAGGGGCTCCTCTTTATGTGCTTCACACCCTGAGAAACAGAAAGGCCCCAGGCAGGAGAGCCCTCTCAGTGCCTGAATTGGTGGAGCAACAGAGAAAGACTAGCCAAATAGCCTTTCTGCTCACCAGCTGTCAGAGGCTAGATAAAAATTCCAATAGGGCCACAGCTCCTTCAGCTGAGGCAGTCCATGTCCCTGCACACTTGGCACCAACAGGGTCCCCACAACCCAAGCATCTACATCACCTTCATGCTCAATTCTCACTAGGTCAGAGCTGTCACAGGCTAGAAAATGTCCTGTATCTATGCACATGGGTCACTTCTGTCATATCTAACTCTCTGTGATCCTGTGGACTGTGGTGGGTTGCCACACCCTTCTAGATCACCATATTTCCTCCTGCCCTAGCCATCAACTCCTCTGAGTACCTGGTGCTTCCAGGGCCCCTTTGACCCAAGCAGCTGTGCCACTTCCACACCTGGCACTCACTGGGGAAGACCCAAGTACTTCAGGGTAGCCTCAGGAGCAAACTTCTGTAGACAACACACATGCAGAGATGGAGATAAAACCACAATTGAAACCCAAAGCCAGTGTGTCTACAAAGAGGACACAAAACCTTCCCAACAGCTGTATAATAAGCTGCAGATTAAATCCACATGATCAACTAGGCAGACTCTGTGTCTATGGAATATATAAAAGGGCATTGAGAGTTCTCACAAAAGAAAGCAAACTAGTTCTGACAGCTGTGGACACTGGAGGCAAGAACACACAGGAGTAGGACCAGATTATATTCTGAGCTGTCCCCATTGCAGGTCCAGAGACCAGCCCACCCAGTATTGGAGGCCATCCTAGGGAGGTGAGGTGGATTATGACGCCCAGTTAGGGAAAGGATGCTGACAGCAGAGACTCAAGAAAAGCATTATTCTTCTTATATTTTGGCATGTTCTGTAGTTTCTTCTGGATGTTTTTTT
The DNA here is from genome assembly GCF_033118175.1 of Dama dama. Classification (NCBI taxonomy): domain Eukaryota; kingdom Metazoa; phylum Chordata; class Mammalia; order Artiodactyla; family Cervidae; genus Dama; species Dama dama. Next base: position 75,938,889 of record NC_083714.1, read on the forward strand.
TTTTTTTTTCATTTTTTTTTCTTTTCCCCCCCTCTGTTGTAGTTTTCCATTTTATTAGTACTATTAAATCTATTTAAATTTTTGAGGATTTTCTTTGTAAATCACACTTTTTATTTCTGTTTTAAACTTCTGCTTCTATGTTGGCCCTTTGTGGTTCTGTGGAGTTTTCCTTTTTTTCTCCTTCTTTTAATTTTTAATGTTTTTAAATGTATTATTAATTTGCCTATATTTATTCTTTTGTTTTTCCTACTGTTCTTTTCCCCTTGCAGTTATATAGTATATATTTATCTACCTCTATGTAGCTTTGGATTTCTATTATTTCTTTTCTTTCTTTCCATTCTTTTTCTCACTATATTTGTTAATTTGTTTCATTTTCATTGCTTTATTCACCAGTTGACATCTTACTTTAGTTTTGCTTTCCAGGCTGTGCTTTAGTTAGTTTTGCTCTTAACTGGTGGATGTCATTTTTGGTTTCCTTTGTTCACCAGGTCTACCTATTATACTTTATTATTTTTTTTGAACTGTTTTGATTTTGCTTATGGGTGCATATGTATGTGTGTATATCCCATTATTTTAGTTATTATTTGCCCGATCTTCTAATTGTCATTTCTCTGGGGTTCCTCTGCTGTTTCTCATTTTTGGGTATTTATTTTAATCCCATTTAATGCCATAACAAACCACCTGTGCAATCTCTGTCCCTGGACAGAGATCAAGCCCTGATCCTTTGGAGTGGGAGCTCTGACTCCAAGACTACCAGAGGATTCCTAACACTACCAAAGGATTCTTAACACTAGGGAGTATCAGATGGTGAAAACTTCCACAAAGGAAACCACTTGAATACAAGACCCATCATCACCCAACTACCAGTAGCAGCCTGTGTAGGACACTTCATCCAATAAACAAAGACAAAAATACAAACCCAATCATCAACAGACAGGATTACCACCTCACTCAGCCCTGCCCTCAGAGGAAAAACAAAGAAAAACAACTCATCTCCTCTCACCTTATATGAAGTCACACCCTATAAGAAGCTTACACAAACCACTGAATCAACATTATGAGGTCAGAAACCAAAAGGAAAAAGTAATTCAACATTTAAGCCAGTGAAAAAGAGACCTCAAACACAATAAGTTAAAAACTAAATAATGAAAAGGCAGAGAAATACTCCACAAATGAAGGAACAACCTAGAAACACACAATTCCAAATAAATGAAGAGGAAATAAGCAAACAACCTGAAAAAGAATTCAAGATAATGATAGTAAAGATGATCCAAAACCTTGAAAACAGAATGGATAAAATGCAAGAATCAATAAACAAAGACCTAGAAAAATTAAAGAATAAACAGAGAGACAATCACCCCAGTTACTGAATTTAAAAATACTCCAGAAGGAATAAATAGCAGAATATTTGAAGAAGAAGAATGGATCAGTGAGCTGGAAGACAAAATGGTGGAAATAACATCTGAAAAGCAGAATAAAGTAAAAAGAATGGAAAGAACTGAGAGTATTCTCAGAGACATATGGGACAATATTAAACACGCCAACATGCTAATTATAGGGGTCCCAGAAGAAGAAGAGAAAACTAAAGGGTATGAGAAATTTTTTTGAGAGTTTATAGTTGAAAATTTCCCCAATATAGGAAAGGAAATGGTCATTCAAGTCCAAGAAATGCAAAGACTCCCATGCAAGATAAACCCAAGGAGATGCACACCAAGGCATATACTAATCAAGCTAACAAAGATTAAACACAAAGAAAGAATATTAAAAGCAACAAAAGAAAAGCAACAAGTAGCATACAAAGAAAATCCCATACGTTTAACAGAGGATCTTTCAGCAGAAACTATGAAGTCTAGAAGGGAAGGGCAGGATATATTTAAAGTACTGAAAGGGAAAAATCTACAGCCAAGATTACTCTACCCAGCAAGGATCTAACTCAAAATTTATGGAGAAATCAAAAGCTTTAAAGACAAGCAAAATTTAAGAGAATTTAGTATTACCAAATTAGCTTTACAACAAATGTTAAAGGGAGTTATATAGTCAGAAAATAAAATAGAAGTAAAAGATCTACAAAAACAAACCCCAAACAATTAAGAAAATGGCAATAGAGGGGAAATATATGTGTGTGTGTGTGTGTGTGTGTGTGTGTGTGTAGTGAATTTAAATGTAAATCGACTAAATGCTGCAAAGAAAAGTCACAGACTGGAAGAATGGATAAAAAAGCAAGATCCAAATATATATATATTTGCCTATGAAAAATTGACTTTAGACCTACAGACACATATATAGATTGAAAGTGAGAGGATGGGAAAATATATTCCATACAAATGGAAATCAAAAGAAAGCTGGAGTAGCAATACTCATATCAGACAAAATAGACCTTAAAATAAAGAATATTACAAGAGATAAGGAAGGACACTACATAGTGATCAGGAGATCAATTCAAGAGGAATATATAACAGTAGTAAATATCTATGCATCCAACACAGGAACACCTCAATACATAAGACAAACCCTAACATACATAAAAAGAGAAATTTACAGTAATACAATAATAGTAGGAGACTTTAACACCCCACTTACACCAATGGACAGATGAAAGCAGAAATGTTTCAATGAAAACAGAAAATTAGTAGGGAAACACAAGTCTTAAGTAATACATTGGATCAGATGGATCTCATTGATATCTTCAGGGCATTACATCAAAATACAGAAAAATATGCCTTCTTCTCAAGTGCACATGGAACATTCTTCAAGATAGACCACATCTTGGGTCACAAATCAAACCTCAGTAAATTTATGAAAACTGAAACTGTATCAAGCATCTTTTCTGACCACAATCTATGAGACTAAATATCAATTACTAGAAAATACTGTAAAAAAAAAAAAAACACAAACACATGAGGATTAGACAGTATGGTTCTAAATAATGAACAGGTTACTGATGAAATAAAAAAGGAAATCAAAAAATTCCTAGAAAAAATGACAATGAAAACAGGACATATCAAAATTTATGGGGTACAGCAAAAGCAGTTCTAAGAGGGAAGTTTATACCAGTACAATCCTACCCCATACCCCAAGAAACAAGAAAAGCATCATATAGATAAATCTAACTTTACACATAAAACAATTGGATAAAGAAGAAGAGAAACTACAGGAAAACAACATGAACAGAAGGGAGGAAGAACAGAGCAGAAACAAGTGAAAGAGAAATGATAGTAAAGATTAATAAAATGAAAAGTTTGTTCTTTGAGAAGATAAACAAAATTGAGAAACCTTTAGCCAGACTTATCAAGAAAAAAAAAGATAGAAGAATCATATCAACAAAATTAGAAATGAAAAAGAAGAGGTTACAACAGACAATGTAGAAATACAAGTAATTATAAGAGACCATTATGTGCAACTATACAGCAATGCAAAGGATAACCAGGGCGAAATGGACAGATTCTTATAAAAGTCCAATCTTTCAAGACTGAAATTATAAACAACCCAAATACAAGCACTGAAATTGAAACCGTGATCAAAAATCTCAGTAAAAACAAAATTCATGACCAGATGGCTTGGTGAATTCTATCAAACATTTAGAGAAGAGCTAATGCCTATTCTTCTATTTTTTTTTTTCCAAAAAATTGCAAAGGGAAGAGCACTTCCAAACTCATTCAATGAAGCCATCATCACCCTGATACCAAAACCAGACAAAAACAACACAAAAAAAGAAAACTACAGGTAAATATCACTGATGGACCTAGATGGAAAAATCCTCGACAAAATTCAATGACACATTAACAAGCTCATAAACAATGATCAAGTTGGGTTTATTCCAAGGATACAAGGATTAAATATATGCAATTCAATCATGTGATACACCATATTAACAAATGAAAGATAAAAACCATATGATAATCTCAATAGATGCAGAGAAAGCCTGTGACAAAATTCAGCACCCATTTATGATTAAAGCTCTTCAAAAAATGGGCAAAGAAGGAACCTACCTCAGCATAGTAAAGGCCATATATGATAACCTCACAGAAAACAGTGGTGAAAACCTGGAAGTATTCCCTCTAAGATCAGGAACAAGACAAGGGCTCCCACTCTCACCACTGTTATTCAACATAGTTTTGGAAGTCTTAACTATGGCAATCATGGAAGAAAAAGAAATAAAATGAATCCAGATCAGAAAAGAAGAAGTAAATGTCTCATTGTTTGCAGATGATGATATTATACACAGAAAACCATAAAGAAGCTATTAAAAAATTACTAGAGCTAATTAATGAATTTACCAAAGTCATGGGATACAAAATCAATACACAGAAATGATTGCACTTCTATATAGTAACAATGGAAAATCAGAAAGAGAAATTAAGGAATCAATCCCATTCACAATTACAACAAAAAGAATAAGATATTTAGGAATAAACCTACCTAAAGAGACAATAGCACTATACACAGGAAATTATAAGATGCTGATGAAAAAAATCAAAGATCACATAAACAGATGGAGAGATAGTCCATGTTCCTGAGTTGGAAAAATCAATATTGTGAAAATGACTTTATTACCAAACACAATCTACATATTCAGTGCAATCCCTATCAAATAATCAATGGCATTTTTCACAGAACTAGAACAAAAGAATTCACAATTCATATAGAAACACAAAATATCCCAAGTAGCCAAAGCATTCATGAGAAAGAAGAATGGAGCTGGAGGAATCAATCTTCCTGACTTCAGATAATGCTATGAAGCTGACGTCAACAAGACATTATGATACTTGCACAAAAACAGAAATATAGACCAATGGAAAATGACATAGAGCCCAGAAATTAACCCACACACCAATGGGTACCTTATTGTTGACAAAGGAGGCAATAATATACAATGGGACAAGTTCAGTTCAGTTCAGTTCAGTCGTTCAGTCGTTCAGTCGTGTCCGACTCTTTGCGACCCCATGAATCGCAGCACTCCAGGCCTCCCTGTCCATCACCAACTCCTGGAGTTTACTCAAACTCATGTCCATTGAGTCAGTGATGTCATCCAGCCATCTCATCCTCTGTCGTCCCCTCTCCTCCTGCTCCCAATCCCTCCCAGCATCAGGGTCTTTCCCAATGAGTCAACTCTTCGCATGGGGTGGCCAAAGTATTGGAGTTTCAGCTTCAGCATCAGTCCTTACAATGTACACGCAGGACTTATCTCCTTCAGGATGGACTGGTTGGATCTCCTTGCAGCCCAAGGGACTCTCAAGAGTCTTCTCCAACACCACAGTTCAAGTTTTTCAGTGCTCAGCTTTCTTCACAGTCCAACTCTCACATCCACACATAACCACTGGAAAAACCATATGGGGCAAAGAGCCTATTTAACATGTGGTGCTGGGAAAACTGGACAGCTACATGTAAAAGAATGAAAATCAGCAAATATAAAACTCTTAGAGGAAAACACAGGCAAAACACTCAATGACACGAATCAAAGCAAGATTCTCTATGACCTACCTCCTAGAGTAATTTGAATAAAAGCAAAATTAAACCAGTGGGAAATAATTAAACTAGAAAAGCTTTTGCACAACAAAGGAAACTATAAACAAGGTGAAAAGACAACCCTCAGAATGGGAGATCATAATAACAAATGAAACAACAAACAAAGGATTAATTTCCAAAATATACAAGCAGCTCATACAAGTCAATACCAAAAAAAAAAAAAAAAAAAAAAACCCAATCAGAAAGTGGGAAAAAGACCTAAACAGACATTTCTCCAAAGAAGACATACAGGAGGCTAACAAACACATGAAAAGATGTTCAACACTGCTCATTATTAGAGAAATACAAATCAAACTACAATGAGATATCACCTCACACTGTTCAGAATGGTCAACATCAAAAATTCCACAAACAAATAAATGCTGGAGAGGGTGTGGAGAAAGGAATCTTCTTGCACTGTTCTTGGGAACGTAAATTGATATAGCCACTATGGAAAATAGTATGGAGATTCCTTACAAAACTAGGAATAAAATCACCATATGACCCAGCAATCCTGCTATTTGGCATATACACTGAAGAAACCAAAATTGAAATGGCACATGTACCCTGATGTTTTTAGGATTTGAAATAGCTCAACTGGGATTCCATCACCTCCAATAGCTTTGTTCATAGTGATCCTTTCTAAGGCACACTAGACTTCGCATTCCTGGATATCTGGCTCTATGTGAGTGATCACACCATCTTGTTATCTGGGTCATGAAGATCTTTTTTTGTATAGTTCTTCTATATATTCTTGCCATTTCAGTATCTTCTGCTTCTATGAGGTACAAACTATTTCTGTCCTTTATTGTGCCCATCTTTGCATGAAATGTTCCCTTGGTATTTCTAATTTTCTTGAAGAGATCTCTAGCCTTTTCCATTCTATTATTTTCCTCTGTTTCTTTGCATTGATCAATGAAGAAGGCTTTCTTATCTCTTTCCTTGCTATTCTTCTGAACTCTGCATTCAAATGGGTATATCTTTCCTTTTCTCTTTTGCCTTTAGCACCTCTTCTTTTCTAAGCTATTTGTAAGTCCTCCTCAGAAAAACATTTTGCCATTTTGCATTTCTTTTTCTTGGGGATGATTTTGATCACTGACTCCTGTACAATGTCATGAACCACTGTCCATAGTTCTTTGGGCACTCTCTCTATCAGACCTAATGCCTTTAATCTACTTCTGCTTCCATTGTATAATCATAAGGGAGTTTATTTAGGTCATACCTGAATGGTCTATTGGTTTTCCATACTTCCTTCAATTTAAGTCTGAATTTGGCAGTGAGTTCACGATCAGAGCCACAGCCAGTTCTTTGTTTTGTTTTGTTTTGCTTTGTTTTGTTTTGTTGACTGTATAGACATTCTTTTTGGCTGCAAAGAATATAATCAATCTGATTTTGGTATTGACCATCTGATGACGCCCATGTGTAGAGTTTTATTTTGTGTTGTTGGAAGAGGGTGTTTGCTATGACCAGTGCATTCTCTTGGCAAAACGCTAATAGCCTTTGTCATGGTTCATTCTGTACTACAAGACCAAATTTGCCTGTTACTCCAGGTATCTCTTGACTTCCTACTTTTGCATTCCAGTCCTGTATGAGGAAAAATACATCTTTTTGGTGTTAATTATAGAAGGTCTTCTAAGTCTTCATAGAACTGTTCAATTTCAGCTTCTTCAGAATACTGGTTGGGGCATTGACTTGGATTACTGTGATATTGAATGGTTTGCCTTGGAAATGAACAGAGATCATTCTGTCATTTTGAAATTGCACCCAAGTACTGCATTTTGAACTCTTCTGTTGACATCGAGGGTTACTCCATATCTTTCCAGGGATTCCTGCCCACAGAAGTAGATATAATGGTCATCTAAATTAAATTCACCCATTCCAGTCCGTTTTAGTTACTGATTCCTAAAATGTCAATGTTCAATCTTGCCATCTCATGTTTGACCACTTCTATTTCAAATCCTAAAAGATGATGCTCTGAAATTGCTACACTCAATATGCCAGAAAATTTGGAAAACTCAGCAGTGGCCACAGGACTAGAAAAGGTCAGTTTTCAGTCCAATCCCAAAGAAGGGCAATGCCAAAGAATGTTCTCATCTCAAAGAATTATACTCATCTCACACGTTAGCAAAGTACTGCTCAAAATTCTCCAAGCAAGTCTTCAACGGTACGTGAACCATGCATTTCCAGACGTTCAAGCTGGCTTTAGAAAAAGCAGAGGAACCAGAGATCAAATTACCAACATGTGTTTCATCATAAAAAAAAGCAAAAGGATTCCAGAAAAGCATCTGCTTCTTCTTTATTGATTATGCCAAAGCCTATTACTGTGCAGATTAAAACAAACAATGGAAAATTCTTCAAGAGATGGGAATACCATATCACCTTACCTGCCTTCTGAGAAATCTATATGCAAGTCAAGAAGAAACAGAACCAGACATGGAACAAAAGACTGGTTTCAAAGTGGGAAAGGAGTATATCAAGGCTGTATATTGTCACCCTGCTTATTTAACTTATACTCAGAGTACATTATGCGAAATGTTGGGCTTGATGAAGTACAAGCTGGAATCTTGATTGTTGGGAGAAATATCAATAACCTCAGATATGCAGATGACACCACTGTTATGGTAGAAAATAAAGAGGAACTAAAGAACCTCTTGATGAAAGTGAAAGAGGAGAGTGAAAAAGCTGGCTTAAAACTCAACATTCAAAAAACTAAGATTATGGCATCTGGTCCCATCACTCCATGGCAAATAGATGGAGAAACAATGGAAACAATGATATAATTTATTTTCTTGGCCTCCAGAATCACTGCAGATGGGGTGACTGCAGTCATGAAATTAAAAGATTTTTGCTCCTTGGAAGAAAAGCTATGACCAACCTAAAGAGTGTATTAAGAAGCAGAGACTTCACTTCACCAACAAAGTTCTGTCTAGTCAAAGCTATGGTTTTTCCAGTCGTCCTGTATGGTTGTCAGTGTTGGATCATAGAGAAAGCTGTGCACTGAAGAATTGACCCTTTTGAACTGTGGTGTTGGAGAAGACTCTTGAGAACCCCTTGAACTGCAAGGAGATCAAACCAGTCAATCCTGAAGAAAATCAGTCCTGAATATTCAATGGAAAGACTGATGCTAAAGCTGAAGCTTCAATACCTTGGCTACCTGATATGAAGAACTGACTTATTGGAAAAGACACTGATGCTGGGGAAGACTGAAGGCAGGTGGCAGAGGGGATGACAGAGGATGAGATGGTTGGATGGAAACATCAACTCAATGGACCTGAGGTGAGAAATCTCCTGGAGTTGGTGATGGAGAGGGAAGCCTTGTATGTTGATTTTCATGGGGTCGCAAAGAGTTAGTCACGACTGAGCATCTGAACTGAACCCTAATGTTTACTGCAACCATATTTACAATAGCTAGAACATGGAGTCAACCTAGATGTACATCAACAGATGACTGGATCAGAAGCTGTGGTACATATATACAATGGAATATTTGTTGTTGTTTTGAAGTTGCTTAATTATGTCTGACTTGTTTGACCCCATGGACTGAAGCACTCCAGGATCCCTGTCTTTCACCTCTCCTGGAGCTTTCTCAAACTCATGTCCATTGAGTCGGTGATGCCATCCAACCATCTCAGCCTATGTTGTCCTCTGACTCTTCCCATGATGTGGCCAAAGCATTGTGGTTTCAATTCAGCATCAGTCCTTTCAAAGAATATCAGGTTTGATTTCCTTTAGGATTGACTGGCTTGATCTTCTTGCTGTCCAAAGGACCATCAAGAGTCTTCTCTAGCACCACAGTTCAAAACCATCAATTCTTCCCTTCTAAGCCTTCTTTATGGTCCAACTCTTACATCCATAAATGACTACTGGTAATACCATAGCTTTGACTACATGGACCTTTGTTGGCAAAATAATGTCTCTGCTTTTTAATGTGCTGTCTAGTTTGGTCATAGCTTTTCTTCCAAGGAGCAAGAGTCTTTTAATTTCATGGCTGCAGTCACCATGTGCAGTGATTTTGTGGCCCAAGAAAATAAAGTCTGTCATCGTTTCCATTGTTTCCCTGTCTATTTGCCATAAAGTGATGGAACCAGTTTCCATGATCTTCGTTTTTTGAATGTTGAGTTTTAAGCCAGCTTTTTCACTCTCCTCTTTCACTTTCATCAAGAGGTTCTTTAGTTCCTCTTCACTTTCTACCATAAGGGTGGTGCCACAAGCATATCTGAGGCTATTCATATTCTCCTGGCAGTCTTGATTCCAGCTTGGAATTCATCCAACCTCTCATTTCGCATGATGTATGCTGCATATAAGCCAAATAAGCAGGGTGACAATATACAGCCTTGATGCACTCTTTTCCCAATTTGGAATCAGTCTGTTGTTCCATGTCCTGTTCTAATCATTGCTTCTGACCGTTGTTTCTAACCTGCACACTGGTTTTTCCAAAGGCAGGTAAAGTAGTCTGGTATTTCCATCTCTTTGGAAATACCAAAATTTGTTGTGATCCACGCAGTACAAGCCTTTATATTACTCGGCCATTAAAAGAACACATTAGAATCAGTTCTAATGTGGTGAATTAACCTAGACCCTATTACACAAAGTGAAATATGTCACAAAGAGAAAGATAAATATCATATAGTAACACATATATATGGATTCTAGAAAGATGGTACCAATGAATTTATTTGCAAGGCTGCAATGGAGAAACAGACATAAAGAACAGACATGGCACGGGGATGGAGGAGGAGAGGGTGAGAGGTATGGAGAGAGTAACATTGAAACTTATAGAAACTTATGTAAAATAGAGAGCTAAACTTATGTAAAATAGAGAGCTAAGGGGGATTTGCTGTATGGCTCAGGGAACTTAATCAGGGGCTCAGTGACAACCTAGAGGGGTGGGGTGGGGAGGGAGATGGGAGAGAGATTCAAGAGGGAGGGGATATGTGTATACCTATGGCTGATTCATGTTGTTTGAGAGAAAACAACAAAATTCTGTTTTTAAAAAGCGCTCGGGCCTGGTGCACTGGGAAGACCCAGAGGAATCGGGTGGAGAGGGAGGTGGGAGGGGGGATTGGGATGGGGAATACGTGTAAATCCATGGCTGATTCATGTCAATGTATGACAAAAACCATTACAATATTGTAAAGTAATTAGCCTCCAACTAATAAAAATAAATGGAAAAAAAATTTTTAAAATACATTTAAAAAATAGAGATAGTAGTAATATCTACCTCACAGTACTTTCTTGTATACAGAGTTGGATTGGTTAGACTTGAAAAGAATTAAGAATAATCCTAGTATGTAGTAAGTTTTAATGAACATTCATTTCTATTGTTACTTCGAAGATAATACTTTCTTTTTTGGAGAGTTATAATGATTTCTTTGGTGAATAAAATACCTGAAAGCTCCTGATATATATTAACTGTTTAATTTATGTTGATTTTCTTAAGAGGGTATTATTTTAATTTTTTCAGTCATCGGTAGCATAATTAATGGTCTTTCAACCTTCAGTATTTTTATTCTGAGGGCACATTTCCATTCAGCTCTAAGAAACATATCCACTATTCACCTAAAACCACTGAGTCATGCCATTGCCATGTAACAACAGTATTACCAATTGCATCTTAATGATTAGTACTATGTACAGACCCAACCAGTCAATCCTAAAGGAAATCAGTCTTAAATATTCATTGGAAGGACTGATGCTGAAGCTGAAACTCCAATACTTTTGGCCACATGATGAGAAGAACTGACTCTTTCGAAGAGACCCTGGTGCTGGGAAAGATTGAAGTCAGGAGGAGAAGGGGACGACAGAGGATGAGATGGTTGCATGGCATCACCAATGCTATGGACATGAGTTTGAGTAGGCTCCGGGAGTTGGTGATGGACATGGAGGCCTGGTGTGCTCAGTCCATGTGTAGCAAAGAGTCTGACACAACTGAGTGACTGAAATGACTGACTTCACTTCATTCTTGAATAAATGAATAACATATTTTCTCGATTAAGCACACTAATAGATCTAAAACAATGATTCTAAATGAAATGTTCATTTCCCCAGGTCACATTAAATATTTTTAAAGACTACGGAATGATATATTTTAAAATTCAGACTACAGGGAGAAGTTTATTTTTTTCAAAAGAGTGATTGTTCTTTCTATATTATCAGAAAAAAGTTTCAAAATTTGGAAAAAAAAAAAAGAAAATATTGAACAACATAGGCTTTGAATATCATATAGAGGCAAAGGAGTACTAAGGTTTCTCCCACTTGCTGTTTACTCTTAATAAATTTTCAGATTTAGTAAAGTTATGTATTAACATAGTTTTGCTCCATGAAGATACAAATAATTTCTATCTGGTGGAGAATATTACATTTCTGATCTTTTGTACATTGACAGGTTTTATATATCTCAGAAATCTTATCCTAATATTGTCTGAATTTCTAGCTTTTGAAATAAAGTCTGAAAAGTTTTAACCTCATACTGATTCCATAACCAATGGTTTAAGTTAAGTATTTTATATATATTCATTGTATATTTGAAGGGGAGTCATTTTTTCACCTATTTGAAAATTATCCTTTAATAGTACTTAATATCTCTGTTTAGCTTTTGAAGGAATACGTGAGATACTTCCAGTTTCAACCGAAGCCATTTCTCCTTTGTATCCCATTAATGGGGTTTGAAAACACAGAGTCATTCTCCTTTTGGTTAAGGGCTTTGTTAAGGTTTCACAGCCATCTCTACATCCAACTGAACAAATCTGGAGTCCTTCCTCTTTCCCCTTTGGTTTTATTTTTGCCTTTTTATATTAATACTACTCTCTAGGGATATGGCCTAGAATTGGAAATATAGCTTTGCTAAGAAGTCAAAGTCTTAGGCATAATGGGTGATTACCATATTTCTCTTACTAGTTGTTTTCTTCCTTTGTTTTTAAAATCAAATAATAAGTTATTACCAATATTCTGGATAGTTTGGTTTCCTCCCAATGAATATGAGTTTGAGCAAACTCCAGGAAATAGTGAAGGACAGGAAAGCCTGGTGTGCTGCAGTCCATGAGGTCACAAAGAGTTGAACACAACAGAGTGACTGAACAACAAATAATCTCCCATCAGGAATTCATATCTCCAGTAAATTGTGATTTACAGTAAATTTGAGCTCCTGATTCTCACATATTTTTCATTGTGTTTAGTTCAATACTGTAAGCCTTGAATAATGTGACGGAACTCATATGAAGTGTCCCTAAGAAGAAGAGAAAAGTCATAATGTTACAAGTTAAAGTTGAATTGCTTAATATACACTGTACATTGAGGTCTACAGCTGCTATTGTCCACCATTTCAAAATAAGTGAATCAAATGTAAGTACCACTGAAAATAAAGAAATGGAATGAAGCCATAGCTGCAGCTACACAAATAGGTGTATCTTATACTTTTTGGAAAATACATTTTTATCTCAGATTGAAAATGTAGGTTTTATATGGATGCAGGTTTGCTGTAGGAAAGACATACCAAAAGACTCTTAATATGATATGAGAAAAAGTGAAGTCATTACATGGCAATTTAAAGCAAAAGGAAGATGAAGAATCTAAAGGTAGAGAATTTAATGCCAGCAAATGATGGTTTAATAATTTTAGAAAGAAAGTTGCCTTATAAAATATCAAGATAACCAAAGAAGCAACTTCTACTGACCAAGAAGGAACAGATGAGCTCCCAGAAGCCATTAAGAAAATCTTAGAGGAGAAAGGATATCTACCTGAACATGGTTTTAATGCAGACAAAAATGCCTTATTCTGGAAAAAAAAAATCCACAAAGGACACTTATTAGAAAGGAATAGAATCAAGAACTGAGATATAAAACAGGAGGAGATAGAATAACTCTGCTGTTTTGTGCAAATAAGCAGGACTGCCCTTACATACAAAGATGCTATCTCCCAAGTCTTGAAGAGAAAAGATAAACACTAGCTGAGAATATTTTGGTTGTACAAGAAGAATGCCTGGAAATAAGAACACTTTCTCTACATTGGTTCTGCTATGCTTCATCTCTCAAGGCAGGACATATCTTGTTAGTAAGTTCTTTTGATATTGGACAATGCCCTTAGCCATGAAGAACCCTTTGAGTTCAACAGCAAAGGCACCTAAGTGGTCTTTTTGTCGCCACCACCCCCACCCCCCGCCCTCAAACACAATGTCTCTAATACAATCTTTAAATCAGGGCACCATAAGGACCTGTAAAGTTCACTACACATGGTATTCTATGAAAAAGATTCCCAATACTATGGAAATGAATCACAATAGAAAGAACATTATGAAAGTCTGGAAGGATTACATCAGTGAAGGTGCTATGAAAAAAATGTGACAATTATCAAAAAAAAAGAAAAAATGTGACAATTATCAAAAAAAAAGAAAAAATGTGACAATTATCAAAAAAAAAAAAAAAAGAAAAAAAATGTGACAATTATCAAGCCCCCAAAAAAATTTTTGCTGGAGAAAAATGTGTCCAGATGTTGTGGGTGGCTTCACAGGATTTGCAGCAGACATAATCAAGAAAATCATGAAGAGACTGTGGATATGGGAAAAAGGTGGAGTGGTCAAAGGTTTCAGTATATGGATATAGGAACAATTTAAGAACTTATTGACTGACAGTCTTAGAAGGTCAAGAATGTCAGTTCATTCTTACCATTCTTACATTCTTAAATTTGTACAGCCACTATGGAGAACAATATGGATATTCTTTAAAAAACTAAAATTAGAGCTACCATATAATCCAGCAATCCCACTCCAGGGCATATATCCAAAAAAAATTATAGGTCAAAAAGATACATGTACCTAAATGTACATTGCAGCACTATTTATTAATGCGATAGCCAGGACATGGAGGAAACTTAGATGTCCATTGACAGAGGAATGGATAAAGAAGATGTGGTACATATATACAATGCAACAGTACTCAGTCATAAAAAAATAATAACAAAATAATGCTATTTTTAGTGATGTGGATGGACCTAGAGATTGTTTTGTGAAGTATGTCAGGCAGAGAAAGACAAAAATCATATGATATAGCTATATGTGGAATCTAAAGGAAAAGGGTAAAAATGAATTTATTTACAAAACAGAAGCAGAGTCACAAAATTAACTTATGGTTACCTGGGGATAAGGGGGAAAGGGTAAATTGGGAGACTGGTATCGACATATTACAAACTACTACATATAAAATAGATAACTAATAAGGACCTACTCTATAGCATAGAGAACTCTACTCAATACTCTGTAATGATATATATGGGAAAATAATCTAAAAAAGAGTATATATATATACATATATATATGTGTGTGTGTGTGTGTGTTTGTGTGTGTGTGTGTGTAACTAAATCACTTTGTTGTGCAGCAGAAACTGATAAAATATTTTAAATCAACTATAGTGTAATAAAATTATATTTTTTTAAAAAAGGAGCAATTGACAGCACAACAGAGGAATTAAAAGAAGACTACTTGATTGAGATGACTGCTTCTGAACCAGTGTCAGACAATGAGGGAGATGACTTAGAAAAAGTAATCCCAGAAAGAAAATTGATATTAGTCAACCTGGCAGAAGACTTGCAATTATTCAAGACTGTTTTTGACTTCTTTTAGGACATGAATCCCTCTATGATATGAACATAGAAAGAAATAGAAGATCTAAAGACCATCACAGGCAAGTAAATCGAAACTGTAATCAGAAATCTTCCAGCAAACAAAAGCCCAGGACCAGATGGCTTCACAGCTGAATTCTACCAAAAATTTAGAGAAGAGCTAACACCTGTCTTACTCAAACTCTTCCAGAAAATTGCAGAAGAAGGCAAATTCCAAACTCATTCTATGAGGCCACCATCACCCTAATTCCAAAACCAGACAAAGATGCCACACAAAAAAGAAAACTACAGACCAATATCACTGGTGAACCTAGATGCAAAAATCCTTAACAAAATTCTAGCAAACAGAATCCAACAACATATTAAAAAAATCATACATCATGACCAAGTGGGCTTTATCCCAAGAATGCAAGGATTCTTTAATATCCGCAAATCAATCAATGTAATACACCACATTAACAAATAGAAGATAAAAACCATGTGATTATCTCAAGAGGCAGAAAAAGCCTTTGACAAAATTCAATATCCATTTGTGATTAAAACTCTCCAGAAAGCAGAAATAGAAGGAACATAACTCAGCATAATAAAAACTATATATGACAAACCCATAGCAAGCATTACCCTCAATGGTGAAAAATTGAAAGCATTTCCCCTAAAATCAGGAATAAGACAAGGGTGCCCACTCTCACCACTACTATTCAACATAGTTTTGGAAGTGTTGGCCACAACAATCAGAGCAGAAAAATAAGTAAAAGGAATCCAGATAGGAAAAGAAGAAGTGAAACTCTTGCTGTTTGCAGATGACATGATACTCTACATAGAACATAGAAACTACTTTAAAAGCAAACAGTGGAAGGCGGATTGGTACCATATAGATACTATATAGATTTTAGAGAAATAAAAATGCAAGCAGTCAGACAGAAATTACAATGTATTGCTGTGAAATTTCACCAGTATGCCTGCCTCTTTTGCCTCCCTTGCATTTCCTCCAGCTCTTCCACCTCTGCCACTCCTGAAACAGTAAGATGAATCCCTCCTTTACCTCCTCCTGAGCCTACTCAATGTGAAGATGAAGAGGATAAAGATCTTCATGATGATCCACACCCATCTTGTTCTTAGTGTTGTTGTTTAGTCGCTAAGTCATGTCCAACTGTTTTGCAACTCCATGGTCCGTCAGTTTCCTCTGTCTGTGGGCTTTCCCAGGCAAATATAGTGGAGTGGGTTGCCATTTCCTTCTCCAGGGGATCTTCCTGACCCAAGGATTGAGCTTTCATTTCCTGCATTGGCAGGCAGGTTCTTTACCATTGAGCCACCAGGGAAGCCCAAGCATACCCACTTAATGAATAATAAATAATCAATGTACTGTATTGTTAATAGCTTATCTGTTGTGTATGTATGAGTCTTCATGTGAAAATCTAATAAATGTATGGCAAGAAATGTAGGAGACATTTTTGTGTCATCATCTTCATCATTATCACCACTTAAGTATTCATCATGTGGAACACCATGTAGAAGACTTGTATTGAAGTAGATAGTTTATCTTTGTATAGGCATAAAGTGAGTTCTATTTAATATAAAATTAATATCACATTTGTTTTCTTATTGCCTTATAACTCTGCTTTCAAAATTTGCATTGCTTTACAGTATGTCTTTCTCTCATAATTGGAGAAACTACATATTAATCTATCATCCCAGGTAAGTTGTTTTCTTAAGAAATGTAGCAAAGTTTCCATTATAGTATTATGAATATGACTATAATACTGTATGCCATAAATTTTTATGTTTCATTCATTAGTTTACATCTGGGCTATTGTGAAGTAGCCATATTTGATACATATGGCTACCATAAAGCATTAATACTGCTGCTTCTTTGTTATTAATGCAAAACTAATTATATCTATAAATAAATAATATTTCCCCATTATCCTTTCAGTTTGATATCTAGTGTTAATAATATATTATATATATATATATATATATATATAATATATATTAGAGAGTGTTATATCATACAAGATAATAGTGATGTGGATACTGACAAACACAATTTATCTTGTAAACAGATGATGTAAATTTATGGTATCGATTAATAAAGTATAGTACTATAAATGTATTTCTTCTTCCTGATGATTTTATTAATAACATTTTCTTTAGCCTATTTTATTGTAAAAATATAGTATATAATACATATGCAAAATATGTGTTAATTTGTTGTTTATGTTATTAGTAAAACTTCTGGCCAATGGCAGGCTACTAGTAGCTAAGTTCTGAGGAGTCTAAAGTTATATTCAGAATTTTACTGCATGGAGTGTTGATGTCTTTAATACCCACATTATTCAAACTATTAACTGTATACTACTCTGGTATGAGATGTGGATACTGGGGAAAACTTTGTATGTGTAGGGTTAGGGGGTATATGGAATACTCTTTATGCTCAAGTTTGCCATGAATCTAAAACTTCTCTAAGAAGTAAAGTCTATTAAAAACATTATCATTTCTAATAAATGTGTGATATTAATGCAATATATTAACAATAGGGAAGTGTCTATGCAGGGAGCAAGGGGTAGTACTTTCTGCTCAAAACTTCTGTAAATATAAAACTGCTGCACAAAATAAAGTCTACTAAATATGTGTGCATGTGTATGAATATGTATAAGCATTATGCTGTGATAGGAAATTGACCATTCACTTGGACCCTCTGTAACATAAGCGTAAATCTGTAGACTAAGGACCTGTGAGTTTTTGTGACCTATATACAAGCAGACTTTATCCTTATGGGAGCTAGAAATTAGAATTATTTCTTCATGCATATGAAATGACTCCTTCTGAAATTATTCCCTATACACATCATGATAAGCTAAACCTCTTTTTCTCAAGGTGCATTTGAACCATAGCAATATCAAATCTGAAAAGATATGTATGTAGGTGAAGTGAAAATAGCTAGCAAAAAAGCCTGTTTTGCATTTCTCCAAAGTCAGTGTTATAGCCAATAAAAGATTTCCTCTCTTTTCCCCTCTAGGTTCTCCATTTTTTCTTCTCTTATTGGGTGCTTGCTGTACATCAGTGCTTCTCACTTCTGTGAAGTTCTGGAAACATTCCCAATTGGGCCATAAAGAACACCATATTTCTTTTACTTTAAGATACATGCTGCTCTTTCACAGGACAGTGTTTCTGGAATAAGAATGTGTGCATATATGTATGCATTTAACATAGTATTTTTTCCTTCCATTAAAGTTGTTGTCAGCAACAAACCTTAAAATTGAAAGTTTATTTTTTAATTAATTTTAATGGAGTATAATTGATTTACAATGTTGTCAGTTTCTGTTGTATAGAAAAGTAAATCAGTTATACATATACATATATATTCTTGAGTGCTAAGTCACTTCAGTTGTATCCAACTCTTTGCAAACCCTATGGATCATAGCCTGCCATGGGACTTTCCAGGCAAGAATACTGGAGTGGGTTGCGATACCCTCCTCCAGGGGATCTTCTTGACTCAGGGATCAAACCCACGTCTCTCATTTCTTCTGCATTGACAGTTGGATTTTTACTGCTAGCACCACCTGGGAAGTCATATACATATATCATTTCGTTTTTAAATTATTTTCCCATATAGGTCATTACATAGTATTGAGTAGAGTTCCCTGTTCTATACAGTAGATTCTTATCAGTTATCTATCTTACATATGCGTGCATGCATGCTAAGTCGCTCCAGTCATGTCCAATTCTGTGTGACCCTATGAACTGTAGCCAGCCAGGCTCCTCTGTCCATGGGATTCTCTAGGCAAGAACACTGGAGTGGGTTGCCATGCCCTTTTCCAGGGGATCTTCCCAACCCAGGGATCAAACTCATGTCTCTTATGTCTCCTACATTAGTAGGTGGGTTCTTTACCACTAGCATCACCTGTGAAGCCCCAGTTTATATATAGTAGCATGGATATGTCAGTCCCAATCTCCCAATTTAACACTCCCTCCCCTTGGTAACCACAAGTTTGTTCTCCACATCTGTGACTCCATTTCTGTTCTGAAAGTAAATTCATTTATATCATTCTTTCAGCTTCCACATATAAATTATATCATATGATATTTATCTGAAGTTTCTTAAAGTAGAGGAAGTATAGTCATCATTCAGTTCAGTTCAGTTCAGCCGCTCAGTCGTGTCCAACTCTTTGCGACCCCATAAATCGCAGCACACCAGGCCTCCTGTCATCATTAAGAAAACATTATTTGCCTTTCTAAAATACTGTTGGTATTCTTTTGCTCCACAGTTTCTATTTTTTACAAAATTTATGCAATAATGTTTACTAGGTTAATGTCATTTTCTTTTAGAATCTATTATCCAACATTAACTTTCTAGTATGAAAAATACAATGCAGCTTTCTATAACTTCAGAATATGTTTTATGTTTTGGGAGAACAAATGTAAAACAAAAATGAGGCAAAAAATCGGTCTAAAAAATTGAAAACCTGTGTTACCTTCTCATCTTTGTTAAGAATGAAATATTATTGAACATTTAATAAAAGTATAAAACTTGGCCTTTTTGAGTCTTCATACTGACAAATCGTCTGGAAATCCTATATGACAATATACTATTTAAATTATTATTAGGAGATCAAACTAGTCAATCCTAACAGAAATCAGTCCAGACTATTCACTGGAAGGACTGATGCTGATACTGAAGCTCCAATATTTTGGCTACCTGAAGCAAAGAACTGACTCATTGGAAAAAACCCTGATGCTGGGAAAGATTGAAGGCAGGAGGAGAAGGGGATGACAGTGGATGAGATAGTTGCATGGCATCACCGACTCAGTGAACATGAATTTGAGCGAGCTCCTGGAGTTGGTGATAGACAGGGAGGCCTGGCCTGCTGCAGTCCATGGGGTCACAAAGAGTCGGACTGAGCGACTGAACTGAACTGATTGAAATTATTAGTTTTGCCAGGTGCTTGGTCATTTTAGTTCTGTATATTTTGGATGATTGCTGATAGCATAACACCTTCAAAGTGAAAATAAAGTAGGCTATTGGAAAAGTCAGATAAATGTCAGAGCTTGCATTTTGATTAGCATTAGAAATGTTCTAATGTCTGCCAGTGGTTTAATCAAGATGACCCGATTTTAAAGATAAGTATCACCAGAAATCCAAGTACATATTACATACACTGGAAGGAGTTGATATAGGTCACTGACAACAGTTAAATTTAATTATATGAGTGCTATTTTTGTAGCTCAAAAGCAGTCAAAAGTTGGCAAATTCATATGGTTCAACCTAGTGTAATCCTTTTAGTTAACTAATTATACTGTAATTGCTGTCAAAACATTTTGTTTTGAAGCAAGAGTAATTCTCTCTCATTTCATCAACTAATGCGTAGTGTTGATAACAATGCATGATTGATCAAGAAAAGGTAATTTATTCCACTAACTAAAGTTTTCTTATCATACACTTTTCAATATGCAAATTGAGGGAACAGAGTTAATGTTAATAGCAATACTTTAATGAGTTATAACACTGATAAATCCAAAGTTTGAGTTTTGCTTTTTTAGTTTTTCTGTTGTATGACCTTGTGCCTTATTTCAAATAGTAAAATTAATTAGAAATATAACTTGGTTATTTAAATATTCTTAATTGGCTAAGATAAGGATGCATAATTAAACCTTCCATCACGTTACAAAAATGGTAATGTTAGGTCAGTACTAGCATAAGTAGCCTTCCATTTGAATGTTATGGGACTCTATTGAAGCCTTACATGATGTTTTGAATCATTTTTGTATGTATCTATTAAAATGTTATCTTTTTCTTCTAGTTACCCAAGCTATGAACTTTATTCATCCTCAAATCCTGTCTCTTTTCACAACTTTCTACAAGTTATTTAACAAGTTCCATCAATTCTACTTTAAAAGTAGTCCTCAAATCAATGTTTATTTCTTCACTAAAACTTTCATTTTTGTTGTGCAATCCTATCAGATTTCGATTTCTAGAATCTGAAAGACAGCGCTCCCTTACTGGAAAACTTATATGAGTCCTCTCGTTTATAGAATCAAATATAAATCACTTAGTATATTGTAGAATAATATTAAATATGCCTGTAGCATTCCTTTTCAGCCTCATTTCCTGACATCTTAAAGCCCATCATGGCCACAAATAGTACTTAGGACTTCAGTCACATCAAACTGTTTGTTATTACCTGAACGCATACATAATTTCATAGTCATGCACTTGTATATTCTATTCTTGTTTAATGAGTAAAATATATCAAGTGACAAAAAAACAGGAATGTTAATTGGCACTCTAATAATTATATCCATTATGTCAAAAGAAACTCTGAAATTCTTCATAGAGTCTTTGAAGTATATTAAAATATTCAGTAGGCTTAAGATCTTCATCATCTTCATTCATAGTATTATATGTGTCTTGCACTGGCCAGCAGATTTATCACTGGACAAGGCCTTGGCCTGTAATTGTACTAAAAAATACTAAATTTGGCTTTTTATCTACCAAGATAGCTGTCCAAACTCAGCAGTAAAATGTGGGATAGTATGTTTTTCCTTTTAAATTTTAGAGTTGTTGGAAGAACCAATTGAGAATGTAGGTGAACAAATAGTACTGTCCATATTTTGCTATATAAATGTAAGGTGCTATTAAAATAAATCCTTTTCAACTGATGCTATCATTGTCTCAGAGGAAAGTATGCATAAAAATATATTGTACTTCAACAAATAAATTATTAATTTAGTGCATATTATCAGTCAGATACTACTTAGAGATGATTGGAACTAAAATGTATTTTAAAAAAACAAACAAAAGAAGACCTAAAAAACTCCACAATATATTCAGGGAAAGCAAAAATAATTTTGATTAAGCCTGATAAGTGTCTATACAATTATAAGTATTAATAAAATGTCACATGAGCAGAAGTCAATTATTCTGATGGGAAGGAAAAATAAGGAAATTGCATTCAAGGAGTCCATGTCATCTCTTTATATCACCTAAGCTGCAAAATAACTTGTAAGATGGGAAGTTTGACACACTGGCTTCCATAGTCTCTTTCAGATATTATATATTCTGATATTTTTTAGTGAAGCGATCTTTTCCATGACTAAGCAAACAACACTTTGGGGTGCCAATATCTTAGCCCAGGCAAGATGATTAAATGGTTAAGGAAGTTCGAATGCTACTACAACCTGAGAGTATATTTGATGAGCAGTCCTAAACGAACATCTGCAGGATGTTATTTTGTTTTCAGCTATATGTAAATACATGTATGTTTACAAATGTGTGTGTGTGTGAGTGGTATACATAAAAAGTTACTTTGTTGAAAAACTTACAAAAATAACTTTTTACATGGATACAGAGTTACTACCAAACTTCTGCTTACATTGCCAAATGCTCAAGTGTGAGGTGCTCAGCAAAAGATCCTGTTATTATCAGGAACCAGAGCCAGAGCACTTAAAGAAACACTGAGAAAGGATAAACAGCATGATTTTAAAAAAAAATCTAAACTGTCTTGATTTGATGCACAGCCTTTCCATTTAGTAGTTGTATAATCTTGGGTGTATTACTTATACCTCAATTTTCTTACTGGTAAAAAAGAAAGTATTTTTTTTTTAATTTTTATTATTATTATTTTTTTTTCCCAGTGGGTTTTGTCATACATTGATATGAATCAGCCATGGATTTACATGTATTCCCAATCCCGATCCCCCCTCCCACCTCCCTCTCCACCCGATTCCTCTGGGTCTTCCCAGTGCACCAGGCCGGAGCACTTGTCTCGTGCATCCCACCTGGGCTGGTGATCTGTTTCACCATAGATAGTATACATGCTGTTCTTTTGAAATATCCCACCCTCACATTCTCCCACAAAGTTCAAAAGTCTGTTCTGTATTTCTGTGTCTCTTTTTCTGTTCTGCATATAGGGTTATCGTTATCACCTTTCTAAATTCCATATACATGTGTCAGTATGCTGTAATGTTCTTTATCTTTCTGGCTTACTTTACTCTGTATAATGGGCTCCAGCTTCATCCATCTCATTAGGACTGGTTCAAATGAATTATTTTTAATGGCTGAGTAATATTCCATGGTGTATATGTACCACAGCTTCCTTATCCATTCATCTGCTGATGGGCATCTAGGTTGCTTCCATGTCCTGGCTATTATAAACAGTGCTGCCATGAACATTGGGGTGCACGTGTCTCTTTCAGATCTGGTTTCCTCAGTGTGTATGCCCAGAAGTGGGATTGCTGGGTCATATGGCAGTTCTATTTCCAGTTTTTTAAGAAATCTCCACACTGTTTTCCATAGCGGCTGTACTAGTTTGCATTCCCACCAACAGTGTAAGAGGGTTCCCTTTTCTCCACACCCTCTCCAGCATTTATTGCTTGTAGACTTTTGGATAGCAGCCATCCTGACTGGTGTGTAATGGTACCTCATTGTGGTTTTGATTTGCATTTCTCTAATAATGAGTGATGTTGAGCATCTTTTCATGTGTTTGTTAGCCATCTGTATGTCTTCTTTGGAGAAATGTCTGTTTAGTTCTTTGGCCCATTTTTTGATTGGGTCATTTATTTTTCTGGAATTGAGCTTCAGGAGTTGCTTGTATATTTTTGAGATTAATCCTTTGTCTGTTTCTTCATTTGCTATTATTTTCTCCCAATCTGAGGGCTTTCTTTTCACCTTACTTATAGTTTCCTTTGTAGTGCAAAAGCTTTTAAGTTTCATTAGGTCCCATTTGTTTAGTTTTGCTTTTATTTCCAATATTCTGGGAGGTGGGTCATAGAGGATCTTGCTGTGATTTATGTCGGAGAGTGTTTTGCCTATGTTCTCCTCTAGGAGTTTTATAGTTTCTGGTCTTACAGTTAGATCTTTAATCCATTTTGAGTTTATTTTTGTGTATGGTGTTAGAAAGTGTTCTAGTTTCATTCTTTTACAAGTGGTTGACCAGTTTTCCCAGCACCACTTGTTAAAGAGGTTGTCTTTTTTCCATTGTATATCCTTGCCTCCTTTGTCAAAGATAAGGTGTCCATAGGTTCGTGGATTTATCTCTGGGCTTTCTATTCTGTTCCATTGATCTATATTTCTGTCTTTGTGCCAGTACCATACTGTCTTGATGACTGTGGCTTTGTAGTAGAGTCTGAAGTCAGGCAGGTTGATTCCTCCAGTTCCATTCTTCTTTCTCAAGATTACTTTGGCTATTCGAGGTTTTTTGTATTTCCATACAAATTGTGAAATTCTTTGGTCTAGTTCTGTGAAAAATACCGTTGGTAGCTTGATAGGGATTGCATTGAATCTATAGACTGCTTTGGGTAGAATAGCCATTTTGACAATATTGATTCTTCCAATCCACGAACACGGTATGTTTCTCCATCTGTTTGTGTCCTCTTTGATTTCTTTCATCAGTGTTTTATAGTTTTCTATGTATAGGTCCTTTGATTCTTTAGGTAGATATACTCCTAAGTATTTTATTCTTTTTGTTGCAATGGTGAATGGTATTGCTTCCTTAATTTCTCTGTCTGTTTTTTCATTGTTAGTATATAGGAATGCAAGGGATTTCTGTGTGTTAATTTTATATCCTGCAACTTTACTATATTCATTGATTAGCTCTAGTAATTTTCTGGTAGAGTCTTTAGGGTTTTCTATGTAGAGGATCATGTCATCTGCAAACAGTGAGAGTTTCACTTCTTCTTTTCCTATCTGGATTCCTTTTACTTCTTTTTCTGCTCTGATTGCTGTGGCCAGAACATCCAACACTATGTTGAATAGTAGTGGTGAGAGTGGGCACCCTTGTCTTGTTCCTGATTTCAGGGGAAATGCCTTCAATTTTTCACCATTGAGGGTGATGCTTGCTGTGGGTTTGTCATATATAGCTTTTATTATGTTGAGGTATGTTCCTTCTATTCCTGCTTTTTGGAGAGTTTTAATCATAAATGAGTGTTGAATTTTGTCAAAGGCTTTCTCTGCATCTATTGAGATAATCATATGGTTTTTATCTTTCAATTTGTTAATGTGGTGTATTACATTGATTGATTTTCGGATATTAAAGAATCCTTGCATTCCTGGGATAAAGCCCACTTGGTCATGGTGTATGATTTTTTTAATATGTTGTTGGATTCTGTTTGCTAGAATTTTGTTAAGGATTTTTGCATCTATGTTCATCAGTGATATTGGCCTGTAGTTTTCTTTTTTTGTGGCATCTTTGTCTGGTTTTGGAATTAGGGTGATGGTGGCCTCATAGAATGAGTTTGGAAGCTTACCTTCTTCTGCAATTTTCTGGAAGAGTTTGAGTAAGATAGGTGTTAGCTCTTCTCTAAATTTTTGGTAGAATTCAGCTGTGAAGCCATCTGGTCCTGGGCTTTTGTTTGCTGGAAGATTTTTGATGACAGTTTCGATTTCCTTGCTTGTGATGGGTCTGTTAAGATCTTCTATTTCTTCCTGGTTCAGTTTTGGAAAGTTATACTTTTCTAAGAATTTGTCCATTTCATCCAAGTTGTCCATTTTATTGGCATAGAGCTGCTGGTAGTAGTCTCTTATGATCCTTTGTATTTCAGTGTTGTCTGTTGTGATCTCTCCATTTTCATTTCTAATTTTGTTAATTTGGTTTTTCTCTCTTTGTTTCTTAATGAGTCTTGCTAATGGTTTGTCAATTTTGTTTATTTTTTCAAAAAACCAGCTTTTAGCTTTGTTGATTTTTGCTATGGTCTCTTTAGTTTCTTTTGCATTTATTTCTGCCCTGATTTTTAAGTTTTCTTTCCTTCTGCTAACTCTGGGGTTCTTCATTTCTTCCTTCTCTAATTGCTTTAGGTGTAGAGTTAGGTTATTTAATTGGTTTTTTTCTTGTTTCTTGATGTAAGCCTGTAATGCTATGAACCTTCCCCTTAGCACTGCTTTTACAGTGTCCCATAGGTTTTGGGTCGTTGTGTTTTCATTTTCATTCATTTCTATACATATTTTGATTTCTTTTTTGATTTCTTCTATGATTTGTTGGTTATTCAGAAGCGTGTTATTTAGCCTCCATATGTTTGAAGTTTTAACAATTTTTTCCCTGTATTTGAGATCTAATCTTACTGCTCTGTGGTCAGAAAAGATGACTGGAATGATTTCAATTTTTTTGAATTTTCCAAGACCAGATTTATGGCCCAGGATGTGATCTATTCTGGAGAATGTTCCGTGTGCACTTGAGAAAAAGGTGAAGTTGATTGTTTTGGGGTGAAATGTCCTATAGATATCAATTAGGTCTAGCTGGTCCATTGTGTCATTTAAGGTTTGTGTTTCCTTGTTAATTTTCTGTTTAGTTGATCTATCCATAGTTGTGAGTGGGGTATTAAAGTCTCCCACTATTATTGTGTTACTATTAATTTCCTCTTTCATACTCGTTAGCGTTTGCCGTACATATTGCGGTGCTCCTATGTTGGGTGCATATATATTTATAATTGTTATATCTTCTTTTTTGATTGATCCTTTGATCATTATGTAGTGTCCTTCTTTGTCTCTTTTCACATCCTTTATTTGAAAGTCTATTTTATCTGATATGAGTATTGCGACTCCTGCTTTCTTTTGGTCTCCGTTTGCATGAAATATTTTTTTCCAGCCCTTCACTTTTAGTCTGTATGTGTCTCTTGTTTTGAGGTGGGTCTCTTGTAGACAGCATATATAGGGGTCTTGTTTTTGTATCCATTCAGCCAATCTTTGTCTTTTGGTTGGGGCATTCAACCCATTTACATTTAGGGTAATTATTGATAGGTGTGGTCCCGTTGCCATTTACTTTGTTGTTTTGGGTTCACGTTTATACAACCTTTCTGCATTTCCTGTCTAGAGAAGATCCTTTAGCATTTGTTGAAGAGCTGGTTTGCTGGTGCTGAATTCTCTCAGCTTTTGCTTATCTGTAAAGCTTTTGAATTCTCCTTCATATCTGAATGAGATCCTTGCTGGATACAGTAATCTAGGTTGTAGGTTATTCTCTTTCATTACTTTCAGTACGTCCTGCCATTCCCTTCTGGCCTGGAGGGTTTCTATTGATAGATCAGCTGTTATCCTTATGGGAATCCCTTTGTGTGTTATTTGTTGTTTTTCCCTTGCTGCTTTTAATATTTGTTCTTTGTGTTTGATCTTTGTTAATTTGATTAATATGTGTCTTGGGGTGTTTCGCCTTGGGTTTATCCTGTTTGGGACTCTCTGGGTTTCTTGGATTTGGGTGGCTATTTCCTTCCCCATTTTAGGGAAGTTTTCAGCTATTATCTCCTCGAGTATTTTCTCATGGCCTTTCTTTTTGTCTTCTTCTGGAACTCCTATGATTCGAATGTTGGGGTGTTTCACAGTGTCCCAGAGGTCCCTGAGGTTGTCCTCATTTCTTTTGATCCTTTTTTCTTTTTTCCTCTCTGCTTCATTTATTTCCACCATTTTATCTTCTACCTCACTTATCCTATCTTCTGCCTCCATTATTCTACTCTTGGTTCCCTCCAAAGTGTTTTTGATCTCATTCATTGCATTATTCATTTGTAATTGACTCTTTTTTATTTCTTCTAGGTCTTTATTAAACAGTTCTTGAATCTTTTCAATCTTTTTTTCCAGGCTATTTATCTGTAATTCCATTTTGTTTTCAAGATTTTGGATCATTTTTATTATCATTATTCTAAATTCTTTTTCAGGTAGATTCCTTATCTCCTCCTCTTTTGTTTGACTTGGTGGGCATTTTTCATGTTCCTTATAGTACCTACCTCATTAAGTTGTGAAGGTTAAGTAAATTAATATATGTAAAATCTAAAAGCAGGAGCTGGAAATACTAACAAATACGTGTTTGCTCATATAGTTTTTATTCTTCAAATTGTTAATGTGATGTGTCACATTGATTGATATGTATATATTTAAAAATCCTTACATCTCTGGGATAAATCCCACTTAATCATGATTAAGAATCCTTTTGCTGTGTTGTTGGATTCAATTTGCTAGTATTTTGTTAAAGATATTTGCATCCTTGTGCATTAGTAATATGTTCATCAGCCTCTATGTGTGTGTGTGTGTGTGTGTGTGTGTGTGTGTGTGAGCTTTGTTGATTTGGTATCAGGGTGATTGTGGCCTCCTAGAATAAGCTTGGGAATGTTCTTCCTCTGAAATTTTTGGGAAGAGTTTCAGAAGAGTAAGGGTTAACTTTTCTCTAAATATTTGATAAAATTTGTCTGTGAAGCCTTCTGGTCCTGGGCCTTTGTTTGCTGAGAGTTTTTGAATCACATTTTCAATTTCAGTACTTGTGATTGATCTATACATATTTGCTACTTTTTCCTGGTTCAGTCTCGAAAGGTTGTATCTTTCTAGAAATTTGTCCATTTCTGCTAGGTTGTCCATTTTATTGGCATATAATTGCGTCTTATGATCCTTTGTATTTCTGTGGTATCAGTTGTCATTTCTGTTTCATTTATAATTTTACTGATTTGAGTCTCTCCTTTTTTTATTTTTTGATGAGAATGGCTAAAGCTTTACCAGTTTTGTCTTCTCAAAGAAACAGTTTTCAGTTTAATTGACGTTTGTTATTGTTTCTTGGTATCTATTTTATTTATTTCTGCTCTATCTTTATGATTTCTTTCCTTCTACTAGCATTAGGTTTTGTCTGTTATTTCTCTCGTTGCTTTACATGTAAGGTTAGGTTGTTTATTTGAGATTTTTCATTTTTCTTGAGGTAGGATTGTTCTTCTGTAAACTTCCATCTTAGAACTACTTTTGCTATATCTCATAGGTTTTGATTCAAAGTGTTTTCATTGTCATTTTCTATAGGTTTTTTTTTTTTACATCCTTTTTCATTTCTTCATTGACCCATTGGTTATTTAATAACATATTTTACTTCCCCATATATTTGTGTATGTTTACAGTTCTTTTTCCTGTAATTAATTTCTAATCTAATGACATTGTCATCAAAAATGGACAGAATACTTAGACATTTCTCCAAAGAGGACATACAATGTTCAAAAAGTACATGAAAATATGCTCAATCTCACTACTTATTAGAGAAATGCAAATCAAAACAACAATGAGGTATCACCTCACACTGGTCAGAATGGCCGTTATCAAAAGTTCTTTGAACAATAAATGCTGGAGAGGTGTGGAGGAAAGGGAACCCTCCTACACTATCAGTGGGAATGTAATTTGGTAAAGACACTATAGAGAACAGTATGGAAGTTCCTTCAAAAACTAAAAATAAAGTTACCATATTTTTCAGAAATCTCACTCCTGGGTGTATATCTGGAGAAAACCATTATTTGAAAGAAAGTATGCATCCCAGTGTTCATTGCGGCACTATTTGCCATAACCAGGACATGGAAGCAATCTAAATGTCCATTGACAGAGAATGGATAAAAAAGATGTGGTACATATACACAATGGCATATTACTCAGCCTTAAAAAGGAACAAAATGTTGTCTTTGCAGCAACATGAATGAACATAGAGATTCTCACACATAGTGAAGCAAGTTAGACAGAGAAAGACAAATATTGTATAATACTGCTTAATGTGGAATATAGAAAAATGGTACAAATGAACTTAACTTGCAAAGCAGAAATAGAGTCACTGGTATAGAAAAACTTATGGTTATCAAGGGGAAAAAGGGAGGATGGATGAACTGGGATACTGGGGTTGCCATATACACACTACTATATATAAAATTGGTAACTAATGAGGACCTAACATATAACACAGGAAGCTATTAAATGCTCTGTGGTGACCTAAATGGGAAGAAAATCTAAAAAAAGTGAATATATGTATAGGCATAACTAATTTGATTTGCTATATAGGAGAATCTAACACAACATTGTAGCTATACTCCAGTAAAACTTAATTTTGAAAAAGTGTTTGTTGCTATAAATATTGTTGTCATTAGGCCTACAAGGTTTTTGAGGACTTACAAATGTATTTGAAAGCTACCAAATATATGTTGGAGGTTTGCATCATATCTATTAATTTAAAAGTAAGAAATATTTAGTTAAATGTTTAAAGTATAAAATTATATTAAACCCATAAATTTTTAGTTAAAAACTTTAAAGATTATATTAGTATGACACCAGAATGAACACTAATAAAACAATGGGCTATGGGTAAAAATAAGGTGTCAATGTTGTTTATTGTAACAAAAGTACCATTCTGGTGTTGGATGTAGACGGTGGGGAAGGTTGCATCTGTGTGAAAAGATGGGGTATGTTGGAACTCTGTGCTTTCTTCTATGCTTAGCTATGAAACAAAATTCTAAATAAATAAAGTCTATATGTAAAATATTGTGTTATACTTGAAAATAATTTCTTGGTCAGAGTTTCTTACTTCATACTAGTTCACAAATATGTAGCAATAATAGCCAATTCTAAGTTAAATTAGTTTCCTGTATCAAATTTAAAAAGGTAATAATAAAATAATCTTAGGTATTTTACAGATATAAATAATATTTAAAGCACCATGGGATAGACGTTTAATATTCTGAGAGATGGAATATCTAACAGAAACTGGATCTAGGGCCTATTAAAATCTTCAAATGCAGAGGAGGCAGTCCCAAGGTAGCAGACAAATAGGACAGGAAGGCAACTTTCTCCACCATATTTCATCAAAAGATCATTTTAATGCTGATCAACTTCCACAAAACAACTTCTGAACGCTGGCAGAGGACATCAGACACCCAGAAAGGCAGAACAACCTCTTCAAAAGGAGGAAGGACAAAATATAAAAGTAAAAAACAGAGACAAAAGATTTAGGGATGGAGAAATGTCCTGGGGAGGGAGACATGAAAGAGGAGAAGTTTCTACACAGTAGGAAACACTCTCACAGACGTGTCTGTGGGGAGTTTTGGAATCTCAGAGGGCAACATAATTGGGAGAAAAAAAAAAAATAAGAAAAACTCAGAATACGCACCTAACCACAACTACAAGGGGAGATGGAGAAGAGACACAGATGCTCGCATCAACTACCAGTGAGGAGCTGGGCAACGAGACACGGGCTGCATCATTGGTCATTATGGTTAGGACCAGGCCTGAATGCCCTGAGGACAATCTGAGAGAGCTAGTATGAGACAGCAACCCAAATGGTGGGATCACCAGACAGGCAAAAAAAAAAAAAAAAAAAGCAAAAAGAATATTACCACGAAAGGTTCTAATGCCACATGGTGACCCTTGGTGTGCTCACAAAACAAAGGATTGAGCGAATACCAAAGGAAAGAAAGCCAGCTGCCCTATAGGGCCCCCCTCCCTGGTGCAGAGAGGCAGGTGTTTGACAGCCAGAGCCAGAAGACAAGGGGCTACTGCAACCTGGACCCCAGAGACCGCATCTCCCACCAAACTATGAGCAGGCTGCCAGTTGCTAACCATGTATTATTGAGATCCTGGACAGTTGCCATCTGCCAGGAGTGTCACAGCCTGAGATCAACTCCTCTGAGGAGACACAGGCACACCTGGGACTGTGCTCTCATGGCACGCCCAGGAGACTGAGTGACTGAGACCAGGGAGAAGGTGAATAAGACACATGGCCCACCTGGGACAGTGCACTTGCTGAGCACCCGGTGACCTGAGCTGCTTAGACCTATGAAGGGTACAAAATGCAGAGCCAATCTGGGTCTGGGCCCCCGTAGAACACACAAGAACCTAAATGACTTAGACCTGGAAAGTGCAAAAAAGAAGGGTCCACTTGGGACACTGCCCTTTGAGAGCACCCTGGAGCTTGAGCAGTGTGGGCCCAGGAAGTTTGCACTGCCTTGGGATGTGGCAAACCCAGTGTGGTCAATATACTGTGAGCACTCCGGCAACACAAAGCAGTACTTGTTTGCAGTGTCCCTTCCCTCCCCACAACACAACTGAACAAGTGAGTCTAAATACATGATCACTTTCACCCCTTTGTGTCATAGTGGAAATTAGACACTGAAGAGACTTGCAAAAAGAGAAGCCAAAATAAACAAAGAAGGGGAACTGCTCTGGAAGTAGCAGGTGCAACAGATTAAAACCCTGCAGTTAACACTGAGACTGTGCATTTGAGGGGGCACCTATAGACTTTGAGAACAAGTACAATTCAGAAGGAAATATCTGACACTGAACTGATCCCACACTGCCCACAACACCTCTAGAGTAATTCTGAGATATATTTTACTATTATCACTTTTTCATTTGTTAAAAATGTTAGTTCTTTTTTTGCTCCTATAACTTTCATTTTTAGAGCCTACTGTTGATGCTTCTGAACTGTGGTGTTGAAAAAGATTCTTGAGAGTCCCTTGGACTGCAAGATCAAACCAGTTAATCCTAAAGGAAATCAATACTGAATATTCATCAGAAGGACTGATGCTGAAGCTGAAACTCCAATAATTTTGCCACCTGACGTGAAGAACTGACTCAATGGAAAAGACCCTGACGCTGGGAAAGATTAAAGGCAGGAGAAGAAGGGGACGACAGAATATGAGATGGTGGGATGGCATCACAGACTCAATGGACATGAGTTTGTGCAAACTCCAGGAGTTGGTGATGGACAGGGAAGTCTGGCGTGCTCCAGTCCAAGGGGTTGCAAAGAGTTGGACACGACTGAGCAACTGAACTGAACTGCCTGATTACTTAAAAAAAAAAAAAAAAGCAACAAATTATATATATATATATATATATATATAATATATATAGTGATGGATTTTGTATTTTTTATATTATATTTTTAAGAGCCTGGTCACTATTCTAGGTTTTTAATCTTTGCTTTTCAGTATTTGTTATAAATTTTGTATTTTTAAGAATTTAATCTTCCATATCCATTTTCACCCATGGATTAAATTACTGGTTTGACTGCTCTCTCCCCTTTTGAATGTCCTTTTTCTCCTCCTGGTCATCTCTATTGCCCTCGTCCTGCTTCTTTTCTCTGTATAACTCTGTGAATCTTTCTGGGTGTTCCTGGCTGTAGAGAATTGTTTCACCATTAACCTACGTGTTTTATCCTCTGTGATATATGGATGGAGAAGTCTTGAGGCTACTTTAGGAGAAGGACCAAAACCCAGAGACAGAAGGCTTAACTCCAAAACTTTAGAAAATCAGAGAACCAAACTCCAGGGAACATCAGTAGACAAGAGCTGACCCCAAATTTTCTATACCTACCCTGAAACCAAGCTCCACCAAAGAGCCAATAAGTTCCAGGGCAAGACACACCACACTAATTCTTCAGCAAAACAGGAAGACAACACTGAACATTAAAAGATGGGCTGCACAAAGCCACACCAACCCCATAGATACCCCATAACTCATTACTGGACACTTTACTGAACTCCAGAGAGAAGAGATCCAGCTCCACCCACCAGAACACAGATATAAGCTTCTCCAATCTGGAAATCTTGACAAACCACAAGACCAACCCCACTCACAGGGAGCAGACACCACAATTAAGAGGAACAACGAACTTCCAGGCTTTAGAAATGGGACCCCAAACATACAAATCTAAACAAAATAAAAAAGCAAGGAAGTATTCAGCAAGTGAAGGATCATGAAAAAATACCCATCTAACCAAACAAAAGAAGAGGAGATAGAGTCTACCTGAAAAAGAATTCAGAATAATAAGCACAAAGAAATATTCAAAATCTTGAAAACAAAACAGAGTTACAGATAAATAGACTAGAAACAAAGACTGAGAAGATGCATTAAATGATTAACAAGGACCTAGAAGAAATAAATGAGTCAATTAATAATGAACAATGCAACAACTGAAATTAAAAGCACTCTGGAGGGAACCAAAGGTAGAATAAGAGGCAGAAAAGAGAATAAGTGAGGTGGAAGATAGAATGATGGGAATAAATGAAGCAGAAAGTAAAAAAAGAAAAGAAAAGAAATGTGGACAAATTCAGAGACTTCGAGGACAAGGTTAAATGCCCCAACATTCAAATCATAAGCGTCCCAGAAGAAGACAAAAAGAAAGGGCATGAGAAAATACTTGAGGAGATAGTAATTGAAAACTTCTCTAAAATGAGGAAGGAAATAGCCACCCAAGTCCAAGTACCCCAGAGACTCCCAAACAGGATAAATCCAAGGTGAAACACTCCAAGACACATATCAATCAAACTAACAAAGATCAAACACAAACAGCAAATATTAAATGAAGCAAGGGGAAAACAACAAATAACAGACATGGGATCCCAATAGGAATAACAGCTGATTATTCAACAGAAAGTTAAATGAGTATACTACCCTAAGCAGTCTATAGATTCAGTGTAATCACTATCATGCTACCAAAGGTATTTTTCACAGAAATAGAACAGCTAATTTCAAAATTTCTATAGAAACACACACAAAAAATATTGAACAGCCAAAGCAATCTTGAGAAAGAAGAAGGGAGCTAAAAGAATCAACCTGCCACACTTCAGACTACACTACAAAGCTACAGCCATCAAGACAGTATGGTACTGGCACAAAGACAGAAATATATATATCTGTGGAACAAATGAGAAATCTCAGAGATAAATCCATGCACCTGTGGACCCCTATCTTTCAAAAAGGAGGCAAAAATATACAATGGAGAAAAGACAATCCTTTTAAAATTGGTGCTGGGAGAACTGGTCAACCTGTAAAAGGATGAAACTAGAACAGTTTCTAACAGCACACACAAAAATAAACTCAAAATGGATTAAAGATCTAAATGTAAGACCAGAAACTATAAAACTTTTAGAGGAAAACATAGGCAGAACAGTTTCTGACTTTAGTCACAGCAAGATACTCTATGACACACCTCCCAGAATAATGGAAATAAAAACAACAATAAACAAATGGGACCTAATTAAAATTAAAAGCTTTTGCAGAATGAAGGAAACTCTAAGCCAGGTTTAAGGCAGCCTTAAGAATGAGAGAAAATAATAGCAAATAAAACAACTGTCAGAGAATTAATCTCCAAAATATACAAGCACCTCATGTAGCTCAATAACTAAGAACTAAACAGACATTTCTCCAAAGAAGACTTACAGATGGATAACAAAAACATGAAAAGTTGTTCAACATCATTCATTATCAGAGAAATGCAAATCAAAACCACAATGTGGTTTGATCTCACATTGGTCAGAATGGCTGTCATCAAAAATTCTACAAACAATAAATGCTGGAGAGGGTGTGGAGAAAAGGGAACCCCCTTACACTGTTGGTGAGAATGCAAACTAGTACAGCCACTATGGAGAACAGTTCGGAGATTCCTTAAAACCTGGAAATAGTACTGCCATATGACCTAGCAGTCCCACTGCTGGGCATCCACACTGAGGAAACCAGAATTGGAAAAGACATATACACCTCAATGTTCATTGCCCCACTATTCACAGTAGCTAGTACTTGGTAGCAAACTAGATATCCATCGGCAGATGAATGGATAAGGAAGTTGTGTTTCATATATACAATGGAATATTAGTTATAAAAAAGAATGCATTTGAGTTCATTCTAATGAGGTGGATGAATCTGGAGCCTATTATACAGAGTGAAATAAGTCAGAAAGAGAAACACCAATATAGTATATTAACATATATATATATATGGAATTTAGGAAGATGGTAATGATGACCCTATATATAAGACAGGAATAGAGACACCAATGCAAAGAACAGATTTTTGGACTCTGTGAGAGAAGTTGAGGGTGGGTTGATTTGAGTGAATAGCATTGAAACATGTATATTACCATATGTAAATTAAATGATCAGTGCAAATTCAATGCATGAAGCATGGTACTCAAAACCAGTGCTCTGGGACAACCCAGAAGGATGGGGATAGGAGAGAAGTTGGAGAGGGGTTCAGGATGGAGGGACACATGTACACCTGTGGCTGAATCATGCTAAAAATATATGTCAACAATCACCACAATATTGTAAAGCAATTAGCCTCCAATTAAAATAAATAATTTTTTTAAAAAATTAAATAAATATATATAAAACTAAAAAAAAAAAAATCTTCAAATACCTCCATAGAGGCTTCTTAATAAAATTATCCTATAAGCAAACTGGAATGAGATACATATTCTCTGCTTCTCATGGTAAAACAGCTGGGTTGTTGCTAGAGAGTCAGTCTGCACTACCAAAATTATTAATAATATTTGAAAATGTGAAATCTACCAGGTGTGTCATTTTCAATATAATGCTTATAAGCTATTTTGATTGCATCTCTTCTTTGGCACCTACATTAAAATATTGATTCTCCACCTCTGAAGAAATTAGTTCATTCCAAATATATTGTATAATTAACCATCAAGGTGGAGGCTACATGTGTATTTGGTAGGACCTAAACAAAATAGGAAAAGGAGTACGTCAAGGCTGTATATTGTCACCCTGCTTATTTAACTTATATGCAGAGTACATCATGAGAAACATTGGGCTGGAAGAAGCACAAGCTGGAATCAAGATTGCCGGGAAAAATATCAATAACTTCTGATATGCAGATGACACACCCTTATGGCAGAAAGTGAAGAGGAACTAAAGAGCCTCTTGATGAAAGTGAAAGAGGAGAGTGAAAAACTTGGCTTAAAGCTCAACATTCAGAAAACTAAGATCATGGCATCCAGTCCTATCAATTCATGGGAATTGATGGGGAAACAGTGTCAGACTTTATTTTTCTGGGCTCTAAAATCACTGCAGATGGTGACTGCAGTCATGAAATTAAAAGACGCTTACTTCTTTGAAGGAAAGTTATGACCAACCTAGACAACATATTAAAAAGCAGAGACGTTACTTTGCCAACAAAGGTCCGTCCAGTCAAGGTTATGGTTTTTCCAGTGGTCATGTATGGATGTGAGAGTTGGACTATAAAGAGGGCTGAGCACCAAAGAATTGATGCTTTTGAACTATGGTGTTGGAGAAGACTCTTGAGAGTCCCTTGGACTGAAACGAGATCCCACCAGTCCATCCTAAAGGAAATCAGTCCTGGGTGTTCATTGGAGGGACTGATGTTTAAGCTGACACTCCAATACTTTGGCCACCTCATGCGAAGAGTTGACTCATTGGAAAAGACCCTAATTCTGGGAAGGATTGGGGGCAGGAGGAGAAGGGGACGACAGAGGATGAGATGGCTGGATGGCATCACCAACTTGATGGACATGGGTTTGGGTAGACTCCGGGAATTAGTGATGGACAGGGAGGCCTGACATGCTGCGATTCATGGGGTCACAATGAGTCGGACATTACTGCGCGATTGAACTGAACTGAAACAAAACTATGTGTCAGCTTGATTTACTTACACAGTATAAAACTTGCCTTTCGTGAACTTTTCATTCTAACTTAAAACTTAAAGGAATTTTCATTTCTCAACCTTATGGCACAAAAACTTTTTATTCTTTGAATTAGGTCCACTGATTAAAGTGTTGTGTCACCTTAGCTTTACTATATTTATAATATATATAGTATGTATATATATATATATATATACACACACACACACACACACTATATATATATATATATACTATACATATATATACTATATATACATGTATATATATACATATATATATATATATATATATATCATTATGTCTAGTTTCTGGTTTGTTTCTTTAAAACAGAATAATAACTTAATGGAACTTACAGAGAAGTTTTAGTGCAAAATCTCTTATGGCAGATTCTTTACCAATACACCACCCAAGAAGCCCTATAATGACCAGAAACCATACATAATTTGATATTTAAGCTATTTAACTTTGCTGTTTGATAGCTTTCAAGTTAATGTTCATACAACAACATGTTTTGCAAACATATTAATTTAAGCTTCTATCATTATAAAACAATAAATCTGCCAGGGTTTGAGAACAAGTATAATTGGCTCGGTGAGCTCACAACTCAGAAGTAGTAGCAGAAACATGAAAGAATTATAGCAGCAAATAATTTAGTAGTATGTTTCATAGAGGATAAATAAACCATTGGTTAATTGGACAAGGTAGTTAAGTGGACTTTAGTTGAACACATTCAGTTCATTGCAAATACATTCATCTCTGATCTTACAAATGACAGTGCTATTTTTAAAGTTACTATGGATCATTGATTATAGACATTGATACTACAGTATAGTATTATGGATTATCTGATGTTCTTTGCAAGGATCAATCTTAGTTTTATATTTTATTTTATATTTTATTAGTATATGTCAATGAGGCCAGGATCCTCAGTTTTTGGTCATACACATCTTTAGATGTTGCTGTGAAGGTGTTTTCAGATGTCAGTACCATTTAAATAAGTAGAATTGAGTAAAGCAGTTTTACTCTCGATAAGGTTGATGACCCTCAGAAAATCAATAGGTTGAAGGCCATAAGAGAAAAAATTGAGGTCCCCTCAAAGAACAAGGAATTGCCTACATACTGATTTTGAACTGAAGCTGCAACATTAACTCTTTCCTAGATCTCTAGTCTACCAGTATACCCTGCAGATTTTAATATAAGCAAGATATACTTTTAATTAATTAATTAATTTCTTTTTCTCCATATTTACTTATACATTTATACCCACATATCATACTGGTTCTATTTCTCAGAAGAATCTTAATATATTTCCAATAACTAAATCAGTATGTGAGCAACTTTTAGAAATATTAGACAAGTATAAATAGCTTATATACTACTAAGTTACAGTCATCAAAACAATATGGTATTGGCACAAAAGTAGGTAAATAAATCAACGTAACAGGAAAGAAAGTCCAGAAATGAACTCACACTCTTATGGTCAATTAATCTATGACAAAAAAGGAAAGAATATGTAATGGAGAAAAGACAGATTCTTTAATAAGTGGTGCTGGGAAAATGACATGTAAAAGAATAAAATTAAAACATTCTTTATCACCATACACTAAAAATAAATCAAAGATGGATTAAAGATCTAAATGTAAGAGTGCATACTATGAAACTTACAGGACGACATAGGGAGAACAAATCACAGCAATTTGTTTTTGATCTGTTTCCTACATTCATGGAAATAGCAATAAAAATAAACAAATAGGACCTAATGGAAATTAAAAGTTTTCTTTTCCTTTCATAAAGGAAACCATAAACAGAAGAAAACACAACCCACAGAGTGAGAAAAATATTTGTAAATGATGTGACCAACAAATGATTAATTTTCAAAACATACAGTTCATAGAGTTTAATATAAGAAAAAAAAAATATATATATATATATGAAGCGAGTCACCAGTCCAGGTTCAATGCATGAGACGGGGTGCTCAGAGCTGGTGCACTGGGATGACCCAGAAGGATGGGATGGGGTGGGAGATGGGAGGGGGGGTTCAGGATGGGGAACACATGTACACCCGTGGTGGATTCATGTCACTGTATGGCAAAACCACTATAAGGTTGTAAATTAATTAGCCTCCAGTTAAAATAAATAAATTTATATTTTAAAAAACCCTCAATCAAAAAATGTACAGATCTAAATAGACATTTTTTCCAAAGAAGACATACATACATATGGCCAACAAGCACATGAAAACATGTTCAACATCACTAATTATTAAATGCAAGTCAAATCTACAATGAAGTGCCACCTAATTCTGCCACCATTCTGCCACTAATCAGAATGCCCATCATCAAAAAGTATATAAATAATAAATGCTGCAGAGGGTGTGGAGCAAAAGGAGCTGTGCTACACTGCTGGTGGCATGTAAATTGGCACAGTCACTATGGAGAACAATATGGAAGTTCCCTAAAAATATTAAAAATAGAATTACTATATGATCCTGCAATCCCATTCTGGGCATGTATCTGGAGAAAACTATTAATTTAAAAGGTGCATGCACCCCAATGTTCATAGCAGCACTATTTAAATAGCCAAGACATGGGAATAACCCAAGTTCCCATCAACGGATGACTGGTTTAAGAAGATGTTATATATACACATATATGTGTGTGTCTGTGTGTGTGTGTGTAGGGACACATAATATGTCACGGTCTTCATAGATCGGTACCTGGGGACTGGAGTCGATGAGAAGAAGGACACAGGGAACCCAAGTCTCGAGTGAAACAAGGGTACTTTATTTGCAGAAATGCATGTTTATATATCTTCAATAAAATGATTACTCAGCCATTAAAAAGAATGAAATTCCACTAGCTGCAACAAAATGGATAGTCCTTTAGGTAAAAGGTCACTGAAGATAGTCACTGAAGGGAACCAAGCAGATGCTCTTTCCCATGATCTCAGTCCTGAGAACTGCATGCAGCTCTGCTCATTCCTGTTTTCCAAGAACTGATAAGGAACAGAGAGTCCTTGAGAAACGACACACAAAGGAAGAAAACATATTGGATCCCTTAAAGTTGAATGTCCCCTGACAATCCCCCCCCTCTTTTTTTTTTCATAATTGGAGGTGACTGTAGATACTTTCGTGAAAAAGGCCCTGCCCAATTGAGCTTGTTTAGTTTGAACAATTTTAGTTGAAAGGCATTTGTATACTACAAATATAATCACCAGGATAACTATCAGCATTATAGCTCCAGATCTAATAGTATGTGTAATGCTTTGAAACAATCCTCAAGGGTCTAGCCCAGATAATTGATCAGCTAGCTGTTCAACCAAAGTTTCCAAATTGTTGGAAGTGGGTAGACTTAGAGAAGGTTTCAAAGATTTCCTTTTGCAACAATTGTACATTTAAGGAAGTGTTATTATGTATATCTTGCAAATGAAATTTGATTTGTTCCAATTATAAGCTAGCTGTTCAACCAAAGTTTCCAAATTGTTGGAAGTGGGTAGACTTAGAGAAGGTTTCAAAGATTTCCTTTTGCAACAATTGTACATTTAAGGAAGTGTTATTATGTATATCTTGCAAATGAAATTTGATTTGTTCCAATTATAAGCTAGCTGTTCAACCAAAGTTTCCAAATTGTTGGAAGTGGGTAGACTTAGAGAAGGTTTCAAAGATTTCCTTTTGCAACAATTGTACATTTAAGGAAGTGTTATTATGTATATCTTGCAAATGAAATTTGATTTGTTCCAATTATAAGCACTATGGTTGAACCAAAGAGGAGTAATGCAAAATTGCATAGAATTCCAATCACATTTTAATAATACTTGTTTTTGTAAATCTATTAATTGATCTCTGACCCATTGGATGGCTGTTTTTAATTCCTGTATTTTATCCTGAACTTCCTCATCTATCTGAGCCTGGGTGGCCCACATAGTATGAGCATCTTTAGTCCAATTTTGAATAAAGTTTTGTGTTTAAATTGAAGTTTGTTAAGTGATGCCTGCAACAGTGGCAGTGGTGCCAATGGCTATTAGTCCCAAAATGCAAAGAATTAGCCATCCAAAGAATTGCTCAGATTGTTGGAGTAAGTTAATGAGTAACCAGGAGGCAAGTCCTGCCATGGGACCCTCTTTACAGGGTCGTTGGAGATCTACCGGCAACCACAGACTATGTCAAGATTGAAGAATCAAAAGGGATTCGTATTTTAGAGAAAGAGAAGAATTAAGAAAAGTATACAATTTGCAATCTATACAAGTCACAGAACGTAAAGTCTTATTAAATTATAAGTTTCCTATGGCTATAACAAAAGGAATGGGGACACAGCTTGTATAAAATATGAATGATTAAAATGGAAGGAATAGTTACCATGATTATGACTGGTCCCTATGAAATATCCAGTCCAAGTTCCAAGTTTTTCAGTACTTGTAGCAAGTTTCCAGATGTCCCATTGTTCATGCCCAGTTCGTTTATTGAGGACAATTCAAGTTCAAGGAGGTGCCATTCTGCCGTCAAGCCAGCCAAAGAGACCTTTGTCATGGAAGTGTTCCATTGAACTGTTGGTATTGGTAATCTTCCATGTTACTTGAGTAACATAATCACACATAGTAATGTTAATATCATCTGAGCAGTTAGATAGCCACATACCATGGGATCCCCAATCAACAATGGTGTAATTGGCCATAAACATTAATTTCCCTGATTTAGCCTGACGTCTATCCCAATAAACAGAAGTATATTTAAAGTTCTTATAAGTAAACCCCTTATATTCCAATTTTTGTCCTTTTCCTAGAGTCTTGGTAGTATTGACATGGTTTTCACAGAAGGACAGGGCAGGAAACAGTCC
Organism: Dama dama; assembly: GCF_033118175.1. Taxonomy (NCBI): domain Eukaryota; kingdom Metazoa; phylum Chordata; class Mammalia; order Artiodactyla; family Cervidae; genus Dama; species Dama dama. The sequence continues at coordinate 75,981,001 of NC_083714.1, forward strand.
AAGCAATGTGCGGAAGTTCCTTTGTGGAGGCAGGACGAAAGCCCACGTTTGTCAACTAACATTAATACATAATTTTTCTGGGCCCATTCATAAAGGAAGGATTTCATAGCCTAGAGAAATGTTAATTAGTCTTCCTTCTTCCTCAGGATGAGAGGGCCCCTCCAAGCTCCAAGGAGGAGGCATGTCCACTGAGTCATTAGTGGATATGATTGGTCCTATATCTGTCCATTCAACAACCTGCAATAAAGGGGGGTTAGGTATATAAGCCCAATAAGTGCTATTAATCAAGTCAGCCTGAGTGGGGGAAGCAAAAGCAAGCAAAGCAATTATAGCGACAAACATATTCTCAGGATTCCAAGGCATTCCCTGTTGAGAAACCAGATTTTCAGCTTGATTAGTAAGAGTTTTTATTTGTCCCCAAGAAGGGAGATCATAAGGTTGATGATATTGAGTGCGGCATTTCTTGGAAATTTTTAAAGCCGCCATGGCTTGTACTGGAATCTCCTCCTCCGGGGGATTTCACCGTTTCTTCTCTATCTTGAACGCTGGTGGCTCCCCTGGGGCAGATCTTCCAAAGAGGGAGCCAACTGATTTCATTGGATCCGTCTGGAGAAATACAAGCATACCCCTTTCCCTGTAATATTAATTTTCCAGATTTTCCATTGTTTAGTCAACCTGTCTTGATACCAAATGGGGGGAGGAAGGGAGGTATCCTTCAATGTCTTGAAATGTTTTTCTGCTTTTGTCAAAATATCTCCTCATGGTAAGTTTAAAACAACTAAAGCTGTATTAACAATAGTTATAGGATTAAAGAATATAGTGCATTGGAATCTAGTAAAGTCTGCTCTGGATAAGGAAGATAAAAATTCTCCTGTGTACTCCCCATTTTTTATTTTTATTTTTTTTAATTTGTAGTTTCAGTGTATGAAGTGCTCATTTAATAATGGCTTGCATTTGTAGATTATATGGAATGCTTGTAATATGTTTAATAGAAAATGATTGTAGGAATTGTTTGAATTGCCTAGAAATATAGGCAGGGCCATAGTCAGTTTTTATAGAACTAGGTGTTCCCATTATAGCAAAATAAGCTAACAGCTGGGTTATACCATGTCGTGTAGTCTCACCTTGAAGAGGTGTGGCCCATATAAAAGAGGAATCTGTATTGATTGAGACATGTAAGAAGGAAGAGGGAGAAAGTTCAGGACAATGAGTTACATCCATTTGCCATAGTTCATTAGGTTGTAATCCTCAAGGGTTAATACCTTGTGCAATAGGTCGAAGATGTAAGGGCCTACAAGTAGGGCCATTATTAATGATTTCTTTAACATGGTGGTATGGGATTTTCCAAATTTGATGTAATGAACCAGCATTATTGTGTAATAGAGCATGTTTCTCTTCAGGAGTAGCAAAAGAGACAAGTTTATCAGTTTGTTCATTGCCATGAGCCATAGGGCCAGGAAGATAAGAATGTATTCAAATATGGGTAATATAAATGGGGGAAGTGTGGTTCCAAATAAGAGATTGTAGTTTGAGAAAAAGTTGTTGAATAATAGACTGGTTAGAATTTATGGTAGAAGTTTCTATATATCGTAATATAAAAACTGAATATAAAGAATCAGAAACTATATTAATAGGGTGAGGATGTAGGTAAATAACCTGAATGAGAGCATATAATTCATTTTGTTGAGCAGAGTGAAATTTAGTATAAAAAAATTTCATATTTTTTGAGAGACCAGAATGAGGCTTTGGTATTTTTAGTCTCATCTATATAGAAAACATTAGCTTGAGGTATAGGTTGTGATGTGACAATGTGAGAGATAAGAAATTCAGTATTTTTGAAGAAATTCCAAAGTTTGTTAGGAGGATAATGAAATGAAATTTATATAAAATATTTCAGAAAGGCTATTGGGAAATCGGTAGAAGTTTGCAATGTGTTTTCAAATTGAGATTTATTAATAGGTAGTACAATTTTATGAAGATCAGAGCCAATTAGAGTCTTAGCTCTATTTTTTTCTATTGATGATGATTAGAGCGATCAAATCAAGATAGGGTGTAAGTGACCTTGCCTCTCTAAAATGGGTATAGATCCATTGTATTGGGTATTCTTGTTGGGTAAGAAGTCTTGTGGGAGAATGGAGAGAGGGGAGTATAAATAACTCTAGAGGTAAATCAAGTCTAATAAGAGTAAGAAACTGATTTTATAATTTATTTTGTATTAAATAGAGTTCTTTTTGTGTCTCTTATGAAAGTGAATGATGGCTATTTAAACTGGTATTTCTTTTTAAAGTGTTAAATAAATGAGTCAGTTAATAATTTGTAATGTCTAAAGAGGGTCTAATCCAATTTATATTGCTTAGAAGTTTTTGAAAATTATTCAAGGTTGATAATTTATTAACATGAATCTGTATTAGTTGGGGAGTAATATGTTGTCTATTAACAGCAAATCTTAAGTAATAGTAAGGTGTAGATGTTTGAATCTTTTTAGGGACAATGATTAATCTAGAAGCTTTTAAGCATTGTTAAGTTATGTCAAACATCTGTTGAGTTTCTAAAACAGATGGAGTTGAAAACAGTATATTATCCATATAGTGAATAACAAGAAAGTTAGGAAATTGTTTTCTTATAGGTTCAAGAGCTTTAGCTACATAATATTGACATATGGTGGGAAAATGCATCATTCCTTGAGGCAATATAGTCCATTGATACCATTTGTGAGGCCCGATATGATTAAGATAAGGGAAAGAGAAAGACAATCTCTCTTGGTCTAGAGGGTGTAAAGGTATAGTAAAAAAAGAAATCTTGGAAATCTATAATAATAATATGCTAGTTTTGAGGAATAGTGGTAGGTGATGGAATTCCAGGTTGTAATGAACCCATAGGTTTCATGGATGCATTAACCTTTCAAAGGTCTGTTAAAAGATGCCATTTGTTAGATTTCTTCTTTATCATAAAGATGGGAGAAGTCCAAGGGGAATAAGATTCCTCAATATGTTTTAATTTCAATTGTGTATCTATAAGTTCTTTAGTAGCCTCTAATTTCTCTTTTGTAAGGGGCCATTACTCTGTCCAAATAGGCTCGTCATTTTTCCAAGTTATTTTAATAATTGTATTTCTTATTAAATGAGCAGTGGCCCCTAGAAAAAATTTGGAGTACATATTTGAGTTTGCCATTGCATAAGTAAATCTCTTCCTATTAAATTAAGGGATGCATCTATCATATAAGGTTGTAATTTTGTAGGCTGGCCTTTTGGTTTCTCAAATGGATATATTTGGACATTTTGATAAACCTCTTGTACTTTGATTTGAGATATTTGTGTAATTTGGCAAGAAATTTTTTGTAAAGGTCAAGATTTGGGCCATAAATGTTTGGAAATAATGGTAATATCAGATCCAGTATCAAGAAGATCAGAAAATCTTTTGTCATTAATTTTGATATTTATATTTGGTCATGTATATTTAGATATTATTGATGTCCATAAGGATTGTTTTTGATCAGTATTACCAAATCCACCTGTCCATATATCATTAGAGGAGTTAATAGAAATGTAAGGTAAAATAAGTAACTGGGCAATCTTTTTTTTTTTTTTAAATGGCTCTTATCTCTACAAACAAAACATATTTCATTTTCCTTTTTAAAGGTAGCAGCCATTGTTTCAGTTAATATTTGTGAATATTTTGATCTTAGGTTGCGACAAGCCTTTAAATAATCAATAACATTTCTGGTCTCATGAATTGGAGGGATGGCTCTCTGACATTCCTGATTTGCATTCTCATATGTAAACAGTTTTTCTAATTGCATTTTGGTCTCCTCTCTGATAACATTATGGGAGATGGCAACTCACAGTCTGTCTAAAAAATCAGTATAGGCTTCATTAGGCCCTTATAATATCTTGGTGCAGCTACCTTTAGGTTCTCCTTGAGGAGTAATTTGATCTCAAGTTTCAAGGGCAACTTTTTTTTTGTTGTTGTTGTTAATTGTTCATGTAGCAAAGGAGGACATTGTATATGAGCTTTTATTGAATCAAATTGTCTGGTACAGTTAACATTTTTAAAGTAATTTGGTTTTGGAGAGTGCCAGCCCTAGCATTAGAGTTGGCATGATCTTGGGCCATATCATGCGAAGAATTGACTCATTGGAAAAGACCCTGATGCTGGGAGGGATTGGGGGCAGGAGGAGAAGGGGAAGACAGAGGATGAGATGGCTGGATGGCATTACTGACTCGATGGGCATGAGTTTGAGTAAACTCCAGGAGTTGGTGATGGATAGGGAGGCCTGGAGTGCTCTGATTCATAGGGTCTCAAAGAGTCGGACACTACTGAGCGACTGAACTGAACTGAACTGGGCCTATCACGAAACCATATCTATTGAAGATATTTTCCTGGTTTAAGAAGAGCTTTTATCAAAATTTGTCAATCATAAGAAGTACAATTCTCAATAGAAGATGTCATAGTGTTTAGAAGTTTTTTAGTAAAAGGCGAATGAGGGCCATACATAGTTACAGCCATTTTCATTTGTTGCATGTGAGAAAAATCAATGTCTTTGTATTGAGGTATTAGTTGTTCTTGAGCATTAACATTTTTTAACATAGGGAAGGCAAAAAGATCATCAGCCTCAGAGATTCGAGATTGCAAAGCCAGTAAATCAGAAAGCTATTGTCGTGAAGGAGAATGAGTGGATTGTCTGTTTTCATAAATATGAGTGTGTGTTAGGGGCTTATCATTGTCATCAAAAAAAGTATTGTTGGCTTTAGTGTCAAAGAGACCATCAGAAGAATCATCATCAGGTTTATCTTGTCCTTGAATCGAGGGGACTTTCGGTTTTGTGCCTGTTACAAGACAGGCACAGCCGGAGCAGGGATGGTGGGAAAGTTTTGAAACATTTTATGTTGTTCTAATTGGGCCTTTTGTAAAGTCTTATCATCTAATTTATATTCATATAATGAGTGTCCCAGTTGTTGACAAATATTAGGGGGGCTAGAATTGCCTTGAAATGCCAAGATTATGGCTTTAATGAGGGCCCACAAGTGCCAGAAATCTATTGAAAGATTTTTCTCCCCATCTTGTGGCTTGTTTAATATTTTCTTTAACCTGGTTCCAAATTTTTATATCGAAACTGCCTTCATCAGGGAACCAGGGATTTATTTAACCACTGTTTGGAGACAAGCCTCTATCTGCTGACATGAAACTGAAAGTCCTTGAACCTTAAATAAATGATGAAGTAAAGTAGAAAAGTGGTGGGGCTTTTCAGCCATTTGTCTCATAACCCCACACTTACCGACCTCCGTAGGTCCTAACAGTCACTCCATCTGCTTGCCAAGGGTGTTCAACAGGACCCTGTTTGGGTGCCACTTGTCACAGTCTTCATAGAACAGGACCTGGGGACTGGAGTCGATGATAAGAAGGACACAGGGGGCCCAAGTCTCGAGTGAAACAAGAGTACTTTATTTGCAGAAATGCATGCTTATATATCTTCAATAAAATGATTATCCAGCCATTAAAAAGAATGAAATTCCACTAGTTGCAGCAGAATGGATATTCCTTTAGGTAAAATATTACTGAAGAGAGTCACTGAAGAGACTCACTGAAGGGAATCCAAGCAGATTCTCTTTTCCATGATCTCAGTCCTGAGAACTGTGTGCAGCTCTACTCCTTCCTGTTTTCCAGGAACTGATAAGGAACAGAGAGTCCTTGAGAAATGGCACACAAAGGAAGAAAACATATTGGATCCCTTAAAGTTGAACATCCCCTGACAACAATGGATGGTTACTCAGCCATAAAATAGAATGAAATAATGCCATGTGCAGCAACATGGATGGATCTAGATATTAACATGTTGTTGTTTAGTCACTAAGTCAAGGCCAACTCTTTGCAACCCCATAGGACATAGAATGCCAGGCTTCTCTGTCCATGGATTTTCGCAGGCAGGAATACTGGACTGGGCTGCCATTTCCTTCTCCAGGGGATCTTCCTGACCCAGGGATCCAACTCCTGTCTCCTGCAGGCAAGCTGATTCTTTATTGTTTGATCAGCAAGGAAACCCAAGATATTATCATACTAAGGGAAATAAGTGAGAGAATGAAAAACAACAAATGATATCAATTACACATTAAATATAAAAGCATGATATAAGTGAACTCATTTACAAAGACTTACACACATAGAAAAGAAACTTATGGATATCAAAGGGAAAGGACAAAGGGGTGAAGGATGAATTTGGAGTTTGGGATTAAAATATACATACTACTATATATAAAATAGATAACCAACAAGAGATCTACTGTATAATGCAGGAACTATACTCAATATCTTATAGTAACCTATAATGGAAAATAATCTAAAAAAATTATATATATATATATATATATATATGTATATATATATGCATTATACACACACACACATATATCTATATAATTGAATCAGTTTGCTCTACATCTGAACTAGCACAATATTAAAAATCAACTATATTTCAATAAGCCCTTCATGGATTATAGCCTTGTTGTGATGAAGGAGTTTGCATAATCCAATGAAGCTATAAGCCATGTCATGCAGGGCCAACCAAGACGAACATGTCATTATAGAGAGTTCTGACAAAACGTTGTCCACCAGAGGATGGAATGGCAAACCCTCCAGTATTCTTGCCAGGAGAATGCCATGAACAGTATGAAAAGGCAAAAAGGTGTGACAGGTTGAAAAGTGTCCAATATGCTATTGAGAAAGAGTGCAGAAGTATCTCCAGAAATAATGAAGAGGCTGGCCAAAGCAGAAATGACGTTCAATTGGGGATGTGTTTGGTGTTGGAAGCAATGTCCGATGCTGTAAGAACAATATGTATAGGGTCTGGAAATATTAATTTTACAAATCAAGGTAAATTGGATGTGGTCAAGCAGGAGATGGCAAGAGTAAACATCGATATCTTAGGAATCAGTGAAGTAAAATGGACAGGAATTGGCAAATTTAATTCAGATGACCATTATATCCACTACTGTCAGCAATAGTCCCTTAAAAGACATGGAATAGACCTCATAATCAAGAAAAGAGTCCAAAATGCAGTATTTCAGTGCAATCTCAAAAACAGCAGAATGATCTTGGTTCATCTTCAGGGCAAACCATTCAACATCACAGTAATCCAAGTTTATGCTTCAACCACTAATGCCAAAGAAGCTGAATAGTTCCAGGAATATCTGCAAGACCATCTAGAACTAACATAAAAATTAAAGATGTCCTTTTCATCATAGGGGATTGGAATGAAAAAAGTAGGAAGTCAAGAGATACCTAGAGTAACAGGCAAATCTGGCCTTAGAGTAGAAAATGAGACAGAGCAAAGGCTAACAGAATTTTGCCAAGAGAATGCACTGGTCATAGCAAATACCCTATTCTTATAAAATAAAAGATGGTGCTACACATGGACATTGTCAAATGTTCAATACTGAAATCAGATTGATTATATTCTTTACAGCCAAAGATTGGGAAACTCCACACAGTCAGTGAAAACAAGACCTGGAGCTGACTGTGGCTTGTATCATCAGCTCCTTATCACAAAATTCAGGCTTAAATTGAAGAAAGTAGGGAAAACAACTAGGACATTCAAATATGACCTAAATTAAATTCCTTATGATTATACAGTGGAGGTGATGAATAGGTTTGAAGAATTAGATCTGGTATACAGAGGGCCTGAAGAATTATGGATAGAGTTTCATAATACTGTACAGCAGGCAGTGATCAAAACCATTCCAAAGAAAGAGAAAAGTAAGAAGGCAAAATGGTTGTTTGAAGAGAGTTTCCAAATAGCTGAGAAAAGAAGATAAGCAAAAGACAAGGGATAAAGGGAAAGACAGACCCAATTGAATGTAGAGTCCAGAGAATAGCAAGGAGAGGGGAAAAATAAAAGCCTTCTTAAGTGAAAAATGCAAATAAATAGAGGAAAACAATAGAGTGGGAAATACTAGAGATCTCTTCAAGAAACTTGGAGGTACCAAGGGAATATTTCATGCAAAGATGGGCACAGTAATGAACAGAAATGACACAGACTTAACAGAGGAGCTGAAGATATTAAGAGGCAGCAAGAATGCACAGAAGGAAAAAAAAAAAGAATGCACAGAAGAACTATACAAAAAAAGGTCTTAATAACCCAGATAACAACGATGGTGTGATTACAACTCACCTAGAGCCAGACATGCTGCAGCGTGATGTAAAGTGGGCCTTAGGAAGCAGTACTATGAACAAAATTAGTGGAGATGATGGAACTCCAGCTGAGCTATTTCAAATCTAAAACATGATGCTTTTAAATGGTTACACTCCATATATCAGCAAATTTCTAAAACTCAAGCAGTGGCCACAAGACTGGAAAAGTTCAGTTTTCATTCCAATCCCAAAGAAGGGCAATAGCAAAGAAGGTTCAAACGATCATACAATTTGTGTTCATTTCACATGCTAGCAAGGTAATGCTCACAATCCTTCAAGCTAGGCTTCAGCACTATGTAAACTGAAAGCTTCCAGATACACAAGCTGGGTTTAGAAAAGGCTGGGTTTAGAAAAACCAGAGATCAAATTTCTAACATCTGTTGGATCTTTAAAGAAAAGGGAATTCCAGAAAAACATCTACTTCTGCTTCGTCGACTATACTAAAGCTCTAGACTGTGTGCATCACAACAAACTGCATAAAATTCTTAAAGTTATGGGAATACAAGAAAATCTTCCCTGTCTCCTGAGAACCCTGTACAGAGGTCAAGTAACAACAGTTAGAACTGGACATGGAGCAATGGGTTGGCTCAAAATTAGGAAAGGAGTACAATAAGGCTGTATAGTGTCACCCTGCTTATTTAACTTCTATGCTGAGTATATCATATGAAACGCCATGTTAGATAAATCACAAGCTGGAATCAAGATTGCCAGGAGAAATATCAACAACCTCAGATATATAGATGATACTATTCTAGTGGCACAAAGTGAAGAGGCACTAAAGAGCCTCTTGATGAGGATGAAAGAGGCGAGTGAACAATCTGGCTTAAAACTCAGCATTCAAAAAACTAAGATCATGGCACCTGATCCCATCACTTCATGACAGATGGAAGTGGAAAAAGTGTAGCAGTGACATAATTTCTCTTCTTGGGTTCTAAAATCACTGTGGACAGTGACTACAGCATGAAATTAAAAGGTGTTTGCTCCTTGAAAGAAAAGCCATGATAAACCTAGACAGTGTATTAAAAAGCAGAGACACTACTTTGCCAGCAAGTTTGGTATAGTCAAAGCTATGGTTTTTCCAGTAGTCATGTACAAATGTAAGAATTTTACCACAAAGAAATCTGAGTGCCAAATATTTGATGCTTTTGAAATGTGGCACTGGAGAAGATGCTTGAGAGTTCTTTGGACAGCAATGAGATCAAACCAGTAAATCCTAAAAGAAATCAACTCTGAATATTCACTGAAAGGTCTGATGTTGAAGCTGAAGCTCCAATACTTTGGCCACTTGATGTGAAGAGCTGACTCACTGAAAAAGACTCTGCTACTGGGAATGATTGAGGGCAGGAGAAGAAATGGGTGACAGAGTATGAGACGATTGAATATCATCACCAACTCAAGAGACATGAGTGAACAAACTCTGGGAGACAGTGAAGGACAGGGAAGCCTGATGTGCTGCAGTCCATGTAATCACAAGATAGAACAGAATTTGAATAGAAATTTTTTTTTATAAAGTATAAATAGTTTCTGAACGCTGACAGCTCAATTTACTTTTAAAATTTCAATAAATACAAAGATGACATCAGGAAAAGTTAGCAATATAAATAATATTATTTTATCATTTTATTCCACTATTTTCATGTGTACTGAATAACTTCTATGTTTTTATCTATGTAGTCTATAAAAACAATCATGTAATGGCTATTTGTTCAATGATACATTTAAAATGATTGTTCATTTTCATTGAACATGAAAATGTTCATTGATTGCATTGTTTCAGGCTACATGGGTTGGTATAAGATAAGCTATTAATATAACTGTAAAACACATGACCCTAATTTTCCATACTATATTATAAATTTTTATGAAGTAAAAACAAATTAAATGACTTTAAAGTTAAATAATCAACTGATTAAATATTTAATATCCCTTAAACAGTTTTAGTAAGCCTGTTTAGCATTTTATAAAGGAGTCATTTTGAACTGAATATGCAGTTCAAGAAATGATGTAAAATTGTCAAAACAAGTGTTTTTACTTTCAACATTTTCCTATAGAGCAAAATTAATTACTGGTATTATAAGGATTAAAATGTAATAACTGCAAGTGATTAATTAATCACCCAGTGGTTAAGAACTTCTTAAGCTTAAGGCACTGCAAAACAATTGAAAATAAAATGTCTCTATATTGGATGAGTTAGAAATACTAAAATTTAAAATTTTGCTATATTATTTTGAAGTATTAACATATTAAAATTATCTTTTTAATAAACATCTCAACTTAAAGGCATTCCTTGTTGAAAAACAATTTGGCAGTATCTGTAATGATACTTAAAATGCGACCTAAATTTGGACGAAGTAATTTTATTCCCAGATATTTATCTTAAGAAAATATCAGCGATGGATACAAAGGGTTAAGTGTAAAGGATTTATGGTCTTGTAATTTCCAATGAGCAACCTTTCAAAAAACTTATGTATTCAATATCAGAAAAATTGTTAAATATTTCATGGTACAGCCACATTATAAAATATCGTGCAGTTATTTTAAAAATCATATATTGGGGATTTCCCTGGTAGTCCATGGGTTAAGATTCTATGCTCCCAAAGCAGGGGGCCCTGGGTTTGATCTCTGATCAGGGAACTAGATCCCGCCTGCCACAATGAAGATCTCATGTGCCACAACACAAGATGCAGCCAAATTTAAAAAAAAACAAATCATGTTTCAAAGACTATTTTGTGCCATATAAAAATTAAAAATTGTACCAAATCAGGAAAAGAAAACAAGAACAAACTGGATAAATTCAATTGTGTAAATTGTACAAATAAGTTTAGTAAAAAGGGTCAAGTGTTCAACCCAGCAAAATTTGTTAAAAAGGTTATCTGTGAATAAGATTACACATAATTTCCCTATCTTCGTATTTTTGTTCATATTTTATTTATTTATTTTATTTTATTTTCTGTTCATATTTTAAATTTCCTGTGATGATTACATATGGGTTATATCATTAGACACACAAATGTGTAAACAATTTCCAAGCTGTACATACAATTATACATATCTACAAAAATAAATAAATAAATAATACAGTTCTGATTTTCTTTTGCTTAATTTTTTGTGGTTACTAACAGAATGAGATTTGAGTTGGAGAGAACAGGAGCAAAAGCTACTCTTACTTTGATAACTGATCAAATGTAGGTAAATGTAAATATACCTTTTCCTGCATTGTTTAAGGCCTTTTAAGCCACTTCATTTTCATCTGGCCCCAAAACTGAGTGGTCTATCCAAATAGGAATATTATCCTATTTAAGAAAACACATTGTTTCTCTGATAAAAATGTGGTGCTGGCACCATGTATAAAAAATTTAGAGAAGGGAATTGGATGAAAATGGCAGAAGAGGGACTTGGAGATCACCTTCTCCCAAAATGTATCAAAAATGCATCTACATGTGGAACAAATCTCACAGAACATCTACTGAACGCTGGCTAAAGGGTTTCAAATAAGCATGAAAACCTCCACATGATTGGGTAGGGCAAAAGAGAAAAAAAAAAAAAGAAATTAATCAGAATGAGTCCTGTGCCCCTCAGAGGGAGCTGTAAAATAGGAAAGGTTTACACACACTGGGAAGTCCCTTCTCTTGTGGGGAGATCAGCTAGGACAGAGGGGGAGCTTCTGCGTCTCAGAGGAGATCATAACAACAGATTTACAGAGGGCAAAGTGGAGAGAGACCTGCACAGTCAGTACCACCTGACACTCCCAAGCATGAGACACTAATCCACTGTGGTGGGCAAGATGCAGTTTGGGCTCCAGAGGACAAAACAGGGTGAGAGGGATGGAGTTGGCTGCATGGGGACAATCTGAGGGGGTCAGGGTATGGTGTGCCATAATCAAGGGAGTATGGAAGGAGGACTGGGCCCACCAGCAGGGTGCCATTGTTGAGGGACATGAGAGGAGATTGGTGTGCCTGCCATAAGAGTTGCCCATGCTCTTAGGCAACAGCACACCAGCTACATGAGTTCCAGATATGGGCATAAGCTGCCGCTGCCATTTTGGAATCCAGATATGGGTATTGATCTGTGCTGTCACAGAGGGCCTGAAACCAGGAACCAACCACTGCCTCCGCCTCTCTGAGAGTGTGCACAGCCCACTACAGCCACCAAGTGTTCTGTGACAGGGCACAAACTGTTGCCCCTACCTCCCCAGTAGTGCACATAAGCTCCTTCCACTCCATAACCAAAGATCCTGAGACTAGGTGCTAACTGCTGCTCCCACCTTCCTAGGAGTGGACATGGCCCACTCCCACCATCGAGGGTCCATGGCCAAGAGCCAACTGATGCCTCCAATCCCCTAGGAGCACATGTTGGTAGGACATCTGTACACCTCTTATCAATGGGATGATGGCCAGCACACACTGAGGTAAGAGACAGCAAGCATCCAAACCAAAAACAGCCTTCATGCCGATTAGAATACTAAACTCATACAAACTGCTTTGGTGTAGCCTCTATGAAAAACAACATAGAGGTTCCTCAGAAAACTAAAAAATAGAATCATCATATGATACAGCAATCCCACTCCTGAGCACTTACCCTGAAAAAACTATCATTGTGGACAAAATTCAACATCCATTCATGATACAAACTTTTATCACAATGTATATAGAGAGATACTTATCAATATGAAAAAAAAAGTTACTTACCACAAATCCACAGCCCACATAATATTCAATAGTGAAAAGTTGAAACCCTGCCCACTAAATCTGGAACAAGACAAAAGTGCTCACTCTCACCAATTTTATTTAACTAAATATTGAATTTCTTAGCCGCAGCAATTGAATAAGAAAAAGAAGTATAAGGTATCCAAACTGGAAGGGAACATGTAAAATAGTCACTATATTCAGATGACATGATACTATATATAGAAAATCCTAAGGACTTCACACAAAGGTACTGTATCTAATAAGTGTATTCAGCAAAGTAGCAGGATACAAGATTAACATTCAGAAACCAATTTCACTTCATTACACTAACAATTAAATATCAGAAACAGAATGTAAACAAAAAACTTTTAAATTGCAGCAAAAAAACAAAACAAAACAAAACAAAAAAACACCCTATGAATCAACCTGACCAAGGAGATGAAAGACTTACACATTGAAAAATATGAAACATTGATAAAAGAAGTTGAAGAGACTTCATAGAAATGGAGATATCCTGTGCTCTTGGATTGGAAGAATTAATGTTAAAATGGCATTAATACACAAAGCAATCTAGGGATTTAATGAGATACCTATCAAATTACCCGTAATATTTTTCACAGAACTAGAACAAATAATCTAAAAATGTATATAGAACCCTAAAATACCCACAATTTCCAAAGCAGTTCTGAGGGAAAACAAAAACAAAGTGGGAAGTGTAACTCTCCCAGACTTTGGACAATACTAAGAAGCTACAGTAATCAAAAAATGTGGCATTGATACAAAAAGACATATGGATCAATAGAATAAAATAGAAATCCCAGAAATAAATCCAAACACCTATGGTCAATTAATCTTTGACAAAAGAGACAATAATATAAAATGGAGGGAAAAATCTCTTCAGCAAGTGGTGCTGGGAAAGTTAAATAGCTGAATGCAAATCAATGAAGTTAAATCACACCCTCACACTATGCACAAAAATCAACTCAAAATGGCTTAAACATGTAAAAATAAGACAGGACACCATAAAACTCCTAGAAGGGGTCATAGGCAAAACGTTCTCTGAAATACATTGTATCAGTGTTTTCTTAGGTCAATCTCCCAAGGCAAGGAGATCCAACCAGTCAATCCTAAAGGGAATCAGTCCTGAATATTCTTTGGAGGGACTGATGCTAAAGTTGAAACTACAATATTTGGCCACCTGATAAGAAGAACTGACTCATTTGAAAAGACCCTGATGCTGGGAAAGATTGAAGGCACGAGGAGAAGGGGACTAGAGGATGAGATGTTTGTATGGCATCATGTTTAATAGATAGTACAGCAGATTTGTCAATCTTGCTTCACTCATAGTTCAGTTCAGTACAGTCGCTCAGTCGTGTCCGACACTTGGTGAACTGATGGACGGCAGCACGTCAGGCTTCCCTATCCATCACCAACTCCTGGAGCTTACTTAAACTCATGTCCGTTGAGTCCATGATGACATCCAACCACCTCATCTTCTGTCATCCCCTGCAACATGCACCTTCAGTCTTTCCCAGCACCAGGGTCTTTTCAAATGAATCATTTCTTTGCATCAAGGGCCAAAATATTGGAGTTTCAATTTCAGCATCAGTCCTTCCAATGAATATTCAGAACTGATTTCCTTTAGGATGGTCTGGTTGGATCTCCTTGCAGTCCAAGGGACTCTCAAGAGTCTTCTCCAACACCACAGTTCAAAAGCATCACTCTTCAGTGTTCAGCTTTCTTTATAGTCCAATTCTCACATCCATACATGACTACTGGAAAAACCATAGTTTTGACTAGATGGACCTTTGTCAGCAAAGTAATGTCTCTTCTTTTTAATATGCTGTCTAGATCAGTCATAATTTTCTTCAAAGGAGCAAGCGTCTTTTAATTTCATAGCTGCAGTCACCATCTGTGGTGATTTTGGAGCACCCCAAAATAAACCCTGTCACTGTTTCCATTGTTTCCCGATCTATTTGTCATGAAATGATGGGACTGGATGCCATGATCTTAGTTTTCTGAACGTTGAGTTTTAAGCCAACTATTTCACTACCCTATTTCACTGTCATTAAGCGGCCCTTTAGTTCTTCTTCAGTTTTTGCCATGAGGGTGGTGTCATTGGCATATCTGAGGTTATCGATATTTCCCTGGCAAGCTTGATTCCAGCTTGTGATTCATCCAGCCCAGCATGTTGCATGATGTAATCTGCATATGAGTTAAACAAGCAGGGTGACAATATACAGCCTTGATGTACCTTTTTTTCCTATTTGGAAACAGTCTGTTGTTCCATGTTCAGTTCTAACTGTTGCTTCCTGACTTGCATGCAGGTTTCTCAAGAGGCAGATCAGGTGGTTTGGTATTCCCATCTCTTTCAAAATTTTCCACACTTTGTTGTGATCCACAAAGTCAAAGGCTTTGGCTTAGTCAATAAAGCAGAAGTAGACATTTTTCTGGAACTCTCTTGCTTTTTCGATGATCCAGTGGATGTTGGCAATTTGATCTCTGGTTCTGCTGCCTTTTCTAAATCCAGCTTGAACATCTGGAAGTTCACAGTTCATGTGCTGATGAAGCCTCTCCTGGAGACTTTTGAGAACTACCTTGCTAGCATGTGAGATGAGTGCAATTGTGTGGTAGTTTGAGCATTCTTTGGCATTGTCTTTCTTTGGGATTGGAATGAAAACTGATCTTTTCCGGTCTTGTGGCCATTGCTAAATTTTCCAATCTTGCTGGCATACTGAGTGTCGCACTTTCACTCCATCATCTTTTAGGATTTGAAATAGCTCAACTGGAATTCTATCACCTCCACTAGATTTGTTCATAGTGATGTTTCCTATGGCCCACTTCACTTCACATCCCAGGATGTCTGGCTCTAGGTCAGTGATCCCACCATCATGATTATCTGGATCATGAATATCTTTTTTGTATAGCTCTTCTATGTATTTTTGCCACCTCTTCTGAATATCTTCTGCTTCTCTAAGGTCCATGTCATTTCTGTCCTTTACTGAGTACATCTTTGCATGAAATATTCCCTTGGTATCTCTAATTTTCTTGAAGAGATCTCTAATCCTTCCCATTCTATTATTTTATTCTCTTTCATTACATTGATAACTGAGGAAGGCTTTCTTATCTCTCCTTGCTATTCTTTTGAACTCTGCATTCAAATGGGTATAGCTTTCCTTTTCTCCTTTGCCTTTACCTTCTCTTCTTTTCTCAGTTATCTGTAAGGCCTCTTCAGACAACCATTTTGCCTTTTTGTGTTTCTTTTTCCTGGGGATGTGCTTGATCATTGCTTCCTGTACCATGTCATGAACCTCCATCCATAGTTTTTCAGGTACTCTGTTTATCAGATCCAATCCCTTGAATCTATTTGTCACTTCCACTGTATGATGGTAAGGGATTTGATTTTGTCATACGTGAATGAGCTAATGGTTTTCCCCACTTTCTTCAATTTATGTCTGAAATTTGCAATAAGGAGGTCATGATCTGGGCCACAGTCAGCTCCTCTTGTTTTTGCTGACTGTATAGAGCTTCTCTATCTTTGGCTGCAAATAATATAATCAGTCTGATTTCAGTGTTGATCATCTGGTGATGTCCATGTGTAGAGCCTTCTCTTGTGTTGTTGGAAGAGGGTGTTTGCTATGACCAGTGCATTATCTTGGCAAAATTCTGTTAACCTTTGCCCTGCTTCATTCTGTACTCTAAGGCCAAATTTTCCCATTACTCCAGGTTTTTCTTTTTTTTTTTTTTACTTCCTATTTCGCACCCAGCTCCCTTTAATGAAAAGGAGATCTTTTGGGGACGTTAGTTCTAGAAGGTCTTGTAGGTCTTCATAGAACCATTCAACTTCAGCTTCTTCAGCATTAATGTTAGGGTCCTAGACTTGGATTACTCTGATATTGAATGGTTTGCCTTGGAAACAAACAGAGATCATTGTGTCATACTTCAACTGAAAAATAAGTTAAAGAATTTTAATTTTTTTAAAGGGCCTTGGAGAGGTACTTATGATAGAAGTGCCTTGTTTTTAACTGTACCAATGTCAATATCCGGTTGTGATAATATCCCATAGTTATGCAAAAGTTAATTTAGAAAAAACAGGGAAATGTGCCAACTATAAAGATGCAGCAGAGTTCAAATAATAAAAATGCTTATTTGGAGTGTCTTAAGAACTGCAATTCAGGAGCTACATATTTAGGTAAAATTGAGTGTTCCAGGGAAGAAAGGAGTCAGTATCTTATATGGGTAAAAGGCATGAGGCTGTACTCTGTCACAAGGAAAGATATATTTGTAATTAAGGGATGGTTGTCATGAATTGTTTTAATATAAGTTGTTTTAATATAATTAAATGTAATTTAATGTTCAATAAATATCTTTTCCTGACAGATCTTCTGGATGTCTTCATTAGGACGCAAAGTAATCACAAGATCAGACTCCATTCAGGCTAAGATGTATTAAATCACACTTGCTCAGTTGCCTCCCAGCTCTATTTTAGAGAGCTCTCTTAGCAATATCAACTCCATATTGATTTTCCTTTCACAAAAGGTATGTGAGATATCTCTGTATTATTTCTCACATCTACATATAAATCTGCAGTCATTTCAAATATAATAATTTTAATAAAAATGTGTATATAAAGAGGTCAAAATAGCTTTTAATTTACATAATTACTCTTACTATTCCATGCATTCCATCTGAGGATCCATAATGGTGAACTCACTGAAAAATGCTAAAACTTAACGAGCCTTTTTGAAACGTCTTAATCTTTATTTATTTGTTAACAGAAGGACTTATCATGTTTTGCAAGAGGCTGATAAAAGCACTACCTCGCTATTCTGTTTTTTAGCATAGAAAGCAAGATTTTGTGTTTTAATTAGCTAGAATTTATTCCAAAGGGCTACAAAATATATTGCATGTAAATATCACTATGGGACATGACTGCACCCTGCTAGCTTAACCTGGTAGTGTTTCTTTTTTTTGATCCTGTGTTCATAAACCACCTTTTCTTTATACTTTGATTTCCTGCATACGTTTTACCTACATGAAAATAATGATTGTGTTCTTTATCCATTCATAAGAAGGCACGACAGTTGTGTTTTTTATTTAATATTAATAAATTGACATTATGGCTTAATTGGACAATCTTGTTGAGCTTTGTTGATGGCCCTCATAGTGGCTGGTTGAGTTTGGTTGATTACTTCCTGGTAGACAAAATCTACTCTAAATGGGATGGCAAAATCGGGATTTTGAGTTAAATGCTTGACTTTTTAAATGTAGAAAAATTACTTTCGGGGCAATATCTAGTCACCAGTCTATGTTACTGACCATTCTGTTCAAATTGCTATTCAGTTCAGTCTCTCAGTCATGTCTAACTCTTTGGGACCCCGTGAATCACAGGACGCCAGGCCACCCTGTCCATCACCAACTCCCGGGGTTTACCCAAACTCATGTCCATCGAGTCAGTGATGACATCCAACCATCTCATCCTCTGTCGTCCCCTTCTACTCCTGCCCCCAATCCCTCCCAGCATCAGGGTCTTTTCCAATGAGTCAACTCTTCGCATGAGGTGGCCAAAGTATTGGAGTTACAGCTTCAACATCAGTCCTTCCAATGAACACCCATGATTTATCTCATTAGGGTGGACTGGTTGGACCTCCTTGCAGCCCAAGGGACTCTCAAGAGTCTTCTCCAACACCACAGCTCAAAAGCATCAATTCTTCAGCACTCAGCTTTCTTCACAGTCCAAGTCTCACATCCATACATGACTGCTGGAAAGACCATAGTCTTGACTAGATGGACGTTGAGAAAGTAATGTCTCTGCTTTTAAATATGCTATCTAGGTTGGTCATAACTTTCCTTCCAAGGAGTAAGCATCTTTTAATTTCATGGCTGCAATCACAACCTGCAGTGATTTTGGAGCCCAAAGAAATAAAGTCTGACACTGTTTCCACTGTCTCCCCATCTATTTTCCATGAGGCGATGGGACCAGATGCCATGATCTCTGTTTTCTGAATGTTGAGCTTTAAGCCAACTTTTTCACTCTCCTCTTTCACTTTCATCAAGAGGCTTTTTAGTTCCTCTTCACTTTCTGCCATAAGGGTGGTGTCATCTGCATATCTGAGGTTATTGATATTTCTCCTGGCAACCTTGATTCCAGCTTGTGCTTCATCCAGCCCAGCGTTTCTCATGATGTACTCTGCATATAAGTTAAATAAGTAGGGTGACAATATACAGCCTTGATTTACTCCTTTTCCCATTTGGAATCAGTCTGTTGTTCCATGTCCAGTTCTAACTGTTGCTTCCTGACCTGCATACAGGTTTCTCAAGAGGCAGGTCAGGTGGTTTGTTATCCCTATCTTTTTCAGAATTTTCCACAGTTTATTGTGATCCACACAGCCAAAGGCTTTGGCATAGTCAATAAAGCAAAAATAAATGTTTTTCTAGAACTCTCTTGCTTTTTTGATGATCCAGTGGATGTTGGCGATTTGATCTCTGGTTTCTCTGCCTTTTGTAAAACCAGCTTGAACATCTGGTTGTTCACGGTTCACATATTGCTGAAACCTGGCTTGGAGAATATTGAGCATTATTTATTGGCATGTGAGATGACTGCAATTGTGCCTTAGTTCAAGCATTCTTTGCATTGCTTTTCTTTGGGATTGTAATGAAACCTGACATTTTCCAGTCCTGGGGTCACTGTTGAGTTTTCCAAATTTGCTGGCATTTTGAGTACAGCACTTTCACAGCATCATCTTTCAGGATTTGAAATAGCTCAACTGGAGTTCTATCACCTCCACTAGCTTTGTTCATAGTGATGCTTCTTTTTTTTTTTTTTCTTTTTTCTTTTTTTTTCTCTGCGACCCCTTAGATGGCAGCCCACCAGGCTCCCCCATCCCTGGAATTCTCCAGGCAAGAACACTGGAGTGGGTTGCCGTTTCCTTCTCCAATGCATGAAAGTGAAAAGTGAAAGTGAAGTCTCTCAGTCGTATCCGACTCTTCATGACCCCATGGACTGCAGCCCAGCAGGCTCCTCTGCCCATGGGATTTTCCAGGCAAGGATACTGGAGTGGGGTGCCATTGCCTTCTCCACATAGTGATGCTTCTTAAGGCCCACTTGACTTCACTTTCCAGGTTGTCTGGCCCTAGGTGAGTGATCACACCATCGCGATTATCTAGGTCGTGAAGATCTTTTTTGTGTAGTTCTTCTGTGTATTCTTGCCACCTCTCCTTAATATCTTCTGCTTCTGTTAGGTCCATACCATTTCTGTTCTTTGTCGAGCCCATCTTTGCATGAAATATTCCCTTGGCATCTCTAATTTTCTTGACGAGATTTCTAGTCTTTCCCATTCCGTTGTTTTCTTCTATTTCTTTGCATTGATCGCTAAGGAAGGCTTTCTTATCTCTCCTTGCTATTCTTTGGAACTCTGCATTCAAATGGGAATATCTTTCCTTTTCTCCTTTGCTTTTCACTTCTCTTCCTTTCACAGCTATTTGTAAGGCCTCTTCAGGCAGCCATTTTGCTTTTTTGCATTTATTTTCCATGAGGGTGGGTCTTGATCCCTGTCTCCTGTACAATGTCATGGACCTCCATCCTTAGTTCATCAGGCTATTACTATTAGGGTTATATGAAAATTTATATAAATTATATGAAACTATAAACTCTTTGAGGAGAGAGACTATGTCATAGCTTCCCATTATCTACATGTAGCATAATTTCTGGCACGTGTTTTCAAATATGTATCACTCTATATATGTTGGATAAATGAATGAGTGAACTGAGTAATATAAATATTCATCACTGTTCCACATTTTATTTATTTATTTCTGGCCACACTACACTGGCATGCAGGATCTTAGTTCCCCAACCAGGGATTGAATCTTTGACCTCAGCAGGGAAAGCATGGAGTCCTAACCACTAGCCTGCCAAGAAATTCTCACCTCCATTTATTTTAGAGGCATAATTACACAGGTCATTTGAGTCATAGAATTTGATTCCTTGGTAATTTAGTATAATCACACAGCTCCATTTGTAAAAGTCTCTCAACTAAGGTCTATATCCCCAAATAAAACTCACTGTCATTATTTCAGCATATGTATTAGTTTTCTGTCACACTTGTGTTTTACTTCAATAAAAGAATAGTGAGAAATTCTATCATTAAATAACATTACACCATAGACTGGAAAATCTCATGATACTGTTCTGTTTCCACTGTCAACAATTCCCTGTACTCCCATTGTTCTTTTATGACCAGTTTTGTTATTTCAGGGAACAAGCAATTAAAGGCTAGTTCCCCAACATATATCCTATGGTCGTAAATCTTTGTCTAAAATGTCATTCATACGCTTGAAATTATTTTTTTTTTTTCCTCTTGGCTCTTTAAATATATTGTCCAGTTCTTGCTGTTTCCAATGACTTTTCACCTTGGAATTGTAGTCAGGATGACATCAGACACTGCTGATTATATAATTTCTTTAAAATTGCCCTATTTCCTTTACTAACTCCGGGTTTAAAGGGGATCACAAATGTAGCCCCAGAATATATTGAAGTTTTATGTGAACTTACAAGACTAAAATTCTAGTTTTGACTCATAGATTTTGAGCCTGCCAAAATTAGTTTGAAAAAACAGTTACGCAGAAAATTCCTCAGTCAACCAAATGGAAAATATAATTACAATAGAAAACTTACTTTGTCACCTTTAAAATCAATGGTTGGTGATTGAATTATAATAGCTTATTTCCTGACATTTTATAAAAAAAATCCTGCAACTAGATTTTAATAATCCTATATTTGTACACACTATATTAAAAGCCAACTATATTCAAGCATAATTCAACTTTTCAAGGAAAATTAAAAGGTTTCCAAGGTAAAAATAAGATTCTCCTTGAATTACTCTCTATATGCTAATCTCTATAGTAGTCACTTTAAATACATTTTAGTGCTAAAAAGTTTGTTTCTAATACATAGTATCTTCCTAAAATATTGCCAGTATAGTATTTTGGGAGACAATATATTTGAAAGATTTTATGATTCATCTCTAAAACCCACCCTCAGAATCTGAGGGAAGAGGGAAAGTGGAAACTTGATTTATCAATATTGAAGTAGTGTGCTAAGTGCTAACTCCTCCAGTTGTGTCCAAGTCTTTGCAACCTTATGGACTGTAGCCCACCAAGCTCTTCTGTCCATGGGATTTCCAAGGCAAGAATATCGGAGTGGGTTGCCATGCCTTTTTCACAGGATCATCCCCATCCAGGTACCAAACACGTGTCCCTTATGTCTCCTGCTTTACCACTAGCGACACCTGGGAAGCCCTTGAGGTAGTGTATATATCTCTCAAGTTCTCACTTATTTTGGAATACACTACTGTTTTCTACTATAATTTACTGTTTATGGCTTTTACATAAACTAAAAGTACATGAAAAATAGGTAGCCACAGGAACATAGTACATTAGTAGAATTTACAAAAGCCTATCTCTATTCATAAATGTTAGAGTCAATATAATATGTCTGGCAAGCAAATTACCATCCTGTTTCAGTATCAACAGGAATTAAACATGGATAATTTTGCCTTGTGATTACCCTAAACCTCTCACAAGTAAACTTTTTACTTCCTAGTATGACATCAGAAGAAAGAGATAATAACTCAACTGCTCTGCTACTTTTAAAATAAATATTGTATTAATAAAAATAAATGAAAAAAATAAATCCATATTGCTCTGAAAAAAAAATTGTATTAAATTACCTTTCAGTTCTTCCTTGGGTAAATTGATTTAAAGTCTTCTAACTTTATTCTTGTAGATTGTTTCTTAATTTATGACTTGCATTTACTTTTTTCTCAACATACTTAAAGCCTAAACATTTTAATAACAAAGATATATTTTGAATATTTTAGCATTCAACTGTTTTAAGAAAAATGTATATTTCTCTTTTTAAAATAAATTTAGGTAGGAAATCTATCTAAATTTTCTAAAGGTTTAGATAGAAATAAACATGTTAATTTTAAGTGGAGACTTTGAATGGTTATTTCTATGATTTCATATAAAATCCCTTAACATTTATATTTGCAGAAATAGGCAAGTTTGGCCTTGGAGTATGAAATGAAGCAGGGCGAAGGCTAACAAAGTTTTGCCAAGAAAACAATCTGATCATAGCAAACACCCTCTTCCAAAAATACAGGGAGACAACTCTGTACATGGGCATCATCAGATGGTCAATACCAAAAACAGATTGATTATGTTTTTTGCAGCTGAAGATGAAGAAGTCAGTAAAAACAAGTCTTGGAGCTGATGTGCTTAGATCATGAACTCCTTATTGCAAAATACAGGCTTAAACTGAAGTAGGGAAGGCCACTAGGTCATTCAGGTATAATCTAAATCAAATCCCTTATAAAGATGATATAATGTCTTAGTCGTAAGACCTTGTTTTCTTTAAGCCCAGAGCTAATGATTACACAAGAAAAAAAAATCATCTTACTCTGTACTAAGGATTATATAACAACAATGTATCTTGCTCCAGGATATGTTTTTCTTTTTTAACCAGAATCTTCTAACTAATCTTGTTATTTTAAGAAGTATGCTGTTGGAGTGGGTCGGGTAAGACCTTTCTATTGTTAATTCTAACCTTGTTAATTTAAGGTACATATTTGTGGGAGTGGTTCTGGTAAAAGTAAATAAGGCCTTGATAAGACTAGTGAACCTCCATAGTTCCACAGGCTGTCTATCAGAAGCTATCCCTTGAATCTATTTCTCATTTCCACTGCATAATCATAAGGGATTTAATTTAGATCATCTCCAAGCCAGGCTTCAACAATATATGAACCATGAATTTCCAAATGTTCAAGCTGGTTTTAGAAAAGGCAGAGGAACCAGAGATCAAATTGCCAACATCTGTTGGATCATTGAAAAAGCAAGAGAGTTTCAGAAAAATATCTACTGCTTTATTGACTAGGCCAAAGCTTTTGACTGTGTGGATCACAACAAACTGTGGAAAATTCTGAAAGAGATGGGAATACCAGACCACCTGATCTGCCTCTTGAGAAATCTGTATTCAGGTCAGGAAGCAACAGTTAGAACTGGACATGGAACAACAGACTGTTTCCAAATAGAAAAAGGAGTATGTCAAGGCTGTGTATTGTCACCCCACTTATTTAACTTCTATGCAGAGTACATCATGACAAAAGCTGGGTTGGATGAAGCACACGTTGGAATCAAGATTGCCAGGAGAAATATCAATAAAATCAGATATGCAGATGACACCACCCTTATGGCAGAAAGCATAGAAGAACTAAAGAGCCTCTTGATGAAACTGAAAAAGGATAGTGAAAAAGTTGGCTTAAATCAGCTCAACATTCAGAAAACTAAGATCCCGGCATCCGGTCCCATCACTTCAATGCAAATAGATGGGGAAACAGTGGAAACAGTGGCAGACTTTGTTTTCTTGGGCTCCAAAGTCACTGCAGATGGTGATTGCAGCCATGAAATTAAAAGATGCTTATTCCTTGAAATAAAATTTATGACGAACCTAGACAGCATATTAAAAAGCAGAGACATTGTTTTGCCAACCAAGGTCCAACTAGTCAAGGCTAAGGTTTTTCCAGTAGTCATGTATGGATGTGAGAGTTGGACTATAAAGAAAGCTGAGTGCCAAAGAATCGATGCTTTTGAACTGTGATGGTGGAGAAGAATCTTGAGAGTCCCTTGGACTGAAAGGAGACCCAACCAGTCTTTCCTAAAGGAAATCAGTTCTGAATATTCGTTGGAAAGACTGATGCTGAAATTGAAACTCCAATATTTTGGCCCCTGATGTGAAGAGTTGACTCATTGAAAAAGGCTCTGATGCTGGGCAAGATTGAAGGCAGCAGGAGAAGGGGATGACAGAGGATGAGATGGGTGGATGGCATCACTGACTTGATGGACATGAGTTTGAATAAACTCTGGGAGTTGGTGATGGACAGGGAGGCCTGGTGTGCTGTAGTCCATGTGGTTGCAAAGAGTCGAACATGATTGTGTGACTGAAGTGAACTGAAATGGTCCAGTGGTTTTCCCTACTTTCTTCAATTTAAGTCTGAATTTGGAATAAGGAGTTCATGATCTGAGCCACAGTCAGTTCCTGGTCTTGTTTTTGCTGACTCTATAGAGTTTCTCCATCTTTGGCTGCAAAGAATATAATCAATCTGATTTCATTATTGATCATCTGGCGATGTACATGTGTATAGTCTTCTCTTGTGTTTTTGGAAGAGGGTGTTTGCTATGACCAGTGCATTCTTTTGGCAAAACTCTATTATGTTTTGCCCTGCTTCATTCTGTACTCCAAGGCCGAATTTTCCCATTACTCCAGATATCTCTTGACTTTCTACTTTTGCATTCCAGTCCCTTATAATGAATACAACATCTTTTTTGGGTGTTAGCTCTAGAAGGTCTTGTAAGTCTTCATAGAACCATTCAACTTCAGCTTCTTCAGCATTACTGTTAGAGGCATAGACTTGGATTACTGTGATACTGAATGGTTTGCCTTGGAAATAAACAGAGATCATTCTGTCATTTTTGAGATTGCATCCAAGTACTGCATTTTGAACTTTTTTGTTGACTCTGATGGATATTTCATTCCTTATAAGGGATTCTTACCCACAGTAGTAGATATAATGGTCATCTGAGTTAAGTTCACCCATACCAGTGAATGGGTGTTCACTATTGCCATCTTGCCATCTCCTGTTTGACCACTTCCAATTTCCTTCATTCATGGACCTAACATTCAAGGTTCCTATTCAATATTGCTCTTTACAGCATTGGACTTTACTTCTATCCTCTGTGACATCCACAACTGAATATTGTTTTTGCTTTGGCTCCGTCTCTTCACTCTTTCTGGAGTTATTTCTCCACTGATTTCCAGTAGCATACTGGACACGTACCGACCTGGGGAATTCATCTTTCAGTGTCCTATCTTTTTTACCTTTTCATACTCTTCAGGGGGTTCTTAAGGCAAGAATACTGAAGTGGTTTGCCATTCCCTTCTCCAGTGGACCACGTTTTGTCAGAACTCTCCAACCTGACCCATCCATCTTGGGTGGCCCTACACGACACGGCTCATAGATTCATTTAGCTAGATAAGCATGTTGTCCATGTGGTCAGATTGGTTAGTTTTCACAGTGCCTGAAGAACTAAGGACGGAGTTTCATGACATTGTACAAGAGGCAGGGATCAAGACCATCCCCAAGAAAAAGAAATGCAAAAAAAAAAAAAAAAAAGGCTGTCTGAGGATGCCTTACAAAGAGCTGTGTAAAGAAGAGAAACAAAAGGCAAAGTAGAAAAGGAAAGATACTGCCACTTGAATGCAGGGTTCCAAAGAATACCAATGAGAGATAAGAAAGCCTTCCAAAGTGATCAACATAAAGAAATTGAGGAAAAAGATAGAATCAGAAAGAGTGGAAATCTCTTCAAGAAAACTAGAGATACAAAGGGACATATTCATGAAAAGATGGACACATAAAGGACAAAAATGGTATGGACCTAACAGAAGCAGAAGATATTAAGAAAAGGTGGCAAGAACACACAGAAGGACTATACAAAAAAGATCTTCATTACCCAGATAATCACGATGGTGTGATCACTTGCCTAGAGCTAGACAACCTGGAATGTGAAGTCAAGTGGGACTTAGGAAGTATCACTATGAACAAAGCTAGTGGAGGTGATGGAATTCCAGTTAAGCTATTTCAAATCCTCTAAGATGATGCTGTGAAAGTGCTGCACTCATATGCCAGCAAACTTGGAAAACTCAGCAGTGGCCACAGGACTGGAAAAAGTCAGTTTTTATTCCAATCCCAAAGAAAGGCAGTGCCAAAGAAAGCTCAAAGTACCACACAGTTTCACTCATCTCACACTCTAGTAAAGTAATGCTCAAAATTCTCCAAGCCAGGCTTCAACAGTCCATAAACCTTGAACAGTGTTACACCTGGTTTTAGAAGAGAACCAGAGATCAAATTGCCAACATTCATTGGATCATCAAAAAACCAAGAGTGTTCCAGAAAAACTTTTACTTCTGCTTTATTGACTATGTCAAAGCCTTTGACTGTGTAGATTACCACAAACTGTGGAAAATTCTGGAAGAGATGGGGATACAAGACCACCTGACCAACCGCTTGAGAAATCTTTATGTGGGTCAGGAAGCAACAGCTAGAACTGGTCATGGAAAAAAGACTGGTTCCAAATAGGAAAAGGAGTAAGTCGGGCTGTATATTGTCACCCTGCTTATTTAACCTATATGCAGAATACATCATGAAAAACAGTGGGCTTGAGGAAGCACAAGCTGGAATCAAGATAGCTGGGAGAAATATCAATAACCTCAGATATGCAGATGACACGATCCTTATGGAAGAAAGAGTAGAAGAACTAAAAAGCCTCTTGATGAAAGTGAAAGAGGAGATCATGTCATCCGGTCACATCACTTCATGGCAAATCAATGGGGAAACAGTAACCAACTTTATTATTTTTGGGCTCCAAAATCACTGCAGGTAGTGACTGCAGCCATGAAATTAAAAGGTACTTACTCCTTGGAAGAAAAATTATGACAAACCTAGACAGCATATTAAATAGCAGAGACATTACTTTGCAAAGAGAGGTTCGTACAGTCAAGGCTAAGGTTTTTCCAGTAGTCACATATGGATGTGAGAGTTTGACTATAAAGAAAGCTGATCACTGAAGAACTGATGCTTCTGAACTGTAGTGTTGGAGAAGACTCTTGAGAGTCCTTTGGGCTGCAAGGAGATCCAACCAGTCCATCCTAAAGGAAATCAGTCCTGAATATTCATTGGAAGGACTAATGCTGAAACTGAAACTCCAGTACTTTTGCCACCTGATGCGAAGAATTGACTCTTTGGAAAAGACCCTGATGCTGCAAAAGATTGAAGGCGGGAGGAGAAGGTGACGACAGAGGATGAGATGGTTGGATGGCATCACCGACTCAATGGACATGAGTTTGAGTAAGCTCTTGGTGTTGGTGATAGACAGGGAGGCCTGGCCTGCTATAGTCCATGGGGCAGCAAAATGTCAGACCCGACTGAGTGACTGAACTGAACTGAACTGAAGACTAATGATTGGGGGTACTCTCCACCTCCCTTCTGATGTCTATTTCAGAAGCTTTCTCTGTCCCTTTTTATATTTTAATAAATCTCTGCTAGACAAAAGCACTTGAGTGATCAAGCCTGTAGTATGGTCCAGAAGCTAAATCTTTTTCAGAGATCACAAATCTGACTTCATTCACTGCAAGCTATCAATTATAGAGTGGAGGTAGTGAATAGATTCAATGGACTAGATCTTGTAGACATAGTGCCTGAAGAACTATGAATGGAGGTTTGTAACATTGTACAGAAGGCAGTGAACAAACCCATTCCAAAGAAATGCAAGAAGGCCAAATGTTTGTCTGAGGTGCCTTCACAAATAGCTGAGAAGAGAAGCAAAAAGCTAAGGAGAAGGGAAAAGATATACCCAACTGAATGCAGAGCTCCAGAAAATAGCAAGAAGAGATAAGAAAGGCTTCTTAAGTGAACAACGCAAAAAACAAAACAAAACAAAACAAAAAAACTGAAAGCAATAGATTGGGAAAGACTAGAGATCTCTTCAAAAAAAAAAAAAAAAAAACTGGAGAAATCAAGGGACCATTTCATACAAGTATTGACACAATGAAGGACAAAAGCTGGAAGGATTTAACAGAAGCAGAAGAGATTAAAGGGAGGTGGCAAGAATACAGAGAAGAACTATTCAAAAAATGTCTTAATAACCCAGATAACCATGATGTTGTGGTCATGCACCTAGAGCCAGATATCCAGACATACGAAGTCAAGTGGGCCTTAGAAAATATTACTAAGAATAAAGATAATGGAGGTGATGATATTCCAGCTGAGCTATTTAACGTCCTAAAAGATGATGTTAAAGGGCTGTGCTCAATATGTCATTTCAGCAAATTTGGGAAATTCAGCAATATCCATAGGACTGAAAAGGTTCTGTTTTCATTCCAATCTCAAAGAAAGGCGATGACAAAAAATGTTCAAACTACTGTGCAGTTGTGCTTATTTACATGCTAACATTGTAAAACTCAAAATGCTTCAAGCTAGACTTCAGCGGGATGTGACCCGAGAACTTCCAGATGCACAAGCTGGATTTAGAAAAGGCAGAGGAACCAAAAATCAAAATGCCAACATTGGTTGGATCATAGAACAAGCAAGGGAATTTGAGAAAAAAAAAATTTATTTCTGCTCCATCGACTACTCTAAAACCTTTGACTGTTTGAATAGCAACAACCTGTAGAAAATACTTAGAGACAGGAATAGCAGGCCATATTAACTGCCTCTTGAGAAGCCTGTGTGCATGTCAAGAAACAACAGATAGACTTAGACAAGGAACAATGAAGTGGTTCAAAATTTGGAAAAGTATATGAAGGCTGTATATTGCCAGCCTGTTATTTAACTTCTATGCAGAGTACATCATACAAAATGCTGGGATGGATGAACACAAGCTGAAATCAAGTTTGTGGTCAAAATATCAACAACCTCTGATATGCAGATGATGCTGCTTTAATAGCAGAAAGTGAAGAAGAACTAAAGAACCTCTTGATGAGGATGAAAGAGGAAAGTGAAAGAGCTGGCTTAAAAGTCAACATTCAGAAAACTAAGATCATAGCATCTGGTTCCATCACTTCATGGCAAATAGACGGGGAAAAGTGGAAAGAGTGACAGATTTTATTTTCTTGAGCTCCAAAATCACTGTAGATTTTGACTGAAGCCACAAAATTAAAAGACACTTGCTCCCAGGAAGAAAAGCTCTGATAAACCTATACTACATATTAAAAAGCAGAGACACTAATTTAACAACAGAGGTCTGTATAGTCAAAGCTATTGTTATCCCAGAAGTCATGTAGGGATGTGAGATGTGGACCATAAAGAAGGCTGAGCACCAAAGAATGGATATTATTGAATTACGGTGATGAGGAGGACTCTTGAGTTCCTTGGGCACTGAGGAGATCAAACCTGTCAATTTTAAAGAAAATCAACTTTGAATATTGATTCAAAGGACTAATGCTGACACTGAAACTCCGATACTTCGACCACTTGATGTGAAGAGTTGACTCACTGGAAAAGACTCGATCATTGGAAAAGATGGAAAGCAAACGGAGAAGAGAGTGACAGAGGTCGAGGTGGTTTGATAGAATCACCGACTCAATAGACACGGGTTTCAGCAAATTCTGGGAGACAACGAAGGACAGGAAAGCCTGTCTGCTGCAGTTTATGGGATTTAAAAGAGTCAAACACTACTTAGCTACTGAACAACAGCATTTATAAACATTGCAAATTTTACTGATTTTTTTTTTTCCTTTTAAGGAAGATGATCTCATGTTTGCATAAATTTACACATTGCATTGAATTATTAACATTTTAAACTGAGAGATTATGTCAAGCATTTAGCCAGGTGGAATCACCATATGCTTTCAGATTTTTAAAAATATTAATACTGCTTCAACATTTTCAATATACATTTTTATGCAATTTAGGTTTCAGTTCAGTTCAGTTCAAGTTCAGTCACTCAGTCATGTCTGACTCTTTGTGACCCCATGAATTGCAGCACGCCAGGCCTCCCTGTCCATCCCCAACTACCAGAGTTCACCCAAACCCATGTCCACTGAGTCAGTAATGCCATCCAACCATCTCATCTTCTGCCGTCTGTTGGGAGCCGCCAGGATGCACCCAGTCCTTGACAGGGTCATGGGACGAGAGAGGAAACTGCAAGACAGCTCTTCCCCTCGAGGTTGTCCCAGGTGCCCAGTGTGTGCCTTTCTTCCTTCTGTCTTACAGTTGTTGGGCTTTCTATTAATTTTTGGAAATGATAATATATAGTAATAAGGGCTCGCTGGAAAAGTCCAAGCCTTTTTGGAAATGCTCAAGATTGATCTGGCTCAGGACATGACCATAAACATCAAGTCATGAAAGAAAAGGCCACAGGTATAGTTTGGTTGCTTGCTTGAAAGATTATAATGTTCTAGAATAGAAAAGAGTAGAGGTATTTAGATTTAGAAGCAGATATACTGCTTTAGTTTACTTGCTCCTTGGTTGAAAGGGTTTTCACTATTGCTATTTCCTTGCTGCTATTTGTTCATTGTTTCCCTTTCTTTAAACAACATGGGATATTATGGGTATTTTTGTAAAATTAGAAAATGGGGCATATAGGATTTTATTAGAAGATTTATATTAACCAGCTTTACTGCCATTATCTTACTATTAATAGAGGTGTTTTGCTGCTTTAGAGGTGTTTTTGCTGTTTAATAGTTAATTGTTATAAACTGAGATTTTGTGGTGTTAGGTAAAGAAAAATATCAGGTTTTTCTCATGGTACTATTTTCAGAAATGTCAAACATGTTACTGTGATCCTTCCTATGTATTGTTTTATCGTCCAAAGAATTTACATTATACCTGAGATTTGTGGAACATTGTTTTTGTTAGAGTGAGAATGTTAGCCCATCGAGGCAAGAAGACTATGTACGGGACATTTAAGTATAAACCCTGTAATCAGAAACGTTCTAGATGAATGCTTAGGGGGAAAACGTGGGGAAAAAAAATATTGATGGAAGCACAAACCAATATTTGATGTAATATGTGGTGACTTAAGGGGGAGGTAGCATTCATTCTATGAAAACTGAGCTATCCTACAAATAAATTTAAAAAAAGCTACCTCTTCTATGCAACCTTCTCTGTGTCTGTCTGTCTGTCTGTCTTCCTCGCCGATGCCACTCATCCCTTGGGTATTCCTGGTCCTGCCGGGGCTGGACCTCGGTAGGTGGCACCACAAACAGGGACCCAAAGGGTAAACCTCTTAATATTGCATTTTCGGGGTGATTAGGACTTCACCTAGGGTGCTGCAGAGCCCCCTGCATAAGATAGGTAGGGTGAGATGGGTGAACAGTGAGATATTTATTAGAGACCTTTATTAGAGATTTCAGAACATGGGTAACAGAGAATCTAAGGAAAGACAGTTATTTATTGATATAATTAAGCATTTATTAATGAAGAGAGGAATTAAAGTTTCAAAGTCTACTTTACAATCTTTTCTTTTGTACAAGAGCAATGCCCTTGGTTTCCTGAAGAGGGCACCGTAAGTATGGACACGTGGCATAAGGTGGGAGAAACACTTAAACAGTATTATTCATATCATGGCCCTGAGGGTATTCCAGCTGAGACTTTTTCTCTCTGGAATTTAAGTAGGGATGCACTTGACCCTACTCCAGAGGTTGAAAGAGTTCCATCTAAAAAAGATCATTTGGATTCCAAACAAGAATGTTACAAAGAACTTAGGGAGATGATGGCTGTAGCATGCTTGAATGATGATGATGATCAACTGAGCCCTCAAGATGAAGAAGATTTGGAAGAAGCTGCAGCTAGATATTATGAGAAGGAGGGAGATTGTACTTTTTCTGTGGCAAAGCCTCAACCTAAGCCACACACTCTTAAAAATCCTTTAAAGCTAGAGGTTCCTAAATCTGGTCCAAGACCTCCTAGACCACCTAGACCTCCTTTGGCTCCTCATCCTTCCCCATACGCTGGTAATGGAGCACCTTACCCTCATAGGAGGTTAAAGGATGCTGATGAGGATCCTACTATTTCAGCATGCTTTCCAATAGTGTTTGGTGAGTTTGAGGATGATGAACCAGTCTGGGAGCCCTTAACTATGAAGTTACTAAAGGAATTGAAACAGGCTTGCTCTATGTATGGGCCCCAGGCTCCATATACACAAACTCTGTTAGATGCTCTTGCTGCCAGGTTGCTAAATCTTGTCTTACAGGGGGTCAATACTTACATTGGAGAACAGAGTATGAAGACTTGGCAAAAAAGCAAAGTGCAGCTAACAAACGGCATGACATTAAAACAGTAACATATGACATGCTAACTGGCAGTGGAGAATATGATAGTGCCCAGAATCAAATGAGATTAGACAAATGAGCCTTGGAACAAGCAACAGGATGCACTCTTAATGCCTGGAAAGGCCTGCCGCAGGGCTCGGATCACACCTCTCTCTTGGCAGGCATTAAGCAAAGGTCAGAAAAGCCTTATGAAGATTTTGTCTCTTGACTTTTGCTTTCAGTAAGGCGTGCTATTACTAATCAAGAAGCTGCAGACATACTTATTTGTCAGCTGGCTTTTGAGAATGCAAATTCTACATGTCAGGCAATATTGAGACCAATAAAAAAAGTCTGGAACTCTCACCGATTACATTAGGGCTTGTGCTGATGTTAGCCCTGCTATGATGCAGGGGATAGCCATTGCAGCAGCCCTGAAGGGACACACATTCCCTCAGGTTGTTCAGAACGTGGTGAGACCTCATAACGGAGGCACAAGGCCCACAGGAGAGGTATGCTTTTCCTGTGGAAAAAGTGGGCATTTCAGCAGAAATTGTCCTCAAAAATCTGTGGGAGAAGGTATGACACCACCCAATAGTGCTTCTTCTGAAACTATTCTCCCAAAGGCTCTTCGTCCTCTCTGTCAAAAGGGATTTCACTGGGCAAAAGATTGTAAATCAAAGTTACACAATGACGGAACCCCTTTGGCACCCTCACGAGGAAATCCCGTTCAGAACCAGGGAAACGTCTTGCGGGGCCAGCCCCAGGCCCCGACAATGATAGGGGCAACTTCTCTCAACCCGTTCATCCCCTTTCTTCCATCTCAGAGCTCTGCCAAGCAACCCCAGGGAGTGCAGGATTGGACCTCCGTTCCACCACTGCAACAATATTAACTCCTGATTCACCCGTGGTTAGAATACCAAAGGGGGTTAAGGGACCCCTTCCAAAAGGAGTCATGGGAATTGTTTTGGGACAGAGTTCGTTTTCTCTTCAAGGTCTTACTGTTGTTCCCAGGGTCATAGATTCAGATTATACTGTAGAAATATAGGTAATGATTTCACCCCCCACTAAAATGCAACAAATTCATAAAGATCAAAGAATTGCCCAATTATTACTTTTGCCTATTGTTCTTTGGGATCCACAGCCACACAGGCAGATAGGGGAAACAAAGGATTTGGCTCTAGTGACCTTGTATTCTGGGTACAAGAAATTACCCAGAAAAGACCTATGAAAACGTTAAAGGTTAATGGTAAAAACGTGGTAGGATTGCTGGACATTGGAGCAGACGTTTCCTGCACAGCTGGCAAAGACTGGTCTAATTCTTGGCCCACACAAACCACGGCTAATGAACTTGTGGATCTAGGGAAAGCACCCTCGGTGGTGAAAAGCTCACAAATATTATCTTGGCAAGAAGAAGAAGGTCAGCAGGGCACCTTCCAGCCTTATGTAATATCTTCTCTCCCCCTCACATTATGGGGAAGAGATATTTTAGCCCAAATGGGAATTTTGTTGTATAGCCCAGATGAAAAAGTATCAGCTCAAATGCTGCAAATGAAATATGATCCTCAGAAAGGGTTAGGAAAAAAACAGCAGGGCAGGTTATACCCTGTAGAACTACAAGTTAATAATCAACGATTGGGCTTAGGATATCCAAATTCATAATGGAGGCCAATGTTCGTAATGCTGACCCCATTATCTGGAAATCAGAAACCCCAGTATGGTTTGAACAATGGCCGTTAACATCAGAAAAACTTTCAACAGCCACAGCCTTAGTACAAGAACAACTTGAGGCAGGGCATATAGAACCCTCTAATAGCCCTTGGAATACCCCTATATTTGTTATAAAAAAGAAATCTGGGAAATGGAGATTGCTGCAGGACCTTAGAGCAATAAATGCTACCATGGAAGATATGGGGGCTCTGCAACCGGGACTGCCTTCCCTGGTTGCTGTCCCAAAAGGGTACAGTGTGATAGTTATAGATTTGCAGGATTGTTTTTTTTTTTTTTTTACCATTCCTCTGACTATACAGGACAGGAAGAGGTTTGCATTTAGCCTATCTTCAACGAATTTTAAACAGCCCTATCAGAGATATCAATGGAAAGTACTTCCCCAGGGAATGAAAAATAGTCCTACACTTTGTCAAAAGTTTGTGAATAAAACAATTCAAAGTGTTAGAAGCCAATATCCTGAAGTTTATTTGATACATTATATGGATGATATACTTTTGGCATATGCAGATAGAGTTATTTTGCAAGAAGCTCTGCAAAAATTAGAGGAACCCTTACAGAGTGAGGGACTTAAAATTGCTCCCAAAAAGATTCAAGTTAATCCTCCAATAACCTATTTAGGCAGACTCTTAAATTCAGAAACAGTCACTCATTAGCCTTTACAGCTGAGGACTGACCATTTGAATACTTTAAATGATTTCCAAAAATGATTGGGAGATATTAATTGGATTAGGCCTTTTTTAAGATTAACTACTGCAGAATGGAAGCCTCTGTTTAATATATTGCAAGGAGATGCTGATCCTTCTTCACCTAGAGCTCTAACTCCTGAGACAAAAGGGGCCTTGGCCTGGGTTGAACAGGCTTTGCGACAGTCTCAGGTTCTCAGATTAGATTATGCAAACAGTTGGCAGTTGATACTGCTTCCCACAGCGGTGGCTCCCACAGGAGTGTTTTGGCAAAACAGACCCCTAGAGTGGATTAATTTGCCTGCAACTGCTAAAAAGGTAGTGGCCCCATATCCTGGGCTTGTGGCTAATTTGATTGTCAAGGGACACAAACGAAACATAGAACTGTTTGGTCAGGAGCCGCAAGAGATTATTGTACCATATTCAAAAGAGCAATTGGATTCTTTGATAGGCTTTGATACAGATTGGCAAATAGCTTTAGGCAGCTATTCAGGTCAGGTACTGCATTATATGCCTTCCAGTCCTATATTACAATTCATGTGCAAGTACCCAGTTATCTTTCCAGTGCTTTGTAAAAATAAACCTTTGCAAACAACTTGTAATATATTTACAGATGGGTCATCTAATGGAGAAGCAGCTATTCTTACTAAAAATATTAATAAGGTTATATTAACAGGAGAAACTTCTGCTCAAAAGGCAGAGTTAAGGGCCGTTATTGCTGCCTTTGCAATGTTTGCAGATCATGAGTTTAACCTCTTTTCTGATTCACAATATGTGGTAAGACTATTTCCCCATATCGAGACTGCGGTACTGCCAGAAAACAAAACCACTATTTTCCAGCTGCTTTCTGAACTGCAGCAGCAGATTTGGAACTGAAGTAAGTAATTTTTTGTAGGGCACATTCGAGCGCACTCTAAATTACCTGGTCCCTTACATGCATATAATGAACTTGCTGATGCTCTTACCAAACCTTACATTGCTACAGCTTTAGAAAAAGCTAAAGATTCTCATGCATTGCATCATCAAAATGCCTCAGCATTAAGATGCCAATTCCAAATTCCTAGAGAGGCTGCATGAGAAATTGTGCGGGCCTGCGCCCATTGCCCTACAACCTTGCCTTCTCTGACCTTTGGAGTTAACCCGAGAGGCCTACTCCCTAATGTATTGTGGCAGATGGATGTTACTCACATTCAGTCTTTTGGTAAATTGTCCTTTGTACATGTCACTGTAGACACATGTTCTCATGCCATAGTGGCTACTGCCCGAACGGGGGAAGCCTTCAAAGATGTGGTACAGCATTTGTTTACCTGCTTCTCTTACTTAGGCACTCCTAAAGCTGTAAAAACCGATAATGCTCCTGCTTATACTTCCAAATCATTTAAAGATTTCTGTGCTAGATTTAACATTGCCCACTCTACAGGAATTCCCTATAACCCTCAAGGACAAGCTATAGTAGAAAGAGCTCACCAAACCTTAAAAATTCAAATTAATAAATTACAAGAGGGAGAATTTAAGTACAGCTCCCCTCATCATGTTTTGCAGCGTGCTCTGTTCATGCTCAATAATCTCAATACCAATCTACAAGGTAATACGGCCATGTTGCGTCATTGGAATCCGGAACAAAATAACCCAAAGCCTCTGGTGCGCTGGAAGGACCTTCTTTCTGGACAATGGAAGGGACCTGATGTATTATTAACCAGCGGTGGAGGCTATGCTTGTGTTTTTCCACATAATGCAGATTCTCCCTTGTGGATTCCAGATAGATTAATTCGACACATCCAACAACCCATTAAGAAATTACTGGCCCCTGATGCCTCGGATGACCAAAAGGAAATTGCTACCACTGCCATGCCCTCAACCGCCACCAAGGAATCCCCTTGAGGAGATATCCCCTCCATCCAGCTCAGCATCTACACCACCTCCTGAAGATCCTCCCATTGATCAGCTGGCCCGCCTAGCACTCACAAGAATGTCATCTCAGAATCATCATAAAAGACCATGGCTGCATCGACGACCTTCTCAAGCCACACAACGCGCCGATAGACCAACGTGGGGCCAAGTCAGGCATCTTTGTCATCTCGCCACAGACATGGTAAAATCTCAAAAGATTCCAGTTATTGCTGAAAACCACTTCCTTGCCATCTTGGCTCTACTTTCATGTCAGGTAATATTGGTCTCTTCTCATGATGCTTACTGGGCTTATTTTCCAGATCCACCAGTTTTATAGGTTGTTACTTCAGATGAAATGCCAATAAGGGTAACTTCTGATAAACCTAAAGTGCTTGGTGGATCCTATTCTCCTTATCGTACAGGGAAATATCCAATTAATTTTAAGTTTACATATTATGGGCTAACTAGTAACCCACCAATTTGCTTTAATTTTCCACACAATGAGACTAAAAAAATGATGATTACACAGTCTAAAGTCAGCTGTTTGGGAGCCTCTAAAAAGGCAATTATAACTGACTCACCAACAAATGGCCAAAAGACCAGATATGTTTGGTTGATGTTCTTGAGATTGCAGAGAAACTTGGATCCTTATATTCAAATTAAAGACAAGCCTCCACCACCTTATTCTAAGTGTTTAGGACCTCCATCTAAACCATCTAATGAATCTGATAAAGTGTAGAATACAATTAATTATGATATAGGGTACTCACCATGGAAATTGTGTACTTATGACTCTTGCATTGATTATAAAATTGCCAGAGGTGGAAATGTTACAATAAATGATTGGAGTAATGCGAATCCGGAATATGATCCTAAAACTATTAAAAATTATACCAATAGATTTGTAGATTGGAAAAATTCAATGGTGCCCTGGCCAGTGACTGCCTCTAGATGGCACAACAATGCCTTAGTCCCTCCAATGCTAACATACCAGAGGGACGGGCACGTACATTGGCAGCCTGACTTATGGAGAGCTGTAGCAGCAACCAGCTCTATACTTTCAACTCAGCCCAATAGAACTATATTATACTATATTCAGGCTTGTTTACCATCACCTTATGCTTTCATGTCTACTAATGATTCCAACAAACTGCAAATATATCCTAATTACACTGGAGGACCTACAATAGTTATTTGTGATCAATGCATATTATCTACCTGTATAACTTCTTCTTTTAATGTTCAAGCCTTTGTTATTCTTAAAAGACTGCCTTATCTTATGATACCAGTCAATATTACGGGTATCTGGTATGATAATTATGGATTGCTAGTTCTACAGCAAGTTAAAGAATTGCTTAGACCTCGTAGGTTGATAGGACTGTTAATTTTAGGGATCTCTGCATTGATAGCCTCCATAGCTTCAGTTACTGTTGTCGCAGTTTCACTTTCACAGCAAGTGCATATGGCTCAGCATGTTAATGATCTATCTAAGAACGTTTCACTTACTCTTGCTACTCAAGAAACTATTGATAGAAAATTAGAAGCTAAAGTAGATGCTTTAGAAGAAGCTGTATTACATATAGGAACTAAGTTTCAGGCTTTACGTGTCCGTTTGTCTCTTAAATGTCATGCAGAATATAGATGGATTTGCGTTACTCCTTTAAAAGTTAATGATTCATCATATTCTTGGGACCAAGTTCGCAATCACATGGTCGGGATTTGGAATAGTTCTGATACCAGTATAGATTTAACCAAGCTCCATCAGGAAATCAAAGACATAGGCCAATCTCATCTTGACTTTTCCACTGCTCAAACTGCCAATGATTTTTTTTACGAGCCTTTCAGATATTGTCTCTCACAATAATCTGCTGTCGTCTGTCTTGGGAATTGTGGCATCTATTTTTATAGTTGTAATTTTATTTCTTCTAATTCCCTGCATTGTTAGGATCCTGACAAAGAGCATCAGAGAGGTCTCTCTGGAACTCCATTCTGCTCTTCTAAAAAATAAAAAATGGGGAGATGTTGGGAGGCGCCGGGATGCACCCAGTCTGTGACAAGG
Organism: Dama dama; assembly: GCF_033118175.1. Taxonomy (NCBI): domain Eukaryota; kingdom Metazoa; phylum Chordata; class Mammalia; order Artiodactyla; family Cervidae; genus Dama; species Dama dama. The sequence continues at coordinate 76,020,100 of NC_083714.1, forward strand.
TCATGGGACAAGAGAGGAACCTGCAAGGCAGCTCTTCCTCACACGGGGCTGCCCCAGGGGCCCAATATGTCCCCTCTGGAGCCGCTGGGACGAGAAAGGAACCTGCAAGGCAGCTCTTCCCCTCGAGGTTGTCCCAGGGGCCTGGTATGTCCCTTTCTTCCTTCTGTCTTACAGTTGTTGGGCTTTCTATTAATTTTTGGAAATGATAATATATAGTAATAAGGGCTCGCTGGAAAAGTCCAAGCCTTTTTGGAAATGCTCAAGATTGATCTGGCTCAGGACACTACCATAAACATCAAGTCATAAAAGAAAAGGCCACAGGTATAGTTTGGCTGCTTGCTTAAAAGATTATAATGTTCTAGAATAGAAAAGAGTAGAGGTATTTAGATTTAGAAGCAGATATACTGCTTTAGTTTACTTGCTCCTTGGTTGAAAGGGTTTTCACTATTGCTATTTCCTTGCTGCTATTTGTTCATTGTTTCCCTTTCTTTAAACAACATGGGATATTATGGGTATTTTTGTAAAATTAGAAAATGGGGCATATAGGATTGTAATAGAAGATTTATATTAACCAGCTTTACTGCCATTATCTTACTATTAATAGAGGTGTTTTGCTGCTTTAGAGGTGTTTTTGCAGTTTAATAGTTAATCGTTGTAAATTGAGATTTTGTGGTGTTAGGTAAAGAAAAATATCAGGTTTTTCTCATGGTACTATTTTCAGAAATGTCAAACATGTTACTGTGACCCTTCCCATGTATTGTTTCATTGTCCAAAGAACTTAAATTATACCTGAGATTTGTGGAACATTGTTTTTGTTAGAGTGAGAATGTTAGGCCATTGAGGCAAGAAGACTATGTACGGGACATTTAAGTATAAACCCTGTAATCAGAAACGTTCTAGATGAATGCTTAGGGGAAAAACATGGGGAAAAAAAATATTGACGGAAGCACAAACCAATATTTGATGTAATATGTGGTGACTTAAGGGGGAGGTAGCATTCATTCTATAAAAACTGAGCTATCCTAAAAATTAAAAAAAAAAAAAAAAGCTACCTCTTCTATGCAACCTTCTCTGTGTGTGTCTGTCTTCCTCGCCGACGCCACTCATCCCTTGGGTATTCCTGGTCCTGCCGTGGCTGGACCTCGGCAGTCATCCCCTTGTCCTCCATCACTCAATCTTTCCCAGCATCAGAGTTTTTTCAAATGAGTCAGTTCTTTGCATCAGGTGGCCAAAGTGTTGGAGTTTCAGCTTGAAAATCAGTCCTTCTAATGAACATCCAGGACTGATCTCCTTTAGAATGAACTGGTTGGATCTTCTTGCAGCTGAAAGGACTCTCAACAGTCTTCTCCAACACCACAGCTCAAAAGCATCAATTCTTTGGCACTCAACTTTCTTTATAGTCCAATTATCACATCCATACATGACCACTGGAGAATCCATAGCCTTGACTAGATAGAACTTGATTGGACAAGTAATGTATCTGTTTTTTAATATGCTGTCCATGTTGGTCATAACTTTGCTTCAAAGGAGTAAGTGTCTTTTAATTTCATGGCTGCAGTCGTCATCTGCAGTGATTTTGGAGCCCAGAAAGATAAAGTCAGCCACTGTTTCCACTGTTTCCCCATCTATTTGCCATGAAGTGATGGAACCAGATGTCATGATCTTAGTTTTCTGAATGTTGAGTTTTAAGCCAACTTTTTCACTCTCCTTTTTCACTTTCATCAAGAGGCTCTTTAGTTCTTCTTCACTTTCTGCCATAAGGGTGGTGTCATCTGCATATCTGAGGTTATTGATATTTCTCCTGGCAATCTTGATTCCAGCTTGTGCTTCCCCCAGCCCAGCATTTCTCATGATATACTCTGCATATAAGTTAAATAAGTAGGATGACAATATACAGCATTGAGGTACTCCTTGTCCTATTTGAAGCCAGTCTGTTACATGTCCAGTTCTAACTGTTGCCTTCTGGCCTGCATACAGATTTCTCAGGAGGCAGGTCAGGTGGTTTAGTATTCTCATCTCTTTCAGGATTTTCCAGTTTGTTGTGATCCACATAGTCAAAGGCTTTGGCATAGTCAATAAAGCAGAAATAAATGTTTTTTGTTTTTTTGAACTCTCTTGCTTTTTTGATGATCCAATGGATGTTGGCAATTTGATCACTGGTTCCTGTGCCTTTTCTAAAACTAGCTTGAACATCTGGAAGTTCATGGTTCACATATTGCTGAAATCTGGCTTGGAGAATTTTGAGCATTACTTTACTAGCGTGTGAGATGAGTGCAATTGTGTGGTAGTTTGAGCATTCTTTGGCATTGCCTTTCTTTGGGATTGGAATGAAAACTGACCTTTTCCAGTCCTGTGGCCACTGCTGAGTTTTCCAAACTTGCTGGCATTTTGAGTGCAGCACTTTCACAGCATCATCTTTCAGGATTTGAATTTAGGTTTAAAGGCTGTCAATTTTTACCTGTATATACACTAAGTATGTTTCTTAGATGGAAAATAATATTAACTTCATATCAAATTTGAACTAGGCCAAAAAAATTTCATCAAAATAGCAAGTGCTAACATGTAAGTGGTTGTGATTATTGTTCAGTTGCTTAATCATGTCTGACTCTTTGAGACTCCCTGGACTGCAATGTGCCAAGTTTCCCTGTCCTTTGCTACCTCCCAGAGTTTGTCCAACTCATGTCTATTGAGTCAATGATACCATCCAATCATCTCATTTTCTGCCATCCACTTCTCCTCCTACCTCAATCTTTCCCAGCATCAAGGTTTTGCCCAATGAGTCAGTTCTTTGCCTCAGTTGGCCAAAGAATTGGAGCTTCAGCATCAGTCCTTCCAGTAAACATTCAGGGTTGATTTCCTTTAAGATTGAGTGGTTTGATCTCCTTGCTGCCCAAGGGACTCTCAAGTGTCGTCTCCAGCACCACTGTTCAAAAGCATCAAATTTTTGGTGCTCAGCCTTCTTTTGTGGTTCACCTCTCACATGACTACTGGAAAAGCCATAGCTCTGACTTTATGGACCTTTGTTAGTAAAGTGATGTCTCTGCTTTTTAATATGCTGTCTAGGTTGGTCATAGCTTTTCTTCCAAGGAACAAGCAGTTTTTAATTCCATGGCTGCAGCCACCATCAGCAGTGATTTTGGAGCCCAAGACAATAAAGTCTGTCACTGTTTCCATTTTTTCCCCATCTGTTTGCCATGAAGGACTTCTCTGATCGCTCAGAAGGTAAAGAATACACCTGCAATGCGGGAGACCTGAGTTCGATCCCTTGGTTGGGAAGATCCCCTGGAGAAGGGAAAGGCTACCCACTCCAGTATCCTGGCCTATAGAATGCAATGGACTGTATAGCCCATGGGATCCCAAAGAGTTAGAAACGACTGAGCAGCTTTCACTTCACTTCACTTCATTTGCCATGAAGCGATGGGACCAGATGTCATGATCTTAGTATTTTGAATGTTGAGTTTTAAGCCAGCTTTTTCACTCTCTTCTTTCACCTTCATAAAGAAACTCTTTCGTTCCTCTTCACTTTTTGCCATTTTGGCGGTGTCATATGCATATCTCACGTTACTGATGTTTCTTCCAGCAATTTTGAATTCACCTTGAGATTCATCCAGTCCAGCATTTCACATGGTGTACCCTGTATAAAAGTTAAATAACCAGGGTGACAATAAACAGCTTTGGCATACCCCTTTCCCTATTTTGAAGAGTTTGCTGTTCCATGTCCAGTTCTAACTGTTGCTTCTTTGACTTGCATACAGGTTTCTCAGAAGTCAGATAAGGTGCCCTTTTATTCTCATCTCTTTTAGAATTGTCCACAATTTGTTGTGATCCACCTAGTCAATGGTTTTAGCATAGTCAATGAAGCAGAGGTAGATATTTTCTGTAATCCCCTTGCTTTTTCTATGATCCAACTCTTGCTGGCAATTTTATCTCTTGTTCTTAGGCCTTTTCTAAATACATCTTGAACAAAGGAAGTTTTTGGCTCATGTATTGCTGAGGCTAGTTTGAGCATTACTGTAGAACATGTGAAATGAGCACAATTGTGTGGTAGTTTGAATTCTTTGGCATTACCCTTTTTTGGTTTTGGAATGAAATATGATCATATCCAGTCCTGTCACCACTGCTGCGTTTTCCAAATTTGCTGGCATATTTAGCATAGCACTTTAATATCATCATCATTTAGGACTTGAAATAGCTCAGCTGGAAGTCCATCACCTCCACTAGCATTGTTCATAATAATACTTCCTAAGGCCCACTTGACTTCACACTTCTGGTGTCTGGCTCTTGGTGGTTGTTCACACCATCATTCTTATCCGGGACATAAAGATTTTTTTTTTTTTTTTGGTACAATTCTTCTGTGCATTATTTCCACCTCTTCTTAATCTCCCCTGCTTCTGTTAGGCCCATACCATTTCTGTCCTTTATTGTGGCTATTTTGTATGGAATATTCCCTTGGTATCTCTAATTTTCTTGAAGGGATCTCTTGTCTTTCTTATTATGTTCTTTTCCTATATTTCTCTGCATTGTTCTTTTAAGTAGGCTTTCTTATCTCTCTTAGCTATTCTTTGAAACTCTGCATTTAGATAAGTATATTTTTCTCTTTCTGCTTTGCCTTTAGCTTCTCTTCTCAGCTATTTGTAACATCTCCTCAGACAACTGTTTTCTCTTTTTTGCATTTTTTCCCTTAGGGATGGTTTTGATCGCCACCTCCTGTATAATGTTATGAACCTCCATACATAGTTCTTCAGGCACTCTGTTTATCACATCTAATCCCTTTAATGTATTTGTCACTTCCACATTATAATCTTAAAGGAGTTGGTTTAGGTCATACTTGAATGGCCTAATGGTTTTCCCTACTGTCTTCAATTGAAGTCTGAATTTTGCAACAAGGAGTTCATGATCTAAGCCACAGTGAGTTCTCAGTCTTGTTTTAACTGAATGTACAGAGCTTCCCTACCTTTGACTGAAATGAATATAATCAATTTAATTTTGGTATTGACTATCTGGTGAGATGCATGTGTAGAGTCGTCTCTTGTGTTGTTGGTTGAGCGTGTTTACTGTGACCAGTGAATTCTTCTGGCAAAACTCTGTTAGCCTTTGCTCTGCTTCATTTTGTAAGTGGTATATATTTCAAAAGGTCCTCAATAGATATTATTGTTACTTCACATTTAGTTGTAATGTTTTATTTCCAATATTCTTATGCAAACCCTTGCTTTGTCAAGCAATTAAACAACAAAACCAATACAAACTGTTCACCACCAGTTTAATAGTATCTAACTGTATATTTTAATAATAAGGCACTGGTAAGAATGTGATTTCACTCTATGTTATATTGTCTCCTTTGATAAATTCGTTTCACATCTGCATTTTCATTTGTGATGTATGTTTTGAGGATATACTGCTGATCTCACTCTCTGTGGTTATTTTTCTCAACCTCAGGAAGAAAAATCATGAGTGACTTCCTACTTCTCAGGGATGACACTGCAGGAAAAACATGTTTATGAGCTCATTTTTCAGAAATCCAAATCAAAATATTAGATGCATCCTAAAGCACCGAGATGACCTATGATCACACTCATCATTCCCTAGTTTCCACCAGGTTAGTTCCATGCTGATTTTAGAGAACAGAGAAATAGTGGTTCCAAAAGAGTAATTTAATTAAGAAAGGGTATATATATATATATATATATATATATATATATATATATATATATATATATATAAACTGATTCCCTTTCCAGTATAGCAGAAACTAACACAACATTGTAAAGTAATTACACTCTAATAAAAATTAATAAGGTGTAATAACCTCATTGAAAAATGAGGAAAAATAAAAACAAGCAATTCTTCAAGATGTATGTATGGCTAATAAGCCTTGGAAATCAGCTCAACATCTTTACCCATTAGACAATTGCTAATCAAAACTATAGTGAGATACCACAATGACTAGAATGTCTAAAATAAAAGACAGACAATAAGAAGAGATGTTGGACCCCCCCACACAGTACTGCTGTTATTGCAAGGGGTATGACTACTTTGTAAAACAGTCTGGCTGTTCCCCTCAAAGTTAAACATGTAAAGTTACCAGATGAACCAGCAATTCCACTCCTATATGCCTAAGAGGATTGAAAACATTTGCATTAACAAAGCTTATACATGAATATTTATAGGATTACAGTTGTACCCCCTTATCTGTGGTTTCACTTTCTGCAGTTTCAGTTACATGTGGTCAGTTGTAATATATATATATATTACAGTGGAAATATATATATTTATATATATGTATATACAAATTTGTCATATACATATAATTTATCATATATATATATATAATTATATATATATATATATGTATATGTATATATATATATATCCGTGGAAATTTCCAGAAGTGAATATTTCATAGAGGGAGGAGTTCAAGGTGTCAGAGTAAAAGGGCATAGATGTTACCTTCCCACATTCACACATCAAATATACTTAATGCATCTATATGTGAAACTTATAACTAACTGGAAACTGGCAGAAAGACTCTTATACAACCAAGGTTGTAAGAAAAATATATTCGTGGTCATGTAGGAAGAGAGATCATGTGATCAGGTTGTGACCTGTGCTGCTGCTGCTGCTAAGTCACTTCAGTCATGTCTGACTCCGTGTGACTCCATGTACTGCAGCCTACCAGGCTCCTCGTCCACGGGATTTTCAGGGCAAGAGTACTGGAGTGGGTTTCCGTTGCCTTCTCCGGTGACCTGTGCACTTGTGAGAGAACTCGGAGAGAAAGAGGGTTGCACTTGTGGACGCTTGCCTGGTTTGGCCCCACAGATGTGATGCCCAAGCCCTGGGGTCCTACTTCACTGAGGCAAACTTTCTTAACTGATTGGAGGACCACTGGGACAGACAGAACAGCTGTGGGAAGCCTGTACTCCACACATAAAAAGCACATTGCAGTGGTCTGTTCTAGGGGCTGGTTGATTTTCCACAACCTGCTCACTGCATGCTCCAGCCTAAACTGAGCAAGCACTTTGGTCTTGCTCATCCCACACCACAGTGTGGCACTGGATCTGTGACACCCCTGACTGTGAAAAAGACTCAAAAGTAGGATATAGAGATGACCAAGTCCTGGGATGGGGCTTGCATGGAGTGGTAGCAGCCATTGTTGGTGCTACTCAAAGGGTGCCTCAGAAGCTGCCCAGATATCTGATAGTAATTGTTCCACCATAGATCACATCACAATACATACCAGAAGTCCACATGGACCCCTGAAAATCTTGCAGAACAATTGCACAACAATGTAGGGGTGGCAGAGGTTAGGGACACTTATAGACACTGAGAGACAAAAGGGACTTGCACGCCAGACTGTGTCTGAGTGGAAACACTGGTACCTACACAGGCAACACATTAGACATTCGTCTGTGCACAGGCCCCAGATACATCAGCATTTCAATCCTCTGGGGCAAGGGTCACAGTACAGGGAGAAGGAAAAATACACACTTAAAGGAAGCAGAGTCAGCTTGAGCCTGACCCTCTGGGCTTCTGCTCCAGCAAAATGGAATCAGACCCTGTCCCTGACAGGGCAATGACAGCCACCTAAAAGAGAAGTCCCTCTTCACACCCAGTGCCAATTGGAGCCCATTGATATTCACCCCTACCCCCTATCAAGGTAAGGGCTGTCAGGACAGTTTCAAAGATGTCACGTGCAACCATATCAAATCTAGCACCACCACCCCCAACATATATTGGACACAGTTTCCATAGTGATGCATACTTATAAGAACACGCCTTCAAGACCGAAATAGGTCTCAACTAAATTGATAGAGGCAGAGAAAATGAAACCAAATGAAAAGACAAAGTAACTACTGTCAGTTGAAGTAGCAAGACAAAATCCCTGAAAAAAAAAAAAAACATGAAACAGAAATGAACAATTTACCAAATAAACAATCCTAAACATTGGCAATAAAAATGCTAATTCAATCAGGGAAAAGAGTAAATGTAAACAGTAACATTTTAAGAAACATAAAATATCTGTTTAGTTCTTTGGCCCATTTTTTGATTGGGTCATTTATTTTTCTGGAATTGAGCTGCAGGAGTTGCTTGTATATTTTTGAGATTAATCCTTTGTCTGTTTCTTCATTTGCTATTATTTCCTCCCAATCTGAGGGCTGTCTTTTCACCTTACTTATAGTTTCCTTTGTAGTGCAAAAGCTTTTAAGTTTCATTAGGTCCCATTTGTTTAGTTTTGCTTTTATTTCCAATATTCTGGGAGGTGGGGTCATAGAGGATCTTGCTTTGATTTATGTCGGAGAGTGTTTCTCCAAAGAAGACATACAGATGGCTAACAAACACATGAAAAGATGCTCAACATCACTCATTATTAGAGAAATGCAAATCAAAACCACAATGAAGTACCATTACACGCCAGTCAGGATGGCTGCTATCCAAAAGTCTACAAGCATTAAATGCTGGAGAGGGTGTGGAGGAAAGGGAACCCTCTTACACTGTTGGTGGGAATGCAAACTAGTACAGCCGCTATGGAAAACAGTGTGGAGATTCCTTAAAAAACTGGAAATAGAACTGCCATATGACCCAGCAATCCCACTTCTGGGCATACACACTGAGGAAACCAGATCTGAAAGAGACACGTGCACCCCAATGTTCATCGCAGCACTGTTTATAATAGCCAGGACATGGAAGCAACCTAGATGCCCATCAGCAGATGAATGGATAAGGAAGCTGTGGTACATATACACCATGGAATATTACTCAGCCATTAAAAAGAATTCATTTGAACCAGTCCTAATGAGATGGATGAAGCTGGAGCCCATTATACAGAGTGAAGTAAGCCAGAAAGATAAAGAACATTACAGCATACTGACACATGTATACGGAATTTAGAAAGGTGATAACGATAACCCTATATGCAGAACAGAAAAAGAGACACAGAAATACAGAACAGACTTTTGAACTTTGTGGGAGAATGTGAGGGTGGGATATTTCAAAAGAACAGCATGTATACTATCTATGATGAAACAGATCACCAGCCCAGGTGGGATGCATGAGACAAGTGCTCGGGCCTGGTGCACTGGGAAGACCCAGAGGAATCGGGTGGAGAGGGAGGTGGGAGGGGGGATCGGGATTGGGAATACATGTAAATCCATGGCTGATTCATATCAATGTATGACAAAACCCACTGGAAAAAAATAATAATAATAATAAAAAAAAAGAAAAAAGAAAAAAAAAAAAGCTGGATAAAGACAAAAAAAAAAAAAAAAGAAACATAAAATAAATCCAAATGGAAATAAGGAATTCAATAGTTGAAATATATATTAAAAACAAACAAACACCTCACTAGAAGAAAAAAAGGCAAAGCAGGATAATACAGAATACTACATGAAGTATCTGGAAGTTTGTATGGTAAATGCCATCCAATAAGAACAGCAGAAAGAAGATAATTTAACACAAAAGAAAATTGAAAGATATCTGAGATAGCATTACATGTACTAACATTCACATTATAGGGTCCAAAAAAAGAAAGAAGAGAAATAGAAGGGAACCAAATATGTATTTGAGCAAATTGTGACTGAAAATTTCTCAAACTTAAAGAAGGAAACAGATATAGGAAGCACATATAGTCCCAAATAAAGTGAACCTAAAGAGATCCACATCAAGATATATCACAATTAAAATGGCAAAGATCGAAAAGAATATTCTAACAGCAGCAAGAGAAAAGCAAAGAGTCATATACAAGAGAATTCCCATAAGGTTATCAGCTGATTTTTCTGCTGAAAGTTTGAAGGACAGAAGGGAGTTGCACATCACATTCAAAGTGCTGAAAGGGAAAACCTCCAAATCTAATATGCACTATCTAACAATATTATCAATTAGAATAGATGGAGAAGTAAAGAAATTCTCAGAAAAGCAAAACCAAAGAGTTAGGGAGTACTAAAAAAAAAAAAAAAAAAGAAAAGAAAAGTTGAAGGGACTTATCTAAATGGAAATGAAATAAGCATCTATTATAAAGGAAAAATCTCACTAGTAAAAGACAAATATAGTGGAAGAACTGGGTATCAAACATATATCTAGATCAATACATAAATTACAAGATAAAAAACTGTAAAAGCAAAAAAAAAAAAAAACCTGTTAAAGCAACTGTAAGAAATAGTTAAGAAACAAACATGAAGAAGTAGCTTTAAAAAAAAAAAAAAAAACATAGAAAGAGAGAGCAAAAAATGTAGAACTTTTAGAATGGATTTTAACTTAAATGACTGCCAATTAAAAATATGTAGATATAACTAAAGGTCAACATATGTGAACTCCATGGTAACCACAAACTGAAAATCTAAAATAGATACACAAAAATTGCAATGAAAGGAATTCAAGTATACTAATAAAGAAAATCATCAAACTACAAGGGAGAAAAGCAGAAAGAATAAATTAATAGATAAGAACTATAAAAGTATCTGAAATCAAGGAATAAAATGGTAAATGTGCATATCTATCAGTCATTACTTTAATTATCACAGATTTAACGGGCCATTTAAAAGAAAAAAGTGGCAAATTGTATTAAAAAAAGAAGACTCTTAAAGAAGCTGGATGAAGCTAAAATTGGAATCAAGATTGTCATGAGAAATATCAATAACATCACATATGTAGATGATAGCACCCTAATTGCAGAAAACAAAGAGAAACTAAAGAGCTTCTTGATGACATGAAAGAGGTGAGAGAAAAAAGTTGGATTAAAACTCAGCATTCAAAAAACTAAAATCATGACATCTGGTCCCATTACTTCATGGAAAATAGATGGGGAAACAATTGTAGACTTTTTTTTATCTTGGGCTCCAAAATCACTGCTGATGGGGACTCAGCCATGAATTTAAAAGAAATTTGCTCCATAGAAGAAAAACTATGACAAACCTAGACAGCATATTAACGAAAGAAAGAAAAACCACTAGACCACTCAGATATGACCTAAATCAAATCCCTTATGACTATACAGTGGAAGCGAGAAATAGATTTAAGGGGCAAGATCTGATAGACAGAGAGCCTGATGAACTATAGACAGAGGTTCGTGACATTGTACAGGAGGGATCATTTCATGCAAAATGGGCTCAATAAAGGACAGAAATGGTATGGACCTAACAGAAGCAGAAGATATTAAGAAGAGGTGGCAAGAATACAAAGAAGAACTGTACAAAAAAGATCTTCATAGGCCAGATAACCACAATGGTGTGATCACTCACCTAGAACCAGACATCCTGGAATGTGAAGTCAAGTGGGCCTTAGAAAGCATCACTACGAACAAAGCTAGTGGATGTGATGAAATTCCAGTTGAGCTATTTCAAATCCTGAAAGACGATGTTGTGAAAGTACTGTACTCAATATGCCAACAAATTTGGAAAACTCAGCAGTGGCCACAGGACTGGAAAAGGTCAGTTTTCATTCCAGTCCCTAAGAAAGGCAATACCAAAGAATGCTCAAACTACTGTACAATTGCACTCATCTCACAAGTGAGTAAGGTAGTGCTCAAAATTCTCCAAGCCAGGCTTCAGCAATACGTGAACCGAGAACTTCCAGATGCTCAAGCTGGTTTTAGAGAAGGCAGAGTAGCCAGAGTTCAAATTGCCAATATCCACTGTATTATTGAAAAAGCAAAAGAATTCCAGAAAAACATCTACTTCTGCTTTATTGACTATGCCAAAGCCTTTGACTGTGTGGATCACAATAAACTGTGGAAAATTCTGAAGGAGATGGGAATACCAGACCACCTGACATGCCTCTTGAGAAGCCTGTATGCAGGTCAGGAAGCAACAGTTAGAACTGGATATGGAACAACAGACTGGTTCAAATAGGAAAAGGAGTATGTCAAGGCTGTATATTGCCACCCTGCTTATTTAACATATATGTAGAGTACATCATGAGAAACGCTGGGCTGGCAGAAGCACAAACTGGGATCAAGATTGCCAGGAGAAATATCAATAACCTCAGATATGCAGATGACACCACCCTTATGGCAGAAAGTGAAGAGGAACTAAAAAGCCTCTTGATGAAAGTAAAAGAGGAGAGTGAAAAACTTGGCTTAAAGCTTAATATTCACAAAACCAAGATCATGGCATCTGGTCCCATCACCTCATGGAAAATAGATGGGGAGACAGTGGAAACAGTGTCAGACTTTATTTCTTTGGGCTCCAAAATCACTGCAGATGGTGATTGCATCCATGAAATTAAAAGATGCTTACTCTTTGGAAGGAAATTTATGACTAACATAGACAGCATATTAAAAAGCAGAGACATTACTTTGCCAACAAAGGTCCATCTGGTCAAGGCTATGGTTTTTCCAGTGGTCATGTATGGATGTGAGTTTTGGACTGCGAAGAAAGCTGAACACCGAAAAATTGATGCTTTTGAACTATGGTGTTGGAGAAAACTCTTGAAAGTCCCTTGGACTGCAAGGAGATCCAACCAGTCCATCCTAAAGGAGATAAGTCCTGGGTGTTCATTGGAAGAACTGATGTTGAAGCTGTAATTCCAATACTTTGGCCACCTCATGCGTAGAGTTGACTCGTTGGAAAATACCCTGATGCTGGGAGGGACTGGGGGCAGGAGGAGAAGGGGACGACAGAGGATGAGATGGCTGGATGGCCTCACTGACTCGATGGGCATGATTTTGAGTAAACTCTGCGAGATTGTAATGGACAGGGAGGCCTGGCGTGCTGCGATTCATGGGGTCGCAAAGAGTCGGACACGACTGAGCGACTGAACTGAACTGAACTGAGACAACATATTAAAAGGCAGAGAAATCACTTTGCCAACAAAGGTCCATTAGTCAAAACTATGGTTTTTCCAGTAGTCATGTAGGGATATGAAAGTTAGACCATAAAGAAGACTGAGTGCCAAAGAACTGATGCTTTTGAACTGTGGTGCTGGAGAAGACTTGAGAATCCTTGAGTGATCAAACCAGTCAATCCTAAAGGAAGTCAACCCTGAATATTCATTGGAAGGACTGATGCTGAAGTTGAAACTCCAGTGCTTTGGTCACCTGATATGAAGAGCTGACTCATTGGAAAAAAAAGATACCTCAAGACTGTGAGAGTTTTTTCCCAGACCCTTTACTGTAGTATACATCCTGGGATGACATCAGCACAAAATTAACCTTAAGGAACATATTGACCCAGAGCACAAGGCTGTGGAAATTTTACCCAGACCTTCTCCCATAACATACATCCAAAACTGGAAAAAAAAAAAAAGGCATGTCCTTGAACAAGAGATACTACTTCCCTAGAGGCCTTCTTGTCTAAGGTAGAAGGATGTGAAAAAGAATGTTTACCTCCTCCTTAAAGGAACGTTATGTTTGAACTCCTTATCAACTTGCCTAAGTTAACTCTCTCATTCCCCTCTTTTTCTTTTAGGATAATATTGTTGCTGAGGGGAGAGGATTGGAGAAATCTGTCAACAACTGCTTCCTGCGGGTGAGGGGTGCTGACCCTAAGTTGTTGAAGCAACATATTCTAACTCTTTTCTTTATGGTTTCTGATCCAAGGGTCCCAAGTAATAGCTAGAGGAGACAGTAGAAATTGTAGGAACAAGAACAATTATTTGTAATTTAAATGTTTTCAGATGGTTAGAAACAAATCTTGTTACACATTTACAGATGTAAGGAGCAAACAGCAAAAACAGAATGAGTGCAATTATTATAGTCAATATAGTTTTTCACCAAAGATAACTTGAAAACCATGATTGTATCTGTGACCAGAGTGGAACATCAGGGGAGTCCATTTTGAAGAGGGAAACCATTGCATCCTTTAGAAAGAACAAACTAGACAAGTAGATTAAAAGGTAGAGACCAAAAATCAGTAAAATAATTATTGCAATCAACACTCCAAGCAAGAGTAAGGATCAGGTTACATTTTTTAGTAACCTTGATTCTGGTCTAGATAGAGTCAACATTTGGACTGCCCTATTTATAAGAATGGAGCCATTTGGGGTGTTCACATACATTTTGAATGTAGGTATAACAAATCCAGTTAGAAATTGAAAGAGTGACAACCTGAACTTTAACAGACAAAATAAATCTTACCATTTCTTTTTAGATGAATGAGTCTGAACTCCTATGTAGACAGCTGTTTTAGGGAGATTTATAGCCAGGTAGCCAGTTGTCTAAGTTTGTCCAAAGTAGTATTTAGCCTCTTATTGTGGTATTAACATATAAGACAAAGTAGTTGTCACCATTAACAATTTTAGCGTTTTTCTAGGTATGAGAAGATGCAAGGATTTGCGCTCAAGAATATTTTTACCTGAAAATAACTATCCAAAGGCCTGTTTTGTCCATTTTTTTCAGAGCACAGAGTGAGTGTCTAATTTCTGGTTTTACTCTGAACTCCTTTCAGGGGATGTTGAAGGTCAGCAGCTGTAGTGTCCATGAGTTAATCTTTGTAGAGGCAGACCACAACTGCCAGTTACCAGAGCAGGGCCCTTTTATGGCCATGAGTTTGATAATGGTTTAAGGGGCATTTCATGAACATCTTGTCCCACAGTGCTGGGAAGGCTCATTCCCAGGTCTGTTGAAGATTTCACTGATAGGCCACTCAATATGCTGTTACTGGACACTTAATGTGCTGTTATTGGACACTCAATGTGCTGTTACCCTGTGAGTAGCAAAATCTCTGGACTGCACCTCTGTCATAGTCTCTTGGTCCAGGAAAATATTCCCTCGTTGCTTCTTCTCTTATACAGAGTCACGCCATCATAATAATGGATTTCATATGGAACTGTGCACCATTATTAAATCAGTGACTCAGTCACACACTTGATATTGTAAGGGACAACACTTCTTGAAGCAGGCAATATAGAAAACAATATAGTTAGCAGTAATTGTAAAATCATAAGTAAGAACTTTGTCAAGAATTTCCATTAAGTGTAGCCCAGTGACATCTCCATGCCATCTGACTTAGTTTGTTATATGACTATAGCCTGCTGTTAATTTCCTGGTCCTGAAGCATCTGATTTTTATTCAAAGACTAGTTACTGAGATAAGCTTTAAAAATGAACTGAGTGTCCTTTTTAATAATCTAATTAAATCTCTTAGCAATGTAACATAACCACAAAGGACTATCTCAGAAGTGAGTCTTAGTAAATACAGACCTTAATTAACAAAACTAGAACTTAATATTCAGTGTTGTGAGAATTTTGCCCAGACTCTTTCCCATAACATATATCCTAGGATGACATCAGCACAAGATTAGCCAGAAAGAATAGGTTAACCCAGAGCTTAAGACTGTGGAAGTTTTACCCAGACCTTCCCCCATAACATACATACAAAGCTGATAAAAAAAAAAAAAAGGCATGCCCTTAAACAAGAGATACTACTGCCTACGAGGCCTACACATCTAAGGCAAAAGAATGTTCACCTCCTACTTAAAAGGGCTTTAGGCCTGGACTCCTTATCCACATGCCTATGTTAACTTTCAGTATGGATGTGAGAGTTGGACCATAAAGAAGGCTGAGCACCAAAGAATTGATGCTTTTGAACTGTGGTGTTGGAGAAGACTCTTGAGAGTCCTTTGGACTGCAAGAAGATCAACCCAGTCAATCCTAAAGGAAATCAATCATGAATATTCATTGGAAGGACTGATGCTGAAGCTTCAATACTTTGGCTACCTGATATGAAGAACTGACTCATTAGAAAAGACCCTGATGCTGAGAAAGATTGAAGGCAGGAGGAGAAGGGGAAAACAGAGGGTGCAATGGTTGGATGGCATCATTAATTCCATGGACATGAGTTTGAGGAAGCTCTAGGAAATGGTGATAGAGAGGGAAGCTTGGCGTGCTGTTGTCCATGGGGTGGCAAAGAGTAAGACATGACTGAGCAACTGAACAACAACATATAGAATAGTATAGTAAATGTCCTTAATAAGAAATTTTATAGAGCCAGAAAATACATTAGAGATTGCCCAGGAATGGGAAAGAGAAGAAATAGGGGGTGACTGTTCATTTTTTAGGGTTTACATGATGTAAATATTCTAAGATTTGATCACAGTGATGGTTGAACAGCTCTGTAAATATACTAAACACCACTGAATAGTATATTTTTGAAAGAGGTGATTTTATAGTATGTGAATTATATCTCAATAAAGTTGTTATTAAAAAATAATGTAT
Source organism: Dama dama (assembly GCF_033118175.1). Taxonomy (NCBI): domain Eukaryota; kingdom Metazoa; phylum Chordata; class Mammalia; order Artiodactyla; family Cervidae; genus Dama; species Dama dama. The sequence continues at coordinate 76,036,243 of NC_083714.1, forward strand.
AGTATGTCATAGGTGTGAGAGTTGGGCCATAAAGAAGGCTGAGGGCCGAAGTTCAATGCTTTTGAACTATGGGGTTGGAGAAGATTTTTTAGAGTCCTTAGGACTGCAAGGAGATCAATCCAGTCAATCGTAAAGGAAATTCATCCTGAATATTCATTGGAGGGCCTAATGATGAAGCTCCAGTACTTTGGCCACCTGACGCAAAGAGCTGAGTCATTGGAAAAGACCCTGATGCTGGAAAAGATTGAAGGAAGGAGGAGAAGGGGATGACAGAGGACGAGATGGTTGGATGGCATTACCAACTCAATGGCCATGAATTTGAGCAAGCTCCGGGAGATGGTGAAGAACAGGGAAACCTGGCATACTGCAGTCCATGGGGTCACACAGAATCAGACATGACTGAGATGAAATAACAACAACAGGTCATAGATGATCTTCCTTAATCAATGCTGGAAGCTTGCAATCAGATGATAAATAACCACAGATATTGTGGAAAGGATTATTGCTAAATTGAATGGTGGTTTTACTATAGTACTCTAATTGATATTTAAGTTTTAGGATATAGGGTCTTATGATTCTAAGAAGAAAAAATATTACTCAAAAACAATGGTGGTGGTTAATGATAATTTTCACAAATGACTGAAAATATTGTATTTGAAATAAATCTTATTTTGAATAACTTCTCTACAACCATAGTTCAAAAACATCTGTCACTATATGGCATCAAAATCAACAGAAAGAGGGATTATTAAAATAGATATTTGGAGCTACCTATCTCAGGTCTTTGATTTCATTAGGTGTGGGGAAAGTTCAATGATATGTATTTTCAAAAGTCCGTTAAGTGGTTCTTATGCATAGTTGGGTCTGAGTAGCATTATTTTAAAATACTGAGTATTTTTTTTTTAATTTGTTCATGATTGTGTATGTTCAGAATTGGTGAATTATGCATTACCATTTAGTATTCCTTTGGTAATAAGACTGTCAAATACTAAATAGCTGTTATGCTTTAAATCTGTAACCCTTGACAAAAATAAGCAATACTTTCAACTTATGACAAAGGTCCCAAATAACTGCTATGTTACTAAATTCAGGTAGGGTGAATGACTCCATTTTGAAAGATAACCAGGTGCTTTCTGACTCCTTTGAAACATTTTAAAAAGAAACAGTAGGCTTTTGAATTTGGGAAATTCCAAAATCAAAGTTTACACTTTCAGATTTTATTATCTCTATACATGTGCTTAGAATAAATTTGTATTCTTTGTCTCAAAACTTGTACTGTCCTTAATGTTAAAATAGTGAGTACTCAGATTAAGCTTGTCAGTGCCACTTTTCAGAAACTTATAATAGTAACAGCTCTGGCAGCCATACAAAATATTAAAAGACAATATAATAAGATCTGACTGAAATGTTGGAGGTGAAGATTTACATTTCATATGTCATAAGGTTTCAAGTGTATCTTATTGTGGGGAAAGAGCCAATCAGCCCAGATGGGCTGTTCAGGCTCTCATCCCATGCTTTGTAGATAGTGACTATGTAACAGCTGAGATCATTTATAGCACTGCACATGTGTGTCATGAGGCACTTATTTGGTCACGAGCTACTTTGTGCTATAGGAATATATGAGCTCCACCCATAATAAGTGACAGCATTAGTTCAGCCATGAGAGGAGAGACAATTGCGTGTCTTCTACTTTGGCTGCTGAATAGAGAATACTGTTATGGCTACTGTGCCAGCCAGGAGAGAGGTTGTGTTGTGTCAGGTTATGCTATGGCTCTTTCCAGTAGAGAATGAATGTGTCTGCAGTTCCCATGGCCCTTTAAATCTCCTTCCAGCGTCTTAGCTTGCACCTTGCCTACCCTGGGTTCAGCGAACAGTGTGGACAGTGTGAACAGTGAGACAATTAGTGTCCACTAACAGGATTAGTGACACAATTGGTGTAGTTGGCAGGATATCGAGCAGGTAGAGGAGCCTGAGTCTCCACAAAAGAAGAGCCAGCAGGATACCCAGCAGGAAGAAGAACCTAAGGCTCCAATGAATGGAGGGTGCCACTGGCCACCACATAGTACGTGGTACACTGTGGCTGTGATCTTCTTGGTGTCAGCTCTGGTGGAAGACTGGAAAGCACTGGACAGGTCACTGGACTGCATTGAAAAGGCATAAAGGCTTTATGGGCAGTGAGTTTCCATTTGCCAAGCAAGGCAGCATGGACTGCCATTGGCAACATGTGGTAGATTTTCTTGACTGCCCTGCAGGGAAATATGGATAGTGCTCTCCATGATACTTCTTGAAAGTTTTATCTACCTACTTAATTCCATTTCTTCACCTCTGACCCCTAACTATCTACTGTTTGGATTCTGTCTCAATCCCTCCACCTAAGTGGCTGTTACTAACTATGTATACCTTACCAGCATACATTTGAGGACAATGAATAATATATTAAGAAAAAATGGGGGATACAATCTAAATGTTCACAAAGATGGGGAAATATATGTATCTCCAGTATCTAACACAGTGTTAATAGGACATTGCACATAATATTTTTTGAGTTAATGACTTTGAACTAAATGTTATGCTTATTTCCTAAAGTGTTCAAGGTCTTTTTGATTCAAGTGTTCTGAAATTTTATGGTTATAGTTCTTTGTAAAACTATCATCATTCATTGTGCTGATTATTCAGTAAGTCTTCATCCTGAAATTTAAGTTTTTCATTGAGTTCTGGGGAATTTTCCTCCAGTAGTTTCTTTGATAATTTCCAACCCTTTATTTTCCTTGTTCTATCTTCCTGGAATTGCTTTATTTTCTCAACTGTTGATCCTTACACAATAGACTTATATTTCTTGAATTTCCTTTTGTATGTGATACCTCTTTGTTATTTGGACTTACAATTTGATTTTATGATTTTTACATATAATTTGGTGATTGCATAAAATATTTCACTGTTGGAAACAGAACTCTGTAATATTACTGTATTTTGTTCATTCACAGAATTTCTGTTGAAAAAAATATTAGGAAACATATTTAAAAATAAAACAACTAATAAAATAATGCACAAGTGCCCCAGAATGTGAAAAATCCTAGTTTAAAATTTCTATTTATATGCAACAAGATTTTTTAATTATACAGGAGAAACTGTAAAAGTTGAGTGATGGTATGGTATTGCATATGATTTGGGACTATTTATAAGGGTAAAAAGGCATAAATTATATTTTAAAAGTGGTCAACATTGGACATATGCTGTAAATAAACAGAAAAATAAGAAATCTAACCCTTCATATCCAAGTGCCAATGATTTTACTAACGAGCAGCTGGTAAGTTCCACAGGCTAATTGATTTATATTTCAAAAAGTTAGGCATTAGCCATAGACAATAATATTAAGTACATTTAATGGAAATGCAATTTTTTGTCATTGTAATATAATACTGGCAGTTGAAGGGGAGGAAATCTAGTGCGTCTTTTTCTTCCAAAGATGTTGTGTTAAATTTTAACTCAAGATGCCCCTCTGCTGGAATATTGGAATATTGGATTATTCTTTTCATAGGCATGTTCAGATTTCTAATATGAATTATCTAAAACATTTCTGCTGGTTTCTAACAAAATATCCATAACATGTTACTGTTGATTTGTTTTAAGGAAAAAGAACAAAGATGCATAAATCTGTGTATCTGTAAATTATTTGGAGAATTTCTCCTAAAACAACCTATGACAAACCTTTTTGCAAGTAAAAATCCAAGCTCTATCTCAGTCCCCTTCATATTCAACAGATAATTTTCCTTTTGATACAGCATGATTGATGTGAGCTCCCTTTGTTGTTGTTGTCCGACAATTAAGTCGTGTCCAACTCTTTGTGACTCTATGGACTGCAGCATACCAGGATTACCTGTTCTTCAGTATCTCCCAGAGTTTGCTCAAATTCATGTCCATTGAGTCAGTGATGTTATCTAACCATCTCATTCCCTGTCGCTAACTTCTCCTCTTGCTCTCAGTGGTTCCCAGCTTTGGGGCCTTTTCCAATGAGTTGGCTCTTCACATCAGGTTACCAAAGTATTGGAGCTTCAGTTTCAGCGTTAGTCCTCCCAATGAATATTCAGGATTGATTTCATTTAGGATTGACTGGTTTGTTCTCGATATGCAAGGGACCCTCAAGAGACTACTCCATCAACAGAATTCAAAAACCATCCATTATTTGGCACTCAGCCTTATTTGTGGCCCAACTCTCACATCGATACATGACTGCTAGAAAAACCATAGCTTTGACTATACAGACCTTTGTCAGGAAATTAATATCTCTTCTTTTTAAAACACTGTCTAGGTTTGTCCTAGCTTTACTTCCAAGGGGAAAATGTGTTTTAATTTCATGGCTGCAGTCAACTTCTTTAAGAAAATATTCTTAGAGCCCACGAAAATAAAGTCTGCCACTGTTTCTACTTCTCCACCCCACTCCCCTCCCCCCACTATTTGCCACAAAGTGATGGGACCAGATGCCATGACCTTAGTTTTTAGAATGTTGAGTTTAAGTCAGCTGTTTCAGGCTCATCTTTCAACCTCATCAAGAAGCTCTTGAGTTCCTCTCCACTTTACTTTCTACCCTTAGAGTGGTATCATCTGCATATCTGAAGTTGTTGATATTTCTCCTGGCAATCTTTAGTTCTTCTTTAAAAAAATAATTAATTTTGTAATTGGATGTTAATTACTTTACAATATTGCTGTGGTTTTTTCATACATTGACATGAATCAGCCATGGGTTTACATGAGTCACCCCATCCTGAGCCCCTTCCACCTCCCTCCCCACCCCATCCCATCCCTTTGGGTTGTTATAAGCACTAACTTTGAGTGCCTTGCTTTATACATCGAACTTGCACTGGTCATCTATGTTGCATATGGTAATATACATGCTTCAATGCTATTCTCTCAAGTCATCCCAACCTTGCCTTCTCCCACACAGTCCAAAAGTTTGTTCTTTACATCTGTGTCTCTTTCACTGTCTTGAATATAAGGTCACTGTTACCATCATTGTAAATTCTGTATATATGTATTAATATACTGTATTGGTGTTTCTCTTTCTGACTTACTTCACCCTGTATAATAGGCTCCAGTTCATCCACCTCATTAGAACTGACTCAAAAGCATTCTTTTTTATAGCTGAATAATATTCCATTGTATATATGGACCACAGCTTTCTTATCCATTCATCTTCTAATGCACATCTAGTTTTCTTCCAAGTCCTAGCTATTATAAACAGTGCTGCAATGAACATTGGGATACATGTATCTCTTTCAATTGCAGTTCTATTTCCAATTTTTTTATGGAACCTCCATACCATTCTCCATAGTGGCTGAACTAGTTTTCATTCCCACCAGTGGTGTAAGAAGGTTCCCTTTCTTCCACACCCTTTTCAGCATTTATTGTTGGTAGATTTTTTAATGGCAGCCATTCTAATTGGTTAGAGATGACACCTCATTGTGATTTTGATTTACATTTCTCTAATAATGAGTGACATTCCATGTGTTTGTTAGCCATCTGTATGTCTTCATTGGAGAAATGTCTGTTTAGATCCTCTGCTCAATTTTTGACTGGGTCATTTATTTTTCTCTTATTGAACTGCATGAGCTGCTTGAATATTATGGAGATTAATTCTATGTCACTTGTTTAATTTGCTATTATTTTCTCCCAATCTGAAGGCTGCCTTTTCAACACGCTTATAGTTGCTTTCATTGTGCCAAAGCTTTAAGTTTAACTAGGCTCCATTTGTTTATTTTTGCTTTAATTTCCCTTACTCTAGGAAGTGGATTATAGAGGATCTTGCTGTGATTTATGTCAGAGGGTGTTCTGCCTATGTTTTCCTAAGAGTTTTATAGTTTTTGGTCTTACATTTAGATCTTTGTGTTGGTGTGTGGTTTTAGAAAGTGTGCTAGTTTCATTCTTTTACACGTGGTTGACCAGTTTTCCCAGCCTCATTTTTTTTTTCCAGCCTCATTTTTTAAATAGATTGTCTTTTCTCCATTGTATATTTTTGCCCCTTTGTCAAATATGAAGGGTCCATAGGTGAGAGGATTTATCTCTGGACTTTTCTATTTTGTTCCATTGATCTATATTTCTGTCTTCATGCTAGTACAATACTGTCTTGATGACCATAGCTTTGTAGTGTAGTTTGAAGTCAAGCAGGTTGATTCTTCTGGTTCCATTTTTCTTTCTCAAGATTGCTTTGGCTATTCAAGGTGTTCTGTGTTTCCACACAATCTTTGAAATTCTTTGTTCTAGTTCTGTGAAAAATGCCATTAGTAGCATGATAGGGATTGCACTGAGTCTATAAACATGGTATATTTCTCCATCTATTTGTGTCATTTTTGATTCATTTCATAAGTGTTTTGCAGTTTTCTATATATAGGTCTTTTGTTTCTTTAGGTGCATTTATTTCTAAGTATTATATTCTTTCATTGCAATGGTGAATGAGATTGTTTCCTTAATTTATCTTTCTGTTTCCTCATTGTAATTGTATGAGAATGCAAGGGATTTCTGTGTATTAACTTTATATCCTGAAACTTTACTATATTCATTGATTAGTTCTAGTAAGTTTCTGGTGGTGTCCCTAGGGTTCTATATGTAGAGGATCATGTCATCTGCAAACAGTGAAAGTATTACTTCTTTTCCAATCTGGATTCCTTTTACTTCTTTTTCTTGTCTGGTTGCTGTGGCTTGAACTTACAAAACTACGTTGAATAGTGATAGTGAGAGTGGGCATCCTTGTCTTGTTCCTGATTTTCCAGGAAATGCTTTCAATTTTTCACCTTTAAAGATAATGCTTGCTGTGGGTTTGTTGTATATGACTTTTATTATGTTGAGATATGTTTCTCCATGCCTGCTTTCTAGAGAAGTTTTTTTTTTTTTTAATCATAAATGGGTGTTGAATTTTGTCAAAGGCTTTCTCTACATCTATTGAGATAATCAAATAGATTTGATCTTTCAGATTGTTAATATGGAGTATCCCATTGATGGCTTTGCAAATATTGAAGAACACTTGGATCCCTGGGATAAAGCTCACTTGGGCATGGTGTAGGATCTTTTTAATATGTTATTGGATTCTGTTTGCCAGAATTTTGGTGAGGATTTTTGCATCTATGTACCTCTATGATATTGGCCTGTAGTTTTCTTCTTTTGTGGCATCTTTGTCTGGTTTGGTATTAGGGGGATGGTGGCCTCATAGAATAAGTTCAGGAGTTTACCTACCTCTACAATTCTCTGGAAGATTTTGAGTAGGATAGGTGTTAACTCTTTTCTAAATTTTTGATAGAATTCACCTGTGAAGCCATCCTGGGATTTTATTAGTTGGAAGACTTTTTATTACAATTTCAATTTCTCTGCTTGTGATTTGTCTGTTAGGATTATTTATTTCTTTCTGGTTATACTTTTCTAAAAATTTGTCGATTTCTTCCAATTTATTCATTTTATTGGCATATGGTTTCGATAGTGGTCTCTTATTATCCTTTGTATTTCTGTGTTGTCTGTTGTGATTTCTCCATTTTCCTTTCTAATTTATTAATTTGATTCTTTTCCCTTTTTCTTGATGAGTCTGGCTAACAGTTTGTCTATTTTATTTCTTTTCTCAAAGAATAAGCTTTTAGTTTGGCTGATTTTTGCTATAGTCTCCTTCATTTCTTTTTCATTTTTTTCCATTCTGATTTTTATGATTTATTTCCTTCTATTAATTTTAGGGTTCATCTTTAATTCTTTTTCTAGTTGTTTTAGGTGTAAATTTAGATTGTTTATTTGATGTTTCTCTTGTTTTTTGAAGTAGGCTTGTATTGCTATGAATCTCCCTTTTAGAACTGCTTTTACTGAATCCCATCAGTTTTGGGTTGTCGTGTTTTCATTTTCACTTGTTTCTATGCATATTTTCATTTGATTTTTTATTTATTTGATGATGTGTTGGTTATTCAGAAGCATGTTGTTTAGCCTCATATGTTTGTATTTTTAATAGTTATTTCCCTGTAGTTGACATCTAATATAACCCATTGTGATTAGAAAAGATGCTTGAAAAGATGTCTTTTTTTTTTTTTTTTTTACTTTACCAACACTGGATTTATGGCCCATGATATGATCTTTCCTGGTGAATATTCTGTGTGCACATGAGCAAAAGGTGAAATTCATTGTTTTTGTGTGAAACGCTCTATAGATATCAATTAAGTCTTATTGGTCCATTGTTTAATTCAAAGCCTGTGTTTCTTTGCTAATTTTTTGATTGGTTGATCTATCTATATGTGTGAGTGGGGTATTAAAGTCCCACTATTATTGTGTTACTGTTAATTTCCCTTTCATACTTGTTAAAAATTGCCTTACATATTTAGGTGCTCCTGTGTTGGGTGCAAATATATTTATAATTGTTATGTCTTCTTTTTGGAATGATCCTATGATCATTATGTAGTGTTCTTCTTTGTCTCTAATCATGGTCTTTATTTCAAAGTCTATTTTATCTGCTATGAATATTGCTACTCCTGCTTTCTTTTGGTCTTCATTAACATAAAATATCTATTTCCAGCCCCTCACTTTCATATTGTATTTAACCCTAGCTTTGACGTGGGTCTCTTTTAGAGAGCATATATAGGGGTCATTTTTTTTTTATCCATTCGGCCAGTCTTTGTCTTTTCATTGGAGCATTTAATCCATTTATATTTAAGGTAATTATTGATAAGTATGATCCAATTTCCATTTACTTTGTTATTTTGGGTTTGTTTTTATAAGCCTTTTCTCTGTTCCCTGCCTAGAGAAGATCTTTTAGCACTTGCTGAAGAGTTGGTTTGGTGATAATGAATTCTCTTCTCTTTTGTTTGCCTGTTAAGCTTTTGATTTCTCCTTCATATCTGGATGAGATCCTTACTGGGTAGAGTAATCTTGGTTGTAGGATTTTCTCTTTCATCACTTTAAGTATGTCCTGCCATTTCCTTCTGACCTGAAGAGTTTCTATGGGATGATCAGCTGTTATCCTTATGGAGATCTCTTGGTGTGTTTTTGTTGCTTTTCTCTTGCTGCTTTTAATGTTTGATCTTTGTGTTTGATCTTTGTTCGTTTGATTCATATGTGTCTTGGGGTGATTTATCTTGTGTTTATCCTGTTTGGGACTCTGGGTTTCTTGAACTTGGCTTGCTATTTCATTCCCCATTTTAGGGAAAGTTTCAACTGTTATATCCTCAAGAATTTTCTCATGTCCTTTCTTTTTTGTCTTCTTCTTCTGGGACACCTATGATTTGAATATTGGAGCATTTAACATTGACCCATAGGTCTCTGAGTTTGTGCTCATTTTTAAATTCTTTTTTCTTCTTGGTTTCATTTATTTCCTTCATTCTATCTTCCACTTCACTTATTTTCTCTACTACCTCAGTTATTCTACTGTTGGTTCCCTCCAGAGTGCTTTTAATCTCAGTTATTGAATTGTTCATTATTGACTGACTGTTCTTTATTTCTTCTAGGTCCTTGTTAAACATGTTTGCAACTTCTCTATCCTTTTCTCTAGTCTATTTATCTGTAACTCCATTTTGTTTTCAAAATTTTGGATCATCTTTACTATCACAATTCTGAAACCTTTTTCAGGTAGACTCCCTATTTCCTCTTGTTTTATTTGGTTTGGTGGGTTTTTAATCATGTTCCTTCACCTGCTGAATACTTCTCTCCATTTTAATATTATTTAAATTGCTTTGTTTGGGGTGTCCTTTCTTCAGGCTGGAAGTTCATTGTTTCTCTTCATTGTGGAGGCTGCTCCCTGTGGGAGGGTTTGGACCATTGGCTTGTCAAGGTTTCCTGGATGTGGGAGCTTGCATCTTTGTTTTGGTGGGTGGAGCTGGATATCTTCTCTATGGAGTTCAGTGAAGAGTCCAGTAGTGCATTTTGGGGTATCTATGGATTTGGCATGGTTTTGTTCAGACAGTCTTTTAACACTCAGGGTTGTGTTCCTGCTTTTCTGGAGAATTAGTGTGGTATGTCTTACACTGGAAATTGTTGGCTCTTGGTTGGAGCTTGGATTCAGTATAGGTATGGAGACTTTTGGGTGAGCTCTTGTCTCTTAATGTTCCCTGGTGTGTGGAGTTCTCTAATGTTCTAAAGTTTGGAGTTAAGCCTTCTGCCTCTGGCTTTTGGTCCTTCTCTTACAGTAGCCTCAAGACTTCTCCATCCATACAGCATAGAAGATAAAATCCCTAGGTTAAAGGTGAAATAATTCTCCACAGCCAGGTTCACAGAGTTATATAGAGAAGAGAAGAAGCAGGAGGGAGATAAAGGTGACCAGGAAAAGAAAATGAGGAGTCAAAGGGGGAGAGAGCAATCTAGCCAGTAATCAATTATCTACATCTCTCCACAACCTGATATACCCAGAGAGATTCACAGGCTTAGTAGAGAAGAGAAGAGGGAGGAAAGAGACAGAGGTGACTTGGAGGAGAAAAGGGAGAGTCACAAGGTTAGAGAACAATCAAGACACTAATCAAATCACTAAATGAAAATAGATACTGAAAGTTATATTCTTAAAGGTAAAAAATTGATAACAAATACCAAAAAGCAAAGATTAGAAATCTAGAATAGAGGTTAGACACTCAAAAATACAATATAAAAATAGAAATCAAATTACATTATAAAAATTATACATATATATATATGTATATATATATACACATATACATATATATATGGAATGTGTTTTTAAAAATACGGTAGTTTTTGATAGGTAATAGTAGCTTATAAAAAATGAAAGTTAAAGGAGTAATAAAGAACTACAATTTAAAAAAATAAAGTGATAATAGCAAAAATATATCTAGGAATTTCTCTGGAGCTCTCATGGGAAGTGTGGGGTCAGTTCAGTGTCAGATAGTTCCTTATCCCAGCTTGTACTTGTTCTCAAGCTCTATTACTGCTCCTAAGTCACTTCAGTCATGTCCGACTCTGTGCGATCCCATAGATGGCAGCCCACCAGGCTCCCCCGTCCCTGGGATTCTCCAGGTAAGAATACTGGAGTGGGTTGCCATTTCCTTCTCCAATGCATGAAAGTGAAAAGTGAAAGTGAAGTCGCTCAGTCGTGACCGACTCTTAGCAACCCCATGGACTGCAGCCTACCAGGCTCCTCCATCCATGGGATTTTCCAGGCAAGAGTACCGGAGTGGAGTGCCATTGCCTTCTCCTCTCAAGCTCTATAGGTGCCCCTCAAATGCACAGTCAGTATTAGCAGCAGGGTTTTAATCTGTTGCACCTGTCAGTTCCAGAGTGGTTGCCTCTTCTTTATTTTGGCTTCCTCTTTTTGCAAGTCTCTTCAGTGTCTAATGTCTGCCCTGACCCAAGGGGGCGAAGGTGGCCACTTGTTTAGGTTCACTTGTTCAGTTGTGTTGTGGGGACGGAGAGACATTGCAAACAAATACAGTTTCCATGTGTGGGAAGTGCTTGCAGTGTATGGACCATACTGGGTTTGATACAGCCCAAGGTGGTGTGTGCTTTCTGGTTCCACATTTCTCAGGCTCCAGGGTGCTCTGCAAGGGTACTATCCCAAGTGGGTCCTGTGTTTCATGCACTTCTCAGGTCTAAGTGGCTCAGGTTCTCAGGCGCTTTGCAAGGGCAAGGACCCAGATGGGATGTACGTATTGTTCCCTTCCCAGGTCTGAACAGCTCAGACAACTGGGCGCTTGGTTAGTGCACAGTCACAGATGTGCTTTGTGTCTACTCTGGGGAGCTGATCTCAGGATAAGACAATACTATCAGATGTCAACCGTCCAGGATCCCAGGAAGACAACTGTTCACAGTTTGGTGGAAGATGCAGTCCCTGGGGCCAAGATTGAAGCAGCCACTTGCCTTTCTGCTTTGGCTGTTGCATGCCCACCTCTCTTCCTCTGGCATTTTCCTTTGAGAACTTTACAGTTTCTGGACTTACATTTAAATCTTTAACCCATTGTGAATTTATTTTTGTGTATGGTGTTAGGAAATGTTATAATTTCATTCTATTACATGTAGCAGTTCAGTGTACCCAGCACCACTGACTGAAGAAGCTGTCTTCTCCACTGTATATTCTTGCCTCCTTTGTCAAAGATCAGGTGTCCACAGGGGCATGGATTTATTTCTGAACTTTCTGCCTTGTTCCATTCCTCTATATTTCTCTGTGTGTGTGTGTGTGTGTGTGTGTGTGTGAATACCATACTGTCTTATGATGTAGCTTTGTAATATAGGTCTGAAGTCAGGAAGTATGATTTCTCCATCTTCAATTTTCTTCTCAAGATTGCTTTGGCTATCCAAGGTGTTTTGTGTTTCTATACAAATTGTGATTTTTTGTTGTTGTTGTTCTAGTTATGTGAGAAATACCATTGGTAGTTTGATAGAAATACCATTGGTAGTTAGACTGTATTGAATCTGCAGTTTGCTTTGGATCATATGGCTATTTGCATTGTATTGATTTTTCCAATCCAAGAATATAGTATATCTGTCTATTTGTTCATGTCATCTTTGGTTTCTTCCATCAATTCCTTATAGTTTTCTGCATACAGGTCTTTTGTCTCTTTAGGTAGGTTTATCTGTAGGTATTTTATCTATTTATTTATTTTGCAGTGGTGGACGGGATGCTTTCCTTAATTTATCTTTGTTATTTTTCATTGTTAGTGTTTAGGAATGCAATGTATTTCTGTGTATTAATTTTATATCTTGTGACTTTACTAAATTCATTGGTTAGCTCTAACAATTTTCTCCTGATATCTTTATGGTTTTCTATGTATAGTATCATGTCATCTGCAAATAGTGAGAATTTTATTTTTTCTTTTCCAATCTGGATTCCTTTGATTTGTTTTTCTTCTCTGATTGCCACAGCTAGGACTCCAAAAACTGTATTGTCTAATAGTGGAGAGAGTGGAAATCCTTGTCTTGTTTCTTATCTTAGAAGAAATGCTCTCAGTTTCTCACCATTGAGTTGTTTTTCTTTTTTTTTTTCTCCCTGTGGGTTTGTTATATATGGCCTGCATTATGCTGAGGTAGTTTCCTTCTATGCCTTCTTCCTAGAGAGTTTTTATCATAAATGGGTGTTGAATTTTGTTAAAAGCATTATCTGCACCTGTTGAGATGATTATGTGTGTGTCTTTTTTTTTTTTTTTTTTCCAATTTGTTTATATGGTGTATCACACTGATTGTTTGCATATATTGAAGAATCCTTGCATCCCTGTGAAGAACTACACTTGGTTATGTTATATGATCTTTTTAATGTGTTGTTGGAATTTGATATAATTTCACTGAGGATTTTTGCATCTATGTTCATCAGTGATATTGGCCTGCAATTTTTTAGTGTGTGTAGTATCTTTGTCTAATTTTGACATAAGTTTGAATTTTGGCCTCATAGAATGAGTTTGGGAGTTTTCCCTTTCCTTCCTCTGCGATTTTCTGGAAGAGTTTGAACTGGATAGGTGTTAGCAGCATTATGTCTTAAAATGTATTTACCTTAATTAAAAATAGTTTATTGTTAAAAAAATGCTAACCATTATATGGGTCTTCAGCAAGTTTTAATCTTTCTGCTGTTTTAAAAGCCTTGTCTCAATATAATGCAGGTGGCTGCTGACTGGTTAGAGTGGTGGTTGTTGTAGGTTAGTGTGGCTGTGGCAATTTCTTGAAATAAGAGAGCAATGAAATTTGCTGCCTTGATTGACTCTTCTTTTCATGAATGAATTCTCTGTAGCAGGCAGTTCTGCTTGACAGTATTTTATCCACAGAAGAAAGTATGTCAAAATTGGAGTCACTACTCTCAACCCTTCAGCTGCTTATCAACTAGGTTTGTCTACTATTCTACATACTTTGTTCATACATACAACATGCACAATACATTTAGACCATGAAATTTTTGCACTTTGTTTTATGTCCCTGGATCTGTTCCAGTGTCTCCTGGCTTATAGTCTATTGGAACTTGAATAGAATTTGTATCCGGCTGTTGTGTGAAACTTATATAAACCTTAATTATGTTGAATTGTTTCATAGTGCTTTTCAGGTCTACTGTATCCTCCTTCTTGTAAGTCTATTTGTTCTATTAATTTTTGAGGGTTTGATATTGAAACTCCACCTAAAAACTTAATTTATCTACTTAAAATAAGTATAACATGTAGTATAAGCATTTGTAACTTTGTTCTACATTTTCCAAGTCTCCTGTAAATGTATTATCATATCTTCATAATTTAAAAAAATGAATCTTTTGTTTTCATTTCAACAAACTTCACATATCTTCACCAGGAGTAGTTTCCATCTCAAGAAACCACTTAATTTTCTCATCCATGAGGAGAAACTCCTCATCCACTAAAGTTTTCTCATGAGCTTGCAACAATTCAGCCACATCTTTGGGCTCCAATTCTATTTATCGTGCTATTTCCACTGCATCTGCAGTTACTTCCTCTGCTGGCTTGTACCCTTCAAAGCCATCCATGAGAGATGGAATCAACTTCTTGCAAACTGTGATTAATGTTGATAGTTTAACCTTACCTCATTAATTACAGATGTTCCTAATGGCATATGAAATGGTGCATCCTTTCCAGAAAGTTTTCAATTAACTTGGCTCAGATCCACCAGAAGAATCACTACTTACAGAAGCTTTAGTCTTACAAAATGTGTTTCTTAAGTAATAAGACTTGAAATTTAAAATTACTCCTTGATCCATGGGCTGTTGTGTTAACAGTCATGAAAATAATATTAATATCTGTACATCTCCATCAGAGTTCTGAAATGAATAACCAGGTACATTTTCAGTAAACAGCAATATTTTGAAAATAATATTTTTGTTTGAGCAGTAGGTTTCAATAGTGAGCTTAAAACATTCAGTAAAGCATATTGTAAACAGATGTGCTTTTATTCAAAGTTTGTTGTTCTTTTAAGAGAGCACAAGTCAGGTGGACTGCACAATATTTTTAAAGTTCCTGATATTTTTGAAATGGTAAATGGTATATGAGCATTGGCTTCAACTTAAAGTGACCCCTAACAAGCTGTCAGCCTGTCCCTTGAAGCTTCAGAGCCAGGCTTGACTTCTCTTCTCAGGTTATGAAAGTCCCAGATAGTATCTATTTTCAAAAGTCCCAGATAGTATCTGTTTTGTCTACATCAAAATTTTTTAGTGTAGCCACCTTTATTAATTGTCTTAGTTAAATCTTCTGCATAACTTGCTGCAGCTTCTACATGAGCACTTTCTGCTTCACCTTGCACTTTTGGGTTACAGAGAGTGCTTCTTTCTTTAAACTATAGAAACCAACCTCAGCTAGCATCATACTTTACTTCTGCAGTTTCCTTTTCTCTCAGTTTTCATAGAATTGAAGATATAAGACTTTGCTCTGAATTAGACTTTGGCTAGGGGAATGTTGGGACTAGTTTGATCTTCTATTGAGAAAGTCAATTTCTAGGCAGGTTGGCAAGAAGTACAGGATCCCCAAGGAGGAGAAAGGGGCCTGGGGTTTTCAAGGAGGAGGAAAGGACATTAGTCTCTTTCTCTTTCTCTCTCTCTCTCTCTTTTTTTTTTTTCCTCTACATTCCTTAGTCTTAGTCACTTAAAACATTTTTTTTTCCTTTAAGCCCAGAACTGATGATTACACAACAAACAACTCAGTTTAAACTCTATACTAAGGATTATATAACAACAAGGTATCCTTCTTGAGGACAGTTTCTCCTTCTTGTATCATAGATACATTTCTGTTTTTGTGCCAGTAAGATACTGTTGTGATTGTTTTAGCCTTGTGGTATAGTCTGAAGTCTGGGAGCCTGATTTCTCCAGCTCCATTTTTTCTTTCTCAATACTGTTTTGGCTCTTCTGGGCCTTTTATGTTTCCATACAACCCAAATTAATAAATGGGAAGAAAGCTAAACAGATATTTCTCCAAAAAAAGACTTATAGATCACTAGGAGGCACATGAAAAGATGCTCAACATCACAAATAAAGAAACTCAAATAAAAACTACAATAAGGTATCACCTCACATTGGTCAGAATGGCCACCATTAAAAAGCCTACAAGCAATAAATATCAGAGAGGGTGTGGGGGAAAGGGAAACCTCCTACATTGCTGATGGGAATAAAAATTGGTACAGCCACTGTGGAGGACAGTATGGCAGTTCCTTGAGAAACTAAAAATAAAGCTATGATATGATCCAGCAATCCAACTTCTGGGCATATATCTGGAGAAAACCATAATCTAAAAAGACATGTGAACCTTAATGTTCATTGCAACACTATTAACAATAGCCAGGACACAGGAGAAACTTAAAAGTCTATTGCTGGAGGAATGGATAAAGAAGATGTGGTACATATATACAATGAAATATTACTCTGTCATAGAATGAACAAAATAATGACAATTTCTGTGACACAGATGGACCCCAGTATTAGGAAAATTAAATAAACAGTCTTATTTAGGCTTCGGAGGCAAAGCAGAGCAGGCCTCTGACCTTGCTTCTAACCTGCCTGGACAGGGCCCTGACTGAGTGCCCTGACTACCTGCTGTGAGTGCAAGCCTTGCAGCTAAAAGATAGGGGATGAACCTTGAGACTGTTGAGCCCCTGGAGGTGGTCTGGCCAACCAAGCCTCAGGCTTAACATTCCAAGTTTCACACAACAAAACAAACAGCATTAACACGAAACCAGGGCTGCAAATTGCTCACAGATTGACGATGATATCAGTTGTGTCTTGAGACTATAAACAAGAACCCCAGACTGCAATTTTTGAAGTCTCACCCAAGAAGTGGACACACTGCCTGGGACCTTTCCCAACTGGGGCTCCAGATGTGCTGTGTCATGGGACTTCCCTGCTCTGTTTACGTCTGGATGTTGGTCAAATCCCAATTTGGTGATATATCCTCTGCTGATTCTATTTCTTTTTTTTTTTCTTTTAATGTTAGTATATTGAAAGTAAGCCAGATAATTCTCTAATAAATATTAGTATTATTTATTCATATATAACAAGTGGTTTATTTCATTAACAAATTCTTTGCACCTGAGAAAAAAGTGATGACTTTCTGCAAAACATCCATAGATTGTCATACTGAAGGAAGTAATTCAGACAGAGAAAGACCAACATCATGTGATACTGCTTATATGTGAAACCTGAATCAATGGTACAAATGAACTTATTTATCAAACAGAAATAAAGTTAGAGATGTAGAAACATATTTATGATTACCAAGGGGGAAAGGAGCAGGATAAATTGGGAGATTGGAATCGACATACACACCCTACTATATATAAAATAGATAACTAATATGAACTTACTCTATAGCACAGGAAACTCTACTCTATACTCTGTAATGACCAATAAGGGAAAAGAATCTAAAAAAAGAATGGATACATGTAGGTATACAACTGATTAAATTTGCTGTAGAGCAAATTGGGTGTCTTTCTTTTTCTCCTTTGCCTTTAGCTTCTCTTCTTTTCTCAGCTATTTGTAAGGTCTTGTCAGACAGCCATTTTGCCTTTTTGCATTTCTTTATCTTGGGAATGATTTTGATTATTGCCTCTTGTACAATGTCATGAACTGTGGTCCATAGTTCTTCAGGTACTCTGTCTATCAGATCTAATGCCCTGAATTTGTGTCTCCATTGTATAGTTGTAAGGGATTTGATTAAGGTCATACCTGAATGGTCTCGTGGGTTTCCCTATTTTCTTCAATTTAAGTCTGAATTTGGCAATAAGAATTTCATGATCTGAGCCACAGTCAGCTCTTGGTCTTGTTTTTGCTGACTGTACAGAGCTTCTCCATCTTTAGCTGTAAAGAATATAATGAGTCTGATTTTGGTATTGGCCATCTGGTGATGTCCATGTGTAGAATATTCTCTTGTGTTGGAAGAGGGTGTTTACTATGACCAGGGCATTCTCTTGTCAAAACTCTGTTAGCCTTTGACCTGCTTCATTTTGTACACTAAGACCAAATTTTCCTGTTACTCCAGGTATCTCTTGACTTCCTACTTTTGCATTCCAGTCCCATATAATGAAGAGGACATCTTTTTATGGGTGTTAGTTCTAGAAGGTCTTATAGTGCTGAAGAACTGATGCTTTTGAACTGTGGTGTTGGAGAAGACTCTTGAGGGTTCCTTGGACTGAAGGGAGATCCAACTAGTCAATCTCAAAGGAAATCAGTCCTGAATATTCATTGGAAGGACTGATGCTGAAGCTGAAACTCCAACACTTTGGCCACCTGCTGTGAAGAACTGATTTATTGGAAAAAACTCTGATCTTGGGAAAAACTGAAGGGGGAGGAGAAGGGGATGACAGAGGATGAGATGGTTAGATGGCATCACCAATGTGATGGACATGAATTTGAGTAGGCTCTGGGAGTTGGTGATGGACAGGGAAGCCTGGCGTACTGCAGTCCTTGGGGTCGCAAAGAGTCAGACACGTCTGAGAAACTGAACTGAGCTGAGCAAATGGCACAACATTGTAAATCAACTATTGTTGTTGAAGTTTAGTCACTAAGTCATGTATGACTCTTTTATGACCCCATGGACTGTAGCCCGCCAAACTCCTTTGTGAATGAAATTTCCCAGGCAAGAATATTTGAATGGGTTGCTATTTCTTTTTCCAGGAGGTCTTCCTGACCCAGGGATTGAATCTGCATCCCTGGCAATGGCAGAAGCATTGTTTACCACCGAGCCACTAGGGAAGCCATCAAAATGTATAGCAGGAAATATATTTTATTAATGTTTACATTACAAAAGTATTTAAAGCCAATAACAAATTTTCACCGAAAGAAGCTAGCAAAAGATGGACCAATTGAACCTAAAGTAATGGGAAGACCCAGAGGAATCGGGTGGAGAGGGAGGTGGGAGGGGGGATCGGGATTGGGAATACATGTAAATCCATGGCTGATTCATATCAATGTATGACAAAACCCACTGGAAAAAAAAAAATAATAATAATAATAAAAAAAAGAATAAAAAAAATAAAGTAAAAAAAAAAGAATTAAAAAAAATGAAATTGTAAACATACAAACAATAAAAGAAAATTTATAAAACATATATGTTGATTTCTAGGGAAAATGGACAAAATTAATAAATCCCCCTGGGTTGGGAAGATCTACTGGAGAAAGGATAGGCTACCTGCTCCAGTATTCTTGGGCTTCCCTTGTGACTCAGCTGGTAAAAAATCCACCCACAATGCGGGAGACCTGTGTTCGGTCCCTGGGTTGGGAAGATCCCCTGGGGAAGGAAAAGGTTACCCATTCCAGTATTCTGGCCTAGAGAATTCCATGGACTGTATAGTCCATGGGTTTGCAAAGAGTCAGACTTTCATTTTCAGGAATAAGAAGAGGGAAAAAGGGGAAATGCACAACTTATTATCATTGGGGATGAGAGAGGGGCTATAATTGTAGATACTAAGAGTACTAAAAGAAAAATGAGGAGACTTCATAATAATCTTTATCCAGTAATTTTAAAAGCTTAGTTGACATAAACAAATTCCTTGGAAAATAAAAGAAAAATGAAATAAGAAGAAATAGAAAATTTGAATTAATTATCAAAAACACTTGCCACAAAGAAAACACTAGTTATATAGAAATTGAATATAAACAATGAATAAGAGGAAAATCATAGGCTAGGGAAGGTAATAAAAAATGTATAATAATGAAGTTCTTATGTTCTGGAAACTGGAAAAATACAGATTTGCTTAGGAGGAAAACATTTATTTTTGCTTGATTCTGGAATCCATGTGGTCAGAACAAATCCTGAAATTTTCTTTAGAATTAAATTTAAATTTCTTATAATATACCATTAATCTTTATTTTATCCTTCATTCTCTTAGCACTTACTGTGCTTTTAACTGTAGACATATTGCACATTTTTATGCACAGACTTTAATAAAATATGTCTGAACTAGACAGTTTACTTTCCACTTAATCTTCAAAATTTTAGTAAATTTTATGCCAGTAAAATAAACTTCATAATTATTAAGTTAAACTCAAAGACATCACTGACATATTGCTAATTTTCTTGTAAGTAAAATAAAAATCGTTGCTCTTATTTTCAGTTTAGTACCAGGTGTTGGAGTTCATAATGCAAGGACACTTTGGAGGATCTTTGTTTAACAATGGTGGTGAAGAGTAGTTCAAAATAGAAATAAATGAAATACATGGAAACATAGGTGAAATTTAAAAAAAAAAGTAAAATTTAAACTCTACCACTTTATTAAATTCATTAAAATTTATTATATGAACTATATTGCAAGTTGACAGAGAAAATGATATTCTTTATTGCTCAAGTATATATGTATAACATAAGAAAGTGAAGTAAATAGCTTAAGGAGAAATACCAATGCTGAGACAATTGACAGACTTAACAAATTAAGAATTCCAAATACCAAAATTCTAATACACACAAACATTGAGGTATTGTAAGCTTTCATCAAACACTCTTCTACTCCTATTCTTTGTTAACTGGTTTAGGATATACATGAACTGTGTATACACACACACACACACACACACACACACACACACACATGTTCATGTACATGAACTGTAATTCCAATGATCGTTTTTGTCTCTGTATGTTTATTCTTTAATTCTTCTAGGATTTTGTTCATTGATTCTTTCATTTTCTCCATTCTGTTTTCAAGGAGTTTGATCATCTTTACTATCATTATTCTGAATTCTTTTTCAGATAGTTTGCCTATTTCCTCCTCATTTATCTGGACTTCTGTGTTTTTAGTTTGTTCCTTCATTTGTGTTTTATTTCTCTACCTTTTCTTTTTTTTTTTTTAACTTATTGTGTTTGAGGTCTCCTTTTCCCAGGCTTCAAGGTTGAATTCTTTCTTCCTTTTGGTTTCTGCTCTTCTAAGGTTGGTCCAGTCGTTTGTATAAGCTTCGTATAGGGTGAGATTTGTGCAGTTTTTGTTTGTTTGCTTGTTTTTCCTATGATGAAGGCTGAGTGAGGTAGTATTCCTGTCTGCTGTTGACTGGGTTTGTATTTTTGTTTTGTTTGTTGTTTAGATGAGGCAGCCTGCACAGGATGCTACTGGTGGTTGGGTGATGCCACGTCTTGTACTCAAGATGTTCCCTTTGTGTGAGTTCTCACTATTTGATACTCCTTAGGGTTAGTAATCTGGTAATCTGGGGTCTTGGAGTCAGCGCTCCCACTCCAAAGGCTCAGGGCTTGATCTCACTCTTGCAACATGATTGTCAGAGTCATCTGTGGCTCTCCTCTGCATCATTTTTCATTCTGTGACCCAGATGGATGAAGCAACACACTTGGGACCCTGGCTATAAATGTGGTTATGAGGTGGCTGGCTCTCTGCCCTAGCCAGACACAGAGGCCTGGGCTCCAGTGCCCCATGACGAGGGATATGAAGGCGAAGGAAGCTCGCAGCCTTCCTTCCATGGAACTTGCCCTTGGAAATGTGGCAACAGCAGGGATCCTCACTACCCCAGAGACAGAGGGAATGGTGCAGCACACGACACAGTGGCAAGAGGCCTTGTGTTCCAGGTGCCAAAGCCACAGCTTCCCAAAGATGCCAACCTGGTGCTGCACGTAGTAGGAAGAAACCTCCTCACCCAGACTTTGTGAGATCTATTGTTTTTAATGTTTGTGATTACTAATACTTTTCAGATCTTATTCACTAGACCTCTATGACAGATTCTACCATTTTGATTTCTTGGTAACTTTTCACATTTATCTTCCAAACTTCAGTAACACAGCTTTTTCTGTTTTTTCTATTATACATTCTTTCCTTCTTAGTTGTCATCATAAGTCTTTGTAAGAGATTAATTGAAAGTTTTTTTAGAGGATAGACAGATAGAGACCTACAAGATTGTGCTTATCCAGGGTCATCAATCCAGGTCCTAAAGAAAGATAAGCAGTTGGAGAAGTTAGAGAAGGAGGAGGAGTGGGGTGAACAAAGAGGAGTTAGAAAAGTGACTCCTAGGACAATTAAATTGAACACAAGTTGTTTTAAAGTATTTTAAGATTTCACAGCTTTTTGTTTCCAATTATAGGTTTTCCAGTCATTTTGTTAAACTGTAATTGCTTTCCTGAAGTGGATCCTTTAAAAAACAAGAGGAAAAGTAGAAAAAATAATGCTGTTATGTCCCTGTTAGAGTAAGGTTCATTGGTGGCTCAGCTGGTAAAGAATCTACCTGCAAAGAGGGAGACTTGGGTTTGATCCCTGGGTTGAAAAGATTCCTGGAGAAAGGAAAGGCTACCCACTTCAGTATTCTGGGCAGGAGAATTCCATGGACTTAAGCATAGTCCATGGGGTCCGCAAAGAGTTGGACACGACTAAGCAACTTTCACTTTCACTTTCCTAGTTAGAGTACAAATGAACAGTATACTAATGAGATGGTTAGATAGCATCACTGACTCAATGGACATGAATTTGAGCAAACTCTGGGAGATAGTGAAGGACAGAGGAGCCTGACATGCTGCAATCCATGGGGTTGCAAAGAGTTGGACATAACTTAATGACTAAACAACAACATATACTGAACTCATTATCTTTATACTAAAAATGCTAATAAATAAAATGGCAGGCCATTTGTCATAGACTACAGAAGTAACAGCCAAAGAAATGACTACCAGTTTTACAATTGGTAATAGGTAACTTTGGAGTGGTTCTTGGGTTAAAAGGAATACCAAAGGACCTCTTATAATAAAGGCAAAATACCTTTAGGTGATTTCTAACTGTTATTTGCAGCATTTTTCAATCTCAATTGTCTTGACTTACATGTATATCTAGTGTGAAATATGTCATAAAATCTTTGATACTGACAGTAAAATAATCACTTGCATTATTATACAAAATAATAAAAGAAAGCTGACAAGTAATTTGATTTCCAAATAAATAAAACAGATTAAAGATTGCCTCTGTGACGATGTTCTTCTCCCTAACTGTAATTTTTATATTTTTCCTCGAATGGAAGAGTATGAGGTGGCTAGCATGCCAGGAATTGTCCATCACCCTCACTGTGCCCATAACAGGCTGTTTTATGTATATGAACCATAAATGTCATGTATCTATGCCAGAGTAGAGTTTGAGGATCAACACAATCCTGAACTGACTTTGTTATTACAAGCCAGACCTCTGAACCTGGTTATTTGGACAGGTTAAATGCTATCAAACTTGACTTGTGAGAGGGACCAAATAAAGAAAGCAAAATACATCTCTTCTTATGAAGATGTTTAGATAGACATCTACAAGAATTCCTTTAATGAAGGGGGCATATTCCTTTCGTTCTCCCCAAAAGATTAGGAAAAAAATAATATGACATCTCTGCTTAAGACATATTTCATTTATCAAATGCTCAGAATTTTTAAAACCTAGTGAAGTCATTGTTTGGGCCTGAAAAATCCGTCCAAATGCCCTAGTTAGTAATCTCCTGAATAACTCATTCTTGTTGTTGTTTAGTCTCTAAGTCATGTCTGATTCTTTTGAGACCTCACAGACCCTGCTAGGCTCCTCTGTCCATGGGATTTCCGAGTGGGTTGCCATTTTCTTTTTCAGGGGATCTTCCAGATCCAGGGATTGAACTCATGTCCTTGCAGGCAGATTCTTTACCAGTGAGCCACCGAGGAAGTCCTGCAAAATATATTTTGGGCATCTATTAAAATTAAAATTTCTGTTGTTATTTTTGATATAACTTTAATGAGTGTTGAGAATTTCATTACTTGATTACTTCATCATCTATTTAAATGCTTTTTTGATCGTCATTTGAGTTTTTCTGAATTTTCAATACAAGTAGTAGGTTTTACAATCATTTTGCATATGCCACAATTAAATGAAAGCATGCACAGAATCCCCAAATTTAAAACACAAAATGATTTAGATTCCTTTTTGAAGCAAGACATGATTCCAACTTCCATTTATTTAATTCTATTCCATTCCACTGGAAATAGCCACTGAAGGGGTTCCATGGAACCACACTAGGTGTGTGTAACTTTGAGCACCAATGTTTTGAAATGAATGTTAAGAAACATGCTGTACTCAATTTTCTTGTCTAATTATTTTTGTGATTTAAGATGCCTGGAAGTAGAACTGAATCAATGTATACATAGCTTTAATTTTAATGTGTGTGCTCAGTCACTCACTCATGTCCAAATCTTTGTGATCCTATGGATTACAGCCTGCCAGGCTCCTCTGTCCATGGGATTTTGCTGACAAGAATTACTTGAGTGGGTTGCAACATCCTTCTCTAGGAGAACCCCCCAAGCAAGGGAATCAAACCCATGTATCTTGCATCTTCTGTATTGGCAGGTAGATTATTTACCACTGAGTCATCTGATACAATTCACCAACTGCACTCTAGAAAATGTGTATAAATTTAAACCCCTCAAAATAACCTTGATACTTATTAATATTTGCATATATTTGCTTACTGGTGACTTTGAACATCTTTGTTATGTATATTTGCCATTTGTGTGATGGTGCCACACCATCACACCATCATGATGGTATAATCACTCACCTAGAGCCAGGCATCCTGGAATGCGAAGTCAAGTGGGCCTTAGGAAGCATCACTATGAACAAAGCTAGTGGAGATAATGGAATTCCAGTTGAGCTATTTCAAATCCTAAAAGATGATGCTGTCAAATTACTGCACTCAATATGCCAGCAAATTTGGAAAACTCAGCAGTGGCCAAGGGACTGGAAAAGGTCAGTTTTCATTCCAGTGTCAAAGAAAGGCAATGGCAAAGAATGCTTAAACTACCTCACAATTACACTCATTTCACATGCTAGCAAAGTAATGCTCAAAATTATCCAAGCCAAGCTTCAACAATACGTGAACCGTGAACTTTCAGATGTTCAAGCTGGTTTTAGAAAAGGCAGAGGAACCAGAGATCAAATTGCCAACATCATCTGGATCATCAAAAAAAAAAACAGGAGTGCCAGAAAAAACATCTACTTCTGCTTTATGGACTATGCCAAAGCCTTTGACTGTGTGGATCATAACAAGCTGTGGAAAATTATTCAAGAGATGGGAATACCAGTCCACCAGATGTGCCTCCTGAGAAATCTATATTCAGGTAAAGAAGCAACAGTTAGAACTGGACATGGAACAACAGACTGTTTCCAAATAGGGAAGGGAGTATGTCAAGTCTGTATTTTGTCACCCTGTTTTTTAACTTAGATGCAGAGTACATCATGAGAAATGCTGGGTCAGATGAAGCACAAGCTGGAATCAAGATTGCTGAGAGAAATATCAATAACCTCAGATATGCAGATGACACCACCCTAATGGCAGAAAGTGAAGAAGAACTAAAGAGCCTCTTGATGGAAGTGAAATAGGAGAATGAAAATGTTGGCTTAAAGTTCAACATTCAGAAAACTAAGATCATGGCATCTGCCCCATCACTTCATGGCAAATAGGCAGGGAAACAAAGGAAACAGTGGCAGACTTTTTCTTTTCCCTCGGGGGGGGGGGGGGAGCTCCAAAATCACTGCAGATGGTGACCGCAGCCATGAAATTTAAAGATGCTTACTCCTTGGAAGAAAAGTTATGACCAACCTAGACAGTATATTAGAAAGCAGAGACATTACTTTGCCAAAAAAGGTCCATCTAGTCAAGGCTATGGTTTATCCAGTAGTCATGTATGTATATGAGTTTTGCACTATAAACAAACCTTAGTACTGAAGAACTGATGCTTTTGAGTTGTGTTGTTGGTGAAGACTCTTAAGAGTCCCTTGGACTGCAAGGGGATCCAACCAGTCAATCCTAAAGGAAATCAGCCCTGAATACTCACTGGAAGGACTGATATTGAACCTGAAGCACCAATACTTTGGCCACCTGACTCCTTAGAAAAGACCGGGATGCTGGGAAAGATTGGAGAAAGGTATGACAGAGGATGAGACTGTTGGATGGCATCACCGAATCGATGGACATGATTTTCAGCAAACTCTGGGAGCAGGTGATGGATAGAGAAGCCTGGTGTGCTGCAGTTCATGGGGTTTTGAAGAGACAGACACAACTGATTGAAAGATCTGAACTGTACTAAACCATTTGTGCATAGCACATAGTATATGCTCAATAAATATTTATGGAATGACTGAATTGATAGGCTTTCTACTGTTAATCTCCCTGTTCATTTGAATAGTCATTTTTGTCATTGTCCTTCTTTTCATTGATATATGTAAAAAGCTCTTTTGTAGCAAGAATATTAATCTCCTCGCTGACTTTTCATTTTTTTCTTTTTTTTTCTATTTTCCACATTTTCAACATTATGGTGGAGATTTTTCAAACAGTTACATTTACCAATATATTATGGTTTTCCCTTTTGGTATCTTGTGTTATATGTTCTTGTGTGTTTGTGTTGTGTGTTTAGTCACTCAGTCATGTCTGACTCTCTGGAGCCTCATGGGCTGTAGCCAGTCAAGTTTCTCTGTCCATGGAATTTTCCAGGCAAGAATTCTGGGGCGAGTTGCCATATCCTACTCCCAGAGATCTTCCTGACCCAGGGATTGAATCCATATCTCTTGCATCTCCTGCATTTCAATTGGATTCTTTACCACTAAAGCCACCATACCCTTGACTCTCAAGCAATAAATGAAATACTTACCTACACTTTTTACATTTGTGAATATTTAAAAGGTAATCTATATTCATGGAATAAATTCTCAGGCCTTTCATAATGTAGTGTTAAACACTCTACAATTTATTTTAAAAATAAAATCATTTTATTGGTACATGAATTTAGTGACAATTGTCTTAAATATACATTTGATTTTGATATGCAGAGCATTTTACCTTGGCTAGCCCACTTGCAAAGTGTTCACCTTTCTTAGTAAATTTTCCTTTTCAAGCACTGTTCTCCTGCTTTTTGGAGTAGAGTGTGTGTCATTAAAAAAAAAAGTCTCATCAAATGATTTGAGTAGCTGAATTTGCTAGAAAGGCAGAATTAGATTGGGAGGGTTTATCAATTAATTTCATAGCAAAGGTAGAATGACTACTTCACTAAAACTCCTGTGGGGTATATGTCAAGTTACAACTGTGACTAAATTGCAATTATTATAAGTTTTGGAATTATTAGTCTTTAGGGAACAGTTGAAGGTCTTTAAAGCTTTCTTTCAGACAAGAATCACAGGCAAGCCTACCAGCAGGCCAAGAAAACACAGTTTTCTCATTTTAAATTCTCATTAAGAATGTGTGCACAAGAGTGTTGTGAAGCGAAAGGAGAACAGATTTACAGACGTGGTATAATCAATCACGTGTGTAAAGGACACATAAAGAATGCTAATTTTTTGTTTCCCTCTGTGAAAGTTGAGAAATGAATTATTTGCAATTTAGGCCCCAAAGAGAAAATAATATGTAAGCTGAGTTCAACCCTTGATGAATATGATTTCTTTACTGCCTTCCTCTCAAACACATGTCGATGTTATTTTTCAATAAATTTTACACTATGTAATATGTGTGCCTATTTCTCCCATTCTGGCATTTGGAGTTCACCAGCCATCTTAAAACTCTGAGAGTTCAGCATCTCAAAAGAAAAGCTGAGATTTCATCTGAATCTTAAAAGATGGTCAGGTTGTCAAAGAGGTATGGGTACATAAGTCATTGATGGAACCAGTGAGTCCAATTTAAGATAGATCATATGAGAGGACTGTAGGGGAGCAAGGATTCTCTAAGTAGCTTTTTAGATTAGCTGAGGATGGTAGTAACACTGAATAGAGTAGAGAAGCATGCAGGCTGAGAAGAAAGAAGGTGAATTCATGTATTAGACATGTTGATTCGGGGTGATAAAACATCCAAGCGGAGATGTCTTTTAGATAAGTATAACTATTTCACTGGAGATTGATGACAGGGTTAGCAGTAAAATATGATTATTTGAGTATTGAAATTGTAAGAATATATACAGTTTCTAATGTTGAGAATAAAGAAAGAGGAACGGATGAGTTCAATAATAATGAAAAATAATCACCTTTTGGTTTATGATCTAAATTTTATGCTATATATATATGTATTCAGATATCATCAATGTCATTCTACTTGCCATATCATGACAGTAGTTCAGGAATATGTGTGGCGGTGGAGTGTTTTCTTATTTTCCTACATCAAAGTTCAAATCACATTTTAGGAAAGCCAAAATAAAATAAAATAGATCAATTCTTGAAAATTGAAAATAAGTTTACTTGTTTAAGACAACATTATTCCAGATTACTAGTATTGGACTGAAGATCTAATCTTTGAGACTGACCATTATAAGAAAAGCAGATTAATAAAAAGACTTTTTGAATCTATGATCATGATTTGCTTGAGACTTTCAAATGTTCCTGAATCAGCATTCATTTCAGCTTTGCTGCCCTTACAGAGCAGTAAAGATTATGTGGATGAGGAGTGCCTGGGGGCATAAATCCATGTTCAAAAGTCAGCAGGAAACCCTAAATACCAAAGATTTATTTGGTGCAAGACAATAACCCTGAAGCATGCCAGGGATCTAAGATAGTGTACACTGAAGTTGGAGCTTTTGTTCTTATTTCTTTTTTTTTTTTTCAGCATAATGTTAAGATCTAAGACTGTCTTAGCAATTTTTTAAATGATATTCAGTTTGCTATTGTGTAATTCTGCTACATTTTCCTGTTTGCAAAGTGACACCCTAATTACCATAATCTAATAATCCATCATCTTGCCCTCCACTTAAAGGACCCTAAGTACACTACACCAGGAAATAAATTAGCGGGATTATAGTCTTAAATCACAGTAGTCCACTGTTAACATCTAGATTTAGCAAATAATTTACTGCAAGTAAATAAAAACTGAACTTGAAACAACTCATGAACAGGGGAAAGTTTATCTTGAAGGAAAGATGAAACTTCAGAAAGCATTTTTATATCTGCTGACGGAAACAAAAAGTAGATTTCATTTTCACTAGGACAAATGGATTAAGTAGAGAAATCATAGTGGAAAGATTATTGCCATAAAAATAGACCTTGGGTATCTTAAATTCGGCCAAGGTTAAAATCACATGTGTTTTTAAGATTAGTCTTTCACTGTGTAACTATGTGAGACTGGGAAGAAAAACTTGTAAAAGGAAACTTTGAGACTGCAAAAGACTTGATTCCGATAGGCTTTTAATATGTGAGGAATACCAGAACAATGACATGCCCATTTTTCAAGAACTTCTGAAGAAATATTAAAACACAAAACGCAATTATCTTCCAGGGATAATACTATTACTACAAGAAAATAGATATATTTGTGGTGCTAATCCCCATCAAAAAAGTACATGGCTTTTCATTGTAAACAGATTATTTCATTACTCTAGTTAAAGAACAGATAATATTTGCTGGAGCAATTGACTGTCATAGGAAATTAAAGAGCTTAGGTTTTGATGTATGTACAAAATTTTACAAATAACACAAACAATTAGTACCAGTTATTGTGAATGTATACTATATGGAATGTATGGAAAATAAAAATCATTTCCTAGCATAGGAATCATATCTCTTTATGAAAAGATGTATTTTGAGGGTAGGAGAGTGTTTACTTGGTAAAGTGAATTAGATGGGCAAGGAAGTTGGAGGAACTGTGGATGCTGTGGATATGCTCTTTCAAAGAAGAGGTAAGTTCAGCTAAGGGTAAATTTTTATTTTTTGGATGGTATGTGCCATCTAAAGGAAATTGTTGAATTGCTAAAGAAAGCAGAGTGGATTTAGAGACATGTGGAGACATAGAAAATAAAACGAAGAAGCTGAACAATTGTAAGAAACTTTAGGAAAAAATAGAGGTTACTTAATGAGAATTTTAATAAAATTGTTCTGAGTGATAATCCTTCCACTGTTTAACATGGTATCTTTCATAGAAAGCAGTTGATAATGTTACAAAATTGAATAATTTTCTTTAAAGTGACAGTAAAATATTGAGCATAGATTGAGGATGAGAATTAAGTGATAACAGAGGCTCCACTCACAGGAAACTGGAGTTCACATGAATCTTTGACTTTAGTGGCTATAGCAAGGTGTGAGAGATTATTATTCATGTGTTGTGTCTTAACAGTTACATTTCTGCTCAAGGAAGGATCTATTGTTGTCTTCTATTCAATTTCTCTTAAAACACAGCTTGGTTGAAGCATAATTAGCATGCCTATATATGTCATATGGGGCACATAGTCTGTTCACATAAGTGGACATACATGCTGTCATTTCTTTTGGGTAAATGCTTAGGATTAGGATGGTTGGGCCATAGGGTAGATATATGCATATATTTATAAGAAATTGCCAGAATGTTTTCCTAAATGACTTTATTATTTTGTATTCCCATTGGCTCAGTCAGTAAAGAGTCTGCCTGAAATGCAGGAGACCTGAGTTTGATCCCTGGGTCAGGAAGATGTCCTAGAGAAGAAAATGGCAACCCACTCCAGTATTCTTGCATGGAGAATTCCATGGACAGAGGAGTCTGGTGGGCTACAATCCATGGGGTCACAAAGAGTCGGACAGGACTGACTGACCAACTTTCACTTTTTCACTTTCCCATCACTAGTGTATTGGGCTTCCCTAGTGGCTCAAATGGTAAAGAATCTGCCTGATATTTGGGAGGTCTGAGTTCGATCTCTGGGTTGGGAAGATACCCTGGAGAAGGGAATGGATACCGACTCCAGTATTCCTGCCTGGAAAATCCCATCAGCAGAAGACTGTGTCAGGCTACAGCCCATGGGGTCGCAAAGAAATGGAAACGACTGAGTGACTAACATTTCCACTTCCACTAGTGTAATATGTTTCCAGCTGCTCCACAAAAGGACCCATTTTATTTTTTTTTCACTTATTTTTATTAGTTGGAGGCTAATTACTTTACAATATTGTAGTGGTTTTTGCCATGCATTGACATGAATCAGCTATAGATTTACATGTGTTCCCCAACCCGGTCCCCCCTCCCGCCTCCCTCCACATCCAATCCCTCTGGGTCTTCCCAGTGCACCAGCCCTGAGCACTTGTCTCATGCATCCAAACTGGGCTGGTGGTCTGATTCACACTTGATAGTATAGTTGTTTCAACGCTGTTCTCTCAGAACATCCCACCCTCACCTTCTTGCACAGAGTCCCAAAGTCTGTTCTGTACATCTGTGTCTCTTTTTCTGTTTTGCATATTGGGTTATCGTTACCATCTTTTTAAATTCCATATATATGCGTTAGTATACTGTATTGGTCTTTATCTTTCTAGCTTACTTCATTCTGTATAATGGGCTCCAGTTTCATCCATCTCATTAGAACTGATTCAAATGAATTATTTTTAATGGCTGAGTAATATTCCATCGTGTATATGTACCATAGCTTCCTTATCTATTCCTCTGCTGATGGGCATCTAGGTTGCTTCCATGTCCTGGCTATTATAAACAGTGCTGGAATGAACATTGGGGTGCACGTATCTCTTTCAGATCTAGTTTCCTCTGTGTGTATGCCCAAGGAGTGGGATTGCTGGGTCATATGGCAGTTCTATTTCCAGTTTTTTAAGGAATCTCCTCACTGCCTGCATAGTGGCTGTACTAGTTTTCATTCCCACCAACAGTGTAAGAGGGTTCCCTTTCCTCCACACCCTCTCCAGCATTTATTGCTTGTAGACTTTTGGATAGCCGCCATCGTGACTGGCGTGTTATGGTACCTCATTGTGGTTTTGATTTGCATTTCTCTGATAATGAGTGATGTTGAGCATCATTTCATGTGTTTGTTAGCCATCTGTATGTCTTCTTTGGAGAAATGTCTGTTTAGTTCCTTGGACCATTTTTTGATTGGGTCATTTATTTTTCGGGAATTGAGCTTCAGGAGTTGCTTGTATATTTTTTAGATTAATCCTTTGTCTGTTGCTTCGTTTGCTATTATTTTCTCCCAATCTGAGGGCTGTCTTTTCACCTTGCTTATCATTTCCTTTGTTGTGCAAAAGCTTTTAAGTTTAGTTAGACCCCATTTGTTTATTTTTGCTTTTATTTCCAACATTCTGGGAGGTGAGTCATAGAGGATCCTGCTGTGATTTATGTCAGAGAGTGTTTTGCCTATGTTCTCCTCTAGGAGTTTTATAGTTTCTGGTCTTACATTTAGATCTTTAACCCATTTTGAGTGTATTTTTGTGTATGGTGTTAGAAAGTGTTCTAGTTTCATTCTTTTACAAGTGGTTGACCAGTTTTCCCAGCACCACTTGTTAAAGAGGTTTTCTTTTTTCCATTGTATATCCTTGCCTCCTTTGTCAAAGATAAGGTGTCCATCGGTAAGTGGAATTATCTCTGAGCTTTCAATTCTGTTCCATTGATCTATATTTCTGTCTTTGTGCCAGTACCATACTGTCTTGGTGACTGTGGCTTTGTAGTAGAGCCTGAAGTCAGGCAGGTTGATTCCTCCAGTTCCATTCTCATTGTTAGCGTATAGGAATGCAAGGGATTTCTGTGTGTTAATTTTATATCCTGCCACATTGCTGTATTCATTGATTAGCTGTAGTAATTTTCTGGTAGAATCTTTAGGGTTTTCTATGTAGAGGATCATGTCATCTGCAACCAGTGAGAGTTATACTTCTTCTTTTCCTATCTGGATTCCTTTTATTTCTTTTTCTGCTCTGATTGCTGTGGCCAACACTTCCAAAACTATGTTGAATAGTAGTGGTGAGAGTGGCCACCCTTGTCTTGTTCCTCACTGTAAGGGAAATGCTTTCAATTTTTCACCATTGAGGGCAATGTTTGCTGTGGGTTTGTCATATATAGCTTTTATTATGTTGAGGTATGTTCCTTCTATGCCTGCTTTCTGGAGAGTTTTATCACAAATGGATGTTGAATTTTGTCAAAGGCTTTTTCTGCATCTATTGAGATAATCATATGTTTTTTATCTTTCAATTTGTTAATGTGGTGTATTACATTGACTGATTTGCAGATATTAAAGAATCCTTGCATTCCTGGGATAAAGTCCACTTGGTCATGATGTATGATCTTTTTAATATGTTGTTAGATTCTGTTTGCTAGAGTTTTGCTAAGGATTTTTGCATCTATGTTCATCAGTGATATGGGCCTGTAGTTTTCTTTTTGTGGCATCCTTGTCTGGTTTTGGTATTAGGGTGATGGTGGCCTCATAGAATGAGTTTGGAAGTTTGCCTTCTTCTGCAATTTTCTGAAAGAGCTTGAGTAAGATAGGTGCTAGCTCTTCTCAAAATTTTTGGTAGAATTCAGCTCTGAAGCCATCTGGTCCTGGGCTTTTGTTTGCTGGAAGATTTCTGATTACTGTTTCGATTTCCTTGCTTGTGATGGGTCTGTTAAGATCTTCTATTTCTTTCTGGTTCAGTTTTGGAAAGTTGTACTTTTCTAAGAATGTGTCCATTTCTTCCAAGTTGTCCATTTTATTGGCATAGAACTGCTGGTAATAGTCTCTTATGATCCTTTGTATTTCAGAGTTGTCTGTTGTGACCTCTTCATTTTCATTTCTAATTTTGTTGATTTCGTTCTTATCCCTTTGTTTCTTGATGAGTCTGGCTAATGGCTTGTCAATTTTGCTTATTTTTTCAAAAAACCAGCTTTTAGCTTTGTTGATTTTTGCTATGGTCTCTTTTGTTTCGTTTGCGTTTATTTATGCCCTAATTTTTAAGATTTCTTTCCTTCTACTAATCCTGGGGTTCTTAATTTCTTCCTTCTCTAGTTGCTTTAGGTGTCGAGTTAGGTTATTTATTTGTCTTTTTTCTTGTTTCTTGAGGTAAGCCTGTATTACTATGAACCTTCACTTTATCACTACTTTTACAGTGTCCCATAGGTTTGGGGTTGTTGTGTTTTCATTTTCATTTGTTTCTATGCATATTTTGATTTCTTTTTTGATTTCTTCTATGATTTGTTCTTTATTCAGAAGTGTGTTATTTAGCCTCCATATGTTGGAATTTTTAATAGTTTTTTTCCTGTAATTGAGATGTAATCTTACTGCATTGTGGTCAGAAAAGATGACTGGAATGATTTCATTTTTTTTTTTTTTTTAATTTACCAAGGCTAGATTTATGGCACAGGATGTGATCTATTCTGGAGAAGATTCCATGTGCACTTGAGAAAAAGGTGATATTGATTGTTTTGGAGTGAAATGTCCTATAGATATCAATTAGGTCTAGCTGGACCATTGTGTCATTTAAACTTTGTGCTTCCTTGCTAATTTTCTGTTTAATTGATCTGTCCATAGGTGTATTAAAGTTTCCCACTATTATTGTGTTATTGTTAATTTCCCCCTTCATTCTTGTTAGCATTTGCCTTACATATTGTGGTGCTCCTATGTTGGGTGCATATATACTTATAGTTGTTATATCTTCTTCTTGGATTGAACCTTTGATCATTATGTAATGTCCTTCTTTGTCTCGTTTCACAGCCTTTATTTTGAAGTATATTTTATCTGATATAAGTATTGTGATTCCTGCTTTCTTTTGGTCTCTGTTTGCGTGGAATATTTCTTTCCAGCCCTTCACTTTCAGTCTGTACCTTGTTATGAGGTGGATCTCTTGTAGACAGCATATATAGGGGTCTTGCTTTTGTATCCATTCAGCCAGTCTTTGTCTTTTGGTTGGGGCATTCAACCCATTTACATTTAAGGTAATTATTGATAAGAATGTTCCCATTGCCATTTGCTTTGTTGTTTTGGGTTCATGTTCATACAACCTTTCTGTGTTTCCTGTCTAGAGAAGATCCTTTAGCATTTGCTGAAGAGCTGGTTTGGTGGTGCTGAATT
Source organism: Dama dama (assembly GCF_033118175.1). Classification (NCBI taxonomy): domain Eukaryota; kingdom Metazoa; phylum Chordata; class Mammalia; order Artiodactyla; family Cervidae; genus Dama; species Dama dama. The sequence goes on from NC_083714.1 coordinate 76,070,841, forward strand.
CTTTCAGCTTTTGCTTGTCTGTAAAGCTTTTAAATTCTCCTTCATGTCTGAATGAAATCCTTGCTGGGTACAGTAATCTGGGTTGTAGGTTATTCTCTTTCATAACTTTAAGTATGCCCTGCCATTCCCTTCTTGCCTGAAGAGATTCTATTGGAAGATCAGCTGTTATCCTTATGGGAATCCCCTTGTGTATTATTTGTTGTTTCTCCCTTGCTGCTTTTAATATTTGTTCTTTGTGTTTGATCTTTGTTAATTTGACTAATATGTGTCTTGGGGTGTTTTGCCTTGGATTTATCCTGTTTGGGACTCTCTGGGTTTCTTGGACTTGGGTGGCTATTTCCTTCCCCATTTTGGGGAAGTTTTCATCTATTATCTCCTCGAGTATCTTCTCATGGCCTTTCTTTTTGTCTTCTTCTTCTGGGACTCCTATGATTCGAATGTTGGGGCGTTTCACATTGTCCCAGAGGTCCCTGAGGTTTTCCTCATTTATTTTGACTCTTTTTTTCTTTTTTCCTCTCTGCTTCATTTATTTCCACCATTTTATCTTCTACCTCACTTATCCTATCTTCTGCCTCCATTATTCTACTGTTGGTTCCCTCCAGAGTGTTTTTAATCTCATTTTTGCATTATTCATTTTTAATTGACTCTTTATTATTTCTTCCAGGTCCTTGTTAAACATTTCTTTCATCTTCTCAATCCTTGTCTCCAGGCTATTTATCTGTAACTCCATTTTGTTTTCAAGATTTTGGATCATTTTTATTATCATTATTCTAAATTATTTTTCAGGTAGATTCCCTATGTCCTCTTCTTTTGTTTGGCTTGGTGGACATTTTTCATGTTTCTTTACCTTCTGGGTACTTCTCTGCCTTTTCATCTTATTTAGGTTTCTGTGTTTGGGGTGGCCTTCTTGTTTTCTGGTAGTCTGTGGTTCCTTTTTATTATGGAGGTTTCTCCCAGTGGGTGGGGCTGGGTGTTTGGCTTGTCAAGGTTTGCTGGTTAGAGAAGCTTGTGTCGGTGTTCTGGTGGGTGAAGCTGGATTTCTTCTCTCTGGAGTGCACTGAAGTGTCCAGTTGTGAGTTTTTAGATGGGTCTATGGATTTGGTGTGGCTTTGCTCAGCCTGTATATTGATGCTCAGGGCTATATTCCTGCGTTGCCTTAGCATTTTCATGGTATGTCTTGCTCTGGAGTTTATAGGCTCTTGGGTGGTGGTTGGTTTCAGTGTAGGTATGGAGGCTTTTGGATCATCCCTTATTATTAATGTTCCCTATAGTCAGGAGTTCTCTGGTGTTCTCAGGTTTTGGGCTTAAGCCTCTTGCCTCTGGATTTCAGTCTTATTCTTTCAGTAGCCTCACAACTTCTCCCTCCATATCGCACTGATAATAAAACTTCTAGGTTAATGGTGAAAGGAATCTCCACAGTGAGGGCCACCCAGAGAGGTTCACAGAGTTACATGAAGAAGAGGAGTGGGAGAAAGGAGATAGAGGTGAGCAGGAGGAGAAAAAGGTAGATTCAAGAAAGGAGAGACAGATCTAGGTTGTACTCTATTCCCTAAGTGTTCTCCTAAGCCCAGAATACCCACTGAGATTCACAGAATTAGATTGAGAAAAGAAAGGGGAGTGAGGAAATAGAGGTGATCTGGGGGAGAAAAAGGAGAATCAAAAGGTGGAGAGAGTGATCAAACCAGTAATCACACTCCTGAGTAAAAATGGGTACTGAATATTGGATTCTTAAATGTCCAAAATTGATATCAAATACTGAAAAACGAAGATTAAAAATCTAGAGTAGAGGTTAGACTCTTAAAAATACAATAGTAAAAAACCACAAAAACACAAAAAAATTTAAGAAATATATATGGAGTTTGCTTTAAAAATAGGGTCCTTCTTTTTTTTCCCAGGTTATAGTGGGTTATAAAAGTGAAAATTAAGGAGTAATAGAAGAGTAATAGAAGACTTTAAAAAAAAGGAAAAAGTAAAAAAATAAAGAGAAAAAAATTTTAATTAAAAATAAAAAAATAGTAGTAAAAATATACCTAGGAATTTCTCTGGAGCTGTTGTGGGCAGTGTGCGTTCAGTTCAGTTTCAGATAGCTCCTTGTTCCAGCTTACACTTCTCGCTATCTATAGGCCCCTTCCAGTGTAGTCAGTGTTAACTACAGGGATTTTAGTATGTTGCACCTGTCACTTCTGAAGTGGTTCCCTTTGTTTCTTTGGCTTCTGTTTGCATGTCTCTTCTGTGTCTAATTTCCTCCCTGACATACGTGGGCAGAAGTGGTCCCTTGTTTAGGTCCGCTTGTTCAGTCGTGCTGTTGGGAGGGAGGGGTGCTGCAGACAAATGTTACTGGCGTGTGTGGGGGACACTCGCAGTTTTCCAGCCACACTGGGTTTGCCCCCGCTCACGGGTGTGTGCTTTCGCTGTCTACACTGCTCAGGGTCCCAGCTGCTTTCCAGGGAGTGGGCCTTGCGTTGTGTGCACTTCCCAGGCCTAAGCCTCTCAGATTCAGGTTTTCGGGTATTCCACAAAAGCACAGACTCGGTTGGGCCTGTGTTTTGTGCCTTCCCCGGTCGGAGCAGCTCAGGCAGCCAGAAGCTTGACAAACGCACTCTCCCCGGGTGCAGGGTACCTTATCCCCTCTGCGGTCCCAGCCTCAGTTTCCGTGTGCGCCAATTGGGTGCACCTTGTGTCAGTTCTGGGGTACTGGACTCTAGCTGCGACCCTCCCGGTGTATGTCAACCATCCAGAATCTCAAGGAAGTCTTTGGTTAGAAGCTGGAAGCCTGTTTGCAGTTTGGTAGGAGGTGCCATCTCTGGGGCCGAGTTTGCCCCTTTCCCCTCCCCCCTTCCTCCTGCCTCTGGAGGAGGATGGGCTGGTCCGCAGTGGCTAGCTCTGCTGTGGGATCGCTCAGTCCTTCATTCTGGAAACCGGTGGGTAGTGCCTAAGTTTAGGGCTTTTCCCAACTTAATTCTCTCTCTCTTGCTATCCCACAGTTTAAGTTGTTATCTCAAGTAAGTTCCCTCCAATTGCCCTCAGGGCATTTGGGCCCAGTCCTTATCCTAAGCAATGCCGCCCGCTCCTCTCCGTTCCACCCCCACTTACTGGTGGCAGATGCGAGCGTCTGGGGTACTTTTCTGCTGGGAGTTGCTTTTAGGCATGTAATCTGTGGGTTTTATCTATTCTTCCTCCCAGTTAGGTTGCCCTCCGAGATTCAAAAATTTCCCCCAGACCCGTCAGTGAGAGGGTTTCCTGGTGTTTGGAAACTTCTTCTATCAAGACTCCCTTCCCAGGACGGATCTCCGTCCCTAACTCTATTGTCTCTCTTTTTATCTTTTATGTTTTGTCCTACCTCCTTTCGAAGACAATGGGCTGCTTTTCTGGGTTTCTGATGTCCTCTGCTAGCGATCAGAATTTGTTTTGTGGCGTTTGCTCAGCGTTCAAATGTTCTTTCGATGAATTTGTAGGGGAGAAAGTGGTCTCCCCGTCCTATTCCTCTGCCATCTTAGTTCCCTCCAAAAGGATCCATTTTAAACTCAAGATTCTACTGCAAGATTACTTGTGCAACCAAAGAGAGCAGAATAAAATGATCTTTTATTCACACATAGTCAAACTAAAATTTATTCTCCTCTTTTTAATGTTCTTTACTCTATCATAGTGGCTGGACTCCTTGAATTACGTTTTGAAGCCTATTTTATGTTAGGTATCTGTATATGATTTACATTCTGCCACTGAGATCACAGGCATAATAATTAAAAGGTAGGTGGGTGGCAGAAGAAATTCTTCCTCTGGCAGCAGAGCGATTCTGAAATGCGAACATTTTATAGAAACCAAAATATGCATTTCAAACAATTCCCATTTGGGGGACTGAGGAGAAGCTAAAATGTTAGCAGTGAACTCCTCCACTTTTCTGATTCAGTTCAGTTCAGTTCAGTTCAGGCACACAGTCGTGTCCAATTCTTTGCAACCCCATGGACTGCAGCATGCCAGGCTTCCCTGTCCATCACCAACTCCCAGAGCTTACTCAAACCCATGTCCATTGAGTCAGTGATGCCATGCAACTATGTCATCCTCTGTTGGCCCTTTCTCCTCCCACCTTCAATCTTTCCCAGCATGAGAGTCTTTTCCAATGATTCAGTTCTTCACATCAGGTGGCCAAAATATTGGCGTTTCAGCTTCAACATCAGTCCTTCCAATGAATATTCAGGACTGATTTCCTGTAGGATTGACTGGTTGAATCTCCTTGCAGTCCAAGGGACTCTCAAAAGTCTTCTCCAACCCACATGTCAAAAGCATCAATTCTTTAGCATTCAGTTTTCTTTGTAGTGCAACTCTCACATCCATACATGATTACTGGAAAACTATGGCTCTGACTAGACAGACCTTTGTTGGCAAAGTAATGTTTCTGCTTTTTAATATGCTGTTTAGGTTTGTCATAGCTTACTTCCAAGGAGCAAGTGTCTTTTAATTTCATGGCTGCATTCACCATCTGCAGTGATTTTGGAGCCCCAAAAATTAAAGTCTCTCACTGGTTCCCCATCTACTTGCCATGAAGTGATGTGACTGTATGCCATGATCTTAGTTTTCTGAATGTTGAGCTTTAAGCCAACTTTTTCACTCTCCTCTTTCACTTTCATCAAGAGGCTCTTTAGTTCTTCTTTACTTTCTGTCATAAGGGTGGTGCCATCTGCATATCTGAGGTTATTGATATTTCTCCTGGCAATGCTGATTCCAGCTTGTGCTTCATCCAACCCAACACTTTGCATGATGTACCCTGCATATAAATTAAATAAGCCAGGTGACAATACACAGCCTTGATGTACTCCTTGCCCGATTTGGATCCAGTGTGTTGTTCCATGTCCAATTCTAAAACTGTTGCTTCTTGACCTGCATACAGACTTCTCAGGAGGCAGGTCAGGTGGTCTAGTATACCCATCTCTCAGAATTTTCCAGTTTGTGATGATCCACACAATCAAAGGCTTTGGCATAGTCAGTAAAGCCAAACTCTCTTGCCATTTTTTCCCCCCCTCTGGAACTCTGTTGCTTTTTCGATGACCCAATGGATGCTGGCAATTTGATCGCATGTTCCTCTGCCTTTTCTAAACGTAGCTTGAACATCTGGAAGTTCACTGCTGAAGTCTCGCTTGGAGAATTTTGAACGATATTTTACTAGCGTGTGAGATGAGTGCAACTGTGCGGTACTTTGAGCTTTCTTTGGCACTGCCTTTGGAATTGGAATGAAAATTGACCTTTCCCAGTCTGTGGCCACTGCTGAGTTTTCCAAATTTGCTGAGTTTTCCATATTGCTGTACTCAACATGCCAGCACTTTCACAGCATCATCCTTTAGGATTTGAAATAGTTCAACTAGGATTCCATCACCTCCACTAGATTTGTTCATAGTTATGCTTCTTAAGTCCCACTTGACTTTGCATTCCAGAATTTCTGGCTCTAGGTTAATGATCACACCATCGTGATTATCTGGGTCATGAATATATTTTTTACATAGTTCTTCTGTGTATTCTTGCCACCTCTTCTTAGTATCTTCTGCTTCTGTTAGGTCCATACCATTTCTTTCCTTTATTGTGCCCATCTTTGCATGAAATGTTCCTTTGGTATCTCTAAGTTCCTTGAATTATCTCTAGTTTTTGTCTATTATTCTGTTTTCCTCTATTTATTTGCATTGATCACTTTGGAAGGCTTTCTTATATCTCCTTGCTATTTTCTGGAACTCTACAATCATATGGGTATATCTTTCCTTTTTTCCTTCCCCTTTAGCTTCTATTATTTTCTAAGCTATTTGCAAGGTCCCTCAGACAACCATTGTACCTTTTTGTGTGTCTTTTTCTAGAGGATGCCCCTGATCCCTGTCTCCTGTACATTGTCACAAACCTCTGCCCATAGTTCTTCAGGCACTCTCTCTATCAGATCTGATCCCTTGAATCTGTTTGCCACTTCCACTGTATACTTGTAAGATATTTGATTTAGGTCATATCTGAATGTCCAGTGGTTTTCCCTACTTTCTTCAATTTAAGTCTGAATTTGGCAATAAGGAGTTCATGATCTGAGCCACAGTCAGCTCCTGGTCTTATTTTTGCTGACTGAATAGAGTTTCTCAATCTTTGACTGCAAAGAATATAATCATTCTGATTTCACTACTGACCTTTTGGTTATGCCCATATGTAGTCTTCTCTTGTGTTGTTGAAAGAGGGTGTTTGCTATGACCAGTGCATTCTCTTGTCAATACGCTATTAGCATTTGCCCTGCTTCATGTTGTACTCCAAGGCCAAATTTGCCTGTTACTCCAAGTAACTATTAACTTCTTACTTTTGCATTCCAGTCCCATAAAATGAAAACGACATCTTTTTTTGGGTGTTAGTTCTAGAAGATCATGTAGGTCTTCATAGAACCATTCAACTTCAGCTTCTTCAGCATTGCTGGTTGGAGAATAGACTTGGATTATTGTGATATTGAATGATTTGCCTTGGAAACGAAAAGAGATCATTCTGTTGTTTTTGAGGTTGCACCCAGGTACTGCTTTTCAGACTCTTTTGTTGACTATGATGGCTACTCTATTTCTTCTAAGGGATTCCTGCCCACAGTAGTTGATATAATGGTCGTCTGAGTGGAATTCACCAATTCCAGTCCAATTTACTTACTCCTAAAATGAAAATATTCACTCTTGCCATCTCCTTTTTGACCACTTCCAATTTGCCTTGATTCATGGACCTAACATTCCAGGTTCCTATGCAATACTGCTCTTTGCAGCATCAGATTTTATTTCCATCACCAGTCACATCCACAACTGGGTGTTTCTTGATTACAAGATTACTTTGCTGACCCACATGATAATAATACCAGTTCCTTGATTTTCCAGCATAATGGATGTGGCATAACCTAAATGTTCTGTCAGCCTCCTGATATTTGCTTCTTTAAAACTTCCAGCAATTTTATAAGCACAAATTTCTCTGCCATAGTTTCCCATTTGTTTTAAATACCTATACTGGTTTCTGGTTTCCCGAAGTAAATCATGATTTATATTGGGAGATAAAAGAATTTATTTTATGTAGATTTTGCATGGTTCTCCAGTCAAATAGAGACAAGAATTCCAGTATATTTCCTGAGAGGGATAAAGATTGGAGAGAACTAGGAAACCAGAAGATGTTCCATGGGGATTATTATAGTAAGGGATAAAGTATTTATACAGGAGAAATTTGAGGTAAATCTCTGTCTAGCCAAGGATGTGTCAGAGATTCATAAGAGTTTACAGTAGAGATGAGTCATGATCTATAGTCAAAGATCATCAATGGGCTATGACCAACATAATGATCAAATCACAATATTCATACATGAGTTATAGCAGGGGAGGCAGTTATCAACCAGACAGTATCAGTGATATAACACAAAAACAATCAAGGGGCATTATGAAGATATGAGGATTTCTTCACCCAAGTGCCAGAAACACACTATCTTCTTCTCATAACCCAAGGAAGGAAAAAGACGGAAAATTTATGAAAATCTAGACATTTTTGCAAAGAGAGAATCATTCAGAAGAATTTTTAGAGACAGTTTTGATAAGAAGTTGAACTTTGAGTAGACTTAACATTTAAATCGAAAGGGGAATGTTTGAATCAGAAGAAATAAAAATTATTAATTATTAAATCTAGGTGGTGTATTCTACCCAGGTGGGTAGAGCTTATATAAATAAAGAAACTACATTATCTATGCATATCTGAGTGTAGTGTGAGTAAATTTGTAACTTTTAAACTTGTGACTTTGTTATACAGCTGACCATATTATATTATACAGCTGACCATATTATATTACACTCAACAAATTCTCTTTAGCCTCACTGGCTAAAAGAGAAATTGATATAAAATTTGAGCATTTCTACATGTAAAAACTAATGCATTTTTATAGTGTTAAAACCCAAATAAAGGACCTCCTTTCCTGCTCAAGATAAAGTAACAGGAACCAGATATATATTCTCACACTTGAAATAACTAACAATAGCAGACAAAATATATGAAATAATGATTTTCAAGACACAGAGAGCAAGGCCAGTGATTTTCATTTGGAAAAAAAATGAGGTCATTTCTGTGTTTGCTCCAGTTTATTAATTGTAGACAGTTTCTAGGCCAAGACATAGAACAGGAGCCCAGCAGGATCTCTGGATTGAGGGAATAGAACTTAGAATCTGGGGTTGCCTAGCATTTAGTTCAGAGTATCAAAAGGCAGAGGACTACACGAAAGTAAAACACTAGAAATCTGCAGAAGACTTCTTCCCTCAATTACTGAAAAAAAGAAACAAAAAGAGCTGATTAGTGCAAGTACGGTGAGGAAACTATGGGATCAGGAAAGGATTAGTAAGTATAATGGGCTTCCCCAGTGGCTCAATTGTAAAGAATCTGCCTGCGATTCAGGAGCCACATGTTGGATCCCTGGGTCAGGCAGATGCCCTGGAGGAGGGCATGGAAACCCACTGCAGTATTCTTGCCTGGAGAATCCCATGGACAGAGAAGCCTGACAGGCTATGGTCCATAGGGTCGCAAAAAGCTGGACACAGCTGAAGCTGTACACAGTATGATGCCCAGCATTAAGAGAGGGTCAAGAATGGCTTTCCTACCTGTCAGACAGGGAAACTTCATGATACACAGGACAGAGTACTGAGGACGATCTGCGTGAGTAGTGAGAAATAATGAGCCCTGGACCTTCTACTAAATATTCAAAGAAAGACTCTAAAGTATCAAACTTTTCCATACAAACTAATTTAATCTTAGAACAAACCTCAAGAAGACGTCAGTTCAGTCCAGTTCGGTTCAGTTCAGTCGCTCAGTCGTGTCTGACTCTTTGCAACCCCATGAATCTCAGCACGCCAGGTCTCCCTGTCCAACACCAACGCCTGGAGTTTGCTCAAACTCATGTCCATAGAGCCGGTGATGCCATCTAGCCATCTTATCCTGTGTCATCCCCTTCTCCTCCTGCCCCCAATCCTTCCCGGCATCAGGGTCTTTTCCAATGAGTCAACTCTTCGCATGAGGTGGCCAAAGTATTGGAGTTTCAGCTTCAGCATCAGTCCTTCCAATGAACACCCAGGACTGATCTCCTTTAGGATGGGCTGGTTGGATCTCCTTGCAGTCCAAGGGACTCTCAAGAGTCTTCTCCAACACCACTGTTCAGAAGCATCAATTTTCCGGTGCTCAGCTTTCTTCACAGTCCAACTCTCACATCCATACATGACCACTGGAAAAACCATAGCCTTGACTAGACGGACCTTTGTTGGCCAAGTAATGTCTCTGCTTTTTAATATGCTATCTAGGTTGGTCATCACTTTCCTTCCAAGGAGTAAGCGTTTTTTTTAATTTCATGGCTGCAATCACCATCTGCAGTGATTTTGGAGCCCCAAAAAATAAAGTCTGCCACTGTTTCCACTGTTTCCCCATCTATTTTCCATAAAGTGATGGGACCAGATGCCATGATCTTAGTTTTCTGAATGTTGAGCTTTAAGCCAACTTTTTCACTCTTCTCTTTCACCTTCATCAAGAGGCTTTTTAGTTCCTCTTCACTTTCTGCCACAAGGGTGGTGTCATCTGCATATCTGAGGTTATTGTTATTTCTCCCAGCAATCTTGATTCCAGCTTGTGCTTCTTCCAGCCCAGCGTTTCTCACGATATACTCTGCATTTAAGTTAAATAAGCAAGGTGACAATATACAGCCTAAACATACTCGTTTTCCTATTTGGAAACAGTCTGTTGTTCCATGTGCAGTTCTAACTTATAAGAATACAAAAATAACTAGTACCCAGTGAGATATAGGAACGATTGGACATGTTAAGTGGGCAGCTGGAAAATAGAAAAAGTCTCAAATCTAAACTCAGAGGTGAAAATCTAAATATTTAAGTTGGCAAATCACACTGGATTGTATCCAGCTAAAGAACAAGCAATGAACTTGAGACACAGCAATATAAACTGTTAAAAAGAAAACACAGACCCCATGGCATCCCAAGATGGACTGTGCATCAGTGAGCTGTGGGATAACTTCAAGGGACCTAATAAACATTAGGTTAATCCAAAAAACAGTAATGCAGGTGCAATTGAGAAGAACCTATCAGATGGAATTAAGTTTACTAATCTGCTGACAATAAACAGGAGATTATCCTGGTTTTATCAGTGTAGTCATCTGGGTGTGTGCATGTTAAGTCACTCATTTGTGTCCAACTCTTCAAGACCCTATGGACTGTAACCTGCCAGGCTGCTCTGGCCATGGGGATTCTCCAGGCAAGAATACGTGTGTGGCTTGCCATTCCCTCCTTTAGGGGATCTTCCCCACCCAGGGATAGATCCCACATCTGTGGCTCCTGCATATCAGGTGAGTTCTTTACCACTGAGCCACCAGAGGAAGACCCTTGAAAGGGGCTTTTAAATGACATGGGCACTTAAAAGCAATATAGAAAAGAGTCAGCCAGAGAGAGATGCCAGAAAGGAAATATGTAGACATTCAAAGCATTAAAGGGACTCGATCCACCACTGTTGGAGGAAGGCTGCATGGAAAGTTTAAGACATAATATGGACAGCTGTTAGTCTCTGGCTGATAGTCAGTCAGACAATGGTACCTTAATCCTACAAACACATGAAAATGAAGTCAGTCAATAATCTGAATGAGCTCAATTTAAATCCTTCCAGAAACCTCCCCCAGAGAGCTCATTCTGGCTAATGCTTTAATCTCTACTTTGTGAAACATGGAGCAGAGAAAATGTCCAAACCAAACTAGATTTGTTGTTGTTGTTCAGTCACTAAGTCGTGTCCAACTCTTTGTGACCCCATGAACCACAGAGCACCAGGCTTCCCTGTCCTTCACTATCTCTGGGAGTTTGCTTAAACTTATCTCCATTGAGTCAGTGACCCCATCTAACCATCTCATCCTCTGTCACTCCCTTCTTCTCCTGCCGTCAATCTTTCCCAGCATCAGGAACTTTTCCAATGAGTTGGCTCTTTGAATCAGGTGGCCAAAGTATTGGAGCTTCAGCTTCAGCATTAGTCCTTCCAGTGAATATTCAGGGTTGACTTACTTAGGATTAACTGGTTTGATTTCCTTGCAACCCAAGGGACTCCCAAGAGTCTTCTCCAGTGCCACAACTTGAAAGTATCAATTCTTTTGTGGCTCAGCCTTCTCTATGGTCCAACTCTCACATCTGTACATGACCACTGGACAAGTCATAGCTTTGACTGTATGGACCTTTGTCAGCAAAGTGATGTCTCTGTTTTAATATGCTGTCTAGATTTGTCAAAGCTTGTCTTCCAAGAAGTAAGTGTCTTTTAATCCCAAGGCTGCAGTCACCATCAGCAGTGATTTTGGAGCCCAAGAAAATAAAATCTGTCACTGTTTTGATTTTTCGCCAGTTATTTGCCAGTAAGTGATGGGACTGGATATGATGATCTTTGTTTAATGTTGAAGTTTAAGCCAGCTTTTTCACTCTCCTCTTTCACAGTCATGAAGATGCTCTTAAGTTCCGTTTTGCTTTCTGCCATAAGGGTGGTATCTTTTGCATATCTGAGGTTATTGCTATTTCACCAGAAGTCTTGATTCCAGCTTGTGATTCATCCAGTCTGCCATTTCGCATGGTGTTCTCTGCATATAAGTTAAATAAGCAGGAGGACAATATACAGCCTTCATGTACTCCTTTCCCAATTTTGAACCAGTCCATTTTTCCATGTCCAATTCTAACTGTTGCTTCTTATTCTGCATTCAGTTTTCTCAGAAGGCAGGTAAGGTGGTCTGTTATCTTGAAGAAATTTTCAGTTTGTTGTGATCCTCACAGTCAAAACCTTAGTACAGTCAATGAAGCAAAATTAGATGTTCTTCTGGAATTCTCTTGCTTTTTCTATGAGCTAATGATGTTGGCAATTTGATCTATGGTTCAGCATGTGCATCTGGAAATTCTCAGATCATATACTATTGAAGCCTGGATTGAAGGATTTTGAGAATTACCTTGCTAGCATGCAAAATGAGTGCAATTTTACAGTAGTTAAAACATTCTTTGGCATTGCCTTTCTTTGGGATAGGAATGAAAACTGACCATTTCCAGTACTGTGGCCACTGCTGAGTTTTCCAAATTTGCTGATATATTGAGTTAACACTTTAACAGCATCAGCTTTTATGATTTTACCTAGCTCAGATGGAATTCCATCACTCCACTAGCTTTGTTCACAGGAACACTTCTTAAGGTCCGCTTGACTTCACACTCCAAGGTGTTCGACTCTAGGTGAGTGATCAAACCATCGTGGTTATCATGGTCATTAAGACCTTTTTTTGTATAGTTCTTCTGTGCATTCTTGCCAACTCTTCTTAATATCTTCTGCTTCTGTTAGGTCCATACCATTTCTGTCCTTTATCGAACCCATCTGTGCATGAAATGTTCCTTTGGTGTCTCTAATTTTCTTGAAATTATCTCTAGTGTTTCCTAATCTATTGTTTTCCTCTATTTCTTTCCTTCGATCACATAATGTCAGGGAACATTTAACGGGAGGATTCCTGCATGTTGTTTTCTGTTTCTCATAAATCCTCTGTTCCTTATCAGTTCCTGGCAATGGGAACGAGTGAAAGGGCATGCAGTTTTCAAGACTGAGATCATGGGAAAGGGTATCTGCTTGGATTCCTTTCAGTAACTGCCTTCAGTGACTCTTTTCTGCGTCAGCGACCTTGTATGTATTAGACTATCCATATTGTGGCTATTGATAAAATTTTATCCTTTGTAATAGCTGAGTAATCATCTTACTAAAGATATATAAGCCTGCATTTCTGCTAATAAAATACCCTTGCTCCATTAAACCTTGGGTCCCCATGTGATTCTTTCTTTCTTTCTCTCTCTCTCTTCCTCTCTCCAGCTCTCTCTTTCACTTTCTTATCATTGACTCTGGACCACCAGGTTCTGGTCCATTAAAGGACCACAGCAGCTTAACATCAGTATGAGAGATGTATGGTACAATCACTTAGGAAAACAACTTATCAGTCTCTTAAGAAATTTAAGCATTCATCTACTCTATTGTCCATCTACTTTACTCCTAGTCATTTAGTCAATAGAAATGAAAGCGTTTGACCATAGAAAGATTTGATCATGGCTATTCATGACAATTTTATTTGCAATGGTAAAGTGCTGGGACTAATCCAATCATTTATCAGTAAACAAATGTATAAATATATACTGTGATGTATTCACAAAATTCGTCAGCAATAAAACAAAATTATATATATATATATATATATATATGTGTATATATATATATATATATATATACCAAAAATGTATGAATCTGAAAGTTATACTGAATGAAAATAGCCAGACATAACAGAATACATGTTGTGTAATTCCATCTATACTAAATTTCACTAAGTGCAATGTAAGCTACAGTGACAGAAAACATATCAGTGGTTGGCTGGGGATGATTGTGCAGGGAAAGATATCAGTTATGGTTTACAAAGTGTCACTAGGAACATTTGAGAGTTATAAGATGTTCATTCTTTTGATTGTGGAGATGATTTCATGGATGTATATGTATGTGCAAATATATCAAGTTTTTATACTTTAATTATGTGCAGCTTATTGTATGCAAATTTTGCTTCAATAAAGCTATTTTTAAAATCCATGCTATAAGATAATGATCATTCCAGAACGGAATGAAATGAGGCAAAATCTAGGTAGGACATTTATAAAATCATCATCATATGGATGAAAATGCTTCCAGAGAGAATCAGAAAAGAGCCTGCTCTTTTGGTCATTCAGATTAAGAGTTTTCATCAATTGCTTAGAGAAAAAAACTGAAAATTAAAATTCTAACTTCAGAGTAGACGTTTTAGAGTTTTACGTTGTTTCCAATCTGGATTCCTGTTATTTCTTTTTCTTCTCTGATTGCTGTGGCTCAGACTTCCAAAACTAAGTTGAGTATTAGTGGTGAGAGTGGGCACCCTTGTCTTGTTCCTGATTTTAGAGGAAATGCTTTCAGTTTTTCACCATTGAGGATAATGCTTGCTCTCAGTTTGTCGTATATGGCTTTTACTATGTTGCATTATGCTCCTGCTAAGACTGCTTTCTGGAGTATTTCTATCATAAATGTGTACTGAGTTCTGTCAAAAGTTTTCTCTGCATCTATTGAAATAATCATATGACTTTTTTTTTATGTTTCCTAGTTTCTGTTTTATTTTTATTATTTTTTTATTTTTATTTTTTTTTTATTAGTTGGAGACCAATCACTTCACAACATTTCAGTGGGTTTTGTCATACATTGATATGAATCAGCCATGGATTTACACGTCTTCCCCATCCCAATCCCCGCTCCCACCTCCCTCTCCACCCGATTCCTCTGGGTCTTCCCAGTGCACCAGGCTGGAGCACTTGTCTCATGCATCCCACCTGGGCTGGTGATCTGTTACACCATAGATAGTATACATGCTGTTCTTTTGAAATATCCCACCCTCACATTCTCCCACAGAGTTCAAAAGTCTGTTCTGTATTTCTGTGTCTCTTTTTCTGTTTTGCATATAGGGTTATCATTACCATCTTTCTAAATTCCATATATATGTGTTAGTATGCTGTAATGTTCTTTATCTTTCTGGCTTACTTCACGCTGTATAAGGGGCTCCAGCTTCATCCATCTCATTAGGACTGGTTCAAATGAATTCTTTTTAATGGCTGAGTAATATTCCATGGTGTATATGTACCACGGCTTCCTTATCCATTCATCTGCTGATGGGCATCTAGGTTGCTTCCATGTCCTGGCTATTATAAACAGTGCTGCAATGAACATTGGGGTGCACGTGTCTCTTTCAGATCTGGTTTCCTCAGTGTGTATGCCCAGAAGTGGGATTGCTGGGTCATATGGCAGTTCTATTTCCAGTTTTTTAAGAAATCTCCACACTGTTTTCCATAGCGGCTGTACTAGTTTGCATTCCCACCAACAGTGTAAGAGGGTTCCCTTTCCTCCACACCCTCTCCAGCATTTATTGCTTGTAGACTTTTGGATAGCAGCCATCCTGACTGGCGTGTAATGGTACCTCATTGTGGTTTTGATTTGCATTTCTCTAATAATGAGTGATGTTGAGCATCTTTTCATGTGTTTGTTAGCCATCTGTATGTCTTCTTTGGAGAAATGTCTGTTTAGTTCTTTGGCCCATTGTTTGATTGGGTCATTTATTTTTCTGGAATTGAGCTGCAGGAGTTGCTTGTATATTTTTGAGATTAATCCTTTGTCTGTTTCTTCATTTGCTATTATTTTCTCCCAAACTGAGGGCTTTCTTTTCACCTTACTTATGGTTTCCTTTGTAGTGCAAAAGCTTTTAAGTTTCATTAGGTCCCATTTGTTTAGTTTTGCTTTTATTTCCAATATTCTGGGAGGTGGGTCATAGAGGATCTTGCTGTGATTTATGTCGGAGAGTGTTTTGCCTATGTTCTCCTCTAGGAGTTTTATAGTTTCTGGTCTTACATTTAGATCTTTAATCCATTTTGAGTTTATTTTTGTGTATGGTATTAGACAGTGTTCTAGTTTCATTCTTTTACAAGTGGTTGACCAGTTTTCCCAGCACCACTTGTTAAAGAGGTTGTCTTTTTTCCATTGTATATCCTTGCCTCCTTTGTCAAAGATAAGGTGTCCATAGGTTCGTGGATTTATCTCTGGGCTTTCTATTCTGTTCCATTGATCTATATTTCTGTCTTTGTGCCAGTACCATACTGTCTTGATGACTGTGGCTTTGTAGTAGAGTCTGAAGTCAGGCAGGTTGATTCCTCCAGTTCCATTCTTCTTTCTCAAGATTACTTTGGCCATTCGAGGTTTTTTGTATTTCCATACAAATTGTGAAATTCTTTGGTCTAGTTCTGTGAAAAATACCGTTGGTAGCTTGATAGGGATTGCATTGAATCTATAGACTGCTTTGGGTAGAATAGCCATTTTGACAATATTGATTCTTCCAATCCATGAACACGGTATGTTTCTCCATCTGTTTGTGTCCTCTTTGATTTCTTTCATCAGTGTTTTATAGTTTTCTATGTATAGGTCTTTTGTTTCTTTAGGTAGATATCCTCCTAAGTATTTTATTCTTTTTGTTGCAATGGTGAATGGTATTGTTTCCTTAATTTCTCTGTCTGTTTTTTCATTGTTAGTGTATAGGAATGCAAGGAATTTCTGTGTGTTAATTTTATATCCTGCAACTTTACTATATTCATTGATTAGCTCTAGTAATTTTCTGGTAGAGTCTTTAGGGTTTTCTATGTAGAGGATCATGTCATCTGCAAACAGTGAGAGTTTCACTTCTTCTTTTCCTATCTGGATTCCTTTTACTTCTTTTTCTGCTCTGATTACTGTGGCCAAAACTTCCAACACTATGTTGAATATTAGTGGTGAGAGTGGGCACCCTTGTCTTGTTCCTGATTTCAGGGGAAATGCTTTCAATTTTTCACCATTGAGGGTGATGCTTGCTGTGGGTTTGTCATATATAGCTTTTATTATGTTGAGTTATGTTCCTTCGATTCCTGCTTTTTGGAGAGTTTTAATCATAAATGAGTGTTGAATTTTGTCAAAGGCTTTCTCTGCATCTGTTGAGATAATCATATGGTTTTTATCTTTCAATTTGTTAATGTGGTGTGTTACATTGATTGATTTGCGGATATTAAAGAATCCTTGCATTCCTGGGATAAAGCCCACTTGGTCATGGTGTATGATTTTTTTTAATATGTTGTTGGATTCTGTTTGCTAGAATTTTGTTAAGGATTTTTGCATCTATGTTCATCAGTGATATTGGCCTGTAGTTTTCTTTTTCTGTGGCATCTTTGTCTGGTTTTGGAATTAGGGTGATGGTGGCCACATAGAATGAGTTTGGAAGCTTACCTTCACCTGCAGTTTTCTGGAAGAGTTCGAGTAAGATAGATGTTAGGTCTCCTCTAAATTTTTGGTAGAATTCAGCTGTGAAGCCATCTCGTCCTGGGCTTTTGTTTGCTGGAAGATTTCTGATTACAGTTTCGATTTCCTTGCTTGTGATGTGTCTGTTAAGATCTTCTATTTCTTCCTGGTTCAGTTTTGGAAAGTTATACTTTTCTTAGAATTTGTCCATTTCATCCAAGTTGTCCATTTTATTGGCATAGAGCTGCTGGTAGTAGTCTCTTATGATCCTTTGTATTTCAGTGTTGTCTGTTGTGATCTCTCCATTTTCATTTCTAATTTTGTTAATTTGTTTCTTCTCTCTTTGTTTCTTAATGAGTCTTGCTAATGGCTTGTCAATTTTGTTTATTTTTTCAAAAAACCAGCTTTTAGCTTTGTTGATTTTTGCTATGGTCTCTTTAGTTTCTTTTGCATTTATTTCTGCCCTGATTTTTAAGATTTCTTTCCTTCTGCTAACCCTGGGGTTCTTCATTTCTTCCTTCTCTAATTGCTTTAGGTGTAGAGTTAGGTTATTTATTTGGTTTTTTTCTTGTTTCTTGATGTAAGCCTGTAATGCTATGAACCTTCCCCTTAGCACTTGTTTTACAGTGTCCCATAGGTTTTGGGTTGTTGTGTTTTCATTTTCATTCATTTCTATACATATTTTGATTTCTTTTTTGATTTCTTCTATGATTTGTTGGTTATTCAGAAGCGTGTTATTTTGCCTCCATATGTTTGAAGTTTTAACAATTTTTTTTCCTGTAATGGAGATCTAATCTTACTGCACTGTGGTCAGAAAAGATGACTGGAATGATTTCAATTTTTTTGAATTTTCCAAGACCAGATTTATGGCCCAGGATGTGATCTATTCTGGAGAAGGTTCCGTGTGCACTTGTGAAAAAGGTGAAGTTGATTGTTTTGGGGTGAAATGTCCTATAGATATCAATTAGGTCTAGCTGGTCCATTGTGTCATTTAAGGTTTGTGTTTCCTTGTTAATTTTCTGTTTAGTTGATCTATCCATAGTTGTGAGTGGGGTATTAAAGTCTCCCACTATTATTGTGTTACTATTAATTTCCTCTTTCATACTCGTTAGTGTTTGCCGCACATATTGTGGTGCTCCTATGTTGGGTGCATATATATTTATAATTGTTATATCTTCTTCTTTGATTGATCCTTTGATCATTATGTAGTGTCCTTCTTTGTCTCTTTTCACATCCTTTATTTGAAAGTCTATTTTATCTGATATGAGTATTGCGACTCCTGCTTTCTTTTGGTCTCCATTTGCATGAAATATTTTTTTTCCAGCCCTTCACTTTTAGTCTGTATGTGTCTCTTGTTTTGAGGTGGGTCTCTTGTAGACAGCATATATAGGGGTCTTGTTTTTGTATCCATTCAGACAATCTTTGTCTTTTAGATGGGGCATTCAACCCATTTACATTTAGGGTAATTATTGATAGGTGTGGTCCCATTGCCATTTACTTTGTTGTTTTGGGTTCACGTTTATACAACCTTTCTGTATTTCCTGTCTAGAGAAGATCCTTTAGCATTTGTTGAAGAGCTGGTTTGCTGGTGCTGAATTCTCTCAGCTTTTGCTTATCTGTAAAGCTTTTGAATTCTCCTTCATATCTGAATGAGATCCTTGCTGGATACAGTAATCTAGGTTGTAGGTTATTCTCTTTCATTACTTTCAGTACGTCCTGCCATTCCCTTCTGGCCTGGAGGGTTTCTATTGATAGATCAGCTGTTATCCTTATGGGAATCCCTTTGTGTGTTATTTGTTGTTTTTCCCTTGCTGCTTTTAATATTTGTTCTTTGTGTTTGATCTTTGTTAATTTGATTAATATGTGTCTTGGGGTGTTTCACCTTGGGTTTATCCTGTTTGGGACTCTCTGGGTTTCTTGGACTTGGGTGGCTATTTCCTTCCCCATTTTAGGGAAGTTTTCAGCTATTATCTCCTCGAGTATTTTCTCATGGCGTTTCTTTTTGTCTTCTTCTTCTGGAACTCCTATGATTTGAATGTTGGGGCGTTTCACAGTGTCCCAGAGGTCCCTGAGGTTGTCCTCATTTCTTTTGATCCTTTTTTCTTTTTTCCTGTCTGCTTCATTTATTTCCACCATTTTATCTTCTACCTCACTTATCCTATCTTCTGCCTCCGTTATTCTACTCTTGGTTCCCTCCAAAGTGTTTTTGATCTCATTCATTGCATTATTCATTTTTAATTGACTCTTTTTTATTTCTTCTAGGTCTTTATTAAACAGTTCTTGAATCTTTTCAATCTTTGTTTCCAGGCTATTTATCTGTAACTCCATTTTGTTTTCAAGATTTTGGATCATTTTTATTATCATTATTCTAAATTCTTTTTCAGGTAGATTCCCTATCTCCTCCTCTTTTGTTTGACTTGGTGGGCATTTTTCATGTTCCTTTACCTGTTGGGTATTTCTTTGCCTTTTCATCTTGTTTAGATTGCTGTATCTGGAGTGGGCTTTCTGTATTCTGGAGGTCTGTGGTTCCTTTTTATTGTGGAGGATTAACCCAGTGGGTGGGGTTAGACGATTGGCTTGTCAAGGTTTCCTGGTTAGGGAAGCTTGCGTCAGTGTTCTGGTGCGTGGAACTTGATTTCTTCTTTTGGAGAGCAATGGAGTGCCCAGTAATGAGTTTTGAGATGGGTCTATGTGTTAGGTGTGACCTTGGGCAGCCTGTATGTTGATGTTCAGGGCTATGTTCCTGCGTTGCTGGAGAATTTGTGTGGTATGTCTTGCTCTAAAACTTATTGGCTCTTGGGTGGTGGTTGGTTTCAGTGTAGGTATGAAGGCTTTTGGACAGTCACTTATTACTTAAAGTTCCATGTAGTCAGGAGTTTTCTGGTGTTCTCAGGTTTTGGGCTTAAGTCTCCTGCCTCTGGATTTCAGTTTTATTCTTCCTGTAGTCTCAGGACTTCTTCAACTATACAGCCCTCCTTTCGAAGACAAAGGGCTGCTTTTCTGGGTGCCTAATGACCTCAGCTAGCGATCAGAAGTCGTTTTGCGAAGTTTGCTCTGCGTTCAGTTATTCTTTTGATGAATTTGTAGGAGAGAAAGTGGTCTCCCCGTCCTACTCCTCCGCCATCTTGGCTCCTCCCCCTGAAATAATCATATGACTTTTATCCTTCAGTTTGTTAATATGGTGTATCCCATTGTTCACATTGAAAATACTGAAGAATGTCAGGGAATGTTTGACGGGAGGATTCCTACATGCTTTCTCTCATGAGTCCTTTGTCCCTCTTCAAGTGGAACAGCACACTGCTCCCAGTGACTGAGGTCATTGTGTGAGGTAGGCTTGGGTCTCCTTTAGTAAACATTCTCTTTATGACAAAACTGCTTAGTCTCGCTCCCCTTTCTTGAGATATGGATTATCTCCTGACCTTGTGACTAACATTACCCCTTGTTCCCTTGGTAACGGTTGCTGTACATTTGGTTTTCTGATCTCTATCATTCCTGAAAGAAGTTTCCTGTGCCACAGCCTATATATACTCAGAGAAAAATCGTTAAAGCACCTTTGCTCCAGCAGAACTTAGGTCGCTGTGTCTTTCTCTCTCTCTCTCTCTCACTCTCTCTCTCTTTTTCTGGCTGAGTCTCTGGAGCGTGGAGACCCGTCATGCTCACTTTCCTGCCCGAGTTTCTAAGATCCTCTCGAGAAGGCACTTTGTGCCTTCACCCCCTCGAGAGGGCACCTGGTGCCTTTGTGAGTGATGCAAGTCCTGTGTCAAGGGCTTTATTTTTCCTCTGCATAAACCAGGGAATATCATCCTCTTTCTCTCTTTTACTTTCTTATCGTCGACTCCGTACCACCAGGTTCTGGTCCATTAAAGGACCCCAACAGAAGAATACATGCATCCCTGGGAAAAAAGTCCACTTGGTCATGATGTATGATCTTTTTAGTACATTGCTGGATTCCGTTTGCAAGAATTTTGTTGAGGATTTTTGCATCTATGTTCATCAGTCATATTGGCCTGTAGTTTTCTTTTTTTGAAGCATATTTGTAAGTTTTTTTTTTTTTATATTAGGGTGATGGTGGCCTCATAGAATGACTCTGGGTGTTTACCTTCCTCTGCAATTTTCTGGAAGAGTTTGAGTATGATAGGTGTTTGCTCGTCACTAAGTTTTTGATAGAATTCACCTGTGAAGCCATCTGGTTCAGGGCTTTTGCTTGTTGTGAAATTTTGGATTACAGTTTGGATTTCCATGCTTGTGATGGGTCTGTTTGATTTAGATCATACCTGAATGGTCTAGTGTTTTTCCCCACTTTCTTCAATTTAAGTCTGAATTTGGCAATAAGGAGTTCATGATCTGAGCCATAGTCGGCTCCTGGTCTTGTTTTTGCTGATTGTATAGAGCGTCTCCATCTTTGGCTGCAAAGAATATAATCACTCTGATTTTGGTGTTGACCACCTGGTGATGTTCGTGTGTAGAGTCTTCTCTTGTGTTGTTGGAAGATGGTGTTTGCTATGACCAGTGCCTTTTCTTGGCAGAACTCTATTAGCCTTTGCCCTGTTTCATTCTGTACTCCTGGGTCAAATTTGCATGATACTCCAGGTGTTTCTTGGCTTCCTACTTTTGTATTCCAGTCCCCTATAATGAAAAGGATATCTTTTTGGGGTGTTAGTTCTAGAAGCTCTTGTAGGTCATCATAGAACTGTTCAACCTCAGCTTCTTCAGCGTTACTGGTCGGGGCATAGACTTGGATTACTGTGATATTGAATGTTTTGCCTTGGAAATGAACAGAGATCATTCTGTCGGTTTTGAGATTGCATCCAAGTACTGCATTTCAGACTCTTTTGTTAACTATGATGGCTATTCCATTTCTTCTAGGGGATTCCTGCCCACAGTAGTAGATATAATGGTCATCTGCATTAAATTCACCCATTCCAGTCCATTTTAGTTCGCTGATTCCTAGAATATCGATATTCACTCTTGCCATCCCCTGTTTGACCACTTCCAATTTGCCTTGTTTCATGGACTTAACATTTCAGGTTCCTATGCAATATTGTTCTTTACAGCATCAGACCTTGCTTCTAGCACCAGTCCCATCCACAACTGGGTATTATGTTTTCTTTGGCTATATCCCTTCATTCTTTCTGGAGTTATTTCTTCATTGATCTCCAGTAGCATATTAGTCACCTCCCGACCTGGGGAGTTCATCTTTCAGTGTCCTATCTTTTTGCCTGTTCATACTATTCACGGGGTTCTCAAGGAAAGAATAGTGAAGTGGTTTGCCATTCCCTCCTCCAGTGGACCACATTCTGTCAGACCACTCCACCATGACCCGTCTGTCTTGGGTGGCCCCACAGGCTTAGTTTCATTGAGGTAGACAAGGGTGTGGTCCGTGTGATCAGATTGGCTACTTGTCTGGGATTGTGGTTTCAGTCTGTCTGCCTTCTGATTCCCTCTCTCAGCACCTACTGGCTTACTTGGTTTTCTCTTACCTTGGACGTGGGGTATCTCTTCAAGACTGCTCCAGGAAAGTGCAGCCGCTGCTCCTTACCTTGGATGTGGGATAGTTCGTCTCAGCCACCACCCCTTATGACTATAAACTGGAAGTGAGAAATAGATTTAAGGGAATAGATCTGATAGACACAGTGTCAGATGAACTATGGAAGGAGGTTCGTGACATTGTACAGGAGACAGGAGTCATCATCTCCAAGAAAAATAAATGCCAAAAAGCAAAATGGCTGTCTGATGAGGCCTTACAAATAGCTGTGAAAAGAAAAGAAGTGGAAAGCAAAGAGAAAAGGAAAGATAAAACCATTTAAATGCAGAGTTCCAAAGAATAGTAAGGAGCGATAAGAAAGCCTTCCTCAGTGATCAATGCAAAGAAATAGAGGAAAACAATAGAATGGGAAAGACTAGAGATCTGTTCAAGAAAATTAGAGATGCCAAGGGAACATTTCGTGCAAAAATGGGCACAATAAAGGACAGAAATATTTTGGACCTAACAGAAGCAGAAGATATTAAGAAGAGTTGGCAACAATACACAGAAGTACTGTACAAAGAAAAACATCTTCACAACAAAGATAATCATGATGGTGTGATCGCTCACACTCAACTAGAGCCAGACATCCTAGAATATGAAGCCAAGTGGGCCTTAGGAACCATCACTACGAACAAAGCTAGTGGAGGTGATGGAAATTCAGTTGAGCTATTTCAAATCCTAAAAGATGATGCTGTGAAAGTGCTGCATTCAATATGTCAGCAAATTTGTAAAAGTCCCCAGTGGCCACAGGACTGGAAAAGTTCAGTTTTCATTCCAATGCCAAAGAAAGGCAATGCGAGAGAATTCTTAAAGTACCACACAATTGCACTCATCTAAAATGCTAGTAACATAATGTTCAAAATTCTCCAAGCCAGGTTTCAGCAATATGTGAAACATGAACATCCAGATGTTCAAGCTGGTTTTAGCAAAGGCAGAAGAACCAGAGACCAAAGCGACAATATCTGCTGGATTATCAAAAAAGCAAGAGAGTTCCAGAAAACCATCTATTTCTGCTTTATTGACTATACCAAAGCCTTTGACTGTGTGGATCAGAGTAACCTGTGGAAAATTCTGAAGAAACGCTGGACTGGAGGAAGCACAAGCTGGAATCAAGATTACTGTGTGAAATATGAATAACCTCAAATATGCAGATGACACCACCCTTATGGCAGAAAGTGAAGAGGAACTAAAGAGCCTCTTGATGAAAGTGAAAGTGGAGAGCGAAAAAGTTGGCTTAAAGCTCAACATTCAGAAAACTAAGATCATGGTACCTGGTCCCATCACTTCAAGGAAAATAGATGGGGAAACATTGGAAACTGGCTGACTTTATTTTGCGGGACACTAAAATCACTGCAGATGGTGATTGCAGCAATGAAATTAAGACACTTACTCCTTGGAAGGAAAATTATGACCAACCCAGACGGCATATTAAAAAGCAGAAACATTACTTTGTCAACAAAGGTCCATCTAGTCAAGGCTATGGTTTTTCTAGTAGGACTGCATGGTTGTGAGACTTGAACTATAAAGAAAGCTGAGGGCAGAAGAATTAATTTTTTTTTCATTTATTTTTATTAGTTGGAGGCTAATTACTCTACAATACTGTAGTGATTTTTGACATATATTGACATGAATCAGCCATGGATTTACATGTGTTCCCCATCCTGATACCCCCTCCCACCTCCATCCCCATCCCATCCCTCTGGGTCTTCCCAGTGCACCATACCTGAGCACTTGTCCCATACATACAACCTGGGCTGGTGATCTGTTTCACACTTGATAATATACATGTTTCAATGTTATTCTCTCAGATCATCCCACCCTAGCCTTCTCCCACAGAGACCGAAAGTCTGTTCTATACATCTGTGTCTCTTTTTCTGTCCTGCATATAGGGTTATCATTAGCATTTTAAAAATTCCATATATATGTGTTAGTATACTGTATTGTTTATCTTTCTGGCCTACTTCACCCTGTATAATGGGCTCCAGTTTCATCTACCTCATTAGAACTGATTCAAATGTATTTTTTTAAATGGCTGAGTAATATTCCATTGTGTATATGTATCATTGCTTTCTTATCCATTCATCTGCTGATGGGCATCCAGGGTGCTTCCATGTCCTGGCTATTATAAACAGTGCTGCAATGAACATTGGAGTACACGTGTCTCTTTCAGATCTGGTTTCCTTGGTGTGTATGCCCAGGAGTGGGATTGCTGGGTGATATGGCAGTTGTTTTTCCAATTTCGTAAGGAATCTCCACACTGTTCTCTGTAGTGGCTCTACAAGTTTGCATTCCCACCAACAGTGTAAGAGGGTTCCCTTTTCTCCACACCCTCTCCAGCATTTATTGCTTGTAGACTTTTGGATAGCAGCCATCGTGACTGGCGTGTAATGGTACCTCATTGTGGTTTTGATCTGCATTTCTCTGATAATGAGTGATGTTGAGCATCTTTTCATGTGCTTGTTAGCCATCTGTATGTCTTCTTTGGAGAAATGTCTGTTTAGTTCTTTGCCCCAATGTTTGATTGGGTCATTTATTTTTCTGGAATTGAGCTGCAGGAGTTGCTTGTATATTTTTGAGATTAATCCTTTGTCTGTTGCTTCATTTGTTATTATTTTCTCCCATTCTGAGGGCTGTCTTTTCACCTTGCTTATCGTTTCCTTTGTTGTGCAAAAGCTTAATTAGGTTCCATTTGTTTAATTTTGCTTTTATTTCCAATATTCTGGGAGGTGGGTCATAGAGGATCCTGCTGTGATTTATGTTGGACAGTGTTTTGCCTAGGTTCTCCTCTAGGAGTTTTATTGCTTCTGCTCTTACATTTAGATCATTAATCCATTTTGAGTTTTTTTTTTTTTTGTGTGTGTGTGTGTGTATGGTGTTAGAAAGTGTTCTAGTTTCATTCTTTTACAAGTGGTTGACCAGTTTTCCCTGCACCACTTGTTAAAGAGGTTGTCTTTTCCCCATTGTATATCCTTGCCTCCTTTGTCAAAGATAAGGTGTCCATAGGTACGTGGATTTATCTCTGGGCTTTCTATTCTGTTCCATTGATCTATATTTCTGTTTTTGTGCCAGTACCATACTATCTTGATGACTGTGGCTTTGTAATAGAGACTGAAATCCGGCAGGTTGATTCCTCCAGTTCCATTCTTCTTTCTCAAGATGGCTTTGGCTATTCGAAGTTTTTTGTATTTCCATACATATTGTGAAATTACTTTTTCTAGTTCTGTGAAAAATATGATTGGTAGCTTGATAGGGATTGCATTGAATCTATAGATTGCTTTGGATAGTATACTCATTTCCACAAAATTGATTCTTCCAATCAATGAACACAGTATATTTCTCCATCTATTTGTGTCCTCTTTGATTTCTTTCAACAGTGTTTTATAGTTTTCTATACATAGGTCTTTTGTTTCTTTAGGTAGATATACTCCTAAGTATTTTATTATTTCTGTTGCAATGGTGAATGAAATTGTTTCCTTAATTCTTTTTCTGTTTTCTCGTAGGTGTATAAGAATGCAAGGGATTGCTGTGTGTTAATTTTTTATCCTGCAACTTTACTATATTCATTGTTTAGCTCTAGTAATTTTCTGGTAGAGTGTTTAGGGTTTTCTATGTAGAGGATCATGTCATCTTCAAAGAGTGAGAGTTTTACTTCTTTTCCTATCTGGATTCCTTTTCTTTTTCTGCTCTGATTGCTGTGGTCAACACTTCCAACACTATATTGAATAGTAGTGGTGAGAGTGGGCACCCTTGACTTTAGGGGAAATGCTTTCAATTTCTCACCTTTGAGGATAATGTTTGCTGTGGGTTTGTCATATAGAGTTTTTATTATGTTGAGGTATGTTCCTTCTATGCCTGTTTTCTGGAGAGTTTTTATCATAAATGGATGTTGAATTTTGTCAAAGGCTTTTTCTGCACTATTGAGACAATCATATGTTTTTTATCTTTCAATTTGTACATTGATTGGTTTGTGGATATTAAAGAATCCCTGCATTCCTGGGATAAAGCCCACTTGGTCATGCTGCATGATCTTTTTAATATGTTGTTGGATTCTGTTTGCTAAAATTTTTTAAGGATTTTTGTATCTATGTTCATCAGTGATATTGGCCTGTAGTTTTCTTTCGTTTTTCTTCTTCATTTTTTATTTTTTGTGGCATCTTTGTCTGGTTTTGGAATTAGGGTGATGGTTGCCTCATAGATGAATTTGCAATTTGCCTTCTGTAATTTTCTGAAAGAGTTTGAGTAAGATGGGTTTTAGCTCTTCTCTGAATTTTTGGTAGAATTCAGCTGTGAAGCCTTCTCGTCCTGGGCTTTTGTTTGCTGGAAGATTTCTGATTACTGTTTCGATTTCCATGCTTGTGATGGGTCTGTTAAGATCTTCTATTCTTCCTGGTTCAGTTTTGGAAAGTTATACTTTACTAAGGATTTGTCCATTTCATCCAAGTTGTCCATTTTATTGGCATAGAGCTGCTGGCAGTAGTCTCTTATGATCCTTTGTATTTCAGAGTTGTCTGTTGTGATCTCTCCATTTTCATTTCTAATTTTGTTGATTTGGTTCTTCTCCATTTGTTTCTTGTTGAGTCTGACTAACGGCTTGTCAATATTATTTACCTTTTCAAAAAACCAGCTTTTAGCTTTGCTGATTTTTCTATGGTCTCTTTTGTTTGTTTTGCATTTATTTCTGCCCTAATTTTTAAGATTTCTTTCCTTCTGCTAACCCTGGGGTTCTTCATTTCTTCCTTCTCTAGTTGCTTTAGGTGTAGAGTAAGGTTATTTATTTGACTTTTTCCTTGTTTCTTGAGGTAAGCTTGTAATGTTATGAGCCTTCACCTTAGCACTGCTTTTATGGTGTTCCATAGGTTTTGGGTTGTTGTATTTTCATTTTCATTCGTTTCTATGAATATTTTGATTTCTTTTTTGATTTCTTCTATGATTGGTTGGTTATTCAGAAGCGTGTTATTTAGCCTCCATATGTTTGAATTTTTAATAGCTTTTTTTCCCTGTAATTGAGATCTAATCTTATTGCATTGTGGTCAGAAAAGATGACTGGAGTGATTTCACTTTTTATGAATTTACCAAGGCTTGATGTATGGCCCAGGATGTGATCTATTCTAGAGAAGGTTATGTGTGCACTTGAGAAAAAGGTGAAATTGATTGTTTTGTGGTGAAATGTCCTATACATATCAATTAGGTCTAGCTGGTCCAGTGTGTCATTTAAAGTTTGTGTTTCCTTGTTAATTTTCTGTTTGGTTGATCTATCCATAGGTGTGAATGGGGTATTTTTAGTCACTCAGTATTATTGTGTTATTGTTAATTTCCCCTTTCATACTTGTTAGCAATTGCCTTACATATTGTGGTGCTCCTATGTTGGGTGCATATATATTTGCAATTGTTATATCTTCTTCTTGGATTGAACCTTTGATCATTATGTAGTGTCCTTCTTTGTTTCTTTTCACAGCCTTTATTTTAAAGTCTATTTAATCTGATATGAGTATTGTGACTCCTGCTTTATTTTGGTCTCCATTTGTGTGAATTTTTTTTTCCAGCTCTTCACTTTCAATCTCTATGTGTCTGTTGTTTTGAGGTGGGTCTCTTGTAGACAGCATATATAAGGGTCTTGCTTTTGAATCCATTCAGCCAGTCTTTGTCTTTTGGTTGGGACATTCAACCCATTTACTTTTAAGGTAATTATTGCTGAGTATGGTCCCATTGCCATTTACTTTGTTGTTTTGGGTTCACGTTTATACAACCATTCTGTGTTTCCTGTCTAGAGAAGATCCTTTAGCATTTGTTGAAGACCTGCTTTGGTGGTGCTTATTTAACTCAGATTTTACTTGTCTGTAATGCTTTTGTATTCTCCTTCATATCTGAATGAGATTCTTGCTGGGTACAGCAATCTGGGTTGCAGTTTATTTTCTTTCATTACTTTAAGTATGTCCTGCCATTCCCTTCTGGCCTGAAGTGTTTCTATTGAAAGATCAGCTGTTATCCTTATGGGAATCCCCTTGTGTGTTATATGTTGTTTCTCTCTTGCTGCTTTTAATATTTGTTATTTGTGTTTTATCATTGTTAATTTGATTTGTGTCTTGGGGTGTTTTGCCTTGGGTTTATCCTGTTTGGGACTCTCTGGGTTTCTTGGACTTGTGTCACTATTTCCTTCCCCATTCGGGGGAATTTTTCAGCTATTATCTCTCAAGTATTTTTCCTGGCCTTTCTTTATGTCTTCTTCTTCTGGGACTCTTATGATTCAAATGTTGGGGCATTTTACATTGTCCCAGAGGTCCATGAGGTTGTCCTCATTTATTTTAATTCTTTTTTCTTTTTTCCTCTCTTCTTCATTTATTTCCACTATTTTATCTTCTACCTCACTTATCCTATATTTTGCCTCCATTATTCTACTGTTGGTTCCCTCCAGAGTGTTTTTGATCTCATTTTTTGCACTATTCATTTTCAATTGACTCTTTTTTTTTTTCTTCTACGTCCTTGTTAAACATTTCTTGCATCTTCTCAATCCTTGTCTCTAGGTTATTTATCCATAACTTTATTTTGTTTTCAAGATTTTGGATCATGTTTATTATCATTATTCTAAGTTCTTTTTCAGGTAGATTCCCTATTTTCTCCTCTTTTCTTTGGCTTGGTGGGCATTTTACATGTTCATTTACTTACTGGGTATTTCTCTGCCTTTTCATCTTATTTATGTTGCTGGGTTTGGGGTGGCCTTTTTGTATTCTGGTAGTCTGTGGTTCCTTTTTATTGTAGAGTTTTCTCCCAGTGGGTGGGGCTGGATGTTTGGCTTGTCGAGGTTTGCTGGTTAGGGAAGCTTGCATAAGTGTTCTGGTGGTTGGAGCTGTGTTTCTTCTCTCTGGGGTTCAATGGAGTGTCCAGTAGTGAGTTTTGAGATGGATCTATGGGTTTGGTCACAGAAGGCAATGGCACAGCACTCCAGTACTCTTGCCTGGAAAATTCCATGGACGGAGGAGCCTGGTAAGCTGCAGTTCATGGGGTCGCTAGGAGTCGGACACGACTGAGCGACTTCACATTCACTTTTCACTTTCATGCATTAGAGAAGGAAATGGCAACCCACTCCAGTGCTCTTGCCTGGCGAATCCCAGGGACGGGGGAGCCTGGTGGGCTGCCGTCTGTGGGGTCACACGGAGCCGGACATGACTGAAGCGACTTAGCAGCAGCAGCATGTGTTTGGTGTGACTTTGGACAGTCTGTATATTGATGCTCGGGGCTATGTTCCTGGGTAGCTTGAGAATTTGCATGGTATGTCTTGCTCTGGAATTTATTGGCCCTTGGGTGGTGGTTGGTTTCATTGTAGGTATGGAGGCTTTTGGATGATCTCCTATTAATTAATGTTCCCTGTAGTCAGGAATTCTGGTGTTCTCAAGTTTTGGGCTTAATCCTCTTGCCTCTGGATTTTAGTCTTATTCTTCCAGTAGCCTCAAGACTTCTCCCTCCATACATCACTGATAATACAACTTCTAGGTTAATAGTGAAAAGATTCTCCACAGTGAGGGTCACCCAGAGAGGTTCACAGAGTTACATGGAGAAGAGAATAGGGAGGAGGGAGATAGAGGTACCAGGAGGAGAAGAGTGGGGATTAAAAGGGGAGAGAGCAAGCTGGCCAGTAATCTCTTCCCTATGTGCTCTCCACAGTGTGGATCCCTCAGAGATGTTCACAGAGTTACACAGAGAAGAGAAGAGGAAGGAAGGAGACAGAAGTGGCCAGGAGGATAAAAGGGGATCAAAAGGAGAGAGATTGATCTAGGCAGTAATCAGTCCCCTAAGTGTTCTCCATAGCCTGGACCACACAGACCGATTCACAGAGTTGGGTAGAGAAGATAACGGGGAGGGAGGAGATAGAGGCGACCTGCTGGAGAAAAAGAAGAGTCCAACGGGGAGAGAGCAATCCAGCCAGTAATCTTACTCCCAAGTGAAAATGGGTACTGAAGATTGGGTTCTTAGAAGTACAAAATTGATAACAAATACCAAAAAGCAAAGATTAAAAATCTAGAGTAGAGGTTAGATTCTCAAAAATACAATATTAAAGAAAAAAACAAAGTCAGAAAAATTATATATATATATGAAGTTTGCTTTAAAAATAAGGTATCTTTTTTTTGCAAAGTAATAGTATGTTATAAAAATGAAAATTAAAGGAGTAATAGAGGACTTAAAAATTGACCCAGAGGGATGGGATGGGGAGGGAGTTGGGAGGGGGGTTTAGGATGGGGAACACATGTAAATCCATGGCTGATTCATGTCAATGTATGGCAAAAATCATTACAATATTATAATTAGCTTCCAACTAATAAAAGTAAATGAAAAAAAATAATAAATAAATAAATTACAAAAATTTAAAAAATAAAATTAAGAAAATGATAATAGTAAAAATATATCTAGGACTTTCTCTGGTGTTTTTGTGGACAGTGTGGGGTTAGTTCATTTTCAGATAGTTCCTTGATCCAGCTTACACTTCTGAAGACCTGTAGGCCCATTCCTTTGTATTCGGTGCTAACTATAGGGTTTTAATCTACTGTACCTGTCACTTCCAAAGTGGTTCCCTCTGTTTATTTTAGCTTCTTCTGCTTGTTGGCCTCTTCAGTGTCTAAGTTCCTCCCTGACACAAGGGGGCGGTGGTGGTCACTTTTTTTAGGCTCACTTTTTCAGTCGTGCTGTGGGGAGGGAGGAACACTGCAAACAAATATCACTGGCGTGTGTGGGGAGTGCTCACAGTGTTTCAGCCCCACTGGGCTTGTCCCCACTCACGGCGTGTGTGTTTTCCCAGTCTATGCTGCTCAGGCTCTAGGTTGCTCTGCTGGGAACTATCTGAGTCGGGCCCTGGGTTGAGTGCACTTCCCAGTTCTAACCTGCTCAGGTTTAGGTTCTTGGGTACTCCACAAAGGCGCAGACTTGATTGGGCCTGCGTTTTGTGCCCTTCCCTGGTCCGAGGAGCTCAGGTGAACAGGTGCTTGGCGAGCACAGTCGCCCCCAGTTGGTGCTGTGACTTATTGCCTCCCCCATCCCTGCCACTCAGTTTTCTGCGTGTACAACAGGAGCACCTTCTCAGTTGTGCCATGTGTCTCCTCTGAGGAACTGATCTCTGCTGCTACCCTCCCGGTAGATGTCGACCGTCCAGAATCCCAAGGAGTCTTGGTTAGCAATGAAGCTTGCTTGCAGTTTGGTAGATGATGCCTCTCTGGGGCTGCAATTGCCCCCTTCTGGCTCTGGCTGAACTTGCCTGCCTGTCTCTGGCGGGAGATGGGACGGTCTGCAGCCGGCTAGCATTGCTCAGTCCTTTGTTCTGCGAGAGGTCCTGGCAGCGTCTTCGGTTAGGGCTTTTCACAGGATAGCTACCCCACAGTCTGGGTTGCTATCTCTAGTTAGTTCCCTCAGATTGCCCTCAGGACATTCAGGTCTGGTCCCTACCCTAAAATAAAGCAATGCAGCCCGTGCCTCCCTGTCCAGTCCCTGCTTGCTAGTGGTGGATGCTAGCATCTGCATTGCCTCTCCACTGGAAGTTGCATTTAGACACGTATTCTGTGGGTTTTAATTTTTTTAATTTATTTTTCCTCCCAGTTATGTTGCCCTCTGAGGTTCCAAGGCTCACCACAGATTCGCCGGTGAGAGTGTTTCCTGGTGTTTGGAAACTCTCTCGTTTTAAACACTCCCTCCCCGGGATGTATCTCTGTCCCTACCTCTTTTTTTTTTTTTTTTTTAATTTATTTTTTCAGTGGGTTTTGTCATACATTGACATGAATCAGCCATAGATTTACACGTATTCCCCATCCCGATCCCCCCTCCCACCTCCCTCTCCACCCGATTCCTCTGGGTCTTCCCAGTGCACCAGCCTCCAGCATTTGTCTCATGCATCCCACCTGGGCTGGTGACCTGTTTCACCATAGATAATATACATGCTGTTCTTTCACAACATCCCACCCTCATCTTCTCCCACAGAGTTCAAAAGTCTGTTCTGTACTTCTGTGTCTCTTTTTCTGTTTTGCATATAGGGTTGTCGTTACCATCTTTCTAAATTCCATATATATATGTGTTAGTATGCTGTAATGTTGTTTATCTTTCTGGCTTACTTCACTCTGTACAATGGGCTCCAGTTTCATCCATCTCATTAGAACTGGTTCAAATGAATTCTTTTTAACGGCTGAGTAATATTCCATGGTGTATATGTACCACAGCTTCCTTATCCATTCATCTGCTGATGGGCATCTAGGTTGCTTCCACGTCCTGGATTGTCCCTACCTCTTTTGTCTCTCTTTTTATCTTTTATATTTTTCCTACCTCCTTTCGAAGACAATGGGCTGCCTTTCTCAGTGCCTAATGTCCTCTGCCAACATTCAGAATTTGTTTTGTGGAATTTGCTTAGTGTACAAATGTTCTTTTGATGACTTTGTGGGGGAGAAAGTGGTCTCCTTGTCCTATTCTTCCACCATCTTAGGACCGCCCCCCTGTAGCTGACATTTAATCTTACCACAGTGTGATCAGAAAAGTTGCTTGAAATGATGTCAATTTCTTGAATTTACCAAGAGTTGATTTATGCCTCAGGATATAATCTATCCCGGTGAATGTTCCATGTGCATTTCAGAAAAAGGTGAAATCCATTGTTTCAGGGTGAAATGCCCTGTAGATATCAAATAGGTCTAACTGGTTCATTGTATTACTTATTGCCTATGTTTCTTTCTTTTTTTTTTTTTAATTATTTTTATTTATTTATTTTTCCAGTGGGTTTTGTCATACATTGATATGAATCAGCCATGGATTTACATGTATTCCCAATCCCGATCCCCCCTCCCACCTCCCTTGCCTATGTTTCTTTACAAATTTTCTCTTTGGTTGTTTTATCCATATGTGTGAGTGGGAAATTAAAGTACCCCACTATTACTGTGTTACTGTAAATTTCCCTTCATCCTTGTTAGCATTTGCCTTACTTGTTGAGGTGATCCTATGCTGGGATCATATATGTTTATCATTGTTATATCTTCTTCTTGGATTGATCCTTTGATCATTATGTAACATCCTTCTTAGTGTCCTCTTATCACGGTCTTTATTTTAAAGTCTATTTTATCTGATATGAGTATTGCAACTCCTGCTTCCTTTTGGTTTCTATTTGCATGAAATATCTTTATCCAACTCCTCACTTTTTGTCTGTATGTGTCCCTAGATTTGAGGTGGGTGTCTTTTAGACAACTTATATAGGGTTCTGCTTTTTGTATCCATTCAACCAGTGTTTGTCTTTTGGTAGGAGCATTTAACTCATTTGCATTTATGGAGATTATTGATAAGTATGATTCCATTTCCATTTACTTTGTTGTTTTCTGTTTGTTTTAATAAACCTTTTCTGTTTTTCCTGCCTTGAGAAGATCTTTTAGCATTTATTGAAGAGCTGGTTTGGTGGTGCTGAATTCTCTGTTTTCGCTTGTCCATAAAGCTTTTGATTTCTCCTTCATATCTGAATGAGATCCTTGCTCAGTAGATTAATCTTGGTTGTAGGTTTTTCTCTTTCACCACTTTAAGTATGCCCTGCCATTTCCTTCTAACCTGAAGAGTTTGAAATACCAGCTGTTATCTTTATAGGGATCCCCTTGTGGCTTATTCGTTGCTTTTTCTTTGCTGCTTTTAATATATGTTCTTTGTGTTTGATCTTTGTTAGTTTGATTAATATGTGTCTTGGCATGTTTTGTCTTGGGTTTTTCCTGTTTTGAAATTTCTGGGTGTTTTAGACTTGGGTGGTTAATTCTTTCCCCAGTTTAGGGAAGTTTTTGACTATTATCTCCTCAAGTATTTTCTCATGGCTTTTCTTCTTGTCTTTTTCTTCTGGGACACCTAAGTTACAAATGTTGGGGCATTTAACATTATCCCAAAGGTCTCTGAGGTCGTCCTCATTTCTTTTCTTTTTTTCTTTTTCTCCTCTCTGCTTCATTTATTTCCCTCATTCTATCTTCCACCTCACTTATTCTCTCTACTTCCTCAGTTGTTCTACTATTGGTTCCCTCCAAAATGTTTTTAATCTCAGTTATTGACTTGTTCATTATTGACTGACTCTTCTTTATTTCTTATAGGTCCTTGTTAAACATGTCTTGCAACTTCTCTATCCTTTTCTCTAGTTTATTTATCTGTAACTCCAATTTGGTTTCAAGATTTTGGATGATCTTCACTATCATAATTCTGACTTTTTTTCAGGTAGATTCTCTATCTCCTCTATTGTTTGATTTGGTGGGTTTTTTTATCAAGTTCCTTCACCTGCTGAATACTTCTCTGCATTTTCATGTTGTTTAGATTACTCTGTTTAGGATGCTATTTTGCAGGCTGGAAGTTTGTTGTTTCTCTTAATTGCGGAGTTTGCTCCCTGTAGGTATGGTTGGACCAGTGTTTTGTCAAGGCTTCCTGGTTGGGGAAGATTGCATCTCTGTACTGGTAGGTGGAGCTGGATCTCTTCTCTCTGGAGTGCAATTAGGTGGCCAGGAGTGCATTTTGAGGTGTTTATGGATTTGGCATTGTTTTGGGCAGCCAGTCTTTTAATGTTCTGGGTTGTGTTCCTGTTTGCTGAGAATGAGCATGGTATGTCTTGCACTGGAACTTTTTGTCTCTTGAGTGAAACTTGATTTCACTGTAGGTATGGAGACTTTTGGGTGAACTCTTGTCTACTAATGCTTCCTGCAGTTTGTAGTTCTCTGGGCCTTTGCTCTTCTGGAGGGATTATGTATTTTGATAGAACTGAATTCATGTCCTGATACTACCACTTATTAGCTGTGTGGCCTTGGACAGATTATGTGAAGATTAGTTCACTCCTCTGCAAATCACAAATAATAAAAGCTAACTCAATTGGTTGTATTGATACATAAATCAGATTATGTACAGTAAATAAACAGTCAATGTTTTATGATCACCTGCATGAAGGTGAGATGAAACTTGCCCAAATAATAAGTCAGCTACTGAGACTGATCACACTTCACAAATCTTGAATATTTTCAATAAAAAAAATCATTTTAACAGCTTAATTGGAATATAATGATATACAGTAAATGTAAGCTGCACATAGGTATGATTTGGTGAAGTATATACTTATGAAATCATCTGTCATCCCCAAGGTTTCCTCCTGCCTTTTGGTAATCCATCATTGCTATCTTTCCCATGCCTCTTCCCAGGCAGCCACTTCTTTTCTTTATGTCACTGTTGATTGGTTTTCATTTTCTACAGCTCTATTTAAATAGAATTTTGCAGTACTTACTTTTTTGGCCTGTCTTTTATCACTCAGAATGATTTTGGTATTCATCCATGCTTCTTCATGTTTAATTCATACATTTATTTGTATTGCTGAGTTGCATTCCACTGCATGGGTATACCACCCTTTTACACCTTTATTAACAATTTCCAGGTTTTGGCTATTACAAAGAAAGTTGCTATGAACAGTCACATGCAAGTCTGTGTATGGAAGTTTACTTTCTTTCTTTTAAGGAAATACCTAGGATTTGGATGACTGCACCACATGGTGTATGTTTATCAACTTTTAAAGAAATCACTAATCTGTTTTCCAAAGTGATTGTACCAGTTTACATTCCCACTATCTGTGTGTGAGTTGTAGCCCCTTCATATTCTCACCAACATTTGATATGATTGGTTTATTATTCTTTTCCTCACGACAAGTAATGATGAGCATCTTTTCTTGTGCTTTTATACCATCTGTATTAAATTTCTATGGTTCCTGTAATAAATTATTACAAACATTGACTTGAAACAACAGAAAGTTATTCTCTCACAATTCTGAAGGCTAGATGTCTGATTCACCCAAGGAACATGTGCATAGAGGCAAGTGAAATGGCAAGAGCAGAGCAGAGAGTTGGTTTGACTTTTGCAGAGAGCTGGGCTGGAGAATGGTTGTACTTACAGAGTAGGACTGTCGGGCTCAAATTCCCACAGGAGTAAAGATTTCAAGAAAAGTGCAGATTTACTAGATGTGTGGTGGTAGGAAAGGGAATGTTTGGAGCTTAAATGTTGTCCACACTCATCATATCAAACATAGACTCTGATTTTCTATTGCTGCTAGGCATAGCAGATGCTCAATAAATGTCAGTGCTGCTTTCATTCTCCCCACAAAAGTCTGCATTTTCTTAATGACTTTTCTTGGAAAGAATTGTTAGAGGGGAAAATAAAATTCTTGATACATAATACAGAGCCCTTTATGACCTTAAAGCTATGTATCTTTTCACTTTCATCTCTCCTCACTGTTGCTTTCCTTTTTGCACTCTGCATTTCAGCCATAATCAACTATTGCAAGTTCCCAATTGTGCCATATTCTCTTCAGCCTCTGAATAGGTAGCTACCTAGGCTGTACACTGTAGCCACATTTCTTTTGCCTCTGTTAAAATGAAAAAAAAAATATTGAAAATATTCAAGATTTGTGAAGTGGGATCAGTCTCAGTAGCTGACTTATTATTCAGGCAAGTTTCATCTCACCTTCAGGCAAGTGATCATAAAACATTGACTGTTTATTTACCATACATAATCTGACTTATGTATCAATACAACCAATTGAGTTAGCTTTTATTATTTGTGATTTGCAGAGGAGTGAACTAATTTTCACTTAGTCTGTCCAAGGCCACACAGCTAATAAGTGGTAGTATCAGGACATGAATCCAGTTCTATCAAAATCCATAATCCCTGCAGAAAAGCCAAGGTCCAGGTAGAGCCCTAAGGATCACGACCTTACATAACTAGAGGCAACATTTTCTTTATCTGCAAAGTGAAGAAGTCTGGAAACAAAAACAAATCATTAATGAATCCACACTGGCAGTAATCCATTGGAAAACTGCGGTGGTATAGATCTAGTCTTGTCAGATTTATTTTTCTAAAGTTGGAATGACAGTTAATGGAAAATGTCAGTGAATAGAATCATCATTAGAAACTTCTTCTATAGAGGTAGCAAATAGTTCTTCCTTTTTTTTTAAATTTTTTAATTTGCTGTTTATTCATTGGTTTGCCCAAAGAGAGTTCTAGCCTTTATCCTGAACTCTTAGAAGGTAATCTCTAACTACTTAGAAGGATCCAAACATATGAATACCTTTGTTGCGCATTGTGGGCTTCGTGAAGTACCCTTAATACTTTAAACTTATGATATGGATTATGGTAGATCCCTTTGTCCCTTTGATATCATCCAGACCTCCAGAAAGTAGGGAAGATGGAGACTGAGTTCAACCACAAGGACAATCAATCAATTATTTTTTCCTACTACTATAGTTCCAATAAAAACCCTGGACACCAAAGTTCAGGTCAATTTCCCAGGTTGGCAATACTCCAAGTACACTGTCACAGGAGAGTACTATAGACTAAAAGTTTATGTCTTCCCCAAATGCATATATTAAAACCTAAACCTCAGTGTGATATAGTAGGACATGAAGCCTTTGGGGGGCTGGTGATTAGGTGTTTAGTGTGGAGCCCTTAAAAATGGAATTATTGCCTTTATATAAAAAAGACCCCTGATAGCTCTCTTTCTCTTCCCACTCTGTAAGTTTACAGTGAGAAGATGCCAGGCTATGAATCAGGAAGGAAATCCTGACAAGATACCAAGTCTGCTGAAACCTTGATCTTGGATTTCTCAGCATCCAGAACAGCAAAACACATATTTCTGTTGTTTATAAGTCATTTAATGTATGGAACTTTTGTTATATCAGTCTTAACCAATTAACACATAAGACATATTGTACTAATAACAAAGATAGTTTTGCCTTTGGAATCCTTCCAGACACTGCCTAATGTATCCATTCTTTTGGCTAATTTTCTGTACCAATTCCTTATAATAAAACACAATAGGTTGCAGTGAGTTCTGTGAGTCTTCCTAGTGAATCATAGAATTCAGATTGATTCGGGGAAGCTGCCAAAATTGTAATGAAATGAGAAGGGTCTTGTGTGGATTCTTCCCTCTAAATTTGTGATTGGTCCTTAACTGCTTGTAGTTGGGACCAGAAGCCTTGTGTGGACTTGGCTGTCTGGAGGACTGTGCCTTCAACTTCATAATTTAGCTAACTTCAAGAACTTATATGACTAAACTGCAGTGTAGTCACTTTTGACTTGGGGAAAAAGATAGCAAGAATTTAAAATTCTATCCACATTACAAATTTTAGCATTTATTAATGATTTCATATTAGAAATATAAAAACAGCTCAAATGGTGTCAGATTATTTTTAAATATAAAAAATGCCAAATGTTTCAGTAGATTATTAAATGCTAGAGAAATATCACAGAAATTAAAAAAATAAAAGCAATTGTACAAATACTTGTAGCATGTAATTTTTTAGTTTGAGAATAATTCTAACTTACAAATGAATTAACTTATTTATATACATAACCTGTTAATCTATTTTATTATAAGCATATGTGAGTTTGTGCTAAGTCACTTCAGCTGTGCCTGAATCTTTATGACCCTATGGACCATAACCTCCAGGATCTGTCCACGGAATTCTCCAGGCAACAGTACTGAAGTGGGTTGTCATGCCCTCTTCAGGGGATCTTCCCAACCAAGGGATCAAACTAGCATTTCTTATGTCTCCTGAATTGGCAGGCAGTTATAAGCAACAGAACTTTTATACTATGATAAATCACAAAGCATACCACTAGAGTGCGCTAAAACATTTTCTTAAATTAGAAAGTAATTTCTAAAATCAATATTCATAAACTGCTCCCAGCAGAAAAGTTCTATTTATAGTTGGATTAACATTATAAAACATATTTGAAGAAAGTAAAGTAAAAACAAGGGTTTTCAACTTTTCTATTAACTATCTTAGATTTTGTACACAAAATTATTTGATCTGTGGTTGGTTAAATCCATGGATGTGGAACATGTGGATACAGAGTTTTTGTTCAGTTGCTAAGTCGCATCGAACTCTTTGCAACCCATGGACTGTAGCACACCATGTTTCCTGTCTTTCAGTATCTCTCGGAGCTTGCTTAAACTCATGTCCATTGAGCCAGTGACGTCACCTAACCATCTCATCCTCTGTAGACCTGGTCTCCTCCTGCCCTCAATCTTTCCCAGCATCAGGGTGATTTCCAATGAGTCAGCTACTCCCATCAGCTGGTCAAAGTATTGAAGCTTCAGCTTCAGCTTCAGCATCAGTCCTTCCAATTCAAGGTGATTTCCTTTAGGACTGACTGGTTTGATGTCCTTGCAGTACAAGGGACTCTCAAGAGTATTCTTCAGCACCACAGTTTGAAAACATAAATTCCTCAGCACTCAGCCTTCTTTATGGTCTACCTCTCACATCTATACATGACTGACTACTGGAAAAACCATAGCTTTGACTATACAGACCTTTGTTGGCAAAGTGATGTCTCTGCTTTTTAATGTACTGCTTAGGTTTATCAAAGCTTTTCTTCCAAGGAGCAAGCATCTTTTAATCTCATGGCTGCAGTCACTGTCAGCAGTGATTTTGAACCCCAAGAAAATAAGATCAGTTACTGTGTCCATTTTTTCCCCTCTATTTGCCATGAACTGATGGGACCAGATGCCATGATCTTTGCTTTTTGAACGTTGAGCTTTAAGCCAGTTTTTTTCACTTTCGTCTTTCACCCTCATCAAGAGACTCTTTAGTTCCCTCTTCACTTTCTGCCACTAGATTGATATCATCTGAATAATTGAGGTTGTTGATATTTCTTCTGGAAACCTTGATTCCAGCTTGTGATTCATCCAGCCTGGCATTTCTCATGATGCATTCTTCATGTTAGTTAAATTAGCAGGGTGACAACATACAGCCTCGGTGTACTCATTTCCTGTTTTTGAACCAGTTCATTGTTCCATGTCCAATTCTAGCTGTTATTACTTGACCTGCATTCAGGAGGCAGGTAAGGTGGTCTGGTATTCCCATTTATTTAAGAATTTTCCAGTTTGTTGTGATCCACACTGCCAAAGGCTTTAGAGTAGTTGACGAAGCAGATGTTTTTCTGGAATTCTCTTGCTTTCTCTATGATCAAACGGATGTTGGCAAGTTGATCTCTGGTTCTTTTGCTTTTTCTAAACACAGACTGTACATCTGGAAATGTTTTGTTCACATACTGCTGAAGCCTAACTTGAAGGATTTTGAGCTTTACCTTTCTAGCATGAGAATTAAGTGCAACAGTAAGGTAATTTGAACATTTTTTGGCATTGCCCTTCTTTGAGATTGGAATGAAAACTGATCTTTTCCATATTTGTGGCCATTTCTGAGTTTTCCAAATTTGCTGACATATTGAAAGCAGTCCTTTAACAACATCATCTTTTAGGATTTTAAACAAATAGCTCAGGTGGATTTCCATCACCATCAC
This sequence comes from Dama dama, assembly GCF_033118175.1. Taxonomy (NCBI): domain Eukaryota; kingdom Metazoa; phylum Chordata; class Mammalia; order Artiodactyla; family Cervidae; genus Dama; species Dama dama. The sequence continues at coordinate 76,111,549 of NC_083714.1, forward strand.
TAGCTTTTTTCAAAAGAATGCTTCCTATGGCCCACTTGACTTCACACTCAAAGATGTTTGACTCTGAGTGACCACACCATTGTGGTTATCTGTGTCATTAAGACATTTTTGTATAGGTCTTCTGTGCATTCTTGACACTTCTTAATCTTTTCTGCTTCTATTAGGTCCTTACAATCTCTGTCTTTTATCATGCCCATCCTTGTATGAAATATTCCCTTGATATTTCCAATTTTCTTGAGGAGATTCCTAGTCTTTCCCATTCTACTTTTTTCCCTCTACAACTTTACATTATGTATACAGAGGGCCAAATGTAAATGAACATAAAGCATAAAGTATGACTGTAGCCATAATCTTCTTTATGGAAACATCTTGCATAATCTGAGGGAAATTTTGTCAGAAAGCAGCTAAATTCAAAGAGAAGGGCAGAATAGGAACCCAAGTAATAAGCATATCTTTCACTTTCCTGTAACACCCCTCCCCAATTGGAATGTTCCACAAAATCCAAGGGAAAAGACAAGGCTCTAATTCCAGCCTAGGTCTCATTTTCTCATGTTCACACACATTTAAATACAGACCAGGAAACTTTGGACATGCACATTTGCTGATGTGGAGGGGAAATGAGACATAACTTGCCAGTAGATTATGTTATCTCCAGACTTAATATGTGCACCAGAATTTTCAGTTGGCCATGTAAACTCCAACCTACCACCAAGCTACAATATATTCTGAAAATTCACCTCAATGAGGAATCCTGACATAAGATATTAGAAATAAGAGACGCTATAATCCTAGATATAGAGGGATTTTTTTAAAGTGCTAGTAATAAATTTAGCTTAATAGATTATATATCTTTAGCATATGGATTTTAAAGGAAAATTTTATTATCAAAATTGCTTTAAAAAAGGTAGAGGTAGCAGTAGAAGAATTTGAAAGAATGTCAATAAATACCTGTATATCCTGTACAGATGACTTTACAGGCAAATTTTTTCAAAATTACAAGGGATAGATAATTCATGTGTCATTTAATTTATTCTAGAAGATAAAAAAGGAAAATTCTTTTTTTTAAATTTTTTGAAGCAAATATAAATAAATAACTTGATAGCCAAACTTGACACTAATAAAAACTAAAAGCAAAAGTAATTTATGAAAATAGGCACAATGACATTAAATGTTAGTTATAAAAATTCAGAAGTATATTAAAAGACTCATACAGCATAATCAAGGACATTTTATCCATAAGTTGAGGATGATTCAAATTTAGGAGATCTGTTATTATCATGATTTCCCTTAATAGATAAAATGAGATAGTATACACATACACGCACACAACTTTTCTCTAAATAATGAAATGGTATTTAAGAAAATACACTCCCAAAAAAAAAAAAAGAAAATATACTCCCAAATTAATTTTTGAAGCCACCATTACCATGATACCAAAATCAGACAAGAACATAACAAAAAAATATATAGACCATTCTTTCTGATGAGCATAGATGTAAGAATCTTCAACAAAATATTAGTAACTTGAATCCAAGAATATATAGAAAGAATCATATGCCATGATCAAGTGAGATTTATTCAAGGGGTTCAATATTTGCACATTAATCAATATAATACACCACATTAACAAAAGGAAGGTTAAAAATCACATGATCATTTCAACAGATGCAGTAAAAGCGTCTGACACATTTAACATTCATTCATGATAAAAAACAAAACAAAACAAAACAAACAAAAAGCTCTCATCAGAGTGAATGTAGAGCGAAAATATCTCAACAAAATAAAGGTTACTTAGGAGAATCCTACAGCTAACTTCATACTCGACAGTGAAAAGATGAAAGACTTTCCTGTAAATTCAGAACAAGACAAAGGTGCCTACCTTTGGCCCGTCTATGTAACATAGTATTGAAAGTTTTAGTCACAGCAATCAGACAAGAAAAAGAAAAAAAAAACGGTATCAAAACTGAGAGGGAAAAAGTAAAACTGTCACTATCTGAAGATGACATGATACTTTATATAGAAAACCCTAAAGTCTCCACCTCACAACTTTAAAAACTAATCAATAAATTCAGCAGTGTTGCAGGATGCAAGATTAATATATGGAAATCTATTGTTTTTCTATACACAAATAATGAACTATCACCATAAAAAGTAAAAAAAAAAAAACTGCTTCTTTTTCTTAATTATTAAAAAGAAACCCTGCTTAAAATGGCATCAAGATGAATATGATAGCTAGAAATAAGCTTAATCAAGAAAGTGAAAGACTTATACTCTGAAAACTATAAAACTTGCTGAAGGAAACTGAAAGTGACACAAAGAAATGGAAAGATATCCTCTGCTATTGGATTGAAAAATAATGAGTATTGTTAAAATAGCCAACTACTCAAAGCAATCTAGAGATTTAACTCAATCCCTATCCTAATACCCATGACATTTTCCACAAAACTAGAAGAAATAATCCTGAAATGTATATGGAACTATGATACACCCCAAATTATCAAACCAATCTTGAGAAAAATAATGAAAGAACTGGAGGTTTCAACAGCCCAGGATTTAGACTATACTACAAAGCTACAGTATTCAAAACAGTAAGGTATTAGCACAAAAACAGACACATTGATCAATGTAGTAGAATAGGGAGCCCATAAATAAATACACTCACCTATGGTCAACTAATCTACAACAAAGGAGGCAAAGAATATACAATGAAGAAAAAGCAGTCTCTTCAAAAAGTGTTGCTGTGAAAACTGAACATATACCTGTAAAACAATTAAACTAGAACATTTTATCACACCATAAACAAAAATAAAAATGGATGAATGTCTTAGGTCTTAGACTTGAAACCATAAGACTCCTAAAAGTGAGCATAGGCAGAACATGCTTTGATGTAAATCATAGTAGTAATGTGTGGATCTGTCTTCTAAGGCAAGAGACAAAAGAAAAAATAAACCAATGGGACCTAATTAAATTTAAATGCTTTTTCACAGCAACAGAAACTATCAACAAAACAGAAAGACTAATATGGAATGGGAGAAATTATTTGCAAATGAAATGACGCACAACAGGTTAATATTTACAATATATAAACATCTCATACAACTTTTATTATAAAAACAAACAAACAAAAGGCAGAAGCCCTAAATAGATCTTTTCCCAAAGAATACATACAGATGATTAACAGGCAGATGGAAAAATGCTCAACATCACTAATTATCAGAGAAATGCAGGTCTCAACAACAATGAGATATCATCCCACAGCTGTCAGAATAACTATCATTGAAAAGTCTGAAAATTACAAATGTTCGTGAAAATGTGGAGAAAAGGGAACCCTTGCACCCTGTTGGTGGGAATGTAAATTGTTGTGGACAATATGCAAAACAGTGTGGAGGTTCCTCAAAAAACTAAAACTGGAACTATCATATGATCTAGCAGTTACACTCCTGGGTATATATCTGGAAAAAAAACTCTGATACTAAAAGATACATGTGCCCCAATTTTCATAGCAGCATTTTTTACAAAAGCTAAGACAGGGAAACAAAGCAAGCGTTCAACAACTGACAAAGGGATAAAAAAGAAGTCCATGTATACAATGAATTCTTACTCAGCTATAAAAATGAATAAAATTCTGCCATTTCCAGCAACATGGATGGACCTAGAGAGTATTGTTTATTGAAATGTAAGAGAGAGAAAGATCAATGCTGTATGGTATTACTTATATGAGGAATCTAAAAAATAATACAAAAGAATGTATATAGAGAAACAGACACAGAGATATGGTAAAGAAACTAGTGGTTACCAGATGTGAGAGGGAAGTGTGGAGGGGCATATTAGAGGTACAGGATTAAGATATACCAACTACTATATAATACAGATAAGAAACAAGGATATGTTGTATGAAACAAGGAATTACTTTCATTTCTTGTAATAATTGTCAAAGGTGTATAACATGTAAAAACACTGAATCACTACACCTGAAACCAGTATAATACAAATAAACTATACTTCAATAAAAATAAATAGGATATACAAGAAAAAGAAGCGAGGAACAAATTTGTGACAGACAAATGACTACTGCAGAGAAAATTCCAGGAGATCATCTAAAAAAATAAATACAATTATTAGAAGATATTCACATAAACATCCTCATAACAATCTTATGGGATAAGGTTTGATACATTTGCTATTTTGCATATGAGAAAACAAAATCACAGAAAGAATGAATGATTTCCTCAATGTTGCACAGCTAGAAAGTGGAAGAGCCAGGATTTGATTCCTCATTGCTTAATTCAAGTATTGAAGCAGCAAATACAATTCTAAAATAGCTAAGACAAGGAAGCAACTTAAATGTCCATCAATAGGTGAATGGATAAAGAAGATGTGATACGTATGTAAAATGGAATGTAACTCAACCATTAAAATTCAGGAAATAGTGCCATTTGCAGCAACATGGATGGACCCAGAGATTATCATACTGAGTGAAGTAAGTCAGAAAAGACAAAATTTATATGATATTGTTTATATATAGAAACTTTAAAAAATGATACAAATGAAATTATTTACAAACAGAACCAGACTCACAGGCTTAGAGAACAAACTTGTGTTTAACTGAATTACTTTGCTGTACACTTGAAACTAACACAACATTCTTAATCATCTATATTCTAAAATAAAATACAAATTATAAAAAGTTTCTGCTAACAAGTTAAGTTAAAAAACACAACACAGTGACATAAATGTAAGATGAAATGTATAGGTCTTCTATGAAGAAACAATTAAGTTTCATTGAAATATATTTAATACTTGGAAAACAAATAATGAATATTATTCAAATTCGGTGAGCATCATAATGGGAATTTTTTTTAAATTGCTAGGTCACATTCAAAGTTCCTCAGGCAGAATAAAAAGCTAAAATTAGCTAAAAATACTATGAGAAAGAACAATTAAAAGATAGTACCACACCACTTATTAAAACGTATTTTAAAATTATTAGAAATGAATGTATGTTATTGCATAGGAATCGAAAAACAGACACAGTGATTACCAGAATTCATCAATTATTCATTCTGTATTAAGCACTGCTTTTGATAGTTTCCATGTCAATCTTTTTTCCCATGTAAGCCAGTGAAGATGAACTAAAGACTCTCTTGATGAAGGTGAAAGAGGAGAGTGATAAAGCTGACTTAAAACTCAACATTCATAAAACTTAGACCATGGCATCTGGTCCCATCACTTCACAGCAAATAGATGGGGAAACAATGGAAACAGTGACAGACTTTATTTTCTTGGGCTCCAAAATCACTGCAGATGATGACTGTAGCCATGAAATTAAAAGACACTTGCTCCTTAGAAGAAAAGCTATGACAAACCAAGACAGCATATTAAAAAGCAGAGACATTATTTTGCTAACAAAAGTCCATCTAATAAAAGCTATGGCTTTTCCAGTAGTCATTTATGGATGTGAGATTTGGATCATAAAGAAAGTTGAGTGCCGAAGAACTGATGTTTTTGAACTGTGGTGTTGAAGACTTTTGAGAGTCCCTTGGACTGCAAGGAGATCCAACCAGTCAGTTCTAAAGGAAACGAATCTTAAATATTCATTAAAGGACTGATGCTGAAGCTGAAACTCTAATATTTTGGCCACCTGATGTGAAGAACAGACTCCTTGGAAAAGACCCTGATGCTGGGAAAGATTGAAGGCAGGAGAAGGGGACAGCAGAAGACAAGGTGGTTGGATGGCATCACTGACTCAATGGACATGAATTTGAGGAAACTCTGGGAGATGGTAAAGGACAGGGAAGCCTAGCATGCTGTAGAACATGGCATCACAAACAGTTAGACAGAACTGAGTCACTGAACAACAACTCATACTATCTCATTAAACCCTTTCATAATCCTAAGAAATAGACCTCATTATTATCCCAACTTTATGAATGGTGATGTCAAAACTCAAAAAGTAACTTCTAAGGCTCAAAGCTAGTAAATTATCTTTATGACTCAAAATCTGCACTCTGAACCACTGTACTATGTGTAGTGAAATATGAAACTCACCTACATACTGAGGAACAAATAAGCACTTAGTATATGATGCCAATGGCATTTCAAGTCAGTATGAAAGTGTTGGTGCAATTGATTGATCCCCAGGGTAATTATAATATTCTTGTAACACTCCAAAACAAATTTTTAATAGTATAAAGAATGAAATTTTCTAAGATAAAATGAAATATTTTGGAAGAAGACATTGGTGAATATTTATATGATTTGAGGGTTTGCAAAACTTTTATTAAACACAATATATAAGGCATAAAGGTTTTATCAGGGACTTCCCTGGTGGCATAGTGACAAGAACCTGCCTGTCAATGCAAGGGACACAGGTTTGATCTCTGGCCTGGTAAGATTCCATGTGTCATAGAGCAGCTAAGCCCATGTGTCACAACTACTGAGCCCATCCTCTAGGGCATGGGGATGCATCTCCTGAAGCCCATGTGCTGAGAGCCTGTGCTCCACAACAAGGGAAGTCACAGTTAAGAGAAGCCCAAGCACCACAATGAATAGTAGCCCACACTTGCTGCAATGAGAGAAAGCCCACACACAGAAACAAAAATTCAGCACAACCAAAAATAAAGAAGGATGATCTATTTTACTTCATAAAAAATTAAATATTCTGAATGTCAATAAGAAAGAAACAAGCTCATGAACAACATCAAAAGAGAAATGACAAATGAAAATATGGGACACATATTAAGGAAAAAGAAAAATTTGATAGAATTGATATAGTGTTCTCACAAGCAACATATTATGCAAGACAAAAACATTCTGATATACAAATAAGTAAAAGGCAAAAAAGGGAATATCACTGAGAAAAAGCAAATGGCCATAGGCTCGTGAAAAAATGTTTAATGCTAGTAGTGAACAGTGAAAATTGAAATACTGATGAAATGCAATTTTCCAGCGAATTAGTGAGTTTTTTAAAAAAGTTTAAAGCTCAAAATTTCCAAGTCATTTTAAAACACTGTTCATGAAATCATTAAATAATCCTGATTTTCTGCATGGCTGTTTTATCACATGCATTAAGAATCTTATAAATGCTCATATAGAGCCCCAATTTTAAAAAGCAAGATTCATTTATAGAGCACAATAATATGGAAGACACAGAGGAAAAAAAAAGTTTTTTTCAAAAGTACAATAAGTTAGGATTGTCTCATTACTTGCTTCACTTCCCCACTAAAATATAATTCAGAGTTTCTATCACATTTTTGTTAAATTTTTCAGCAACCAGCACAGAGCCTGGCATATGATAAATACTAATAAATATTTTCCAAATTAATTAATCAAAATGTAAACATAAATGTGAATATTCATGGTAAAAATGAAAGGATAGAAAACTTAGTCTATATTTCAAACTTAATTTTATCTTAGAATTTAAAACATGGATATATATATATATCCAGGATATATATATATATATATATATATATATATATATATATATATATATATATATATATCTTCCCAGGTGGCTCAAAGAATCTGCCTGCCAATGCAGGAGAGGCAGTTTCAATACCTGGGTCAGGAAGATCCACTGGAGAAGTAAATGGAAACCCACTCCAGTATTTTTATTTGGAAAAGTCCATGGAGCCTGTTGAGTGGCAGTCCATTTGAGCACAAAGATTCAGACATGACTGAAGTGACTTAGCAAACAAGCACTAGGTTTGTCATAACTTTTCCTCCAAGAAGCAACTGTCTTTTAATTTTATGGCTGCAGTCACCATCAAAAGCGATTTTGGAGCCCAAGAAAATTATAAAATAAAATAAAATAAAATTTGTTACTTTTTCCCCATCTATTTTCCATGAAGGGATGGGACCAGATGCCATGATGTTAATTTTTTGAATGTTGAGTTTTAAGCTAGCTTTTTCACTCTCCTCTTTCACTTTCATCAAGAAGTTCTTTAGTTCCTCTTCTCTTCCTCTCATAAGGGTTGTGTCATCTGCATATCTGAGGATGTGATATTTTTCCCAGCAATCTTGAACCCAGCTTGTGATACACCCAGCATTTCACATGATGCATTCTGCATATAAGTTAGATAAGCAGGGTGACTGTATACAACCTTGATACATACCTTTCCCAATTTTGAACTACTTGGTCATTCCATGTCTGGTCCTAAATGTTGTTTCTTGACATACATACAGATTTTTCAGTAAACAGGTATGGTGGCCTGGCATTCCCATCTCTTTAAGAATTTTCCACAGTTTGCTGTGAAAGACTTTAGCATAGTCAGTGAAAGTCAGTTAAAGACTTTAGCATAGTCAATGAAACAGAAGCAGAATTTTTTTCTGGAATTACTTTTTCTATGAGCCAACAGATGTTGACAATTTGATCCTTGGTTCCCCTGCTTTATCTAAATCCAGCTTGTACATCTGGCCATATTTCTGAAGCCTAGCTGGAAGGATTTTGAGCATTACCTTGCTAGCAAGTGAAATGAACACAGTTGTATGGTAGTTTGCACTTTCTTTGGAATTGCCTTTCTTTGAGATTGAAATGCTAACTGACTTTTCCAGTGCTGTGGCCACTACCGAAAATTCCAAATGTGTTGCCATATTGAGTGCAGCATTTTAACAGCATCAGCTTTTAGGATTTTAAATAGCTCAGCAGGAATTCCATTACCTCCATTAGCTTTGTTCATAGGAATGCTTCCTAAGGCCCACTTGACTTCACATTCCAAAATATCTGGCTCTAGGTGAATGCCCACACCATCGTGGTTATCTAGGACATCAAGACATTTATTTATTTATTTATTTGTATAATTCTTCTGTGTATTCTTGTCACCTCATCTTAGTTTTTTCTTCTTCAGTTGGATCCTTGCCATTCCTGTCTTTGTCATGCCCATCTTTGCATGAGGTATTTCTTTGATCTCTGATTTTCTTGAAGAGTTCTCTAGTCTTTCCCATTATACTGTTTTCCTCTATTTCTTTGCCCTGTTCACTTAAGAAGGTCTTCTTATCTCCCCCTGCTATTCTCTGGAACTCTGATTCAATTAGGTATATCTTTCCCTTTCTCAGGGAAAACTTGTATTCTCAGTTATTAGTAAGGCTTCTTCATAAAATCACTTTGCTTCCTGCATTTATTTTTCTTTGGGATGGTTTTATTCACTGCCTGCTGCACAATGTTACCAACCTCCATCCATAATTCTTCAAGTGCTCTGCCTACAAGATCTAATCCCTTGAATATATTCATCACATCCAGTGAATAATCACAAGGAATTTTATTTAGGTCATACCTGAATGTCCTAGTGGTTTTCCCAACTTTCTTCAATTTAAACCTGAATTTTACAATAAGGAACTCATGATATGAGCCACAATCAAGTCCAGGTTTATTTTTGCTGATGGTATAGAGTTTCTTCATCATCAGCTGCAAAGAATATAATCAATCTGATTTTGATATTGACCATGGGGTGGCATCCATGTGTAGAATCATCCATCCTGTTGTTGGAAGAGGTTGTTTTCTATGACCCGTGTGTTTGTTCTCTTGGCAAAACTCTGTTAGCCTTTGCCCTGCTACAATTCATACTCCAAGGCAAAATTTGCCCATTACTCCAGGTATCTCTTAACTTCCTACTTTTGCTTTCCAATCCCCTATGATTAGGGCTTCCCAGGTGGCTCAGTGGTAAAGAATCCACCTGCAATGCAGGAGTTAAAAAAAAACACAGGTTTGATCCCCAGGTTGGGAAGATCCCCTGGAGTAGGGCATGGCAACCCACTCCACTATTCTTGCCTGGAGAATCCCATTGACATAGGAGCCTGGCAGGCTATGCTCCATATGGTCACAAAGAGTCAGATACAACTGAAGCAGCTTTTCATACATGCATGCCCCTATGATGAAAAAGTGATAGTTATAGAAGATCTTATAAGTCTTCATAGACTCAGTCAAGTTCAGCATCCTTGGCATTAGTGGTTGGGGCATAGAATTGGATTGCTGTGATGTCTGATGGTTTGCCTTGAAAATTAAGAGAGATCATTCTGTTGCTTCTGTAATTGCACCCAAGTACTGCATTTCTGACAAAATGTGGTCCACTAGAGAAGGGAATGGCAAACCACTTCAGTATTCTTGCCTTCAAAACCCCATGAACAGTATGAAAAGGCAAAAAAGATAGGGCACTGAAAGATGAACTACCCAGGTCGGTAGGTACCCAATATGCCACTGGAAAAGAGTGGAGAAATAACTCCAGAAAAAAATGAAGAGATGGAGCCAGAGCAAAAACAACTTCCAGTTGTGTATGTGACTGGTGATGGAATTAAAGTCTGATGCAGTAAAGAACAATATTACATAGGAGCCTGGAATGTTAGATCCATGAATCAAGGTAAATTGGAAGTGATAAAATAAGAGGTGGTAAGACTGAACAAAGAGATTTTAGCAATCAGTGAACTAAAATGGACTGGGATGGGAGAATTCAATTCAGATGACCATTATATCAACTTCTGTGGGCAAGAATCTCTGGAAGAAAGGCAGTAGCCCTCATAATCAAGAAAAGAGTCTGAAATGCAGTACTTGGGAGCAATCTCAAAAACAACAGGATGATCTCTGTTTGTTTCCAAGGCAAACCATTCAATATCACAGTAATCCAAGTCTATGTCTTGACCAGTAATGCTGAAGAAGCTGAAGTTGAACGGTTCTATGAAGACCTACAAGATCTTCTAGAACTAACCTAAAAAAGATGTCCTTTTCATTTTATGGGACTGGAATGCAAAAGTAAGAAGTCAATAGATACCTGGAGTAACAGGCGAATTTGGCCTTGGAGTGCAAAATGAAGCAGGACAAAGGCTAACAGAGTTTTGCCAGGAGAATGCACTGGCCATAGAAAACACTCTCTTCTAACAACACAAGAGGAGGCTCTTCACATGGACATCACCATATGGACAATACCAGAATCAGATTGATTATATTCTTTGAAGCCAAAGATGGAGAAACTGTATACAGTCAGCAAAAACAAGACAGCAGGCTGACTGTGGTTCAGATCATGAACTCCTTATTGACAAATTCAGACTGAAATTGAAGAAAGTAGGGAAAACCACTAGACTACTCGGATATGACCTAAATCAAATCCCTTATGATTATACAGTGGTAGTGACAAATAGATTCATGGGATTAGATCTGATAAACACAATGCCTGAGAACTACGGATGGAGGTTCTTGACATTATACAGGAGGCAGTGGTCAAGACCATTCCCAAGAAAAAGAAGTGCAAAAAGGCAAAATGGTAGTCTGATGAGGTCTTACAAATAGCTGAGAAAAGAAGAGAAGCTAAAAGCAAAGGAGAAAAGGAAAGATATTCCCATCTGAATGCAGAGTTCCAAAGAATAGCAAGGAGAGATAAGAAAGCCTTCCTCAGTGATCAGTGCAAAGAAATACAGTAAACAATAGAATGGAAAAACCACAGATCACTTCAAGAAAACTAACGATACCAAGGGAACATTTCATGCAAAAATGGGCACAATAAAGGACAGAAATGTCATGGACCTATCATAAGCAGAAGATAATAAGAAGAGGTGGCAAGAATACACAGAAGAAATATACAATAAAGATCTTCATGACCCAAATAACCATGATGGTGTGATCGCACACCTAATCCAGAAATCCTATAATGCAAAGTCAAGAGGGCTTTAAGGTTCATCACATGAACAAAACTAGTGGCGGTGATGGAATTCCAGCTGAGGTAATTCAAATCCTAAAAGATGATGCTATTAAAGTGCTGCACTCAATATGCCAGCAAATTTGGAAAACTCAGCCTCAGCACTGGCCACAGGACTCAAAAGTCAGTTTTCATTCCAATCCTGAAGAAAGGTATTGACAAACGATGTTCAATCAATCACACAGTTGCACTCATTTTAAACACTAAAAAAGTAAGGCACAAAATTATCCAAGCCAGGCTTCAACAGTATGTGAACTGTGAACTTCCAGATGTTCAAGGAGCATTTAGAAAAGGCAGTCAAACCAGAGATCAAATTGCCAAGAGCCATTGGTTCATTGCAAAAACAAGGGAGTTCCAAAAACCTTTTATTTCTGCTTTATTGACCATGCCAAAGCCTTTGACTGTGTAGATCGCAACAAACTGTGGAACATTCTTCAAGATATGGGAATATCAGACCAACTTACTTGCTTCCTGAAAAATATGTATGCAGGTCAAGAAACAACAGTTTGAACTGGACATGAAACAACAGACTGGATCCAAATCAGGAGAGGAGTACATCAAGGCTGCATATTGTTGCCATGTTTATTTAACTTATATGCAGAGTATATCATGTGAAATGCTGGGCTGGATGAGGCACAAGTTGGAATCAAGATTGCCAGGAGAAATTTCAATAACCTCAGACTTGCAGATGACACCACCCTTATGGCAGAAAGTGAAAAAGCACTAAAAAGCTTAATGAGAAAGTGAAAGAGGAGAGTGAAAAAGCTGGCTTAAAATTCAACATTCAGAATACTAAGATCATGGCATCCAGTCCCATCACTTTATGAAAAATAGATGGGGAAATAATGGAAAGAGTGAGAGACTTTTTTTTTTTTGGTGGGGGGTCCAAAATCACTTCAGATGGTGACTACAGCCATGAAATTAAAAGATGCTTGTTCCTTGGAAGGAAAACTATGTCCAACCTAGACAGCATATTAAAAAGCGGAGATCTTACTTAGCCAACAAAGGTCCTTCTAGTAAGTTATGGTTTTTCCAGTAATCATTTATGGATGTGAGAGTTGGAGTATAAAGAAAGCCGAGTGCCAATGAATTGATGCTTTTGAACTGTGGTGTGGACTCTTGAGAGTCCCCTTGGACTACAAGGAGATCAAACCAGTCAATCCTAAAAGAAATCAGTCCTGAATATCCATTGACAGGACTGATACTGAATCTGAAGCTCCATTACTTTTGACACCTGATGGGAATTACTGACTCTTTGGAAAAGACCCTGATTCTGGGAAAGATTGAAGGCAGTAGGAGAAGGGGACAACAGAGGATGAGATGGTTGGATGGCCTCACTGACTCAATGGACATGAGTTTGAGCAAGCTCCAGGTATTGGTGATGGACAGGGAAATGTGGCATGCTGCAGTCCATGGGGGTAACAAAGAGTTGGACACCACTGAGTGACTGAACTGGACTGACTGCATGTCAGTCTCTTTTGTTTCCTATGTGCAATACTTCATTTTTTTTTTCATTTTTTATTGAAATATAATTACAGAATTTTGCTGTTTTCTGTCAAACCTCAATATTAATCAACCATAGCTACACATATACCCCCTCCCTTTTGAAACTCCCTCCCATCTCCATCCCTATGCCACCCAACTATGTTGATGCAGAGCCCTTGTTTGAATTTCCTGAGACATACAGCAAATTCCTGTTGGCTATCTTACGTATGGTATTATAAGTTTCCATGTTACTCTTTCCACCCATCTCACCCTCTCCCTCCCTCTCCCCATGTCCATAAGTCTATTCACTATGTATCTTTCTCCATTGTTTCTTTGGAAATAAATTTTTCAGTACTATATATATATATATGTATATATATATATGTGTGTGTGTGTGTGTATATATATGTTAGAATATGATATTTATCTTTATCTTTCTGACTTACTTCACTCTATAATAGGTTCTAGGTTCTCTCACCTCATTAGAACTGATTCAAATGTGTTCCTTTTTATGGCTGAGTAATATTCCATTGTCTATATGTACCACAGCTTCTTTACCCATTCCTCTGTCAATTGACATCTAGGTTGCTTCCATGTTCTAGCTACTGTAAATAGTGCTCCAGTGAACAATGTGATACATGTGCCTTTTGCAGTTTTTTTTTCCTCAGGGTATATGCTTAGGTATCTTGGGTCACAAATCAAACCTCAGTAAATTTAAGAAAATTGAAATCATATCAAGTATCTTCTCTGACCACAATGCTATGAATAGAAATCAAAGTCAAGGAAATAAAATGTGTAAGACAGGAGGGGGGATCGGGATGGGGCACACATGTAAATCCATGGCTGAATCATGTCAATGTATGGCAAAAACCACTACAATATTGTAAAGTAATTAGCCTCCAACGAATAAAAATAAATGGGAAAAAAAAAAAAAAAACGTGTAAGAAACACAAACACATGGAGATTAAGCAATACGTTTCTAAATAACCAACAGTCTACTGAAGGAATCAAAAGGGAAATGAAAAGTTTCTAGAAACAAATAACAATGAAAACACGACAACTCAAAACCTGTAGGATGCAGAAAAAGCAGTTATAAGAGGGAAGTTTATAGCAACACAATCCTACCTCAAGAAATAACAACAACAACAGCAAAAAAATCAAATAGGAAACCTAATTTTACAACTAAAACAACTGGATAAAGAAGAACAAAATGCCACCAAAATTAGTAGAAGGAAAGAAATCATAAAGATCCAAGCAGAAATAATTGAAAAAGAAATGAAAGAAACAGTAGTAAAAATCAATAAAACTGAAAGCTGGTTCTTTAAGAAGATAAGATTGACAAACCTTTAGCCAAACGCATCAAGAAAAAGAGAGAAGCAAATCTACTCCATTTATTTTACGGGATTCTAGCCCACAATAGTAGATACAATGGTCATCTGCATTAATTTCCCCCTTTCTCATCTGTTTTAGTTCACTGATTTCTAAAATTTTGATGTTCTCTCTTGTCATCTTCTGCTCTGCAGGGCCACCCAAGACAGACAGGTCAGTTCTGACAAAATCTGGTCCTCTGGAGAAAGAATTACAAATCACTCCAGTATTCTTGCCTTGAGAACTCTACAAACAGTATGACAAGGCAAAAATATATGATACTGGAAGATGAATTCCATAGATCTTTCAATTCAGTTCAGTTGCTCAGTCGAAGGCTTTGGCATTGTCAGTAAAGCAGAAGTAGATGTTTTTTTCTGGAACTCTCTTGCTTTTTTGATGATCCAGTGGATTTTGGCAATTTGATCTCTGGTTCCTCTGCCTTTTCTAAAACAAACTTGAACATCTGGAAGTTCATGTTCATGTATTTCTGAAGCCTTGCTTGGAGAATTTTGAGCATTGCTTTACTAGCGTGTGAGATGAGTACAATTGTGCGGTAATTTGAACATTCTTTGCATTGCCTTTCTTTGGGATTGGAACGAAAACTCACCTTTTCCAGTTCTGTGGCCACTAGGGACTTTTCCAAATTTTCTGACATATTGAGTGCAGCACTTTCACAGCATCATCTTTTAGGATTTGAAATAGCTCAACTGGAATTCCATCCCCTAAACTAGCTTTGTTCATAGTGATGCTTCCCACTTGGCTTCACATTCCAGGATGTCTGGCTCTAGGTGAGTGGGAGTGATCACACCATCATGATTATCTGGGTCATGAAGATCTTTTTTGTACAGTTCTTCTGTGTATTCTTTCCACCTCTTGTTAATATCTTCTGCTTCTGTTAGGTCCATACCATTTCTGTCTTTTATTGAGCCCATCTTTGCATGAAATGTTCCTTTGGTATCTCTAATTTTCTTGAAGAGATCTCTAATTTTTCCAATTCTATTTTTTTCCCTCTATTTCCTTGTACTGATCGTTGAGGATCTTTAGGTGTCCCATATATAACTGGGGAAGAATGGAAAAATAGCTGCAGAGAATTTGAAGAGGCCAGGCTGCAGTGGAAACAATGTTCAGTTTGGATGTGTCTGTTGGTAAAAGTAATGTTCAATGCTGTAACATTGAACCTGGAATGTTAGGGGCATGAATCAACATTAATATAATACTAGAATAAAATATGTTTATATTAATCAAATTTTGTTCATTATAGTATGGAAAGTTTTAGAAACTACCCATTTTCTCAACTTCCCAACGTGAACATAATTTAAAAAATAAAAATACAATGAATTTGTCTTCATAACATAAGGCTTCATAAAAGTAAGATGTTTCCAGCAAACTAGAAAGCATACTGTAACATGATTATCAAATTCACATAAAATAAATGAAAACCATTAATAAAGCAATGATGAGAAAATGTTAAATTGTACTTTGGTCTAAAGTGGAAATTCAAATAGTAATAAAATTTTGAATAAAAATTTAATCTCCCTATTTGTAAGTGTATTTAATAAACAAATTCAGGGTATTTTAAAAATGTGTCAGTTAAAAAAATAATTAAAAAAATAAAAATGTGTCATTTGACAAAATTTATTAATGAGAAAAAAGTGTGACAGAGCTGGTGAGTGAGAAGGAGTGTTCTCCCAAATTGACAGTGTAAATAAAAATCAGTGGAATCTTATTGGAAATGAATATACAAAGAACCTTAAATTTTTCTTCCTTCTCTTTCACTTCTCTGTGACTATTTGTGTGTACGTGTGTGTGTGTGTGTGTGTGTAAAGATCGGTTATGTATTACCCAAATATCAGTGGTAGTTGAAGAGCAATTTAATATACTAAAATAGGCATATTTCTGATAATACAGGTAATTACCTTCAAATGTAGGAAGTTACAAATTACAAAACCTCACAGGATAGATTTTTAATTTTTTGTGTGCTTTTCTGTATTTTTTACTTCTGTAAATACACATTTCTTAGAATAAGACTTTTAAAAGCATGTTCATATTTTTGGTCCTTTATTTAGACTCCTGGAGGCAATATATCCTATAGAAATCATCTTAACTGTAGAAAACAAAAATAAATAAAAACAAACTGCACTGCAATGTTTTTTTTCCCCACTAAGGAAAACTGAAATTTGAAATTGTATCCATTTATTTTTTAATAGTCAAATTTATTTATTTTTAATTAAAGGATATTTGCTTTATAATATTATGTTGGTTTCTGCCAAATATCAACATGAATTAGGCATAGGTATACCTATGTTCCCTCCTTCTTGAACCCCCCTTCCACCTCCCTCCCATCTCACCCTTCTAGGTTGTTAGCAGAGTCCTGGTTTCAGTTCTCTGAGGCATACAGCAAATTCCCATTGGCTATTTACTTTATATATGGCAATGTATATATTTCCGTGTTACTCTGTCCAGACATCCCACCCTCTCCTCACCCGCTCCACCATGTCCAAATATCTGTTCTCTATAGCTGTGTCTCCATTGCTGCCCTGCAAATAGGTTCATCAGTACTGCCTTTCTAGGTGCCATCAGTTCAGTTTAGTTCAGTCTCACAGTCATGTCTGACTCTTTGCAACCCCATGAACTGCAGCACTCCCTGTCCATCACCAACTCCTGGAGTCCACCCAAACCCATGTCCATCGAGTGGATGATGCCATCCAACCATCTCATCCTCTGTCATCCCCTTGTCCTCCTGCCCTCAATCTTTCCCAGCATCAGGGTCTTTGCCAATGAATCAGCTCTTCACATCAGGTGGCCAAAGTATTGAAGTTTCAACTTAAACATCAGTCCTTCCAATGAACACCCAGGAATGATCTCCTTTAGGATGAACTGGTTGGATCTCCTTGCAGTCCAAGGGACTCTCAAGAGTCTTCTCCAACACCACAGTTCAAAAGCATTGATTCTTCAGTGCTCAGCTTTCTTTACAGTCCAACTCTCACATCCATACATGACCACTGGAAAAACCATAGCCTTGACTAGACAGACCTTTTTTGGCAAAGTAATGTCTCCTATTTTTAATATGCTATCTAGGTTGGTCATAACTTTCCTTCCAAGGAGTATGCATCTTTTAATTTCATTGCTGCAATCACCATCTGCAGTGATTTTGGAGCCCGGAAAAAAAAAATATATGCATTAATTTTAAATCTTCCTTATGTCACTCTGTATAATAGGCTCTAGTTTCATCCACCTCATTGGAACTAACTTGAATGTGATCCTTTCTATGGCTGAGTAATATTCTATTGTATATATGTACCACAGCTTCCTTATCCATTGATCTGACAATGGACATCTAGATTGTTCCATGTCCTAGCTATTATAAATAATGATGCAATGAATATTAGGTTACACGTGTGTTTTTCAATTTTGGTATCTTCAAGGTGTATGCCTAGTAATGGAATACTGGGTCATATAGTGGTTTTATTCCTAGTTTTTAAAGGACTCTCCATACTGTCTTCTTTAATGGCTCTATCAATTTACATTCCCACCACCAGTACAAGAGAGTTCTCTTTTTTCCATACCCTCTCCAGCAGTTATTATTTGTAGATTTTTTGATGATGGCCATTCTGACTGGTGTGTCTTGTTTCTTTAAGTGGGGTTTTGTTGCTGTAAAGTTCCTTCTTAGAACTGCTTTTTTCTGCACCTGTACATTTTGAGTTGATGTGCTGTCTTTTTTTTTTTTTTTGTCATTTGTTTTTATTTTCTTTTTAGTTTTTTCAGTAACCAGCCCACTATTTAGGAACATGTTTTTAATCTCCATGTGTTTGTGTTTTTACAGTTTTTTTTTTCCCTGTAATTGATATCTTGTCTCATAGGTTTGTGGTCAGAAAAAATGTTTGAAATTATTTCCATTTTATTAATTTTATTTAGATTTGATTTGTCACCTATGAAAATATGAAAACAATTTTCAAGATATGGTCTATCTTGGAGAATGTTCCATGTGAACTTGAGAAGGAATTATTTTCTTCTAATTTTGGATGGATGTCTTAAATATATCAGTTAGGTCCATTGAACTAATGTGTCATTTAAGGCTTGTGTTTCCTTATTGATTTTCTGTTTTTATGATCCGTCCATTGGTGTAAGTGGAGTTTTAAAGTCCCTTACTATTATTGTACTACTGTCAATTTCTCCTTTTATTGTTTATTTCATTTATTTTTATTAGTTGGAGGCTAATTATAAATAGTGCTGCAATGAACACTGGGGTGCACGTGTCTCTTTCATCATTGTAGCACTATTTATAATAGCCAGGACATGGAATCAACCTAGATGCCCATCAGCAGATGAATGGATAAGGAAGCTGTGGTACATATACACCATGGAATATTACTCAGCCATTAAAAAGAATTCATTTGAATGAGTTCTAATGAGATGGATGAAACTGGAGCCCATTATACAGAGTGAAGTAAGCCAGAAAGATAAAGACCAATACAGTATACTAACACATATATATGGAATTTAGAAAGATGGTAACGATAACCCTATATGCAAAACAGAAAAAGAGACACAGATGTGCAGAATTTCTCCTTTTATATCTGTTAGTGTTTTTCTTAGGTATTGAGTTGCTCCTATGTTTGCTGAATATTAGCAATTGTTATGTCTTCCTCTTGAATTCATCCATTGATAATTATGTAACTTCCTTCCTTATCTCTTGTATTATTCTTTATCTTAAGGTCTATTTTGTCTGATATGAGTGTATATATATATATATATATACACTTTTTCTTAATTGTTTGGGGCTTGTTTTTGTAGGTATTTTCCTTCTTTTGTGTGCCCTGTCTATATAAGTCCCATTAATATTTATTGTAAAGCTTGTTTGGTGGTACCAAATTCTCTTAAATTTGTTTGCTTGTAAAGCTTTTGATTTCTCCATCAAGTCTGAATGAGATCATAGCTGTGTAGAATAATAGTTATTGTAGATTATTCCCTTTCAATAATTTAAATATATGCTGCCATTCTCTTCTGGTCTGCAGAGTTTCTGCTGAAAGATTAACTGTTAATTGTCTGAGGTTTCTCTTGTGTGTCACTTGTTGCTTTTCCCTTTTGGCTATATTATTTTTTTCTTTTCCCTATCCCAAATTCTTTTCCCTAATATTCTTTCTTTGTGTTAAGTCTCTGTTAGTTTGATTAATATGTGTCTAGGTGTGTTTCTCCTTGAATTTTCCCTGTATGGGGCTCTCTGTGCTTCTTGGACTTGGCTATTTCTTTTCCCATTTTGTGGAAATTTTCGACTATCATCTCTTCAAATTTTTTCTCAGACCCTTTCTTTTCCTTTTATTCTTCTGGGACCCCTATAATTTGAACGTTTCTGTGTTTAATATTGTCCCAGATATTCTCTGAGACTATCCTCAGTTCTTTCCATTTTTTCCCTTTATTCTGCTCTTTGGCAGCTATTTCCACCATCCTATATTCTAGCTCACTTGCCAGTCTTCTATCTCAAATATTCTGTTATTGATTCCTTCTAGAAAACTTTTAACTTCAGTAATTTTGCTATTCATCTCTGTTTGTTTGTTCTTTATGTCTTCTAGATCCTTGTTAAATGTGTTGATTGAGTATTGCATTATCTCCATTCTATTTTCAAAGTTTTGGGTCATCTTTACTGTCATTATTCTGAATACTTTTTCAGGTAGCTTCCTTATCTCCTCTTCATTTATTTGGCCTTTCATGTTTTTAGCTTGTCCCTTTATTTACACTTTTTTTTTTTTTTTTTGCCTTTTCTATTATTTTTTTTTTTAAACTTATTGTGTTTGAGGTATTCTTTTCTCAGGCTTCAAGGTTGAATTCCGTCTTGCTTTTGGTTTCTGCTCCCTGTGGGTAATGTTGGTCCAGTGTTTTATGTAGGCCTTGTGTTGGGTGTGACTTGTGCTTGCATTCTGGTGGAAGGACGCGGGTTTTCCCACCTCTGTTGGGCAGGGCTGTGTGAGGTGGTAATCCTGTATGCTGATGATTTTGTTTGTGTTTTTGTTTGTTGTTTGAGTGAGACATCCTGCACAGGGTGCTGCTGGCAGTTGGGTGATGCCAGACCTTGTATACAGGTAGAGGCCTTTGTGAGAGTTCTCACTAATTGATACTCCCTGGAGTTAGGAGTTCTCTGGCAGTCTAGAATCTTGGAGTCAGCTCTTACATTCCAATGGCTCAGGGTCTGGTTTCTGGTCAGGGAATTTAGATTCCACAAGTAGTTTGTTATAGCATTATAGAGGATTAAAACAAGCATGCAAAAAGCAAAACAAGAAACAAAAGACGAACCCCAGAGAACTGTTAAATGCAAATTCACGACTGAGTACCTGAACTGAACTGAACTGAACTGAAGCAAAATCCATTGTTTTACTTAGAAAAACCTAAACTATTTGACTTTAAAATAATCTCATCATTTCTTAAAGACCATATTATATATTCCATTTTTAATTTACTACATTCTAGAAATTTTAGAATTTAAGGGAAATGAAAGACCTATTAATATATTTTAATTATTTTTAGTTTGTATGTAGATGGACATTGTCCAGATTTTTAGCATTTATAGGTCAGTGTATCATGGGAGCTACATTTTTAAGATAATCTTATTTATCAATGACATTTATAATCTCTTCATTGCTTATGGCTGCTATTTAAAATTAAATTCAAATATAAGATCATAATCACATTTTCAATTAGTAGAAACAGAAACATATATTTTGTCTTATCACTATTTCATGTTTCAATTAGAAAAAAATGTGACTATGAGGTAGCCACTTATTAAGAAAAAAAAAAAAAAACAAAGATATTTGGAATATTTGGTCCTTGAAAAATAAAATATCTTGATATTTTAAGAAATAAAATGGACAAAATTAATAAAGTTGTAAATTTTTGTATTTATATAAACTTATTTAACCCTCATTATTTAGTTTTTGTTATTTGGCATCTGTTTTTGTTTTGTTATAAATTATATTCCCTTTAAAATAATTAAATATCTGATACTCCATAATGATTTTACAAAGCTTTTTGACTGTTTTATCTCCCATTTCATTTCCTTTAATACCTACACAAATTGGGAGACATGCAAAAATGACATTGCTGCCTTAACATGTTACTGTATTATAGACATCAGTAATTCCCAAAGCCAGTCCTCACCGTGGTGATTGAAATTTCCAGGATGATATCAATGGCACTTAAAATATCTGAAAAAGTGATAGATTGCAAGGCTGTACTTTAGTAATATAATTCAGTGAGATAAGGACATGAAATAACTCATGTTACTCACCTGGTAAAGAATCCGCCTGCAATGCAGGAGACCTGGGTTCGATACCTGGGTCGGAAAGATCCCCTGGAAAAGGGAAAGACTGTATGTATAGTATTCTGGCCTGGAGAATTCCATGGACTGTAAGTATAGTCCATGGGGTCGCAAAGAGTCAGACACGACTGAGCAACTTTCACTTTCACTCACATATCCTGATATATAATCTAACAACCTAACCGACTTTTCAAAAACCAAAACTTCTCTCTGAGGATAAGAATGCTATTTGTGGTTTCAAAAGTAGGAATAAACTAAAGTGAAAAATATCTTGATGAGCTGTATACAAACACCACACTATAGAAATATCTATCAGTTCAGTTCAGTCGCTCAGTCGTCTCCGAGTCTTTGTGATCCCATGAATCGCAGCACGTCAGGGCTCCCTGTCCATCACCAACTCCCGGAGTTTACTCAAACTCATACCCATCGAGTCGGTGATGCCATTCAGCCATCTCATCCTCTGTCGTTCCCTTCTCCTCCTGCCCCCAATCCCTCCCAGCATCAGGGTCTTTTCCAATGAGTCGACTCTTCACATGAGTTGGCCAAAATATTGGAGTTTCAGCTTCAGCATCAGTCCTTCCAATGAACACCCAGGACTGATCTCCTTTAGGATGGACTGGTTGGATCTCCTTGCAGGCCAAGGGACTCTCAAGAGTCTTCTCCAACACCACAGTTCAAAAGCATCAATTTTTCGGCACTCAGCTTTCTTAACAGTCCAACTCTTACATCCATACATGACCACTGGAAAAACCATAGCCTTGACAGATGGACCTTTGTTGGTAAAATAATGTCTCTGCTTTTTAAAATGCTATCTAGGTTGGTTATAACTTTCCTTCCAAGGAGTAAGTGTATTTTAATTTCATGGCTGCAGTCACCATCTGCAGTGATTTTGGAGCCCCCAAAAATAAAGTCTGACACTGTTTCCACTGTCTCCCCATCTATTTCCCATGAGGTGATGGGACCAGATGCCATGATTTTAGTTTTCTGAATGTTGAGCTTTAAGCCAACTTTTCCCTCTCCTCTTTCACTTTCATCAAGAAGCTTTTCAGTTCCTCTTCACTCTCTGCCATAATGGTGGTGTCATCTGCATATCTGAGGTTATTGATATTTCTCCTGGCAATCTTGATTCCAGCTTGTGCTTCTTCCAGCACTGGATTTCTCATGATGTACTCTGCATATAAGTTAAATAAGCAGGGTGACTATATACAGCCTTGGCGTACTCCTTTTCCTATTTGGAACCAGTCTGTTGTTCCATGTCCAGTTTTAACTGTTGCTTCCTGACCTGCATACAGGTTTCTCAAGAGGCAGGTCAGGTGGTCTAGTATTCCCATCTCTTTCAGAATTTTCCACAGTTTATTATGATCCACAAAGTCGAAGGCTTTGGCATAGTCAATAAAGCAGAAATAGATGTTTTTCTGGAACTCTCTTGCTTTTTCAATGATCCAGAGAGTATTGGCAATTTGATCTCCGGTTCCTCTGCCTTTTCTAAAACCAGCTTGAATATCTGGAAGCTCTCGGTTCACGTATTGCTGAAGCCTGGCTTGGAGAATTTTGAGCATTACTTTACTAGCGTGTGAGATGAGGGCAATTGTGCAGTAGTTTGAGCATTCTTTGGGATTGCCTTTCTTAGTGACTGGAATGAAAACTGACCTTTTCCAGTCCTGTGGCCACTGCTGAGTTTTCCAAATTTACTGGCATATTGAGTGCAGCACTGTCACAGCATCATCTTTAAGGATTTGAAACAGTTCAACTGGAATTCCATCACATCCACTAGCTTTGTTCGGAGTGATGCTTTCTAAGGCCCACTTGACTTCACATTCCAGGATGTCTGGTTCTAGGTGAGTGATCACACCATTGTGATCTATAAATAGTACCAAATGGAATATAAAATTAGCCATATATACTGAAGTTTATAAAATAAATGAGATTTAAATCCTTATTTAAAAGTGAGATGTAGTCAGATGATTTTCAGAGTTTTTCCATCTTAATAATGAAAAATGAGAGATAGCAACAAAACTACATTTGATACCATTTATGAATGTGACTGTGTTAAATATAATGTGCCTGTAAATTCCAAAACAGACTTGCTCATAGTTCTTCTATTTTCATAAAATAACATTTTGCAAATTAGCCCTTTTCATCATTTTTGAAGCAGGGATCCCAATGGCTCATCTTTCACTTTTGAACTATCAAAACAACTTAACAGTAATATTAAGTTATTAAATATATCTATCAAATTACAGCACAGAGCTGAGTGTTTGACATATATAATTAAGTAACTTTTACCAGAGTTCTAAATAAAAGAAGAGTTAATTTCTTCTCTATTTTCTAAAAACTTCTAGATGCTTCTATTTCTATTCAATTACAACATGCACTGTTCAGTTATCAAACTGAATATTATGCCCTAAGATATGTCATTATTCAGTAATACTCCTAAATATTTCTATTCTATGATAAATGTCATTCTTTACTTATTATTGGTAATGTGGAAGTAGATGAATTGCATTTCACCTACAAGTATTTATTGATAATTTAAATTACTAGCTTTACTGATTATCTAACCAGAAAAAGTGTCTTCATTTGAAATGAAGTTTGGTATTATTCTAGATATTGGTATGGCATGACTTTTTTACCTCAAAAATTTTCCATAGTTCTACCATCACATGTTCTATAAAATCACAAGAGAAAATACTTCTATGTTATAAGCACTAAAAGAGATATTGATTTGTTATTGTAAAATTTCCATTTGTCTTCCTAAAATAATGTATCTTTTACAATCTTATTCAAGAAAGAAGCATGTAAAGAAAGATATTGTGTTGTCATAAGAAAATGCCGAATATACAGTATAACCATTTTGTCTCCACTTTTTGTAAATAGAGATGTTTCTTTTTAATGAAATATATTTCTAATAATTCTTAACCCATTTTTCTAAAATCAATGAAAAAAACATAAATTGATATATTCAAATATTTATTATTTACAAATATTATACAAATAAGACTTTTAAACTATATTTTTAAAAATTACAGGTACTATAGTCCTTTTTAAGCATCCTGTTGTACTTATTTCCCAAATACAACACAAAAAACTCCTTATTACAGAATGCTTTACTAACATCAGATGATGGTCTTATGGTATGATTTATGGTTGTTTGATTTGCCTGAAAGCCATTTTAATACTGAGAAAGAAGATTATTCTTCTTCAGAAAGAATGACAGAATGTAATAATTCATTTATTCCATCATCTTAACATAGCAATGAAGTTAAGGCTTTCAGTTCATAAGAATCTGAATCCGGAGATGATCCTTTGTATAAAAAAAAAGAAAATGCATAGACAGCTTTCTCACTTTGTGGAACTTCAAATACTACAAATATATAATCACTGAAAATATGATGATGTATGTGAAAATACTTTGAACTTGGTTGAAACTGTTCTGAGCTCTTTGCCTTTCCATGGGAGCATGCTTCAGATCTGTACTGTTTATTATAAAGCTTTTTATCTAAAAGCTATGCTTGCATGATATAACAATTTACTAATGTGCATTAATCATTAATCCATATTTTAAATAATTTGATAAGATACTGAAAATATAATGAAATAGTCATCTAATATTATCAACTTAGTATATCTATTGAATAAATCATGTGTTTTAAAATTTGATAATTTAAACATTTCCTATTAAATTTCAGCCATGCTTTCTGCATCTAATTAATATGTCAAATTATTCCTCCAAAATATTCTGAATAAAAGTAATTCAGTCATTTAAAATACTTTGCTTTCTCCATAGTATTTGAGAGATCATGGCAAAAAAATCACTTAATTTAAAATAAATGAACAAACAAAAACCACAGAGAAAACTCATTCTGTTTTCAAAATGTTTTTTTTTCCATCAATAACATATCATTTTAAATGAAACAACAACTTAATTTTATAAAATCTTCTGTCAGATACTTAAGTTTATCTCCTCAAAACAAAGACACAACAAATTTTACCAGACAGGTAAATCCACTGGTGGATAAACTAGGTATATCAGATGATACACTGATGTGTGATGTACATTACATCGTTGTATATTGTATATTTTATACCAAGCAGGTTGCACTTCCAGATGCTCAATATGGGTTTAGAAAAGGCATAGGAAGCAGAGATCAAATTGCCAACATCAGCTGGATCATAAAAAAAGCAAGAGAATTCCAGAAAAACATTTACTTCTGCTTTATTGACTATCCAAAAGCCTTTGACTGTGTGGGTCACAACAAACTGTGGAAAATTCTTCAAGAAATGAGAAAGAATACCAGACTACCTTACCTGCCTCCTGAGAAACCTGTATACAGGGCAAGAAGCAACAGTTAGAACCAGACATGGAGCAACAAACTAGTTCAACGTTGGGAGCAGAATACATCAAGGCTGTATATTGTCACCCTGCTTATTTAAATTATATGCAGAGTACATAATGCAGAATGCTGGGTTGAATGAAGCATAAGCTGGATTCATGATTGCTGGGAGAAATATCAATAACTTCAGATACACAGACGACACCACCATTATGGCAGAAAGGGAAGAAAAACTGAAGAGCCTCTTGATGAAAGCAAAAGAGGAGAGTGAAAAAGCTGGCTTAATAGTCCAGGATTGATGCATGAGACATGGTGCTCAGGGCTGGTGCACTGGGATGACACTGAAGGATGGGATGGGGAGGGAGGTGGGAGGAGGGTTCTGGATGGGGAACACATGTACACCCATGGCTGATTCATGTTAATGTATGGCAAAAAAACCCACTACAATATTATAAAGTAATTAGCCTCCAATTAAAATCAATAATTTTTTTAAGCTGGCTTGAAACTCAACATTCAAAAAAAAAAAAAAGATCACGGCATCTGATCCCATTACTTCATGGCACATAGATGGGGAAGCAATGGAAACAGTGAAAGAATTTATTTTCTTGGGCTCCAAAATCACTGCAGATGGTGGCTGAAGCCATGAAATTAAAAGATGCTTGCTCCTTGGAAGAAAAGCTATGACCAAACTAGGTGTCAAATTAAAAAGTAGAGATATTACTTTGCCAACAAAGGCCCATATAATCAAAACTATGGTTTTTCCAGTAGCCACATATGGACGTGAGTGTTGCACCATAAAGAAAGCTGAAAGTCAAAAAATTGATGCCTTCAAACTATGGTTCTGGAGAGGACTTTTGAGAGTCCATTCAAGTGCAAGGAGATCAAACCAATCAATCCTAAAGGAAATCAATCCTGAATATTTTTTGGAAGCACTGATGCTGAAGCTGAAGCTCCAATACTTTGGCTGCTTGATGGGAAGATCCAACTCACTAGAAAAGACCCTGATGATGGGAAAGATTGAAGTCAGGAGGAGAAGGGGACGACAGAGGATGAGATGGTTGGATGGCATCACCGACTCAATGGACATGAGTTTGAGGAAGCTTTGAGAATTGGTGAAGGACATGGAAGTCTGGTGTGTTGCAGTCCATGGGGTCACAGAGAGTTGGCTATAACTGAGTGACTGAACAAAATAAAATCTACCCTTCTCCTCTCTTGCCCCTCTGGCCACCCTTCCCCCAACTGATTTGATTTCTGTAACTGTGAGTCTGTTTATTTATATTCATTCATTTGCTTTATTTTTCAAATTCTGTATATAAGTGAAAACATATAGTATTTGTCTTTCTGTGACTTATTTCACTAGGTGCAATACTCTTCAAGTCTATCATGTTGTTACAAATAGCAAATTTTCATTAATTTCCTAGCTAAGTAGTATTCCATTGAATACACACACACACACACACACACACACATTCATAGGGTTTCCCTGATGGCCCAGTGTTAAAGAGTCCACCTGTCCACCTGCAATGCAAGAGATACAGAAGATGTGGGTTCAGTCCCTGGGTTGGGAAAATCCCCTGGAGGAGGAAATGGCAACCCGCTTCAGTATTATTGCCTGAAAAAGTCCATGGACAGAAGAGTCTGATGGGCTATAGTCCAAAGGGTCGAAAGAGTTGGAAATGACCAAAATACAGAACACAGCACAGTATAGCACATACATACTCATAGCAGCACTTTAAATAATGCTGCTATGAACAGTAAAGTTCATATATCTTTTACAATTAGCTATTTACATTTTATTCAGATATATACCCAAAAAATGAAATTGCTGGATCATTTGATAGTTCTATTTTTAGTTTTTTGAGACGCTTCCATGCTGTTTTCCATAGTGACAGCACCAATTTACATTTCCACCATGTATTAGTGGTCCCTTTTTTCAACATCCTCACCAGCACTTAATTTTTTTAAATCTTTTTTGGTGACTTAATTCTTATGGATGTGAAGTAATATCTCATTGTGTTTTTTATTTGCATTTTTAATATTATTAAAATGATATTAAATGACACTAAATATTAATGATGTTGAACATCTTTTCATGAGCCTGTTGGCCTCTGTAATGTCTTCTTTGGAAAAGTGCCTGTACAGGCCCTCTCCCAATTTTGCAGTTTTGAATCACATAATACTTAATTGGAAGGAATTGTCCCATATATTGTAGAATGTCTAGCAGCATTCTTGTTCTCTGTCTATTATGTGCTAGTAACACTAGCACACCTCAACCTAGTTGGGGTAATCAAAATTGTCTCAAGATATTTGCACAGGTATCCTGGGTCAGGAGAGAGGGAAAAACACACCTGATTGAAAATCACTGTTAGACTACTTTACTCAAAGTAAAGATGTTTTAATTGAATGGATCATATGTTTTTATTGAAAAAGAAACAGGCATATATGCATAGACAGTGTCCCATTGAGAGCTAGATGAGGCTTTGGAAGAGACGAAGATTCCAAAAATAATGATAATAGTTCTCTGCTTTTATAATATGACATCTCAGATTTCCGAAGAGGCATACCATCTGTTAAAACACTTTTACCCTCTCTAAACAGTCCCACAAAATAGGTAAGGCCAGGGCTGTTTCTAGTTCCCCAACCCACAGCTTTAGTATATGAGGAAACTGAAAGTTAAGTAAAAGTTGTTGCTTAAGGAGCCACCATTTAAGTAGAACTTGGAT
Source organism: Dama dama (assembly GCF_033118175.1). Classification (NCBI taxonomy): domain Eukaryota; kingdom Metazoa; phylum Chordata; class Mammalia; order Artiodactyla; family Cervidae; genus Dama; species Dama dama. The sequence continues at coordinate 76,140,452 of NC_083714.1, forward strand.
CTCCTAACTCTTAGACCTATTTTTTCATAAAATAATGATACCAAAACCTTTCTACTCTTCCCTCTTCCACTTTCCCTTGTGTGGCAGATCAGAGGGCACTACTAGAGAACAATTACCTTTCATCCTTCCACTTCATCTTTTTATCTCTGATGCTATAGATGTATAGGATCTAAATATTAAAGATCTGGGATGGGAGAAAGTGCTCAGCAAATGTATAGCCCATTACCAAAGTCATAAGAATGACTGCACACACATTCCTTATCTAGGAAACTGATTGTGTGCATTTTAATAATTGATTATATTAACATCACGGTCTTTATTAAAGTGTCAATTATTCAAATGAATAAATAAATTAACATGATTTCCTTGTGCAATAAATACACTTAGAGTGGTAGTTAACTCTTCATCATAACCTAGAATGGAAATCAAATGAGCATTAGTAGAATAAATACAATGAGGCAAATATTGGGCTAAAAACTGCATATATTATCAAATTGCTAGCTTTGTTTCCCAAATTCAAGAGTGATCCAACTTCAGAGTTTTACAACAGACTTAATGAAGCTACCTATCCTCGTTGAATATTACCATATAGGAAAAGGGCAGCATATGAATTATATTAATTTTTGGTAGGTGTTCCTCAACTGTGAGAACAGAGGTATGTGTATCTGTGTGAGTTGTAGTTGTTAAACACACTCTTTTCAGGAGGTAAGAAGAAGATTACATTGCTTTCTTTCATTGCAGAATCATTGGAATTTCATGTTCCTACTCTAGAGATCAGAAATTTAAGAATAATAGTATAAATTGATCCTTTGGTTATGTTTATTTCTAGCCAATCCTGTTTTTTTTCCCTTAATTTTACCAGTGACTAATATATAAATCCAAAATAAAAACCCAAAATCACTGCAGATGGTGACTGCAGCCATGAAATTAAAAGACACTTGCTCCTTGGAAGAAAAGTTATGACCAACCTAGAGAGCATATTAAAAAAGAGAGACATTATTTTGCCAACAAAGGTCCTTCTAGTCAAAGCTATGTTTTTTCCAGTAGTCATATATGGATGTGACAGTTGGACTATAAAGAAAGCTGAGAGCCGAAAAATTGATGCTTTTGAACTGTGGTGTTGGAGAAGACTCTTGAAGTCCCTTGGACTGCGAGGAGATCCAACCAGTCCATCCTAAAGGAAAGCAGTCCTGAATATTCATTGGAAGGACTGATGCTGAGGCTGAAACTCCAATACTTTGGCCACCTGATTATGAAGAGCTGACTCATTTGAAAAGACCGTGATGCTAGGAAAGATTGAAGGCAGGAGGAGCAGGGGACGACAGAGGATGAGATGGTTGGATGGCATCACTGGCACAATGGACATGGGTTTGAGTAAACTCCAGGAGTTGGTGATGGACAGGGAAGCCTGGTGTGCTGCAGTCCATGCATGGGGTCGCAAAGAGTCAGACATGACTGAGAGACTGAACTGACTGAATATATAAAAATCAGGGAATTTCATAGACAAATTTAGATTTTTGACTTATGAAAAATATCAGAAGTACAGGCAACATTCCCTAGTGGCAAAAATCAGGTTAAGGTGGGAAGCTTGAGTCCCTATTAGAAAGTCTCATGCTCCCACTTTTGCTCAGAGCACACAGTTCCCTATTGTATCTCAATTCTTACAGACTATTTGTCTTTTTTTTTTCATTTATTTTTATTAGTTGGAGGCTAATTAGAGCATTGTAGTGGTTTGTGCCATACATTGACATGAATCAGCCATGGATTTACATGTGTTCCCCATCCCAATCCCCCCTCCCACCTTCCTCCCCATTCCATCCCTCTGGGTCTTCCCAGTGCACCAGCCCTAAGCACTTGTCTCATGCATAAAACCTGGGCTGGTGGTCTGTTTCACCCTTGATATTCTACTTGTTTCAATGCTATCCTCTCTGAACATCCCACCCTCGCCTTTTCCCACAGAGTCTCAAAGTCTGTTCTGTACATCTGTGTCTCTTTTTCTGTTTTACATATTGGGTAATTGTTACCATCTTTTTAAATTCCATATATATGCATTAGTATACTGTATTGGTCTTTATCTTTCTGGCTTACTTCACTCTGTATAATGGGCTCCAGTTTCATCCATCTCATTAGAACTGATTTAAAATAATTATTTTTAATGGCTGAGTAATATTCCATGGTGTATATGTACCACAGCTTCCTTATCCATTCGTCTGCTCATGGGCATCTAGGTTGCTTCCATGTCCTGGCTATTATAAACAGTGCTGCCATGAACACTGGGGTGCATGTGTCTCTTTCAGATCTGGTTTCCTCAGTGTGTATGCCCAGAAGTGGGGCTGTTGGGTCATATGGCAGTTCTAATTACAGTTTTGTAAGAAATCTCCACACTATTCTCCATAGCGGCTGTACTAGTTTGCATTCCTACCAACAGTCCTGCTTTCTTTTGGTCTCCGCTTGCTTGGAATATTTTTTTTTTTTCCAGCTCTTCACTTTCAGTCTGTATGTGTCCCTTGTTTTGAGGTGGGTCTCTTGTAGACAGCATATATTGGGGTCTTGCTTTTCTATCCATTCAGCCAGTCTTTGTCTTTTGGTTGGGGCACTCAACTCATTTACATTTATGGTAATTATTGAAAAGAATGGTCCCGTTGCCATTTGCTTTGTTGTTTTGGGTTCACGTTCATATAACCTTTCTGTGTTTCCTGTCTAGAGAAGATCCTTTAGCATTTGTTGAAGAGCTGGTTTGGTGGTGCTGAATTCTCTCAACTTTTGCTTTTCTGTAAAGCTTTTAAATTCTCCTTCATATCTAAATGAAATCCTTGCTGGGTACAGTAATCTGGGTTGTAGGTTATTCTCTTTCATAACTTTAAGTATGTACTGCCATTCCCTTCTAGCCTGAAGTGTTTCTATTGAAAGTTCAGCTGTTATCCTTATGGGAATCCCCTTGTGTGTTATTTGTTGTTTCTCCCTTGCTGCTTTTAATATTTGTTCTTTGTGTTTGATCTTTGATAAATTGACTAATATAGGTCTTGGGGTGTTTTGCCTTGCATTTATCCTGTTTGGGACTCTCTGGGTTTCTTGGACTTGGGTGGCTATTTCCTTCCCCATTTTGGGGAAGTTTTCATCTATTATCTCCTCGAGTATCTTCTCATGGCCTTTCTTTTTGTCTTCTTCTTCTGGGACTCTTATGATTCCAATGTTGGGGGTTTCACATTGTCCCAGAGGTCCCTGAGGTTGTCCTCATTTTTAAATTTTTTTTTTTCTCTTTTCCTCTCTGCTTCATTTATTTCCACCATTTTATCTTCTACCTCACTTATCCTGTCTTCTGCCTCCATTATTCTACTGTTGGTTCCCTCCAGAGTGTTTTTGATCTCATTTTTTGTTTTATTCATTTTTAATTGGCTCTTTCTTATTTCTTCTAGGTCCTTGTTAAACATTTCTTGCATCTTCTCAATCTTTGTCTCCAGGATATTTATCTGTAACTCCATTTTGTTTTCAAGACTTTGGATCATTTTTATTATCATTATTCTAAATTCTTTTTCAGGTAGATTCTCTATCTCCTCCTCTTTTGTTTGGCTTGGTGGCCATTTTTCATGTTCCTTTACCTGCAGGGAGCTGGCCTGACTGCTCAGGCCCCTTCTCGGCCCTGAGAGAGATCAAGAGGTCCCTCTCTGTCCCGCCACCCCTGATTTGTTAAAGTGCAAATTGGCCTTTCTCACCTCCCTCAAGGAAATCACTGCAGCCACCATTTGCCCATTTTCCTGACTCTGATAAGATTATCGGGCTCCTGTGAATGGCTTATGTCTAGGTAGTCTTTACCTGATTGTAAGACGCTGGTGCCATGCTCTGCTGGAGTTAAGATAAAACTTCTGAGCTAAAACTAGTGTCTGCAGTTCTGCACGTATGCAAGTCTTTGATCTAAAATTTGGTGAATCCTGTTAGTATATATATGTATGTTACCCCTCAATAAAGTCGTCGGAATCAGTCACAAGCTGACTCCGTCCCTCTCAACCCCATCTTTCCTAGTCTTTTATTTCTCAGGTGCTCTGGTGATTGCGTCCTCGACCTGTTCATTTTGCCGGCAGGCCCGGCATTTACCTGCTGGGTATTTCTCTGTCTTTTCATCTTATTTAGATTGCTGTGTTTGGGGTGGCCTTTTTGTATTCTGGTAGTCTGTGGTTCCTTTTTGTTGTGGAGGTTTCTCCCACTGGGTGGGGCTGGGTGTTTGGCTTGTCGAGGTTTGCTGGTTAGAGAAGCTTGTGTCGGTGTTCTGGTGGATGGAGCTGGATTTCTTCTCTCTGGAGTGCACTGAAGTGTCCAGTAGTTAGCTTTGAGATGGGTCTATGGGTTTGATGTGACTTTGGGCAGCCTGTATATTGATGCTCAGGGCTATATTCCTGTGTTGCTGGAGAATTTGTGTGGTATGTCTTGCTCTGGAATTTATTGGCTCTTGGGTGGTGGTTGGTTTCAGTGTAGGTATGGAGGCTTTTAGATGATCTCTTATTAATTAATGTTTTCTGTAGTCAGGAGTTCTCTGGTGTTCTCAGGTTTTGGGCTTAAGCCTCTTGCCTCTGGGTTTCAGTCGTATTCTTTCAGTAGCCTCAAGACTTCTTCCTCCATACAGCACTCCTTTAGAAGACAATGGGCTGCTTTTCTGGGTGTCTGATGTCCTCTGCTAGCGATCAAAAGTTGTTTTGTGGAGTTTACTCAGGGTTCAAATGTTCTTTTGATGAATTTGTAGGGGAGAAAGTAGTCTCCCCATCCTATTCTTCTGCCATCTTAGTTCCCTCCTCGTCGACTATTTGACCTTTATTTCCTTGTCTGTGAAAGTGAAAGTCATCTCCAGGCCAGAATACTGGAGTGGGTACCCTTTCCTTTCCCCAGGCATCCTCACAACCCAGGGATCGAACCCAGGTCTCCTGCATTGCAGGCAGATCCTTTACCAGCTGAGCCACCAAGGAAGATCAAGAATAGTGGTGTGTGTAACCTACCCCCTCTCCAGTGGATCTTCCTGACCCAGGAATTGAACTGGGACCTCCTGCTTTACAGGCAGATTCTTTACCAACTGAGCTACCAGGGAAGCCTTGGTCTGTAGGATGCTGAATTTGTGAATTGTGAGTTCTGGAGTAACCTAAGATGTTGATTATTGCTAGAAGTATGATTTTCCTCTTTGTCTCATCTCTCTTTTTATGCTTGTAACTTGTTGTTGTTCAGTCTCTCAGTCGTATCTGACTCTTTGCAACTGCAAGACACCAGACTTCCCTGTCCTTAATCATCTCTTGGAGTTTTCTCAAACTCATGTCTTTTGAGTCGGTGATGTCATTAAATCATCTCATCCTCTGTTGTCCCCTTCTCCTCCTGCCCTCAGTCTTTCCCAGCATCAAGGTCTTTACCATTGAGTGGGTTCTTCGCATCAGGCAGCCAAAGTAATGGAGCTTCAGCTTCATCATCAGTCCTTCCAATAAACATTCAGGGTTGATTTCCTTTAAGATTGAATGGCGGGATCTCCTTGCAGCCCAAGGGACTCTCAAGAGTCTTCTCCAGCAGCACAATTCAAAGGCATCGATTCTTTGGTGCTCAGTCTTTTTTATTGTCCAGCTCTCAGATCCATACGTGACTACTGGAAAAACCATAGCTCTGACTGTACGGACCTTTGTTGGCAAAGTGATGTCTCTTCTTTTTAAAATGCTGTACATTACAGCATACTAGCACATATATATGGAATTTAGAAAGATGGTAACGATAACCCTATATGCAAAACAGAAAAAGAGACACAAAAATACAGAACAGACTTTTGAACTCTGTGGGAGAATGTGAGGGTGGGATATTTCAAAAGAACAGCATGTATACTATCTATGGTGAAACAGATCACCAGCCCAGGTGGGATGCATGAGACAAGTGCTCGGGCCTGGTGCACTGGGAAGACCCAGAAGAATCGGGTGGAGAGGGAGGTGGGAGGGGGGATCGGGATGGGGAATACGTGTAAATCCATGGCTGATTCATATCAATGTATGACAAAACCCACTGAAATGTTGTGAAGTAATTAGCCTCCAACTAATAAAAAATAAATAAATATATAAAATGCTATCTAGGTTTGTCATACTTCTTCTTCCAAGGAGCAAGCATCATTTCTGTTGCCGTTGTTCATTTATTTATATTAGTTGGAGGCTAATTACTTTACAAAATTTTAGTGGTTTTTGCCATACATTGATATGAGTAAGCATTTTTAATTTCATGGTTGCAGTCACCGTCCATGGTGATTTTTGAGCCCAAGAAAATAAAGTCTATCACTGTTTCCCTTGTTTCCCCATCTATTTGCCATGAAGTGATAGAACTGGATGCCATGATCTTTGTTTTATGAATGTTGAGCTTTAAGCCAGTTTTTTTCACACTCTTCTTTCACCTTCATCAAGGGGTTCTTTAATTCCTTCACTTTGTTCCATTAAAGGTGATATCATCTGTATATTTGAGGTTGCTGATATTTCTCCCCACAATCTTGATTTCAGTTTGTATGCTCATTAAAATATTTTCCTCCTCAGATTTCAAAATGGCAGCTATTCAAGCCCACTTCTCACTCATAAATTCAGAAAATGCATGAGAGAAATTACTTAATTTATTAACATAGCTGATAAATTGTATAGTGTTTCTGATTGAACTATATGATAGCTAGTTTTGAAATAAAGCACTAGTAAATGATTGAGGTACAGATGCACCAGTGTAAGAAAATCTTGCAGTTAGTGTCACCTTTTCTTCTTTAATGAGATTTCATATACTTGTTCCTCTTCATGCACTCAATATGTCAGCAAATTTGGAAAACCCAACAATGGACACACGACTGATAAAGGTCAGTTTTCATTCCAATCCCAAGAAGGGCAAAGCCAAAAGTGTTCAAACTACTGTACAATTGCACTCATTCACATATTAGCAAAGTTAGGTACTTAATTTTCAATATAGGTTTCAGCAGTGTGTGAACTAAAAACTTCTAAATATACAAGTTGGGTTTTGAAGAAGCAGAGGAACCAGAAATCAAATTGACCAGATTTGCTGGATCATGGAGAAAGCAAGAGAGTTCCAGAAAAATATGTACGTCTGCTTCAATGACTACACTGAAGCCTTTAATTGTGTGGATCACAGCAAACTGTGGAAAATTCCTCAAGAGATTGGAATACCAGATCACCTTACCTGCCTCCTGAGAAACCTGTATGCAGGTCAAGAAGAAACAGTTAGAGCCAGACACGGAGCAACAGACTGGTTAAAAGTTAGGAAAAGGTGAGGTGAAGTCGCTCAGTCATGTCCAACTCTTTGCAACCCTATAGAAGGTAGCCGACCAGGTTCCTCCATCCATGGGATTTTCCAGGCAAGAATATTGGAGTGGGTTGCCATTTCCTTCTCCAGGGGTCTTCCTGACCCAGGGATCAAACTAGGGTCTCCCACATTGCAGGCAGACTCTTTACCAGCTGAGCCAACAGGGAATCCCTAAAAATTAGGAAAGGAGTATGACAAAGCTGTGTATTTGCACCTTGCTTATTCAACTTATATGCAGAGTACATCATATGAAATGCCAGTATGGATGACTCACAAGCTGGGATCAAGATTGCCAATGGAAATGTCGACAACCTCAGATATACAGATGATACTACTCTAATGGCAGAAAGTGAAGAAGAGCTAAAGAGACCCTTGATGAAGGTGAAAGAGGAGAGTGAAGAAACTGGCATGAAACTCAACATTCAAGAAACTAAGATCATGGCATCTGGTCCCATCACTCTTGGCAAATTAAAGGGAAAAATTGGATACAGTGACAGATTTTATTTTATTGTGCTCCAAAATCACTGCGGACCTTGATTGTAGCCATGAAAATAAAAGATGTTTGCTGCTTGGAAGGAAAACGATGACAAACCTAGACAGGATATTAAAAAACAGAGACATCACTCTGCTAATAAAGGTCTGTGTGGTCAAGCTATGGCTTTTCCAGTATCCACGTATGGATGAGAGTTGAGCCATAGAGAAGGCTGAGCATTGCAGAATTGATGCTTTCAAATTGTGGTACTGGAGAAGACTCTCAGGAGCCCCTTGGAGTGCAAGGATATCAAACCAATCAATCTCAAAGGAAGTCAATCCTGAATACTCATTGGAAGGACTCTTGCTGAAGCTGAAGCTCCAATACTTTGGCCTCTTGATGACAAGAGCCAACTCAATGGAAAAGACCCTGACTCTGGAAAAGATTGAGGGCAGGAGGGGAAGAGGGCAACAGGGGATGAGATGGTTGGATGGCATCACTGACTCAATGAACATGAGTTTGAGTGAACTCCAAGAGATAGTGAAGGATAGGGAAGGTTGTCATGCTGCAGTCCTTGGGGTTACTCTATAGAGAAATTGAAAATTTTAGAATAATGGGTAATGGATATAATATACGAAAAGATTTTATCAGCAGATTCACATTCAAAAAAAAATATCTTCTGTATATCAAAGAATGGTTAGTGAATGGATATTTAGACATTTTCCTAAGTAAAACACCAAAGTATAATGAGTATCCTATACATTTTTCAGAGATTCTTTATTTTTAGTAACTTTGGGTGTTACTAGTGTAATTAATTTTTCTTTGCTGTTGTTTAGTTGCCAAGTCGTGTCCAACTCTTTTGTGATGCCATGGACTGTAGCCCACCAGGCTCCACTGTCCATAGGATTTCCCAGGCAAGAATACTGGAGTGGTTTGCCATTTCCCTCCTCAGGTGATCTTCCTGACCTAGGGATCAAATCCACATCTCCTGCATCTTCTGCATTGGTAGGCAAGTTGTTTATCACTGAGCCAACAGAAAAGCCCCCTAGCGTTTTCTACTGGGACAGTAAGTCTGTTTGTGAAATTCTGTCAGCTTCTAAGCTGTGTGTAAGTGAAGTCGCTCAGTCGTGTCCAACTCTTTGCAGCCCCATGGACTATAGCCTACCAGGGTTCTCCGTCCATGGGATTTTCCAGGCAAGGGTACTGTAGTGGGTTGCCATTTCCTTCTCCAGAGGATCTTCCCAAACCAGGGATTGAACCTGGGTCTCCCACATTGTAGGCAGATGCTTTACCATCTGAGCCACCAGGGAAGTCTCTAAGCTGTGTAACCCTAGGCAAGTCATTTAACTTCTCTAAGTCCATTTTCTCATCTATAAAGAAGGAATAGCCATCCTTTCTTCCAGAGGCACCATGAAAAACAAAATACTAGGTCTACTGTTACTGTCACAGGCATTTAGAGGATTCTCAATAAATAGGACCTCATGTTAATTATAATACTTAACATAATAATGAGGCTTTGCCACATGGGTTTTTAATTTACCACCATAACTCTGTACCAGGGAAGATAGTTTAGAAAAGGTTATTCTGATATACCTATAAATAACAGCCACCTCAATGACCTGTTTGAGGCAGAAATTTATAGATTCATTATAAACTTATCAATTCAAACTATTTACATAAGGGAGATTGAATGGCAAAGATATCTCACAAGATAGTCCCACAGTTAGGCATGCAAAGGTGTGCTTTTGGATCCTCATTATTCCCCATGGTTTCCCCTTCTCTCCCTGGAATATTGTGCTCTAAAGTGCACATGTTTACATATGCCTTCCACAATAAGAACTGCTCTATTTCTCTACTTACTGTCAGTTTTCCATTTGCCATGTGACAAAGTCAAGTAAAAATTTTAAACTATTGGGACTAAGTACAAGTATATTCTATGGATTTCATTGCTGAAAATTAAGAGTAGTGCATATGTGGTATGTTAACTAGAAAGAGATCCTCATTCCAAAACTAATATTTTATTTTGGAAACTAGATGATAAGAAGGCACATAAAAAGATAAATTTGGAAATGGTGCAAAAGGTCACTTTCTTCTGAATAATATGTTTTATAGAATTGTTGAAGTTGTAAAAGAAAAGTCAAATATCAAAGTGGAGAGTCTGACAAGTTTTAATATTTTGCATCATTTCTGAATTATTTTACCTTGAAACATCCCTCCCTTGTGGGAGCTTTGAAAGGTCAATGTGCAAAATAGGCACTTTCCCTTCAAGATGAATAAAGACAAATAAGATGTTAAAAGGGCTTGTAGGTAGCAAATGAATTTGACATTTTTCTACTGAATATATAGGTATAAATAGTGCTAAGTTATGATGCAAATGTGTACCAGTTAGAAATAAAAGTTATTTTGCATTAACACATTTAAGCTTTGACTTTTTATGAATGTGAGTAAGAACATAGCTTAATTTCAAATTTCAAATCACAGCTCTGGAAAATTGCCTCCAATTACATGATACTTCTCAAAAAAGAAGAAATACATTAAGAATCCAATTAATTATGGATAGAGGGACTGGAATAGAGTCATAATCTCTTCTTTCAGAACAAAAACATGTATATATAGGTTTATATACTTAATGCATGTAAACATATGTATGCTGTTATATAAATATTTATATATAATATGCTATATATTTATATATAATATGTATAAATAACACACTTATATATGTTATACAGATATATATACTGTTATATAAATATAATTTTATATATTGCTATATGTAAATATATTTTATATATACTGATATATATGTAAAATTCAGTAAATGTTTATAGAATGCAGTTAATATTCATGATGTTTAAGATACATCAGTGAATCACATGGTCAAATGATCCTTATCTGCATGGATGTTATACTTTGGCAGGGGAAACAAACAATAAACAATAAAAGTAAGAAATATTTTACAGTGTTGTCAATCAATACTCAGAGGAAAAGCATTTCAGGCAAAGCAAAAAGCTGGTATAAATGTCTTAATGTGAGAACATTATTGGCCTATTAGAGTAGATGAGATCAAAGAAAGATATTATGGGTATAGATGAGCAAATCATGAGGGATCTTGTAGGCCATTGCAAAGCCATAGAATTTTACGCTGAATAAAATGGATTTTGAGGAAAGAAATTACACAATCTGACTTATTAAAAGAACTACTCTATTGTATGGTGTATGCTATAGGGTAATAAATGTATAAATAGGAAAGCTATAACAGGTTTCAGATGAAGGATGATGGTAACTTAGACCAAAGTAAAACAAAAAATGGAGGTAGTGAGAAATGTTTTGATTCAAGAATGTTTTGAATGTATAACTAACAAGATTCTTACTGCAATGTACACAGATGTGAAAGAAAATAGAGTCAAAAAATGATACAAATATGCTCAGCCTGAGCAATGAGAAGGACAGAGTCATCATAAAATGAGATGTAGAAAGTTGTGGGAGAAGTAAATTATAAGGTAAGAAGAGATCGAGAATTCAGTTTTGACCATCCTTAATTTAAGATGCCTATGAGAAATGCTGGGTTGGAAGAAGCACAAGCTGGGATCAAGATTGCTGGGAGAAATATCAATAACCTCAGATATGCAGATGACACCACCCTTATGGCAGAAAGTGAAGATGCACTAAAAAGCTTCTTGATGAAAGTGAAAGAGGAGAGTGAAAAGTTGGCTCAAAGCTTAACATTCAGAAAACTAAGATCATGGCATCTGGTCCCATTACTTCATGGGAAATAGATGGGGAGACAGTGGAAACAGTGTCAGACTTTATTTTTGAGGGCTCCAAAATCACTGCAGATGGTGATTGCAGCCATGAAATTAAAAGACTCTTACTCCTTGGAAGGAAAGTTATGATCAACCTAGATAGCATATTAAAAAGAAGAGACATTACTTTGCCAACAAAGGTCTGTCTGGTCAAGGCTATGATTTTTCCAGTGGTCAAGTATGGATGTGAGAGTTGGACTGTGAGGAAAGCTGAGTGCCAAAAAATTGATGCTTTTGAACTATGGTGTTGGAGAAGACTCTTGAGAGTCCCTTGGACTGCAAGGAGATCCAACCCATCCATCCGAAAGGAGATCAGCCCTGGGTGTTCATTGGAAGGACTGATGCTGAGGCTGAAACTCCAATACTTTGGCCACCTCATGCGAAGAGTTGACTCATTGGAAAAGACCATGATGCTGGGAGGGATTGGGGGCAGGAAGAGAAGGGGACGGCAGAGGATGAGATGGCTGGATGGCATCACCAACTCGATGGGCATGAGTTTGAGTAAACTCCGGGAGATGGTGATGGACAGGGAGGCCTGGCGTGCTGCGATTCATGGGGTCACAAAGAATCAGACACAACTGAGTGACTGAACTGACTGACTGACTGATTAAACATAAAATATATTGAGCATCTTTTCATGTGTTTGTTAGCCATCTGTGTGTCTTCTTTGGATTTTATCTCTGTGATATAAAGAATCACTTGATTAGGGCACGTTTAATCCAATTTGTTTTGCTATAATAGTTCATAACTGAAAATAACTCAGATGTTATTATGAATATAATATGATATACAAGATATTTACTTAGACTTTAGGAATCATCTAGTACAATAAGCAAGGTCAGATGTATGTAACTTTAAGTTTTGGCTCATTATATTTCTTGTTCCAATTTTTTGGAGACAAATGTATTGCATAGATAATTTTGTTTTATTATCATAGAGTATTCAGAAATATTTTATGTTTAAAATGCAAATTTATACATCAGGAGCCACTTAATAAGTTTTCTGAAAAATGTTTATTGTTGTGGAAGTTTTGTATTAAATAAGGTATCCTGTTGAGTCTTTCATTGTCATTTCTGTAAGTTTGGAAAATAAGTCATCTTGGATTTTGCAACCATGGAAAATTATAATTTGACATTTTTAATATGAAGACCATAATGGTATTTAAAGATGGTCTTGAGCTCTGCTAATTGTACTAAACTACAGCCTGCCAATGAGCTATAAAGTTTAATTAATCACTGTGTCAGATTTGCTTCCTTAAGCTAGTCAGTATAAATTTGAGTAAATAGGAATCAGTTGACCCAGGAACCTTTGAGTATTCTGAATATAGATGAAGCAGCTGTAAAATATTGCACTTATAATCTATTTATATACCAATACATCTATGCTCCTGTCAGCCACCCATCCTATTTCATGGAACATATAATCTGCCACTTTAAATATTCCAGTAAGTGAGGAATAGATACATTTATTTTTAAATAATATTGCTAAAGTTTTGATGCTATATTATGCAAAAAATAGGTTTAAGATGAACAGATTTAACTGAGAAATTTTGTAAATGACATTGATCAGTGGCTGTCACATCAAATTGCATTAAAATCCTGTGTTAAAGTAATGCAAAGTGATGGATGATATTCAAGTAATAGTTATGCATAAAAAGATGTGTCAGCATTTTTATTGGTCACTTTCAAGGAGTGCTTATTTGGTAAGGATGCTGGGGGGTTGGGGGAGGGGTAAGATTTGTACAGCTTAAAGTTAATTTGCATAAGAAAACCCAGTATCTGCTTGATTTAAGCTTTACCACTCTTTGAATTAGCTATCCCACTCAATTTACATGCATTATTTAGCAATACTCAACAGACCTGTGGTTCTCTTTCTGTTCTGCTTGTCCATACTGTATAGTATACATTCAGAGCCAGGAATGAAAAATAACTATACTGTCTGGTAGTCAATGTTTAAAGAAAACAAAACGTTTAAGTATTTGTCACTTGAAAAGTGCAAAAATGTGGCCTTAGAATGCAACAGTTAGTCTAACAGGTCCCCAGAGACCAACATGTGGTCCTACTTTGGAAATCAGCTATTGAACGGAATAATGCTGAGAACTGAGAACCAAGGATTAAACAATCTAGAATCCACTTAACCTTCATGCTATAACTCAATCAAAACTGGTTCCATGGGATACCCTAAAAATACAGAGTGTTCTGCTCAGGTAGCATAGACTTCATCCTGAGTATTGGTCTAAGCAAATTCAAGATACTATGAAAAGATTTCAGCAGAAAGCTTAGACAAATTTAATTGTGGTTTAATTAATCTTACTGAAATTATGAGGTAAAAGAAATTCATTATGGTTTTAGTGTGTTGTTCTGTGCCTTGTGGATGCTAGTGATTTATTTCCAATATTATCATTTATCCTTTAAGGCTTTTATAATGAAGAGGACAGAGGGAAATGGTTCTTTTACATAAAAGAAATGAATTTAAAATAAAGTACAAATTGTTAAGGAAATTAAGATTATATGTAAACATACTGATACAAAATGAAGAAAAAAAAATCCATCTGGATGTTTCCAAAATCCCAGCTTTTTGACAACATATCCAGTTAATCCCAACTATTTGACAACAGTGTCCTGAATGCCTACTATTGTACAACCTCAGCGTTTCAGGCCCTTATGGCTCCTGAATATCTTCCCAGAAGCCTGCATTTTTGTAGTACTAAATGCATTCTTAGTTTACAGAGACAAACCCACAATCTTTGTTTCTTATTAAACTTTGTCAAGAATACTATGTAAGAATGTAGCAACCAAAGTTTTGTGACCTATTTGTGCAATAATTACTAAAAACACTTTTAGAAACAAACAGCCTTGAATATATGTAAAAACTTTTTAGCTTTAAAGGCCATGTTATATGTGCATAGTTCATATATCCTAGGTTAAATTTCTGAGGCAATTTGTTGACTCTCTTTGTTTAATAATAAATATGTATGTGTGTGTGTGTGTTAGTCACTCCGTCATATCTGACTCTTTGTAACCCCAAGGATTGTAGCCTGCCAGGCTCCTCTGTCCATGGAATTCTCCAGGCAAGAATACTGAAGTGGATTGCCATTCCCTTCTCCAGGGGATCTTCCCAACCCAGAGATTGAACCCAGGTCTCCTGCATACCAGGCAGATTCTTTACCATCTGAGCCACCAGGGAAGTCTGATAATAAACAGAAAATGATGCTAAAAAATACTAGCTGGGCAACAAATTTCTGTATAAAAATCAATAGATCTAGAAAACATCGTATGAGTGTAACAAGTTCTGGAGATACTTTATTTCACAAGCCTTAGGACAGGGTTTGTATCCCATGGGCCATATTGAAATGAGCAGGCATTTGTTCAAGCTATGGAACAAACAAATATTTCAATTTCTAACATAAAGCAATATTTGTACCAGGAACTTCCTAAATAACAAGGGTTGCTTCTTGAAACTTTTCTAAATTATATATATAATATTATTATAATACAATATATATATATATATATATTGAGTCCATCGTGTGATCTATGTCCAGAGTCTTAGAGAGACTGAAGTCCATTGGCATCAGTAAGTATTTACACTTAGTGATAAGAAAGAATACACCGGTTTTAATTTAATATTTCCACTGCAGAGAAATCAGCCTTCAAATTTAAAAAAGTGATTTAAAAATTTATTTTACATTGGAGCATAGTTGATTAACAATGTTGTGTGGCTTTCAGATATACAGCAAAGTAATTGTTATATATACACATTTATCTAACCTTTATCAAATTATTTTCTCATTTAGCTTATTGCAAAATACTGAGTAGCATTTCCTGTGCTAATCAGTAAGTCTTTGTTGGTTATCTCTTTTCAATATAGCAGTACATGTCAATCCCAAACTTCCAATCTACTCCCTCTGGTAACTCATCATTTTGTAGCGGGCTTCCTCGATGGCTCAGTGGGTAAAGAATCTGCCTCCAGTGCAGGAAACACAGGAGATGCAGGTTCGATTCCTGGGTCAGGAAGATCCCTTGGAGGAGGAAATGGCAACTCACTCCACTATTCTTGCTTGAAAACTCCGAAGACAGTGGAGCTGGGCAGGCTAAAGTCCACAGGGTTGCAAAGAGTCAAAAACGACTGAGCAACTAAGCACACACAGTGCTAGTAACCATAAATTCATTCTCTAAGTCTGTGAGTCTATCTCTGGTTTGTAAATAAGTGCATTTGTATGATTTCTTTTAGATTTCATATATAAACAATATCGCTAACTTAGTTCCCTTAGTCTGATAACCTCCAGGTCCATACATTTCACAGCAAATGGTGTTATTTAATTATTTTATTGGCTGAGTAATATTCCATTGTATATATGTACCACATCTTCTTTATCCATTCATCTGTCGATGGACATTTAGATTGCTTCCATGTCTTGGGCATTGTAAGCAATGCTGCAGTGAAATTTCGGGTGCATGTATCCCTTTCAACCGTGTGTTTTTTCAGATATATGCACAGAGGTGGATTGCTAGATAAAACATTCTTTAACATCATACACAAAAATAATCTCAAACTGGGTTAAAGAACTAAATGTAAGACAGAAACTATAAAACTCTTAAAGGAAAACATAGGCAGAGCAATCTTTTTCATAAATATCAGCAAAATCTTTTTCAATTTACTTCCCAAAATAATGGAAATAAAGGTAAACAAATGGGACCTATGCAAACTAAAAAGCTTTTTCACAGCAAAAGAAACCATAAACAAAATGAAAGACAACTCCAGAATGGGAGAAAATATTTGCAAACGATGTTTCTGACGTGGGATTTACAATTTGTAGATCTCTAAAATTTACAAATAGCTCATGTGACTCAATTAAAAAACCAAACATATGAAAAGATTCTCAACATTACTAATTATTAAAGAAATGCACATCAAAATGTATAATGAGAGATCACCTTACACAAGTCAAAAAATCTACAAGCAATAAATGCTGAAGAGGATGTGGAGAGAAGGGACCCCTCTTACACTGTTGGTGGGAACGTAAATTGGTACAGTCAATGTGGAAAACACTATGGAAGTTTCTAAAGAAGCTAAAAATGAAACAGTGATTTAAATCCTTTTAAAGCTTTTTAAATATTTAGACCAAAAATGTTTGTCCTACTTTCTTTTACCTTTTCCTTTATCTGTTCAAGTCTATCTGTCTTTTCAACCTGTACTCGAAACATTGCAAAATTCCAGTTTCTGAGATATCATGCTGAGATTATTTTAAAACGTTCACAATTTCGGTAAATGTTGTGTGTTTGTGTGTTTGGATATAGGAAATGGCTTAGAATAGTAGTGATCGAAATCTCTCAAACACACAAAAATACCCTTCATTGATTTTGTAGTTGTTGTTTTTACCTTCTTTGGTGACATGCATTTTATTTTATTTTTAATATATATTTCCTAATTCAACCATGGAATGTTTTAATGTTAAAAATTCATATATCATATTAATGGGAGAATAAGAGAAGTATATTGTATGCCATTTCTTAACATCTCACTAAGCTTTTGAGCAATAGTGGAATGGCATTGCTTGAGGCACGTGACATAAAAAGCATCGTTACTACTGACATCCTCCCTCTAAAGATGAAAGACTAAACTGTTCATCTTCAGCAGATTAACAGGAAGGCTGTTATTTATTTGTCTGACTGGTCAAGGACAAGTTCCAGTCGACTTACTCTGAAGGAAAGTCTTGTTGATTTGAGCACATACTTGTTATAGCTTTAAATAGAGGATGATAAATTTTGCCTTCATTGTGATAAACTGCAACCTGTACACTTGCAATATAAAAATAAATTAAATACTTGTAGATTTGTGGCTCAACTACTTAACCACTAGCAATAAAAGCTTCCTTTGAGAAACTTCTAAAAATTTCAATCCCCAAGGCCCACAAACTGTCTTCACTTATCTTTAAGTAGTCAATTTTTGTTCAAGTTAAAATTAACTCTTCTGACTATTTTTTACTTACAGATATAACATGTTCTTTATTATCTACACAACTTCACCCTTTGCTATTCTGCTTATACTGAAGATAAATGCTTGTTATAATTCCTTTTTTCAGAAACTCCTATTCTGTTATAGTAACTTTGTGAAAATAAATAAAACATATTCATTTTGCAGTTTTCTTCCTGTTACAAGAAAAGATAACTCTCTTTTTATTCAAATTTTCTCTTATTATTAAAACTAGCCATTTACCAAAAAGGGCACTTTAAAAGGTGGTAAATTGATCAATGCATTCTGATTTTAGAAAAAAAAGTTTTTGTGTTTACAGAACTTATGAGATACATTTTAAGAACAATTATGTAAAATCTACCTTTTGACTGTGTTATGTCCCAGTGTTTTTTATGTACTCCCTCCACCATACTTTTTACATTTACATCATTCCATCTGATTCTCTTATTTATGAGTTCTTTCATCATCACCTTATAGTTTTTGAAGTACAGGCTGTTTGTTTCCTTGGGTAAGTTTATTCCTAGATATTTTATAATTTTATATATTTATATATAAATTTATATATATATAATTTTATAAATTTGATGTGATAGAAAATAGGATTGCTTCTTGAATTTCTCTTTCTTATGTTTCATTGTTAGTGTATAGAAATGCAACAGATTTCTATGTATCATTTTGTAATTTGCAACTGTGTCACATTCACTGATGAGCTATAGCAGTTTTCTGGTTATGTCTTTAGTGTTTTCTGTATGTGGTATCATGTCATCTCCAAGAGTGACAATTCTACTTCTTCTTTTCCAATTTGGACTCCATTTATTTCTTTTTCTTCTCTGATTGGCATAGCCAGGCCTTCCAATCCATGTTGAATAAATGTGGCAAGAGTGAACATCCTCGTTTTATTCCTTATCTTTGAGGAAATGCTTTCAGATTTTCAATGTTGTGTATGATATTAGCTGTCAGTTTGTTATATATAGCCTTTACTGTGTTGAGCTATGTTCCCTGAGTGCCCAGATTCTGGAAATTTTAATCATAAATATGTGCTGAGTTTTGTCAAAAGTTTTTCTGCATCTATTGTGAGGAATATATTTTTCTTTTATTCTTCAACTTGTTGATGTGATGTATCATATTGATTAATTTGCATATATTGAAGAATCCTTGCATCCATGGGATAAATCATGGTGTATGAACTTATTAAAGTGTTGGTTTTTGACTGGTAGAATCTGTTGAGGATTTCTGAGTTTTTATTCATTGGTGATATTGGCCTTAATTTTATTTTGTGTGGTATCTTTTCCTGGTTTTGGTATTAGGCTGATGTGGCCTCACAGAATGAGTTTGGGAGATTAACTTCCTCTGCAATTTTTGAAGAATTCCAGAAGGATATGGGTTAGCTCTTCTCTATATGGTTAACAGAATTCTCCTGTAAAGCCAACAGGTCCTGGATATTAGTTTGTTGGGAGGGTTTTTGTTTTGTTTTGTTTTTTTTACTATTTATTAGTTTCAATCACTGCAGATGGTGATTGCAGCCATGAAATTAAAAGACACTCCTTGAAAGGAAAGTTATGACCAACCTAGACAGCATATTAAAAAGCAGAGACATTACTTTGCCAACAACGGTCTGTCTAGTCAGGGCTATGGTTTTTCCTGTGGTCATGTATGGTTGTGAGATGGACTATAGTTATGGACTATAAAGAAAACTGAGTGTCGAAGAATTGATGCTTTTGAACTGTGGTGTTGGAGAAGACTCTTGAGAGTCCCTTGGACTGCAAGGAGCTTCAACCAGTCCATCCTAAAGGAGGTAAGTCCTGGGTATTCATTGGAAGAACTGATGTTGAAGCTGAAGCTCCAATATTTTGGCCACCTGATGCGAAGAGCTGATGCATTTGGAAAGACCCTGATGTTGGGAAAGATTGAAGGCAGGAGGAGAAGGGGATGACAGAGGATGAGATGGCTAGATGGCATCACCGACTAACTGTAGATGAGTTTGGGTAAACTCCGGGAGTTGGTGATGGACAGGGAGACCTGGCATGCTGCGGTTCATGGGATTGCAAAGAGTTGGACATGACTGAGCGACTGAACTAACTGACTGAGTTTCAATCTCAGTGCTTATGATTGGTCTATTCATATTTTCCTTAACATCCTGGTTCAGCCTTCAGAGATTGTACATTCTAAGAATTTGTCTGTTTCTTCTAGGTTGTCCAATTTATAATACAGTTCCTGGTAGTAGACTCTTGCTACTTTTGCATTTCTGTGGAATCGGTTGAAACTTTTTTTTTTTTCATTTCTACTTTTCTTGATTTTAGTCATCTCTCCTTTTTTCTTGATGAGTCTGGCTAAAGGTTTATCAATTTTGCTTGTCTCTTCAAAGAATCAGCTTTAATTTCATTGACCTGTCGTATTGTTTCTTTGTCTCTATTTCATTTATTTCTGCTCTCACCTTTATAATTTCTTTCCTTCTGTTAATTTTAAGTTTTGTTTAGGTTTGTTCTTCTTTCTCTAGTTGCTTTAGGTATATTAGGTTGCTTATTTGAGATTTTGCTTCCTGAGTTAGGGCTTCCCTTGTGGCTCAACTGGTAAAGAATCTGCATGCAATGCAGGCAGACCTGGGTCAGATCCCTGGATTGGGAAGATCCTCTGGAGAAGGGAAAGGCTACCCACTCCAGCATTGTGGCCTAGATAATTCCATGGACTGTATAATCCAAGGGGTTGCAAAGAGTCAGACAAGACTAAGTGACTTTCACTTTCCTGACTTAAGATTATATTGCTATATACTTTCCCCTAAGAACTGCTTTTGCTGTGTTCCATTGGTTTTAGATCACAGAGTTTACACTTTTATTGGCCTTTAGGTACTTTTTTAAATGTCCTTTTTGATTTCTTCAGTGATCCTTTCGTTGCTTAGTAGCATACCGTTTAGCCTCCACATGTTTGTGTTTTTTACAGTTTTTTTTTTCCCTTATAGTTTATTTCTTTTCTCATAACATTGTTGTGAGAAGAGATGCTTGGTATGATTTCAATTTTATTAAATTTACCAAGGCTTGCTTCGTGGCCCAGCATCTGGCCATCATGAGATAATATTCTGTGTGCATGTAGAAAAATGTGTATTCTGCTGCTTTTGGAGGAAATGCTCTATGAGTATCAACTAAATCTATCTAACTAATTATCTAGCTAACTTTTGATATAATAACATTAAAAGAAAGGAGAAATAGAAGCAGCAGAGAATACATCAACAAATTGAGTTTTGACAAACATCCAGACTTAAACAGTGCTGGGAAGTCCTGTGACACGGCATATCTGGAGTCCCAGTTGGGACAAGTTTCCAGGCAGCGTGTCCTCTCCATTGGTGAGACTTCAAAAATTAGAATTTGGGGCTCCCACTTATAATCCCAGGATGCAAACTGATATCATCATCAATCAGTAAGCAAATTGCCACTCTAATATCATGTTAATGCTGTTTGTTTTTTCTTGTAAAATTTGGAATACTGGTAGCCTGATGCTTGGCTGTTAAGACCCCCTCCAGGGGCTCAACAGTCTCAAGATTCATCCCCTATCTTTTCTATGGTGCTGCAAGGCTTGTTCTCATAACGGGCAATCAGGGTAGTCACAGTCAGGGCAGTGTCCAGTCAGGTTAGAAGCAAGATCAAAGGCCTGCTCTGCTTTGTCTCTGAAGCCTAAACAAGACTATTTACTTAATGTCCCTATATCTGTCTATTGATGAAAGTAGGGTGTTAAATTCCCCCGTTACTGTTATGTTACATTCGATGTCTCCCTTTATGATTACTGTGTGTGTTTGTGTATGTGCTCAGTCATGTCTGACTCTTTGTGATCCTTATGGACTGTAGCCCAACAGGCTCCCCTCTCCATGGAATTTTCCAGACAAGAATACTGAAGTGGGTTGCCATTTCCTACTTCAGGGGATCTTACCAACCCAGGGATCAAAGCTGTGTCTTTTGTGTCTCATGCATTGGCAGGTGGATTCTTTACCACTGGTGCCACCTTGCCTTATATATTGAAGTGCTCCCATGTTGGGTGCATAAATATTTACAAATTTTATATTTTCTTCTTATATTGATTCCTTGTTCTTTATGTAGTGTCCTTCATTGTCTCTTATAATAGAATTTTTTTATAATTGGATATTTTTCTTATAGGAATATTGTAACTGCAGCTTTACTTTGACTTCCATTTGCATGTAATACCATTTATCATCTCCTTGGTTTCAGCCTGTAAGTATCAATAAGTCTAAAGTAGGTCTCTGATAGCACATATATATGTCTTGTTTTTGTATCCATCCAGCCAGTCTGTGTCTTTTGGTTGGTGCATTTAATTCATTTCAGTTCAGTGGTGTCTGACAGTTTGTGACCCCATGGACTACAGCATGCCAGGCTTCCCTGTCCATCACCAACTCCTGGAGCATGCTCAAACTCTTGTCCATCAAGTGAGTGATGCTATCCAGCCATCTCATCCTCTGTTGTCCCCTTCTCTACCTGCCTTCAATCTTTCCCAGCATCAGGGTCTTTCCCAATGAGTTAGTTATTTACATCAGATGGCTAAAGTGTAGGAGCTTCAGCATCAGTCCTTTCAATGACTATTTAGGATGGATTTCCTTTAGGATTGACAGGTTTGATCTCCTTGCAGTCCAAGGGACTCTCAAGAGTCTTTTCCCACACCACAGTTCAAAAGCATCAGTTCTTCAGTGCTCAGCTTTCTTTATGGCTCAACTCTCACATCCATACATGGCTACTGGAAAAACTGTAGCTTTGACTAGATGGACCTTTGTCAGTAAAGTTATGTTTCTGCTTTTTAATATGCTCTCTAGGTTTGTCATAGCTTTTCTTCCAAGGAGAAAGTGTCTTTTAATTTGGTGGCTGCAGTCACCATCTGCAGTGATTTTGGAGCCCTAGAAAATAAAGTCTGCCACTGCTTTCATTTTTTACCAATTTACTTGCCATGAAGTGATGGCACCAGATGCCATTATGGCAATTATTGATATGCATGTTTCTATTGCCATTTTCTTAATTGTTTTGGGTTTGTTTTTGTGGGTTTTTTTCTTCTCTTCTTCTTTTGTTCTCTATTGGTTTGATCACCATCTTTGCAGTTCTGTTTGTGTTGCTTTTTTTCCTTTTTAAGTTTGCTGTTCTCATGACATTTTTATATATCACTCTATATTTGTACAAGATTGTTTTAAGCTGCTGGTCTCTTTCCCACTTAGAAGAGTTCCTTTAATTGTTGCAAAGCTGATTTGTCGGTGCTGAATTATTTTTGCTTCTTTGTAAAATGTTTGATTTCTCTTTCAAATTTGAATGAGAGCTTTGCTGGGTACAGTATTCTTGGTTGTAGGTTCTTCCCTTTCATCACTTTAAATATATCATGCCACTCCCTTCTGGCCTGCATAGTTCCTGCTGATTAATTAGCTGATAACCTTCTGAGAGTTTCCTTGTATGCTATTTGTAATTTTTCTTTTGTTGTTTTTAATATTTATTTGTACTTTTTAAAAAATGTAATTTGATCACTATGCATCTCAGTGTGTTCTTCCTTAGATTTATTCTGCCTTGGAATCTCTGTACTTCATGGAGTTTGGAGACTTGTTTCCTTTTCTATGTTAGGGAAGTCCCAGCTATTATTTATTCAAATATTTTTTTCAGATCTTTATCTATTTTCCTAGGTGTCCTATAATTCAAATATTGGTGCATTTAATATTGTCCTAGAGATCTCTTAGACTGTCTTCATTTATTTTCATTATTTTTCTTTATTCTCTTCAGCAGCAGAGATTTCCATTATGTCCTCCAGGTCATTTAACTGTTCTTCTGCCTCATTTGTGCTGCTATTGATTCCTTCCAATGCATTTTTTTATTTCAATCATCATATTATTCATCTGTTTCTTCTTTAGTTCTTCTAGGCCTTTGTTAAACATTTATTGCATCTTCTCCATCCTTGTCTCCATTCTTTTTCTAAAATCCGGGATCATACTCACTAATATTATTCTGAATATTTTTTTCCTATCTCCATTTCACTTAGTTGTTTTTCTGGGATTTTATCCTGTTCCCTCACTTGGGACATAATCGTCTAACATTTTATCGAATCTAACTTTCTGTGATTCTGGTTATTGTTCTGTAGGCTGAAGGTTGTAGTTCCAGAACCATATTGTTTTTATTCCTATAGCTTTGTAATATAGTTTGAAATCAGGGAGTGTGATAACTCTAGCTTTGTTTTTCTCTCTCAAGATTGCTTTGATTATCCATGATCTTTTTTTGTTTGTTTGTTTTCATGCAAATTTTAGAAATATGCCATTGGAATTTTTTATAAGGATTGCACTGTATCTGCAGATTTCTTTGTATGATTTTATTAACAATATTAATTTTTACAATCCATGAACATGAAATATCTTTCCAATAATTTTTGTCTTATGCCATTATTTTATCAATGCTTTTAGTTTTCAGTTAATAGGGTAAATTTAATAGGGTAAATTTCAGTTAATTGGGTAAATTTATTCCTAGGCATTTTATTATTTATGATGCAATTGTAAGTTAATTGTTTCCTTAATTTCTCTTTCTCATAGTTTGTTGTTAGAAAAAATAAATGCCACAGATTTCTTTATATTGATTTTTTTTATCTTGTGACATTATTGAAATCATTATTTATGACATAATGATGACATCTTTTAGCATTTTCTACATAGAATATCATGCCATCTTCAAGCGGTGACAAATTCACTTCTCTCTTCTAATTTGAGTGCCTTTTATTTCTTTTCTTTTTCTTGCCTAAATGCTCTGGCCGGAATTCCAATACTATGTTGAATAAAAGTGATTAGGCTGAGCATCTTTGTCTTTTTCCTTATCTTAAATGAAAAACTTTCAGCTTTTTTACTAGTAATATGGTTTTAGCTGTGGTTTTGTCATATGTAGATTTTATTATGGTAAGGTATGCTTTTTCTATACTTACTTTGTAAGTCTCCCTTTTAATTTTATTTATGCTAACTAGTTTTGTTTTAATCCAACATTTTATTAATAGTTTTGAATAATCAGTTTTTGTTTTATTTTAAAATTTTGCTTTTCTCTTTTCTGATTTGTTAACTTCTGCCTTCATTTTTCCTTTGGATTGCATTTCAAAGGTTAAGCTATCATTGTTATTGTCTTATTTTTAATTTGGGTACTTCATTTCTTTAATTTATTTTCTTTTTTGTTTGTTTCTAAAGAACATGATTCAATGATATTGCTTCAAGTATAATTCTGGTCAGCTTTCTTCCAAATAATAGGTTTGCTTTTTGCCCATGATGAAGGAAGAGTAACTGAATATACCTGCCTACCTTAAGCAACTAGAATACAGCTTACCCTATATTAGTCAACTGTTCACACATTAGACAATATGAAGTACAGTATTATGATATCCGGATGGATGAATACAAATCATGTGAACCTTATTATTTTTCTGGATTTTTTTTTCTTTTTTTACTGGAGAGATATTCTGGATTACAGAAGCTGAAAGTCTACTATAAGTAGAAGATAACAGTGTTGCTGAGTCTGGGAAAGAGAGAGAGATCAGAGTTTAAAATATTTGATATAGCATGGTGTTATGGAACATAGATGCAGAAAGTGGAAGACATGCAGAAAAGAATCTTCACAAATCTATATAGAGTTTCCCTTTGAGCCTTTACTGAATATTAAGATACAAAATATATATGGTAATATCCCACAATACAGGGCACAAAACAGTTTGGAGATAATGTTTTATGGTTTCTAAAGCTGGCATATGTCTAGAGAGTTTTTACCAGTCAGAGAGGAGAGTATTCAGTGATCACCCAGGACATTCAATAGAGATCCTACCAGAGTCATGGGGTTACAGTATAACCAGAGTAAAGGCTATTTTATTATCACTCTAAAAATCTTAAAAACAAGTTTCAGTGGATTTAACTACACTGCAATTTAACTATATTCTAGTAGAAAATCTGATTCTCAAAATGAAAGCAACAATAACCAGACTTTGAACAAAGTAACATTCACAATGTTCAATATGCAATCAAAATTCACTAGCTAGACTAAAAATAAGAAAACCATTTACCTATAAACAGGATAAATAGACAAAAAGTTAATATCTAAGAGATGAGCATTTTCTGCTAAATTCTGCATGCAGACAGGTACTATAGCTTCCATTATTTCTACTCTTTAAAAGTCTAAAATTTAATTTTTAATTATGTATATCATCAGTTCTCATAAATGGCCCATGGGTACTTACAAGAACTTTAACACTGACCTCTAAATGAACATTATAGTCAAAATTATTCCCCCATCCCTTTTCAGGTTGAAAATGCTAAATGAATTTCACTTTAGAAAAGATAACTTTAAATAAAATATTTTGGTTTACAAACCTAAATCATCTAAATCCTTTTCAATAATAGAATTGTGAGATGTTGAGATTCCAGAGAAAGAGCAATGCAGATTAGGTGTTAAGACTAATAAACAGTGGAAAATACTAAGCAATGAAGTGTGTATTATATTTTAGTGTTAATTTCTATAGTACAAGTTGGATTACAGAGTATGTAAATCATAAGGGAGTAAAAAACTGACCTGGGTTTTAAACAAAAATAGTTGGAATTATGATAGGCCTATGTTCAGACAAAAATATTTAATTAAAAAAAATAATGTGAGTAAGACCCTGATGCTTGGAAAGATTTAAGGCAGGAGGAGAAGGGGACGACAGAGGATAAGATGTTTGGATGGCATCACCGACTCATTGGACATAAGTTTGAGTAAACTCTGGGAGTTGGTGATGGACAGGGAGGCCTAGTGTTCATGGGATCGCAAAGAGTCGGACATGACTGAGCAACTGAAGTTAACCGAATCTGAGTAAAACAATGTAGGGTAATGGCCATGGTTCAAAGTTAATATTAGATTCCAATATTTGCAATGCAAAATTTTAAAACATACATTTGAAAATAAATCACACTATAAAGTTTCCCTAAATCAAACTGCCACTGTAATTTTTCATGCTAATAAAACATTTGGATACCATATATCCAATGCAATTTGGGGTATGGATTTAAATTACTGACATAAGAAAATGCATCTAAAGAGGTAGAAAGTAGGATTAGAAAACCTAGAAAAAATCTGCTTTGATTGCATTTATCAGCTTATTCATCATTGCATGACAAATAGAAAATTAATAGACTACTACAATGGTTAAAATCTAATTACTTATTAACCGTAGGAAGTTCTCTATCCTGGTGTCCTGTTTTTAATTTAGCCTATCCTTTAGTGGGGGACCACAGGAACAATCTTTTTTTTCCAAGGTAAAGTACTTATAGAGAGTTGTATTAATTATGGCTTGGTCTTTCAGGTAATAAATTCCCATTCTGAAGGTATATTGGAGCCCACCACAGTCACCTTATTACAATGAATTAAGGAGCTCAGTGTCAGAAACTGGGATCAAAGATCAAATACTAAAACTCCCTATAATTAAATAATCAAGGGAATTACAAAGTTTTTAGGAGCTTGGCTAGAAGCCAAGGATGAAAATCAAAATATGTTTCTTGACATTTCACAATATCACACAGCAGTCAAGAGGATCATCTCAAGAATGTTCATATTTTTGACAGAAAAAAAGTTATCTAGTTATTCTTCAGGTTAACTCCAAAATTCTGCTATTTGTTAATTAATATTTGTGGCACAAAATTGGTATAAATACTCAACAATGACAATCTGTTTGTCATTAGTTGTTATGCATCACTTTTTATGAATACAGAGATGGTTGACAGAAAGTAACATTTCATCCTTTCAGAACCCAAGCTGCTTTACAAAGGGGTGAGTGAGATTTAATTTGGATATGTTGGATATATTTCAATAAATTGAAGTTAGCTGGACCATAAAAATTCACATACTTCTTCTTTTCCTACAATCCCCAGATACAGAAGTCAGTTTGAGGGATGAAACACACAGTAACCATTTCTTGTTATTTCGTTCTTTAGTTTTGAGTGGCTTATAAAATTCTGAGGGTCTTGTATGGAATAATAGTACAAAAATACAAATATAACAGAGATATAAGCAAGGGAGTGCTAAAGTTTTCTTGTAATCTGACATCAGGCCCAGCCCCAGAAAAATACAAATTGGTGATATATGGGCATGCTTTTATGCAAGAAAGAGAGTACAAAGTCAAAACAACATATTGTTTACCACTCAAAGAATTATAGAATTAGAAATAACCTTTTTGCACATCTTAATAAAGGAATTAACTTGGACAAAAATTACCAATGGTTAAAATAATTAGATGGAAGTTTAACTGAGGGACTTTACAAAGGTGGGATCAGGCTGTCACAAACAGATTCATAGAACAATCTTAAGGGTACTAAAATCGGGACATATAGTTATTCCTTCTGATGTAATGTGATAATAAATAAACAGAAGTATTCTAATTTATCCAAGTATTCTTAATTTATTTAAGAATTTAGAGATCGCTTCTGCTTTACAGGAGTTATAGAAGCTAGGGAATAGGTTAAATGACAGTAGAAGAAAGCAAAGAGACACATCCAGAGTGCAGGGCACTGTATAGATTAATTGACCTAATTTATCCAACTTAAAAAATGAAAATTTAAGGAAAGAACTCTCCTCTTACTTTGCTCAATTTGTGTGTACACCTAAAACTGCTCTGAAAATAAAATCCACATACAAATAATTAAAGGAAGAAGAAATTATTATAGAATAAAAGAGATTTGACATAGTGACAAACAAAATAAGGACTTGGCTTGGATCATGATTTGAATCAATCAATTGCAAGAAGCAAATTTTTAGACAAATGGTGAAAGTTTACTATCCATAAAGTTGATTAATGTGATTTAGTGTGCATCAAGTCTCTGTGTGATTAGGGAATTACTATAAATTTTCAGTGTGATAATGGCATCATGGTTATGTACTAATTGTCTGTTCTTTTAAGAAATTCAGACTGAAGTATGAAGTATGCAGGGGTAAAATGAGATAATATGCAGGAGTTTAAAATACTCAAATTTACAAAAAGAAGAAAAATGGATATAAAAAGCAAGAGTGGCAAAATCTTGATAATTATAGTGTATGTCAAATATGTTTATGTAAGTTCATTATATTATCCTCTATATGGCTCTGTGTTTTTGAAATTTTTCATACTACATTTTTTAAATAGCAAAATACAAAAAAAAAGTACAAAATTTTCAGAGTAAAGGGTATCCCTTCAAATTAAATATATGTTGTTTTATGAAAATTTTCTTATATTGTTATATCTTTTGGTGGAATGTTGCTAACATATCATGAGAGAAAGAGAGAGTAGAAAGCACCAGAAATCCACTTTTCCAACTTGACATCAATTTTGTTGGAAGCTTTCCAAATATTTATTTTGGAAATAGTTTATTTGGATGCTTGAAGCTACTGAGAACAGTTTGATAAGTTGCAATTAATTCAGTACATTTCAGGCATGAGTGCACCGAAAGCTGCACATGCCCAATCCACCATTACAGTGGCAGGGAACTCTCTTAATAGTAACTCAAATTTCTGGTGCATCATGCTGGACTCATTGTGGATTATAGGATGTTGCCCTGGAAAGAACATAGGCAAAACACTCTCCAACATAAATCACAGCGGGATCCTCTATGACCCACCTCCCAGAATATTTGAAATAAAATAAAAAATAAACAAATGGGACCTAATTAAACTTAAAAGTCTTGCACTGTACTGAGATTTAAAAAAAAGTGTACAGGGGAACACAGGAAGCCAACATCAGAAAAGATTTGAGAAAGCCTGAAATATTCAATGAAAACAGATCCTTGGAACAGAGAAACCTCACAACAAAGACAAAAACAACATAACATTTAATAACAACCATAAAACAATAAAATCTAGGGAAGGGGAGAAGCTGATATTTTAAGTGTTACTGCATTATACAATTCAAACCTCCAGGCTTCAACAAGAAAATCACAGGCTCTGAAACAAAGCAGGGAAATATGGTGAAATCAAAGGAATTAAATTAATTGACAGAAAATATACCTGATAAAATCCAGGCCCTGGATTTAACTAACGGCTTTAAAACATCTTTCACAAAATATCTCAAAGTGCTAAATGGAGATATGAACATGACCGTAAAGTAATGCATGGACAAAATGAGAATATCATTAAAAAGATATCAATTATAAAAAAAGTATCAAAAAGTAATCCTTAAAATAAAATAACTGATATGAAAAATAGAGAAACTCAAAAGTGGACTTGAACAAGTGGAAGAAATAGTGAACTTGAAAATATAAATACAAAATGGTTGAGTCTTAGGAACAGAGGGAAAAAAAGAATAAAGTTTAAACAGAGCCATCAAGAGAAACAATCTGCATTTCATGCAGATTCTTCATCATCTGAGCCACCAGGGAAGTAGTAATTACTTAATGTAAATGAATTAAACACTTGAATCAAAATACAAATTGGC
Source organism: Dama dama (assembly GCF_033118175.1). Classification (NCBI taxonomy): domain Eukaryota; kingdom Metazoa; phylum Chordata; class Mammalia; order Artiodactyla; family Cervidae; genus Dama; species Dama dama. Next base: position 76,170,425 of record NC_083714.1, read on the forward strand.
AGAAAGTGTTTAAAGAAAGAAAACAAATCATAGCTCCAAAAACACAAAGAGATTGAAAGGATGAAAAAAGATATTATAGGAACCAAAGCTTAATAGCTATAAAATTTACTTTAAATAAAAAAATATATACACCAAAAGTAAATTATATACTAACAAAAAAGTACCATACAGTAAGAAAGTATAAGAATTACATGTATGTATGCACTAAAACACAGACCCTTTATATATGTAAAGAAAATTGACAAAATCAAAGGGATAGATAGTTCTACAATAATAGCTTGGAAGACTTCAAAACTCTACATCTGTCAGTGGACAGACCAACTACACAAAAAAAGTGTAATAGAGTAAGTTGTTCCACAAATTCATATGGTAGATCCTAAATCTTGGTACCTCAGAATGTGACTTAATTTAATTAAAAAAGGTGATTAAGGTAAAATGATGTCATTAGGGTGAGTCCTAATCCAACATGACCAATGTCCAAAGGGCCAGAGGATATTTGGCCACAGACATGTATAGAAGAAAGACCATATGAAGACACAGGAACAAGATGGTCATTTACAAAACAAGGAATGAGACTTCTGAAGATACCAATCTTGACAAAATGTTGCCCTGAACGTCTATTCAGAGAAAATATATTTCTGTCATTTAAGCCATCTGGTCTATAATAATTTCATTGCAGCAGTCTTAGTAAAATAATATGGATTTTGGTACCAATAAGTGGTGTACTATTATAGCAAATCCTTAAAACTGTGGAAGTGGCTTTGACCCTGGGTAATAGGTAAACAACAATATTGCATAGGAACATGGAATGTTAGGTCCATGAATCAAGGTAGACTGGAAGTGGTCAGAGAGGAGATGGCAAGAGTGAACAACAACATTTTAGGAAACAGTGAACTAAAGTGGACTGGCATGGGTCAATTTAATTCAGATGACCATTGTATCTACTACTGTGGGCAAGAATCCCTTAGAAGAAATGGAGTAGCCCTCATGGTCAACAAAAGAGTCCAAAATGCAGTACTTGGGCACAATCTCAAAAATGACAGAATGATCTCTGCTCATTTCCAAGGCAAACCATACAATATCATAGACTATGCCCCAGCCACTAATGCCAAATAAGTTGAAGTTAAATGGTTTTATGAAGACCTACAAGACGTTCTAGAAGTAATACCAAAAAAAAAAAAAAAAAAAAGGTGTCCTTTTATAGGGACTGGAATGCAAACGTAGGAAGTCAAGAGATACCTGGAGTAACAGGAAAGTTTAGCCTAGGAGAACAAAATGAAGCAGGGTAAAGGTTAACAGAGTTTTGCCAGGAGAATGCACTGATCATAGCAAACACCCTTGTCCAAAAACACGAGATGACTCTACACATGGACATCACCAGATGGTCAATAACAAAATCAGATTGATTATATTCTTTGCAGCTGAAGATGAAGAAGCTCTATATGGTCAGCAAAAACAAGACTTTGGGAGCTGACTGTGTCTCAGATCATAAACTCCTAATTGCAAAATACGGACATAAATTGAAGGAAGTAGGGAAAATCACTAGACCATTCAGATATGACCTAAATCAAATCCCTTACCGTGGAAATGATAAATAGATTCAAGGGATTAGATTTGATAGACGGAGTGCCTGCAACACTATGGATCAACGTTTGAGACATTCTGCAGGAGGCAGTGATCAAGACCATCCCAAAGAGAAAGAAATGCAAAAAGGCAATATGGTTGCCTAAGGATGCCTTACAAATAGCTGAGAAAAGAAGAAACCCTAAAGGCAAAGGAGAAAAAGAAAGATATACCCACATGATTGTAAAGTTCCAGAGAATACCAAGGAGATATAGGAAACCCTTCCTCAGTGACCAATGCAAAGAAATAGAGGAAAACAAAAGAATGGAAAAGACTAGAGATCTTCAAGAAAATTAGAGATACCAAGGGATCATTTAATGCAAAGATGGGCACAATAAAGGACAGAAAATGTATGGTCCTAACAGAAACAGAAGATATTAAGAAGAGGTGGTAAGAATATGCAGAAGAACTATACAAAAAAGATCTTCATGACCCAGATAACCACGATGGTGTGGTCACTCACCTAGAGCCAGACATCCTGGAATGTGAAGTCAAGTGGGCCTTAGGAAGCATCACTATGAACAAAGCTCATGGAGGTGATGAAATTCCAGCTGAGCTATTTCAAATCCTAAAAGATGATGCTGTGAAAGTGCTGCACTCAATATGCCAGCAAATTTGGAAAACGCAGCAGTGGCCATAGGACTGAAAAAGATCAGTTTTCATTCCAATCCCAAAGAAAGGCAGTGCCAAAGAATGTTCAAATGACCTTACAATTGCAATCATCTCGCATGTTAGCAAATTCATGCTCAATATTCTATAAATGAGGGTTCAACAGTCCGTGAACTGTGAACTTCCTTATGTTCAAGCTAGATTTAGAAAATGCAGAGGAACCAGAGATCAAATTGCCAACATCTGTTGGTGTTGCCCTAATTGTCCAGGAGCGAGCAAAGAGAATGAAGCAGAACACGAAATCTGATGCAATGGGTCCTGCAGCCTCTATTGGACTTAGGTGCAGAGGCCACTCTGAGCCCAGCTTTTATTCCTAAGTGCAGACTACAAAAATTCCTTTGATCTTATGTTTCTCAAGACACCTGTTGTGTCAATCACGTACTCCTAAACTTCATGGACTGCATTGACATAGTACAGATCTCCTTCTTTTTACTCCACTCTGTTCCCTTCTGGGCTAGTCTCAGGAACAATCAGCAAGTGCGTAGGCAGCGTTCATGCCAGACGCCGACCTGGGGTTCCAAGGTCCATGCTTTCATAATCAAAGTCATACTCCCTTCTGGGTCTGGCCTTAGGGTTTGTAACAAGGTGACTATTCTTAAGGAAAAAATGAAAGATAATCATTAACATAGTTTCTTAATATATGCTGTTTTTCTAGGTGCTATTTCTGTGGCATTTCTCAAGGTTGTGAAAGTACATTATTAGGAATTCCCAGTACACATTGGATCATAGAAAAGGCAAGATAATTCCAGAAAACATCAACTTCTGCTTTATTGACTATGCCAAAGCCTTTGACTATGTGTATCATGACAAACTGTGGAAAATTCTTCAAGATATGGGAATACCAGACCACCTGCCCTGCCTCCTGAGAAATCTATATGTATGTCAAGAAGCAACAGTTAGAACCAGACATGGAACAACGGACTGGTTCCAAATTGAGAAAGGAGCACGTCAAGGCTGTATAATCACCCAGTTTATTTAACTTATATGCAGAGGACATCTTGCAAAATGCCAGACTGGATGAAGCAGAAGCTGAAATCAAGACTTCCAGGAGAAATATCATAAACTCAGATAGGCAGATTACACCACCCTTATGACAGAAAGTGCAGAGGAACTAAAAAGCCTCTTCATGAACCTGAAAGAGGAGAATGAAGAAGCTGGCTTAAAACTCAACATTCAAAGAAACTAAGATCATGGCTTCCAGTCTCACCACTTCATGGCAAATAGATGGGGAAAGAATGAAAACCATGACAGACTTTATTTTCTTTGGCTCCAAAATCACTGCAGATGGTGACTGCAGCCACAAAATTAAAAGATGCTTGTTCTTGGAACAAAAGCTATGACCAATGTAGACAGTATATTTAAAAGCAGAGACGTTACTTTGCTGACAAAGATCCATCTAGTCAAAGTTATGGTTTTTCCAATAGTCATGTATGGATGTGAGAGTTGGACCATAGAGAAAGATGAGCACTGAAGAATTGATGCTTTTGAGCTGTGGTGTTGGAGAAGATTCTCGAGAGTCTTAAAGATAATCCATCTTGAACATTCATTGGAAGGACTGATCCTGCAGCTCCAGTGCCTTGGCCACCTAATTAGAAGAACTGACTATTTGGAGAAGACTCTGTTGCTGGAAAAGATTGAGGGCAGGAGGAGAAGGGTATGACAGAGAAGGAGATGGTTGGTTGACATCACCAACTCGATGGAAATGAGTTTGAGAAAGCTCTGTTCAGTTGGTGATGGACAGGGAAGCCTGGCGTGCTGCAGTCCTTGGGTTTACAAGGAGTCAGACAACACTGAGTGACTGAAATGAACAAAATAGATAAGCAATGAAATAATTTTGAAGTATATATTAGAAAAAGACTAGATACAATTGAACAGCCTTTTGAAAAAAATATGGGCATTAAAGGCAATTATGGTGAAGTCTTAGACAGAAAAGACTGATGAGTAAACTAATCATATAGATGGTAAGTAAGGAAGTAGGATTCTTGAACAACATAGTAAGCTAACTGGACCTAGGTAACTATGAGAAATACTCCACCCAAAAACAGCAGAATACACATTCTTTTCAAATGCACATGGGATATTCTCCAAAATAGACTATGTATTAGGCCACAAAATAAATCTCAGTACATTTTTAAATGTAGGCATGTTTCAAAGTATCTTTTTAACTATAACATGAAAAGGTTAGAATTAATAGCAGAAATAAAACTGGAAAATTTACAAATATGTGGAAATTAAAAAAATACTCTTCAATAAAAAAAAAACTTGTTAAAGAAGAAATCACAAGAGAAATTAGAACATACTTAGAGACAATGAAAGCAAAACATAACATATCAAAACTTATGGGATGCAATGAAATCAGAGCTTAGAGGAAAATTTATAGCTGTAAATTAGAAATGAAGAAAGATCTTAAATTACCAACCTAACTCCAGACCTTAAGGAACCAGAGAAGGAAAAGCTATTCTCAAACTAGCAGAAGAAAAGTAACAATAAATATTAGTATGAAGAAAAACAATATAGAGAAGTAGTGGGAAAAGATTAATGATTCCAAAAGTTATTTTTTGGAAAGTTTGACAGAATTAACAAAACTTTAGCTAGACTAAGGAAAAAAAATGCAAAAAACTAAAATTTTAAAATAACTGAAAACACAGCACTAATGATGAAAAAAGATTTGTAAGTGTGTGCTACAAACATTTTTATGCCAACTAATTAGATAATCTAGAAAAAATAGACACATTTCTCAAAACAAATTATAAAATTTGACTCAAAAAAAGAAAATTTCAGCATACCTGTAACAAGTTAACATACTGAAATAGTAATCAAAATATCTCTAATAAATAAAATCCTTGGATTAGATGACATCATTGGTGAATTATACAAAGATAATTATACAAAAGAATTCTTCTCAATTTCTTCAAAAAATTTGAGGAGGAAGGAGATTTTCATAACTCATATTCTATGAGACTAGTATTAATCTGATAACAAAGACATACAAAAACATCACAATAAAATAAATTACAGGCAGTATCCCTTATTAATATAGACACAAATACTCAACAAATATTAACAGACTAAATCCAACAGCATATGAAAAATAGTTATTTGCTTGGACAAAGTGGAATTTGTCCTTGGAATGTGAGGGTGATTTAACATAAGAAAATCAGTAGAACTCATTAATTTAGCAGAAAAAGAGGGGAAAATATGTGATCATCATAATTAATTCAGAAATTCAGAAATGCATGTGACAAAACCCAACACCCTTTCATTATAAAAAATAATTCTCAGAAAAGTAATAATAGAAAGAAAATTCAACAGTATGATAAAATAATTTATACATTAAAAAACTACATTTAACAGTATTCCCAATGATGAAAAACTGAAGATGTACCCTTAATATGAGTAACAAGACAAGGATACCTGCTTTTATTACTGCTAATCAACATGATAATAGAAGTTCTAACCCGATGTATTGGCCAAAAAACAAAAAAAAATGAAATGCGTACAAATTAGCAAGGAAGTGGTATAACTTTGGGCTTCCCTGGTAGCTCAGCTAGTAAAGAATCTGCCTTCAATGTGCGAGACCTAGGTTCAACCCCTGGGTTGGGAAGATACCCTGGAGAAGGGAAAGGCTTTATTCTCAGATGAGATAATCTTATATATAGAAATTCCCAAAGAATCCACAATAAAGGGAGTATCACTAATAAATTCTCCAAAGTTGCAGGGTACCTGATCTAAAGCCAATTGTTTCTACAAACTGGCAATAAACAATCTGAAAAATAAATTAAGAAATCAGTTTCATACCTCAACAAAATTAATATCAAATTTAAAAAAAAAATTAAAAAATGAACAGAAGACTTAAATTGGCATTTATCCAGAGAAACCATACAGATGGGCAGCAAGTACATGAAAGGATACTTAACATCACAAATTATTAGAAAAATGCAAATCAAAGCCATAACGAGGTATCACCTCACAATGAGGTATCAGAATAACTACCATCAAAAGTTTACAAATAATAAATGCTAGAGAGGGTGTGGGCAAGAGGAAACTCCTAGAGTTTTGGTAGGAGTGTAAATTGGTGCAGCCATTGTGGAGAACAGAATGGAGGTTCCTTAAAAAAAAAAAAAAAAAAAACAAACAAAACTATAAATAGACTTGCCATATCATCCAGTAATCCCACTCCTTGGCATATATTGAGGAAACAATGATTAGAAAAGACATTCATCCCAATGTTCATAGGATCATTATTTACAATAGCCAAAACATAGACATAACTCTAGTCCATCAACAGATGATTAGCATAAGAAGATGTGATATATATGTATATGTGTGTGTGTGTGTCTGTGTACACACACACACACACATATACATATATGTGTTTGTTTTTCAGTCACAAAGTTGTGTCCAACTCTTTGTGACCCCATGAACTGCACTGCAGGCTTCCTTGTTCTTCACTATCTCCCAGAGATCTCAAGATTATGTCCACTGAGTTGGTGATGCTATCTGTCTTATCCTCTGCTCCCCTTTCCTCCTTTTGCCTTCAATCTTTCCTAGAATCAGAGTCTTTTCCAATGAGTTGTCTCTTCACATCAGGTGGCCAAATTATTGGAGCTTCAGCTTCAGTGTCAATCCTTTCAATAAATATTTAGGGTTGATTTCCTTTAGGATTGACTGGTTTGATCTCCTTACAGTGAAAGGGACTCACAACAGTCTTCTCCAGTACCACAATTTGAAAGCATCATTTCTTCAGCACTCAGCATTCTCTGTGGTCCAACACTCACATCCATACATGACAACTGGAATAAAACGTAGTTTTAACTAATGGACCTTTGTCAGCAAAGGATATCTTTTCTCTTTAATACCCTGCCAAGTTTGTCATACTTTTTCTTACATGGGGCAAGGATCTTTAAATTTCATGGATGCAGCCATGCACCGTCCACAGTGATTTTGGAGTCTAAGAAAATAAAATCTGTCACTGCTTTTACTTTTCCCCCATCTATTTTCCATGAAGTGAAAGGGCGAGATGTCATGATCTTAGTTTATTTTTCAATTTTGAGTTTTTAAACAGATTTTTCAATCTCCTCTTTAACCCACATCAAGAAGTTCTTTAGTTCCTCTACAATTTCTGCCATTAGAATCATATCATCTGCATATTTGAGGTGGTGGATATTTCTCCTGGCAATCTTGATTGCAGCTTTTGATTCATACAGACTAGCATTTTACATGGTGTGATATGCATATAAGTTAAATAAACAGGATAATAATATACAGCCTTGGTGTACTCATCTACCAATTTTGAACCAGTTTGTTGTCTCAGGTAAGGTTCTAACTGTTGATTCTTTGACTGCATATAGGACTCTCAGGGAGGCAAGTAAGGTGGTATGGTATTCCCCTCTTTTTAAGAATTTTTCACTGTTTTCTGTGATCCTCAAAGTCAAAGATTTAGCATAGTCAGTGAAGCACAATTAATGTTTGCAATAACCTAAAATGGGAGATAATCTGAAAAAAAAAATCATGAATATATATATGTATGTATGTATATATATACACACATATATATATATAACTGAATCACTTTGACAAACAACTGAAACTAACACTGCATTATAAAATAACTATATTTCAATTAAAAAAGAGCAATCAATTTCATTTCCAGTAGCATCTAAATGAATAAAATGTTTGAGAATATATCTAGTCAGTGAGGTGAAAGACTTGTGTTTGATATCTTTGAAACACTGATGAAAGAAACATCAGTTCAGTTCGGTTCAGTCGCTCAGTCATGTCTGACTCTTTGCGACCCCATGAATCGCAGCACACCAGGCTTCCCTGTCCATCACCAACTCCTGGAGTTTACTCAAACTCATGTCCATCGAATTGGTGATGCCATCCAGCCATCTCATCCTCTTTCGTCCCCTTCTCCTACTGCCCCCAATCCCTCCCAGCATCAGGGTCTTTTCCAATGAATCAACTCTTTGCAGGAGGTGGCCAAAGTATTGGAGTTTCAGCTTCAGCATCAGTCCTTCCAATGAACACCCAGGACAGATCTCCTTCAGGATGGACTGGTTGGATCTCCTTGCAGTCCAAGGGACTCTCCAGAGTCTTCTCCAACACCACAGTTCAAAAGCATCAATTTTTAGGCACTCAGCTTTCTTCACAGTTCAACTCTCACATCCATACACGACCACTGGAAAAGCCATAGCCTTGACCAGACGGACCTTTGTTGACAAAGTAATGCCTTTGCTTTTTAATATGCTATCTAGGTTGGTCATAACTTTCCTTCCAAGGAATAAGCATCTTTTAATTTCATGGCTGCAATCATAAAAAAGACCTAAATAAATGGAAAGACATTTTGTGTCATATATAGGATTACCTAATATTGTTAAAATGCCTGTACTACTCAGAGATCTGCAGATTTAATGCCTAATCAAAATTTCAACAGCGGTTTCACATAAATGAAGGCACAAATCCTCAAATTTATTGATTAAAGAGACCCTGAATAGCCTAAAATAATCTTGAAAAAGTAAGATGAATTGGAGTACTCACACTAGCAAACTTCGAAATTTCCTATAATGTTCAGTTTAGTTCAGTCGCTCAGTGGTGTCCAACTCTTTGAGACCCCATCGACCACAGCACGCCAGGCCTCCCTGTCCATCACCAACTCACGGAGATTACCCAAACTAATGTCCATCGAGTTGGTGATCCCATCCATCCATCTCATCTTTTGTCATCCCTTCTCCTCCTGCCTTCAATCTTTCCCAGCATCAGGGTCTTTTCAAATGAGTCAGCTCTTTGCATCAGGTGCAAAAGTATTGGAGTTTCAGCTTCAACATAAGTCCTTCCAATGAACACTCAGGACTGATCTCCTTTAGGATGGACTGGTTGGAGCTCCTTACAGTCCAAGGGACTCTCAAGAGTCTTCTCCAACACCACAGTTCAAAAGCATCAATTCTTCAGTGCTCAGCTTTCTTTATAGTCCAACTGTCACATCCATACAATAATTAAAATAATATAGTACTGATACAATGACAGACATACATACAATGGAATAGAAGTGAATCTATAAACAAACTCTCATATAAATGATGAAGTAATTTTTGAGATGTGTGTTAAGACTATTCCGTGGTGAAAGGACAGTCTTTTAAACAAACAGTACTGGAAAAACTATATCCACATTTCAAAATAGGAAGTTAAACTTTTGTCTTGATCAGTACACACAATTTAACTCTAGTAGAATCAAAGAAAATCTTAACAGTTAAACCTATAAAACTCTTGAAATCAGCACAAAATTTTTTTATGAACTTGGATATGACTAATTGTATGAATGTTATACTAAAAACACTCCTACTACCCAAAGCAATCTATAGATTCAATGCAATCCCTATTAAGTTACCAACGGTATTTTTCACAGAACTAGAACAAATAATGTGATAATTTGTATGGAAATTAAAAAAAAAAAAATAAAACCTTGAATAGTCAAAACAATCTTGAGAAAGAAGAATGGAACTGGAAGTATCAACCTGCCTGACTTCAGGCTATACTACAAAGCCACAGTCATCAAGATAGTATGGCACTGGCACAAAGATAGAAATATAGATCAATGGAACAAAATAGAAAGTCCAGAGATAAATCCACGCACCTATGGACACCTTATCTTTGAAAGGAGGCAAAAATATACAATGGAGAAAAGATAATCTCTTTAACAAGTGGTGCTGGGAAAACTGGTCAACCACTTGTAAAAGAATGAAACTAGAACACTTTCTAACACCATACACAAAAATAAACTCAAAATGGATTAAAGATCTAAATGTAAGACCAGAAACTATAAAACTCCTAGAGGAGAACCTAGGCAAAACACTCTCCGACATAAATCACAGCAGGATCCTCTATGACCCACCTCCCAGAATATTGGAAATAAAAGCAAAAATAAACAAATGAGACCTAATTGAAGTTAAAAGCTTTTGCACAACAAAGGTAACTTTAAGCAAGGTGAAAAGACAGCCTTCAGAATGGGAGAAAACAATAGCAAATGAAGCAACTGACAAGTAATTAATCTCAAAAATGTACAAGCACCTCCTGCAGCTCAATTCCAAAAAATAAACAACCCAATCAAAAAATGGGCCAAAGAACTAAACAGACATTTCTCCAAAGAAGTCATACAGATGACTAAGAAACACATGAAAAAAATGTTCAACATCACTCATTATCAGAAAATGCCAATCAAAACCACAATGAGGTACCATCTCATGCAAGTCAGAATGGCTGCTATCAAAATGTCTACAAACAATAAATGCCTGAGAGGGTGTGGAGAAAAGGGAACCCTCTTTCGCTGTTGGTGGGAATGCAAACTAGTACAGCCACTATAGAGAACAGTGTGGAGATTCCTTAAAAAACTGGAAATAGAACTGCCATATGACCCAGCAATCTCACTGCTGGGCATACACACTGAGGGACCCAGAATTGAAAGAGACACGTGTACCCCAATGTTCATCGCAGTACTGTTTTTAATAGCCAGGACATAGAAGCAACCTAGATGCCCATCAGCAGACAAATGGATAAGAAAGCTATGGTGCATATACACAATGGAATATTACTCAGCCATTAAAAGTAATACATTTGAATCAGTTCCAATGAGGTGGATGAAACTGGAGCATATTATACAGAGTGAAATAAAGCCAGAAAGAAAGACACCAATACAGTATACTAATGCATAAATATGGAATTTAGAAAGATGGTAACAATAATCCTGTATGTGAGACAGCAAAAGAGACACAGATGTATAGAACAGTCTTTTGGACTCTGTGGGAGAAGGCCAGGTTGGGATGACTTGAGAGAGTAGCATTGAAACATGTATATTATCATACGTGAAACAGACCACCAGTCCAGGTTCGATGCATGAGACAGGGTGCTCAGGGCTGGTACATTGGGATGACCCAGAGGGATGGGATAGGAAGGGAGGTGGGAGGGAGGTTTAGGATGGCGAACACATGTACATCCATGGCTGATTCATGTCAATGTATGGCAAAACCACTACAATATTGTAAAGTAATTAGCCTCCAACTAATTTAAAAAAAATAAATAAAATCTCCCCAGCTCACTTCACCTTAAAAATAAATAAATGAATAAAAAATAAAAGCACTCTTACATGAACCACAGTCTTATCATGGTGAAGAGTCTTGTGTAACTCAATGAAGCAATGCAGGGCCACCCAAGTCATAGTGTAGAGTTCTTACAAATGTGGTTCACTGGAGGAGGGAATGACAAACTATTACAGTATTCTTGCCATGAGAATCCCATGAGCAGTATGAAAATGAAAAATGTATGACACTGGAAGATTAGTGCCCCAGCTTGTAAGGTGTTCAGTATGCTTACTGTGGGAGACTGGAGATATAGCTCCAGAAAGAATGAAGAGTTTAGGCAAAAGCAGAAACAATGGTCAGGTGTGGATATGTCTTGTGGTGAAAGTGAAGCATGATGCTGTGAAGTACAACATTGCAAAGGAACCTGAAATGTTAGGCCCATGAATCAACGAAAAATGGGTATAGTCAAGCAGGAGATGGCAAGGGTGAACATTGACATTTTAGGAATTAGTGAACTAAAATGGATGGGAATGGGTAAAATTTAGATGACCACTATATCTACTACTGTGGGCAAGAATCCTTTAGAAGAAATGGAGTAACCCTCATATTCAACAGAAGAGTCCAAAATTAAGCACTTGAGAGCAGTCTCAAAAATGACAGAATGAACTCTGTTTGTTTCTAAGGCAAAACCATTCAACCTCATAGTAATCCAAGTCTATGCCCCAACCACTAATGTGGAAGAAGATGGAGTTGAACAGTTCTATGAAAACCTAAAAATCTTCCAGAACTAACACCAGAAATCTCCTTTCCAGCTTAGGGGATTGGTGTGCAAAAGTAGGGAGTCAAGAGATACCTGGAGTAACAGGCAAGTTTGACCTTGGAGTAAAAAATGAAGCATGGTAAATGGTAACAGAGTTTTGGCAAGAAAACAAGCTTGTCATAGCAACAGCCTTTTCCAACAACACAAGAGATGACTCTACACATGAACTTCAATACCAAAATCATATTGATTACATTCTTTACAGCTGAAGATGAAGAAACTCTATACAGTCAATCAAAACAAAACCTGGAGCTGACTGTGTCTCAGATCATTATCTCCATATTCCAAGATTCAGACATATATTGAAAGTAGGGAAAACCACTAGGCCATTCAGGTATGACCTAAATCAAATCCCTTATGATTATACAGGGAAGGTGAATAGATTCAAGGAATTAGATCTGATATACAGAATTCTGAAGAACTATGAACAAAGGCTTGCAACATCATAACCAAAATCATCCCAAAGAAAAAGAAATGCAAGAAGGCAAAGTGGTTGTCTTAGGCGGCTTTACAAACAGCTGAGAAAGGAAGAGATGTGAAAAAGAAAGAGAGATATAATCAATTCAATGCAGAGTTCCAGAGAAGAGCAAGGAGAGATAAGAAGGCCTTCTTAGTGAACAATGCAAAGAAATAGAGGAAAACAATAGATTGGCTAAGACTATAGATTTCTTCAAGAAAACTGGAGATACCAAGGGTATATTTTATGCAAGGATGGACATGTTAAAGGACAGAAATGGTAAGGGCCTGAAAGAAAAGAACAGATTAAGAAGAGGTGGCAAGAATGCACAGAAGGACTATAGAAAAATGTCTTAATGACATGGATAATCATGATGGTGCGGTCACTCACCTAGAGATGGACACCCTGAAATGTGAAGTCAAGTGGGCCTTAGGAATCACTACTATAAACAAAGCTAGTGAAAGTGATATAATTCTAGCTGAGCTGTTTAAAGTCCTAAAAGATGATGCTGTTAAAGTGCTGCACTCAATATGTTGCAAATTTGGAAAACTCAGCAGTGGCAATAAGACTGGAGAAGATCCGCTTTCATTCCAATCCCAAAGGAGGGAAATGCCAAGTAATGTTCAAACTACTGTGCAACTGTTAGCAAGTGTATGCTCAAAATGCTTCAAACTAGGCTTCAGCAGTACATGAACAAAGATGTAGAAGATTGGTTTAAAAAAGACAGAGGAAGCAGAGATCAAATCGCCAATGTTGGTAGGATCATTTAGAAAACAAGGAAATTCCAGGGGAAAAAAAAAATCTATGTGTGCTTCATTGACTACACTAAAGCCTTTGAATGCGTGAATCACAACATACTGTGGAAAATTCTTCAAGAGATGAGAATACCAGATTACTTTATAGGTCTCATTAAATACCTGTATCGAGGTCAAGAAGCAACAGTTAGAACCTTACATGGAACAATGAAGTGGTTCAAAATTGAGAAAGGAGTACGACAAGGTTGTATATTGTCAGTCTGCTTATTTAACTCCCCTGACCTCGGGCGTGGGGTAGCTCCTCTCGGCCACTCCTGAACCATCGCAGCCTTGCGCTCATGGTTGCCACCCCTGACCTTGGCGAGGGATAGCTCCTCATGGCCACACGTCTGCGCGATCCATCACAGTCAGCACACTACATGCAGAGAACATCATGTGAAATACCAGACTGGATGAATCACAAGCTGGAATCAAGATTGCCAGGAAAAATATCGACCTCAGATATACACATGTTACCACTCTAATGGCAGAAAGTGAAGAAGAACTGGAGAGCCTCTTGATGAAGCTGAGAGAGTGAAAAAGCTGGCTTAAATCTCAACCTTCAAAATACTAAGATCATGACATTTGGTCCCAACACTTCATGGCAAATAAAAGAGGAAACATAGAAGCAGTGACAGATTTTATTTTCTTGGGTTCAGTTTCACTGTGGTTGGTGACTGCAGTCATGAAATTAAAAAACAAAAACAAAAACAAAAAAAAAAAAAAAACTTGCTCCTTGGAAGAAAAGCTAAGACAAACCTAGGCAGCATATTAAAAGTCAGAGATATCATTTTCCAACAAATGTCCACATAATCAAAGCTATAGTTTTCCAGTATTTGTGTCTAGATATGAGTTGGACCATAAAGAAGGCTGAGTGCTGAAGAATTGATGTTTATTATTGTTGTGCTGGCAAAGACTCTTGAGAGTCCCTTGGACAGAAAGGAGATCAAACCAGTCAATCCTAAAGGAAATCAACCCTGAATATTAATTGAAGGACTGCTGCTGAAGTTGAAACGCTGATACTTTGGCCACCTGGTTTGAAGAGCTGACTCACTGGAAAAGACTCTGATGCTGGGAAAGATTGAAAGCCAGAGGGGAATGGGCAGCAGAGGATGGGGCTGTTATTTAGCATCACTGATTCAATGGACAGGTGTTTGAGTAAACTCTGTGAGATAGTGAAGAACTCTGGCCTACTGCAGTCCATGAGGTTGCAAAAGAGTTGAACATGACTTAGCGACTGAACAACAAGAACAACTTCATGAATGTTACACTAAAAGCACATGAAAAAAGGGGGAAAAAAAAGATAAACTTCTTCACAATTAAGGACTTTGAGTATAAAATGATTGTGTGAATTAGGAAATGATAAATTATTGAATGACACAAAAGATTTGCAAATCATGCTTCTGATTAAGGAATAACATGTGTTAGTTGCTCAGCCGTGACAGACTCTTCATGACCCTACGGGCTGCAGCCCACTAGGTTCCTCTCTCTATGGGATTTTTCCAGGCAAGGACACTGGAGTGGGTTGTCATTTCCTTCTCCAGGGTATCTTCCCAACCCAGGGATCAAACTCGGGTCTCCTGCACTGCATGTATATTCTTTACCAACTGAGCTATAAGGGAAGCCCTTATTAAGGAATAACAGTTTCAATATATAAGTAATCCTGACAATTTAACAACAAGAAGCAATGTGATTTAAAAATGCACAAAGACTTGAGTAGTCACCAAATATATGCAAATGAACAGTAAAAACATGAAAAGATATTTAACATTATTAATTTTAAGGGAAACACATATCAAAAGCACAATGAAATACCACTTCAAACATACTAGGATTACTATAATAAAAATGGAAAATGACAAGTATTAAAAAGGGTGTGTACAAATCAGAACTCTGTTCATTTCTGGTGGGAGTGTAAATTGGTGAGGCGACTAGAAAAAGAGTGTGGAACTTTTTAAGAAGTTTAAACATAGTGGTTTTACATGACCCAGAGATTTGTCTCTTTTGTATGTGTGTGTGTGTGTGTGTGTATAAATTTTGAAAACAAGACTTCACCTGATACTTGTATCCTCATGTATATAGCAGAATTATTCACAATAGCTATGAGATGGAAAGAACTCTTGTATCCATCAATAGATGAATGGAAAAACAAAAGTAGTATATTCACATAGCAGAATAATATTCAACCATAAGAAGGAATGATATTTTAATATGTACTACTCTGTGTATGGACCTTTAAAACATTGTGTTAAGTAAAATAAGCTAGACACCATAATGTCAAATAGTCAATGATTGCATTCATATGATATACCTAGGAAAAGCAAATTCATAGAGACAAAAAGTAGAGTTTACCAGAGGTTGTTGGAGGAGGATAATGTTATTTGTTATTGAATGGGCAGAGTATTTTTGCAGATGATTTTTAAAAATTGTGGTATAAACAATGATGATGGTTACAAAACACTGATAATGTGTTTAATGACACTGAATTTTATATTTATGAAAAGTTAAAATGATAGATACTATTTTTGTATATTTTACCACAATTAAACTGTAAAATTAAAAATTCACATTAAAAAAAAAGAAAGAAAAGAAAACCTTCATTTAAAAGTTTTCCAGATCAGGAACTGGCATTTGTGAATTTTTTAAATGAATGATCCGTCTGAATTATTTAGTGTACATTTCTATGATGATGATGAAATATCTTGGCTACATTCTGGGCTAATGATATTATTTTCCTAGATTAATATTGACTGTCACTCTAGATAGTTGTTTGCAAAATCAAGAATTTATTTTGTTTTTCTTTTTTTTTTGAGGTTTTATTTTTTTTATTTTTTATACATAATCATATTATTATTATTATTATTATTTTGTCATACATTGATATGAATCAGCCATAGATTTACACGTATTCCCCATCCCAATACCCCCTCCCACCTCCCTCTCCACCCGATTCCTCTGGGTCTTCCCAGTGCACCAGGCCGGAGCACTTGTCTCGTGCATCCCACCTGGGCTGGTGATCTGTTTCACCATAGATAGTATACATGCTGTTCTTTTGAAATATCCCACCCTCACATTCTCCCACAGAGTTCAAAAGTCTGTTCTGTATTTCTGTGCCTCTTTTTCTGTTTTGCATATAGGGTTATCATTACCATCTTTCTAAATTCCATATATATGTGTTAGTATGCTGTAATGTTCTTTATCTTTCTGGCTTACTTCACTCTGTATAAGGGGCTCCAGTTTCATCCATCTCATTAGAACTGGTTCAAATGAATTCTTTTTAACAGCTGAGTAATATTCCATGGTGTATATGTACCACAGCTTCCTTATCCATTCATCTGCTGATGGGCATCTAGGTTGCTTCCATGTCCTGCCTATTATAAACAGTGCTGCAATGAACATTGGGGTGCACGTGTCTCTTTCAGATCTGGTTTCCTCAGTGTGTATGCCCAGAAGTGGGATTGCTGGGTCATATGGCAGTTCTATTTCCAGTTTTTTAAGAAATCTCCACACTGTTTTCCATAGCGGCTGTACTAGTTTGCATTCCCACCAACAGTGTAAGAGGGTTCCCTTTTCTCCACACCCTCTCCAGCATTGATTGCTTGTAGACTTTTGGATAGCAGCCATCCTGACTGGCGTGTAATGGTACCTCATTGTGGTTTTGATTTGCATTTCTCTGATAATGAGTGATGTTGAGCATCTTTTCATGTGTTTGTTAGCCATCTGTATGTCTTCTTTGGAGAAATGTCTGTTTAGTTCTTTGGCCCATTTTTTGATTGGGTCATTTATTTTTCTGGAATTGAGCTGCAGGAGTTGCTTGTATATTTTTGAGATTAATCCTTTGTCTGTTTCTTCATTTGCTATTATTTTCTCCCAATCTGAAGGCTGTCTTTTCACCTTACTTATAGTTTCCTTTGTAGTGCAAAAGCTTTTAAGTTTCATTAGGTCCCATTTGTTTATTTTTGCTTTTATTTCCAATATTCTGGGAGGTGGGTCATAGAGGATCTTGCTGTGATTTATAGAAGATCTTAACAGACCCATCACAAGCAAGGAAATCGAAACTGTAATCAAAAATCTTCCAGCAAACAAAAGCCCAGGACCAGATGGCTTCACAGCTGAATTCTACCAAAAATTTAGAGAAGAGCTAACACCTATCTTACTCGAACTCTTCCAGAAAATTGCAGAGGAAGGTAAGCTTCCAAACTCATTCTATGAGGCCACCATCACCCTAATTCCAAAACCAGACAAAGATGTCACAAAAAAAGAAAACTACAGGCCAATATCACTGATGAACATAGATGCAAAAATCCTTAACAAAATTCTAGCAAACAGAATCCAACAACATATTAAAAAAATCATACACCATGACCAAGTGGGCTTTATCCCAGGAATGCAAGGATTTTTTAATATCTGCAAATCAATCAATGTAATACACCACATTAACAAATTGAAAGATAAAAACCATATGATTCTCTCAACAGATGCAGAGAAAGCCTTTGACAAAATTCAACACTCATTTATGATTAAAACTCTCCAAAAAGCAGGAATCGAAGGAACATAACTCAACATAATAAAAGCTATATATGACAAACCTACAGCAAGCATCACCCTCAATGGTGAAAAGTTGAAAGCATTTCCCCTGAAATCAGGAACAAGACAAGGGTGCCCACTCTCATCACTGCTATTCAACATAGTGTTGGAAGTTCTGGCCACAGCAATCAGAGCAGAAAAAGAAGTAAAAGGAATCCAGATAGGAAAAGAAGAAGTGAAACTCTCACTGTTTGCAGATGACATGATCCTCTACATAGAAAACCCTAAAGACTCTACCAGAAAATTACTAGAGCTAATCAATGAATATAGTAAAGTTGCAGGATATAAAATTAACACACAGAAATCCCTTGCATTCCTATATACTAACAATGAAAAAACAGAAAGAGAAATTAAGGAAACAATACCATTCACCATTGCAACAAAAAGAATAAAATACTTAGGAGTATATCTACCTAAAGAAACAAAAGACCTATACATAGAAAACTATAAAACACTGATGAAAGAAATCAAAGAGGACACAAACAGATGGAGAAACATACCGTGTTCATGGATTGGAAGAATCAATATTGTCAAAATGGCTATTCTACCCAAAGCAATCTATAGATTCAATGCAATCCCTATCAAGTTACCAACGGTATTTTTCACAGAACTAGACCAAAGAATTTCACAATTTGTATGGAAATACAAAAAACCTCGAATAGCCAAAGTAATCTTGAGAAAGAAGAATGGAACTGGAGGAATCAACCTGCCTGACTTCAGACTCTACTACAAAGCCACAGTCATCAAGACAGTATGGTACTGGCACAAAGACAGAAATATAGATCAATGGAACAGAATAGAAAGCCCAGAGATAAATCCACGAACCTATGGACACCTTATCTTTGACAAAGGAGGCAAGGATATACAATGGAAAAAAGACAACCTCTTTAACAAGTGGTGCTGGGAAAACTGGTCAACCACTTGTAAAAGAATGAAACTAGAAGACTTTCTAACACCATACACAAAAATAAACTCAAAATGGATTAAAGATCTAAATGTAAGACCAGAAACTATAAAACTCCTAGAGGAGAACATAGGCAAAACACTTTCCGACAAAGAATTTATTTTCAAAGTGATTAGCTATTTGTTTCATATATGTATAAAGCCTCAGTCTTGTTTTTGTCTATTTTGTAGATTAAGTGTCAATATTATTCTCATGAAAAACAAACTGAAGTACTATAGTTCCCCTATTCAGTTCAGTTCAGTTCAGTCCAGCCACTCAGTCGTGCCTGACTCTTTGCAACAGCATGGACTTCAGCATGCCAGGCCTCCCTGTCCATTGCCAATTCCTAGCGTTTACCCAAACTCATGTCCATTGAGTTGGTGATACCATCCAACCATCTCATCCTCTGTTGTCCCCTTCTCCTCCTGCCTTCAATCTTTCCCAGCATCAGGGTCTTTTCAAATGAGTCAGCTCTTCACATCAGGTGGCCAAAGTATTGGAGTTTCGGATTCAGCATAAGTCCTTCCAATGAACACTCAGGACTGATCTCCTTTAGGATGGACTTGTTGGATCACCTTGCAGTCCAAGGGACTCTCAAGAGTCTTCTCCAACACCACAGTTCAAAAGCATCAATTCTTCAGCACTCAGCTTTCTTTATAGCCCAACTCTCACATCTATAGGTGACTAAGGAAATAAACATTTCTTTGACTAGATGAAACTTTGTTGGCAAAATAATGTCTGTGCTTTGTAATATGCTGTCTAGGTTGGTCATAACTTTCCTTCCAAGGAGTAAGCGTCTTTTAATTTCATGGCTGCAGTCACCATATACAGTGATTTTGGAGCAAAAAATAAAGTGTGCCACTGTTTCCCCATCTGTTTGCCAGGAAGTGATGGGACCGGATGCCATGATCTTCGTTTTCTGAATGTTGAGCTTTCAGCCAACGTTTTCACCGTCCTCTTTCACTTTCATCAAAAGGCTCTTTAGTTCTTCTTCACCTTCTGTCATAAGGGTGGTGCCATCTGCATGTCTGAGGTTATTATTGATACTTCTCTTCGCAATCATGATTCCAGCTTGTGCTTCATTCAGGTGTTCAGTAAATTGGAAAGGGAGAAGATGAGGAAGTCTAACAAGGGTAGATAATAAAGGAGAATAGGACTTTAGAAAATAAGAATAAATCAAGAAGATCTTTTAAAATTAGAGACATATTCATGGGTATGAATGGTATGAATACTCAACATACTAAAGATGTCAGTTAGCTCAAATGCATAAGTACATCTAATTTAATTCATATGAAAAATCTAAGAAAAATTTTTATAAACAAAATTATTCTAAAATGTATTTGGAAAAACAAGTTAGACTAGCCAAATCAGTTTCAAATAAAAGAATAAACTGAGAGGAATCACTCTAAAGGATTTTAAGTCCTATTATAGAGGTGCTAATAATCAAAGCTATGTGGTACTAGTGTAGGAATAAACATAAAGATCAGTGATACTGAATACATAACCCCAAAATATGTTTCCACAAATTAGGCCAATCTTATAATTGTCACATTGTATATGTTCTCATGTATATAAGTTTCTCAAAACAACAGTTAAAGTGAAATGATTAGGAGTTGTAAGGGTTTGGGGAGCAGGGGGAAGAAGGTGGGTGAAATAATAAACGAGTAGCATAACAGATAACTTTGTGGTGATATAAAAGTACTGTATCTTGATTGCTATGCTAGTTACACAAACCTACACATGTAAAATCTATGTAAATTGACATTGAATTGTATAACAACTCGTTCAGTGTTCACTTTCTGGTTTTGATATTGCATTATAATTATGCAAGATGTAACTATTGGGGAAACTCAAGGAAAGGTACATGGTGAATTTAAGCTATCTTTGCAACTTCTTGTGAATTTATACTTAATAATTTCAAAATCAAAAAGTAAAAAAAAATAAAGAAAGAAAATCCTCCAAGGTAAGAACAGTTGTTTTGAAGGAAAAGTTTTTGAGAATAAAATAGAAATAATAAACAAATGCAGACAAAATTTGTGCAGATTTCATCAGATTAAATCAGTACAAGTAAGGCAAAATACATTACAGGAGAAATGCACTTTGCTCTACACAGAAATCAAAAATTAAAACGCAAGATCTCACTTCTCTCCTTACCAAAATGAAATGTACTGCAAAAAGTAGCACTGGTAGTTTTCTTCTGCGTACTGAGGGTATGCTTAATGTTCTCAGAAAACATGATTTTTACTCAGAAATGAGCCTTTTGTGGCTATCATCATCATGATCATGAGCTGAATATTAACATGTACGATTCAAACACTGTTGCCCTTCAGTCATTTTGAAAGTTCAAAATGGTTCCACGTGCTTATTTTATGTGACAAGTAGGTAAAACAAAATAAAAGTTAAAATAAGTAAAATGCACTAACTTCTTGGACAAGTTTTTTTTTTTTTTTTTTTTTTTTTTGCTTTGTATTGAAATATAGTTGATTTGTAGTATTATATTAGTTTCAGGTTTACAGCATAATGATTCAATATTTTTTATATATTGTAGTCCATTTAAAATTATTAGAAAATAGTGACTAACTTTCCTGTGGTGTGCAATATATCCTTGCTGTGTATCTATATTACAAATAATGGTTTGCAACCACTGTTTTATTTTCTGTATATGTGAGTCTACTTCTGTTATACATATATTATATATATATATATGAGTTTATATTCAGCATATAAGTGGTAACATGCATTATTTTTCTTTGACTTATTTCACTAAACATATGACATTCTAGGTCCATTAACATTGTTGCATTTTGCATATTTAATAATTTAATTAGTTTATGGCTAAGTAATATTCCTGTATACATATGTATAAATGTATGTATGTGTGGGTGTATATATATATATATATATATATAATATGTAGTTCCATCTTATTTATACATCTGTCTATTGATGGACACTTGGGTTGCATCCATATCATGGACTTGTAAATAATGCTGCTCTGAACTTTGGGTTGTATGCATCTTTTTGAATGAGTGTTTTATTATTTTTTTCCCAAATACATACTAAGGAGAGGAAATGCTGTATAATATGGAAGTTCTACTTTTAGTTTTAAGGAAACTTCACACTTTTCGCCATAGTTTTTAAAAATGTATATTCTCGCCAACAGTGTGCAAAAGTTCCCTTTTCTCCACATTTTTTTTATCATTTCTTTCTAGTTTTCTTTGATGTGGGCCACATTTAAACTCTATTGAATTTATTATAGCATTGCTTCTGTTTTATGTTTTGTTTTTCATGAGGCATATTGGATCCAATCTCCCCAGCCTAGATTCTACCCCTACCTTCTGCATTGGAAGGCAATGTCTTAGCTGCTACATTGCCAAGGAAGTCCCCATTTGTTACTTTTTAATGATAAAATTTCTGACAGGTGTGAGGTGATATCACATTGTGGTTTTTATTTGCATTTCTCTAATAATTAGCAATGTTTAGTATCTTTTCATGTATGACATCTTTGAAAAAGTGACTGTTCAGCTCTTTGGCACATATTTTATCAGTTTTTATATTGACTTATATGAGGTATTTATGTATTTTGAATATTAAATCCTTACTAGTCATCACTTGCAAGCATTTTCTCTCATTTAGTAGGTTGTCTTTTCTTTTATTCATGGTTTCCTTTTTGTGGACAGTCTATTTGTGGGTGGTTTCCTTTGTAAAATCTTATAAGATTAATTAGGTATCATTTGTTAATTTTTTTATTTTTTTATTTTGTCTTAGGACACAGACCAAAAAGTATTGCTATGATTTAAGTCAAAGTGTTCTGTCTATGTTCTCTTCTGGGAGTTTTATGGTTTTAGGTCTTAAATTTTGATCTTTCATCTATTTTAATTCACTTTTGGATATGGTGTAAGGAAATGTTCTAATCTCATTTTTTTACATGTATCTCTCTAGTTTTCTCAACATCACTTATTGTAGAGACTCTATTCTCCAATGTAAATTTTTGTCTCCTTTGTCATGGAGTGTGCAGGTTTATTTCCAAGATTGCTACTCTGTTCCATTGAAATATGTGTCTTTCTTTTGTGTCAGTATCATGCAGTTACGATTAGTACACCTTTGTAGTATACTGTGTTCTTCTTTCTCAAGATTGTTTTGATAATTCAGGGCCTTTTGTAATTCTGTATAAATTTTAGCATTATTTTTCTACTCCTACAGAAAATGTCATGGATATTTTGATAGGGATTATGCTAAAATCTGTAGATTGCTTTCAGTAGTATGGGCGTTTAACAATACTAATTCTTCCATTCCAATAACAGGGGGTATATTTTTATTTCTTTGTATCATGGTAAGTTTCTCCATCAATGTTTTATAGCTTTCAGAGTATAGGTCATTCACTACCTTGGTGGAATTTACTTAGACGGCATTATGTGAGTTTTCCAAGTTCTTCACTATTGCCTGGAGACTGCTCAAACTCATGTCCATTGAACTGATGTTGCCATCCAACCATCTCATCCTCTGTTGTCCTTTTATCCTACCACTCTTAATCTATCCCAGCACCTATGTCTTTTCCAGTGACTAGGCTCTTCACATCAGGTGACAAAAATATTAGAATTTCACTTTCAGCATTAGCCCTCCCAATTAATATTCAGGGTTAATTTCTTTAGGATTAACTAGTTTGATCTTGCAGTCCAAAGGACTCTCAAGAGTCTTCTCCAACACCAAGTTCAAAACCATCAGTTCTTCAGCACTCAGTCTTCTTTATGGGCCAACTCTCACATCCATACATGACTGCTAGAAAAGCCATAGCTTTGACAAGAAAGACATTTATTGGCAAAGTAATGTCTCTGATTTTTAATATGCTATCTAGTTGGTCATAGCTTTTCTTCCAAGGAGCAAGAGTCTTTTACTATCATGTCTGCATTCACCATCTGCAGTGATTTTGGAGCCCAAGAAAGCAAAGCCTGCCACTATTTCAATTTTCTTCTATATCTATTTGTCATGAAGTAATGCCATGATCTTAGTTTTTGAACACGGATTTTTAAGCCATCTCCACTCTCCTCTTTCACATTCATAAAGAGACTCTTTAGTTTCTCTTTTCTTTCTGCCATTAGGGTGGTGTCATCTGCACACCTGAGGTTATTGATATTTTCTGGCAATCTTGATTCCAGCTTGTGTTTCATTCAAACTGACATTTCACATGATATTCTCTGCAAGAATACACACAAGAAGTATACAGAAAGAAATCTTAATGAGCTATATAACCATGATGGTGCCATAAGTCACATAGAGCCAGACACCCTGCAGTGAAAAGTCAAGTGGACCATGGGAAGCATACCTAAGGAAAAAAGCTAGTGGAGAAGAGAAAGAGTATGAGAAAATTTGTGAAGAGATTATAGTTGAAAATTTCCCCAAGATGGAAAAGGAAATAGTCAAACAAGTCCAAGAGGTACAAAGAGTCCCATACAGTATAAACCCAAGGAGAAACATGCCAAGACACATACTAATCACACTAACAAAGACTAAACATAAATAAATAATATTAAAAGCAGCAAGGGAGAAACAACAAGTAACATACAAGGGAAATTCCATACACTTAACAGCTGATCGTTCAGCAGAAACTGCAGGCCAGAAGGGAGTGGCAGGATATATTGAATGTACTGAAAGGGAAAAATCTACAACATCTACAAACAAGATTACTGTACCTGACAAGGATGTCTTTCAAAATCAGTGGAGGAATCAAAAGTTTTTCAGGCAAGCAAAAGTTAAGAGAATTCAGTACCACCAAACCAGCTTTACAACAAATGTTAAATGACTTCTATAGTCAAGAAATACAAGAGAAAAGATCTACAAAATCAACTCCAAACAATTAAGAAAATGGCAATAGGAACAAATATATCAATAACCATTTTAAATGGAAATGGATTAAATGCTCCAACAAACAGACTTAGACTGGCTGAATGGATGCAAAAACAAGACCCATATATATGCTGGCTACAAAAAACCCACTTCATACTTAAAGACACATATAGACTGAAAGTGAGAGGATGGAAAAGTGTATTCCATACAAATGGGAAGCAAAAGAAAACTGGAGCAGCAATTCTCATATCAGACAAAATAGACCTTAAAAAAAAAAAAAAAAGATTACAAGAGATAAGGAAGGACGCTGCATAATGATCAAGGGATCAATCCAAGAGGAAGATGTAACAATTGTAAATATCTATGCACCCAACATAGGAGTACCTCAATACATAAGATAAACACTAACAGACTGTGCCAAAACCTTTGATTGTGTGGACCACAACAAACTCTGGAAAATTCTTAAAGAGATGGGAATGCCAGACCACCTGATCCGACTCCTGAGAAACATGTATGCAGGTCAGGAAGCAACAGTTAGAACTGGACATGGAGCAAGAGACTGGTTCCAAATAGAGAAAGGAGTATGTCAAGGCTGGATATTGTCACCCTCCTTATTTAAATTATTTGCAGAGTACATCATGAGAAATGCTGGGCTGGATGAAACACAAGCTGGAATCAAGATTGCCAGGAAAAATATCAGTAACCTCAGATATGCAGAAGACAACACACTTATGGCAGGAAACGGAGAATTAAAGAACCTCTTCATGGAAGTGAAAGAGGAGAGTGAAAAAGTTGGCTTAAAGCTCAACATTCAGAAAACATGGCACGTGGTCCCATCACTTCATGGCAAAAAATGGGGAAACAGTGGCAGACTGTATTTTCTTGGCATCCAAAATCACTGCAGATGGTGACTGCAGCCATCAAATTAAAAGACGCTTACTCCTTGGAAGGAAAGTTATTACAAACCTAGACAGCATATTAAAAAGCAGAGAGTTGACCTTGCAAACAAAGTCCATCTAGTCAAAGCTATGGTTTTTCCAATAGTCATGTATGGATGTGAGATTTGAACTATAAAGAAAGCTTTGAGTAGTCCAGTTTGAGTAGACTCCGGGAGTTGGTGATGGACAGGGAGGCCTGGAATGCTGAAGTCCATGCGGTTGCAAAGAGTCGGACATGACTAAGCACCTGAACTGAACTGAACAGACATAAAAGGAGAAATTGACAACAACACAATAATAGTAGGAGGCTTTAATACCCTACTCACAGCAATGGACAGATCATCAAAACTTGTTGGTTCTTTATTGGACCGGAACTTGGTGGTCCGGAGTCAATGATGAGAGAGTGAAAGAACCCACTGAAATGTTGTGAAGTAATTAGCCTCCAACTAATAAAAAAATTAAAAAAAAAAAAAGAAGCTAATATTCCCTGGGTTACATAGTCGGTTTTCACACTCCAGGGAATCAGCCAGAAATAGAGAGAGAGAGAGAGAGAGAGAGAGAGAGAGAGAGAGAGAGAGAGAGAGAAAGAAAGAAAGACACGGGGACCCAAGCTTTGATGTAGCAAAGGTGCTTTATTGAATTCTGTAACAGTATTTATAGCCGTAGCTTCTTTAAATAAAGATCAAGAGACCAGACTTTACAAGTTTACCAAGAAAGCAAGGAGCAATAGAGGCCATAAGGCCAAGAGGCGATCCATATGAAAAGAGGGTTGTAAATAGTTACTTTTCACTGTATGGAAAATCTAATGAAGGAAATCCTATGCAAGCATCCCATCTCTTTGATCTCCATCCTGGGAGAGGCTTGCCTGCTCCTCTCACCTGACATGGACTGATAAGGAACAGAGGGCTCAAGAGAGATAGGAAACAGCACACAGGAATTCTCCTGTTAAATGCTTCCTGACAAAAACTGAAAATTAATAAGAAAACACACATCTTAAATGATACATTAGATGAGATGGATCTCATTGATAGCTTCAGGAAATTCCATCCAAATGCAGAATAATACATCTTCTTCTCAAGTGCACATGGAACATTCTCCAGGATAGACAACATCTTGGGTCACAAAAGAAACTTCAGTAAATTTAGGAAAATTCAAATTGTATCAAGCATGTTCTCTGACCAAAATGCTATGAGACTAGATATCAATTACAAGAGAAAAACTGTAAGAAACACAAACACATGGAGATTAAACAACACATTTCTAAACAATCAACAGGTTACTGAAGAAATAAAAAGGGAAATAAAAAATAGAAATAAATGAAATTGAAAACACAACAACTCAAAACTTATGGGATGTAGCAAAAGCAGTTCTAAGAGGGAAGTTTATAGCAGCACAATCCTACCTCAAGAAACAAGAAAAACATCAAATACACCTAAAACAACTGGAAAAGGAAGAATTTAAAAAAAAATCCCAAAATTAGTAGAAGGAAAGAAATAATAAAGCACCGAGCAGAAATAGATGAAAAAGAAATGAAAGAAACAATGGTAGAGATTAATAAAACTAAAAGCTGGTTCTTTGAGAATATAAACAAAATTGAACAACCTTTAGCCAGACTCATGAAGAAAAAAAGAGAGAAGAATCAAATCAACAAAATTAGAAATGGAAAAGAAGAGGATACAACAGACAATGCAGAAATACACAGGATTATAAAAGAGACTCTTATAAACAACTATATGGCAATAAAATGGATAACCTGGAAGAAATGGACCGATTCTTAGAAAAGTTCAGTCTTCCAAGACTGAACCAGAAAGAAATAGAAATTATGAACAACCCAGTTGCAAGCATTAAAATTGAAACTGTAATCAAATATCTAAAAAACAAACAAACCTGGACCAGATGGCTTCACAGGAGAATTATATGAAACATTTAGAGAACAGCTAATGGCAATCATTCTAAAACTCTTTCAAAAAAAAAAAAAGCAGGGGAAGGAACACTTCCAAACTCATTATAAAGGCCACCATCATCCTGACCTGAAACCAGACAAAGATAACACAAAGAAAGAAAACTACAGGCCAATACCACTGAGGAACATAGGTGCAAAAATCGTCAACAAAATTTTAGCAAACTGAATTCAGCAACACATCAAAAAGCTCATACACCATGATCAAGTTGGGTTTATTCCAGGAATGCAAGGATTCTTCAATATATGCAAATAAATCAATGTGATACACCATATTAGCAAATCGAAAGATTTAATAAAAAACATATAATAATCTCAACAGATGCAGAAAAAGCCTTAGACAAAATTCAGCACACATTTATGATTAAAGCTCTTCAAAAAAATGGGCATAGAAGGAACCTACCTCAACACAGTAAAGGCTATATATGACAAGCCTACAGGAAACATTCTCAATGGTGAAAAACTGAAAGCATCCCCTCTAAGATCGGGAACAAGACAAGCATGTCCACTTTCACAACTATTATTCAACATAGTTTTGGAAGTCCAGCTACAGCAATCAGAGAAGAAAAAAGAAATAAAGGAACCCAGATAAGAAAAGAAGAAGTAAAATTCTCACTGTTTGCAGATAACATGATACTGTGCATAGAAAACACTAAAAATAATATCAGAAAATTACTACAACTAATCAGTTAATTTAGGAAAGTTGCAAGATACAAAATCAGTACATAGAAATAACTTGTGTTTCTATATACTAACGATCGAAAATCAGAAAGAGAAATTAAGGAATCAATCCCATTCACCATTGCAACAAAAAGAAATACATATCTAGGAATAAGCTTATCTAAGGAGTCATATTAAAAAGCAGAGACATTACTTTGCTAACAAAGTCCGTCTAGTCAAGGCTATTGTTTTTCCAGTGGTCATGTATGGATGTGAGAGTTGGACTGTGAAGAAAGCTGAGTGCCGAAGAATTGGTGCTTTTGAACTGTGGTGTTGGAGAAGACTCTTGAGAGTCCCTTGGACTGCAAGGAGATCTAACCAGTCCATCTTAAAGGAGATCAGTCCTGGGTGTTCATTGGAAGGACTGATGCTGAAGCTGAAACTCCAATACTTTGGCCACCTCATGCGAAGAGTTGACTCATTGGAAAAGACCCTGATGCTGGGAGGGACTGGGGACAGGAGGAGAAGGGGACAACAGAGGATGAGATGGCTGGATGGCATCACTGATTCGATGGGCATGAGTTTGAGTAAACTCCAGGAGTTGGTGATGGATAGGGAGGCCTGACATGCTGTGGTTTATGGGGTCACAAAGAATCAGACATGACTGAGTGACTGAACTGAAGGAGACAAAAGAAATTTACACAGAAAATTATGACACTAATGAAAGAAATCAAAGAAGGCATAAACAGATGGAGAGATATTCCATGTTCCTTGGTAGGAAGAATCAATATTGTGAAGATGACTATAATATCAGTGCAATCTACAGATACAATACGAGCCTTACCAAATTACCAATGGCATTTTTCACAGAACTAGAACAAAAAAAATTCACAATTCATATGGAAATGCAAAAGACCCCGAATAGTCAAAGCAGTCCTGAGAAAGAAGAATGGAGCTGGAGGAATCAACCATCCTGACTTCAGATTCTACAACAAAGTTACAGTTATCAAGACAGTATGGCACTGGCCCAAAAACAGAAATATAGACCAATTTATCAAGATAGAAAGCCCAGAAATAAACCCATGCACCTATGGACACCTTATTTTTGACAAAGGAGGCAAGAATATAAAATGGGGCAAAGACAACCTCTTCAATAAGTGGTGCTGGGAAAACTGGAAAGCTACATGTAAAATAATGAAATTAGAACACTTCTTAACACTATACGCAAAGATAAACTCAAAATGGATTAAAGACCTAAATGTAAGAGACCAGAAACTAAAAAAACTCTTAGAGGAAAACATAGGGAGAACACTCGATGACATAAATCAAAGCAAGATCGTCTATGACCCACCTCCTAGAGTAATGGAAATGAAGACAAAATAAGCAAGTGGGACCTGCTTTAACCTAAATTATTTTGCACAGCAAAGGAAACTATAAGCAAGGTGAAAAGACAACACTAAGAATGGGAGAAAATAATAACAAATAAAACAACTGACAAAGGATTAACTTCCAAAATATACAAGCAGCTCATACAACTCAATGCTAGAAAAACAAACAACCCAATCAAAAAGTGGGAAAAAACCCTAAACAGACATTTCTTCAAAGAAGACATATAGATGGCTAACAAGTACATGAAAAGATGCTCATCATCACTCATTATTAGAGAAATGTAAATCAAAACTACAATGTGGTATCACCTCACACTGGTCAAAATGCCATCATCAAAAAATCTAGAAACAAAAACGCTGGAAAGGGTGTGGAGAAAAGGGAATGCTCTTGCACTGTTGGTGGGAATGTAAATTAATACAGCCACTATGGAAGACAGTAAGGAGATTCCTTAAAAACCAGGAATAAAAGAACCATATGACACAGCAATTTCACTCCTAGGCATATACCCTGAGGAAATCAAAATGGAAAAAGATACATTTGTCCCATTGTTCATTGCAACATTATTTACAGTGGCTAGAATATGGAAGCAACCTAGATGGCCATCGACAGATGAATGGATAAAGAAGTTATGGCACATATACACAATGGAATATAACTCAGCCATTAAAAGGAAGATAACTGAGGCAGTTCTGATGAGATGGATGAACCTAGAACCTACTATACAGAGTCAGAAAGAGAAAGATAAATATCATATTCTAATGCATGTATACAGAATCTAGAAGAATGCTACTCAATAACTTATTTGCAGGTCAGCAGTGGAGCAACAAACATAGAGAATAGACTTATGGACGTGGGGAGAAAGGAGGCGATGGTGAGATGTATGGCAAGAGTAGCATGGAAACTTACATTCAGTTCAGTTCAGTTCAGTTCAGTTCATTTCAGTCGCTTAGTCGTGTCCGATTCTTTGCGACCTCATGAATCGCAGCACGCCAGGCCTCCCTGTCCATCACCAGCTCCCGGAGTCTACCTAAACCCATGCCCATCGAGTCGGTGATGCCATCCAGCCATCTCATCCTCTGTCGTCCCCTTCTCCTCCTGCCCCAATCCCTCCCAACATCACGGTCTTTTCCAATGAGTCAACTCTTCACATGAGGTGGCCAAAGTACTGGAGTTTCAGCTTCAGCATCAGTCCTTTCCAATGAACACCCAGGACCGCTCTCCTTTTGGATGGACTGGTTGGATCTCCTTGCAGTCCAAGGGACTCTCAAGAGTCTTCTCCAACACCACAGTTCAAAAGCATCAATTTTTCAGTGGTCAGCTTTCTTCACAGTCCAACTCTCACATCCATACATGACCACTGGAAAAACAATAGCCTTGACCAGACGGACCTTTGTTGGCAAAGTAATGTCTGTACTTTTTAATATGCTATCTAGGTTGGTCATAACTTTACATTACTATATGTAAAATAGATAGTCATTGAGAATTTGCAGTATGGCTCAGGAAACTAAAAAATGGGCTCTGTATCAACCTAGAGGTGTGGGATGGCAGAAAATGAAGAGGAACTAAACAGCCTCTTGATAAAAGTGAAAGAGGAAAGTGAAAAAGCTGGTTTAAAACTCAGCATTCAAAAAATGATCATGGCATCTGGTCCCATCACTTCATGAAAAATATAGGGGAAACAATGTAAACAGATACAGACTTTATTTTCTTGGGCTCCAAAATCACTGCAGATTGTGACTGAAGCCATGAAGTTTAAAGACACTTACTTTTTGCAAGAAAAGCTATGACAAATCTAGACAACATATTGAAAAACAGAGACAAATGTCTGTTTAGTGAAAGCAATGGCTTTTCCAGTAGTCATGTATAATGTAAGAGTTGGACTATAAAGAAAGCTGAGCACTGAAGAACTGATGCTTTTGAAATGTGGTATTGGAGAAGACTCTTGAGAGTCCCTTGGACTGCAAGGAGATTAAACCAGTCAATACCAAAGGAAATCTGTCCTGAATATTCATTGAAAGGACTGATGCTGAAGCTGAAGCTCCAACACTTTGGCCACCTGATGCAAAGAACTGACTCATTGGAAAAGTCCCTGTTGCTGGGGAAAGACTGAAGGCAGGGGGAGAAGGGGACAACAGAGGATGAGATGGTTGGAAGGTATCACTGACTCGATGGACAGGAGTTTGAGCAAGCCCCAGGATTTGGGGATGGACAATGAAGCCTAGTGTGCTGCATTCCATGGGGTCTCAAAGAGTCAGACCGGACTTAGTGACTGAACAATCCGAACTCTGCCTACAAGTTGAATAAGCAGGGCGACAATATACAGCCTTGATGTACTCCTCTCCAAATTTGGAACCAGTTTATTTTTCCATGTTTAGTTCTAACGGTTGCTTCTTGACCTGCATGAGGTTTCTCAGGAGGCAGGTAAGGTGGTCAGGTATTCCCATCTCTTTACACTTTTCTACATTTTGTCACGAGCCATACATTCAAAGGCTCTAGTGTAGTCAATGAAGCAGGAGTAATTGTATTTCTAAAATTCCTTTACTTTTTCCTATCATCCAACACATGTTGGCAATTTGATCTCTGGTTTCTCTGTCTTTTCTAAATTCACCTTATATATCTGAAAGTTCCCAGTTCACCTGTTGTTGAAGTTTAGCTTGAAGGATTTAAAGAATTATCTTGCTAACATGTGAAATGAGTGCAACTGTGCTGTTTTTTGAACATTCTTTAGCATTGTTCTTCTTTGGGACTGGAATATAAAATGACCTTTTCCCAGCCCTTTGGCCACTGCTGAGTTGTTTTTTTTTTTCCCCAAATTTTTCAGCCTATCAAATTCAGCACTTTATCAGCATCATCTTTTAGGATTTGAAATAGCTCAGCTTGAATTCCATCATCTCCACTAGCTTTGTTCGTAGGAATTCTTCCTAAATCCACTTGACTTCACACTCCAGGATGTCTGGTTCTAGGTGAGTGATCACAGCATTGTGATTATCTGGATCATTAAGACCTTTATTTGTATTAAGACCTCTTCTGTGTATTCTTACCACCTCTTCTTAATATCCTCTGCTTCTGCTAGGTCTTTGTCATTTCTGTCCTTTATTGTACTCATCTTTGCATGTAGTGTTCCCTTGATATCTCTAGTTGTCTTGAAGATATCTCTAGTCTTTTGCTTTTTATTGTTTTTGTCTATATTTTTGCATTGTTCACTTAAGAATGCTTTCTTATCTTTCTTTCTATTCTTTGGAACTCTGCTTTAAGATAGGTATATCTTTCCTTTTCTCCTTTGCCTTTCAGTTCTCTTTTTTTCTCAGCTATTTGTAAGGCCTTCTCAAGCCACCATTTTGCCTTGATGCATTTCTTTTTCTTGCAGACACTTTTGTTCATCGCCTCCTATACAATATTATGAAACTCTGCCCATAGTTCTTCAGGAATTTTGTCTATCAAATCTAATCCCTTGAATTTATTTTTCACTTCCATTGTATAATCATAAGGGTTTTGATTTATGTCATACCTGAATGGCCTAGTGGTGTCCCCTATTTTCTTTAACTTAAGTCTGAATTTTGCAATAAGGAGCTCATGATCTGAGCTATGGTGAGCTCGGTCTTGTTTCACTCAATGTATTGAAAACCGCTTCGTCTTTGGCTTCAAATAATATAATCAATCTGATTTTGGTATTGACTATCTGGTGAAGTACATGTGTAGAATCATCTCCTGTTTTGCGGAAAGGGTGTGGTTTCTATGACTAGTTCAATCTCTTGGCAAAACTGTGTTAGCCTTTGCCCTCCTCATTGTGTACGCCAAGGCCAAACTTGCCTGTTACTCCAAATATCTCTTGACATCCTACCTTTGACTTCCAATCCCCTATGCTGAAAGGACATCATTTTTGAGTGTTAGTTCTAGAAGTTCTTTTAGGTCTTCATGTAATCTGTCAAAGTTTTCTTTGGTATTTGTTGTTGGGGCAGAGATTTGGATTACTGTGATGTTGAATGGTTTGACTTCAAACTAACAGAGATCATTCTGACATTTTTTGAGACTGTACCCAGGTACTGCATTTTGCATTCTTTTGTTAACTATGAGGGCTACCCCAATTCTTCTAAGGAATTCTTGCCCACAGTAGTAGATATAATGTCCATCTGAATTAAATTAATCTATACCCATCCATTTGTTCACTGATTCCTAAAATGTAGATGTTCACTCTTGCCATCTCATGTTTGACCACTTCCAACTTACCTTGATTCATGGACTTAGCATCCCAGGTTCCTATGCAATATTGTTCTTCACCATATTGTTCTTTACTTTCATTACCAGACACATCCACATCTGGACGTCATTTCCGCTGTGGCTCAGCTTCCTCATTCTTTCTGATACTGTTTCTCCACTCTTCTTCATTAGCAGTTTTGACCCCTACAGACCTGGGGGAGTTCATCCTTCAGTGTCAATTCTTTTTGCCGTTTCATGCTGTTCATGGGGTTCTCAAGGCAAGAATGCTAAAGTGGCTTGCCATTCCCTTCTCCAGTGAACCACCTCTGTCAGACCTCTCCACCATGACCTGTCAGTCTTGGGTGGCCCTACCTGGCATGGCTCATAGCATCATTGAGTTACACAATGCTGTGATCCACATGACCATTTTGGTTAGTTTCCTGTGACTGTGGTTTCCATTCTGTCTGCCCTCTGATGGATAAGGATAAGAGACTTGTGAAAGCTTCCTTTTTGGAAGGACTGGCTGTGTGGAAAATTGAGTCTTCTTCTGGTGGGTGGGGCCATACTCAGTAAATCTTTAATCTAATTTTCTGCTGGTAGGTGGAACTGTGACCCCCTCCCTGTAGTTTGTCCAATGCTGGAGTCTTCTGTTTTCTATGGAAAGGCTATAGTTTCTGTGTTAGGCCTGCTGGCAGCCTCTTCCAAGAGGACGTATACCAAAACTCTGTGCCTCACATGAATGCTTCTGCCAGTGCTGCTGACCTTGTGGCAGGCCACTGTCAACCCATGCCTCTCTCAGAGACTTCCAAACACTCATATGCAAGTCTGAGTCTGTCTGTTATGGAGTCACTCCTCCTTTCTCCTGGGTCCTGTTGTGCACAAGGTTTTGTTTATGCCCTCATATAGTCTCTGCTTCCCCAGTCCTGTGGAAATTCTGTAATCTAGTCCTGCTGATCTTCAAAATCTGGTTCCCTGGGGATTACAAGTCCCTTTGTTATAACTCCAGGTTGAGAAGTGTATTGTGAGACCTAGAACCTTTGAAACAGTGCAGGAACTTCTTTGATATAATTGTTCTCCAGTTTGTGGATCACCTGCCCAATGGTTCTGTGGTGGGACTAATGACAAACTCCACCAAGAGAACTTTTGCTACATGCCATGCCTCCCAGGACTGGTGGTTCCAGTGCTGCTTGTCCCCACAACAAGCCACTGTTGACCCATGCTTCCAGAGGAGACCCTCAAACATTCACTGGCAGTTCAAAGTCAGTCTTTTGCTGAAGGGAGGGCACTGCTCTTTTTCCTGGGTTCTGGTGCCCACAAGGGTTTGTTTTTGCCTTCCGAGAGTCTCTGGCAGGTATGAATTCTGGTTTTAAAAGTGATTGTGCCACTCCTGCAATCTTGTTGTGGCTTCTCCTTTGTCCTTGGAAGTGGAGTATTTTTTCTTGGTGGGTTCCAACATCCTTGTTCAGCAGCAAGTTGTGATTTTGGTGTTCTCACAGAAGATGAGTGTACATTATACTACTTTACTATCTTTGAAGTCAATAAACTATGTATGTACTTATTCCCATTCTGTTGTTTGTTCTCCTGTAGTTTCATAACTCTTCTCTGCTGATTTCTTTATTTTTGTTTGTTTCTTCCATTATAGTTTGTTAATTTTCTTTAGTATCCCTCTTGTTTTCTATTTTTCTTTTTTTTTTAATTTTCGGGGTAACTATTGTAGATTTTTTGATTTGTGGTAGCTATTGGGAATGATGCAGATGACCATGAATGTGTGATCACTCACCTAGAGCCAGACATATTGGGATGCAAAATCAAGTGGGCCTTAGGAAGCATCACTACAAACAAAGCTAGTGGAGGTGATGGAATTACAACTGAGCTATTTCAAACCCTAGAAGATGATGGTGATAAAGTGCTGCACTCAATATGCCAGCAAATTTGGAAACTTTAGCAGTAGCCACAGGACTGAAAAAGGTCAGGTTTTTATTCCAACCCCAAAGAAAGGCAATGACAAAGCATGTTTCAAACTACCACACAATTGCACTCAATTCACATACTAGCAAAGTAATGCTCAAAATTCTCCAAGCCAGGCTTCAACAGTATGTGAACCAAGAACTTCCAGGTGTTCAAGCTGGATTTAGAAAAGCAAAGGAACCAGAGATAAAATTGCCAACATCTATTGAATCATAGGAAAAGCAACAGAATTACAGAACAACGTCTACTTCTGCTTCATTGACTACACTAAAGCCTTTGACTGTGTGGATCACAACAAACTGTGGAAAATTGAATTTCAAGAGATGGGAATACTAGACCACCTTACCTGCCTCCTGAGAAATCTGTATGCAGGTCAAGAAACATTAGTTAGAATGAGGCATAGCACAACGAACTGGTTCCAAATTGGGAAAGGAGTACGTCAAGGCTGTGTATTGTCACACTGCTTATTTAACTTATATGCAGAGTACATCACACAAAATGCTGAGATGGATGCTGCAGAAGCTGAAATCAAGATTGAAAGGTAAAATACCAATAAATAACCTGTGATATGTAGATGGCACCACCTTATGGCTGAAAACGAATATTAACTGAAGAGCCTCTTGATGAAAGTGAAAGAAGAGAGTGAAAAAGCTGGCTTAAATCTCATCATTTAAAAAACTAAGATCTTTACATTTGCCCCCATCACTCCATGACAAATAGATGGGGAAAAAGTGGAAATAGTGACAGATCTTATTTTCTTGGGCTCCAAAATCACTGCAGATGGTGGCTGCAGCCATGATATTAAAATATGCCTGCTCCTTGGAAGAATAGCTATGGCAAAACTAGAAAGCATTTTACAAAGCAGAAACATCACTTTGTCAACCAAGATCCATATAGTCAAAGCTATGCTTTTTCCAGTAGTCATGTATGGATGTGAGAGTTGTACCTTAAAGGAGGCTCAGCTCCAAAGAATGATGCTTTTGAATTGTGATTTTGGAGAACACTCTTCAGAGTCCTTTGGACTGAAAGGAGATCCAACCGGTCCATCCTAAAGGAAAACAATCTTGAATATCCATTGGATGGACTGATGCTGGAGCTGAAGCTCCAATACTTTGGCCACATGATGTGAAGAAATGACTCATTAGAAAAGACCCTGTTGCTGGGAAAGATTTACGGCAGGAGGAGAAGGAGACGACAGAAGATGAGACTGTTGGATGGCATCATCGCTTTGATGGACATGGATTTGAGCAAGTTCCGGGCATTATATAGACATGGAAGTCTGGCTTACTGAAGTCCAAAGGGTTGCAAAGAATCAGACACGACTGAGGACTGGACAACAAATGGGGCTCACATAATTGACTTACAACTAAATCTACTTGTTTTATGGTATTCATTATTTAGGTTCAGTTACACGTGAAGAGATCTATGATTTTTACTGCTCTGTCCCTTTTGTGTTTATCATTATTATTAATAACTTTTTGTCTGGATGATCTGTCGATTGGTGTGAGTGGGATATTGATGTCTCCCATTATTATTGTTGATTTTCTCTTTTACATCTGTTAGTATTTGCCTTATGTATTGAGATGCTCCTAAGTTGGATGCATATGTATTTATAATTATTATATCTTTCTGGATTGAAGCCTGATCAATATGTTGTGTCCTTCCTTGTCTCTTGTAAGTCTTTATTTTAAAGTATATATATATATATATATATATATATTATTTTTTGATACGAGTATTGTTATTCTGCTTTCTTTTGATTTCCATTTTCATGGAATATCTTTTTCAAGCACCTCACTTTCAGTCTTTAGGTCTGAAATGAGTCTTTTATAGACAGCATATGTAGGTGTCTTTTTTTTTTTTTTAATCTATTCAGCCAGTCTGGGTCTTTTGGTTGAATCATTTAACCCATTTCCATTTAATGTAATTATTGATATATATGATCCTATTACCATTTACTTCATTGTTTTCTGTTTGGTTTTGTAGGACCTTTCCTTCTCTTGTGTTTCCTGCCTAGAGAAGTTCCTTTAGCATTTGTTGTAGTGCTGGTTTTGTAATGCTGATTTTTCTTAGCTTATGCTTGATTCTAAAGTTTTGAATTCTCTGTTGAATCCGAATGAAACCATTGCTAGGGAGGGTAAACTTTGTTGTAAATTACTTTTTTTCCCTCTTTCATTATTTTAAGTATATCCTGCCACTTTCTTCTGGTCTGCAGAATGTCTGCTGAAAGATCAGCTGTTAACCTTATGAAACGTCCCTTGCATGTTTCTTATTGCTTTTCCTTTGCTGCTTTTAATATTTTTTTCTTTGTGCTTAATTAGTGTTAGTTTGATTGCCTTGTGGTTTGGTGTATTTCTCCTTAGGTTTATTCTGTGTGGGACTCTCTGGGCTTCCTGGACTTGGGTGGCTATTTTCTTTCCAATATTAAGGAAGTTTACTTACTATAATATCCTCAGGGATTTTATCATACAGTTTGTTTTTCTATTCTTCTCTGGACTCCTATAATTCAAATGTTGGTGTACTTAATGTTACCCCAGAAGTCTCTGAGAACGTCTTCATTTCTTTTCATTCCTTTTTTTTTTTTTTCTTTATTCTGCTCTGTTTCAGTTATTTCCACCATTCTGTTTTCTAGCTCAACTGTCCTTTCTTCTGAATCAGTTATTCTGCTATCAGTTCCCTCTAGTGTATTTTTCATTTCAGCTATTGTTTTGTTAATTGCTGACTGCCTAGTCCTTAGTTCTTCTAGGTTCTTGTAAAATATTTCTTGTAGCTTCTTGTTCTGTGCATCCATACTATTTGTGTTTTTGTCTCCATTCTATTTCTGAGGTTTTGGACCAACTTTACTACAATTAATATGAATTCTTTCTCCAGTTAGACTTTCTATTTCCTATTCCTTTGTTTGATCTTATAGGTTTTAACCTTGCTCCTTAATCTGTTGCATGTTTCTCTTTCTTCTCATTACGTTTACCTTATTGTGTTTCAGTCAGTTCAGTTCAGTTGCTCAGTCATGTCCAACTCTTTGTTAACCCATGGACTGCAGCAGTCCAGGCTTCCCTGTCCATCATCAACTCCCAGAACTTGCTCTGACTCATGTCCACTGAGTCACTGATGCCATCCAGCCATATCATCCTCTGTCGTCCCCTTCTCCTCCTGCCTTCAATCTTTCCCAGAATCAGGATCTTTTCCAATGAGTCAGTTCTTTGCATCAGGTGGCTAAAGTATTAGAGATCCAGCTTCAGCATCATTCCTTTCAATGAAAATTCAGGATGGATTTCCTTTAGGATGGACTGGTTGGATCTCCTTGCAGTCCAAAAGACGCTCAAGAGTCTTCTCCAACACCACAGTTCAAAGGCATCAATTCTTCAGTGTTCAGCTTTCTTTACAGTCCAGTTTTCACATCCATACACAACTACGAGAAAAATCATAGCTTTGACAGGACGGAACTTTGTCGGCAAAGTAATGTCTCTGTTTTTTAATATGCTATCGAGGTTGGTCATAGCTTTCCTTCCAAGGAACAGGCGTCTTTTAATTTCATGGCTGCAATCACCATCTGCTGTGATTTTGGACCCCAAGAAAATAAAGCCTCTCACTGTTTCCATTGTTTCCCTATTTGCCATGAAGTGAAGGGACTAGATGTCATGAACTTCATTTTTTGAATAATGAATTTTAAGCCAGTTTTTTCACTCTCTTCTTTTACTTTCATCAAGAGGCTCTTTAGTTCCTCTTCACTTTCTGCCATAAGGGTGGTATTTTCTGCATATCTGAGGTTATTGATATTTCTCCTGGCAATCATGATTCCAGCTGTGCTTCATCCAGCCCAACATTTCACATGATGTAGTTTGCATATTAGTTAAATAAACAGGGTGACTGTATATAACCTTGAGATACTCCTTTCCCAATTTGTAACCAGTCCATTGTTCCATGTCCAGTTCTATCTGTTGCTTTTTGACCTGCATACAGATTTCTCAGGAAGCAGGTAAGGTGGTCTGATATTCCCATCTCTTGAAAAATTTTCCACAGTTGGCTGTGATTCACACAATCAAAGGCTTTGGCATAGTCAATAAAGCAGATATATATGTTTTTCTGGAACTCTCTTCTTTTTCAATGATTCAGGGGATGTTGGCAATTTGATCTTAGGTTCTGCTGCCTTTTCTAAATTCAGCTTAAACATCTGGAAGTTCTTAGTTCATAAACTTTTGAAGTCTGGCTTGGAGAATTATGAGCATTGCTTTCCTAGAGCATGTGATGAGTACAATTGTGTGATAGTTTGAACAGTCTTTGGCATTGCCTTTCTTTAGCACTGGAATGAAAACTGATCCTTTCTAGTGCTGTGTTCACTGCAGAGTTTTCCAAATTTGCTGGCATATTGAGTGCAGCACTTTCACAGCATCATCTTTTAGGATTTGCCATAGCTCAACTGGAATTCCATCACCTCCACTAGCTTTGTTCATAGTGATGCTTTCTAAAGCTCACTTAACTTCACATTCCAAGATGCCTGGCTCTAGGTGAGTGATCACATCATAGTGATTATCTGGGTCATGATGATATTTTTAGTACAGTTCTTCTGTGTATTCTTGCCACCTCTTCTTAATATCTTCCCTTTTTGTTAGGTCTCTACCATTTCTGTCATTTATTGTGCCCAACTTTGCATGAAATATTCCGTTTGTATCTCTAATTTTCTGGAAGAGATCTCTAGTCTTTCCCATTATATTGTTTTCCTCTCTTGCATTGATCATGTAGGAAGGCTTTCTTATCTCTCCTTGCTGTTCTTTGGAACTCTGCATTCAAATGGGTATATCTTTCCTTTTCTCCTTTGCCTTTAGCTTTTCTTCTTTTCTCAGCTATTTGTAAGGCATCCTCAAACAACCACTTTGCCTTTTTGTATATCTTTTTCTTGGAGATGGTCCTGATCACTGCCTCTTGTACAATGTCATGAACCTCATCCATAATTCTTCAGGCACTCTGTCTATCAGACCTAGTCCCTTGCATCTATTTGTCACTTCCACTGTATAATCATAAGGAATTTGGTCTAGAGTTTTTTTTCCTACTTTCTTCAATTTAAGTCTGAATTTTGCAATAAGGAACACATGATCTGAGCCACAGTCAGCTCCTGGCCTTGGTTTTGCTGATTGTATAAGTGCTTCTCCATCTTTGGCTGCAAAAAAATATAATCAATCTGATTTTCATAGTGACCATTTAGTGATCTCCATGTGTTGAGTCATCCAGTGCATTGTTTGGGATCTCATTTTATGCAAGGTTATTTTTTCTCTTAATTGTTGTGTCAGCTCCCAGTGGGTGGGGTTGGACCTATGCCTTGTGAAGACTTCCTGGTGGAGGGGATGGTCGCCTGTGTTCTGATGGGTGGAGCTGGATCTTTTTTCCTCTGTTGGGCAGTGCTCTATCTAGTGGTATGTTTTGGTATTTCTGCATATTTTCCATGGCTTTAGGCATCATGTCTACTAATGGGTGGGGTTGTGTTACTGTTTGGCTAGTTGTTTAGTGTGAGGTCCAGCACTGGAACTTGCTAGTCATTGGGTAGAGCCTGGCCTTGATGTTGAGATGGAAGCCTTAGAAGGAGTCTCACTGATTAATACGCCATGGGGTTGGGAGTTCTCTGGTGGGAAAACATTCTGGATTTGGGTCTCCCAGCTCTGAGATTCAGGCATGATCCCTGACTGGAGCACCAAGGCACTGAAGGCCACACCGCACAGAAGAGAAAGGGAGAAAAAGATAAACAGAAATAAAGCAGACAGATAAAACCCCAATACAAATGATAAAAGCAAAACTAAAAAGACAAAAAACATACAAAGAAATACATACACAGACACTTGCAAAATAAGTGAATAAAAGGAAATTTAAAAGATGAGAGCCATCAAACCTATAAGCCAGTCCATAAATGAAAACAAACAATAGAAACTAAATATCAAAAACACAAATCCAAGAACAGATCAGTTAGAGGACACAAACTAAAATAAGGCAAATAACACATAAAACAAACACACAGACATAATCAAAAGAAAATAAAATTGTTAAAACAAAAGAGGGATGAAAACAAATGGAAAAAATACAAAGCAAAGTAAAGTAAAAATATAGAAATGCAAAATATTGCTAAAATAAGATACAAACAACACAAAACAAAGGAAAAAACAAAACATGGAAAAATTGCAATATAATGAAAAAGTCCAGTAGAAATAGGAAAAATAATATAAAAATATTTTTAAAACAAAATCGGAAAGATATAACAAATAACAATAAGAATAATAAAGAACAATAATAGAACAAAATGAAAATGAAAAAAAAATGTATAGAGAGAAGAGTAGTAAGAATATTTTCCTGTTGCCTCAGCTATGTGTCCTTGCTACCACAATGTGCTTAGTCACTCAGTTGTGTCTGACTCTTGTGACCCCATAGAGTGTAGACTGCTAGGTTTCTCTGTTCATGGAATTCTCCAGGCAAGAGTACTGGAGGGGGTTGCCATTTCCTTCTCCAGGGGATCTTCCCAACCCAGGAACTGAAGCTGGGTCTCCTGCTTTGTCGGCGGATTCTTTAACAACTGAGCTATGAGGGAAGAACTCCAGTCAATCTGCCTACCAAGGAAGTTCTCCAATATTTCTAGGAAGGTCTCTGGACCTACTGTGGACACTGTGGGGTTATTTCATATTTAATCTTGCCTTACTGCAGCTCTACTTGTTTCCAAAGCCCACAATTGCCCCCAAAGTCCACAGCCTCATGTGCAGGAACACTTGTTGTCTATTCAGATATTTCGAAGATGCAGGGTTTACCAAGATAATTGTGGGTATTTAATCTGCTGCTCCTGCAGTTACATGAGAGAATTCCCTTCCTTTTCTCTGGTCACAGAGCCCCTGTAGCTCAACTTTGGTTTTGGCCCTGCCTCTGCTTATATGTTGCCCTCTACCAACTATTACCTGCTTAGAGAATGGGAGGCAAAACAGCAATTGATTAGGGCTCACTTGCCTGCTCAGGTTCAGGGGAGAGGGAGGGTTATAGCAGATACATTTGGAATGTGTGTCAAAAGCCTGCAGCATCAGAGGCTTTCAGGTAGTTGCTATAGCCTGAAGTGGGCCATGTATTCTCCTGGGGGAGTTGGTCCCAGTTTGCAGGACTCTCAGCAGTGCATGGCTGCACAGGCTCCAGGGAGGATGTGGCCAGTGATCTGTGCTTTCTCACAGCTTGATGGCAGCAGGGGCAGACTTCACACCCATTGTGAGGCTGGAGACAGCAGCCACTGCTCACACCACCTCTAGAACTCATGTAGGTAGGGCCCTGCCATCTGTGAGTGCATGAAGTTGGAAACTTCTTGGCTGGTACACCCCTCTCCTCTCACATCCCACAACAGTAATCTCTTGCCTCTCTGGCAAGCCCAGACTGTTTCCTGGACTCCCTCCTCTGTAGCCTATTAGCCCCCTCAGACATCTTCATGGCAGTCTATCCCAGTCCTCTCCTTGGGATCTGACCTCCAAAGCTTGAGCCTTAACATCTAGCCCCACCACAGTGGGCATGCAGACAAGCGCCTCAGGCTGCGGGTGCTGGTCACTGCTGATGCTCTCTGTGCTTGTTCCTCCACACACCTGTTGCTGCACCTTACTCTAAGGCTCTGAAGCTATCCCTGTCTCTGCCAAGAGGGAACTTCCTCCAGTGTGGAAACTTTTCCTGCTTTACAGCTCTGTTCCAGAGATGCA
Source organism: Dama dama (assembly GCF_033118175.1). NCBI lineage: Eukaryota > Metazoa > Chordata > Mammalia > Artiodactyla > Cervidae > Dama > Dama dama. Next base: position 76,214,048 of record NC_083714.1, read on the forward strand.
GATACTGTCCTGATTCATATTTATCTTTTTATTCTTATTCCTTTGGCCTAATCTATTATGTGGAAATTAGCTTGCCTTTTTGGAAGTCTGAGGTCTTCTGCCAGCATTCAATAGGTGTTCTGTAGTTGTTCCACATGTAGATGTATTTTTAATGTATTTTTGGGGAGGAAGGTGATCTCTACATCTTACTGGCCCACCGTCTTGAAGGTCACCCCTTTTTGTGTTTTTGATAGCATATTTTACTTTTTTCCTGTTTATCCCTTCCCTGTTTATTGTTGCTACAATTGCTTTTACCATTTTTTGTATTTTAATTTTCATACTACCTGTTTAAGTGGTTGATCATCAACCCTTACTATACATTTGCCTTTCCTTATGGGATCGTTCCTATAAACAGGAGTATTCTGGCTGGTTTCCAATTAGCTTGCAGTGAGAATTTTTCCACATGTAGGTGTTTTTTGTATGTTCATGGGAGGAGGTGAATTTTACATGATCTTACTCTGCCATCTTGATCAATCTCTCATTACCAATAACTCTTAATTTTAAAAATACCAGCTATGTGTCATTGAGCATGTTATGGCTCTCAGTTCAAATAAATTGATGGAAGGGACTTAAATTATGCATAAATTAATTTATAATTTTCCTGCCACCTTCATAATTTTAATTGTAAGTTAATAGTTAGCTACTCTTTCAGTACATCTAACTTCAGTACCACATATTTCTGCAATCTAATTTTTTTTTTTTCTTTTTTGATTAAGGACAAATTCTTGAACTCTATATTCTACGGAAGAGCTCAAGAATCTGTAGAAACATTAACTCAGTTCTCCAAGATCTATGCTTTTTATCTAGTCTTTTAATTTATTTATACTACTAACATAGATGCCACTGACATTTTAGTCCTCTTTGATATACATTGTAATAAATCTTTTGTATCAAAAAATTGCATTTTCAATTGACTGTTAATATCAGAATTATGGAAGATTTATGTATATTAAAAAATCTGTATTGCACTAAGACAATATGCTGTATTCAATTCTTTCAAATCGGAGTAGTTCTAGGTATATTTAAGCAAGGTGATTTTTTAAATTTTTTCTTTATTGAAGGATAATTGCTTTACAGAATTTTGTTGTTTTCTGTCTTGAAGTTTATAAAGTGGATAATCATTATAAGTATGAGCTGAAAAAGCTTATATTGGCTGAATTCTGTATTACTATTCTGAATAACTGTCCTAATATAATATACTATTCTTGAGATTTTTTGATTTTCAGATGACCATGACAGTAAACAGTAGACAAGTAGACAGTAAACAAGTATGATATTTTTATGCAGTAATTTTGATGTAATTGTTTAAATCCGGTACATTTTTAAGCAGTCTTAAAACATGAAACCAGTCAGTTTTTTTTTCTTTAAAAACATTACCATATTAAATTTGAAGAGAAAATATTATCACATGCCCTTGAGCTTGCCTTGCCCTAAGATTGGGTGTAGTTTAGGTACCATATGGCATATAAAGCACATACCACCTAGAGACATATAACTATCATGTTTGCTAATCATAGAAAGGCTTATCAAACACTGCAAGCAAACTCTTCTTATTCTCTTAGAGTTCAGTAGTATCAAATAATTTCCCTGATTTCTCCCAAAGCCATCTACAAAATATTTTTTTTTTAATTTTTAAACAGGGAGTTCATTTGGGAAGAAAAAATAACAAAGTAAATACTACAAGTAGATATTTTCTTGTAAAATTATTTTAAAAGATGTATTTTAATATTCTTCCAGCATATAAGCAATAAAGAAAACTAATAATTTCCCTATAAAAGAACCAGAGTCAGATAGTTTCATATTTCTCTGCAACAGTAAACATTTATGTGTAAAGACAAACAGAAAGCTATTTTCAAATGAGCAAAGGCTTTGTGAATATACTACTCCCGTGGTCCTTATAAAAATAATTACTCAAAATTTCCAAATTGAATGAAAAATTGATTAAGAATTAATGAGCTAAGAAAAGTGGTATAAAAGGACATCTAATGAGTCAAACTCAATGAATCACATAAGATTAAGTATAAATTGTATTGGGCTTCCCTGGTAGCTCAGCTGGTAAAGAATCCACCTGCAATGCAGGAGACACCGGTTCAGTTCCTGGGTCAGGAAGTTTCCATGATGAAGGGAAAGGCTACCCATTCCAGTATTCTTGGGCTTCCCTCATGGTTCAGACAGTAAAGAATCCTCTTGCAATGCAGGAGAGCTGGGTTAAATCCCTGGATTGGTAAGAACTCCTGGAGAAAGGCATGGCAACCCACTCAAGCATTCTTGCCTGGAGAATCCCCATGGAGAGAAGAGCCAGGTGGGTTACAGTCTATGGGTCACAAAGAGTCAAACACAACTGAGTTACTAAGCACAACACAGCATAATTTATATTATTAATATATCAAAAATAAATGAATGCTTAAATATGTTTTAAAAGAAAAAGCTATATGCTAAATTAAATATTTGTTCCCAAATCTGTTTATACTCCCTGACTGAATGAACAGAACTCAGAAAATGGGGAGGACAGAGTAGAAATAAAGGTACTCTAAATTAGTCATAATAATATATTTGGTAATGACACCTTAAATGTTTTCCTTCCAAGTGAGTTGCTATCCAGGTAATTCTACACTAAAAAAAAAAAAAACAAAAACAAAACAAAAAAAAAACAAGCAAGCAAACAAACAAACAAACAAAAACTTTTGAATTTAAAATAAAATACATTTTAAAAGACTGGAATCAAGTGTTGATGGCTTTTAATCTAATATATTGGGTTTCCCAGATGGCTCAGCTTCCATGTGTTCACGGTTTTGTTACAGCTTTCCGCGCCCCACCTCCCCCACCATGTGCAAGTGTGCTATGTCGTTTCAGTCATGTCCAGCTCTTTGCAACCCAGTGGACAGTAGACCACCAGACACCTCTGTCCATGGGATTCTCCAGACAAGAATACTGGAGTGGGTTACCATGCACTCCTCCAGGGAATCTTCCCAACCCAGGGATCAAAGTTGCATCTTTTGTCTCCTGCATTGATAGGCGAGTTCTTTACCACTAGAGATACCTGGGAAACCCTCCTCCCCCCTCCCCAATTGATTCCTAACCTCAGCATTGTGGTCAGAAAAGATATTTGATATTATATCAATTTTCTTAAATTTACCAGGGTTTGATTTGTGTCCCAAGTAGTCTTTTCTTTAGAATGTTCAATGTGCGTTTATGAATCAAGTGTATTCTGCTGCTTTGGGATGGAATTACCTATAGATATAAATTAAGTCTTTTTGGTCTAATGTGTCATTTAAGGTTTGTGTTTCCTTGTGAATTTTCAGTCTGGGTGATCTGTCCATTAGGGTAAGTAAGGTGTTTTAAATTTCTTAACTAATATATTGTCACTGTCAATTTCCTCTTTTACAGCTGCTAGCATTGGCCTTATATATCAAAGTGCTCCTATGTTGGATGCATGTATATTTAAAATTGTTCTATCTTCTTCTTGGATTGATCCCTTGATTATTATGTAATGGCATTCCTTTTCTCTTGTAATAGTCTTCATTTTAAAATCTATTTTGCCTGATATATGCATTGCTATATCAGGTGGCTATTTCCCATGTTAGTGAAGTTTTCAGCTATAATCTCTTCAAATATTTAATCAGACTCTTTCTCTTTCTCCTCTTCTTCTGGGGCTTTTATAATTTGAAGATTGGTACATTTCATGTTGTGCCAGAGTTCTTTGGAACTGTTCTCATTTCTTCTCATTCTTTTGTTCTTTATTCTGTTCTGCAGCATTGATTTCCACCACTCTGTCTTCTAACTTACTTATTCATTCTTCCCCCTCAGTTATTCTGCTATTGGTTTCTTCCAGTGTATTTTTCTTCTCTGTTTGTTTGTTCTTTAAATGTTCAACCTCCTTGTTAGACATCGCTTTTATATTCTTAATGTGTGCCTCCAATTTTTCCCTGAGATTTTGAATCATCTTTACTCTCATTATTCTGAATTCTTTTTCAGGTAGATTGCCTTTAAAAAAATCCTTCTCAGTTAGTTGTTCCTGTGGCTCTTTATCTTATTCCTTCATTTGAAAAATATTTCTCTGTTGTCTCATTTTGTGTAACTTTCTGGGCTTGTGGTCTTCTTTCCAAGGATTCTGGATGGTATTTCCTCTTGTTTCTGGTGTTTGCTCCCTGGTGGATGAGGTTGGTTCAGGTATTGTGCAGACTTTCTGGTGGTATAGACTGTGAATGGAGTTTCTTGTGAATGGAGATGAGTCTTCTCCCTCTGATCAGCAGGGCCGTGTCACAGGGTATGCTATGACATGGCTGCATGTTCAAAAAGACTTTAAGAAGCCTGTCTTCTGATTCATGTGGTTTTGTTTGCATCTTGTTTTCTCATTGGCTTGGGCTTTCCACAACTAGAGCCTTTAGCTGTTATGTGGGGTTGGGTTTTGGTACTGAAATATGGACCTCTGGAAGAACTCACTCTAATTAATATTCCTTGTGGATTCTGCTGCTAGTGTCCTTGCCCTCATAGTAAGATATAGTCAACCTTTGCCTCCCCAGGATAACCGCCCCTCCCCAAGACCCATAGGTAAGTGTAGCCCTGGTTTGTATGGAGAAACTTCTTTTTGCTGGGTCCTAGTTCATGTGAGACCATGTGTGCACCCTCCAAAAATGGAGTCTCTGCTTTTCCCAGCCCCGTGGAGGTCCTATACTCACTGGCCTTCAAGGCTAAATGCTCTGGAGATTTTTCTTTCTCTTGCCAGACACTTATTCTGTCTTGGGGGGTATTTTTACATAGGAGCATCTTTGTGTAGCCTGCATGGGTTTAATATTTTTTGGTGCAAAGTTGTTTTTCAGATAGATGTCTGCCATCTCTTTTCTCAGCATATTTTGGCCATTATCTCCTTGATAGGAAGTGTGACTGATGTGGTCACCAGAGCTTAAACTGGATACTGACCAGGACCTCCTGTTTGCTCTATGATTTTCCCTTCCCTGTCAGAGGTGTGGTCTGCTCCCTAGTTATTGTAGTAAAGTCCCCCAGACCTGTTTCTTAGTTGTGTTTCTCATCTGTGGTGTGAGGTAGGTGGTATTGGACCACTCCCACTGGGAGGGAAGCCACTGAGTATTCCTCTACTGCAACTGTTCATCTGTGGTTGTCCTCTGTTGTGTCATCTTTCACTTTTTGAGCAAGCTCACATTACACTGTTGTTGGATTTTCTTGGTCCCACCTTAACTAGGTATGCCAGCAGTTGGCCCTGGTGTTTCTCAGATGTTGTTTGCAGCAACCCACAAATGTAGATCCAATGAAGTGAGGTCACAAGATTCTAGTAATCATGGATATGTACCTGCTGTGGGTGATATGGGTGTAGCTCAGTTTCTGACCTGGCCAAACTTCCATGTGTATTTGTCCACAAAGACTACAGTTGCTAAAGCTAGACATGCCTTGGCTGCAGGAGCACTCATTTTTGGTTCAGATGTTCAGTAGTCTCTAACCTTACAAAGCAGATCATGAGGATGTTGATTTACAATTTGACAGCTACAGAGAGAGATTTCAGCCTTTCTTCCTTAGTTGTATGGCCCCTGGGGCTCATCTGTTATCAGCACCACTTCTTCATGTGGACCACCCACAGGAATCTTCTCTGGATGCTTCCCTGTTAAAGAAGCTGTGTGGAGATGGCAGCAGCTGGTGTTGTGGCAGCCATAGTGGGGACAGGGCATGCAGGGCAGCCAGCAACCACAAGAGTGAGAGAGCTAGCCCTGGCAGGTGCCCTGCCTAATGCTTATTGAGGCAGGAGTTGATATGTGGGTAGAGAGGCTGCAATGGCAGTCCCACCCCTTGTGCATCAGTCAACAAGAGTTTTGCTTCTATGACAGTCTGTGTTTCCTCCACAAACATTCTGAGATCATATTTTACCAAGAAATAATGATGTGAGTTTATGAAAAGAAAATAGACTTTGGAGTTAGATTTTAATTCAAGTCCATAATCTTGGGGAAAATAACCTTTCTGAATCTCAATTTCGTTATTTGAAAGTGTGACGATGCAAAAAAAAAAAAAAAAAAAAAGTGTGACGATGCTACCATACTCAACAGTCATTGTGGGGACTAACATCTCACTATATGAAAAGCTCCTAAAGGTATCTGTCTTTATTTTTTATCCCTTACAGAATTTAGTAACATTAAACAGGTTCTTCATTCATTTTTAGCTCTTTAATAATACAAAAGGTGCAAATTAGTGAAATATGTTCACTCTGAGGGTGATATATATTCACTAACGTCATAATATTTGTTTCAGACTAACTGAAGAAGATACTTTTGAGATCTTAGCTTGAAGTCTTTTTTCATATCAAAAGGATACCTGTAGAATTGCATTAAGTTATACAGTGAATATTTTAAGGTAGACATTACCACTCTAGAGAAGATCTAGAAAAGAATAGTTAAGATGCTGAGGGCTATGAAGTCTCTGCTTTACAGGAATTTAAAAAAAAAAAAAAAAAAATTTGGGTTATTTTTTCAGAGGAGAATTAGAACTGCCTTCGAATAGTTGATGAGGTATAAAACATGGAAAGACTGGAAAGGTCAGTTTTCATTCTAATCTGAAAGAAAAGAAGTGTCAACATGTTCAAACAACTGTACAATGGTGCTCATTTCACATGTTAGCAAGGTAAAGCTCCAAATACTCCAAGCTAGGCTTTAACTCCTTTCATGCCTCACTGCCTTGTAGTGGTGAAGGGACTTACACAACTAAATGAAGCTATGTGCCATGTCATGTGTGACCACCTAAGACTGACGGGTCATTGTAGAGAGTTCTAACAAAACGTGATCCACTGGAGGAAGTAATGGCAAATCACTTCAATATACTTGCCATGAGAACTCCATGAACTGCATAAAAAGGCAAATATATATATATATATATATATATATATATATATATATATATATATATATATATATATGACACTGAACGTTGAGCTCCTCAGGTCGGAAGGTATTCAATATGCTACTGGGGAAGAAGGGAGGACTACTACCAATAACTCCAGAAGAATGAAGTGGCTGGGGCAAAGAATAAATGATGCTCAGTTATGGACGTAACGTGATGAAAATGAAATCTAATGCTATAAAGATCAGTATCGTATGAGAAACTGGAACGTTAGGTCCATGAATCAAGGTAAATTGTACATGGTCAAGCAGGAGATGGTAAGAGTAAACATCTACATCTTAGGAATCAGTGGACTAAAATGGACTGGAATGGGTAAATTTAATTCAGATGACCATTATATCTACTAATGTGGGCAAGACTCATGTCTGACTCAATGGATATGAGTTTGAGCAAGCTCCAGGAGTTGGTGAAGGACAGGAAAACCTGGCATGCTTTAGTCCCTGGGGTCGCAAAGAGAAATGACTGAGTGACTGAACTAAACTGAACTGTGAGCAAGAATCACATAGAAGAAATGGAGTAGCCCTCATAATCAACAAAAGAGTCTGAAATGCAGTGCTTGGGTGCAACCTTAAAAACAACAGAATAAGTTTAAATCATTTCCGAAGTAAACCATTCAACATCACAGTAATCCAAGTTTATGCCCCAACCACCAGTGCTGAAGAAGTTGAAATCAATCAGTTGTATGTATACCTAGAAGACCTCCTATAACTAACACCAAAAAAGAAAAAAGATATTTTATTCATCATTGTGGATTGGAATGCAAAAGTAGGAAGTAAAGAGATACAAGGAGTAATTGGCAAGTTTGGCCTTGGAGTACAAAATGAAGCAGAGGAAAGACTAACAGAATTCTGCCAAGAGAATGCTCTCTTCATAGCACACACCCTCTTCCAAAAATACAAGAGACAACTTTACACATGGACATCACCAAATGGTCAATACCGAAATGAGATTGATTACATTCTTTGCAGCCAAAGATGGAGAAGCATATACAGTCATCTAAAACTAGACCTGGAACTGACTATGGCTCAGATGACTATGGCTCCTCATAACAAAATTCAGACTTAAACTTAAGAAAGTGGGGGAAATTGCTAGACCAGTTGGGTATGACTTAAATCAATCCCATATGATTATGCAGTGGAGGTAATAAATGGATTCAAAGGATTAGATCTAGTAAACAGAGTACCTGAAAAAATATGGACAGAAGTCCATAATATTGCAGAGGAGACAGAGAGCAACCCCGCCCCCCCACCAAAAAAAAAAAAAACTTGGAAAGAAGGCAAGGTGGTTGTTTGAGGAGGTTTTACAAGTAGCTGAGGAAAGAAGAGAAGTGAAAAGCAAGGGAGAAAAGGAAAGTTACCCCCAACTATATGCAGAGTTGCAGAGAATAGCAAGGAGAGACTAGAAGGTCTTCTTCAATGAACAATGCAAAGAAATAGAGGAAAACAAGAGAAAGGGTAAGACAAGAGGTCTCCTCAATAATATTGGAAATAGCAAAGGAACATTTCATCCGAAGATGGGCACAATAAAGACAGAAACGTTGAAGACCTAATAGAAGCAGAAGAAATCAAGAAGAGATGGTAAGAATACACAGAAAAACTATACAAAAATAGATATTAGTGACCTGGATAATCACAATGGTGTAGTCTCTCACTCAGAGTCAGACATTCTGGGGTGTGAAGTCAAGGGGGCTTTAGGAAGCACTGCTGCCAGTAAAGTTAGTGGAGGTGATGGAATTCCAGCTGAGCTAATTAAACTCCTAAAATGATGCTACTGAAGTGCTGCACTCAATATGTCAGCAAATTTGGAAAACACAGCAGTGGCCACAGGACTGGAAAATGTCAATCCTCATCCCAATTCCCAAAAAGGGCAATACTAAAGAATGTTCAAACAACCAGACAATTGCACTCATCTCCCATGCTAGCAGAGTTATACACAAAATCTTCCAAGTTAGGCTTTAGCATTACATGAACCAAGAACTTCCAGATGTTCAAGCTTGGTTTAGAAAAGTCAGAAGAATCACAGAGATTCCTAGAACTAGAACTAGTTTTGGTGTTAGTTCCTAGAAGTCACTGGATCATAGAGAAAGCAAGGATATTCCAGAGAAACATCAACCTCTGTTTCACTGACTACGCTAAAGCTTTGACTGTGTGGATCATAACAAACTATGAGAAACTCTTAACGAGAAGGGAATACCAGACCGTCTTAGCTGTCTCCTGAGAAACCTGGGAATACCAGACCATCTTAGTTGTCTCCTGAGAAGCCTGTATGCGGGTCAAGAAGTAACAATTAGATCACTGTATGAAGCAACTGACTGGTTGATGATTGAGAAAGGAGTACAACAAGGCTGCTTATTGTCATCCTATTTATTTAATTTATACACAGAGCACATCACACGAAATTCCAGGCTGGATGAGTTACAAGCTGGAATCAAGATTGGTGGGAGAAATATCAAAAGCCTCAGATATGCAGATGATAGCACTCTAATGGCAGAAAGTGAGGGGGAACTAAAGACCTCTTGATGAAGATGAAGGAAGATAGTGAAAAAAACAGCTTAAAAACTCACTATTTAAAAACTTAAGAGCATGGCATCTAGTCCCACCACTTCATGGCCAGTAGAAGGGGAAAATGTGAAAGTGAAACAATTTACCTAAGATTGGGACTTGAACCAATGTGCTGGGACTTGAAAGTGAAAGTCACTCAGTCATGTCCAACTCTTTGTGACCCCATGGACTATACAGCCCATGGAATTATCCAGGCCAGAGTACTGGAGTGGGTAGCCTTTTCCTTCTCCAGGGGATCTTCCCAACCTAAGGATTGAACGTGGGTCTCCTGCATTGCAGGTGGATTCTTTACCAACTGAGCTATCAGGGAAGCCCTAATTAAGTGCTGGGACTTAAACTCAGCCAAAACCCGGTTTGGGACTCCAACCCACCTGACTAAGACATGAACCTAGCCAAAATCCATAGTATCCCGTTTCAGGATCTAATGAAGCTCAGGTTCTTGATGTCTCATTGCAGAAAGAATTCAGTGAGAGACAAAGTGATAGGTAAGAAGTGGATTTAGTCATATTCAGAGAGAAGCACACTCCACAGACAAGGTGGGGCCATCAAAGAAGGTGAGTACAGCTGTAAAATGTGGTGTGGTTAGGTTTTATGGGCTCAGCAATTTTATGAAATTTATAATGAGTGGAAGGGTTAATCCAACTATTTTGAAGGGGAGGAGATTTGTAGGAATTAGGCCACCACCAACTCCTTTGTATTTTAACAGTGCTTTGGAACCATCATGAAACCTCTGGGTGTGTCATTTAGCTTTCTAATTGAGGGTCAAGGTATGATCAACGTTGACGTGTCTGCCACCTTGGACCATTTGATTCTAATCAGTTTATGTTGCATCCTTGGGTTATATCAAATTTTTTTTTTCAAAATTTGTGCCTTGTTCCTTTCCTTCATGTTACAGAGGCAGAGAAATATCAATAACCTCATATATGAAGTTGACACCACACTTAAGGCAGAAAGTGAAGAGGAATTAAAGAGCTTCTTGATGAAAGTGAAAGAAGAGAGTGAAAAAGCTGGCTTAAAATTCAACATTCAAAAACGAAGATCATGGCATCTGACCCCATCACTTCATGGCAAATAGATGAGGAAACAATGGAAACAGTGACAGATTTTCTTTTCTTGGGCTCCAAAATCAGTGCAGATGGTGGCTGCAGCTATGAAATTAAAAGATGATTGCTCCTTGGAAGAAAAGCTATGACAACCATAGACTACATTTTAAAAAAGATCTATCTAGTCAAAGCTATGGTTTTTCTAGCAGTCAGGTATGGATGTGAGAGTTGGATCATAAAGAGAGCTGAGTTCTGAAGAATGGATGCTTTTGAACTGTGGTGTTGCAGAAGACTCTTCAAAGTCCCTTGGACTACAAGGAGATCAAACCAGCAAATCCTAAAGAAATCCATCCTGAATATTCATTGAAAGGGCTGATGCTGAAACTGAAGCTCCAATGCTTTGACCACCTGATGAGAAGAACTGACTCATTGGAAAAGACCCTGATGCTGGGAAAGATTGAAGACAGGGGGAGAAGGGAATGACAGAGGATGAGATGGTTGGATTGCATCACTGACTTGATGAACATGAGTTTGAGCTTGCTCCAGGAGTTGGTGATGGACAAGGAACCCTGGTGTGCTGCAGTCCATGGGGTCACAAAGAGTTAGACATGACTAAGTTACTGGATGGAACTGAACAGAAACAGTGACAGATTTCCTCTTCATGGAATCTAAAAGTACTGCAAATGGTAACTGCAGCCATAAAATTAAAAAAAAAAAAAAAAACATTGCTTCTCGGCAGGAAAGCTATGATAAACATAGGTAGAGTGTTAAAAAGCAAAGATATCACTTTGGCAACAAACGTCCTTAAAGTTGTAGTCTCTCCACTAGTAACACATGGATGTGATAGCTGGACAATAAAGAAGACAGGGCCCAAAAAAATTGATGCTATTGAACTGTCAAGGGAGTGTGTAATTTCCTCAGTTCTGTCTCACTGCAATGAAGATTTGAAATGGCAGACCAGTGTTACAGCTTGGTTACAGCTCAGAGTTTTGTTTGGTAAACAACAGATAGTACACCCTCTAAGCATGAGTGCGGGCCGACCCCAAAGGAGAAGCCTCAACCCATCTTAGCTCCCTCTTTTCATATGTTTTGCCTCCTCACCATTGAGCCTGTCCTATGCAAATTCGGGTTAACCAGGTAGGCGGCATGTTTCTTTCACCTGACATTCTCAATCCAGTCCATGGATTTTTCCTTCCTTCCTTTTATATGGGCTTTTCCCTTTGACTTTTAGCCACCTCATTTTTCACTCCTTCTTCCTATTCTAACTACCTAACAGAACTATAGTCCTGGAAGCCTTTTGAGAGTCCCTTGGAATGCAAGGAGATCAAACCATTAAATCTTAAAGGAAATCAACCCTGAATACACTTTGGAAAGACTGTTACTGAAGCTAAAGTTCCAATACTTTGGCCACCTGATGTGAGAAGTTGACTCATTGGAAAAGACCCTGATCCTGGGAAAGACTGAAGGCAGAAGAAGAAGAGGGAAACAGAGGATAAAATGGTTGGATTACATCACTGATTCAATGGACATGAACTTGGGCAAACTCCAGGAGACAGTGAGGAACAGGGAAGCCTGGCCTGCTGCAGTCCATGGAGTTGTGAAGAGTCAGCCAAGACTAGGTGACTGAAAACCAATAAGGCTTAAACATTATGAACTGAGAAATTCCAGATGTACAAGCTGGATTTTAAAAAAGGCAGAAGAATCAGACATCAAAGTGCCAACATCTTCTGGATCATAGAAAAAAAAAAAAAAACAAGGGAATTCCAGGAAAACATCTACTTCTGCTTCATTGGCTATGCTAAAGCCTTTGACTGTGTGGATCACAACAAATTGTGGAAAATTCTTAAAGAGATGGAGATACCAGACCACCTTACCTGTTTCCTGAGAAACCCTAACGCAGGTCAAGACACTAGAACCAGACATGGAACAATGGGCTGATTCAAAATTTGGAAAAGAGTATGTCAATGCTGGATACTGTCACCCTGCTTATTTAACTTATGTGCAGAATATATCATGTGAATAGCCAGGCTCAATGACTCATAGTCTGCAAGAAAGATTGATGGGAAGAATATCAGCAAACTCAGATATGCTGATGATACTATTCTAATGGCAGAAAGCAAAAAGGAATTAAAGAGTCTCTTCATGAATATGAAAGAGGAAAGTGGAAAAGCTGACTTAAAATTCAACTTTCAAAAAACAAAGATCATGGCATATGGTTCCAACACTTCATGAGAAATAGATGGAGAAAAAGTGACAGATCTTGTTTTCTTGGTCTCCAAAATCACTGTGGATGGTGACTGCAGCCATGAAATTGAAAGACACTTGCTCCTTGACAGGAAAGGTATGACAAATCTAGACAGAATTTAAAAAGCAGAGATATCACCTCGCTAATGGAGGTCCTTATAGTCAAAGTTACAGCTTTTCCAGTAGTCTTATATGGGTCTGAGAGTTGGACAATGAAAATGTCTGAGCATCAGAGAACTGATGCTTTCGAACTGTGGTGCTGGAGAAGACTCTTGAGAGTCCTTGTACAGCAAAGATATCAAACCAACCAGCCCTAAAGGAAATAAACTCTGAATATTCATTGGAAGGGCTGATACTGAAGCTGAAGCTCCAATACTTTGACTGCCTGATGCGAAGAGCCAACTCATTGGAAAAGATCCTGATTCTGGGAAAGACTGAGGGCAGGAGAATAAGGGGGTAGCAGATGATGAGATGGTTGGATGGTATTACCGACTCAATGGACATGAGTTTGAGAAAATTCTTAGAGATAGTGAAGGACAAGGAAGCCTGGCATACTGCAGTCCATGTGGTTGCAAAGAGTCGAGTGGGACATCACTTAGTGACTGAACAACAACAACAATAAAACATGGCAGACCACAGTACATAGTGATGATGCAGTTAATTATTCATTTTCCACTGGAATAAACTGTACATTTAATGCCAGACCATTTCAGTGAAAAAAAGTACTATGGAGAGAGCATAGAAATTCAAGGATATAGATTGAGGTAGCTGCCTTTGATAGTACTGAACATCTTAAAGTAAGAGAAATAACGCATGCATCCATGCTAAGTTGCTTTAGTCATCTCCAACTCTTTGCAACCCCATGGGCTGTAGCCCTCCAGCCTCTCTGTCCATGGGGATTCTCCAGGTGAGAATACTGGACTGGGTAGCCACACCCTCCTCCATGGGATTTTCCCCACCCAGGGGCTTAATCCATGTCTTCTATGGATCCTGCATTGCAGGGAGATTCTTTACTGCTACTGGGGAATCCCCAAAAGAAATAATAAGTTCAAATAATTAAATTCTCAGTTCAAGGTGGGAACTGAAATCCTGGAATTTTCTATGACCAAAGCAAAATAATTATTTAGCTTTCAACACAGTGTCAAGTTTTCTAAAATCTAAATATAATGTGTAATTCTACATTTTACTATATTATAGTGTCAGCTGAATCCATAGCCTTCCTAGGTATTTAAGGTTAACTAATTGATCATAAAAAGAAATGTGATCTTTCAATATAATTGTTAACCTTCTGTAAAACTTCTTTGGAGAAATGTATATTCAAGTCCTTTGCCCATTTTTCAGTTAGGTTTATACTATTTTGGCTCTTTGTTTTGTTTTGCTTCTTGTCATTTTGGTTATGTATTTTGGTGTTAACCCATTAACAGATACATGATCTGCAAATATTTTCTCCCATTTTGTAAGTTACTATCTCATTCTGCTTTTTAAAAAGTTGCAATTTTTTTTAGTTTTGATGTAATCTTACTTGTCTATTTTTACTTTTGTTGTTGTGTCTTTGATGTCATAGCCAAGAAATCATTGCCAGTGATAAGGAAAATTCAAATCAAATTCATAGTGGAATACCTCACACCTGGAAAGATTACCATCATCAAAACAATTTTAAAGATAAATTTTGGGATGCATGTGGAGAAATTGGAGCCCATGTACAAGGATGGTGGAAATGTAGTATGGTGCAGCCACTGTGGATACAGTATGGAGGTTACTAAAAAAAAAATAAATATACCAAAATGTACAGCCTACATCATACTTAATTGTTAGAAACTAAAAACTTTCCCACTAGGATCAAGTATAAGGCCAGAATGTACTCTCACAAAACTCCTTATCAACATCATACTGGAAGTCCTTGCTAAGGCAATAAAACAAGAATAGGTAATAAAAATTATCTAATAAACATGTACATTATCTAGGGTGAAACAGATCATGAGCCCAGGTTGGATGCATGAGACAAGTGCTCGGGCCTGGTGCACTGGGAAGACCCAGAGGGATCTGGTGGAGAGGGAGGTGGGAGGGGGGATTGGAATGGGGAATATATGTAAATCCATGGCTGATTCATGTCAGTGTATGACAAAAACCACTACAATATGGTAAAGTAATTAGCCTCCAACTAATAAAAATAAATGGAAAAAAATTATACAGGTTGGGAAGGAAGATATAAAACTATATTTTCTCAAAGATAATATAATCATGTAGAAAGTCCAGAAGACTTGACAAACAGTTTCCTGGAACTGATATGAAATTATGGCAAAAATGCAAGATGCAACATTAGTATCAAAAGTTGATTGTTGTCCTGTATACCAATAATGAACAAATTGAATTTTAAATTTAAAGCACAATATAATTTACATTCAGTTCAGTGAGTTCAGTTAAGTCGCTCAGTCATGTCCGACCCTTTGCATCCCCATGAACCTCAGCACGCCAGTCCTCCCTGTCCTTCACCAACTCCCGGAGTCTACCCAAACCCATGTCCATCGAGTCGGTGATGCCATCCAGCCATCTCATCCTCTGTCATCCCTTTCTCCTCCTGCCCCCAATCTTTCCCAGCATTAGGGTCTTTTCCAGTGAGTCAACTCTTTGCATGAGGTGGCCAAAGTATTGGAGTTTCAGCTTCAACATCAGTCCTTCCAATGAACGCCCAGGACTGATCTCCTTGAGGATGGACTGGTTGGATCTCCTTGCAGTCCAAGGGACCCTCAAGAGTCTTCTCCAACACCACAGTTCAAAAGCATCATTTCTTCTGCACTCAGCTTTCTTCACCATCCAACTCTCACATCCATACATGACTACTGGAAAAACCATAGCCTTGACTACATGGACCTTTTTTGGCAAAGTAATGTCTCTGCTTTTAAATACTCTATCTAGGTTGGTCATAACTTTCCTTCCAAGGAGTAAGCGTCTTTTAATTTCATGGCTGCAATCACAATCTGCAGTGTTTGGAGCCCCCAAAAATAAAGTCTGACATTGTTTCCACTGTTTTGCCATCTATTTCCCATGAAGTGATGGGATCAGATGCCATGATCTTAGTTTTCTGAATGATGAGCTTTAAGCCAACTTTTTCATTCTCCTCCTATTATCATCTCATAAAAGCAATACTCAGATATGTCTATATATATCTATATACAAAATTTATGTGAGAAAAACTACAGAATCAAGTGGGTAAAATGAAAAGAGCTAAATAAATGGAAGTTATTCCATGTTCATGGGGAGGAAGAATCAATATGGTCAAGATGTTGGTTCAAATTATGTTTTGGATATCAACAAACTGATCCTAAAGTTTAGATGGAGAGACAAAAAACTCACACTAGCCAACACAATATTAAAGGATAAGAATAATATTTAAGGGTTGATGCAGAATAATATTGGAGGGCTGATGCCACCTGATTTCAAGACTTATTATAAAGATACAATACTTAAGACACAAAAGTATTGGGAAAAGAATAGACAAATTGATCAGTAGCACAGAATATGCAGTCCAGAAATAGGCACCAAAATCTATAATAAATCAATTTTTGTCTAAGAAGCAAAAAGAATACAAGGGAGCAAAGAGACTCTTTGAAATAATTGGATATCCACAAGCAAAAAAGAAGATAATCTAGACATAAATTTTACATCCTTCACAATAATTAACACAAAATTAATTATAGATCTAAGTGCTGAATGTGAAACTATAAAAATCTTAGAAAATAACATAGAAGAAAAGCTAGACAACCTTGAGTATGATAATACCTTTTAAATACAACACCAAAGACATGATTCATGAAAAAACTTGATAAATGGACTTCATTAAAAATTAAAAACTTCTATCTATGAAAGACAGTGTCAAGAGATTAAAAGTCACAGACTAGGAGAAAATATTTTTTAAAAGATACATTAGATAAAGTACAATTATCCAAATCATAGAAAGAACTCCTAAATTCAACAATAAGAGAATAAACAAAAATAATTTAAAAAATTGGCCAAAGATATTAACAGATACCTCACCAAGGAAGATACACAGATGTCAATGTGTGATAAAAATCATAAAAATATTGTAATTATCCTCCAATTAAAATTAACTAACTAATTAAAAGAAGGCAATAGGAAAGCATGATTCAAGGAAAAATAGAAGGATACTGAAAGGTCAAATAAAAAGTTATTCAAAAAATAAAGAAAGAAATAACTATATGAAAAGATGTTTCATATCTTTTCATCAGGAAAGTGGAAATTAAAACATCAATGTGATATCATTACATATCTATTAGAATAGCCAAAATGCAAAACTCTGACAATACCAAAACCTGATGAAGACATGGAACAATAGCTTTCATACATTGCTGGTTGGGAAGGCAAAGTGGTCCTGATATTTTGAAGGGCAGTTTTGTGGTTTCTTATAAAACTAGGCGCATTCTTACCATACAGTCCAGCAGTCACACCCCTCAGTATTTGCCTGAAGAATTTTAAAACCTATATACACACAAAAACCTGCACATGGATGCTTATAGCAACTTTATTCTTAACTGTCCAAGATTGGAAACAACCAAGATGTAGTTTAGCAGGTGAATGGATAAATAAACTATGGTGCATTCAGACAATGGAATATTATTCAGTGCTAAAAATGAGCTATCAAACTGTGAAAATACATAAAGGAACCTTAAATTTATGCTGCTGCTGCTGCAGCTAAGTCACATCAGTCATGTCCGACTCTGTGCGACCCCATAGACGGCAGCCCACCAGGCTCCCATCCCTGGGATTCTCCAGGGAAGAACACTGGAGTGGGTTGCCATTTCCTTCTCCAGTGCATGAAAGTGAAAAGTGAAAGTGAACTCGCTCAGTTGTGTCCACTCTTCACGACCCCATGGACTGTAGCCTACCACGCTACTCCGTTCACGGAATTTCCCAGGCAAGAGTACTGGAGTGGGTTGCATTGCCTTCTCTGCTTAAATGTATATGTCTAAGTAAATTAAGCCAATCTGAGATGGCTACATACTGTATGAGTCCATCTACATGACATTCTGAAAAGGGAAAACTGTGGAGACAATAAAAAGATCAGTGGTTTCTGGTGGGGTGGGTGAGGGAGAGATGAAGAGGCAGAGCACAAAGGGTTTTAGTGCAGTGATAACATTCTATGATATTACAATGATGTGCACATGTCTTTATATTACATTTTCCCAAATCCATAGAATGTACTACACCAAAAAGGAAATTGTAAGAGAAGACTCTGAGTGTCCCTTGGACTGCAAGATCAAATCAGTCAATCCTAAAGGAAATCAACATTTCATTGGAAGGACTGATGCTGAAAATGAAGCTACAATACTTTGGTCACCTGATTCGAAGAGTCGACTCATTGAAAAAGATCCTGATGCTGGGAAAGATTGAAGGCAAGAGGATAAGTGGGTGGCAGAGGATAAGACGGTTAAATAGCATCACCGACTCAATGACCATGAATTTGAGAAAACTCTGGGAGATAATGAAGAATACAGTAGACTGCCTGCGTATTCAGTTGCTTCAGTTGTTTTTGACTCTGCAACTCTATGGACTGTAAGGCCTACCAGTTTCCTCTGTCCACGGGATTTTTTAGGCAAGAATACTGGTGTGGGTTGCCATGCCCTCCTCCATGGGATCTTACAACCCAGGGATGGAACCCATATCTCCTGCATCTAATGCACTGAAGATGAATTCTTTACCCACTAAGCCACTAGGGAAGTCCCCAGAGGAGACGGGCATGCTTCCGTCCCCATAGGGTCATAAAGACTTGGACATGATTTAATGAATGAACAACAAGTCCATTTAAAGTTATTACAAAATAGTGATCATATTTCCCTGTGCTGTACAATATACACTTGTTGCTTATTTATTTTATACCTAGTAGTTTGTACCTCTTAATCCCTTATCTCTCTCTAGCCCCTTCCTCCTTCCCTCTTCATAACAGTTTTTCTCATATAAGTGATCATGTAGAATACTTGTGTTTCTCTGTATGGCTTACTTTCCCAAGTATAATACCCTCTATATTTGAGAGAAGTGGAATTAAAAAAATGCAAATATCTTTATTTTCTAGCTTAATGAATATTTTGTGATTTTCATATCTGCTTCTGCATGCTATTTGTTTTAAAATGCTGTTTGGGTTGAAATATGTGAAGAAAATGTGGCCTCACACAGACAAATAGTTAGAAAGGTAAGTGCCATACAGACTGTCAGAAAAGTCTCAAGGACACCAGGTGTCTGGGACCTCTCTTTAAGAAAGTTTATTTTATATAACTCTCTTTCATGCTACCCTAGACTATGCCAAGAAATCATCATCCTAATCTTCTGTATTTCAAAAATCTTTCCTGTCAGTTCTGTCCTCTGCATCCTTATGACCACTACTTTCATTGAGACCCTAATCATCTCTCATCTAGAGTCTCAAAATGCCTTTCAATCTAGTTTCTGTATTTAACCTGATTATTGCAATTATTGTCCTTAGAATGATTTTTCTAACATGCAAATCTGACCTTACCACTCCCCAGTTCAATTGTTCTTTATCAATTATCTTTATCAATTCTTTATCAAATTCTTGATCAATTATCAGATCAAGTCTAATTTTCTTTAGGTAGGCTATAAGACACCAGCATTCCGGCCTCTTCCTGTCTCACCAATAATTTGTACTGTAGTCATATTGAACAAAACGGTATTTTCATTTTCTACATACTTTGTATTGATTTTGTACCTGTGTTATGTTCCTTCAGTTCATAAGGCCCTTTCTATCCCTTATCCACCTGTGATATCCTACTCTTCTGTCAAGCCTCAAAGGAGGTATAATTACCTAACAACTCCTTCCCTTCCCTTCTCCATGAAAGAATTGGGTGGTTTTTTATGTCTCCAGCTGAATAGGACTAGAGGAGCCATGTATTAACACTTCACAAAATTATCATCAAATAAGACATGTGCAATGAATGTTTAATTTTCTTTTTTTTCGTTTATTTTTATTAGTTGGAGGCCAATTACTTTAAATGGACAACTTGGAAGAAATGGACAAATTCTTAGGAAAGTATAAATTTCCAAAAGCAAACCAGGAAGAAATAGATCTTAACAGACCCATCACAAGCACGGAAATTGAAACTGTAATCAGAAATCTTCCAGCAAACAAAAGCCCAGGACCAAATGGCTTCACAGCTAAATTCTACCAAACATTTAGAGAAGAGCTAACACCTATCTTACTCAAACTCTTCCAGAAATTTGCAGAAGAAGGTAAACTTCCAAACTTATTCTATGAGGCCACCATCATCCTAATTCCAAAACCAGACAAAGATGCGACCAAAAAAGAAAACTACAGGCCAATATCACTGGTGAACATAGATGTAAAAATCCTTAACAAAATTCTAGCAAACAGAATCCAGCAACATATTCAAAAGATCATACATCATGACCAAGTGGGCTTTATCCCAGGAATGCAAGGATTCTTTAATATCTGCAAATCAATCAATGTAATACACCACATTAACAAATAGAAAGATAAAAACCATATGATTATCTCAATAGATGCAGAAAAAGCCTTTGACAACATTCAACATCCATTTATTATAAAAACCCTCCAGAAAGCAGGAATAGAAGGAACATACCTCAACATAACAAAAGCTGTATATGACAAACTCACAGCAAATAATATCCTCAATGGTGAAAAATTGAAAGCATTTCCCCTAAAATCAGGAACAATACAAGGGTGCCCACTCTCACCACTAGTATTCAACATACTTTTGGAAGTGTTGGCCACAAGAATCAGAGCAGAAAAAAGAAATAAAAGGAATCCATATAGGAAAAGAAGAAGTAAAACTCTCACCGTTTGCAGATGACATGATCCTCTACATAATTTTCTTACTATAGTGTTGAAATCCCTGTTTCTTTTGGGGCTCTTACTATAAACACAAAAGTGCTTCATTCACGTAGCTATCTAAAGGTAAATTTTAAGGAGAGGGGGGAATAGTTAGTGTAATGTAATATTTCATAAATGCTGTTTTGATACAGTTTGGAAGTCATGCCTAAAATGTCTCAGTTCCCTTTTGCAGGCAGTTCGCTAACCTCCCACACCGAGTCCTCACGCCCAGGAACCTGTAAAATCATTCAGTTTACCCAATCCACAGGGAACTTGGGAAACCAAACTAGCCCCATTCCCTGGCCCTACATATGTTGCCCCTTGTTCCTTGTCCCCTGTCCCTGGGTGCAGCTCCTTGTATGGCAGCTTTGTCTAGTTTGCAACTGCAAGTAATAAAGAGTTTTGCCTTTCATCTATCCAAGATTAGTTTGTTCTATCCCACCATCAAAAGAATCTTTAAATTTTATAAAACAACAATGTAATCTGTAGTCTAAAGTCTTAGAATAATCTTGTAGAGGAACTTCTAAACATAACTGAATTACTCATTCACAGATTTAGTAAATAAATGTTACTTCCTATAGTAAGTGATGGTAAACAGAACTAAGAATATTTTAAGTGGAAAGCAATATTTTTTAAGAGCTCACTCAAATTTTCAAAATGATTTAAATATTTATTGCATTCATTATTTGATGAATCCAAGGGTACACTTGGATTCATCAAATGAATGAATGTATTGTGTGAGAGTTGGACTATAAAGAAAGCTGAGCACCGAAGAATTGATGCTTTTGAACTGCGGTGTTGGAGAAGACTCTTGAGAGTCCCTTGGACTGAAAGGAGATCCAACCAGTCCATCCTAAAGGAAATCAGTCCTGAGTGTTCATTGGAAGGACTGACATTGAAGCTGAAACTCCAATACTTAGGCTATCTGATGGGAAGAACTGATTCACTGGAAAAGACCCTGATGCTGGGAAAGATTAAAGGCAGGAGGAGAAGGTGATGACAGAGGATGAAAGGGTTGGATGGCATCACCGACTCAAAGGACAAGAGTTTGAGTAAGCTCCGGGAGTTGGTGATGGACAGGGAGGCCTGGCATGCTGCAGTCCATGGGGTTGCAAAGAGTCGGACACTACTGAGTGACTGAACTGAACCGAAGGGTACACTTAATTCCTACCTTTTATATAATCTGTAATGAGAACTAATAGCTCAAAATCTATTATTTGTACAGCTATGAAGTATTTAAGCTATGTCAATAACTTTAAATGGGTCTGAATATTGCCAGTAAAGTGAATCAAAACATCCTTATGCAAAAAATAAATTCACTTGGGAAGAGGTATACTGGTAACTAAGTCAAAGTACATTAAATCTTGGCAACCAGGGAACTTTGATGGTCCAGTGATTAAGAATTCACCTTAGAATGCAGGGGACATGGGTTTGATCCCTAGTTGGAGATCTAGGATCCCACAGGCTGTGGAACAACTAAGCCTGTGCTCCCAATGAAGATCAATCATTTTTTCTTTCTTTTTTTTTAATATTTCCACTCTTTTGTGTTATTTTTTCTTTTTTTTCTTCCTTTTTCTTCTCAAAAATTTTACACTTACAAAAATGTTCTAAGAATAATATTACAATGAACACCCTGTCATACTGATTCACCACCTGTAAATATTTTGCCTCTTTCTCCACCATCTGTATCTGTATTTCTCTCTTTTTCTTTTGTCTGAACCTTTTAAGAATTGTAGGTCTCACAACACTTCACTCTTAAATACTTCATTCCTGTTTCCTAAGAACAAAGATATTTTCCATGGTGACTCAATGTAACTCTCGCATCCAGTAGATTTCACATTAATGCAGATTATTCTCTCAACTCACTCTAGTGAAGGACCCTGACTTTAAATATTCAGCCTGTTTCAGGCCAATACTTTTGTAAAACACAACAAAAGGAATTATTAGAAAAGTATATTAAAAATATATAAAATTCAAGCTCATACTTTTAACAATAAGATTTAACATACAGATATAAAGTTACATTTCAACATATGCAATCAAAATGAACATAAATAAGAAAAGGAAAAGAATTATACAACTATCCTTTTTTTTCGTTGGCTGTACCCCCCAAAAAACTTGTGGGATCTCAGTTCTAGGACAAGAGATTGATTCCAGCTTGTGCTTCATTCAGCCTGGCATTTTGCATGATGTACTCTATATTTAAGTTAAATAAGCAGGATGACAATATACAGACTTGACGTACTCCTTTTCCAATTTGGAACCAATCTGTTCTTCCACGTATATTTATATCTGTTGCTTCTTGACTGTGATATAGATTTCTCAGGAGGCAGGTAAGGTGGCCTGGTAATCCTGTCTCTTTAAGAATTTTCCACAGTTTATTATGATCCACAAAGTCAAAAGCTTCGGCAGTGTCAATAAAGCAGAACCAGATGTTTTTCTGGAACTCTCTTGATTTTTCGATGATCGAACAGATGCTGACAATTTGATCTCTGGTTCCTCTGCCCTTTCTAAATCCAGCTTGAGCATTTGGAAGCTGTTGGTTCATGTACTATTGAAGCCTGGATTGGAGAATTCTGAGCATTACTTTGCTAGCCTGAGAAATTAGTGCAATTGTGGGGTATTTGCACATTCTTTGGCATTGCCTTTTTTTGGGGATTGCAATGAAAACTGACCTTTTCCAGTCCTGTGGCTACTGCTGAGGTTTCCAAATTTGGTGGCATATTGAGTGCAGCACTTTCACAGCATCATCTTTCAGGATTTGAAATAACTCACCTGGAATTCATTCACTTCCCCTAGCTATGCTTGTAGTTATGCTTCCTAAGGCCCATTTGACTTTGCATTCCAGGATGTCTGGCTCTAGGTGAGTGATCACACCATCGTTGTTATCTGGGTCATGAAGATCTTTTTTTGTATAGTTCTTCTGTGTATTCTTGCCACCTCTTCTTAATGTCTTCTGCTTCTCTTAGGTCCATACGATTTCTGTCCTTTATTGTGCCCATCTTTGCACATGAAATGTTCTCTTGGTATCTCTAATTTTCCTGAAGAGATTTCTACTTTTCCCCACTCTATTGTTTTCCTCTACTTCTTTGTATTGATCACTGCAGAAGGCTTTCTTACCTCTCCTCACTATTCTTTGGAACTCTGCATTCAAACGTGTGTATCTTTCCTTTTCTCCTTTGCCTTTAGCTTATCTTCTTTTCTCAGTTGTTTGTAAGGCACCCTTAGACAACAGTTTTGCCTTTTTGCATTGCCTTGATTACTATAGCTTTATAGTGGAACTTGAAGCTAGGTGGTAACAACATTGTTCTTCTTCAATATGGAATGTCTATTCTTGATTTTTTCCTGTCCATATAAATTTTAGCATAAGTTTCCAATATCCATAAAAGAATTTGCCATGGTTTTGATTGAGCTTGCATTGAATCTATAGATGAAGTGTGTATTTTGACAATCTTGAGTCTCCCTGTCCATGAACATGGAAAATCTCTAATTTGCTTTTTCATCTTTGATTTTCTTCATCAGAATATTACAGATTTCCTCATAGATCATGTGTATATTATGTTAGGTTTTTACATAAGTATTTTAATTTGGGGGGAGGTAGAAGAAAATGATACTGTGTTTTCAATCTCAAATTCCACTTGTTCATTGTTGGGATTTTGGAAATAAATTGTATATATTAATGTTGTATCACATCACCTTGCTATAATTGAGTATTAGCTCCAGGAATACTTTGCTATTTATTTAAGATTTTTCCGTTTAGATGATACTGTCACAGAATAACAAAAACAGTTTTAAATCTTCCATTTCATTATGTATACTATTTATTTCCTTTCCTTACATTATTGCACTAGAAAGAACTTCTAATATAATGTTGATAAGTGATGAGAGGGAATATTCTTGCCTTGTACCTGGTCTTAATAGGAAAGATTCAACTTTTTCACTATTCATGTATGTGGTTAGCTTCAGGTTTTTTTGTTTGTTTGTTTTGTTTTTGTTTTTGTTTTTGTTTTGACAAGCTTCAAAAAGTTGAAAAAATTTCCCCTATATCCTGGCTTACTGAGAGAATTTAATTTTATCATAAATGGGTGTTGAAATTTGTCAAACGTTTTTTCTATATCTATTGATATAATAGAGTTTCCTTCGTGGCTCAGCTGGTACAGAATCCACCTGCAATGCAGGAGACTTGGGTTTGATCCCTAGATTGGGAAGATCCCCTAGAGAAAGGAATGGCTACCCACTCCTGTATTCTGGCAAAGAGTCAGACACGACTGAGCAACATTCACATTGATATAATTACATGATTTTTCTTTTGTTTAGCCTGTTAGTGTGATAGATAAAATTAGTTTCTTTTGGAATGTTATACCAGCCGTGCATACCAAGGACAAACCCTGCTTTACAATAGTATTTAATTAATTTTATGTATTTTTTGGATTTAAATATCAAATACTTTGTTGAGGATTTTTGCATCTAAGTTTATGAGAGATATCAGTCTCAGGTTTTTTTTTTCTTGTAAAGTTTCTGCCTTTTGTTTTAACTGACTTCTTTTTAACAGAAGTGTAATTGCTTTACAGTATTGTGTTCATTTCTACCAAAATATCAACATGAATCAGGCATAGGTTTACCCATGTCCCCTCCCACTTGAACACCCCTCACTCCTCCCTCTCCATATATATATATATATATATATATATATATATATATATATATATATATATATATGTATGTATTGAAAGGGAGGTGAAACTATTAGCCATTTAGTTGTGTCTGACTCTGCGACCCCAAGGACTGTAGCCTGCCAGGCCCCTCTGTTCGTGGAATTCTCCAGGCAAGAATACTGGAGAGGGTTGTCATTCCCTTCTCCAAGGGATCTTTCTGACCCAGGGATCAATCCTGGGTCTGCTGCACTTAAGGCAGATTATTTATCCTCTGAGCCACCAGGGAAGCCTATATGCATTAAGTTCAGTTCAGTTCAGTTCAGTCGCTCAGTCGTGTCCAACTCATTGAGACCTCATGAATCACAGGACGCCAAGCTTCCCTGCCCATCACCAACTACCGGGGTTTATTCAAACTCATGCCCATCGAGTCGGTGATGCCATCCA
This sequence comes from Dama dama, assembly GCF_033118175.1. Lineage (NCBI taxonomy): Eukaryota > Metazoa > Chordata > Mammalia > Artiodactyla > Cervidae > Dama > Dama dama. The sequence goes on from NC_083714.1 coordinate 76,239,813, forward strand.
GCCATCTCATCCTCTGCCATCCCCTTCTCCTCCTGCCCCCAATCCCTCCCAGCATCAGGGTCTTTTCCAATGAGTCAACCCTTCGCATGAGGTGGCCAAAGGACTGGAGTTTCAGCTTCAGCATCAGTCCTTCCAATGAACACTCAGGACTGATCTCCTTTAGGATGGACTGGTTGGATCTCCTTGCAGTCCAAGGGACTCTCAAGAGTCTTCTGCAACATCACAGTTCAAAAGCATCAATTTTTTGGCACTCAGCTTTCTTCACAGTCCAACTCTCACATCCATACATGACCACTGGAAAAACCATAGCCTTGACCAGATGGAACTTTGTTGGCAAAATAATGTCTCTGCTTTTTAATATGCTGTCTATATTGGTCATAACTTTCCTTCCAAGGAGTAAGCGTCTTTTAATTTCATGGCTGCAATCCCCATCTGCAGTGATTTTGGAGCCCCCCAAAATAAAGTCTGACACTGTTTCCACTGTCTCCCCATCTATTTCCCATGAGGTGATGGGACCAGATGCCATGATCTTAGTTTTATGAATGTTAAACTTTGAGCCAAATTTTCACTCTCCTCTTTCACTTTCATCAAGAGGCTTTTCAGTTCCTCTTCACTCTCTGTCATAAGGGTGGTGTCATCTGCATATCTGAGGTTATTGATATTTCTCCCGGCAATCTTGATTCCAGCTTGTGGTTCTTCCAGCCCAGCATTTCTCTTGATGTACACTGCATATAAGTTAAATAAGCAGAGTGACAATATACAGCCTTGATGTACTCCTTTTCCTATTTGGAACCAGTATGTTGTTCCATGTCCAGTTCTAACTGTTGCTTCCTGACCTGCATGCAGGTTTCTCAAGAGGCAGGTCAGGTTGTCTCATATGCCCATCTCTTTCAGAATTTTCCACAGTTTATTGTGATCCACACAGTCAAAGACTTTGGCATAGTCAACAAAGCAGAAATAGATATTTTTCTGTAACTCTCTTGCTTTTTTGATGATCCAGTGGATGTTGGAAATTTGATCTCTGGTTCCTCTGTCTTTTCTAAAACCAGCTTGAACATCTGAAATTTCTCAGTTCACGTTTTGCTGAAGCTTGGCTCAGAGAATTTTGAGCATTACTGTACTAGCGTGTGAGATGAGTGCAATTGTGCGGTAGTTTGAGCATTCTTTGGCATTGCCTTTCTTAGGGACTGGAATGAAAACTTACCTTTTCCAGTCCTGTGGCCACTGCTGAGTTTTCCAAATTTGTTGGCATATTGAGTGCAGCACTTTCACAGCATCGTCTTTCAGGATTTGAAATAGCTCAACTGGAATTCCATCACATCCACTAGCTTTGTTCATAGTGATGCTTTCTAAGGCCCACTTGACTTTGCATTCCAGGATGTCTGGCTCTCGGTGAGTGATCACACCATTGTGATTCTCTGGGTCATGAAGATCTTTTTTGTACAGTTCTTCTGTGTATTCTTGCCACCTCTTCCTAATACCTTCTGCTTCTGTTAGGTCCATACCATTTCTGTCCTTTATTGAGCCCATTTTTTCATGAAATGTTCCCTTGGTATCTCTAATTTTCTTGAAGAGATCTCTAGTCTTTCCCATTCTGTTGTTTTCCTCTATTTCTTTGCATTGATCGCTGAGGAAGGCTTTCTTATCTCTCCTGGCTATTCTTTGTAACTCTGCATTCAAATGGGAATATCTTTCCTTTTCTCCTTTGCTTTTTGCTTCTCTTCTTTTTGCATTAGTATATGATGATTCTTTTTTTCTCTTTCTGACTAATTTCACTTTGTATAATAGGCTGTAAGTTCATCCACCTAATTAGGACTGAGTCAAATATCTTCTTTTATGACTGAGTAATATTCCATTGTATACATGTATCACAGCTTCTTTATCCATCCATCTGTAAATTGACATCTAGGTTACTTCCATGTTCTAGATATTGTGAATAGAGTTGCAATAAACATTGGAATATTGCAATAAACATTGAAAAATCATGTGTCTTTTTCAATTTTGGCTCCCTCAGAGTTTATGCTGAGTAGTGAGAGGATAACATGCAGGAAACCTATAGATCCCCAAAAGGAGGAAACAGGCTGCAAGTGTCAGACTTTTTTTTTTTTTTAATCTCTCTCTTAAGTGGCAGGAGGAAACAAACTACAAGTGTCAGACTTTTTTCCCTTTCTGTATACAAAATTAAAAGGAGGCTTATTTTAAAATTCTTTGTTGCCATAATGACATCCGGTTCCACCTGAACTTAACTTTTCTCAAACCTTGAGCTAACCAATGCATTTTTCTTATGGAAATATTTTTCTTAAGCTATGTCCATGAGCTATGTATTTACTTTAGACTCTGTCTTTGTTCAAGTCAGTTCCACCTAATACTCAGAACTGATAATGGTTCAACAAAGCTGTATGTTTTACTCGTGGAAATGTTCTCTTAAGCTATGTTAATGAAACTATGTATTTGCTCAGAAACCTGCCTTTCTTCAAGATTCACTGCAGTTGTTTTTAGCCCAGGATGACTCACCTTGGGCCAATGCTATCTGAAAATGCATGTTGTGGGTGAGGGGCCTGGTGCAATTCTCTCAGGTTAGAGGCATTCCTTTCTCTAATTAGCAGCTTGCTAATAGGTGTATAACTTCTTGCTATAAACTAGCAAGGGGGCACTCTTTCTGCCCTCTTCTGATGTATATGACAGAAGATTTCTCTATCTCTTTTATACTTTAATAAAACTTTATTACACAAAAACTCTGAGTGATCAAGCCTTGTCACTGGCTCTTGATCAAATTCCTCTCCTCTGGAGGCCAAGAATCCTGGCATTATTCACAGCTCATAGCAGCAACCTTTCAGTAGTGGGATTGCTGGGTCATGTGTTGGATTTATTTCTAGTTTTTAAGGAATCTCTATACTGCTCTCCATCAATTGCCACCAACAGTTAAATAGGGTTCGCTTTTCTTCACACCCTCTCCAGCATTTGTTGCTTGTAGATGTTTTGATGATGGCCATTCTTACCAATGTGAGGTGATGCCTCATTGTACATTTGCTTTTCATTTCTCTAATAATGAACAGTGTTGAGAATCTTTTTATGTTTTTACTAGCCATCTGCATGCCTTCGTTGGAGAAATATCTGTTTAGATTTTTTGCCAATTTTTGATTGGGTTGTTTGTTGTACTGGTATTGATTTGTATGAGCTGCTTGTATATTTTTGAAATTAATCCTTTGTCAGTTGTTTCATTTACTATCATGTTTTCCAATTCTAAGGTTGTATTTTCACCTTATTTATAGTTTCCTTTGTTGTGCAAAAGATTTCAAGTTTAATTAGATTCCACTTTTATATTTTTGTTTTTACTTCCATTACTCTAGGAGGAAGATCATAGAGGATCTTGCTTTGATTTATGTTATAGAGTGTTCTGCTATGTTTTCCTGAAGGAATTTTACAGCTTCTATCTTACATTTAGGTCTTTAATCTATTGTGAGTTTGTCTTTGTATGGTGTTTGGAAGTGTTTAATTTCATTCTTTTACATATAGCTGTCCAATTTTCCCAGCACCACTTATTGAAGAGGCTCTTTGCCCCATTGTATACTACTGCTTCCTTTGTCAAAAATAGGGTATCCACAGGTGTGTGGGTTGATCCCTGGGATTTCTATCTTGTTCCCATGGTCTCTATTTTTTTTTTGTGTGTGTGGCATTACCATAACTTCTTGATGGCTATAGCTTTGTAGTATAGTCTGAAATCAGGAAGGTTGATTCCTCCAGCTCATTCTTCTTTCTCAAGACTGCTTTGGCTATTTGGGGTCTTAGGGTTACCAAGTGAATTGTGATTTTTTGTTCTATTTCTGTGAAAAATGCCATTTGTAACTTGATAGGGATTGCACTGAATCTGTAGTTTTTATTTAGTGGTATAGTCATTTTCATAATATTGAGTCTTTCAACCCAGGAATATGGAATATTTCTCCATCTGTTTATATTGTCTTTGATTTCATTTAGCAGTGTCATATAGTTTTCTATATACAGCTATTTTGTCTCCTTAGGTAGGTATATTCCTAGGTATTTTGTTCTTTTTATTGCAATGGTAAATGGGATTCATTCCTTAATTTCTCTTTCTGATATTTAATTGTTAGTATATAGGAATACAAGTGATTTCTGTGTATTGACTTTGTATCCTGTCACTTTTCTAAATTTGTAGATTACCTCTATTAATCTTTTGATGTTATCTTTAGGCTTTTCTATGTACAATATCATGTCATTGGCAAAGAGTGAGAGTTTGACTTATTCTTTTCTTATTTGGATTCTTTTTATTTATTTTTCTTCTCTGATTGCCATAGCTAACATGTCCAAAACTGTGTTGACTAATAGCAGTGAGAGTGGGCACCCTTGTCTTGTTCCTGATCTTGGAATACTTTCTGTTCTTCACCACAGAAAATAATCTTTTCAGTGTGTTTATTATATATGGCCTCTATTATATTGAGGTTTGTTCCCTCTATGCTGAGTTTTTGAAGACTTTTTTTTCATAAATGTTTAATTTTGTTGAAAGCTTTTTCTGCATTTATTGAGATTATCATATGTATTTTTTCTTTCAATTTGTAAATATGGTGTATCACACTGATTGATTTGCTTCTACTGATGAATCCTTGCATCCCTGTGATAAACCTGACTTGATCATGATATATGATCTTTTTAATGTGCTGTTGAATTCTATTTACTAGAATTTTTTTAAGCATTTTTGCATGTATGTTCAATACTGATCAGTTCAGTTCAGTTGCTCAGTCATGTCCGACTCTTTGCCACCCCGTGTACCGCGGCATGCCAGGCCTCCCTATTGGCCTTTAATTTTCTTTGCTTGTGTTGTCTTTGTCTGGTTTTGACATCAGGGTGATTGTGGCCTCATAGAATGAGTTTGGAAGTGTTCCTGCCTCTGCAACTATTTAGAAGAGTTCTAGAAGGATAAGGGTTAGTTCTTCTCTAATGTTTGATAGAATTCACCTGTGAAGCCCTGGCCCTGGGCTTTAATTTTTGGGGAGAATTTTGGTCACTCTTTTGATTTCAGTGCTTGTAATTGTCTTGTTAATAATTTCTATTTCTTCCTGGTTCAGTCTTGGAAGATTGAAATTTTCTAAGAACCTGTTCATTTTTTCCAGATTGTCCTTGTTATTGACATATAGTTGCTTGTAATAGTCTCATGATCCTTTATATTTCTGCTTTGTCTGTTGTAACCTAATCTTTTTCATTTCTAATTTTGTTGATTTGATTCTTCTCCCTTTTTTTCTTGATGAGTCTGGCTAATGGTTTGTCAATTTTTGTTTATATTTTCAAAGAACCAGCTTCTAGTTTTATTCATCCTTGCTATTGTTTCCTTCATTTATTTTTCAACTATTTCTACTCTGATCTTCATGAGTTCTTTCCTTGTATTTTTTTTTTTTAATCATTATCCTGTTGTTTTAGGTGTAAAGTTAGGTTGACTATTCAATGCTTTTTCTTGTTTCTTGAATTAGGATTGTATTGCTATAAACTTCCCTCTTAGACTTCTTTTGCTGCCTCCCATAGGTTTTCAGTTGTGATGTTTTCATCGTCATCTGTTTCTAGGAACTTTTTATATCCTTTTTGATTTCTTCAATAGCCTGTTGATTATTTAGAAATTTATTGTTTAATATCCATGTGTTTGTGTTTTTTACAGTTTTTTCCCTGTAATTGATATCTAGTTTCATAGTGTTGTGTCAGAAAAGATGATTGATAAAATTTCAATTTTTTGAAAATCCTGAGAATTGATGTGTGATCCAAAATGATGTCTATCCTGGGGAATGTTCCATATGCACTTGAGAAGAAAGTGTATTCTTCTGCATTTGGATGGGAAGTTCTGAAGATACCAATTATTTCCATTTGGTCTAATGTTTCATTGAAGGATTGTGTTTCCTTATTAATTTTCAGTTTTGATGATTTGTCCATTGCTGTAAATGGGGTGTTATTGTGCCCTACTATTACTGTGTTGCTGTCAATTTCCCCTTGATATCTGTTAGTATTTTCCTTGTCTATTGAGGTACTCCTATGCTGGGTGCATAGATATTTACAATTGTTACGTCTTCTTCTTAGATTGACCCCTTGATCATTATGTAATAGTCTTCTTTTTCTCTTGCAATATTTTTGTTTTAAAGTTTACTTTTTCTGAAATGAGAATTTCCTCTCCAGCTTTCTTTTGTTTTACATTTGCATGGAATATCTTTTTTCCATCCTTTTACTTTCAGTCTGTAGGTGTCTCTAGGTCTGAAAAGGGTCTCTTGGAGACAGCATATGTTGGATCTTTTTTTTTTTTTTTTCCATTCATTAAGCCAGTCTGTGTCTTTGTGTTGGAGGGTTTAATCCATTTATATGTAAAATAATTATTGATATATATGTTCCTATTGGCATTTTCTTTATTGCTTTGGGTTTGTTTTTGTAGGTCTTTCCTTTCTCTTGTGTTTATTGTCTATATAAGTCCCTTTAATATTCATTATAAAGCTGTTTTTTTGGTACTAAATTCTCTTACCTTTTGCTTTTTTGTAAAGTTTTTGGTTTTTTTTTTCCATCAATTTTGAATGAAATCCTTGCTGGGTAGAGTAGTCTTGGTTGTAGACTTTTTTTTTTTTTCCTCAGTACTTTAAATATATTCTTCCATTCTCTTCTGGCCTACAGGGTTTCTGCTAAAGAACAGCTGTTAATCCTATGGGTTTTCCCTTCTATATTACTAGATACTTTCCCCTTGCTTCTTTTAATATTATTTATTTGTGTTTATTCTCTGCTAGCTTGATTATTATGTGTCTCGATGTGTTTCTCCTTTGCTTTATCCTTCATGGGACTCTGGTATTCTTGGACTTGATTGACTATTTCCTTTCCTATCTTGGGGAAGTTTTCAACTATAATCTCTTCACAAATTTTCTCACTACATTTTTTTTTTCTCTTCTTCCTCTGGCACCTCAATAACTCGAATGTTGTTGTGTTTAATGTTGTTCCAGAGATCTCTGAGGTTATCCTCAATTATTTTCATTCTTTTCCTTTATTCTATTCTTCAGCAATTATTCCCACCATTATATCTTCCAGCTCACTTATTCATTCTTCTGCTTCTGTTAATCTACTATTGGTTCCTTATACAGTATCTTTAATTTCAGTAATTGTGTTATTCATCTCTGTTTCTTTATTTCTTATATGTTCTTAGTAATTGTTTTAATCCTGTTGATTGCTACTTGTATTTTCTCCATTCTATTTTTGAAATTTTGAAACATTTTACTATCATTATTCTGAATTCTTTTTCAGAGAGTTTGCCTATTTCCTCTTATTTTTTTTGTTTTTTTTTGGTCTTATGTATTTCTAGTTTGTTCCTTCATTTGTGAAATACTTCTCTGTCTTGTCATTTTTTTGAATTTATTGTATTTGAGGTCTCCTTTTTTCAGGCTTTAAGACCAAATTCCTTCTTCCTTTTGCTTTCTTTCTTTGGTGGACAAAATTGGTCCAGTGATCTGTGTAGGCTTCTGTTGCATGTGACCTCTGCTTGTGCTCTGGGGGGATGAGGTAAATTGTGGTTTTTGTTGTGTTTGTTCCTCTGTTTGGCAGGACTGTGTGAGGTGGTAATCCTATTTGCTGATGACTGAGTCTGGGTTTCTGTCTTGTTTGTTGCTTGGGGCATTCATCCTTCCCTGGGTGCTGCTGCCAGTTGAGTGATGATGTGTCTTATATACAGGAGGAGGCCTTCATGGGAGTTCTCACTAATTAACACTCCCTAGGGTTAGGAAATATCTGACAGTCTAGAGTCTTGTTGTCAGCACTCCCACTCCAAAGGCTCAGGGCCCAGCCTCTGGCCAGGGAACTAATTTTCCACAGTTGGTTTGTTATGGCATTATATGATACTAAAACAAACACATTAAAACAAGAAATAAAATGCGAGCTCCAGACAAATGAAAATTGCAAAATCAGGAAAATGCTAAAAAAAAAAGGGGGGGGGATATACACAGACAAACAAAACCAAAACAGTCCAAAAAAAAAAAAAAAAAAAAAGTAGAGAAGATTGACCTGGTGAGCAAAGGAAAGCAAAAATGTCATCAACCAGTTAAAAACAAAGCTAACTATAGAATAAACTGGAAAGAATACCAAGGCAATGTGCCAAATGGGGAATGAAAGCAAAACAGACTAATAACATGGTGAGAAAAAGAGAGAAAAGAAAGAATAGAAAAGCAAAGTTAAATAGATGTAGATAAAGGGGATATATATATGAATAACTACAGCAGGAAAAGATTAAGAAAAGCAAGCAAAAGAATATATGTAGGAGAATAATATTAAAAAAAAATCTGAAAGGTAAAAAACCCTCAAAACCACAAAAGGGGAATGTAGAGACAGACGTATTTAAATGAAACAAAAAATGTGATTAACAAAGAAAAGGAAAAATGTTCAAAATCATAAATAGATTTAATAGTAGTAATAAAATAAACAACCACAGCAACAGGAGGGAAAAAAGGAAAAAAGAAAAAAAAAATCCAGAAGCAACTGCTAAACAAGTTAAAATATAAGAATAATAATAGTTTTTTTGTGGATATAAGCTGTCATCATCTTTTCTCTCGCTCTGAGTCATGGTCCACTTCGCCTCCCTAGGATGCTCTCCAATACTGATCTGGTCTCTGGACCTGTTGTGGGGGCAGTTCAGACTTTTATCTCATCTAAACCTGTATGCAGGACAGGAAGCAACAGTTAGAACTGGATATGGAACAACAGACTGGTTCCAAATAAGAAAAGGAGTATGTCAAGGCTGTATATTGTCACTCTGCTTATTTAACATATGCAGAGTACATCATGAGAACCGCTGGGCTGGAAGAACCACAAGCTGGAATCAAGATTGCCGGGAGAAATATCAATAACCTCAGATATGCAGATGACACCACCCTTATGATAGAGAGTGAAGAGGAACTAAAAAGCCTCTTGATGAAAGTGAAAGAGGAGAGTGAAAATGTTGGCTTAAAGCTTAACATTCAGAAAACTAAGGTCATGGCATCTGGTCCCATCACCTCATGGGAAATAGATGGGGAGACAGTGGAAACACTGTCAGACTTTATTTTGGGGGGCTCCAAAATCACTGCAGATGGGGATTGCAGCCATGAAATTAAAAGACGCTTACTCCTTGGAAGGAAAGTTATGACCAACCTAGACAGCATATTAAAAAGCAGACATTACTTTGCCAACAAAGGTCCATCTGGTCAAGGCTACGGTTTTTCCAGTGGTCATGTATAGATGTTAGAGTTGGACTGTGAGGAAAGCTGAGCACTGAAAAATTGATGCTTTTGAACTGTGATGTTTAAGAAGACTCTTTAGAGTCCTTTGGACTGCAAGGAGATCCAACCAGTCCATCCTAAAGGAGATCAGTCCTGGGTGTTCATTGGAAGGACTGATGCTGAAGCTGAAACTCCAGTCCTTTGGCCACCTCATGCGAAGAGTTGACTCGTTGGAAAAGACCGTGATGCTGGGAGGGATTGGGGGCAGGAGGAGGAGGGGACAACAGAGGGTGAGATGGCTGGATGGTATCACCGACTCAATGGGCATGAGTTTGAGTAAAGTCCGGAAGTTGGTAATGGACAGGGAGGCCTGACGTGCTGCGATTCATGGGGGTCGCAGAATCAGACACGACTGAGCGACTGAACTTAACTGAACTGATTCTTGTGTGTTCTTTCCTGTCTGTTCTCCTGATGTCCACATTTGTCAGTGCTAGTGTGTTTTCTTTTGTGGGACCTCTCATTGTCTTTTCATATATTCCATAGACAAAATTCTGCCTAGTTGATCACATGGATTTAATGTGAAACTTGTACTACTTTTGGGAAGTAGTACAAAGTAGTGGGAAGGTATTGGTTTTTCTTCCTTAGCCACACTGCCCATGGGTTTCAATTATGGTTTTATCTCTACCTCTGTGTATGAGTCATCTACAGGCGTTTCCTCCTGAAGCTGTCCTGGAGGACTTGAGCCTGCCCCAGTGAAGACTTGGTGTAGAGGTGATGCAGCCACTTGGTTCTCAGGGCACCTGGCAGTACCAAGTGCTTCGGACCCAGTGGCTAGAGCATCAAGAAATATGGTGCTCCTAGAGCTTTTCCTAGCCTCTGGTAGGTCTGTCCCATTGGGGATTTCACGAAGGGGTTGCACAGGAGCGTGGATCATGAGGACCCTGGCAATGTGGGATACCCAGGGGTGCTGGCAGCAATTGTTACAGGAAGTATGGCCCTATTAGGGATTTTTCTAGCTTCTGACAGGCTTCCCTGGTACCTCAGATGGTAAAAGCATCTGCCTGCAATGCAGGAGGCCTGGGTCAGGAAGATACCTTGGGAAAGGAAATGGCAACCCACTCCAGTACTCTTGCCTGGAAAATTCCATGGACGGAGGAGCCTGGTAGGTTACAGTCCATGGTGTTGCAAAGAGTTGGACACAACTGAGCGACTTCACTTTCTTTCTTTCTAGCTTCTGACAGCTCTGGCCTAGTGAGGATTGAGCATGGAGGTGGCACAGCTGCTTGCATCATGGGAACTCTGGGGGCAACAAGCGTTTGGGGACACCAACTGCCTCCGCGATAAGAGCTCTGATCCTATTAGAGTCTTTTCCTAGCCTCTGTCAACTGGCAATCAAAGGGTCTCTTTGGCTGGTCCTTCTCTGTCGCTTGGCCCATTAAGGCATTTACAGAATCCCCCAGTTGGGGTCCTTTTCTGTTTCTTGGTGCCTCAGACACTTGACAGGCCACCCTGGCAGGGGTCCTTCTCTGTTGCTTTGTGTGTCAAGTGCTTAAAGAGCCACCCTCTCTGGGGTCTTTCAGCTGTCTGGTGCTGACATGTGAGGAGAGAGATTACAGAGATGGCTCAGTCCCCTGTGTGTTACTCAGCACTGTCGCCCTGCCTCCAAGTTTGCCTGGCTTTCCTTCACAAGCATTGCCCACTGTGATCTCCTCCTTCAGGTTCCCTTGGGATGTCTCCCCACAGTCAACAGCAGACCTTGCCCTGGGATTACTCTACAATCTCTATGCTCTAGCTCCCAGTCACTGTATTCTCTAGGGGACTTGAGTCTCTGTTCAGGTCCATAAGGCATGGATTCTCTGTGTGATTCTCATTCCATTCAGACTGTCACAGATCAGCTGCTTTACTCTCCAACAACCTCAAATGCTTCACCTCTGTCCCAAACATTTGCCCTAATGTGGGGATCTGATTCGTGCTTCAGTTCCCCCACTTCTTAGGTGCAGATCCAGTCCTACTCACTCTCCTCTTTTCTGCTCTCCTTCCTTTGTCTTACTAAGTTTTGCATTGTTCTGTATATTCTTTTCTCATTGTCAGGTACTCCTGCCTGCTCTCAGCTGTTGTTCTGCAAGATCGTCTGTATCTGGAAGCATATTCTTGATGCATCTGTGGAGAGAGAGGTACTGCATGTCCACCTACTACTCTGCCATCTTGGGTCTCCTGCCTTCTTTTGATATTTGTGTTATAGTGCCCTCATAAAGGGCTTCCCAGGTGGCTCAGTGTTAAACAATCTGCCTGCCAAGCAGGAAACATAGGTTCAGTTCCAGGAGAAGAAAATGGCAACCCACTCCACAGCCTGGTGGGCTATAGTCTATTGGGTTGCAAAAGAGTCAGACATGACTTAGCAACTAAAAACAAACAAGCCTTCAGAGAATGACTTAGGAAGTATTTCCTCGGCTTCCAATGTCTGAAAGAGATTGTTAAGAACAAGTAAAATTTCTTAAATGTTTGGTAGAATTCAGTTATGAACCCATCTGATCCTGGTGTTTTCTGTTTTGAAAAGTTATTTATTATTGATTCAATTTCACTAATGACATAGGCCTGTCCATTCAAAGACTCCAACTATGATATTGGATTCACCTGTTTCTTGTTCAGTTCAGTTCAGTCACACAGTCCTGTCTGAATCTCTGTGACCCCATGGACTGCAGCATACCAGGCTTCCCTGTCCATCACCAATTTCCATAGCTTGCTCAAACTCATGTCCATCAAGTCGGTGATGCCATCCAACCATCTCATCCTATGCCATCCCCTTCTCCTGCCTTCAAGCTTCCCCAGCATCAAGACATTTTCCAATGAATCAGTTCTTCACATTAGGTGGCCAAAGTATTGGAGTTTCAGGTTCAGCATCAAACCTTCCAATGAATATTCAGGACTGATTTCCTTTATGATCGACTGATTTGATCTCTTTGGAGTCCAAGGGGCCTTCAAGAGTCTTCTCCAACACCACAGTTCAAAAGCATCAATTCTTCAGTGCTCAGCTTTCTTTATATTCTGACTCTCACATCCATACATGATTACTGTAAAAACCATAGCCTTGACTACATTGGACCTTTGTTGGCAAAGTAATGTCTCTGCTTTTTAATATGCTGTCTAGATTGGTTATAGCTTTTCTTCCAAGAACGAAGCATCTTTTAAACTCATTGCTGCAGTCACCATCTGCAGTGATTTTGGAGCCCACCAAAATAAAGCCTGTCACTGTTTCCATTGTTTCCCCATCTATTTGCCATGAAGTGATGGGGCCAGATGCCATGATCTTAGTTTTCTGAATGTTGAGTTTTAAGCCAACCTTTTCACTCTCTTCTTTCACTTTCATAAAGAGACTCTTTAGTTTTTCTTCACTTTCTGCCATAAGGGTGGTTTCATCTGCCAATCTGAGGTTATTGCTATTTTCCCCAGCATTTTGATTCTAGCTTGTGTTTCATCCAGCTTGGAATTTCATATGATGTACTCTGCATTTCAGTTTTTGCTTCTTGTAGTTTGATACTCTGTTGTTAGGTTTAGACATATTAGGAATTGTTATGTCTTTTGAGAGAATTGACTATTTTATAACTTTGTACTTGAACTGCAGGGAAATCAAACCAAAATTCCTAAAGGAAATTAAATCTGAATATCCATTGGAAGGTCTGATGCTGAAGCTCCAATACTTTGGCCACCTAATGTAAAGAGCTGGCCCATTGGAAAAACCCTGACGCTGGGAAAGATTGAAGGCAGGAGGAGAAGGGGACGATGGAGGATGAGATAGTTGGATGGCATCACCGACTAATGGACATGAGTTTGAGCAAACTCAGGGAGATAGCGAAGGACAGGGAAGCCTGCTGTGCTGTAGTCCATGGGGATGCAAAGAGTTGGACATGAGTGAGTGACTGAACAACAACAAAAGGAGAAGGGGGCATCAGAAGATAAGATGGTTAGATAGCATCACTGACTCAATGGACATGATTTTGAACAAATTCCCAGAGATAGTGTAGGACAAAGGAACATGATGTGGTGCAGCCTATGAGGTCAGAAAAAGATTCGGACATGACTTAGTGACTGAACAACAACAACAATTCCTTCCTTTAAATTTGATAACTTTCTTTACATTGATATCTACTTGTATGAAAGTAACTGTTGCTGATTCCTTTTGATAAGTGTTAGCATAATATATTCTCCCCATCTATTTACATTTACTTTATATGTGTCTTCATATTTAAAGTGACTTTCTTGTTGACAACATATACTTGGGTTGCATATTTTATCCATTCTGACAGTCTCTGTTATTTTATTGCTGTATTTAGACCATTGAGTTTTAAATGATACCATATTCATTGTGGTTTTATTTTTTGAACTTGTCCAATATTTTTATTTTTGAATTTCCTTCTTTTCCTATCTTTTGTGATTTTAATTTACTGTTTAATATGATTCCAATTTATCTCCTTTTGTAGCATATCAGTCATGTTTTTTAAAAGCTGTTTTTAGTGGTTGCCCTTGAGCTTGCAATATACATTTACAACTAAGTAATGTCCACTTTCAAATAACACTGTACAATTTCACAAATAATATGAGTACTTTATAATAATAATATAATTATAATTCATTTCCTTATGTAATTGTTATTTATTTCACTTATATATAAACATAAGTAAATATATGTATATATATGATAAAGAATAATAATCAAATATGTTGTTGTTATTATTACTTTTACCCAACTATTATCTGATTGGTCACTTAAAAATAAGAGAAATTAAAATTATGTCTTACCTTCTTCAATGCCTTTTCTTTCTTTATGTTGACCTTAGTTTCTGACCTATATTATTTTCCTTTTTCTAAAGAATTTCTTTTAATATTTCTTACAAGACAGGTCTACTGACAACAAATTCCCTAAATGTTTCTGTGTCTGAGAAAGTCTTTATTTCTCTTTCCACTTTTGAAGGATACTTTTTGCAGAATACAGAATTTAGCTTAGTGTGTTTTTTCTCTCAACACTTTAAATATCTTACTTCATGCTCTTCTTACTTAGAAGAGATATCAACCTGAGGTTTTCTTCTCTTGTAAAATTTTTTCCTTCTTTTGATATTAGAGGAATAGTATCTGCATAGAGGGTTTCCCAGGTGGCTCAGTGGTAAAGAATCCACCTGACAAGCAGGAGACATGGGTCCAACCCGTAGAGAAGAAAATGGCAAGTTTTCTGAGGAGAAGTTAAAAGTGGTCATTATTTTTATTCATCTATACATGTTTTTCACTCTGTCTTCTTTCAGAATATTTTCTTTATCTTTGATTCTCTGTAATTTGAAAATTACATGCCTATATGTAAACCTTTCTTAAAATTTATTCTGCTTGATGCTCTCTGAGTTTCCTGGATGTGTGTTTTGCTGTCTGATACTAATTTGAGGAAATTCCAGGTTATTATTATTCAAATATTTTTCTGTTCTTTTCTTTTTTCTCTTTCTGGAATTTCAGTTATGGCTATGTTACACCGTTTGTAGTTTTCCCATGGTCCTTACATATTCTGATTTTTCATTTTTTTTTTCAATTTTTGTTCTCTTTGCTTTTTGAGAATTCTATTGCTATATACTGTAGCTCAGAGATTTTTTCCTCAGTCATAGTCAGTCTCCTAGTAAGTCCACAAAATGTATTCATTATTTATTTTACAGTATATTTTATTGCTAGCATTTCTCTTTGATTCATTCTTAGAATTTCCATCAGTCTGCTTACATTTCCCTTCTGTTATTACATGTTGCTCACTTTAATCTTTGGCGCCCTTAGCATATTAATTATAGTTGTTTTAAACTCCCAAAGTTATACTTCCAGCATCCTTGCCAAGTCTCAGTTTCTTGTTTGCTTTACCTCTTCAGAACATTTTTTGGCTTTTGACACGCTTTATAATTTTTTCTTGAGAGCCAGACATGATGTACACACATACCCCAGAGCTATTGTGTGTCTGGTTCCAAACCAATGCTCTGAAGCAAATACTGAAATAAAGCAAGCCAAAGAATATTTTGGTTGCCCAGTGCATATGAAAGTTAAGTTCACACTATGTATAGTCTATTAAGTGTGAAATAGCTTTATGTCTAAAAGTACATACCTTAATTAAAAATGATTTATTGCTAAAAATGCTAACAATCAGTTGAGCCTTCGGTAAGTCATGTTTTTGCAATAATAAGAGTGAAGATCATTAATCACATGAGTATAACAAATATAATAATAATGAAAAGCTTGAAACATAGTGAGAATTATCAAACTATGACACAGAGGCACAAAGTGAGCAAATATTTTTGAAAAATGGCACTGATATGATAGCTTTGCTTAAGGCAGGATTGCCACAAACCATCAATATGTTAAAAAAAAGTAATAGCTGCAAATTGTAATAAAGTAAAGAACAATAAGTTGAAGTATGCATGTACTGGGTAAAAGGAACTCTGAACTTGGAACTTTACTAGTTTTTATGTCTTTTTTTTTTTCCCTTAAGGTGGGACAAAATGACTGCACTTGGCTGGATTTGGGTTATTTCCCTTCCCCAGGTCAGTAGGGTGCTGATAATACCCCAGAGTTTAGGCTGTGGTTGGCTAGTTTCCTCTGGGGGCCAGGCTTGTGAAGAAGAAGTGAGTGCTGTAATATATTTCAAAATGGTGTGTTTTCCTCTCCCTCTGCCAGAAGCCTAAGGATTCTTTTTCCCTTTTTTTCTGATGCTTACTATGGGAATCTGGCTGGGCTCTTATAAATATAGGTTACAATATTGTGGGCCACCCTCATAACTGAGCCCCTCCTAGAGTTTTTAACTCTTGAATAATCTGCACTGAGCATCCATTAAATTCTTAAATTATAGATCAAGTTTGCTTTCCTTGGAACTGGTTTTCATGGTTATTTATGCTCATTTGTCTCTGCTTCCATATGCTATATCTCCATGTCTTCCCCTATCAGTCTCTCCAACCTTGGGAGCAGTGATTTGTTCTTTGTCTCCACTGTTTTGTGGTTGCAAGAAGAGTTAGTGGATGCAAGATTTCCCCATCTGGTCAGCTTTTTACTTGCTCTTGGGACAACGTGGTGGTGTCCAAACTTCTTATATGTAGAACTGGGAAATTGGAAGTCCAATATTGAGTGATGTGCTAATTTCTCTCTGAGTCTATGACTTGTGTTTCCATTCTTTTAAAAATATCTTTCAAAAAACAGAAATTCTTCATTTCAAAGTAGTCCAGCTTTTATAGTTTTATAATTTTAGATCTTACATTTAATTTTACAATCCATTTTGACTTATATTTGCATATACTATAAAATAGGGTTAAATTTTATGTTTTGTGTATGTGGATATTCAGCTGATTCAGCACCATTTGTTGAAAACAC
Source organism: Dama dama (assembly GCF_033118175.1). Classification (NCBI taxonomy): domain Eukaryota; kingdom Metazoa; phylum Chordata; class Mammalia; order Artiodactyla; family Cervidae; genus Dama; species Dama dama. Next base: position 76,256,405 of record NC_083714.1, read on the forward strand.
TGAACCTTACTGACTGATCTTGGCACTTTGTCAAAAATCAATTTATCATAAATTCTTAGGTCTATTCCTGGACTCTTTGTTATGTTCTATTGATATATTTACCTATCTTTATACCAATACTTTGGCTTCCCTGGTGGCCCAGTGGTAAATAATCTGCCTGAAATGCAGGAGCCTCAGGAGGCATAGCATCAGTCCCTGGGCCCAGAAGATTCCCTACAAGAGGGCTTGGCAACCCACTCCAGTATTCTTGCCTGGAGAATCCTATGGACAGAGGAGCCTGGTGGGCTACAGTCCATAAGTTCACAAGTGTCAGACATGAATGAAGTGACTGGGCACACGTACATACTATACTTTACTGTCTAAATTATTGTAAGATGTATTAATAATAAGCATTGAAGTCTGATAATGTTAGTTTTACTAATTTGTTATTATTTTAAATGTTGTTTTGACTATTCTAAGTTCTTTGAATTTTTGTATGCACTTTAGATCAAGCTTGTCAGTTGCTACAAAAAGACTCACTAAGATTTTGATAGAAATTGTGCTGAACCTATGGTTCAATTTAAGGAGACTTAACATCTTAGGAAAATTGAGTCCTCAGTTCCGTGAGTGCTTTCTATTCTCGTTTTATTTCTTTAATTTTTATTGATATTTTGTACATTTCAATGTTCAACTTTTACACATATTCTGTAATACTTATTTCTAAGTATTTTGTATTTTATTCCACTTTAAGTGATATTTTAGATTTATTTTCAAACGGTTCATTGATAGTATGTGTGTGTGTGTTTGGTTGCTTCAGTCATGTACAACTCTCTATGAACCATAGCCTGCCAGGCTCCTCTGTCCATTGTACTCTCTAGGCAAGAATACTGCAGTGGATTGATATTCCCTCTTCACAGGGACACAGGGATTAAACCCATGTCTCCTGCATTGTAGTCAGATTCTTTACTGCTGAGCAACCAGGGAAGCCCTCGCTGATAATATACAGCATTCATTTATTTTTTTGTATATAAAATTTGAATCCTGCAACTGTTCTACTTTCACTAATAAGATGTAGCTGGGGGTGGGGGTTGTTCTTTTTTGTTTTTTAGATTTTATACAATCTGTTAATAGAGATAGGGTTACTTAGTTTTCTTCCAATCTGGAAACCTTCTCCCCCATGCCCATTCCTCTTGCATTATTTCACTGACTGGAGCTTCCAGTACAATGTTAAATAGAAGTGGTCAGAGTAGACCTCTACTTTGTTTCTGGTTTTAGTTGAAAGCATTCACCCTTTCCTCAATAATTATGTGTTATATGTGGTTTGGTTGAAAATTTTAATGAGGAATCGATGTTAGATCTTCCTGCAACTATGTTGATGACCACATGTTGTTTTCTGCTTTCTTCTTTTAATACGTGGAATTTCATTACTGACTTTTTTTTTTTTTTTTTTGGATTTTCTGGTGGAGAGGTTGAAGCTTGAGCTTCTGAATACTACTATCTCAATATTTAATTGTCACTTAATACTAATTGGAACTTTTAATAAAATGCCTATCTGCTCCTATTTTCTCATTTGATAGTTTAGACTATATTTGAGCTGAGAGGATCATTTTGCTTGGACTATCACAGTAGCTACAGAATAGGAAGATTTAAGAAAGTGAATCCATTTTTTAAAAGGACTTTTTAAAAAAAGCTAAGAGGACAAGGGAGATTCTGAAAGGGGAGAGAGTTATGGTGAACACTCCAGGCAGGAGCAATGGCTTTGAACCTGATTGCTTCTCCCATCAAATGTTTCATGTCAGACACCTTTGTTCAATCTGTGTTCTTGACCCACGCATCACAACATAACTCTTTCCATTCAGAATTAAGGGATTTAAACTCTCCTTAGAGGCTGAAGTGTATCACTAAGAGCAAGTCGGTACAATATTGAATGCCATGTGTGTTGAAAGAAAGCTAAGTGTGAAAAACTAGGAGAACAATGAAGAGGCGGTGATTAAGTCTAATTCAATACAGGCATACCTCAGTGATATTGCAAGTCCAGCTCCAGACCACAGCAATAAAATGAATATCAAAATAAAGTGAGTCACAAAATTATTTTTTGGTTTTCCAGTGCATATAAAAGTTATGTTTAGACTATACTGTAGTCTGTTAAGCAGATGATAGCATTGTGTCTAAAAAAATGTACATACCTTAATTTAGAACACTTTATGAAGCTGGAGCCCCTTATACAGAGTGAAGTAAGCCAGACAGATAAAGAACATTACAGCATACTAACACATATATATGGAATTTAGAAAGATGGTAACGATAACCCCATATGCAAAACAGAAAAAGAGGCACAGAAATACAGAACAGACTTTTGAACTCTGTGGGAGAATGTGAGGGTGGGATATTTCAAAAGAACAGCATGTATACTATCTATGGTGAAACAGATCACCAGCCCAGGTGGGATGCATGAGACAAGTGCTCCAGCCTGGTGCACTGGGAGGACTCGGGGGAATCGGGTGGAGAGGGAGGTGGGAGCGGGGATCGGGATGGGGAATACGTGTAAATCCATGGCTGATTCATATCAATGTATGACAAAACCCACTGAAATGTTGTGAAGTGATTGGCCTCCAACTAATAAAAAAAAAAAAAAAAAGTAATACAGGATTGAGAAAAAAAAAAAAAAAAAGAACACTTTATTGCTAAAAAATCTTAACCATCATCTAAGCCTTCAGTAACTTACAACCTTTTTACTCATGGACAATTTTAAAAAAAAATAGCTAAAATTAACAAAATATGACACAGAGACATGAAGTGAGCAAAAGCTATTGGAAAAAAATAGCACCAATAGACTTATTCAATTCAGGATTGTCACAATTATTTATTTTGTAAAAGATGTCTGCAAAGTGCAACAAAATAAGGTATGCCTATAACTTTTAAAAGTTTTTATATAGAAGATAACAGAGTGATTGAAAGAATGAGTGTGTGAGTGTTGCATTGCTCTAGTTCATATTGATTGCACACATTTTCTCATTCTGAATGTTTGAAAATATATATAAACTAGAAGGTGCATATTTCTATATAAGACATTTCCTGGTTCTCTTTCTGGAATTTCTCTTGGTTTCTTATTGTCCTTCCTATTTGGTGCCTGCACATAAATGCTTAGCTCTTCCTGAGATATGGTGTTTGATACCTGTCCTTTCAAGTCTGTGTTGGACAGGCACATGTCTGCAATCTTCCAAAGGATTTTGAAGCCCCTCCCACATCCCCTAAATACAGGATTAGGTATTTTGAAATAGAATAACAAGACAGACCTTTATCTCCTCTGCCTACATTTCCCCCAAATTAGCTTTAAACACGGTGATAATGTTTAGAAGGGAGGAGCCACCCAACAAGAAGCACAAAGTGATTATTTTCTTCAACATTGGGAAGTAAAGAGTTTGCTTTGAATGCTGTGTGTTGAGGGCAGGTTATCATCAAGGAGTTAAACTATTTTCCAAGTTGTTTTTAATGAAATTCTTGCCCCAGAGTTTAACAAATCTCCCTCTCTAAATGATGTTTTTTCATTGACCACTTGTGATCAACACTTTTACTTAAAAATGTATAAAATCTGGTTCTATTATTGTCACTAAGGTTTTGGTTTGTAATTACAAGCCAGGAAATCTAGAACCACTAGATCTTATAAAGAAAAAAAAGACAGACATTTTAGTGCAAACTATGCATTAATGTATTCATCAAGAACTGCGCTGTGCTGTTTGCAGCAAGAAATACCATGGATTTTTTTTCTCTTTAAAGTTTTTATTGTTCTATTCCACTTGTTTTATAGTGAAATTAGTGATTACATTTATTCTAGAAAGTTGTAAGCAATTATCTGAAGATATAGATTCATACAAACAAACTGTTGAGTGCAAGGCAATATGATGAGGAGGACTTGAGAAGGACATATATCAAGGGTTAGAAAATTTTTCCATTAAGGGCTAGACAGAAAATATTTTAAACTTTGCAATCCATTTGAGCTCTGTTACAACTACTCTTATGATGTGAAATCAACCATGTGCAACACATAAATAATAAGCATGACTATTTTATGAGAACAGTTTAGTTTATTTATGAATAAGAAATTTAAGTTTTATATAAATCTCACATGTTACAAACATTTTTTAAAGTATCCAATATAAGCAAATGTAAAAAAAAAAAATCTTAGTTCACAGAAAAAGGCAGTGGAACACATTTGGTCCATGGGTCATAGTTTGCTAAATTCTGATTCTCAGGACCCTCTTGCCACTGCTTGAAAAGTACCTGACAGAATGGAAAGGAGTATGTATCTTTGCCTCAAGATGTAACCATATATATCAGTCTTACAGAGGCATCAGAGTTGGTAAAATGTTGAAAATTATTTATTTATTCAAACGAGATTTTCTGCATGACACTTCCCAATAGTAACTGTTCCAATAAACACCTTCATATGAGGGAATTCTACCCAATGTCTTAATACAATGCATCGTGCTAGAGGTAAGAATGTATCACTCTTTCACATTCAGCAAGAGAATCTTCAGTTCCTCTCTGACTTCTGCCATAAGGGTAGTGTCATTTGTGTATATGTGGTTTTTAATATTTCTCCCAGCAATCTTGATTCCAGCTTGTGCTTCATCCAGCCTGGCATTTCGCATGATGTACTCTGCATATCAGTTAAATAAGCAGGGTGGCAATATATATCCTTGACGTACTCTTTCCCAATTTGGAACCAGTCCATTGTACCATGTCCATTTCTAACTGTTGCTTATTGACCTGCATACAGACTTCTTAGGAGGCAGAGAAGGTGGTCTGGTATTCCCATCTCTTTAAGATGTTTCCACAGTTCTTTGTGATCTACACAGTAAACGGCTTTGGCATAGTCAATAAAGCAGAAATAGATGTTTTTCTGGAGCTCTCGCGCTTTTTCTATGATCAAATGGATGTTTGCAATTTTATCTCTGGTTCCTCTGCCTTTTCTAAAACCAGCTTGAACATCTGGAAGTTCACAGTTCACATGCTTTTGAAGCCTGGTTTGGAGAATTTTGAGCATTACTTTGTTAGGATGTGAGATGAGTGCAATTGTGCAGTAGTTTGAACATTCTTTGTCATTGCCTTTCTTTGGGATTGGAATGAAAACTGACATTTTTCCAGTCCTGTGGCCACTGCTGAGTTTCCCAAATTTGCTGGCATATTGAATGCAGCAATTTTAACAGCATCATCTTTTAAGATTTGCAATAGCTCAACTGGAATTTCATCATATTCCTTAGCTTTGTTCTTAGTGATGCTTCCTAAGCCCCATTTGACTCAAATTCTAGGATGTCTGGCTCCAGGTGAGTGATCACAACATGATGGTTATCTGGGTCATAAAAATATATTTTTTTATAGTTCTTCTTTGTATTCTTGCCAACCTCATTTTAATATATTCTACTTATGTTAGGACCATACTGTTTCTGTCCTTTATTGTGCCCATCTTTGCATGAAATCTTCCCTTGGTATCTTTAATTTTCTTGAAGAGATCTCTAGTCTTTCCCATTCTATTATTTTCCTCTAATTCTTTACATTCATCACTGAGGAAGACTTTATCTCTCCATGCTATTCTTTGGAACTCTGCATTCAAATGGGTATATCTTTCCTTTCTCCTTTGCCTTTGGATTCTTTTCTTAGCTACTAGTAAGCCCTCCTCAGACAACTACTTTGCCTTTTTGCATTTATTTTTCTTGGAGTTTATGTTTGTAGTATTTCTTCCTTAAATGTTTGGTGAAATTTATGAGAAGAGTCATCTGCAGCTGAGGTTTTCTTTGTGGGAAGTTTTATGACTGAAAACACAGTTGTTCAATAAATATAAATGTATTCAGTTAATCTATTTCTTCTTGAGATGGCTTTGTAGTCTGTGTCTTTCAATTAATTTTTATTTTAATTTACATTATCATATTAATGCTGTAATATTCTTTAATGCAGAGATTGTCAGATTGGATCAAAAAACAAAATGTAATAAGAAAATAATTATTACATTTTGTTTTCTAAATTTTTACAATGCTGTGGTATCTGCCTTACATTTTTTTTAATGCAGCCACTTATGTTTTCATTTTGATAGTGTTAATATTTTATATATTTATGCTTCTTTTGACATGATCTGTATTTAAAGTTAATTATTTTAGACAGTACTCATGAAAGTGTTAGTCTCTTAGTCGTATCTGACTCTTTGCAACCCCATGGGCTGTAGCCTGCCCAGCTCCTCTCTCCACAGGATTCTCCAGGCAAGAATGCTGGAGTGGGTTGTCATTCCCTTCTCCAGCATACCTTTCAAATGCAAGGATGAAACCCAGGTGTCCTGCACTGCAGACAGTTTCTTTACTGAATGAGACACCAGGTAAGCCAATCTTATTTTTGATCCAATCTGACAATCTCTGCATTTTAATTAAGTGTTTAGACTACTTACTTTGAATGCAATTATTATCATTGGTTTTAATTCTATCTTGTTACATTTGTTTCATCTGTTTTTACTTGTCTGCTTTTGGATTAAGTTTGTTTTATGCTTTTATCTTTTTTGTAATATTATTAATTACTTTTCATTTTGTCACTTTAATGCTTTAGTGTTTCAGTTCAATTCAGTTCAGTCACTCAGTCGTGTCAGACTCTTTGCGACCCCATGGACTGAAGCACACCAGGCTTCCTTGTCTATCACCAGCTTCTGGAGCCTACTCAAACTCAAGTCCATTGCGCCAGTGATGTCATCCAACCATCTCATCCTCTGCTGTCCCCTTCTCCTCCTGCCTTCAGCCTTTCCAAGCGTCAGGGTCTTTTCCATTGAGTCAGTTCTTTGCATTGGGTGACCAAAGTATTGGAGTTTCAGCTTCAGCATCAGTCCTTAGAGTCAAACTTTAAATTCATCACATGGCCAGGGAGGACATGCAGTTGCAAAGAGTCAGACACGACTGAGTGACTGAGCTAAAATTAAATTTATCACAATTTATTTAAGTCATATTATCAGGTATTCTGGCCTTCACTATCTCCTAGAGTTAGCTCAAATCCATGTCCATTGAGTTGGTGATGCTATCTAACCATCTCATGCTCTGCCACCGTCTTCTCCTTTTGCCTTCAAGCTTTCCCAGAATCAGGGTCTTTCCCAATGAGTCGCCTCTTTCCATCAGGCGGCCAGAGTACTGGAGCTTCAACTTCAGCCTCAGTCCTTTCAATGAATATTCAGGGTTTATTTCCTTTAGGATTGACTGGTTGGATGTCTTTCTTGTGCAAGGGACTCTCAAGCATCATCTCCAGCACCCCAATTCAAAAGGATCGACTCTTCCAGGTACTCAGCCTTATTTATGGTCCAAATCTCACATCTATACATGATTACTGGAAAAACCATAGATTTGACTATATGGACCTTTGTTGGCAAAGTAATGCCTCTTGTTTTTGATGTACTGCCTAGGTTTCTTATAGCTTTATTTCCAAGGAGCAAGTATCTTTTTTTAATTTTTTAAAAAGTATTTTTAATTGAAGGATGATTGCTTTACAGTATTGGTTTCATTTCTGCCATGCATCAAAATGAATTAGCCATAGGGAACAAATGCCTTTTAATTCCATGGAAGCAGTCACCATTTGCAGTAATCTCAGAGCCCATGAAAATAAAATCTGTCATTGCTTCCACATTTCCCCTTCTATTTGCTATGAGGTGATGGGACCAGATAGCATTGTATTAGTTTTTTGAATGTTGAGTTTCAAGCCAATGGTTTCACTCTCCTATTTCACCCTAATCAGGAGGCTCTTTAGTTCCTCTTCACTTTCTCCCATTAGAGTGGTATCATCTACATATCTGAAGTTGTTAATATTCTTCCTGCAATAGTTATTTCAGCATGTGATTCACCCAGCCTGGCATTATACAGCATGTACTCTACATAAAAGTTAAATAAATAGGTTTACAACATACAGCCTTGTTATTCTCCTTCCCAATCTTGAACCATTCAGTTGTTCCACGTAAGGTTCTAACTATTGCTTCTTGAGATGCATACAGGTTTCTCAGGAGGCAGGTAAGGTGGTCTGGTATTTCCATTATTTGAAAAATTTGTAACAATCTGTTATGATTCACACAGTCAAAGGCTTTAACATAGTCAATGAAGCAGAAGTAGATTTTTTTTTCTATATTTCCCTTGCTTTCTCTATGATGCAATGTATGCTGTCAATTTGACTTCTGGTATACTATAAGTAAAGTCTGATGCTGTAAAGAACAATATTGCATAGGAACCTGGAATGTTAGGTCCATGAAACAAGGTAAATTGGAAGTGGTCAAACAGTAGATGGCAAGAGTGAGCATCGATATTGTACGAATCAGTGAATGAAAATGTACTGGAATGGGCATATTTAATTCAAATGACCATTATATCTACTTCTGTGGGCAAGAATCCCTTAGAAGAAATGAATAGAGCAGGCCTGATAGTCAACAAAAGGTTCCAAAATGAAGTACTTGGGTTCAATCTCAAAAACAACAGAATGATTTCTGTTCATTTCTGAGGCGAACCATTCAGTATCACAGTAATCCAAGTCTACGCCCAAACCAGTAATGCTGAAGAAGCTGAATGATTCTGTGAAGACCCACAAGACCTTCTAGAACTAACACCCAAAAAAGATGTCCTTTTAATTATAGGGGACTGGAATGCAAAAGTAAGAAATCAAGAGATACCTGGAGTAACAGGCAAATTAGGCCTTGGAGAACAAAATGAAGCAAGGCAAAGGCTAACAGAGTTTTGCCAAGAGAATGCAGAGAAAATTTAGAAAACTCAGCAGTGGTCACAATACTGAAAAAGGTCAGTTTTCATTCCAATCCCAAAGAAAGGCAATGCCAAAGAATGTTCAAACTAAGGCACAATTGCACTCATCTCACATGCTAGCAAAGTAATGCTCAAAATTCTCCAAGCCAGGCTTCAACAGTACATGAATCATGAACTTGCAGATGTTCAAGCTGGATTTGGAAAAGGCAGAGGAAAAAGAGATCAAATTGCCAACAATTTATATGATATAAAAAGCAAGAGAGTTCAAGAAAACTTCTACTTCAAGGTTGATAACAGAGCCACTGTATCAACAATACAGAGCAAATTCCTATTGACTATCTATTTTACATATGGTAATGTAAATTTCCATGTTACTCTTTTCATACATCTCACCCTCTCCTCCCCTCTCCCCATGTCCATACGTCTATTTTGTGTCTGTTTCTCCATTGCTGCCCTGTAAATTCTTCAATACCATTTTTTTTCCAGATTCCATATATATGCATTAGAATATGATATTTATCTTTTTCTTTCTGATTCACTTCGCTCTGTATAATAGGTTCATCTACCTCATTAGGGCTGACTCAAATGTGTTCCTTTTTATGGCTGAGTAATATTCCATTGTGTATATGTACCAAAATTTCTTTATCCATTCATCTGTTGATGTACATCTAGGTTGCTTTCATGTTCTAGCTATTGTAAATAGTGCTGCAGTGAACATTGGGATATATGTGTCTCTTTCAATTTTGGTTTCCTCAGAGTATATGCCTAGGAGTGGGATTGCTGGGTCATATGGTGGATTTATTCCTAGTTTTTTAAGGAATCTCCATACCGTCTTCCATAGTGGCTGTATCAATTTACATTCCCACCAACAATGCAAGAGCATTCCCTTTTCTCCACACCCTCTCCAAAATTTATTGTTTGTAGACTTTTTGATGAGGGCCTTTCTGACCAGTGTGAGGCCATATTTCATTGTAGATTTGAATTGGATTTCTCTAATAATGAGCGATGTTGAGCATGTTTTCACGTGTTTGTTAGCTATCTGTATGTATTCTTTGGAGAAATGTCTGTTTAGGTCTTTTCCCCACTTTTTGATTGGGTTGTTTGTTTTTCTGGTATTGAGTTGGATGTGCTGCTTGCATATTTTGGAAATTCATCCTTTGCCAGTTGTTTCAGTTGTTATTATTTTCTCCCTTCCTTAGGATTGTCTTTTCACCTTGCTTATAGTTTCCTTTGCTATGCAAAATATTTTAAGTTTAATCAGATCCCATTTCTTTATTTTTTGTTTTTATTTCCATTACTCTAGGAGGTGGATTGGAGAGGATCTTGCTTTGGTTTCTGTCACTGAGCATTCTGCCTACATTTTCCTCTAAGAGTTTTGTAGTTTCTGGTCTTACATTTAAGTCTTTAATCCATTCTGAGTTTATCTTTGTGTATGGTATTAGGAAGTGTTCTAGTTACTTCGTTTATATGTAGATAACCAGTTTTCCCAGCACCATTTATTGAAGATGTTGTCTTTGCCCCATTGTATACTCTTGCCTCCTTTGTCAAAAATAAGGTACCCATAGGTGCATTGGTCTATTTTGAGACTTCCTATCTTGTTCCATTGGTCTATATTTCTGTTTTTGTCCCAGTACTATACTGTCTTGATGACTTTGTAGTATAATCTGAAGTCAGGATGGTTGATTCCTCCACCTCCATTCTTCTTTCTTAAGACTGCTTTGGCTATTTGCAATTTTTGTGTGTGTTTCCATATGAATTTTGAAAATTTTTGTTCTAATTCTGTGAAAAATGCTATTGGTAATTTGATAGGGATCTCATTAAATCTGTAGATTGCATTTGGCAGTATAGTCATTTTCACAATATTCATTCTTTCTACCCGGGAACATGGATTATCTCTTCATCTGTTTATATCATTGATTTATTTCATTAGTGTCATAATTTTCTGTGTACAGTTCTTTTGTTGCATGGGGTAAGTTTATTCCTAGATATTTAATTCTATCTTTTTGCAGTGGTGAATGGGATAGATTCCTTAATTTCTCTTTCTGATTTTTATTGTAAGTATATAGAAATGCAAGTGATGTCTGTGTATTGATTTTGTGTCCTGAAACTTTGCTAAATTCTCTGATTAGCTCTAGTAATTTTCTGATACTATCTTGAGGATTTTCTATGTACACTATCATGTCATTTGCAAACAGTGAGAGCTTTAGTTTGTTTTTTTTGTTTTTTGTGTATTTTTTTTTTTTCTGATCTAGATTCATTTTATTTCTTTTTCTTCTCTGATTGCTGTAGCTAGGACTTCCAGAACTATGTTCAATAATAGTGGTGAAAGTGGAAACCCTTGTCTTGTTCCTGATCTTAGGGGAAATGCTTTCAGTTTTTCACCATTGAGAATAATGTTTCCTGTAGGCTTATCATATATGGCCTTTATTATGTTGAGGTAGATTCCTTCTGTGCCCATTTCTTGAAGAGTTTTAATCATAAATGGGTGCTGAGTTTTGCCAAAGGCTTTTTCTGCATCTATTGAGTTTATCATATGGTTTTAATCTTCCAATTTGTTAATATGGTGTATCACATTGATTGATTTGAATATATTGAAGAATCCTTGCATTCCTGGAATAAACCCAAGTCGATCATGGTTTATGAGCTTTTTGATGTGTTGCTGAATTCTATTTGCTAAGATTTTGTTGAGGATTTTTGAATCTATGTTCATCTGTGATATTGGGGCATAGATTTCTTTTGTGTGTTATCTTTGTCTGGTTTTGGTGTCAGGCTGATGGTACTCTCATAGAATGAATTTGGAAGTGTTCATTCCTCTGTAATTTTTTGAAAGAGTTTTATAAGGATAGATATTAGCTCTTCTCTAAATATTGAATAAAATTCTCCCTGAAGCCATCTGGTCCTGGGCATTTGTTTTTCAGGAGATTTTTGATCACAGCTTCAATTTCAGTGCTTGTAATTGGGACTTTTATAATTTCTATTTTTTTCCTTGTTCAGTCCTAGAAGATTGAACTTTTCTAAGAATCTCTCCATTTCTTCCAGGTTATCTATTTTACTGCCATATAGTTGTTCATAACAGTCTCTTATAATCCTTTCTATTTCTGCATTGTCTGCTGTAACCTCTCCCTTTTCATTTCTAATTTTGTTGGTTTGATTCTTCTGTCTTATTTTCTTGATGAGCCTGGCAAATGGTTTGTCAATTTTGTTTATCTTCTCAAAGTGAAAGTGAAAGTGAACTCAATTAGTCGTGTCCGACTCTTTGCAACCTCATGGGTCGTAGCCTACCAGGCGTCTCCATCCATGGTATTTTCCAGGCAAGAGTACTGGAGTGGATTGCCATTTCCTTCTCCAGGGGATCTTTCCAACCCTGGGATTGAACCCGGGTCTCCCACATTGCAGGAAGACGCTTTACTGTCCAAGCCACCAAGGTGCTAGTCTTTTCAAAGAGCCAGCTTTTAGTTTTATTCATCTTTAGTGTTGTTTCTGTCATTTCTTTTTCATTTGTTTCTGCTAGGATCTTTACGATTTCTGTCCTTCTACTTATTTGAGTTTGTTCCTTCTTTTTCCAATTGTTTTAGGAGTAAAGTTAAGTTGTCTATTTGATGCTTTTCTTGTTTGTTGAGGTAGGATTGTATTGCTGTAAACATCCCTCTTAGAACTGCTTTTGCTGCAACTCATATGTTTTGAGTTCTCGTGTTTTCATTGTCATTTGTTTCTATATATAGAAACATATATATATATATACATATATATATATATATATATATATATATATTCTAGAATGTGTGTGTGTGTGTATATATATATATATATATATATATATATATATATATATACATATGTCCCTTTTGATTTCTTTAGTAACCTGTTGGTTATTTAGAAACGTATTGTTTAATCTCATTGTGTTTGTGTTTTCTACATTTTTTTTCTTGTAATTCATATCTAATTTCATAGTGTTGTGGTCAGAAAAGATGCTTGATGCGATTTCAGTTTTCTTAAATTTGCTGAGGTTTGATTTGTGACCCAAGATGTGGTCTATCCTGGAGATTGTTCCATGTACACTTGAGAAGAAGGTGTATTCTTCTGCATTTGGATGGAATGACCTGAAGACATCATGAGATCCATCTCTTCTAATGTATAATTTAAGACTTGTGTTTCCTTTTTAATTTTCTGTTTTGATGATCTGTCCATTGGTGTGAGTGGGGTTTTAAAGCCTCCTGCTATTATTGTGTTACTGTCAATTTCTCTTTTTATGTCTGTAAGTGTTTGTTCTTATGTATTGAGGTGCTCCTATGTTGGGTGCATAGATATTTGCAATTGTTATGTCTTCCTCGTGGTTTTTCCCTTGATCATTATGTAGTGTCCTTCCTTATCTCTTGTAATCTTTTTTTTTTTTTTAAGGTCTATTTTGTATGATATGAGAATTGGTACTCCAGCTTTCTTTTGCTTACCATTTGCATGGAATACACTTTCCCATTTTCTCACCTTCAGTTTATATGTGTCTTGAGATCTGAAGCGGGTTTCTATAGATAGCATATATATGAGTCTTGTTTTTGTATCCATTCAGCCAATCTGTGTCTTTTGGTTGGAACATTTAATCCATTTACATTTAGAGTAATTATTGATATATATGTTCCTATTGCCATTTTCTTAATTGTTTGGGGTTGATTTTGTATATATTTTTCCTTCTTGTATTTCTTAACTATATAAGTCCCTTTAACATTTGTTGTAAACCTAATTTGGTGGTACAGAATTTTCTTAACTTTTGCTTGTCTGAAAAGCTTTTTATTTCTCCATCAATTTTGAATGACATCATTGCTGGGTACAATAATCTTGCTGTCTCACACACAGGATTATCCTTACCATCTTTCTAAATTCCATATTATATATATATGCGTTAGTATACTGTATTGGTGTTTATCTTTCTGGCTTACTTCACTCTGTATAATAGGCTCCAGTTTCATCCACCTCATTAGAACTGAGTCTTTTTAATAGCTGAGTAATATTCCATTGTGTATATGTACCACAGCTTTCTTATCCATTCATCTGCTGATGGACATCTAGGTTGCTTCCATGTCCTGGTTATTATAAACAGTGCTGCGATGAACACTGGAGTACACGTGTCTCTTTCAATTCTGGTTTCCTCAGTCTGTATGCCCAGCACTGGGATTTCTGGTTCATATGGCAGTTCTGTTTCCAGTTTTCTAAGGAATCTCCACACTTTTCTCCATAGTGGCTGTACTAGTTTGCATTCCCACCAACAGTGTAAGAGTGTTCCCTTTTCTCCACACCTTCTCCAGCATTTATTGCTTGTAGAATTTTGGATAACAGCCATTAGGACTGGCGTGTAGTGGTACCTCATTGTGATTGTGATTTGCATTTCTATGATAATGAGTGATGTTGAGAATCTTTTCTTGTGTTTGTTAGCCATCTGTATGTCTTCTTTGGAGAAATGTCTGTTTAGTTCTTTGGCCCACTTTTTGATTGGGTTTTTTATTTTTCTGGAATTGAGCTGCAGGAGTTGCTTGAATATTTTTGATATTAATTATTTGGCCATTGCTTCATTTGCTATTATTTTCTCCCATTCTGAAGGCTGTCTTTTCACCTTGCTTATAGTTTCCTTTGTTGTGCAAAAGCTTTTAAGTTTCATTAGGTCCCATTTGTTTATTTTTTGCTTTTATTTCCAATATTCTGGGAGGTGGGTCATAGAGAATCCTGCTGTGGTATATGTTGGAGAGTGATTTGCCTATGTTTTCCTCTAGGAGTTTTATAGTTTCTGGTCTTATATTTAGATCTTTAATCCATTTTGAGTTTATTTTTGTGTATGGTGTTAGAAGGGGTTCTAGTTTCATTCTTTTACAAGTGGTTGACCAGTTTTCCCAGCACCACCACCAGAAAATTGCTAGAGCTAATCAATGAATATAGTAAAGTTGCAGAATATAAAATTAACACACAGAAATCCCTTACATTCCTATACACTAGCAATGAGAAAACAGAAAGAGAAATTAAGGAAACAATTCCATTCACCATTGCAATGAAAAGAATAAAATACTTAGGAATAAATCTACCTAAAGAAACAAGAGACCTATATTTAGAGAACTATAAAACACTGATGAAAGAAATCAAAGAGGACACAAAGAGATGGAGAAATATACCATGTTCATGGATCAGAAGAATCAATATAGCGAAATGAGTATACTACCCAAAGCAATCTATAGATTCAATGCAATCCCTATCAAGCTACCAATGCTATTTTTCAGAGAACTAGAACAAATAATTTCACAATTTGTATGGAAATACAAAAAATCTTGAATAGCCAAAACAACCTTGAGAAATAATAGAACTGGGGGAACCAATCTGCCCGACTTTATTCTCTACTACGAAGCCACAGTCATCAAGACAGTGTGGTACTGTCACAAAGACAGAAATATAGATCACTGGAACAAAATAGAAAGCCGAGAGATAAATCCACACACCTATGGACACCTAATCTTTGACAAAGGAGTCAAGCATATACAATGGAGAAAAGACAATCTCCCTTACTGCTTTTAATATTCTTTCTTTGTGTTTAGTCTTTGTTAGTTTTAGTATGGGTGTTGACATATTTCTCCTTGGTTTTATCCTGTATGGACTCTTGTGCCTCTTGAACTTGATTGGCTATTTCCTTTTACATGTTGGGGAATTGTTCAACTATAATCTCTTCAAAAATTTTCTCATACCCTTTCTTTTTATTTTCCTTTCCTGGGACAGGTATCATTCAAATATTGATGCGTTCGATATGGTTCCAGAGGTGTTTGAGACTGTCCTCAGCTCTTTTCATTCTTTTTGCTTTATTCTGCTCTTCAGAAGTTATTTACACCAGATTATTTTCCAGCTCACTGATTCATTTTTCTGCTTCAGACGTTCTGCTATTGATTTTTCTAGAGTATTTTTAATTTCAGTAATTGTGTTGTTTGTTTCTGTTTATTCTTTAATTCTTCTAGGTCTTTGTTAATTGATTCTTGCATTTTCTCCATTTTGTTCTTAAGGTTTTTGATCATCTTTACTGTCATTAATATGAATTCTTTTTCAGGTATTTTGTCTATTTCCTCTTCATTTATTTGGAGTTCTGTGTTTGTTTGTTTGTTTCTTTCTTTTTTTTTTTTTTACTTCTGTGTTTCTAATTTTTTTCTTCCTTTGTGCAGTATTTCTCTGTCTTTTCATTATTATTATTTTTAAGTTATTGTGTTTGAGGTCTCCTTTTCCCAGGCTTCAAGGAAAGTTGGATTCTTTCCTTGAAGAAGGTTGAATTGTTTCTTCCTCTTGGATTCTGCCCTCCTAATCTTGGTCCAGTGGTTTGTGTGAGTTTCATATATGGTGAGATTTGTGCTCAGTTTTTGCTTGTTTGTTTTTCCTATGATGGGCAAGGCTGAGGGAGGTGGTAAGACAGTCTGCTGATGATTGGGTTTGTATTTTTGTTTTGTTTGTTGTTTAGATGAGGTGTCCTTCACAGGGTTCTACTGATGGTTGGGTGATGCCAGGTCTTTTATTCAAGTTGTTTCCTATGTGTGAATTATCACTATTTGATACTCCCTAGGGTTTGTTCTTTGATAGTCCAGGGTCTTGGATTCAGTGTTCCCACTCCAAAGGTTCAGGGCTTGATCTCTGGTCAGGAATGAAGATTCTGCAAATGATTTGTTATGGCATTAAGTGAGATTAAAACAAATGTTCAAAAAGGAGAGACAAAAGATGAATCTCAGAGAAATGGCAGTTACAAAATCAGGCAAATAATAATTAAAATCATGGAATATATACATATACACCCATGAGCAAAGTGAACATAATTCAACAAAATAAGGTGCAGTAGAAAACAAAGGAAATCAAAATTATATTTGCCAGTTAAGAACAAAACTAACTTAATCACAAACTGGCAAACAAAGCTAAAACAAGGTGCCATGTAGGGAATAAAGCAATGAAAACAAAACTAAAAAATGTTTGGAGAAAAAAGGAAAGAAAGAAAGAATAGATATGCAAAGCTAAATAGAGGTAGATTAAGAATATTTATATACATTAAAGATTAACTGCAAGGGGAAAAGAACAATAGGAAAGGCAAACAAAATAATAAATGTAGAAAAATATAGTAGGCTTTAAAAAATTAAAATTATAAAAAAGAGAAAAGAAGAAAAAACGGAAGAAGAAAGGAAAACTCCACAGAACTGCAAAAGCCCAATGTAGAGGCAGAGGTTTATAACAACAATAGAAACTGTGTCTGAATATACACATATGCATATACACCCATAAGGAAAATCAATACAGTGCAACAAAATAAATTGCAATAGATTGAGCTGGCAAAAAAATGAAATCGAAAATTATATCTACCAGTGCAAAACTAGTCAAAGCACAAACTGGTAAACAAAACTAAAACAAGGTGCCCATTGGTGAATAAATTAATGAAAATAAACTAAGAAATGTGTAGAGAGGAAAGCAGTGAAAGAAATGAAATAAAAAATAGATATGCAAAATCAGGTAGAGTTAGATAAGGCAGATTTCTATATGTTAAAGATTACCTGTAAAGGGAAAAGAACAGTAAGAATAGCAAAGGAATAAATGTAGGAAAAATAATAATGGGTTTAAAAAATTAAACTTTAAAATTTTAAAATAAAAAAAAAAAAATGGAAAAAAGAGGAAAACACCACAGAACTGCAAAAGCCCAACATATAGGCAGAGATTTATGACATCAATAAAAATGTGACTGAGAAAAAGAAAAATAAAAGTTCAAAAGCCTAATTGAATTTCTTAGTGCCAATAAAATTGAAAATTACAACGGGGGGGGGGGGAATCCAAAAAATAAGAATAATAAATGTTTTTCTT
This sequence comes from Dama dama, assembly GCF_033118175.1. Taxonomy (NCBI): domain Eukaryota; kingdom Metazoa; phylum Chordata; class Mammalia; order Artiodactyla; family Cervidae; genus Dama; species Dama dama. Next base: position 76,273,996 of record NC_083714.1, read on the forward strand.
GAGTCCCTGCTGTCTTAGTCCTTTCCCTTTTTGGGAGTCACAATCCACTTTACCTCCCTAGGATGCCCTCCAACACTGTGCTGATCTCTGGACCTACTGTGGGAGCAGCTCACATTCTTTTTTTTTTTTTTTTTTTTTTTTTTTGAGCCATGTAACTTTCCTTCATTCCAGATCCTAAGGAATATATAGAAAAAGAGAAAGAGAGGTGGGTGCAGTTAATGTTCAGGGCTTGTTCATGCTGGTAAATGAGGTTCAGGGATTTGTAGTCTGGGAGGAAGGAAGTCTAAGGCTTGTAGTGTTGATTTTTTATTTTAACCTCAGGGTCTCAAGCAAAAGAATAGTCTTGATTTGGTCTCAGGAAATGGCTCGGATTCGGTCTTGGAGGAATCTCTGGAAAAGATTAAACAAAGAAGGTCCAAAGGTGAGTAGGAGGATGATAAAAATGAATGGTCCAAGAAGGGGTAAAGGTTATAAAAGGTTTTTTGTAGTCACAGGGGAGATGTAATCTTCAATGTGTTTGAGCACAGATCTTTGAGGACTTAAGACCCAGATATCTGTCAGAAGTTGTTCTAGGAATAATTGTATCTGTGATACTGGCAGGGTCGTCCATTGCCAGTTGGGGCCGGTGGAAACCATGAGAACTTTAGAGTTGTAGGGCCTGTGTGAGAAACTTAATAAGTGTTAATCTGGCAAGCATTTTCATCATTGGGCTGTATAACCTTTTTTAACCGGGTGATGTGTATCCAAGGGGTGATTTTTTTTTTTTTTTTTTTTTTTGCAGTAGGAATCAGCAGAATTACCATGTAGGGTCTTTGTCATTTTGGGGTTAGATCTGAGTGGGACTGAACTGTCATATAGACTTTACCTCTTATTTGAAGAGATGGGTATGGAAGATTGGGGTGTGGTCGAGGGAGTAAGATATCTATATGTCATCAAAGGGCATCTCGTATCTGGGCAAGTAAAGGAAAAGGAAGGTGGGAAGGCAGTTTGGGACTGTCTTGGGAGGGGGAAAGACCCAAAGGTATGGGCCTCCCATACATGGCCTCGAATGGACTGATATTTAAAGGTTTTTTTGGTAAGGCCCAGAACTTTAAGAGGGCTAAAGGGAGGAGTTTAGTTCAGTCCTGATGAAGTTCGATCACTAATTTGGTCAGAGTTTCTTTTAGGACTTGGTTGGCTCTCTCAACCTTTTCAGAAGACTGGGGATGATAAGGAATGTGAAACCTCCAAGGAACTGGAAGGGCTCGTGCAATATTTCGGGTGATTTGGGATGGGAACTCGGACCCGTTGTCAGACTGGAGGGAGGAAGTCTTTCCAAACCTTGAGAATATTTCAGTAAGAATAAGCTGAGCCACAGTAGGGCCTCATTTGTTAGCAGTTGGGAAAGCTTTAATCTACCTAGAAAATGTATCTACAAAGACTAGGTGAAATTTAACCCTTTTTACAGGTGGCATGTGGGTGAAATCTACCTGCCTGTCTTGCGTGGGAAGATGTCTGTGAATTTGGTGGGTGGGGAAAGGAGGGGGGCAAATGTTAGAATTAGGATTTGTCCATTGACAAATGGTGTAAGTTTGGGTCAGATTATTTAAATAAGTCATATCATCCTTAGTCAGTTTAGTAAAGTTCTGAGGGAAAATGTTAAGTACTTTTGCAGTGGGGTGGAAAAGGGAATGTAAAAATGAAAGAAATGTGTGCATGTTAGGCTCACCAATTTGGGCTATAGTAAAGACAAGACTAACAGAGGCAGCATGCTGCTTTGTTTCGTGATCTGTTACATTGTTATAAAAGGAGATAGGACTATGTCGCTGATGTCTCTGGCAATGTATTACAGCAGCTTGTTTTGGGAACTGAGCCACATGGAGGAATTCAGAAATAAAAGAAGCACTGAGAATAGGTGTGCCCTTCTGAGTGAGCCATCTCCTCTCTTTTCAGATTATAATGTTATAATGTTCATTAATATGTTATAGACATATTTGGAGTCAGTATAAATGTTTACCTTTTGGTGTTTGGCTAAGGTCAAAGCTTGTGTAAGAGTTAATCAGTTCAGCCTGTTGTGAGGTTGTGTGAGTTGGGAGTGTGGCTGACTTGATGAAGCAAGGGGGGGTAACTTTGTTCGGCTGTCCCTGAATTATAGTGTATCAAGCCCCAAATGGGGCTTGTTTTTGGGCAGTGTCATCTGTAAACCAGGATGGGACTTTGGGGTCAGTAAGGGGCTGATCAGTTATATGTTCAAAGGGATTAAGTGTCATACCTAAGGTCTGAACACAGTCATGAAATAGGTGTTTTGTTTCTGGATCTGGATCTGGTGTAGGGAGTAAGCTAGCAGGATTAAGAGGTTTACAAGGCATAAAAGAAAGGGATGGGTCGAGGAGGTGTGTGTGGAGGATTTGTAGTCAAGCAGGGGATAGAGAAAGAAAGCCCGATGAGAGAGAGTAAATTTTTGAAGGAATGAGGTGAGCATACATTGAGAGGAGAATTTTGGGTTAGTTTTTGGACTTCAGATATTAAGAGGGTGGTTGCAGCTATGTAGGAGAGAATCTGTTGTAGAGGTTGTGGGTAATAAGCTGGCGGGGTTAAGGGGAGAGCAGGGGGATAATGAGAACTGAGGGTCAAGGACAAAGGCATGTAGGACCTGTACCCTGGAAAGGGGAAGGGAGAAGAAAGCCTGATGTGATACTAAGTCTTGGAAGGTGTGTGGAGAACAGACAGTTAAAGGGGCATGTCTAGAGAGTTTATTTGCTTTGGGTATGAGGACTGCAATAGCAGCCATGGCCTGTATGCAGGGAGGCCACCCCTTGGTTACCATGTCAAGCTGTTTTGACAGATAGGCTGTGGGAGCCCAGGTGTCTCCAGCCCGCTGACATAGAAGTCTCAGGGCCTGTCCTTGGTTGGAATGGGCAAAAAGAATGGTCTGGTGTGATCTGGCAGATGGAGAGTTGGCACTCGGAGGAGGCTTTGGGTGAGCTGGCAAATAGGATTGGCCAGTGAGGAAGGGTTAAAGAGGGGCTCATCCAAACATCTTTTAGTTGCTTCATAGAGCAACTTTGCAATAAGGGAGAAGTTAGGGATCCAGATAGGAAAAAGTTTAAGAGGCCGAGGATAGACAGGAGTTCTCTTTTTGTTTTTGGAAGCGTACAGTTAATTAAGGCCTGGGTTCTATCTGGGGGAATAGTTTTTTGTTGGTGGAATATGGACAGTCCCAGGTAGGTGACATCTGTCTGTATTACTTGGGCCTTGGATGGGGACACCCGATAACCCCAGGATCCCAGGGCCACAAGGAGTTTGGCAGTATGTTGGAGGCAGAGTCTTTGGGTTGAGCTATAAAGGAGGTCATCTATGTATTGGAGGAGATGACTTGGGGCTAGGTCGAGTGTCTGTAGGTCCTTTTGTAAAGCCTGTCCAAAAAACGTGGGGGCTGTCTCTGAACCCCTGGGGGAGAACTGTCCATGTTAATTGTTGGGAAACATGAGCCTCGTGGTCTTGCCAGGTGAAGATGAAAAGGGGTTGGGAAAGGGGGTGGAGGGCAATGCAGAAAAAGGTGTCTTTGAGATTTAATAACGTGAAGTGGGTTGCAGTCGGGAGTATGGCAGACAGAAGGGTGTAAGGGTTAGGGACTACTGGGAATGTCAGTGTGATGGCCTCATTGATTTTTCGCAGATCCTGGACCAGTCTCCAAGAGTTTGGTCTCTTCTTTACTGTCAGAATAGGGGTGCTATGTGGTGAATGGGTAGGAATTAAGATAGAAGCCTGAGGAAGATGGTCTCTGATAGGCTTAAGTCTCTTGTGGGCCTCCAGGGTGAGAGAGTACTGTTGGGTGATTATAGTTGAGGGTAATGTGGACTGGGGGATGATGTTTGGCTATGGATGGGTGATCAGTGTCCCAGACTTGGGGGTCTAACACAGGTAGATCCAAGGGAAGGTCAAGAGTGAGTGATAGGGATGGTCTAGGTGTCATCTGCATGCAGAATATAGAGACTGTATTGAGAGGGGTTATGGTAATAAAGACCCCCAATTTGGATAACAAATTTCTCTTTAGGAGTGTCATTGGGCACTGAGGCATTATGAGGAATGAGTGTATGAGGTCGATTTTCTAAATTGACAGAGTAATGGAGGGCTGATTTTTGGCCTTAAGGGAACTCCAGAGACCCCCTTGATTGTGAGTTTTGAGTCTTGAGTTGGGCCAGAGTAGGAAGTTAGGAGAGAGAAAGTGTCTCCAGTGTCTACTATAAAAGAGATCTTTTTTTTTTTTTTTTTGGTCACCACCCCATCTACCCTAAGTTCTGAGCTCGTGTCCGGGACATGTGCCAGGGGACTGGAACCTGGGCCCCATCATTAGCACAATTCTTGTAGGATTGGGCTGGGGTTTGGGGGAGAAGTGGGCTCTCTCCAGGGGCGCCAGGGCATCCCTGTGGACATTTCACTCTCCAGGTCTGGGAGGTTGGGACCTCCCCAGGGGAGTCAGGGCATCTCTGGGGACAGTCCACTCTCCAGTGTCCCCACTGACCACAGGTTGAGCATGTTTTTGTGAGGGGCCGTAGGTTCAGGCATGTCTTTGTCCAGTGTCCTTACTGGATGCCTCAGAAGCAAGGTATGGGGGGGTCTTAAGTTTCAGTCTGGGTTGACTTGGGCCGGGCTGATCTTAATTGTTGCTGCAAAAAAGGCATATTTAGCTTTTCTCTCATGGTCTTTTTTTCTCTTAGTCTCTTCCTCTCTATTATTGAACATCTCGAAGGCTATTTCTAGAAGGTCTCTTTGGGGGGGTCTCAGGGCCCTTTTCTAGCTGGCATAGTTTTCAGTGAATATCAGCGGCTGACTGGTTTATGAACTGGACATGTAGGTACAGAAGTCTGGCGGGGGTGGAAAGATCTAGATTAGTGTAGTTTTGGACTGCCTCAGTAAGCTGTGAAAGAAAAAGGGCAGGATTTTTATCATGGTCTCTGGAGATTATATCAGCTCACTAGTAGGCAGAGTCATGGTCCAGAATATTCTAAGGCTGTTGATTATGCACTTGTGAGTGAAGCCTCATGCTGGGGTTATTGATAGTTTACTGGTGGGTGTAATTGTGTTCTGAAATCTGGTTATAGGACCCAAAGATCCAAGAGTGGGTGTTGGATCAATGTGTTGGAGGTTCCTGGCACATTTAAGGACATGGTCTGTGGTCTTGAAACATGTGTTATAGACAGGATCAGAGTTCAGATAGTCCTAGGTAGACTGTATCTGCAAGCTATTGGATTGTAGCTTTCTTGAAATCTGATATCTGTCCCTGCTTGAAAAGACTGGTCCAGAGGCAAAAGTAGCCTCCTTGCAAGGAGGGCCAGTACCCAGAGAATTCTGGGGCTGGTGCCTGTCCATTACTTGTTGTAACTGGATCTTGGTCTCTCCAGTGGGTAGGGCCATGCCAAGGCAAAGTTGTGGGCTCAGTAAGACTTAAGGCAACCTATCTACAGATGGGTGGGATTGTGTCTCTGCTCAGTTAGTTGTCTGGCTTGATGGCTTCCAACACTGGCACCTACAGGCTATCGGGTAGGTCCATGTCTTGGTGCTAATGAGCAACAGGGAGGATTCCATAATGGTGCTTGTCAGCACTAGTGTCCACCTGGTAGAAAGAGATCCTTAAAATGGCTTCCACCAGTGTGTATGTTACTATGGTGAGCTGCAGTTGCCTCCTGCCTTTCTGGAGACTCTCCAATAACAGTAAGTAGATCTAACCCAGACTTCTCTCAAATTACTGCTTCTACTCTGGGTTCCAGGGCATGTGAGATTTTATATACTCCTTTTAAGAGTGAAATCTGTATTTCCCCTAGTCCTCTGGGTCTTTCAATATAAGTGCTGAACACATTCAAAGCTAAATGCCCTGGTGGCTCATCTTCCCTGTGCAAGACAGCCAGGGCTCAGATTTCTCAATCCTTTGGAAGAGCCTCTGTAATGCAATCATTTTCCAGTTTGTGTGCTGTCCATGCTTGCTTCTTGGAAGAAAAGCTATGATCAACCTAGACAGCATATTCAAAAGCAGAGATATTGCTTTGCTGACAAAAGTCCATCTAGTCAAAGAAAGTGAAAAAGTGAAATTGAAGTCACGCAGTCGTGTCCAACTCTTTGTGACCTCGCGGTCTGTAGCCTACCAAGCTACTACAACCATGGGATTTTCCAGGCAAGAATACTGGAGTGGAGTGCCATTTCTTTCTCCAGGGGATCTTCCCTACCCAGGAATCAAACCCGTGACTCCCACTTTTTAGGCAGACACTTTACCATCTGAGCCACCAGGGAAGTCCAGTAGTCATATATGGATGTGAGAGCTGGACTGTAAAGAAAGTTGAGCCCCGAAAATAGATGCTTTTGAATGGTGATGTTGGAGAAGACTCTTGAGAGTCCCCTGGACTGCAAGGAGATCAAGCCTGTCAATCCTAAAGGAAATCAGTCCTGAATAGTCATTGGACGGACTGATGCTGAAGCTAAAACTCCAAAACTTTGGCCACCTGATGTGAAAAACTGAGTCCTTGGGAAAGACCGTGATGCTGGGAAAGATTGAAGGCAGGGGGGTAAGGGGATGACAGAGGATGAGATGGTTGGATGGCATCACCGACTTGATGGACATGAGTTTGAGCAAGCTCTGGGAGTTGGTGATGGACAGGGAACCCTGGCATGCTGCAGTCCATGGAGTCACAAAAAGTCAGACACGACTGAGTGCTGAATTGTCTGACTGAAGTGCTGTCCACCCAGTAGTACAGGACTTGACTGTAATGTGAGTTCACCTTCCTATCCCATTTTGTTCTAATCTCTTATTTATGTCTTTAGCTGTAAAATATATTTTTGGTAGTTTCCTATATTTTTTCAGTGGTTGTTCTTCAAGTAGTTGTGATTTTTGTATGTCATTGAGAGAAAGTAAACACAAGATCTTTCTATTTTGCCATCTCTATTCATTCATGCACAGTTTTTGATGAGCAGTTTGTTGTCATCTTATCTTTGTCCCTCTGTATGTAACTGACCTTTTCTACAACTAGTTAATGACCCTTCATAGTACTTCACCTGATGTCCCCTGAATTATAAGACTTTCCACTTTTGAGTAGTGGTAACAGAAACTATTTTAAGACTTGTGTGAGCTCCATGCAGAACTTTCTCTAATCCTTTCAAGTGGTTCTTTCCTTGGCCTTGGGTAGTTTCCTTATACACATTCATTGGTCAGTACTCAACTGAATAATTAACAAATAATGTCTATAGCTCTCTAGATTTCTCTTTATGTGCATGCCTGTTTTCTCAATACTGTGAACTCTAGATACTTTGGCTTACACATATTCTCCACATTTTACCTTCCTCTCAGATGAATTGTCAATCTTGGTCAGGTTTTTCCTCCCTGTGTAGTGGACTGGAAACTTTCTCCAGGAAGTAGTCCAGTGCATTCATGGTATTATTTTGTTTGGTTTTGTAGTGTTTATAGGTATAACAATTACCATGTTATTCCATCTTGGTCAGATATTTTTATAAAGTTTCTTCTGCTGTCTTAAGGTACTGAACAACTAAACTGATAGCTTGTATCTAATATCAACAGCTGGACAACTAAAATTTTTCCACCTAAACCTTGGTGAAACATGGAGAGGAATAAAGATTTAGATTGTTAAAGCAAATTTGATTAAAATTAAATTTTCAGCTTTCAAAAGATTTCCTTATATTTTGTGAAATATTTCACTGAATGAACAATATCTCACTTGGTAAGAACTAATAATCATAAACATTCATAGGAGAATAGAGACTTTCAAAAGATGATATTACTCAGCACAGTGTTAATTAACTGACTCTATGGGTCATAGAATTTTCTTAGTAAAAATCATCAAATAGCTGTTGCTGAGAAGGTATTAAAGATGCTTTGCTAATATTTCTTCATAAAGGTAAAGTTTAGAGCATTCTATTTGCACTCTGAAATTACTTCCATTATACAGCAAGCTGCTATACTCATAGTATCAATTGTGTAAAATTATATATAAAAGATATTGAAATTACTGACTATCTCTGGGGCACCCTGTGTTATTCATATAAGTTTGTTTGAATACAAGGCAAATGCAGGCTTTCTTTTAACCAGAAATAACATTGTCATCCACTCTTATTTAGGCATGCAGATAATATGAAAGAATTATCTTCTTAATGACTAAGTTTTGTTAAACTGAATTTAAAACTTACCCCAACAAATTTGACATTTTATTCTGCTGTGAAGAAAGCTGTAAATGAGTCTCTGTTTTGAAACAGCAAGGTAGCTTCCAGTGTAACAATTAACTAGTAACATATGCCACTGCTGCCAAGATAATTTTTAATCCTGTTAAACATTAATGTAGCATTTTTGCTTCTGTCACAATAAGGCAACCATCTGTGTTTGAAGCTGCTGGGAAACTGGGCATATGTTTACAAAGGAGAAGAAACAAAGAAAGGCAAATAGGCAAGAAATTCACATTTATAAAACTGGTATCTAAGCTCAACCGACCAGAACACTGATGCAAGCTTCCCTAACCAGGAAACCTTGACAAACCAATCGTCCAACCCCACCCGCTGGGAGAAACCTCCACAATAAAAAGGAACCACAGACTACCAGAATACAGAAAGGGCACACCAAACACAACAATCTAAATAAGATAAAAAGGCAGAGGAATACACAGCAGGTAGAGGAACATGAAAAATGCCCACCAAGCAAAACAAAAGAGGATGAGATAGGGAACCTACCAGAAAAATAATTTAGAATAATGATAATAAAAGTGATCCAAATCTTGAAAAAAAAAAAAAAATGGAGATGCAGATAAATAGCCTGGAGACAAGGATTAAGAATATGCAAGGAATGCTTAACAAGGACCTAGAAGAAATAAAAAAGAGTCAATTAAAAATGTATAATGCAATAAATGAGATAAAAAAACACTCTGGAGGGAACCAACAGTAGAATAACGGAGGCAGAAGATAAGATAAGTGAGGTAGAAGATAAAATGGTGGAAATAAATGAATCAGAGAGGAAAAAAGAAAAAAAAAATCAAAAGAAATGAGGACAACTTCTGGGACCTCTGGGACAACATGAAATGCCCCAACATTTGAATCAAAGGAGTCCCAGAAGATGAAGACAAAAAGAAAGGCCATGAGAGAATACTTGAGGAGATAACAGCTGAAAACTTCCATAAAATGAAGAAGGAAATAGTCACACAAGTCCAAGAAACCCAGAGAGTCCCAAGCAGGATAAACCCAAGGTGAAACACCCCAAGACACATGTTAATCAAATTAACAAAGATCAAACACAAAGAACAAATACTAAAAGCAGCAAGGGAGAAACAACATACAACACACAAGGGGATTCCCATAAGGATAACAGCTGATCATTCAATAGAAACTCTTCAGGCCAGAAGGGAATGGCAGGACATACTTAAAGTAATGAGAGAGAATAAACTACAACCCAGATTACTGTATCCAGCAAGGACCACATTCAGATATGAAGGAGAATTCAAAAGCTTTACAGACAAGCAAAAGCTGAGATAATTCAGCACCACCAAACCAGCTCTCCAACAAATGCTAAAGGATCTTCTCTAGACAGGAAACACAGAAAGGCTGTATGAACATGAACCCAAAACAACAAAGCAAATGGCAACAGGACCATTCTTATCAATAATTACCTTAAATGTAAATGGGTTGAATACCCCAACCAAAAGACAAAGACTGGCTAAATGGATACAAAAGCAAGACACCTATATATGCTGTCTACAAGAGACCCACCTCAAAACAAGAGACACATACGACTGAAAGTGAAGGGCTGGAAAAAAAAAAATCATGCAAATGGAGACCAAAAGAAAGCAAGAGTTGCAATACTCATATCAGATAAAATAGACTTTAAAATAAAGGCTGTGAAAGAGACAAAGAAAGACACTACATAATGAGCAAAGGATCAATCCAAGAAGAAGATATAACAATTATAAATATGTATGCAGCCAACATAGGAGGACTGCAATATGTAAGGCAACTGCAAACGAGGATGAAAGGGGAAATTATCAATAACACAAAAATAGAAGAAGACTTTAATACCCCACTCACAGCTATCGATAGATCAACTAAACAGAAAATTAACAAGGAATCACAAGCTTTAAATGACACTATGGTCCATCTAGACCTAATTGATAGCTATAGGACATTTCATCACAAAACAATAAATTTCACCTTTTTCTCAAGTGCACATGGAACCTTCTCCAGAATAGATCACACCCTGGGCCATCAATCTAGCATTGCTAAATTCAAAAAAATTAAAATCATTCCAATCAACTTTTCTGACCACAATGCAGTAAGATTAGATCTAAATTACAGGAGGAAAAAAAAACTATTAAAAATTCAAACATATGGAGGCTAAATAAAATGCTTATGAATATCCAACCAATCATAGATGAAATCAGAAAAGAAATCAAAATATGCACAGCAATGAAGGAAAACGAAAACATAACAACCCAAAACCTATGGGACACTGTAAAAGAATTGCTAAGGCAAAGGTTCATAGCATTACTGGCTTACCTGAAGAAACAAAGACACAAACAAAAAAAAAGTCAAATAAGAAACAAAGACACAAACAAAAAAAAAGTCAAATAAACAACCTAACTCTACAACTAAAGCAACTAGAGAAGGAAGAAATGAAGAACTCCAGGGTTAGTAGAAGGAAAGAAATCTTAAAAATTAGGGCAGAAATAAATGCAAAAGAAACAAAAGAAACCATAGCAAAAATCAACAAAGCTAAAAGCTGTTTTTTTGAAATGGTAAACAAAATTGACAAACTGTTACCCAAACTCGTCAAGAAACAAAGGGAGAAGAACAAAATCAACAAAATTAGAAATGAAAATGTAGGGATCACAACAGACAACACTGAAATACAAAGGATCGTAAGAGACTACTACCAGGAGCTCTATGCCAATAAAAGGGACAACATGGAAGAAATGGACAAATTCTTAGAAAAGGATAACTTTCCAAAACTGAACCAGGAAGAACTAGATTGTAACAGACCCATCACAAGCAAGGAAATTCAAACTATAATCAGAAATCTTCCAGGAAACAAAAGCCCAGGACCAGGTGGCTTCACAGCTGGATTCTACCAAAATTTAGAGAAGAGCTAACACCTATCTTACTCAAACTCTTCCAGAAAATTGCAGAAGATGGTAAACTTCCAAACTTATTTTATGAGGCCACCATCACCCTAATACCATAACCAGACAAAGATGTCACAAAAACAGAAAACTACAGGCCAATATCACCAAAGAATATAGACGCAAAAATCATTAACTAAATTCCAGCAAACAGAATCCAACAACATATTAAAAAGATCATGCAGCATGACCAAATGGGCTTTATCCCAGGAGTGCAGGGATTCTTTAATATCCACAAATCAATTAACGTAATACACCACATTAACAAATCGAAAGATAAAAACTATATGATTATCTCAATAGATGCAGATAAAGCTTTTAATAAAATTCAACATCCATTTATGATAAAAACTCTCCAGAAAGCAGGCATAGAAGGAACATACCTCAACATAATAAAAGCTATATATGACAAACCCACAGCAAGCATTATCCTCAGTGGTGAAAAATTGAAAGCATTTCCCTAAAGTCAGGAACAAGACAAGGATGGCCACTCTCACCACTACTATTCAACGTAGTTTTGGAAGTGTTGGCCACAGCAATCAGAGCAGAAAAAGAAATAAAAGGAATCCAGAGAGGAAAAGAAGAAGTAAAACTCTCACTGTTTGCAGACGACATGATCCTCTACATAGAAAACCCTAAAGATTCCACCAGAAAATTACTAGAGCTAATCAATGAATATACTAAAGTTTCAGGATATAAAATTAACACACAGAAATCCCTTGCATTCCTATACACTAACAATGAGAAAACAGAAAGATAAATTAAGGAAACAATACCATTCACCATTGCAACAAAAAGAATAAAATACTTAAGAGTATATCTACCTAAAGAAATGAAAGACCTATATATAGAAAACTATAAAACACTGATGAAAGAAATCAAAGAGGACACAAAAAGATGGAGAAATATACCATCTTCATGGATTGGAAGAATCAATATTGTGAAAATGAGTATACGACCCAAAGCAATCTATAGATTCAATGCAATTGCTTTAAAGCTACCAACAGTACTTGTCAGAGAAATAGAACAAATAATTTCACCATGTATACGGAAATACAAAAAACCTTGAATAGCCAAAGCAATCTTGAGAAAGAAGAATGGAACTGGAGGAATCAACCTGCCTGACTTCAGGCTCTATACAAAGCCACAGTTTTCAAGACAGTATGGCTCTGGCACAAAGACAGAAATACAGATCGATGGAACAAAGTAGAAAGCCCAGAGATAAACCCACGTACCTATGGATACCTTACCTTCAACAAGGGAGGCAAGAATACACAATGGAGAAAAGGCAACCTCTTTAACAAGTGGTGTTGGGAAAACTGGTCAACCACTTGTAAAAGAATGAAACTAGACCACTTTCTAATACCATACACAAAAATAAACTCAAAAAGAATTAAAGATCTAAATGTAAGACCAGAAACTATAAAACCTCCTAGAAGAGAACATAGGCAACACACTCTCCGACATAAATCACAGCAAGATCCTCTGTGACCCACCTCCCAGAATATTGGAAATAAAAGGAGAAAGAAACAAATGGGACCTCATTAACCTTAAAAATTTTGCACAACAAAGGAAACTATAAGCAACGTGAAAAGACAACCTTCAGAATGGGAGAAAGTAATAGCAAATGAAGAAACAGACAAAGGATTAATCTCAAAAATATACAAGCAACTCCTGCAGCTCAATTCCAGAAAAATAAGTGACTCAATCAAAACAATGGGCCAAAGATCTAAACAGCCATTTCTCCAAAGAAGACATACAGATGGCTAACAAACACACGAAAAGATGCTCAACATCACTCATTATCAGAGAAATGCAAATCAAAACCAAAATGAGGTACCATTACACGCCAGTCAGGATGGCTGCTATCCAAAAGTCTACAAGCAATAAATGCTGGAGAGGGTGTGGAGAAAAGGGAACCCTCTAACACTGTTGATAGGAATGCAAACTAGTACAGCCACTATGGAGAACAGTGTGGAGTTTCCTTAAAAAACTGGAAATAGAACTGCCATATGACCCAGCAATCCCACTTCTGGGCATACACACTGAGGAAACCAGATTTGAAAGAGACACGTGCACCCCAATGTTCATCACAGCACTATTTGTAATAGCCAGGACATGGAAGTCCCCTAGATGCCCATCAGCAGATGAATGGATAAGAAACCTATGGTACATATGCACAATGGAAAATCACTCAGACCTTAAAAAGGATACACTTGAATCTATTCTAATGAGATGGATGAAACTGGAGCCCATTATACAGAGTGAAGTAAGTCAGAAATATAAACACCAATATAGTATACTAATGCATATATATGGAATTTAGAAAGATGATAATGATAACCCTATATGCAGGACAGAAAAAGAGACACAGATGTATAGAACAGACTTTTGGACTCTGTGGGAGAAGGCGAGGGTGGGATGATCTGAGAAATAACATTGAAACATGTATATTATCTAGTGTGTAATAGATCACCAGCCCAGGCTGGATGCATGAGACAAGTGCTCAGGGCTGGTGCACTGGGAAGACCCAGAGGGATGGGATGGGGAGAGAGGTGGCAGGATGTATCAGGATGGGGAACACACGTAAATCCATGGCTGATTCATGTCAATGTACGGCAAAAACCACTACAGTATTGTAAAGTAATTATCCTCCAACTTAAAAAAAAAAAAAAAAAAAAAAAAGAACAAAACTTGTATCTAAAGTCTAAGTCTTAAAAAAAAAAAAACATTATTTATGGAGTTTGCTGGCTATATGAACACTTTGGATCGGCAATTGCAGCAGCAACTGCTGTTTAACTTTTACATAAATAAGTAGTTTTTGATTGCATTATAGGACATGTATTCATCCATCTAAATCTGGAGTAAAAGAATTTAATTTCGCCTAGAAACTTTGTTAATAAGAGGTTTACAGTGTTTGCTTAGAGCTGAGCCTCACATATTCAGAAAGAAGAGGTGTGAGTGTTTCAAAAATTGCTTAAATTCAAGTGTAGTAGACCTACATTTTAGAGACTTCTTAAGAAACTCAGTGATAAAATACATGGAGGGAAAAAATGTTAGTTTAAGGAGGTTAATCTGTTTCCTAGTCACAAATGGTTATTGACCCTTAGCATGGTGAAATAGTAGCTTTTGAATTGTTACCAATCTGTCTATGTAACTGCTAGTCATTGCCTTATTCATTTGTGGCAAAGTGAATGAACCTTGAGGGCATTATGCTATGTGACATAAGTCATACAGATAAAGAGAGATATTGCATAATCTCATTTTTCTCTGGAATCTTAAAAAGTTGAATTTGTATAAACAGTAGAATAGTGGCTGCCAGGGACTGGAGGTTGGGGAACATGGTCACAGATACTGGTTGTTGTTGTTATTGTTCAGTCGAACAGTCGTGTCCAACTCTTTGAAACCCTATGGACTGCAGCACATCAGGCTTCCCTGTACTTCACTATCTCCTGTAGCTTGCTCAAACTCATGACCATTGAGTCGGTGATGTCGTCCAACCACTTTATCCTCTGTTGTCCCCTTCAGAAGACAGATACTGGTTAGAGGACACAAATTTTAGTTATAAAATAAGTAAGTTCTATAGATATAATGAATAGCATTATGATTATGATTAATACTTATATACCTAAATCAAATCCCTTATGACTACACAGTGGAAGGGAGAAATAGATTTAAGGGACTAGATCTGATAGAGTGCTGATGAACTATGGACAGAGGTTCATGACATTGTACAGGAGACAGGGAGGAAGACCATCCCTCAAAAAAAAAGAAATGCAAAAAAGAAAAATGGCTGTCTGAGGAGGCCTTACAAATAGCTGGGAAAAGAAGAGAAGTGAAAAGCAAAGGAGAAAAGGAAAGATATATCCAATTGAATGCACAGTTCCAAAGGATAGTAAGGAGAGATAGAAAGCCTTCCTCAGTGATCAATGCAAAGAAATAGAAGAAAACAACAGAATGAGAAAGACTAGAGATCTCTTCAAGAAAATTAGAGATAGCAAGGGAACATTTCATGCAAAGATGGGCTCAATAAAGGACAGAAATTGTATGGACCTAAAAGAAGCAGAAGATATTAAGGAGAGGTGGCAAGAATACACTGAAGAACTGCACAAAAAAGATCTTCATGACCCAGATAATCACAAACAAGTGATCAGTCACACTCACCCAGAGCCAGACATCCTGGAATGTGAAGTCAGGTGGGCCTTAGGAAGCATCACTACAAACAAAGCTAGTGGAGGTGATGGAATTCCAGTTGAACTATTTCAAATCCTGAAAGATGATGCTGTGAAAGTGCTGCACTCAATAGGCCAGCAAATGTGGAAATCTCAGCAGTGGCCACATGACTGGAAAAAGGTCAGTTTTCATTCCAATCCCAAAGAAAGGCAATCCCCCAAAATGCTTAAACTACCACACAATTGCACTCATCTCACATGGCAGTAAGTAATGCTCAAAATTCTCCAAGTCAAGCTTCAGCAATACGTGAGCCGTGAATATCCAGATGTTCAAGCTGGCTTTAGAAAAGGCAGAGGAACCAGAGATCAAATTGCCAACATCTGCTGGATCATGGAAAAAGCAAGACAGTTCCAGAAAAACATCTATTTCTGCTTTATTGACTATGCCAAAGTCTTTGACTGTGTGGATCACAATAAACTGTGGAAAATTCTGAAAGAGATGGGAATACCAGACCACCCGACCTGCCTCTTGAGAAACCTGTATGTAGGTCAGGAAGCAGCAGTTAGGACTGGACATGGGACAACAGACTGGTTCCAAATAGGAAAAGGAGTATGTCAAGGCTGTATGTTGTCACCCTCCTTATTTAACTTATATGCAGAGTACATCATGTGAAATGGTGGGCTGAATGAAGCACAAGCTGGAATCAAGATTGCCAGGAGAAATCAATAGCCTCAGAAATGCAGATGACACTACCTTTATGGCAGAAAGTGAAAAAGAACTAAAGAGCCTCTTAATGAAAGTGAAATAGGAGAGTGAAAATGTTGGCTTAAAGCTCAACATTCAGAAAACTATGATTATGGCATCCGGTCCCATCACTTCATGGCAAATACATGGGGAAACAGTGGAAACAGTGGCTGACTTTATTTTTCTGGGCTCCAAAATCACTGTGGATGGTGATTGCAGCCATGAAATTAAAAGACGCTTGCTTCTTGGAAGGAAAGTTATGACCAAATTAGACAGCATATTAAAGAGCAGAGACATTACTTTGCCAACCAAGGTCCATCTAGTCAAGGCTATGGTTTTCCAGTGGTCATGTATGGATATGAGAGTTGGATTATAAAGAAACCTGAGTGCAGAAAAATTGATGCTTTTGAATTGTGGTGTTGGAGAAGACTCTTGAGAGTCCCTTGGACTGCATGGAGATCCAACCAATCCATCCTAAAGGACTTCAGTCCTATGTGTTCATTGGAAGGACTGATGTTGAAGCTGAAACTCCAATACTTTGGCCACCTGATGTGGAGAACTGATTTATTTGAAAATACCCTGATGCTGGGAAAGATTGAGGGCCAGAGGAGAAGGGGGCGACAGAGGATGAGATGGTTGGATGGCATCACTGACTCAATGGACAGGGGTTTGGGTGGACTCCGGGAGCTGGTGATGGACAGGGAGGCCTGGTGTGCTGCAGTTCATGGTGTCACAAAGAGTCGAACACAACTGAGTCATTTAACTGAAGTGAACTTGAAAGTTGCTAAAAGTGTAGGTCTTAAATATTGTTACCAATAATCACATTGTACAACTTATACTTTCACATTATATGTCATATATATATATATATATATAGTAAAGAAGGAGAAAGGCTCTTCTTTCAGGGAATCTTATATTTTGGGCAATAAAGACAGGAAATAAGTGAATAAATGAAATAATTTCAGATAATGATGAACACTATGAAGGAAAAAAAGGCAAAGTATTACAGTTTGATTGCAGGGATTAAGAATAGATGGAGAGACAGACAATACTAAACAATGTGACCACCTGGGCTAAGAGTGTTCCAGGATGAAGAAACAGCAGAAATACTCTTGAGACAGGAAGAATGAATAGTATGTGTCGTCATGTGCTTATTGGTTTCACATTACTTGTTCTCTAATTGCTTTATTTGTGTTATTTTTGTCATCACATGTTAATTGTAATTTTTCTGAGAGTATGGATACTGTTTTATACTTTAGATTTATACTATAGAACTTAAAATGGAATGGTCTGCATAAAATAAATTTTAAATAAGTGCTTATTGAATATTTTTATTACTTAATGTTTTAAATAAAGAAATTTCTTTCCTATTCTTGCAATAAATAAAAGAACACCTGGAAAATTTCTTAATTGTTTATATTTAGAAAAGGTAATTGCCTCTTTTCTTTATTCTTTGAATGTTTATTAAGCCATTTCATCTTCTTTTATAGTTAAAAATAACACTTAAGTGCCAAGACTATATCTACATACCATAAGACTCTTCACTAAGATGTGAAAAAAGATATATCAACAGAATGGGAGATATGGAGGAAAGGACTTGCCTCATATAACTATTCAGAAGGGCCCCCAAAAGGCCTATTGGCCTAAAAATTCACTTTTTCCCCATGGTGCTAAAAGTTTGACATCAAAATCATTACTTTTCACCCATGGCTGATTCATGTTGATGTTTGGCAAAACCCACCACAATATTGTAAAGTAATTAGCCTCCTATTAAAATAAATAAATTTTTTAAAAAATCATTACTTTTAAGGGAGTATTCTCTGTTAACATCAAATACTCTGAGAGTATTTACAGTAAAAAAACAAAGAGATTGACTTTACAGTCAATCAGTTACATTTTTGTATCATTAGCGTGCCAATACCTTTTTAGTTATCAGCTGGGTACGAACAGTGTAAGTGCTTAGGATATGAAGCAAATGTGATTAAGAATGCAGAGAATGAACCACAACACTCCCATTTTCCTCTTTGATTAGTATAAGTAGAATGTTATAGTATTCTCTCCACTCTCAGATTTCTGATTTCTTTATAGTAGTAATTTTCAGTGGGTGGACAACAGCATCTCTTTGTAAGTTTAAAAGATCTTCTGGCCCTCCCAGCACATGATGGGCTCCTAAGCAACTACTGCAGAGGATTCAACTCCCAGTCACTGAAGAGGAGGAGGCTCCCAGTCCCTGTGCGCCATGCATCACCTTACTGGACACTTGGTGAGGGAGTGTGAGCATCACCTGTATAGCCTTCAGAGAAGACAAAGGCATCATCGCCTCAGCTACTGCTGCCATTTTCGCCTGCAGCTGCAGTCGTCCACAGTGAACCCTGTTTAGAGTCCCTTGCAGTCCTGGGGCTCCTTATGGCAACCCAAAGAACGTGACTTACACAGGTTACCCCATAGCCTATCCAGTTGCAGCCCCTGCCTACAATCCCAGCCTATACCCTGCCAGTAGCTCCCCTTATGCTCCAGCAATTCTGCTGATGAAATAGACCTGGCCAGAGAACTCATCTTCTTGTGCCACTGAAGCTACCTATTTCCATCTCCCAGTGGACACCAGGACCGAGAGCCAAACTTACCAAACATCCTCTATGGCTTTCAGATATACTGAGGGGACATCATACAAGGTCCTACCAACCCAGAGTAATACTGCTCTGATCCCCCTACTCCTCTTCACCCAAACCCTATCAGATGGCCACGAATCCAATCATAAGTGCCTACCCCCAGCATAATCTGTATGCCCAGGGAGCCTAGGACATACAACCTGTGTATGCTGCCCAGCCTCATGTCATCCACTACACCATGGTCATCCAGCCCAGCAGCACTCACTCTGCCATCTATTGGACACCAGTCAACCCTCCCAAGACCAATGTCATGGCCATGGGCATGGTGGCTGGCACCACCATGATGGTGTCAACATGCACCCTGCTGACTGCATCACAGCACACAGCAATTGGGGCATACCCTGTCTTCATGCCAACATACAGGGTGCCAGGGACCCTTGCATACAGCTACATGCCCCACACTGATAAAGCCTGCAGCCCATCCAAATCTAGAGTTACACATTTGTATGCAGCTACTCAAGTCCTACACGGGTGCTGGAGCAACTCCCTGGCAGCACCACCTCTATTTGAAAGAGGAGACAACAGAAGTGCAAAGGTCACTTTATGCATCTTTAATGGTTTTGGTTTTTAATTTTAGCTTTTGTAAAAACTGCTTTTTCAAATCTCCTGCCTCTCCCCACTGTCCCCCTGTGAGGTGCTGCCCTCCCAATTCTACTCTCCCTCCTACTTGACTAGGTACATCCTCTCGCCTCCTCTTTCCTTCTCCAAGCATCCAGTCCCTAGAAGCTTAGTTTAGTGGCAGGCAGAGAGTGGGGTCTGTTGCAGTTGTTCACGTGAAAGCACGATTTCCTTTTGAAGACCATAATGAATGTGACCCTTGGGTCCAGGGTAGGAACTCAGCTGTTAAGCAGGTGGATATTTTTTTTATTTTTTTCGTTTTTCTCAAGCAAGATTAGTTTCAGACATTACCATATCCTGACACAAATGAAATATCTTCTGAGAACCATCACAACAGACCAGAACAAAACCACCTGATTTGATAGGAGTGTTAATAGTAGCTTAATAATACCCCAGATAAGGACCTAGGAAAACCAGATCCTTTCTTTAGGCAAACTTGGGGGAGGTAAGGGGGACACTGTGGGAAGGCAGAGGAAAGAGGGTCGAGAGGCACTTGCCTGCTGACTTTGGTTTGTAAGAATTGCCTTGGCCTGGACCCTCTAACTTGCACAGTGATGTTAACGGACCTGGCAATTCCTCAGAAGGTGATTTTGACCTCAGACCTGCCAAGCAGTTGCAAGATGGTGGGATCCCAGCCTCCCAAATCTTTGGAGGCCAGCTTCCCTCTGTAACCCAGACCTTAGTCTTTGAGCCCACATGGATCCACTCTGATGAGGAGTTTGCTCCTGATTAGAGTGGAAACCTATGGCATTTCTCTCCTTTCCCTTTGCCCTTCCCAGTGCCATGGCTCACCTTGGGGGTCATTTGCTTATGGTACTGGAAGACAGGCCAGGTTCTTGGTTACCTTGTGCCATTCACCACCAAAGTGAAGGAATCACATTCCAGGTTGGTGCTGGTGGCTCTAAAGGTCAGGATAGTGAAGGAAAAGCAATAACAATAGACATTTCATAGACTCATGGAGCTGAAGGGATCTTAGCAATCATCTCAACCATTCCCCTATTTGATATGAGAAAAGAGAGGCCCAGAAAAGAGGAAAGAGCATGTTGTCCAGGAAAATTTACTTAGGGATGGATTGACTTAGTTTTGTAAAAATGAAGTCAGAAGAGCCCACACCTGGTGAGCTCTGGAACAGTCTCTGGCCTTTTGCTTCTGCTCTTTTCCTCCATGGATTTCAAAGGCAGAGACTGAAGAGTGGGTGGAGGTCACATGGGGGCAATTTGGAGGAATAGAAATTGCAAATGATGAAACAGCATTTGGAAATTCTGTGAAGACTTCTGGAACTCTCATCCTATATCTGACTCCAGCCCTAGGAGAAGGAGCAGGTGGATTGGCTGAAGAGGAGCCCATGATTTTAAGACAGTAGTCCCTCATCCTGAGAGGAGAGGAGAAGTGGACATGGGGTCTCCTGGGAGAATAGGAACCCCTGAGTCAGAAGGGCCCATTACTCTCAGCCAGGATCCCAATTGTCTAAAACTGCCCACCCTGCACCCAGTACTTGGCTAGGCCGGCAACTCCTTTGGGAGTGGGGGGAAGAGGAACATTTTACTGTACAAAATGGGATCATTGATAACATTTAGAACTTAAATAACTCTCTTCATTTTAAATTCATGCATCCCTATGCCTACTGCTCATGTCTCCATAAAGGAGGAAATAATCAGGAAATCCATTTGCCAGAAGGACCGCAGAGGCTATGTGGCTATTGCTAGGGATGCACAGTACAGCAGCATCCTTGATCCAGGTTTTCTGTTGAAATACAGAACCAGTCACTGTTCTAAACAGTCTGCTTGGGAGTGCTGAAGACGTTTCTTTTAAAACAATAAGGAGCACAGGGTGAATGGCGTGATTTGGAAGCACTGACGGTGCTTGTGAAGAGAGTGACTCAGCGCATCATGCAGCAACGACTGGTTGCAGCAACGACAAGTTCCAGGCCACACAGTCTCCCACTACATCCTCCAGCTAAAGTACTGTATGGATGGAGAAGTCTTGAGGCTACTGGAAGAATAAGACTGAAATCCAGAGGCAAGAGGCTTAAGCCCAAAACGTGAGAACACCAGAGAACTCCTGACTACATGGAACATTAATTAATAAGAGATCATCCAAAAGCCTCCATACCTACACTGGAAGCAACCAACACCCAAGGGCCAATAAGTTCCAGAGCAAGACATATCACACAAATTCTCCAGCTACACAGGAACATAGCCCAAAGCGTCAATATACAGGCTGCTCAAAGTCACACCAAACCCATAGACCCATCTCAAAACTCACTGCTGGCCACTCCATTGCACTCCAGAGAGAAGAAACACATCTCCACCCACCAGAACACCAACACAAGCTTCCCTAACCAGGAAACCTTGACAAGCCAAACATCCAGCCCCACCCACAGGGAGAAATCTCCACAATAAAAAGAAACAGCAGACTACTAGAATACAGAAAGGCCACCCCAAACACAGCAATCTAAATAAGATGAAAAGACAGAGAAATACCCAGCAGGTAAAGGAACATGAAAAATGCCCACCAAGCCAAACAAAAGAGGAGGAAAGAGGGAATCTACCTGAAAAAGTACTTAGAATAATGATAATAAGCATGATCCAAAATGTTGAAAAAAAATATAGTTACAGATAAATAACCTGGAGACAAGGATTGAGAAGATGCAAGACATGTTTAACAAGGACCTAGAAGAAATAAAAAAGAGTCAATTAAAAATGAATAATGCAGTAAATTAGATCAAAAACACTCTGGAGGGAACCAACAGTAGAATAAGAGAGGCAGAAGATAGGATAAGTGAGGTAGAAGATAAAATGGTGGAAATAAATGAAGCAGAGAGAGAAAAAGAGAAAAGAAGTAAAAGAAATGAGGACAACCATAGGGACTTCTGGGACAATGTGAAATGCCCCAATATTTGAATCATAGGAGTCACAGAAGATGAAGACAAAAAGAAAGGCCATGAGAAAATACTTGAGGAGATAATAGCTGAAAATTTCCCCAAAATGGGGAAGGAAATAGCCACCCAAGTCCAAGAAACCCAGAGAGTCCCAAGCAGGATAAACCCAAGGCAAAACTCCCCAAGACACATATTAATCAAATTAACAAAGATCAAACACAAAGAACAAATATTAAAAGCAGCAAGGGAGAAACAACAAATAACACACAAAGGGATTCCCATAAGGATAAATAGCTGATCACTCAATAGAAACTCTTCAGGCCAGAAGGGAATGGCAGGACATACTTAAAGTAATGAGAGAGAATAACCTACAACCCAGATTACTGTACCCAGCAAGGATCTCATTCAGACATGAAAGAGAATTCAAAAGCTTTACAGACAAGCAAAAGCTGAGAGAATTCAGCACCACCAAACCAGCTCTCCAACAAATGCTAAAGGATTTTCTCTAGACAGGAAACACAGAAAGATTGTATGAACGCGATCCTGAAACAACAAAGCAAATGGCAATGGGATCATTCTTATCAATAATTACCTTAAATGTAAATGGGTTGAATGCCCGAACCAAAAGACAAAGACTGGCTGAACGGATACAAAAGCAACACACCTATATATGTTGTCTACAAGAGACCCACCTCAAAACAAGGGACACCTACAGACTGAAAGTGAAGGGTTGGAAAAAAAAAAAAAAAAAAAAAACAGGCAAAAGGAGACCAAAAGAAAGCTGGAGTCACAATACTCATATCAGATAAAACAGACTTTAAAATAAAGGCTGTGAAAAGAGACAAAGAAGGTCACTACATAATGAGCAAAGGATCAATCCAAGAAGAAGATATAATAATTATAAATATGTATGCACACAACATAGGAGGACTGCAATATGTAAGGCAACGGTGAACGAGAATAAAAGAGGAAATTAACAATAACACAGTAAAAGTGGGAAACTTTAATACCCCACTCACAACTATGGACAGATCAACTAAACAGAAAATTAACAAGGAAACACAAACTTTAAATGACACAATGGTTCATCTAGACCTAATTAATATCTATAGGACATTTCACCCCAAAACAATCAATTTCACCTTTTTCTCATGTGCACACGGAACCTTCTCCAGAATAGATCACATCCTGGGCCATAAATCTAGCCTTGGTAAATTGAAAAAAAAAAAAAAAAAACTTAAATCATTCCAGTCATCTTTTATGACCACAATGCAGTAAGATTAGGTCTCAATTACAGGAAGAAAAAAAAACTATTACAAACTCAATCATATGGAGGCTAAATAACAGGCTTATGAATAACCAACAAATCACAGAAGAAATTTAAAAAAAGAAAAAAAGCATGCATAGAAATGGATGAAAATGAAAACACAACAACTCAAAACCTATGGGACACTGTAAAAGCAGTGATACAGCAAAGGTTCATAGCAATACAGGCTTACCTCCAGAAAAAAGAAAAAAATTCAAATAAATAACATAACTCTACACCTAAAGCAACTAGAGAAGGAAGAAATGAAGAACCCCAGGGATAGTAGAAGGAAAGAAATCTTAAATATTAAGGTAGAAATAAATGCAAAAGAAACAAAAGAGACCATAGCAAAAATCAATGAAGGTAAAACCTGGTTTTTTGAAAAGGTAAATAATATTGACAAACTGCTAGCCAGACTCAGCAAGAAACAAAAGGAGAAGAACCAAATCAACAAAATTAGAAATGAACATGGAGAGATCACAACAGACAACACTGAAATACAAAGGATCATAAGAGCCTAATACCAGCAGCTATATGCCAATAAAATGGACAACTTGGAAGAAATGGACAAATTCTTAGAAAAGTATAACTTTCCAAAACTGAACCAGGAAGAAATAGATCTTAACAGACACATCACAAGCACAGAAATCGAAACTGTAATCAGAAATCTTCCAGCAAACAAAAACCCAGGACCAGATGGCTTCACAGCTGAATTCTACCAAAAATTTAGAGAAGAGCTAACACCTATCTTACTCAAACTCTTCCAGAAAATTGCAGAAGACAAACTTCCAAACTCATTCTATGACACCACCATGACACTAATATCAAAACCAGACAAAGATGCGACAAAACAAAACAAAAAAACTACAGGCCAATATCACCAATGAACATAGCTGCAAAAATTCTTAACTAAATTCTGGCAAACAGAATCCAGCAACATATTAAAAAGATCATGCAGCATGACCAAATGGGCTTTATCCCAGGATTGCAAGGATTCTTTAATATCCACAAATCAATTAATGTAATATACATTAACAAATTGAAAGATAAAAACTATATGATTATCTCAACAGATGCAAAAACGCCTTTGACAAAATTCAACATCCATTTGTGAAAAAAACTCTCCAGAAAGCAGGCATAGAAGGAACATACCTCAACATAATAAAACCTATATATGACAAACCCACAGCAAACGTTATCCTCAAAGGTGAGAAACTGAAAGCATTTCCCCTAAAGTCAGGAACAAGACAAGGGTGCCCACTCTCACCACTACTATTCGACATAGTTTTGGAAGTGTTGGCCACAGCAATCAGAGCAGAAAAAGAAATAAAAGGAATCCAGATTGGAAAAGAAGTAGTGAAACTCTCACTGTTTGCAGAGGACATAATCCTCTACATAGAAAACCCTAAAGAATCCACCTGAAAATTACTAGAGCTAATCAATGAATATACTAAAGTTTCAGGATATAAAATTAACACACATAAATCCCTTGCATTCCTATACACTAACAATGAGAAAACAGAAAGATAAATTAAGGAAACAATACCATTCACCATTGCAACAAAAAGAATACAATATTTAGGAGTATTTCTACCTAAAGAAACAAAAGACCTATATATAGAAAACCATAAAACACTGATGAAAGAAATAACAAAGGACACAAATAGATGGAGAAATATGCCGTGTTCATGGATTGGAAGAATCAGTATTGTGAAAATGAGTATACCACTTAAAGCAATCTATAGATTCAATGCAATCCCTAACAAGCTACAAATGGTATTTTTCACAGAACTAGAACAAATAATTTCACGAGGTGTATGGAAATACAAAAAACCTCGAATAACCAAAGCAATCTTGAGAAAGAAGAATGGAACTGGAGGAATCAACCTGCCTGACTTCAGGCTCTAATACAAAGCCACAGTCATCAAGACAGTATGGCACTGGTGCAAAGACAGAAATATTGACCAGTGGAACAGAATAGAAAGCCCAGAGATAAATCCATGTACCTATGGACACCTTTTATTTGAAAAAGTATACAAGAATATACAATGGAAAAATGACAACCTCTTTAATAAGTGCGGCTGGGCAAATTGGTCAACCACTTGTAAAAGAATGAAACTAGAACACGTTCTAACACCATACACAAAAATAAACTCAAAATGGATTAAATTTCTACATGTAGGACCAGAACCTGTAAAACTCCTAGAGGAGAACATAGGCAAAACACTCTCCGACATAAATCACAGCAGGATCTTCTATGACCCACGTCCCAGAATATTGGAAATAAAAGCAAAAATAAACAAATGGGACCTAATGAAACTTAAAAACCTTTTGCACAACAAAGGAAACGACAAGCAAGGTGAAAAGACAGCCCTCAGAATGGGAGAAAATAATAGCAAACGAAGAAGAAGACAAAGGATTAATCTCAAAAATATACCAGCATGTCCTGCAGCTCAATTCTAGAAAAATAAATGACCCAATCATAAAATGGGCCAAAGAACTGAAGAGACATTTCTCCAAAGAAGACATACAGATGGCTAACAAACACATGAAAAGATGCTCAACATCACTCATTATCAGAGAAATGCAAATCAAAACCACAATGAGGTACCACTACACACCAGTAAGGCTGGCTGCCATCCAAAAGTCTACAAGCAATCAATGTTAGAGAGGATGTGGAGAAAAGGGAACCCTCTTATACTGTTTATGGGAATGCAAACTAGTACAGCCACTATGGAGAACAATATAGAGATTCCTTTAATAAAAAAAAAAACTCCTAATAGAACTGCCATATGACCCAGAAATCCCACTCCTGGGCATACACACCGAGGAAACCAGATCTGAAAGAGACACATGAACCCCTATGTTAATGGCAGCACTGTTTATAATAGCCAGGACATGGAAGCAAACTAGATGCCCATCAGCAGACGAATGGATAAGGAAGCTGTGGTACATATACATAATACACAATGGAATATTACTCAGCCATTAAAAAGAATTCATTTGAATAATTTCTAATGAGATGGGTGAAACTGGAGCCCATTATGCAGAGTGAAGTAAGCCAGAAACATAAAAACCAATACAGTATACTAACACATATATATGGAATTTTAAAGATGGTAATGATAACCCTATATGCAAAACAGAACAAGAGATACAGATATATAGAATAGTCTGTTGGAGTTTGGGAGAAGGCGAGGGTGGGATGTTCTGAGAGAATAGCGTTGAAACAAGTATACTATCAAGTGTGACAGATCGACAGCCCAGGTTGGATGCATGAGACAAGTGCTCAGGGCTGGTGCATTGGGAAGACCCAGACGGATGGGATGGGGAGGGAGGTGGGAGGGGGCTTCAGGATGGGGAACACATGTAAATCCATGGCTGATTCATGTCAATATATGGCAACAACCACTACACTATTGTGAAGTAATTAGCCTCCAACTAATTAAAATAAATGCAAAAAAAAAAAAAAAGTCAAAAAATTCTTTGCCTAACACAAGATCATAAAGATCTATTCCTTTGTATTCTTCTGGTAGTTTTATGGTTTTAGCTTTTATGTTTAAGTCTTTGATCCATTTAGGGTTAACTTTTGTGTATGGTGAGGTGAGGGTTTAAGTTCATGTCAGTAGCCCACTGTCCCGTCATCATTTGTTGACAAGATTGATCCAATGGTCAAACATGCCCTGACAATTCTACAAGACACTGAATTGTCTTTGTACTTTTGTTAAAAATCAATTCAGTGTACATAAATTTCATGGCTTTCTTTAAAAAAAAAAAAAAAAAAGGCCATCTCCCAGAAAAGAAAATGTAAAAGGTAAAATGGTTGCCTGAAGAAGCCTTACAAACAGCTTAAAAAAGAAGAGAAGCTAAACGCAATGGGGAAAAGGAAACATATCCATCTGAATGCAGAGTTTCAAAGAATAGCAAGGAGAGATAAGAAAGCCTTCCACAGTGACCAATGCAAGGAAATAGAGGAAAACAATAGAATGCAAGGGACTAGAAGTCTGTTCAAGAAAATTAGAGATACCAAGGGAATATTTCATGCAAACATGGGCAAAATAAAGACAGAAACAGTTTGGACCTAACAGAACCAGAGTATATTTAGAAGAGGTGGCAAGAATACACAAAAGAACTATACAATAAAGATCTTAATGACCTAGATAACCACGATGGTGTGATCATTCACCTAGAGCCAGATTTCCTGGAGTCCCAAGTCAAATGGGCCTTAGGAAGCAACACTATGAGCAAAGCTAATGGAGGTGATAGAATTCCAGCTGAGCTATCAACTTCTGCTTCACTGACTACTCCAAAGCATTTGACTGTGTGGTTCACAACAAACCATGGAAAATTCCTAAAGAGATGGGAATACCAGACCAGCTTACCTTCCTCCTGAGAAATCTGGATGCAGGTCAAGAAGCAATAGTTAGAACCGGACATGGAACAATGGACCGCTTCTATATTGGGAAAGGAGTATGTCAAGGCTGTATATTGTCACTCTGCTTAGTAACTTATATTCAGTGTACATCATGCAAAATACCAGGCTGGAAGAAACAAGCTGGAATCAAGATTGCTGGGAGAAATATCAATAACCACAGATATGCAAATGACACCACCCCTATGGCAAAAAGTGAAGAAAAGCTGAAGAGCCTCTTGACAAAAGTGAAAGAGGAGAGTGAAAAAGCTGGCTTAAAACTCAACATTAAAAAAACTAAGTTAATGGCATCTGGTCTTATTACTTCATGGAAAATTGATGGGGAAACAATTGAAATAATGACAGAATTCATTTTCTTGTGTTCCCAAGTCACTACAGTTGTCAACTGCAGCCATGAAATTAAAAGATGCTTACTCCATGGAGGAAATGCTATGACAAACCTAGACAGCATATTAAAAAGCAGGGACATCACTTTGCCAACAAAGGTCCATCTAGCCTAGGTGTTTCCAGTAGTCAAGTATGGATGTGAGAGTTGGACCATAAAGAAAGCTGAGCACTGAGGTATTGATGCTTTTGAACTGTGGTGTTGAAGAAGACTCTTGAGAGTCCCTTTGACTTCAAGGAGATCCAACCAGTCCATCCTAAAGAAAGTCAGTCCTGAATATTAATTGGAAGGACTGATGCTGAAGCTGAAGCTCCAATACTTTGGCCACCTGATGCGAAAAGCTGACTCATTGGAAAAGACCCTGATAGGAAAGATTGAAGGCAGAAGGAGAAGGAGATGACAGGAGATGAGATGGTTGGATTGCATCACTGGCTCCATGGACATGAGTTTGAGTAAGCTCCAGGAGTTGGTGACTTATAGGGAAGCCTGGCGTGCTGCAGTCCATGGGGTCACAGAGAATCAGATACAACTGAGTGACTGAACTGTACTGATGACATATGATTTGGAACATCTTTTAATATACTTATTTGTTATCTGCATATTTTTTTTAGTGAGGTGTCTATTAAGGTCCTTGTCCCATTTTATAATTGTCTTGTTTTTTTGTTTTTTTTCCTTGAGTTTTTGAGTTGTTTGTAAATTTTTGGTTAAATTTTTTATTTATTTAATTTGGTTATCAGTAAAAGTTATATTATTTTAAAAGTGTGGTGCTCTCTTATACCCATAGATAGTGAAATAATTACTATAATAAGGTAATTTACATATATATCCTCACATATATCAAAATAGTTACTATTTGTGTGTGTGTGCTGAATGCGTGTGAAATGTACACTTATAGCAAATTTCCTGTATATAATACAGCATTAACTGTAGTCATTGTGATATATGTTTGATTTCTAGAACATATTATCTTCAGTAACTGGAACTTTGTACCATCTAACCAACATCTCATTTTCTCTACCTTCCTATCCCTGGTAACCACCATTCTACTCTTTACTTCTAAGAATTTAAATTTTTAGTTTCCACACATAAATTCATGAGGTAATTTTCTTTCAGTGTCTGGTTTATTTCACTTGGCATAATGTCCTCTGGCTTATTTCCTTCTATATTGGGATAACCGTATTTTATCAAATGGGGATTTGCATGTATTTTCTTCCAACCTGTTGCTTACCTTCTCATTCTGACATTGTCACAGATCAATTTTTCATTTTAATGATATCCAATCCATCAACTTTTTTTTTCAAGGATCATAACTTTTGCAATGTATCAAAAATTACTGCAATAATGAGTCATTTAGGTCTACTCTCATACTGACTTCTGGGAGTTTCATAGTTTTGTGTTTTATGTTTAATGTCTATGATCCATTTGAGTCATTTTTGTGAAGGATATGATGCCTATTTTTAAGATATATTTACTTTTCATTATTTTGGCATATGAATGTTGTGTTTATCTATCGATATTTGCTATCGAATACACTTGCTACATTTGTTGCTTTTGCCATTTTGTCAAAGATTTGTAGACTACATTTATAAGGATCTATATTTAGACTCCCTAATCTGTTCCATTGATCAGTTTGTCTATTCTTTCACCAATAACACACTGTCTTGATTATTGAGACTTTAGAGTAAGTTAGTCTAAGATAAAGTCAGTCTTTCAACTTTATACTTCTTCAATATTGAATTGGCTACTCTAGGTCTTTTGTCTCTTCATAAAAACTTTGGAACTATTTTGTTAATGTCTACAAAATAACTTGCTAGGATTTTGATTAAAATTGCATTGGATTTATAAATTATATAATTATGTTAGGAAGATGGACATCTTGATGATATTGACTCTTCTATTCATGAATAATTAGTTTCTCTTCATTTATATATTTCTTCTTTGATATCTTTCAATTAGTTGTTTCTAATATGCACTGTGTATATATTTTCTCATCATTTTCACCATATGAGATTGGAATGCAAAAGTAGGAAGTCAAGAGATACCTGGAGTAACAGTCAAGTTTGGCCTTCAGCTAAAAATGAAGCAGGGCAAAAGCTAACAGAGTTTTATCTTAAAGGATATACTGGTCATAGCAAACACCATTTTCCAACAACACAAGAGACAACTCTACATATTAACATCACCAAATGGTCAATACCAAAATCAGATTGCTATATTTTTTTTTTTGCTGACAAAGATGGAGAAGCTCTATACAGTCAGCAAAAACAAGACACGCAGGTGACTCAGATCATTGCCTCAGATAATTAGTTCTTTATGCAAAATTTAGGCTTAAACCGAAGAAAGTAAGAATCACAACTAGGCTATTAAGGTATGACCAAAATCAGACCCTTTATGATTACACAGTACAAGTGATGAATAGATTCAAGGGATTAGATCTGATAGACAGGAGTACCTGCAGAACTATGGACAGAGGTTCATAACATTGTATAGGAGGCAGTGGCTAAAATTATCCCAATGAAAGAGAAATGCAAGAAGGAAAAGTGGTTATCTGAAGAGGCTTTTCAAGTAGCTGAGGAAAGATGAGAAGTGAGAAGCAAGGGGAAAAGGGAAACATATACCCAACTGAAAGCAGAGTTCCAGAGAATACCAAGGAGAGATAAGAAGGCCTTCTTCAATGAACAATATAAGGGAGCAGAGGAAAACATTAGAATGGGAAAGACAAGAGATTTCTTCAATTGAAGACATCAAGGGAACATTTCATGCAAGGATGGGTATGATAAAGGACAGAAATTGAAAGAACCTAAGAGAAGCAGAAGAGATTAAGAAGAGGCGACAAGAATAGTCACCTCTTCACAGAAGAACTATGCAAAAAAGAAGACTAATGACCCAGATAACAATAATGGTGTGGTCACTCACCTAGAGTCAGACATCTTGGAGTGTGAGGTCATGTGGGACTTAGTAAGTAATACTACCAACAAAGTTAGTGTATGTGATGGAATTCCAGATGAGCTATTTCAAAACCTAAAAGATGATGCTGTTAAAGTGCTACATTCAGCATGCCAGCAAATTTGAAAAACAGCAGTGGCCAAAGGACTGGAAAGGTCAGTTTTCATTCCAATCCCAAAAAAGGGTAATGTCAAAAATGTTCAGACTACCAGATAATTGCACTCATTTCTCATGCTAGTAAGTTTATGCTAAAAATCCTTCAAGCTAGGCTTCAGCAGTATGTGAATCAAGAATTTCTAGATGCACAAGTTAAGTTTAGAAAAGACAGGGGAATCAGAGATCAAATAACAACATCCATTGGATCATAGAGAAAGCAACAGAATTCCAGAAAAATACCTGCTTCTCTTTCATTGACTACACTAACACCTTGGACCTTGTGGATCACAACCAACTGTGGAATAATCAAGAGATGGGAGTACCAGATCACCTTACCTGTCTCCCGAGAATCTTATATGTGGGTTAAGAAGCAACAGTTAGAACCAGACATGGAACAATGGACTGCTTCAAATTTGGGAAAGGAGTATGTCAAGGCTGTATATTGTCACCCTGCTTATTAACCTTACATGCAGAGTCTTCTTGTTCTTGAAGTTGCTCAGTCATGTCCGACTCTTTGCGACCCCGTGGACTGTAGCCTATCAGGCTCCTCTGTCCATGGGATTCTCCCAGGCAAGAATACTGGAGTGGGTTGCCATTTCCAGAGTACATCATGCAAAAGGCCAGGCTGGATATGTCACAAGTTGGGATGAAGTTTGCCGGGAGAAATATCAACAGCCTCAGATATGCAGAGATACCATTTTCATGGCAGAAAGTGAAGAGGAACTAAAGAGCCCCTTGATGAGGCTAAAAGAGGAGAGGGGAAAAGCTGGACTAAAATTAAACATTCAAAAAATAATAATGGCATTCAATTCCATCACTTCATGGCAAATAGAAAGGACAAAAGTAGAAGCAGTACAGATTTTCTTTTCTTGTGCTCCAAAATCACTGTGGATCGTGACTGCAGCCATGAAATTGTAAGACACTTGCTCCTGAGATGGAAAACTATAACAAAACTAGACAGTGCATTAAAAAGTAGAGACATCACTTTACAGACAAAAGTTCATACAGTCAAAGCTATGGTGTTTCTTGTAGTCATGTACAAATATGAGAGTTGGATCATAAAGAAGGTTGAGTGCCAAATAATTGATGCTTTTAAAGTGTGGTGCTAGGGAAGGCTCTTAAGGGAAGATTCTTGGAGAAGGCTCTTCAAGGAGATCAAAGAGGTCAATCTTAAAGGAAGTCAACTCTGAATATTCACTGAAAGGATGATTACTGAAATCAAAGTTCCAATACTTCGGCCACTGATTCGAAGAGCTGACACTGAAAAAGACCCTGATTATTGGAAAGGTTGAAGGTAAAAGAGAATGGAGTGGCAGAGGATGAGATGGTTAGAGAACATCACCAACTCAATGGATATGAATTTGAGCAAACTCCAGGAGATAGTAAAGGACAGAGGAGCCTGGTGTGTTACAGTCCATGGACTTGCAAGAAATGGAATGACTTAGTGACTGAACAGTGACTGATTTTGGTTCTTAACCCTGTCTCTTTGAAGTGTGTGTGGTTTTTAGTTTGTTTGTTTGCTTTGCTTTCTGTTATGACTTGTAATTTTTTTATAATGTCAGAAATGATGCATTGCATGAGAAAGAATATATAATGTTACTTAATACATCAAATGCACATCAATAAATTTTATAAGTATTATTATAAAATATATCTTAAGCACTTGTTTTAGGTCTAGAGCACTTGCTCTACTCATTTGGTCTACATACTGAAATTGAAATTGTTGTAATTTTTAAAATATAGATATTTCAGTCAACATATTTGCAATATGATTAGACAATAAGATTATTTTATTTTGTATTCCTTCATCACTTTATGTCAAATATAATCTTCTGTGGAGTATTTTTATTTCACAATAAAATTATCATGGAATAAGGAATTCATCTTAAGTTTGTTTTCTAGTGAATATAATTACAATTCTGAATTTAACATGAAAAAGAAGCCATGCTATTCTTTCACAAATTAAAATGCTTTATATTTTTTCTTTAACAAAAAAGGATTTTCTGATATACAAAAACCATATTGATATACAAAAACCATACTGACATCAAGACAATATGTTACTGGCACAAAGACAGAAATATAGATCAATGGAACAAAATAGAAAGCCCAGAGATAAATCCATGAACCTATGGACACCTTATCTTCAACAAAGGAGGCAAGAATATACAATGGAAAAAAGACACTCTCTTTAACAAGTGGTGCTGGGAAAACTGGTCAACCACTTGGAAAAGAATGCAACTAGAACACTCTTTAACACCATACACAAATATAAATGCAAAATGGACTAAAGATCTAAATGTAAGACCAAAAATTGTAAAATTCGTAGAGGAGAACATAGGCAAAACACTCTCTGACATAAATCACAGCAAGATCCTCTATGATCCATCTCCCAGAATACTGGAAATAAAAACAAAAATAAACAAATGGGACCTAATGAAACTTAAAAATTTTTACACAACAAGGGAAACTATAAGCAAGATGAAAAGACAGCCCTCAGAATGGGAGAAATTAATAGCAAATGAAAAAACAGACAAAGGATTAATCTCAAAAATATACTAGCAACTCCTTCAGCTCAATTCCAGAAAAATAAAACATCCAATCAAAAATTGGGCCAACGATCTAAACAGACATTTCTCCAAAGAAGACATACAGATGGCTAACAAACACACGAAAAGATGCTCAACATCACTCATTATCAGAGAAATGCAAATCAAAACCACAATGAGGTACCACTACACACCAGTCAGGATGGCTGCTATCCAAAAGTCTACAAACAATAAATGCTGGAGAGGGTGTGGAGAAAAGGGAACCCTCTAACACTGTTGATGGGAATGCAAACTAGTACAGCCACTATGGAGAACAGTGTGGAGTTTCCTTAAAAAACTGGAAATAGAACTACCATATGACCCAGCAATCCCACTCCTGGGCATACACACTGAGGAAATCAGATCTGAGAGAGACACGTGCACCCCAATGTTCATCACAGTACTGTTTGTAATAGCCAGTGCATGGAAGCAACCTAGATGCCCATCAGCAGATGAATGGATAAGAACGCTGTGGTATGTATACACCATGGAATATTACTCAGCCATTAAAAAGAATACATTTGAATCAGTTCTAATGAGATGCATACACCTGGAGCCCATTATACAAAGTGAAGTAAGCCACAAAGATAAACACCAATACAGTATGCTAATGCATATATATGGAATTTAGAAAGATGGTAATGATAACCCTAAATGCAAGACAAAAAAAAGAGACACGGATGTGCAGAACAGACTTTTGGACTCTATGGGAGAAGGCGAGGGTGGGATGATCTGAGAGAACAGCATTGAAACATGTATATTATCAAGTATGAAACAGATCACCAGCCCAGGTTGGATGCATGAGACAAGCGCTTGGGGCTGGTGCACTGGGACGACCCAGAGGGATGGGATGGGGACGGCGGTGGGAGGCGGGTTTGGGATGGGGAACACATGTAAATCCATTGCTAATTCATGTCATTGTATGGCAAAAACCAATACAATATTGTGAAGTAATTAGCTTCCAGCTAATAAAAATAAATGGGAAAAAATTTTTATTTTTTTTTAGTACACTTAAATATAGAGACATTCATGTTTGTTGATTACACATTCTATTTATTTCCTGGCTTTTTGTAATTTGAAAAATTTTATTTCATTACAAAGTTATTTAATATAGTAATTTATTAACAATATGAACTGGACAGCTTTGCAAATGGCTTGCCTTATTACATTTTGGCACTTGAATAGCTTTATTAACCTGACTTAAAGCCAGCACAAAAATTCAACTATTAATCCAGGGATACATAAACATGAAACTGTAATAAATCTATTGAAGTTGTAAGTAAGGCTATTTAAGTAACGGTTTTGAATTTTTAAGGTTATTCTAATGATATGACTTACTCTGGGACAGATGATTACTGTGCTTTTACATCATTTATATGGCATGAGAAGTTTTAAATCAATTATCTGCTGATCAAGAACATATTTATTTCAACTGTAACTTGACCTTTATTATTTCAAACAAGACCTTCTCCTTTATCTAATGCCTAAAGTTAAATTTGCAATTTGCTTAATCATTTACATTTTTCTACCACTTTAACTAGTTCATAATGTTAGGAAAAATACTCTAATTTCATTTATGAAAAAATTGGTTTAAA
Source organism: Dama dama (assembly GCF_033118175.1). Lineage (NCBI taxonomy): Eukaryota > Metazoa > Chordata > Mammalia > Artiodactyla > Cervidae > Dama > Dama dama. Next base: position 76,309,630 of record NC_083714.1, read on the forward strand.
AATAATGGTTGTATCATGCATCAGTTCAGTGTAGTTGTGTCTGACTTTGTGTGACCCCATGGACTGCAGCACGCCAGGCTTCCCTGTTCACCACCAAGTCCCAGAGCTTGCTCAACCTTATGTCCTTTGAGTTCGTGATGCCATCTCGCCATCTCATCCGCTGTCATTCTCTTCTCCTTCTGCCTTCAATCTTTCCCAGCATCAGGGTCTGTTCCAATGAGTCAATTATTTGCACCAGGTGGCCAAAGTACTGGAGTTTCTGCTTCAGCATCAGTCCTTCCAATTAATATTCAGGACTGATTTCCTTTAGGATGGTTGAATCTCCTTGCAGTCAAAGGGACTCTCAACAGTCTTCTCCAACACCACAGTTCAAACACATCAATTCTTCTGCACTCAGCTTTCTTTATAGTCCAACTCTTGCATCCATATATGACTACTGGACACACCATAGCTTTGACTAGACGGAACTTTGTTGGCAAATAATGCCTCTGCTTTTTAATATGCTGTCTAGGTTGGTCATAGCTTTTCTTCCAAGGAGCAAAGCGTGTTTAACTTTATGTTTGCACTCACCATCTGCAGTGATTTTGGAGGCCCCCAAAATAATGTCTCACTGCTTCTATTGTTTGCCCATCTATTTGCCATGAACTGATGGGACCAGATGCCATAATCTTAGTTTCCTGAATGCTGAGTTTAAGGCAACTTTTTCACTTTCCTTTCACTTTCATCAAGAGGCTCTTTTGTTCTTCTGCACTTCTTGCCATAAGGGTGGTGTCTGAAGTTCTCCACATTTCTCCCAGCAACGTTGATTCCATCTTGAACTTCATCCAGCCCAGCATTTTGCATGATGTACTCTGCATATAAGTTAACTAAGCAAGGTGACAATATACAACCTTGAAATATTCCTTTCCTGATTTGGAACCAGTCTGTTGTTCCATGTCCAGTTATATCTAACTGCTGCTTCATTAAATAATAATAATAATTTCTTTATTTTAATTGGAGGCTAATAACTTTTTAATATTATAGTGTTTTTTGCCATACACTTTATAGGAAATAGATGGGGAAACAATGGAAACAGTGTCAGACTTTATTTTTTTGGGCTCCAAAATCACTGCAGATGGTGATTGCAGCCATGAAATTAAAAGACGCTTACTCCTTGGAAGGAAACTTATGACCAACCTAGATAGCATATTAAAAAGCAGAGACATTGCTTTGCCAACAAAGGTCCGTTTAGTCAAGGTTATGGTTTTTCCAGTGCTCATGTATGGGTGTTAGATTTGGACTATGAAGAAAGCTGAGCGCCAAAGGATTGATGCTTTTGAACTGTGGTGTTGGAGAAGACTCTTGAGACTCCCTTGGACTGCAAGGAGATCCAACCAGTTCATCCTAAAGGAGATCAGTCCTTGGTGTTCATTGGAAGGACTGATGCTGAAACTCCACTATTTTGGCCACCTCATGTGAAGGGTTCACTCATTGGAAAAGACCCTGATGCTGGGAAGGTTTGGGGGCAGAAGGAGAAGGGGCGACAGAGGATGAGATGGTTGGATGGCATCATCGACTCGATGGACATGAGTTTGGGTAAGCTCTGGGAATTGGTGGTGGACAGGGAAGCCTGACATGATGCCATTCATGGGGTCACAAAGGGTCGGACACGACTGAGCGACTGAACTGAGCTGAACTGAACTGAATCATCCATGGGTGTACATGTGTCCCCCATCCTGAACCACTCTCCCTCCGCATCCCATCCCTCAAGGTTGTCCCAGTACACCAGCTTTGAGTGCCCTGTTTCACGCATTGAACTTGGACTGGTCATCTATTTCACATATGATAATATGCATATTTCAATGCTATTCTCTCAAATAATCCCACCCTCGACTTCTTCCAGAGTTCAAAAGTCTGTTTTTTTGTTTTTTTTTTTTTTTTTTTTTTTTTTTAAATATATCTGTGTCTCTTTTGCTATCTCTCATACAAGGTAATTGTTACCATCTTTTTAAATTCCATATATATGTATTAATATACTGTTTTTGTGCTTTTCTTTCTGACTTACTTCACATTGTATAATAGGGTCCAGGTTCATCCACCTCATTAAAACTGATTTAAATGTATTCTTTTTAAATAGCTGAATAATATTCTGTTGTGTACATGTACCACAGCTTTCTCATCCATTCATCTGCCAATGGACTAGGTTGCTTCCATGTCTTAGCTACTGTAAATAGTGATGTGATGAACATTTGGGTACACATGTCTCTTTCAATTCTGGTTTCCTCAGTGTATATGCCCAGCAGTGGGATTGCTGGGTCGTATGGCAGTTCTATTTCCAATTTTTCAAGGAAACTCCACTGTTCTCGATAGTGGTTATACTAGTGTGCATTCGCACCAACAGTGTAAGAAGGTTCCCTTTTCTCCACACCCTCTCCAGCATTTATTTTTGTAGACTTTTTGAGAACAGCCATTCTGACTGGTGTAAAATTGTACCTCATTGTGGTTTTGATTTGCATTTCTCTGATAATGAATGATGTTGAGCATCTTTTCATGTGTTTGTTAGCCATCTGTATGTCTTCTTTGGAGAATTGTCTGTTTAGTTCTTTGGCCCATTTATTGATTGGGTCATTAATTTTTCTGGAATTGAGCTGCAGGAGCTGCTTTTATAATTTGGAGATTAATTCTTTGTCAGATGCTTTGTTTGCTATTATTTTATCCCTTTCTGAAGGCTGTTTTTCATTCTGGTTATAATTTCCTTCACTGTGCAAAAGCCTTTAAGTTTAACTCAGTCCCGTTTGTTTATTTTTACTTTTATTTCCCTTACTCTGGGAGGTGGGTCATAAAGGATCCTGCTATGATTTATGTAAGAGAGAATTTTGCCCATCTTTTCTTCTATAAATTTTATAGTTTCTGGTCTTATATTTAGATCTTTAATCCTTTTTGAAGTTTTGTGTGTGTGTGTGTGTGTGTGTGTGTGTGTGTGTGTGTGTTTGTTGTTAAAAAGTGTTCTAGTTTCATTCCTTTACAAGTGGTTGACCAGTTTTTCCAAAGAGATTGTGTGAAAGAGATTGTCTTTTCTCTATTGTATATTCTTGCCTCCTTTGTCAATGATAAGGTGTCAATAGGTGTGTGAATTTATCTCTGGGCTTTCTGCTTTGTTCCACTGATCTATATTTCTCTCTTGTGTCAATACCATACTCTCTTGATGACTATAGCTTTGTACTATAGTCTGAACTCAGGCAGGTTGATTCTTCCAGTTCCATTCTTCTTGCTCAAGATTGCTTTGACTATTCGAGGTTTTTTGTATTTCCATGCAAACTGTGAAATCATTTACTCTAGTTCTCTGAAAAATGCCATTGTTAGCCTGATAGGGATTGTGTTGAATCTATAGATTGCTTTGGATAGTATACTCATTTTCACTCTATTGATTCTTCCAATCCATGAACACGGTATATTTCTCCATCTATTTGTGTCATCTTTGATTTATTTCATCAGTGTTTTATAGTTTTCTATATAGAGGTCTTTGTTTATTTAGGTAGACTTATTCCTAAATATTTTATTCTCTTCGTTGCAATTGTGAATGGAATTTTTTCCTTAGTTTCTCTTTCTGTTTTCTCATTGTTAGTGTATAGGAATACAAGGGAATTCTGTGTGCTAATTTTATATCCTTCAAATTTACTGTAATCATTGATTAGCTCTAAAAATTTCCTGGTGGAGTCTTTAGGTTTTTCTATGTAGAAGATTGAAGAGTTGACTCATTGGAAAAGACCCTGATGCTAGAAGGGATTGGGGGCAGAAGGAGAAGGGGCGACAGAGGATGAGATGGCTGGATGGAATCACTGACTCGATGGACATGAGTTTGGGTAAGCTCTGGGAGCTGGTGATGGACAGGGAGGCCTGGCGTGCTGCAATTCATGGAGTTTCAAAGAGTCGGACACGACTGAGCGACTAAACTGAACTGAACTGAACTGATGTAGAGGATCATGTCATATCCAAACAGTGAGAGTTTTACTTCTTCTTTCCCAATCTGGATTCCTTTTATTTCTTTTTCTTCTCTTATTGCTGTGGCCCAAACTCCCAAAACTATGTTGAATACTAGTAGTGAGAGTGGGCATCCTTGTCTTGTTCCTGAATTTAGGGGAATTGCTTTCAATGTTTCACCATTAAAGATAATGTTTGCTGTGGGCTTATTATATATGGCTTTTATTATGTTAAGGTATGTTCCTGCTATGCCTTCTTTCTGGAGGGTTTTATCATAAATGGATGTTGAATTTTGCCAAAGGGTTTCTCTGCATTTATTGAGAAAATCATGTTTTTTATCTTTCAGTTTGTTAATGTGGTTTATCATATTGATTGAATTGTGAATATTGAAGAATCCTTTTCTTCCTGGGATAAAGCCCACTTGGTCATGATGTATGATATTTTTAATATGTCATTGGATTCTGCTTGCTAGAATTGTGGTGAGGATTTTTGCAGCTATGCTCATCAGTGATATTGCCCTCTTGTTTTCTTTTATTTTCTTTTTGTGGCATCTTTGTCTGGTTTTAATGTTAGGGTTATAGTGGCCTCATAGAATGAGATTGGAAGTTTACCTTCCCCTGCAATTTTCTGGAAGAGTTTAAATAGGATAGGTGTTAGCTCTTCTCTAAGTTTGTAGTAGAATTCCCCTGTGAAACCATCCGGTCCTGGGCTTCTGTTTGTTCAAATAATTTTGATTACAGTTTCTTTTGTGTGCTTGTGATGGACCTGTTAGGATTTTCCATTTCTTCCTGGTCCAGTTTTGGAAGGCTGTACTTTTTCTAAGAATTTGTCCATATCTTCCAAGTTGTCCATTTTATTGGCATATAGTTGCTGATATTAGGTTCTTAGTATCCTTTGTATTTCTGTATTGTCTGTTGTGATCTCTCCATTTTCATTTCTAATACTGTTGATTTGATTCTTCTCCCTTTGTTTTTCTTGGTGAGTCTGACTAATGTTTTGTTTACTGTATTTAACTTCTCAAAGAACCAACTTTTAACTTTGTTGATTTTAGCTATAGTCTCCTTTTTCTATTTTTAATTTATTTCTGCCCTAATTTTTATTATTTCTTTCCTTTTCCTAAACATGGGGTTCTTAATTTCTTCCTTTTCTAGTTACTTTAGGTATAAGTTTAGGTTATTTATTTGACTTTTCTCTTGTTTTTTGAATTAAGCTTGTGTTCCTATGAGCCTTCCACTTAACACTGTTTTTACTGAATCCCATATGTTTTGGGATGTTGTGTTTTTATTTTCATTTGTTTCTATGCATATTTTGATTTCTTTCTTAATTTCTTCTGTGATTTTTTGCTTATTCAGAAGCTTGTTTTTAACCTCCATATGTTTGTATTTTAATAGTTTTTTTTTTCCTCTGTAGTTGACATCCAATCTTACTGCATTGTGATCAGAAATGATGCTTGAAATGATTCCATTTTTTTTTTAAATTTTACCAAGGCTAGATTTATGGCCCAGAGTGTCATCTATCCTGGAGAATGTTTGATATACACCTGAGAAAAAAGTGAAATTCGTTGTTTTTGGGTGAAATGTCCTATAGATCTCAATTAGGTCGAATTGGTCTACTGTGTCATTTAAAGTTTGCAACTCCTTGCCAGTTTTCTGTTTAGTTGACCTATCCATAGGTGTGAGTGGGCCATTAAACTCTCCCAGTATTATTGCATTACTTATTGTATTGTATTACTGTTATTTTCCCCTTTCATACTTGTTAGCATTTGTCTTACATATTGTGATGCTCTTATGTTGGATATATATATACAATTGTTTTATCTTCTTCTTGGAATGATCCTTTGATCATTATGTAGTGTCCTACTTTGTGTCTTTTCAGAGCCTTTGTTTCAAAGTCTATTTTATCTGATATGAGTATTGCTACTCCTGCTTTCTTGTGGTCTCCATTTGCCTGAAATATCTGTTTCCAGCTCTTCATTTTCAGTCTGTATGTGTCCCTTGCTTTGAGGTGGGTCTCTTGTAGACAGCACATATAGGGGTGTTGTTTTTGTGTTCCATTCAGCCAGTCTTTGTCTTTTGGTTGGGGCACTCAATCCATTTACATTTAAGGTAATTATTGATAAATACGATCCCGTTGCCATTTACTTTGTTGTTTTGGGTTCAAGTGTATAAACCTTTTCTGTACTTCTTATCTAAAGAAGATTCTTTAGCATTTTTTGAAGAGCTGGTTTGGTGGTGCTGAGTTCTGAAAGCTTTTGCTTATCTGTAAAGCTTTTGATTTCTCCTTCATATTTGAATGAGATCCTTGCTGGGTGTAGTAAACTGGGCTGTAGGTTTTTCTCTTTTTTCACTTAAAGTACATCCTGCCATTCCCTTCTGGCCTGAAGAATTTCTTTTCAAAGATCAGCTGTTATCCTTATGAGAATCCCCTTGTGTGTTATTTGTTGCTTTTCCCTTGCTGGTTTTAATATTTGCTCTTTGTGTTTGATCCTCACTAACTTGAATAATATGTGTCTTGGGGTGTTTTGCCTTGGGTTTATCCTATTTGGGACTCTCTGGCTTTCTTGGTAACTGTTACTTCTTGACCTACATACAGATTACTTAGGAGGCAGGTAAGGTGGTCTGGTATTCCCATCTCTTGAAGAATTTTCCACAGTTTGTTATGATCCACACAGTCAAATACTTTGGTGTAGTCTATAAAGCAGAAATAGATGTTTTTTTCTCTAATTCTCTTCATTTTTTGATAATTCAATCGGTGTTGGCAAATTGATTTCTGGTTCTTCTGCCTTTTTAGAATCCAGTTTGAACATCTGGAGGTTCATGATTCACATATTGTTAAAGCCTCACTTGGAGAATATTGAACATTACTTTGCTAGCATGTGAGATGAGTGTAATTGTGCAGTAGTTTGAACATTCATTGGCATTACCCTTCTTTGGGATTGGAATGAAAACTGACCTTTTCCAGTCCTGTGGCCACTTCTGAGTTTTCCAAATTTTCTGACATATTGAGAACAGCACTTCCCCAGCATCATCTTTTAGAATTTGAAATAGCTGTACTGGAATTCCATCACTTCCACTAGCTTTGTTCATAGTGATGCTTCCTAAGACCCACTTGACTTCACATTCCAGAATGTCTGGCTCTAGATGAGTGACCACACCATTGTGGTTATATGGATCATGAAGATCTTTTCTTGTATAGTTCTGTGTATTGTTGCCACCTCTTCTTAATATCTTCTCCTTCTGTTAGGGCCATACCATTTCTGTCCTTTATTGTGCCCATCTTTACATGAAATGTTCCCTGGTATCTCTAATTTTCTTGAAGAGATCTCTAGTCTTTTCCATTCTACCATTTTCCTACATTTTCTTCTATTTTTAAATAGCTGAGAAAAGAAGAGGAGCTAAAGGCAAAGGAGAAAAGTAAAGATATAGCCATTTGAATACAGAGTTCCAAAGAATAGCAAGGATAGATAAGAAAGCTTTCCTCAATATATCATGCATACAATTTTTTTAATTTTTCCAAATTAAATATATTGTTTGCAAAAGATCTCTTGTGGAAATGTATTTCTGTGTGGTTTATTTTTTTCTTTTATATTTATCCTTTACTTTTAAGTATTAGATAAACCTTCCTGAGACTGCCTTTTACAGTTGTGTAGTGGTTGCATATTGTTGGTGTCTCTACTCTTTGTTCAGGTTGATCCAAGAAACAATAACCCCACTTCAGGCAATCATCAGGGAAGTATTGGAAGCCCCAGGATTCTCCAAAGCCTGTATTTGATATGAACGCATACAGGTGGTTGTGCCTGAGAGGCCACTATAATTATTTTGCTGCCAAATACATTACGGTTTAACTATGTGCATGTGAGGGATGTGTGTATTTATGTATAGAATCATCTGCAAAGACCATGCAGTACTAGGCACTCAGTTTGCAAAGGAGGTAAAATGGCCTTGTATACAAAAGAATGCCCAAGGAATTGACCTTTTAACAACAATTTTCCTTGTTTCCATTTATTTATTTATTTATTTTGTAAAGGTTAAAACAACCAAAAATTGTCTATCTAGGAACGTTCAAAAGGGAACTCATAGAGAAGAAATAATGAGTCAATGTGTTTTTGGACAGTGCAATATCTTTCAAGTACAAAATAATATGCACTTTAGGATGTGCATTTTCTTAGTAAGTGAAAAATGAAAAACTGAATTTTACACTTATTGTAAATTAGCCTAACAAAATATGAGTCGATAGGTTGATAACTTTAGTAAAGTTTATGTTTATATGGGTTGTTTTGAGTAAGTTGTCCAATTATAGAACCTTAATTATTTTCTCACTGAAGCAAAAGTTAGTAAAGAAGTTGAAAACATTTTATGTAATTGGCCAGATAGTAGATAACTCTGGATTTGTGGTCCATGTCATCTCTATTAGAATAGCATGAATGAGTCCTAATCAAACTTTGTTTACAAGTACAGGCAACAGGTTAGATTTGGCCCAAACGCCAAACGATAGAAAAACAATGGATGCTTTTTAACACATTGTAAGTATATTTCTGGGCTTCCTTGGTGGCTCAAATGGTAAAGAATCTGCCTGCAGTGCAGTAGACCTGGGTTTGATCCTTGAGTCCAGAAAGTCCCCTGGAAAAGGAAATGGCAACGCACCCCAGTCTTCTTGCCTGGATAAGTCTATGGACAGAGGAGCCTGGTGGGCTAGAGTCCATGGGGTTGTGCAGAGTAAGACACAGCTAAGAGACTTTCACTTCCCTTCAAGTATACTTCTAACTTTGGAAGGTACTGCCATAGATTAACATTATAAGCAAATTAAGTGCAGTGCTGATTTTCAACAGTGTCCTTTTGACATATTATCTTAAGGAATTTCATAATAGATATACCACTACTTGTATCAGTGTTAAATATCATTTTACTGTTGATTAAAAGCAATCTTACATATAAAAAAACATACAGCTGAATATTAGCAAAGCCAATTATATGTATAAAAAATCAAGTAGGTTGCATCTGTTAAGTTCAAAGAGATTGATTAGATTCTGTAAACCTTAATGTTGAACTAAAATGTTGATGTAACTATGGGATATCTCACTTGAAGATAAAGTATCAAGTAAAAATACAGATATCTTTTTAAAAAAAAGATAATGAAAGTTCAAAATTCATGATAATCACATGAATTACTACTCTTTCTAATTCCATGAGGGTTGGTGACTCTGGGAGTAAAGAAAATGAAATTAAACTTATATTTATTGTTATTGTAAAGTATTTGTAAATAATTCTGGGTATATGTGTGTGGAATGGGCCATGTGGGAAAGGTAGGAGGTAGTTACCAGGGACAGACAACTTAACTATACAAAGATATCTATTGTGTTGTTGAAGAATCAACTATTGAATAGCACTATGATAGAAGACCAACTCATTGGAAAAGAACCTAATGCTGGGAAAGATTTAAGGCAGGAGTAGAAGGGGATGACAGAGGATGAGATGGTTGGATGGCATCATCAACTCAATGGACATGAGATTGGGCAAGCTCCCGGATATGGTGAAGGACAGGGAAGCCTGGCATGCTGTAGCCCATGGGCCCATAAACAGTCAAACATGACTGAGTGAACAAGAAGAACATTTTCTCTAGAGACATTGCAGATAAACCTAAAAAGTATACAGAAAATACATAGCAGTGATCAATAATGAAAAAAACAGTGAAATGAAGCAAATATGCTATCTTTTCATCCTGTAATACATTTATTATCTATATTTTTTATGTATAATTATAAAAGGAAGAATGAAGACAAGTATTTAAAGAGAAAATATTAATTAGCACGTTCTTGACTAGTGATAATAAATACAATACCATGACAGTTTCTGTATGATATGGAAGCAAATATTTATTGGATATCTTAATATTGAAAGAATTAAAGTGGACACAGGGGAGATATTAATGACAGGTAAGAGCAAAGATGACACATTAGACTTCAGTCTTTTTTCAAATGAACTCTGTGGCTTTCTCCACTGATAAGCCTGCTTTCAGAGCTACTTCCATGATATTTATAGTCTTTAGCAGGAATTCTATGTAAATTATAATATTTTTTTTGAAATTTTAATGACTTAAATTTCATCTACTCCCTTTTTATTTCTAATCTGCAAAACAGTAGAAATTATTGAATTTAAATTTTTCAAAGAGTTCGTTATACACATGGGTAATTCTTTAAAATAAAAGAGTGTAAATCTTTTAAATTTGCTACTCTTTCTAGAGCTATAACAAAGACATTTTGTAATTACTTACGATTCATCTAAGCAGGAAGATTGTATTTCAAGCTTTTACTACAGGTGATTTTTACTGAACAGAATTCAGAGAATGTTTTTTTTTTCCCTTTCTTTTTATGTGTCACATTAAATAATGTTGAGAAGAAAAAATATTTTGTGGTACACAGCCTCAGGGTAAAACTTAAACAAAAGGATAAAGAGCTTTGAAAATAAGTCCACATTCTGCAAGATGTGAACAATATACAATATTTAATGCTAAAAAAGTTGAAATTTTTTTCCATTTATTTTTATTAGTTGGAGGCTAATTACTTTACAATATTGTAGTTGTTTTTGCCATACATTGACATTAATCAGCCATGGATTTACATGAAAATTTTTTTTTTTATGTTTTGATAAAAATATGAAAAAGGTGAGCATCTCTGACATACACTCAAGCAAGTCACAATCTACATGTCAGACTGTTTGCCTAATATGCAAGTTTGTTGTAGATGGAAGATCAACAGCTATAGCCTACAAGTATTCATTTTGATATGTAAGACTGCAATAAGTACATGAGTACATGTACTATGAGTACCTATGTACTAAAACCTTTACTTGGAACAAGAATGTGCTTGAGACACAATACACTCAACAAGAGGAAAGATATCTGATACAGTATAGTATTTCTATATGATACTGATATCATATTTCTAATTAATCATAGTTCTAAATAATATTTCTCTAAATGTTTTTTTTTCTTTTCTTTATGAAAGTAATAAAAGCTTGAGCATTTCCAGCTATCTTGTTTGACATTCACTATTGTCCATCTGCCTATCGATTAGTAGGAAACTCCAAATGGGAATTTTAGCTCATTAATCATGTCATATTACAGGGATTAGGACAGAAAAAAAAAACAAAACTCTTCATGCCTCACAGCAGACATCAACTGTCCAGTAAGACAAGTGAACAAATATAATATGAATAGAATATCTTCACACTAATTAAAGGTCATCTGCTATAAAATTGTGAGCACGAATTGCTTAGATTATGCTCTAATTTCCACTCTCTGCATAATGAATAATATGAGAGCATACTACTAGCCTTTCAGTTTCATGTTATTTTGTCCCAGCCCACAAATATGATTATTTAAAAATCCACACCAAAAAAATTAGAGGCACATTATCACATTAAATTGTACAACAGAATATAGCATGAAATAAAATTATGAAATTACAATACTCTTTTTTGGTGTTAAGCTTTGCATGTACCTTTTTATTAATAGAAGAAGATACTTATTCCTAAATTCAAAATGAAAAACAATTCAAGTGTATCAAAACTAAAGTTAACAATAACATTTATAATCGACAAGTGGCACTTAGCATCTTTTCATTATGAAGTTCAATAATGTATAAAGTGCAGTTCAAACCATAAGATCATTCATCAACTAGTTGTTAATCACCTTGGCTATTGGAGGTCACTAGGCATGAGAGACTTCCCTGGTGGCTCAAAAGGCAAAGAATCTGCTTGCAGGGCAGGAGCAAGCCCTGGGTTCGGGTAGATCCCCTGGAGAAGGGAATGGCTTACCCATTCCAGAATTCTTGCCTGGAGAATTCTATGAACAAAGGAACCTGGCAGGGGCTACGCTCCATGGGCTCACAAAGAGTAGGCGTGGCTGAGCAACTAACAATTTCACATTCAAGCCTGAGAGCAGAGATCCTGTGACTCTTCCTTTGGTTTTGCACAGATATTGCATCTATGAGATATACTTAGTGATTTCACAGCTGCCTTAAAACTGCCTTCACTCAATGTCTTATAAAGCAAGACTGTGGCTAGGATTAATTGAATGTTCTCCCCTTAGTTGACAGTTAATGTTATCAACCAAATCCAGAGATGAGAATGATAAAAATAAAAACTTATCTACGAAATATTCTAACTATTATTTAGGCCTTATTCATTAGTACTCTATGGCCAATAGAGTAATATTAGGGACGATAAAGCAGTTTTTCTATATGATACATTAAGTAGTGTATGTGCTGACTCAAAATTACTATTCCATGAGGAAAATGGCAAATAAAATCAGAAATATATTGGTCTTAATGCTCAAAATGTCTGACAAAAACTGTAACACTTGAAAAAGTCATGTAAATACATTCTATAGTTTGGCCATTTCCCAATCCCAAATGAGCATGCTTGTGGATTCTAGCATCCACCAACCCACATACAAATACATACAGACATGCATGCATTTGCACACACTGTGACAGGCAGAATTTTAGGATGACTCCCAAGATTCCTGCCCTCCTATTGCACACAACCTATATGACTCCCTCCACTTGACTGTAAGTGAGCAATGAATGGGATGGGTAAAACTCCAATGATTGTGTTACATTATATTGAAAAGAGATTTTGAATATGTTAGTAATATTTCTAATCAGTTGACTTTGAATTAATTAGAAGGGAAATAACCTTGACCAAATGTGAGGAGCTCGTAAAAGAGAGAATAAGCAAGAGATGTTCTCCACTTACCTTGAAGAAGACTGCCACTTTGTTGAGAGAATGATCTGGTAGGGAGTAAAGTGCAGCCCTAGGAACTAAGGGCTCCAGGCCTACAACCACAAAGACTTGAATTCCTCTGAGAACTAGTGAACTTGGAAGATGACTCCAAGACTCAGATAAGATCACAGCCTCAGCCAACATCTTGAGTGCAGCCTAATGACATCCTAACAGAGAACCCAGCTAACCAATGCCCAGGCACCTGACTCACAGAAGATAATAAACCCGTGCTATATTAAGCTGCTGAGACTGTATTTATTTATTATGCAGCAATAGAAAATACTATATATACATATATAAACACACAATTTTATGATCATATTTCCCCACTTAATGCCTGATATATTATTGGGCATTTTGTTTTATGTGTGTCTTAATCATTAAATAACCAAGTCTGATAGAAATTGGCACATTATAAATGTTGCTTATTCTTACACATCTCTAGAATGCTTCCTCTGGCCAATGCAATTTACTTTAAATCCAAGAAATGTGGGACCAAATATGAAATCCAATAAGCTGACTTTCTTGTTTTGTTTTTGTGAGGAGGATACATCATTCAGAGAAATCACTAATATGCCCTGTTATTTTCATTTTTTTCTAATATGTTATTTTGAACTTGACCTGAAATCTTCAAACTGTCTAAACAATCACAAAAGTGAGAAACTACAGAATTGCCTTTGAGACAGCCATTGATGTTATAGTAGTCTCATGGGATTCACCTACTAATACCTCTAAAAAGACTTTGCTAAAATACCTTCATCCTCTCAAATGACTTCATCAACTACTCTTAGATAATGCTGACAGAGATAACAAGCATGAGTACTGTGTGTTTTCTGATTCTATATTCATCTTTTCCTCCTTCAAATTGAAATCTCATGTGACACATATTTTTAGCTATCTTCTGAGCATTTCCATGTGTATACAACCCTAGATATAACAAATCAACAAATTCAAAGCAGAACTCAGTCAGCTTTTCTCCATACAGCCAAATTTTGTTGTCCAATTTTATTTTCTGCCTTGGTGAACATCATTATCATCCTTGTAACTACAGAAGTTCAAAATTTTGTTGCCATAACTATAGTCTATCAAATATTTTATTCTTTTGACTATGTTAAATAGTTCATAACTACTTTTCATTTGAATAAAACATTTCAGATATACAGTGAAGTCTCCCTACCATTTCTGTTCCACATCTGCTCATTTCTACCCGACTCTCAATCAGACAAAAGTAATCATTTATATTAGTATATTTTGTGTACTCCCAAAGATTTTTGTGTATACAAAGATGAAAAGATATCCTTATTTCCCTTACTCTTTACACAAAATGTAGCATATCAAACATTGATTTGTAAGTATTTTTTTTTCTTTTAATGTCTTGTTTTCATTTTCTAGGCAGTGCATTGACAGTCTCTTCATTCTATTATTGGTGAATAATATTCCATTGTACATATGTAATAGTCTTAAAAGTCTTCCTTTGATGGAAATTTCCATAATTTCCAATATTTTACTATTAGAAAGAAGCCTTCAATGAAAAATTCAATACAAATCCCATTTTTCATGTGTGCTAGTAAACATGCAATAAATTCATTCAAGTATAAAACTCCATCAAATTAAATGAATTTGTAACTTGATAATTATTACTAAATGTCTTTAATAAATTGTGCACTAAAGTACATTCCTACTCACAATTTGTGTCAATTTCCCCAAATTTAAACAATAGAATGTGTTATCAAATCTTCAGAATTTTTAATGTCTTATAATAAATAAATGCTAGCTCAATGTAGTCTTAATTGCTTTCACTTAATATAGGTTTCACTAAACAACTATTTTTTTAAATATTTTAACAGCTGTATTGATATATAAGTCACATATCACACAATTTAAATCCACACGTTTTTAAACTGTACAATTTGATGGCTTCTGATATATTGTTGCTGTTTTTTTTTAAATAATTTAATTTTTTATTTACCACAAATTATCAAAAAAGATGTTTAAGATCCCTGTAATCCTTTAAACTTAATTTTTAGTTCATTTATTTTATTTTTTTACATTTTTAATTTTTGTTTCATTGAGATGTATTTGATATGTAACATTTTTGTTTTAGGTATACAACATAGTTTGATACATATTAATATTGTAAACTAATTACTACTATAAGTTAATATCTATCACTTGCAGAATTACCATATTTTCCATTTTGATAGGCTTTTTATTGTAAGAAAATATATTTAACACAAGATTTGCCATTTTAAATATTAAATGTACAATTCACAGCACTAAAGACATTCACAGTGCTGTAAATTATACCCGAGTGCAATTCTTTTCATCAAGCTATAATATTAGTAATATGTCTTTCAATTATTCATTATTATAGAACCAATTCATTGAGGTATCACTGAAATACAAAAGTTGTATGTATTTACTGTGTATTCTCAATGTGTTTCAGGTTTTACCTGTGAAACTATTACCACCATCAAGGATATAAACGCATATCAAGCTTCCTAAAGTTTCCTTACACTTTGTTTACCATTATTACTTTCAGTATTACTTTATTTCATTTTTGTTAAGAATACTGAACATAAGATCTATCCTCTTAGCACACTTTAGGTGTAAAATAGAGTTGTTGTTGTTATTGCTGTTCAGCCACTAATTTTTGTCCAACTCTTTGCGACCCCATGGACTGCAGCATGCCAGGATTCCCTGTCCTTCACTATTGCCAACCGTACTTTGAGAGCCATAATCCTAAACCCATGCTCAAGTCCGTAGCTTCTTCTCCCTTCCTACTGGCTACTTCTTTCTTTGGGTTGGGTATTCATTTAAATCCCAATTTGACCTATTCTGACTTATTTTAAGCCTTCAATTTAATGTAATGGAAATTTTAACTGATATTGTTGCTTATGAATTGAGTTTATCTTTATTAAAATAGACAAATCAGCATAATGATGATTCTAAAATTAGTACACAGAGGTGGGATATGAAAAACATTTCAGAAAAATTGGCAGGAAGAGGTTTTCCAACTACATAATGCTACTTCCCAAATTCTGATGCACCCACAGAGGCCCTGTGTCACCCTTTTATCACATCATTTTTCATGCATGCAAATTACTGTCTAGTGAGCATCTATTATTGATGGAAATACATTGTGTATCTTGGTTATATAGAGCAAAAGTGGATTGAAAATCATAGGCCAGTAACTTCTAAATAGTTAAGGGTGAATTCAGAAGTTATAGCATTATTAAAATTCATTTGTTTAAATCACAAATATTACTGTAGACAAGGCATAGTTGGTTATGCAAATAAATAGAATCTATGGATCTCTTATTTAAGATTCAAATTCTATTTGAAAAGATGAGGTAAATAGCAAAAACTTTAAATATCTATTTATTATTTTCTTAAAAGAATGTAGAATTATGCTTTTCTCCTTTAGTTTTGTGTCTTTCTATTATTGATCAATAACACTGAATTTAAAACTCTGATTTTATCTAAAGTGGTTTAGCACTAATGAGCAAAAAGAAGCAATTAGAAATGTTGAGCTACAATTGGGCAGGTGAGGTGAAATTTTCTCACACTGAGGACACCGTGGCAGATGAGAGGGACACACATATCCTTGGAAGAAAGCCAGCTTATTAATGGATTTGACCATGCAAAATTTATTGAAATCCCACTAGAACATCAAATGCCACATTATAATATCTTTACTGAAACCTCTGTCATCCCATATATAAATGACATTATCTTTCTTTTCTTTTTTCACTTCCTTCATTTCTTTCTGTATTTCTCTAATTATGTATTTATTCTTTTTTCTTTTAACCATACATTTTCATTTACAACAGAGTACAATCAATGAGGATAAGTTTTGAGATCTCATTTTTTATTAATGATTACATTTTTGGTTAAATATTGCATTACTCAAGAAAATATTCAGATTGGTGTATCAGCTTTGTTTTCTTAATATTAATTAATGTATTTTAATTGGAGGCTAATTACTTTACAATATTGTAGTGGTTTTTGTTATACATTGACATGAATCAGCCATGGGTATACATGTGTTCCCCATCCTGAACCCCCCTCCCACCTCTCTCCCCATCCCATCCCTCAGGGTCATCCCAGTGTACCAGCCCTAAGTACCCTGTCTCATGTATCAAACCTGAACTGGTGATCTGTTTCACATATGATAATATACATGTTTCAATGCTATTCTCTCAAATAATCCTACCCTCGCCCTCTCCCAGAGAGTCCAAAAGACTGTTCTTTACATGTGTGTCTCTTTTGCTGTCTTGCATATAGGTTCATCATTACCATCTTTCTAAACTCCATATATATGTGTTAGTATACTGTATTGGTGGAGAATGAAATGGCAACCCACTCTAGTATTCTTGCCTAGACAATCCTGTGGACTGAGGAGCCTGGCTGGCTGCTGTCCATAGGGTTGCACAGAGTCAGACACAACTGAAGTGACTTATCATGCATGCATATATTGAAGAAGGAACTGGCAACCGACTCCAGTATTCTTGCCTGGAGAATCCCAGGGACAGAGGAATCTGGTGGGCTGCAGTCTATGGGGTCGCACAGAGTTGGACATGACTGAAGTGACTTAGCAGCAGCAGCAGCAGCATACTGAATTGGTGTTTTTCTTTCTGACTTACTTTGCTCTGTATAATAGGCTCCAGTTTCATCCACTTCATTAGAACTGATTCAAACGCATTACTTTTAATGGTTGAGTAATATTCCATTGTGTATATGTACCACAAATTTCTTATCCATTCATCTGCCGATGGACATCTGGCTATTGTAAACAGTGCTGTGATGAACATTGGGGTACGCATGTCTCTTTCAATTATGGTTTCCTCAGTGTGTATGCTCAGCAGTGGGATTGCTGGGTCATATGGCAGTTCTATTTCCAGTTTTTTAAAGAATCTCCACACTGTTCTCCATAGTGGCTGTACTAGTTTGCATTCCCACCAACAGTGTAAGAGGGTTCCCTTTTCTCTGCACCCTCTCCAGCATTTGTTGTTTGTAGACTTTTGGATAGCAGCCATCCTGACTGGCGTGTAGTGGTACCTCATTGTGGTTTTGATTTGCATTTCTCTGATAATGAGTGATGTTGAGCATCATTTCATGTGTTTGTTAGCCATCTGTAAGTCTTCTTTGGAGAAATGTCTGTTTAGTTCTTTGGCCCATTTTTTGATTGGGTCGTTTATTTTTCTAGAATTGAGCTGCAGGAGCTGCTTGTATATTTTTGAGATTAATTCTTTGTCAGTTGCTTCGTTTGCTATTATTTTCTCCCATTCTAAAAATGTCTTTTCACCTTGATTATAGTTTTCTTCATTGTGCAAAAGTTTTTTAAGTTAAATTAGGTCCCATTTGTTTATTTCTGTGTTTTTTTTTTTTTTCCATTACTCTGGGAGGTGGGTCATACAGGATCCTGCTGTGATTTATGTCAGAGAGTGTTTTGCCTATGTTTTCCTCTAGGAATTTTATAGTTTATGGTCTTACATTTAGATCTTTAATCCATTTTGAGTTTATTTTTGTGTATGGTGTTAGAAAGTGTTTTTGTTTGCTTCTTGTTGTTTTTTTTTTTTTTTTACAACAGGTAAACAACTGCTTTACAATGTTGCATTGGTTTCTGCCATACTGCAATGCAAATTAGTCATAATTAACCTAGAGAGGGGTAGGAAGGAAGTGGGGGAGGCTCCCTCTTGACTTCCTCCATCCCACCCCATTCTAGGTCATCACTGTGTCAGGCAGAGCCCCGCTGTGTTATGTAGTAGCTTCCCACTAAGTTACATATTTTACACATGATAGTATGTATATGTCAATGCAAATTTCTCATTCCATCCTACCCTCTCCTTACACCCACTGTGTCCACAAGTCTGTCTCTAGGTCTGCATCTGCATTTTTCCCTGTAAATAGCTTCATCAGTACTTTTTTCTAGATTCCATATGTCTAAGTACGTATATTAACATATGATATTTATTTTTCTCTTTCTGACTTCACTCTGTATAACAGACTCTAGGTTCATCCACCTCACTAGAACTGACTAAAATCCATTCCATTTTATGGCTGGATAATATTCCACTGTATATATGTATCATATCTTTATCCATTCATGTGTCAATGGACATCTAGGTTGCTTCCATGTCTTGGCTATTTTAAATAGTGCTGAAATAAACATTGGGGTACATGTATCTTTTTGAATTGTGGTTTTCTCAGGATATATGTCCAGTAGTGGGATTGCTGGGCTATATGATAGATTTATTTCTGGTTTGTTAAGAAATCTCTATACGGTTCTCCATAGTGACTCTATCACTTTACATTCCACCAACAGTGCTATAGAATTTCCTTTTCCCAATATCCTCTCCAGCATTTATTGTCTGTAGTTTTTTAGATAATAGCCACTGTGATTGGTGCGAAATGATACCTCACTGTAGTTTTGATTTGCATGTCTTTAATAATGAGTGAGGTTGATAATCTTTTCATGAGTTTATTGGCTATCTGTAGCAGCATTGTTTTCTAAATATTAACGATTACTTTGTTTTTTAATAAAATATTAGAGATTAATACTCAGAAATATATCTTTCTAAAACTGTGTTTAAAGTTTGAAGAATTTTTCCTAGAGGAGGGAGATCAAGTTGACAGAGTAGGAATACACTGACTTCACCTCCCTCTATTAACACATCAAAAATATATGTATATAGGAAGCAACTCTCACTGAAAAAAACCTGGAGACTGGCAGAAAGGCTCTTCTACAACCAAGTTTGTAAAGATCTACAGTGAATCAGGTGAGAAGTGACTGTGTTGTGCCCTTAGCAGGGAACGCAAAGAGGAAGGATATGTTACAGGCCCAGGATTTGACTCTGGGGAGTGGGGAGTTTGAGCCACATATTAAGCATGCCAGTCCTAGATCCAACACAGGAAATGTGAGTTTATTTACTTAGTTTGAAGAACAGTGAGTCTTACTAGAGGGCAATAAGAAACCAAGACTCTGCTCATGAAGACCATACACACACACTTGCTTAATCCTGGTAATAGTGCAGAGGAAGCAGATTGTCCCTGTGGCCAACACAGCATGCAACCCAGCCTGTTTGGGGCACTTGCTCAAACTCTCCTTCTTTGGCACAGCTCTCTAGCAGGGCAAAATTTCTATTGACAAGGCGAGTGTGTAAAATGGAAGAGAACAGAACCAACTTGGACCTGATCCTACCTCTGAACAGGACAAAGGAAGCCATTAACAGCCCAGCCCACACACAAAGGCAGGAGAAAAACTCTCTGGGACTTTTATCAACTTCACAGGGCCATCCATCCCGTATGCATCCTGGCATGAGCCATGCACTCAGTCCAGTCCCTCTCACTCCAGCACTGCTTTCCAGTCAGGCAGAGGTTGTTATTGCCAAAGAGAATGCACACACATAGAGAGAATAGAATTAGCTCAAACTCAAACCTAAGAGCTTCTGCTCCAGCACCATGGGCCCCAATCTTGCCCCCAGTAGAGTTGTAGCTGTCACTAATCACAGAAGAAGCCAAGGCTCACACAGAGCACACATAGCTCAAACCCTACCCACCCAACTCCAGCCCAACCTCCCACCAAGGTGAAAGCTGCCAGCCCACCTGGCAGATGTGACCCATGCTCATTTTAGATGGTATTGGGTGCATTCACAGTTATATAGCCATAGACTCATACTTCTTTTGTTGCTGGCAAAAATGGCTTTCTTTGCCCACTAAAGCTGAATAAAAAATACAGAGTTTGGAGGAAATAGAAATGTGGCTTTAATTTCCAGCTGGCAGAGAAGGGAATACAGTAGGCTCATGCCTCAAAAACTGTGCCCTCTCCATGAGAAGTCTAGGGGCTTATATAAGATGAGGGCTTACAGTCAAGGGTTGGTTATGAGGAACAAAGGTATATTGATTTCTTCCTCTTGCATTGTTTCAAAGACAGTCATAGGCTGGCATCAGTAACCCAGTAATTGAGTCTTGTAGTTCTGTGTCTCTGTGACCTTCTTCCTGATATATAAAAAGAAGAACTATAAGGGGAAGGGTTTTGTAAGGGTATATGCCAGATACAGGGTATATCTAGCATATAGTCAAAGAAGAATAAGTGCAAAGTATAGTTTCAACAGAGTTGGAGGGCAGAAAAGCAAACTTAGTTATAGACATGTAGAGTTAGTAGCAGTTACAGTAAAAAAAAAAAAAAAAAAAAAAAAAAAAGAAGAAGAAGAAGTGTTCAGGCCTGCTCACTGTTCTCTTTATATTCTTTGTTCTCAGGAACCAGAAAAAAAAAAAATACCTCATTCCTCTTGTTCCTTTTTACCGCAACAATTTCAGAAGCAGCTCTCCCACCAAAGTCACTGGACAGATGCAGACTGCATAGCGATATTTTCACACAATGAAATCAATTCAAGCCTGGAATAGGAATTGCTTTACCCAATTTCTCATAGACAAAGGAAGTTAAACAAGATGAGAAGTCAGAGGATATGTTTCAAATGAGAGAACAAAAAAAGTGAAAACAAACAAACAAACAAAAAAAAACACTTAATGAAATAGAAATAATTTACCAGAGTTCAAAGCGATAGTAATAAGAATGTTAACTGAAGTTTGTAATGGACTATATAAACACAGTGACCATTTAAACAAGGAACTAGAAAATTTAGAAAAGATCAATCAATATTCAAAGCTGAAATAAAAAAATACACTAGAAGGAATTAACAAAAGTGTAGGTGATACAGAAGAATGTTTAAGCGATATGGAAGGTACAATAATGTCAATTATCCAATCAGAGGAGCAACAAGGAAAGACAATTTAAAAATCAATTAAAACATTTGTCTGTTTCTTCATTTGCTATTATTTTCTCCCAATCTGAGGGCTGTCTTTTAAACTTACAGTTTCGTTTGTAGTGAAAGAAATCTGGGACAACAACAAGCATACCAACATTTGCAAAATAGGGGCACGAGAAAAGAGAAATGGGGGGAGAGGAGATGAAAAATATACTTGAGTAAATTATGTTCGAAAACTTTCCAAACCTGATGAAGGAATAAATATCTAGGTATAGGAAGCACAGAGGGTCCAAAACAAGATAAATATAAACAGACCCATATCAAGACATACCATAATTAAAATGGCAGTTGTTGTTGTTTTTTAATCATTAACTCGTATCTGAGTCTTTGTGACACCACTGACTGCAGCGTGCTGGGCTTCCCTGTCCATCTCCCAAAGTGTGTTCAAACTCAAGTCCATTGAGTCAATGATGTTATCCAACCATTTCATCCTCTGTCAGTCCCTTCTCCTTCTATCTTCAATCTTTCCCAGCATTAGGGTCTTTTCCTGTGAGTCAGTTCTTTGCATCAGGTGGTCAAAGTATTGAAGCTTCAGCTTCAGCATTGGTCCTTCCAAGGAGTATTTAGGACTGATTTTCTTTAGGATTGACTGGTTGGATCTCCTTGCAGTCCAAGGGACTCTCAAGAGTCTTCTCCAACACCACAGTTCAAAAGCATCAATTCTTTGGCACTTAACCTTTATGCCCCAACTGTCACATCCCTGCATGGCTACTGGAAAAACCGTGCCTTTGACTAGACGGACTTTTGTCAGCAAAGTGATATCTCTGCTTTTTAATAAACTATCTAGGCTTGTCATAGTTTTCTTCTAAGGAGCAAGTGTCTTATAATTTCATGACTACAATTACCATCTGCAACGATTTTGGAGCCCAAGAAGATAAAGTCTGTCACTGTTTCCATTTTTCCCCATCTATTTGACATGAAGTGGTGGGACTAGATGCCATGATGTTAATTTTTTGAATGTTGAGTTTAAGCCAGCTTTTTTCACTCTGCTCTTTTACTTTCATCAAGAGGCTCTTTAGTTCCTCTTCACTTTCTGCCATTAGGGTGGTATCATCTGCTTGTCTGAGGTCGTCAATATTTTTTCCTGGCAATCTTGATCCAACTTGTGATTTATCTAGCCTGACATTTCCCATGATTTACTCTGCATATAAACTGAATAAGCAAGGTGACAACACACAGTCTTGTTCCTTTCTCAATTTTGAACCAGGTGGTTATTCCATGTCTGTTTCTAACTGCTGCTTCTTGACGTGCATACAGATTTCTGAGGAGGCGTAAGCTAGTCTGGTTGTCCCAAATCAAAAATAAAGGAAATATTGTAAAGGGAACAAGAGGAAAACAGTCATATAAAAGGGAATTCCCATAAGGCTATCAGCTTTGTTCTCTGCCAAAACATTGCAGACCAGAAGGAACTAACATAATTTATTCAAAGTGCTGAAAGGGAAAAAGCTGCAACCCAGATAACTCTATCCAAGAAGATTATCATTTAGAATAGAAGGAAAGAGAAATAACTTCTCAGACAAGAAAAACTAAAAGAATGTATCAATGCTAAACTTACCCTAGAAAAATGTAAAAGTTTCTGTAAGTGGAAAACAAGTAAGAAATTGTAGTAAAAAAAAAATTCACCAGGAAAGGTAAATATATAGTAAGGACACTTATGTAACGAGTACAAAGATTAAAAGGCAAAAATTGTGTATACAGATTTAACAATGGCAAACACTTAAGGGATCTGCTATGGCTGATAGGATAAGACTGAAAGTGAATGGATGCAAAAAGATATGCAATGCAATTGAAAATAAAAAGAAAGATGGGATAGTGATAATCATGCCAGACTTACAGACTTTAATCCAAACTATATAATAAAAAACAAGGAAGCAAATTAAGGGATCAAACCAAGAAAATGATGTAACATTTGTAAACATATATGCATATAATATAGGATAACCTTTAATATATAGAACAACTATTAAAAACATAAAGAGAGAAATTGACACTAATAAAATATTCATAGGGGCCTTCACACCTTAATTACATCAATGGACAGATCATCTATATAGAAAAACAATAAGGCAGAAATAGCCTTAAAAGACACATTATGTCAGTTGGACTAATAAATATCCACAGGACATTCCACTCAAAATCAGGAAAATACACATTCTCTTCAATTAGACATAAAATATTCTCCAGAATTGACTGCATGCTAGGCCACAAAATTAGTCTAAACAAATTTAAGAGGAAAGAAATCATATTAAGCATATTTTTTAATGACAATGCCATGAAAGTAGAAATCTATCGCAGAAAGAAAAGTGGGGAAACCACAAGCATGTGGAAACTAAACAACATGTTACTAAAAAACCAAAGGGTCAAAGGAGAAATCAAAGAGGAAATCAGAAAATGAAAATGATTAGACAAATCCTAAGGATGCAGCAAAAGCAATTCTAAGAGGGAGGTTTATTACTCTACAAGCCTACCTCAAGAACCAAGAAAAATCTCAAATAAACAACCTAACTTGACATGTCGGAGAAGGCAATTGCACCCCACTCTCGTACTCTTGCCTGGAAAATCCCATGGATGGAGGAGCCTGGTAGGCTGTGGTCCATGGGGTCGCTAAGAGTTGGACACAACTGAGCGACTTCACTTTCTCTTTTCACTTTCATGCATTGGAAAAGGAAATAGAACCTACTCCAGTGTTCTTGCCTGGAGAATCCCCGGGATGGGGGAGCCTAGTGGGCTTACATCTATGGGGTAGCACAGAGCTGTACACAACTGAAGTAACTTAGCAGCAGCAGCAGCACCAACTTGACATATAAAGGAATTCAAAAAAGAACTAACAAAGCCCAAAGTCAGGAGAAAAAAGGAAATAATAAATATGAGATTGGAAATAAACAAAATAGGGACACCCCAAAAGGAAAAAAAATCAGGAAACTAAAAACAGTGTTTTCTTGAAAAAGTAAATAAAATGAATCAGCCTTTAGCCAGGCCATTAAGGAAAAGGATGGCCAGGACTGCCCCGCCCCCCCCCCCCGACCCTGGCAAAAAAAAAAAAGCAAGAAATGACAGAGGGGAAAAAAGTTCAAGAATGGAACACTTACAAATTAATTCTATGACGTCATCTTTATCCTGACACAAACCAATAATGACATTACAAGAAAAGAAAATGATAAGCCAATATCTGAAATGAATCCATGCAAAAATCCTCAACAAAATATTATCAAACAGAACCTAGCAATATATAAAACAGAAGAAGATCATGAAAGATGGTGGGGGAGTAAGATGTGGAGATCATCTCCCTCTCCACAAACACAGACAAAAAATATAGCTGCATGTGAAATAGCTCCTACAGAACGCCTACTGAATGCGAGCAGAAGACCTCATACTTTTAAAAAGGCAATATAATCTCTGCATTAAACAAACAGTAAGGAAACAGCAATAAGAAAAGGGAGAGAGAGAGAGAGAAGGAGTTGGGTCAGGGGGAAAGTTGTAAAGGAGGAAAATTTTTCTGCATGCTCAAAAACCCCTCATAGGTGGGGGCTGGGTGAACTTCAGAACCTCAGAGGGGAGCACAGCAACAGACGCTCAGAAGGCAAAATGGAGAGAATTCAGCACAGGGGTTGTTGTCGACCAGCACTTCAAAGCTGAGACAGTTTACATACCTGCTGCTGTGAGGGGGATTGGATGCTGAGGCTCAGGCTTTGGAGACTGGACCTCACGGAGAGGACTTGAGTTGACTGCCATGAAGATAATCAGGGCAGGCTAGTACAACACAGCAGAGAGAGTCCTGGGAAAAGCCTGGGCCTGCAAAAGAGATTGTTGTTACAGGGACTCTCTAAATCTGCATGCTTGCAGATCACAGGACTTTTCATTCACAAGTGCCACAGGTGGGATGAGCTGGTTGTGATCTGAGAGCCCAGGGGTGGGCATGCCCTCAGACCTGACACCACCAGGGCTGGCATGAGTTCTGGAGGTGGGGAGATGATATGGGGATGTGGTCTACGACCATAGAGGTGGGCATGATTGATGGCCGCCATAGTGGTCAACAAGCTGTGAGCAGGTACAGGTCACTACCCACAACTTCCTGGGAGTCTATGAAGTTTGGCACTTCAGAGGGACCCATGTCTTGGGTCCAATTCCCCTGAGAAAGTATACAACCCAATTCCAACTAGCAATTTCCAGCAGGTCTCTACCAGCACAGGCACTTTCCACACACCCCAGTTGTGTCTGCCTTACCCTTTGTTCTCCCCAGCCTAAGCGAGCCTTAATAAACCTTGTCCTTCAATCCTTCTTGCTGGGCAGGAACAATTGCCAGAGTGCGGCCTACAAGCAAAGACTGGGCCAAAATCAATGCATAGAACCAACAGTTGTGTTAACAAATAAGAGAATTCACTCCTGTACCTGCAAGTTCAATGAATTAAATTCCCACAGTTAGCTTAAAACTGTGGGGTTTGGGGGCACTTGTAGACTTTGGAAGCTAGTAAAAGCTGGATTAAGGCCAAATCTGAGTTGAAGCTGACCCCAAAGCATCCACAGCACATTCAGAGACATTTCAAAAAATATTGGAGGACTTTCTGAATAGGCACATTGGCTGGAGTTCACTGCATGGTGAGGACAACTAACATCACAGCATAATGTTCTTACTCCCACTCTATAAATTTTTCTCTTTTTTCCTTTTTGTTTTGTTCTCTTTTTCCTTTTTATTAATCTTTGATTTTTATTGTTTAATTTTGGCTTTTTTAATGCTTTTGTTTTATAATTAATTTATCTATTTTACTTTTTATTTTATTTTATTTTATTTTTTTCATTTATTTTTATTAGTTGGAGGCTAATTACTTTACAATTTTGTAGTGGTTTTTGTCATACATTGACATGAATTAGCCATGGATTTACATGTATTCCCCATCCCAATCCGCCCTCCCACCTCCCTCTCCACCTGATCCCTCTGGGTCTTCCCAGTGCACCAGATCCGAGCACTTGTCTCATGCATCGAACCTGGGCTCGTGATCTGTTTCACCCTAGATAATAGACATGTTTCAATGCTGTTCTCTCAAAACATCCCACCCTCGCCTTCTCCCACAGAGTCCAAAAGTCTGTTCTGCACATCTGTGTCTCTTTTTCTGTCTTGCATATAGGGTTATCATTACCATCTTTCTAAATTCCATATATATGTGTTAGTATACTGTAATGGTCTTTATCTTTCTGGCTTACTTCACTCTGTATAATGGGCTCCAGGTTCATCCATCTTATTAGAACTGATTCATGACACATGTATATGGAATTTAGAAAGGTGATAACGATAACCCTATATGCAGAACAGAAAAAGAGACACAGAAATACAGAACAGACTTTTGAACTTTGTGGGAGAATGTGAGGGTGGGATATTTCAAAAGAACAGCATGTATGCTATCTATGGTGAAACAGATCACCAGCCCAGGTGGGATGCACGAGACAAGTGCTCCAGCCTGGTGCACTGGGAAGACCTAGAGGAATCGGGTGGAGAGGGAGGTGGGAGGGGGGATCGGGATTGGGAATACATGTAAATCCATGGCTGATTCATATCAATGTATGACAAAACCCACTGGAAAAAAAAAATAAAAATAATAAAAAAAATAAAAAATTAAAAAAAAATAAAGTATAAACAGGATATGATTCTAAAAAAAAAAAAAAAAGAACTGATTCAAATATATTCTTTTTAAAGGCTGAGTAATATTCCATGGTGTATATGTACCACAGCTTCCTTATCCATTCATCTGCTTATGGGCATCTAGGTTGCTTCCATGTCCTGGCTATTATAAACAGTGCTGCGATGAACATTGGGGTGCACGTGTCTCTTTCAGATCTGGTTTCGTCGGTGTGTATGCCCAGAAGTGGGATTGCTGGGTCATATGGCAGTCTATTTCCAGTTTTTTAAGAAATCTCCACACTGTTTTCCATAGCAGCTGTACTAGTATGCATTCCCACCAACAGTGTAAGAGGGTTCCCTTTTCTCCACACCCTCTCCAGCATTTATTGCTTGTAGACTTTTGGATAGCAGCCATCCTGACTGGCGTGTAATGGTACCTCATTGTGGTTTTGATTTGCATTTCTCTAATAATGAGTGATGTTGAGCATCTTTTCATGTGTTTGTTAGCCATCTGTATGTCTTCTTTGGAGAAATGTCTGTTTAGTTCTTTGGCCCATTTTTTGATTGGGTCATTTATTTTTCTGGAATTGAGCTGCAGGAGTTGCTTGTATATTTTTGAGATTAATCCTTTGTCTGTTGCTTTGTTTGCTACTATTTTCTCCCAATCTGAGGGCTGTCTTTTCACCTTGATTATAGTTTCCTTTGTAGTGCAAAAGCTTTTAAGTTTCATTAGGTCCCATTTGTTTATTTTTGCTTTTATTTCCAATATTCTGGGATGTGGGTCATAGAGGATCCTGCTGTGATTTAAGTGGGAGAGTGTTTTGCCTATGTTCTCCTGTAGGAGTTTTATAGTTTCTGGTCTTACATTTAGATCTTTAATCCATTTTGAGTTTATTTTTGTGTATGGTGTTAGAAAGTGTTCTAGTTTCATTCTTTTACAAGTGGTTGACCAGTTTTCCCAGCACCACTTGTTAAAGAGGTTGTCTTTTTTCCATTGTATATCTTTGCCTCCTTTGTCAAAGATAAGGTATCCATAGGTTTGTGGATTTATCTCTGGGCTTTCTATTTTGTTCCATTGATCTATATTTCTGTCTTTGTGCCAGTACCATACTGTCTTGATGACTGTGGCTTTGTAGTAGAGTCTGAAGTCAGGCAGGTTGATTCCTCCAGTTCCATTCTTCTTTCTCAAGATTACTTTGGCTATTCGAGGTTTTTTGTATTTCCATACAAATTGTGAAATTATTTGTTCTAGTTCTGTGAGAGATACCGTTGGTAGCTTGATAAGGATTGCATTGAATCTATAGATTGCTTTGGGTAGTATACTCATTTTCACAATATTGATTCTTCCAATCCATGAACACGGTATATTTCTCCATCTGTTTGTGTCCTCTTTGAGTTCTTTCATCAGTGTTTTATAGTTTTCTATGTATAGGTCTTTTGTTTCTTTAGGTAGATATACTCCTAAGTATTTTATTCTTTTTGTTGCAATGGTGAATGGTATTGTTTCCTTAATTTCTCTTTCTGTTTTCTCATTGTTAGTGTATAGGAATGCAACGGATTTCTGTGTGTTAATTTTATATCCTGCAACATTACTATATTCGTTGATTAGCTCTAGTAATTTTCTGGTAGAGTCTTTAGGGTTTTCTATGTAGAGGATCATGTCATCTGCAAACAGAGAGAGTTTCACTTCTTCTTTTCCTATCTGGATTCCTTTTACTTCTTTTTCTGCTCTGATTGCTGTGGACAAAACTTCCAAAACTGTGTTGAATAGTAGTGGTGAGAGTGGGCACCCTTGTCTTGTTCCTGACTTTAGGGGAAATGCTTTCAATTTTTCACCATTGAGGATAATGTTTGCTGTGGGTTTGTCATATATCACTTTTATTATGTTGAGCTATTTTCCTGGCCCTCAGCTTTCTATATTCAAGTATTATATTAGCTGTGGGTTTGTTATAAATACGTTTTATTATATTGAGATATGTTTGCTCTATACTCACTTTTGTAAGAGTTTTCACTTGAATGAGTGGTGAATTTTATTGAAAGCTTTCTCTGCATCTATTGAGATTATCATGTTGCTTTTAGCTTTTTTTTCTGTTGATGTGGTATATCACAGTGATTGATTTGCACGTGGTGTACCATTCTTGTGACCCTGGGATGAATACAACTTGATTGTAGTGTGTGATATTTTTATGTTGTTGGATTCGTTTTGCTAATATACTGCTGAGAATTTTTGCATCTGTGTTCACCATAGATATTGGCCTGTAATTTTCCTTTTTTGATCATTTGCTTTGTCTAGTTTTGGTAGCAGGATGATGGTGGTTGCAAAATATCTTTGGGAGTGTTTCCCCCTCTTCAGTCTTTTGGAAGAGCTTGAAATGGATCCTTCCTTGTGTATTTGGTAGAGTTCACCTGTGAAGCAATCTAGCCCTAGATTTTGTTTGTAGGAAGTTTATTATCACTGCTATTCATAGGTCTGTATAGGTTATCTGTTTCTTCTTGATTCTGTTTTTGTGGGCTTGTATGTTTGTAGAAAGTTGTCCATTTCTTCTAAGTTGTCAAATATGTTGACATATAATTGTGCATTTATGATTTTTTTTAATTTCTCTGGTATTCATTGTGATTTTTCCTCTTTTATTTCTTGATTTGTTTATTTGGGTCTTCTCTTTTCCTCTTGGTGAACTTGACCAGAGGTTTGTCAAGTTTGTTTACCCTTATTAAACAAAAAAAAAAAAAAAAAAGAGAGAGAGAGAGAGAGAGAGAGAGAGAGAGGGAGTGCTCTTGGTCTTACTGATTTTTTTTCTATTTTTTTTTTTCAACTGTGGTCAAATTGCTTTACAATGTTGTGCTAATTTCTGCTGTATCACAAAGTGAATCAGCTGTAGCTTTACATATATCTCTTTCCTCTTGGGCTTCCCACCCCCTTGCTACCTATCTAGGTCACCACAGAGCACTGAGCTGAGCTCCCTCTGCAATACAGCAGGTTTCACTAGTTATCAGCTTATGCATGGCAGTACACATATGTTAACTCCAATCTCCTAATTCATCCCACATCCAGTCCTCTGCCATATCCACATATTCATTCTCTACTACTACAACTCTATTCCTACCCTGCAAATATGTCCATCTGTAACATTTTTTTCTAGATTCTACATATATGCATTAATATACAATATTTTTTTTCTCTTTCTGACTTACTTCACTCTATATGACAGACTATAGGTCCATCCACATCTCTACAAATGACTCAGCATCATTCCTTTCTACAGCTGAGTAATATTCCACTGGGTACACATACCATATCTTCTTCATGCATTCCTCTGTTGATGGACATTTAAATTGCTTCCATATCCTATCTATTGTAAATGGTGCTACTATGAACATTGGGGTCTGTGTGTCTTTTTGAATTATGGTCTCTTTAAGGTATACAATCTATAGTTTATATTTATTTTCTCTCTGATATTCATTATACCCTTCCTTTATCTGACTTTCGTTTATGATTGTTCTTCTTTTTCTAATACTTTTAGGTGGTCTGTTAAGTTGTTTATTTGAGATTTTTCTTTTATCTTCAAGACCTGTATCACTATGAACTTTCCTCTAGGAACTGCTATTGCTGCATTTCATAGATTTTGTAGGGTTGTATTTTTATTGTCATTTGTCTCAGGGTATTTTAAAATTTCTTCTTTCTTCGTTCACCCATTGTTTTCATCTAATTTTCTTTTATCCATTTCTTTTTCTGTGGTTGACTTCTGGTTTCATGGTTTTGTGGTCAGAAAACATGGTTGGAGTAATTTTCAATTTGTTGAAAAAATTTTGTTGAGGCTTGTTTTGTTCCATACTAGGTGGTCAGTTTTAGAGAATGTTCCATGTGTATTTGAAAGAAATGTTTATTATGCTTCTTTTGGATGCAATGCCCATCACAAAAAAAAAAAAAAAAAAAAAAAAGGCTTATGTTCTCTTCTACATGGCTTTTGTGAATCAGTTGTATGTTTTTGATTTGCAATTTCCCTGTTTCTCAAGTAGGTTCAGTTCAGTTCAGTTCAGTCGCTCAGTCGTGTCTGAGTCTTTGCGACGCCATGAACTGCAGCACTCCAGGCCTCCCTGTCCATCACAAACTCGCAGAGTTTACTCAAGCCCATGCCCATCGAGTTGGTGATGCCATCCAGCCATCTCATCCTCTGTTGTCCCCTTCTCCTCCTGCCTCCAATCCCTCCCAGCATCAGGGTCTTTTCCAATGAGTCAACTCTTCACATCAGGTGGCCAAAGTATTGGAATTTCAGCTTCAGCATCAGTCCTTCCAATAAACACTTAAGACTGATCTCCTTCAGGATGGACTGGTTGGATCTCTTTGCAGTCCAAGGGACTCTCAAGAGTCTTCTCCAACACCACAGTTCAAAAGCATCAGTTTTTCGGCACTCAGCTTTCTTCACAGTCCAACTCTCACATCCATACATGACTACTGGAAAAGCCATAGCCTTGACCAGACCGCCCTTTGTTGGCAAAGCAATGTCTCTGTTTTTTAATATGCTGTCTAGGTTGGTCATAACTTTCCTTCCAAGGAGTAAGTGTATTTTAAATTCTTGGCTGCAGTCACCATCTGCAGTTATTTTGGAGCCCAAGAAAATAAAGTCTGCCACTCTTTCCACTGTTTCCCCATCTATTTGCCATGAAATGATGGAACCAGATGCCATGATCTTAGTTTTCTGAATGTTGAGCTTTAAGCCAACTTTTTCACTCTCCTCTTTCACTTTCCTCAAGAGGCTTTTTAGTTCCTCTTCACTTTCTGCCATAAGGGTGGTGTCATCTGCATATCTGAGGTTACTCATATTTCTCCCGGCAATCTTGATTCCAGCTTGTGCTTCTTCCAGCCCAGTGTTTCTCATGATGTACTCTGCATATAAGTTACAGGGTGACAATATACAGCCTTGACGTACTCCTTTTCCTATTTGGAACCAGTCTGTGGTTCCATGTCCAGTTCTAACTGTTGCTTCCTGACCTGCATACAGGTTTCTCAAGAGGCAGATCAGGTGGTCTAGTATTCCCATTTCCTTCAGAATTTTCCACAGTTTATTGTGATCCACACAGTTGAAGGCTTTGGTGTAGTCAATAAAGCAGAAATGGATGTTTTTCTGGAACTCTTTTGCTTTTTTGATGATCCAGCAGATATTGGCAATTTGATCTCTGGTTCCTCTGCCTTTTCTAAAACCAGCTTGAATATCTGGAAGTTCTTGGTTCACATATTGCTGAAGGCTGGCTTGGAGAATTTTGAGCATTATTTTACCAGCATAGTTAGTCCCCTCCTTTATCTACTTGCCATAGACTGGTAGATATATTCTAGAAAAAATGAATGTACATTTTCATAGTCTCCTACCTATATTTTATAGTTTTGATGTCCTCTTTTATATTTTCATGTTCATCCTTGTGTTGCTCACTGTGGTTATTATTGTTTTACAGAAATTTTAATTTTTTAAAATCTGCATACTGGCTTATTTTAAAATCTGTATCCTGGCTTATTTATTTAAGTGATTCACTTTCCAACTGTAATTTTCTCTTTTCTATAGATTCTTACTTCTTTTTTATTTAGAGGTCTTTCAATATTTCCTTTAGAATGGGCTTAGTATTGCTGTATTTTGTTAGCTTTTTTTTTGTCTGAGAAATTCTTTAAATCTCCTTCTATTCTAAATGATTGTCAGTCCATTGATGGACCAGAATCTGGTTTTCCAGAGTCGACAATAATAAAGTAACAGAGGGAAAGAGGCTGATATCCCCTGGTTTATGTGGAAGGCCAATAAAGCCCTGTTCTTAGAGCTCGCACTGCTGCAGTTAGCCACCAGGTGCCCTCTCTAGTGGGTGAAGGCACAGTGCACATTCTTGAGAGGGTCTTAGAAGCCCGAGCAATAAGGTGAGCTCAGCAGGCCTCCATGCTCCAAGAAATTAGCCTGAAAGAGAGAGAGAGAAGGAAAGAAAGAAAGAAAGAAAGAAAGAAGGAAATATATGGGGACTCAAGCTCTGATGGAGCAAAGGTGTTTTAATCAACATGGTGTGGGCATATATACTGTCTTACAAGGTAGTTACTCTCAGCAAAGATAAAGATTAAAATTCCAGATTTACGAAACATAAGACGATCCTGATCAAAGAGACAGTTGCAAACAAATCACTTTTTACCATATGGTTCATAAAAAGAAAGAGGGTACTTATCACCATAATGAGAAATGCCTGGATTCCTCAGCCCCAGGAAACGTGTGCCTCTCCTCTTAATTCCTGAATATTCAGGAATTAATAAGGGCCAGAGGGTTCCTGACAGATCCAAAACAGCACAGAGAAAGCCCCTTGTTAAATGCTTCCTGACAAATGGTACTCTCTCTGGGTAGAGTATCCTCAGTTCAATTCAGTCACTCAGTCATATCTGACTCTTTGCGACCCCATGGACTACAGGAGGCCAGGCCTCCCTGTCCATCACCAACTCCCGGAATTTACTCAAACTCATGTCCATTGATGCCATCCAACCATTTCATTATCTATCATCCCATTCTCCTCCTGCCTTCTAGGTTGCAGAATTTTCCCTTTCAGTACTTTGAATATATCTTGCCACTCTTTTGTGGCCTGCCAAGTTTCTGTAGAAAATCAGCTGATAGCCTTATCAGCATTTCCTTGTAATTAACTATTCGTTTTTCTCTTGCTGCCTTTAGAATTCTCTCTTTGACTTTTGCCATTTTTATTATCATATGTTTTGCCGTAGGTCAGTTTGGCTTTATATTGTTTGGGATCCTCTGTGCTTCCTATATCTGGATATCTCTTTCCTTCTTTATGTTTAGGAAGTTTTCAGCCATAATTTCTTAAAATATATTTTCAATCTGCAGTTCTCTTTCTTCTCTTTCTGGGATCCCTATTTTGTGTAGATTCACATGCTTTATTTTATCTTATTGATCTCTTATATTGCTTTTTGTTTTGTTTTGGTCTTCTGTCTCCTGTTCTGATTTGGTTATTTCTAATTCTATCTTCCAGATCACTTGTTCATTCTTTTGCAACATTCATTCTGTTATCCATTGCCTTTATCTCAGCGTTCATCTTGGCAAATAAATTTTCTAATATTTCTTTGTTCCTTCTTATTATTCTTTGTTCCTAGTAATTTTAACAGAAATTCACATTTCTTTCAATATTCCTTCTTAAGTCTTAAGTATTTCATTGTTTCCTTTTTAACTTAGTGTCCTTTAGACTGAAGAGGTCTGTATATTGTTGTTTCAGGGGAATTTTCTTGATCTTTAAGTTGGGAGTAGTTCCTCTGTTTCTTCATTTTATTTATATTTCTCTTGCTTTACAGGTTTAGTAGAAATAAGGGCTATTGTCACATGGAAGCATCCCTGTGTAGGTTGCACAGGTTTAATATTTCTTGGTGCAAAGTCTTTTTTTTTATGTGGATGACTGTTGACTCTTTCTTCAGTGTATACTAGTTATTATCCTCTTGATTGGAGGTGTGATGGGTGTTGTGGTGACCACAGCCTGCACTGGATGCTGAGCAGGGCCTCTTCTGCTCTGCATCATCACTATGCTGTCAGGAGCCTTGAATGTTCCTTAGCTGCCCAGGTCCATTTGTGAGCTGCATTTCTGATCTGTGGTGCAAGGTAGATGGGATTGGAGTGCTTCCACTGGAAGAGGAACCACTGAATATTCTTCTGCCAGAGCTTTTCACTGATGGGTGTGCTCTGCTGTGTCACCTGTCATGCCGTCTCACAAAGTACACTGTTGTTGGCTTTGTCGTCAGCCTTTTCTTGAATTTGGGAATGCCAGAAATCAGGCTTGGTGTCCCTCGGGTGTTTTGTTTTGTTTTTACAAGGCCACCAGTGCAGATCTAGTGAAGTAAGTTCCCAGGACTGCAGTAGTCACACACTTGGAGAGCTATGGAGGCAGCTCAGAACCTGGGCCAGCCCAGCCCCGGACATGCATAAGCCCATAAAGCCCACAGCTACTAACACTAGACTCATCCCAGTTGTGGGAGTACCTGTTTTCCACTCAGATGTCCTGCAGGTGCTGAATTTACAAAGCTGGTGGTAGAGGTGTTGATCTGCACCTCACACAGACACAGTGAGAGCTTTCAGCCATGCTTCCTAAGTTGCCCAGTCCCTGACGCTCTGCTATGGTTTCAGTTAAATCTCTGATATGGGCAACCCACTGGTGTCTTCTACTAGACCCCATTGAGTTGGTGACTGGGGCACAGGAGCCTGCCAAGGCAGGAGCCTTGAGATGTCTGCTGGGGTGCAAACTCTTTGAGCCCACAGAGGGAGAGGCCACATGCTACTCCCTTCTAACCTGCAAAGTTTTGTTGAAATCTTATGGAAGCTTCTTTGTACTTAATAAGTTGTTTTTCTCTTGTTAATTTTAAGATCCTCCCTTTGTCTTTGCCTTTTGACATTTTAATTATGTGTCTTGCTGTGAGTCTCTTAGAATTCATTTCATTTGTAACTCTGGGATTTCTGGTTCTGTGTCTGTTTCCCAGGTTAGAAATATTTTCAGCCATTATTTCTTCCAATACTTCAAATAAATTTTCTGCTCTATTGTTTCCCTCATCTCCTTAGGAGATCTCTATAACATAAATATTAGCCTGCCTGATGTTCTTCCTTAAAGTCCTTCAAACTATCTTTAATATTTTGTCATTATTTTCTCATTTTAGTTATTGTATTCTTCAGCTTTGTAACTTGTATTTGGTATTTTCTTATATTTTCTATCTTTCTGTTGAAGACTTCACTATGTTTGTTCATTCTTATCCTGAGTTTGATGAGCATTTCTATGACTGTTACTTTCAACTTCTCATCAGGTAATTTATTTATCTCCATTTCATTGCAGTGCATTTCCAAGGTTTTATTTTGTTCTTTCATTTGGAACATTTTCCTCTGTTTCTTCATTTTTCTTGATGCTCTGTGTTGGTTTCTAGGCATTAGGTGAAACAATTACCTCAGTTTTGAAGAAGTGG
The DNA here is from genome assembly GCF_033118175.1 of Dama dama. Classification (NCBI taxonomy): domain Eukaryota; kingdom Metazoa; phylum Chordata; class Mammalia; order Artiodactyla; family Cervidae; genus Dama; species Dama dama. The sequence goes on from NC_083714.1 coordinate 76,345,780, forward strand.
CCTTATGTTTGAGATGGATCATATTCTTCAATCTTACCTTAGCATTTGATTGTTTCTTAAACCTTTGTATTGTCTAAGCAGCCTATTTTGTTTTTAGTATCTATTATCTGTTGAGAGTGTACTTTCCCAGGGGCTTAGCAGTGAAGAACTGACTGTAATGCAGGAGACACAAGTTCGATTCCTGGGTCAGGAAGATCCCCTGGAGGAGGGCATGTCAATCCACTCCAGTACTCTTTCCTAGAGAATCCCATGGACTGAGGAACCTGGCAAGCTATAGTCCATAGGGTCACAAAGAGTTGGACACTACTGAAGTAACTGAGCACACACACACACAGTTGTTGAGGGTACCCCAAGATCTATCAGTCTCCAAAAGGGAAGAATTTTAGGCAGAATCTATATTCTGCCTGGTTAGAAGCCAGACTCTCAGACAGAAGCTTTTGAAATACACAAATATATACAGTCCTGTGGGACTATAATGATATGTCCAACTGACAGACAGAGTCAGGCAATATGGAGGTGTCTTTGGATAATAGTCACAAAAATCTGGGGTCCAGACCAATGTATAAGTTCACTTTTGGGAAATATCAGTGGGCTTTAGTGAGGCAGAAGGTACAAAGATGGTGTCCCCTGACCTACGTTCCCTCGAGTACCTCCATAGTTTCCTAACTATGTCCTGAACCTGAAGCCTACCCTTCAAACTAAAGCTCCATTATGAGCAAATAGGCCTTTTTCACACAGAAATTAAGAGTGTGTTTCAGTCTGTAGTCTGCAGTGCCCTAAGGTAGCATGCCAAGAACTATCTCTTATGCCAAGAACTACTCCTGTGGGACTCAGGAATGTAAGTCCCTCTGGCCATTAAGGCCAGGTGATCTATCTATCTATCTACCTATCTATCTATCTATCTATACACACACACACACACACACACACACACACACACACACACACATATATATATATATATATATATATATATATATATATATAAGGGCTCTGCACTGAGAGATAATGGTGCTCTAGAGCATGGCAGAGGGAGAAATGGTGTTCACCCTCTGTTCTCTGGAAATACTTGCAATCAGCCCTTAGATGTAAGTTTAATTAGAAGCTTGCCATTCTGGCTGCAGCTATGATAACTAATAACTCCTTTTCACAGAAAGAGTTTCCAGGCTTGTTGTCTTTTGCTGTGCCCTGGTGGTGGTGGCTCTTAAATAACTCTTTCTCTGAAGACTTTCAAGATGGCAGAGGAATAAGACATGGAGATCATCTTTTTTTCACTACAAATACATCAAAAATATATCTACATGTGTAACAAGTCCTACAGAACATCTACTGAACACTGGAAGTAGACCTAAAACTTCCCAAAAAAACTAGCTAATCTACACATAAAGGGGTAAAGAAAAAAGAAACAAGGAAAAAAATGGCACACAGGAAATAGAATAGGACCTTTCCTCAGGGAGGGAGCTATGAAGAAGGAAAAGTTTCCACACACTTGGAAACCCATTCATGGGTGGGGACAGGGAAGAGCTTTGGAACCTCAGAGGGGAGCAGAGTAACAGGTGAGCAGGAGGCAAAGTGGAGAGATTTCAGCACAGAGATCACTGCTGACCATCACTTCCCAGGTTGAGATAATTGTCTGTATACTTTACAAGGAGAGTGGGGGGCTGGGGGCTAAGGTTCAAGCTTTGAAGTTTGGGCCTCAGGGAGAGGATTTAGATTGACTGCCATTAAGATATCCTGAGGGGTCTAGTACAACACAGCTGAGGGAGTCCAGAGAAAAGCCTGGGCTAGCAAGAGAGACAAGAAATCATTGTTGTAGGGACCCTCTAACTCTGCTTGCTTGCAAACTGCAGGACCCCACCTGTGCAAGTGCCATAGGAGGAATAAGATCCAGCTGCAGAGTGCAACCCAAGAGGTGGGCATTCTGGCTGGCCACCAGCAAAACCTGGGCAAGTGCCAGAGGTGGGGGGCAAGATGAGGCTGTGGTCTGTGACCCCAGAGTTTGGTGTGGTGGCCACCACAGTGGCTGCTAAACTGTGGGAAGGTTAAGGTCACTGCCCACATCTTTCTGGGAGCCTGTGGAGGTTGGCACTGCCAATGGACACAAATCTCTGGGCCAGTTCCCCTAGGGAAGTGGACAACCTGCCTCAGGCTGTAGCACTTTCCTGCAGGCCTCTACAGTAGCAGGCACTCCCCATACATCCCAGCTGTGTCTGCTATACCCCTCCCAATTCCCAGCCCAACTGAGCAAGTGAGTCCTAATAAGCCATGGCCTTCACCCTCTGTTGTCTGGGTGGGGAACAGAGGCCAGAGGGTGGCCTACAAACAGAGGTGGAGACAAAACCAAACCTGATTACCAGGTGTTGTGTGACCAAAGAAGAGGAAGGGAAAATGCTCCTGCAGCCACATGTGCAACAGAATAAATCCCCACAATTAGCTTGATGCTGTTGACTTTAGGGGCAATTGTGAAATTTGGAAGAAAGTACAAGCTGGAATAAGACCAGATCTGAGCCAAAGATGACCTCACAGTGCCCACAGAAGGTGCAGAGATCTTCCTAGATATACTGGAAGACTTTTCAAGTAAGCAGAATGACTGGAGCTCACTGTGTGGTGAAGACAACTGACATTATTGGAAAATATTATTTTTACTACCACTTTTTCTCTCTATATATATATATTTTTTCTTTTTCATTTTGTTCTATTATTGTCCCTTTTTTATTAATCCTTTAAGTTTAGGTATTTACTTTTTCCTTTTTAATGTTTTTATTTTTAAATAAATTTATTTTATTTTCCTATTTCTACAGTATCTTTTTGTCATATTGCATTTTCCCATGACTTTGGTTTTGTAGTTTTGCTACTCTACTTTTTAGTGTTGGTTTTCATTTATGGGTTTGATCGTTGGTTTTATTGCTCTCTTCGTTTTTGGTTCCTCTTTTTATTTTTTTTTCTTTCTATTTTTCTTTTTATGAGTGTGAGTATGTGACTTTGTGTGTTCTTGTCTGGTTAATGTTTCTTTTACAATTTGCCTTAGGGTTTTATCTATCCATTTGATTCTTGTTTGTATGTTTATTCAATTTTTTCTATTTCTTTTTTCTTTTTCTCTTCTATGTTGTGTGGCTTATAGAGGTCTGAACTTCTGAGGTGGGAGACAGAGTCCAGGGCATGGGGCCAACAGAGGACTACTGACCCCATGAAATATTATTTGGTGAGAGCTGTCCCAAAGGCCTCCATCTCTCCACTAAGACCTTGCTCCACCTAAAGGCCAGGAAGCTCCAGTGTGGGATGCCTCATGCCAAACAACTAGAAAAACAGGTGTACAAACCTATTCATTAAGAGACAGGCTGCACAAAGTCATACAAATCTCACAGACACCATAAAACACTCTATTGGGCATCAAACCGCACTTCAGAGAGACAAGATCCAGCTCTGCCCACAAGAACACAGACACCAATCCCTCTACCAGGAAAGCTTCATAAGTCACTTGCCAAGCCCCACACACACTGGTAGCAGACTCCACAAATGGGAGGAAATATGACCTTGCAGCATTTGGAAAGGAGACCACAGACACAATAAGTTCAACAAAATGAAAAGATAGGAAAGCATGCAGCAGATAAGGGAGCACTATAAACAAAACAAAACAAAACACACACATAAAAGACCAAACAAATAAAGAGGAAATAGTCAGGCCACCTGAAAAAGAATTTATGGTAATGATAGTAAATATGATCTAAAATCTCAGAAATAAAATGGAGGCACAGACAAATAGAATGGAGACATGGATTGAGAAGATACAATGTTTATCAATGTTTACAAATGTTTAACAAGGACCTAGAAGAAATAAAGAACAATCAGCAAAGACCAACACAACTAAAATAAAAAGTACACTAAGAGGTAACTGATAGCAGAATAATTGTTGCAAAAGAATGGGTAAGTGAGCTGGAAGACAGAATAGTGGAAATAACTGAAGCAAAGCATAATAAAGATAAAAGAGTGAAAAGGTATGAGGACAATTTCAGAGACAACACAACAGTAAGAGCAACAACATTCGAATTATTGGGATCTCAGAAGAAGAACACAAAAAGAAAGTGTATGAGAAAATATTTGAGGATATTATAGATGAAACTCCGCTAACATGGGAAAGAAAATAGTCACCCAAGTCTAGGAAGCCCAGAGAGTCTCATACAGGATAAAAAAAAAAAAAAAGGGAACCAAGACACATATTAATTAAAGAATAAAAATTAAACACAAATAAAAATATTAAAAGCAGCAAGAGAAAAGCAAAAAATAACATCCAAGGGAATCCCTATATAGTTACCAGCTGATCATTCAGCAGAAATTCTGCAGGCAAGAAATGAATGCCAGGGTATACCAAAGATATCACAAAAAAAGAAAATTAAAGGCCAATAGCACTAATGAACATAGATGCAAAAATCCCCAACAAACTTCTAGCAAACAGACTGAATCCAACAACACAATAAAAGAATCATACACCTAGATCATGTGGGATTTATGCCAGGGATGCAAGGATTATTCAGTAAACAGAAATCAATTGGTGTGATACAATACATTAACAAATTGAAAGAAAGAAACCACATGTTCATTATTTCAAAAATTTGTTTTTTAAACAAATTTAATTAAAGGAAAATTACAACCATACATCAACATGAATCAGTCACAGGTATACATTTTCCCTGCCTTGAAAACCCATCCCACCTCCCTCCCCATCCCACCCCTCTCTAAGTTGTCATGGAACACCAACTTTGGGTTCCTTGTGTCATACATCAAATTCCCACTGGCTATGTGTTTTACATATGGTAATGTATATGTTTCAGTGACATTCTTTCAAATCATCCTACCCTCTCCTTACCCCATTGTGTACATAAGTCCATTCTTTATATCTGCATCTCATTTGGTGCCCTAAAAGTAGAATCATCATCACTATGTTTCTAGATTCCATATACATGTATTAATATAGGATAAATGTCTTTCTCTTTCTGACTTACTTCACTCTGTAGAATAGGCTCTAGGTTTATTTACCTCATTAGAACTGACTCAAATGTGTCACTTTTTATGGCTGAGTAATATTCCATTGTGTATATGTACCAAAACTTTCTTACCCATTCATCTGTCAGTGGACAACTAGGTTGCTTTCATGCCCTACCTATTGTAAATAATGCTACAATGAATATTGTGACACATGTGTCTGTCGGGAGCCTCTGGGACATGCCCAGACTGTGACAAGGTCATGGGACGAGAGAGGAGTCTACAAGGCAGCTCTTCTCCACGGGGTCGCCCCAGGGACCCAGTTTGTCCCCTTTCTCTTTCTGTCTTACTGTTATTGTACTTTCTACTAAATCTTGGAAATGTAATATGTAGTAATCAGGCCTCCCTGGGATAACCCAAGCTGAGGCTATGGCTATGGGCAGAAATAAGGAAAAGGCCACAGGAATAGTTTGGCTGCTTGCTTAGAAGATTATAATGTTCTAGATTAGAAAATAGTAGAGATATTTAGATTCAGAAGTAGATGTACTGTTTCAGTTTACTTGCTCTTTGGTCAAGAGGGTTTTTATTGTTGCTATTTCAATGCTGCTATTTGTCCACTGTTTCCACTCCCTTAATAAACATAGAATATTATGAGTATTTTTGTAGAGTTAGAAAATGTGTAACATAGGATTTCAATAGTATAAAAGATTTATATTAACCTGCCTCACTGCCATTACCTCACTATTAATAGAGGTGTTTTGCTCCTTCATAGTTAAAGATTGTAGACTGAGGTTTTGTGGTCTTAGACAAAGAAAAAATATCGAGGTTTTCTCATGGTACTATTCTCAGAAATGTCAAACATGTTTTTCATAACCCTTCCCACGTATTGTTTTATTGACCAAAGAATTCATACTATATCTAGAATCTATGGAACATTGTTTTTGTCAGCGTGAAAATGTTAGGCCATTGAGGCAAGAAGACTATGTAAGGGACATTCAAGGAAAAAAGCCTATAATAGAGGTTGTTCCAGATGAAGTCATTGGAAAAGATATGAGGGAAAATGTTGACAGAAGTATGAAACCAACATCTGATGTAACATGGGGTGATGGTAAGGGGGAGGCAAGAAAAAACAATTCTATATAATCTGAGCTGTTAAGAAATAAACAGAGAGAGTTCTTGCATTACAACCAGAGTCCATGCACTTCTTTTCACCGACGCCACTCATCTCTTAGGTATTCCTGGACCTGCTGGAGCTGGACTCTGGCATGTGTCTTCTCAATTATGGTTTTCTCAGAATATATGCCCAGTAGTGTGATCGTTGGGTCATATAGTAATTGTATCCCTAGTTTTTGAAAGAATCTCCACATATGAGTGATGTTGAATAATTTTTCATGTGTTTATTAACAATCTGTATGTCTTCTTTAGAGAAATGTCTGTTTAGGTCTTGTGCTCCCTTTTTCATTGAGTTGTTTGTTTTTCTGTTTTTGAGTTGCATACACTGTTTGTATATTTTGAAATTTAATCCTTTGTCAGTTTTATTTTTCTATTATTTTCTACAGTTCTGAGGGTTGTCTTTTTACCTTATAGTTGCTTTCATTGAGCAAAACTTTTGAGTTTAATTAGGTCCCCTTTGTTTATTTTTGTTTTTATATACATTATTATTCTTGTAGGTGGGTCATTGAGGAACTTTCAATGATTTATATCAGAGAGTGTTCTGCCCATATTTTCCTGTAAGAGGTTTATAGTTTCTGGTATAATGTCTAGATCTTTAACCCATTTATTCTTGTGTATGGTATTAAGAAGTGTTCTAACTTCATTCTCTTACATGTAGCTGACCAGTTTTATCTGAACAACTTGTTAAAGAGACTGTCTTTTCTTCATTTTATATTTTTGACTCCTTTGTCATAGATAAATTGCCCATAGGTGTGTGTGTTTATCTCTGGGTTTTCTATCTTATTCCATTGATCTATATTCCTATTTTTGTGCGCGTAAACATACTGTCTGATAACTGTAGTTTTGTAGCATAGTCTGAAGTCAGGAAGGTTGATTCCACCAGGTCCATTCTTCTTTCTCAAGATTGCTTTGGCTGTTTGGAATGTTTTGTGTTTCCATATAAATTGTCAAATTATTTTTTCTAGTTCTATGAAAGATAACATTAGTAATTTTATAGGGATTTTAATGAATCTATAAATGGCTGTATGTAGTATAGTCATTTTCACAGTACTGATTATTTCAATCCATGAAAATGGTATATCTTTCATCTTGCATCATCTTTTATTGCTTTCATTAGTGTCTTATAGTTTTCTGCATATTCATTATTCATAATCCACCACTCACCTCCATATATGACTACTGGAAAAATCACAGCTTTAAATAGACAGATCTTTGTTGGCAAAGTAACATCTCTGTTCTTTAATGTGTTGTCTAGGTTTGTCATAGTTTTTCTTCCAAGGAGTAAGTGTCTTTAATTTCATGGCTGCAGTCACCATCTCCAATGATTTTGGAGTCCCCAAAATTAAAGTGTCTCAGTGTTTCCATTGTTTCCCCATCTATTTGCCATGAAGTGATGGGAATGAATGCCATGATTTTCTTTTTCTGAATGTTGAGCTTTAAGCCAACTTTTTCACTCCCTTCTTTCACTTTCATCCAGAGGCTCGTTAGTTCTTTACTTTCTGCCATAAGGTTGTTGTCATCTGCATATCTGAGGTTATTGGTATTTCTCCCAGCAATCTTGATTCCAGCTTGTGCTTCATCCAGTATGGCATCTCACATGATGTACTCTGCATAGAAGTTACATAAGCAAGGTGACAATAAGCAGTCTTGATGTACTCCTTTTCCAATTTGGAGCCAGTCTGTTGTTCCATGACCAGTTCTAACTGTTGCTTCTTGACCTGCATACAGATTTCTCAGGACAAAGGTCAGGTGGTCTAGTATTTCCATCTTTGCATGAAATATTCCCTTAATATATCTAATTTTCTTGAAGAGCTCTCTAGTCTTTCCCATTCTATTGTTTTCTATATTTCTTTGCATTGATCTCTGAGGAAGGCTTTCTTATTTATCTTTGCTATTCTTTGGAACTCTGCATTCAAATGGATATATCTTTCCTTTTCTCCTTTGCCTTTTGTTTCTCTTATTTTTTCAGCTATTTTTTAAGGCCTCCTCAGACAACCATTTTGCCTTTTTGCATTTCTTTTTCTTGTGGATGGTCTTGAATCACTGCCTCCTAAACAATGTCACAAACCTCCATTCATAGTTCTTCAGCACTCTGTCTATCAAATCTAATCCCTGGAATCTATTTGTCACTTCCACTGTATAATCATAAAGGATTAGATTTAGGTAATACCTGAATGGTCTAGTGGTTTTCCCTACTGTCTTCAATTTAAGTCTGAATTTGGCAATAAATAGTTCATGATCTGAGCCACAGTCAGCTCCCTGTCTTATTTTTGCTGACTGGATAGACCTTCTCCATCTTTGGCTGCAAGGAGTATAATCAATCTGATTTCAGGATTGACCATCTGGTGATGTCCATGTGTAGAGTCTTCTCTTGTGTTGTTGGAAGAAGGTGTTTGCTATGACCAGTGTGTTCTCTTGGCAAAACTCAGTTAACCTTTGCACTGCTTAATTTTGTACTCCAAGGCCAAGTTTGCCTGTTACTCCAGGTATCTCTTGTTTTCCTCCATTACATCCAGTCCCCTATGATGAAAAAGACATCTTTTTTGGGTGTAAGTTCTAGAAGGTCTTATAAGGAGGGAACACAGCTCAGCCCATTAACATACAATTGGATTAAATATTTACTGAGCATGACCATCAGAAAAAGACCCAGTTTCCCCCACAGTCAGTCTCTCCCATCAGGAAGCTTGCATAAGCCTCTTATTCTTATCCTTCAGAGGGTAGATAGAATGAAAATCACCATCATAGAAAACTTACCAAACTGATCACATGGACCACAGTCTTGTCTAACTCAATGAAACTATGAGCCATGCCACATAGGGCCACCTAAGGCAAAAAGGTCATGGTTGAGAATTCTGACAAAATGTGGTCCACTGGAGGAGGCAAGTCACTTCAGTATTCTTGTCTTGGGAACCCCATGAACAGTATATAAAGGCAAAAAGATATAACTGAAAGATAAGCTCCCTAGATCGGTAAGTGCCCAATATGCTACTGTAGAAGAGTGGAGAAATAACTCCAGAAAGAATGAACAGACAGAGCCAAAGCAAAAACAATGCCCCAGTTGTTGATGTGACTGATTATGGATGTAAAGTCCAATGTTGTAAAGAGTAATATTGCATAGAACCTCAAATGTTAGGTCCATGAATCAAGGTAAACTGGAAGTGGTCAAACAGGAGATGGCAAGAGTAAACATTGCCATTTTAGGAATCAGTGAACTAAAATGGACTGGAATGGGCGAATTTAATTCAGATGACCATTACATCTACTACTGTGGGCAAGAATCCCTTGGTAGAAGTGGAGTAGCCCTAACAGTGAAGAAAAGAGTTTGAAATGCATTTCTTGGGTGCAGCCTCAAAAACGACAGGATGATCTCTATTTGTTTCAAAGGCAGACCATTCAACATCACAGTAATCCAAGTCTATGCCCCAGCCAGTAATGCTGAAGAAGCTAAAATTGAATGGTTCTATGAATACCTACAAGACTTTCTAGAACTAACACCAAAAAAAAAAAAAAAAAAAGTTGTCATTTTCATCTTAGGTGACTGGATTGCTTTTACTGCATTCCAGAGGTTTGAGTTGCTATCTTTTCATTGTCATTTGTTTTTAGGCATATTTTTATTTATTTTTGTTTTCTTCTGTGAGGTATGGTTGTTCAGAAGTGTATTGTTTAGCCTCCATGTGTTTGTGTTTTTTATAGTTTGTTTGTTTGTTTTTTCTGTAGTGGATGTCTAATCTTACAGTATTGTGACTAGAAAAGATGCTTGAGATTATTTCAATTTTATTTTTAATTTATCAAGACTTGATTAATTGCCCAGGATCTGATATATCCTGGAGAATGTTCTATGTACACTTGAGAATAAGTTGCAATCTATTGTTATTGGTTGAAATGTCCTGTAAATAGAAATTACATCCAACTCATTCGATGTATGGTTTAAAACTTTTGCTTCCTTATAAAGTTTTCATTGGGTTTTCTTCCATTGGTGTGAGTCAGGAATTAAAGTCTCCCATTATTATTGTGTTATTGTTTATTTCCCCTTAGTATTTGTCTTATGTATTGATGTGCTCTTATTTTGGATGAATACATATTTATAATTTCTATATCTTCTTTGTGGATTTATACCTTGATAATTATGTATGTCCTTCTTTGTCTCATGCAACAGTATTTATTTTAATCTTTATTTTAAAGTCTATCTTATTTGACATGAGTTTTGGTACTCCTGATTTCTTTTGATTTCTGTTTGCATGGAATATGTTTTTTCAGTCCCTCACTTTCAATCTCTACATGTATGTCTCTAGGTTTCATGTAGGTCTCTTGTAGAAAGCATATATAGGGGACTTGTTTTTGTATCCATTCATCCAGTCTGGGTCTTTTTGCTGGACCTTTAGCCCATTTTCATTTAAGGTAATTGTTGATATATATGACCTTTCTACCATTTACTTAATTGTTTTGGGTTTGGTTTGTATGCCTTTCCTTTTTGTGTTTCCTGTATAGAGAAGTTCCTTTTGCATTTGTTGTAGTGTTGGAGTGGAGGTGCTGAATTCACTTAGCTTTTGCTTATCTGTAAAGATTTTATTTTTCCTTCAAATCTGAATGATATCCTTTCTTGGTAGAGTATTCTAGGTTGTAGGTTTTTTCCTTTCAGCATTTTATATATATTCTCCCATTCCCTTCTGGTTTGCAGTATATCTGTTGAAAGATCAGCTATTCACCTCATGGAGATCCCCTTGTATATATTTTTTTTATTTTTCCCTTGCTGCTTTTAATATTTTTAATTTGTGTTTAATTTACGTTAGTTTGATTAATATGTCTTAGCATGTTTATCCTTGGGTTTATCCTATATGGAACTCTCTGGACCTGGGTGGCTATGTCCTTTCCCATTTTAGGGAAGTTTTTGACTGTGATCTCCTCAAATATTTTCTTATGCCATTTCCTTTTGTCTTCCTATTCTGAGATCCCTACGATTTGAATGTTACACTTAATGTTATCCCAGAAGTCTCTGAGACTGTCCTCATTACTTTTTATTCTTTTTTTTTCTTTATTACGTTCTGCTTCAGTTACTTCCACCATTCTATATTCCAGCTCAATTATCCATTCTCCTGTCTCAATTATTCTACTGATGTTTCCCTCCAGTGTATTGCTAATTTAAATGATTATGTTGTTTATTGTTGATTGTTCATTATTTAATTCATTTTTGTTCTTGCTAAACATTTCTTGTATATTTTCTATCTGTCTCCAGTCTATTTGTTCTTGCCTCCATTTTATTTTCCACATTTTGGATCATCTTACCTATCATTAGTGTCAATTTTTTTTCAGGTAGTCTGTCTACTTCCTCTTTATGTTTAGTCTTATGGGATTTTACCATATTCCTTCATCTGCTGCATGCTTCTCTTAGTTTACTGTGTTTGGGGTCTTCTTTCTGAAGGCTGGAAAGTCATAGTTCTTCATAATTGTGGAATCTACTGCCTGTGGGTGGGGTAGTTTCCTGGTTGGGGAAACTGTACCTCTGTTCTGGTGGATTGAGCTTGATCTCATCTCTCTGAAGGGCAGTGCCATGTCCAGTAGTGTTTTGTGGTGTCAATGGGTTTAGGCATCCTGTCTGCTCACATGCAGGGTTGTATTCCTTTATTGCTGAAGGATTGACATGGAGCATCTGGCACTGGAGTTTGCTGGCCTTTAGATAGGGCCTGGTTTTAGTGTTGAGGTGTCCTTTGGGAGGTCTCTCACTTGTTAATGTTCCCTAGGTTCAGGAGTTCTCTGGTAGATCAAAATCTTGGGCTCTGATCTCCCATCTCAGGGGTTCAGGTCTGACCCTTACTGTAGCACCAAGACTTCACAAGCTACACAGCACTGAAGACAAAATCCCAAGACACTTAGTGAAGGCAACACTCGACAGCCGAGAACACTCAGAGACTCACTCAGAGACTCACACCAAACTCCTAAAATATTTCTAGGAATGTCTCTGGACCTGTATGGGCAGGATGGGGGTCAGCTTAGTCTCAGATCTGGCCTTACTGAAGATTTTACTTGCACTTAAAGTTCACAGTTGCCCCTAAAGTCCACAGTCTATTCCTCACCCAGATATGAGGGGGTGAATACTGAGGCTTGTTAGGGTTCATTGGCACACTGAAACTGGGGAGAGGGGAGGATATGGCAACTACAATTGTGATGTACCAAGGAATGATTACAGCAATAGAGATCTTTCAGGTGTTGCTACAGTCTGAGATGGATCGTGTGCTCTCCCAGAGAAATTGGCCCCAGGTCATGGTTCCCTAGGAAAAGCCAAGCAATTTAAGCTCCCAGTTAGGTGTGAGCAGTAGCCTGTGCCTGCTCACAGCTTGGAGGTAGCTGCCACCTCTGGGGTTGGGACTGCATTAGAGGTGTTTCGTCCCCTGACACAGGCACTTCCCCCCACTTTAATAGTGACAGTCATGTCTAATTTCTCGACTGTCTCTCTCACCTGTTTTGCCAGTTTTGGCTGCTGGCAGTAGGCACTCAGCCACTGACTGCCAGTGTGGCATTACTGTCTGGGAGATAAGACTTCTTGTCACTCTGGGATGCCCAGTCTTTTCTTGGGACTCCATCCACTGTGTCAAAGTAGCACTCTTGACAACCAATCCCTAAACTCTCCCTGGGATCTGACACCTATACCTGAGCCTTGGCACCCCACCCCCACCCTCTGCTCCAAGCAGAGACTTCCAGGCCACTTCGCAGTTGAGAAGTGCTGTTCAGAAATGATTTCTGTGGTGAATTTTCTCTGTTTTGCCATATGAGCCCCCACTGTTGCACTACACTTTGAGGTTCCAAAGCTCCCCCCTGGTCCTGCCTGTGAGGGGATTTCCTAGTGTTTGGAAACTTTTCCTCCTTCACAATTTCCTCCCTCTCAGCGCAAGTCCATCCTGAAATCCTTTGTCTCTTTCTATGTCTTTATCTTTTGCCCTATCTTCTTCTAAGGAGATTGAATTGCCTTTTTGGAAGTTTGGTGCCTTATGCTGTCATTCCAAAGTTGTTTTGTAGGAGTTGTTCCATATTCAGAGGAATTTTTGATGTATTTTTGGGGAAGAAGGTAATCTCCTTTATCTTACTCCTCCGTCGTCTTCTTCTGTCTGAGTCACATGTTCATCTTAATAGATGCAGAGAAAGCTTTTGACAAAATTCAATACCTATTTATGATTAAAAAAAGGTCCAGAAAATAGGCATAGAAGTAACCTACCTCAGCATAATAAAGGCCATATAGGATAAACACACAACAAACATTATTCTAAATGGTGAAAAGCTAAAATCATTTTCTCTAAGATCAGGAACAAGACAAGACTCTCACCACCATTAATCAACATAATTTTTGAAGTCCTAGACACGGCTATCAGAGAAGAAAAATAAATAAAAGGGATTCATACTGAAAAAGAAAAAAAGTAAAACTTTCACTGTTTGCAGATGATTCTCTATAGAAAACCCTAAGTTGCCACCAGAAAATTACTAGAGCTGATAAATGAATTTAGTAAAGTCATAGTCTATTAAATTAACACACAGAAATTCCTTGCATTCCTATACACTAACAATGAAAAATGAGAAAGAGAAATTAAAGAAACAATACCATTCACCATTACAACAAAAATAATAAAATATGCATACCTAGGAATAAACCTACCTAAAGGAGGAGAAGAGGATGACAGAGGATGAGATGGCTGGATGGCATCACCGACTCGATGGACATGAGTTTGGGTAAACTCCAGGAGTTGGTGATGGACAGGGAGGCCTGGAGTGCTGAGATTCATGGGGTCACAAACAGTCAGACACAACTGAGTGACTGAACTGAACTGAAAGATACAAAAGTCCTGTATGCAGAAAACTTTAACACAATAATGAAAGCAATCAAAGATGACATAAACAGATGGAGAAATATATCATGTTCTTGGATCAGAAGAATCAATATTGTCAAAATAACTGTACTACCTAAAGTAATCTACAGATTCAATGCAATCCCTATCAAATTATGAATGACGTTTTTCACAGAATTAGAACAAAAGTTTTCAAAATTTGTGTGGAAACACAAGAGACCCCAAATATCCAAAGCAATCTTGAGAAAGAAAAATGGAACTGTAGTTATCCACCTTCTAGACTTCAGACTGTACTACAAAGCTACAGTCATCAAAGCAGTATGGTGCTGACACCAAACAGAAATATAGACCAATGACACAAGATAGAAAACCCAGAGATAAACCCACACACATATGGACATCTTATCATTGAAAAGGAGCCAAGAATATACATTGAAGAAAAGGCAGTCTTCAATAAGCAGTGCTGGGAAAATTTGACAGCTATGTGTAAAATAATGAAATCAGGACAATTCTTAACACTAAACACAAAAAATAAACTCAAAATGAATTAAAGATTTAAATGTAAGGCCAGAAACTGTAAAGCTCTTGGGGGAAAATATAGCTGTGGTACATATACACAATGGAATATTACTCAGCAATTTAAAAGAATGCATTTGAATCAGTTCTAATGAGGTGGATGAAACTGGAGCCTATTATACAGAGTGAAGTAAGTCAGAAAGAAAAACACCAACACAGTATATCAATGCATATATATGGGATTTAGAAAGATGGTAATGGTGACCCTATACGTGAGACAGCAAAAGAGACACAGATGTAAAGAACAGACTTTTGAACTCTGTGGGAGAGGATGAGGGTGGGATGATTTGAGAGAATAGCATTGAAACATGTATATATATATATGAAATAGGTCACCAGTCTAGGTTCGATGCATGAGACAGGGTGCTCAGGGCTGGTGCACTGGGATGACCCTGAGGGATGGGATGGGGAGGGAGGTGGGAGGGGGGTTCAGGATGGGGAACACATGTACACCCATGGCTGATTCATATGAATGTATGGCAAAAAACCTCCACAACATTGCAAAGTAATTAGCCTCCAATTAAAATAAATTAAAAAAATATTGGAAGATAAGATAATTGTGCTGGTTTCTGCTATACATCAACATGAATCAGTCAGAGGTATACATATATCCTCTCCCTCTTGTATTTCCTTCCCACCTCCCACCACATCCCACCCCTCTAGCTTGTCACTGAGCACTGGATTGAGCTCCCAGTATCACATAGCAAATTCCCATTAGTTATCTATTTTACACATGATAATGTATATGTTTCCATGCTACTCTCTCAATTCACCACCATGTTCCAGGATCCCATACACATGTGTTAATGCATAATATTTGTCCTTCTCCTTCTGATTTACTTCACTCTACACAATAGGTTCCAGGTACACCTCATTAGGACTGAACCAAATGCTTTCTTTCTTAAAGCTGAGTAACTTTCCATTGTATATATGTACCACATTTTCCATATCCATTCATCTGTCAACGAATATGTGGGATGCTTCCATGTCCTATCTATTGTAAGAAGTGCTGCAACAAACATTGGGGTATATGTGTTTCTTTCAATTATGATAGTCTCAGGGTATATGTCTCATAGTGGAATTCTTGGGGCATATGGTAGTTCTATTCCCAGTTTCTTAACAAAAACAAGGACTTAAATTTAAAAGCTTATGCACAGCAAAGGAAATAATAAACAAAATTAAAAGACAACCCTCAGAGTGGGAGAAAATAATTGCAGATGAAATAACTGACAAAGAATTAATCTCCAAAATATACAAACAGCTCATGCAGCTAAATACCAGAAAAACAAACAACTCATTCAAAAAATGGCAGAAGACCTAAGCAGACATTTCTCCAAAGAAGACGTACAGATAGCCAACAAACACATGAAAAGATGCTCAAAATAACTCATTATTAGAGAAATGCAAATCAAACTACAATGAAGTATACCACTCAGGTCAGAATGGCCATCAGTAAAAAACCTAAAAACAATATATGCTAGAGAGTATGTGGAGAAAACTGGACTCTCTTGTACTGTTGGTGGGAATGAAAATTGATACAACCACTATGGCAGTACAATCTTTGAGATAAATCACAGCAAGACTCTCTCTGACCCACCTCCTAGAGTAATGGAAATGAAAACAAAAATAGATAAATGATACCTAATAAAACCTAAAGACTTTTGCACAGTGGTGGAAACTACAAAGAAGATGAAAAGAACACGTTCAAAATGGAAGAAAATAATCCCAAATGAAACAATTGAACAAGGGTTAGTCTCCAAAATATATGAACAATTAATACAGCTCAATATCAGAAAAAAGCCCAATCAAAAAATGTGCATAAAAACTAAAGAGAAATTTCTCCAAGAAGAAATTATTGATACTCAGATAGTCAATGAGCACACAAAACAGATGCTCAACATCACTTATTATTTGTTGTTAGGTTGTGTCTGCCTCTTTGCAACTTCATGGACTGCAGCACACAAGGCTTTCTTGTCTTTCAGAATCTCCTGGAGTTTACTCAAACTCATGGCAATTTAGTCAATGATGCTGTTCAACCATCTCATCCTTTGTCATCCCTTCTCCTCTTGCCCTCAATCTTTCCAAGCATCAGGGTCTTTTCCAAAGATTAAGGTCTTCACATGAAGTGGTCAAAGTATTGGAGCTTCAGCTTCAGCATCAGTCCTTCCAATGAATATTCAGAGTTGATTTTATTTAAGATTGACTGGTTTGACCTCCTTGAAATCCAAGGGCCTTCCAAGAGTCTTTTACAATACAATCTGAGAGAATCAATTCTTTAGTGCTCAACCTTCTTTATGGTCCATATATCACATCTGTACATGACTACTGAAAAAATCATACCTTTGGCTATATAGACCTTTGTTGGCAATGTGATGCCTTTCCTTTTGAATATGCTATCTAGGTTTGTCATAGCTTTTTTCCAAGGATCAAACACCTTTTAATTTTATGGCTACAGTCACCATCCACAGTGATTTTGGAGCCCAAGAAAATAAAATCTGACATGCTTACAGTTTTTCCCATTCTATTTGCTATGAAGTGATGGGGCCAGATACGATGATCTCAGTTATTTGAATGTTGCTTAAAGTCAACTTTTTCACTCTCCTCTTTCACCTTCATCAAGAGACTCTTTAGTTCTTCTTCACTTTCTGCCATTAGAAAGATACCATCTACATATTTAATATTGATATTTCTCCTGGAAACCTTGATTTAAGCTTGTGATTCATCCAGCCCAGCAGCTTTCAGGATGCATATAAGTTAAATAAGTTGGGTTACAGTGTATAGCATGTCATATTCCTTTCCCAATTTAGAACCAGTTTTTCCATGTCTGGTTTTAACTGATGCTTCTTGACTCTCATACAAGTTTCTCAGGAGACAGGTAAGGTAGTCTGGTACTCTCATCTTTCTGAAAATTTTCTACAATTTGTTGTGATCCACACTGTCAAAAGCTTTAGTGTAGTCAAGGAAGCTGAAATATGTTTTTCTGTAATCCCATTGCTTTCTCCATGATCCAATGGATCTTGGTAATTTAATCTGTGGTTCCTCTGTCTTTTCTAAATCCAGTTTGTTCATCCAGAATTCCTTAGTTCATATACTACTGATGCCTAACCTGAAGGATTTTGAGCATAAACTTTCTCGCATATTAATGAGTGCAATTGTATGATAGTTTGAATGTTCTTTGACATTCCCCTTCTTTGGGATAGGAATGAAAACCGATGTTTTCCAGTCCTGTGGTCACTGCTGAGTTTTCCAAATTTGGTGGCATATTGTTTGCAGCACATTAACAGCATCATCTTTTAGGATTTGAAATAGCTCAACTGGAAAGCTTTGCTTGTAGTAATGCTTCCTTAGGCCCACTTGACTTTACACGCCAGGATGTCTGGCTCTCGGTGAGTGACCACACCATTGCAGTTATCCAGGTGGTTAAGACTTTTTTGTATATTTCTTCTGTGTATTCTTGTCACCTCTTCTCTATCTCTTCTGCATTTAAGCTTTATTTTGTTCATTTTTATTGCTGCATAGTATTCTATTGTATAGGTTTACTAATTTATCAAATCACAAATAGGGGAATGTTTCACTTGTTCATACTTATTAATGAAATGAGTGGAGTTGCTATTTATATTTGAATATGGATTTTTATGTGAATGTAAGTTTTAATTTCAATTGGGCAAATAGCTAGTAAAAGTATTGTTGGCTCATTTTGTAAGTATGTAAAAGTGAAAGTTGCTCACTCATGTCTGATTCTTTGCAACACCATGGACTATACAGTCCATGAAATTTTTCAAGCCAGAATACTGGCTTGGGTATCCTTTCCTTTCTCCAGGAGATCTTTCCAATCCAGGCATTGAACTCGGGTCTCCCACATTGCAGGTGGATTCTTTACCAGCTGAGCCACAAGGGCAGCCCAAGAATACTGGAGTGGGTAGCCTATGCCTTCTAACACAGATCTTCCTGACCCAGGAATTGCACCAGAGCCTCCTGTATTGCAGGTGATTCTTTACCAGCTGAGCTATCGGGAAAGCCCTTTGTAAGTATGATTAACTTAATAAGAAATTGCCAAACTCTTTACCAAAGTGACTGAGTAATCTTGAATTCCAAAAAGTAATGATTAAGAATTTTAGTTGTACTTCATTCTTGTCAGCAATTGGCATTTGCCAGGGTTGGTTTTGTGTTTATTGGAGTATTGTATTTATCATAATACATGTGTAGGGCTATCTCTTTGTGGTTTTAATTTGAGTTTTCCCAATACTAATGATGGTGAATATTTTTCCCTATATAATCTTTGACGCAATGTCTTTTCAAATCTTTTGCCTGTTTTAATTAAATTTGAATATAGTTGAATTTGGGGAATTCTTTATATATTCTGCATTAAAGATATCTGCCACAGATCTTTTCATTCTCTTAATGCATTTTGTAAAGCAATTATTTTTTAAAAAATTATTTAGTCCATGTAATCATTTTTGTTTCATGCATTATGTTTTGGCATTTTTTCTAGGAATCTTTGGTCAGTGCAAAATGAAAAATGTAATCTCCAGTTTTATAGTTTTATAATATACATTTAGATCCACAATATATTCTGAGTAAGTAGTATAAAGTATGTTAGGATTGTGATCCATTTTTCTGCATATGCTTGTCTAATTGTCCTAGTGTTATTAGGTGAAAAGACTATCCTTTTCCCATTGAGTTATATTTGCATCCTTTTCAAACTTCAGTTGATCATATTGTGATACCTTGGCTCTGCATCATGTTCAGTTGATCTATATGTCTATATTTTCACAGATACATGATTACTATATGTTTATAGTAAATCTTGGAATCAAGTCCAGCAACTTTGTCTTTTTCTAAATCATTTGAATATTCTAATTTCTTTATCTTTCTACATAAATTTTATTGTTATTGTTGTTTAGTTGCTAGGTCACGTCTGACTCTTCTGTGACCCCATGGACTGCAGCCTGCCAGGCTCCCCTGTCCATAGGATTTCCCAGGCAAGAACACTGGAATACCATTTCCTTCTCCAGAGGATCTTCCCAAACCCACATATCCTGCTTTGGAAGCTGGATTCTTTACCACTGAGCCACCAGGGAAGCCCCATATAAATTTTATAATCAGCCTATCTGTATCTGGGCTTCCCAGGTGGTAAAGAATCTGCCCACCAAGCAGGAAACCCAAGAGATGCGGGTTGAATTCCTCAGTTGGGAAGATCCCCTGAAGTAGGAAATGGCAAGCCACTCCAGTATTCTTGCCTGGAAAATTCCATGGACAGAGGAGCCTGGCAGGTTTCAGTCCATGGCATCACAAAAGGTAAGACACAATTGGATATAACACAGGAGCAGCAGCAGCTGCTATCTACCAAAGAATCTACTGGGATTTTATCGAAACTGAGTTGAATCTATAGGTCAGATTGATAGTAAAGACATATTTGTTGATCATTTTTATCAAGAATATGTGTCAAATTTTCCCACATGCTTGTTCTTCATCTAAATTATTTTATATTTTTGTCTAACTATGGTGAATTATGGTCTATCTTGGTGAATATTCCGCAGATACATGAAAACAATGAGTATGCTGCTGCTTATAGCTGGAGTTCTCTGAATATGCCAATTATGTCATCAGTTGATGGTTTGTTTTTGTATAGTGTAATTCTTGCTGATTTTATGTTTACTTTCTCTAACAATTGGCAAGAAACTAATATTCATATTTCCAATTATAATTATTGAGATTTATATTTCTCTTTTTAGTTCTATCAGTTTTTGTTTTATGTATTTTGGAGTCTTGTTCTTAAGAGTACATACACATATAGGATTTCCATGCCTTCTTCGTAAAGTGATGCTTTTATCATTGTGTAATATTATTCCTCATAATTTAACTTGCTATGAAGTATACTTTATCTGATATTAATACATCTATTTGAACTTTCTTGTGATTAATGTTTGCACAGTATAATGTTTTCCAATTCTTTTCATTCACATGTATTTTCATATTCAAATTAGTTTTCTTGTAGGCTTTAAACTGGGTCTTATTTTTCATTCATTTAAATATCTTTGACATTTAGTTTGTGTATTTGGTTGATATATATTTACTGTAATTATTAATGTGTTTGAAATTAATTTTATGATTTTATGATTTGTTTTGGTATTTCTCTCTTTTCTTACATTTCCCCTTTTTCTGTCTTCCTTTGAATTATTAAATTATTTCAGTATTAAATTCAAATTACCTATTGCTTTTTACTGCATCTTTTATTACCACTATATTGGGTGCTTTTAGAATTACAATATATTACCATTTTGTTTTCTACTTAGAATTAATACTTTACCACCTCATGTCAAACCCTTATAATCATATAAGACTTTTCCTTCCTCCTTTATGTTGCATTCACTTGTGTTATATCTGTAAATGTTGAGTTGTATTCCAATAAAGTTATAATTTTTCATTCAGCAGTCATGCATATTTTAAATAATTTAAGAGAAAAATGTAGTCTATTATACTTACTAGGAGTTTGCTATTTATTGTTTTTTCCCCCTCTTAATTTCTGAAGTTTTGAATTCCCTTCTAAAAGTTCTTTCAACCTGAAGAACTTTATCATTTCTTTTAGAGCAAATATTCTCACAATGAATCTTCCTGCATCTCATGCAATTGAGAATGCCTTTATCTTACTGTCATTCTAAAGGATCAGTCAGTATCAGTTCAGTTACTCAGTCGTGTCTGACTCATTGCAACTCCAGGGACTGCAGCAAGTCAAGCTTCCCTGTCCATCACCAACTCCCAGAGCTTACTCAAACTCATGTACATCAAGTTGGTTGTCATCCAACTATCTCATCCTCTGTTGATCCATTCTCCTTATGCCTTCAATCTTTCCCAGCATCAGGGTCTTTTCCAGTGAGTCAGTTCTTCACATCAGGTGACCAAAGTACTGGAGTTTCAGCTTCAGTATCAGTCCTTCCAGTGAATATCCAGGACTGATTTCCTTTAGGATAGACTGGTTGGATCTTTTTGAAACCACAGGGACTCTCAAGAGTCTTCTCCAACACAACAGCTCAAAAACATCAATTCTTCGGTGCTCAGCTTTCTTTATAGTCCAACTCTCACATCCATACATGACTACTGGAGAAACCACAGCATTGACTAGACAGATCTTGGTTGGCAAAGTATCATCTCTGCTTTTTAATATGCTGTCTAGGTTGGACATAGTTTTCCTTGCAAAGAGCAAGGAAATTTCATGGCTGCAGTCAGCATCTGCAGTGATTTTGGATCCCCAAAAGTAAACTCTCTCACTGTTTCCATTATTTCTCCATCTATTTGCCATGAAGTGATGTGACAAGATGTCATGATCTTAGTTTTTTGAATGTTGAGTGTTTTAAACAAACTTTTTACACTCTCCTATTTCATTTTCATCAAGAGGCTCTTTAGTTCTTCTTCACTTCCTGCGTAAGAGTGGTGTCATCTGCATATCTGAGATTACTTATATTTCTCCTGGCAATCTTGATTACAGCTTGTGCTTCATCCAGCCCAGCATTTAGCATGATGTACTCAGCATATAAGTTAAATAAGCAGTTAAATAAGTTAAATATTTCTGATGGATAGTTTTACTTCATATAGAATTATAGACTGACATTTTGTATTTTTTTTCCTTTTAGCACCACTGTCTTCTCATTTTCATGTTTTCAGAAAGGAGATCATCTTTTGAATATATTTATCCACATGTAATGTTTTATTTTCCTCTAATTGTTTTCAATATTTTTTTCTTTTTTTCCATTTATTTTTATTAGTTGGAGGCTAATTACTTTACAATATTGTAGTGTTTTTTGCCATACATTGCTATGAATCAGCAATGGTTCTACATGTGTTCCCCAAATTGAACACCCCTTCCACCTACCTCTCCATTCCATTTCTCTGGGTTATCCCAGTGCACCAGCCCTGAGCACCCTGGCTCATGCATCTAAACTGTACTGGTGATCTGTTTCAAATATGATAATATACATGTTTTAATGCTATTCTTTCTGATCATCCCACCCTTGCCTTCTCCCACAGAGTCCAAAAGACTGTTCTGTACATCTGTGTCTCTCTTTCTGTCTCGCATATAGGGTTATCATTACCACATTTCTAAATTCAATATATATGTGTTAGTATACTGTATTGGTGTTTTATATACTATATTTCTGTCTTTGTGCCAGTACCATACTGTCTTTGATGACTGTGGCTTTGTAGTAGAGACTGAAGTCACGCAGGTTGATTTCTCCAGTTCCATTCTTCTTTCTCAAGACTGCTTTGGCTCTTCAAGGTTTCTTTGTATTTCCATGCAAATTGTGAAATTATTTGTTCTAGTTCTGTGAAGAATACCGTTGGTAGCTTGATAGGGATTGCATTGAATCTATAGATTGCTTTGGGTAGTATACTCATTTGTACTATATTGATTTTTCCAATCCATGAACATGGCCTATTTCTCCATCTGTTTGCGTCCTCTTTGATTTCTTTCATCAGTGTTTTATAGTTTTCTATATGTAGGTCTTTTGTTTCTTTTGGTAAATTTACTCCTAAGTATTTTATTCTTTTCATTCCAGTGGTGAATGGAATTGTTTCCTTAACTTCTCTTTCTGTTTTCTCATTTTTAGTGTATAGGAATGCAAGGGATTTCTGTGTGTTAATTTTATATCCTACAACTTTACCAAATTCATTGATTAGCTCTAGTAATTTTTTATAGAGTCTTAATGGTTTTCTATGTAGAAGATCATGTCATCTGCAAACAGTGAGAGTTTTACTTCTTCTTTTCCTATCTGGATTTCTTTTATTTCTTTTTCTGCTCTAATTGCTGTGGCCAAAACGTCCAAAACTGTGTTGAATAGTAGTGGTGAGGGTGGGCACCCTTGTCTTGTTCCTGACTTTAGGGGAAATGCTTTCAATGTTTCACCACTGAGGATAATGTTTGCTGTGGGTTTGTCATATATAGCTTTTATTATGTTGAGGTATGTTCCTTCTATGCCTGCTTTCTGGAGAGTTTTTATCATAAATGGATGTTGAATTTTTCAAAGCCTTTTTCTGCACCTATTGAGACAATCATATGGTTTATATCTTTCAATTTGCTAATGTGGTGTATTACATTGATTGATTTCCAGATATTAATGAATCCTTGCATTCCTGGGGTAAAGCCCACTTTGTCATGATGTATGATCTTTTTAATATTTTGTTGGATTCTGTTTGCTAGAATTTTGTTAAGGATTTTTGCATCTATGTTCACCAGTGATATTAGCCTGTAGTTTTCTTTTCTTTCTTTCTTTCTTTCTTTTTTTTTTTTTTTTTTTTGTGTGTGTGGCATCTTTGTCTGGTTTTGGTATTAGGGTGATGGTGGTCGCATAGAATGAGTTTGGAAGTTTACCTTCTGCAATTTTCTGGAAACATTTGAGTAAGACAGGTGTTAGCTCTTCTGTAAATTTTTGGTAGAATTCAGCTGTGTAGCCTTCTGGCCCTGGGCTTTAGCAGTCTAATTTCATGTTTGGGTTCTCCAAGCATCTTGCATCTTTAAATTTTCAGTAAACTTTAGAAAGTCCTAACCATATACTTTTTCAAATATTTTTCTTCATCAGTATTTTTCACCTTAGCTTTTGAGAATCCAATGATGCAATTGTTAGACACTGCTATTTTCTCCCTTTTTCTTGACTCTCTTGTTCATTTTTCTTTGTGTTCTTAGGCTTGGAAAATTTCTATTAATCTGTCTTCATGTTTACTATTTCCTCTATTGCTGTATTTTGCTTTTGAGCCCAGTCAATAATTTTCTTTCAAATATTTCCATTTTAAGTTTTTAAATGTTAATTTTACTTTTAAGAGTTGTGTTGCAAAATTGCTACTTTATGCCACTAACTTATAGCTTTTAATGCATCTCAAGAGTGCTAACCTTCACTTCATGAAGCATGGTTATGGAAAAGTGTGATAGGGTATTTTAAAAGACCCCAAGACTACATCTAAATGGAAATACAAAAGATTTTCATAATTTATAACAATGCATACATTTGCAAAAAAAATGAAATTACAAAACAAAATGAATTAAAGAGGATCCAAATTAATAAAAGGTAATTCTTTTCTGGAGTTGGTTTAAATCCAGAAAAATCTCTTGCCTTACTTATACTACTATTTTAGTTTTAAATTTGAATATTTTAGAAAGCAAAGGATTTCTAGATTTCAAAATATTTTAAAAAGTCTATGAAGATAACTGCTTAGTTATAGAATCACCTTTTATGTAACATTAACTACAGAATATCAGCAGTTATCTGAATAAGATTTCAGAAAACAATATCCATAATAAGCAAGTTTGGAATGATTAGGTTTACTGTTGGAGGGCAGTATGGCACAGTGGTTAAGAAGGTATGATCTGAAGTCCCACAACACGTTGTTTTTCTGTTGTTGTTTGTTTTTGTTTTTTGCTTTTAATTTAGTTACTTACTATCTCTGTAGTATTAAACAGATCACTTAAATTTACTGTCCATTAATTTTCTCATCTGGAGAAGGCAATGGTACCCCACTCCAGTACTCTTGCCTGAAAAATCCCATGGACAGAGGAGCCTGGTAGGCTGCAGTCCATGAGGCCGCTAAGAGTCGAACACGACTGAGCAACTTCACTTTCACTTTTCATTTTCATGCGCTGGAGAAGGAAATGGCAATCCACTCTGGTGTTCTTGCCTGAAGAATCCCAGGGATGGGAGAGCCTGGTGGGCTGCTATCTATGGGGTCACACAGAGTCGGACATGACTGACATGACTTAGCAGCAGCAGCAGCAATTTTCTCATCTGTCAAAAGAATAATAATTATAAAGACATCATAGAGCTGTTGTAATGACTAAATGAGTTAATATAACTAAAGTATGATCTGTCAATAATTAATTAATAAATGGTAGTTATTATCAGTATACTAAAAAATGAGAAATGGCTTACAGTTGGTCCCACTTGGTCGCTACATCACAATTCAAACTTTAATTTTTATTTTAATTTTATCTCTCTTGATCTAGATGAATAAAAACAACTCCATATTGTTAAAGTTCATGCTAAATTCAGCATAAAATTCACTTTTTAGCACTAAATATCAGATATGATTTGAAGTCCTTTTGAGGATCTATCACCTGACCTTGGAGTTGCCATTGCTGCACATGTATAACCTTGTAAATGATAATGTGTCAGTACAGATCTCAGAAGCTAGCTAGAGACATTTAGATTTTAGAAGCAAAAGAGCAAACTAATACAGAACAAACTACAGTGGACACACCTTGCATTACTTCTTTCTATTTAGGGGAATCTATATAAAATGAAATTTCAAGGTAATAACATGTAAACTCATAATATGTCAAATATTTTTAGCTCATTTTGTAATATTCTTAAAATATACAATAATTCACTTACTTGTTTCACAAGATTTGTAAATACTTTTGCCTCTTTCCTTTACTTAAATAGTGATGCTGGGACAAGGTTGTCAAAGTTGACACACTAACTAAAAGAAGCTAGCCAAAGAAACTGAGGAATAATTTTTTTCAAGTGTTATGTGGTGGTGAGAATGTATTAACAACAATTTTATGAAAATGGAAATTATAAATATATTTGGTGAGAAGTCATTTATACCTTTTTACATTTTAAATAATCCAGTATTTTTAACTCTCTTTATCCTCTCATAAAGAGCTCAATATAGTACAACTCAGCTGGAAAATATCAAATCTGTTATGTAGTCCACAAAAGTATAAATCAAAGCTGGAAATGATTTGGGGCTCAAAATTTTCAGGAAAGGCAGTGTAAATATTGGAAATAATTAGCACAAAGAACCAGACTTCAAGGCTTGGAGGATTTATTTGTACACTTTACAATGACCCATATATGAATGAAATAAAATGGACAGGGTGTTGTGGAGGTTCTGAAACCAATTCCTAGCTACTGATTTGTGTAACCAAATGCTTTCATTACTTGTCATACCATAAAGGATGAAGATCAAATCTAAGGACATGATTTTCATGGAAAATGTTAACCCCTTCAGGCTTTGTAGTAATATTTCTAACATCTTATTAGGCTCATGAGTAAGATAGTGAAATGTTTTGTCAGCCTGTCATGAAACAATCTATCTACAGCTTAATAATATTTCCAATGAATTAATTTTGTTCATCTTAATATGTAGAACATCCATAAGGAAATTGCAGATCAAATAGTATTTAAATGCTCTAGCTTACATCCTTATTTTTAGCATGTGTAAAATTTAAAAGATTATATCCCCAAAAGAAAAACTGGACAGCCAAGGTTAAAACAATGAAATTAGAACACTACCTAGTACCATACACAGAGATAAACTTGCAATGGATTAAAGACCTAAATGTGAGACCAGAATCTGTAAAACTCTTAGAGGAAAATATAGGGAGAACACTCACTGACATAAATCAAAGCAAGATTCTCTATGACCCATCTACTAGAGTAACATAAATAAAACAAAAATATACAAGTGAGACCTCATCAGACTTAAAAGCTTTTTCACAGCAAAGGAAACTATAAACGATGAGAAAAAACAACCTTCAGAATGGGAAAAAATAATAGCAAATGAAACAACTGACAAAGGATTAATTTCCAAGATATACAAGCAGCTCACACAAGTCAACACCAGGAAAACTATCAACCCAATCAAAAAGTGGGAAAAATACATAAACAGACATTTCTCCAAAGAGGATATACAGATGGCTAACAAACACATGAAAAGATGCTCAACATTGCTTATTATTAGATAAATGCAAACCAAAACTACAATAAGATATCACCTCACACCAGTCAGAATGGACATCATCAAAAAATGTAAGAACAATAAATGCTAGAGAGAGTGTGGAGAAAGGGGAACCCTCTCACACTGTTGGTGGGAATGTAAATTGATACAGCCAATATGGAAGATAGTACAGAGATTCCTTAAAAAACTAGGAATAAAATCACCATATGACCCAGCAATCCCACTCCTGGGCATATACCCTGAGGAAACCAAAACTGAAAAAGATTCACATGTACCCCAATGTTCATTATAGCTCTATTTACTATAGTTAGAACATGGAAGCAACCTAGATGTCCATCAACAGATGAATGGATAAAGAAACTGTGGTACATATATACAATGGAATATTACTCAGTCATAAAAAGGAACACATTAGTCAGTTCTAATGAGGTGGATGAACCTAGAGCCTATTATACAGAGTGAAGTAAGTCAGAAAGAGAAAGAAAAATACCATATACAAACACATATATATGGAATCTAGAACGATGGTACTGATGAAATTATTTACAAGACAGCAAAGGAAACACAAACATAGAAAACAGACTATGGACACAGTGGGGGGTGGGGTAGGAAGGAAAGAGTGTAATGTGTGGAAAGTCTAACATGGAAGCTTATATTACCATATGTAAAACATATAGCCAATGGGAATTTGCTATATGACTCAAGGAACTCAAGCCAGGTCTCTGTCACAACTCACAGGGTTGGAATGGGGAGTGGGGGAGGGGACATATGTATATTTATGGCTGGTTCACATTGATGTCTGGCAGAAAGCAACAAAATTCTGAAAAGCAATTATCTTTCAATTAAAAAGTAAATAAAAATTTTAAAAATATTATATTTCCAAAAGAACAATTGTTTTTCATTGTTTAAGATGTGTATTGCTTTAATATTATGCTTTGTCCTTGTGTTCTTAAAAATAAATGTTAATCACCTGCATATATGACATTTAATTATGTGTGTTGTTAAGAATTAATTGTAATTCAGTTACGTGAAACCTGTGTATTGTCAAATTTGGTCAAATCACCTGAATTATAAGTGAAGATATTGGCCTTTGGGTGAATTTTAGTTTTGATATCAATATTCCCCTTACCAAAGTAGAATGTTCTAGTCAAATTCCTTTATAATTCCATTTTGTGTTTCCTTTCTACTCTAGTAAAAGGAGATAGAACATTACATTGATTTATTTTCTCTGAACCAATAATATATCTTAGTGAGAGGATCCTTGAGTAATCTATTTCTAGATACCACTCATCAGTTGTATTGAAATCTCAGAATGTGGTTTTAAACATTCATTTATTTGATAAATATTTATTGAATAGTTACATTGTATCAGGCACTATTATAGAAGCTGATGATTTACCAGTGAACATTAACAAAAGCAACAATAGGCTCCTGTCCTTATTGTACTCAAGATCTAGTTGGAAGAAGGTGTGGAAAAGGGATACAATGAAAAACCATAAATATAAAAAATACTACTTGTATATTGACTAATTTAAAGATACTCTTTTACCAACTCTGCCTCATGCATTGGTGTCAAGACACTGTGGTGACAAAGAAGAACTCTGATCTATTTACATGGTTAACCTTCACAAAGTCCCCATACTTTATCCATAAATGTCCTAACAATTGAAGCAAGAGTAAAATTTAGTTTTTGATTAATAAGCAGTAGTCATTGAATATTGGAAAGATGAGTCTACATAATCATTTAATAGAAAAACCAGTTACACCTGTTTTTCTAACCATTATTTCATAATGCAAAATAATTAGAACCAACATTTAAATATATTTTTCACTGCAAGCAATAAGATGACATATATAGATATAGAAGGAATGACAATAACTAAGCTAGAAGAATTTCATTTTAACAATTTCAATGGGCCATTAAGCTATTTTTTACATTAGAGATTTTTTTTAACAGTACCCAAATGGAAATATTGTTTATAATTTTACAGGAAAACTTTGTGAATGTTAATGGAACTATTATTCAATACTTAACACTTTTTCACATCTCTTCCCGCTGATTATGGGCCACCTGCTAAAACATGGAAATAGCCTCATTATAACAAACAAGATGTTATAACAGTCACTGTTTAGATATGATTCCCCTGTAAAAGTGTTTACCACTCTACTGTTTGCTTGCAGGCCAAATAAATGACAACGGTCACCAGTTTATAGAAGTACTTTCAGGTATGCATTAACAATTTAATTCCTTAAATGGGCCTTGAGATAAATATATGAAATCTCTTTTTTCAGTTGAAGATGATTTCATCTTTACTTTTCCTCCCCCAATATTGGGAGGATACTGCTCTGGGCACATTATTTTAAATGCATTTTTATCTTTCTGGCTTACTTCACTCTGTATAATCCCCACTGCAGTATACTAACACATATATATGGAATTTAGAAAGATGGTAATGATAACCCTATATGCAAAAGAGAAAAAGAGACACAGATGTGCAGAACAGAGTTTTGGACTCTGTGGGAGAAGGCGAGGGTGGGATGTTTCGAGAGAACAACATCGAAACATGTATATAGTCTAGGGTGAAATATATCTCCAGTCCAGGTTGGATGCATGAGACAAGTGCTTGGGGCTGGTGCACTGGGAAGACCCGGAGGGATCAGGTGGAGAGGGAAGTGGGAGGGGGGGATAGGGATGGGGAATACATGTAAATCCATGGCTGATTCATGTCAATGTATGACAAAAACCACTACAATATTATAAAGTAATTAGCCTCCAACGAATAAAAATAAATGGAAAAAAAGAAAGAAAAAAATGTATTTTTATTGGATGTCTAAGAAAAACTTTGTTTTGATTGATTTCTACTATACCTGCCTTCTAACTTTCTGCTATACCTGCCTGCTACTATACCGATTGAGACCTTGGTGGTTCAGATGGTAAAAAGTCTGCCTGCAATACAGGAGACTTGGGTTCGATCCCTGGGTCAGGAAGATCCCCCGGAGAAGGAAATGGCAACCCACTCCAGTATTCTTGCCAGGAGAATTCCATGGACAGATGAGTCTGGCAGGCTACTGTCCATGGAGTCACAAAGAGTCGGGCACGACTGAGCGACTTTCACTCACTCACTCATACTTGCCTATCATGTGGGTTTTGTAAAACAATAGATATTATTAACACCATAATTCATTATTTTTTTCTTAAATAAATACATGGATTGAGTATTTACATGACATGAAGAAAGAAAAAGTCATTTTATGGTAGCAAATATATACATTACCAAGTCTTCTACATACAATTTTGGTATTTCTGTTCTATTTTTCCCAAGCTGTCTACATTCTCAATGCTAAACAACTAACAGTACAATTTTAATGATGTTAACGATTTGCATTTGAACCATGCCAATAATTATAGTAGCACTAATATTAGTATGATTTATATTAATTGATTTTTTTCTCTATGTCCCTCCTAGTTATTTTATAGGGATATTTTTTAATATACGGAATAGTTCTATTCACCAGAATCGAATTCTATACAATTGTGTGGCTACAACTTTTGTTCTTGCAAGTCCACATGTGTGTATATGTTTGAACTGTCAGAGAGTGATCTCTGGAATCAATTGGAGCACAGTTGTCCAATAACATAATTTATAGTGTCTTATGCAACAGCTATAAATGCAACTACTGTAAACAAAGAGCTGATTGGCTAATAAACCACAAATATGTATTATGCAAGCAAAATTCTACAGATGTCAGGCATTATAGTATCTCAGATCAAGCATTTTGGATATATACATAAGAATTATGTATACAATTAAATGGTGCATTTTCCTAAGAACTAAATTGCATTTCAGCACATTTGTAGGTGTGTCTTTCTAATTTAAGTAATGAGTATTTAAGAAAATGTATGAGAGGATTCATGAGAGCAGTGACTATCTCAATTTTTAAGAGGATTTTTTAATATAAATAACAGAATTAATATGTTTATGAAGACCATTGATATATAAGTGAATTCATAGTCATAACTAACATATCAATTAGTTGACTCAAAGTTATGTTTGTAGCAATACAGAGACTATTTCACTTGAAAATCTACATTAAAATGTAAACAGATGATAAAGGTTTATCATTGGGTTGGAAACTCCTATTACACATCAGAAACAAATGTAAATATCCAAAATTACTTTTGTCCTTAGCCTATTTAAGACATAGGCAAATGGATATGTAAATAAATATTGTCATTGCTTCTGCAGCACTTAATAATTTTTTTCTCTTGTTGGCATAAAATGTAAGCAAATTGGGGAGTCTAAGAACATTATTCTGATAATTGAGTACACATGAGAATCATTGTACATGGGATTTCATTGTGTAATATGATATAAATCTTTCTGAGAGCTCAACTTTTATTAAATTTACAAATGGTGATTTTTCTTATTAAATACAGAATAGGGGGAGAATTTCCAGAGGATTCAAACCTTTTAAAATATTTTCATGATGATTTTATTTCTGCCTAGTCTATAAGTCCTAGCAAACTGATAAAAGAAAGTAAGCATTCCTCAACATTTGCCTACTGTATATAATAAAGGCAAGATCTAAAGAATATATTCTGTTCTTTCAGTGGAAAAACAATTTTGCATTTAAACATGCAGTATTAGTCTGCTAAAATACAATAACCTTAAAAATATTCGGATCTCAACAAATGAATGTAATTAATTAAACTAATAGTATGTTATGTTTATCTATGCTTAAAAAACTGAAAATGTGAAAAGAAATGGTTAATGAAAAATGAGAAATGTCCATAATTGGGCCTCGGCATAATAGTGATTTTTGTTTTAATCAAGTTAAAACATTTAAATATTTTATCATTAATTTATAATAAAGATATTTCTTATCTCCCCAAAATGTGATATTCTTTCCTCAAAATACCAATTTTATAATTTTTGGATAGTTAGCAGACATTTTTTTCTGTCTTCCTTTGGTTTAAAGCTTTCTTTTTTATTTTAATTTTTAAAACAATTATTACCATTTTGTGTTAGCCTACAGGGGTAGGTTGGAGAGGAGGGAAGCTCAAGAAGGAGTGGATATACGTAAACATATAGCTGATTCACACTGTTGTACAGCAGAAACAAACACAACATTGTAAAGAAGTTATATTCCAATTAAGCATATGTGTATATATATATATATATGTATGTATATATATATATATAATCATGAAAAAACATATATATAAACATATATATATATAAATAATCATGCAGAAAAGTTACTTCTCACATCATTGAACACTGCATCAAAACCTTAGTATTTTACTGAAAACAAGTTCCTGAAAGCTATTTCATCAAAGTGATATGTTTCTCATTACTTTAGAAAAAATGCAGATTGTCTAAAACTCTGTTAATGCATTTGAAAATGAAGGGAAATTTTAATTAAAATATTTTCCACTGACAGTTTAAACACCAATTTAATTAAAATTTTATGTATTAAATGCCTGCTATGTACATAACATTAATTTAGTATGTTTCTTAATATAATTCAAATTGTGTTTTCACAATAAAGAAATACTTCAATCTTATCTTCAATGAGCTGTGAAAAGTATTTAGAGTTGGTAACCTAGGTCTATGCATATATGTGTGTGTTTATGTTAGCAAAGCAACAGGACATTTTGTAGAAAGATCCAAATGCTTTTAAATATGCAATGTTAAAAAAATGCTTGTGTTAACTATATCAGTAGACACAAGATATCATCGAACTTGAATATTTTTGTAATGTACAGAATATTTTTTTAACCTGTCAGCATTAACCCTAATGAGAATTCATGAGACATATTCACATAAAATATATACCTTTGCTTTAATTTTAAACTCATTCAAGATGTAAATGATTGTTTTAAAGAAGAAACTGAATATTAATCTATGAAAGAAAGTAAATAAGAGACTTAGCACTGGTTAAGTAAGTAAATTATTTGATTGCCTTATTTGACAAACATCCTATTAATTTGTTTTCAGTCATTTCATCCTTCCATTCATGCATTTTTTTTTTTTCATTTACTCATGGAACAAAGAGTTATTGACTCACTCTGTTCTGGGTGCCGTGGTAGATATATAATAAGACTATATCAGTGAAAATATATTATGTACTTGCTCTCCTGGACCTTCCAGCTTAGATAAAGAAACAATTATTTTCCTGTCAGGAAGCATTTAACAAGAGGCTTCCTGTGTGCTGTTTTGGATCTGTCAGGAACCCTCTGGCCCTTATTAATTCCTGAATATTTAGAGGAGAGGCATGCCTTTCCCGGGGCTGAGGAATCCAGGCATTTCTCATTAAGGTGATAAGTACCCTCTTCCTTTTTATGAACCATAAGGTAAAAGGTGATTGTTTGCAACTCTCTCTTTGATAGGGATCACGTTATGTTTTGTAAATCTGGAATTTTAATCTTTATCTTTGTTGAGAATAACTACCTTATATATGCCCACACCTTGTTGATTAAAACAACTTTGCTCCATCAGCACTTTGGTCCCCGTGTCTGTCTGTCTTTCTTTCTTTTCTCTCTCTCTCTCTCTCTCTCTCTCTCTCTCTCTCTCTCTTTATCTCTCTATTTCTGGCTGATTCCCTGGAGCTCAGAAGCCGGCTGCATAACCCAGGGAATATTAGCCTCTTTACTTCTTTCACTCTCTCATCGTTGACTCTGGACCACCAGGTTCCGGTCCGTTAAAGGACCAACATTTCCCTACATCAAAAAAAAAAAAAAAAATTACTATTCTGATGTATGTTATGAGTAAGCAATACAGGGTGCTATGAGAGTATGTAACACATAGGCTTTACTATTCCAGAAGAAAACAAAGGATATGAAAGAATAAATGGTATGATTCTGAAGAATGAAGAGGTATAAGCCAGGTGAAGAATTTAGGGAAGAAAGGTCAAGCAGAGTGGCAATGTCTACATATAAAACTGAAACAGTGGTTGAAGGAAGTAATAATCAAAGAGAATCATCTAAGCAAAAGATAGGAGATAATTTTAATCAGTGATATACAAAAATAAATGTTACTGGATTTTTCTCCTTAGATCCAAATGCACAAGTTTTCTTACTATTTTCCCCATAGAAAAGTAATATTGTACAGGCAACATCTTGTAAAATAATACACTACACATTTGCAGCTCCAAACCAAAGTTATGAGAATTGTAATAATTCCTAGAAATATACTGTCTCACAGATATTGCCATTTGAGTAGGTAACTCATAGTTATTTTTCTTTTTAATTCTCACATTTCTACAAGGTTCTTGAATGATGAATTAGACAAGTTACAGATATTTACTGACTTCTCAGGGATTGGATGGAATATCGAAGGTATTCACATGTAATTTCTTTTAAAATTTTGAAAAAATAAAGAAACAATGTAGGTGATCAGTTTAGAGAGTCTAGTGTTACTTCTCAGAGGTTTATTGAGTTCTGATGAAGAGTAAACCATATATTGTGCAAGAGTTTAAGTTAGAATACATGTTAGATAAAACCCACAACCACAATTTATCAGAAATTTGACTTTCTTTTCGTGAGAGTAAGGGGAGATTTTCTTTGATTTAAAGGGTCTTCTCATGGCATATCTCCCTCTAAAATCACTAATTGAATACATCTAACATGGAAATAATGAAATAGCTTAGTATGCAACTTGTCCCCTTCATAGATCACAAGGTTTTCATGGGAAAGGGGCCTGCATAATTCAATGAAGTTATGAGCTATGAAATGCAGGGACGCCCAAGACAGAAAGGTCAGAGTGAATTGTTCTGACAAAACATGGTCTACTGGAGGAGGAAATGGCCACCCACTCCAATATTCTTGCCTGGAGAATCCCATGGACAAAATGAAAAGGCAAAAATATATGATCATTTATACCTACTACTATGGGCAAGAATCTCTTAGGGAAAAAATGGAATGGTCTTCATAGTCAATAAAAGAGTCTGAAATGCAGTACTTGGGAACAATCTCAGAAACAACAGAATGATCTTAGTTCATTTCCAAGGCAAACCTTTCAACATCACAATAATCCAAGTCTATTCCCCAACCACTAATACTGAAGAAGGTGAAGCTATGAAGACCTTCAAGACCTTCTTGAACTAATACCAGAAAAGATGTCCTTTTCATCATAGGGAATAGGAATGTAAAAGTAGGAAGTCAAGGGATAACTGGAGTAGGCTGGTTTGGTCTTGGAGTACAAAATGAGGCAGAACAATTGTTAACAGAATTTTATCAAGAGAACACGTTGGTTGAACGATGACGTTGTAGAAGGAAGCATGTCCAACTCTTTCTGCAAGGACACCAAAATCCCAACTAGCTATTGAAAAACAATTGACAGAATGAGGCTGGAACCCACCAAAAAATAGATACTCCATATCCAAAGAAAAAGAAGACGCTGCAACAAGACAATAGGAAGGATGCAATCACAATAAAATAAAATCCTATACCCAGGAGGTAGGAGACTCACAAACTGGAGAACAAAAATATGAAAGTTCTACCACTGTTGTGAAGATTCTGATTCCCACTTCAGTCTTCTCAGCATGGGAAACTAGCAAAGAGACTGGGAATCCCCAGGGAATCTGACATTGAAGGCAAGAAGAATTTGATTACAGGACTTACAAACGACTGGGGAAAATAGAGACTCCACTGTTGAGAACACAAACAAAATCTGGCCCACACCAAGACCCAGGGGAAAGGAGCAGTGGTCCCACAGAAGACTGAACCAGCCCTAACTGTCAGTGTTGGAAAGTCTCTAGTAGAAGCATGGGTTGGCAATGAATCAGCATGGGGATTGGGGCACTGTCAGCAGCAGTCCTGGAAAGTGCCCTTTGGCATAAGCCCCCTTAGAGGTCACCATTAACCCTACCACAGAGCCTGTAGATCCCAGGGCTGGGTCACTTCAGGCTAAACAATTAACAGGGAGGGAGCCCAATCTCAGTCATTTTTACTGAAGTGAGTAAAACTCAGTAAAAATTTAAGTTTTACTGAGCAAATTCCTGCCCACCAGAGCAAGACCCAGTTTTTCCCACCACTAGTCTCTCCCAGATGCTGGGAAAGATTGAAGGCAGGAGGAGAAGGAGACAACAGAGGATGAGTTGGTTGGATGGCATCACCAACTCAATGGACATGAGTTTGGGTAAATTCCGGGAGTTGGTGATGGACAGGGAGGCCTGGAGTGCTGCAGTCCATGGGATCCCATAGAGTCGGACACAACTTAGTGACTGAACTGAAGTCCTTCCCATAAGGAAGCAGATACAAGCCTCTTAGCCTCATCCCCCAGAGGGAAGACAAAAGAAACAAGAAGAACCACAATTCCACAGCAGCTGGATAGAAAACCACATCAAAAAAAGTTAATTAAAATAAAAAAGTAGAGGATTATGCCCCAGATGAAGGGACAAGGATAAACTCCAAAAAAGTAACTAAATGAAGTAAAGACAGCAAACTTACAGAAAAATAATTCAGAATAATAATAGTGAAGATGATCCAGGATCTCAGAAGTAGAATGAAGATGCAATAAATGTTTACCAAATACCTAGAAGAATTAAAGAACAAACAGCAATGAACAATACACTACAAGGAGTCAATAGCAGAATAACAGAGGCAGAAGAACAGGTAAGTGACCTGGACAATGGAATGGTGGAAATCACAACTGCAGAATAGAATATAGAAAAGAGAATGGAAAAAAAAAAAATGAAGACAGTTTAAGAGATCTTGGAGACATCATTAAACGTACCAACACTTACATTATAGGGGTCCCAAAAGCAGATGAGAGAAATGACTCAAGAAAATATTAGAAGAGATATTAAAATGTGAAAAATTCCTTAACATGGGAAATAATCAACCAAGTTCAGGAAGTGCAGAGTGTCCCAGGCAAAATAAATTCAAGGAGGAACACACTGAGAACCACACATAAATCAAAATTGGCAAAAATTAAAGACAATGATTAAATGTTAAAAGTGACAAGGGAAAAGCAACAAGGGAACTCCCATAAGGTTATCAGTTGATTTCTCAATAGAAATTCTACAAGCCAGAAGGGAATGGCAGAATATATTTAAAGTGATGAAAGGAAAGAACCTACAACCAAGAAGACATCACCCAGCAAGACTCTTGTCCAGCTTTGACAGAGAAATCAAAAGCTTTACAGATAATCAAAAGCTAAGAGAATTCAGCACCATCAAACCAGCTTTACAACAAATGATAAAGGAACTTCTCTAGGCAGGAAACAAAATATAAGGAAAAGACTTATATAATATAAACCCTAAGCAATTAAGAAAATTATGAAAGGATTATACATATGGTTAATTACTTATGTAAATGATCATATGTACCAACCAAAAGATATAGGTTGGCTTGGGTGATGAAAACCTGTGCATGTATGCACCTCCACTTACCACTTCATTCTATTTAACCATCCTAATTTTATGCAATTATTTTGTATTGTTAGGTTAATAATGTTTCTATTATGGCTTGCAATTTTAATTATATTTTATTTTTTACCTATTAATTGTGAAAACCATCAAACATCTTTTACTATCATGATAATGTAACTATTACTTGCTTAATACCATCATATCATGACTGGTCTACAAAAAATAACTGAATTCTTTATCATTAAAGCTACCATTTAATAGGAAAGAAAGCCTGTGATCACTCTTTAAAATCCAGATGCATATCAGAATTATCTTGGAATTTTTTGAAAAATACAAATATCCAGGTACTGCTTTTTTTCTCCAAAACTCCAGATGTGATTCTAGTGAGCAGTCATGTTTAAAAACAACTAAACAATCTGATGATCTATGTATATAGTTCTATGTATTTTGGCAGCTAGTATTACTGTCAAAAGTTTAGAAAGCTTATTGTGTTAGTTATTAAAAATTTTTTGGAATGAGGCTTGAAACTTCTAATCCAATTTTGAGAATATAAAGAAATACTAGGTTGTAAAAAAAAAAAAACAAGAAATTAACATGATACAGTATTTTTTTAACATGATACAGTATTAATTAAAGTAAAGGCTTTGTTCAAATTTCACAAAATTTTATGCTAGTGTCCATTATTTATTTTCATAACTTATTCAAGATTCCATATTGCATTTAGTTGCATTGAGCAACTTCAGCTGCATGCAACAGATTCCGGTAATTTTTTTTTTTATTCTGTTACAAACATTTTATAATATTCCCTGTTATGACTTCACTTAATAATTTTAAAAATGGAGATTTAATTTCCAAGTACATAAGTTTTGAAACATATCTTTGATATTAATTTCTCATTTTGAGATTTCTCATTTAAATGTTTTCTTCTTGCAGTAACCTTCTGTGTTTTTCAGTCTTTTATCATTATTGAGGCTTACAATGGCTAAATCTAAGATCTCTCTTGGTAAATATCACATTGCACTTGAAAATATGTGGAATATTTTCAAAATATCTTTTGATATTTATTTCCAAAATAATTCTACAGAGATAAGAAAACAGATTCTGTATGATTTCATTACCCTTAGACTGTGATATTTTTGCACCATGTTTTATGTCGCTGGATATGTTCCAGTTGTCTCCTAGTTTATAGTATATAGGAACTTGAATAGAATTTGAATTCTCTTGCTGTGTAAAAATTGTATAAATCTTAATTATATTGAGTTGATTCATGGTGGTTTTCAGGCTACTATAGCCTTCTATTTTTCTATATATTCATTCTGTTAATTTTTGAGTTTGTTATTGAAACTCCAATTTATCTATTTTAAAAGTAATTGTATAGAGTGGAACTATATGAAACTTTGTTCTTTATTTTCCAAGTCTCCTATAAATGTGTCATCATTATTTCTTAATTTAAATAATATAAAAAAGAGAATGCACTGCTCATAGTAAAAACACTTTTCAAAGAGGCCAAGAGAAGATTCTCCAGATGGTCAATACCAAAGTCAGGCTGATTATGTTCTTTGCAGGCAAAGATGGAGAAGCTTTATACAGTCAGCAAAACAATACCTGGAGATGACTGTGACTCAGAACATGAACTTCTTATTGCAAGATTCAGACTTAAATTGAAGAAAGTAGGGAAAATCACTAGGTCAATAAATTATGACCTAAGTCTAATCCCTTATACAGTGGAGGTGACAAATAGATTGAAGAGATTAGATCTGGTAGACAGAGTGCCTGAAGAACCATGGACAGAGGTACCTAACATTGTACAGGATATGGTGATCAAAACTATGCCAAAGAAAAAGACATACAAGAATGCAAAGGGGTTGTCTGGGGAGGCTTTACGAATCATTGTAAAAAGAAGAGAAGCAAAAGGCAAGAGAGAAAGGGAAAGATATACCCAACTGAATGCATATTTCCAGAGAAGAGCAAGGAAAGATAACAAGGCCCTCTTCAGTGAAAAATGGAAGGAAATAGAGGAAAACAATAGAATGGGAAAGACCGGAAATCTGTTCAAGAAAATTAGAGATATCAAGGAATATTTCAGTCAAGGATGTGCATGATAAAGAAAATAAATTGTCTTTACCTAACAGAAGCGTAAGAGACCAAGAAGAGGAGGTAAGAATACACTGAAGAACTATACAAAAAACTACCTGGATAAGGACTATGGTGTGGTCATTCACCTAGAGCCAGACATCCTGGAGTGTGAGGTCAAGTGGGCCTTAGGAAGTATTACTACAAACAAACCTAGTGGAGGTGACAGAATTCCAGCTGAGCTATTTAAAGTTCTCAGAAATGATGCTGGTAAAGTGCTGCACTCAATATATCAGTAAATTTGGAAAACTCAGAAGTGGCCACGGGCATGAAAAATTTCAGTTTTCATTTCAATCCCAAAGAAGAGCAATGCCAAAAATAGTTCAAACTTCCACACTGTTGCACTCATCTCACATGTTAGCAAATTTATGCTCAAAATCCTTCAAGTTTGGCATCCACAGAATGTGAACTGAGAAATTCCATATGTACAAGCTGAATTTCAAAGAGGCAAAGAAGCCAGAGAACAAACTGCCAACTTTCATTTGATTATGGAGAAAGCAAGAGAATTCCAGAAAAACATCTACTGCTTCATTGACAACACTAAAGCCTTTTCATGGATAACAACAAACTATGGAAAATTCTTTTTTTTTTTTTTTTTGGAAACTTCTTAAAGAGATGGGTCTATCAGACCACCTTACTTTCTCCTAACCTATATGCAAGTCAAGAAGCAGCAGTTTGAACTGGACATGGAACAACTGACTGCTTCAGAATGGGGGAAAAGAGTATGACAATGCTGTATATCGTCACCCTCCTGATTTAACTTACATGCAGAATGCTGTGCTGGATAACTCACAAGCTGGAATCAAGATTGCCAGGAGAAATGTCAACAACCTCAAATATGCAGAAGATACCATTCGAATGGCAGGAAGTGAAGAGGAACTAAAGAGCCTCTTGATGAGAATGAAAAAGGAGAGTGAAAAAGTTGGTTGAAACTCAACATTAAACTAAGATCATGGCATCCAGTCCCATCACTTCATGAAAAATAGAAGGGGGGAAAGTGGAATCAATGAAAGATTTTCTTTTATTGGGCTCAAAACTCACTGCAGAAGGTGACTGCAGATATGAAATTAAAAGATGCTTACTTCTTGGGGGAAAAAGTTATGACAAAACTAGACAACATATTAAAAGCAGAGACATCACTTTCCTGACAAAGATCCATATAGTCAAAGCTATAGCTTTTCCAGTAATTGTGTACGGATGTGATAGTTGGACCATAAAGAAAGCTGAGTACTGAAGAAATGATGCTTTTGAACTGTGGCTTTGGAGAAGACTATTGAGACTCCTTTGGACTGCAAGAAGATCAAACCAGTCAATGCTAAAGAAAATCAACCCTGAATATTCATTGGAAGAAGTGATACTGAAGCTTAAGCTCCCCTATTGGCCACCTGATGTGAAGAGCAGACTCATTGGAAAGATCCTGATGCTGGAAAGACTGAAGGCAAAAAGAGAAGGGGTGGCAGAGGATGAGATGGTTAGATAGTATCACTAACTCAATGGACATGAATTTGAGCAAACTCTGCGAGATATTTGAGGATGGAGGAGCCTGGTGTGCTACAGTGCATGAGGTTTCAAAGAGTTGGACAAAACTTATGGACTGAACATCAACAATAATAAATGCAATTTGCAATAAAAACGTTTAGAATCTACTTCACAGAAGCAGCAGACATAGAGACAAAATAAATGAGGAAAAATTAAGTTGGATTTTAAATAAGATTTTTTTCATAAATTGATTCCTGAGTGTGAATATAATCATCCATCTTTTCTTTAACAAGTATATATAATACGCTTGCACAAAGTTTTTCTGGAGGCTTTGAGAAAATGATTTGTAAAATTTCTGTGTTCATTTCTAATAATAAAAACAAAAATCTCTCTCACACATGACATTTCTGATGAAGCTTGAGAAATATAATCAGTCAACTTTTTTTTATCATCAGCTGGTACCACTTGAATGAAAGACAAATCACTTTTTAAAAATAAGTTTTTCTATTTAAAAAAAATCTATTTTAAAGTATGTTAGTGAAAAATTTAGGTCCTTTTTCTTCTTCTGGCACATTATGCAGCTGTTTGGAAAACTTTTAATTTCTTTACACTGGAAGATACCCAGAGCCCAGTCAAAAAAATAACTATTTCATAATTTTGCTCACTAATGAGAGTGCTCATATACCTTCTTGTTTTTTTGAAAACCATTTATTTCCTGGGCTATTTTAAAAATACAGTATACATTGTCTTGTTATTAACATTTATAAATATTCTGTAATATAAAATAAAATTTAATATGTCACACTACTAACCTGACAATTTTTATTTCAAAAATAATAATTGACACATAAATGTTAATAGAATTATTCTTTGCAACTCCTTGAACAGCACAATGCCAGGTCTCCCTGTCCATCACCAACTCCCGGAGTCTACTCAAACTCATGTCCATTGAATTGGTGATGATATCCCACCATCTCATCCTCTGTCATCCCCTTCTCCTCCCACCTTCAATCTTTCCTAGCATCAGGATCTTTCAAATGAGTCAGTTCTTCGTATCAGGTGGCCCAAGCATTGGAGTTTCAGCTTCAACATCAGTCCTTCCAATGAACACCCAGGACTGATCTAATTTAGGATGAACTGCATAGACCTCCTTGCAGTCCAAGGGACTCTCAAGAGTCTTCTCCAACACCACAGTTCAAAAGTATCAATTCTTCAGTGCTCAGCTTTCTTTATAGTCCAGCTCTCATATCCATACATGACTACAGGAAAAACCATAGGCTTGACTACATGGACCTTTGTTGGCAAAGTAGTGTTTCTGCTTTTTTTTTTTTTTTTTAATTGGAGGCTA
Source organism: Dama dama (assembly GCF_033118175.1). Taxonomy (NCBI): domain Eukaryota; kingdom Metazoa; phylum Chordata; class Mammalia; order Artiodactyla; family Cervidae; genus Dama; species Dama dama. The sequence continues at coordinate 76,388,407 of NC_083714.1, forward strand.
ATTACTTTACAATATTGTGGTGGGTTTTGCTATACATTCACATGAATCAGCCATGGGTGTGCATGTATTACCCATTCTGAACCCCCTTCACACCACCCTCCCCATACCATCCCTCAGGGTCATCCCAGTGCCCCAGTCCTGAGCACCTTGTTTCATGCATCGAACCAGGACTGGAGATCTGTTTCACATATGATAATATACATATTTCGATGCTATTATCTCAAAACATCCCACGCTCACCTTCACCCACAGAGTGAAAAAGTCTGTTCTTTACATCTGTGTCTCTTCTGCTGTCACGCATATAGGATCATCATCACGATCTTTCTAATCTTCATATATATGTGATAATATACTGTATTGGTGTTTTTCTTTCTCACTTAGTTCGCTCTGTATAATAGGCTCCATTTTCAACCACCTCATTAGAACTAATTAAAATGCATACTTTTTAATAGCTGAGTAATATTCCATTGTGTATATGTACCACAGCTTTGTTATCCATTCGTCTGCCAATGGACATCTAGGTTGCTTCCATGTCCTGGCTATTGTAAACAGTGCTGCAATGAACATTGGGGCACACGTGTCTCTTTCAATTCTGGTTTCCTTGGTGTGTATGGCCAGCAGTGGGATTGCTTGGTAGTATGACAGTTCTATTTCCAGTGTTTTTTAAGGAATTTCCACACTGTTCTCCATAGTGGTTGTACTAGTTTGCATTCCCACCAAGAGTGTAAGAGAATTCCTTTCTCTCCACACAATCTCCAGCATTTTTGGTTGTAGACTTTTTGATAGCTGCCATTCTGACCGGTATGAGATGGTACCTCATTGCAGTTTTGATTTGCATTTCTCTGATAATCAGCATCTTTTCAAGTGTTTGTTAGTCATCTGTATGTCTTCTTTGGAGAAATGTCTGTTTATTTCTTTGGTGCATTTATTGATTGGGTTGCTTATTTTTCTAGATTTGAGCTGCAGGAGTTGCTTGTATATTTTTGAAATTAATTCTTTGTCAGTTGCTTAATTTGCTATAATTTTCCCATTCTGAAGGCTGTCTTTTCACCTTGCTTATAGTTTCCTTCATTGTGAAAAAGTTTTAAGTTTAATTTAGTCCCATTTGTTTATTTTTGCTTTTATTTCCACTACTCTGGGAGGTGGGCCAGAGTAGATCCTGCTATGATTTATGTCAGAGAGTGTATTACCTATGTTTTCCTCTGGAAGTTTTATAGTTTCTGGTCTTACATTTAGACCATTAAGCCTTTTTGAGTTTATTTTTTGTATAGTGTTAGAAAGCGTTCTAGTTTCATTCTTTTAGAAGTGGTTGACAAGTTTTCCCAGCACCACTTGTTAAAGAGATTGTCTTTTCTCCATTGTATATTCTTGCCTCCTTTGTCAAAGATAAGGTGTTCATACCTGTATGGATTTGTCTCTGGGCTTTCTGTCTTGTTCCATTGATCTATGTGTCTGTCTTTGTACCACTACCATACTGTCTTGATGAGTGTTGCTTTGTTGTATAGCCTAAACTCAGGCAGGTTGATTCCTCCAGTTCCATTCTTTTTTTTTTTTTTTTTTTTTCCATTCTTTTTTTCTCAAGATTGCTTTGGTTCTCCGAGGTTTTTTGTATTTCCATACACCTTGTGAAATTAATTGTTTTAGTTCTGTGAAAAATACCGTTGGTAACTTGATAGGGATTACATTGAATCTATAGATTGTTATGGGTCGTATACTCATTTTCATAATATTGATTCTTCCAACCCATAAACACGGTATATTTCTTCATCTATTTGTGTCCTCTTTGATTTCTTTCATCAGTGTTTTATAGTTTTCTATATATAGGTCTTTGGTTTCTTTAGGTAGATATACTCCTAAGTATTTCATTATTTCCATTGCAATGGTGAATGGTATTGTTTCCTTAATTTCTCTTTCTGTTTTCTCATTGTTAGTGTATAGGAATGCAAGAGATTTCTGTGTGTTAATTTATATCCTGAAACTTTACTATATTCATTGATTAGCTCTAGTAATTTTCTGGTAGAGTCTTTAGGGTTTTCTATGTAAAGGATCATGTCATCTGCAAACAGTGAGAGTTTTACTTCTTTTCCTATCTGGATTCCTTTTATTTCTTTCTCTGCTCTGATTGCTGTGGCCAAAACTTCCAAAACTATGTTGAATAGTAGTGGTGAGAGTGGGCACCCTTGTCTTGTTCCTGACTTCAGGGGAAATGCTTTCAATTTTTCACCATTGAGGATAAAGTTTGCTGTGGTTTGTTATATATAGCTTTTATTATGTTGAGGTATGTTCCTCCTATGTCTGCTTTCTGGAGAGTTTTTATCATAAATGGATGTTGAATTTTGTCAAAGGCTTTTTCTGCATCTATTGAGATAATCACATGGTCTTTATCTTTCAATTTGTTAATGTGGTGTATCACATTCATTGATTTGTGAATAAAAAATAATCCTTGCATCCCTTGGATAAAGCCCACTTGGTCATGATGTATGATCTTTTTAATATGTTGTTGGATTCTGTTTGCTATAATTTTGTTAAGCATTTTTGCATCTACATTTATCAGTGGTATTGGCCTGTAGTTTTCTTTTTTTTTCTTTTTTTTTGTGGCATTTTTGTCTGGTTTTGATATTAGGGTGATTATGGACTCATAGAATGAGTTTGGAAGTTTACCTTCCTCTGCAATTTTCTGGAAGAGTTTGAGTAGGATAGGTGTTAGCTCTTCTCTACATTTTTGGTAGAATTCACCTGAGAAGCCATCTGTTCCTGGGTTTTTGTTTGTTGGAAGATTTCTGATTAGAGTTTCAATTTCTGTGCTTGTGATGGGTCTGTTAACATTTTCGATTTCTTCCTGGTTCAGTTTTGAAAAGTTGCACTTTTCTAAAAATTTCTGCATTTTTTCTAAGTTGTCCATTATATTGGCATATAGTTGCTGATAGTAGTCTATTATGATCCTTTGTATTTGTGTTGTCTATTTGGATTTCTCCATTTTCATTTCTAAGTTTGTTGAATTGGTTCTTCTCTCTTTTACTCTTGATGAGTATGGCTAATGGTTTGTCTATTTTATTTACTTTCCCAAAGATCCAGCTTTTAGCTTTGTGGATTTTGATTTTGGTATCCTTTGTTTGTTTTGCATTTATTTCTGCCCTAATTTTTACAATTTCTTTCCTTTTACTAATCATGGGGTTCTTCATTTCTTCTTTTTCTAGCTGCTTTTTGTATAGATTTCTCTCCTGTTTCTTAAGGTAGGCTCGTATTGCTATGAACCTTCCCCTTAGCACTGCTCTTACTGAATCCTATATTTGTGGTTGGTGTGTTTCCATTTTCATTTGTTTTTATGCATATTTTGATTTTTTCTTATTTCTTCTGTGATTTGTTGGGTATTCAGAAGTGTGCTGTTTAGCTTCCATATGTTTGTATTTTTAATAGCTTTTCTTTCCTGTAGTTGACATCTAATCTTACCACATTGTGATCAGAAAAAATGCTTGAGATGATTTCAATTTTCTGAATTTACCAAGGCTAGATTTATGGCCCAGGATGTTATCTATCCTGGAGATGGTTCCGTGTGCACTTGAGAAAAAGGTGAAATTCATTCTTTTAGGTTGAAATGTCTTACAGATATCAATTAGGTCTAACTGGTCTATTGTATCATTTAAAGTTTGTGTTTCCTTCCTAATTTTCTGTTTAGTTGATCTATCCATAGGTGACAGTGGGGTATTAAAGTCTCCGACTATTATTGTGTTACTGTTAATATCCACTTTCATATGTGTTAGAATTTGCCTTACATATTGTGGTACTCCTATGTAGGGTGCATATGTATTTATATATATATTTTTAAATTTTCTTCTTTAATTGATCCTTTGATCATTATGTAGTGTCCTTCTTTGTCTCTATTCACAGCTTTTATTTCAAAGTCTACTCTATCTGATATGAATATTGCTACTCCTGCTTTCTTTTGGTCTCTATTTGTGTGGAATATCTTTTCTCAGCCCTTCACTTTCAGCCTGTATGTGTCCCTTGTTTTGAAGTGGGTCTCTTGTAGACAACATATATAGGGGTTTTGTTTTGTATCCATTCAGCCAGTCTTTGTCATTTTGTTGGGGCATTCAGCCATTTACATTTAAGTTAATTATTATAATAATCCCATAATTATATTATTATATTATATAAATAATTATATATATAATTATATAATTATATTATAATAATCCCATAATCCTGGGATGCCACAGGAGTGGCCGAGAGGAGCTACCACATGCCCGAGGGCAGGGGTGGCAGCTGAGAGGAACTACCCCACGCCTGAGGTCAGGGGCGGTGGCCAAGAGGAGGAACCCCAAGTCCAAGGAGTTGAGGCTTTGCAGGCACAGGAGGACTGAGAAGAGCTACTCCAAGTTCAAGGTCAGGATGGACAGCTGTGAGGACATATTCCCCATCCAAGGTAAGGAGCAGTGGCTGTGCTTTGCTGCAGTAGCCGTTAAAAGATATCCTACGTCCAAGGTAAGAGAAACCCAAGTAAGATGATAGGTGTTGCGAGAGGGCATCAAAGGGCAGGCACACTGAAAACATAATCACAGAAAACTAGCCAATCTGATCACACGGACCACAGTCTTGTCTAACTCAATGAAACTATGCCATCCGTGTGGGGCCACCCAAAGCGGATGGGTCATGGTGGAGAGGTCTGACAGAATGTGGTCCACTGGAGAAGGGAATGGCAAACCACCTCAGTATTCTTGCCCGGAGATCCCCATGAACAGTATGGAACAGCAAAATGATAGGATACTGAAAGAGGAATTCCCTAAGTTGGTAGGTGCTCAATATGCTACTGGAGATCAGTGGAGAAATAACTCCAGAAAAAAATGAAGGGATGGAGCCAAAGCAAAATCAATACCCAGTTGTGGATGGGACTGGTGGCAGAAGCAAGGTCCGATGCTGCAAAGAGCAATATTGCATAGGAACCTGGAATTTTAGGCGCATGAATCAAGGCAAATTGGAAGTGGTCAAACAGGAGATGGTAAGAGAGAATGTTGACATTCTAGGAATCAGCCAAAATGGACTGGAATGGGTGAATTTAACTCAGATGACCATTACATCTACTACTGTGGGCAGGAATCTCTTAGAAAAAATGGAGTAGCCATCATGGTTAACAAAAGAGTCCAAAATGCAGTACTTGGATGCAATCTCAAAAATGACAGGATGATTTATGTTTGTTTCCAAGGCAAACCATTCAATATCATGGTAATCCAAGCCTATGCTCCAACCAGTAATGCTGAAGAAGCTGAAGTTGAATGGTTCTATGAAGACCTATAAGACCTTATAGAACTAGCACCCAAAAAAGACATCCTTATCATTATAGTGGACTAGAATGCAAAAGAAGGAAGTCAAGAAACACCTGGAGTAACAGGCAAATTTAGGCTTGGAGTATGGAATGAAGCAGGGCAAAGACTGATAAAGTTTTGCCAAGAGAACACACTGGTCATAGCAAACACCCTCTTCCAACAACATAAGAGAAGATGCTACACATGGACATCACTAGATGGTCAACATCAAAATCAGACTGATTATATTCTTTGTAGCCAAAGATGGAGAAGCTCTATACAGTCAGCAAAAACAAGACCAAGAGCTGACTGTGGCTCAGATCATGATCTCCTTATTGCCAAATTCAGACTTAAATTGAAGAAAATAGGGAAAACCACTAGACCATTCAGGTATGACCTAAGTCAAATCCCTTATGACTATACAGTGGAAGTGAGAAATAGATTTAAGGGGCTAGATCTGATAGATAGAGTGCCTGATGAATTGTGGATGGAGGTTCGTGACATTGTACAGGAGACAGGGATCAAGACCATCCCCATGGAAAAGAAATGCAAAAAGGCAAAATGGTTGTCTGAGGAGGCCTTACAAATAGCTGTGAAAAGAAGAGAAGTAACACGCAAAGGAGAAAAGGAAAGATATTCCCATTTGAATGCAGAGTTCCAAAGAATAGCAAGGAGAGATAAGAAAGCCTTCCTCAGCGATCAATCCAAAGAAATAGAGGAAAACAACAGAATGGGAAAGACTAGAGATCTCTTCAAGATATTTAGAGATACCAAGGGAACATTTCATGCAAAGATCGGTTCGCTAAAGGACAGAAATGTTATGGACTTAACAGAAGCAGTAGATATTAGATAGAGGTGGCAAGAATACACAGAAGAACTGTACAAAAAAGATCTTCATGACCCAGATAATCACGATGGTGTGATCACTCACCTAGAGCCAGACATCCTGGAATATGAAGTCAAGTGGTCCTTAGAAAGCATCACTACGGACAAAGCTAGTGGATGTGATGGAATTCCAGTTGAGCTATTTCAAATCCTAAAAGAAAAAAAAAAAAAAAATGATGCTGTGAAAGCACTGCACTCAATATGCCAGCAAATTTGGAAAACTCAGCAGTGGCCACAGGACTGGAAAAGGTCAGTTTTCACCCAATCCCAAAGAAAGGCAATCCCAAAGAATGCTCAAATTCCCACACAATTGCACTCATCTCCCACACTAGAAAAGTAATTCCCCAAATTCTCCAAGACAGGCTTAAGCAATACATGAACCGTGAACTTCCTGTTGTTCCACTTGGTTTTAGAAAAGGCAGAGGAACCAGAGATTAAATTGCCAATATCTGCTGGTTCATTGAAAAATCAAGAGAGTTCCAGAAAAACATCTATTCCTGCTTTACTTACTATGCCAAAGTCTTTGACTGTGTGGATCACAGTAAACTGTGGAAAATTCTGAAATAGATGGGAATACCTGCCCACCGGACCTGCCTCTTGAGCAATCTGTATGCAGGTCAGGAAACAACAGTTAGAACTGGACATGGACCAAAAGTCTGGTTCCAGATAGGAAAAGGCTATATATTGTCACCCTGCTTATTTAACTTATATGCAGAATACATCATAAGAAGCGCTGCGCTGGAAGAAACACAAGCTGGAATCAAGATTGCCAGCAGAAACATCAATAACCTCAGATATGCAGATGACACCACCTTTATGGTAGAAAGTGAAGAGGAGCTAAAAAGCCTCTTGATGAAAGTGAAAGAGGAGAGTGAAAAAGTTGGCTTAAAGCTCAACATTCAGAAAACTAAGATCATGGCATCTGGTCCCATCACTTCATGCGAAATGGATGGGGAGACAGTGGAAGCAGGGTCAGACTTTATTTTTCTGGGTTCCAAAATCACTGCAGATGGTGATTGCAGCCATGAAATTAAAAGATGCTTACTCCTTGGAAGGAAAGTTTTGACCAACCTAGATAGCATATTAAAAAGAAGAGACACTACTTTGCCAACCAAGGTCCGTCTGGTCAAGGCTATGGTTTTTCCAGTAGTCATGTATGGATGTGAGAGTTGGACTGTGAAGAAAGCTGAGCACCAAAAAGTTGATGCTTTTGAACTATGTTGTTGGAGAAGACACTTGAGAGTCCCTTGGAGTGCAAGGAGATCCAACCAGTCCATCCTAAAGGAGATCAGTCCTGGGTTTTCATTGGAAGGACTGATGCTGAAGCTGAAATTCCAATACTTTGGCCACCTGATGTGAAGAGTTGACTCATTGGAAAAGACCCTGATGCTGGGAGGGACTGGGGACAGGAGGAGAAGGGGACAACAGAGGATGAGATGGCTGGATGGCATCATCGACTCAATGGACATGAGTTGATGATGGACAGGGAGGCCTGGCGTGCTGCGATTCATGGGACTGTAAGCAGTCGGACACGACTGAGTGACTGAACTGAACTGAACTGAAGATCCCATTGCCACTTACTTTGTTGTTTTGGGTTCAAGGTTATATACCCTTTCTGTGTTTCCTGTCTAGAGAAGATCTTTTAGCATTTGTTGGAGAGCTGATTTGATGGTGCTGAATTCTCTTAGCTTTTGCTTGTCCATAAAGCTTTTGATTTTTCCTTCATATTTGAATTAGATCCTTGCTGGGCTAATAATCTGGATTGTAAGCTTTTCTCTTTCATCACTTTAAGTATGTTTTGCCATTCCTTTCTGGCCTGAAGAGTTTCTATTGAAAGATCAGCTGTTATCCTTATGAGAATCCCCTTGTTTGTTATTTGTTGTTTTTCCCTTGCTGCTTTTAATATTTATTCTTTGTGTTTGATACTTGTTAATTTGATTGATATGTGTCTTGGGCTGTTTCACCTTGGGATTATCCTGTTTGGGAGTCTCTGGGTTTCTTGGACTTGGGTGACTATTTCCTTCCCCATTTTAGGGAAGTTTTCAACTATTATCTCCTCATGTATTTTCTCATGGTCTTTCTTTTTATCTTCTTGTCTGGGACTCATATGATTCAATTGTTGGGACATTTAACATTGTCCCAGACATCTCTGAGGTTGTCCTTGTTTAATTCTGTTTTCTTTTTTCCTCTTTGCTTCATGTATTTCTACCATTCTATCTTCTACCTCACTTATCCTATCTTCTCCTTCTGTTATTCTACTGTTGGTTCTTTCCAGAGTGCTTTTGATTTTATTTATTTCATTATTCATTATTGATTGACTATTTTTATTTCTTTTAGGTCCTTGTTAAACATTTCTTGCATCTTTTCAATCCTTGTCTCCAGGTTATTTATCTGTAACTCCATTTTGTTTTCAAGATTTTGGATCATTTTCTCTATCATTATTCTGAATTCTTTTTCAAGTAAATTCCCTATCTTTTCCTCTTTTGTTTGGTTTGGTGGGTATTTTTCCTGTTCCTTTGCATGCTCAGTATTTTTCTGCCTTTTCATGTTATTTATATTGCTGTGTTTGGAGTGGCCTTTCTGTATTCTGGCAGTTGGTGGTTCCTCTTTATTGTGGAGGCTCCTTGATATGGGTGGGGTTGGACAGGTGGGCTTGTCAAGGTTTCCCGGTTAGGGAAGCTTGTGTCCATGTTCTGGTGGGTGGAGCTGAATTTCTTCTCTCTGGAGCGCAATGAAGTGTCCAGTAGTGAGTTTTGAGATGTTAGTGTGTTTGGTGTGACTTTTGGCAGCTTGTATATTGAAGCTCAGGGCTATTTTCCTGTGTTGCTGTAGAATTTGTGCGGTATCTCTTGCTCTGGAACTTGTTGGCTCTTGGGTAGTGCTTGGTTTCAGTGTAGGTATGGAGGCTTTTGGATGAGCTCGTATCGATTAATGTTCCCTGGAGTCAGGAGTTCTCTGGTGCTCTCAGGTTTTGAACTTAAGCCTCCTGCCTCTGGATTTCAGTCTTATTCTTACAGTAGTCTCAAGACTTCTCCATTTATACAGCACTGATGATAAAACATCTAGGTTAATGATGAAAAGTTTCTCCACAGTGAGGGACACCCGGAGAGGTACACAGAGTTACATGGAGAAGAGAAGAGGGAGGAGGGAGATAGAAGTGACCAGAAGGAGGAGGGGGTATCAAAAAGGGAGAGAGCTAGCTAGCCAGTAATCAATTCCCTATGTGCTCACCACAGTCTGGACCCCTCAGAGATATGCATGGAGTTACACAGAGAAGAGAAGAGGTAGGAAGGAGACAAAGGTGACCAGGAGGAGAAAGGGGGGAGTCAAAAGAGAGATGCAGATCCAGCCAGTAATCAATCCCCTAAGTGTTCTCCACAGCCTGGAACACACAAAGAGATTCACAGAGTTTGGTAGAGAAGAGAAGGGGGAGGGAGAAGATAGAGGTGACCTGGGGGATAAAAATGAGAATCAAACGGGAGACAGAGAAATCAAGCAAGTAAACTTTCTCCGAAGTAAAAATGAGTACTGAAGATTGGGTTCTTAAAGGTACAAAATTGATAACAAATACCCAAAAGCAAAGATTAAAAATCTAGAGTAGTGGTTAGACTCTCGAAAATACAGTATTAAAAAAAAAAAAAAAAAAGTCATAAACATTATAAATAGTGTCTTTTTTTTTTTGGTAACATAACAGTAGATTGTAAAAATGAAAATTAAAGGAGTAATAGAGGACTTAAAAATTTTTGAAATTTAAAAAATGATAATAGTAAAAATATATCTAGTAATTTCTCTGGGGCAGTTGCAGACAGTGTGGGGTCAGTTCAGTTTCAGATAGCTCCTTGATCTGGCTTATATTTCTCAAAATCTATAGGCCCCTTCCATGTAGTCGGTGCTAACAACAGGGTTTTAATCTGTTGCACCTGTCACTTCTGAAGTGGTTCCCTCTTTTTATTTTAGCTGCTTCTGTTTGTTGGTCTCTTCACTGCTTCATTTCTGCCCTGACACAAAGGGGTGAAAGTGGTTACTTATTTAGGTTCACCTATTCAGTAGTGCTGTGGGGAGGGAGGAACACTGCAAACAAATATCACTGGTGTATGTGGGGAGTGCTCACAGTATTTCAACCGCACTGGGTTTGCCCCCCCCACTGTTGGCATATGTGCTTTCATGGTCCACACTTCTCAGGCTCTAGGTTGCTCTGCTGGGAACTGTCTGAGGCGGGCCCTGGGTTGCATGCACTTTAAAGGTCTAAGCTGCTCAGGTTCAGGTTCTCGTGTACTCCCCAAAGGCCCAGACTTGGTTTGGCCTGCGTTTTGTGCCCTTCCCCGACCCGAGCAGCTCAGGTGACCAGGTGCTTGGTGAGCGCAGTCTCCCCAAGTTGGGGGCTGTGTCTTACCTCCCCCGTCCTAGCTGCTTGGTTTTCTAGCTATACAAGAGGTGCGCCTTCTCAGGTGTGCCATGTGTCTCTTCTGGGGAGCTGATCTCTGGTTGCAACTCTCCCGGTGGATGTCAACCGTCCAGAAACTCAATAATTCTTGGTTAGCAACAGAGCCTGTTTGCAGTTTCATAGAGAATGCCTCGCTGGAGCCGCGATTGCACCTTTCCGGCTCTGGCTGCCCCCTGCCTGCTTGTTTCTGGTGGGGGATGGGCCGGTCCATGCCTGCTAAGTCTCCTCTTATAGTCTCTCTGTCCTTTGTTCTGTGAGCAGGCCTGGCAATGCTTCAGGTTAGGGCTTTTCATAGAATCGTTCTCTGTCTCTCTCTCTCTCTCTCTCTCTCCCCCCCCCCCCCTCTCTCTCTCTCTCTCTCTTTCTCTCTCTGGCTATTCCACAGTTTGGGTTGCTATCTCATGTTAGTTCCCTCAGATTGCCCTCAGGGCATTCAAGCCCAGTCCTTACCCTAAGCAATGCATCCTGCGCCAACCTGTTCAGCCCCCACTTGCTGGTGGCGGCTCTGAGCACTGGGAGCTGCTATTAGGCACATAATTTGTGGGTTTTAATTAATTGTTTATTTATTTTTCTTCCCAATTATATTGCCCACTGAGATTCCAAGATTCCTCACAGACCCGCCGGTGAGAGTCTTTCCCAATGTTTGGAAACTTCTATTTTAAGACTCCCTCCCGGGAAGGATCTCCATCCCAATCTCTTTTGTCTATCATTTTATCTTTTCTATTTTGTTCTACCTCCTTTTGAAGACAATGGGCTGCCTTTTGGAGTGCCTGATGTCCTCTGCCAGCATTCAGAAGTTGTTTTGTAGAATTTTCTCAGCGTTTAAGTGTTCTTTTGATGAATTTGTGGGGGAGAAAGCGGTCTCCCTGTCCTATTCCTCCGCCATCTTAGTACCGCCCCTATGTGGAATCTTTAGGGTTTCCCATGTATAATATCATGTCATCTGCATGTAATGACAATTTTACCTCTTCCCTTCCAGTTTGGATACAATTTCTTGTCTGATTATTGTGGCTAGGACTTCCACTACAATGTTTAATGGAAGCGATGAGAGTAGGCATCCTTGTCTTATTTCAGATTTTAGCCAGAAGGTTTTCATCTTCTCACAATTATGTGGGTTATGAATTTGCATAAATATACACATTGTGATAAGAAATTTTATTACCATGAATAAATGTTGTTGTTCAGTTGCTCATTCATGTCTGACTCTTTGCAACCCCATGGACTGCAGCACTCCAGGATTCCCTGTCCTTCACCATCTTCCAAAGCTTGCTCAAACTCGTGTCTATCGAGTCGGTGATGCCATCCAACCATCTCGTTCTCTGTCATTCCCTTCTCCTCCTGCCTTCAATCTTTCCCAACAAATGGGTCTTTTTCAATGAGTTGGGCCTTTGCATCAAGTGGCTAAAGTTTTGGAGATTCAGCTTCAGCATCAGTCCTTCCAATGAATATTCAGGACTGATTCCCCTTAGGATTGACTGATTGGATCTCTTTGCAGTCCAAGGAACTCTCAATTGTCTTCTGTAACACCACATTTCAAAAGCATTAATTATTTGGCACTTAGCTTTCTTTATGGTCCTACTCTCACATCCATACATGACTACTAGAAAGAACAGCTTTGACTATATAGACATTTGTTGGCAAAGTAATGTCTCTACTTTTTAATATGTTGTCTAGGTTTGTCATAGCTTTTCTTCCAAGGAGCAAGCGTCTATTAATTTCATGGCAGCAGTCAGCATCTGCAGTGATTTTTGGAGTCCAAGAAAATAAACTCTGTTACTGTTTCCATTGTTTCCCCAGCTATTTTCCATGAAGTGATGGGACCATAAGCCATGATCTTAATTTTTTCAATGTTGAGTTTTAAGCCAGTTTTGTTTTTTCTCTTCTCTTCTTTCACCTTCATCTAGAGGCTCTTTTGTTCTTTTGGCTTTCTGCCATATGGGGGGTGTCATCTGCATATCTGAAGTTATTGATATTTCTCCCAGAAATCTTGATTCCAGCCTGGCATTTTGCATGATGTGCTGTGCATGTAAGTTAAATAAGCAGAGTGACAACATACAGCCTTGACATATTACTTTCCCAATTTGGAACTAGTTCATTGTTCCATGAAGATTACCAATTTTTTTCCTGCATCTTTTGAGATGATTATGTGGGTTTTGCTTTTCCTTTTGTTGAAGACTATATTACATTGATTGGTTTGCATATTTTGAGCCATCTTTGTGAACTTGGGATGGCATTTTCCACAGATAATCCCAAAGTTTATATGGAACCATAGAAGATCCAGAATTACTAAAGCAACCTTAGGGAAGGGGAACCTAGAAGCATGATCCTTCCACACTTCAGACAATACTACTAAGCTTCAGTAATCAAGAGAGTGAACCATAAATAATGCTGACTGTAAGGCAAGTGCAGAGAAAAAGAGAGCAAGCCAGGCAGTCAGGCAAAAAAAGGAAAATTTATTAGAGGGAAAAGAGAAGGTGACTGGCCCTTAAGGAGAACCTGCATCCTCCCTTTCTGGTGGAGTCCTTCTTATACCCCACCAATGAAAAATTCTCTGAAGGGATGGTCACATAACTCGAGGTCTAGAATCTGGTCTTCTCGCAGCTTTGAGAAGATAGGCACCAGTGAGATAACAGGATGCCATTTGGGCAATCTGGTCAGTCTCAAGGATCACTGTGATTTATTCTTTGTTTGTGAGGTTGATGTAACGAGCCATCTTATCAATGAGACCCCATGTGGGCCCTATCATCCCAACCTTTTTGATTTATGATAAGGGATGAAGGTCAATCTTCTGTAACTGCCTCCTGTGGGACAGGGGCATCATGGGGGTGAGATAAGAAAAGTCTGGAATGTGGGTCAAGGGGATTCATGTGGGGTCAAAGTTTTTGATAATCTGAGTGAGTTAGAAGCAGTTCATGGATAGATTGGTTGGTGAAGGCTTGTAAACGATCCTGAAGAAATTTTGGAAAAAAAAAATGCATTAAACATGCGCTGAAAGTTAGAATATGGGTAAGTAGAGGGAGAGGGCCTACAAAAGGTAGGACCCAGAACATCCAATTCCAATTGCTTAACCAGTTTTCCCATGAATTACTGAGGTGTTGGTGTGTTCTCGAGGTCCTGTTTGTCAGATTTCTTGCTGCTTCCTTTACAACGCCTGATTTATTGGAGTAGAATCAGCAGGCTTCCTCCAAAAATAGGCATAGGCCTCTTTTTCTGCTGTGAGGAGGTCTAATCCCCTTCCGTTTTGGAGGACCCGAGCTGCCAGGGAATCTAGATGGTTTTGAAAAGTGATAAGGCTGTTAGCTATTTCTTCTAGGCTGTCAGTGAAGTCTTTACAAAGGCTTTGATGGTAATTTAAAGAGGTTGTGAGTGCTGTGGTCCCTGCCCCAATCCCAGCAGCTATTCCTAAACTGATTAACAGAGGAATGAATTGAATTGGCTGTCTGGGTCAGTTATGAGTTAGCGAGATAGGAAGGGTCTTATTGTTAGGAGCAATAGAAATATCTGGGGTCAGATATACCAGTGTACATGTTCCTGTCCAGTTAGTGGGAACACATGAGTAGGTAGTGGTTCCATATAAAAAATATATTATAGGAGTAAGAAGACAACAGCTGAAATTGATAGCAAATAGGAGTCTTTCTGGGAACTTGTTAGTAGTCTCTGAAATGGACAGTGAACTCACCAGTGTGGCCCCTTCAAGAGGAGTACTTACACCATATGCAGAAGGGAGTCTCCATGAGAAAGTAAGAGAATGTCCTGCAGTTCTTGACACGTGATGGACAGATTGGCCTGAGGGAAGGAGAGATGTGAAGTGTGATTACAGAGGTGTGGTGGTATAGTTCCTAGTTGTGGGTAAGAATTGTTTATAGAGTTTTGTCTGGAAAAACAGAAAAGAGCCTGTTGTAGACGAATATCAGAAGTAGTGGGTCCTTCTATAGCTGGTCCTTTATGAATAGAATTGAGATCCGTAAGGAGGGAGGTCAGTATCTTGTCAGGATTGTGAATTTGATCAATTGAATATAAATAACATATGTATGATAAAAAGAGAGATTTTCCTCTATATGTGTGATAAACAGAAGTGTTTATGTGAATCTGTATATCCGTGGAAATGGGTAGTGCCAATCCTATGGGTGAGGAGATGGATCAGCAAATCCAGCAATCACTGGCCAAGGTTGGGTTTGAAGTACTAAGCAAACGATGGGTCAGATTTAGAGTTCTGAATAGGTAGGCAAGGTTTGGGGCAGGGTGAGTTATAGGCAGGGTATTAATATGAGCCAGGCTAGATCAGAGGGTGGGCTTGGGATAGTAATAGAGGCTTAGAACTTTGGGAAAAGGTCTCTCCCAAGAGTAGGAGTGGGACATTTTGGGAGTATGAGAAAAGAATGGGGAAATGGGTAGAGGTAGAGGCTGGGTGCAAGGTAGAGGCTCAGTTATTTGTGGCATAGATATTAAACCGTCAACCCCCATAATGGAGACCTGAGAGACCTTGGTTTTTCTGGAGTAGGCAGGCATAGCAGAGTAAGTGGTGCCCCTGTCAATGAGAAAGATTGGCATACCTGCCACTGTAAGGTAGAGGTGATGAGAGTCGGGGCCTGGGGCCCTGGGCACCTCCAGTCTTCAGTGGTGAGTCCGAGGCTGGGCAGAGCTAGGTCAGAGAACTCTTGCTTGGGACCAGGAGGGGATCTCCAGATCCCTAGAGGGGAATTTGGGCAGTCGATCTTCCAATGTCCCTTTATGCCACAGCTGGGACATGGACCTGGAGGGGGCCTTGGCTTTAGGCATGAGCAGGTCCAGTGGCCTTCTTGAAGCAGGGCCCAGGAGGCTTCCTTTCTTTGTTGGTTGATGGAGGCTTGGAGTCATGTGGGGCAGTGGCTAAAAGGTGGTATTTGGCTTGATCTTGTTGGGCATTCTCTAGCTTTGCTTGTTCTTCCCGGTTATTGAAAATCTTAAAAGCTAAATTTAAAAGGTCTTGTTGAGGGGTTTGAGGGCCTTCTTCTGCCTTTTTTAGATTCTTCCAGACATCTGGGGATGACTGGGAGATAAAATGGGTGTTAAGAACAATGGTGCCCTCGGCTGAAGTGGGGTCTAATTTTGTATATTTTTGTAGTGTTTCTGTTAACCTGGCTAGAAATTGTGCCCAGTTTTTGTCTAGTCATTGAGTGATTTCCTGGAGCTTATCAAAGCTGATGGCTTTATGCCCTGCCTTTTGAAGACCAGCAATGAGGCAAGCAATCATATGAATACAGGCTGCTCACCCAGGTCTCCCTGCCTGATAACCCCAGTTGGGATCACCTTGGGGGACAACCATTTCCCCTAAGGGCTTAGTGTCATCTGTCCTGTGTATCTCATCAGTATGTGCCTGAGATGCTTGCCATACCCGTTTCTTCTCTTCTAGGAGAAGAGTGGAGGAAAGGATGATGTAAATATTGTGCCAGGTTAAGTTATAAGACTGGATAAGATACTTGAATTCTTTCAGATAATTGTCAGGGTCTGAGGTGAAGGAGCCAAGAAACTTTTCAATCTGAGATAGATCGGTGAGGGAGAATGGGACGTGAACCCAAACAATGCCTTCTGCTCCAGCTACTTCCCATAAAGGGAGGAGTGGAGCAGGGGAAAGAGTGGGGTCCTGCAGTGAAGTTTCCTATTTTAAAGTTATTTGGGACTTGGTACAGGGAAGGGATCTAGGAGGTTGGGGTAGAGCCTTCAGACCCTCAGGGTAGAGGGTGGGCCTGAAGTCTCAGAGCTTATCTCAGACACAGGCTGGGGAGGGGTGTTTGGAGCTGCTGGCATGGCAGAGACCTGCACTTGAGAAGGAGAGAGGGAGGAGGGGACGTAAGGTGGAGGTTGTGGAACTGGATCTGGAGTGGCTGCAAGAGGACTGGGAATGATAGAGGGTAGGCTGTGGTGGGAAGGGTGGAAGGAAGAAGAAGAAAAGTCTGAACAGGGACCGGGAGACACTGTATTAGGAGGATGTGGCCCAACGTGGGCTAAGAGTATTTGAGAAGTAGAACAGGATTCACAGAGAGAGGGTCGAGAGCAAAGAAAGCCTGAACATAATGTATTTCTCCCCACTTGCCATTGTGGCGGCAGAAGCTATTGAGGTCTCGTAGAGTATTATAATGGAGAGTTCCACTTTCTGGCCATTGGGACCTGTTATCAAGTCTGTATTGCAGCCAGAAAGTGTGAGAATAGTAAATAAGTCTTTTTGGTCTTATCTCCCCTTGGAAGCCCAAAGGTTTTAGGTTTCAGAGAAGGCATTCTAGAGGAGTAAATTGTAAGGACTAAGATTGAGAATTTCCCTTGTGGCAGAATAGGAAGGGTAGACAAGGGTGAGGGAAGGTGAAGTGAAAGGTCCAAGAGAAAAGGCATCCCTGTTCTCAGGAACTTCTCAGAGAGTAATAATAGTCTGCTTTGAAATGGGCGCCCCCTACTTCAAAGTCAGATGGGGCACAAGGCCAAAGGCCTGAGGGCCATGGGGATCCTCCCGCCTAACGGTGGGACTTGGAAACAAGGCAAGAGAGAGAGACGATCCAAGAGAATGGGGTTTCACTCCCTTGTAACTGATGGATGAAATGTGGGCTGGTGTGCGGATGTCAGTCCAGCAAGGCAAGTGGAGAGTCCTATCCCGGAGCTCGTCTCAGTTTCTTGGCAAGTTGCAAGGGAGGGGACTACCAGAGGTGGGCTTGTGAAAGGAGCCCACCCAGTTGTGGTGGATCTTCCTTCCCAGGCTCCGGCACCAGAATGTAAGGTGAGTGCAAAGAAAGAGAGAGTGAGCTGGGCAGTCAGGCAAGAAAAGGGAAATTTATTAGAGGGAAAGTAGAGGGTGACTGGCCCTTAAGGAGAACCTGCATCCTCCCTTTCTGATGGAGACCTTCTTATACCCCACCAATGAAAAATTCTCTGAAGGGATGGTCACGTAGCTGCAGGTCTGGAATCTGGTGGTCTTGCAGCTTTGAGAAGATAGGCGCCAGTGAGATAATAGGATGCCATTTGGGCAATTTGGTCAGTCACAAGGATCACTGTAATTTATTCTTTATTTGCAAGGTCAATATAATGAGCCATCTTATCGATGAGACCCCATGTGGGCCCTATCACTGACCACCAAAGAACTGATGGTTTCCAATTATGGTGCTAGAGAAGGCTATTGAGAGCCCCTTGAACAGCAAGGAGATCAAACCTGTCAACATTGAAGGAAATAAACCCTGAATATTCATTGGAAGAACTGATGCCAAAGCTGATGCTCTAATATTTTGGCCACCTGATGCAAAGAGCTGACTCATTGGAAAGGACTCTGATGCTGGCTAAGATTGAGGGTAAGAGGAGGAGAAGTGGGCAGCAGAAGATGAGATGGTTGGATGGCATCACTGGCTCAATGCAGATGAGTTTGAGAAAACTCTGGGAGACGGTGAAGGACAGGGAAGTCTGGTGTGCTGCTGTACTTGGGGTTGCAAAGAGTTAGACACAACCTAGTGACTGATCAGCAAAAACCCTTCTCAAACAAGATGGCATAGTAGAAGAACATGAACTCACTTTTTCTTACAAAAACATCAAAAATAGTAACTAATGCCTGCACAACCATTGGCAAAATAATAATAATGAAAATAATCTGGAACCCATCAAAAAAGATACCCTACATTCAGAGAAAAGAAGAAGCCACAATAAGAATTTAGGAGGGATACAATCATGATAAAATAAAATCCCACACTTGTCTGTTGGGTGGTCCACAAACTGGCAAATAATTATATCACTGAAATCCTCCCACAGGAAGTTCTGAGCCATACATCAGGCTCCCAAGCCTGGGGTCTGGCAACAGGATAAGGAGCCCCCAGTGAACATGTTTTTGTAGCCAGTGGAGTTTAATCACAGGAATTCCACACACTGGAATGACTCAAGCCAAAAAATCAACAGTGTGGAATCACAGACCCAACCATCAGCAGATAGACTGCTTAACATATTCCTGAGCACATTGCTGCTACTGCTACTAAGTCACTTCAGTCATGTCTGACTCTGTGCGACCCCATAGACGGCAGCCCACCAGGCTCCCCTGTCCCTAGGATTCTCCAGGCAAGAACACTGGAGTGGGCTGCCATTTCCTTCTCCAATGCATGAAAGTGAAAAGTGAAAATTAAGTCGATCAGTTGTGTCTGACTCTTAGCAA
Source organism: Dama dama (assembly GCF_033118175.1). Lineage (NCBI taxonomy): Eukaryota > Metazoa > Chordata > Mammalia > Artiodactyla > Cervidae > Dama > Dama dama. Next base: position 76,407,194 of record NC_083714.1, read on the forward strand.
CCCCATGGACTGCAGCCTAGCAGGCTCTTCTGTCCATGGGATTTTCCAGGCAAGACTACTACCCACTAAATACACACCTTGACACAACTCTGCCCACCAGAGGGACAGGACCCAGTGCCATGCACCAATAGGTAGGAACCAGTCCCTCCCACGCGAGAGCCTGCACAAACCTTTTAGACAACCTCACCCACCAAAGGACAAACAACAGAAGGAAGAAGAATTACAATCCTGAAGCCTGCAGAACAGAAACCACAATCACAGAATGTTAGATAAAATGAGATGGCAGAGGAATATTTCCTGGATGAAGGAAGAAGATAAAATCCTAGAAGAATAAGTAAATCAAGTGGGGATAGATAATCTACCAGAAAAAGAATTCAAGATAATGATAGTGAAGATGATCCAAGATCTCAGAAAAAGAACGGAGGTAAAGATCAAGAAGATTAAAAAAAAAAAAAAAATGTTTAACGAGGACTGAGAAAAACTAAAGAACAAACAACTCATGCAGCTCAAGGTCCAAAAAAAAAAAAAAAAAAAAAAAAACAGCAACAACCATGAAAGGGACAGATGACCTAAATAGACATGTCTTTAATGAAAGTTAAATAGATTGCCAGTCAAGGTTTGATGCATGAGACAGGGTGCTCAGGGCCAGTGCACTGGGATGACCCTGAGGTATGGGATAGGGAGGGAGGTGGGAGGGGGGTTCAGCATGGGGAACACATGTACAGCAATGGTTGATTCATGTCAGTGTATGGCAAAAACCACTACAATATTGAAAAAGTCATTAGCCTCCAATTAAAATAAATAATTAAAAAAAAAACACACATCAAAGAGGACATGAAAAGGTACATATCATTGCTAACTATTAGAGAAATGCAAATCAAAACTGCAATAAGATATCAGCTCACACCAGTAAGAATGTCCATCATCAAAATGTCCACAAACAATAAATGTTGGAGACAATGTGTAGAAAATGGAATCCTCCTACACTGTTGGTGGGAATGCATTGAATTAGTGGCACTGCCACTAATGACAATAGTATAGAGTTTCCTCAAGAAACTAAAAATAGAGCTAGTAAATAATCCAGCAATACCATACCTGGGTATATATCCAGAGAAAGTCATTGTTTGAAATTATATGCCCCAGTGTCCATAACAGTGTTGTTTACAGTAGCCAAGCACAACCTAAATGACCATCAACAGGGGAACAGATAAGGAAGAAGTGGTACATATATACAATGAAGTATTACTCAGCTATTAAAAAGAATGAGATAATGTCATTTGTAGCAACATAGATGGACCTGGAGGTTTTCATACAAAGTGAAGTAAGTCAGGCAGAGAAAGACAAATGTAGTATGATATCACTTATGTGCAGAATCTATTAAAAAATAATACAAATGAACTTATTTACAAAACAGAAATAGACTCACGGATTCAGAGAATGAACATTTGGTTATCAGTGGGAAAGGATGGGGGATGGGATAGATTCAGAGTTTGGGATTGACATATACTCACTGCTGTATTTCAATAATCAGCAAGGAACTCTGTTCAATATTTTGTATTAACCCAAATGGGAAAATAGTTTGAAAAACATTAGATACTTGCATATATATAAGGTATTCACATTGCTTACACCTAAAACTAATTCAAAATTGTTAATCAGCTCTATTCTAATATGAATTAAAAATAAAAAAAGAAAAGAAATTATTAACTCTTCTTTTTAAAAAAAATTTTTAAACTCTTCTTCATATTTCTTTATCTTGAGATTGTTTTAGTTCTTCTGGGTCCCTTCAATTTCTATATGATTTTTATGATCAGCTTGTTAATATCACCCAAAAAATTAGCTGAAATATTTTATATGGATTTGACAAAATCTGTAGGCCTGTTTGAGAAGTACTGTCATAAAAAACAATGTTATCTTTAACGCATGAAAACGGGATGTATGTTTACTTAGTTATTTAGATCTTTAATTTCTTTCAACAAAATTTTGTTATTTTTGGAGTCTAAGTTTTGCATTTAGTAGTTTGCTAAATGTATTTCTGAATATTTTCATTATTGTTGATATCATTTTAAATAAAGTGGTTTCTTAAATTTCATTTTGCATTGTTTGTTGATAGTGTGTAGAAACAAAATCCTTATTGTATATAGATCTTGTGTTCTGTGAATATGCTGAACTCAAATTAACTCTAATAATTTTTGTGTGTATGAGTGGATTCCTTAAGAATTAGAGCATAAGGGATAGGGAGTGCAATTTTCTTGGCCACACCAGTTTTGAGTAATCTCTGTCACACTGAGCTGGGTTGTAGAAAGACAATATGTAGCTCATAGCTTAAGTGCCACAGATTCTTTATACCCTTCCCAACATTTTCTTGAATAACAGTTTATTCATTTTCTTTATTCCCTTAGGACTATTTTCAAAGACATTAACACCACCTCCTACCACATCCACATAGTCTCTTGCCCTCTCTCCTACTCATTTTGCAATGAATGCTCTTTAGAAAATTTCTTTTCAATTTTCTTTTCCACTATATATGGATGTTTCTATGAATAGCAAAATTTAATGCACATAGTTGAACTCTTACCATTTACAACAATATGATAAATTAAATTTTCTCTTTATGAAGCATAAAATATAATAGGTCATTGGGTGAGAAGGGAAAACACATTTTGACATTCATTTTGCTGTAACATTGACTGGGCATTTGTGTCTTCTCCCCTTAGCTTATTTTTTGCTGATGTGCTTATAAAGGCTTCCCTTGTGGCTCAGCTGGTTTTACCAGCTGAATCTGCCTGCAATGTGGGAGACCTGGGTTCAATCCCTGGATTGCGAAGATCCCCTGAAGAAGGAAAAGGCTACTCACTCCAGCATTCTGGCTGGAGAATGCCATGGACTGTATAGTCCATGGGGTCACAAACAATCAAACATGACTGAGTGATTTTTTTTTTTTTAATAAAGGCTAGGGCTGCATTTGTGCCTGTAACCAGGCAGTGCTCTTCCCAGTAATCTCTCTGGGGCCACAGATGAACAAAAGCCAGTATGCTGTTTTTTATTATACTGTTTTTATGTATGTTATCTCATTTAATTCTTACAGAAATTCTGTATGTAAATATTATGCCTAGGGCTTCCCTGGTGATTCAGTGGTAAAGAATCTTCCTGCCAATACAGGAGATGTGGGCTCAATCCCTGATTCGGGAAAATTCCACATGCCGCAGAGCAATGAAGCTCATGAGCCACAACTATTGAGCACATATGCCACAACTACTGAAGTCCGCATGCCTTTGAGCCCATGGTCTGCAACAAGACAAGTCACTGCAATGAGACGACCACACATTACAGAGTAGTCTCCCCTCTCCACAACTACAGAAAAGTCTAGGCAGCAACAAAGACCCAAGTCAGCAAAACAAATTAAATAAATTTTAAAAACCCTTAAAAATATTATATCTGACCTACAAACAAATAAACATGCTGACAAAAATTAAAAAAAAAAAAAAAACTAGATGTGGAGGGAAAGGTTTATAACATTTTGAGGGGGATCCAGGATAACATTATGATGTTCATTAGGTTGGGTAGGATTTATTTAACTATACACAAAGAAAGTACGCATACAAAAAATGGAAAGTGATAAATTGGCCACTCTAAACTTAAAATATTCTTCAACATAAGATGTCAAAACAAAATTGATAGTAGGTGACATTAGCAATGTACACTGCTGGGGCAGAATGCAGAAATAACACTTCCAAATTAACAAGATAAACATAAATCAATAAAAGGGGCAATGTCTGCAAATAGGTAATTTAAAAAAAGAATGGCCAATGAACATATAAAAATACTCAACTTCCGAACTAATCAAATAAATGCAAAATATAAAATGAAGATATCATTTCACATCCATTAATGCTGGTCAAAACATCAATCAGACAATAAATGTTGGCAATGATATAGAGAAACAGAAAGTGTAACAAAATGAACTTGGGATCATAATTTGGTACAATTATTCTCAAGAGCAATTTGACAATATCTAGTAAAGTTCAGGATGCACATATTTAACAACCTGAGATTTTCACTTATCAGTGAATTCCAATTTAACATATTTAAAAGCGGAACATTTATAGAAAGAAATGTATAAAAATGTTCATTGTAAGCCTCGTGGTGACAGAAATGAAAAGAAAAATCAATAACTTATAAAAGAATAATTGAGTCTAAATATGCACCAATTGAAAAGTGGATAAATATATTTTGGTATACATTTAATAGAATCTATTCAGCAGTGAAGATGAATTAACTAGATCAAATGTATCAATATGGATAAATCTTTACCACATTAGATAAAACATATGTTACATGTCTAAGTACAATATCATATCATGTATATAAAAAGTTACAACATCAAAGACATTTACTATATTACTAATCAATAAACAGATATACAATGAGTGATTACACAAACTCGCATATGCATGAACAAGCATGAAATTCAATAGTATTCAATAGAGCAATCACTGATGAGGAGAAAGACAAATATCATAGATGAGAGGCACACATGGCACTATAACTATGTTTATAACATTTTCTTTCTTTATGTTTTGCTTGGCATTATTAGTCTTTATTTAATTATGTAATTTTCAGGTATACAGCATTATAATTCTACATCTGTACACACTACAAATTGATCACCACCATGAATGTCATCATCCATAACCACACAGTTGACTTTCTTCACTCATTTTGCCAACACCAAAACAACTTTATCTCTGGTAACCACTAATTTGGTTTATGTATTAGTTTGTTCTTGTTTTGTTTTGTTTCTTCATCTGTTTTATTATTTAGATCCTTCATATGAGTGAAATTGTATAATATTTGTCTTTGACTTTTTGCACTTGGCTTAATACTTTCAAGGTTCATCTATATTATCACAAGTGGCAGGATTTTATCCTTTGTTATGGTGAATACTTTTTCCTTTTAGATACAAGTATAGATATTTATATAATTAGATATGCACACATACACACCACATCTTCCTTACTATTATATTCTTCAATGAACACTTATGTTGTTTCCACATCTCAGCTATTGTAAATAATAGTACAATGAGCATGCAGGCGCACATATCTTTTTGAGTTAGAATTTTTGGATTTGATACCAAAAGAAAAGGCAGAAAAGGCAAAAATATTAAACTAAACTAAAAGCATCTGCACAGCAAAAGAAATCCTTGAAAAATTAAAAAGATAACCTACTGAGTGGGAGACACTATATGTAAGTCATATATCCAATAAAGGTTAATATGCAAAAAGTATGAAGAATTCATATAATTCAACAACTGAAAAACAAATACCTGATTTTAAAATGGGCAAAGGATCTGAACAGATATTTTTCCAAAGAAGAAATACAGATGGCCAACAGGCACATGAAAAGATATTCAACATCACTAATTTTTTGGAAAATGCATATCAAAACCATGAGATATTGCCTCGCACCTGTTAGCTTGGCAATTATCACAAAGATATGCCTGTGTGTGTTCAGTCGTTTCCAACTTTATGCAACTCCATGGACTGTAGCCCACAAGGCCCCTCTGCCCATGGAATTTTCCAGACAAGAATATAGGAGTGGGGTGCCATTTCCTGTTTCAGGGGATCTTCCCAAACCAAGGATCAAAGCCTGGTCTTCTGCATTTCCTCTATTGGCCAGTGCATTCTTTACCACTAGTGCCACCTGGGAAACTCATCAAAAAGATAAGAGATAACAAATGTGGGAGAGGATGTAGAGGAAACAGAACGTTTGTATAGTTAATGGGACAGTAAAGTGGTGCAGGCACTATGGAAAACCGTATGGAGATTCTCAAAAAAAATAAGATTTAAACTATCAAAAAATAAGATTTAAGCTATCATATGAATCAGTAATTCTACTTTGGGGTATTTATCCAAAGAATATGAAAACGGTAATTTGAAAAAATGTATGCATCACTATGGTCACTGCAGTATTTTATTTAAGAAATAATTTGAAAAAAATACGGGATAGTATTAAATTTGGAAGTTCACGCATGGTTGCTTGCTTATAATATTATTTTCTACATGTTCTGCATTTGAAATGCCTCTTAACACAAACCATGTTAGAAATTGTGAAGAATTTCATATGTTAATTTGGAAAAGAGAAAACAGAAGATAAATATTATAGCTCTTTTAAGTATTAGAAGATTGTCAGATAGAATATTGATGAGTCTCACTCTGTGTTTATCTCAATGGTAGAACAGAAAAATGAAAGCTTGACATTATATAGAGAAATATGGTACAAAAGAAGAATTTTTAAATACCTTGACTAGTAGAAATGTGTGTTCCTTTTCTCTAATCCAGCACTCTTACACTTCAAGGAGAAACTTTTATGGATGCTATAGCAGGGATTCCTGTACTAGATGGAAAATTGTATTAAAACTTTTTGATTATCCTCTTTATCTTTATGATTTAATTAAAAGATCATCCTCAAGGAGAAATAAGAGATTGTAATACAACTCAAAATTCGGTGGCTTTTGTGATTCCTTGACTTTAATTTTTTTTAGTAACTTCACAGCATGTTGGTATATTTTGTGACCAGAAGCAATATTAAAAGAAGGGAAAGGCTACCCATTCCAGTATTGTGGCCTGGAGAATTCCATGGACTATATAGCATCAGACATGTCGGACATGTCTGACAGTATCTATATAGTGTCGGACACATCTGACAGCATCGGACACTACTGAGCAACTTTCACTTTAACAGAAAAAAGTTTCAAATCTTCTTGATGGGCAGAATAATGTGACCTAAAATAACAAATATTACATATAAAAATAGGACATTTACAACATATACCCACAGCCCAATTAAAAAAAGAAAATCTATACAATACAAAACAAGGGATTTTTTTTTTTTTTTTTTTGCCCTTGTGAAGAAAACAATGGTGAACTCCATCCCAGACTAAAGATTGAGCAGAATGACAAGATGGTCATTTCATTCCTACAAAGCACTAATATATATCACTGTCTAGAAAATGGAATTGATAGTACAACAGTTATAGATGACATAGTCAAAAATATGAAACCAGAGACAAATTACCAGATGCTAAGGGTATTCACAGCATTGATACATGAAGAAAAATTAGAGGAACTACAGAACTGGAAAAGGTAACTTAAAGGGAAGGGAAAGCAATAGCTCTTGCCAAAGATAAAAATGCTCTCATGTGGAAGAGGTATTAGCTTTAAGACTGATGATTACTTCTGATCAATTTAAAGAGAAAAAAATGTTCTAAAGATGTAAAGATATCCTACAACGCAAAAGACAATCTATTTTGTTACATAGTAAGTTTTCAAGCATTGAGGGTGTTTAAGCTTATATTGGATGACAATTTTCAGGAGAGTTGTCTCTGGTATTTTTACCTGAGGTATGATTCTCCCTAAAGAACAAGGTGAGCATATATTAGTACCAAAGTATTGCCAACATTAGTGGTAAAAGTAAAAGTACCTTTTTATGAAGTCTTGGAAGATTATTATTTATTTAAATAATAGAACCATTCCACTTTGCTTTATCAAGTTGCTTTTGCTTTTATAATTATTTTTTTGTTTTGAAAAATAGCATTATATCTAATTTAAGAAATTAAGAAAATGTATGTAGGAAAATGGAAATAACACAGTTTGTTGTACCATACCAAATTATGCACACCAGCTGAATATCATTCTAGGTAACGAGTTAGAAAAATATAAAGGTAGATGGATGGATGGATGGATGGATAGGTAGGTATTCAAATAAATAACGATAGATGTATAAACTAATAATAGGAAATGCTTTAAAAGTATTGGACCATAATGTATGGATTATTTTAAAAAATGTATTCAATGGAAATTTATACATGAATTTAACAGAAGAAGAAGGGCTTCTCCGATGGCTCAGTGGGTAAAGAATATGCCTCCAATGCAGGAGACTTGGGAGATGTGGGTTTGATTCCTCTATTGGGAAGATCCCATGGAGAAGGGAATGGCTACCCCCTCCAGTATTCTTACCTAGAGAATACCATGGACAAAGGAACCTGGAGGGCTTCAGTCTAAAGGGTCACAAAGATTCAGACATGACTGAGTAACTACACACACATAAACCAAACAGAGCAAGAAACTGAAAATGAAGGAAATACTAAAGATTTGTGGGGGGGGGGGGAATTCTGCTTTTTTTTTTTAATTTATTTTTATTAGTTGGAGGCTAATTACTTTACAATATTGTAGTGTTTTTTGCCATACATTGACATGAATCAGCTATGAATTTACATGTGTTCCCCATCCTGATCCCCGCTCCCATCTCCCTTCTCATCCCATCCCTCCGGGTCATCCCAGTGCACCAGCCCTTAGCACTTGTCTCATGCATCCAAACTGGACTGGAGATTTGTTTCACACTTGATAGTATACTTGTTTCAATGCTATTCTCTCAGATCATCCCACCCTCGCCTTCTCCCATAGAGTATAAAAGTCTGTTTTATACATCTATGTCTCTTTTTCTGTTTTGCATATAGGGTTATTGTTACCATCTTTCTAAATTCCATATATATGTGTTAGTATACTATATTGGTGTTTATCTTTCTGGCTTACTTCACTCTGCATAATGGACTCCAGTTTCATTCATCTCATTAGAACTGATTCAAATGAATTCTTTTTAATGGCTGAGTAATATTCCATGGTGTATATGTACCACAGCTTCCTTATCCATTCGTCTGCTGATAGACATCTAGGTCACTTCCATGTCCTGGCTATTGTAAACAGTGCTGCAATGAACATTGGGGTGCATGTGTCTCTTTCAGATCTGGTTTCCTCGGTGTGTATGCCCAGCAGTGGGATTGCTGGGTCATATGGCAGTTCTATTTCCAGTTTTTTTAAGGAATCTCCACACTGTTCTCCATAGTGGCTGTACTAGTTTGCATTCCCACCAACAGTGTAAGAGGGTTCCCTTTTCTCCACACCCTCTCCAGCATTTATTGCTTGTAGACTTTCGGATAGCAGCTATTCTGACTGGCGTGTAATGGTACCTCATTGTGGTTTTGATTTGCATTTCTCTAATAATGAGTGATGTTGAGCATCTTTTCATGTGTTTGTTAGCCATCTGTATGTCTTCTTTGGAGAAATGTCTGTTTAGTTCTTTGGCCCATTTTTTGATTGGGTCGTTTATTTTACTGGAATTGAGATACAGGAGATGCTTGTATATTTTTGACATTAATCCTTTGTCTGTTGCTCCATTTGCTATTATTTTCTCCCATTCCTAAGGCTGTCTGTTTGCCTTGCTTATAGTTTCCTTTGTAGTGCAAAGTCTTTTAAGTTTCATTAGGTCCCATTTGTTTATTTTTGCTTTTATTTCCAATTTTCTTGGAGGTGAGTCATAGAGGATCTTGTTGTGAGTTATGTCAGAGAGTGTTTTGCATATGTTCTCCTCTAGAAGTTTTATAGTTTCTGGTCTTACATTTAGATCTTTAATCCATTTTGAGTTTGTTTTTGTGTATGGTGTTAGAAAGTGTTCTAGTTTCATTCTTTTACAAGTGATTGACCAGCATTCCCAGCACCACTTGTTAAAGAGGTTGACTTTTTTCCATTGTATATTCTTGCCTCTTTGTCGAAGATAAGGGGTCCATAGGTACGTGGATTTATCTCTGAGCTTTCTATTCTGTTCCATTGATCTATATTTCTGTCTTTGTTCCAGTACCATACTGTCTTTATGACTGTGGCTTTGTAGTAGAGCCTGATGTCAGGCAGGTTGATTCCTCCAGTTCAATACTTCTTCCTCAAGATTCTTTTCGCTTTTCAGGGTTTTATGTATTTCCATACAAATTGTGAAATTAATTCTTCTAGTTCTGTGAAAAATACCCTTTGTAGCTTGATAGGGATGGCATTGAATCTATAGATTGCTTTCAATAATATACTCATTTTCACAATATTAATTCTTCTAATCCATGAACAGGGTATATTTCTCCATCTATTTGTGTCCTCTTTGATTTCTTTCATCAGTGTTTTATAGTTTTCTATATATAGGTCTTTCGTTTTTTAGGTAGATACACTTCTCAGTATTTCATTATTTTCATTGCAATGGTAAATGGCATTGTTTCCTTAATTTCTCTTTCTGTTTTCTCATTGTTAGTGTATAGGAATGCAAGGGATTTCTGTGTGTTAATTTTATATCCTGAAACTTTACTATATTCATTGATTAGCTCTAATAATTTTCTGGTAGAGTCTGTATGGTTTTCTATGTAGAGGATCATGCCATCTGCAAACAGTGAGAGTTTTACTACTTCTTTTCCTATCTGGATTCATTTTATTTCTTTCTCTGCTCTGATTGTTGTGGCCAACACTTCCAAAGCTATGTTGAATAGTAGTGGTGAGAGAGGGACCCTTGTCTTGTTCCTGACTTTAGCAGAAATGCTTTCAATTTTTCACCATTGAAGATAATGTTTGCTGTGGGTTTGTCATATATAGCTTTTATTATGTTGAGGTATGTTCCTCCTATGTCTGCTTTCTGGAGAGTTTTTATCATAAATGGATGTTGAATTTTGCCAAAGCCTGTTTTGAATCTATTGAGATAATCATATGGTTTTTATCTTTCAATTTGTTAATGTGGTGTATTACATTGATTGATTTGCAGATATTAAAGAATCTGTGTGTTCCTGGGATAAAGCCCACTTTGTCATGATGTATGATCTTTTTAATAAGTTGTTGGATTCTGTTTGCTAGAATATTGTTAAGGATTTTTGCATCTATGCTCATAGTGATATTGCCCTGTAGGTTTCTTTTATTGTGGCACATTTGTCTGGTTTGGTCATTAGGGTGATGGTGGCCTCATAGAATGAGTTTGGAAGTTTACCATCTTCTGCAATTTCCTGGAAGAGTTTGAGTAAGATAAGTGTTAGCTCTTCTCTAAATTTTTGGTAGAATTCATCTGTGAAGCCACCTGTCCTGGGCTTTTGTTTGCTGGAAGATTTCTGATTATAGTTTCTATTTCCGTGCTTGTGATGGGTATGTTAATATCTTCTATTTCTTCTTGGTTCAGTTTTGGAAAGCTATACTTTTCTAATAATTTTTCAGTTTCTTCCAAGTTGTCCATTTTATTGGCATAGAGCTGCTGGTAGTATTCTTTTATGATCCTTTGCATTTCAGTGTTGTCTGTTGTGATCTCTCCATTTTAATTTCTAATTTTGTTAATTTGGTTCTTCTCCCTTTGTTTCTTGATGAGTCTGGCTAATGGTTTGTCAATTTTATTTATCTTTTCAAAAAAAACAGCTTTTAGCTTTGTTGATTTTTGCTATGGTTTCTTTTGTTTCTTTTGCATTTATTTCTGCCCTAATTTTTAAGATTTCTTTCCTTCTACTAACCCTGGGGTCTTTCATTTCTTCCTTCCCTAGTTGCTTTAGGTGTAGAGTTAGTTTATTTATTTGACTTTTTTCTTGTTTCTCAAGGTAAGCCTGTATTGCTATGAACTTTCCCCTTAGCACTGCTTTTACATAGGTTTTGGGTTGTTGTGGTTTCATTTTAATTCATTTCTATGCATATTTTGATTTCTTTTTTTATTTCATCTATGATTTGTTGGTTTTTCAGAAGCCTGTTATTTAGCCTCCATATGTTGGAATTTTTAATAGTTTTTTTTCCCCTGTAATTGAGATCTAATCTTACTGCATTGTGGTCACAAAAGATGACAAGAATGATTTCATTTTTTTTGAATTTACCAAGGCTAGATTTATGGCCTAGGATGTGATCTATTCTGGAGAAGGTTCTGTGTACACTTGAGATAAAGGTGAAATTGATTGTTTTGGGGTGAAATGTCCTATAGATATTAATTAGGTCTAATTGGTTCATTTTGTCATTTAAAGTTTGTGTTTCCTTGTTAATTTTCTGTTTAGTTGATCTATCCTTAAGTTTGAGTGGTTATTAAATATCCCACTATTATTGTGTTATTGTTGATTTCCCCTTTCATACTTGTTACCATTTGCCTTACATTTGTGGTGCTCCTATGTGAGACGCATATATATTTATAATTGTTATATCTTCTTCTTGGATTGATCCTTTGATCATTATGTAGTGTCCTTCTTTGCCTCTTTCACAGCCTTTATTTTAAATTCTATTTTATCTGATATGAGTATTGTGACTCCTGCTTTCTTTTGGTCTCCGTTTGCATAAAATATTTTTTCCAGCCCTTCACTTTCAGTCTGTATGTGTCCCTTGTTTTGAGGTGGGTCTCTTGTAGACAACATATATAGGGGTCTTGCTTTTGTATCCGTTCAGCCAGTCTTTGTCTGTTGGTTGGGGCATTCAACCCATTTACACTTAAGGTAATTATTGATAGGAATGATCCCATTGCCATTTACTTTGTTGTTTTGGGTTTACGTTTATACAGCCTTTCTGTGTTTCCTGTCTAGAGAAGATCCTTTAGCATTTGTTGAAGAGTTTGTTTGGTGGTGCTGAATTCTCTCAGCTTTTGCTTGTCTGTAAAGCTTTTGAATTCTCCTTCATATCTGAATGAGATCCTTGCTGGGTACAGTAATCTGGGTTGTAGGTTATTCTCTTTAATTACTTTAAGTATGTCCTGCCATTCCCTTCTGGCCTGAAGGGTTTCTATCGATAGATCAGCTGTTATCCTTATGGGAATCCCCTTGTGTGTTATTTGTTGTTTCTCCCTTGCTGCTTTTAATATTTGTTCTTTGTGTTTGATCTTTGTTAATTTGATTAATATGTGTCTTGGGGTGTTTCACCTTGGGTTTATCCTATTTGGGACTCGCTGGGTTTCTTGGACTTTTGTGACTATTTCCTACCCCATTTGGGGGAAGTATTCAGTTATTATCTCCTCAAGTATTTTCTCATGGCCTTTATTTTTGTCTTCTTCTTCTGGGACTCCTATGATTCGAAAGATAGGGTATTTCACATTGTCCCAGAGGTCCCTAAAGTTGTCCTCATTTCTTTTGATTCTTTTTCCTTTTTTCCTCTCTGCTTCATTTATTTCACCATTTTATCTTCTACCTCACTTATCCTATCTTCTGCCTCTGTTATTCTACTGGTGGTTCCCTCCAGTATTTGATCTCATTTATTGCATTTTTCATTTTTTATTTATTTATTTATTTTTCTTAGTTGGAGGCTAATTACTTCAGAACATTTCAGTGGGTTTTGTCATACATTGATATGAATCAGCCATAGATTTACACGTATTCCCCATCTCGATCCCCCTCCCACCTCCCTCTCCACCCGATTCCTCTGGGTCCTCCCAGTACACCAGGCCCGAGCACTTGTCTCATGCATCCCACCTGGGCTGGTGATCTGTTTCACCATAGATAGTATACATGCTGTTCTTTTGAAACATCCCACCCTCACCTTCTCCTACAGAGTTCAAAAGTCTTTTCTGTATTTCTGTGTCTCTTTTTCTGTTTTGCATATAGGGTTATCATTACCATCTTTCTAAATTCCATATATATGTGTTAGTATGCTGTAATGTTCTTTATCTTCCTGGCTTACTTCACTCTGTATAATGGGCTCCAGTTTCATCCATCTCATTAGGACTGATTCAAATGAATTCTTTTTAACGGCTGAGTAATATTTCATGGTGTATATGTACCACAGCTTCCTTATCCATTCATCTGCTGATGGGCATCTAGGTTGCCTCCATGTCCTGGCTATTATAAACAGTGCTGCGATGAACATTGGGGTGCACGTGTCTCTTTCAGATCTGGTTTCCTCAGTGTGTATGCCCAGAAGTGGGATTGCTGGGTCATATGGCAGTTCTATTTCCAGTTTTTTAAGAAATCTCCACACTGTTCTCCATAGTGGCTGTACTAGTTTGCATTCCCACCAACAGTGTAAGAGGGTTCCCTTTTCTCCACACCCTCTCCAGCATTTATTGCTTGTAGACTTTTGGATAGCAGCCATTCTGACTGGCGTGTAATGGTACCTCATTGTGGTTTTGATTTGCATTTCTCTAATAATGAGTGATGTTGAGCATCTTTTCATGTGTTTGATAGCCATCTGTATGTCTTCTCTGGAGAAATGTCTGTTTAGTTCTTTGGCCTATTTTTTGATTGGGTCATTCATTTTTCTGGAATTGAGCTTCAGGAGTTGCTTGTATATTTTTGAGAATTATCCTTTGTCTGTTTCTTCATTTGCTATTATTTTCTCCCAATCTGAGGGCTGTCTTTTCACCTTACTTATAGTTTCCTTTGTAGTGCAAAAGCTTTTAAGTTTCATTAGGTCCCATTTGTTTATTTTTGCTTTTATTTCCAATATTCTGGGAGGTGGGTCATAGAGGATCCTGCTGTGATTTATGTCGGAGAGTGTTTTGCCTATGTTCTCCTCTAGGAGTTTTATAGTTTCTGGTCTTACATTTAGATCTTTAATCCATTTTGAGTTTATTTTTGTGTATGGTGTTAGAAAGTGTTCTAGTTTCATTCTTTTACAAGTGGTTGACCCAGTTTTCCCCGCATTTTTCATTTTTAATTGACTCCTTTTTATTTCTTCTAGGTCCTTGTTAAACATTTCTTGCATCTTTTCAATCCTTGTCTCCAGGCTATTTATCTGTAACTCCATTTTGTTTTCAAGATTTTGAGTCATTTTTATTATCATTATTCTAAATTCTTTTTCAGTTAGATTCCCTATCTCCTCCTCTTTTGTTTTGCTTGGTGGGCATTTTTCATATTCATTTACCTGCTGGGTATTTCTCTGACTTTTCATCTTATTTAGATTGTTGTGTTTGGGGTGCCCTTTCTGTATTCTGGTAGTCTGTGGTTCCTTTTTATTGTGGAGTTTTCTGCCAGTGGGTGAGGTTGGACGATTGGCTTGTCAAGGTTTCCTGGTTAGAGAAGCTTGCGTTGATGTTCTGGTGGGTGGAGATGGATTTTTTCTCTCTAGAGTGCAATGGAGTGTCCGGTAGTGAGTTTTGAGGTGGGTCTACGGGTTTGGTGTGACTTTGGGCAGCCTGTATATTGATGCTCAGGACTGTGTTCCTGAGTTGCTGGAGAATTTGCATGGTATGTCTTGCTCTGGAACTTATTGGCTCTTGGGTGCTGGTTGGTTTCAGTGTAGGTATGGAGGCTTTTGGATGATCTCTTATTAATTAATGTTGCCTGTTGTCAGGAGTTCTCTGGTGTTCTCAGGTTTTGGGCTTAAGCCTCCTGCCTCTGGATTTCAGTCTCATTCTTCCAGTAGCCTCAAGACTTCTCCATCCATACATCACTGATAATAAAACTTCTATGTTAATGTTGAAAAGATTCTCCACAGTGAGGGACACCCAGAGAGGTTCACAGAGTTACATGAAGAAGAGGAGAGTGAGGAAGGAGATAGACGGGAGCAGGAGGAGAAAAGTGGGACTCAAGAGGAGAGAGTCAGATCTAGGCAGTACTCTGTCCCCTAAGTGTTCTCAACAGCCCAGAACACCCACAGAGATTCACAGAAATGGATTGAGAAGAGAAGGGGGAGGGAGGAAATAGAGGTGATCTGGGGGAGAAAAAGAAGAGTCAAAAGGGAGAGAGAGTAATCAAACCAGTAATCACACTCCTGAGTAAAAATGGGTACTGAAGATTGAATTCTTAAATGTCCAAAATTGATATTAAATACTGAAAAATAGAGATTAAAAATCTGAAGTAGAGGTTAGACTCTTAAAAATGCAATATTAAAAAAAAGCAAAACACAAAAAATTTAAGAAATATATATAAAGTTCGCTTTAAAAATAGGGTCCTTTTCTTCCCAAGGTTATAGTGGGTTATAAAAATGAAAATTAAGGAGTAATAGAGGAGTAATAGAGGACATAAAAAAAAAAGAAAAAAATTAATAAAAAAAATAATAATAGTAAAAATATATCTCGGAATTTCTTTGGAGCTGTTGTGGGCAGTGTGGGTTCAGTTCAGTTTCACATAGTTCCTTTTTTCCAGCTTATAGTTTTCAGTATCTATAGGCCCCTTCCAATGTAGTCAGTGTTAACTACAGGGATTTTAATCTGTTGCACCTGCCACTTCTAAAACGGTTCCCTTCATTTATTTGGCTTCTGTTTGCAGGTCTCTACAGTGTCTAACTTCCGCCCTGACACAAGGGGGTGGAGTTGGTCTCTGGTTTATGTTCACTTGTTCAGTCGTGCTGTGGGGAAGGAGGGGCACTGCAGACAAATATCACTGGTGTGTGGGGGGAGCACTCGCAGTGTTCCTGCCACACTGGGTTTGCCCCCTGCTCATGGCATGTGTGCTCTCGGCATCTACACTGCTCAGGCTCCAGGTTGCTCTACAGGGAGCGGGCCCTGAGTTGGGTGCATTTCCCAGGCCTAAGCCACTCAGATTCAGGTTCTCAGGTACTCCACAAAGGCGCAGACTTGATTGGGCCTGCGTTTTGTGCCTTCTCCAGTCCAAGCAGCTCAGGCGACCAGGAGCTTGAGAAGCGCACTCTCTTCAGGTGCAGTGCGACTTCTCCCCTCCCCGGTCCGAGCTTCAGTTTCCGGGAGCGCCCGGTCCAGTGTGCCTTGTGTCTCTTCTGGGTAGCTGATATCTGGGTGCAACCCTCCTGGCAGATGTCAACCATCCAGAATCTCAGGAAGTGTTTGGTAAAACCTGGAAGCTTGTTTGCAGTTTGGTAGGGGATGCCATCTCTGGGGCCGAGTTTGCCCCTTCCCAGCTCTGGCTGGCGCCTGCCTTCCCCTGCCTCCTGCCTCCTGCCTCCAGCAGGGGATGGGCTGGTCTGCAGCTGGCTAGCTCTTCTCTGGTATTGCTCAGTCGTTTGTTCTGTGGCTGTGCCTTGGGTTAGGGCTTTTCACAGGTTAATTATCACTCTCTCTTTCTTGCTATCCCACAGTTTAAGTTGCTATCTCACGTTAGCTCCCTCAGATTGCACTCAGGGCATTCAGGTCTTCTCCTTACCCTAAGCAATGCCTCCCCTTCCTCTCTGTTGAGCCCCCACTTGCTGGTGGTGGATGCGAGTGTCTGGGGTACTTTTCTGCTGGGAGTTGCTTTTAGGCATGTAATCTGTGGGTTTTATTTATTTTTCCTCCTGGTTAGGTTGCCCTCTGAGATTCGAAAACTTCCCCCAGACCCTCCGGTGAGAGTGTTTCCTGATGTTTGAAACTTCCTCTATTAAGACTCCCTTCCTGGGATGGATCTTCGTCCCTACCTCTTTTGTCTCTCTTTTTATCTTATGTTTTGTCCTACCTCCTTTCGAAGGCAATGGGCTGCTTTTCTGGGTGCCTGATGTTCTCTGCTAGTGATCAGAAGTTGTTTTGTGGAGTTTTCTCAGTGTTCAAATGTTCTTTCCATGAAAGTGTGGGGGACAAAGTGGGCTCCCTGTGCTATTCCTCTGCCATCTTAGCTCCTCCTCCCAAGATTTTTAAAAATATTACTTCATCATAAGAAATTATTTCTTTGACTAATAGCTCTCAGTATATTCTCTGCTTCTATGAGTTAAACTATTTTAGATTCCTCATGTAAGTAGTAGCATATAGTATTTGTCCTTCTGTATCTGGCCTATTTTACTTAACCCAAGTTCTAGAGAACTACTATGTAACATAGCACCTATAGTTAATAATACTGTATTATATACTTTAAAATTAGCCAAGAGGGTAGATCATATATTGTGTTCTTATCACACAAAAATATTAATAGCAATAAAAAAAAGAAAGAGAAAACTTTTGGAGGTGATGAATATGTTTATGGCTTTGATTTTATGGATGTATAAAAAAAGTGAAAATGTTAGTCACTTAGTTGTGTCTGACTTTTTGCAACCCAATGGGTACTTGCTAGGCTCCTCTGTCCATGGAATTCTCCAGGCAAGAATACTGGAGTGAGTAACCATTCCATTTCCAGGAGATCTTCCCGACCCATGGATTGAACTGGGGTATCCTGCATTGCAGGCAGATTATTTACTGTCTGAGCCACCAGGGAAACCATGGATATATATTTATCTCCAAACTCATCAATTTGTATTCATTAAGTATGTATCACTTTTTAATATCAATAATATTTCAACAGTGTGTTTTTTTAATAAGTTGTTTCTTGATATTTATCTGTAAGTATAAGAAAATAGATTCTGAAAAAAAAAAGTTTTCATTTTGTATCTTTAATTCCTCTTAAGTTTACAGAGTATCCGTTGGTTCTGTGGTATAAAAGACAAACAGTATTCTTACGTGTTGTCCTACCTCCCTCTCTTCCTTTTCCTGACTTGAGATTTATGCTATTATTTTTACACCATCAAGATTTATAGTATTTAATTATCTTTTGTTATTCTAATTTGCTCCTTTATAATTATATGATTTGCTTTTATTTTATATTTCTCTTACTCATTTCATTTCATCATTAAGGTGTTTTTATTTTTTTCCTCAAAAACCTTTCACAAGTATTACTTCTTCAATTCTTTCATATCTTTGAATGCTTATTGCCTTTATGTTTCACCATTTTTTTCCTTAGGGAAGAATTATTGGATCACATTTTCCTTAGAAATAAAATGTTTTTCTTGAAATTCAGTCACCTAACCATAAACATGTCTTACTGTGATCATTTCATGTCAATTATTCCTGGAAACTTTTTGTAGCTTTTTCTTCATTTCCTGGAAAGTCACTTATACTATATATTTTAATAATTTTCCTAATCTGTAGGTTGAGTTCTTTATTTTAGACACAGCAGTTATCCACGTAAGACATGGTTTTTGTCTTCCATATCTATTTTTTTCTGCTTATTTGGTCTTTCATAGTTGTGTTCACTGTAATATGAAAGATTTTCTTTCATATTAGTAACTTGCTTTTTATCCATATATGTTCTTTACTCTTTCTAGTTTATTAATTACCTAAAGAAGCTTTGATTCTTGATTTATTGTCAATAATCTCATTTGTTTAATCCAAGCTAATCTAGAATAAAAATATTTATGGTGACTTTCCTTGTGTTCCTTGGCTTATGTTTTCTTTAGATATAATTTCATTCTCTGTCTTTTGTATTAACAGTGTCTCACATTTTTTTTTTTTTTTTATTTGCTGTAACACATTGCCACAATACCCATGCTAATTTTTTTTTTTTTTTTAGCTTTTTCACACTGTGGAATCCTTGAAGCTTTGTTCTCATTTAAGATGGGTGATTTTAACTCCCTTGCCAATGCTTTTGAGAGTTAAATATTTCCTCTAAGGACTAGTTGTTTGAGACTGGCCCCATCCACTTTTTCTGTAGTCTGCCTTCATGGAGAGAAGAAAGGACAATTTTGTGCTGGGATTCCTTTTCCCAGGTTTTGTTTTATCTGCTACACCAAGATATACTCTCCTAATTGAAAAATGTATTCCATTCACTTAGTATATATCCTCCAACTTAAAATTCACTCCATTAATTCTTCAATTAGCCTTAGAATCTTCACTTCTGTCAGAAAAATTCAGTCTCACAACTTCCTGTTTTACACTTGAGAAATTGAACATTTTCTGCAGTATCAATAAGCAAAGGATGTCACTGTCATCAGCAATTGTAGCCACAGTTGATAGTGAGCTTTTGAGCCCTGAGGGAATGCAGGAAGTAAAGAATACCTGCCACCTAGCAGGCACCAGGCTGAAGCCACTCCTTATGATAAGTCTTGAGGAAACTCAGGGTGTGAAAAAAACAGGATACTGACTGGAAATAACTGAAATGCATATCAAAGAAATTATTTCAGTGAGCCCAGATTCTTGCATCTTACTCATACATAGTAAAATGTTGAATTCCTTAACTTGGGATATCTGGTTTTAATTTATAATAAGTTTTTGATGTTCAAACAACCTGACCTTTGTTGCAAAACTTCTATGTAATCTGACTCCTCCTCCCCATCTCCTCAGAGCAGTTCTCTCAGGGTGACTTGAGGTGCTGTCTCCTGGGCTTAAGTCCTAAAAATTCCCACAGATTAAAACATAACTCTTAACTTTTAGTTTGTGAAAAAGTTTTTTTAAGGACACACACTTATGTCTCCCGCATCTGTTTTCTCTAAGAGAGTCAAAATATGCTGTCTGCTTGGTCGCTCAGCATTGTCAAACCTTTGCAACCCCATAGACTGTAGCCCGCCAGCCTCCTCTATCTATGGGGATTCTCCAGGCAAAATACTGGAGTGGGTTGCCATGCTTTCCTCCATGGGATCTTCCAACCCAGGGATCGAATCCAGGTCCCCCACATTGCAGGCAGATTCTTTACTGATGAGCCACCAGGGAAGCCCAAGAATACTGGAGTGAGTAGCCTATCCCTTCTCCAGAGGATCTTCCCAACCCAGGAATTGAACTGGAGTCTCCTGCATTGCAGGAGGATTCTTTACCAGCTAAGCTACCAGGAAGCCTAAGAGAGTCAAAATAAGGATACCCAATTAGTCTGCTTTTCCATTTGGCAAAATGTGTGAAAATTCTCAGGGTTTTGTGGAATCATCATTAGTTTCTGAAGTGTTGGAGTGAGGTGGACCTTGTTATATTTCTCTCTAATAGCTGTTTCTCCACAATATCACTTCTTTCTTTTCTTGGTTACCACTTTTTAAAACTAATTACATTGGGTTATGCCTCTAGTTTAGGTTTTGATTTTTTTTCTTATTAATTAAAAAAATATGTTTTTGTTATTTCCCCCTTGTTAATATTTGTTGAGTTTTATTAATCTTTCTTTTAAATAAGAATATGAGAAAGATTAGAGGAATAATATTCTCTTAGGGAGTTTTCTTCTCTTCCATTTAAAACTGAAGATCTGAAGATTTGCCTTTACATGGCCCAAATTTAAAATCATTAGAAAATGAGAAGATGACCTTGAGCCTTATGGCTAATTATAAATAACATCTCCTGAACTGTTCTAAAATATAAAGATGCACTACTCACAAAAGTATGAAGTTTGTTTCCCATAGAGGTAATGGATACCTAGATCACAAAAAAATTATATGAAAAATATAAGACTTTGCTAAATGAACATGTTTTATGTGTGCAAGTAATGTCAGAAGTTTTATTTAAAGTCAAAAAGCAAAGATCTATAGTTTCCTTGGAGTTTTTTATATTTATTTTTCATTACTATTTCATTTTGTTCTCATCCACTATATTTCCAATATCAAAATATTAACATTTATTCATGTGGTATCATTTTGGTCTTTTATATAACCTAATACAGCAAGAATGTGAACAAATGGAAAAAAAATTGCCACCTAATTGTATAAATTAGAGATGAAAAAGATATATTGATTATCTTGTCCAGTGTCTTTCATTTTTTCTAAATATTTGTTTTGTTTTTTATAAAAGTCATGGTTTTGCTACTAGACAAAAAGCACATTTATTTGGTTTTATGCTGAATGTTTAAATAAAAATTCAACCCTATCAGCCAATACAAAGTCCTATTTTAAATTTATGATGTTCAGCTAATTTTATGCATTTTATCCTCCTAGCAATCATGTGTGCATGCTATCATTTTTTTTTTCCAGTAAGAAAATGTTGTATATGAGTTCGAAGTTATTTCAATGTAACCTAAAGCCTGACTCAGTAAACATTCTGACAGGAAGAGAGTAAAGTCTAAGTGATTTTGGCAGTTATAATATTATGCCCAATTGTTACAGCAGGCAACTGACTGGGTAAGAGCAGAGAAATGGGAGCAGGGGCCAGGTGGCAGGAAATCAGGCATCTTGTAAACAGCAGGGGTTCATGGACAGACAAAGAAAAGCAGGAAACCTCCAGACCCAGACTGACAGGAAACCACACACTTTAGGTGATGAGTGTCCTGGTAGCAGACAAAGAAAGGTGGAGAAAGATGAGAATCTCCTGCATCCAAACATAAACTTATGTTCCTTATGCTCTCATTACAATAAAATTAGCCTTAAAGATAAGAAGTACCCATCATGCTCTGAGGACATAACACTTCTAATCTAAGCTAAATAAGGACAAAAGTCCCTCCTACCCTGAGGAAGATGGAGCCGAAAAGAAAATCAGGGAATACGACCCCTACACTCCCCCTTCCCCAGTGAATACTCTGCTCCTTCATTTGTATGTCCCTCATAACTGGCTTGCCAAGAAACCCAGGGTAGCAACTTCTCGCCTTTTTACCTGCTCTCCCTCTGAAAGTATATTCTGGCTTAAATAAACTCTCACTTTACTTTCTCAACCTCCCTGCTTCTCTGAATTCTTTCACTATGAAGAAAGCACCTCAAATTTACTGGGAACACAATAACAAATTTTACTTCTAGGTAATTAATCTGTAGGACACACATTCCTAGGCAATATGTTAACAGCCAAAATTATGTATAACTTCAAAAATACTTTAACTACTCTCTCATATTGCTTTTTAATATAAGTTTCTATTCTGTTTTAACATAACACAAAATCCAGAAATTTGTTTATGTTGAATTTTCACTGAGGTAGTAAAGTCCCTGAAATTGTGAATGCATCTCATTTGTAAGTATAAAGTCAGAATTAAGAACTTAGATGCCAAAAGTAATACTAATATGTATGTCCATCAAACACAGAAGCAAAAACAGATGAGGAGTCACTGGCTATATGTATTATTTAGACAGTTAATATACAGGAATATACTCACCAAAGAAACAGATAAGGATTTAAACAAACAATGTAAAAATAAATCTGTGAAAATCTGAAGATAAAGAATAGTGGGTATAATAAAAAGTATTACCCTAAAGAACTGGACATAACCTGGTGGGAAATAGATGTGCTACTGATCTCAGGTGGCCTCAGCCTGCAGCAGCTTGAAGTGAGGTTTCAATTCCTAAGCCAGAGATTGAGGATTGAGGTCAGGTCACTGCATCAAGAACACCAAATCTTAGTCACTAGACCAGGGGTCAGTGACAAGTCCCTGACCCTTCAGCTTTGCAGAAATAGAATTCTGACAAAAATGGAATGTAATGAAACAAGTAAAATATTTATTAGGAGGAAAAAGAGTACAGTACATGTGGATGAACACATGGGAAAACTCAGAGAGTGTCCCTGAGTTCTGCCCTAGTGACAGTTTAAATCACTTATATGGGGCATTTTTTCTGGGATTCCTTTTGCCAATCATTTTGAGTGCTCTGGTTTAGAATCCATATTTCGTATATCTTAGGATCCTTCTATGTGAGTACATACATCTCTTACCTAAATGGATTCTACTGAAGATGTCTATGGGTAGAGCATCCCTTTGCATCACTCCCCTTTTGGATCACTCCCCTTTGCATCACTCCATCACATCACCTTCAAATAGTCTTTTTGTGTATGTGTAATCACCTTACTTGGAGAAAGAAAAATATGTTGTCTGGGCAAGGCCCAGCCTCCTGTCTCAATTGTCCTGCTATTCTTGTTCTGGAATTTCAGTCCACAGGGAATGAGTTTGGTCAAAGAACTCTCACACTGTCTCATTCAAGGGACCCCAGAATGGCGGCTTCTGTTGTTCTTTCAGTAAGATCTGCTATGGGAAGTGACTAGAGTCCCTGTATCATCATTGTCCTGTGATGCCCTAGAGAAAACAAACTAAATTAGATTAGGGAAGCAGGGGATAAAGATCAGTAAAAGACTATTATAAGCAGAGGCTCAAGCAAGGGTCGGAATCTGGTTGAATGAGGTCAGCATATCTTTATTAATCTCAGGTTTGAAATGTAGTATCTTTATCTATTTCTAAAGTAGAGGGTCTGAACCTCTTCATCCCAGGCCTCCTTCTTGGACTGAAAGGTCTTAGCTGCATATTTGCAACAGTATGGAAGGCAATAAAGCACTAGGAGAAATATAGCATAAATTAGTATGACTGAGAAGAGGAAAGTTTTAAGAAAATGGAAACCTCCCATTAGAAAATTTTCAATACTTTGTGGAGTCGATGAGAAAAAGTTAAGAGAACCAGTTTTCAATTTCCCTGCCCATATTGAATAGTGAGGATTGGTGGTTAATTGTTGAAGCCAGGTGTCTTATCATCAATTTTTTTCAATATTGGCCTCTACCTGGAAAGAGATGTTAATGTATGTGCAACAAGAAGTGTTGGCAATTGCACATATCCTTCCTTGTTCTGCTAACAGATAATCCAGGGCCAGATAGTTATCAAATATCACCTTGGCTAGTGAACCTAGAGATTTCTGTAAATTAGTAAGACAGCATTATTGTTAGCTGTAGCAGTAAGAGTAAGAGATATGTTTTTAAGAATATGTTGGTGGGTGGCTACTCCCCACCGTGGTAATAAGATTTACCCAAAGAAATAGGCATCTCCATCTGGGATGCCACCAAGAAAATCTCCAATTAGTCAAGTAAATGTGTTAGTGAACTAGAGCAGTGCATGGATTTGTTTAAGGGCTGGATTGAGAAAGGCGTAATCAAGGTTCTCAGCATATACTGTGTGGACATGGAGACATTGTTTAGGCAATCAGTGGCCCATGGTTTCTTATCTACCTGGCATACAAGAACATATCCTGACAGGGCACTAATGGGCTTAAGTAAGATTTTAAGACCTAACCATGCAATCCTATTGTTATGGAAGTGTTCTCCAGAAATATACCGAATGCATTCCATCCATATCCATCCTGATACCTGTTCCTTAAATGTGGATCATTCTTCCTTCTGATAATGAATTAAAGTTTGAGAACAAATATGTAACTGGAATTATGGTTTAGAAGGGGCTGTTAAAAAGTTCTGAGGTACTTTATGCCAATTATTCATCCTACCAGTTTGACTTCACATTTTCCTTCTGTTGCTAACAGGATATTTAAAATTATAATTTTATTCATCAAGAAAATAAACAATTTTGACCCAGTACATTACTGTTATAAGTCTTGGGTCTCTGGCAGAAGACCAATTTCCATCAGGAACTTGGCTAAAATTTCTTATGGGATGGACAAATGGGTCACCATGGCCCATGATGGACTTGCTCAGGGTAAACAAATCCAGCATTCTGAGTATAGGAAGCAAGAGTTTGTGCAATGCGAACCAGTGAGTTGTCTGTCCATCCTGTGCTGTTGTGCTTAGTTGTTTAGAAATGTCTGACTCTTTGTGACACTATGGCCTATAACCCACCCAGTACTTCTGTCCATGGGGATTCTCCTGGAAAGAATACTGGAGTGGGTTGCCAGGCACTCCTCTAGGGGAACTTCCCAACCCAGGGATTGAACCCAGGTATCCAACATTGCAGGCAGATTCTTTACCATCTGAGATACCAGGAAAGCTCATCCTGTAGGTAAGGGAAACAGACATAGAAAAGTTAAGGCAATTGGTAGCTTCATAGTAACAGGAGTCAGGGTTATATATAAACTACCTGGCATATGCAGAGAAGTTCAGTGAATTCCAAGAGCAAAGGTGAGAGCAGAGACAACAATAGTTACATAAATCTGTCAAAGAATATTAATTATTATTCTGTAAGTGGATTGGATAAGCATGATGGTGTGATAACTCACCTAGAGCCAGACATTCTTGGATGCAAAGTCAAGTGGGCCTTAGGAAGCATCACTACAAACAAAGCTAGTGGAGGTGATGGAATTCCAAATGAACTATTTCAAATCCAAAAAGATGATACTGTGAAAGTGCTGCACTCAATATGCCAGCAAATTCGGAAAACTCAGCAGTGGCCACAGGACTGGAAAAGGTCAGTGTTCACTTCAATCCCAAAAAAAGGCAATGCCAAAGAATGCTCAAACTACCACACGATTGCACTAATCTCACATGCTAGCAAATAATGCTCAAACTTTTCCAAGCCAGGCTTCAACAGTACATGAACTGTGAACATCCAGATGTTCAAGCTGGATTTAGAAAAGACAGAGGAACGAGAGATCAAATTGCCAACATCTGTTGGGTCATCGAAAAAGCAAGAAAGTTCCAGAAAAATATCTAGTTCTGCTTTACTGACCATGCCAAAGCCTTTGACTGTGTGGATCACAGAAAACTGTGGAAAATTCTGAAAGAGATGGGAATACCAGACCACCTGATCTGCCTCTTAAGAAATCTGTATGCAGGTCAAGAAGCAACAGAACTGAACATGGAACAACAGACTGGCTCCAAATAAGGAAAGGAGCATGTCAAGGCTGTAAACTGTCACCCTGCTTATTTAACTTATATGCAGAGTACATCATGCAAGATGATGGGCTGGATGAATCACAAGCTGGAATCAAGATTGCCAGGAGAAATATAAATAACCTCAGATATGCAGAAGACACCACCCTTATGGCAGAAATGAAGAAGAACTAAAGAACCGCTTGATGAAAGTGAAAGAGGAGAGTGAAAAAGCTGGCTTAAAGCTCAACATTTAGAAAACTAAGATCATGGCATCTGATCCCATCACTTCATGGCAAATAGATGGGGAAACAGTGGAAACAGTGTCAGACTTTATTTCTCTGGGCTCCAAAATCACTGCAGATGGTGATTGCAGGCTTGAAATTAAAAGACGCTTACTCCTTGGAAGGAAAGTTATGACCAACCTAGATAGCATATTAAAAAGCAGAGACATTACTTTGCCAACAAAGGTTCGTCTAGTCAAGGCTATGGTTTTTCCAGTAGTCATGTATGGATGTGAGAGTTGGACTGTGAAGAAAGCTCAGCGCCGAAGAATTGATGTTTTTGAACTGCAGTGTTGGAGAAGACTCTTGAGAGTCCCCTGGACTGCAAGGAGATCCAACCAGTCCATCCTAAAGGAGATCAGTCCTGGGTTTTCATTGGAAGGACTGATGCTGAAGCTGAAACTCCAATACTTTGGCCACCTGATGTGAAGAAACTACTCATTAGGAAAAACCCTGATGCTGTGAAAGATTGAAGGCAGGAGGAGGAGACTACAGAGCATGAAGTGGTTGGATGGCATTTCCGACTCAACGGACATGAGTTTGAGTCAACTCCGGGAGTTGGTGATGGCCAGAGGGGCCCGGTGTGTTGCAGTCCTTGGGATTGCAAAGAGTCAGACATGATTGAGCAACTCACCTGAACTGAAGTGGATTGGAGTACCTGGAGGTAAAAGGAAGATAGTAGCTATTTGTTCTTAGCCTAGGGTCTAATAAGTTATTTTGCCTTTTTTGAATAGTAGCTTCAGGTCTTGTAGTGGCTCACTCTTCATCCACCTGAAATTTTAGCTTGTCCTGCAGATCCTGTAGAGGTTTAGAAGAAGGGATGGATTCACTGGGATAGCTAAAATGCGGGCATTCACGTTCCTATAACATTAGTGGAGGTTTAATCCTGACAGATGAAACTATCTGGTGACCCCTTGGAGTTTTACTGTCATAGTGCTGCTCGGCAAGACTTGGTAAGGACCCTTCCATTTTGGGAGTAGCTGGTCACCAAGGGCCTCATCCCATGGACAGAAGAGCAGAGCAGTATACAATCCATAGGGTCACAAAGAGTTGGACACAACTGAAACATTTTAGCATGTATGCAGGCCTAATATAACTTGTTTTCTATATGGAGAGAACTGTGTTGGGGTTTACAGTATGTCCCAGATATTTAACTTGTTGCTTTAAGATTTGTGTCTTTGTTTGAGGAACTCTGTAGCCCCGGAGCCCAAGGAAATTAAGGACTTCAATGGCATTTTGATCTGAGGCCTCCATGAAGGGACTATATATTAAAATATCATCTACATACTGTAAAATGGCAACGTCTTTTAGATGTACTTCCCTTAGTTCCTTTCCTAGGACCTGCACAAACAGGTGTGGGCTATCCTGAAATCCCTGAGGCAATACTGTCCAGGTATATTATTGCATTTGGCCTGAGTCAGGATTAGTCCACTCAAAGGCAAACAGAAACTGTGATGAGGAGTGAACTGGGGATACAAAAGAAGGCATCCTTGAGATCAAGTACAGTAAATCATTAGCATTATCAGGGATTTGGGTTAATATGTTTAAATGATTGGCTACTAGGGGTTGTATGGGGACCACTGCATTGTATACTATTCTAAAGTCTTGGACCATCCTATATCCCCCATTTAGCTTAACAGCTGGCAGAATAGGAGTGTTGCACAGAGACTAGCAGGGCACCAAGGGGCCATGCCTTAAGAATTTATCCATGAGGGGTTATAAATCCTTCTTCACTTCCAACTTCATAAGATATTGTCTCTTGTTGGGATAGGAAGTTTCTTGCCCATAATTCTTACAGCTTGGTCATTTATGACCTGTCCAGGGATTCCTTTGTCCCATCTTGAATGGTCTACTCCTTGTAGTATAAGACTGGAAATAGGACCTTACTCTTCTGGCCAGTCTCTCTTAGTTAACATCAAAATAAAGGGCTGCTTGGGGCCTCATAACTGGAGTATGGCCCCAAGGGAGCTCAGAAAGGCCCTCCCACAGAGAGAGGTAGGACACTGAGGCACAAATAAAAAGACATGTGAAATCAACCACTGCTCAAATTGGCAAGTGAGAGGCCCAGTAATGTAATGAGTGCAAAGCTTTCCATCGACACCAGCCACAATACAGCTTTGGGAGGAAAAAGTCCAACATGAGAGATTAAGACAGAGTAAGTGACTCCTGTATCAATTAAAAAATCAATTTTCTTCCTGTTATGTCAAGGACTACCTGGGGCTCCTCATTGGAGATAGATATCTCACTGAGTGGAGATACCAGAATCCCTAGGCCAAGGGAGCTTATTCTGGCAATCTTGGGCCTGGTGGCCAGTTGACTTGTGTTTGTAGAATTCCCCCTTTTTGGTCCTACCTCCAGATGAATAGTTGGACTTTCTTGATAGCTGAACTTTCTTGGCCCCCTTGGGTTGCCGGGAGATCAAAAGGCATGTCTGACAGCAATGGCTATCAGTTTTGCAAGAGTGCTGGCCTGTCCTTTCTCACATTGGGATTCTCTCTTCCTCCTGATCTTGGTCTCAATTATTAAACAGCCCAAAGGCCATATCGAGGAAGTGAGGTACAGTCATTTGTAGGCCAAAATGTAGCTTTTGGAGTTTCCACCTAGTATCAAGGGTGGACTGGCTAATAAAGTGCTGTCCCAGCAGGGACTGACCTTCAGAAGTGGAGGGATCTATGTTGGTATGTTTCTTAAGTGCCTTCATAAACCATCCATGAATTTTCTATTTCTTCTCGGGTTACTCCTTTAACCTTTTCATAGTTAACTGGTTTTTTAAATATCATTTTTCATCCCTTCTGACACACAATGGATCACGTGCTTCCTGGCTTTTGTTCCCTCTCTACTGTTATAATTCCAAAAGGGTTTGTGATTTGGGACTGCATCCTCACCTATAGCATAATATTCTGGTTGGTCTCTGGCAAGCTGGTCAGTGTGAGCCCTGGGCTGCTATCCAGATTTTCTGTTTTTTCTCAGGAGTAGAGCAGGTAGATATAATTACTTGGACATCCTTCCAAATTAAATCATAGACCAGAGTGACAGCATAGAACACTTCAGCAAACTTACTAGCGTCTTCAGAAAATCGACTCAGTTTCTGTTTGCATTGGGATAAGTCAGTTAAAGAGAAAGGCACATGTTGCCATTTTCCTCCTCCCTGGTTGTTCAGTCACTGAGTCGTGTGAGACTCTGTGACTTCATGGGCTGCAGCACACCAAGCCTCCCAGAAGCTCTGGAGAAGTGGGAATGTCATCATGAGTAGGAGGAGCTAGGTTTCTGTCTTGAGAGATGGGAGAGCTTAGAAGGGAATCATCTAAAATGTTGGGAGAGTTTTCTGGTTCCCCACGTTTTGAATTATAATAGCCAGATAGGATAGGATTTTCATAAAGGACCATGAAGCCTGAATATAGGGAGTCTCACTACACTTTCCCATCCTGTGGCAATAAAGATTCAATTGCAGAATGGTATTATAATTTAGAAACCTGTTTTCAGGCCATTTTTCTCCATTCTCCAACTTATACAAAGGCCAGGCACTGCTATAATAGATTTAAATTTATTTTTTAACCTTTCAATTGAAACAAATGCAATTCTTAAGGATACCCTCCAGAAGTGTTTGTTCTGGCTTGATGGGGGATCTTCCCATGTTGAGCAACCTACAACTGAGAACAAGAGAGTGCTCAAAGAATGAAATCCAGTGTCCTAAAAATGTTTACCAGGAATCTCTAACCTGAAGTTGTTCAGGTTGTCCCCCAAATACCCTTTGAACCTGATGGGATTTCAAGCAGCCTCTACTTTCACCTCAATTTCTGGCCAGGCCCCTGTGGCCCTTGTGATACACTGTGCAGGACACCCAGCCCAACATGGCCAAAGAAGGGCCTTTGAATCAGTGTAGACCAGTTGCCAGGATTTTCTTCAGTGGGGATTCCTTGTCTATAGAGTTTATGTCCTATGATAAGTTTCCCTATGCAGCTGTGCATCTATAAAATATATTTCTGGGTATCAGCCAGCCTGGTAGAATGTCCATAACAGTATGTAGGCTGCCAAGGCCTGAAGTGAATAGGGTCTGATGGATGCAAAGAACCCTTGGAGAATTGGAGTTGGGTGCTATGAAATATGGCAACTGGGTTCAGGGCTCAAGGTCAGCCTTCTGAGAAATTTTCATAGTAGATTTCTTGGCATTGAATGAGGTGAGAGACTAGACAGCAGAAGAACCCAAAATCATTTGCCCTATCTTCCTGACAGCTAAGATAGAATTGGGAATCATCTGATGAATTCATCTAATACAGACAGAACAAATTTTGACAGTGACAGAGACAGAGTTTAGAAGTAATATCTAGGAAATCCTTCCCTAAAAGGGTATAGAGATAAGAATTGAGAAAGAGAGCTTGTTGTGCAAGTAAAGTGGGAAAGAAAAGTGTAATGGAATGTTCCACATGGAACAGTGAGAGAGGTAGAGCAAGAGTAGAAGAATGAGAGAGAGAGATTCCTTGAGCACCTGCATGATGGGAAATTACATTTCCATCATGCCCCAGAGAAATAGTGTCAGCTGTCACCCAAGCATTATTTGAATCTGCCTGACCTGGGGAATTTCCCTGCCACCTCCATTGTTGTTGTTTCATTTATTTTTATTAGTTGGAGGCTAATTATTTTACAATATTGTAGTGGATTTTTGCCATACATTGACATGAAGCATCCATGGATTTACATGTGTTCCCCATCCCAATCCCTCCTCCCACCTCCCTCCCTATCCCATCCCTCTGGGTCTTCCCAGTGCACCAGCCCTGAGCACTTGTCTCATGCATCCAACCTGGACTGATGATCTGTTTCACCCTTGATGGTATACTTGTTTCAATGTTATTCTCTCAGATCATCCCACCCTCGCCTTCTCCCACAGAGTCCAAAATTCTGTTCTATACATCTCTGTCTCTTTTTCTGTTTTGCATATAGGGTTATTGTTACCATCTTTTTAAATTCCATATATATGCATTAGTATACTGTATTGGTCTTTAGCTTTCTGGCTTACCTCACTCTGTATAATGGGCTTCAGTTTCATCCATATCTTTAGAACTTATTCAAATGAATTCTTTTTAATGGCTGAGTAATAGTCCATTGTGTATATGTACCATAGCTTCCTTATCCATTTGTCTGCTGATGGGCAGGTTGCTTCCATGTCCTGGCAATTATAAACAGTGCTGTGATGAACATTGGGGTGCACATGTCTCTTTCAGATCTTGTTTCCTTGGTGTGTATGCCCAGGAGTGGGATTGCTGGGTCATATGGCTGTCCTATTTCCAGATTTTTAAAGAATCTCCACATTGTTCTCCATAGTGGCTGTACTAGTTTGCATTCCCACTAACAGTGTAAGAGGATTCCCTTTTCTCCACACTCTCTCCAGCATTTACTGCCTGTAGACTTTTAGATAGCAGCCATCCTGACTGGTGTGTAATGGTACCTAATTGTGGTTTTGATTTGCATTTCTCTGATTGTTGAGGGGAGCCATAATGCTGCAAGGAGACAGAGGTTATGTGCTGTGTGTCTTGGAAAAAAAAAAAGTGAAGGTGAGAGCCAGAGAAGGAAAGCAAGAGCAAAAGTCAGGAGCCTTAAACTGCAGGTGGGCAGAGTTCCTGGTTTACCTTGGCTTCCCAAATCCCCAGGCTTCAGCACCACTCTGACTTTTATTTTATTTTATTTTTTCATTTATTTTATTAGTTGGAGGCTAATTACTTTACAATATTGTAGTGGGTTTTGTCATACATTGACATGATTCAGCCATGAAGTTACATGTATTCCCCATCGTGATCCCCCCTCCCACTTCCCTCTCCACCCACCATGGAATATTACTCAGCCGTTAAAAAGAATTCATTTGAATCAGTTCTAATGAGATGGATGAAACTGGAGCCCATTATATAGAGTGAAGTAAGCCAGAAAGATAAAGAATATTACAGCATACTAACACATATATATGGAATTTAGAAATATGGTAATGATAACCCTATATGCAAAACAGAAAAAGAGACACAGATGTACAGAACAGACTTTTGGACTCTGTGGGAGAAGGCGAGGGTGGGATGTTTCGAGAGAACAACATTGAAACATGTATATTATCTATAGTGAAACAGATCACCAACTTTTATTTTAAATTGCCTGTGTTCTAGTATAATAACTTTAAAAGATTAAATATTATACTTTGGCTTATAAATCATTTTACTATCTAAATTTTCACTCTTCATATATAACATGCACAAAGAGAACAAATGTCTTATAAACTGGTCTCCTAAATAGTGTATAAATTGCTTAGTTTCAGTTGTTTGATAATCTTTGATGTTTCTGCACTCTGTGCACTGGAGAAGTATGCCGACATTTTAATATGATGGAAAATCTTAATTTTTCTTTCAAAAATTGGCAACAACATGAGTCAAAAACATGATAAAGCATCATAATCTATTTCTAAATGCTTTGCATTTTAATATGGTTAAAGTTAAAGCAATAAGTAATTTTAGAGATTTCCCCTTGAGCTACATAGTTCTTTTCATATGTAATTATTCTCTCAGTGCATTAAATAATGCTATAGTTCCCACAGATGTATGCACAGCTATAAATCATTAATGAGACAGTTAACTGAAGCAAAACTATAAAAGCTTTTCATTACCCAGCAGAGCCATGCTTTAATTGACTTCTAGCTATTTACAATTAATTTTTCCTTTTGGAATAATGGTTGAAAATAATTTAAGATTCTCTTATTCACACAGAAATTAGAAGTTGTCTACTCATCCAAAGTTTTTCTTTTTTTTTTTCCTTCTATATAACAGAATCTTCAGTGACCACTATGGAGCCTGAGGAGATATTTTTTACTAGATTAAACCCCATCTCACTTTCCATTTAACCCTCGCTATTTATCTCCCTCCCACTTAAAATGGGAAAAGGAGATTTGGGGGAGTACAGAAAGGGAAATAAAACTCTTTTGCCCCCAAATGGGATATGGATAATGAGCTCAGTGATAGATATTTTGGGAAAAACATTTATTGATTATGGTTTGAAGGACTGTCTTTATTTAATTTTATTTATAATTGGAGGGTAATTGCTTACATTGTTATTTTGATTTCTGTCATACAGCAACACAAATCAGCCATAAGTATACTTAAATCCCCTCACTCTAGAACCTCCTTCCCCCCTTCCACCCCATTCCACCCTTCTAGGTTGTCACAGAGAACTGGTTTGAGCTCCCTGTGTCATAGAGCAAATTCCCACTGGCTATCTATTTTATGCATATGTGTCAATGCAAGTCTCTCAAATCATCTCACCATCTCCTTCCCCAACATTGTCCACAAGTCTGTTCTCTGTCTGTGTCTTCATTGTCACCCTGCAAATAGGCTCATCAGTACCATTTTTCTAGATTCTGTATATATGTGTTAATACATAATATTAGTTTTTCTCTTTTTTTGACTTACTTCACTTTGTATAATAGGCTCTAGGTTAATTGACCTAATTAGAACTGACTTAAATGCATTCCTTTTTATGGCTGAGTAATATTCGATTGTATATGCATACAGCTAATTTTTCCATTCATCAGTCAATGGACATCTAGGTTGCTTTCATCTTCTAGCTATTGTAAATAATTCTTCAATGAATATTGCTGTACATGTTTCTTTTTCAATTATGGTTTCTTCCCACACAATAGCGGCATTATTGAATCATATAGTAGTTTATTCCTAACATTTGAAGGAATCTCTATATTGTTTCCATAATGGTTATATCAATTTACATTCCCACCAACAACGCAAGAAGACTACTTTTCCTCTACAACCTATCCAGCATTTATCACTGATAGAATTTTGATGATGGTCTTTCTGACCAGTGTAAATTGATACCCCCTTATAGCTTTGATTTACGTTTATCTAATAATGAGTGATGTTGAGCATCTTTTCATGTGTTTATTAGCCATTGGTACACCTTCTTTGGAAAAATGTGCTTATGTGTTCTGCCAACTTTTTGACTGGGTTCTTGGTTTTTTTCCATATTGAGCTGCATGAACTGTTAATACATTTTGGAGATTAACCCTTTTGTCAGTTGTTTCATTTGTTATCATTTATTCCCATTCTGAGGGTTGTCTTTTTACCTTGTTTACATAGTTTTATTTGCTGAGCAAAAGCTTTTAAGTTTAATAAAGTCCTACTTTATTTTTGTTTTTATTTTCATTATTCTAAGAGGTGGATCAAAGAGGATCTTGTTGTGATTTATGTCAAGGAAGGTGCTGCCTCTAGGATCTTTATAGTTTCTGGCCTTACATTTAGTCCTTTAGTGCAGTTTGAGTTTATTTTTGTGTAGGTTGTTAGGAGGAGTTCTACCTTCATTCTTTTACATGTAACTATCCAGGTTTCTCAGCATCACTTATTGAAGAGGCTGTATTTTTCTCCATTACATATTCTTGCCTCTTTTTTTCACAAATGTTTCCCATAGCTCCATGGGTCCATCTCTGGGTCATCTATCTTGTTCCATTGGTTCTGATTTTTGTGCCAGTTCTATACTGTTTTGATGACTGTAGCTTTGTAGTGTAGTCTGAAGTCATGGAGGTTGATTCCTCCAGCTCTGTTTTTCTTTCTTTAAATTGCTTTGGCTACTCAGGGGCTGCTTGGATTGATTCCTTCGTCATCATATAGTGTCCGTCCTTATCTGTTTTATATAATTTCCTTTTAGATTCCAGATATAAGGGATGTCATAAGGTATTTCTTCTTCTCTGTCTGATTTACTTTACTCCATATAACAATTTCTAGGTCCATCCCTGTTTCTGCACATGGCATCATTCCATTCTTTTTAATTATTGAGTAATATTGCATTGTATATACTTACCACATCTTCTTTATGCATTCTTCTATTAACAGATATTTAGGTTGCTTCCATATCTTGGCTATTATGAATAATATGCCACAATCAATACTGGGTGCATGTATCCTTTTGGATCATGTTTTTCTCCAGATATATGCACAGAAGTGGGATTTTAGTATCTTATCGTAACTCTATTTTTAGTTTTTGTTTCTTTGTTTGTTTGTTTTTGTTTTTAAGGAATCTCCATACTGTTCTTCACAGTGACACTACAAATTTACTTTCTGTCCAAAAGTATAGGATGGTTTGTTCTTCCCACACTCTCTCCAATTTTTATTGTTTGTGGATTTTTTGATGAGAGCCATTTTGGCTGGTGTGAGGTGAAATATTATTGTAATTTTTATTTGAATTTCTCTACTTATTAGCTATGATGAATATCTTTTTTGTGTGGCTATTGGCCACCTGTATGTCTTCTTTGGAGAAATGTCTATTCAGGCTTTCTGCTCATTTTTTTGAGTGTTATTTTGATGCTGCTAAGCATCTTAACTTGTTTGTAAATTTTGGAGATTAATCCCTTATCTGTCACATCATTTGCAAATATTTTGTCCCAATCTGTGTGTTGTCTTTTCATTTCATTTAGTGTTTCCTTTACTGTGCAAAAAAACTTTTGAGTTTAATAGGTCCCATTTGTTTATTGTTGCTTTTTTCCCATTATTCTTGGAGATGGATCCAAAAAGATGTTGCTGTGATTTATGTCAGAGAGTGTTTAACCTGTTTTCCACTAAAAGTATTATAGTGTCTGGTCTCATATTTAGGTCTTCAATCCATTTTTAACTTTTTTGTATTTGGAGTTAAAGAATGATCTAATTTCATTTTTTCCATGTGACTTTCCAGTGTTCCCAGCACCATTTGTTGAAGAGACTCTCTTTCTAACATTGTGTAGTCTTGCTTCTTTTGTCATAGATTAATTGACCATAGGTGCATGGGCTTATTTCTGACTTTTCTATCCTGTTCCATTTATCTATATTTCTATTTTTGGGCCAGTGCTGTACTGTTTTGATGACTGTTTTGTAATATAGTTTGAAGTCTGTGACTTTATCCAGCTCCATTTTTCTTTCTCAACATTGACTTGGTTATTCAGTGTCTTTTATGTCAACATACAAATTCTGAGGTGTTTTTTTTTGTTGTTGTTGTTGTTCTGGTTCTTTGAAAACTTCCTTTGGTAATTTGATAAGGACTGCATTGTATCTACAGATTTTCTTCAGTAGCATAGTCATTTTAACAATTTTGATTCTTCTTATCCAAGAACATGGTATATTTGCCTATCTGTTTATATTTTCTTCCCTTTCTTTCTTCAGTATCTTATGGTTTTTGGAGCAAAGTGTTTTTGTCTCCTTAGGGAGGCTTATTTCTAAGTATTTTATTCTTTTTGATGTGATGGTAAATGGAATTGTTTCTTGAATTTCTCTTTCTGATCTTTTGTCATTGATGTATAGAAATGTAACATATTTCTGTGTATTAATTTTGTAATCTGCAACTTTATCAAATTAATTGATGAGTTCTAGTAGTTTTTTGGTGGCATCTTTAGGATCTTTTATGTAGAATATCACATTACTTGCAAAGAGTGGCAGTTTCATGTTTTCATTTCCAATTTGAATTCCTTTTTCTTCTTTTTATTCTCTGATTGCTGTATCTAGGACTTCCATAATTATGTTGAATAAAAGTGGTGAGAGTGGATATTCTTGTCTTCTTCCTCATCTTAGAGTGAATGCTTTCACCATTGAGTATGATACTAGCTGAAATTTTGTTGTATATGGCCTTTATCACATTGAGGCATATACCCTCCATAACCACTTTCTGGAGAACTTTTTTTTAAAATAATAAATGGGTGGTGGACTTTGTCAAAAGCTGTTTCTGCATCGATTGAGATTATCATATTATTTTTATTCCTCAATGTCCTCCTGACGTGGTGTATCACATTTATTGTTTTGTGGATGTTGAAAAATCCTTGCATCTGTGGTATGAATCCCACTTGATCATGGTGTATGATGTTTTAATGTATTGCTCAATATGGATTGCTTTATTTTACTGAGGACTTTTGCATCTATATTCATCAATAATATTGGTCTGTAATTTTCTTTTTTTGTGTGGTATCTTGGTATCAGGGTGATGGTGGCTTCATAAAATTAGTTTGGAAGTTTTCTTTATATAATTTTTTGGAACAGTTTCAGAAGGATAGGTGTTAACTCTTCCCTAAATATTTGATAAAGATTCTCCTGTGAAGTCATCAGTTTAATCACTGTTTCAATTTCAGTGCTTGTGATTGGTCTGTTCATATTTTCTATTTCTTATGGGTTCAATTTAGGTGGACTATACATACCTAAGAATTTTCTTTTTCATTTCTTCCAGGTTTTCTATTGCATTGTCATGCAGTTGTTCATAATAGTCTCTTATGACCCTTGGTATTTCTGTGGAGTTAGTTGTAACTTCTCCTTTTTCATTTTTAATTTTATTGATTTGGTTAAACTCCCTTTTCCCTAATGAATCTGGCTATGAGTGTATCAATTTTTTTCTTTTTAAGGAATCAGCTTTTAGTTTCATTGCTCTTTGCAACTGTTTTCTTTATTTCATTTATTTCTGCTCTGATCTTTATTCTTTCTTTCTTTCTACTAACGTTAGGTTTTGTTTGTTCCTCTTTCTCTAGTTGTTTTAGGTATAAGATTAAGTTCTTTATTTTAGATTTTCTTGTCTCTTGAGGTAGGACTGTATTGTTATAACCTTCCCTCTTAGAACTGCTTTCATTTGTCTAAAGGTTATTTTTTAAATTTTCTCTTTGAACTCTTGAGTCATCCATAGAATCCCTGGTTCAGGAAGTTTCCCCTGGAGAAAGGAATGGCAACCCATTCCAGTATTCTTACCTGGGAAATCCCACTGACAGTGGAGCCTAGAGGGCTGCAGTCCACAGGGTTGCAAAGAGTCAGACACAACTGAACATCTAACACATTTGTTGTTTAGTAGCAAATTGTTTAGCTACCACATATTTGTGGGTTTTTGAGGATTTATTTTTCTTTATAGTTTATTTCTAATCTCCTAGTGTTGTGGTCAGAAAAGAGGCTTGACATGATTTCAATTTTCATAAATTTACGAACTATTGTCCTGTTGTCCAGAAAGTGGTCAATCCTGGAAATATCCCATGTGCACTGGAAGAATGTGCAGTCTACTGCTTTGTGACGGAATGCTCTATAAATATCAATTATGTCCAACTCCTGTAAATTTTCATTTAAGGTCTGTGATTCCTTATTAATCTTCTGTATGGATGATCTGTCCATTGATGAAAGTGGTGTTTTAACATCCCTCACTATTATTGTGTTACTGTCAGTTTCTCTCTTTATGGCTGTTAGTATTTGTCTTATACATTGAGGCACTTCTCGGTTGAGTGCAAATATATTTACAATGTTTATATCTTCTTATTGGATTGATCCACTGATCATTATGTACTATCCTTCCTTGTCCCTTATAACAGTCTTCATTTTAAAGTCTATTTTGTCTGATATGATTATTGCTATTAAAACTTTCTTGTGATTTCCAATTCAGTGGAATAGTTTCTCCCATCCACTTTCTTTCAGTATGTAAATATCCCTAGGTCTGAGATGGGTCTCTTCTAAATAACATGTATATGGGCCTTACTTTTGTACCCACCTAGGACTGTGAAGAAAGCTGAGTGCCGAAGAATTGATGCTTTTGAACTGTGGTGTTGGAGAAGACTCTTGAGAGTCCCTTGGACTGCAAGGAGATCCAACCAGCCCATCCTAAAGAAGATCAGTCCTGGGTGTTCACTGGAAGGACTGATGTTGAAACTGAAACTCCAAGACTTTGGCCACCTCATGCAAAGAGTTGATTCATTGGAAAAGACCCTGATGATGGGAGGGATTGGGGACAGGAGGAGAAAGGGATGGCAGAGGATAAGATTGCTGGATGGCATCACCGACTCGATGGACATGAGTTTGAGTAAACTCTGGGAGTTGGTGGCAGACAGGGAGGCCTGGCATGCTACAATTCATGGGGTCACAAAGAGTCAGACACGACTGAGCAACTGAACTGAACTGAACTGAGCCAATCTATGTCTTTTACTTGGTGCACTTAATCCCTTTACACTTAAGGTAAGATATGTATGATCCTATTACCACATTCTTAATTGTTTGGAGTTTATTTTTTGTAGATTTTTTTTCTTGTTCTCGTGTTTCCCTGCCTAGAGAAGTTCCTTTAGCATTTGTTGCAAAGCTGGTTTAGTAATGCTGAATTCTGTTAGTTTTTGCTCATCTGTAAAGCTTTTGTTTCCTCCATTAAATCTTAGAAACAAACTTTTTTTTTTTTTGGTGTTTTTATTTTTTTTTAATTTTTTTATTAGTTGGAGGCTAATTACTTCACAACATTTCAGTGGGTTTTGTCATACATTGATATGAATCAGCCATGGATTTACACGTCTTCCCCATCCCAATCCCCGCTCCCACCTCCCTCTCCACCCGATTCCTCTCGAAACATCCCACCCTCGCCTTCTCCCACAGAGTTCAAAAGTCTGTTTTGTATTTCTGTGTCTCTTTTTCTGTTTTGCATATAGGGTTATCATTACCATCTTTCTAAATTCCATATATATGTGTTAGTATGCTGTAATGTTCTTTGTCTTTCTGGCTTACTTCACTCTGTATAAGGGGCTCCAGCTTCATCCATCTCATTAGGACTGGTTCAAATGAATTCTTTTTAATGGCTGAGTAATATTCCATGGTGTATATGTACCACAGCTTCCTTATCCATTCATCTGCTGATGGGCATCTAGGTTGCTTCCATGTCCTGGCTATTATAAACAGTGCTGCAATGAACATTGGGGTGCACGTGTCTCTTTCAGATCTGGTTTCCTCAGTGTGTATGCCCAGACGTGGGATTGCTGGGTCATATGGCAGTTCTATTTCCAGTTTTTTAAGAAATCTCCACACTGTTCTCCATAGCGGCTGTAGTAGTTTGCATTCCCACCAACAGTGTAAGAGGGTTCCCTTTTCTCCACACCCTCTCCAGCATTTATTGCTTGTAGACTTTTGGATAGCAGCCATCCTGACTGGCGTGTAATGGTACCTCATTGTGGTTTTGATTTGCATTTCTCTAATAATGAGTGATGTTGAGCATCTTTTCATGTGTTTGTTAGCCATCTGTATGTCTTCTTTGGAGAAATGTCTGTTTAGTTCTTTGGCCCATTTTTTGATTGGGTCATTTATTTTTCTGGAATTGAGCTGCAGGAGTTGCTTGTATATTTTTGAGATTAATCCTTTGTCTGTTTCTT
Source organism: Dama dama (assembly GCF_033118175.1). Classification (NCBI taxonomy): domain Eukaryota; kingdom Metazoa; phylum Chordata; class Mammalia; order Artiodactyla; family Cervidae; genus Dama; species Dama dama. Next base: position 76,447,523 of record NC_083714.1, read on the forward strand.
CATTTGCTATTATTTTCTCCCAATCTGAAGGCTGTCTTTTCACCTTACTTATAGTTTCCTTTGTAGTGCAAAAGCTTTTAAGTTTCATTAGGTCCCATTTGTTTATTTTTGCTTTTATTTCCAATATTCTGGGAGGTGGGTCATAAGGGTCTTGCTGGGTAGAGTATTCCTGATTGTAGGTTCTTCCCTTTAATAACATTGAATATATCATGCCATTACCTTCTGGCTTGTAGAGTTTCTGTTGAGAAATGACCTTTAACTGTATGAGGATTTCCTTGAATGTTACTTGGTACTTTTTCCCTTGCTGCTTATATTTCTTCTTTGTGTTTAGTTTCTGTCAGTTTGATTACTATATGTCTCAGTATGTTTCTCCTTGGGTTTATCATGTATGGGACTCTCTGAACTTGAGTGAATATTTCCTTCCCCATGTTAGGGAAATTTTCAACTATAATCTCTTCAATATTTTCTCAGAGCTTTTCTTTTTCTCTTCTTCTGGGATCCCTATAATTTGAATGCTATTTCATTTACTATTTTATCAGCAGTCTCTGAGACTATCCTCAATTGTTTTCATTCTTTTCTCTTTATTTTGCTTTTCAGTTTATTTCCACTATTCTTTTTTTTTTCTTTTTCTTTTTTTTTTTGACAGAATAAGCAGTTTATTTTATTTTATTTTTTTTTTCTGGTTATCCATTTTATTTTATTATTATTTTTTTATTATTATTTTTTTTTCCAGTGGGTTTTGTCATACATTGATATGAATCAGCCATGGATTTACATGTATTCCCAATCCTGATCCCCCCTCCCACCTCCCTCTCCACCCGATTTCTCTGGGTCTTCCCAGTGCACCAGGCTGGAGCACTTGTCTCATGCATCCCACTTGGGCTGGTGATCTGTTTCACCATAGATAGTATACCTGCTCTTCTTTTGAAATATCCCACCCTCACATTCTCCCACAAAGTTCAAAAGTCTGTTCTGTATTTCTGTGTCTCTTTTTCTGTTTTGCATATAGGGTTATCGTTATCACCTTTCTAAATTCCATATGTATGTGTTAGTATGCTGTAATGTTCTTTATCTTTCTGGCTTACTTCACTCTATATAATGGGCTCCAGCTTCATCCATCTCATTAGGACTGGTTCAAATGAATTCTTTTTAATGGCTGAGTAATATTCCATGGTGTATGTGTACCACAGCTTCCTTATCCATTCATCTGCTGATGTGCATCTAGGTTGCTTCGATGTCCTGGCTATTTTTTTTTATTTCCACTATTCTATCTTCCAGCTCACTTATCTGTTTTCCTGCCTCAGTTATTATGCTATTGTTTACTTCCAGAATATTTTTAATTTCAGTAATTGTGTTGTTCATCATTGTTTTTTTTATACTTTACTTCTTCTAGGTATTTGATAAATGTGTTAAATGTTTCTTGCATTTTCTCCATTCTAATTTTGAAATTTATGTATCACCCATAAAATCATTTCTCTAAATTATTTTTCAGATTTTTTGCCTATTTCCTCTTCATTTGTTTGATCTTGTGGGTTTTTACTTTGTTCCTTCATCTGCCCCATATTTCTTTTTATTTTGTCTAACTTAATATTCTTGAAATCTCCTTTCCCCAGGCTATAAGGTCAAGCAAGCTTTCTCTTGCTTTTGGTGCCTGCCTCATGGATGGGGTTGGTCCAGTGGCCTCTGTAGGTTTCATGTTGGAAAGGACTTGTGCCTACATTCTAGTGGGAGGAGGTAAGTTTTTTTCCCTTCTGATGTGTAGTGTTTTTTTTGGATTTCTGTGGGAAGCCTGTCTGCTGATGATTGGGTTTGTATTTTTGTTGTTTGAGTGAGGTGTCCTGCAGTAGGCGCTGCCAGTAGTTTAATGGTGTTGGATCTTGGATACAGGTGGTGCACTTCTTGGAAGTTCTCAGTAATAAATATTCTCTGAGGCCAGGCGTTCTCTGGCAGTATAATGTCCTGGACTCAGCGCTCTCACCCCAGAGGCTCAAGCTCAATCTATCGCCAGGGAACCAAGATCCCTTAAGCTATTTGTTATAGCAATAAAGGGGATTAAAACAAGCAAACAAAAACAAGAAATAAATAATGACCCCAAGACAAATGGTAAATGCAAAATCAGATAAATAAAACCAAAAATAAAGGAACATGCACACACACAAACAAAACCAAAGCAGTTCACAGCAAACAAAGTATAAAGAGAGTAAACTGGAGAGCAAAGAAAGCCAAAAATGATATCAATAATTAAAAGAAAACTAGTGAAAAGTGAAAGTGTTAATCACTCAGTCACGTCTGATTCTTTGTAACTCCATGAACTGTAGCCTGCCAGACTCCTCTGTCCATGGAATTCCCCAGGAAAGAATACTGGAGTAGGTAACCATTCCCTTCTCCAGGTGATCTTCCCAACCCAGGAATCAAACCCGGTCTCCCACATTGCAGGCAGATTCTTTACCATCTAAACCACTAGGGAAGCCCTTTTAAAGCTAAAACAGAAAACAAGATCAAAGCAGAGTGCCAACTGAAGAATAAAGCAAAGAAAACAAACAAAAAATAACACAAAAAATCAAAGTTAAATAAAAAAGATTTATATATACTAAATAAAAATTACAAGAAGAAAAGAACAACAACAAAAAAGGAAAAAAAAAGAGAACACAGTACTGAAGAAAGCAAACATATATGTAGAAATATTTAAATGAAATAAAAAGTATGATTTAAAAAAATTCTCAAAAGCCTAAGTAGAGATGATAATAATAGTATTAATAATAACAAACAACCACAGGAACATAGAGGAAACAAAGAGAAAAATAATCCAGACAGAATCAACTACAGAATGAATCAAAATATAATAATAATAAATTATTTTCTCAGGTCTCAACTGTCAGTGTACGTTCACCTGCTATAAATGAAAGCCCTCCTTCACCTCCCTAGGAGGCCCTCTAAAACTCAGGGGGAGGGGCTGGTCTCTGGACCTGCTGTGGGGACAGTTTAAACTCTAATCTATTCCTACTTTTGTGTGTCCTTACGTCCAATGTCCACAGATGCCAAAGTTAAGACTTTTTTCCCCTCATGGGAAGACTCATTGTCTTTTTATATATTCCATGGACATAGACTCTATTTAATTGATCATGTGGATTTTATCTGCAGCTTATACAGCTGGTGGAAAAAATTTTTATTCTCTTCTTTAACTACTCTGCCCTTGGAGCTCAAGTGTGGTTTTATCCCCACCTCTGCATGTGGGTCATCCACAGGAGTTTGCTCCTGAGGCTGCCTTGGAGGTCTTAAGTCTGCCCTAATGAAGGTCTCACATGGGGGTGGCTCAGCTGCTTGGACTGTGGGAACCCTGGGGTCTCTAGGTGTGCAAGGATGCCGGCTAGCATGGATTTAAGACGTATTGCACATTTAGATTTTCTTTTCTAGCCTCTGACTACTCTGCCCAGTGAGGACTGAGCATGGAGGTGGCAAGGCTTCTTGATTCACAGAGCCCCCAGTGGTGACAGGCGTGCAGTGAAGCCAACATCCACGGGCACAGAAGATATGGCAATATTAGAATTATTTTCTAGCCTCTGAAGCTGGAGTTCAAAAGAAGGACACTGACTGCTCCTTTTCTATTGCTCAGCACAGCAGACACTCAAAGGGCAACCCTCACTGGGATCTTTCTCTATTGGCCAGCTTCCCACACCAGCATTTGGGGAGAAAGTCTATAGTGATGACTCCAACACTTGCATGCAACTCAGCAGTCATACCCTGGCTCCGTGGCTGCCCAGCTTTCCTCCAAAGGCATTGCCAACCACAGTGTCCCTCCCCACACTGTAGGCCATCTCCCTGCCATCAACAGCAATCCCTGCTGTGGAACTGCTCTCCAATCCCTATGCTCCAGCTTCTACCTGCCACACATTCTGGTGGACTGTGTCCTGTCTGGGGTATGTAGGGACATGGAATGAACTGTCTGTGTGATTCTAACTCCATTCAGACAGTCACAGATCAGCTGCTTCACTCTCCAACTGCCTCAAATTCCTCCCCTCTGTCCAAACTGGCTGCACTGATATAGGGATCTCACCCCTGATACAGCTTCTCTACCCTTTGGGTGCATATTTGGTCCTGCTCACTCTCCTCCTTCTTTCTTTAGTCCTATTGAGTTTTTCATGGATCTATATATTCTTTTCTGTAGGTTGGAGGCTCCTTCCAGCTCTCAACTGGTGCTCTGTGAGATCTTCTGCATATGAACGTACATTTGTGATGCATCTATGAAGAAAGATGTACTTCACTTCCGCCTATTCCTCCAGCATCTTGTCTCTCTGAAGGACTATTTTTCATTATTCCTTAATTCATGAAAAAATTCAATGTTAGTAGTGAAGACCAAATAAAAGTTTGAATGTAATTAATATAAGTATAAATGAAAGAAACTACTATGTGGTAATGAAGGATATGTATAAAACAATTACCTTTCAAATATAGTAAAAAAAAAAAAAACGCTTTGATATTTAAAAAATCATTTTATTTTACTATACCTTAATTCTCTAATGCTAATATTCATATGCCACATTTTTATATTTCATTTTTCTATAGGTCATCATCTCCCAAACACTGATATGCAATAGTCAATCAAGGCAAAAGGATTATTCTTCTCTTGTTTTACATTCAACAATGTTAGAAATATCATAGAGAATAAAATAAAGAAAAGCAAGAAGACTAAATTATCACTGATATAAAGTTAAGGAACCTATTAAATAAAACTCTCATCACAGTTTTAATATATTTAGGGAAAATTGTATTCTTTTTGAATTTTGTTCTTAATGATCATTCCTATGACTGAAATCATACGTCAACAAATTTAGAAAGCTCAGCAGTGGCCATAGGACTAGAAAAGGTCAGTTTTCATTCCAATCCCAAAGAATGGAAGTGCAAAAGAATGTTCAAACTATTGTTCAATTGTGCTCATTTCACATGCTAGTAAACTTATGCTCAAATTCTTTTGAGCTAGGCTTCAGCAGTACATGAATAGAGAACATCTGGATGTACAAACTGGGTTTAGAAAGGGCAGAGGAACCAGAGATCAAATTGCCAACATTGGTTGGATTATAGAGAAAGTAACAGAATTCAAAAAAATTCTAATTCTGCTTCATTGAATATGTTACAGTTGTTGACTGCGTGGGTCACAACGAACTGAAAATTTTTTAAAGAGATGGAGAAACCAAACCACCTTTCCTGTCTCCTTAGATACCCATATGTGTGTGAGGAAGCAACAGTCAGAACTAAACATGGAACAACTGACTGTGTCAACACTGGTAAAGGAATACAACATGTCACCCTGCTTTTTAAATTTGTACACAGAGTACATCATGAAAAATAAAAGGTTGGATGAATAACATGCTGGAATCCAGATTGCCAAGAGAAATATTAACAGCCTCAGATATACAGATGATACCACTCTAACGGCAGAAAGTGAAGATAAGACTTAGGGGCCTGTTTATCCGTTAATGAAGATGAAAGAGGAGAGGGGGAAAGTTGGCTTAAAACAATGTTAAAAAAAAAAAAAAAAATCAGATGATGGCATCCAGTCCCAACACTTCATGGCAAATAAAAGGAGAAACAAGGGAAACAGGGACAGATTTTATTTCCTTGGGTCTCCACAATCATTGTGGACTGTGATTTCAGCCAGGAAATTTTTTAAAAAATGCTTACTCCTTGAAAGGAAAGTTATGACAAACCTAGACAGCACATTAAAAAGCAGAGACATCACTTTGCCGATACAGCTGCACATAGTCAAAGCAATGGTTTTCCCTTTAGTCATATATGGATGTGAGAACTGGACTATAAAGAAGGCTGAGCACTGAAGGATTGATGCTTTCAAATTGTGATGCTGGAGAATACTCTTGAGAGTACCTTTGGCTGCAAGGAGATCAAACCAGTCAATCCTAAAAGAAATCAACCCTGAATGCTCATTGAAAGGACTGATACTGAAACTAAAGTTCAAATACTTTAGCCATGAAGAGCTTATTGGAAAGACCTTGATACTAGGAAAGTTTGAAGAAAAAGGAGAAGTCAGCATCAGAAAATGAAATGGTTAGATAGTATACCCAACTAAATGGACATAAATTTGAGCAAACTTGGAGATATTAGAGGACAGGAGCCTGGCATGCTGCAGTCCATGGGTTGAAAAGAGCCATACAGGACTTAGCAACTGAAGAACAGCAACAAATAAATGAAATCTGATTCCTAAGTTTCTACCCATTTAAAGTAAACTACTCTGTTATTTCCCAACAAAATAGTTATTCTCACTTTATTGTCCCTAGCAGCTCGAGAATTCTTTTAGGAAATCTGATTAGTTGGACTTCCTCTTAGTTTGAAGAGAGTGGCTATTAACACAGATGCAAATAATTTCCTATGAAATTCTTGTGAACTATTTTCCTACATAAACATCAGTATTTAACAACCATCATGAATATCCAGATAGTGAGTTGTCTCTTTACATTTTTTTTTTTTTTTGGTATAATTTACAATTCAGTTTAAAAAGAGTAAATCTTTGAAACAACAGCAGTTTTCCTTCACTGGAGAAACAAAAATATCACATTAAGTGGAACTGCTTTAGAAATATAAAAGTGAAATAGATGATCTTTGTCATTATTTCCCCCAAATTCCCCATTTTGTATCTTTCACTTGGACTCAGTAGTTTCTCTGTCTGCCCTATACACATACTTATTTCCTTTTAAACTTCCCAACATATTTCTTTTCTTTCTTTTACTAAGAGTAATAGCTGCAATTACATTTTTTCCTGGTAATATTATTTTAACAGAGACTTATGTACTAAATAATTTTTCCTTCCCTAATTGATCTTTAACTCATTCTTGCTCCTTGGACCACATTCCTTAATATGTTAAAGCACTTACATTCTTTTTTTAAAATTAATGTATTTTCAATTGGAGAATAATTGTTTTAAAATATCGTGTTAGGTTCTGCCATACATCAACATTAATCAGCTGTAGGTATATGTATGGTCCTTCCTCTTGAAAATCCCATCCCATGCCTGTAGTTTGTCACAGATCACCAGTTGGAGCTCTCTGCATCATACAGCAAATTCCTACTTGCTCTCTATTCTACATATGGTAATGTATATCTTTCAGTGGAACTCTCTCAAATCACCCCACCCAATCCTTTCCCACTGTGTCCACCAGTCTGCCCTATGTCTGTGTCTTTATTGCTGCCCTGCAAATATGTTCATAAGTACCATTTCTCTAGATTATATATATATATGTGTTAATATACAATATTGGTTTTTCTCTTTCTGACCTATTTCACTTTGTATAATAGGCTCTAGGCTCATCCACCTCATTAGAACTAACTCAAAGGTGTTCCTTTTTACGCCTGAATAATATTCCACTGTATATATGTACCACAGCTTCTTTATCCATTCATCTGTTGATGAACATCTAGGTTGCTTCCATGTCCTGAAGGTGAAGGTGAAGTCGTTCAGTCGTGTCCGACTCTTTGCGACCCCATGGACTGTAGCCCACCAGGCTCCACTGTCCGTGGGATTTTCTAGGCAAGAATACTGGAGTGGGTTGCCATTTCCTTCTCCATGTCCTAGCTATTGTAAATAATTCTGCAATGAACACTGTTGTGCAAGAGTTTTGTTTTGTTTTTCAATTTTGGTTTCCTGAGGTATATGCCCAGTAGTGAGATTGTTGGAGATTGATGAATCATTTTATTCCTAATATTTTAAGGAACCTCCATACTGTTCTCCATATTGGCTGTATCAACTCACATTCCCACCAAAAATGCAAGAATGTTCCCTTTTCTCCACACCCTCTCCAGCATTTACTGTTAGTAAGTTTTTGATAATGGCCATTATGACTGGTGTGAAATAATACCTCATTGTAGTTTTAATTTGCCTTTCTCTAATAATGAACAATATTGAATGTCTTTTCATATGTTGATTAACCATCCATATGAATTATTTGGAAAAATGTATTTAGGTCTTCTGCCCACTTTTTGATTGGGTTGTTGGATTTTCTGATACTGAGCTGCATGAGCTGATTATATATTTTGGAGATTAATCCTTTGTCAGTTGTTTCATTTGTTATCATTTAATACCACTTTGAGGGTTGTCCTTTCACCTTTTTACAGTTTCCCTTGCTGAGCAAAAGATTTTAAGTTTAATTAGGTCTTATTTGTTTATTTTTGTTTTCATTTCCATTATTCCAGGAGGTGGATCATAGAGGACCTTATTGTGATTTATGTTAAGGAGTGTGCTACCTATTTTTGCCTCTAGGAGCTTTATAGTTTCTGGCCTAAAATTAAAGTTTTTGATGCATTTTGAGTTTATTTTTTGTGTATGGTGTTAGAAGGTATTCTAGTTTCCACTCTTTTACATGTAGCTGTCCAGTTTTTCCAGGACCACTTATTGAAGAGGCTGTTTTTTCTCTATTATATATTCTTCTTTCCTTTATAATAGATAAAGTGCCCATAGGTCAATAAGTTCATCTCTGGGCTTTCTATCCTGTTCCATTGGTCTATATTTCTGTTTTAGTGCAATGCCATACTGTCTTGATGACTGCAGCTTTGTAGTATAGTCTGAAGTCAGGATGGTTGATTCCTTCAGCTCCATTTTATTTCTCTATATTGCTTTGGCTATTCATGTTCTTTTATGTTTCCATATAAATTATGCAATTTTTTCTTATATTGTGAAAAATGTTATTGATAATTTGATATGTACTGCATTGAATCTAAAGATTGCTTTGGGTAATATGGTCATTTCCAACATATTGATTCTTCCAGTCCAAGAATATGGTATGTCTCTCCATCTGCTTATGTCATCTTTTATTTCTTTCATAACCAGCATATACTTTTCTGCACACAGCTCTTTTGTCAACTTAGGTTAGTTTATTCCTAAGTATTTCATTATTTTTGTTGCAACTGTGAATGGAATTAATTCCTTAATTTCTTTTTCTGCTTTTTCATTGTCAATGTATGGTAATATAATGAGATTTTTTATATTACTTTTATATCCTTTGACTTTACTATATTCATTGAGTAGCCATAGTAATTTCCTGGTGGCATCTTTAGGGTTTTCTTTGTATAGTATCATATTATCTGCAAACAGTGACAGTTTTACATCTTCTTTCTATGTGAATTCCATTTATTTCATTGTATTATCTGTTTTCTGTTGCTAGTACTTCCAAAACTATGTTGAGTAATAGTGGCAAGAGTGGGCGCCCTTGTCTTATTTCTTATTGTAGAGGAAATGCTTTCAGTTTTTCACCATGGAGAATAATGCTTGCTGTGGGTTTGTTATGTGTGGCCTTTATTATGTTGAGGTGTGATCCTTCTACGCCTACATTCTTGACTTTTTTTTATCATAAACGAGTGTTGAATTTTATCAACAGACTTCTCTGAATCTATTGAGATGATCTTAGGTTTTATCTTTCAATTTGTTAATATAGTATATCACTTTGATCAATTTGTGTATGTTGAAGAATCCTTGCATATTCAGAAAAAGCCCACTTGATCATGATATATGACTCTTTTAATGTGTTGTTAGATTATGTTTCCTAGAATTTTCTTGAGTATTTTTTCATCTATGGTCATCAGTGATAATAACTTGCAATTGTCTTTTCTGTGGCATCTTAGTCTGATTTTGTTATCAGGGTGATGTTGGCCTCATATAATACGTGCAGATTTTTTCCTTCCTCTGCAATTCTCTGGAAATATTTGAGCAGTATAGGCATTAGCTGTTGCCTAAACTATTTCTGCTTTATTGACTATGCCAAAGGCTTTGAGTGTGTGGATCACAATAAACTGTGGAAAATTCTGAAAGAGATGGGAATACCAAACCACTTGACCTGCCTCTTGAGAAACCTGTATGCAGGTCAGGAAGCAACAGTTAGAACTGGACATGGAACAACAGACTGATTCCAAATAGGAAAAGGATTACGTCAAGGCTGTATATTGTCACCTTGCTTAAATTAATTTATACTCAGAGCACATCATAAGAAATGCTGGGCTGGAAGAAGCACAAGCTGGAATCAAGATTGCCAGGAGAAATATCAATAACCTCAGATATGCAGATGACACCACCCTTATGGCAGAATGTGAAGAGGAACTAAAAAGCCTGTTGATGAAAGTGAAAGAGGAGAGTGAAAAAGTTGGCTTAAAGCTCAACATTCAGAAAACTAAGATCATGGCATCTGGTCCCATCACTTCATGCGAAATGGATGGGGAAAAAGTGGAAACAGTGGCTGGCTTTATTTTTCTGGGCTCCAAAATAACTGCAGATGGTGACTGCAGCCATGAAATTTAAAAATGCTTACTCCTTGGAAGGAAAGTTATGACCAACCTAGATAGAATATTAAAAAGCAGAGACATTACTTTGCCAACAAAGGTCCACCTAGTCAAGGCTATGGTTTTTCCAGTGGTCATGTATGGATGTGAGAGTTGTACTGTGAAGAAAGCTGAGCACCAAAAAATTGATGCTTTTGAACTGTGGTGTTGGAGAAGACTCTTGAGAGTCCCTTGGACTGCAAGATGCAACCAGTCCATGATAAAGGTATCAGTCCTGGGTTTTCATTGGAAAGACTGATGCTGAAGCTGAAACTCCAATACTTTGGCCACCTCATGCGATGAGTTGACTCACTGGAAAATCCCTCCCCTGATGCTGGGAGGGATTGGGGGCAGGAGGATAAGGGTACGACTGAGGATGAGATGGCTGGATGGCATCACTGACTCTATGGACATGAGTTTGAGTAATCTCCAGGAGTTGGTGACGGACAGGTAGGCCTGGCGTGCTGCGATTCATGAGGTAGCAAAGTGTCGGACATGACTGAGTGACTGCACTGAACTGACTGACTGAAACTTTTGGTAGAGTCACATATGAAACCATCAGGTCCAGGACTTTTGCTCATTAGAAGATATTTTATTACAGTTTTGACTTCTTTGCTTGTGATGGTCTGTTCATATTTTCTATTTCTTCCTGTGTCAGTTTTGGAAGGCTATAATTTTTTAAGAATTTTTCCATTTCATCCAGGTTGTCCATTTTAGAGGCATATAGTTGCTGATAGTAGTTTCTTATGTTCCTTTTAATTTATATGTGGTGTGTTGCAACTTCTTTTTCATTTCCAATTTTATTGATTTGGGTCTTCTACCTTTTTGTCCTCAGGAGACTGGATAATGGTTTGTCATTTTGTTTATCACCTCAAAGTTTTCAGTTTTATTTATCTTTGCTAGCGTCTCCATTTCTTTTTAATTTATTCCTGCTCTGATCTTTATGATCGTTCCCTTCTACTAACTTTGGTGGGGGGCAGGGGTGGAAGCGGAAGTTGTTCTTTTTCGAGTTGCTGCTGTCACTCTCTTCTAGTGTTATTTTTTAAAGTTATTGTGTTGTTCATTGCTGATTGTCTATTCTTTATTTCTTCTAGGTCCTTGTTAAATATCTGTTGTATTTTCTCAATTCCCATCTATTAGGCTGTTTATTTGATGCTTTTATTTCTTGAAGTAGGATTCTATTGCTATAAACTTTCCTCTTAGCACTGCTTTTATTCATCCCATAGGTTTGGAATTGCCGTATTTTCATTTTCATTTGCTTTGAGGTATCTCTTATTTCTTCTTTGCTTTCTTTAGTGACCTATTGGTTATTTAGAAATGTGTTGTTTATCCTCTGTGTATTTATGTTTTTGTAGTTTGTTTTTTTTTTTCCTGTAGTTCATACTTAATCTTATAGCATCCTGTAAAAATTAGGCTTGAAATGATTTCTTTTTATTTTTTTTTTTTTAATTTACCAAAACTTGAGTTGTGACCCAAGATGCGATCTCTCCTGCAGAATGCACTATTTGCACTTGCAAAAAAAAATTAATGTTGTTTTTGTATAGAATGCCCTGTAGATATCAGTCAGGTCCAACTTGTCCAATGTATCCTTTAGAGTTTGTGTTTCATTATTTATTTTCTGTCTGGATGATTTTTTTTTTGGTGTGACTGGGGTCTTAGAGTCCCCCTCTATTATTGTGTTACTGCTGATTTCCCCTTTAATTGGTATTACAACTGGCCTTGTGTATTGATGTGTTCATATGTTGGGTGCGTATATAATAGTTCTATCTTACTCTTGGATTAATCCTCTGATGATTATATAGTGTCCTTCCTTGTCTCTTTTGTGGTTTCATACGAATTTTAGAACACTTTTTTTTTCTTTTTTTTGTTCTGTGAAAAATGTGATGTGTGTTTTTTTTTTTTTTTTTTTTAATAGAAACTGTGTTAAATCTCTAGATTGTTTAGGGTAGTATGGACATTTTTTTGAAGTTCATTGCTTACTTAACTGTGCCAGGTCTTAGTTGTGGCATGCAGGATCTTCAGTCTTAGTTGCAGCAGGCGGGATCTTTGGTGGTGGCAAGAGGGATCTAGTTCCCTGACCAGAGATCAAATCCAGGCCCCCTGTATTGGGGGCATGGAGACTTTAGCCACTCGACCACCAGGGAAGTTCTTAGTACGGACGTTTTAACAATGTTAGTTCTTCTAATTCAAGACCATAGAATATCTTTCAATTTATTTTTAGCATGTTCACTTTCCTTCATGAATGCTTTCTACTTTTCAGAATATAGATATTTTACATCCTTGGTTAAACTTATTTCTAGGTATTTTTAAAATGTAATTTCAAATGGGATTTTCTAAAAATTTTCTTATCTGATATTTTAGTATTAGTGTATAGAAACACTGCATATTAAACTTGCATCCTCCTATCTTGCTGAATTCACTTTTTTGTTCTAATCATTTTTGAGTTGAGTCTATAGGATTCTCTGTACAAAGTGTCATGTCGTCTGCAAATAGTGACAGTTTTACCTCTTCCCTTTTAATTTGGATACCATTTATTTATTTTTCCTGTCTGATTTCTATGTCTATGACTTCCAATACTATGATAAATACAATTGGCAAGAGTGGGGATCTTTGCCTTGTTCTTGAATCTAGAGGGAAGGCTTTCAGCTTTTTATGTGTAGATAATTTTCAAGGTTGCATTATAGGTACATATGCTTTTCCATTACTATTCTCTTTACATTTTTGTGTATTTGAATTTTTTCACATTTAATGGTCTTCTTCACTGCCTTAAAGAAGAAAATAAACTACTCTTACTGCATGTCTTTGCTAAAGTTAGCCTCTCTGCCAGAAATCTCTAATATACAGCCCTCTTTAACTCATTAACGCCTAGTTCTGGTTATAAGTGCAGGATTTGATGTATATGTCACCTCCCAGATACTATGCTAGGTTAAGTGCCTGTGATCTGTATTTCTAGCAGAAAATATTCTTTTATATTTAGCTATTGATTTAGCTCCCACCCTCCAATTCTGCCTACTAAACTGTGAATTCCTTGAGGAGAGAGATTTATTATCATGGTATAAAGCAAAGTGCTCAGCACATGGTAGATATTCAAAGAGTTTTGAATAAAATAATCAACATACTAAGGATCTACACTGATGCAATTGCTATAATTGCTAGGATTGCCAAAGGAAACAAAATTAAAAATGCCTGCCTTCAAAAAGTTTACAACATAGGGAGGGAATACATGGATGTGAAAATATATAAATATATAATTGCAATAAATGAGATACATGTTAGTTGAAGATACTTAGTTAAGATTTGGATGAGCTGAAAACACAGTAGGTTTAACAAAAGCTACTGAAATCACAGAAAGAAATGTTCAATGTGTCATCATGTACATATGTATAAATAATATGGATTTTTAGGAATCAGCATTTTATTATATCACCTGACCTAGCACCTGACATTAGCATGATGGATATACAGACAAAAAGGACAAGTTTTGGTGGGAAAGTCTGGTTTGTAAAGAGAACATTTCAAAGTAAGGAACACAATCTCAAGATTATAAGTGTGAGTAGAGTCGATTACTACAGTGGGGTTTTATTTAGTACACTTCTTTACCTTTTATTTGTTTTTTTACCCTTCCTCATTCCTACTCTCTCATCCTCATGTCAGTGCTTTGATGCTCTAGATTATTTTTCCATTTTTATGTAAATAGCCTTCTTCCATGGCTTAACTTGGATCTAAGAATTAAATTTTCTGAATAATAAATGGTATTTAGTTTTCAAGAGATATTTTCTTGTCTTTACTTTCATCATGTATACATATATTTATTTTCAAATTAAAATACAAATAATTTTAAACAACAACCATAAAATGCAATTTCTAACAAAGTAACTTCAGATGTCTTGGAAATGAGAAGTAGGTTTTTTCTGGCATTGCTCCTGTCATTCTATTTAGGCAACTGATATCTTTGCCAACACATGGCACACTGAAAACACTCTTCACCTATATCACATTTTAACCTCACGTTAAGTTAGCTGTGGGACTTCCTTGGTGGCTCAGAATGGTAAAGAATCTGCCTGGAATGCAGGACACATGGGTTCTATCTCTGACTTGGGAAGATCCTCTAGAGAAAGGAATGGCAACCCACTCCAGTATTTTGCCTGAAGAATCCAGTGGACAGAGGAATCTGGCAGGCTATAGCCCATGGGGTCACAAACAGTAGGACACAACTGAGCGATTAACACTTTCACTTAAGTTAGCTATAATTAGCAATGGATACTAGAACTTCTAATTCTAAGTCACATGCTTAATATTGATGCCTTAAAATAAAAACATTGTATTAGAGATTTAGAAAAACTTAATTGTGAAAAATACATTTCCTTTCCTGAATAAATTCAGTTTTATTGCATGGTTTTAGCTAATATGTAAATGATAATTATATATATTTATAGATATGTCAGTAAATTAGGTAAAAAGCAAATAATTTTTCTGTAGATACATTGAATCTTGATCATTAAATATAATTGTTCACAGGAGTGTTTTCAAGGTTCAGAGAATTACTTTTAATGAAAACATTGTGACTGATTAGCAGATATCAAGACCTTTAAAAAAACAGATTTCTTCTTGGAATTTTACTAAGTAGTTATATTCACACATCTATAATATTTTTGTGCATATGGCAAAGTTAGGTTATGTTTTATTTAAATATTTGAAATCTAACAATTCTCTAGCTCCACTTCATAATTGTCAAAGTAGCTAGAGCCAGAGGCAACTAAGGTTCTTCAACTGTCAGAATATGAATACAGAGGAGAATAGCAAGGAGAGATAAGCTTTCTTAAGTGAACAATATAAAAAATAGAGGAAAGCAATAGAATAAGAAAGACTAGAAAGCTCTTCAAGAAAATTAGAGATACCAAGGGAATATTTCATGCAAAGATGGGCACAATAAAGGACAGAAAAGGTATGGACTAAACAGAAGCATAAGGTATTAAGAAGAGGTGGCAAGAATACACAAAAGAATTATAGAAAAAAGATCTTAATGATCCAGATAATCACAATGGTGTGATCACTCACCTAGAGCCAGAAATCCTGGAGTGCAAAGTCAAGTGGGCCTTAGGAAACATTGCTACGAACAAAGTTAGTGGAGGTGATGGAATTCCAGCTGAGCTATTTCAAGTTCTAAAAGATGCTGCTGTGAAAGTGCTGCACTCAATATGCCAGCAAACTTGGAAAACTCAGCAATGACGCAGGACTAGAAAAGGTCACTTTTCATGCCAATCCTGAAGAAGGGTAATGCCAAATAATATTCAGACTACCACACAATTGTGCTCATTTCTCTGCTAGTAAGATAATGGTCAAAATCCTTCAACCTAGGCTTCAACAGTACATGAACTGAAAAGTTACAGAGCTTCGCAGGTCAGATCCCAAGGAGAGGACTGGATGGGCTACCATGAAGACAGTCTGAGGGGTTTAGTTGGACACAGCTGAAGGAGTCAAGGAAATAGTCTAGGCTTGCCAGAGAAGCAAAATATTATTTTTGTGGGATGTGAGAAGGGAGAGATATGCTAGCAAGGAAGATTCCAATTTCATGTACTCACAGATGGAAGGGCACTGCCCTCATGAGATCCAGAGGTGGAATGAGCAGTAGCTGGCATCTCCAGCTCCATAGGTGGGTGTGATGGCCAATGCTGCCATCAAGCTGTGAGAAAGCACAGATCACTTCCTATATCCTCCGTGGAGCCTGTGCAGCCTGGCACTGCTGAGACTCCCATGAACTGTGACCAACTTCCCCAAGAGTACACATGGCCAACTTCAGGTCCAG
The DNA here is from genome assembly GCF_033118175.1 of Dama dama. Taxonomy (NCBI): domain Eukaryota; kingdom Metazoa; phylum Chordata; class Mammalia; order Artiodactyla; family Cervidae; genus Dama; species Dama dama. The sequence goes on from NC_083714.1 coordinate 76,463,643, forward strand.
ACACCCTAAAAAACACCTCTAGATACAGCACTCCCCAACAAAGGAAAAATATCCAGCTTCACCCACCAGAACACAGGCAGCGGTCCCCTCTACCAGGAAATCTTCACAAGACATTGGTTCAAACCCACCCACTGGGGGCAGACACCACAAGTAAAAGGAACTATGACCTTGCAGAAAAGGAGATAAAAAACATACTAAGTTAAATATAATGAGAAGAGAGAAAGAAAAATGAAGCAGATGAAGTAGCAAGGTAAAAGCCTACAAGGTCAAACAAAGGAAGAGGAAATAGGCAGTCTAACTGAAAAAGGATACTGATTAATAACAGTAAAGTTAATCCAAAACCTCAGAAATAGAATGGAGACACACACGAGTAGTTTGGAGGCACAGAAAAAAAAGATACAATAAATATTTTGCAAGGACCTAGAAGAACTAAAGAACAGGCAATCAACAATTAACAAAACAATAACTGAAATTTTAAAAAAAATACACTAGAGGGAACTGGTAGCAGGATAAATTATTCAGAAGAGTGGACAAGTGAGCTGGAGATGGAAATAACTAAAGCAGAGAATAATAAAGGGGAAAAATAATGAAAAGTAATTAAGACAGTCTCAGAGACCTCTGGGATAACATTAAGTGCACCAACATTTGAATTATAGGAGTACCAGAAGAAGAAGAGAAAAAGAAAGTGTATGATAAAATCTGAGGAGATTATAGTCAAAAACTTCCCTAACATGGGAAAGGAAATATCCACCTAAGTCCAGGAAGTTCAGAGAGTCCCATAAAGGATAAACCCAAGGAGATATACACAAATACGCATAGTAATAAACAACAAAAATTAAACCCAAAGAAAAAAATATTAAAAGCAGCAAGGGAAAAGCAGTAAGTAACATAAAAGGGAATTCTCATAAGGTTAACAGCTGATCTTTCAGCAGAAATTCTGCAGGCCAGAAGAGAATGGCAGGATATACTTAAAGTAATGGAAGGAAAAAGTCTACCACCAAGATTGCCCTACAGAGCAAGGATCTCATTCACATTCAACAGGGAATTCCAAAGCTTTCAGTTCAGTTCAGTTCAGTCACTCTTTGAGACCCCATGGACTGCAGCATGCCAGGCTTCCCCGACCTTCATTATCTCACAGAGCTTGTTCAAACTCATTTCCATTGAGTCAGTGATTCCATCCAACCATCCCATCATCTGTCATCCTTTTCTCCTCCTGCCTTCAATCTTTTCCAGCATCAGGGTTTTTTAATGAGTCAGCTGTTCACATCAGGTGGCCAAAGAACTGGAGTTTCACCTTCAGCATCAGTCCTTCCAATGATTATTCAGGGCTGATTTCCTTTGGAATTGACTGGTTTGATCTCCTTACAGTCCAAGGGACTCTCAAGAGTCTTCTCCAACACCACAGTTCAAAAGCATCAGTTCTTCAGTGCTCAGCCTTCTTTATGCTCCAACTCTGACATCCATAAATGACTACTAGAAAAAGCATAGGTTTGACCATACAGACCTTTGTTGACAAAGTGATGTCTATGCTTTTTAATATGCTGTCTAGGTTTGCCATAACTCTTCTTCTAAGGAACAAGAGCCTTTTAATTTCATGTCTGCAGTGATTTTGGAGACTACGAAAATGAAGCCTGTCACTGTTTCCATTGTTTCTCCACCTATTTGCCATGAAGCAATGGGACCAGATGCCATGATTTTGCATTTTGAATGTTGAATTTTAAGCCAATTTTTTCACTCTCCTCTTTCACTTTCATCAAGAGGCTCTTTATTTCTTCCGCACTTTATGCCATAAAGGTGGTGTCATCTGCATATGTGAAGTTATTGGTTATTGATATTTCTTGACCTGCATACAGGTTTTTCAGCAGGCAGGTAAGGTGGTCTGATATTCCCATCTCTTTAAGAATTTTTCACAGTTTGTTGAGATCCACAAAGTTAAAGGCTTTAGACTAATCAATGAAGCAGAAGTAGATATTTTTCTGGAATTCTGGCTTTTTTTTTTTTTTATGATCCAATGGATGTTGGAAATTTGATCTCTGGTTCCTCTGCCTTTTCTAAATCCAGCTTGAACATCTGAAAGTTCTTATTTTACATACTGTTGAAGCCTAGCTTGGAGAATTTTGAGCATTATTTGCTAGTGTGTGAAATGAGTGCAATTGGGTGGTAGTTTGACTATTTTTTGGCATTGACTTTCTTTGGGATTAGAATGAACACTGGCCCTTGCTGAGTTTTCCAAGTTTGCTGGCATACTGAGTGCAGCGCTTTCACAACATCATCTTGTAGGATTTGAAATAGCTCAGTTGGAATTCCATCAGATCCACTAGCTTTGTTCATAGTGATCTTTCTTTTCCTAAGGTCCACTTGACTTCACACTCCAGGATTTCTGGCTCTAGGTGAGTGATCACACAATCATGGTTATCTAGGTCATTAAGATCTTGAGCCCCATCGCAACCATAAATCAAGAAACCTAGAATAGGTACCACAAAACTAAAAATGAATGGAAAACAAGTATACTACTAAAGAAAAACACCAAGCTATATAGGAAGAAACAAGCAAAAAAAGAAAGAAATCAGCAGAGGAGAATCACAAATAATAAAATGGCAATAAGTACATATATGACTTATTGTCTTCAAAGATAGTGAAGTAGAAGGACGTGTGTTCATCTTCTTCTGCGAGAACTCCAAAATGACAACTAGCTGCTGAAAAATTATCCACAAGAGGATACTGCAACTCACTAAAAGAAGATATCCCACATCCAAGGACAAAGAAGAAGCTATAAGACTGTAGGAGAGGCATAATCACATTTAAAACCAAACCTCATACCCACCAGAGACACTTGGAGGATACAAACAAACCCTTGTGTGTACCAGGACCCAGGGAAAGGAGCAGCAACCCCCACAAGAGACTGAGTCTGACCTGCCAGTGAATGTTTGAGGGTCTCCTGTGGAGACATGAATTAACAGTGGCCTGCTACGGAGAGGCATGTCTGTGGCAAAAATCCTCTTGGAGGAGGTTGTCATTAGTCCCATCATAGATGCTTTGGGCAGCTGATCCACATACTGGAGAATAATTATACCAAAAAAGTTCCTGCACATTTGCGAAGATTCTAGGCCTTACAACACACTTCCCAACCTGGGGTTCTAGCAAAGGGACTAGGAATCCCCAGGGAACAAGAATTTGAAGATCAGAGGGATTTGATTTTAGAATTTCCACAGGACTAGGGAAGCAGAGACTATTGGAAGGCATAAACAATGACCTGTGTGAACCAGGACCCAGGAGACAAAAGCAGTGACCTCAAAAGTGACTGACCCAGACTTGCATATGAATGTATGGGAGTCTTAGGCAGAAGAATGGGTTGATGCTGGCTTGCTGTGGAGTCAGTGGCACTGGCAGAAGCATTCCTGGGAGGTGCAGAGTATTAGCATAAGTCCTTTTGGAGGTTGCCAGCAGGTCTAACACAGAGACTATAGTTCTTCTGTAGAGAATACAAGACTACAGGACTGGGCCGTCTCAGGCCAAACTATAAGGAGGGATCACAGCCCCACCCACCAGCAGAAAATTTGATTAAAAATTTATTGAGTATGGCTCTGCCCAATGGAGGAAGACCCAGTTTTCCCCACAACCAGTCCATCCAATAAGGAAGTTTCATAAGTCTCTTATCCTCCTCCATCAAAGGTCAAACAGAATGGAAGCCACATTCACAGAAAACTAACCAAAAAGATCACATAAATTATAGCATTGTGTAACTCAGTGATACTATGAGCCACCCTGTGAGGGCCATCCAAAATGGACAGGTCATGGTGAAAAGTTATGACAAACATGATCCACTGGAGAAAGAAATGTCAAGTTACTTCAACATTCTTGCCTTGAGAACACCGTGAACAGTACAAAAAAGCAAAAAGAGTTGACACTGAAGGATGAACTGCCCCAGGCCCAGAGGTATCAAAAATGCAACTGGAGAAGAATGGAGAACAGTGCCAGAAAGAATGAAGAGGCTGAGCCAAAGCAGAAATGAGGTCCAGTTGTGGAAGTATATGACAGTGAAAGTAAAGTCCAATTCAGTGAAGAACAATATTTTATAGGAACCTGGAATGTTAGGTCTATGAATCAAGGTAAATTGGAAGTGGTCAAGCATGAGATTTGAACAGGACTTCCCTCATAGCTCAGTTGGTTAAAAAAAAAAAAATCCACCTGCAAAGCAGGAGACCCCAATTCAATTCCTGGGTTGGGAAAATCCACTGGAGAAGGGATATGCTACCCACTCCAGTATTCTTGGGCTTCCCTTGTGGCTCTTCTGGTAAAAAATCCACCTACAATGTGGGAGACCTGGGTTGGGAAGATCCTCTGGAAACAGGAAAGGCTATTCACTCCAGTATTCTGGCCTGGAGAATTCCATGGACTGTATAGTCCATGGGGTTGCAAAGAGCTGGACAAAATTAAGGGACTTTGATTTTCACTCACCTCATTTCAAACATGAGGTGGCAAGAGTGAAAGTCTACATTTTAAGAATTAGGGAACTAAAATGGATGGGTACAGGTGAATTTAATTCAGATGACCATTATATCTACTACTGTGGGCAAGAATCCCTTAGAAGAAATGGAGTAGCCCTTATAGTCAACATAAGAGTGCAAAATGGGTGCAATCTCAATAACATCAGAATGATCTCTCTTCATTTTCAAGGAAAACCATTCAACATGACAGTAATTCAAATCTATGCTCCAACCACTAATGCTAAAGAAGCTGAAGTTCAATGGTTTTATGAAGACCTACAAGACCTTCTAAAACTAACACCAAAAAAGATGTCCTTTCAGAATAAGGGAATGAAATGCAAAGGTAGGAAGTCAAGAGATACTTGGATTAACAGGCAAGTTTGGCCTTGGAGTACAAAATGAGCAGGGCAAAGGCTAACAGAGTTTTGCCAAGAGAATGCACTGGTCATAGCAAACACCCTCTTCCAACAACAGAAGACATGACTCTACACATGGATGTCACCAGATCATCAATACCAAAATCAGATTGATTATATTCTTTGCAGCAAAAGATGGAGAAGCTCTGTACGATCAGCAAAAACAAGACCAGGAGCTGACTGTGGCTCAGATCATGAGCTTCTTATTGCAAAATGCAGACTTAGGTTGAAGAAAGTAGGGAACACCACTAGGCAATTCAGGTATGACATAAATCAAATTCCTTATGACTATACAATGGGAGTAGCAAATATATTCAAGGGATTAGATTTGATAGACAGAATTCCTGAAGAACTGTGGACAGAGATTTGCAACACTGTATGAGAGGCTGTGACCAAAACTATTTGCAAGAAGAAGAAATGCAAAATGACAAAACGGTGGTCAGAGGAGGTCTTACAAATAGCTGAGAAAAAATAGAGAAGTGAAAGGCAAAGGAGAAAAGGAAAGATATACCCATCTGAATACAGAGTTTCAAAGAATAGCAAGGAGAGTTAAGAAAGCAGAATTAAGTGAACAATGCAAAGAAATGGAGGGAAAAAATAGAATGGGAAAGACTAGAGGTCACCCCAAGAAACTTCGAGATACTAAGGGAATATTTCATGCAAAGATGGGCATAACAAAGGACAGAAATGGCAAGGACCTAACAGAAGCAGTGGAGATTAAGACGAGGTGGCAAGAAAACATGGAAGGACTGTACACAAAAAGGTCTTTTTGACCCAGATAACCATGATGATGTCACCTAGAAGCAGACATCCTGGAATGTGAATTCAAGTGAGCCTTAGGAAGCATTCCTATGAACAAAACTACTGGAGATGATGGAATTCCAGCTGAGCTATTTCAAATCCTAAAAGATGACACTGTTAAAGTGCTGAACTCCATAAGCCAGCAAATTTGGAAAACTCAGCAGGGGCCACAGGACTTGAAAGCTCAGTTTCCATTCTAATCCCAAAGAAAGGCAATGCCAAAGAATGTTGAGACTAATGAACAGTTGCACTCATTTCACACATCAGCAAGATAATGCTCTAAATTCTCCAAGCTAGACTTCAACAGTATATTGACCATCAGATGTTCAGGCTGGATTTATAAAAAAACAGAGAAACCAGAGATGAAATTACCAACATCTGTTGGATCATAGAAAAAGCAAGATAATTCCAGAAAAAAACATCTACTCCAGCTTCATTGACTATGATAAAGTCTTTGACTGTGTGGATCACAACAAACTGTGAAAAATTCTTAAAGTGATGGCAATAGCAGATCACCTTACCTGCCTCTCGAGAAATGTGCATGGAGGGAGGTGAGAGGGTGTTCAGGATGAGGGGGCACCTGTACACTTGAGGCTGATTCATGTTGATATATGGCAAAACCACCAAATATTATAAAGAAATTAGCCTTCATTTAAAATAAATAAATTAACTTTTAAAAAAGGAAACAGTTAGAACCAGACATGGAAAAACGGACTAGTTTCAAATTGCAAAAGGGTCACCGTGCTTATTTAACTTATATGCAGAGTACATCATGCAAAATGATGGGCTGGATGAACTAAAAGCTAGAATCAAGATTGCTGGGAGAAATGTCAATAATCTCAGATATGCAGATGACATTACCCTTATGGCAGAAAGTGAAGAGGAACTAAACAGCCTCTTGAAGTTGAAAGAGGAGAGTGAAAAGGGTGGGTTAAAACTCAGAATTAAAAAAACTAAAATCATAGCATCTGGTCCTATCACTTCATGGCAAATAGATGGGGAAACAATAGAAACAGTGACAGACTTTATTTTCTAAGGCTCCACAATCACTGCAGATGGTGACTGAAGCCATGAAATTAAAAGACACTTGCTCTTTGGAAGAAAAACTATGACCAACCTAGACTGCTTAGTAGTTACTGACATTCAGGTCAGGAAAGATGGCACTGCGTGCTAGTGGCAGCCTTAATATAAAGAAGAGAAACATTCGGGAACACAGGATAAATGGCTTCATTTGCACCACCTTTGGTATGTGGAACTACTGAGCAATGGCTATTACCTGGACATAGAGAGACTAATCAGATTATTCAGATCTGGGAATCTTTATAAGAAGTAGTTTTCAGCCTCGACTCTCAAGCAGAATCCTGTGTTAAGATAAATTCCAGCATACACACCAGGCCTGCTGACTCTATCACTAAGAGAATATTCCGTCAGGGGTTGCGTAGATGCCTGCTAGAAATGAGGGCTCTGCCACTAAGAGCTGTGTGCCTTGGGCTGGGCTAGTGTAATCCTATGCCCTTCCATTCCCTTACCTGTAAAGTCGTGATACGAATGGTACCTAGAGCAGGTACAATGGAGAACATATGGAGTTTCTTCAGAAAACTAAAAATAGGGCTACTATGGGATCCAGCAATCCCACTCCTGGGCATATATCTGGAGAAAACAGTAATTTGAAAAGATCTCATGCACTGCAATGCTCATAGCAGTATTATTTACTATAGCCAAGATATGGAAGTAACCTAAGCGTCCTGCAACAGATAAAGAAGATAAGGTATAAAGAGAATGAAATAATGCCATTTGCAGCAACATAGACAAACCTAGAGATTGTTATGCTGAGTGAAGTAAGTCAGAAAGAGAAAGATAAACATCCTATATAAAATATAGAATATGATATAAATATCCATATATAAATATGAAATCTAAAAATGATACCAATGAATTTATACAGAAAACAGAAACAGACTCAGTCATAGAGAACAAATTATGGTTACCAAAGGGGAGGGTGGGGAGAGATAAATTAGGAGTTTGGGATTAACAGATACAAACTACATCTGTAAAATAGATAAACAACAAGGCCCTACTGTATAGTGCAAGAAACTATTCAGTATCCTGTAATAAACCATAGTGGAAAAGAATATGAAAAACATGTCTATTATGTGTAACTGGATCAGTGTACTGTACACCAGAAATTAACACAGCACTATAAATCAATTACACTCCAGTAAAAGACAGAATGGTACCTATGTTACACAGTTAAGTATAGGTGAGTTAGTGCACATAGTGGGAAGGCTATCTGGCACTTAGAAAGAACTTAATGAACAGTTGTCATAACTTGGATCTTGTCTCACCACAACCAGTTAGTTATTTTTACTTTCACCACAGACTTCAGTTATTTTTACTTTCATGTTGATACTACCACTGGAGGATGAGGAAGGGATAAGTTGGGATTTTGTTACTTTCCAAAATTAAGGCAGTGGAATCCTCCCACCCCCATTTATTTTCCAAGTACAAATAGATTTTTCTGAATAGTGACTCTCATAACAGAGAAATAGTCTGTTTTTGCTAATTACTAATACAAAGAAGGGCAAGCAGATGATTTATTGTGCATATCCTAGTTGGGCTCTCCTAGAAGACTGTACAATGATACACTCTTTAATGTTAGGACTTGAGAACATGCCACAGGTCACAATGTATGTCCCAGGATCTTTCCATCCTTTTTGTATGAAAATTCAATTTAAAATGTTATATTTCCAATATTCTGGGAGGTGGGTCATAGAGGATCTTGCTGTGAATTATGTCGGAGAGTGTTTTGCCTATGTTCTCCTCTAGGAGTTTTATAGTTTCTGGTCTTACATTTAGATCTTTAATCCATTTTGAGTTTATTTTTGTGTATGGTGTTAGAAAGTGTTCTAGTTTCATTCTTTTACAAGTGGTTGACCAGCTATCCCAGCACCACTTGTTAAAGAGGTTGTCTTTTTTCCATTGTATATCCTTGCCTCCTTTGTCAAAGATAAGGTGTCCATAGGTTCGTGGATTTATCTCTGGGCTTTCTATTCTGTTCCATTGATCTATATTTCTGTCTTTGTGCCAGTACCATACTGTCTTGATGACTGTGGCTTTGTAGTAGAGTCTGAAGTCAGGCAGGTTGATTCCTCCAGTTCCATTCTTCTTTCTTAAGATTACTTTGGCTATTCGAGGTTTTTTGTATTTCCATACAAATTGTGAAATTCTTTGGTCTAGTTCTGTGAAAAATACCGTTGGTAGCTTGATAGGGATTGCATTGAATCTATAGACTGCTTTGGGTAGAATAGCCATTTTGACAATATTAATTCTTCCAATCCATGAACACGGTATGTTTCTCCATCTGTTTGTGTCCTCTTTGATTTCTTTCATCAGTGTTTTATAGTTTTCTATGTATAGGTCCTTTGTTTCTTTAGGTAGATATACTCCTAAGTATTTTATTCTTTTTGTTGCAATGGTGAATGGTATTGTTTCCTTAATTTCTCTGTCTGTTTTTTCATTGTTAGTATATAGGAATGCAAGGGATTTCTGTGTGTTAATTTTATATCCTGCAACTTTACTATATTCATTGATTAGCTCTAGTAATTTTCTGGTAGAGTCTTTAGGGTTTTCTATGTAGAGGATCATGTCATCTGCAAACAGTGAGATATTGGAAATAAAAGCAAAACTAAACAAATGGGACCTAATGAAACTTAAAAGCTTTTGCACTACAAAGGAAACTATAAGTAAGGTGAAAAGACAGCCCTCAGATTGGGAGAAAATAATAGCAAATGAAGAAACAGACAAAGGATTAATCTCAAAAATATACAAGCAACTCCTGAAGCTCAATTCCAGAAAAATAAATGACCCAATCAAAAAATGGGCCAAAGAACTAAACAGACACTTCTCCAAAGAAGACATACAGATGGCTAACAAACACATGAAAAGATGCTCAACATCACTCATTATTAGAGAAATGCAAATCAAAACCACAATGAGGTACCATTACACGCCAGCCAGGATGGCTGCTATCCAAAAGTCTACAAGCAATAAATGCTGGAGAGGGTGTGGAGAAAAGGGAACCCTCTTACACTGTTGGTGGGAATGCAAACTAGTACAGCCGCTATGGAAAACAGTGTGGAGATTCCTTAAAAAACTGGAAATAGAACTGCCATATGACCCAGCAATCCCACTTCTGGGCATACACACTGAGGAAACCAGATCTGAAAGAGACACGTGCACCCCAATGTTCATCGCAGCACTGTTTATAATAGCCAGGACATGGAAGCAACCTAGATGCCCATCAGCAGATGAATGGATAAGGAAGCTGTGGTACACATACACCATGGAATATTACTCAGCCATTAAAAAGAATTCATTTGAACCAGTCCTAATGAGATGGATGAAGCTGGAGCCCATTATACAGAGTGAAGTAAGCCAGAAAGATAAAGAACATTACAGCATACTGACACATGTATATGGAATTCAGAAAGGTGATAACGATAACCCTATATGCAGAACAGAAAAAGAGACACAGAAATACAGAACAGACTTTTGAACTTTGTGGGAGAATGTGAGGGTGGGATATTTCAAAAGAACAGCATGTATACTATCTATGGTGAAACAGATCACCAGCCCAGGAGGGATGCACGAGACAAGTGCTCCGGCCTGGTGCACTGGGAAGACCCGGAGGAATCGGGTCGAGAGGGAGGTGGGAGGAGGGATCGGGATTGGGAATACATGTAAATCCATGGCTGATTCATATCAATGTATGACAAAACCCACTGGAAAAAAATAATAATAATAATAATAAAAAAAAAAAGTTAAAAAAAAAAAAAATAAAATGTTATATTAAAGCCACCCAAAGAAATATAAAAAAAAAAAAAAAATAAAAGCAGAGACTACTTTGCCAACAAAGTTCCGTATAGTCAAAGCTATGATTTTTTCCAGTAGTCATATATGGATGTGAGAGATGGAGCATAAAGAATGCTGAACACTGAAGAATTGATGCTTTTGACTTGTGGTGTTGGGGAAGGCTCTTAAGGGTCCCTTGGACTGCAAGGTCGTCAAATCAGTCAGTCCTAAATGAAATCAGTACTCAGTATTCATTGGAAGGACTGATGCTAAAGGTGAAGCTCCAATATTTTGGCCACCTGATGTGAAGAGCTCACTCGTTAGAAAAGACCCTGATGCTGGGAAAGATTGAAGGCAGGAGGAGAAGGGGAAGACTGTGGATGGGATGGTTGGATTGCATCACCAACTCAATGGACATAAGACTGAAAAAGCTCTGGGAGATGGTGAAGGACAGGGAAGCCTGGTGGGCTGCAGTCCATGGCATCACAAAGTCAGACACGACTGAGTGACTGAACACCAACAATTCGAAATTAATTGTTTTGAGTAGTGCAATATAGGAATTCTATTTAATTTGTCTGCATATGTCTATCTAGTACATGCAACACCATTTAGTAAACATAATATCCTTTCCCCAGTGAATATTCTTGACTTCCTTGCTGAGCATTCATTGTCCATATTTGCTGAAGTTTGTTTCTGGGCTCTCTATTCTGTTTCATTTGTCTATGTGTTTTTATGCCAGTACCATACTCTTTGATTACTATAGATTCATAGTATTGAAGAAGGGAATGGCAAACCACTCCAGTATTCTTGCCTGAGAATTCCATGAACAGGGGAGCCTGGCTGGCTACAGTCCATGGAGTCGCAATGAGTCGGACATGACTGAGCAACTAACACTACACTACCATACTCTTAGCTTACTATAGATTCATAGTGTAGTTTGAAATTAAGAAGTGCAAGATGTCCATCTTTGTTCTTTCTCAGATTTGTTTTAACTGTTCTGGGCCTTTTGTGGTTCCAAACAGATTTTAGGAGTTTTTTTTTTTTTCCTATTTCTGTGAAATACGACATAGGAATTTAAGTAGGTATTTCATTTAATTAAAAATGGATTTGGGTAAGATGGACCTTTTAAAAATATTAATTTTTTCATTTCATATACACGAGGTATGTTTCCATTTGTTTATGTCTTCCCCATTTTTTTCATCAAAGGTTTAAATTTTCATCTTACAGCCATGAGAACGAAGGAAATTCGTCCATTTACAAGATGGATGGACTTTGCAGGCGTTATGCTAAGTGAGAAAAATCAGCCCAGGACAGAACTCATAAAGTCTGACATCATTTAAATGTGAAGTTTTAAAATTTTGAACTCATAAAAAGAGTAGAATAGTGATTATCAGGGGTTGGGATTTTGTTAATTAAGGAGTTGTTGGTCAAAGGATACAAACTTTCAACTAGATGATGAATGTCTCTGAGGTCTAATGCCCAGTTTTGTGATTATAGTCAATAATACTGTATATATCAAAGTTGCTATAGGTCTAGATTGTAAATGTCTTTAACTCAAAAAATGATAATTACATTACATGACAGATATGTTATCTAATGCAGTAGTGATCATATTGCAATATATAAATGTATCAGATCAACAAAATGTATGTTTTAAACACAGACTACATTATATGCAAATCATATCTCAATAAATATAAAATAAAAGAAACTACTTGACAGTGCTGAGAACTGATCAAAAAACATCCATAAAACTGGGAATTTTGAAGGGAGCTAAAGTCTCCTGGAGAAGGAGATGGCAACCCACTCCAGTATTCTTGCCTGGAGAATCCCATGGACAGAGGAGCCTGGTAGGTTACAGTCCATGGGATCGCAAAGAATCAGACATGACTGAGCGACTTCACTTTCACTTTCAAAGTGGCCTCAGGTTTGTACCACCCACAACCTCCCAGTAGCCCAGTGGGGAAGAAAGCATTCACCCAATGTGGAATTCTAACAGATTAGCAATAATTGAATACATATTTATCACCAAAAATCACTGAAAACATACAGGCAAAAAATCCACACATTTATATCCTCAGGATTTGTTAATTACAATTATTAAATGCAGAACATGAGATAACTATAGCAAATATATAAGTAATAAATGAAACTCCAAAAGTGAGTAAACAAAAATAGTCTACACAAAAACAAAAAGAAAAAAGGGGGAAATAATGTCTATGCATTTAAAACGTGAGATTAATAAAAAAGAATCCCACTGGGTCAATCAAAAATAAAATCAGATAAAGTGGAAGAGGCAAGTAGAAAGAACAAAAGAAATTATACAAATTCCAAAAGTAGATAATACAAAGAATTTAGGGGAAGCAATATATTTTTATAAAAATATAATTGATATATAACATTATGTTGGTTTTAGGTATACAGCATAATGTATATATGTATACATATATGTATATGATATATGTATGCATTGTAAAATGATTATCACAATAAGTCTAGTCAGCATCTATCTTCACACATAGATATGAATTTTTTCTTTTGATGAAAAATCTTCAGATCTACTGTCTTAACAACTTGCAAAATACAATACAGTGTTATTAACCATAGTCACCATCCTGTTGTATACTACATACCCAAGATTTATTTATTTTGGAACTAAGAGTTTGTATCTTTTGAATATCTCCACCTATTTCAACCTCCACCCTCATCCCTTCTTGCACGTCTTATAACCACGGGTTGGTTTTTTAAACCTATAAGTTCACTTTTATCATTTTTTAGATTTAACATACAGTATAAGTGGGATCACATGATACTTGCTTTCTCTTTCTGAAGTATTTTACTTAGCATAGTGTTCTAAAAGTCCATCTATGTTGTTGCAGGTGACAGAATTTCTTTCTTTTTAAGACTGAACGATATTCCACATGTGTGTATATATATACAAAATGGAATTCTATTTGGGGATTACACATTCTTCTCAGGCTCACATGGAACATTAACTGAGATATTAATAGTACACATTCTGGGCCATATAACAAAACTTAACAATTTAAGGAATAGAAATGATACAATGTCTACTCTCAGACCACAGGGGAATTAAACTAGAAATCAATATAGAAAGATAGATAGAAAAATCCGTAATACTTGAAGATTTAAGAACACACTTCTATCTAAATTCCATATATATGTGTTAGTATGCTGTAATGTTCTTTATCTTTCTGGCTTACTTCACTCTGTATAATGGGCTCCAGTTTCATCCATCTCATTAGGACTGGTTCAAATGAATTCTTTTTAATGGCTGAGTAATATTCCATGGTGTATATGTACCACAGCTTCCTTATCCATTCATCTGCTGATGGGCATCTAGGTTGTTTCCATGTCCTGGCTATTATAAACAGTGCTGCGATGAACATTGGGGTGCACGTGTCTCTATGGTAACGATAACCCTATATGCAAAACAGAAAAAGAGACACAGAAATACAGAACAGACTTTTGAACTCTGTGGGAGAAGGTGAGGGTGGGATGTTTCAAAAGAACAGCATGTATACTATCTGTGGTGAAACAGATCGCCAGCCCAGGTGGGATGCATGAGACAAGTGCTCGGGCCTGGTGCACTGGGAAGATCCAGAGGAATCGGGTGGAGAGGGACGTGGGAGGGGGGATCGGGATGGGGAATACGTGTAAATCTATGGCTCATTCACATCAATGTATGACAAAACCCACTGAAATGTTGTGAAGTAATTAGCCTCCAACTAATAAAAAATTAAAAAAAAAAAAAGAACACACTTCTAAATTAGGCTGATGTCAAAAGAAGAACTCTCAAGAGAAATTGTAAAATATTTGAAACTAAATGAAAATAAAAATACAAGCTATTAAAATTTGTGAAATGCAGCAAATGCAGTATCTATTGAAAACCTATGGTATTGATGTATATATCAGGAAAGAAGAAAGTCCAAAATCAATAATCTAAGCTTGTATCTTAGGAAATTAAAAAGTAGAGCAAATCAAAAATAGGAAGAAAAAAAGAAATAATAAATTTAGAGCAGAGATCAATGACATTTGAAACAGGAAATCAGTAAATAAAACTAAAAGTTGCATCTATGAAAAGATCAATAGAATAAAATAGCCTTGAGACAAGGTTAACAGAAAACAAAATATTAATATTAGAAATGAAGCAAAGAAAATCACTACAGGGCCAGACAATTTTAAAAGGATAATACAGAGATATTAGGAATAATTAATTCTACATCCACAAAATTGATAACAAGGATGAAATAAAATGGATGAAATCTCAGTTCAGTTCAGTTCAGTTCAATTGCTCAGTCGTGTCCGACTCTTTGTGACCCCATGAACTGCAGCACGTGAGTCCTCCCTGTCCATCACCAACTCCTGGAGTCCACACAAACCCACGTCCATCGAGTCGGCAATGCCATCCAGCCATCTCATCCTCTGTCGTCCCCTTCTCTTCTTGCCCTCAATCTTTCCCAGCATCAGGGTATTTTCAAATGAGTTAGCTCTTCGCATCAGGTGGCCAAAGTATTGGAGTTTCAGCTTTAACATCAGTCCTTCCAATGAACACGCAGGACTGATCTCCTTCAGGATGGACTGGTTGGATCTCCTTGCAGTCCAAGGGACTCTCAAGGGTCTTCTCCAACACCACAGTTCAAAAGCATCAATTCTTCTGCCCTCAGCTTTCTTTATAATCAAACTCTCTCATGCATACATGACTACTTGAAAAACCATAGCCTTGACTAGATGAACCTTTGTTGGCAAATCAATGTCTCTGCTTTTTAATATGCTATCTAGGTTGATCATAACTTTCCTTCCAAGGAGTAAGTGTCTTTTAATTTCAAGGCTGCAATCACCATCTGCAGTGATTCTGGAGCCCCAAAAAATAAAGTCAGCCACTGTTTCCACTGTTTCCCCATCTATTTGCCATGAAGTGATGGGACTGGATGCCATGATCTTATATATATATATATATATTTAAAACCCTAAAAATACTATTGGCAAATTATTAGAGTTAATTACTGAATTTAGTAAACTCATAGGATACCGAGTCAATACATAGAAATCACTTGCATTCCTATGCACTAACAACAAAATATAAGAAAGGGAAATTAAGGAATCCATCTCATTTACCACTGCAACCAAAAGAAGAGAATATCTAGGTATAAGTCGACCTCGGGAGACAAAAGAGCTGTATACAGAAAACTGTAAGACATTGATGAAATAAATCAGAAAATATGAGCAGGTAAAAGATATACCATGTTCTTGGATTGGAAGAGTCAATATTGTGAAAATGGTTATATTACCAAAAGCAATCTACAGATTCAATGAAATCCTTATCAAATTGCCAATGGCATTTTTCACAGAACTAGAGAAAAAAGGTTTACAATTCATATGGGAACACAAAAGACCCCAAACATCCAAATCAATCTTGAGAAAGATGAATGGAACAGGAGGAATGAACCTCCCTAACTTCAGACTATACTACAAAGCTACAGTCATCAACATATTATGGTACTGGCACAAAACAAAAATATAGACCAACAGAACATGAGAGAAAGCCCAGAGATAAAACCACACACCTATGGTCACCTTATCTTTGACAAAGGAGGCAAGAATATACAAAGGGAAAAAAAACATCTCTTCAATGAGTGGTTCGGGAAAACTGGTTAACCACATGTAAAAGAATGAAACTAGAACACTTCCTAACACCATCAGTTCGGTTCAGTTGCTCTATCGTGTCTGACTCTTTGTGACCCCATGAACTGCAGCACGCCAGGCCTCACTGTCAATCACCAACTCCCGCTGTCCACCCAAACCCATGCCCATCGAGTTGGTGATGCCATCCAACCATCTCATCCTCTGTCATCCCCTTCTCCTTCTGCCCCCAATCCCTCCCAGCATAAGGGTCTTTTCCAATGAGTCAGCTCTTCGCATCAGTATTGGCCAAAGTATTGGAGTTTCAGCTTTAACATCAGTCCTTCCAATGAACACCCAGGACTGATCTCTTTTAGAATGGACTGGTTGGATCTCCTTGCAGTCCAAGGGACTCTCAAGAGTCTTCTCCAACACTACAGTTCAAAACCCTCAATTCTTTGGCAGTCAGCTTTCTTTATAGTCCAACTCTCACATCCATACATGACCGCTGGAAATACCATAGCCTTGACTAGACAGATCACTGTGGACAAAGTAATGTCTCTGCTTTTTTATATGCTGTCTGGGTTGGTCATAGATTTCCTCCAAGGAGCAAGTGTCTTTTAATTTCATGGCTACAATCACCATCTGCAGTGATTTTGGAGCCCCCCAAAATAAATTCAGCCACTGTTTCCACTGTTTCCCCATCTATTTGCCATGAAGTGATGGGACCAGATGCCATGACTTTAGTTTTCTGAATATTGAGCTTTAAACCTAACACCATAGACAAAGGTAAAATCAAAATGGATTAAAGACCCAAATGTAAGACTAGAAACTATAGACCTCTTAGAGGTAAACATAGGCAGAACAGATTTTTCTTACTTTTTTTGTTTAATTATGATAGTCATAGATGTAAAATCCAGTGATTCAGAATTTTAAAAGGTTATACTCCATTTATAGCTATTATAAAATGCTGATTGTTTTTTCCATGTTGTATAATGTATCTTTGCAGCTTATCTTACATCTAGCATTTTGTACCTCTTAATTCCCTGCCCCTTCTTTGCTCCTCTCCTTTCCTCTCTGGTAAGTACTAGTTTGTTCTGTATAGTTGTGAGCCAGCTTCTGTTTTGTTATATTCTCTCATGTGTTTTGTTTTTTAAGATTCCACATATAAGTGATATTATATAGTATTTATCTTTCTCTGTTTGACTTTTTTCTTTTAGCATAACCTCCTTCAATTCATCCGTGTTGTTGTAAATGGCAAAATTTTCATTCCTTTTGTAACTGAGTAGTATTCCATTTTATGTATGTACCATATCTTTACGCATTTTTCTTTTGATGGACACTCCCACATCTTAAGTCGAGTGTTAGCCGTTCAGTCATTTCCAAGTCTTTGTGACTTCGTGGGCTGTAGCCAGCCAGGTTCCTCTGTCCATGGAATTCTCCAGGCAATAATACTGGAGTGGGTTACCATTCCTATCTCCAAGGGATCTTCCTGACCCAGAGATTGAACCTGGGTCTCCTGGATTACAGGCAGATTCTTTACCATCTGAGGCACCAGGGAAGCCCAAATTGCTTCCATATCTTGGCTATTGCAAATAATGCTGTAATAAGCATTGGGGTGCACATATCTTTTTAAATTAGTAATTTTTAAAAAAATGTATATATACACAGGAGTGGAATTGCTTGGTCATAAGATAGTTGTATTGTTTAGCTGTTTTATAAACCTCCATACTGTTTTACCCAGAGGCTGTACCAATTTGAGTTCCCATCAACAGTGTACTAGGATTCCTTTCTCTCTACATCTTCAACAACATTTGTTATTTGCATGCATTTTGACTATCACCACTTTACAGGTGTGAAGTGGTATCTTATTGTGGTTTGATTTGCTTTTCCCTAATGATTAGCGATATTGAGCATCTTTTCATGTGCCTGTTGGCCATTTACATTTCTCTGGAAAAACTGCCTATTTAGTTCTTCTCTCTATTTTTGATCTGATTGTTTGGTTTTGTTGTTGAGTTGCATGAACTGTTTAAAAATGCCTGATATTAACCCCTTGTCAGTCATGTCATTTCCAAATATTTTCCCCCCTTCAGTAGGTTTTCAACATTTTATCAATGATTTCCTTTGATATGCATAAATTTTTAAGTTTAATTAAGTTCTATTTGCTTATTTTTCCTTAGTTCTTTTCCTTTAGGAGACAGAACCAAGAATATACTGTTGTGTGTTATGTCAAAGAGTGTTCTACCTATGTTTTCCTCTAGAAGTTTTATGGTCTCCAGTCTTACACTTGGGTGTTAAATCCATTTTGAGTTTATTTTTCTATATGAGTTAGAGAATGTTTTAATTTAATCCCTTTACATGTAGCTGTCTAGTTTCCCCAGCACCACTTAGTGAAGAGATTGTCGTTTCTTCATTGTGTTTTCTTATCTCGTTTGCCATAGGTTAATTTACCATAAGTGTGTGGGTTTATTTATGGGCTCTCTATTTTTTCCCATTGATCTAAATGTCTTTGAAATTTATAATCTCCCAAGACTGAGCCAGGAAGAAATAGAAAATATGAATACATCATTACCAGTAATGAAATTGAAGCAGTAATTTAAAACACTCAACAAATAAAAATCCAAGACCAGATGGCTTCACAGGTGAATTTCACCAAACCTTTAAGGAAGATTTAATAACTATCCTTCTCAAACTATTTCAAAATATTGCAGAGAAATTATATGGAGCCAGAATCATGCTTATACAAAAGCCAGGAAAACATTTTTAAACGACAAGTATAAGCCAATATCCCTGATGAACACAAACACAACAATCCTCAACATATTACCAAACCAAATCCAACAGTATGTGAAAAGCATCATATCTTGGGCATGCAT
The DNA here is from genome assembly GCF_033118175.1 of Dama dama. Lineage (NCBI taxonomy): Eukaryota > Metazoa > Chordata > Mammalia > Artiodactyla > Cervidae > Dama > Dama dama. The sequence continues at coordinate 76,482,717 of NC_083714.1, forward strand.
GGTCTTTATAATTCCCACAAATCAATCAAGGTGATACACCACATTCACAAACTGAAGGATAAAAATCGTGTGATCATCTCAATGAATACAGAAAAATGTTTTGACAAAATTCAGCATCCATTTATGACTAAAAACTCTCCAGAAAGTATGTATTGAGGGAGTATAGCAACATAAAGAAGGCCATATATATTTTCTGGTTTATTTCTGCCCATTTTTGCTATTTTCTATTTCCTTTTATGTTGACACTTTTCATAATATTTTAAATCAAGTGCTTAGTTCACTTATTTTTTATTTCTAAAATAAAAGCACAAAGATTAAAAGAAAAAAACAGTCACATATGAGAAAGCCACATATGACAAACCCACAGCTGACATGATACTCAATGTTAAAAATCTGCAAGCATTTCCTCTTAAGATAGAGAACAAGACAGTGATCTCACTGTTGCCTCATTTTTTCAACATATTTTTGGAAGTCCTAGCCACAGCAATCACAGAAGAAAAAGAAATGAAAGGAATCCAAATTAAAAAGGAAGAAAGAAAAATATCACTGTTTTCAGAGGACATAATCTTATACACAGCAAATCATAAAAGAAGTCACCAGAAAACACACAATGAGTTCAGTAAAGTTGCATGATACAGAAATCAATATAAATCTATTACATTTATGTACACCAATTAACAATTTGAAAGAGAAAATTAATATACAGAATTGAATGGAATTCCTGGTTGTGGTAAAGATTCTGCCTGCCAATGCAGGAGATGCAAGAGACACAGGTTCAATCCCTGGTTCAAGAAGATTCCCAAGAGGAGGAAATTGCAACCCATTCCTGTACTCTTGCCTGGGAAATCCCATGGGCCGAGGAGCCTGGCAGGCTACAGTCCACGAGGTTGCAAAGAGTCAGACACTACTTTGCACGCACAACTAAGCATGCACACACACCCTAGTTCATACCGCAATTCTGTTTTTAACTTTCTAAGGAAATTGTAAACTGTTATCCACAGTATTTGTGTCTTTTGACATTCTCATCTGCAGTGTACAAGGGTAACAATTTCTCTATATCTCTACCAACAAAACTCATTTTTTATTTTTTGTTGTAAATTATAGTCATCCTAGTAGATGTGATGTGATACTTATATGTCATTGTGTAATTACTGGTGCTGAACATCTTTTCACATAATTAACCATTTCTATATTTTCCTTGGAGAAATGTCTGTTTAAGTACTTCTTCTGATTAGTACTTGGGATATTTATCTTGTAGAGTTGTAGAAGTTCCTTATATTTTCTGGGTTTTAAACCAGTATCTAATATATGATTTGCAAATATTTCCCCATTTTATATGTTGCATTTCATTTTCTTGATATATTTGATTCACAATAGTTTTATTTTTGATGAAGTCCAACTTATCTATTTTTTAAAATTTTGTTTATGCTTTTGTTACTGGTGGAATTGTTTCCCCCAACCATTCACATGCTGGAATCACAACTCCCAGTACTTTGGAATGTGAATGTATTTGGAGACAGGGTTTTTATAGAGTTAATTAAGTTAAAATGAATTCATTAGGTTTGGCCCCAATCCCATATGACTGATGCCCTTTATTTTTTTTTTTCATTCATTTTTATTAGTTGGAGACTAATTACTGTACAATATTGTAGTCCTTTAAAAAGAGGATATTATGATATAGAGGCACACACAGGGAATGTGAAAACATTTTGCTATGTGAAAACACAGGAAGAAAATGGCCACCTACAATTCAAGGAGAGAGACTTCAGAAGAAGCCAACACTAGTGACAACTTGATCTCAAAAGTCTGGCAAATAGAATAGGAGGAAATAAATTTATGTTGTTTTAGCTGCCTTGGATGTGGCATTCTGTTATGGCAGCCCTAGCACACTATTACGGTGTCATATCTAAGAATACATTGCCAAATCAAAGTTTATGTGATTTTTTGCCTCCTTAGCTTTCTTATAAGAATTTTATGGTTTTACCTCTTATATTTAGGTTTTCAATAAATTTTGAGTTAATTTTTTTATATGATGTGCAGTAGGAATTCAAATTTATCCTTTTTCATGTAGAAATTAGCTTTCTATCTCAACATCATTTGTTTAAGACATTATTCTTTACCCTCTGAATGGATTTGGCACCCTTGTTAAAAGTTAAGTGGCCATAAATGTGTGGGTTTACTTCTGGACTATCATTTATATTTCATTGGCCTATATATCATTTTTCCAGTCCTACACTGCCATGTAATGTAACTTTAATGTAACATTTAATGTAACTTTGTGGTAAGTTTTGAAATTGGGAATAGAAAATCTTCCAAATTTCCTCTTTTTTAATGCTGTTTTGGTTATTTTGAGACTCTTGCATTCCACGTGAATTTGAGGACTAACTTTTTCATATTAAAACAATAGGCTGTTGGAATATACATAGAATGTGTGAATTTGTAGATTATCAGAATATTGCTAATATCTCAAGATAATTTAATATTCCTAACCATAGCGATGGACTTTCTTTCCATATATTTAGGCCTCTAGTTTTGTTAAAAAATATTGTCTCAATTTCAGCATACATGTTTTCACCTCCTTGGTTAATTGTATCCCTAGGTGTTTGGATCTTTTAAGTGCTATTGTATTGGGATTGCTTTCTTCAATTTCATTTTGATTATTCATTGTTTACAATACAATTGATTTTTTTGTGTTGGTATTGCATACCACAAATTTACTGAACTTATTTATTAAATTTAGTAATTTTTGTCATGAAATTTTTTGGATCCTTTCATGTATAAAAAAGTGTCAAGTGAAAATAGGAATAGTTTTGCTTCTGTCTTTCCAAATTGGATGCCTGTTATTACTTTTTCTTTTCTAATTTATCTGAATATAATTTAAAGCACAATGTAAAACAGCACCATGGTAAAAGTGAGCATTCTCGTCTTGATCCTGACATTATAAGAAGAGTTTTCATTTTTCATCATGATGTACGATGTTAGCCTTTGGATTTTCATTAGTGCCTACAGTGTGTTGAAGAAGTACACTTTTATTCCTAGAGTTCTGAGTGTTTGCATCATGAAAAGGTATAGCATTCTGTGTAGAAAGAAAAAAAAAATGCCTCTTCTGCATGAGTTGAGATAATTGTGTTTTTTACCCTTTGGTCTATTATGTTTTATTACATTGATTAATTTTCTTATGTGGAGCCACTCTTGCATGTTTGAGATTAATATCATTTGTCAGCATGCATAATCCTTTTAGTATTCTGCTGGATTCAGGTTTCTATTATTTAGTTGAGAATTATTCCATTTATGTTCATAAGGGATATTGATTTGTATATTCTTTTCATGGTGTCTTCATACGGACCTGTTATCATGTTAATACTGGCCTCATACAATGTGTTAAGAAATGTTCTACACTCCTCTATTTCTTCCAAGAGTCTGATAAGTACTGATGCTATTTTTTAAAATGTTTGGTTAAATTCATCAGTAAGGCCATTTAGTGCTAGATTTACAGAAAAATTAATGGGGTATAGTAAAGCCACAGTTCCATGTATTTTCAGGTGTACAACAAAGTGAATCAGTTATACATATACACATATCCACTCTTTTGTTAGATTATTGTCCCATATATGACAGTATTGAGTATTGAGTAGAGTTCCCTGTGCTATACAGTGGGTTCTTACTACTTATCTATTTTATATATAGTAGTGTGTAATTATCAATTTGAGTCTCCCAATTTATACCTCCCACCATCCCCTGGTAAACATAATTTGGTTTCCTACGTCTGTGACTCTACTATTTCATAAGAAACGTCATTTGTATCCTTTTTTTAGATTTCACATATAAGTGATATCACATGATATCTGTCTTTCTGTATCTCAGTTCACTCATTATGACAATCTCTAGGTCCATTCATGTTGCTGAAAGTGGCATTATTGTGTTCTTTATTATATCTGAGTAATATTCCACTGAGTGTATTATCACATCTTCTCTATCCATTCCTTTGTTGATGGGCATTTAGGTTGCTTACATGTCCTGGCTATAGCAAACAGTGCTGTAGGGAACATTGGGGTGTGTGTGGCTTTTCCAATTATGGTTTCTCCAGGTATATGCCTAGGAGTGGGAATGCTGGGTCATATGCTAGTTTTCCCCTTCATGGATCACTGCCTTGTCATGGCAAAGGGGCTTGCATAACTTAATGAAGCTATGAGCCATGCCATGCAGGGCCACCCAAGACAGATGGATAATAGCAGAGAGTTCTGACAAAATATGATCCACTGCTTGCTAGGCTTCAGCATTATGTGAACCAAGAATTTCCAGATGTCCAAGCTAGATTCAGAAAAAGAAGAGGAACTAGAGATCAAATTGCCATCTTTCACTGGATTATAGAGAAAGCAAGGAATTTCAGAAAAACACCTATCTATGTTTAATCAAATAAACTAAAGTCTTTGACTGTGTGGTTCCTGACAAACTGTGGAAAACTGTTAGGAGATGGGAATGCCAGACTATCTTACCTGTATCCTATGAAAGCTGTACACAGGTCAAGAAGTAACTGTTAGAACACTGTATGGAACAACTGATTGGTTTAAGATTGAGAAAGGAGTACAACAACACTGTTTTCTGTCACCCTGTTTGTTTAACCTATATCCTGAGCACATCACGAGAAATGCTGGGAATCAAGATAGGTGGGGGAAACATCAACAACCTCAGATATGCAGATGATACTACTCTAGTAGCAGAAAGTGAAGGGAAACTAGAGAGCTTCTCAATGAGGGTGAAAGAGGAGAGTGAAAGAGTCCACTTAAGACTAAATGTTAAAAAAAAAAAAATACTGGGATCATGGCATCCAGTCCCATTACTGCATGGCATATAGAAGGGGGAAATGTGGAAGTAATGGCAGATTTCCTCTTCTTAGGCTCCAAAATCACTACGGACTGTGATTGCAGCCATGAAATCAGAAGATGGTTACTTCTTGGCAGGAAACCAATGACAAACCTAGAGAGTGTGTTGAAAAGCAGAGACGTTACTCTTCCAACAAAGGTCCATATAGTTAATTAAGGCTATGGTCTTTCTACTGGTCACATACAGTTGTGAGAACCAGACCATAAAGCAGGCAGAATGCCAAAGAATTGATGCCTTTGAACTGTGGTGCTGGAAAAGACTCCTGAAAGTTCTTTGGACAGCAAAGAGATCGAACCAATCTATCTTAAGGGAGATCAACCCTGAATATTCACTGAAAGTACTGATGCTGAAGCTGAAGCTCCAGTATTTTGGTCACTAATGTGAACAGATGATTCATTGGAAAAGTCCATGATGTTGGGAAAAATTGAGGGCAGAAAAAGAAGACGTTGGCAGAGGATGAGGTGTCTGGAGGGCATCACCAATGCAATTAACATGAACTTGGGCAAAATCCAGGAGGGGTGAGGGACAAACTCCGTGTGAGGGACAGGGAGGCCTTGCATGCTGTAGTCCATGGGGTCACAGAGTCAGACACAACTGAGCGACTGAACAACAATGGTAGTTTCATACCTAGCTTTCTAAGTAAGCTCCATATTGTGCTCCCAAGTGGCTATACCAATTTACATTCCCACCAACAATGAAGGAGGGCACCCTTTTCTTCACACCCTCTCCGGCATTTATTATTTGTAGATTCTTTGATGATGTCTACTCCGGTGTGAAGTGATACATCATTGTAGTTTTGATTTGCATTTCTCTAATAATTAGCAATGTTGAGAATTTTTCCATGTGTGAGGCTATCTGTATATCCTCTTTGGAGAAACGTATACTTAGATCTTCTGCCCATTATCAACTTGGATTGTTTGTTCTTATGATAATAAGCTGCTTAAGCTGTTTGTATATTTTGAAGATTAATCCCTTGTCAGTTTTTCTGTTTGCAAATACATTCTCCCATTCTTTGGGTTCTCTATTTGTTTTGTTTATGTTTTCCTTTGTTGTGCAAAATTTTTTAAATTTAATTAGGCTCCATTTGTTTATTTTTTCTTTTATTTTCATTACCCTAGGAAGTAGATTAAAAAAGACTTTGCTGCAATTTATGTCAAAGACTGTTCTACCTCTGTTTTCCTTTAAGAGTTTCATAGTATCCTGACTTATACTTAGGTCTTTAATCCATTTTAAGTTTATTTTTGTTTGTGATGTTATAGAGTGTTCTAATTTCGCTGTTTCACCTGTAGCTGGTCAGTTTTCCCAACACTACTTATTGAAGAAGTTGTCAGTTCTCCATTGTATATTATTGCTTATTTATTATTGATTAGGTGACCATGAGGTTATCTCTAGAATCTATGTCCACTTGCATTGATCTATATTTCTGTTTTTGTGCCAGTAGCAAGTTGATCTGATTACTGTAGCTTTGTCTTATAGTCTGAAGACAGGGAGCTTGTTTTTTCTGGCTGTGTTTTTCTTTCTCATGATGGCTTTGAGTATTTGTGGTCTTTTGTGTTTCTGTACAAGTTGTAATATTTTTCTTCTAGTTTTTTGAAAAATATCATCAGTAGTTTGATAGGGATTGCATTGAAACTGAAGATTGCTTTAAGTAGTATAGTTACTTTCATAATATTGATACTTCCCATTCAAGAACTTGGTATACTCTCTCCATCTGTTTAAGTCATCTTTTATTTCTTTTATTACTATCTTAGAGCTTCCTGAGGGCAAGTCTTTTTGCCTCCTTAGGTAGGTTTATTCCAAAGAATTTTTTTTTCTTTTTGTTTCAATGGTAATCTTTGAAATTTCTCTTTCTGATCTTTTATTATGGTGTATAGAAATGCAAGAGATTTCTGCATATTCATTTTGTATCCTACAATTTACCAAAATACAATGATGACCTCTAGTTTTCAGGTAGCATTTTTAGGATTTTCTACGTATAGTACCATACATCTGCAAATAGTGACATTTTGATTCTTCCTTTCCAGTTTGGATTTCATTTTATTCTATGATTGCTCTGGCCAGGATTCCCAAAACAATGTTGAATGATAGTGATGAGAGTGGATATCCTTGTCTTGTTTTTCATCTTAGAGGGGATGTTTTGCTTTCTTCACTTTCAAGAATAATGTTTGATGTGAGTTTCTTATATTTGACCTTTTTTATTTTGAGATAGATTCCCTCTCTGCCCACTTTCAAGAGAGGTTTTAATTATATATGGATACTGAATTTGTGAAACATTTTTCTGCCTATATTGATAGTATGGTTTTTCTTCATCAGTTTGTTAATATGGAGTATCACGTTAAATGATATGCATATGTTGAAAAATCCTTGCATCCCTGGGATAAATGTACCTTGATCATGGTACATGATCTTTTATTTATTTATTTTACTTTACAATGTTGTATTGGTTTTGCCATAAATTGACTTGAATCCTCCATGGGTGTGCATGTGTTCTCCATGCTGAACCCCCCTTCCAATTCCCTTCCCATCCCATCCCTCTGGGTCATCCCAGTGCACCAGCCCTGTGCACCTTGCCTCATATATCGAACCTGGACTGGGGATTCGTTTCACATATGATAATTTATATGTTTCAATGCCATTCTCCCATATCATCCTGCCCTCGCCCTCTCCAACAGAGTCCAAAAGACTGTTCAATACATCTGTGTCTCTTTTGCTGTCTCGTATATAGGGTTATCGCTACTATCTTTCTAAATTCCATATATATGCGTTAGTATACTGTGTTGGTGTTTTTCTTTCTGGCTTAAATCACTCTGTATAATAGGCTCCAGTTTCATCCACCTCATTAGAACTGATTCAAATGAATTCTTTTTAATGGTTGAGCAATATTCCATTGTGTATATGTACCACAGCTTTCTTATCAATTCATCTGCAGATGAACATCTAGGTTGCTTCCATGTCCTGGCTATTATAAACAGTGCTGTGATGAACATTGGGGTACATGTGTCTCTTTCAGATCTGGTTTCCTCAGTGTGTACTCCCAGGAGTGGGATTGCTGGGTCATATGGCAGTTCTACTTCCAGTTTTCTAATGAATCTCCACACTGTTCTCCATAGTGACTGTAATAGTTTGCATTCCCACCAACAGTGTAAGAGAGTTCCCTTTTCTCCACACCCTCTCCAGCATTTATTGCTTGTAGACTTTTGGATAGCAACCATTCTGACTGGCGTGAAATGGTACCTCATTGTGGTTTTGATTTGCATTTCTCTGAAAATGAGTGATGTTGAGCATCTTTTCATGTGTTTGTGAACCATCTGTATGTCTTCTTTGGAGAAATGTCTGTTTAGTTCTGTGACCCATTTTTTGATTGGGTTGTTTATTTTTCTGGAATTGAGCTGCAGGAGTTGCTTGTATATTTTTGAGATTAATCCTTTGTCTGTTGCTTTGTTTACTATTCTTTTCTCCCATTCTGAAGGCTGTCTTTTCACCTTGCTTATAGTTTCCTTTGTTGTGCAGAAGCTTTTCATTTTAATTAGGTCCCATTTGTTTAGTTTTGCTTTTATTTCCAATATTCTGGGAGGTGGGTCATAGAGAATCCTGCTGTGGTTTATGTCGGAGAGTGTTTTGCCTAAGTTTTCCTCTAGGAGTTTAGTAGTTTCCAGTCTTATGTTTAGATCTTTAATCCATTTTGAGTTTATTTTTGTGTATGGTGTTAGAAAGTATTCTAGTTTCATTCTTTTACAAGTGGCTGACCAGTTTTCCCAGCACCACTTGTTAAAGAGATTGTCTTTTCTCCATTGTATATCCTTGCTTCCTTTGTCAAAGGTAAGGTGTCCATAGCTGCATGGATTTATCTCTGGGCTTTCTGTTTTGTTCCATTGATCTATATTTGTGCCAGTATCATACTGTCTTGATGACTGTGGCTTTGTAGTGGAGACTAGAGTCAGGTAGGTTGATTCCTCCAGTTTCACTCTTCTTTCTCAAGATTGCTTTGGCTATTCGAGGTTTTCTGTGTTTCCATACAAATTGTGAAATTATTTGTTCTAGTTCTCTGAAAAAAAAAATGCCGTTGTTAGCCTCATAGGGATTGCATTGAATCTATAGATTGCTTTGCGTAGTATACTCATTTTCACTATATTGAATCTTCTGATCCATAAACATGGTATATTTATCCGTCTATTTGTGTCCTCTTTGATTTCTTTCACCAGTGTTTTAATAGGTTTCTATATATATGTCTTTTGTTTCTTTAGGTAGATATATTCCTAAGTATTTTATTCTTTTTGTTGCAATGGTGAATGGAATTGTTTCCTTAATTTCTCTTTCTGTTTTGTCATTGTTAGTGTATAGGAATGCAAGGGATTTCTGTGTGTTAATTTTATAGCTTGCAACTTTACTATATTCATTGATTAGCTCTAGTAATTTTCTGGTGTTGTCTTTAGGGTTTTCTATGTAAAAGATCATGTCATCTGCAAACAGTGAGAGTTTTACTTCTTCTTTTCCTATCTGGATTCTTTTTATTTCTTTCTCTGCTCTGATTGCTGTGGCCAAAACTTCCAAAACTATGTTGAATAGTAGTAGTGAGAGTGGGCACTGTTGTCTTTTTCCTGACTTTAGGGGAAATGCTTTCAGTTTTTTACCATAGAGGATAATGTTTGCTGTGTGTTTGTCAAATATAGCTTTTATTATTTGAGGTATGTTCCTTCTATGCCTGCTTTCTGGAGGGTTTTTATCATAAATGGATGTTGAATTTTGTCAAAGGCTTTATCTGCATCTATTAAGAAACGCATATGGTTTTTATTTTTCAATTTGTTATTTTGGTTTATTACATTGATTGATTTGTGGATATTGAAGATTCCTTGAATCCCTGGGATAAAGCCCACCTTGTCATGATGTATGATCTTTTTAATATGTTGCTGGATTCTGTTTGCTAGAATTTCGTTAAGGATTTTTGCATCTATGTTCTTCAGTGATATTTGCCTGTAGTTTTCTTTTTTCTGTGGCATCTTTGTCAGGTTTTGTTATTAGGGTGATGGTGGCCTCATAGAATGAGTTTGGAAGTTTACCTTCCTCTGCAATTTTCTGGAAGTGTTTGAGTAGGATAGGTGTTAGCTCTTCTCTAAATTTTTGGTAGAATTCAGCTATGAAGCCATCTGCTGTTGGTCTTTTGTTTCTTGGAAGATTTCTGATTACAGTTTCAATTTTCGTGCTTGTGATGAGTCTGTTAAGATTTTCTATTTCTTTCTGGTTCAATTTTGGAAAGTTGTATTTTTCTAAGAATTTGTCCATTTCTTCAAAGCTGTCCATTTTATTTGCATATAGTTGCTGATAAAAGTCTCTTATGATCCTTTGTATCTCAGTGTTGTTTGTTGTGATCTCTTCTTTTTCATTTCTAATTTTGTTTATTTGGTTTTTCTTCCTTTGTTTCTTGATGAGTCTGGCTAATGGTCTGTCAATTTTATTTATCTTCTCAAAGAACCAGCTTTTGGTTTTGTTGATTTTTTTCTATGGTTTCTTTTGTTTCTTTTGCATTTATTTCTGCCCTAATTTTTTAGATTTCTTTCCTTCTACTAGCCCTGGGTTTCATAATTTCTTCCTTTTCAAGTTGCTTTAGGTGTAAAGTAACATCATTTATTTGACTTCTTTCTTGTTTCTTGATGTAAGCCTGTATTGTTATGAATCTTTCCCTTAGTGCTGCTTTTACAGTGTCCCATAAGTTTGGGGTTATTGTGTTTTCATTTTCATTTGTTTCTATACATATTTTCATTTCTTCTTTGATTCGTTGGTTATTCAGTAGCGTGTTGTTCAACCTCCATATTTTGGAATTTTTAATAGTTTTTCTCATGTAATTCACATCTAATTTTACTGCATTGTGGTCAGAAAAGATACTTGGAATGATCTCAGTTTTATTGAATTTACCAAGGCTAGATTTATGGCCCAGGATGTGATCTATCCTGAAGAAGGTTCCGTGTGCACTTGGGGAAAAGGTGAAATTCATTTTTTCGGGGTGAAATGCTCTATAGATATCCATTAGATCTAACTGGTTTATTGTATCATTTAAAGTTTGTGTTTCCTTGTTAATTTTCTGTTTAGTTGATCTATCCATACGTGTGAGTGGAGTATTAAAGTCTCCCACTATTACTGTGTTATTGTTAATTTCCCCTTTCATACTTGTTAGCATTTTTCTTACATATTGTGGTGCTCCTATGGTGGGTGCATATATATTTATTATTGTTATATCTTCTTCTTGGATTGATCCTTTGATCATTGTGTCATGTCCATCTTTGTCTCTTTTCACAGTCTTTGTTTTAAAGTCTATTTTATGTGATATGAGTGTTGCTACTCCTGCTTTCTTTTGGTCTCTATTTGCATGGAATATCTTTTTCCAGCCCTTCACTTTCAGTCTGTATGTGTCCCTTGTTTTGAAGTGGGTCTCTTGTAGACAACATATATAGGGGTCTTTTTTTTGTATCCATTAAGCCAGTCTTTGTCTTTTGGTATAATTTTCAATATCATTATTTGGATTCTTTATCAAGTAGGTTCCCTATCTCTTCCTCTTTTGTTTGGTTTGGTGGGCATTTATAGTGTTCTTTTACCTGCTGGATATTTCTCTGGCTTTTCATCTTGTTTATATTGCTGTGTTTGGGGTGGCCTTCCTGTATTATGACAGTTGGTGGTTCTTTTTTATTGTAGATATTCCTTGCTGTGGGTGGGGTTGGACGGGTGGCTTGTTGAGGTTTCCTGGTTAGGGGAGCTTGTGTAGGTGTTCTGGTGGGGGTAGCTGGATTTCTTCTCTCTGGAGTGCAATGAAGTGTCCAGTAATGAGTTTTGAGATGTCAGTGGGTTTGGTGTGACTTTGGTCAGCCTGTATATTGAGGCTGAGGGTTATGTTTCTGTGTTGCTGGAGAATTTGCATGGTATGTCTTGCTCAGGAGCTTGTTGGCCCTTGGGTGGTGCTTGCTTTCAGTGTAGGTATGGAGGCATTTGATGAGTTCCTATCAATTAATGTTCCCTGGATTCAGGAGTTCTCTAGTATTCTCAGTATTTGGACTTAAGCCGCCTGCCTATGGTTTTCCGTTTTAATCTTACAGTAATCTCAAGACTTCTTCATCTATACAGCACCAATGATAAAACATTTAGGTTAATGATGAAAAGTTTCTCCACAGTGAGGGACACCTGGGGAGGTACACAGAGTTACAGGGAGAAGAGAAGAGGGAGCAAGGAGATAGAGGTGATCAGGAGGAGAAAAGGGGGAATCAGAAGGGGAGAGAGCAAGCTAGCCAGTAATCACTTCCCTATGTGCTCTCCACAGTCTGGATCCCTCAGAGATGTTTATGGTGTTACACAGAGAAGAGAAGAAGGAGGAAGGGGATAGAGGTGGTCAAGAGGATAAAAGGAGGAATCAAAAGGAGAAAGACAGATCCAGCCAGTAATCCATTCCCTAAGAGTTCTCTGCAGCCTGGAACAGACAAAGAGATTCACAGAGTTGGGTAGAGAAGAAAAGGGGGAGAGGGGAGATAGAGGCAACTGGATGGAGAAAAAGGAGAGTCAAAGGGGGGAGATAGCAATCAGGCCAGTGATTTTGCTCCCAAGTAAAAATGGATACTGAAGATTGGGTTCTTAAAGGTACAAAGTTTATAACAAATACCAAAAAGCAAAGATTAAAAATCTAGAGTAGAGTTTAGATTCTGAAAAATACGATATTAAAAACAACAAGAAAATAAAAAAACGAAAACAACACCAAAAAGAAAAGTAACAAAAATTATATATATATATACATATATATGTGTATATATATGAAGTTTGCTTTAAAAATAGTGTCTTTTTTGGCAAGGTAATAGTAGGTTATAAAAATGGAAATTAAAGGAGTAATGGGGACTTAAATTGTTTTTAATTAAAATTAAATTATTTTTTTAATTTTTTTTAATTTAAAAATGATAATAGTAAAAATATTTCTAAGACTTTCTCTGGAGCTGTTGTGGACAGTGTGGGGTCAGTTCATCTTCAGATAGTTCCTTGGTCCGTTTGTACTTCTCAAGGTCTATTGGCCCCTTCCTATGTAGTCGGTGCTAACTACAGGGTTTTAATCTATGGCACCTGTCACTTCCAAAGTGGTTCCCTCTGTTTATTTTAACTTCTTCTGTTTGCTGGTTTCTTCAGTGTCTAGTTTCCACCCTGATGCAAGGGGTGCAAGACTGGTCACTTTATTTTAGGCTCACTTATTCAGTCATGCTTTGGGGAGGAGGAACACTGCAAACAAATATCATTGGCATGTGCTCACAGTGATTCAGCCACACTGGGCTTGCCCCACTCACAGTGTGTGTGCTTTCCCAGTCTACACTGCTCAGACTCTAGGTTGCTCTGTTGGGAACTGTCATATGCAGGCCCTGGTTTGCATGCACTTCCCAGGTCTAAGCCACTCAGGTTCAGGTTCTCAGGTACTCCACAAAGGTTCAGACTTGGTTGGGCCTGTGTTTTATGGCTGCCCCAGGTCCAAGCAGCTCAGGTGATTAGATGCTTGGCTCACGGAGTTGCCCCCAGTTGAAGGCTGCGACTTATCCCCATCCCTGTCCCACCCACTATGTTTTCTGTGTGTACAGTGAGTGCACCTTATTAGGTGTGCTGTGTGTTTCTTCTGGGGAGCTGATCTCTGGCTGCTACCCTCCCGACTGATGTCAACTATCCAGAATCCCAAGAAATCTTGGTTAGTAATGAAGTCTGCTTGCTGTTTGGTATCGGATGCCTCTCTGGGGCCACGATTGCCCCCTTCTAGCTCTGGCTGCCCTCGCCTGCCTGTCTCTGGCAGGGGATGGGCTGGTCCACAGCCAGCTAGCTGTACTCAGTCCTTTGTTCTGTGAGCATGCCTGGCAGTGTCTTAGGTTAGGGCTTTTTGTGGATAGCTATCCCACAGTCTGGGTTGCTATCTCAAGCTAGTTCCCTCAAATTGCCCTCAGGGCATTCAGGCCCAGTCCTTACCCTAAGTAATGCAGCCCAATCTTCCCTGTCCCTCCCCCGCTTACTAGTGGGGGATGCGAGCGTCTGAACTGCTGCTCCACTGGGATTTGCTGTTAGGCACATAATCTGTGGTTTTTAATTTTTTATTTATGTTTCCTCCTTGTTATTTTGCCCTCTGAGAATACAAGGCTATACACAGACCCACTGTAGAGAAGGTTTCCTGGTGTTTGGAAACTTCTCTCTCTCTCTTTTTTTTTTTTTTTTAAAGACTCCCTTCCTGGGACAGATCTCTGTCCTTACCTCTTTTATTTCTCTTTTTATCTTTTATATTTTGTCCTACCTCCTTTCAAAGACAATGGGCTGCCTTTCTGGGTGCCTGATGTCCTCTACCAGCATTCAGAAGTTGTTCTGTGGAATTTGCTTGGCGTTCAAATGTTCTTTCAATGAATTTGTGGAGGAGAAAGTGGTCTCCCCGTCCTATTCCTCCACCATCTTAGGACCGCCTCTATGTGATCTATTTTTTTTTTTTTTTTGAATGTTGCATTGTAATCCTCTTTTTTTGTTTGTTTGTTTTTTTTTTTTTTCATTTATTTTTATTAGTTGGAGGCTAATTACTTTACAATACTGTAGTGGTTTTTGTCATACATTGACATGAATCAGCCATGGATTTACATGTATTCCCCATTCATCTTTTAAATATGCTGTTTAATTCTGCTTGCTAGAATTTTGTTGAGGATTTTTGCATCGATGTTCATTAGTGATTATTGGCCTGTAATTTTCTTTTTTGTGTGATGTCTTTGTCATGTTTTGGTATCAGGGTGATTGTGGCCTCATAGAATGAGTTTTGGAGTGTTCCTCCTTCTGTAATCTTTTGGAAGAGTTTGGGAAAGATAGGTATTAGCTCTTCTATAAACATTTGTTAGAAGCCTGTGAATCCATCTGGCTTTTGTTTGTTGGAAAATATTTGATCACAGTTTCAATTTCAGTGCTTATGATTGATCTGTTCATAATTTCTATTTTTACTGATTCAGTCTTGGAAGTTTGCACTGTTCTAAGAATTTGTCCATTTCTTTCAAGCTGTCCATTTTATTAGCATGTAATTACTTGTAGTAGTCTCCTTCGATCCTTTGTATTTCTCCATTATTTGTTATATCCTCTGCTTTTTTCATTTCTAATTTTATTTATTTGATTTGTCTTCCTTTTTTCTGGATGAATCTGGCTAATGGATTGTCAGTTTTGTTTAACTTCTCAAAGAGCCAGAATTTACTTTTATTGACCTTTGCTATAGTTTCCTTCATTTTTTTCCATTTATTTCTGTTCTGATCTGTATGATTTCATTCATTCTAGTCACTGGTGTTTTTTCTCATTACTATTCTTTTGTTATTTGCTTTAGATGAATATTAGGTTGATTACTTGGGGTTTTTCTTCTTTCTTGAGGAAGAATTTTAGCAATAGGATTCTATTTCTAAAAATGTCCCTCTTACAGCTGATTTTGGTACATCACATATGTTTTGGTTCTTCACGTTTTCATTGTCATTTGCTTTTAGATATTAAAAAAAAAATCTTCCTTGATTTTTTCCAGTGATCACTTGCTTATTTAGAAGTGTATTGTTTAGCCTCCAAGTGTTGTTCTTTTTTTACAGTTTCTTTTTCCTGTAATTTATACCTAATCTCATAACATTCACAGAATGGCAGAGTAGAAGGACTTGCACTCATCTTGTCCTGTGAGAACTCCAAAATTCCAACTCGCTGCTAAACAACCATGACAGGAGAATTTTGGATCCCACCAAAAAAGATGCCCCACATCCAAGGGTAAAGGAGAAGCCCCAGCAAGACTTTAGGAGGGGCAAAATAGCATTTAGAACCAAATCCCATACCTGCCAGAGATGCTTGGAAGGCTCAAACAAAACCTTGTGCACACCAGGAGACCCCACAGAGACTGAGCCAGACCTTCTTTTGAGTATTTGAGTGTCTCCTGTGGAGGTACAGGTCAGCAGTGCCCTGCTGCAGGGGCAGGGGATCCAGGTGCAGCAGACCTGGGTGTGGCATAAGCCCTCTTGTAGAAGGTCGCCATTAACACCACCACAGAGCCGCCAGAACTTACACAGGACTGGGGAACACAGTGTCTTGGAGGACACAAACAAAACTTTGTGCAACCAGGACTCAGGAAAAAGGAGCAGTGACCCCACAAGAGACTGACCTAGATATGTCTGTGAGTGTCCAGGAGTTTCCATTGGAGATGTGGGATGGTGGTGGCCTGCTGCAGGGTTGGGGGCATTGAGTGTGGCAGTGCGTGCATGGGACCTTTTGAAGGAGGTCACCATTATCTTCATTACTTCCACCATAGTTTGGTCTCAGGTCAAACAACAGGGAGGGAATACAGACCCACCCATCAACAGAAAATTGGATTGCACATTTACTGAGCATGGTCCTTCCCATCAGAACAAGACCCAGTTTCCTCCACAGTCAGTCTCTCCCATCAGGGAGCTTCCATGAGTCTCTTACCTTATATCTCAGAGGGCCGACAAAATGAAAACCACAATCAGAGAAAACTATTCAAACTGATCACATGAACCACAGCCTTGTCTAACTCAATGAAACTATGAGCCATGCCATGTAGGGCCACCCAAGATGGACGGGTCATAGTGGAGAGTTCTGACAAAATGTGGTCCAATGGAGAAGGCAATGGCAAATCACTTTTGTATTCTTGCCTTGCTGTTGCTGCTGCTGATGATGAAGCTAAGTCTCTTCAGTTGTGTCCAACTATCAGCTAAGTTGCTTCAGTCATGTCTGACTCTGTGTGACCCCATGGACAGAAGCCTACCAGGCTTCTCTGTCCCTGGGATTCTCCAGGCAAGAATACTGGAGTAGGGTGCCATTTCCTTCTCCAATGCATGCATGCATGCTAAGTCTCTTCAGTCATGTCTGACTCTGTGTGACCCTGTGGACAGAAGCCCACCAGGCTCCTCTGTCCATAGGATTCTTTAGGCAAGAATACTGGAGTGGGTTGCCATTTCCTTCTCCTTCTTTCCTTGAGAGTCCTATGAACAGTATGAAAAGGCAAAAAGATATGACACTGAAAGATGAATTCCCTAGGTGGGTAGGTGCACAATATGCTACTGAAGAAGAGTGGAGAAATAACTCCAGAAACAGTGAAGAGTCGGAGCCAAAGCAAAAATAGTTCCCAGCTGTGGATGTGACTGGTGATGGAAGGCAAGTCTGATGCTGTAAGGAACAATATTGCATAAGAATCTGCAATGTTAGGTCCATGAATCAAGGTAAATTGGAAATGTTCAAACAGGAGATGACAACAGTGAACATCAACATTCTTAGAATCAGTGAACTAAAATGGACTGGAATAGATGAATTTGACTCAGATGACCATTATATCTACAACTGTCAGCAAGAATCCCTTAGGAGAAATGGAGTATCCCTCATAGTCAACAAAAGAGTATGAAATGCAGAACTTGGTTGCAGTCTCAAAAAATGACAGAATGACCTCTGTTCATTTCCAAGGCAAAGCATGCAATATCACAGTAATGTAAGTCTATGCCCCAGGCAGTACTTCTTAAGAATCTGAAGTTGAATGGGTCTATGAAGACCTACAAGACTTTCTAGAACTAACATGTAAAAAGATGTCCTTTTCACTATAGAGAACTGGAATGCAAAAGTAGGATGTCAAGAGACACCTGAAGTGACAGGCAAATTTGGCCTTGGAGTACAAAATGAAGCAGGGCAAAAGATCATAGAGTTTTGCCAAGAGAATGCATTGGTCATAGCAAACACCCTCTTCCAACAACACAAGAGAAGACTCTACACATGGACATCACCAGATGGTCAATACAGATATCAGATTGATTATATTCTTTGCAGCCAAAGATAGAGAAGCTCTATAGAGTCAGCAAAAACAAGACCAGGAGATAACTGTGGCTCAGATCATGAACTCCTTATTGCCAAATTCAGACTTAAATTGAAGAAAATAGGGAAAACCACTAGACCATTCAGGTATGACTTAAATCAATCCCTTATGATTATACAATGGAAGTGACAAATAGATTCAAGGGATTAGAGTGCCTGAAGCAATATAGACGGAGGTTCATGACGATGTACGGGAGGCAGTGATCAAGATCATCCCCAAGAAGAAGAAAAGCAAAAAGGCAAAATGTTGTCTGAGGAGACCTTACAAATAGCTGAGAAAAGAAGAGACACTAAAGGCAAAGGATAAAAGGAAATATATACCCATTTGAATGCAGAGTCCCAAAGAATAGCAAGGAGAGATTAAAAAAAAAAAAAAAAAAAAAAAGCCTTCCTAAGTGATCAATGCAAAGAAATAGAGGAAAACAAGAGAATGGGAAAGCCTAGATGTCTCTTCAAGAAAATTAAAGATACCAAGGGAATATTTCATGCAAATATGGGCACAATAAAGGACAGAAATTGTATGGACCTAACAGAGGCAGAATATATTAAGAAGAGGTGGCAAGAATACACAGAAGAACTATACAAAAAAGATCTTCATGACCCAGATAACCACGATGGTGTGATCACTTACCTAGAGCAAGATATCCCAGAATGGAAAGTAAAGCGGGCCTTAGGAACCATCACTGTGAACAAAGTAAGTGGAGGTGATGAAATTCCAGTTGAGCTATTTCACATCCAAAAAGATGATGCAGTGAAAGTGCTGCACTCTTTATGCCATCAAATTTGGAAAACTCAGCAGTGACTACAGGACTGGAAAAAGTCAGCTTTCATTCCAATCTCAAAGAAAGGTAATGACAATGAATTTTCTAACTACCACACATTTGCACTCATCTCACACGCTAGCAAAGTAATGCTCAAAATTCTCCAAGCCAGCTTTCAGCAGTACGTAAACAGTGAACTTACAGAAGTACAAGCTGGATTTAGAAAAGGCAGAGGAACCAGAGACCAAATTGCCAACGTCTGTTGGATCATTGAAAAAGAAAGAGAGTTCCAGGAAAACATCTATTTCTGCTTTATTGACTATGCCAAAGCCTTTGACTGTGTGGTTCACAATAAACTGTGGAAAATTCAAGAGATGGGAATACCAGACCACCTTGCTTGCCTCGGAGAAATCTGTATGCAGACCAAGAAGCAACAGTTAGATCTGGACATGGAACAGCAGACTGGTTCCAAATCGGGAAAGGAGTACGTCAAGACTATATATTGTCACCCTGCATATTTAACTTATATGTAGAGTGCATCATGAGAAATGTCAGGTTAGATGAAACACATGCTGGAATCAAGATTTCCAGGAGAAATATCAATAACCTCAGATATGCAGATGACACCACCCTTATGGCAGAAAGCAAAGAACTAAAGAGCTTCTTGATGAAAGTGAAAGAGGAAAGTGAAAATGTTGACTTAAAACTCAACATTCAGAAAACTAAGATCATGGCATCTGGTTCCATCATTTCATGTCAAACAGATGGGGAAACAATGGAACACAGTGAGAGACTTTTTTTTTTATTGGGCGGGGGGGGCTCCAACATAACTGTAGATGGTGACAGCAGCCATGATATTAGAAAAAGCTTGCTCCTTGGAAGAAAAGCTCTGACCAAACTAGAGAGCATATTAAAAAGCAGAGATGTTACTTTGCCAACAAAGGTCTTTCTAGTCAAATCTATAGTTTTTCCAGTAGTCGTGTATGGATGTGAGAGTTGGCCTATAAAGAAAGCTGAGCACCAAAGTATTGATTCTTTTGAACTTTGGTGTTGGAGAAGACTGTTAAGAGTCGCTTGGAGTGCAAGGAAATCAAACCAGTCAATCCTAAAGGAAATCAGTCCTGAATATTCATTGGAAGGACTGATGCTGAAACTCTGATACTTTGGCCATCTGATGTGAAGAACTGACTCACTGGAAAAGACCCTGATGCTAGGAAAGATTGAAGGCAGGAGGAGAAGGAGATGATCGAAGATGAGTTGGTTGGGTGGCATCACCGACTCAATGGACATGAGTTTGATCAAGCTTCAGGAGCTGATGTTGGATAAGGAAGCCTGGCATGCTGCAGTCCATGTGGTCTCAAAGAGTTGGACATGACTGAGCGACTGAACTGACTGTCTGAGTCAGCATTTTGGGGGCAGACAAAGTATTTGATACGTTTCAATTTTCTTAAATGTACTGATACTTGACTTGTGATCCAGATGTGCTCTATCCTAGAGAATGTTTCATGTGCACTTGAGAAAAAAAAAGTGTATTCTACTGCTTTTGAAAGGAATGTCTGCTGCTGCTGCTGCTAAGTCACTTCAGTCGTGTCCAACTCTGTGCGACCCCATCCCTGGGATTCTACAGGCAAGAACACTGGAGTGGGTTGCCATTTCCTTCTCCAATGCATAAAAGTGAAAAGTGAAAGTGAAGTTGGTCAGACATGTCTGACTCTTTGTGATCAGATGGACTGCAGCCTACCAGCCTCCTCCGTCCATGGGATTTTCCAGGCAAGAGTACTGGAGTGGGGTGTCATTGCCTTCTCCAGAAAAGAATTTCTAGTAGATATCAATTAAGTACATCTGATTTAATGTATCATTTAAGTCTTGAATGTCCTTACAATTTTTCTGTCTGCATGATCTGTCCCTTGGTGTAAGTGAGGTGTTAAATTCCCCCACTATTATTGTGTTGTTCTCTATTTCTGCTTAGCGTTTTCTTTATGTTATGTGGTGCTCCTATGTTGGGTGCATAAATATTTTCAATTGGTATGTGTTCTTCTTGGATTGATCCTGTGATTGCTATTTAATGTCCTTCCTCATCTTTTGTAATATTCTTTATAGTTTATTTTGTCTTCTATGAAAATTGCTGCTGCAGCTTTCTTTTGATTTTCCTTTGTATGGAATATCTCTTTCCATCCCCTCACTTTCAGTCTACATGTGTCCCTACATCTGAAATGGGTCTCTTGCAGACAGCATATATACTGGTTTTGTATATATACTGGTTTTGTATCTACTCAGCCAGTCTGTACCTTTTGCTGGAAGCATTTAATTCCTTTACATTTAAAGTTATTATTGATATACATGTTCCTTTTAATCTTCCTTCTCTTGTATTTCCTGCCTAGGACAGTCCCTTTTGCATTTGTTGTAAAACTGGTTTGGTGGTGCTGAATTCTCTTAACTTTTGCTTGTCTGTAAAATGTTTTGATTTCTCTAATTTTGAATGAGATATTTACTTGGTAGAATAATCTTTGTTGTAGGTTTTTCCCTTTCATTACTTTAAATATATCTGATCACTCCCTTCTGGACTGCAGTGTTTCTGCAGAAAGATCTGCTGTTAACCTTATCGGGATTCTCTTCTATGTTATTTGTTGCTTTTCCTTTGCAGCTTTTAATATTCTTTGTATTTAATTTGATTAATATTTTTCTTGACATGTTTAGTCTAGTGTTTATTCTGTGCAAGACTGTCTGCATTGCATGGACTTGGGTGGTTATTTCCTTTTCCATGTTAAGAAAATTTGCAACTATAACCTCTTCAAATATTTTCTCAGACCTTTTTATTTATGGGACTCATATAATTTGAATTTTGATGTATTTAGTATTGTTCTAGAGATATTCAAAATGTCCCTGAATTCCTTTAATTATTTTTTTTCTTTATTCTGCTCTTTGGCAGTTATTTCCACCTTTATATCTTCCAGGTCACTTATCTATCCTTTCGTCTCAGTTATTCTGCTACTGACTCATCTAGAATATTTTTAATTTCACTAATTGTGTTGTTCATCACTGTTTGTTTATTCTTTATTTCTTCTAGGTCCTTGTTAAATATGTTCGAGACTGCTTGCATTATCTCCATTCTATTTTCAAGATTTTAGATTATCTTTAATCTCATTATTCTGAATTTTTTGAGGGAGTTTACTTATTTCTTCTTAGTTTATTTGGTCTTGTGTGTTTTTACCTCATTCTCTCATCTGCTAGATATTTTTCTGTCTTTTTCTTTTTTCTAACTTACTGTTACATTTCTCCTTTCCCCTGGCTATAAGATCATGGTTCATCTTACTTCTGGTCCCTGCCCTCTGTGGGAAAGTTGGCCCAGTGGCTTATGTAGGCTTTATGTTGGGAAGCACTTGTGCCTATGTCCTGGTTGATGGAGATGAGTTTTTTCCCTCTGATGGGCAGAGTGTGTGATGCATTTTGGGGTGTCTCTGGGCAGTCTGTCTGATGAGGGCTGGGTTTGTATTCCTGCCTTGTTTGGTTGAGTCATCCAACACTGGATGCTGCAGGCAGTCAGGTGGTACCAGATCTTGGATTTGGGTGGAAGCCTTCATGGGAGCTCTCACCAATTAATACTCTTTGGTAGTAAGTTCTTTGGGTGTCTAGCATCCTGATCTCAGTGCTCCCACCCCAGAGACTCAGGCCCAACTTCTGGTCAGGAAAACAAGACTCCACAAGCCATTTGTCATGGTAATAAAGGGGATTAAAACACACACACACAGACACACACACACACACACACACACACACACACACACACACACAAAGGTGAAACATGAAATCCAGACAGATGGTAAAAGCAAAATCAGGCAAACAGAAACAAAACCAAAGGAACATACACATTGAGTGTATACATATACAAAACACAAAACCAAAATAGACCAAGACAACAGAGTATTAGAGAGTGACCTAATGAAAAAATAAAACCAAAAATGAAAACAATCAATTAAAAATGAAATTAGTGAAAACAGAAAACAGAAAGAAAAACCAAGGCAGAATGCCACCCAGTGAATGAAGCAAGGAAAACAAAACAAACGGACAAAGATGGTGAAAAATTAGAAAAGCAAAGTTAAAACAGAAGTATACAAAAGATCTATATATATTAAAGAAAAACAACAAAAAGGAATCTCAAAAAAAAAATAATAATTTTAAAAATTTAAAAGCCTAAATAGAAATAATAACAATAAAAACAATAGTCACAACAACAGAGAAAAAAGAAAAGAAAAAAAAAAATAGAACCAACAAAACAACAAATTAAAACTTTTAAATAATAATTAAAGTTTTTCCTAGAGTCTCAGCTGTTAATGTCTTTTCCTCTGCTGTACGACACAGTCCAACTTCACCTCCCCAGGAGGCTCTCCAATGCTAGGGAGGGCTGATCTCTGTAGCTGTGGTTGGGACAACTCATATTTAATGTGACTCTACTCCCTCATGTGTTTTCCTCCAATGTCCACAGATGCTAGAGTTGAGTGTTTCCTTTTGTGGGAACATTCATGTCCTTTTATATATTCCAGAGAAAGAATCTACCTATTTGATTGTGTGGACTTATTCTGCAACTAAAAGACGATGCTGTTAAAGTGCTGCACTTAATATGCCAACAAATTTGGAAAACTCAGCAGTGGCCACAGGCCTGGAAAAGATCACTTTTCATTCAAAACCCAAAGAACAGCAAAGGCAAAGAATATTCAATTCACAAAATTACACTCATTTCAGTGTTACAAGTTTATGCTCAAAATACTCCAAGCTATGCTTCAGCATTACATGAACCAAGAACTTCCAGGTGTTCAAGGGGGAGTTTAGAAAAGGAAGAGGAATGAGAGACAAATTGCCAAAATTTGCTGAATCAAACAGAAAACAAGGGAATGCCAGAAAAACATATACCTCTATTTCATTGACTATGCTAAAGCCTTTGTGTGGATCATAACAAGCTTATTTTGTTTGAAAAACTCTTAAAAAGATGAGAATACAAGACCATATTACCTGTCTCCTGAGAAAACTGTATGTGGGCCAAGAAGCAACAGTTATAACATTGACTGGTTCAAGGCTGAGAAAGGAGTACAACAAGGCTGCTTATCATCACCCTGTTTATTCAGCTTACACACAAAACACATCATGTGAATGGCCAGGCTGGATGAGCAACAAGTTGGAATAAAGATTTCCAGGGAACTATTGACAATCTCAGACATGCTTCTTGGTAGGAAAGCCCTGACAAACCGAGATATTGTGTTAAAAAGCGAAGATATCACTTTGCCGACAAAAGTCTATATAGTCAAGGGTTTGGTCTTGTAGTTATGTATGGATGTGAGAGTTGGACCATAAAGAAGGCAGAGCACTGAAGAATAGATGTTTTGGAACAGAAAAGCTGGAGAAGACTCCTGAGAGTACCTAGTAAAGCGAGGAGATGAAACCAGTCAATCTTAAAGGAAATCAACCCTGAATACACTTTGGAAGGATGGATGCTTAAGCTGAAGCTCCAATACTTTGGCCACCTGATGCGAACAGCTGGCTCATTGGAAAAGACCTTGATATTGGGGACACTTTAAGGCAGAAACAGAAAAGGGTGACAGAGGTTAAGAGGGTTGGATGTCATGGAGATGGTCAGGGACAGGGAAGCATGGCATGCTGCAGTCCATGTGGTTATGAAATGGAATTTTTTAAATGGATATGCTCAAATTGCAAATAGAACACACATAAGTGCAATAAAACATTTTCATAAGTGCAATGAAAATGTCAGTTTACCAGTATACTCCACTCCCAAGTATAGTGCCTTGTGTATAAATTTTTGTTGTTTAGTCACTCAGTTGTGTCTGACTCTTTGTGACCCCCATGGACTGCAGCAGAACAGACTTCCCTGTTCTTCACCATTTCCTGCAGTTTGGTCAAACTCATGTTCATTGAGGCGATGATACAATCCAACCATCTCACCCTCTGTCATCCCCTTCTCCATGTGCCTTCAAATCTTTCCCAGTCTCAGGGTCTTTTCCAATGAGTAAGCTCTTTGCATCAGGTGGCCAAAGTAATGGAGCTTCAGCTTCAGCATCAGTCTTTCCAGTGAATATTCAGGACTGATTTCCTTAAGGATTGACTGATTTGATCTCCTTGCAGTCCAAGTGACCCTCAAGAGTCTTCTCCAGTGCTAGAGTTTGAGGTATCAATTCTTCAGCACTCAGCTTTTTTTATTGTCTAGCTCTCACATCCACATATAACTATTAAAAATCCATAGTTTTAACTGTATGGACCTTTGCAGGCAAAGTAATGTCTCTGCTTTTTAATATGCTGCCTAGGTTGGTCATAGCTTTTCTTCCAAGGAGCAAGCATCTTTTAATTTCATGGCTGCAGTCTCTGTACACAGTGATTTTTGAGCCCAAGAAAATAATGTCTGTCACTGTTTCCACTGTTCCCCATCTGTTTGACATGAAGTGGTGGGAACAGATGCCATGATCTTAGCTTCTGAATGTCAAGTTTAAAGCCAGCTTTTTCACTCTCCTCTTTCACCTTCATCAAGAGGCTCTTTGCTTACTTCGGCAGCACATATGCTAAAACTGGAACGATACAGAGAAAATTAGCATGGCCTCTGTGCAATGAGGAAATGCAAATTCATGAAGTGTTCCATATTTTTTTTCAAGAGGGAGCAGACATATATACCTATGGCTGATTCATGTTGAATTTTTTTTTTAATTCCTCTTCACTTTCTACCTTAAAAGTGGTGTCATCTGCATATCTGAGGTTGTTGACATTTCTCCCCGCAATCTTTTTTTTTTTTTTTTTTTCATTTATTTTTATTAGTTGGAGGTCAACCACTTCACAATATTGCAGTGGGTTTTGTCATACATTGACATGAATCAGCCATGGGGTTACACGTATTCCCCATCCTGATCCCCCCGCCCACCTCCCTCTCCACCCATCCCCGCGTCTTGATTCCAGCCTGTGCTTCATCCAGCCTGGTATTTCATATGATGTACTCTGCATATAAGTTAAATAAGCAGGGAGACAATATATAGCCTTGACGTACTCCTTTCCCAATTTTGAGCCAGCCCATTGTTCCATGTCTAACTACTGCTTCTTGATTTGCATACAGGTTTTGTAAGAGGCAGGTAAGGTGATCTCATATTCCCGTGCCAATATCACTGATGAACATAGATGCAAAAATCCTTAACAAAATTCTAGCACACAGAATTAAACAACATATTAAAAAAATCATACACCATGATCAAGTGGGCTTTATCCCAGGAATGCAAGGATTCTTTAATATCTGCAAATCAATCAATGTAATACACCACATTAACAAATTGAAAGATAAAAACCATATGATTATCTCAATAGATGCAGAAAAAGCCTTTGACAAAGTTAAACATCCATTTATGATTAAAACTCTCCAGAAAGCAAGAATAGAAGGAACATACCTCAACATAATAAAAGCTATATATGACAAACCCACAGCAAGCATTACCCTCAATGCTGAAAAATTGAAAGCATTTCCCCTGAAATCAGGAACAAGACAATGGTGCCCACTCTCACCACTACTATTCAACATAGTTCTGGAAGTTTTGGCCACAGCAATCAGAGCAGAGAAAGAAATAAAAGGAATCCAGATAGGAAAAGAAGAAGTGAAACTCTCGCTGTTTGAAGATTACATCATCCTCTACATAGAAAACCCTAAAGACTCTACCAGAAAATTACTAGAGCTAATCAACGAATATAGTAAAGTTGCAGGATGTAAAATTAACACACAGAAATCCTTTGCATTCCTATACATTAACAATGAGAAAACAGAAAGAGAAATTAAGGAAACAATACCATTCACCATTGCAACAAAAAGAATAAAATACTTAGGAGTATATCTACCTAAAGAAACAAAAGACCTATACATAGGAAACCATAAAACACTGATGAAAGAAATCAAAGAGGACACAAACAGATGGAGAAATATACTGTGTTCATGGATTGGAAGAATCAATATTGTAAAAATGGCTATATACCCAAAGCAATCTATAGATTCAATGCAATCCCTATCAAGCTACCAATGGTATCTCTGACAGAACTAGAACAAATAATTTCACAATTTGTATGGAAATACAAAAAATCTTGAATATCCAAAGTAATCTTGAGAAAGAAGAATGGAACTGGAGGAATCAACGTGCCTGACTTCAGACTCTACTACAAAGCCACAGTCATCAAGACAGTATGGTACTGGCACAAAGACAAAAATATAGATCAATGGAACAAAATAAAAAGCCCAGGGATAAATCCACGAACCTATAGACAACTTATCTTTGACAAAGGAGGCAAGGATATACAATGGAAAAAAGACAACCTCTTTAACAAGTGGTGCTGGGAAAACTGGTCAACCACTTGTAAAAGAATGAAACTAGAACACTTTCTAACACCATACACAAAAATAAACTCAAAATGGATTAAAGATCTAAATGTAAGACCAGAAACTATAAAACTCCTAGAGGAAAACATAGGCAAAATGCTGTCTGACATAAATCACAGTTGGATCCTCTATGACCCACCTCCCAGAATATTGGAAATAAAAGCAAAAATAAACAAATGGGACCTAATTAAACTTAAAAGCTTTTGCACATCAAAGGAAACTATAAGCAAGGTGAAAAAACACCCTTCAGAATGGGAGAAAATAATAGCAAACGAAGCAACAGACAAAGGATTAATCTAAAAAATATACAAGCAACTCCTGAAACTCAATTCCAGAAAAATAAATGACCCAATCAAAAAATGGGCCAAAGAACTAAACAGACATTTCTCCAAAGAAGACATACAGATGGCTAACAAACACATGAAAAGATGCTCAACATCACTCATTATTAGAGAAATGCAAATCAAAACCACAATGAGGTACCATTACACGCCAGTCAGGATGGCTGCTATCCAAAAGTCTACAAGCAATAAATGCTGGAGAGGGTGTGGAGAAAAGGGAACCCTCTTACACTGTTGGTGGGAATGCAAACTAGTACAGCCGCTATGGAAAACAGTGTGGAGATTTCTTAAAAACTGGAAATAGAACTGCCATATGACCCAGCAATCCCACTTCTGGGCATACACACTGAGGAAACCAGATCTGAAAGAGACACGTGCACCCCTATGTTCATCGCAGCACTGTTTATAATAGCCAGGACATGGAAGCAACCTAGATGCCCATAAGCAGACGAATGGATAAGGAAGCTGTGGTACATATACACCATGGAATATTACTCAGCCATTAAAAAGAATTCATTTGAATCAGTTCTAATGAGATGGATGAAACTGGAGCCCATTATACAGAGTGAAGTAAGCCAGAAAGATAAAGACCAATACAGCATACTAACACATATATATGGAATTTAGAAAGATGATAATGATAACCCTATATGCAAAACAGAAAAAGAGACACAGATGTACAAAACAGACTTTTGGACTCTGTGGGAGAAGGCGAGGGTGGGATGTTTTGAGAGAACAGCATTGAAACATGTATATTATCTAGGGTGAAACAGATCACCAGCCCAGGTTGGATGCATGAGACAAGTGCTCAGGCCTGGTGCACTGGGAAGACCCAGAGGGGTTGGGTAGAGAGGGAGGTGGGAGGGGGGATCGGGATGGGGCATACATGTAAATCCATAGCTGATTCATGTCAATGTATGACAAAAAAACACTACAATATTGTAAATAATTAGCCTACAACTAATAAAAATAAATGAAAAAAAAAAGAATTTTCATTTGTTGTGATCTACACAATCAAAGGCTTTAGCATAGTCAATGAAGTAGAAGTAGATGTTTTTCTGGTATTCTCTAGCTTTTTCTGTAATCCGATGGATGTTAGCAATTTGATTTCTGGTTCCTCTGCCTTTTTTAAATCCAACTTGTACATCTGGAAGTTCTGGAGTCATGTACTGTTGAAGCTTAGCTTGGATAATCTTGAGCATTACTTTGTTAGCATGTGAAATAAGTTCAATTGTGTGGTAGTCTGAACATTCTTTGGTATTGCTCTTATTTGGGATTAGAATGAAAACTGATATTTTCCAGAACTATGGTCACTGCTAAGTTTTCCAAATTTGCTGGCATATTGAGTGCAGCACTTTCACAGCACCATCTTTTAGGTTTTGAATAACTCAGCTGGAATTCCATAACCTCCACTAACTTTGTTCATAGTGATGCTTCCTAAGGCATCACTACTTTCTAAGGCCCACTAGTATATAAGCTTTCAACAAATATTTAGAGAAAAAAAGGTAAGAAGGAAGGAAGTAAAGAAAGAAGAATAATTCAGAATATTTTTGTTTTCAGATTGGTCAGATACCTCATATAATAATAATAATGATGGCGTTGATAATTGCCATGTTTTTTTCAGATGGGCTTTAAATAATATATAGCATAATAACTAATCTTCTGAATTTTGCTGATGGGCAATAAATGATTTATATCTCTTTTACACTTGACCCTCAAAAAACGTTGAGACTCAGGGGCACTGATCCACCACACAGCTGAAAATCATGTAAAACTTTACAGTTATTCCTCCCTATCCAAAGTTCTGTATCAAAGAATTCAACCAAACTTGGATCAGTAGTGCTATGTTTTAATGAAAAAAATGTTATAAATCAACCCTCATAATTCAAACTTCTGTTGTTCAAATCAACCATACTTGGTATATATGAAATTTAATATAATTTGTTACTTATATTGTAACCATAACCACTACCATTCTACAACTACAAACATAATATTCTGCATAGGTACAGATATACATGTCCATTTGCATATCTGTAGGTAAACCAACTCTTTTCCTCTCTTTTATGAGTATCTATATTGTTTGTATAAGAATATGTGTGCATACATGTTAATGACATGTGTCTTCACCAAATAATTGATGCCTTAGCTATAATTTTTCACTTTCATGACTATATCCTAAAATATTTAGCAGTGGCTGTTTTCAAAACATTGCTTGATTCACATATTCAGTCTGGCATTAATCCACTTACATACATTTGAGGACTGCCAATTTAGTATAGTACTATAGTAGCCCGTCAGGCTCCTCTGTTCATGGGGTCACGAAGAGTTGTACACAGCTTAGCCACTGAACAAAAATTTAAAACCATAGTAACACTTTTATATATATTGTTATATTCCATACAGTCAAAACAGACCATATATTAATAATCAGCAACTGTACTTTTGTTAGCTTCCATACATCTTCTATATTGATTATTAACTAAAATTTCCTTTAGTAACTATTTTAGATAACTTGTAAATCCAATAAGCCTGTCCTGGTGATGATGCTGCTGATGACTTTTAGCCATTTAGTTAAAGGAAACTAATATCAAATAGATGCTTATGGCTTTTAATCTGTACATAACTGGAGCTATTTTAATTTTCAAAGTGGAATCATTTAATACTGGAAAAAAGTAACATGCTCTGTCATCAGTTTTTCACTGGAGATTGTTATCCTGTGAAGAAACTCCTATTTAAAAAACATTCAATAAATCAAAATGCATTCAGTAGCAATCCATTATTACCACTTGTCATTAAGTATTGTGAGACAGGCCATGTTATAAATGAATATTTTAAACATTAAATTGTATAATAGGTAATTCTGTGCAGATGGCTGTTGGAGTAATGCTTTTATGGCATGAAAGTTGCTGCAGTGCCTTAGGGCTTCTACAAATGATTTCTCTGGACAGCAGTCACAGATACACATTTTGCTCCTTTCTGTATTCATCACTGAGGGCTCCCTCAGATATAGGATACATTCAACATGAAAGAAATTTCCACTGAGAAACATTACTATTATGGAGCTCTTTGGTATCCTTGAAATGTAAATATTATTTATCACTTGGAGATATTTTCTGGCAGCTTGATTCACATGACAGTTACACAAAGGCAATGTTTTGGTTCTTCTTAATTAATTTTAATGTCACACTTAGGAATCAGTGGTTACTTGCTGATAATCCTAATTTGCTCATATTGAATGTATGAAAAAATTCAGCAAAACAAAATATTAATGTCATTTCCCAGTAGCTTGATGCTTAAAAGTCTTGGAATGGTAAATTAGAAATCAACATTTTACTCACCAAGCTAATATCTGTGCAGTTTAGAGAAACATAAAGCAAGGTTTGAAGGAAAGTCTCAGAGACTCCAGCCTGCTAAGCTCCTCTGTCCATGGAATTCTCCAGGCAAGAATACGGGAGTGGGTAGCCATTCCCTTCTCCAGGAGATCTTTCTGACATAGGGATGGAACTCTGTTCTCCTGCCTTGCAGGCAGATTCTCTACTGTCTGAGCTACCAGGGAAGCCAACTAAAATTACAATTGTGGGAAGTTAAAGAAAAATCAGGCAGGTGGCTCCTGAAGTTCTTTATTAAATGTCTACCGTTAAACTTTACTTGTATTCCTTATATTATACTGTTGTAAATTCACATAGAGTTGAGTTGTAAGAGAAAACAGTACTACTCCTTTAGTCAACACTGAGGGAACCGTGTCCTCACTGTTCCCTGTACACTCTACACTGATAAACTTATGCCCAAAGGCTTCATGCTATCAGGTCATGGAATGTTAACGATATCGATGAGTCTGAACTGACATTCTAGGTGTGTTAAAAAGTTGGCTGCACTGTGACAGAACATCAGATGTCATTCCATCAACATTTTCTTTTACCACTAAAGCATAGCAGGATCATAGCTTGGAGTTCTGAAGGATGGTTTATTCTCTCTATTTAATTTACTGTGGAATTCTAAGAACTAGTCTCAACAAGAAAAGAAAAATAAAGACTTTTATTGGTCATCTTGCACTATGTTATTAAAAAAAAAAATCTTAGCCTAAGTCAGAAATCTTTTTAAAACTCCAGTATTCCCTAAGACAAGAATGACTGGACACATTTGATAGAAAATATCCCCTCCCCAATATTTTCCTTTTTTTGGCCACTCTGCATGGCATGTGTGATATTAATTCCCTGACCAGTGATTGAACCCACCCTGTGCATTAGAAGCATGTAGTCTAAACCAATGAATCAACGGGGAAGTTCCAATAGATTCCTTTTAATATAACTTCATTTCCTTGGAATGGGAAGGACAACTTGCTTTCAGTCCCACCAGCAATATCCAGCAAAATTGTTCCCTAATTTTGGCTGCAACTGAGAACTGTGACTTTAGCTAAATCTAGTATGTAAAAGAATAATTATTTTTATAAATTCTAGAAAAATCTGTTTTTAACAGGAGACACAATTGCAGTTTGCTGTGTATTTGTAGCAGTGGATATCAGCTTCAACTGAAATGTACATAATGATGGTTAAAACAATGATTCCTTCAAAGTAATACAACACACATTAAGAGAATGTGTACTGTGTGCCAGGTGTTGTGCTAAGAACTCAAGAAAAGAATTAGCTCATTTATTCAGCATACTTCCTTTGAGTGTGCTGAGAGCTATGGGGAATATAGAGGGGAATGTAGAATATAAATGATCTCTAGTATAGTGAGGAGAGGAATACAAATAGTCAGTATAGTGTCACCTGCTAATCATGACAATAAAGCTACCATTTATTGAGTGCTAGACACTGTTCAAATTATTTAAATAATTTTAAGCTTTATACCAATCTTGTGAGTACTGAAATCTATATTTCAAACAAGGAAATTAAAACTCAGAATGAGTAAATATTGTGTCTAATGACACAGAGACAGAGTCAGATCTCAAACTTAGTTGTCTGGTTCCAAAGCATATGTATAATAACAGGGAAAAGGGCAAAGAGCTATAAAGTCAGTAAAAAATGGACGTTGTGAAGAATTTACAGAGAGGAATATAATTGTGCTAAGTTTTAAAGACCAGGTAGGAATTGACCCTATGGAGAAGAATTAACTGGCAAAGCTGACTTTTATATTGAAAACTGTCAGCACACACAATAAAGTTGAATGTTACAATCCATGCTAATAATATTTTTTTTCTTTTTTTAAAATTTATTTATTTATTTTAATTGGGGGCTAATTACTTTACACTATTGTGGTGGTTTTTTCCTTACATTGACATGAATTAGCCATGAATGATGTTAAATGGCAAATAAAAACATCATGTCATGATAAGAGAGAGGCCATGGAAGAAAGGAAAAACGTTTATATGTACATTTAATGGCACTTCTTTCCTGTTTTTTGAACAAGGTCATACATCTTCATTTTTCACTTGGCCTCACAAATTATGTAGCTGGCCCTAGGTACTAATCATTTTAGGCAGAAAGAATATGAGAGATATAGGGAAATGGAGGCATTAAATCTTATATCTTGCATAGATTGTGTGCATATTTGGTATGTGAGGGAATGCAGTAGGAATTAGGGTGGAAGAAGTAAGACTGCCTTGAATGCCATCCTCAATTAAGGAAAATGTATTGAAAAATTAGTATTAATAACAACATGACTTAAATAAGGTCCAGGTAAAATCTCTCTAGTAGGTGGATTTATGATGGAATGAATAAGAAAGACTAGAAGCTGAAAGACCAGATATGCCCTGAAATTCTCTGGGTAGGGGAAAATAGAGATTTGAAGTAATACAGTGGCAATTTGAAAGAAAATGATTTTGAAAGATATTTCTGAGACAGAACTGATATGTAATGTTCAAATGGATATGTCCAGCAGACACTTGGAAATATGAATCCAGAAATAGCTGTGTTCCATAAAGACTATCTGTTAAGTCTTCATCTATGATCGTGAATTATCTGTCTCTGATTTCTGGTCATTCACATTCTTCAGAAGTAGTTTCTAATTCCAGAAATAAGAAAATCAGCTTGAAACAATAAAATATTGTTCACAAACTCTCTGGACTTAAACCATAGAGTGGTTTAAGTCCTTTAGACTGTGATCTAAAGTTTTACTCTTAGTATTAATAATGTTTAATCAGCTTGAGTATCCAACCCTGAGGCTCATGTCACTCATGCCATACTTTTTAGAAAAATGTTCTGAAAAGCATCAAGTATGTATAATGAAGGACTATAGAGAAATAAAAGAAGTAATGTTCCTTTATAAACATGTTGGATAGTTAACATTAAAGGAAATGGTAAAGACAACTTACCAAATGCCTATACAAATGTCTGCTATGGTAATAGTCATTTAAGGTAAAACTGGTTATCCTTATCATTGAGGATAGAGGATAAAACACATATTTTCTCTTCCAACAGTTGCAAATATCATAAGAAATAAGGAAGGGTGACTTAATCTGGGAAGATGTTTGAGCCTTGAAGAATTGGAAGCTTTCAGGGACTTCAGAACCCTTCAAGCCCTATGGACTTTGGAGTGAGTAAGTTGTATTTGGGGTCATCTCTAATAGTTGAGAAATAGTGGATCATAGAGAAGAGAAAACCAAAGGAAAAATAGAGATGAGAATATTTTAGTCTTATTTTATCCTAGAATAGGAAGATACTGAAAAGAGAATGATTTTAAGTAACAGAGGTAGAGTTTTTTCTGGAAATAAATTTTATCGTTGCTCTAACACCTAGCTAATGGTGCTCATCCTTCAGGTTGCAAGTGAGATGTCATTTTTTCTAGGAAGTCCTTCTTAAACTCCAGGTCTTAGAAGTGTTCCCCCAGAAATCTTTATTCTTCACCCTCAGACCACACAAAATGTGTAATTATGTGTAAAAGTATTGTGAGGCTTCTGAAGACAATGGCCATTGTTGTCTTATCCATTACCACATCACAACATACACCAAAGAGCTCTGTAAGTATTTTTTCTATGAAGGAATGAA
Organism: Dama dama; assembly: GCF_033118175.1. Classification (NCBI taxonomy): domain Eukaryota; kingdom Metazoa; phylum Chordata; class Mammalia; order Artiodactyla; family Cervidae; genus Dama; species Dama dama. Next base: position 76,516,960 of record NC_083714.1, read on the forward strand.
TAAATGAATGGAAGAAATGAGTGAATAGATGGTCTATTTTGGAGGAATCTTAGTCTTTGTGTAAATGGACATATTGAACAGCTAGAGACCCACATTAGAAGATTCTGAATGCAACAGATTTCAACCATCAAAAAGTAGGTAGGAGAGAATGGACATTATTAAAAGCAGTCACAGAGACAGTAAAAATTATAGTTGTCTACTGGATATAGAAGGAAAAGTAAAGAAAACTGAAATGCAGATTCCCCAGCAAGTTAGCCCATAAAAAAAAAAAAAAAGAAAAATTCACTCAGTTGTGTCCAACTCTTTGTGATCCCATGGACTGTGTAGCCTGCCAGGCCCCTCTGTCCATGGAATTCTCAAGGCCAGAATATTGGAGTATATAGCCATTCCCATCTCCAGGGGATTTTCCCAAACCAGGGATCAAACCCAGGTCTCCCACACTGCAGATGGATTTTTTACCATCTGAGCCACCAGGGAAGCCCAAGTTAGCCCATAAGAAAAAATAATTATGATCCTGAATCATAAAAAAAGAAGATTAAGCCTTAGAAGATGTGGAAGTAGGAAGTGTATATATGTGACTGCTTTTAACCTCAAATAGTCCTCCCCCCAATATTTTAGTGTTTAAAATAACTTTAGTAATCAAAACAGTACAGTATTGACCTAAAAAGAGACATACATATCAATGGAATAGAATATAGAGCACAGAAATAAATATACATTTATAGGATCAACCAATTTATAACAAAAGAGATAAGAGTATACAATGCGGAAAGGATAGGTTCTTCAATATATGGTGTTGGGAAAACTGGACAGCCAATACAAAGAATGAAACTCGACCACTGTCTTACACAATACAAAAAAGGCAACTGAAAATGGATTAAAAATTTGACTGTAAGACTTTAAACCACAGAATTCTTGGAAGAAGACATTTAGTGTAAGCTCCTTGGCATTGGTCTTGCCAATGATTTTTTGGATTTGACACCAACAGCAGAAATAAATGGGACTACATCAAGGTAAAAAGCTTCTGTATAGCAAATGAAATGATCAAAAAATAAATAACTAAATAAAAAGCAACCTGTGCAATAGGGCTTCCCTGGTGCTTCAGTGGTAAAGAATCTGCCTGCAGTGCAGAAGACTGCCTGCAATGCAGGAGTAGCAGGTTTGATCCCTGGGTTGGGAATGACCCTGGGGAAGAAAATGGCAACCCCTCCAGTATTCTTGCTTGGGAAATCCCATGGACAGAGGATCCTGGTGGGCTACAGTCCATGGCGTTGCAAGAGCTGGACAAGACTTAATGATTAAACCACCACCAAAACCTGTGGAATGGAAGAAAATATTTGCAAATCACATGTCTGATAAGGGATTGATATCCAAAATACATAAAGAACTCATATAACTCAGCAAAAATTATTTTTATTAAAAAATGGTCAGAGGAACTGAATAGACAGTTTTCCAAAGATATCCTAGTGGCTCATAAAATGATGCTCAACGTCACTAAACATCAGGGAAATGCAAATTAAAACCACAATAAGATATCACCTCATACATATTAGGATAGCTATTATCAAAAAGATAAGAAATGTATTGGAGAGGATATGATTTAAAAAAACGAATGCTTGTCCATTGTTAGTGAGAATATTTCCAGTCATTACGGAAACCAGTACGGAGTGTCCTCAAAAAATAAAAATTATAGCTACCATATGATTCAGCAATTCCACTTCTGAGTATTTATCTGAGGGAAACAAAAGCACTGTCTTCAAAAGATACCTGCACCTCTATGTTCATTCCATTATTATTTACAGTAGACGAGACATAAAAACAACTTACGTCTTCATCAAAGAATGAATGGAAAAATAAAATGTGATATAGTTCAGCCACAAAAAAAGAAGGAAACTCTGCCATTTGAGACAATTTGGATAGAACTTGATGGCAAGTGACCTTATGTTAAGTGATAAAATCAGAGAAAGACAAATACTGTATTATCTCACTTATATGTGGAATCTAGAAAACTCAAACTGGTAGTTACAGAGAATATTATTAGCAGTTGACATGATGGGGGGCTGGAAGGTAGATGAAATATGGGTAGGTGGTGAAAATATAAAAACTTCCAGATATAAGATAAATAAGTTCTGGAGATGCAATGTACAGCTTAGTAACTAAAAAATAATTTTAGTTGTTGGGAGAATTTATTTATGACTCCACCTTGTTGCCTGTCAAAGTGGTATTACTATTAGGCAACCCTTGGTTTCCACCTGGAATGTGTTCAAAAATTTCATTGGTGAGTAGGTTTTTCCAAATGAAAAATGTGTTTTCTCTATCAGTCTTGTCATCTATAATGTCTATCTTTGTAAACCAACAAAAATATAATTAAACCAATAGGATATCTGAACTGTAAATAGAACCACACGTCCTTTAAAACTCCCAGTTACTAACAATTTTGTCCATGGGGAAAAATTAGCTTCATTTTGAGTTCTATATTAGACCTAAAGGATATAGCCATCAGTGCATATTTAGTCGGAGAAGGCAATGGCAACCCACTCCAGTACTCTTGCCTGGAAAATCCCATGGATGGAGGAGCCCTGTAGGCTGCAGTCCATGGGGTCACTAAGAGTCAGACACGACTGAGCAACTTCACTTTCTTTTCACTTTCATGCATTGGAGAAGGAAATGGCAACCCACTCCAGTGTTCTTGCCTGGAGAAACCCAGGGACGGGGGAGCCTGGTGGGCTGCCATCTATGGGGTCACACAGAGTTGGACACAACTGAAGTGACTTAGTAGCAGCATCAGCATCAGCATATTTAGTAGCAGGATATGAAATTATTGATAGTGATGGAAGCAAGGGTTTCACTGGACTGGGAATGTTGTAGAGGCCCTGACTTTAGGGTTAGCCTGAACATAGAGGTACAGGTGGTAGGGGATGGACAAGTCAGAGAAAGTCAGATCTTGTCTTCTCAGGTGGTAAAACAGTATACATCTAAAAGTAGCAAAACCTGTGAAACTTTGGATAGTAGGAAAGGAGATGACAGAAAGATGGAGCCATTTTCACACATTATTATGCTATGTAGAATAAATAGTTACTAGTATTAGTAAAAATGAAAGAATTAAATTGAGTCTTCAGTTGAAATGTTTATTTCAAATGAAACTCAGTTTATGGTTTATGATTTTATGGATTTTTGCAGAAGCTTAAATCCAAATATTAGATCTTGCCAAGAATATTTTCTTGACTTTGATTGACCCACAACATGCCTCACATTTTCATAGTTGACTAGTATTTTAAACCCTGGTGAAAACTGACAGTAAGTGTGAAATCCTTAATTACAATAAACACTGTTTAAAATTAGAAATATGTAGAGGAAATATGAAAGTTATTTTAAGGCTTGTTACTCTCTCTTCCTGTATCATTTCCATTTAAATCATTCTAGAGTACTTTCAGATTAATCTTTCAAATGGGTTCCTATTATATGCTTATTGCCTACCCATTCACTGTGGTCTGTGATTTAGTCCCATATTAACTGATGGAACCCAGGTCTCCTGCATTGCAGGTAGATTCTTTATAGTCTGAGCCACCAGACTATATTAACTATCAAACCTTATCTCCCACGAATTCTGTGTTTCCTTTTAGTGGATTCCTCAGTGTTTCATGACGGAGAAGGCAATGGCACCCCACTCCAGTACTCTTGCCTGAAAATCCCGTGGACGGAGAAGCCTGATAGGCTGCAGTCCACGGGGTCGCTACAAGTGGGACCCGACTGAGCGACTTCACTTTCACTTTTCACTTTCATGCATCGGAGAGGGAAATGGCAACCCACTCCACTATTCTTGCCTGGAGAATCCCAGGGACGGGGAGCCTGGTGGGCTGCCATCTATGGGGTCACACAGAATCGGACATGACTGAAGCAACTTAGCAGCAGCAGCAATGTTTCATGAACAGTATCTACCACTCCAATTTCTTACTCTTTGGTTCAGCTGGTGCTAATCTCTTATCTTCAACCTCCCCCTTCAGTTCTACTTGTTCTTTAGTACTCTATTCAAGTTTTATAAAGACTGTCCATTATTCTTGCATACAACATGTTCTTTCTCCTTTAGCCTTTGAACCATGCATATGGACATTTAGCTATAGCTTTTATAGTGATTTATAATTATTTATAATATAAACCCTGTTGTTTCAACTCATAATTTTTTTACATAAAAATCATTTTCAATGTTAAACATTGAATTCTACCTAAGTACTTTTAAAATTTCCATTCTCCACTTTGACTAACTAAGACAGATATTTTCTTTGGCATGTTCATGTCGCTTTGGAATTTCAAAATCTTCACAGCCTGCTAATCTCAGATGGCATGGCAATCCAAGAGTCAAGCTCTAACATCTTTTTAAATATAAATTGTATCCAAAGTGTTCTGAGTTTAACTTGTTTTACTAAAAAAAAAAAAATCATCCAAAAGTGAAGAAATACCCTCCCTCATCAAAATACAATGAATTCAGACATAGTCTGAAAAGTTCATTGGTTCAAGTCAATTGGATTTGTGTTTATTGTAATGTATACTGGTCAGCAGAGGTCTCTGATTAAAATAAGTGATGGAAGTTGTTGATAGGTCATTTCCAAAAATTTTAATAAATATGCCTCCTATCCCAGGCAGCCTTATCATTGCTAAATCAGTAGATTTGCCTTCCTGGAATTTCTGCCTCGTGTACTTCTAATGTATCAAAGTTTAAAGCAGGGTCCCAGGTCTGTTTTCTCAGTTCTGCTATCATTTTGTTTAAAACTATAAATGCTAGAGAAGTATTGCAATATACCTAGATAATGTATAAAAATGGGAAATCTTATATGACTAGTGTGGGGCCAAGAAAGGGAACTTTTGTTTAAACTTTTAAAGAGCCAAGATTCAGAATTATCATCACTATTTAGGCATTTTATATTTGAAATGACTACCACTCTTCCCAGTGATAGTCAACTACCTTTATACATGACCTTGCTTTTATATTTCATAATTTAGTTGCTCATTGACTTCAAGGAAGAGAATTTTTTTTATTTCCAAAGTTGATTTCAATAATTCATTGATAAAAGAAGACATGTTTTGTGTGTATATACTGTGTGTGTGTGCACATGCGTATACGTGAATGCAAAGAGGAATGAAACTATGCTGAATCATTTTCTATTACCTGTAATAACTGATGGATTGCTATTGTTTTAAATAAGAACCCACTAGCTATGTGTGTAATTGGGAGTGTTTTTCCTTCACCAAATCCAAGTTCAAGTGGCAAAATTTTGGTTCAGTATCACCTTTGACCTTTCTAATATTGAGAGCTGTCTAACAAATAATAGTTCCGTGGCATTATAATTGTTCAAATAGCAATTGTGTGTTTATCTTTGAGAAGTCAGGCAGTTGATAACTTTCAAAGATACTCGCACTCATTCCCTAATCTAACATCCTAAGTTATTGTTTCAATGCTATACACACAGACACTTTTCCCTAAGTAAGAAGGCACAATGTTGGTATTGGTGGAGGGGACCTTCATGACCAGATCCCGTGGGGTTCATTTATATATGTATTAGCTAGTTGGGCAGAATGACAACAATTGGACCCCCTAAAAGGTTAGTTGCTTTGAAGGGCATGGGAGGAAACTTATACCAAGATTGCAATTATACATGAAGGTACTGTGAGTATGTGTGGAGGTGATAGCAGTTGTGTTCTCCCATCATTACTGCACAAGCAGTGAACTTGAGGTTGCTGCTGCTGCTGCTAAGTCACTTCAGTCGTGTCCGACTCTGTGCGACCCCACAGATGGCAGCCCACCAGGCTCCATCACCTCTGGGATTCCCCAGGCAAGAACACTGGAGTGGGTTGCCATTTCCTTCTCCGATGCATGAAAGTGAAAAGTGAAAGTGAAGTCACTCAGTCATGTCCGACTCTTCGAAACCCTGTGGACTGCAGCCTACCAGGCTCCTCCATCCATGGGATTTTCCAGGCAAGAATACTGGAGTGGGCTGCCATTGCCTTCTCAGGAACTTGAGGTTAGAGTCCCTTAAATATGTATAAGACTAATCTAGCTCCTTTAGACATAGTCTGAATATAACCTGTATGTTTTCCAAAGAGAGTGCAAGGAGAGTGATGTAACACTGATCCTCCCAACCATAGAAGAAGGTATATGCCTGAGAAAAAAATGACATACAGTGAAATCACTGCCCTGCAATGAAGGAATTCCTATCCTCTACCTGGTTTCTTTCCTTAAGGTTCTTATGTTGTAGAGGAGAAAATAAGTAGTGAGGAGGAGACTGTGGAAGGGTAGTTAAGGGTTTACCTTGAAATTGCAAGCAGTTTTATCCCAGGAAATATGGTGGTGGAGGGTGGGTTTCATTCTTTCCAGATGGACCAATTAGGTGGGCTTCATATAACCAGTAGATTCCTGTAGTTGCTCTGCTAGTTAAGTCTGGTTATCTATGCAACCCTGAATCAAATCACCCCCATCAATGTTAAGCCAAGGTGGGTAACTTCTAAGTAAGCCTAACTATGGAAAGTATTGAATACTTGGATCCCTGAGAGATGGGCAGTCAGTGCCATAGATGTCCTCTGATCATGACATTAAGCTTTAAGTAATGTGACCCTGAATATCATATGATTAACTATTTGGTACCCTGTTTATTGTGCTATGGTGAAGACAGGACATACTACCAGAGCAAATCTGTTTAATCAACAAAAATTCTTAGGAATCTTTTCCTCTAGACTAGAGGAAGAGCTTTGGCCTTTTTAGGACTCTTATTAAAATTTTATAAAAAAAGATGGTGATGAGGTGATAGTGAGAGGACATATTTGTGGAAGAAAGCAATCTGGTTCACAGACAGAAGACCTACAATCTTTGGCTGACAAGCTAGAAGCACTGTGAGATACAACACACCTTTTATAAGAAAGGATGAGTGGAAGTGGCACTGTACAGGAAAAGCTGAGGGTTCCTTGGTGAACCAGAATTTGGGTGAGTTCCAGGATTTTAGTGGACATGAGCTGAGGAGAAGGTAAAAACAGACTAAACTGTAGGGCCAGGGCTATGGTTTTAGCTTATGATTAGGTTCTTTTTTTTTTTTTTTAATTTTGCTTTGTTTTTTCATTAGCCTACAATGCTTATTATTTGGAGATACAAGGATACCTGGATTTTCTTTGGGCCTGAGTAGATATGTGTCCTTCATATTTCTGTTCTTCACTGAAAGTGAGAGAAGCTCTTTTGAAATAATAGATATTCAGAAAATATTTTCCAGCTCAATTCACCACATATTTCCTGCTTCCAAGTACAACCCTTCCTCCTTGAAGAAGGTTTACTAAGCACACACAGCCAGGAAAAGGAAATCTGGTGTGATTTAATAAGAACAATTAGAGACAAGAATATTGGCCAGTTTAAATAAGTTAAATGGAATAAGTTGATTTGTACTATGACTCTCCTTCAATAATTGTAGTTGGCAACTTGAAAATAAACACTCAGTTCAATTGACAGAGTCATAATGCTTTTATTTTACTGAAGTTTAGCAAGTACATTTTTAACAAATTTAACTTAATATATGGTAGAACAGAGAAACCATACATGTTTCTAGTCTCTAACACACTACCGCATTTTTTCCCTTAAAAGACAAAAAGCCAAGCTGAAGTGAGCATAGAAAAGCATCAAATATGGTCAAGTTACTTTAGACATTAATATTTAGCTCCTATTAAACTGGTCAATCTAATGCAAAAACAAAGCTTACATCATTGTTTTTTAAATGCACACACATTCTTTTTTATAAAAAATGTAATATAGATTGAATAACTCCTTCAGTAAACAAAGGTTTGCTGATAAAAACAATTAAAATAACTCTATGTTGAATAGTTTCAGAGATAAACTGGAATCACAAGCATCTTCATTTATGTAAAGCCAGTGAGGACCTTTCCAGCCAAATAAAACTGTTGTGCCATTGCTAAACAGTAATAGTTACCTCCTTTAAAAAAAGAAAACAAGTTAGTTTTTCTGAGGAATAAACGTAATATGTGCTTTAAAATACTAAATTTCTATCTTCAGGAACTTAAATGATCTGATGTAGCAGACTTGATTTAATATTGGTAAAATTAAAATTTCTTAACATTTCTATATGCTAATGTGTCAGTTTTCAAAGATCCTTTGAGTTGCATGCTACAGCTTCTGGTTTTTCCACAGCACTGAAGACATCAAAGACTGAAAAGAATCTTCAAAAACTATTATGTCTATGGTTATCAACATTACTTTTCGTTTTGTACAGAATGCCATTTTGAGATCCTTGTACTTTACCGAAACAAGGAAAAGAGAAGTGACAGCATTAAAGAAACATTTTGTTTCCTCTCCCCAGGTTAAACGAGACCATGTATACTGCACAAAAAGAGACAAATTGTGAATATCATTGAAACCATAGTGTTTAGTCAAACTGGTATCTATTTAAATATTGATGATCAAGAGAATCCATTCCATCCTAGAGTTAGAAAAATATTTCATGGTAAAAGTTATAATTGGAAACAATTTTCAACAACAATTTCACCTCTTCGTCTAACCTTCCTCTTTTCCATAACCATGGCTTATAGCCCCAATATCTATTCAGCTATCTCATAAAAATTGGCTTTTGGTGACAAAAGAAGAAGAAAAGAAAGTGTTGGGTGATCAGTACAAATCCATCACTCAGGCTTAAAAAACACTTAAATTCTATGTTTGCATCATCTTGACATATAAAGCAGAATACATTATCATTGTTGGACTGATATGTCTCGTGTAAAATATTAATTCAATCTAGTCAAAGCTTAAAATTGGCAGGAGGATGATAATATATCCCTCTAATTTATAAATTCTTTAAAATATTTTCAAAGGTAAGGTAATAGAAGAATAAAGGATGTGGTTCTATGTTAGTCAGACCACCTGAAGGATCAGACTTCATCAGAAGGCAACCAAGCATTTTGCCTTAGAGCCCATGGAATTCATGTGAACTTTTCCGGGGAATAAGAAAACAAAGATTGAATTTTGAGAAAATATCTAGTAATCTGTCATTCTAGAGAATCATTTAGACTCCTTTGTGGTGTCTGAGAATATTTATTTTGACAAAATTCACCAGATAGTTACTCAGTTTTCCAGTCATCTCATCCTCTGTATACACAGCCTAAATGTCAAAGGAAAGCAACTCAACATTAAACAGCAGACACTCATTTTACCAGAAATAAAATTTATACAATATAACTAAAACTTAAATCATGCAATACAAATTGTGAACATTACAAATTTGAAAATAGTAAACCAAATAACATCCTGTTTAAAAAAAAACTACATAAACACAGTAACAATGGCAAAAAGCAATCACCATTTGTCCTCTAGCAAAATGCAGTTTCTAAAAAATCTCCCTCCTTTAATGTTTAATTTTTGTCTTTATTAAAAAAGACAAACATATTTGCCCACACTCTTCATTAAATGTGCCAATTTATAAGGCTTATCAGGAATTGTTTCCACAGAAGTTCAAAAATCCAAAGAAAAACTAAGCCAGCAAAAGATAGTATTAATATGATTTTTTTCTTTTTTACTTAGAATACAGTAAGTTGATGATACACAGTAGTAAAACTTTTTTTTCTCCTAATTTAGAGGTTAGTAGCAAAATAGACTCCTGTGCAGCTTGCTATACAGTGTTGACATAGATTCTGTTTCTCTTTTGCATATGCCAATACTGCGATCATAGGGAAGGAGGCAATACTGACCTGCTAACTGACACTGATCCTTGGAGCAATCTCAAAGTTTGCCACATTTCAATCTCAAAATACATTTCAGCTATAATATGAGTGATTTATCACTTAGTAGTAGCTGTCAAAGTAAACTCTGAGATAAAACAAAAACATCTGGAACCATAAACAGAGGAGAACAGTAGCTGAATTTTAATCCAAACCTGGCCTGCTCACTTCATTAGGAACAGGAAACAGCTAATTAGTAATTGAATGCTTCATGTTTTTAAAAAGGTTTGTACTTTAGCTCCAAACAGAGATGATCTAATATGCATTTTGGATGTAAACAAGATTAAAGATCAGGAAGAGCAATGAACATAGCCTCTCCAGAGGAATGTTAGGGAGTTTGGGAACTTACAAAGGGTGACAAACTGACATTTCAGGAGAGCTGGCAGAGTTTATTGCTTTAAGATTTATAAGATAATTAAAAGGGGAAGTTCAAATACATACATAATTGACCATTTTAAAAATAAAAGTAAAGGCCCATACAGTCTATTGCTTAGTACAGTGCTGTTTGACATGGGCATATCCCACGGTACGGGAGTCTGATGTGTCCTCCATACAGGAGATGAGCCTCTGCTCATCAGTTTTCTTTAAAGGGGAATACCTGGTTGTTCCAAACTCAAGTAAGTGTGAGATTTGCCTTCTGTGGTACATATCTGATGCTTATGAAATAAAAAGCTAAAATCAGGTATCATAAAGAAATTGGATATGTGGCAAAAGGCCAGAAGAAAATACATGGGGATTTCTTATAGTTCAACTGAAGTTAATTAAACATGTCTATTTGTAAAAATATATAATTAGTTTATTTTTAAGTAGCAGTTAATTTGAAAATACTGTTCAGTTTCCCCTATAGTTCAATATAAGCTGTTTGACTATCAAATAATGAGACATTCCAGGATGTTATTTTTAAGTAACGCCTCTGTTATTCATTTCAAATAATTGATATTAATAAATTTCTAAAAAAAATGTATTTGTCTCAGTTCTTCATGATTTATTTTTAAAAAATTTATTTATTTATTTTAATTGTAGGCTAACTACTTTACAATATTCTGGTGGTTTTTGCCATACATTGACATGAATCAGCCACGGGTGTACATGTGTCCCCATCCTGAGCCTCCCCGGCACTATTTCACTGAATTGGGTTAAAGCAACATACCTATTCCATACAAATAGATCTTTACAGTATATAGAGAGCACCAGAAGCCTTAAAAAATCCTTCAGAGCATGGAATGACTGGAATGTTACAATGATATGAATTAATGTGATGTTTTATAACATGTAAGGAAAGTGGCAATTCCAATAGAAATTGCATGTACTGCCACAGGGAACTGGTTATTGGGGCATGCATAAAAACTCAGTTGGAATTTTGCATAGAATGTGTGGTATCTCTGCCATATCAGAATTTAATTCTAGGGAAGATGTAAAAATAACATAATGGATTAGTTTTTGCTTGGTGGAAAGAGAGCACTTTAAGAGGCGAATTGAGTTTTTTGATACTATTTAGCACATTGGAGTACTGCTGTATTAGATTCTTTTGTTGTTCTTGTTTAGTTGCTAAGTTGTTTCCAACTCTTTTGAAACACCATGGACTGTAGCTCCTCCCAGGAGCACCAGGCCCCTCTGTCCATGGGATTTTCTAGGTAAGAATACTGGAGTGGGTTGCCATTCCCTTCTCCAGGGGATCTTCCTGACCCAGGGATTGAACTCACATCTCCTGCATTGGCCGGTGGTTTCCCAAGGGAAGTCCTATTAGATTCCTAGGAGGCATGAACATAACGATAGGTATTTGCCACCAGCCTTTGGTGGGTATCCATTAAGTAAACAGTTAAATTTACTTGAGGCCATTTCTTGGGCATTTCAAGCAAAATGGCCCATTTGTTTCTAATCAGTGGAGCAGCTTAGGCATCTGGCCATGTCTAGACAGAGGGTGAGCAATGGAAAATATCCATGATTTGACTGACCCATAATATCTGCCTTTCTCCATATATATATATATATATATATATATATATATATATATATATATAGCTTAATGAAGAGGAAACAGTATTGAAGATGGAAGGATAGCAGAAAATAATAAAGGGGTGTTTTTTTGCTGCTTAGGTATGTGTTTTTATTGTTGCCTTCTATACATGTAAGGAACAAACTAGAAGAAAGGTATTAAATACCTTGCTCTACCATCAACAAATCAAAGAAACAACTAGGTGTGATAAAAACCTACAAACTAGAGCTCTCTATATTTCCTTAGAGAACTCTACAGGCAATGTGTTTCTTTTAGAAAGGTGATTTTCAATGCAATGATAATAAATATTGATCATTTGCACATATGAATTACCTCCTCACATTAATTCCTATTAAATCTCAGGTCATCCAAATATAAAGCTATTTCATAGCAATTACAGCTTAAACTGGGTTTGTCTGCATTTTCATTTCTGTCACACCATTTAGAAATAGCATTTTCTGTGTCTTAAAAATTCTTGCACCTACTTACCCCACTAGGATGATCCAGGTTTAATGTGATAATGTTTATGAAGCACTACGAACTCCGTGGAAGAAAAGGGTTATAAGAGTGTAATGTATCATGTTCAATCATCATTATGATTATTCCCTAAACATTGTGAAGCCCATTCTCTAACACATTTTTCTTGTATGTGCAAGGTTCTAATCATCAGTAATGAACAAATAGTAATCAATGGTTCCATATTTTAAGAATTTGAGTATGAATTTCAAAGAATTACAACACTAGATAAGCAGGTAACTGCTACAGCACCCTATTCGTGCCTATGGTCAGTTGGAGCTCCGGCATCAGTGTTCAGGCTGCACAGAAAAAACAATAAAACCTCGTCAAAATTTCATTCCAACAAATGAAATCCAAAATCTACTCCAAAAAAAAAAAAAATCCAAAATGAATTTCACTAAAAAACACCTTCTAGTATTTTGCTGAGTTATACATTTTCAAGATTTAAATAAAGCTGTGTGCAATAAATGTACTACTTCATTACAAATATCCTTATATCATATGTTCATTTATGTGAGCCTCATTCTATTAAAAGCAAAATTATACAAAGGTTAGCAAAATTGTAGATTTGCATAATTTAAAGCTCAATCAAATACTCTGGGTGTGATATTGACAATATTAAAATGTCCCAAATGATATTCCCTAACTCCAAAATATGCATTATGAGCCCCTTGTGCATGTTCTACTGTTTTACAACCTGCAGTGAAATGCATCACTAGCTTAATAAGAAAGACATTTAAAAAACATATTTATTTCCCTTTCCCAATCTAAAACATGAGTAAAGATTCACACCATTTTCTCTGAATCAAAATCTTTGTTAAAAATTGCAATTTCCTTTCAGGATGAGATTACCTTCCCTAACAGGATGGTTATTTAAAAGCAAACTCTCACTTTAAAAATAAAACAAAACAAAACAAAAAAGAACAACTACTAAGAAACATGTCTATAATGTTTTTGAAGGCTAAATTTAAGTGTAGAAAATTATTTTTTCTACCCAGGACTCATATTTTCTTCCAAGTGTTGCCTCAAATCTTATTCACTTATATAATATAAACAAAGGGATTGCCTTAAGAACTACTAGGCTTCATCACAGGCATATTTTGAGCTACTAAATCTTTCTTTTTGTGGGTAGCTAACTTATTCATGAACAAATGCCAATATTTTATAAATGATTTACCCTGTTAAGTAATACATTTCTATTTTCTTGAAATTTGTTTAATAAGTGATATGCTTCTAATTTGCAAATGGGCATTATTTTATTTGGTACTAAAATAAATTCACATCTAAAAGATCATGTTATCCTAACTTGAATAAGAGAGAGATAAATCAGGGTGGTCAATGGTTCACTTTAGTCTTAGGTTCAATCCAAATTAATTTTATGCAGTTATTTGTCAATTCTGAAATATGTTCAGAATGTGATAAATAAGCAACAGTAATGAGACTACTTTGAGGTCCAATTAGATATTAGTGCAGTAATATAAAAACAGTGCTTCTAATCTGAGAGTTTGAAAAGTAGACCATTACAAGATAGTGGCAGATTTAAGGAAAAAAAAAAAAAAAAACGAGTAACACTTGATTGCTCTTTCTCTAGAGAAAAGCAAAAGCATTGTTTTAGAATCATTATCAGATTGGTCTAGTGTTTATTTTTATAATGTGGTGGTTCTGCAAAAAATAAATAAATAAAAAGGAGATTTAATAAAAATTATAATGACTTTGTCTTACTAGTCCTAAAAATTTCTGACTTACACATTAGTCAAAACAGATACCATTCTTCTTTCTCAAGATTACTTTTGCTATTTGAGGTTTTTTGTATTTCCATACAAATTGTGAAATCATTTGTTCCAGTTCTGTGAAAAATACCATTGGTAGCTTGATCTTGAGAAAGAAGAATGGAACTGGAGGAATCAACCTGCCTGACTTCAGACTATGCTACAAAGCCACAGTCATCAGGACAGTATGGTACTGGCACAAAGACAGAAATATAGATCAATGGAACAGAATAGAAAGCCCAGAGATAAATCCACGAACCTATGGACACCTTATCTTCGACAAAGGAGGCAAGGATATACAATGGAAAAAAGACAACCTCTTTAACAAGTGGTGCTGGGAAAACTAGTCAATCACTTGTAAAACAATGAATCTAGAACACTTTCTAACACCATACACAAAAATAAACTCAAAAAGGATTAAAGATCTAAATGTAAGACCAGGAACTATAAAACTAGAGGAGAACATAGGCAAAACACTCTCCGACATAAATCACAGCAGGATCCTCTATGACCCACTTCCCAGAGTATTGGAAATAAAAGCAAAAATAAACAAACGGGACCTAATGAAACTTAAAAGCTTTTGCACAACAAAGGAAACTATAAGCAAGGTGAAAAGACAGCCCTCAGATTGGGAGAAAATAATAGCAAACGAAGCAACAGACAAAGGATTAATCTCAAAAATATACAAGCAACTCCTGAAGCTCAATTCCAGAAAAATAAATGACCCAATCAAAAAATGGGCCAAAGAACTAAACAGACATTTCTCCAAAGAAGACATACAGATGACTAACAAACACATGAAAAGATGCTCAACATCACTCATTATCAGAGAAATGCAAATCAAAACGTCAATGAGGTACCATCTCACACCAGTCAGAATGGCTGCTATCCAAAAGTCTACAAGGAATAAATGCTGGAGAGGGTGTGGAGAAAAGGGAACCCTCTTACACTGTTGATGGGAATGCAAACTAGTACAGCCACTATGGAGAACAGTGTGGAGATTTCTTAAAAAACTGGAAATAGAACTGCCATATGACCCAGCAATCCCACTTCTGGGCATACACACTGAGGAAACCAGATCTGAAAGAGACACGTGCACCCCAATGTTCATCGCAGCACTGTTTATAATAGCCAGGACATGGAAGCAACCTAGATGCCCATAAGCAGACGAATGGATAAGGAAGCTGTGGTACATATACACCATGGAATATTACTCAGCCATTAAAAAGAATTCATTTGAATCAGTTCTAATGAGATGGATGAAACTGGAGCCCATTATACAGAGTGAAGTAAGCCAGAAAGATAAAGACCAATACAGTATACTAACATATATATATATATGGAATTTAGAAAGATGGTAATGATAACCCTATATGCAAAACAGAAAAAGAGACACAGATGTACAGAACAGACTTTTGGACTCTGTGGGAGAAGGCGAGGGTGGGATGTTTTGAGAGAACAGCATTGAAACATGTATATTATCTAGGGTGACACAGATCACCAGCCCAGGTTGGATGCATGAGACAAGTGCTCAGGCCTGGTGCACTGGGAAGACCCAGAGGGATTGGGTAGAGAGGGAGGTGGGAGGGGGGATCGGGATGGGGAATACATGTAAATCCTTGGTTGATTCATGTCAACGTATGACAAAAACCACTACAATATTGTAGCCTCCAACTAATAAAATAAATGGGAAAAAATAAAAAGGACACTAATCCCATAAAAAAAATATATACCAGTACAAGTCATTGTTTTATTGTAAATGGTATGATAATGAGTATCAATCTCTCTCATTTGTATTTAACTCACTTTATTTTTGAGAATTAATTCTTTAATATACCATTTTCTCCTTTATTTAATCTCTAGTTCTTGTAAGAAACATCCTCAGAAGGCATATGGATACCCTGTTATTCTCATATGAGGATAAAATATAAAAATATGTTTACCACAACTATATACTAATGACCAGATGTTTTATATATCAATTATATGCTAAATAGTTCACCCCTACTAAAATCTACATTCCCAAACAGAAATCCTAGCTTCATATGTATTTTATAAGGCATAGTAATAATATCTTGTACTTATATTTGTTAAAGAATATGGATTTAACTTATTGATGAGGAAGATCAGGCAAACATAATTTTACTAAAATTAAAGCAGAGAAGCTGAATGACTTCTCAAGGTTAATAACTGAGTTAACCAGTTAGTAACTGAGAAACCCTGACTACTAGACCAGTCTTCTTCCCGCTACTTCATTGTGCCTCCTAGAGATGAGTTTAAAATGTCAATAAAACTTAATGTATTCAATACTCAGACCTGAAAATTTTGAGCTACACTAAGAGTTCTAAAAGTTTCTGAATGTTACTTTCCAGCGAGGAAGAGAAAGAAAGGGGAAGGAGAATATAAAAACTACTATTCATGGGATGCTGACTATGCTAGAAAGCATACTAAGACATTCTAAGCATTTATGTCATATGTGGAATGCCATATTCTTTTACTACTTCTTACTGTAGATCATGCCATGGTAAAAGAGGTAAGCTGCTTATGTTTCTATGCTATTGCAGTAAAAATTCTAGGGTCATATAACCCACCTTTTATAAGTACGTAGGTTACAAAATGCTTTGAAAAAGTCAAATTTACTTCAGTTATGTATAAGATGTACATTGGAGAAATTTTAATGCAATATTTATAAGTACAACTATGTTTTTCTTTTCATAACTTTTAACTATTTCCTTTTAATGCTGAATTGTTAGAAAAACACTATAAAACTCAAAGTAATCATAATATGAAATCAAAATATGGAGAAAATGACAATGAGAATAATGTAAAAGCATTAAATGTTTATTTGAACATTAAAAATGACCACTTCCAACATTTCCCATTGAAATGCAATTATCAGGAGATTGTAAGATTTGAGTTGCAAGTTTTGACTCACTCATTTTAGTTATTCATCAATGGTGGGATCAACAGGACACTCATTTGTATTGTTTTGAAGAAAGTAAGAGCACTTAAATTTGGAAGAATAGGGAAATAGAAAAGAAAAACATATAAAAAAGATGCTTTCTTTATTTTTTTTTCATTTATTTTTATTACTTGAAGGCTAATTACTTTAGAATATTGTAGTGGTTTTTGTCATACGTTGACATGAATCAGCCATGGATTTACATGTATTCCCCATCCTGATCCCCTCTCCCACCTCCCTCTCCACCCAAGCTAATAGAGGAATTGGTGAACTTGCCCAAATAACCATTTGTAATACTGAAGTAGTATCCAACTTTAATATGCACGTTATTACTAGTGTTCAAGTATTAAATATGTAAATAATAAACTTTCAGGTTAATGGATTAAGGAGCATCAAGGAGGTTTGTATAAAATTTTAAACAATATTTTTCTTTAAATTAAATTAAATTTCCAAATGGAATGTTATATGGCCATCAAAAATGAGAAAAATATTCCTGTGAGCAACAAATAAACCTTTATGCTGCTATCCCACAGAAAGGAATCCTAGCATAAAATTAAACAAAAATCTGTTAAGGTCTAGTTCCAATATGGTGATGTGAATTTAGCCACAAATAGAAAATTTTTTGTATTAGTACTTAAGCTTCTCTTCACAGTTTCAGATAGAAAAGAGAGATTGTATTTGTGTAATTTTTAAGTATTACCCCAATCTATGCAAACTTTTAAGGTGGAAGTGATTATTAAATTATAGTTGGCTTTAGTCTATTTTGGTTAATTAAATATTACACAGAAATAATCCTGTTAGCAGATCTGTGTATTAATAATGACATAAAGACACGATCCTCTTTCTGATGGAATATGTTACTAATGAGTGAGCTAGCAGTAATCCTGAACTTGCAACATTTTGTGCAATAGAACAGGAAAACTTAGCCAATCAAAAAAAAAAAAATCTAAGTCTTCAAAAGGAAGGGAGAATGGGGGGAAGGGAGAAATCTTGAATGGATTTATGATTTGGGTTTCTGGATTCAGCCATGCTTGAATCTATCCTTTGAAGTGTCAATTAAGTCACTCCATAAGTTACCTTTCAAAATTAAATTCCCCAAAAAAGAAAAAAAATAGCACAAAGTTCACCAGGTTATACAAATACTAGATAGTGCCTTTCTTTTCTTTTTGGTCCAATTTTACAGCATCAGTCCTCATTCCAAGAGTAATAAGCATCTTGGTGTAGAGCCACCATATATTTGCATGTCAGCAATATAATAATTTTATTTTTAAGTGATGTGACAATAATGACATGTGATTACAGCCTTCTATGAGAATGCTGGCTGTTTTCTTGAGTAAAATACAAATATGAAAGTAAAAAATAAAACTTAACATTTTAATTTAAGAAAGGTTTTCCTTTTGCATGTTCCTCAGGTGTATCTGGCTTGCTAACTGGGATAGGGTGACTCTTAAGCTAAAAAAAAATTGTATTGCATGTGTAAAGAGAATGGAACATAAAGTGAGTGGTTAAATAGTTATGTGCATTGAGTTAACCCTCCTTAGATAATAGTCAGAAAGATCTGTTAATTAATGAATTAGCCCTGTAGATTCTAAAATGCTTAGTGACAGATCAATCTATTTTGCCTTGTAAGTCTCACTATCTTTCTATTCCTACAACTACACTTTCATCTATTATGTGAGTGATATATAGCTGGAATTCTTAGATCTGTAGATGAGATTTTCTGTTATCATAATTACCATGACAGCTTTTAGTCACTGCAAATATTCTTTTAACAATGCAGTGGTAAGTGGTGTAAACTAATCCACGAAAACCAGCCCTAAAGTACAAAGTAATGTTTGTCACATCTTCCTAAGAAAGAAATAGAAGCATAATATATGCTATAATCTGACAAGTACTTCACAGGAAAGAAGTATGATATGGGTTGGGAAGTACAATCAGTTAAAATAATGATCCTTTGGAGGATGAAGAAAATTAGAGACAAATACTTTGTGGGAAAGAAAGTAAAAAGAAAGAGCCTGTTTAATGAATCTTACAAGGAAAAAATACTGCTTTAAATAAAGATGCTATGCTAGGATTTTTTTTTCCTGTGGGAGTGTGTGCTACAGCCTTTTTCCACTTATAATGGCAGTTGCAGTAAAGTTTCTCTGGGTGGTAAAAGTCTCCCATTCTTAAAGGAAATATTTATCTCACAATCCTTCTAATTTCTAGCAAACTATGTATTTCTGCTTTATAAGAGAACTCTTCCACTTAACAATGGGAATATTAAAGTGCCTGTGTATATTTTCCAACACAGTACAAGACATCAAAGGGGAGGGAAATTAATGGTTATGAGGGTAGGGCAGGAAATAGTCCATAAAGAGAAAGATATAGACCACACCCTGGTGGGACTTAGTAGAAATGACTGTAGAGGAATTCTATCTGTTCTCCTTCTACTTTTTCTTGTCACATCACATATGTGGCAAGAAGTTATGTAATTTCTCTTTTCCAGTCCACTTTACTTGTTTCTACCATCACTTTCCTTGATACTTTATCAAATTCTTCAATGACAGTTTAGCTCAAGGGTAATTGTTTTCAATAAATATTGATATGTCATCTTAAGATCTTTGGAAAAGTGTTGTTCTAGGTTATCAAGTGAGCAGCAAAGAGAGAAGATAATGAGGTATTAAAGGTTAAGGAAAGAGAGAGCAAAGTTCAAACTGATTTTGAGAAAATAAATAAGAATAGACATATTCATATATATATTTCATAGTATAATTCTATTTAAAATTATGTATTATAAACATATATACATATTTTAAATTACATCCTAAAATATGTGTTCTTTTTAACATAGAGACATCAAGATTGTGTCTTCTACTTTTACAGTCAAACAACACTTTATTCACCTTTCTTTTAATTCTTCGGTGACATCTTCACCATACACTGCATAGATGAGATCATAGATATTATATATTAAAATGGTAAGCTTAAATTCTTTGAATAAGCTCTCACATTTGTTTTCTGAACAAAAATTGTTCACAGAGGGAAAAGGGAGGTTTAATAGGTTTATCTTTTATAGCAAAGTTTGGTTTATTTTGACATGTAGGTTGGATTTAATATCCACTTCTGGTGTGTTAGTATCAAAAAGAAGGAAAAATCATTTAAGATTCCATCCTATTTATTGAAAAATATCAGATTAAAAACATATTCCAGTGTTCAATCATGTTTTGTCATTGTCAAACATGTAGGCAAAAAAGTAAATATGAAAATTAGTCAAAGAAATTGACATTCCTCTTGCCAAAACAATTCCTAGATTGTTTTGTTTTGTTTTGTTTTCTTCGCCAAACAAATGCACTGGCAGAAAAGAGAACAATGTGTCACTGTGCCTTTGTATTTTATGATGTTATTGCAATAAATATTTAAAAATAATATTTTATTTTGCTACTAGAAAGCCAGTTTGTGAAGGCTATTTGTTTTCCAAAATTTAGGAGCTTCATGTTCTAGATTTGTTTTATCTGTTATTAAGATGATAATATCAGTTTTTAACATTTAAGAAACATGCACTGTACCAGTAGCTCTGAATGATGAAATACAGTCATACAAAAGTTAAATAAGGTATAAACATGCAAAAGGAGAAGTCTCCCTTCAATCATAAAGTGATTTTATTTTCTGTTCAGCAGTTCATGTTACTGCTGTTCATGCTAATTAATTAAAGGAGCTGTTGTTATAATGTGCAAACAGGGAATCTGAGAAACAGAGGGGTTTTAGGTCTTCAAGTGAAGTTAAGTCAATCTTGGCAAGAGAAATCAAATGTAATGAAATCACTTGTCAGTGCTAAGCTTGTGAAAACTGTGAAGTTTGACTAGGGAGTAAAAGGATTATAATTAGAATTCCAATAGGATAATAACTAAATGGCAGAATGCAGTAAAGAGAAAATATCACTTTGTTAGCTAATGGTACTGCATTTTGGCTTTAGTTTTTATCATCTCACTTGTAGTTGTGCTAATTTAATTTGCTTTAATCAGCAAAAATGCACTACACAAATGATATTTGAGTGTCATTTGCAAAAATCATGGATCTGAAGGTACACTTAATGACAACCGATATGCTTATTTTATGTGAAAAGGAGATTAGTTGATAAGATGGTTGATGTGTTTCTTGTAGGCCTCCAGCTTTGTTATGAGAATCTGGGTGGGAGGATATTAGTATACATCCTTCCCTTCCAGAAATAGTGGACACTGCTATCAGAATGGGTGTGTATTCATTTTTTGATCACCTTATAGTATACAGGAGGAGTTGCTATATAGCCCACTAAAATATAAGGAATACAGAAATCCTTTTATCAGAAGGTGGTCTATGCATAATAACATGTCTGTCAAACAATACTCAAAGCATAAAAATAATAACTAAGCTGAAGAGATTTAGAAAGCATATAAGTATAGAAGTACATGGACAGTTTGTGGAAATTATCATAAAACCATACAGGACTTTACTACTTCTGATGATATCCAAGCAACATTCTTCCAAATCCTCTTTAAGCTCTCTTAAGGACATGTCACAATGCAACTAATTGACTTTCAAAGAAAGCGCACTAAGTGAATGACAGATTTCTACCCAAAAGAGATATTGACAATAGAAAGAAAAAAGACTTCACTGATGCTGGAATTGTTTGCTGTGATGGAGATGGGTTGTGAAAATAGCATTGTATTAGCATGCATGAATTGACCCTCACAGACAATGCTAGGAAATAATTGTCCGAGTTAAAAAATTTCCTGTTAAAGAATACAGAACAAGCTACCACCAACCAGAAGGAGGGAAGTGAAAAAGATGAAAATAGTATCAAACTATGTCACAAAAAAAATCAAGGTAACACAAAAGAGCAAAATTATCAGGCAGAAAGGAAAAATAATGGTTAAAATTGCATTTTATATCCACCGACCATTATACATTGTTTTAAGTTCATAGGTGCATATAAAAGTACTTTCTCAATTCTGAACATCTTAAACAAAAAAGGAATATTATTGGGATGTTTTGATAATTATTTGAATTGATTGATTCAATGAACTATTTTTAAGATTAATTCTGATAATATTTTCAGGAATCTATTCACCTAGTTAATAGAATAAATCAACTTTTGCTCATAAAGTAATTTCTTTTAGATATTAAATTGTGACCTACTATCATATTAATGCAAGGCATTTACTCTAGCTTTTCATAAATTGATGAACTTTATCATTTATCATATTTATATACTGTGCTAAGGAAGATGAGAATGTGAACTTTTTCATTTTTACCATATTTATCAAGAGTGCTATTTAACATAACCTAAAAAGCAGATATTTAATAAAATTATTAACCGTAATATTTTACCATATATATGGAAAATATTAACCACAAATGCTAGAAAATTTGACTCATAATTTGAAAAGTATATATAAAAGTTAATTCCCTTGCTTTAAAATATGTTCTATCTCAATCCTTTTAAAAGTAGACCTAATTTTCTCATATTTAGCTAGCAAAAACTAAGAAAGCTTATTAAAATTATGCTCACTGAATACAAATATTAAATGTGCCCTCTCCTAACCACAAGTTAATATCAAAAGCCATTCTTTGCAGACTTCATTAAAATAAAAGACTGAGCCAAATAGTGAATGTAACTTTTCCTTATATCATCTAATTGGCCTTCTAGGAATAAATTATCTGTTTGTTGCACTGAAATGAACTAACTTTAGGACAGTTCAAAATTTATATTTATTTCAGAGTTAGGAAAGATGCTATTACTGGGGACTAAAGGAATTTATATATAATATAGATAGATATAGATAAAGATACATAGGCTTCCCTAGTGGCTCAGAATCCACCTACATTGTGTAAAGAATCCGCCTGCATTGTGGGAGACCTGGGTTGGATCCCTGGGTTGGGAAGATCCCCTGGAAAAGGAAATGGCAACCCACTGCAGTATTCTTGCCTGGGAAATCCCATGGACAGAGGAAACACACACACACACACACACACACACACACACACACACACATATATATATATATATATATATATATATATATATATGAATAGCTGTGAATGGTGAGTATAAGATTAAAGGATAATTAAAGGATAATAAAGATACAACCTGCTGATGGTTTACCTTCTACAGTTCCAAAGATGACCTTATATCTCACTTAAAGGAGGGCCCAATCAAGCTCAACACTCCTTAAAGACTCAGTCTATATTTGTGTTTTACAGATTCACAAGGGATCAAATGCTTCAGACTTGCTCAATCCTACCTTGGACCTGTGGTGGCAACCTTAAATAGTGGTAGCCCACAATTAGTGGGGATTTATTTACAAATTTCACATTGGTAAATTGGATAAACACTGAGTCCCATTCACATTGGCTTTGCTAACACAGACACAGCCTTTAAGTTGAGAGAAGAAAGTAGGTAAGCAAAAGAGGCCTAAGACACAGCAAAAGCTTTATGAGCTACACATGCATGCTTCCACACCTAGTAGAGTTAATACATTAGTTAAGTCTCTCCAACTGCAGCAGAATCAGGCATTTCCAAAAGATCCATGATCTTTGACACTCCTGGATTTGCAAAGATGATGTGCAAAACTTCACGAGTGAGGGTTTCTAAATTTTCTGAAACTGCCACATAAAATGGTGATCCACAGACAAACCCACATGGATCTTTTGGTCATATCTGGTTCTGTTGTCTTCATATAGATCCAGTCATTACACCATGGAAAGGCATTGATTAGTTAAACCTCCAAAAGGTAACATTTCTATGGTTGTGTCCTTTTTGAAAGTTAGGTAACTGTTTTTCTTGTTTGTTTGTTTGTTTTTTATTAGAGTGAGACATGAATATGAAAATAAATGTAATCTGCATATAAGGGCTAGAAAACTGCATTAGAAAGACAAAGAAAAACTCCAGTGGTCAAATTCAATTTTTATTTTTAGTTGTGTTTGCACTCCAATGAGGCTCTATATTAATTTGTTTTGCCTATTTTCTTACTACTAAATACTTTTAAATATTTTAAAGGATCTAAGCAGTTATGGGAATCCTACAAATTATGAAATACAAGTCCTGCTCTTATTTTCACATTTAGTCAGTTTCTGAAATATCTAAAGTTGGCATCAGAACTTAAATATTGATAAAAATGTTGCCTAGAATACTTTGAAAATATTGACAGGTTATGATTATTGTACCAGTGTCTTTTACAAACAGTAAAGTAGCGAGATTTAAAAAGTGTATTATTGTGCACTGCTAAAAAGGTAAATTATATTCACATTTTGTATTTTTAGACTATGCCTAACTTATAAATGTACATTATTTTAACATGTAAACATACAAGAAATTTGCTCACATTGTATATGTAAAATTCTTAGTCCCTAAATACATAGTCTCAATAAACATTACAGACTTTTACCCTATCATGAAATAAGAAAAGTTTTATTTATTTATGTGAAAAGTATTATTATTTATTATGAGAGTATTACTTATGTATTATTATTTAATCATTATTATTATGTATTATTTATTTATGAAAAGTATCAACAAAGGAGCTCATCCCCATCCAGCCCTCTGGGATCACATACTGAGTAGTTGTAGAAAGAAGTACGCTGTTTACTGTACCTTGCATAGCAGAACTATCATGAGGAGTTCCAGTGTTCCCTATTTCAATATCTGGAAGCACAGTATCTGAAAGAAGTGACACTCAAGATTACAGTATATTCTATTTTTCCTGATTCCATTTAAGTATAAACTCTCAGCTGGCCAGGGTCTTGGCCCTATAGTAAACATGAGACTTTGAGTGGCATTTTGATTTTTTGTTTTTGTTTTTTTGTATGTCAATATATTTTTAATGGTAGTGTTTAGAGAACCACTGACTGAAACCTCCCTGCCTGGCCAGGCACCATAGTAACCACGTGCATGAGTTATCTTACAAAAGGTGGTCCTGGTAAGGAACACAGAACTAACAAGCTGCTACCAACTGGAAGAATTCAGGAAAGGTCAAAAGGAGAGAGGAAACACCAGTCCATATGTCCTACCAACCTCCTAAAATCCTTCTCGCTGGAATCTATCTTTGCTGAGTGGTGTGCGTGCCACCAGAAAGGACCCTGAGTCAAGAGTGATTGGCCAGAGACAACTTGGAAACTAATCTAGCTATCATAAAATCCAAAACTGTGAGCCACATGGCAAAGCAGTTCTCCTGGGTTCCCTCACCCTCCTGCTCTCCACCTAGGGGGCCCCTTCCAAATAAAGTAACTTGTGCCTCCTTGGATAATTCATTGCCAAGTGTTAGGCAAGAGCTCACTCTTGGGCCCTGGAAGGGGCCCCCTTTCCTACAACAGTAAGAAGGAGGATTATAAACCTTAGCTAAATTCTACTATTGGGCATATATTTCCAGGTATATAGTAAATACCTATTTATTCATTTTACTCTCTAGAGATAAATCTCAGGAAAATAATCTGTCCATAAAACCCCCCTCAGACTATCAGGTAACATGCCCTGACTATGGAATAAGGAAAAAGTTAATATAATTACCCCATTCTTATGTATATTTTCTATTTGTGAAATGTGATAGATGATTATCCCTATGGTAAATGTACATGAACATGAAAACACAGACTATGATTTCTGGTCTTTATTTAGTACTGGCTCTTGGGGATCCATGGCTGATTCATATTAATGTATGACAAAACCCACTGGAAAAAAAATAATAATAATAAAAATAAATTAAAAAAAAAGACACATAAAAAAAATAAAACAAATAAACAAAAAAACTTGAGGAGAAGAAACAAGGAGACGGGTTTCTTATTTTCACTTTTAAATATGATTATCTAAAAGTTATTCATATTCATGAAGCACAGCTTAATATGGCCATTTCTGTATATAAATTGCTCAGACACCCTTGGGTAATATGATAACAGATGCCTATGTATCATCCAATGTCATCGAGGATTAATGTGAGAAAGAAATGATTTGAATACAAGTTACCCACATGTTGTAAAAACAGACACTTTTCCTTTGTAACAGAGGACACTGGAACTACAGTGGAATTCACATATGGGTGGATTTAAAATATATATATATATATATATATATATATATAAAACTCAAGAGTCCTCAGAATTACATCTTCAGAGCCTCAAATAATGAGTATACTGAACATTTGCTCCACTGTTGGCTCCCATTGTCTAAGATGTTCCACAGTATGAGATATTGATGTATTATTATTTATCCTCTCTCTTCTGTGTCTCAATGAGGCATGGCTGTCATGAGCTAATAATCTAGTTCTGTATTTCTATTGACTGTGAGGACAATGATTTAAGATAGTCACAGCAAAAAGGGAATTGAATTTTTAGGAGGTAAAATTATGATTGAACATTTGTATGGAATTCTCTATTCATTCTTAGTATATGGCACTTGAAGAAACACTCTTTCAGTTCATGCTTGTGTCATATCATGTATGGAATATGTGTACATGTATGTATAAAATTCTTAGGCTTATCCTTATTATATACACATATCAGTTAAATATACCGGCTGTTAATATGCTATGAAAGAAGAACTTGAATAGTATATGAGATAAAATTATGTTGTAGAGCTTCATAATTTAAAATAGAATCAGAAAAAATTGGAATTAAGAGATTTCATGAGAAGCACCTCTTCTCACAGGAGCTCCAGTAATTTATTTAGAACATTCTTTTTCAACCAGGCACTCTTGAAGCCCTCATCACTGATACAATCTACATTAAAGGAGCCAGCCTTCTAAAGCTTATTAAAATAAATGAAACATTAAAACAAAACATCAGCATATTTTAACATGAATGGAGATAAAATACATTTTAAGTGTAGGGAAGTTATCAATATTACTTCTGCAAAAACCAGGAGGATTTCCTGTTATTCCTAAGCTATTATATTTATATCTCCCAGAATAGGGATTATTTTGACAGATTTAATTAATGACCTAAAACACCTGCCTTCAAATTAATGTATTAATTGTGTGCTTACTCACTCATTCATGTCCGACTCTTTGTGACCCCATGGACTGTAGCCCTCCAGGGTCCCCTTTCCATGGAGATTCTCCAAGCAAGAATACTGGAGTGGATTGCCATGCCCTCCTTCAGGGGATCTTCCCAAGCCAGTGATCAAACCCAGTTCTCTTTGCCATTTGAGCTACTTGGGAAACCCTGATGTATTAATTGTTCCTGGATAAAGTCTCTCCCACTCCATCTCCCTCCCTCACCCCCTCCCCTTTGTGTACCCTGATTGTGAAGTTCCAATTCACACGTTACCTTTCAACATCCTTAGTCCACTGTCACTAGTAGTGGCTTGCTTAAGTGCTTGCTCCACTTGCTCCCTGCGCTTTGATTCAAATTCCAAGGCTTCTTGTAGCTTTTTCTTTGTTTTTTTCTCCTTCTTTAGGCGCTTTTGCATGGTAGCTAAAATATGGAAAGGGAAGTAGTTTTCAAAGGCTTGGTCATTGAAATCAAGTTGCCAGTTTTGATGAATTATAAAACATAGATACAGATTCAGGTAGATATCTAAATGTACGATTAGCTTCTTTTGATTCCAATTATCATCAGACCCAACCAAAGAGTATTCAATCATATAACTGATTTGTTATTGCTTTCACATCTCCAGGAGGTAAGCTCTATAATACACATGCATTTATACAGTGTTGGTGGTATTACTGGAAATCTGTTTTCTACCTTGACTACATGAATTTAGTGATAACATTAAATATTTTATAAATTTGTTAAGAAAAGTATTCTTAACAAGAATAATAATTCATCAGGTTATTCCTTTACATACTTCAAAATACAAAAAAAAAATCATGAAAATATTCATTGAGTTTCAAAACATGGTATGTTTTTAAAACTCACAATGTCCAGGGTCTATTTCTCTGAGACGTTACTACTTTTAAGGGACAATATTTATCTCTTTAAGTATATGCACATATCATCGGACTTTGCATCTCTCTGTATATTTATATTTGAACCTATCTATGTATTTTAAAGAGAATAATATTCAGCAATCATTTTATTAAGCAATCTATAAAAGCACAATAGCATTTTTCATAAACAGTAAAGGAAATGAAGAGTTGAAAACAATTATAACTCAACTCTCAATGCTTTATATTCTAACTAGAAACCTTAACTGCCCTAATGTATAATTGTTACTATACTCTGAAACCTTTAAATATATGATAATTTCTCAAATAGAATTAGTGAACTTTAGTAATTATATTGGCACACAGCAGGGCTCTAACAGGGTTCTAAGCAAACCAACCTTCACATTCTTACAAAGTCAGTTTTTAAAAATTAAGATATTAATATCATGGCAATAGAAAATCACTCAAGGAACATTAAGCAAAATTATAAAGTGTATGATATTTAAAAAGTTAAAATATTTATATACTTTTAAAATATTTCAATTGCAGTAAACTGAATATGATGCTAATTTGAATTTCAATTGCTTTATCTCACATTTCAATGTCTGTTCATATAAATGACCTTCAGCAACTTGAAAACAGTCACTCATTTAAATGTGTGCTTATTTCAGAGGACTAAGGTAATAACAAGATGAAAATCTTGAAATAAAGACACTGAGAATGTATGGTTTCTGTTCTATTTTCGTAAAAAAGCTGCTAAATAAGGTTGAACATAAAAAGACCTTACTATTATAATTATACTTAATTATCATTAAAATAAAGCATTCGGTAAATCATTTAACTCAAAAACATAGATTTATTCAAATTAATGTATAATTTAATGTCCATGATAAGACAAAATTTTGCTTCTAGTAAAATTATTTATTGAAAAATATTCCATATGTTGATTCTCTTGAAACTTATGATGCCATATATTATAAACAGTGCCAGAGGATATTACATTTAGAATTATATAGACATAATAGCTATATTTATTTAGGACCTTTCATATATTGAACATTTTTCTGGAACTATGTCTCATTTAAATCTTACAAAAACACAATAAGGAAGACATTGGTTTCTCCACTATATAGATGAAGAAACTTAGTCCTTGAGATGTTACAAAATTCACTCAAGGATGTGAGGGCGATCTGGTTGCGACATCTGTCACCCCACTGATCGCCAGGGTTGATTCAGCTGATCTGACTGGTTAGGCGGGTGTCCCCTTCCTCCGTCACTGCTCCGTGTGCGTCCCTCCCAAAGCTGCGCGCTCGGTTGAAGAGGAAGACCATCCCCGATAGAGAACCGGTCTTCGGTCAAGGGTGTATGAGTAGCCGCACTCCCCTGCTAGAAACTCCAAACAAATTCTCAAAATTCACTCAAGATCCCAGAATCAGTTGTTCTCATAGCCTTAGGACCAAAAATCATATAGATAGTTGCTTCAAAGCCTGAGGTCATATAGTTGGACAAGGACCAAGATAGATGAACTTCAACCTTTCTTGTAGCTCTATCTTTATTTGATTCTAAGTATTTAATTTGTAAATAATATTACTCAGTTCAGTTCAGTCGCTCAGTCCAGTCTGATTCTTTGCACCCCCACGAACTGCAGCACTCCAGGCCTCCCTGTTTATCACCAACTCCCGGAGTCTACCCAAACCCATGCCCACTGAGTCGGTGATGCCATCCAACCATCTCATCCTCTGTCGCCCCTTTCTTCTCCTGCCCTCAAACTTTCCCAGCATCAGGGTCTTTTCAAATGAGTCAGCTCTTCGCATGAGGTGGCCAAAGTATTGGAATTTCAGCTTCAGCATCAGTCCTTCCAATGAACACTTAGGACTGATCTCCTTTAGGATGGACTGGTTGGATCTCCTTGCAGTCCAAGGGACTCTCAAGAGTCTTCTCCAACACCACAGTTCAAAAGCATCAATTCTTCAGCTCTCAGTTTTCTTTATAGTCTAACTCTCACATCCATACATGACTACTGGAAAAACCATAGCCTTGACTAGACGGACCTTTGTGGACAAAGTAATGTCTCTGTTTTTTAATATACTGTCTAGGTTGCTCATAACTTTCCTTCCAAGAAGCAAATGTCTTTTAATTTCATTGCTGCAGTCACCATCCACAGTGATTCTGGAGCCCCCCAAAATAAAGTCAGCCACTGTTTCCACTGTTTCCCCATCTTTTTGCCATGAAGTGATGGGACTGGATGCCATGATCTTAGTTTTCTGAATGTTGAGCTTTAAGCCAATTTTTTCACTCTGCTCTTTCACTTTCATCAAGAGACTCTTTAGTTCTTCTTCACTTTCTGCCATAAGGGTGGTGTCATCTGCATATCTGAGGTTATTGATATTTCTCCTGGCAATCTTGATTCCAGCTTGTGCTTTCTCCAGCCCAGCATTTCTCATGATGTACTCTGCATATAAATTAAATAAGCAGGGTGACAATATACAGCCTTGACGTACTCATTTTCCCATTCGGAACCAGTTTGTTGGTCCATGTCCAGTTCTAACTGTTGCTTCCTGACCTGCATACAGGTTTCTCAAGAGGCAGGTCAGGTGGTCTGGTATTTCCATCTCTTTCATAATTTTCCACAGTTTATTGTGATCCACACAGTCAAAGCCTTTGGCATAGTCAATAAAGCAGAAATAGATGTTTTTCTGGAACTCTCTTGCTTTTTTGATGATCCAGCAAATGTTGGAAATTTGATCTCTGGTTCCTCTGCTTTTTCTAAATCAACTAACACATTCTTGCTAGGAATCACCTACCTAACTACCTAATAACTCCCTAATAACTACCTAACCAAAGGTAGTTAGATAGAATATTCAAGTATGAAACATCGCTCTCATGGGAGAAAGATACTCAGGGGTTCATACTATATATGTATATACAAATGTGCCTATATACAATTTTACATATGTTCTTTATATGTGTATATATGTTGCTACTATATTATCTATAAACTTGAGGAGACATTATCTTTTAACTCTAATATCAATTTTCTCCTTTTTTCTTTTCAATAATATGACTTCAAATAGAGTTCATACTTTGTCAGCAAAAGTAGGATCACTGGATATGAGGTATTTGGTCAGGTAGAAAGGAAGTTAAGTGATCATCCAGTAATAGATGATGATGTTGAGATTCATAGAGATGAAGAAGATAGTTTCTCTAAATCAATGAGGATAATAGGAATAATTTTTATTGTATTCATCATAAGGTGTAAAGTGTTAAAAACAGTGCTTAGCACTTAGCAGTCAGATGATAAGCATTAGCTAACAGTAGTAGTAGTAGTAGTGATGATAGTAGAAGAGACAGTAATGATAGTAATAGTAATGATAATAGACTAATAGTAGTGGTATTACTATTATATCATAATTATTAAATTTATTAAATACAAATGCTTCATGGTAAATCTGATAATGCATCCAATATGAAATCTACTATGTCTAGGGATTTTTTAAAGAAAATAGATGTGGTATCAATTACAAAGACTGACCTGAAGAGTCTATAAGAAGTAAACAGAAATCAGAATGGTTAGATCCCTAAAAGTTAGACGTCAATTTTAATGTATGTAGTTTTTCATAAATCAATTTGTGAGTGTTACTATGTTAAACATATAATTATTTGTTTTTTGTTGCTGCTTAATCACTGTCATGTCTGATTCTTTTGAGACCCCATGGACTGCAACCTGACAGGCTCCTCTGTCCATGGGATTTTCCAGGCAAGAATACTGGAGTGGGTTGTTATTTCCTTCTCCAGGGTATCTTCCTGACTCATGTCTCCTGCATTGCAGGTGGATTCTTTATCACTGAGCCACCAGGGAAGCCCAAAATTATTTGTTACTTTTGTATAAATAATTTCCCTACAAAAGAAATGTGCTTTTATGACTCTTAATCATAATAATTCATAATTGCCCTCTGCTCTTAAACAGTAGCAGATTAGACACCTTCCAACCTGGCGGAGAGGGGGAAGCATCTTTCAATGCCATATTATTTTGCCTTTTCATACTGTTCATGGGGTTCTTGGGTGGCCCTGTACTGTATGGCTCATAGCTTCATTGAGCTATACAATCCCCTTTGCCATGACAAGGCTGTAATCCATGAAGGGGTTAGAGAATAGCTCTAGAAAGAATGATGCAGCTGGGTCAAAGTGGAAGTGACACTCAGTTCTGGATGTATCTGGTGGTGAAAGTAAAGTCTGATGGTATAAAGAACAGTATTGTATAGGGACCTGGAATGTTATGTCCATAAATCAAGGCAAGTTGGATGTGTTCAGGTAGGAGATGACAAGAGTGAACATCAACATCTTAGGAATCAGTGAACTAAACTGGGTGGGAACAGGTGAATTCAATTCAGATGACCATTACATCTACTGCTGCGGGCAAGAATCCTTAGAAGAAATTGAGTAACTCTCATAGTCAACAAAACAGGTTAAAATGCATTACTTGGGTGCAGTCTCAAAAATGACAGAATCTTTGTTAATTTCCAAACCAAACCATTCAACATCACAGTAATCAAGTCTCTTCCCCAATCACCAATGCTGAAGAAACTGAAGTTGACTGGTTCTATGAAGACCTCCAAGACCTAAAAATAATAACAAAAAAAAAGAGATGTTCTTTTTGTTATAGCAGATTGGAATGCAAAAGCAAGAAGTCAACAGATACCTGGAGTAATAGGCAAGTTTGGCCTTGGAGTACAAAACGAATGAAGGCAAAGGCTAATAAGAGTTTTATCAAGAAAACACACTGGTCATAGCAAACACCATTTTCCAACAACCCAAGAGATGACTCTAAAAATGGACCTCACCAGATGATCAATACAGAAATCAGATTGAGTATATTTTTGCAGCTGAAGATGGAAAAGTCAGCAAAAACAAGACTGGAAATTGACTGTGGCTCAGATCATAAGCTCCTTATTACAAAATTCAGGTTTAAATTGAAGAAAGTAGGGAAAAACCATAAGACAATTCAAGTATGACCAATCAAATCCCTTATCACTGTACAGTGGAGGTGATTAATAAATTCAAGGGATGAGATCTGGTAGCAAAAGTGCCTGAAGAACTATGGATGGAGTTTCAGAACATTGTATAGGAAGCAGTGATCAAAATTCTCTCAAAGAAGAAATGCAAAAAGGCAAAGTGGTTGTCTGAGGAGGCTGTACAAATAGCTGAGGAAAGATAGGAAGCCAAAGGCAAGGGAAAAACAGAAAAATATATGCAACTGAATGCAGAGTCCCAGAGAATACCAAGGAGAGATAAGAGGACCTTTTCAATGAGCAATGCAAAGACATAAAGTAAAACAATAAAAAAGGAAAGACTAGAGATCCCTTCAAGAAAACTGGAGCTATCATGCAAGGTTAGGCATGATAAATGACAGAGAAGTAAGGATCTATCTAACAGAAGCAAAAGAGATTAAGTGACAGGAATACACAGAACTACACAAAATATCTTAATGACCTGGATAACCATGATGGTGTGGTCATTCACCTAGAGCCAGATATTCTGGAATGTGAAGTCAAGTGGGCCTTAGGAAGCATTACTATGAACAAAGTTAGTGGAGGTAATGGAATTCCAGCTGAACTATTTCAAATCCTAAAACATGATGCTGGTGAAGTGTTGTACTCAATATGTTGGAAAATTTGGAAAACACAAATGTGGCCATAGGACTTGAAAAGATATTTTCATTCCAATCCCAAAGAAGGGCAATGCCAAAGAATGTTCATTCAACCAGATAACTGTACTCATTTCACATGCTAGTAGGGTTAGGCTCAAAACTCTTCAAGCTAGGCTTTAGTAGTATATGAACCAAGAACTCCCAGATGTACAATCTGAGTTTAGAAAAGGTAGAGGAACCATAGAAAAAGCAAGAGAATTCCAGAAAAACATCTGCTTCTGCTTCATTGACTATTCTAAAGCCTTTAACTGTGTGGATCACAACAAACAGTGGAAAATTCTTAAAGTGATGGGCATACCATATCTCTTTATCTGTCTCCTCAGAAACCTGTATGTGGATCAAGAATCAACAGTTAGAACCAGACATGGAACAACTGACTGGTTCAAAATTGGAAAAGGAGTACAACAAAGCACTATGTTCTCACCTTGCTTATTTAACTTATAAGCAGAGTACATCATGCGAAATACCAGGCTGGATGAACCACAAACTGGAATAAAGATTGCCAGGAGAAATTTCAACTGCCTCAGATATGCAGATAATACCACCCTAATGTCAGAAAGTGAAGAGGAACTAAGGAGCCTCTTGATGAGGATGAAAGAGGAGAGTGAAAAGTTGGCTTGAAACTCAACATTCAAAAAACTATGATCATAGCATCTGATCTCACAACTTCATGGCAAATAGAAGGGGAAAATTGGAAGCAGTGACAAGTTTTCTTTTATGGGGCTGTAAAATCACTGCAGAGGGTGACTGAAGTCATGAAATTAAGAGACACTTTCTCTTTGGATGGAAGCTGTGACAAACCTAGACAGTATATTTGCCAACAAAGTTCCATATAGTCAAAGCCATGGTTTTTCCAGTAGTCATATATGGATGTGTGTGTTGGACCATAAAAAAAGGCTAAGCACAGATGAATTGATGCTTTCAAATTGTTCTGCTGGAGAAGACTCTTGAGAGTCTCTTGGACTAAAAGGAGAGCAAACCAGTCAATCCTAAAGGAAAACAACCCTGTATATTCATTAGAAGGACTGATGCTGAAGATGAAGCTCCCATAATTTGGCCACCTGGTGTGAAGAGCCAACACATTGGAAATGACCCTGATGGTGGTAAAGATTGAAGGCACAAGGAGAAGAGTGAGGCATGGGATGAAATGATTACATAGCATCACCAACTCAATGTACATGAATTTGAGCAAACTCTGGAAGATAGTGGAGGACAAGGAAGCCCAGTATGCTGCAGTCCATGGAGTCACAAAGAATCAGACACGACTTATTGTCTGAACAGCAATCATAATAATACATATTGCATACCAAATATAAAAAATGTATTAATTTCTCCAAAACTTAGAAAGACAATTTAGCCTTTGTTTTCTAGTATTGAATGACTTCAGCAAGATAAAATAATGTTTAATTCTTCTGAAATGCAATGGTTGAATTTCCATTTTGAACTAAGCTTATAATTTCTAGGCCCTAAGGAAAATATCTAGTAAAATTTAATTATTGATACAAATTTCTGAATATAATGTTATTTTGGAATAATATAAAGTTAGTGGATTTTACTCAAATGGTGTAACCCTTCTTTGTTTAGGGAAGTATTATGTGGGTTGTAAATTTTCTCTCCCTTTTTTGCCTCTCCTTCATACTCTTTAACTGTTACTTAATGTTTGCTTTGTGATCATTCTATAGAAGATTAAGCAAAGAAAGGAAAAAAGCTAAAAACACAACAACCACTCGCTGTTGTATAGTATTTTATGGAGACTATAAGGAAGAGGTGGAAATTATTGGTTAAAGTAAAATTTTGAATTTTCTTCAATTTTGATACAAGCTAGTCTCATTATCCATGTCTGCAGATTATCAAATGTCTACCCATTGTTGGAAAGTTAGTTCTATTTCTGAAGAGTATTTCTTCATTCTCTCCCTTTTGTGTCCATATGCTACCCTATTTCAGTCCTCTTCACCACTGTCTAGATGAGGGAAGTCTCCTTTTATATAGCTTCCTTGTTTCTAACCTCACTGTAAGTCCCCTTCTAATCTATTCCCAACACTGGAGTGTTCTATCTAATTAAAATCAGACCAGATCATTCCCCTGTTTATCTTTTAATACTTCTCATAATCTACAGGTCAAAATCCAAGGTAATATTTTCCATGATTAAAACTCTCCTTTATAATTTAGCCTCTATTTTCTGCATCATCTCTCAACATTTACTTTATAAAAGTCAAAGCCACAGTAATAAAAAAACTGTATACACTTCCCCATGTTTTAGGCTTCTTGCCTCCATGCTTGGGCTTCCCTGGTGGCTCAGTTGGTAAAGAATCCATCTGCAATGTGGGAGACTTGGATTCGATCCCTGGGCTGAGAAGACCTCATGGAGAAGGGAACGGCTACCCAGTCCAGTACTCTGGCCTGGAGAAGTCCATGGACTGTATAGTCATGCTCATTGTTGTAGAATTAACAAATCACTCAGGTACTCTCATGCCCTTTCTTTCTTGGCTTACGGATTCTTCAGGACTCAGATTCAAGTGGCAGCATCAGAAAGCCTTCCTCAACCATCAAATACCCAGAGCACCAAGTTGAATTAACTATCCTCTCTCTATATAAACATATATATATATATATATATATATACATCATTGCTCTTGCCACTTTGTCTTAAAATTAACTGATTGGCTGTGCTAGTCCTTTAAAATGTAAACCTTTCAAGGACAGGAACTGAGTGTTATTTATCTTCTACCTTCAGAATCTAGTGCTGTTCTTGGCAAAGAGTAAGCATTTCATACATAAGGATTTTTTTTTTTTTTGCAATAGTGAAAGATGTTTATCAGTTTTCACAATCAATAGCAAGACAAAAAATAAAAGATAATTAAAATTGCAAGCCATAATGGGAACATGATCAACAACAATATAAATAATTACATACAATCTTGGGGGTCAACAACTGGAAGTGCATACATGTACATGTTTTCATCAGCCCAACCAGTCTATGTCTTTTGGTTGGTGCATTTAATCCAGTTACATTTAGGGTACTTATCCTAGGTAATTACATGAACCTATTACCATTTTCTTAATTGTTTTGGATTTACTTTACTGTAGGTCTTTTCTTCCTCTGGTGTTTTCTGTCTAGAGAAATTCCTTTAGCATTTGTTGTAAAGCTGGTTTGGTGGTACTGAATTCTCATAACTTTTGCTTATCTGGAAAGCTTTTGATTCCTCAAATCTGAATGAGAGTTTTGCTGGGTAGAGTATTCTTGGTTGCAGTTTCTTCCCTTTCATCATTTTAAGTATATTCTGCCATTCTGGCTTGTAGAATTTATGTTGATAAATCAGTTGAGAGCCTGAAGGGAGTTCCCTTGTATGTTATTTGTCATTTTTCACTTGTTGCTTTTAATATTTTAACCTTGTCTTTAATTTTTTTCTGGTTGATTACTATGTGTCTTGATGTGTTCCTCCTTGGATTTTTTGGTTGATTATTTTCTTTCCCATGTGAGAGAATTTTTCAGCTATTATATTTTCAAATATTTTCACAGGTCCTTTCTCTCTCTCTTCTCCCTTTGGGACCCCTATAACGTGAGTGTTGGTGCATTTAATATTGTCCCAGAGGTCTCTTAGGCTATCTTCATTTTCCATTCTTTTTCCTTTTTTCTGTTCTGCAGCAATGATTTCCACCATTCTCTCTTCCAGGTTATTTATCTGTTCTTCTGCTTCAGTTATTCTATTAATTCTATCTGGTGTATTATTCATTTCTGTTTCTTTTTAGTTCTTCTAGGTTTGTGGTAAACATTTCTTGTGTCTTCTGCATTGTTTGCCTGAGATCCTGGTTCATCTTCACTATCATTACTCTAAATTCTTTTTTTCTGAAATGTTGTCTATCTTCACTTCATTTAGTTGTTTTTCTGGTTTTTTTTTTTTTTTTTTCTTGTCACTACATCTGAGGCATAATTTTCTGCATTTTCATTGTGATTACTTTCTATAATATGGTTTTTGTTTTAGCCACTGTGAAACTGTACTTCTTTTTTCTTCTTCTGTCTTCCCCCTGATGGATGAGGCTAAGAGGCTTGTGTAAGCTTCCTGCTGGGAGTGACTGATGATGGGAAAAACTAAGTCTTGCGCTGGTGGGCAAGGCCTTGCTCAGTAAAGCTTTAAACCAATTATTTGCTGATGGGTGAAGTTGCATTCCCTCACTGTTAATTGTTTGGCCTGAGATGAGCCAGCCTTGGGGTCTGTGAATTCTATATCTAGGGTTAATGGTGAACTTCATAAGGATTTTACGACAAGGGGGACTTTCCTGGCCTGATGATGCCAGTGTCCCCACCCCTGTGGTGAGCCCCTGCAAACCCACACCTCCACAGGAGACCCTTCAACACTAGCAGGTAGATTTTGTTCAATCTCCTGTGGGTTCTGACTATGTGGATCATAACAAACTGGAAAACTCTTAAAGAGATGGGAACACCAGACCATCTTACCTGTCTCCTGAGAAACCTGTATGCAGGCCAAGAAGCAACAGTTAGAACACTGCATAGAACAAATGACTGGTTCAGAATTGAGAAAGGAGTATGACAAGGCTGTTTATTGTCACCCTGTTTGCTTAACTTATATGCAGAGCACATCATGCAAAATGCCAGGCTAGATGAGCTACAAATTGGAATCAAGATTGCTGGGAGAAACATTAACAACCTCAAATATGCTGAAGATACCACTCCAATGGCAGAAAGTAAAGAGGAACTAAAGAGCTTCCTGATGAGAGTGAAGGAGAAGAGTGAAAAAATCTGGCTTAAAACTCAATATTAAAAAAAATAAGATCATGGCATCTGGTCCCATCATTTCATGGCAAATAGAAGGTGAAAAGGTGAAAGCAGTGACAATTTCCTATTCCTGGGCTCTAAAGTCACTGAGGATGGTGACTGCAGACATGGAATTAGAAGACAATTGCTTCTTGGCAGGAAAGCTATGAAAAACCTAGACAGTATGTCACTTTGCCAACAAAGATCCATATAGTCATGTCTATGGTCTTTCCAGTAGTCATGTATGGATGTGAGAACTGGACAATAAAGAAGGCAGAATGCCAAAGAATTGATGTTTTCAAACTGTGGTGCTGGAGAAGACTTTTGAGAGTCCATTGTAAAGCAAGGAGATCAAACCAGTCGATCTTAAAGGAAATCAACCCTGAATACTCTTCGGAAGGACTAATGCTGAATCTTCAATAATTTGGCCACCTGAGGGAAAGAGCCAGCTCATTGGAAAAGACCCTGATACTGGGAAAGCTTGAAGGCAGGAGGAGAAGAGGGCAGCAAAGGATGAGATGGTTGGATGGCATCACTGATTCAATGGACATGAACTTGGGCAAACTCCAGGAGATGGTGAGGGACAAGGAAGCCTGGTGTGCTGCATTTCATGGGGTTGTAAAGAGTTGGACATGACAGTGACTGAACAACAACCTGGGGGCTCACTGCTCCTTTCCTCTGGGTCTTGGTGTGTGTAAGATTTTGTTTGTGCCCTCCAAGACTAGAGTCTCTTTTTCTGCCAATCCTGTGGAAGTCCTATAATCAAATCCCTCTGGCCTGCAAGGCTGGATTCCCTGTGGATTCTCAGTCCCTTTATAGATCCCCAGGCTGGTAATCCTGACATGGGGTTCAGAATCTTCACATCATTGAGAGAACTTCTTTGGTATTATGGGTATGGGATTTGATTTTATTATGACTGCACCCTTTTCGCAGTCACAAGTTATATCTAAGAATATTTTGATTACTACTGAAAATATTTCCAACACAATGTTAACTTTCTCAGTTATACTGAACTTGTTAAACTTACTTCTGCTTTGAAGCTCAACTGCCAGTTGTCTTTCAAGGTTTTCTCTAATTTCTCTCTCTCTATAGAGCTCCATTCGCAGTTCCTTTTTTTCTTGTTGAATCTGCTTCTCTTGAATGCGAGCATTATCCAAAGCCACTTTCAGTAAACCCTGTCAAAGTACAGCAAATGACATACAGTTCATCTTATCTGTTTTAATTTCTCAAATGTGAAATAATTGATGTAAGTGCTAATGTCTTGTATTACATTTATTTTGTTTATAGAAATATTGTTGACCTGAATGTTGGTCAACAGAGTCTCCACAGAGGACAGACTATCAGCAAAAATGAATGGTCCAGGGAATCCAGGAGGCAATGCCTGCCCAGGAGTCAGTTGGATCTTGTCCAAGGGTGACTTCATCATTGGAATTTGAACAGGTACCTCTTCTGTAAAAAACAAAATTAATATCAGAAGGTTCATAAACTAATAGCTCAATTTTTTCACTATGTTTCCTCCACCACTAATAGCATCTATAAAGATTTTGTTTCTACAGCTAACTGATGGAAAACTCGTAATTGGAAGCCATACCTATTTTCCACCTAAATCTAATTTCTCAAAAATAAATGTTCCAGTAAAGAATCTGTGAAAATGAAGCAATATTTACTACTAACTGGCATAAAGTTTTTTAAAACAAATTTAAGATATATTCATTACTATCTATAAGTTAAATGATCCAATCATTTCTTAGTAAAACATAAATCACTTTATATTTTTCTCTTTAAATGTATCTATATATCTATGTCTATATTCATCTATCTCCATGTTTTAACACATTTATTGGAGTATAATTTACATATAATAAAATTCACCTTTTTCAATGTATGCATCACTAATTTTTACATTGCACAACCATTACCAAAACTCTATTTCAGAGCACTTCATTCACCTCCAAAATAATCCTTATGCCCATTTGTATTAGTCTCCTTTCCCACTTCAAGCCTCTGACAACTACTAATCTAATTTTTGTTTCTACAGGATTGCCTTTACTAGGTATTTACATAAATAGAATCATACAGTAAGTGGTCTTTTTCTCTGTCTTTTGCTTAGCATATTTTTTTGAGGTTAACCTATGTTGTGGCATGTATCAGTGGATTTTTTTCCTTTCTATTGCTGAAAAGTTTTCTATTTCGTGGATATATTACTTTGTGTTTAATCATTCACTAGTTTAGAATCTGGACTGTTTTCCAGTTTACCTCTTATTTTGAAGACTATTTCTTATGAAAAAAATAATAACCTATGTTGTAAAGCCACAAAGTGTATATTTTCTGTTCTTTTATTTGCATATTAATTTCTCCTACACACTCATGACTTTAATGAGATTCCTTTAAAGCTTCATATGAAGAGACAGAAATAGAATTTTTGTCTAATAAAATATTTCAGATTTGTTTGGCACAGATACATCTAAGTACAAAAGGAATCTCCTGTTACTTTGAGAAGCTAACTAATTGACTACTTGAATTCTGGTTGAAAATCTTTTGTGTGAGATGTATGAACCACTTAGCAAAATTTTCTCTACAATTAGGAATTGGAACTTTTTTGACATATATAAAAACACACTGCTACAGAGGTAATCATGGAAAGTAATCAAAGTCTGATATTCTTAAATGGCTACAATAGCAGTGTACAGTGCATTGAATCACAGCACCTCAAACAAAGTTATTCTATTCACCACAGTTTCTTTATTTCAGTAACTGAGCACACAGAAACTTTGAAAATATGCATCTCTCTAGTCATAAAAATTTTCAGTGACCCTATATATTTTGAGACTTATTCAAAAAAACAAAAAAACTAGACTTGAATCTAGACTAGAAATCTAGAATTTTCACATGGTTTGAAAACAAAACTCTAGCTATTGGTTCTGGTCCTTGTAAGGATAGGAATATGGGTTTGTCATAGTCCTCATTTTTCAATTGCCCAAGCAGCCTATATACTTAGTGTGCAGAGTCTTGAACCCCATTGAATTCACAGTCATCGTGGTTTGCTGTGGGATTTCCTGTGTGGAAACCTGTGGCATACAATTATGGGAACCTCTGTGGGATTACTTAATGGGATAGCATTATCTCTGAATAAAGTACTGTTATGTAGATCACTGTTACAATTTCTAATTTCCTAAAGCCTATAGAGATAAAAATGCAAACAATTATTTGAGAGAATAAAGTTTCACATTATTTGAATCCAAAATGTTACAGGGCATTTGAATATTGGTTTTAAAGAATTCAATAATATGCATA
Organism: Dama dama; assembly: GCF_033118175.1. Lineage (NCBI taxonomy): Eukaryota > Metazoa > Chordata > Mammalia > Artiodactyla > Cervidae > Dama > Dama dama. The sequence continues at coordinate 76,558,614 of NC_083714.1, forward strand.
AAATAAACAATGGATTTTCTTTTTGTACAGGAAACTATAAGGAAAGTATCTATAGCACTGGCACAGGGACAGAAATATAGATCAATGGAACAAAATAGAAAGTCCAGAGATAAATCCATGCACCTATGAACACCTTATCTTTGATAAAGGAGACAAAAATATACAATGGAGGAAATATAAATTCTTTTAACAAGTGGTGCTGGGAAAACTGGTCAACCACTTGTAAAAGAATGAAGCTAGAATATTTTCTAACACCATACACAGAAATAAACTCAAAATGGATTAGATATCTAAATGTAAGACCAGAAAAAACTCTTAGAGGAGAACATAGGCAGAACACTCTGACATAAATCGCAGCAAGATCCTCTATGACCCACCTCCCAGAGTAATGGAAATAAAAACAAAAATAAACAAATGGGACCTAATTAAACATAAAAGTTTTTGCACAATGAAGGAAACTATAAGCAAGGTGAAAAGGCAACCTTCAGAATGAGAGAAAATAATAGCTAATGAAACAACTGACAAAGAATTAATCTCCAAAATATACAAGCAGCTCAATACCAGAAAAATAAATGACCCAATCAAAAAGTGGGCCAAAGAACTAAACAGACATTTCTCCGAAGAAGACATACAGAAATGCATACAGAGAAATGCAAATCAAAACCACAATGAGGTACCATCTCACGCCAGTCAGAATAACTGCCATCAAAAAGGCTACAGAAAATAAATGCTGGAGAGGGTGTGGAGAAAAGGGAACCCTCTTACATGTTGGTGGGAATGTAAACTGGTACCACCACTATGGAGAACAGTGTGAAGATTCCTTAAAAATCTGGAAACAGAACTGCCAGCAATCCCACTACTGGACATACACACCGAGGAAACCAGAATTGAAAGAGACACGTGTACCCCAATGTTCACCGCAACACTGTTTACAATAGCTAGGACATGGAAGCAACCTAGATGTCCACTGGCAGGCGAATGGATAAGGAAGTTGTATATATACACAATGGAATGTGACTCAGCTCTAAAAAAGAATTCATTTGAGTCAGTTCTAATGAGGTGGATGAAACTAGAGCCTATTATACAGAGTGAAGTAAGTCAGAAAGAGAAACACCAATACAGTATATTAGCGCATATATATGGAATTTAGAAAGGGTAATGATGGGTAGGGTAATGATGACCCTATATGTGAGACAGCAAAAGAGACACAGATGTAAAGAACAGTCTTTTGGACTCTGTGGAGAAGGCGAGGGTGGGATGATTTGAGAGAATAGCATTGAAACATATATATTACCATATGTGAAAGAGATGCCCAGTCCAAGTTTGATGCGTGAAACAGGGCACTCAAAGTCATTGCACTGGGACAACCCAGAGGGATGGGGTGGGGAGGGAAGTGAGAGAGGGGCTCAGAATGGGGAGACATATGTGGCTGATTCATGTCAATGTATGGCAAAAACCACCACAATATTTTTAAATAATTATCCTCCAATTAAAATAAATATTTTTTAAAAGGAACGTATTCCCAGGCATCGTTTTTTAGTAAAACTGACAAATAATATTTTGAACCTAAATGCTTGATGTATGTGTCTTATAGAGCTTGCTTATAAATTAACCCTAACCTCTTACAGAACTTGTCTTTCTTCCTTCCTTCTCTCCCTCCTTCCTTCCTTCCTTTCTTCCTTCTTTGTCAGTAGCAGCTTTGGGAGAGGCAAAGTATTCCAGAGAGAATGAACACAAATTCTGTGAACTATTTCAACTACAAGGTTTGAACATTGGAAGTATCTTATTAAAAATCTAATTTATAAAATATGTCTTATGCAGCAGCTGTAATGACTCAAAAGCTTATTTCTCAACAACTAATGAAGCAGTATTATGCTTTATTTACTGAAGTCTTTATTTAGCTAGCATTTTGTCTTTTGCATATGAGTGCATTAAGTGGAATGCACATGACTTCACAATGATTTATCAATATTAATAGTAATTAGGGAGTTTCAACATATTTATATTGATGTTTATAAATCTTCAAGATGAATTTATGTATCCTGGTAGAAGATCTATTTTTTACAAAATGAACTACTACAAAGTTAGAATGTTGACTTCCTGATGATTCATAGATAACATAAGGTTTCTCGTGAATAAATATTTTGTATCAGGGCAGAGTTCTTAAAAATATGGGTTATTTGTCATGTCTTACTCTACACACACATGTAACCTCAGTGGTCAGAATCTGAGGAGTATTCTATTAACAAAAATCTGAAAAGGAAAGCAGTACATTAAGTATGCATAAAACAACATTAAAACTACATTAAAATCACTAGAAATCTTCTATTTGGAGATTAATGAAATTCCATTAAATTGGCTGAAAGGAAAATTACTATTGACTATGAAGACAGGTTGCATGGTCTATGATTTGTAATGTTGCTGTACAGTAGATTGAAGTTTCAAAATGGTATTACTCTTCTTTAAAGAGATAGACACAGCTGAATTAGGTGCTGCTTGCTGCAGTGAGGATCAAATGCAAAAAGAATCATATTTCATCAGACCTAGTCAACACCAGGAAAATAAATAGAAATATAAGAGATATGCAGGCAATGATTCATTTTGATAATCTGGCCCAAGAGAGACACATAGAGACAGCACACAGATCTAAGCTTCTACTAAAAGACAAATAGGACACAGAGGGTGGGAACTGAGATGACAGTAGAGCAGAGATCACATCGATTTTCAGCAGCAGTTTTCACATGGATGACATAACCCTGGACTCTATTTGGCCCATTGTTCATATCCTACCTGTCCCACAAGCAATATATTTCCTAGTCCTAGAAAAGGGCAATAAAGAAGAAGGATTCTACTTATGACTTCTTATGATTAAGTTTCTGTGCAAACCAAACATGCTTTTCCTGACCAAGGTCATAGTGTATGTTAAGGTCCATAATAGTCAAAAACTAGTTGAAGTGTATTATATTTTGGTGTGTATACATGAAAACTGTCAAAGCATTCATCATTTTTTTTTTCTGATTTAAATCACAGGCTACAAAAATGAATGATCTGAGTAGCACTTACATTTTCCTCAGAGTTTGAATAGATGTACTTTTATGTAGGAATTTATTAGGCAGGATTGGAAAATCCTAATTGGCAATGAAATTAAATATGGGCAAATACAAGAAATATATACTGTTAGTGAAATAAGAGAATCTCTTTGTAATCCAGAGAGAAAGAGTTTTGATTGAGAAATTTTAATTAAAAGGCTAGTGTTCAAGATACATGTATTAAGATATTTAGCAACATATACAATGCAATGGCATAAATTAAAAGATAAACCTAGAACTACTGCTATCTAGCTGAGGATATGAGCAACGCTTAAATTTATTGAAGCAAATTGGAGACTACTTTTATTGAACGTGTTTGTTAAGCCTGCCATACTTTGCAATAGCACTTGGAAATTCATTTAGAGAACAAGCTGTTAATTTTAATATCTTACTTTTAGGGCCCAGATGAATAGATATAAAATTGACAAGAAGTTTATTTATAGAAAAAAATATAAACATATGTTAAATGCTCAGGATGGAAAATTCATTCTAAAAATTAAAGTCAAGGATGCTGGAGACTTTCTACTTGACTCTAGTGTTTTTTCACTTTTCATGGGGTTAAGTGTTTCTTCTTTCCTCTGAGGATCATGATATAGGAATAGAAATTGAACACAGCTGAATCACTTAGCAGTGGAAAAATGCAGCCACCTACCAGGTCATCAGTTTCCATTCTTTAACAAATAAAGTAAATTTCATTATTTGATTTGAGAGCTTTCCCCTAAATAGAGCTAGCCCAGGGGACTCTCTTTTGTTGGTGTCATTAGTATTACATTTGGCACAAGCAAGACACCTGCTTCCCTCTTCCAAAATGAGGAATAATGACAACAACAAAATGACCAACTATTGTGAAATGATCTGACCTGCATGAATATGAGGTCATGGTCTGAGTTGAACAATGACTCAAGTGTTGCCATCATTAAATTTGAAAAGAAAAATTTGATTCCCAAATTGTTATATTTCTTTAGGGAATAAAAAAAATAATAATGCTGATAAATGAAAACAGAAAGTTAGTAGCAAAGGAATGAAGGGTCACCAGCCTGAGAAAGTGAGGCAGAATACTTTTAAACCAATTATGGCCCTGTATTGCTCTAGATGCTTAGATTAGCAATGTGTAAAAACAGACTCCCTTTATAAATGATTAATTAGAAATAAATCATCTTTCAGATAAAATAGTATCTGATAATAAATATTATATTCAGTGAAGGGTTTGGAGGAAGTATGATACTCAGTCCCTGTCATTAAGAAGCTGACACGTTATTTTGGAAAAAAGTAAACAAGTTATAGAAGTGTACAATTATGTGTGAAATCATGTGACATAGATTAAGTGCCCCTGTGAGTTCAAAGAATGAGAGATCACTGTGGTCTGGAGTAAGTACTCAAATTAACCTATTGACTCTAGTTGAAAAGTGTTCCCAGTGTCCTTAGAATAAAGTCCCATGGAACTTCTCTAGGTTATTAAGTGTCCCAATAAGAAAAACTTTCCTTGCTCAAACTAGTGTTGAAAAAATTGGTTTGAACAGTATTAAACAGTTTTCTTTAAAGCAAGAGCTGCCAGATAAATTACAGGGTGCCCAGTGAAATTTGAATTTCAAATAAACAACAAATTATTTGTTTACTATACTAATAAGTACGCTAAAACATTCTATGGGACATCCTTATGCTAAACAATGATTTGCTTAGCTGAAATTAAATTTTACTGAGCACATTGTTTTCATTTTTATTTGCTAAATCTATTAAAACAGAACATATCAGAACCTTTAAAATGCTAATTATAATATTAACATAGTTACAAGTTAAAACAGATAGTTGAAACCATAGTGACAAAGACTAATATATGCTAGAACTGAACTTTCTATGTTTGCAGTACTTCTCTGTGATTTGCTAGTCCCTGGAAAATTTCCTTAATCTTTCTGTGCCTCAATTTATTCACCTATAAAGTTAAGATAATAACAATAATTATAGGGTTGTTATAAATATTAATAAAGTAATATTTGTAAAGTTATTCAAAGTAAAGGCAATATATGTGTTTGTTAAATAAATTGTTTATTGAAAATTACCAGGAATGGAAGAGGAGACTACAGTAATGTATTTGACCAACTAAGCATCCACTAACACCTCATGAAATGACATGTTGAAAAAATCCTCTTTTGGTAATAGTTGGACGAGCCTGGCTTCACCCTAAATTAGGCCAATGTTATTTTCTCAGTTATCAAAGGTCTGAGAAAACTTCCTAATCCAAGACCAGTGGTTCTCAGCTGGGAGCAGTTTTCCTGCCCAGAGGACAGCTGGCAGTACCTGGAGACATCCTTGACTGTCAAAACTGAGGAGATAGGGGTGTGTGCTACTGGTATCTAATGGTAGAGGCCAGGGATGCCCAGCCCCTTCCTCCATCCCCATCAAATAATTATCTGGCCCAATTGTCAATACTGGTTGAGAACCAGAACTGTTTCAAAATTATATAGGAAAATCTCAATGAATGAACAGTTAAACTAGATTTCCCTTTCTGTACTAAAATTCTAGAGAGTTTAATATGCTTAATAAGACAATAAGTTCAAGTCAGTGATTTAGGACTAACACAGTAGTTTACATGGTATGTTTTAGAGTTCTTAGACATTTAATTTCAGGTTCCTGACTTCAGTTCTTTGCTCAAATATCACCTTATTAGTGAAACTTATGTCAAACATCTGATTTAACATTGCAGCCTGAACCCCATTTCCATTCCCTTTACACGATTTTCCTATAAAATTGATCACCATTTAATATACAATAACTTATTTATTTGCTATTTTTGTTACATGTTTCAAGGATTCCCAGCTAGCTCAGTTGCAATGAATCTGCCTGCCAATGCAGGAGACATGGGTTCGATCCCTGGATCAGGAAGATCCCCTGGAGGAGGAAATGGCAATTCATTCCAGTATACTTGCTGGGAAAATTCTATGGACAGAGGAGCCTGGTGGGCTACAATCTGTGGTGTCACAAAGAGTTGGACATGACTGAGCACGCATATGGTGGCAGTGGTTACATTTCATTTTATTACAGTATACTCTCCATAAGAGTGGGGACCTTTTCCTGTTTTTAATTTTCCTATTGCTGTCTATCTGGTATTTATTAACTAACAGACATCTACAACAGTTGTAATGATTTTGAATACATACCAATAATCTTAAACCATGAGGTAAGACTTCTGATCATCATATTTATTCCTTTTTTTCCCTTTCTATTTAAAAAGGTAATATAGTACATGAATACATAATTTTAAAAGCTTTGTTTTTGTACAAATATGTGGTGAAAGGAAGGAATAAATAGAGGACTTAAGTAGAGTTTCTTGTCAACTCTCAGTCTCTCAAATAGAATAAATAATTATTATAGTCTACAGATGTTATGGACTTCCCTGTTGGCTCAGATGGTAAAGTGTCTGCTTACAAAGAGGGAACCCGGGTTCGATCCCTGGGTCAGGAAGATCCCCTGGAGAAGGAAATGGAAACCCACTCCAGTAATCTTGCCTGGAAAATCCCATGGACAGAGGATCCTGGTAGGCTACAGTCCATGGGGTCGCAAAAAGTCAGACACGACTGAGCGACTTCACTTTCATAGATGTTATGATAAACTGAAATTTTGCAATTTCAAAAAACAGTTGATATAGTTATCAAAATATGCCTACTCTATATTTATTGAACCAGTCTGCATATCCTAGTCCTTTGAGGACTAAAAAGAGTAATAATATATACACATTTTTCTCTCATCTTTGAGATGTATTATTAAAGCAAATCTGACTGATTTTTTTGAAGTACGTCTGTATTTTCTAGAACACAGAAACAGAAAAAAGCTGAGGACTTGGAATAGAAAGAAATTTCATACAGAGAATAGAATTTGATCTAAAAACTGCAAGATAGACAAGAATTTCCAATATACAATCAAACAGCACCAGAAGCATGTACAAGTCTCTGCTTCAGAAAACAAGCCCAGTTACCTCTGTGAAAAAGGCTGCAAAGGGGAGAACATTAAATGAGTGGGAAGTTAATATATAAGAGTCTGCATTAGAAACTGGCAAACAGGAGGCAGGTGTGGTCATAGAGGTAAAGTGGGAAGGAAGCTGATGCTTTAAAGAGATGTGTTTAGGAAAAATGGGGGAGAGAGCACATATTTCCATCAATCAGTTGACCCTTCCAGGTGATAATGTTTCATTGCCCTGGCTTATCTGCAAAAGAGCCTCAGGGTTCTAATATAATCCTGCTTTTAAACACTTACTGGAGGTTCAGTCATCTAGCTGACTGCAGATGCTATAAAGCAGATTTTTCATTTTGCTTCCCTGCCAGGAAATGTGCAATCATTTCCATCAACCAGGGAGGAAAATTCTGTTCTTAATCTGGCACAAATCAGGAATAAGAATTTACTGCTCTGATCTGGCAGTCCTGCTAACTTTAAAATCACTGCTTCCCCCCCCCCCCCCACTTAGTTAACATGTCTAAGTAGTTCGGTGGAAGGTACAGGGGAACAACTTATTAATCCAGTACCTTAACAGCAGTGGTTTGTAAACTTTATCATGCATTAGAATGTCCTAAAGTTCTTTAAAAAATCGTTTCCAACTCCCAAATTTTCTGATTCAGTAAGTTTAGGGTAGGGCCTAGCAACTGGAATTATTAAGTGCCCAGCTGATGCTCCTGATGTGGGGATCACAGTTTGAGAAACCACTGAACTATATAAAAGTCAATTTTGCTACATTTAAAGATGATTAATATTGCTTCTTATTACAATATCTTTTAAAAATACTGGCCTTTACCACTTTAAGAAATTTCAAAATGATACCAAATTTTAAACATGTATTTTCACAGCCTCAAGAAATTGTATAAAATTAGAGACACATCAACTAGACTGTTCTACAGACTTAGAGATTATGAAGACCAATTTACACGGCACTAAAAAAAAAGTGTATTATGAGGCCTATTTGTAACAAAGGATCAGGAAACAACAGTTCAAAAAAAGTGAGTCTATACGGGTAAAAGCAAAATACTTTTCCAAGAATGAATTTAACATAAGCAACAGTTCAGTATGGAAAACAACAGTTATATGGATTAATCCTTGAGTACTATTTCATTGTATTTGTGAAAGGTAGAAATTGGATATTTTCATAGGATTAAAATGAAAAATTAAAGATGATTTAAAGTTAGAATGACACTGTCATTTGAATGACAATGACATTTTGGCAAGAACAGTCTATGTGATGGATTATAATTTGTCACCTTCTATAAATTCTGTAATGAGGAATATGTAGATAATTATATAGGTTTGACATTTATATTGGCACAATCACTAATAACTCTGCAATTATACCCACTTATGGCTTTATACTTTTGATGTTACCACAGTACCAATGATATAAAATTGAAAACATTCTTTTATTCATTAAGTATCTTTCTCTTCTCTCCATTCCTCTCTTTGTGTCTCTCTCAGACTTAGAAAAATGTATGCACAAACATTGAAGAGAATATATATTGATCTTTCTGTTTTAGCTAGTAAATAAAAAAATAAACCGAGGCATCATATTTTTATAATAGAAAACAATTAAGAGTTTTTTTTTTAATAGATGAGTCTTGAAATCATAATCACAACACTATTGTAAATCTAGCCAGTTCAAAATCATGCCAATCAGTTCAGTTCAGTTCAGTTCAGTCACTCAGTCGTGTCTGACTCTTTTTGACCCCATGGACTACAGCATGCCAGGCCTCCCTGTCCAGCACCAACACCCGGAGCTTGCTCAAACTCATGTCCGTTGAGTCAGTGATGCCATCCAATGATTTCATCCTCTGTCATCCCCTTCTCTTTCTGCTTTCAATCTTTCCCAGCATCAGGGTCTTTTCCAATGAGTCAGTTCTTCGCATCAGGTGGCCGAAGTATTGGAGTTTCATCTTCAGCATCAGTCCTTCCAATGTATATCCAGGACTGATTTCCTTTAGGATTGACTGGTTTGATCTCCTTGCTGCCCAAGGGACTCTCAAGAGTCTTCTCTGACACCACAGTTCAAAAGCATCAATTCTTCAGTGCTCAGATTATTTTATGGTCCAATCATTTAATTATTTTACAAAACTGAATTTTCTTTAAAATATAATTTAATTACTGGAGCAAAACACAGCAATTTTTACATTTTTAAAAAAATTTTCTGTGTAATGTTGGCATTAAGACCATCAAAACTGTTGCTTCTCCTTTGGAAATCTCTGAAGTTTTGTCAAAGAAGCAAGTATCCATTAATAATGCTCAGTTCAACAATCTTCACCAAATGCATAATCCTATTTTTAGATAGTGCCTATTGCCATGAGAGCTTATACCATCTGCTGAACAAATTCTTTTAAGAAAATTATGTAAATAAATGATAACAATAATAATAAAAAAATAATTCTTAAGATATATCCAAGGAAGCAAGGAGGGCTAAACATCATCAACAGAACAAGTAAATATGCCATTTTCTTTCATGTTTCACATTACCTCTTCCTCAACTATGTTTCTAGTTAGGTTGTATGGCTTATTTCAATTTTACTCACTTCTATTTCAACATTCACATCTAACATTGTGATTTTTATCAGAAGCATTTATTGAGTACTCAGTTGTACATGGTATTGTGGTGCCAATTAAAATGAGTTCACATATTTACAAATTGAAAAGGATTGCAGTGATTTCATTTAATAATTATATTAGAAATCTCAATTACAAAATTTTCACAAATGTATCATTCAGGGTAACTTCAATAGTTATTCAAAGGTTAATCACCAGATACACCACTTTCTTATTTTAATTCCTTTCTTTCCTGAAATGTATGCTTCTGCTGTTTTACTTAAAACACAACAAAGTTGCCTGAATCTGTGTCTTGGAATGTCATGTCTCTTAACTTCAATGGCCTTTATTGTAGAATAGGAAGAATTACCTGAGAAGTGTTTGTGGGAGATTTAAGTGGGAAAACAAACGTGGAAGCACATAGCACTGTACATAGCATATGAGGTGAAAAAGTGAAAGTGTTATTTGCTCAGTCGTGTCCAGCTCTTTGTGACCCCATGGGCTGCAGCCCGCCAAGCTCTTCTGTCCATGGAATTCTCCAGGCAAGAATATGGGAGTGGATAGCCATTTCCTTCTCCAGAGAATCTTCCTGGCTACAGTCCATGGGGTCACAAAGAGTAGGAGACAACTGAGCACATGTGTGTGTGTATCAGTCAGTGAGTCAGTTCAGTTGCTCAGTCATGTCTGACTCTTTGCGACCTCATGGATTGCAGCATGCAAGGCCTCACTGTCCAACACCAACTCCCAGAGTTTACTCAAACTCATGTCCGTTGAGTTGGTGATGCCATCCAACCATCTCATCCTCTGTCATCCTCTTCTCCTCTCGCCTGCAATCTTTCCCAGCATCAGGGTCTTTTCAAATGAATCAGTTCTTAGCATCAGTGGGCCAAAGTATTGGAGTTTCAGCTTCAGTATCAATCCTTCCAATGAATATTCAGGACTCATTTCCTTTAGGATGGACTGGTTGAATCTCCTTGCAGGATATATATATATATATATATATATATATATATATATATATATATGTACTATTAAAAGCACATGACATGCATGACCTAAATTACTTTAATACTACACAAACTGATCAGAACTACCCAGGTAATTTCTTAGCTCTCAACATCCAGTGACAGTTTAGGTTCCTCTGATTTTCTCCAGTTTCTTTACTTATCTGATCCCAAATTTATACATACTCATAATCAATGATATTTCCTCTGAGAAAAAAATATGTTTTTAAGGTTTACTTTGCACAAAGCCCAACAAAAAACAGTAGTTTATATTAAGTGTAATTCTCTAAAATTTTCTGTATCTATGAATGTACAAATATTATGAATTCATCCAGAGGAAACATGTAGTGAGAACAAATGGAAATAAAAACAAAATTAAGAACCAATATATTATATATTTAATTATTAATATCTTGTAAATGTAAAATGAAGCAGGGCAAAAGCTAAAAGACTATTGTCAGAGGACACACTGGTTATAGTAAACACTTTTCCAATAACCAAAAAGACAGCTCTAAAAATTGACATCACCAGATGATCAATATTGAAATCAAATTGATTATATTCCTTGCAGTCAAAGATGGAGAAGCTCTATATAGTTAGCAAAAAAAAAAAAAGATTTGGAGCTGACTGTAGCTTAGATCATCAGCTCTGTATAGCAAAATTCAGACTTAAATTGAAGAAAGTAGGAGAAAATGCAAGACAATTCAGGTATGACTTAAATAAAATCCCCTATGATTACACAGTAGAGGTGACAAGGGATTAGATCTGGTAGACAGAGTACTTGAAAAACAATGGATAGTGGTTCATAGCATTGTACAAGAGGCAGTGGTCAAAACCATCCCAAAGAAGAAGAAATGTAAGAAGGCAAAGTGGTTGTCTGAGGAGGCTTTACAAATAGCTGAATAAAGAAGAGAAGTAAAAGGCAAAGGAGAAAGGGAAAAATATACCCAAATGAATGCAGAGTTCCAGAGCATGGCTAAGAAAGATAAGAAGGCTTTCTTAAATGGACAATGCAAAGAAGTAGAGAAAAACAATAGAATGGGTAAGACTAGAGATATCTTCAAGAAAATTGGAGATATCGAGGGAATGTCTCATATAAAGATGGGCATGACAAATGACAGAAACAGTAAGGACTAACAGAAGCAGAAGAGATTAAGAAGAGGTGGCAAGAATACACTGAAGAACTATACAAAAAAAGGTCTCAATTACCTGGATAACCATGATGGTGTGGTCACTCACCTAAAGCTGGACATCCTGGAGTGTAAAGTCAAGTGGACCTTAGGAAGCATTACTATGAACAAAGCTAGTGGAGGTGATGGAATTCCAGCTGAATTTAAAATCTTAAAAGATGATGTTGTTAAAGTGCTGCATTCAATATGTCAGCAAATTTGAAAAACTCAGCAATGACACAAGACTAGAAAAGGTAACTTTTCATTCCAATCCTAAAGAAGGGCAATGCCAAAGAATTGTCAGACTACCATATAATTGGGCTCATTTCACACATTAGCAAAGTTATGCTCAATTTTGAAGAGACAGAGAAACCAGAGATCAAATTGTCAACATTAGCTAGATCATAGAGAAACCAAGGGAATTCCAGAAAAATCATATACTTCTACCTCATTGGCTATGATAAAGCCTTTGACTCTGTGGGTCACAACAAACTGTGCAAAATTATTAAAGAAATGGGAGTACCAAACAACCTTACCTGTCTCCTGAAAAACCTGTATGCAATTCAATTATCAGCAATTAGATACAGACATGGAACTACTAACTAACTGGTTCCAAATTGTGAAAAGAATATGACAAAGTATTTATTGTCACCCTATTTATTTAAGTTATATGCAGAGTGCATCATTCAAAATGCCAGACTAGAATAATAACAAGCTGTAATCAAGATAGCTGGGAGAAATAACAACCATTTCAGATATGCAGATGACACTACTCTAATGGCAGAAAGTGAAGAGGAAGTAAAGAGCCTCATGATGTGGGTGAAAGAGGAGAGTGAAAAAGCTGGCTTGAAATTCAAAATTCAAAAAATTAAGATCATGGCATCTGATCCCATCACTTCAAGGCAAATAAAAGGGGAAAGTGGAAGATCTGACAGATTTTCTTTTCTTGGGTTCAAAATCATGGCAGATGGTGACAGCAGCCATGAAATTAAAAGACATTTGCTCCTTGGAAGGAAAGTTATGACAAACCTACCCAGTGTATTAAAAAGCAGAGACATCTCTTTGCCAACAAAGGTCTGTATAGACAAAGCTACAGTTTTTGCAGTAGTAGTTTGGATGTGTGTGTTGGACTGTAAAGAAGGTTAAGTACTGAGGAATTTTTGCTTTCAAATGGTGATGCTGAGAAGACTCTTGAGAGTCCCTTGGACTGCAAGGAGATGAAACCAGTCAATCATAAAGGAAACCAGTCCTGAATATTCATTGCAAGGGTTCATGCTGAAGCTGAAGCTCCCATACTTTGGCCACGTGGTGCCAAGAGTCAACTCACTGGAAATGACCCGAATGCTGGGAAAGACTGAAAGCAAAAGGAGAAGGGAGTGGTAGAGGATGAGATGGCTAGATAGCATCACCGACTCAATAGACATGAATTTGAGTAAACTCCCGGAGATAGTGGAGAGCAGTGGAGCCTAGCATGCTGCAAACCATGAGGTTACAAAGAGTCAGACAAGACCTAGCAACTGAATAACAACAGCAATCAGACTTGAATATATCACCCAAACTTTTGTACTAGATTCCAATTCTATGTTTTTATGATTCATTTATTTGGATAAAGTGTTTTAAGTAGCAACATTCTAACATTCGATTCCAATGAAATTGTATTCATTTTAGTACCATATATCAACCATTTCTGCATTTGACCTGTATCTGTATTCATATTCCTTTGGTTTACTTTAAGGAGCATGAGTTCATCCCCTGGTCAGATGTGTTTATCTAGTTCCCTCAGAGATTGTCATTTTCCCAATCTGAATTGATCAGTATGAAAAATCACTTTTCTCACTCCTTCTATGTTGACTGTCACCTCCCAGCCATCATTTAGCTCCCATTTGGCATTTTTTCAGTGTTAAAAAAAGTATTTTTATACAATGTTGGAAATTACTTCCTACTCTTAGTTGCTGACAGTGCAATCCATCCTATCTTCAGTTAAAACACCTATGTTAACAGATAATGAAATATGCCATAGTTAGCTTGTATTTTCAAGCACAATCTACATCACAGTTTCTTGGGAGAATGTTCTAATAACCCAAGTAAACATTTAATTTAACTTGTCTCTGAGAAAATCTGATTTAATAAAAAAAAAAAAAAGCTTTCAAAGAGTAAAGGCAACACAATATGCTATTCTAGTCTTGACATTAATGTATCAATAATATTATTGCTTGCAACATCCTTTAAGCTATCAGGACACTTATAATATGTATTATTTTTCCCACTTACTAAGAAAGTAAGCACTATGGTTAGCAATATTCCATTAAAAATACTTCATAGCTTTTTAAACTTTGTCAACCCTTCCAAACATTTAAAGTAATAGAGGCCAAATTTTCAGGTCCCAGATGATATTTATCATTTACTTTTCTAAAGAAATAAAACATCTTATAAAGATACATCTTCTGTCTTTCCCTGTTTAGTCTTCTTATATAGTATATCCCATGCCATCCACTGAAGCCAGAAAGTATAGACAGGCAGTGGTAGGAGTATTACACAGATGTAAAATACCCTAATAAAATAGAGATATAAAATTGGAGCAAATTACTCAGGTCTACTATAATAAAAGGCAGGCCTTAAAACAGTATTACACTAGTGATACTGGCATTCCTATGGGTATGTTGCATATACACTTTCAAAGCTATATGCCTTGTTCAAATGACATGGCCTTTTTGCAATAATGTTTACGTCCAAGAAGATCCAGTGCTTATAGAGAATGTAGTGTCTAGGGAGTCATAAAGTTGGTAAAAACATATTTCTCCATAATAGTTTAGTACTTTGAAAAATTCAATCGCAGGGAAAAATATTTTGCTGTAAATATCTTAAAAGGCTTATAAAGGCAATGGCTTCCCATAGCACTTATTTAAATAATTTTAAGAGCTAGAATAGATATAGATCACAGTTCAAATCCTTTTTTGTTTGTTTGTTTGTTTTTCTTTTTTCTTTTCAAATCTTTTTTAATTTCCTTCATTTTTCTCAGACTTTGTTCATTAATTTAAAAAGATTTTAAGTGCAATGTAAACTGTGTGCTAAAATGATAGTGAATAATTTGGCTGCCAATTTGTAACATTACAATGTTTACCAAAACAAAGCCAAAAATTGCATTTTCCCTCTGCATCATGTTTACTCTTTCCACCGAAGGTATTGTTTGATGACTATAATTTAGCAAAGAAGATTGACATTTTACATATCCAGTGTGCTATGTATGCTTTCATAAGGTTGACATGAGTTAAAGTAGGGGAAAATGACCTATGCATCCCTCATGGTAGTAGAGTTAGAGTTTAACTTAGAAGCAAAGAGAGTCAAATCCTAAATTCAGGATTTGGAAAGTTGAATTTTGCACCATATGTTTTTGTTTACAAGCTTTTTCAATTTTTTATAAGTTATTTAAAAATTAAGTTCTTCACTGTTATATGTTGTCCCTGTTCAGGTCTCATAAATTTCATTTCCATATTTGTGAACAGGAAATGTAAGTATATGTGTGTTTGCATATGTATGCAAATATTCTCCACTACCATACAGTGAGGAGATCAAAATGGTCCAGTAAGAGGATATGGAACTCACCTCCCTCCACAAACACAACACAAATACATCTCCATGTGGAAGAATTCTCACTGAAAACTGGAAACTGAGAGAAGGACTCCTGTACAAGCAAGGCTGCAAGAAAGATACACACATAATAAGATAGGAAGGGCATATAAATGAGGAGCAGATTGGAACCTGTGCCCCAGGGGGGGGATTCAGAGGGAGAGCGAGATGAAGCATGTGGATATTCTCCCTGGGGAGTGAGCAGTTCAAGCCACATATTGGGCAACTGAGTCCTGGGATCTGACATAGGAAAGATGAGCCCCCTTGGTAATTTGGAGGACTAGTCCTGGTGGGAGTAATAGGAGGGCTGTGGGAAGTTTGAACCCTGCTTGTGAGGAACACACACACATAAACTTGCTGCTGAAGGGACGGCAGAGGGCAGATTAAAACTGCACAGGTGGCTGACTGGTTTCCTGTAACTACACTGGCACATGCCCCAGCTTGAGGCAAGAGAGAGCGCTAGTTCTGCTTCTTCATTTTGCAGATCCACACTGGAGCAAGAGTTATGTGACCAAGAAAAGAGCTCAGCTGTGGACAAAGAAGTGATTAAGACCCAAAGTCGTGTATAAGAAGGATGTTCAGTTCAGTTTAGTCCCTCAGTTCTGTCTGACTCTTTGCGACCCCATGAACCACAGCACGCCAGGCCTCCCTGTCCATCACCAAATCCCGGAGTCCACCCAAACCCATGTCAATCGAGTCAGTGATGCCATCCA
Source organism: Dama dama (assembly GCF_033118175.1). Lineage (NCBI taxonomy): Eukaryota > Metazoa > Chordata > Mammalia > Artiodactyla > Cervidae > Dama > Dama dama. The sequence goes on from NC_083714.1 coordinate 76,574,762, forward strand.
ACCATCTCATCCTCTGTCATCCCCTTCTCCTCCTGCCCTCAATTTTTCCCAATGTCAGGGTCTTTTCAAATGAGTCAGATCTTCTCATCAGGTGGCCAAAGTATTGGAGTTTCAGCTTCAACATCAATCCCTCCAATGAACACCCAGGACTTATATCCTTTAGGATGGACTCGTTGGATCTCCTTGCAGTCCAAGCAACTCTCAAGAGACTTCTCCAACACCACAGTTCAAAAGTATCAATTCTTAGGTGCTCAGCTTTCTTTATAGTCCAACTCTCACATCCATACATGACCACTGGAAAAACTGTAGCCTTGACTAGACGGACCTTTGTTGGCAAAGTAATGTCTCTGCTTTTTAATACCTGTGATGAGATCAGCCATTATTGACACTTACCAAGGGAATACATCAGAAGCAGCCCAACCTCTGTGGTGGAACTTACACAGCCCAAGCCCTAACACATACTGACAGCCCACACAGACCCTAACTACTCTGAAGCACAGTTCTACACAAGAGTAGAGGCACCAGAGGTCAAAGGTATAGATTGGTTGTGAAGGACAAAGGGGGCTGACGCCAAAAAAAGGCATCTAATTTGGCAGGGCAGCCATTGTAGGTGCTTACCAAGGCAGTGCATCAAAAACAACCCTGTCTTGTCTGCAGCTTGACTGTTACAGGCCATGCAACATGAGACACCACATGAGCATCTATTGCTCCCGCAGTGGTTCCCTCAGGCTCAAGGGGACTAGAACTGGGAAGAGAGAGAGCATATACTTGAAGGGAACAGAGTAAGTTCAGACCTAAACCTCAGGACTTCTGATTCAGCAACTTGAAACTTTCCCCTAAACCTACTAGTGCAATGACAGCCACTAAATAGAGGGGAAGCCCCAGCTTCACCTTCTACCAAGGCAAGAGCTGCCAGAACACCCTGGGAAAAACAAAAACATGACTCATGTTCATATCATATCCAACTCTCCCACCAAAGCTACTGGGCACAAGCAGAGAGTATCAGGATGTTCCCACATAAGGACAACCTTCAAGACTTCATCAAGCAAATATTTTATCTAACTTTATAGAGACATAGAAAGTTAAGCAAGGTGAAATGATGAATGAATTGGTTTCAACTGAAAAAACAACATTAACAAAAAACCTGAAAAATAAAATAATGAAATAGAAACAAATAACTTACCTGATAAATAATCCAAGGCATTAATTATAAGTATGCTAACTGAACTAGGGAAAAGAATTTAAAATTCAGTAGGAATTGTAATAAGAAACTAGGAAATAAAAATAACCAGTCAGAATGAAAAATACAATAACTAAAATGAAAAACACACTAGAAGAAATTAAGAGCAGACTAGCTGATATACAAGAACACATAAGTGATCTAGAAGATAGAATAATGGGAATCATCCAAAGGGAACAGCAGAAAGAAAAAAAAAAGAAAAAGAAAAGTGAGTACAGTATAAGAAATCTTTGAATAACAATGAGTGTACCAACATTCTGGTTCCTCAGAAGGGCAAGATAGAGAGAAAGGCATTGATAATATATTTGATAAAATTACAGCTAAAAATTTCCCATACCTAAAGAAGGAGCTTGTGAGCTGAGCCACAGTCAGCTCCTGGTCTTGTTTTTGGTGACTGTATAGAGCTTCTCAGTCTTCTGCTGTGAAAAGTATAACCAATCTGATTTTGAAATGACCATCTGGTGATGTCCATGTGTAAAGTTATCTCTTGTATTGTTGGAAGAGAGTATTTCCTATGACCAGGGCATTCTCTTGGCTAAACTCCTTCCACCTTTGCCCTGCTTCATTTTGTATTCCAAGGCCAAACTTGCCTGTTACTCCAGGTACCTCTTGAATTCCTACTTTTGCATTCCAGTCCCTTATGATGAAAAGAACATATTTTTGTTGTTGTTGTTAGTCTTAGAAGGTCTTGCAGGTCTTCAGAAACTGTTCAACTTCATCTTCTTCGGTATTGGTGTTTAGTCATAGACTTGGATTACCATGATATTGGGGGCTTCCCTCATAGCTCAGTCGGTTAAGAATCTGCCTGCAATGCAGGTAACCCAGGTTTGATTCTTGGGTTGGGAGGATCCCCTAGAGAAGGAAATGGCAACCCACCCCCATTCTCTTGCCTGGAGAATCTCTTGGGCAGAGGAGCCTGACAGGCTATAGTTCATGGGGTCACAAGAGGCAGACACGACTTAGCGACTAACCACCACTGTGATATTGATTGGTTTACCTTGGAAATGAACCAAGATCATTCTGTTGTTTTTGAGATTGTACCCAAGTACTGCATTTCAGACTCTTTTGTTGATTATGAAGGCTACTCCATTTCTTCTAAGTATTCTTAGCCACAGTAGTAGATATAATGGTCATCTGAATTAAATTTGCCCTTTCCCATCCATTTTAGTCCACTGATTTCTAAAACAGTGAAGTTCATTCTTGCCATCTCCTATCTGCCCAATTTACCTTGACTCACAGACCTAACATTTCAGGTTCATATACGATATTGTTTTTACAGCATCAGACTTTACTCTCACCAACAGACACATCCAGTACTGGATGCCATTTCTGCTTTGGCTCAGCCTTTTCATTCCTTCTGTAACTATTTCTCTGCTGTTTTGCAGTAGCATATTTGGCACCTACTGATCTGGGTGGGTTCATCGTTCAGTGTCATATCATTTTTCCTTTTTATACTGTTCATGGTGTTCTCATGGCAAGAATGCTGAAGTTGTCTTCCATTCTATTCCCCATTGGACAGAATATACTCATATTCAACCTATGAGGCCACTATATCATATACAAAATCAGACAATGATACTACATAAATTGAAAATTATAGTCCAATATATTTAATGAAAATAGATGTAAAAATGCTCAACAAAATATTAGCAAATGGAACCCAACAATACATAAGAAGGATCGTATACCATGATCAAGTGGGATTTATTCCAGAGATGCAAGAATGATTCAACACTTGAAAATCTATCAATATAATATGACCATATTAACAAAATGGACTACACAAATCACATGATTATCTCAAAAGATGCAGAAAACCATTTGACAAAACTCAGCATCCATTCACAATAAAAATTCTTCTCAAGACTAGCAGAGATGGAATATAGGTTAACGTAACAAGGTCCATTTATGACAAATCCACAATTATCATATTCAGCTTTGAAAACCTGAAATTCTTTCCTCTAAAATCATGCATAGGTCAAAGATGTCACTTTCTCCACTTTTTTCAACAGTCTTGAAGGTCCTAGACCCAGCTGTCAGACAAGAGAAAGAAATAAAAGGCATCTAAACTGGTAAGGAGAAATATGAAAACGGAGAATTAGTAAAAATTAGAGGAAAGTACCAGAGAAGGCAATGGCAACCCACTCCAGTACTCTTGCCTGGAAAATCCCATGGATGGAGGAGCCTGGTAGGCTGCAGTCCATGGGGTCGCGAAGAGTCAGATACGACTGAGTGACTTTACTTTCACTTTTCACTTTCATGCATTGGAGAAGGAAATGGCAACCCACTCCAGTGTTCTTGCCTGGAGAATCCCAGGGACTGTGGAGCCTGGTGGGCTCCCGTCTATGGGGTCGCACAGAGTCGGACACGACTGAAGTGACTTAGCAGCAGCAGAAGCAGCAGAGGAAAGTACAAGAGTCACTATTTGCAGATGATATGCTACTATGTTAAGAAAACTCTAAAGTATCCACAAAGAAAGTGTTAGAACTGATAAATGAATTTAGTAAATTTCACAGTGCAAGATCAATATCTATTTCTTTCCTCTGCACTAATAAAATGGTATCAGAAAGAGAATGCAAGAATATAATACCATTTAATAATACACCAGACAGGAAACTGAGTGACTGGGAACAGGGAGGTGATTGAGACACACCGTACACCTGGGACAGTGTTCTCACCAAGCACCTGGTTGCCTGAGCTCCTCGGACATGGGAAGGACACAAAATGCAGACCCAGCCAAGTCTGTGCCTTTGTGGAGTACCCAAGAACCTGAACCTGAGCAGCTTAGATGGGGGAAATGCATGCAACCCAGGGCCCGCTTTGGAGAGTTCCCCTTCAGGGCAACCTGGAGCCTAAGCAGACCGGGAAAGCACACGTGCCATGAGCTGGGGCAAACCCAGTGTGGTCTATATACTGTGAGTACTACCCACACATGCCAGTGATACTTGTTTGCAATGTTCCTCCCTCCAAATAGTACAATTGAACAAATGAGCCTAAATAAGTGACCAGTTTCACCCTCTTGTGTCAGGGAGGAAATTAGACACGAAAGAGTCTTGCAAATAGAGGAAGCCAAAATAAGCAAAGAAGAGGGAGGTGCAACAGATTAAAACCCTGTAGTTAGTATTGACTAAGCATTGGAAGGGGTTTATAGAACTTGCAAAGAAGTGTAAGCTGGAACAAGGAACTATCTGAAACTGAACTGACCCCATGCTACCCTCAACAGCTCCAGAGGAATTCCTAGATATATTTTTACTATTATAATATTTTTTTTAATTTTTAAGTTCTTTATTACTTCTTTAATTTTAATAACCTACTATTACTTGCAGAAAAATACCCTATTTTAAAGTAAATTTCACATATATATTTTTATAACTTTTGTGATTGAATCTGTTATGTATTTTTAATATTATATTTTTGAGAATTTATCCTCTACTCTAGATTTTTAATCTTTGCCTTTTGGCATTTGTTGTCAGTTTTGTACCTTTAAGAATCTAGTCTTCAATACCCATTTTTACTTAGGGGTGTGATTACTGGCTTGATTGCTCTCTCCCATTTTGACTCTCCCTTTTCTCCCCCAGGTCACCTCTATCCCCTCCCACCCCCTTTTTTTCTCTAATGAACTCTGTGAATCTCCCTGGATGTTCTGGGCTATGGAGAACACTTAGGGAACTGACTACTGGATAGATTTGTCTCTCCACTTTCATCTGCTCCTCTTCTCCTCGTGGCCATGTCTATCTCCCTTCTTCCTCTTCTTTTCTCTATGTAACTTCGTGAACCTCTCTGGGTGTTCCAGACTGTGGAGAGCACATAGGGAATTGAATACTGACAAGATTTCTCACTCCCCTTTTGATTTCCCCTCTTCTCCTCCTGGTCACCTCTATCTCCCTTCTCCTTCTTCTCTTCTTTATGTAACTCTGTGAACCTCTCTGGGTGTTCCTCACTGCATAGAATATTTTCACCATTAACCTAAATGTTTTATCATCAATATTGTATGGATGGAGAAGTCTTGAGACTACTGTAAGAATAAGACTGAAAGGCAAAAGCAGGAGGCTTAAATTCAAAACTTGAGAACACCACAGAACTCCTGAATCCAGAAAATATTAATCAAGAAGAGCTCATCCAAAAGCCTCCATACCTACACTGAAACCAAGCTCCACACAAGAGCCAACAAGTTCCGGAGCAAGACATACCACGCAAATTCTCCAGCAAAACAGGAACATAGCCCTAAACATTCAAATACAGGCTGCCCAAAGTCACACCAAACCAATATACACCTCAAAACTCACTACTGGATACTTCCTTGCACTCCAGAGAGAAGAGATCCAGCTCTATATACCAGGACACTGACGGAAGCTTCCCTAACCAGGAAAACTTGACAAGACACTCGTCCAAACCCACCCACAGGGAGAAAACGCCACAATAAAGAGGAAACACAAACTTTCAGCATGCAGAAAGGCCACCCCAAACACAGAAATCTAAACAAAATGAAAAGGCAAAGAAATATTCAGCAGGTAAAGGAACATGATAAATGCCCACCAAACCAAACAAAATAGGATGAGATAGGGAGTCTACCTGAAAAAGAATTCAGAATAATGATAGTAAAGATGATCCAAAATCGTGAAAACAAAATGGAGTTACAGATAAAGAGACTAGAGACAAGGATTGAGAAGATGCAATAAATGTTTAAGAAGGACCTAGAAGAAATAGAGAAGAGTCAATCAGTAATGAAGAATGCAATAACAGAGATCAAAAGCACACTGGAGGGAACCAACAGTAGAATAACTGAGGAAAAAGAGAGGATAAGTTAGGTGGAAAATAGAATGGTGGAAATAAATGAAGCAGAGAGGAAAAAAGAAAATAAAAGAGTTAAAAGAAATGAGGACAATCTCAGAGGCTTCTGGGACAAAGTTAAACGTCCCAACATTTGAACCATAGGAGTCCCACAAGAAGAAGGAAAAAAGAAAGGCCATGAGAAAATACTTCAGGAGATAATAGTTTAAAAATTCCCTAAAATGGGGAAGGAAATAGCCACTCAAATCTAAGAAACCCAGAGAGTCACAAACAGGATAAATCTAATGCAAAACATTCAAAGAAACATATTAATCAAAATAACAAAGATCAAACACAAAGAGAAAATATTAAAAGCATCAAGGGAAAAGCAACAAATAACACACAAGGGTATCCCCATAAGGATAACAGCTGATCTTTCAAAAGAAACTCTTCAGGCTGGAAGGGAATGGCAGGACACACTTAAAGTGATGAAAGAGAAAAACCTACAACCCAGATTACTATACCCAGCAAGGATTTCATTCAAATATGAAGGATAAACCAAAAGCTTTACAGACAAGTCAGAGCTGAGAGAATTCAGCACCAGCAAACCAGCTCTTCAACAAATGCTAAAGGATCTTCTCTAGACAAGAAACACAGAAAAGATATATAAACTTGAACCAAAAACAACAAGGTAAATAGCAAAAGGATCATACATATCAATAATTACCTTAAATATAAATAGGTTGAAAGCCCCAACCCCCCCAAAAAAATGGATGAATGGATACAAAAACAAGACCCCTATATTTGCTGTCTACTAAAGACCCACTTCTAAACAAGGGACAGATACAGCCTGAAAGTGAAGGGCTGGAAAAAGATATTTCATGCAAATGGAGATCAAAAGAAATCAGGAGTAGCAATATTCATATCAGATAAAATAGACTTTAAAACAAAGGCTGTGAAAAGAGACAAAGAAGGACAGTACATAATGATCAAAGGATCAATCCAAGAAGATATAACAATTACAAATATATATGCACAAAACGTAGGAGCACTGAAATATGTAAGGCAAATGCTACCAAGTATGAAAGGGGAAATTAACTGTAACACAGTAATAGTGGTAGACTTTAATACCCCACTGGTACCTATGGATAGATCAACTAAACAGAAAAATAACAAGGAAACACAAACTTTAAATGATGCAATGGACCCGTTAGACCTAATTGATATCTATAGGACATTTCACCCCAAAGAAATGAATTTCATCTTTCTCTCAAAAGCACAGGGAACATTCTCCAGGATAGATCATTTCCTGGCCATAAATCTAGCTTTAATAAATTCGAAAAAACTGAAATCATTTCAAGCCTCTTTTCTGATCACAATGTGGTAAGATTAGATGTCAACTACAGTAAAAAAAAAAAAAAAAAAAAAAAAAAACTATTGAAAATACAAACATATGGAAACTAAACAACACGTTTCTCAATGACTAACAAATCACAGAAGAAATCAAAATAGCAATCAAAATATGCACTGAAATGAATGAAAATCAACCCAAAACCTATGGGATAAGGTAAAAGCAATGCTAAGGAGAAGGTTCATAGCAATACAAGCTTAATTCAAGACACAAGAGAAAAATTAAATAAATAATCCAACTTTACACCTAAAACAACTAGAGAAAGAAGAAATGAAGAACCCCAGGGCTAAAAGAAGAAAAGAAATAAAAAAAAATAGTACAGAAATTAATGGGGAAAAAAGGATGCTAGCAAAAATCAATAAAACTTAAAGCTGGTTCTTTGAGAAGATAAATAAAATAGACAAATCATTAGCCAGACTTATCAAGGAAAAAAAAAGAGAAGAATCAAATCAACAAAATTAGAAATGCAAATGAAGACATCAAAATAGGAAACACAAAATACAAAGGATCATAAGAAACTACTATCAGCAGCTATATGCCAATCAAATGGACAACTTGGAAGAAATGGACGAATTCTTAGAAAAGTAGAACTTTCCAAAATTGAACCAGGAAGAAACAGAAAATCTTAATAGACCCATCACAAGCACAGAAAGTAAAAATGTAATAAAAAATCTTCCAATAAACAAAAGCCCAGGACCTTCACGGGGGAATTCTAACAAAAACCTAGAGAAGACCTAAAACCTATCCTACTCAACTTCTTGCAGAAAATTGCAGAGGTCAGCAAACTTCCAAACTCATTTTATGAGGCCACCATCACTCTAATACCAAAACCAGAGAAAGATGCCCAAAAAAAAAAAAAAAAAAGAAAGAAAGAAAGAAAGAAAAAAGAAAACTACCATTATCAGTGATGAACATAAATGCAAAAATCCTTAACAAAATTCTAGCAAACAGAATTCAACAACATATTAAAAAGATCATACATCACGACCAAGTAGGCTTTATCCCAGGGATGCAAGTACTCTTCAGTGTTTGCATGTGATACACCACATCAAAAAATTTAAAGATAAAATCCATATGATTATCTCAATAGATGCAGAGAAAGCCTTTGACAAAATTCAGCATTCATTTATGATAAAAATCCTCCAGAATGCAAGCTTAGAAGGAACCATACTTCAACATAATAAAAACTATATATGATAAACCCACAGCAAATGGTGAAAAATTGAAAGCCTTTTCCCTAAAGTCAGGAACAAGACAAGGGTTCCCATTCTCACCACTACTATTCAACATAGTCTTGGAAGTATTAGCCACAGGAATCAGAGAAGTAAAAGAAATAAATGGAATCCAAATTGGAAAAGAAGAAATAAAACTCTCACTGTTTGCACATGACATGATCCTCTACATAGAAAACCCTAAAGAGTCAACCAGAAAATTACTAGAACTAAACAATGAATATAGTAAAGTTTCAGGATATAAAATTAACATGCAGAAATCCCTTGCATTCCTATACACTAACAATGGGAAATTCCTATCCACTAACAATGGGAAAGAGATCGGAATACCAAACCATCTGACCTGCCTCTTGAGAAACCTATATGCAGGTCAGGAAGCTACAGTTAGAACTGGACATGGAACAACAGACTGGTTCCAAATAGGAAAAGGAGTATGTCAAGGCTATATATTGTCACTCTGCTTATTTAACTTATATGCAGAGTACATCATGAGAAATGCTAGGTTGGAAGAAGCACAAGCTGGAATCAAGATTGCCAGAAGAAATATCAATAACCTCAGATATGCAGATGACACTACCCTTATGGCAGAAAGTGAAGAGGAACTAAAGAGCCTGTTGATGAAAGTGAAAGAGGAGAGTGAAAAAGTTGGCTTAAAGCTCAACATTCAAAAAACTAAGATCATGTCATCTGGTCCCATCACTTCATGGGAAATAGATGGGGAAAGAGGGGAAACAGAGTCAGACTTTATTTTGGGGGGCTCCAAAATCATTGCAAATGGTGATTGCAGCCATGGAATTAAAAGACACTTACTCCTTGGAAGGAAAGTTATGACCAACCTAGACCACATATTAAAAGGCAGAGACATTACTTTGTCAACAAAGGTCCGTCTATTCAAGGCTGTGGTTTTTCCAGTTGTCATGTATGGATATGAGAGTTGGACTGTAAAGAAAGCTGAGCACTGAAAAATTGATGCTTTTGAACTGTGGTGTTGGAGAAGACTCTTGAGAGTCCCTTGGACTGCAAGGAGATCCAACCAGTTCATCCTGAAGGAGATCAGTCCTGGGTGTTCATTGGAAGGACTGATGCTGAAGCTGAAACTCCAATACTTTGGCCACCTCATGCAAAGAGTTAACTCTTTGGAAAAGACCCTGTTGCTGGGAGGGATTGCAGGCAGGAGGAGAAGGGGACGACAGAGGATGAGATGGCTGGATGGCATCACCGACTGGATGGACATGAGTTTGAATAAACTCCGGGAGTTGGTGATGGACAGGGAGGCCTGGTGTGCTACAATTCATGGGGTTGCAAAGAGTCAGACATGACTGAGAGACTGAACTGAACTGAACAATGGGAAAATAGAAAGACAAATTAAGGAAACAATTCCATTCACCATCGCAATGAAAATTAAAATACTTAGGAATAAATCTACCTTACAAAAAGACCTATATATAGAAAACTATAAAACACTGAAGAAAGAAATCAAATACAACACAAATAGATGGAGAAATAAACCATGTTCATGGATCGGAAGAATCAATGTAGTGAAAATGAGCATACTATCCAAAGTGATCTATAGATTCAATGCAATTCCTATCAAGATACCAAAGGTATTTTTCAGAGAACTAGAACAAATCATTTTATAATGTGTATGGAAATAAAAAAAAAAAACACTAAAATAGCCAAGGCAATCTTGTGAAAGAAGAATGAAACTGGAGGAAACAACCTGCCTGATTTCAGAGTATGCTACAAAGCTATAGTCATTAAGACAGTATGTTACTGGCACAAAGGCAGAAATATAGATCAGTGGAACAAAACAGAAGGCCCAGAGATAAATTCAGAAAGCTAAGGACATCTTATCCTTTACAAAGGAGGGAAGAACATACAATGGAGAAAAAACAATCTCTTTAACAAGTGGTGCTGGGAAAACTGGTCAACCACTTGCAAAATAATGAACTAGAACACTTTCTAACACCATACACAAAATAAACTCAAAATGGACTAAAGATCTAAATATATTACCAGAAACTATAAAACTCCTCGAGGAAAATATAGGCAAAACACTCTCTGACACAAATCATAGCAGGATCCTCTATGACACAAATTTTAAAAATGGACCTAGTTAAACTTAAAAGTTTTTGCACAAGGAAGGAAACTATAAGCAAGGTGAAAAGACAGCCTTCAGAATGGGAGAAAATAATAGCAAATGAAGCAACTGACAAAATATTAACCTTAAAAGTATGCAAGCAACTCCTACAACTCAATTCTTGAAAAGTTAACGACCCAATTAAAAAAAAAAATGGGCCACAGAATTAAACAGACATTTCTCCAAAGACGACATATAGATTGCTAACAAACACATGAAAAGATGCTTAGCATCACTCATTTTCAGAGAAATGCAAATCAAAACCACAATGCGGTACCATCTCACACCAGTCAGAATGGCTGCCATCAAAACAGCAAATGCTGGAGAGGGTGTGGAGAAAAGGAAACGCTCTTACATGGTTAGTGGGAATGCAAGCTTGTACAGCCCCTATGGGGAATAGTGTGCAGATTCTTAAAAAAAAAAAAAAAAACTGGAAATAGAACTGACATATGGCACAGCAATCCCACTGCTGGGCATACACACCAAGGAAACCAGTATTGAAAGAGACACGTGTACCCCAATGTTCATTGCAGCACTGTTTACAATAACTAAGACATTGAAGCAACCTAGATGTCCATCCTCAGATGAATGGATAAGAAAGCTGTGGTACATATACACAATGGAATATTACTCAGCTATTATAAAGAATGCTTTTGAATCAGTTCTAATGAGGTGGATGAAACTGGAGCCTATTATACAGAGTGAAGTAAGTCAAAAAGAAAAACCCCAATACAGTATATTCATGCATATATATGAAATTTAGAAAGATGGTAACAGTGACTCTATATGCAAGATAGCAAAGAGACACAGATGTAAAGAACAGTCTTTTGGACTCTGGGAGAAAGCGAGGATGGGATGATTTGAGAGAATAGCATTGAAACACATATATTACCATATGTGAGATAGATCGCCAGTCCAGGTTCAATGCATGAGACAGGGCACTCAGGCCAGTGTACTGGGATGACCCTGAGGAATGGGATGGACAGGGAGGTGGAAGGGGGGTTCAGAATGTGGGATACATATACCCCTATGGCTGATTCATGTCAATGTATGGCAAAAACTACTAAAATATTGTAAAGTAATTAACCTCCAACTGAAATAAATTAATTATTTTTTAAAAATGCACTAGAAAGTATAAAATACCTTTGAATAAACTTAATTGAGGTGGTTAAAAACATATACTTTGAAAACTATAATGTAAATGATGAAGGAATTTGAAAATGATACAAAGAAATGCAACAGTATTCCATGATTTTGATTTAGAAGGAATAGTATTGTTAAAATGTGCATAATACTCAAAGAAATCTACAGATTGAATACAATTCCCTATCAAAAATTGCTGTTGTTCAGTTGCTCAGTTTTGTCCAACTCTTTACAATCCCATGGATTGCAGTATGCCAGGCTTCCCTGTCCTTCACTATCTTCCAAAACTTGCTCAAACTCATGTCCATTGATCTTGTGATGCCATCCAACCATATCATCCTCTGTCGTCCCCTTCTCCTCCTCCTGTCTTTATTTCTCATCATCAGGGTCTTTTCCAGTGAGTCAGCTCTTCTCTTTAAGTGGAAAAAGCATTGTAGATTCAGATTCATCATCAGTCCTTCCAATGAATATTCAGGGTTAATTTCCTTAGGATTGACTGGTTTGAGTTCTTTGCAGTCCAAGGGACTCTCAAGACTCTTCTCCAAAACCACAGTTCAAAAACATCAATTATTCAGCACTCAGCTTTCTTTATGGTCCAAATCTCACATCCATACACTACTGGAAAATCCATAGCTTTGACTAGGCAGACTTTTGTTGGCAAAGTAATGTCTCTGCTTTTTAATATGCTGTCAAGATGTGTCACAGCTTTTCTTCCAAGGAGCAAGTGTCTAATAATTTCATGGCAGCAGTGATAATCTGCAGTGATTTTGGAGCCCAAGAAAATAAAGTCTGTCACAGTTTCCATTGTTTCTCCATCTATTTGCCATGAAGTTATGGGAATGGATGCCATTATCTTCATTTTTTGAATGTTCAGTTTTAAGCCAGCTGTTTCACTCTTCTTTTTTACTTTCATCAAGAGGCTCTTTAGTTCCTCTTCCCCTTCTGCCATAAGAATTGTGTCATCTACATATCTGAGGTTATTGATACTTCTCCTGGTAATCTTGATTCCAGCTTGTGCTTCATCCAGCCCGGCCTTTTACATGATGTACTCCACATATAGGTTAAATACGCAAAGTGACAATATACAGCCTTGATGCACTCCTTTCCCAATTTTGAACCAGTCTGTTGCTCCATGTTCAGTTCTAACTGTTGCTTCTTGAGCACACTGGCTTCTCAGGAGGCAGGTAAACTGGTATGGTATTCCCATCTCTTTAAGTATTTTCCACAATTTTTTGTGATCCACACAGTCAAAGGCTTTGCTGTAGTCAGTGAAGCAGACATAGATGCTTTTGTGGAATTCTCTTTCTTTTTCTCTCATCCAGTGAATGTTGGCAATTTGATCACTGGTTCCTCTGCTTTTTCTAAATCCAGCTGGTACATCTGGATGTTCTTGGTTCTCATACTCCTGAAGACTAGCTTGTAAGAATTTGAGCATACATTTGCTAGCATGTGAAATGAGTGCAATTGTGCGGTAGTTTAACATTCTTTAGTGTTGTCCTTCTTTGGTTTTGGAATGAAAAGTGACCTTTTCCAGTACTGTAGCCACTGCTGAGTTTTCCAAATTTTCTGCAATATTGAATTCAGCACTTTAATAGCATAATCTTTTAGGGTTTGAAATAGCTCAGCTGGAATCCCATCACTTCCACTAGCTTTGTTCATAGTAATGCTTCCTAAGGCCCACTTGAGTTCACCCTGCATGATGTCTGGCTCTAGGTGAATGATCACACAATCATGGTTATCTGGGTCATTAAGATCTTTTTTTGTTTAGTTCTTCTGTGTATTCTTGCCGCCTCTTCTTAATCTTTCTGCTTCTTGTAAGTCCATACCATTTCTGTCCTTTATTGTGCCTATCTTTGTATGTAATTTCCCCTTGGGATCTCTAATTTTCTTGAAGATATTTGTCACTTCCACTGTATAATGTAAGGGTGTTTATTTAGGTCATACCTGAATGGCTGAATAGTTTTTCCTGATTTCTCAATTTAAGTCTGAATTTTGCAACAAGGAGTTCATGATGAGAGCCATAGTCAGCTCCTGGTCTTGTTTTTGCTGACTGTATAGAGCTTCTCCATCTTTGGCTGAAAAGAATATAATCAATCTGATTTTGTTATTAACCATCTGGTGATGCTCATATATAGAGTCATCTCTTGTGTTGTTGGAAGAGGGTGTTTGCTAAACCTGTACATTCTCTTGACAAAACTTTGCTTTTGCCCTGCTTCATTTTGTATCCCAAGGCCAAATTTGTCTGTTACTCCAGGTATCTCTTGACTTCCTACTTTTGCATTTCAGTACCCTATGATGAAAAGGACATCTTCTTCAGGTGTTAGTTCTAGAAGATCATGTAGGTCTTCATAGAACCATTCAACTTCAGCTTTTTCAGCATTACTGTTTGGGTCATAGGCTTGGATTACACTAATCTTGAATAGTTTGCCTTGAAAATGAATCCAAATACCCTATCAAGTTCCCAATGACATTTTTTATAGAACTGAATAAGTGACATTCAAACTTATGTGGCAACAAAAAAGACACTGGATATCCAAAGCAATCTTAAGGAGAAAAAGAGCAAAGCTGAAGGTCACGCCCTTGAATTCAGACAATACTACAAGGTCACTGTAATCAATACAGCATGGTACTAGCAGAAAAACAGACAAAATCAATGGAAGAGAACTGAGAGCCAAGAAATAAATCCACACATTTATTGTCAGTTAATCTACCAAAAAGGAGATAAGAATATACAATGAAGAAGAGACAATCTCTTTATTAAGTGGTGCTGGGAAAACTGGATATCTACATGTAAAATAATGAGATCTCAGAAAATTTCATCACACCATATACAAAAATAAACTCAAAATCGATTATAGACCTGAATGTAAACCTGAAACACTAACGTTCCTAGAAGAAAATACAGACAGAACACACTTTGACGTAGTTGTAGCAATAATTTTTTGAATTTGTCTCCTAAAACAAAACAAATCAATGCATTTAAGTTCAAACACATTCTAAAGGATCAGTATTCATTACCCCCCCCCCCATATTTTGTGTTTTTGGTAACATATTTTCATCTCCATGTTTATCCTTTCAGTATTTATTGTAGGTTAGTTGCTTTTACAAATTTTTGTCTAGTAATATACATACTGGCCTATTTAAGGAGGTGATCTTCAATTCTTTCTTTATATTTGTCTTTTCTAGTAAGCTAGCCCTTTTACTATAGATTCTTACTTCCTTTCCATTTAGAGAAGACCCTTCAACAATTCTTTTAAGGTAGGTTTAGTATTGCTGAACTCTTAGCTTTTGCTTGTCTGAGAAATAATTTATCTCTCCTTCTATTCTTTCTTTTAAAATTGAAATATAGTTAACTTACAATATTGTGTTAGGTTCAGGTATACAGAAAAGTGATTCGGTTCTACATGTGAATATGTATATATCTATATTTGTTTAAAAATTATTTTCCATTACAAGTTATTACAAGGTATTGAATATAGTTCCCTATGCTACAGAGTGAACACTTGTTGTTTGTCTTCCTTCTATTCTAAATGATAACCTTTCTGGACAGAATATCCTAGGTTGCAGGCGTTTCCATTCAGCACTCTGAATATGTCATGCCACTCCCTTCTGGCCTGCAAAAGTTTCTGGAGGAAATCAGTTGATAGCTTTATGAGTAATTCTTTTGTAAATGACTCTTTTTTTTTTTTTTCTTGCTGCTTTTAGAATGATCTGTATTTAGCTTTTGCTATTTAATTATGATATGTCTTCTTGTGAGTATGTTTGAGTTAATCTTGTTTGGGACCCTTTTAGCTTTTATAACTGGATACAGTTTCCTTTCTTTAGGCTTGGGAATTTGCCAGCCATAATTTCATAAAATACATTTTCTACCCCTTTTCTCATTCTGGGAACCCTATAGTTTGAATGTTATTATGCTTAGTGCTATCTTATATATCTCTTAAATTGTTTTCAATTTTTATGTTGTTTTTCTTTTTGTTGTTTTTATTGGGTGTTCCATCATTCTACCATCCAGATCACATATGTATTCTTCTGTATCACTTAGTCTACTATTCATTCCTTCTGGTGTGCTTCCTATTTTAGCTATTGAATTATTCATTCATCATTGGATTTTTAAATAGTTCCCTGTTCTTGTTAAAATGATGAATGTATAGATCATTTTCTCTAATTCAGTTAATGTTTTTATTATGAATATTTTCAATACTTTATCTGATAAATTGCTTATTCTTCATTATTTTTTTCAGAGGTTATCTATTGCTCTTGAAATTGAGAGCACTACCTCTGCCATTTCACTTTGCTTAACTTTCAATGCCTCTATGAATTTGGGTGAAACAGCTATCTATTGTGGTCTTGATTGAGTGTACTTGTGTACAACCATCCCCATGCAGACTACGTGTGCCTAGTGACTATTGTGGGAAGGTTGGATTTGACACCAGTCGTATATTTCTTCAGGATGTTATGGCAATTATCATTATGGAAAAAGGTGAGGCTGAAGACAGAGGATCCAGCAATTCCATTCCTAAGCATATATCTGAAGAAAATGAAAGCACTACTCTGAAAAGATACATGCACTCCAATATTCATAGCAGACTTTTCTAAAAAGTCAAGGTATGAAAGCAAAGTAAGTATTCATCATGTCCATCAACAAATGAATGCAGAAAGAAAATGTGTGTGTGTGTGCGTGTGTCTGTGTGTGTGTGCACGCGCGCGCACATATATGGGCTTCCCTTGTGGCTCAACTGGTAAAGAATCAGCCTCCAATGCAGGAGACCTGGGTTTGATCCTTGGGTTTAGATGATCCCCTGGAAAAGGGAAAGGTTGCCCAATCCAGTATTTTGGCCTAAAGAATTCCATGGACTGTATAGTCCATGGGGTCGCAAAAAGTCACATACACATACGATGGAATGCTCAGTTCAGTTCAGTTGCTCAGTCATGTCTGACTTTTTGTCACCCCATGGACTGCAGCACACCAGGCTTCCCTGTCCATCACCAATTCCCAGAGCTTGCTCAAACTCATGTCCATCAAGTCAGTGATGCCATCCAACCATCTCATTCTCTGTCACCCCCTTCTCTTCCCACCTTCAATCTTTCCCAGCATTAGGGTCTTTCCCAATGAGTCAGTTCTTTGCATCACGTAGCCAAAGAATTGGAGTTTCACCTCCAGCATCAGTCCTTCCAATGAATATTCAGGACTGACTTCCTTTAGGAAGGACTGGTTTGATCTCCTTTCAGTCCAAGGGAATATTACTCAGCTCTAAAAAAATAATGGAATTTTGCCATTTGAAATAATATGGATCGATCTAAGGATATTATACTAATGGAAATATATCAGACAGAAAAATTTAAATATGATGATAACACTTGTATGTATAATAAAAAAAAATTACAAACGAATGCATATAGTGAAACAGAGACTCACAGATACACAAGAAAAAAGTAGAGGTTACCAGTAGAGAGAGGGAAGGAGGGAGGGGCACATTAGGGATATAGGATTAAGAGATACAAACTAATATGTATGAAATTGGTAAGCTGAAATCAGAGACAACATGGCAGAGGAGAAGAACAAGTAAGTGAAGTGGACATAGGCAATCTACCTTAAAGATAATTCAGAGTAATGTCAGTAAAAATAATCCAAAATATAAGAAAAGGAATAGAGGTACAGATTGAGAAAATATAAGAAATGCTTAGCAAAGACCTAGAAGAACTGAAAAACAAACAGAGATGAATTATACCATAACTGATATGAAAAATTCATTAGGAGGAATTAATAGCAGAATAACCAAGGCAAAATAAAGAATAAGTGACCTGGTAGACAAAACGGTGGAAATCACTGCAACAATACAGAATATAAGAAAAAGACTGAAAAGAAATTAAGACAGCCTAAGAGACCTCTGGGACAACATAAAACAGATCAATATTTGCATTATATGGATCCCAGAGGGAGAAAAGAGAGACAGAAGACCTGAGAAAATACTTGAAGAGATAATAGCTGAAAACTTCCTAACTCGGGAAAGGAAATAATCAGCCAAGTCCAGGAAGAATAAAGAGACCCAGGCAGAATAAACCCAAGGACACATAGCAATCAAACTGACAAAAAGTAAAGACAAATATAAAATATTAAAAGCAACAAAGGGAAACCAATAAACAACATACAAAGGAATTTCCATAAGGTGATTCCATAAGCTGATTTTTCAGCAGAAATTCTGCAGGTCAGAAAGAAGCAGAGAGATATATTTAATGTGATGAAAGGGAAAAACCTACAATCAAGAATACAAACAAAGGCTCTCATTCAGATTCAACGAATAAGTTAAAAACTTTAAAGACAAAAGAAAACTAAGAGAATTCATCATCATGAAACTTGCTTTAGAATAAATGCTAAAGGAGCTACTATAGCCAAGGAAAGAAGAAAAAAAAAGAGGGCAACAACTAGAAATAAGAATATCACAAGTGGGAAAGCTCACTGTTAAAGGCAAACATACAATAAAAGCTGGAAATCATTCATGCATAAACATGATATCAAAACCAGAAACCATGAGAAGAGTACAAAGGCAGGAAATGGGAATTGCATGCAACACTAAGAGTAACAACTTAGAACAAACTTTACATATACAGACTGCTTTATCAAAACATCATGTGAAATGCAAACCAAAAAACTAAAATATATACACCCCAAAATAGGAAAAAGTAATCCAAATACAGCACTAAAGATGGTCATTAAACCACATGAGAAGGGAACAAAAGAAGAAGGAAAAAAAAAAAAAAGAAAGACCTACACAAACAAATCCAAAGCAATTCAGAAAATGACAATTGGAACATACATACATATCAATAATTACCTTAATGTAAATAGACTAAGTGCTCCAACCAAAAGACAGAGATTGGCTGAATGAATACAAAAACAAGATTTGTATATATGCTGTCTAAAAGAAAATCACTCCATACCTATGTACACATAAAGCCTGAAATTGAGGGCATGAAAAAGGATATTTTATACAAATGGAAATTAAAAAAAAAAAAAAACAGGAATAGCAATCCTCATATCAGACAAATGGACTTTAAAAAAACTATTACAAAGAGACAAGGAAAGACACTACATAATGATCAAGGGGCCAATCTGAGAAGAAGATAAAACAATTATAATTATTTATGCACCCAACATAGAGCACCTCAGTACATAAGGCAAATACTAACAATAATAAAAGGGGAAATTCACAGTAACACAATAATCATAGGGTAACACAATAATCATACTACACCAGTGGACAGATCATCCAGACAAGAAATTAAGAACAAGCCTTAAATCATACATTAGACCAGAGGGACCTAATTGATATCTTCAAGAATTTTCATTTAAAAACAGCAGAATTACACTTTTCTCAGGTTCACACAGAACATTCTCCCAGATAAATAACATCTTGGGTCACAAATCAAGCTTCAGTTGCTTTAATAAAGCAATGAAATTAGAATACCTTATAACACCATACATAATAATAAATTCAAAATGGAATAAAAACCTAAATGTAAGGCCAGACACTATAAAATTCTTATAGGAAAGCATAGGGACAACACTCTTTGACATAAATCACAGCAATATCCTCTTTGATCCACCTCCTAAAGTAATGGAAATGAAAACAAACATTTGGACCTAATTAAACTCAAAAGCTTTTACACATCAAACTATAAACATAATTAAAAGACAACCCTAAAAATGGGAGAAAAAATTACAAATTAAGCAAGTGACAAAGGATTAATCTCCAAAATATATAAGCAGCTCATATAGCTCAAAATCATAAAAACAAAGAATCCAATCTAAAAAAAAAAAAAAAATGGCCAGAAAACCTGTACAGACATTTATCTAAAGGAGAAATACATTAGCCAATAAACATTTGAAAAGATGCTCAAGATCACTCATTATTAAAGAAATTCATATGAAAACTACACTGAGATATCACCTGACACCAGTCAGAATGGCCATTATCAAATATCTACAAATAATAAATGCTGAAGAGGAAGTGGAGAAAATGAAACCCCACTACACTATTGGTGGGAATGTAAACTGATACAGCCATTATGGAAAATGGAATGGAGATTACTAAAAAAAAAAAAAAAAAAAAACCTAGTATTAAATCTACCATATGACCAGCAATCCCACTACTGGACATATACCCTGAGAAAACCACAATTTAAAAAGACACATGTGCCCCAATACTCATTGAAGAAATATTTACAGTAGTCAGGACATGGAAGCACACTAGATGTCCATCAACAGATGAATGGATAAAGTTCTGGTACATTTATACAATAGAATGTTACTCAGCCATAAAAATGAATGAATTTGAGTCAGTGGTAGTGAGGTAGATGAACAGAGAACCTCTTATACAAAGTGACGTAAGTCAAAAAGGGAAAAACAAGTATCATATATTAACACACATATATATGTGGAATCTAGAAAAGTGGTACTGATGAACCTAGTAGAGAATGGATTTCTGGACATAGTGGATGAAGGTGAGGGTGGGATAAACTGAGAAAGTAGCATTGACATATATATGCTATCATGTGTAACATAGTGGGAAGTTGCTAAATAACACAGGGAGCCCAGACTAGTGCTCTGTGATGACCTAGAGAGGTAGGATGGGGGGAAGGGAGGGAGGCTTATGAGGGAAGGAATATATCAGTGCAAAATTATGAGTAATTCATATTATTCTACAGCAGAAAAAAAAAACAGAAAATTGTAAAGTAACTTTCCACCAATTAAATTTTTTAATAATTGCATAAAACTCTAGAAAAATATAAAATAAAAGCTAAATAAATGGAGAGCTACATAACTTTAATAAATATCATCAAAAATAAAAAGCAGGTAATACATATATATTGTACAGCACACTAGGAGATATAGCCATTGTTTTATAATAATTTTAAATGGAATATAATCTATAAAAATACTGAATCACAGAAAGGATATGGTAAAAGGGTTCTTTCCACATGCTTGTTTTTTCCCCCAAAGAGTTTATTCTCTTTTATGCATTTCAACAATCACTTTTATTTTATCAATTAACTTCTTTCTTCAAAATTTACTAGTGGTCCCCAATTGTTTATCCAAAATAATATGCTTACTATTATGAAATGTAAAACCTTCACCAACTACTTGTTCAGCTATCTTTTTTAATCAATTATGTGTCTGCCAAAATACTGAAATCTCTTAAACATGTCATATGTATTAATCAATCTTTCCAGTCTCCTAAAGTTTTCCAGACCACTGAAGATAGTAAAGGTATAGTTTGTTTTTATTTTTCTTTGAGATAGAAAGAATTAATAAGTATCTATTTATTTTAGCAATGATTTGTACTTTCAATTTCCTACTGGACACTTTCACTAGAATATTGAATTATTACATGAAAACATTGAGAAAGGAAGTCTATTGCTTTATTAAGGTTGATTATCATACAGCATGGCCCAATGCTGTAAAGAGAAATATTGCATAGGAACCTGGAATGTTAGGTCCATGAATCAAGGTAAATTGGAAGTGGTCAAACAGGAGATGGCAAGAGTGAATGTCATCATTTTAGGAATCAGCGAATTAAAATGGACTTGAATGGGTGAATTTAACTCAGATGACCATTATATCTACTACTGTGGGCAGGAATCCCTTAGAAGAAATGGAGTAGCTATCATAGTCAACAAAAAATAGTCTGAAATGCAGTACTTGGATACAATCTCAAAAACAACACAATGATCTCTGTTCGTTTCCAAGACAAACCATACAATATCACAGTAATCCAAGTCTATGCCCTGACCAGTAACACTGAAGAAGCTGAAGTTGAACGGTTCTATGAAGACCTACAAAACCTTCTAGAACTAACACCCAAAAAAGATGTCCTTTTCATTATAGGGGACTGGAATGCAAAAGTAGGAAGTCAAGAAACACCTGGAGTAACAATCAGATTTGTCCTTGGAGTACAGAATGAGGCAGGACAAAGGTTAATAGCATTTTGCCAAGAGAATGTACTCGTCATAGTAAACACCCTCTTTCAACAACACAAGAGAAGACTCTACACATAAACATCATCAGATGGTCAACACTGAAATCAGACTGATTATATACTTTGCAGCCAAAGATGGAGAAGCTCTATACAGTCAGCAAAAACAAGACTGGGAGCTGACTGTAACACAGATCATGAACTTCTTATTGTCAAATTCAGATTTAAATTGAAGAAAGTAGGGCAAACCAATAGACCATTCAAGTATGATCTAAATCAAATCCCTTACGATTATACAGTGGAAGTGAGAAATAGATTTAAGGGACTAGATCTGATAGACAGAATGCCTGATGAAAAATGGATGGAGGTTCGCGACACTCTACAGAAGACAGGAAGCAAGACCATCTCCAAGAAAAAGAAATGCAAAAAGCAAAATAGCTGTCTGAGGAGGCTCTACAAATTGCTGAGAAAAGAAGAGAAGCAAAAGGCAAAGGAGAAAAGGAAATATATACCCATTTGAATGCAGAGTTCCAAAGGATAGCAAGGAGAGATAAGAAAGCTTTCCTCAGCTTTAGAAAAAAGAAAGAAAGAAAGCTTTTTCTCAGAAATAAAGGAAAAGAATAGCATGGGAAAGACTAAAGATCTCTTCAAGAAAATTAGAGATAACAATGGAACACTTCATGCAAAGATGGGCTCAATAAAGGACAGAAATGGTATGGACCTAACAGAAGCAGAATATATTAAGAAGAGGTGGCAAGAATACACAGAAGAGCTAAACAAAAAAGATCTTCATGGCCCAGATAAGCATGATGGTGTGATCACTCACCTAGAGCCAGACATCCTGGAATCTGAAGTCAACTGGACCTTAGGAAGCATCACTATGAACCAAGCTATTGGGGGTGATGGAATTCCAGTTGAGCTATTTCAAATCCTGAAAGATAATGCTGTGAAAGTGCTGCACTCAATATGCCAGCAAATTTGGAAAACTCAGCAGTGGCCACAGGACTGGAAAAGATCAGTTTTCACTCTAATCCCTAAGAAAAGAAATGCCAAAGAATCCTCAAACTACCACACAACTGCACTCGTCTCACATGCTAGTAAATTAATGCTCAAAGTGCTCTAAGTCAGGCTTCAACAATATGTGAACCGTGAACATCCAGATGTTCAAGCTGGATTTGGAAAAGGCAGAGGAACCATAGATCAAATTGCCAACATCTGCGGAATCATTGAAAAAGCAAGGGAGTTGCAGAAAAACATCTATTACTGCTTTATTCACTATGCCAAAGCCTTTGACTGTGTGGATCACAATAAACTGTGGAAAATTCTGAAAGAGATGGGCATACCAGACCACCTGACCTGCCTCTTGAGAAATCCATATGAAGGTTAGAATTGGACACGGAACATCCTGGTTCCTAATAGAAAAATGAGTACGTCAAGGCTGTATATTGTGACCCTGGTTATTTAACTTATATGCAGAGTATATCATGAGAAACCCTGGGCTGGATGAAGCACAAGCTGGAATCAAGGTTTCTAGGAGAAATATCAATAACTTCAAATATGCAGATGACACCACCCTTATGGCAGAAAGTGAAGAAGAACTAAAGATGAAAATCTTGATGAAAATGAAAGAGAAGAGTGAAAATGTTGGCTTAAAGCTCAACATTCAGAAAACTAAGATCATGGCATCTGATCCCATCACTTCATGGGAAATAGATGGAGAAACAGTGGAAACAGTGGCAGACTTTATTTTCGGGGGATCCAAAATCACTGCAGATGGTGACCACAGTCATGAAAATAAAAGATGCTTACTCCTTGGGAGAAAAGCTATGACCAACCTAGACAGCATATTATAAACCAGAGATGTTACTTTGCCAACAAAGGTCCATCTAGTCAAGGCTATGGTTTTTCCAGTATTCATGTATGGATGTGAGATTTGGACTATAAAGAAACCTGAGCAGCAAAAATGATGCTTTTGAACTATGATATTGGAGAAGACTCTTGAAAGTCCCTTGGACTGCAAGGAGATCCAATTACTCAATCCTAAAGGAAATCAGTTCTGAATATTCATTGGAAGAACTGATGTTGAAGCTGAAACTCCAATACTTTGGCTATCTGATATGAAGAATTGACTCACTGGAAAAGACCCTGATGCCAGGAAAGTTTGAGCACAGGAAGAGAAGTGGACGACAGAGGATGAAATGGCTGGATGGCATCACTGACTCGATGGACATGAGTTTGAGTAATCTCTGGGAGTTGGTGATGGACAGGGAGGCCTGGTGTGTTGCTGCCCATGGGGTCGCAAATAGTTGGACATGATTGAGCAACTGAAGTGAACTGAACTGATCATCCAACTGTAATCCTCAACCAACTATGACTTCATACCATGATTCTTATATTGTCACCTTTTTTTTTTTTTTCATTTTCACTATCTCTTACGAAGGCTTGAATCCTCCTAATTGCTTTAACTCTTTTCTCTCTTTTGCCTCTCTCATAGCTCATCTGTCTAAACAGAGCCACTTAGTACTATCTTTAAGCTATCTCCTGTTCCAACCACTTCACACTTGGATGGTTAAAACAGTTTTGTTAACTGGAGCTCAGAGCTTTAGCTTTTCTTTACCCTATTTCATTTTGGACACTGCCAACAGATTAAATTTCCCCATATCAGTTTAATATCCTGTGAACAAACTAATAGGCTCTCAAGGATCTCATTTACATTATTTTTCATGCTTCATCCACAAATATTCCTTTATGTAATGAAATACAATTACAATCTGTATTTTTCAAATACAAATACAATTACAATTGTATTTTACAATTGTACAAATACAGTTGCAATTCTCAGCTGTAATCAACCTGTCTCCCTGTTAACTACTACCCACAAAACTTTCTAATTTCTTAATTTTTCTCCAATACATATATCTAAAATATTACCCCATCCATTCCACATTTCTAAGTGTCATCTATCTTCAAGATCTTAAATTAATGTTCTCCATTAAAACTTTTCCTGAGTTAATTTTCTGAAGCACACATACAGAAATTTGTGCTATGTACTAAAATATGTCTCCCATAATGCTATTTACAGCTTTTATCTGTAACTAAATATTCATGTTATTACCTTAAATCCCTAGTCATACATTAAATTAGTTGAGTATGGGGGGTATTGCCTACTTGCTGTTGTTGTTTAGCTGCCAACTCATGTCTGATTCTTTTGGAACTCCATAGATTATAGCCTGCCAGTCTCCTCTGTCCATGGAATTTTCCAGGCAAGAATACTGGAGTGCGTTGCCATTTCCTTTCCCAGTGGATCTTCCTAACTCAGGAGTTGAACTCATGTCTCCTGCACATCTCCTGTATTTCAGGCAGATTATTTACCACTGGGCCACCAGGGAAACTCATTGCCTACTTAGTTTCCACTTTTTCCTCTGTAGGTGCTACTTTTGCCACACACACAGTTGACATTCAATGTATACTTGTAGTTTGATTTATAAATTACATAGGACAGAAATCAATAAGAACATTTTAAAACGGTTATGACACATCAAGACTTGGATCACAGAAGCAATAAAGGCAAATAGATTTCTAAACTCTGAATCCTTAGGAACTTCCCATGATCCCAATTTAAGGCAAGGACTTCCCTGGTGGCTCAGATGGTAAAGCGCCTGCCTACAATGCGGCAGACCCAGGTTCAATCCCTGGGTCGGGAAGATCTCTTGGAGAAGGAAATGGCAACCCACTCCAGTATTCTTGCCTGGAAAATCCCATGGACGGAGAAGCCTGGTAGGCTGCAGTCCATGGGGTGGCAAGAGCCAGACACAACTGAGTGACTTCACTTTCATTTTATTTTGTGGTTAGAGTGGGATGGGATTGTTAGAAATTGTAGATATGTATGGTGGTGAGAAAATCATTAATGAGAATAGGATTTTGAGGTACAAATTCACTACTGAACGAATCTCGAAATCCAAAATGAATAAGTTTTTAGAGGCTGCAGATAAATGTATGATTTCCATAGCTTTACTTGAGAACGTTTCTTTAACCAACATTCTGTTTGGTGGGAACTAGATTCTCGTTCTCTGACAGGGATTATATATATATTTTTAATCTTTAATGGAGTTTATTCCTCAATTATACTTAATCTTGAACACTACATTTTCTAAGAGACTAACCATAGTGGTATAAAACTTGAGCTGTTTCTGTACATGCAACTATTTTAATCTTTTTTGTTGAAACTAGTTGGTACACAACATTTAGTAAATTGGGATAAAAAGCATGCGTGCATACTTAGTTACTCAGTCATGTCTGACTCTTTGTCATGCCATGGACTGTAGCCCTCCAGACTCCTCTGTCCATGGAATTTTCTAGGCAAGAATACTGGAGTGGGTTGCACAAAATGACAAATTTCAATGGCTAAGGTGATTTATTGGGATTTTGTTGTTTAGGTTTCCCAGGTGGCTCAATGGTAAAGAACTCACCTGTTAATGCAGGAAACCCTGGAGGCTTGGGTTCGATTCCTGGGTGGGGAATATCCCCTGGAGAAGGAGAAGGCAACCCACTCCAGTACTCTTGCCTGGAAAATCCCATGGACGGAGGAGCCTGGTAGGCTGCAGTCCATGGGGTTGCTAAGAGTTGGACACCACTGAGTGATTTCACTTTCACTTTTCACTTTCATGTATTGGAGAAGGAAATGGCAACCCACTCCAGTGTTCTTGCCTGGAGAATCACATGGATGCGGGAGGCTGGTGGACTGCCGTCTATGGGGTCGCACAGAGTTGGACATGACTGAAGCGACTTAGCAGCAGCAACAGCAGTATGTTGTCATTAAGGATTAAAAAGAAAATTACATAATTAATTACAGACTTCCTAGATGGTGCAGTGGTAAAGAATCTGCCTGCAGGCAGGAGACACGGGTTCAACCCCTGGGCTGGGAAGGTACCTAAGATTAAATGTGTGTATATATATATATATATATATATATATATATATATGTGTGTGTGTGTGTGTGTGTGTGTGTGTGTGTGTGTGTGTGTTTGAACTGTAGTGTTGGAGAAGACTCCTGAAGAGTCCCTTGGACTGCAAGGAGATTCAGTCAGTCCATCCTAAAGGAGATCAGTCCTGGGTGTTCATTGGAAGGACTGATGCTGAAGATGAAACTCCAATACTTTGGCTACTTCACTGGAAAAGACCCTGATGCTGGGAGGGATTGGGGTCAGGAGGAGAAGAGGATGACAGAGGATGAGATGGCTTGATGATGTCACTGACTCGATGGGCATGAGTTTGAGTAAACTCTGGGAGTTGGTGATGGACAGGGAGGCCTGGCGTGCTGCGATTCATGGGGTTGCAGAGTCGGACACGACTGAGTGACTGAAACGAAGTGATATATATATATCTTAAAGAGTTGACATGTTTTCTGATTGAATTGATTTTCAATTCAATTTTAAAGGGCAAAGTCTGTGTGTGTGCATATGCATGTGTGATTGAGTCAAGAAATATAGAAAATATAGAATTTCTGTAGCACTGATTTGTTACTCTAAGTTGAATTTCACCTGGGAAATTGAATTATTGTTGTTTTCCTTTGGTTGATTCCAACCTTCCACTTTTGTCAAATTGTACATCTTTTGAGAAATAGGTGACATCTGTTTTTCGTATCTTTAGAAAAAGTATCTTTATAAATCATTTGGCATTGTATTTCATATGCAGAAATGAAAGTTAATTCTATGCCTCAATATCTCTATGTACAAATCAAATATTTATACATAAATATATAGTACTTGACTGTTTTTTGTCTCTTATCTTCCTTCAGTGTTTCACATATAGCAGTATCTTAAACCTTATTCAAATAAATTTAGAAGAACTCGGAGAGATAGTGTTGTGTTCTGTTATTTAGGGCTTAATACATGTTTTTTACATGTTTAGAATAAACACAATAGTTTAACATTGCCATTGAAGATAGTTGAAAGGCAGAGATATATTTTCCAAATTGTATGGAGCATTTGAAATAGGCTTCATCTTTTGGTTTTGCAATTAACATTACTGATACCTGATGTAACCTTTTGGGTCTTAACGATTTTCAAGAGGTTGTTACAACCTAACAGTTAGGGGAAAGACACCTCTGTTAGCCATGCAAACAAAACACAATCCAAATAGTTTACTACCCCTTTAAAATATAACCTACTATTAGATACCTGAAACTGGGAAGCATGCAAAAATATCCATCAGAGACAAGGTTGATTTTCTCCTTTCATGAGGAAGATAAAACTACCTCGTGGGAGCCACTGTCCTTCTCCATTACTGAAACCACAGAGAAGCCTCTAAAATTCAACCATTTGTAATAACAATAACAACTTTGCTTTTCTTTCATGAATCATTAATCATGGTTACACATATTTTTACATTAATGATAAAAATGATCTAGAGAGTTATGTAGGTTGAGAATAAAAATTTGACTTAGGGGAACAATATAAATCCTCAAATGTAGATATGTGGAATTTCTTCCAAAAAGACATTGAAATCCTCACAAGTTAACAAGTTATCCCCATATGTAAGGACAAATCAGTGAGGGAAAAATATAATTACATGAACTTTTGGAGTAGAAACAGCCTATGTTGAAAATGAATACCTCCTACATATTCTTAGAACCTGATTCAACTTTAATCAAACAGATATTTCATTAAGATGGGGAAAAAAACAAAAGAAAAACTTAAAAGCGAATCTCCAGTGATTTAAATGTTTCTGTCTGTGTAATATAAATACAGCTAAGTTTTCTTTTACTGTCTGATTTTGCCTGAGCTATTATTCCCCTCACCTCTGTAATTCAGGCACTGGGAAGAAAAGTATCTTCATTAAGTAACAGTAAGAGAAAAGGGAAATCCTCATTTGCTTGATGTGTGGGCATTATCGATTAAAATAAAGAAATTATAGAAAAAATGAAAATTGGAAAGCAGCATAATTATAAATTTTGTGTATCACTGTAGTTCAACAATTGTGACAAGGCATACAGCATGCAAAAACACACTGAATTTCATTGACTGTGGTTTCAAATAATATGTTCCATCACAGCTATGTGCTTGAGAGCAAAAATAGTATTTTTTATGTGTCACATTCTAGCCAGTGTATCTGTTTTTGTAAAAAAGAGTAAAATGAATCTTTTAATTTTCACTCAAAAGTGTCAAAACACAAAATTGTTTTCCATTTAATCTTCTAGAGAGTTTCTTTGTCGGCACTAGATTTTGATGGTACTTATTTTGAGTACCTCATTAAAGACAATGATGATGAAAGAAAGTTATTAATATTTCCTGAGGAAAATATTGTTTACTCTATTAGTCTTAAGTTTTTTTTCACAACTCCTGTTCATTAAATGAAAACAGTTTCCCAATCCAATAATCACAATGCCACATTGTAATTGGCACAGGAAGTACTAACAGGAAAATATTACTTACAAGTATTTATAAGGGTTTGTAAGGCAATGGCAATCCACTCCAGTACTCTTGTCTGGAAAATCCCATGGACAGAGGAGCCTGGTAGGCTGCAGTCCATGGGGTTGCTAAGAGTCGGACACGATTGAGCGAATTCACTTTCACTTTTCACTTTCATGCATTGGAGAAGGAAATGGCAACCCACTCCGGTGTTCTTGCCTGGAGAATCCCAGGGATGGGGGAGCCTGGTGGGCTGCTGTCTATGGGGTCGCACAGAGTCAGACACGACTGGAGTGACTTAGCAGCAGCAGTAAGCAATTAACCAGGAGTACAGTGAACATTTGATATGATATATATATATATACATTTTTGTTTTATCAAAACATCAGTAAGAATTATCATCAGACTAATTTGGGTATGCTGGTTCCATCTATGTCCTCATCCATCACTTAAAGTAATTGGTTTGGCTACTTCTTTACCATGATGACAACCATGACACCAGCACTAGCTGCTTGTGGTTTGGTCCCTGCAGGTTACAAATATATCAGATGTGATAAAATCATACCAAGCATTCACTATCTAACGGGCAGCAGCTTGCTCTTGAGGTCCATTCGTGCATGTGCATCTCATCTCCACTCTCCTGCTTAACTTTCCTGGAAC
This sequence comes from Dama dama, assembly GCF_033118175.1. Classification (NCBI taxonomy): domain Eukaryota; kingdom Metazoa; phylum Chordata; class Mammalia; order Artiodactyla; family Cervidae; genus Dama; species Dama dama. The sequence continues at coordinate 76,604,741 of NC_083714.1, forward strand.
TTCTGGTACTGCTCTCTATTCTCCAGTTTGAAGAGAGAGTAAAGAGAACCAAGATTAAGGAAGGAAAGAGGGGGTTCCAATTTCTTCTTTCCCTGGTTCCTCCTGTATATTCCTAAAAAATTTTGCTTCTCATGATGTAACTGTCAATTGCTGAGATATAAATAACTGCATCTTGTACACAACTATCTTTGGGACCAGTTACCTCAGTTTATCTTTTTCTGCAAACTTATGAGAAGATTCTCTAAAATGTAATTTGGAGAAGCATATAGGGCATATATGTGACATATGGAGAGAAATGCCTTTGAAATTCTTAAGTTTTCAAACTCTAGCTCTTTGCAATTTTACCTCTTTTCTATTTGCCTTTAAATTATGAAAAAATTCTAAGACTTTCTCACCTTAAAAAGAAACATTTCTTGATCATACCCCCAACTATCACACCATTTATTTTCTTATTTTTGTATTAATAGCAAAAATCATTGAAAGAGTTATTTGCCATTTCTATTTTTCTTATTAACTTATTTAAATTTTTGTGTCCACCAGTCCATAGACCACTCTTATCAGTTCAGTTCAGTTCAGTCACTCAGTCATGTCCGACTCTTTGTGACCCCATGAATCGCAGCATGCCAGGCTTCCCTGTCCATCATCAACTCCCGGAGTTCACTGAAACTCATGTCCATCGAGTTGGTGATGCCATCCAGGCATCTCATCCTCTGTCGTCCCTTTCTCCTCCTGCCCCCAATCCCTCCCAGCATCAGGGTCTTTTCCAATGAGTCAACTCTTCGCATGAGCTGGCCAAAGTATTGGAGTTTCAGCTTCAGCATCAGTCCTTCCAATGAACACTCAGGACTTATCTCCTTTAGGATGAACTGGTTGGATCTCCTTGCAGTCCAAGGGACTCTCAAGCATCTTCTCCAACAACACAGTTCAAAATCATCAATTCCTCGGTGCTCAGCTTTTTTCACAGTCCAACTCTCACATCCATACATGACCACTGGAAAAACCATAGCCTTGACTAGATGGACCTTTGTTGGCAAAGTAATGTCTCTGCTTATATGCTATCTAGGTTGCTCATAACTTTCCTTCCAAGGAATAAGTGTCTTTTAATTTCACGGCTGCAATCACCATCTGCAAGGATTTTGGAGCCCAAAAAAATAAAGTCTGACACTGTTTCCACTTTTCCCCCATCTATTCCCTACTCTTATAAATGTGGCCAATTATTTACATGGTAATATGCAAAGATCAATTATTAGCCCCAATCTTTCGTATCAGCTTTTGGCACAGTTGATGATGCCATATTTCTCTTCTTTTAATTAATTAAGTTATTTTAATTGGAGGCTAATTACTTTAATATTGTAGTGGTTTTACAATACATTGAGATGAATTAGCCATGGGTGTACATCTTTCTTTTTTTTTTTTTTTTTATTTTATTTTTTTTTTAATTTTTATTATTATTATTATTATTTTTTCCAGTGGGTTTTGTCATACATTGATATGAATCAGCCATGGATTTACATGTATTCCCAATCCCGATCCCCCCTCCCACCTCCCTCTCCACCCGATTCCTCTGGGTCTTCCCAGTACACCAGGCCGGAGCACTTGTCTCGTGCATCCCACCTGGGCTGGTGATCTGTTTCACCATAGATAGTATACATGCTGTTCTTTTGAAATATCCCACCCTCACATTCTCCCACAAAGTTCAAAAGTCTGTTCTGTATTTCTGTGTCTCTTTTTCTGTTCTGCATATAGGGTTATCGTTATCACCTTTCTAAATTCCATATACATGTGTCAGTATGCTGTAATGTTCTTTATCTTTCTGGCTTACTTCACTCTGTATAATGGGCTCCAGCTTCATCCATCTCATTAGGACTGGTTCGAATGAATTCTTTTTAATGGCTGAGTAATATTCCATGGTGTATATGTACCACAGCTTCCTTATCCATTCATCTGCTGATGGGCATCTAGGTTGCTTCCATGTCCTGGCTATTATAAACAGTGCTGCGATGAACATTGGGGTGCACGTGTCTCTTTCTTAAAGTACATCCTTTATTTGAATTCTGGGGAACTCTTCTCTGTTAGTTTTCTTCTTACTTCATTTACTATGTGTTTTGAGTTTCTTTCATGAGTTCCTCTTTATCTCCAAGACCTATGTTAGATGGCTTGGGGCTCAGTCCTTAGGCCTCTTCTCATTTCTCTTTAATCATTCCTTTTCTTGATCTCATTCAATATCATGGCATTAAACACCATCTATGGGCTTATTATTCCCAATTCTACACCTCCAGTCTATCTTTCACTTCAACTTTAGACTGTATATCCCACTGCTTACTCAACATTTTCATGGGTGTCTCATTAGTAACTTAAAATTTGCAAGACCAAAACCAAGCTCCTTATTGTCTCCATTTAAATGTTCTTTCTAGAGACATTCCATTTCGGGAAATAACAATGCCATCCTTCCAAGTGCTCAGAATAAAAAAAGTCTGGCATTAACATTGATTCTCTTCTTTCTTTAACACAACATAACAACTCTTTCAACAAACACTTTGGTCTCTACTTCAAAACATATCCAGAATCGGACCACTTCTGCCTACCTCCACAGTTACCTCTCTGCCAAGACACTATAGTCTCACACCATATCACTGCAGTTTCATTCTAACTACTCTTGCTGCTTCAGCCCTTCTTAATCAGTATTCAAAGTAATCTTTAAGAAACACAGGTAAAGTTATATCTTTTCTCTGTTCAGAACACTCTAAAGCCTTCCAATTTCGGATATAGGCTAAAATCTTTAAAAAGAGCCTAAAAGGTCTTGGATTATCTGGCTCCCTTTACCTCTCTGCTTGTATCACCTACTACACTCCCACTTACTCTGCTTCAGCCATACTCCATCATCAGGACTCTTACACTTGTTATTCTCCTTGGCTAGAACGATCTTCCCTCAGACATCAGTATCATTATGGCTAGCTCCCTCATCTACTTCAGCTGTTTATTCAAATGTTACCTTCTGTGAGATCTTTCATAGCCACCTTATTTAAATGGAATGCATTTCACTTCTGCCAACACAGTCCATCCCACTTTCTATAGCACGTGAAAGTCTCTCAGTTGTGTCTGACTCTTTGTGACCACATGGACTATCCAGTCCAAGGAATTCTCCAGGCCAGAATAGTGGAGTGGATAGCCTTTCCCTTCTCCAGGGGATTTTCCCAACCTAGGGATTGAACCCAGATCTCCCACATTGCAGGTGGGTTCTTTACCAGCTGAGCCATAAGGGAAGCCCAAGAGTACTGAAGTGGGTACCCTATCCCTTCTCCAACAGATCTTCCCAACCCAGGAATTGAACTGGGATCTCCTGCATGGCAGGCAGACCCTTTACCAACTGAACTATGAGGGAAGCCCAAGATATCACTATGTAACATTCAAATAGGTAGATGATAGATATATAAACATGGATATGTATATACATTATATAAATAGTTTACCTTATGGCCTGTCTCCTCCAATCAAACATACCCTCCTCAGGAGTATATATTTCTGGCTCCTTTATTTAATACTGTATATGTAGCACCCAGAATGCTGACTCCAGCATAGTAGGCATTCAGTAAATATTTGTTAATTTAATAAAAGAAAAATTAAAACACTATTATGACTCTATTCAATTTGGGCATAATGAATGTTATTCATTTTACACAATATTATTCATTGAATAATTCAAATATTAGATTGTAATTTTCTAAAGTTCTAAACTAGTAATTAAGTTTTTCGTTATTACTGGGCATTGCATGCATTTGACTTGTTTACTTAACTAAGCAATAAGTTTGTTGGCAGTAAATACTATTACTTCCACTTTTTAAATTATACTTTATTGTTTCTGTATTGCATGCTTAGTGAATGACTATTCAATGATATATATATAACTTAAAGGTGACTCAAATTGACATGTCTGTATGATTTTTACTTCTCTGTTAATAAGCTTTAATGTGGGATAAAATTTTGATATGTTACCTGAGGCATCCTTACAGATATTGTCTATTTATATTCATGGCAAACATAGGCTGTATTGTCATTAGAGTTGAAAAATAGAGATTGATCTTTCAAAGGAATGTGGAAAAGGTTAGTAGCAGAAAGTGAGTTTGACAAGATATTTATTTCAGAAATGAAAGCAGAATTTTTGTCTAAGTAAACCATTCAAATATGTCATTTTTATTCAGAGAGAGACAAAAAGTATCATTGGGGATTTTTAACGACTATCTAAAAGACATAAACATAAATATTATGAATGTGTATGTACTTTTTAGGAAAATAAGTACTTCTTGTATTTTACCAAAACACTGATATTTAAGGAAATAAGACAAACTCTGAAATAGAAAACAGAAATTGGAGGGTCCCTTAATGTCAAGAAGAATATCTTTTGGTAAAGTTTCATAATTTAGTAACGCTTCCTCCCATCCACCAGTGAGAATCCTCTCTTCTCGGACCCTATTAATCTTCAGGGACAAGTATTAAGGTGTACATAAGTATTCTTATCAAAATACTATCCTTCATAAATGGATACATTTAAGAAAATTACCTTGTTCAAGGTAAACCTGAGCTTTCCAATTTATTCACCATTCTCAATTATTTTAAAGTATGTGCCATTTTGGAGTTTTCATGAAAGTAGTGCATGATCTCCTTTACCTCCTGCCTAATGTTTAGGCCAGACAGTCTGGAAAGAAACATGTTCTAGCCATTACATATGCAGGTTCTGGAGTCAGAAGGTCTAGATTCAAATTAAGTTTCCACCACTTATTTAGTGACCTTAAGAAAATGTCTTCCCTTTAGGCCTTATTTTTATCATCTGTGAAATGGGGATCAAAATAGTACCTACTGTATAAGGTCATTCTGAAGTTTAAATGAGTTAATACTTGTACAGTCCTTAGAGCCATGCTTGGTCTTAAGTTAGATATTACTAGGTTTTGATTGCTACTGCAGATGGTGACTGCAGCCATGAAATTAAAAGACACTTACTCCTTGGAAGGGAAGTTATGACCAACCTAGATAGCATAATAAAAAGCAGAGACATTACTTTGCCAACAAAGGTCCGGCTAGTCAAGGCTATAGTTTTTCCAGTGGTCATGTATGGATATGAGAGTTGGACTGTGAAGAAAGCTGAGCACTGAAAAATTGATGCTTTTGAACTGTGTTGTTGGAGAAGATGCTTGAGAGTCCCTTGGACTGCAAGGAGATCCAACCAGTTCATCCTGAAGGAGATAAGTCCTGAGTGTTCATTGGAAGGACTGATGCTGAAGCTGAAACTCCAATACTTTGGCCACCTCATGCGAAGAGATGACTCATTGGAAAAGACCCTGATGCTGGGAGGGATTGGGGGCAGGAGGAGAAGGGGACGACAGATGATGAGATGGCTGGATGACCTCACCGACTTGATGGGCATGAGTTTGAGTAAATTCTGGGAGTTGGTGATGAACAGGGAGGCCTGGCATGCTGCGATTCATGGGGTCGCAGAGTCGGACATGACTGAGTGACTGAACTGAACTGAATATTATTTCAAAAATATTTTGGGTGGGATAATGTGTAAGAACAAAGTCTAAATGTGAGTTCAACATTTCCTTGGTAGCAAGCAGCACTGTACTTTAGCTGTTTTATCTGCCTTTAGATTTCTACTGTTCTACTCTGCTTAACAACAATATAAACTGAGCATATTATCATCCTCTATACATTTATTCATATCATATGGAACACTTTATATTTCAATCTACTTAATCAAAAGATACTCTTTATTCTGTAGTTAAACAAAGTCCCATCTCCTCCATAAAGCCTTTTGTGACCACCTGAACTCACAATATTGAGTTGCCTATACTAGTCATTAACAAAGTGGTCCTTTCCTGCTTTGTGGCATTCCCTTTTTAGATGTCCTTATTGTTCCTAAATACACTTTTAAGGTCTTTATAGGGAGAACGTTTTACTAAGCATCTTTATATTAATATAGCACTAAGAACACTGCTTTGCAGATATCGTAGATTCACAAGAAATATTTATGTTTCATTTTATTTTGTATAAGGTAATAATGTAATGAGATGGACTTCTCTAAATTTCATATACAAAAAGGAATCTGTCTCATGGTTTATATTCAATCAGCTCAGTTCAGTTCAGTCGCTCAGTCGTGCCCGACTTTTGCAACCCCATGAACCGCAACATGCCAAGCCTCCCTGTCCATCTCCAAATCCTGGAGTTGACCCAAACCCATGTCCATTGAGTCAGTGATGCCATTCAACCATTGCATCCTCTGTCCTCCCCTCCTCGTCCCGACTTCTATCCTTTCCAGCATCAGGGTCTTTTCAAATGAGTCAGCTCTCCGCATCAGGTGGCCAAAGTATTGGAATTTCAGCTTCAACATCGGTCCTTCCAATGAACACCCAATGAACCTCCTTTAGGATGGACTGGTTGGATCTCCTTGCACTCCAAGGAACTCACAAGAGTCTTCAACACCACAGTTCAAAAGCATCAATTCTTCTGCACTCAGATTTCTTTATAGTCCAACTCTCACATCCATACATGACTACTGGAAAAACCATAGCCTTGACTAGATGGAACTTTGTTGGTAAAGTAATGTCTCTGCTTTTTAATATGCTGTCTGGGTTGGTCATAACTTTCCATCCAAGGAGCAAACGTCTTTTAATTTCATCGTTGCAATCACCATCTGCAGTGACTTTGGAGCCCAAAAAAATAAAGTCAGGCACCGTTTCCACTGTTTCCCCATCTATTTGCCATGAAGTGATCAGACCGGATGACATGGTCTTAGTTTTCTGAATGTTGAGCTTTAAGCCAACTTTTTCACTCTCCTCTTTCACTTTCATCAACAGGCTCTTTAGTTCTTCTTCACTTTCTGCCATAAGGGTGGTGTCATCTGCATATCTGAGGTTATTGATATTTCTCCTGGCAATATTGATTCCAGCTTGTTCTTACTCCAGCCCAATATTTCTCCTGACGTACTCTGCATATATGTTAAATAAGCAGGGTGACAATATACAGTCTTGACGTACTCCTTTTCCTATTTGGAACCAGGATATTGTTCCATGTCCGGTTCTAACTGTTGCTTCCTTACCTGCATACAGGTTTCTCAAAGGGCAGGTTAGGTGGTCTGGTATCCCCATCTCTTTGAGAATTGTCCACAGTTTATTGTGATCCACACAGTCAAAGGCTTTGGCATAGTCAATAAAGCAGCAATAAATGTTTTTCTGGAACTCTCTTGCTTTTTTGATGATCCAGCAGATGTTGGCAAGTTTATCTATGGTTCCTCTGCCTTTTCTAAAACCAGCTTGAACATCTGGAAGTTCATGGTTCACATATTGCTGAAGCCTGGCTTGGAGAATTTTCAGCATTACTTTACTAGTCTGTGAGATGAGTGCAATTGTGCAATAGTTTGAGCATTCTTTGTCTTTGCCTTTCTTTGGGACTGGAATGAAAACTGATCTTTTCCAGTCCTGTGGCCACTGCTGAGTTTTATAAATTTCCTGGCATATTGAGTGCAGCACTTTCACAGCATCATCTTTCAGGATTTGAAATAGCTCAACTGGAATTCCATCACCTCCACTATCTTTGTTCATAGTGATGTTTCCTAAGCCCCACCTCACTTCACATTCCAGGATGTCAGGCTCTAGGTGAGTGTGAGTGATCACACCTTCATGATTATCTGGGTCATGAAAATCTTTTTTGTACAGCTCTTCTGTGTATTCTTGCCATCTCTTCTTAATATATTCTGCTTCTGTTAGGTCCATACCATTTCTGTCCTTTATTGAACCCATCTTTATATACTCAATCACATATAAACATAAATGCATTGTCATTTGTATGCATGTAAGCATCATGGCATCCAGGCCATATCACTTCATGGCAAATACATAGGGAAACAATGGAAACAGTGACAAACTTTATTTTCTTGGGCTCCGAAATCACTGTGGATGGTGGCTGCAACCATGAAATTAAAAGATGCTTTCTCCTTGCAAGAAAAGCTATGACAAAACTAAACAGTATATTAAAAAGCAGAGACATTACTTTGCCAACAAAGGTCTGTATAGTCTAAGCTTTTGTTTTTCCAGTAGTCATATATGGGTGTGAGAACTGGACCATAAAAAAGGTGAGTACCAAAGAATTGATGCTTTTGAACTGTGGTGTTGGATAATACTCTTGAGAGTCCCTTGAACTGCAAGGAGATCAAACTTGTAAATCCTAAAGGAAATCAACACTGAATATTCATTGTAAGGACTGATGCTGAAGCTGAAGCTCCAGTACTTTGGACACCTGATGTGTAGAGCCAATTCATTCGAAAAGACCCTGATGCTGGGAAAGACTGAAGGCAGGAGAATAATGGCAGGCAGAGAACAAGATGGTTGGATAGTATCACTGACTCAGTGGACATGAGTTTGAACAACCTCCAGGAGATGGTAAAGGACAGGGATGGATGCCTGGCATCGCAGAGTCAGACACAACTGAATGACTGAACAACAAATGACAGAAAACATGCAGATGCACACTTATAAACTGTGTAATGAATAGCTTCTGTTCTCAATGAACTTCCATGAAATAGAACTCAGCTAATACCTCCCACTTATCTTTTCCACTAAAATTATAGTTTGCAGCTTGTTAATGGAAAAGCACTCTGTAAAAGACTTAAGCCACTCTGTCAGAAATGCCATTGATTGTCTTTATTACTGGAATAACAACCCCCTCAAACTATAATAGAAAGTAATATGGTCATTGCTCTTGGCAGCATCATTAAATTGGGCAGTGAACTACTTCAAAAAGCTCTGAGTGTTAACCATTAGTTCAGTCTTAAGTATATAGATTTTAACAGCCAACTATGCACTGCAGTCTATCTGAACATTTAAAAACACCATTCAAACTTAATTTTACTGAAATGTTAATGACCAGAACAAAACATTAAAGGCAGAAGATAGAAGTGATTATTTCAACAGATGAAAGGAAACAGTAAATGAAAGCTCATGTTTTAAAAGGGTGGCAGTAACATCTCTTTTTAAGGAAATGTCCTAAGTTCAAAACACCATGGAGTTATTTAAACTGCTATTTACATAGGATTTTATTTTTTTATTTGCAAATACATTTCCCAGGGAAAAAAGTAACAGCTTTTGTAAATTTGAGTGAATATTTGTTTTCAAAGAAAAACTTAATTAGTTTCTAAATGCCTAATTTGGAAAATTTCTAGTTTTCCACAATGATGAGAAATAGGAATAAATTACAAAGAGATAAAATGAGCATAATCAGAAAAATAAAAGAAAATTATAAAAGCTGATCCTGAAAGGCTCTGGTATGTGGTGGTAAAGGAGCAGACAGTGAGATGTAAGAATTTCATTGACTCTTTCCAATGCCACCAATGGGTGACTACGACAACGTGTTCAAGTATTAAAGAGGCAAGGAACATAAATGCTGAAAAATATCATGGACATGAAATTGTTCTCATTATTGCTATGTTGATATTTAAAACAGGACAGTTGAAGGTATAAATTTAAATCATGAAAGGTTAAAAATAATCAAATAATGGTATTGAAAAGTACTTTGAAGGAAAATTAACAATTATTTGCTAATAAAATATACTGGGCTAAAATCAGATTCATGGTAAACCACGCCTAAAGCATACGTATTATATATAGACACAATAATTTCAGCACTTCATTCTATCAGAATTCTTTCCTTCAGGAACAACGTAATTTTGTTGCACTGAAACCAATAGCCAAATTTACTCTGAAAATTTCACACAGAAAATGCAAGTAATGAAAACTAGGCAAATTACCTAGGTATTTTTGTATACCAAGCATTCAAATTTCTAGCCAAGATTTATGATTCCTTCTTAAACACTGTGAGAAACTCTTGTGAGGTTCTACTAAGTTAGAATAAAAACTGGAATCCTTTTCAGAGCATAAAATGGGTTATAGCAGTTTAAAAAAGCTAAAACTACGATGAGCTGGTTACCATATATATTGTCCTTTGGATTAGAAAGAATAATTATTATAGGTAGAAGTACTTTAAAGTTGAATTTGTAGAGGGAATTTTAGCTTTCTAAGTTAGATTTTAAGCTCCTGCAAAGTTGAATATAGACTTGCGTAGTTCTTGTGGGTGAGCTTATAATTTCTTTAAAAAACAATAATACAAACATGAGTGTCTCTTATAAGTAGGGAAAGATATGTCCTTAGGGATTCTACAAATGTCTTTTACTGATGATAATGTGGCTCCATTAAGGCAACTCAACCCAGGATTTCATTTCATAATGTGTCGTTAGGAGAGCTATTTCAGAACATTAATTCTATACAATGGGGGTAGAAATATAGGGTGTATTTTTGACAATTAAAATTGAAATAACAACCTTGAAAGTGTCTTCTACATTTATGTGTCTTAACCTATTCAAATATGATGTTCTATCACCACTGTTCTCAGGTGAAGGAAAAAAACACCCACGCCTTATTGTTATAATGATTTCATAAACTCAATTTTTTCATAATTTTGTCAGATATATATAATGAAGACTAGTGGGTACTTTGCACTCTACCTGAAAAGCATGAATATTACTATAAGTTTGAAATTAGGAACAACAAAAAGCACTATAGCAACAGTAAGAGCTATACAAGTGCTGAGTATTATATAAGCACTTTATAATTATTATCTCAATTAATCCTCATAACAACATCATAATATTGGTACTATTGTTTTCCCATTTTCTAGTTGAGGAAACAGGCTTTGAGAGGTTAAAGATGCTTTCTCAAATCACACAACAAAGCCCTGACTGACATCAGATTCTGAAATCTTAACAGTTGTCTTTTAACTATGCAGCATTATGCTCGGTTTGCGATAACACTTTATTAATATATAACCAGTTCACAAACCCCAAAAGTTATACTCTGAAAAATAATAGATGTTAGGATGATGAGGCTTTGGTTTTGAGTTTTCCTTACAGCAAAGATTCTCAGTCATGTTTGCTAATAGGGACATGCCTAAATTATGTGTTTAACTAGGTGAATGGGATTCAAGAAGCCAAGATATGAAACCTAATCAGGTTTAGCTATACCTAGCAACATACACACTTCTTTAAAAAAAATGTAAAATTCAGTCTTCCACAAAAGAAGCAGTGTCATGAGAAAACTTGGGTTTCAAGTTTTGTAAACGTTGCATTTTCAATATTACGGTGTCAGTCTTCATTCACTCTTGACAAGGTTGTCAATCAAATAGCAATCTGGTTTTATAAGACTTTAAACAAAGATCAAATAAATGATACTGCTGAGTTAATATTATCTTCCCACTTAAGCACTTTCATACTCTAACATCAATATTAAATTCAAGCTATTCTTTCAAAGCAAACAAAATGATACAAACTTTAGTATTTCTCTTGCTCATGGAAACCATAATTTGTAGATCGACTTCAGATATTTGTGAAATAGTAACTTGAACTTACATTTTAAGGAGCTGTAATTTAGAAAGCCTTTCAGTGTTTATATTTAAATATTTTGTATATTTTGTTTAATAGTAAGAGATAATGCAGTTAAATGTGAAATAATAATTTTCATTCTCACTTTAGATCAATTAAAAATGAAATGCATCAAAAATCAATTTAATAAGCAAATAAATTCAGCATACCAAAGCAGTGCAAATGCAACATTAGCAGCCTCATCATCAAGTTGACTTGTCAGTAACTCTGAGCCCAACTCCTGGATACTGTGTCACTATAAACCTAAGTTTTAAGCAAGCTCAAATGATGCTCAAATGAAAAGACCATAATATTTTTGTTTGGTTTTCCAAAAGTGTTACCTGGTAAATGTCACTGTAAACCCCAAAATCTACTACAAGAATAAGCTAGTTAATGTATACACTGTAAACATGTACTGATGTCATATGTTAAGGGATTAATGTTTGAGAACATTAGCCATCTTCAGTGATCACTTTACAAAATTCTCTACTTAACTAACATTTTCTGCATACCACTGGAAGTATGATGTTGTATTAGGCACCAATGTGTCAACTGAAAATAACGTGTGTGTGCCTAGTCACTTATTCATGTCTGACTCTTTGCGACCCCATGGACTGTAAGCTGCCAGGCTCCTCTGTCCATGGGAATTCTCCAGGCAAGAATACTGAAGTGGGTTGCCATGCCCTCCTCAAGGGATCTTCCCAATCCAGGGATTGAACCCAGGTCTCCAAATTGCAGGTGGATTCTTTACCATCTGAGCCATCAGGGAAGCCCAAGAATACTGGAGTGAGTAGCCTATCCCTTCTTCAGGGGATCTTCCTGATCCAGTAATTGAAGTAGAGTCTCCTGCATTGCAGGTGGATTCTTTACCAGCTGAGCTACCATGGAAACCCGAAAATAACTAAAGAAATGCTTCATATTTTAGTTGTTTCTATTATTAGGGCCCTAGAATATTTCAGAACTAAAATAATATTGCAGTATTTGGTTATGGTTATTATAACCAAAACATGTTACTTTCCTTTGAAAAATAAGATATTCGGCCACATTTGAGAGTTTGACTTTGTCACCTTATTACCAGCTAGTGATAGAAACTGCTGGGTAAGATAACTCTCTAGCCATTTTTGAGTAAAGGAATTGATGGATTTATAAATGTATCCTTTATCCCCGGGTATCATTTGGTGTTGAGAGTTGGTCAGTAAGAAAAAGCATAATTTTGTTTTGTTTGCAACTGTCTGGGGAAAATGAGCTAATTGATGTGGGCAAAACTGATGCAATTCAAGTGAATTGCTTACAACTACCTCAAATCTAAAGTAGCCAAGAATTCTTCATGATTCTTCAAAAGATGTTTCTGAAGCCAAGGGACTGGCATTTGAAAAGTCTTTGACATGATGAACTTATGATTCTTTGGACTCCACAATAATTTTTCTGTGAAATTTTAGGCATCCACATGAATATTGGGCATACTGATGCTTGAATAAAAAGTGGCTCATATATAGTCACTGATCTGTATGTGTTTGTGTGTGTATGTGTACTCCAAAATTAATGGTGACTTCACTGACTATTCCCCATATAAAATGAGGGTAGAGTAAAGGGTCATTGTAATTCTACTACGGTATACCAGAAGAATCTAACAGAGCTTCTGGTATTATTTGTGGTGTCAGAATTCATAATAATATCCTGTCATTAAAATACTAAACGTGACCCTTAAGGTGAAATGACTTTACCTTAACCTACTGTGATACTGCCAAGAATATAAGGAGGTCTATATCCTTGATTTCTATATGACTATATACTTACATGTATATGTTTTATGATTTTTAAAAAATCATAAAGTCATGTTATAACACTCCAAGCTATAGCAAATGAGATAGTGATATACATATCTTGGCATTTTTCTAAAAAATAGTTGGAATATATGCAAAACAAACTTTTTAAAGATATAGATTTATCATTTAAATTAACTTTATCATAAGGCTACTGAATCCTCTCCAAGATCAATTATTTTCAAATAATTGCAAGAAAAGTGTCTAGATTCTGTTGAAGTTTTCTTCCACATAGAGACAGTTAGAAAGACATGAATGCTAATTTAAGCACAACTGACAGTTTTCAGTGTTTTGCTAAGTCACTTCAGTTGTGTCTGACTCTTTGGACTCCATGGACTGTAGTTCGCCAGGCTCCTCTGTTCAGTTCATGGGGATTCTCCAGGCAAAAATACTGGAGTGGGTTGTCATGCCCTCCTCCAGGGGGTCTTCTCGACCCAGGGATCAAACCCATGTCTCTTATGTCTCTTGCATTGGTAGGCAGATTCTTTACCACTAGCACAACCTCAGTGCTTTACCTAGAACAAATTTGAAAATCTTGCAGGGTTAAAAGGGAAATTTAAGTATAATTATTTTCAAAAGTAGATATTAATAATGATTCTTGAGTTGTTCTAAGTCTTTGTTAAAACCTTCTTTCATAGTCTCAATCTTTACCTCTATTCTTTTTCTGGTTCATCTTTTTCTATCATCTTCACTATCATTACTCTGAAAAGTTTTTTCTGATTGGTTGCCTAAGTCCACTTCAGTTAGTTGTTTTTCTGGGGTTTTATCTTATTCCTTCATTTGGGAGATAGTCCTCTGCCTTTTCATTTTGATTAACTTTCTGTGATTGTGGTTTTTGTCCTGGAGGCTGCAGGATTGTGGTTCTTGCTTCTGCTGTCGGCCCTCTGGTGGCTGAAGCTATCTAAGAGGCTTAGATAAGCTTCTTGATGGTAGGGACTGGTGGTGGGTAGAACTAGCTGTTGCTCTGGTTGGGCCAGTGGTAAAGAACCCACCTGCCAATTCAGGAGATATGAGACATGGGTTTGATCCTTGGGTCAGGAAAATCCCCTGGAGGAGGGCATGACAATCCACTCCAGCATTCTTGTCTGGAGAATCCCATGGACAGAAGACCCTGGTGGGCTACAGTTCATGGCATCACAAAGAGTCAGACACAACTGAAGCAACTTATCACAAACACACTGGTGGGCAGGGCTCAATGAAATTTTCATCCACTTGTCTGCTGATTGGTGGGGCTGCATTCCCTCCCTATTAGACCTGAAGTGATCCAGCCCTGGAGTCTACAGTCTCTATGGTAGGGCTAATGGTGATAACCTCCAGGAGGGCTCATGCCAACAGGTGCTTCCTAAGACTGCTGCTGCCAGTGTCTTTGTCCCTGTAGTTAACCACTGCCGACCCACACCTCTGCAGGGGACCTTCCAACGTTAGGAGGTTCATCTGATTCAATCTCCTATAGGGTCACTGCTTCTTTCCTCTGGGTCCTGGTGTGCACAAGATTTTGTGTGTGCCCTCCAAGAGTGGAGTCTCTTTCCCCTGTTCGTGTGGAAGTCCTGCAATCAAATCCCACTGACCTTCAAAGTTAGATCCACTGGGTATTCCTAGTCCCTTTGCTGAATACATAGACTGAGAAGCCTGACATAGGGTTGAGAACCTTTACAATAGTGGGAGAATGGTATTATTGTTCTCCAGTTTGTGAGTTACCCACTCAGTGGGTATGGGATATTATTTTGTCATTATTGTGCCTCTCCTACAACCTCATTGTGACTTCTCTTTTGTCTTTGGATGTAGGATTTTTTTTTTTTTGGTGGGATCCACTGTCCTCCTGTTGATGGTTATTCAATGGTTAGTTGTAATCCCAGTGCACTCACAGGAGGAGGTGAGTGCATGTCTTCTTATTCTACCATCTTGAACCGATCTCCCCAGACATTACTAATCATGAAGCATTGCCAAACACTCAATCTTTCTCTTTATTTTTTATATTGATAATTTATTGGCTTGCAACAAAATCCATTAATCATTTCAGAAATATCAAATGTGATAAGAGAATTCATGTTTAAGTTTGGCTTAAAGCTGTGAATAATTTGTTTGTTAGAAATACTATTCCATATACTACCATACAGGAAAAATATTTGTTATGACATATTATAGCAAAAATAGAGCCAATTCTTAATTATTTATGCAAGCAGTAGGTGGCAAAGAATGGAAAAATCTAATACAGGGGATAATTCATTTGATTATGAAATATGTTATATGGTTTTAAGTTAACCTTCCTTCCTAATTGCTTTGCTTAAACTACAACATGTTCCCAAATCTCCATTTTCTGAGCAAAAGAGGACTTAATGTCCCCCTATTCTAATCCATACTGCAAATGGACAATAGATTTACTTTTCAAAGCAGTGTTTTCATCACACTATTCTAAGACTTGTAAAATAAAATATTAACACTTCATCCTGAAAACACTTGATCTACAGCTGGATCCCACTGGTTTTTCCTACCATTTCATCTAGAAGCTTCCAATGGAAGAACTCTTTTTTAACATGAAAAAACAGCAGGCTGTGTCCAGAAGATATTTTGTGAAGGTGGTCAGTCAATGGGTTATAGGGCAAAGAAAATGCACACCTGTGTTCAGATTTTGGTGTAATGCTTACTAGTTGTGTCAAAGTGGCCAAATTGCATACTCTTTCTGTTCCCCAATTTTCTCACCAAGTTGTTTGAGTAGAGCCCATATATTAAACACTGAATTTGTTGATTATTTAATTCATTAAATATAGATAAATGTAGCCTAGGCCACTTGAGTTAGCCTGAGATATAAATTTGCAATAGAGAATTCACAAAGTGGCAAATAACAGAAAAAGGCAAATTAAGAGTTGACATCAGTTATAATTTAGTTAATAGTAACTGGAGGAGAAATGTGTAAGAGCCTATACTCTAAGTATGCCCATAGATTCTCAGAGTAACTACTCACCCACACTTCTGGCAGGTGGCCTCCAATTTGATGCTTTTTAGAAAAAATACCATTTAATACTTAAGGGACATATCTTTCTCTGTGATATTTTGCTTAAACTATGGAGGAAGGGTAGAAATGCATGTTTAAATAAAGGTATAAGCTCAGTTCAGTTCAGTCACTCACTCGTGTCCAACTCTTTGTGACCCCATGGACTGCAGCACGCCAGGCTTCTCTGTCCATCACCAACTTCTGCACCTTGTTCAAACTCATGTCCATCAGGTCAGTGATGCTATCCAACCATCTTGTCCTTTGTCGTCTCCTTCTCCTCCTGCCTTCAATCTTTCCCAGCATCAGGGTCTTTTCAAATGAGTCAGCTCCTCGCACCAGGTGGCCAAAGTATTGAGTTTCAGTTTGAGCATCAGTCCTTCCAATGAATATTCAGGACTGATTTCCTTTAGGATTGACAGGTTTTATCTCCTTGCAGTCCAAGGGACTCTCAAGAGTCTTCTCCAACACCAAAGCTCAAAACATCAATTCTTCAGTGCTCAGCCTTCTTTATGGTCCAACTCTCACATTCATACATGACTACTGGAAAAATCATAGCTTAACTAGATGGACATTTGTCTGCAAAACAATGTCTCTGCTTTTTAATATGGTATCTAGTTTTGTCATAGTTTTTCTTCCAAAGAGCAGGTGTCTTTTAGTTTCATGGTCACAGTCACCATCTGCAGTGATCACTTTCCTCTTTCACTTTCATCAAGAGGCTCTTTAGTTCCTCTTCACTTATAAGTAAAATGCAAATTATCATCATTATAGAAAATAAATATTGCTTCAGAGGTTCTAGCCAATGAATTTACCCCCATTCATATCTTTTGCAGCCCAAAAGTAGTTAAAGCACAGGTATTTGGTGGTATTACTTTTCTTACAAAAGTGAAATTTGGTGGTCTGTTAAATCTCTAATGTTTAATTATTAAAGACAATTGTTTACTACAATGATTAATTAGATATAAGTCAAGTCTACACAAAGTTAAACAGCTGGATTTTTTGGTATGGTGTTTGATCTGTTTCAGGGAAACTTGTTCCTTCCACTTTACAAAATGGGGAAGAAGAGAGTTTAAATGCATCACTAAAATACATCAAACCATATTAATCAGCTGCAAGTGAGTGATTGGCTTGTCCATCAGCTCTCAATTTGTTTCAACTGTAGGTATTGAGGATATAAGCAAAACTGGGCTGAGTACTTCTGGGAGGAAGAACAAATCCCTGGACTCAAGATGATGTCAAAAATCATCACGATATTGTAAAGTAATTATCCTCCAATTAAAATAAATTAATTTAAAAAGAAAGGCAATGTAAAAAGAAGAGACAATCAAAATATTAAAAATATCATAAAAGTATAAAAAAGATACAAAGAACCTTGATTTTGAAAAAGAAATAGGTTTGGAATTCGTAAAAGCAACTCACAAAAGAATACAACATAGAGTAAGTTAGTGTGGATATCAGAAAAATCTTCAAGGAACCGGACCTTGAAAAGCTGAATAGGATTCAGTTAGGTAAAAGTGGAGTGTGAGGTTTTTCCACATTTAGTGAATAACATGAACAACATAGCAATTTATGAAGATACAGGTAGAAATGTGTGGTGCACACTCAGCAAACAGTGGTTTAATCTAATTCAGTGCAGAAAGAGAAGATAAAACTGGACATAAAGTTTGAGGACATGGTAAAGACAGTGATGTATTGGAACTGGTTCACACTAGTTTGCCAGAGGAGACTATTAGCATCTCTTTCCATGCCTTCTTTCAGTGACTTCCTGTTGTTAGCTTGAAACTGACAACAATAGAAGAATTTATATCACAAAATTTGGCAAAGTCTCCAAGTCAACACTGTTGTTTATTTATTTATTGAGAGCCAGGTAACAAATCCTTTTCAGGACACTACTGTGCTTAAAAATTTTAATGTCAGAGTCAGGAAAATATTTATTGTAGGAAACAACTGTGAAACATTGAGAATTTTAGCAGAGAAATGATAACTTATGAGTTAACTTCCTTTGATCTGAAAGTTAAAGCCACAGACATGGATAGGGTATTTAAAAGAGAAATTATTTAGAGAAAGAAGAGTTCTGAGGAAAGAATGTTAGGGAAGAGAAAAAGCAGAAGCAGTGACAGATTTTATTTTCTTGGACTCCAAAATCACTGTGAATAGTGACTGCAGCCGTGAAATTAAAAGACGCTTGCTCCTTGGAAGGAAATCTATGACAAATCTAGATGGTGTATTAAAAAGCAGAGACATCACCTTGCTGACATAGATCTATATAGTCAAAGCTATGTTTTTTTTCCAGTAGTCATATACAGATGTGTGTTGAATCATAAAGGCTGAGTGCTAAAGAACTGATGCTTTTGAATGATGCGTTGCTGAGAATTGATGTGGTGTTGGAGAAGAATGTGAGACTAGAACCCAGGGTTTCTGATTCCAAGATTTATTTTTCCTACAATAAGTTGGTTCACATATTCCCCTTGTCTTAGTACTTATTAAATTGCAAAGTCATGCTCCTTAATTGAATTAACACCTAAACTTAATGATTTGGTACAGTGTCTTGATATACGAGGAATGACTAAGGCATAGTGAATAAGAATGTGTTCAATGACTCAGATATGAAACCTAGTTGTTCTTGCATGTGACTTTGGCAAGAATTTTACTTCTCTGTGCCTCAATTTTCTCTTGTAAATGAGAAATTTAATGTGAATATTTAATGAGACAATCCTTTCAAAGCACTTGTAACAATATATGGCAATAAGTTGGTAATAAATGCTAGATACATAAATGCTAGATACAGCAGCCCCCTTATCTGTGGGCAATACATTTCAACACTCCCAGTGGATGCCTGAAACCAGAGATAGAACCAAACCACATATATACTATTTTTTCCTATACATACATACCTATGATAAAGTGTAACTTGCAAATTAGGTACAGGAATGGATTAATAACAACTAATAATAAAATAGAACAATTATTATAATACAGTATAATAAAAGTTATGTGAATATGGTCTCTGTCTCTCAAAATATCTTATTGTACTGTACTTAAAATTCTTGTAATTATGTGAGATGACAAAATGCCTAGATGATGAGATGAAATGAAGTGAATGACATAAGCATTGTGACATAGTATTAGACTACTATTGACCTTCTTATAATATATCAGGGGGATCATCTGCTTCAATTGATCTTGGATCATCCAGCCATGAATATGTGGATGGCTGGATAGCAGGAGCAGAAAATGTTGATGGTTGTGAATACTGAATGTGATGGAGTAGGATGGCACAAGTTTTCTTCATGACACTCAAAATGGCATGCAATTTAAAACTTATCAAGTGTTTATTTCTGGGATTATTCATTTAATATTTTCAAACTGTGGTTGACTTTGGTTAACTGAGACATGGAAAATAAAACTGCAGATAAAGGAACATGTGCTTAGATCACAGAATTGTAAAAAGCAAGAGCCACTTACTAAAATTCAACAGTTAAATGTGGTTTTATGTGTGGCTGGGATCTTTCCGGATTGATGGCACTCTGATAAGTAAATGCTGGAATTTATTAAAACTGTTCCATGTAAGGTGAAACAGTAAGTATCAAAGATAAATCAGTGATTGTGCTCATCATAGTATATTCTGCCTTAATGCCACCATCTCAAATATAGTGTTCATAAGTTTTTGAAATAACTATAACAGATGTCATGATAGTCCAAATTACATTCAGAAACAATAAGAAGGAATAAAATTTCAAACAAAATAAGGAGTTTTTGTGAACATCAATACTTTAGCATGATTTAAAATATGTTTTATGATGCAAGCAAAGGTTTTTTATAGGCACATAATACATTTTCAATAAATTAAATATGGCCATTATAAGAAACACAAAAGATAGCCTTTTAAAATTATTTTAAATCCATGGCTGATTCATGTCAATGTATGGCAAAAACCACTATAATGTTGTAAAGTAATTAGCTTCCAACTAATAAAAATAAATGGAAAAAATAAAATAAAATTATTTTAACAAATTTGTTTCCATAGCAAGCATTATTCATCAGTTTTGAAATCAGACCAAATATTAACATTGAAAATGCACAAATCTTGACACAATGATAAAAAGAATGGTAATCTCTCTCCTTTTCAAATGCAGTTTTGCATCAGATTTACACATTTGTCAATTTCTTATTTCAAAGCTCAAGCACTGTTAACATACTTTTCAGAAATCATTATACACTGTTTCTAATGATTTCCTCATAGTGGATTTAAAAAAAACAAACAAACAAAAAAAAAAAAAAACGGGAAACATTAATTATCTGTTACCATCACTTTTTACTACTTAATTTTGCATATAACAAAAAATGGACTCAAAAGATTGAAAAAACAACAGCTACTTCATTTTTTTTTAATTTTCTATTCCTATATTTTATAGATACCCTCACACTGTGGTATCATTTGTCTTTGTTTTTTAGATGTCTAATCTAATGTTATGGCATGGTTGTCCATTATTATCATGTCTTCAAAATAAGAATCTTTTTTATCTCTGTGAGAGGCAGAATAATGACGCTACTCCACAGATAGCCAGATCCTAATTCCTAAAACTTGTGAAAACATTACCTTACAAGGCAAAATGGAATTTGCAGATGTGATAAAGCTTAAGAACATGAGATCAGGAGATATTCTGGGTTATTAGGATAGACCTAGGGTAACTGCACGAATCATTAAAAAAGAAGGGAGAAGAGTGGGTCAGAGAGATACAACATAAGAAGATCTAAGCCCACCATTACCGACTTTGAAAATAGATGAAGGGGGATGGGAACTAAGGAATGTAGATGGCTTCTAGACACTGGGAATAGTACTCAAGGACAAGCCAGTGAGAACACATGGACCTTAGTCCTACAATCACAAGGAACTGAATTATGCCAGCAATCCAAAAGGCCAAGATATAGATTCTTCACTAGATCCTCCAGAAAGGAAAACCTACTGCCAACACTTCAATTTTTGGTCCACTATATCAGACTTCCATGACCTACTGAGAAATAAGATAATAAACTTATATTGTTTTAAAACACTAAGTTGGAGGTAATCTTGAAAAGTAGCAATAGAAAACTAACACTTTTTATAATAAATTATTTTATACAGAAGTTTCCATAATTTTAATTTTTCTTGAAAATATGAATAAAATAAATAAAAATGGAACCTCATAAGGATCACCTGTTATATGTGACTATAAAAATTTCAGCCATTCTTATTTGTTATGTGCTTCACTAAGGAAAATAACACATGTAATTATCTGAGTTAGGTCAATTAAAATTTATGAAGCAACAGATATTTTGAATCAAGTAAGAATCTAATTCATAGACCTGAATTTTAAGATTTTCCGACTTTCTGAAATTCAAATTAAGATTACATATCTGGAAAGATAATCTTAGTTAAATATTTTGAAACAGAAAAAACTACACTGACAAGGCATCGGGGATATTTAATTGTACTGATGTAAGGCACATCATGGCATCTGGTCCCTTCACTCCATGGCAAATAAATGGGGAAACAGTGGAAACAGTGGTAGGCTTTATTTGGGGGGCTCCAAAATCACCACAGATGGTAACAGAAGCCATGAAATTAAAAGACACTTGCTCCTTGGAAGAACAGTTCTGACCAACCTAGACAGCATATTAAAAAGCAGAGATATTACTTTGTCAACAAAGGTTCATCTAGTCAAGGCTATGGCTTTTCCAGTAGTCATGTATGGATGTGAGAGTTGGATTACAAAGAAAGCTGACTGATGAAGAATTGATGCTTTTGAACTGTGCTGTTGGAGAAGACTTTTGAGAGTCCCTTGGACTGCAAGGAGATCCAACCAGTCCATCCTAAAGGAAATCAGTCCTGAGTGTTCATTGGAAGGACTGATGCTGAAGCTGAAACTCCAATTCTTTGGCCACCTGATGAAAAGAGCTGACTCATTGGAAAAGACCCTGATGCTGTGAAAGATTGAAGGCGGGAGGAAAAGGGGATGACAGAGGATGAGATAATTGGATGGCATCACTGACACAATGGAGATGAGTTTGAGTAAATTCCAGAAGTTGATGATGGATAGGGAGGCCTGGCATTTTGCAGTCTATGGGGTCACAAAGAGTTGCACATGACTGAGTGACTGAACTGAACTGAAGGCATATGAGAGATGGAAAGGAGATCTTAACAGGCATGAATCTGTTTCCATTGGTTTCTTTTGGGCTCAAAAATTTGCTTTTAATTATTTTACTAATAATTATGAAAGAATCCTAAAAGTATTTATAGAGAATTCTATTTTTAACACTTTCATTTTTAAAACAAACAACAAAATTATCCTACATATAAGTAATTCTAAATTGATAATGTAAAATGTAGTTTCATATTCATTAATACAACAGGCTTAAGAAAAACACTGAGAGGTTAGATATTATTTCCATCTTACAGATAAGGAAACTAAGACTCAGAGAGATTAATTTATCTAATTTGTCATTGATTAATTACTTAATTCATTTATATTATTAAAGGTCAATTATCTACAAGATACATTAGCTAGTGTGTTGGAAAAGGAGAAAGGACTTAGAGCTTTTAATTCCAAATATGTTTCTCATTCTACTACTTTGCTTGTGATAATATTTTTTTTTTTTTAGTGTGGGAGGGTGACATGTTAAGAAAACAAACAAACAAAAAAACAACTGTGAATTCCTCAATCTGAATTAGCAGCATGGAGATAGAGCTCTATTCTTTCTACACATTATAGAGAATAAAAAATATTCAATTTCCCCATTATCTAAAAGTTGGCTTACTGATTCCAGAAATTAGCAAAGCACCTTACCAATAGAAGCCTTTCAAAGAAAAAATATGAAAATGTGGGAAATATTCTCACCTTTATCACATTTCCACACTTACTGAGTAGTACAAGATTTATGGAGATTTATTTAAAAAAAACACTGTTTATTTGAGATTAACTGCTTGTAGATTCTAATTTAGAGATATAAGCCATTTATCTTGCATTTATCCTTAAATACATACTCTCTTTCTTTTGCTTGGAAAGCAGGATATTAGCTATATGAATATATATGTGTGTATATATACATATAATGATATCAGGCTTAACAGATTTATAATAAGTATCTATCAAAATATATCTATATAAACATTATTTTCTTATAACATCCTATATCTTCAAATAAAGTAGCTTAATAGAATCCATGTTTAATGCTGTTAATGTTTTATTAACTTTTATTAAACTAGTAATTGCTTTCCATGAGAAGAAATGCACTCTGTCAAACAGGAAATTGGTGTTAAAGTCACGTATGGACTAAAACAGCAAGAGAAGCAAACAAATTAGACAGTGCTTTCAAAGTGGCATGCTTGGTACAAATTTAGTCAAAAGGAGTATGTTAGAAATTAAAGTAGTTGAAACACTAATTGGCGTTTTACCTTCTCTTTTCAGTGGCTCTCTCAATTTCTACATCTTTTTCAGAACAGTAAACATTAGCTTTTCATATATATTTTTTTTTTCATTTTTCATTTATCTCTGTATTGTCTATTTTGTAAAGATTTCAGTGCATAAATCCAAGAGAATAGATATCTTAGATGTATTCTGTATTCACAGAAATATACCGTTAGCCATGTCAAAGTTACAGAATTCAACAAGATACAAGTTCTAAATATAGAGGAAAATTAATGCACAGATGTAAAGATATTGTAACCTCACTTAATATAACCTAATCCAATTAGTCTATTATCAAAGCATGGGATTTCTTTTCTACCCAGGAATTTAGGTTATACAAATCTTTACTGGACACAGTTTCATTACCTAGGTGATGTGACATATGAAATTTTCACAATGGCTTCTAACCGTCAATCAAAAAATTCTCCATGTTTTGGAAAAAGCACTCTTGAAGTCTGTTACCCTAATGCCACTATTCACTCGTCCCTTCCCATAACTGTTGAACTCTAAAAGGTAGTTGAACATTCTGTTTCCAACTGTAATACAACACAGATACTTAATTATATTAATTATGGTTCCAGAGATAAGTTCTTGAAAATTTCTTAGCCATTTTCTCTTTGAGTATTACCTTTCTTCTGTGTTCTCTATTCCCTTCTTCAGAGAATTCACCTAAATAAGTGTTGGAATGAGGTGCCTTACCCTCATTTCTCTTAAACTTTCATATTTTCCATCTCCTTGTCTATCTTTACTGCATACTACATGATTTCTTCAAATATATCTCCAAGTACACTATTTCTCTCTTTAGATTTGTCTACTCTGTTGTTTGACCTATTCATCAAGCTTTTAACAACTCTATTTTGTATTTTAAAATATGTTGTACTTAAACAATATCAATTAATCTCATTTTTTGTTTCTTTAGGGAATTCATATAAAGTATAAAATGACCATACATCTGAGTTCCTTAGATGTCTAAATCTATGGAGTTTTTTGTAGTTTTTTTTTTTTTTTTTTTTTTACAACATGGAGAGGTTCACATCCTCTCCATACATTTTAAAATTAATTAATTTATTTTAATTGGAGACTAATTATTTTACAATATTGTGGTAGATTTTGCCATACATTGAGATGAATCAGCTACTGATGTACATGTGTCCTTTCCGTGCTAATCTCCCCTCCCACCTCCCTCCCCAACCCATCCCTCTGAGTTGTCCCAGTGCACCGGATTTGAGTGCCCTGTTTCACACATCAAACTTGGATGGGTCAGCTATTTCACATATGGTAACATACATGTTTCAATTCCATTCTCTCAAATCATCCCACTCTCGCCTTCTACCACAGAGTCCAAAAGTCTGTTCTTAATATCTGTGCCTTTTTTACTGTCTCGCATTTAGGGTCATCATTAACATCTTTCTAAATTCCATATATATGTGTTAATATACTGTATTGGTGTTTCTCTTTCTGACTTACTTCACTCATATAATATGCTCCAGTTTCATCCACTTCATTAGAAATGACTCAAACGTGTTTTTTTTTAAGAGCTGAGCAATATTCCATTGTGTATATGTACCACAATTCCTCATCCATTCATCTGCCAATGGACATCTAGTTTGCTTCTATGTCCTAGCTATTGTAAACAGTGCTGCAATGAACATCAGGGTACATGTGTCTCTTTTGATTTTGATTTCCTCAGTGTGTATGCCCAGCAGTGGGATTGCTGGGTTGTGTGGCAGTTCTATTTCCAGGTTTTAAGGAATCTCCACACTGTTGTCCATAGTGGCTGTACTAGTTTGCATTCCCACCAACAGTGTAAGAGGGCTCCCTTTTCTCCACACCCTCTCCAGCATTTATTGTTTGTAGACATTTTGATAGCAGCCATTCTGACTAGCGTGAGATGGTGCCTCATTGTGTGTTTGATTTGTGTTTCTCTGATAACAAGTGATGTTGAACATCTTTTCATATATTTGTTACCATCTATATGTCTTCTTTTGGAGAAATGTCTGTTTAGTTCTTTGGCTCATTTTTTTTTTTTTTTTGATTGGATAACATTTTTTCTGGTACTGAGCTGCATGATCTCTTGTATATTTTGGAGATTAATTCTTTGTCAGTTGTTTCATTGTTATTATTTTCTCCCATTCTGAAGGCTGTCTTTTCACCTTGCTTATAGTTTCCTTCGTTGTGCAACAACTTTTAAGCTTAATTAGGTCCCATATGTTTATTTTTGCTTTTATTTCCATTACTCTGGGAGGTGGGTCATAAAGGATCTTGCTGTGATTTATGTCAGAGTGCTCTGCCTATGTTTTCCTCTAGGAGTTTTATAGCCTCTGGTCTTATATTTAAATCTTTAACCCATTTTGAGTTTATTTTTGTGTATGGTGTTAGAAAGTGTTCTACTTTCATTCTTTTCCAGGTGGTTGACCAGCTTCCACAGCACCACTTGTTAAAGAGATTGTCTTTCTTCCACTGTATATGTTTGCTTCTTTTGTCAAAGATAAGGTGTCCATAGGTGTGTGGATTTATGTTTGGGCTTTCTATTCTGTTCCATTGATCTATATTTCGGTCTTTGTGCCAGTACCATACTCTCTTGATGATTGTAGCTTTGTTGTACAGCCTGAAGTCAGACAGGTTGCTTCCTCCAGTTCCATTCTTCTTTCTCAAGATTGCTTTGGCTATTCGAGGTTTTCTGTGTTTACATACAAATTGTGAAACTATTTGTTCTAGTTCTGTGAAAAATACTGTTTGTAATTTATTATGGAGTGCATCAAATCTATAGATAGCTTTGGGTAGCATACTCCTTTTCACTATATTGATTCTTTCAATCCATGAACATGGTATATTTCTCCATCTATTTGTATCATCTTTGATTTCTTTCATCAGTGTTTTATATTTTTCTATATATAGATCTTTTGTTTCTTTAGGTAGATTTATTCTTAAGTATTTTATTCTTTTCATTGCAATGGTGAAAGAAATTGTTTCATTAATTTCTTTCTGTTTTCTCATTGTTAGTGTATCAGAAAGAAAGTGATTTTAGTGTATTACTTTTATATCCTGTGACTTTACCATATTCTAGAAATTTCCTGGTGGTGTCTTTGGGTTTTTCAATGTAGAGGATCACATCATCTGCAAAAAGTGAGAGTTTTATTGCTTCTTTTCCAATCTGGATTCCTTTTATTTCTTTTTCTTTTCTGATTGCTGTGGCTAAAACTTCCAAAACTATGACAAACAGTAGTGGTGAGAGTGGGCATCCTTGTCCTGTTCCTGACTTTAGGGGAAATGCTTTCAATTTTTTTTTTTTTTTGCCATTGAGATAATGTTTTCTGTGGGTAGAATATTGCTAAGGATTTTTGCATCTATATTCATGTGATATGAGCATGTAGTTTTCTTTTTTGTGGCATTGTGCCTAGTTTTTGTATTAGGGTGATGGTGAACTCATTGAATGAATTTGGGAGTTTACACTCTTCTGCAATTTTATGGAAGAGTTTGAGTAGGATAGGTGTTATCTCTTCTTTAAATTTTTGGTAGAATTCCCCTGTGAAGCAATCTGGTCTTGAGCTTTTGTTTGCTGGATTTTTTTTTTTTTAATTACAGTTTTGATTTCTGTGCTTATGATGGGTCTGTTAAGATTTTCTATTTCTTCCTGGTTCAGTTTTGGACGGTTATACTTATCTAAAAATTTGTCCATTTCTTCCAAGTTATCCACTTTATTGGCATATAGTTGCTGATAGCAGTCTCTTATGATCCTTTGCATTTCTGTGTTGTCTGTTGTGATTTTCCATTTTCATTTCTAATTTTGTCAATTTGATTCTTCTCCCTTTTTCTCTTGATTAGCCTGGCTAACGGTTTGTCTATTTTGTTTATCTTCCCAAAGAACAAGCTTTTAGTTTTGTTGATTTTTGCTATGGTCTCCTTTGTTTCTTTTTCATTTATTTCTCCTCTGATTTTTATGATTTCATTCCTGCTACTAACTCTGGGTTTCTTCATTTCTTCTTTGTCTAATTGTTTTAGGTGTAAAGTTAGGTTATTTATTTGATTCTTCCCTTGTTTCTTGAGGTAAATTTGTATCACTAAGAACCTTTTTTTAGCACTGCTTTTATTGAATCACATTGGTTTTAGGTTGTTGTGTTTCATGTTTCTATACATATTTTGATTTCCTTTTTTATTTCTTCCATGATTTGTTGAATATTCAGAAGCATGTTGTCTAGCCTCCATATGTTTGTATTTTTAATATTTTTTTTACCCTGTAGTTGACATCTAATCTTACCACATTGAGATCTAGCAGATCTAACAGATCTAGCAGATCTAGCAGAAAAGATGCTAGATATGATTATAATTTTTTTTTTTAATTTACCAAGGCTAGATTTATGTCCCAGCATGACATCTACCCTGGAGAATGTTCCGTGTGCACTTGAGAAAATGGTGAATTTCATTGTTTGGGGTGAAATGTCCTATAGGTCTAACAGGTCCATTTTATCATTTTAAGCTTGTGTTTCCTTGCTAATTTTCTGTTTAGTTGATCTATCCATAGGTGTGAGTGGGTATTATTTTGTTACTCCCAGTATTATTGTGTTACTGGCAATTTCCCCTTTCATACTTGATATAATTTGCCTCACATACTGAGATGCTTCTACGTTGGGTGCATACATATTTATAATTGTTATATCTTCTTCTTGGATTGATACTTTGATCATTATGTAGTGTCCTTCTTTGTTTCTTTTCACGGTGTTTATTTCAAAGTCTATTTATCTGATATGAGTATTGCTACTCCTGCTTTCTTTTGGTCTCCATTTGCATGAAATATATTTTTCCAGCCCTTTACTCTCAGTCTGTATGTGTCCCTTGGTTTGAAGTGGGTCTCTTGTAGACAGCATATGCAGGGGTCTTGTTTTTGTATCCTTTCTGCCAGTCTTTGTCTTTTAGTTGGGGCATTCAACCCATTTAGATTTAAGGTAATTATTGATAAGTATGATCCCTTTGCCATTTACTTTGTTTGGGGTTTGTCTTTGGGTTCAAGTTTATAAACCTTTTTTGTGCTTCCCATATATAGAAGATCCTTTAGCATTTGTTGAAGGGCTGGTTTGGGGGTGCTGAATTCTCTCAGCTTTTGATTGTAAAGCTTTTGATTTCTCCTTCATATTTGAATGAAATCCTTTCTGGGTATAGTAATCTGCGTTGTAGGTTTTTCTCTTTCATCACTTTAGGTTTGTCCTGCCACTCTTTTTATGGCCTGAAGAGTTTCTAGTGAAAGATCAGCTATTATCCTTATGGAGATCCCCTTGTGTGTTATGTGTTTCTTTTCCCTTGCTGCATTTAATATTTGCTCTTTGTGTTTGATCTTTGTTAATTTGATTAATATGTGTCTTGGGGTGTTTCAGCTTGAGTTTATCCTATTTTGGACTCTCTGGGTTTCTTGGAGTTGGATGGCTCTTTCCTTCCCCATTTTAGAGAAGGTTTCAAATATTATCTCCTCAAGTATTTTCTCATGGCCTTTCTTTCTGTCTTCTTCCCCTGGGAGTCCTATGATTCCAATGTTGGGGCGTTTAACATTGTTCCAGTGGTCTCTGAAGTTGTCCTCATTTCTTTTAATTCTTTTTACATTTTTTTCTCTCTGCTTCATTTATTTCCACCATTCTATCTTCCACTTCACTTATCCTCTCTTCTGCCTCAGTTATTCTACTGTTGGTTTCCTCCAGAGTGGCTTGGATCTCAGTTATTGCATTCTTCATTACTGATTGACTCTTCTCTATTTCTTCTAGGTCCTTGTTAAACATTTCTTGCATCTTCTCAGTTCTTGTTTCTAGTCCATTTATCTGTAACTCCATTTTGTTTTCAAGATTTTGGATCATCTTTACTATCATTATTCTGAATTCTTTTTCAGGTAAACTCCCTATCTCCTCTGTTTTGTTTGATTTGGTGGGTATTTATCATGTTCCTTTAGCTGATGAATATTTCTCTGCCTTTTCATTTTGTTTAGATTGCTTTTTTTTTTGGTGCCCTTTCTGTAAGCTGAAAGGTAGTGGTTCCTCTTTATTGTGGAGCTTGATCTTTGTGTGTGTGGTTAGCCTAGTGGTTTGTCAAGGTCCTGGTTGTGAGAGCTTACATCTTTGTTTTGGTGAGTGAAGCTCGATCTCTTCTCTATGGAGTGCAATGAAGTGTGCAATAGTGAGTTTGGGGTGTCTATGGGTTTGGCATGACTTGGGCACCTTTTCTTTTAATGTTCAGTGTCATGATTCTGCTTTGCTAGAGAATTAGTCTAGTATGTCTTATACTGGAACTTTTTGGCTCTTTGGTGGAGCTCGGTTTCAGTGTAAGTATGAAGGCTTTGGGGTGATCTGTAGTCTATTAATGTTTCATGAAATCAGGAGTTCTATGATGTTTTAAGTGTTGGAAATAAGCCTCCTGCCTCTTGCTTTCAGTCCTTCTCTCACAGTAGCCTTAAGACTACTCTATCCATACAGCACAGATGATAAAACATCTAGGTTAATGTTGAAGCAGTTCTCCACAGTAAGGGAAGCCCAGAGAGATTCACAGAGTTACACAGAGTAGAGAAGAGGGAGGAGGGAGATAGATTTTACCAGGAGGAGAAGAGTTGGAGTCCAAAAGGGAGAGAACAGTCTAGCCAGTAATCAGTTCGCTAAGTGCTCTCCACCGCTTGGAACACCCAGAGAGATTCCCAGAGATAAGTAGAGAAGAGAAGGGGGAGGAAGAATATAGAAATGAAATGGGAGAATCAAAAGGGGAAAGATCATTCAATCCAGTAGTCACATCCCTCCTTTCAAAGAGAATGGGCTGCTTTTCTGGGTGACTGGTGTCCTCCACCACAATTCAGAAACTGTTTTGTGGAAGTCGCTTAACATTCAAACAACACTCATTTATGATTAAAACTCTCCAAAAAGCAGGAATAGAAGGAACATACCTCAACATAATAAAAGCTATATATGACAAACCCACAGCAAGCATCACCCTCAATGGTGAAAAACTGAAGGCATTTCTCCTGAAATCAGGAACAAGACAAGGGTGCCCACTCTCACCACTACTATTTAACGTAGTGTTGGAAGTTCTGGCCACAGCAATCAGAGCAGAAAAAGAAGTAAAAGGAATCCAGATAGGAAAAGAAGAAGTAAAACTCTCACTGTTTGCAGATGACATGATCCTCTACATAGAAAACCCTAAAGACTCTACCAGAAAATTACTAGAGCTAATCAATGAATATAGTAAAGTTGCAGGATATAAAATTAACACACAGAAATCCCTTGCATTCCTATATACTAACAATGAAAAAACAGACAGAGAAATTAAGGAAACAATACCATTCACCATTGCAACAAAAAGAATAAAATACTTAGGAGTATATCTACCTAAAGAAACAAAGGACCTATACATAGAAAACTATAAAACACTGATGAAAGAAATCAAAGAGGACACAAACAGATGGAGAAACATACCGTGTTCGTGGATTGGAAGAATTAATATTGTCAAAATGGCTATTCTGCCCAAAGCAGTCTATAGATTCAATGCAATCCCTATCAAGCTACCAACGGTATTTTTCACAGAACTAGACCAAAGAATTTCACAATTTGTATGGAAATACAAAAAACCTCGAATAGCCAAAGTAATCTTGAGGAAGAAGAATGGAGCTGGAGGAATCAAGCTGCCTGACTTCAGACTCTACTACAAAGCCACAGTCATCAAGACAGTATGGTACTGGCACAAAGACAGAAATATAGATCAATGGAACAGAATAGAAAGCCCAGAGATAAATCCACGAACCTATGGACACCTTATCTTTGACAAAGGAGGCAAGGATATACAATGGAAAAAAGACAACCTCTTTAACAAGTGGTGCTGGGAAAACTGGTCAACCACTTGTAAAAGAATGAAACGAGAACACTTTCTAACACCATACACAAAAATAAACTCAAAATGGATTAAAGATCTAAATGTAAGACCAGAAACTATAAAACTCCTAGAGGAGAACATAGGCAAAACACTCTCCGACATAAATCAAAGCAAGATCCTCTATGACCCACCTCCCAGAATATTGGAAATAAAAGCAAAACTAAACAAATGGGACCTAATGAAACTTAAAAGCTTTTGCACTACAAAGGAAACTATAAATAAGGTGAAAAGACAGCCCTCAGATTGGGAGAAAATAATAGCAAATGAAGAAACAGACAAAGGATTAATCTCAAAAATATACAAGCAACTCCTGCAGCTCAATTCCAGAAAAATAAATGACCCAATCAAAAAATGGGCCAAAGAACTAAACAGACATTTCTCCAAAGAAGAAATACAGATGGCTAACAAACACATGAAAAGATGCTCAACATCACTCATTATCAGAGAAATGCAAATCAAAACCACAATGAGGTACCATTACACGCCAGTCAGGATGGCTGCTATCCAAAAGTCTACAAGCAATAAATGCTGGAGAGGGTGTGGAGAAAAGGGAACCCTCTTACACTGTTGGTGGGAATGCAAACTAGTACAGCCGCTATGGAAAACAGTGTGGAGATTTCTTAAAAAACTGGAAATAGAACTGCCATATGACCCAGCAATCCCACTTCTGGGCATACACACTGAAGAAACCAGATCTGAAAGAGACACGTGCACCCCAATGTTCATCGCAGCACTGTTTATAATAGCCAGGACATGGAAGCAACCTAGATGCCCATCAGCAGATGAATGGATAAGGAAGCTGTGGTACATATACACCATGGAATATTACTCAGCCATTAGAAAGAATTCATTTGAACCAGTCCTAATGAGATGGATGAAGCTGGAGCCCATTATACAGAGTGAAGTAAGCCAGAAAGTTAAAGAACATTACAGCATACTGACACATGTATATGGAATTTAGAAAGGTGATAACGATAACCCTATATGCAGAACAGAAAAAGAGACACAGAAATACAGAACAGACTTTTGAACTTTGTGGGAGAATGTGAGGGTGGGATATTTCAAAAGAACAGCATGTATGCTATCTATGGTGAAACAGATCACCAGCCCAGGTGGGATGCACGAGACAAGTGCTCCGGCCTGGTGCACTGGGAAGACCCAGAGGAATCGGGTGGAGAGGGAGGTGGGAGGGGGGATCAGGATTGGGAATACATGTAAATCCATGGCTGATTCATATCAGTGTATGACAAAACCCACTGGAAAAAAACAAAAACAAATAATCTTTTGATGAATTTGTCGGGGAGAAGTTGCTCAACATTCCAATGATTTTTTGATGAATTTGTGGGGGAGAAAGTGTTCTCCCCGTTCTATTCCTCTACCATCTTGGGGATGCTTCAATTACATGTATTTTTAAAGTGTTGTCTTACAATAGATAAGAATCAAGTAAACCAAACTCTCCTTTATATTTCTATTAAAATAACTATATTTTCATTTAGGTTAAACATGAATGTAGATTGTGTAGACTAATAATACTACTCTAATAGCATACTAGAAAGTTTCTTAGACCAGAGCTTCATGAATATGACTGCTGCTGCTGCTAGGTCACTTCAGTCATGTCCGACTCTGTGTGACCCCATAGACAGCAGCCAATCAGGCTCCGCCGTCCCTGGGATTCTCCAGGCAAGAACACTGGAGTGGGTTGCCATTTCCTTCTCCAATGCATGAAAGTGAAAAGTGAAAGTGAAGTTGCTCTGTCGTGTCCGACTCTTCGCCACCCCATGGACTGCAGCCTACCAGGCTCCTCCATCCATGGTATTTTCCAGGCAAGAGTACTGGAGTGGGTTGCCGTCTATGAGACTATTAATGTAGAACTTGTAATATCAAGCAAGTTTCTATTATTTGAGCTCTCACATTTAAATTCAATGTAATCTCAAATACTTCTTTTACAGTTTAGCTCCCTTAAAAAGGTTAGTGCACACACACTCACACACATGCACACACCATGACTCATTCATTATTTAAGAAAATCTCTTGGTTAAAAATAACATAAGTATATTTTCATTACATCCAGTTTGTTTTATGTGTTATTTCTGGCTTTGAAACTGATGGTCTAAATAGGACTATTTTAGAACTATAACAAATTTCTACATCAGGTTCAAATAATTTATAAAAAGGGAAACACATTCACAATGATCACAACAGATCAGTGTCAAAAGTGTTGTAGCTTATCTTGACAAATTTTGATAAGAAGAAATAAAGAACAACAAAAAAAGGAGTTTCTAAAAGATATAAACTACTAACTTGATCTGTCGGATTTGAGATTTGTCAAATTACTCCCAGAAGTACTATTATAGCAACACATCCTTATAAGCAAAATCAGACTCTGTTCTAACATGATTTTCAGATATGGGCAATAGAAATTGAGATAAAACTAGTTTAAGTTATTAAAAAACTCCATGTCATTTTAATCTGGAATGCTAAATTAGTGTTATTAAAGACTTTATTTTGTCATGATTTTACAAAATGGGGAAAATGAATGGCTGATCTTTAACTTGTATAGATATTAATTTATAAATATATAGATAGATATATTTACTGGAAAATAATGATGCACGTAAAATCATGCCTTGAATGATTTACCTTAAAATCGTATGAAAAAAAGTCTAGCCATGACTGATCCAAACTAGTAGTAGGTCAAAAAATACACAGGTGTTATAAAATAACATTGCCTTTTACAATCTTTGGATTTAATGTGTAGCTTGGTTTCTCAGCTCGTTGTGCTTTGTTCATTTCATCTGGATGCTTTCAGGTTAACTGTTAGAAAACTTTCTGGAGATTTAATCCTTATATCACTTTTGCCTATTGTTGTTTCAGGTCTTGTGCACCTGTTTTTTTCCTATCCTTTCATCACTTTAAAAAATTAATTCTCTTTTGTCAAATGAGTATCTCCAAGTGTACAATATGTTTTTCCACTAATAATATATGTTAGGTTAAAATGAAGTAACAGAACACTTCTGAAATAATTCTATAAAGCCAGCTTCCCAGTTTATCCTATGAAGCAGTAATTCCCTGATGCTAAAAGCAGACAAAGACATTACTAGAAATAAAAAAATAAACTATTAAAAATATAAATTATGAATATAAGTGCAAAAAGTTTTCAAAAAAATATATAAGGAAGTGAAACTCAAAAATAGAAAAATAAGTATACACAATGACCAAGAAGACTTTATGAACAAAAGTTTAGTTCAACATAAAAAACAGTAAAAATATCTCTTTTTGTGATGACATGATATGTCATGTAGAAAACGCTCAATACTCCACAGAAAGCTTACTAGAACTAGTAAACAAATTTACTAAAGTTGCAGAATTCAGAATCAGCATACAAAAATCAGCTGTTTATTAGTTCTATACACTAATAAAAAAACAATAAAAAAAAGAATTAAGAAATCAATCCTAAGTACAGCTGCATCAAGAAGAATCAAATACTTAGCATTAATTTAACCAAGGAGGCGAAAGACTTGAACACTGAAAACTAAAAAATATTGAAGAAAGAAATTAAAAACATAAATAGAAAAATAATCTCATGTTCATGAGTCAAAAGAATTAATATTGTTAAGATGTTCATACTACTTAAAGTGATCTAGAAATTTAATGCAATTCCAATTAAAATCTTAATAGTATTTTTATATAAATAAGAAAAAAAACAAGTATAAAGTAGAAGTTCAAATGACCCCATATAGCAAAAGAAAGAAGAACAAAGATGGAGGCATCATACGTCCTGATTTAAAATTAACCCTAACTCCAACTCTAACACTAACCCCATCCCAAAGTTGTAGTAATCAATAGCATGGCCCTAGCTTAAAAATAAACATGTGGACCAAAGGAACACAGAAATAAACCCATGTATATATGGTAAACTGATCTTTGACAAAGGTGAGAAGAATACACAATGAGAAACAGTCTGTTCAACAAAAAGGTGCTGGGAAAACTGGATATTCACAGGAAAAATAATAAAGTTGCCTTAAAACATACACAAAAACTGACTCAAAATGGATTAAAGACCTGAGATTGTAAAACTCCTAAATTAAAGCATAGGGGGAAATATTCATGGCATTGGTCTAGGGTATAATTTCTTTGATATGCCACCAAAAGTGCAAGCACAAAAGCAAAAATGGTAAGTAGTTATGCATCATAAGAAAATGCATCTATATAGCAAAGGAAAAATAAATGTAGTGAAAGGGCAACCTATAGAATTGGAGAAAATATTTACCAACTACATTATGTGGTAACATGTTAATATAATTACCAGGGAAATTCAAAACCAAAGTGATATATAACCTTACATCTGTTAAAGTAGTTTTTTTTTTTTTTAATATAGGAAATAACATAGCATCGAATTTACCATCTTAACAATTTTAAGTGTACACTTCAGTATATTAAATACACTCACATTGTTGTGCAACCATCACCACCATCCATCTCCATAATTATTTTCACCTTGAAAACTGAAACTCTATCCAGTAAATAATAACTCCCTGATGGCAAAGAGGGTAAAGAATCCACCTGCAATGCAGTAAATACAGGAGAGGTGGGTTCAATCCTTGGGTCAGAAAGATTCCCTGGAGGAAGAAATGTCAACCCACTCCAGTATTTTGCCTGAAAAATCCCATGGACAGAGTAGCCTGACAGGCTACATTCCAAAGGGTCACAAAGAGTCAGATATGACCGAGTGACTAAGCACAGAGCACATCACATTTATCCTTTCCCTAGCCCCTGGTAACCACAATTAGATTTCTGTCTCTATGACTTTAAATATTCTAATTACTTTGCAGAAGTGGAACTGTAAAATATTGGCCCATTTTGACTGGATTAGTTCACTTGGCATAATGTCCTCAAGCTTCATACATGTTGTAGTATATGTCAGAATTTCCTTCCCTTTTGTTTGTTGTTATTCAGTCACTAAGTCCTATCTGACTCTTGTGACCTGATAGACATGCCAGGTTTCTCTGGCCTTCACTACCTCCCAGAGTTTGCTCAAACTTATGCCCATTGAGTCGGTGATGCCATGCAACCATCTCATTCTCTGTCACCTCTTTTCTCCTGCTGCCCTCACACTTTCCCAGCATCAGGGTCTTTTCCAATGACTCAGCTCTTGGCATCACGTAGCCAAAGTATTGTAGATTCAGCATCAGCCCTTCCAGTGAATATTCAGGGTTGATTTCCTTTAGAATTGGCTGGTTTGATCTTCCTGCTGACCAAGGGACTCAAAAAAGTCTTGTCCAGCACCACAATTTGAAAGAATGGATTCTTCAATGCTCAGCCTTCTTAATGGTCCAACTCTCACATCCATACATGACTACTTGAAAAACCATAGCTTTGACTATATGGACCTTTATCAGCAAAATGATGTCTCTGCTCTTTAATATGCTGTCTAGGTTGGTCATAGCTTTTCTTCCAAAGAGCAATTGTCTTTTAATTTTGTGGCTACAGTCACAACCTGCAGTGATTTGGGAGCCCCCAAAAATAAAGTCTGTCACTGTTTCCATTTTTCCCCATCTATTTGTCATGAAGTGATGGGACCGGATGCCATGATCTTAGTTTTTCAAATGCTGAGTTTTAAATCAGACTTTTTCTCTCTCCTCTTACACCTTCATCAAGAGGCTCTTCAGTTGCTTTTATCATTCTGCCATTAGGGTGGTATCATATTTTTAATGGAAGTTGTTGATATTTATCCAGACAATCTTGATTCTAGCTTGTGATTCATCCAGTCTAGCATCTGAGTTATGTATTTTGCATATAACTTAAATAAGCAGGGTGATAATATACAGCCTTGACATACTCATTTCTCAATTTTTAACCAGTACGTTGTTCCATACCCAGTTCTAACTGTTGCTTCTTGACCTGCATACAGGTTTCAGAAGGCAGGTAAGGTGGTCTGGTACTCCCATCTCTTTAAGAATTTTTCACAATTTGTTGTGATCCACACAGTCAAAGTCTTTAGCACAATGAAGCAGACGTAGAAGTTTTTTTTTGGAATTCTATTGCTTCTTCTTTGATCCAAAGGATGTTGGAGATGTGATCTCTGATTCCTCTGTTTTTCTAAACTCAGCTTGTCCATCTGAAAGTTCTCCATTCACGTACTGCTGAAGTCTAGCTTCAAGAATTTTGAGCATTACCTTGTTAGCATGTGACAGGAGTGCAATTGTACAGTAATTTGAACATTCTTTGGCATTACCTTTCTTTGGGATTGGAATGAAAACTGATCTTTTCCAATCCTTTGGCCACTGCTGAGTTTTCCAAATTTGCTGGCATATTGATTGCAGTACTTTCACAGCATCACCTTTTAGGATTTGAAATAGTTCAGCTGGAATTCCATCCCCTCCGCTAGCTTTGTTAATAGTAATGTTTCCTAGTGAAAGTCACTCAGTCGTGTCTGACTCTTTGCAACCCTATGGAATTCTCTAGGCCAGAATACAGGAGTGGGTAGCCTTTCCGTTCTCCAGGAGGTCTTCCCAACCCAGGGATCAAACCCAGGTCTCCTGCATTGCAGGCGGATTCTTTACCAACTGAGCTATCAGGGAAGCCCTTTAATGCTTCCTAAGGCCCACTTGAATTTTACACTCCAGGATGTCTGGCTCTAGGTGAGTGATCACATCATCGTGATTATCTGGGTCATGAAGATTTTGTTTTAATAGTTCTTCTATGGATTCTTCCCATATCTTCTTAATCTCTTCTGTTTCCTTTTGGCCCTTGCTGTTTCTGTCCTTTATTGTACCCAATTTTGCATGGAATGTTCCCTTGGTATCTCTAATTTTCTTGAAGAGATCTCTAGTCTTTGCAGTTCTATTGTATTCCTTTATTTCTTTGCATTGTTCACTTAAGAAAGCTTTCTTAGCTTTCCTTGATATTCTTTGGAACTCTGTATTCAGGTGGGTATATCTTTCCTTTTCTCCTTTGCCTTTAACTTCTCTTTTCTCAGCTATTTTTAAGGTCTCCTTAGACAACCATTTTACCTTCTTGCATTTCTTCTTCTTTGGGATGGTTTTGATCACTACCTCCTGTAGAATGCTATGAACCTCTGTCCATAGTTCTTCAGTCACTCTATCTGTCAGATCTAATCCCTTGAATCTATTTGTCACTTCCACTGTATAATCCTAAGTCATTTGATTTAGGTCCTACCTGAATGGTCTAATGGTTTTCCCTTCTTTCTTCAATTTAAGTCTGAATTTTTCAATAAGAAGCTCATGGTCTGAGCCACAGTCAGCTTCAGGTCTTGTTTTTTGCTTACTATATATAGCTCCCAAGATATGCATAAATCATATTTTGCTTGTCCATTCATCTTTAAGTGGAGTCAGGTTGTTTCCATACTTTAGCAAGTCTAAAATTTTGCTATGAATATGGGTAAATAAATATTTCTTTAAGACACTGCTTCAATTTTTTTGAGTATATATCTGGAATTCAAGGTGATATGTCAACTCTACTTTAAATTTTTTGAGACACCTCCATAGTGTTTTCCACAGAAGCTATGCAATTTTATATTCCTACCAACAGTGTACAAGTATTCCAATTTTTTGACATCTATGCCAATGATTTTGTTTTCTGTTTATTTTTTAATAATTGTCATCCTAATGGGTATGACATGGTATCTCATTGTAGTTTTGATTAGAATTTCCTTAATGGTTAGTAATGTTGAGTGCCTTTATCATGCTTTCTGGCCATATCATATATCTTTAGAGAAATGTCAGTGCAAGTCCTTTGTCCATTTTTTAATTGGTTTCTTTATTTTTTCAATTCATTTTTAATTGGAGGATAATTGCTTTACAATGAAACAGTAACACTGAAACATACATATTACCATATGTAAAATGTATATCAAGTGGAATGTTGTTGTATTACACAGGCACATTAACATGGTACCCTGTGACAACCTAGAGGGGTGAGATGGGGAGGTTGGAGGGAGGCTCGAGGGAGGGGCTATATGTATACCTACAGCTTATTCACATTGTTGTATGGCAGAATCCAATACAACATTGTAAGATAGTTATTTTTAAAAGATGAGAAGTGTTTGTGAGAATATGGAGAAATTGAAACACTTGTACATTGTTGAGTGAGAATATAAAATTTGGCAGCCACTATGGAAAATAGTATGTAAGGTCTTAATTTTTTTAAATAATTACCAAGTGATGAATTCTTGATATATACCCAAAAGAATTGAAATCAGGAACTTGAAGAGATATCTGAAGTCCCAAATTCATTGCAGCATGATTTACAACAACCAAGATGTTGGAACAACACAAATCCTCATCAATAAATAAAATGTGGTATGTATACATAATGAACTATTTAGTCATAAATAAGAAAATTCTGCCATATGCAACAACCTGGATGAAACTGGAGGACATCACGCTAAGTGAAATAAGTCAGTAACAGAAATAAAAATATTTTATGATTTCATAATATGAGGTATCTAAAATAGTCAAGCCAATAGAAACAGGGAGGAGAATTGCGGTTTGTCAGAGGCTAGAGGCAGAAGAGTGGGAAGCTGTTGTTCAACAGACACAAAATTTCAGTGATGCAAGATGAATAAATTTCAAAGATATGCTATAAACAGTGTGCCTACAATTAAAGATAGTATTTTGTGCACTTAAAATTTTGTTAAGAATATAGATTTCACATTAAATGTTCTTATCACAATAAAACAATTGTAATTATTATTATTTTAGATAAGATTTTCTTTAAAAATTAAAACAATCAATGTAAAGCATTTTATTAATAGAATAAAGGACAAAAACACATGATCATCTCAATTGAAGCCGAAAAATAATATGACAATATCTAACACATATTCATGATAAATGTGCATGTACAATGAATAAGACCTACAAAGAAACTTTCTTAACCTGATAAAAAGTATCTATGAAAAACCCTCTGACAGACAGAAGTGCATACAGAACACCAGCTGAAAGTGGATAGGAGTACCTGATCAGTGGAAAAGAATATATATAACCACGCAAAACTCTGTAGGAGGAAGTAACTAGGGGATAAAACAGGAGTGTTAGTAGAACTGGACCTGCCCTCAGCTGGTAGGGGAACTGAAGCAGAGGTCTGATCCCCACATCAGGGCAATTGTCTGAGTCAGAGGAGAAACATTTAAGGCTGAAAGTGAAACAGGTGATCTGTGGCACCCTAAATGGAATGAGAATCACAGTTCTTGCCGCAGCCATACATACCCTGGACAGGGACACATGGACCTTGGAAGGCACGGCAGCTGGGAGCTGGAGTTTAGGGATTGTGAAGCAATCCGAGGGCAAGGGTTGCTGTTGACTGTGGAGAGATGGATCGAGGGCATGCGAGGGAGGAGACTGTGGTGTGAAATGCCTGAGGAAGAAGGCCTGGCAGCCATGAAAGCAAGGTGATACTGCTGAGTCACACATAGGAGGTGGAGCCATCACCATAGCCTATCTTCCCCACATGCCAGCATTGGCAGCTGAACAGTAGAGAGGCTGGCCCATCAAATGCCTGATGCACTGGACTAGAGTAGGACTCCACCAAGGGTTTCCCTTTAAGTGCCTAACATGCCTATCTACAGAGTAGGACCCCAGCCATGGGGGCCCTCTATGTGCCTGATGCACTGAACAACAGAGAGGGACCCCAGGCAAGGAAGCCCTCTAAGGGCCTGAACAGGCCGAGCTACGGAGGAAGACTGGCCAAAGAGGCCTTCTTATTGCCAGCTACAAGAGGTTAAAAAAAAAAAAAACTCTGATAGGGCCATAATTCCTGTAGCCGAGGCAGTCCATGTCCCTGCACACTTGGTGCCACCAGGGTCCCCACAAGCCAAGCAGCTGCGCCACTTTCATGCTCAACTCTCATTGGGGCAGAGCTGACACAGGCAAAAAAAGTCTTGTGTCTATGTGCACAGGGTCACTTCAATTGTGTCTGACTCTTTGTGACCCTGTGGACTGTGGACTGCCAGGCTTCTCTGTCAGGGAGAGGGGCTCTCCAGGCAAGAATACTGGAGTGTATGGGCAATACTGTTTGCCATACCCTTCTAGAGCACTATATTTTCTGCTGCCTTAGCTGCCAACTCCCCTGAGTACCTGGTGCTGCCAGAAACCCTGCAACTCAAGCAGCTACTCCACCTCCACACCTGGCTCTCACAGGGGCAAACCCAAGTTCACCAGTGCAACCTCAGGAGCAAATCCCAGTGGACAACCCACATGGAGAGGGGGAAATAAAACCACAGTTGAAAGCCAGGGGCAGTGTGGCTAAGGAAGAAGACCCAAAACCTTCCCACCAGCTGTACAAGCTGCAGATTAAATCCACAGGATCAATTAGGCAGACTCTGTGACTATGGAATATATAAAAGGTCACTGAGAGCTCCCACAAAAGAAAATGCACTAGTTCTGATAACTGTGGACACTGGAGTGTCCACACAAGACAAGGCAAGAACACACAGGAGTAGGACCAGGTTAGAATCTGAGCTGCCCCCAGAGCAGGTCCAGAGATGTTGTGTTGGAGGGCATCCTAGAGAGTTGAGGTGGACTGTGACTCTCTGCGAGAGAAAGGACTCTGACAGCAGTGACTCAAGAAAAACATTTATTATTCTTACATTTTGTCTTGTTCTGTAAAATTCTTTTGGATTTTTTCCTTTTCTTTTTTTTTCTTTTGTTTTTTAAGCCTCTGTTGTCATTGTCAATTTTATTGGCACTATGAAATCTATAAGCTTATGAGCTTTTTCTTTTCCCTCAGTCACATTTTTAATTGTTATAAACCTCTGCATCTACCTTGGGCTTTTGCAGTTCTGTTTTCCCTTTTTTTTTTTAACCTTTTCTCTTTTTTAAATTTTAACTTTTTAAACCTTTTACTATTTTTTCTATGCTTATTCATTTGCTTGATTTCCTACTCTTCTTTTCCCCTTGCAATTAATCTTTAATGTATATAAGTCTTTTTTACATACCTCTGCTTAAATTTGCATATATCTTCTTTTTTTCTTTTCTTTCCTTCCTTTCCTCTCAACGTGTTTGTTAGTTTTATTTTCACTGCTTTATTCCTCAATTGGCACCTTGCTTTAGTTTTGCTTTCCAGTTTGTGCTTTACTTAATTTTGTTCTGGTAGATATAATTTTTGGTTCCTTTTGTTCACCATGTCAATATATTGTACTTTACTTTTGTTGGACGGTTTTGATTTTGCTTATAGGTGTATATGTATATGTGTATATTCAGTTACACTTAATGGTGTTATAAACCTCTGCCTCTACATTGGGCTTTTGCAGTTCTGTGTTTTCCTTTGTTTTCCTTTTTTCTTCCTTTTTTTTTTCTTTTCTCTTTTTTATAATTTGCATTTTAATCTTTTAAAACCTATTATATTTTTCTACATGTATTCCTCTGTTTGCCTTTCTTACTGTTCTTTTCCCATTGCAACTAATCTTATCTTCTTCATCTACCTCTATTTAACTTTGCATATCCATTCTTTCTTTTCTTTCTTTCCTTTCCTCTTAATGTATTTGTTAGGTTTCTTTTCATTGCTTTATTCCCCACTTGGCACCTTGCTTTAGTTTTGTTTTCCAGTTTGTTCTTTAGTTTTGCTCTTAATTGGTAAATATAATTTTTTATTTCCTTTGTTCACTGGGTCAATCTACTGTACATTATTTTTGTTGGACAGTTTTGACTTTGCTCATGGGTGTATATGTGTGTGTGTGTGTTCCATTATTTTACTTATTATTTGCCTGATTTTGTAATGGTCATTTGTCAGGGGTTCATCTTCGGTTTCTCGTTTTTGGATTTTTTTTTTTTTTAATTTCACTTAATGTCATAATAAACCACTTGTGGAATCTTTGTTCCTGACAAGAGATCAAGGCCTGAGCCTTTGGAGTGAGAGCACTGACTCCAAGAACCTAGACTACCAGGGAAATAACCCTAGAGATGAATGAGTGAAAGTCACTCAGTAGTGTCTGACTCTTTGCGACCCCATGGACTTTACAGTCCATGGAATTCTCCAGACCAGAATACTGGAGTGGGTAGCCTTTCCATTCTCCAGGGATCTTCCCAACCCAGGGATCAAACCCAGGTCTCCCGCATTGCAGGCAGATTCTTTACCATCTGAGCCACAAGGGAAGTCCAAGGGAAATAACCCTAGGGAGTATCAAATAGTGAGAACTCACACAAAGGAAACCACTTGAATACAAGCCCCAGCATTACCCAACCACCAGTAGCAATCTGTGCCAGACACCTCATCCAAACAACAACCAAACAAAAACACAAACCTAATCAACAGCAGACAGGATTAACACTTCACTCAGCCTTGCCCCTTAGAGCAAAAACAAACAACACAACAACAGCAACAAAATAACTCAGCACAAATCTCACCCTATAGGAAGCTTACACAAATCATTGGGCCAAACTTAGGAGGGTAGAAACCAAAAGGAAGAAATAATTCAACCCTGAAGCCTTGGAAAAAGAGACCTCAAATAAAATAAGTTTAAAAAAAATGAAAAGGCAATGAAATATTACACAAATGA
Source organism: Dama dama (assembly GCF_033118175.1). NCBI lineage: Eukaryota > Metazoa > Chordata > Mammalia > Artiodactyla > Cervidae > Dama > Dama dama. Next base: position 76,648,869 of record NC_083714.1, read on the forward strand.
AGGAACAAACCAGAAACTCAGAAGTTGAAATAAATGAAGAGGAAATAGGCAAACTACCTGAAAAAGAATTCAGAATAATGGTAGTAAAAATGATCAAAAACCTTAAAAACAGAAGAGAGAAAATGCAAGGATCAATTAACAAAGATATAGATGATTTAAAGAATAAACATACAGTGACAAACAACACAATTACTGAAATTAAAAATACTCTAGAAGGAATCAATAGCTGAAGATCTGAAGCAGAAGAACAAATCAGTGAGCTGGAAGATAAAATGGTAGAAATAACTTCTGAAGAGCAAAATATAGAAAAAAGAATGAAAAGAACTGATGATAGTCTCAGAGACCTCAGAAAGTGAAAGTTTCTCAGTCATGTCTGACTCTTTGCGACCCCATAAACTATACAGTCCACGGAATTCTCCAGGCCAGAATACTGGAGTGTGTAACCTTTCCCTTCTCCAGGGGATCTTCCCAACCAAGAGATCAAACCCAGCTCTTCTGCATTACAGGCAGTTTCTTTCCTAGCTGAGCCACAAGGGAAGCTGCAGAGACCTCAGGGACAATATCAAACACACCAACATTCTAATTATGGGGTCCCAGAAGAAGAATAGAAAAAGAAAGGGTATAAGAAAATTTTTGAAGAGATCATAGTAGAAAATTTCCCCAACATGAAAAGGAAATAGTCAATCAAGTCTCAGAGGCACAAAGAGTCCCATACAGGATAAACCCAAGGAGAAACACACCAAGACGCATAATAATCAAACTAACAAAGGCTAAACACAAAGAAAGAATATTAAAAGCAGCAAGGGAAAAGCAACAAGTAACATTCAAGGGAAACCCCATATGCTTAACAGCTAATCTTTCAGCAGAAACTCTGCAGGCCAGAAGGGAATGGCAGGAAATATTTAAAGTACTGAAAGAGAAAAAACTGCAACCAAGATGACTCTACTCAGCAAGGATTTCATTCAAAATTGATTGGATAAATCAAAAGCTTTTCAGACAAGCAAAAGTTAAGAGAATTCATTACCACCAAATCAGCTTTATAACAAATATTAAAGAGACTTATATAGTCAAGAAATATAAGAGAAAAAAAAATCTACAAAATCAACCCCAAAAAATTAAGAAAATGGCAAATACATTACTTTAAATGTAAATGGATTAAATGCTCCAAACAAAAGACACACAGGCGTTGAATGGATACAAAAAGAAGACCCATATATATGTTGTCTACAAGAAACCCACTTCATACCTAAAGACGCAAATAGACTGAAAGTTAGAGGATGGAAAAAAAATTTATTTCATGCAAATGGGAAGCAAAAGAAAGCTGGAATAGCAATCCTCATATCAGACAAAATAGACTTTAAAATAAAGAATATTACAAGAAATAAGTAAGGACACCACATAATGATCAGGGGAGCAATCCTAGAGGAAGACATAACAATTGTAAATATCTATGCATCCAATGTAGGAGCACCTCAATACATAAGACAAACACTAACAGACATAAAAGAAATTGACAGTCACACAATAATAGTAGGAGATTTAACACTCCACTTACACCTATAGACAGCTCATCAAAACAGAAAATTAATAAAGAAATAAGTCTTAAATGATTTATTAGATGAAATGGGTCTCACTGATATCTTCAGGACATTCCATCCAAATGTGGAAGAATACACACCTTCGTCTCAAGTACACATGGAACATTCTCCTAGATAGACAACATCTTGGGTCACAAATCAAACCTCAGTATATTTAGGAAAATTGAAATCATATCAAGCATCTTCCCCAACCACAATGCAATGAGACTAGATATCAATTACAAGAGAAAATGTAAGAAACACAAACACATGGAGATTAAACAACACGTTTCTAAATAACCAGTAGGTTACTGAAGAAATCAAATGTGAAATTAAAAAAAAAAACTTCTAGAAACAAATTACAATGAAAGCATGACAACTCAAAACCTATGGGATGCAGCAAAAGCAATTTTAAGAGGGAAATTTAGAGCAATACAATCCTACCTCAAGAAACAAGAAAAACATTGAATACATAACCTAACTTTACACCTAAAACAACTGGAAAAAGAAGAAAAAAAATCCTCTAAATCTGTAGAAGGAAATAAATCATAAAATCTGAGTAGAAATAAATGAAAAATAAATGAAAGAAGCAATATTAAAGGTTACTAAAACTGAAAGTTTATTCTTTGAGAAGATAAACAAAAATTGACTAACTTTTAGCTAGATGCATCAAGAAAAAAGACAGAAGAAACAAATCAACAAAACTGGAAATGATAAAGGAGAGAAAGGAGAAGTTACAACAGATAATGCAAAGGATTATACAAAGGATCATAAGAGACTATTATGAACAACTATATGGAAGTACAATAGATAACCTGGAAGAAATGCACATCTTAGAAAAGTTCAATCTTCCAAGACTGAACCAGGAAGAAATCGAATTTATGAACAACCAAATTACAAGAAATGAAATTGAAGCTGTGATCAAAAATCTCCCAAAAAAACAAAAGCCCAGAACCAGATGGCTTCACAGGAGAATTCTATCAAACATTTAGAGAAGAGCTAATGCCTATCCTTCTAAAACGCTTTCCAAAAAATGGCAGAAGGAACACTTCAAAACTCATTCTATGAGGCCACCATCACCCTGATACAAAACCAAAGACAACACACACACACAAAGAAAACTACAGGCCAATATCACTGATGAACATAGATGAAAAAAATCCTCAACAAAATTTTAGTAAACAGAATTCAGCAACACATCGAAAAGCTCACACAACGTGATCAAATTGGGTTTATTCCAGGAACGCAAGGATTCTTCAATATACACAAGCCAATCAATGTGATACACCATATTAACAAATTTAAAGGTAAAAACCATATGATAATCTCAATAGATGCTGAAAAAGCCTTTGACAAAATTCAGCATCCATTTATGATTAAACCTCTTCAAAAAATGGGCATAGAAGAAACCTACTTCAACATAGTAAAGGCCATATATGATAAACCTACAGCAAACATTAATCTCATTGGTGAAAAACTGAAAGCATTCCCCCTAACATCAGGAACAAGACTAGGTTGTACACTTTCACCACTATTATTCAATGTAGTTCTGGAAATCCTAGCTACAGCAATCAGAGAATAAAAAGAAATATAAAGAATCCAGATTGGAAAAGAAGAAGTAAAACTCTCACTGTTTGTAGATGGCATGATACTGTTCATAGAAAACCCTAAAAATATTATCAGAAAATTACTAGAGCTAATCATGGAATTTAGAAGTTACAGGATACAAAATCAATACATAGCAATCACTTACATTTCTATATAGTAACAATGAAAATCAGAAAGAGAAATTAAGAAGTCAATCCCATTCACTATTGCAACAAAAACAATTAAGTATCTAGGAATAAACTTGCCTAAGGAGACAAAAGAACTGTATTCAGAAAATTATAAGACAGTAATGAAAAAATCAAACATGACATAAACAGAAGAGAGATATTCCATGTTCCTGGGTAGGAAGAATCAATATTGTGAAAATGACTACATTATCAAATGCAATCTACAGGTTCAATGTGATCCCTATCAAATTATCAATGACAATTTTTCACAGAAGTAGAACAAAAAATTTCACAATTCATATGGAAACACAAAACACATGGGATACACAAAGCAGTCTTGAAAAAGAAGATTGGAGCTGGATGAATCAACCTTCCTGACTTTAGATTATGTTACAAAGCTACAACCATCAAGACAGTATGGTACTGGCACAAAAACAGAAATATAGACCAAAGGAACAAGATAGAAAGCCCAGAAAAAAAACTTAAGCACATTTGGGTAACTTATTTGTGACAAAGGAGGCAAAAATATACGATGGGGAAAAGACAGCCTCTTCAATAAATGGTGCTGGAGAAACTGGATAGCTACATGTAAAAGAAGAAAATGAGAACAAGTCCTAACACCGTTCAGTTCAGTTCAGTCACTCAGTTGTGTCCAGCTCTTTGCGACCCCATGAACCGCAGCACACCAGGCCTCCCTGTCCATCATCAACTCCCGGAGTCCACCCAAACCCATGTCCATTGTGTTGGTGATGTCATCCAACCATCTCATCCACTGCCATCCCCTTCTCCTCCTGCCCTTAATCTTTCCCAACATCAGGGTCTTTTCAAATGAGTCAGCTCTCTGCATCAGGTGGCCAAAATATTGAAGTTTCAGCTTCAACATCAATCCCTCCAATGAGCACCCAGGACTGATCTCTTTTAGGATGGACTGGTTAGATCTCCTTGCAGTCCAAGGGACTCTCAAGAGTCTTCTCCAACAACATAGTTCAAAAGCATCAATTCTTAGGCACTCAGCTTTCTTTATAGTCCAACTCTCTCACCCATACATGAATACTGGAAAAAAAAACATAGCCCTGACTAGACAGACCTTTGTTGGCAAAGTAACGTCTCTGCTTTTTAATATGCTTTCTGGGTTGGTCATAACTTTCCTTCCAAGGAGCAAGCGTCTTTTAATTTCATGGCTGCAATCACCATCTGCAGTGATTTTGGAGTCCATAAAAATAAAGTCAGCTACTGTTTCCACATGTATTTGCCATGAAGTGATGGCACCTAACACCATACACAAAGATAAACTCAAAATGGATTAAAGACCTAAACAAAAGACCAGAAACTATAAAACTCTTAGAGGAAAACATAGGCATAATACTCGATGACATAAATCAAAGCAAGATCCTCTATGAACCACCTCCTAGAGTAATGGAAATAAAAACAAAAGTAAACAAGTGGGACATGATTAAACTTAAATCCTTTTGCACAGCAAAGTAAACTATAAGCAAGGTGAAAAGACAACCCTCAGAATGGGAGAAAACAATAGCAAATGAAACAACAAAGGATTAATTTCCAAAATATACAAGCAGCTCATAAAACTCAATGACAGAAAATCAAACAACCCAGTCAAAAATTGGGAAAATACCTAAACAGGCATTTGTCCATAGAAGACATACAGGTGGCTAACAAATACATAAAAAGATGATAATCATCATTCATTATTAGAGAAACACAAATCAAAACTACAATGAGATATCTTCTCACACTGGTCAGAATGGCCATCATCAAAAAGACTACAAACAATAAATGCTGGAAAGAGTGTGGAGAAAAGGGAACACTCTTGCACTGTTTATGAGAATGTAAATTGATACAGCCACTATGGAACATAGTATGGAGGTTCCTTTAAAAACTAGAAATAAAACCACCATATGACCTAGCATTCCCACTCCTAGGCATATACCCTGAAAAAACCAAAATTGAAAAAGACACATGTACCTCATTGCTCATTGCAGCACTATTTGCAATAACTAGAACATATAAGAAACATAGATGCCCTTCAACAGATGAATGGATCAAGAAGTTGTGGTACATATACACAGTGGATTATTCAGTTCAGTTCAGTTCAGTCGCTCTGTTCTGTGTGACTGTTTGCAACCCCATGAATCGCAGCACGCCAGGCCTCCCTGTCCGTCACCAACTGCTGGAGTCTGTTACTCAGCCATATAGTGGAAAACGTTTGAGTCATTTCTGATGAGGCGGATGAAGCTAGAACCTATTATACAGAGTGAAGTGAGTCAGAAAGAGAAATAATAATATTGTATTCTAACACATATATATGGAATCTAAGAGAATGGTACTGAAGAACTTATTTACAGGGCTGCAGTGGAGAAACAGACATAGAAAACAGACTTATGGACATGGGGAGAGGGGAGGAGAGGATGAGATGTATGGAAAGAGTAACATGAAACTTACATCACCATATGTAAAATAGGTAGCCACAAACTAGAGGGGTGGGATGGTGAGGGAGATGGGAGGGAGGTTCATAAAGGAGGGGATATATGTATACCTATAGATGATTCATGCTAAGGTCTGACAGAAAACAACAGAATTCTGTAAAGCAATTATGCTTCAATAAAAAAATAAATTTTAAAAAGAGAAAAAGATAAACATAAAAACACCCACTGATAAAATTATACTCAGCGATGAAAGATTGAATGCATTCTCCCTAATTCTGGAACGAAAGACAAGAATTTCCACTCTCACCACTTTTACTCAACATTAAATTGGACGTTCTATGCAAGGGAATTAGGTAAGAAAAAGAAAAGGCATTCAGATTGGAAAACAAATCAATAAAACTATCTATTTTCAGATATCATGATTTTATACATAGAAAGTCTTCAAGCATCTACAGAAAAACCATAAAGCTAATAGTCAAGTTTAACAAGGTTGAGAAATATAAATTAAATATCGAAAAGTAAAATGTATTTCTATACAGTAGCAGTGAACAATTCAAAATTGAAATTAAAGCAATCTCATGCACAACTGAATTTAAAACATTAAAAGTAAATATGAATGAACTAAGCAAAAGAAGTACAAAACTATGCTCTGAAAACTATAAAACATTACTGAAGAAATTAAAGAGAATTTATAATAAATAGAAACAGACTCTTGAGAGTCCCTTTTACAGCAAGGAGATCCAACCAGTCCATCCTAAAGGAAATCAGTTCTGGCTATTCACTGGAAGGATTGATGCTGAATCTGAAACTCCAATACTTTGGCCACTTGATGTAAGAACTGACTCAGTTGTAAAGACCCTAATGATGGGAAAGGTTGAAGGTGGGAGGAGAAGGGGATGACAGAGGATGAGATGGTTGGATGGCATCACTGACTCAATGGACATGAGTTTGAGTAAACTCTGGGAGTTGGTGATGGACAGGGAGGCCTGGTATTCTGCAGTCAATAGGGTCACAAAGAGTCGGACAAACTGAGTGACGGAACTGAATTGAATAAAAATATTAATATTTTTATGATGACAATACACCTCATGCTGATCTACAGATTCATCATACTCCCTATAGAAATTCCTGTTGACTTTTTAATAGAAATTTATCATGAAGTTCTTATGGAAATATAAGGGACCTATAATTTAGAAAATAATCTTGAAAAAATAAAGGGAAAAAATTGGAAGACAATTCACAAATTTCAAAACTTACCCTAAGTTTACAGTAAGCAAGACATTGTAATACTGGCATGATAGACATATTGGTCATGGAACAGAATCGAAAGTCCAGAAAAAAGCCTTTAACTTTTATGGTCATGTGTTTTTTTGACAAGGGTGCCAACTCAACAGGGGAAACAATAGTACTTTCAATGCATTGTGCTGGGACATTTTGATACCCACCTGCAAAAGAATAAAAGTGTTTCCCTGACTAATACCAAACACAAAAGTTAACAGAGATCATAGGTGCAAGTGTGAGAGCTAAAATGATAACACTCCTAGATCAAACAATCAGGCATATACCTTTAAGTAGTATAGTTCAGGCTTCAAGGATCAAATGACAGGAGTATATCTTCAAAAAGTTTCCTTTGGTTTTAGGAAAGAATTCTTAGATAAGACAAGAAAAGTATATGTGGCCAAAGAAAAATAGATAAATTGAATTTCATCCAAATAAAAAAACTTTTTTCATCAATAATATAGAGGTATTAATAATACAGAGATATCAATAATACTGGGACTCTCCTTGATTCTGCAAGGAGATCAAACCTGTCAATTCTAAAGGAAATCAGTCCTGAATATGCATTGGACAGACTGATGCTGAAGCTGAAACTCCATTATTTTGGCTACCTGATGTGAAGAACTGACTCATTGTAAAAGACCCTGATGCTGTGAAAGATTGAAAGCAGGAAGAGAAGGGGATGACAGAGGACGAGATGGTTGGATGGCATCACTACCTTGATGGACATGAGTTTGAGTAAGCTCCAGGAGTTTGTGATGAATGGGAAGCCTGGCATACTGAAGTCCATGGGGTAACAAAAAGTCAGACATGACTGAGAGACTGAAATGAATCTCAACAAAAGGGAGAAAACATACTTTGAATGAACAGAGAGATAAAGAAACTACAGAGGTTTCTGGAACTATGACAAAAGATTCGACATATGTGTAACTGGAGTCTCAGAAGAAGAGGATAAAAAAGGTAAGTTTAAAAAACTATTCAAAGAAATAAGTCCAAAATCTTCTCAAACATTGAAAGACATGCATGTACATATTCAAGAAACTGAACAAATCCCAAAGATAATATATTCAAAGAAATCTTCCAAGATACATCATAGTCAAACTTCTTAAACTAAAGACAGAAAAAATCATGAAAGCAGTCAACCATAATGTATCAAAGGAAAAGCAATTCAAACAGCAATGGATTTCTCATCAGAAATCATAGCAGCCAGAAAGAAATGAAATAATATTTTTCAAGTGCTAAAAAATATTGATAATCATCAAATCAGAAATATGTGAAAACATCCTTCAGGAATGAAAGGGAAATGAAAATATTTTCTGATGAAATAAAACAAGGAAAATTTGTTATTAGCCAACTTAACATTAAGTGAAGTGAAGTGAAAGTTGCTCAGTTGTGTCCATCTCTTTTGACCCCATGGACTCTACAGTCCACAGCATTCTCCAGGCCAGAATATTAGAGTGGGTAGTTCTTCCCTTCTCCAGGGAATCTTCCCAACCCAGGGATCGAATCCAGGTCTCCTCCACTGCAGGCAGACTCTTTAGCAGCTGAGCCACATGGGGAGCCCAACTTAACGTTAAATGAATGGCTAAATAAAACTGTCTAAACAGAAAGTGAATAAGAGAATGAAATATTGAACATCAAAAAGAAATAAAAAATATAATGGGAAGAGAAAAAATGAGTAAATATTTATGAAACACTTTGAGTTGAATGAAAATAAAATTACAAGACATCAAAATCAGTAGAACTTAGCTAAACTAGTATGGAAATGAATTTTATATCATTAAATATTTATATTAGAAAAGAGAAAGTGTATAAAATAAATCATCTAAGCTCTCACTTTAAGAAAATAGAAAAAGGTAGAGTAAAATAAAAACAAACAAGATTCTAGCAAACAGAATCCAACAACATATTAAAAAATCATACACCATGACCAAGTGGGCTTTATCCCAGGAATGCAAGGATTCTTTAATATCCGCAAATCAATCAATGTAATACACCACATTAACAAATTGAAAGATAAAAACCATATGATTATCTCAATAGATGCAGAGAAAGCCTTTGACAAAATTCAACACTCATTTATGATTAAAACTCTCCAAAAAGCAGGAATAGAAGGAACATACCTCAACATAATAAAAGCTATATATGACAAACCCACAGCAAGCATCACCCTCAATGGTGAAAAATTGAAGGCATTTCCCCTGAAATCAGGAACAAGACAAGGGTGCCCACTCTCACTACTACTATTTAACATAGTGTTGGAAGTTCTGGCCACAGCAATCAGAGCAGAAAAAGAAGTAAAAGGAATCCAGATAGGAAAAGAAGAAGTAAAACTCTCACTGTTTGCAGATGACATGATCCTCTACATAGAAAACCCTAAAGACTCTACCAGAAAATTACTAGAGCTAATCAATGAATATAGTAAAGTTGCAGGATATAAAATTAACACACAGAAATCCCTTGCATTCCTATATACTAACAATGAAAAAACAGACAGAGAAATTAAGGAAACAATACCATTCACCATTGCAACAAAAAGAATAAAATACTTAGGAGTATATCTACCTAAAGAAACAAAGGACCTATACATAGAAAACTATAAAACACTGATGAAAGAAATCAAAGAGGACACAAACAGATGGAGAAACATACCGTGTTCGTGGATTGGAAGAATTAATATTGTCAAAATGGCTATTCTGCCCAAAGCAGTCTATAGATTCAATGCAATCCCTATCAAGCTACCAACGGTATTTTTCACAGAACTAGACCAAAGAATTTCACAATTTGTATGGAAATACAAAAAACCTCGAATAGCCAAAGTAATCTTGAGGAAGAAGAATGGAGCTGGAGGAATCAAGCTGCCTGACTTCAGACTCTACTACAAAGCCACAGTCATCAAGACAGTATGGTACTGGCACAAAGACAGAAATATAGATCAATGGAACAGAATAGAAAGCCCAGAGATAAATCCACGAACCTATTGACACCTTATCTTTGACAAAGGAGGCAAGGATATACAATGGAAAAAAGACAACCTCTTTAACAAGTGGTGCTGGGAAAACTGGTCAACCACTTGTAAAAGAATGAAACGAGAACACTTTCTAACACCATACACAAAAATAAACTCAAAATGGATTAAAGATCTAAATGTAAGACCAGAAACTATAAAACTCCTAGAGGAGAACATGGGCAAAACACTCTCCGACATAAATCAAAGCAAGATCCTCTATGACCCACCTCCCAGAATATTGGAAATAAAAGCAAAACTAAACAAATGGGACCTAATGAAACTTAAAAGCTTTTGCACTACAAAGGAAACTATAAGTAAGGTGAAAAGACAGCCCTCAGATTGGGAGAAAATAATAGCAAATGAAGAAACAGACAAAGGATTAATCTCAAAAATATACAAGCAACTCCTGCAGCTCAATTCCAGAAAAATAAATGACCCAATCAAAAAATGGGCCAAAGAACTAAACAGACATTTCTCCAAAGAAGACATACAGATGGCTAACAAATACATGAAAAGATGCTCAACATCACTCATTATCAGAGAAATGCAAATCAAAACCACAATGAGGTACCATTACACGCCAGTCAGGATGGCTGCTATCCAAAAGTCTACAAGCAATAAATGCTGGAGAGGGTGTGGAGAAAAGGGAACCCTCTTACACTGTTGGTGGGAATGCAAACTAGTACAGCCGCTATGGAAAACAGTGTGGAGATTTCTTAAAAAACTGGAAATAGAACTGCCATATGACCCAGCAATCCCACTTCTGGGCATACACACTGAGGAAACCAGATCTGAAAGAGACACGTGCACCCCAATGTTCATCGCAGCACTGTTTATAATAGCCAGGACATGGAAGCAACCTAGATGCCCATCAGCAGATGAATGGATAAGGAAGCTGTGGTACATATACACCATGGAATATTACTCAGCCATGAAAAAGAATTCATTTGAACCAGTCCTAATGAGATGGATGAAGCTGGAGCCCCTTATACAGAGTGAAGTAAGCCAGAAAGTTAAAGAACATTACAGCATACTGACACATGTATATGGAATTTAGAAAGGTGATAACGATAACCCTATATGCAGAACAGAAAAAGAGACCCAGAAGTACAGAACAGACTTTTGAACTTTGTGGGAGAATGTGAGGGTGGGATATTTCAAAAGAACAGCATGTATACTATCTATGGTGAAACAGATCACCAGCCCAGGTGGGATGCACGAGACAAGTGCTCCGGCCTGGTGCACTGGGAAGACCCAGAGGAATCGGGTGGAGAGGGAGGTGGGAGGGGGGATCGGGATTGGGAATACATGTAAATCCATGGCTGATTCATATCAATTTATGACAAAACCCACTGGAAAAAAATAATAATAATAATAATAAAAAATACTCAAAAAAGAAAAGAAAGAAATGGATTATCTCACTTCCCCTTTTCTCTTTGTTACAAAACTAGATAAAGGGTGGAAGAGACAGAATAGTGAAAACTGAAAAGAAAAAAAAAAAAGATAAAAACAATAAAAACAAACCAAGCAGAAAAGGCACTAATTAAGGTAAGAGCAGAAATAAATGAAATTGTAAGCAAAGGAACAACTAAAAAAAAAAAAAAAACAAAGAAACAGATTTTAAAAAACAGATTTTTTGAAAGAAGATCAATAAATTTTGGAAACCTCTAGCTGGAATGACAAGTATAAAAGAGAAGTCACAAATTACCATTATCTGTATTTCAGAGATATCAAATAGAGAAAAATGAATACTACAAAAAATACTATACACATAAATTCATCAAGTTAGATTAAATGTGTAAATTCTTTAAAAAGCACAGATAGCCATAACTTGTATAATAGAAAAACTAACCTAAGTATTGCCATAACTGTTAAAGAAATTGAAACCTGAATTTTTAAATATCTATAAAATAAAATTTTTGCACTCAAATTATTTCATTGAATAATTCTACAAAGCATTTAAAAAAGAATTGACACCAACTCTACAAAAACTTTTCCAAGAAATAGAAAAAAACTCTTTCCAATGCATTTTATGAGACAAGTGTTTCTATGACACTAAATACAAAACCATTGCCCAGAATAGACTACAGGCCAATCCCTCAAGAATATAGATGCAAAACTGCAAGTAAAATATTAGCTAACCAAATCTAACAATATATACAAATACTTATATACTATAACCAAATATAGGGAAGTTACAAATTAGCCAAGATGGTGTGTTCACATTCTCTCACCCCACAGCCTTTAGCTCTTTCCCCATGTTTTATAAATAATGACTATGTAACAGCTGTTATCGTTTATAGCACTGTGCATGTGGGTCATGAGGTACTCACTTGGTTATGGGTTGTATGCCATAGGGATTTATGAGCTCCACCTAGAATGCAGCAGAATTACTGCTATGTCATGGCTATATTGGTGGGGTCAGCCATGAGAGGAGAGAATTGTGGTAGGGCTGATGCATCAGCTAGGAGAGAATACTGCTATGGCTGCTGTGTCAGTCAGGAGAAAATAAATGTGTCTGCAGTTGCTATGGCTCTTCCTTGTGTTATCTTCTTCCAGCCTCTTAGCTCACGCCTTTCCTGCCCTGGGTTCATTGAATGGTGTGCATAGTGTGAACAGCAAAAGAAATGGCACTGTGAGCAGGATGAAAAGCAATATACCAAGTGTGATTTATTCCAGGTATGCGAGGTTGGTTTAACATTGGAAAAATAATCAATTTATTTTACTTCATTAATAGACTAAAATTTTTTTAAAAAGCATACTATCCTATAAACATATGCAGAAAATACATTTGACAAAATGCAATATGCATGCATGAAACAAACTCAACCAATTAACAACAGAGCTAAATTACCTCAACTAGATAAGGTGTATCTACAAAGAAACCAACAGATAATATCATACATGATGTTGAAAAACTGAATGTTTTCCTACTAAAATCAGGAAGAAATGAAGGATGTCCACATTCATCACTATTATTCAGTGTAGTAATAAAAGCCCTGGCCAATACAATAAGGCAAGAAAAAGAAATAAAATTTCCATAAATCAAAAAGGCAGAAGTAAATTGCTTTCATTTGCAGATGACATATCATGATTGCATATGTAGAAAATCTCAAGGATTAAAACCAGCCAAAAATATTTTAGAGATAATAAGTGAGGTTAAGTAAGGTGGCAGTATGCAAGACCAGCATGTAAAAATCAGCAGTATTTATATATATTAAGAAAGTTGTAGTGTGAAAACTGAATATGAGAATACAAAACCACTTATAGTCATATGAATAATTTGTAGTTATACAAATAATGAAATAGGTAGAAATTTAACAAATCTTGTACAGAACTTGTATGCCAAAAGCTAAATTTGCTGAAGAAAGTAATCAAAGAGACGTAAAAAATGGAAAGGCATACTGTACTCATGTATTGGAAGACTGAAAATAGTAAAGATGCCACCTTTACCAAAGTAATCTGTAGTTTTAATGTAAATCTTATCAAAATCCCAGCAAGGATTTGTACAGATACATGCTATCTTTTATAAGATACATGGAAAAGGCACAGTCTCTAGGACAGCCATGCAAGTCTTAAAAAAAAAAAAAAAAGATTAAAGTAGAGTATTTCAATAAGTTATTAAAACTTACTATGGAGCTTCGATAATCAAAAGTGCAGTACTGGTAGAAGGACAAATGCATAGATAAATAAAACTGAAAAGAGAAAAAGTCCTGAATAAATACAGATTACTGATTTTTGATAAAAGTAACAAAAACAATCCTTCACAGATACTTCACAGATCACTGTCTTGTTGTGGTGAAAGGGCTTGCATAACTCAATGAAGCTATGAGTCATGCCAGGGCTACCCAAGATGGATGGGTCATAGTGGAGAGTTCTGACAAAACGTGATCCACTGGAGGAGGGAATGGCAAATCATCCCAGTATATTTGATGTGAGAACCCCATGAACTGTATAAAAGACAAAAAGATATGACACTGAAAGATAAGTTCCCCTGGTGGGAAGGTGTCCAATATGCTACTGGGGAAGAGCAGAGGACAACTACCAGTAGCTCCCAAAATATTGAAGCAGCAGGGCCAAAGCAGAAACAACCCTCGGTTGTGGATGTGTCTGGTGATGAAAGTAAAATCCATTGCTGCAAAGAACAGTATTGCATAGGAACCTGGAATGTTAGGTCCATGAATCAAGATAAATTGGACATGATCAAGTGGGAGATGGTAAGAATAAACATCAATATATTGGGAATCAGTGAACTAAAATGGATGAGAATAAGTGAATTTAGTTCAGATGACCATTATTTCAGTTACTGTGGGCAAGAATCCTATAGAAGAAATCAAGTAGCCCTTATAATAAAGAAAAGAGATCTGAAATGCAGTACTTGGATGCAACCTCAAAAATGACAGAATGATCTTGGTTTGTTTTCAAGGCAAGCCATTCAATATCACAGTAATTCAAGCCTATGCCCCTACAAACAATGCCTAAGAAGCCAAAGTTGATCAGTTCTATGAAGATCTAGAAAACCTCCCAGAACTAACATTTAAAAAAAAAAAAAAAAAAAGATGTTCTTTTTCTCATTGGGGATTGGAAAGCAAGAATAGGAAGTCAAGAGATACCTGAAGTAGCAGGCAAGTTTGGCCTTGGAATAGAAAAAGGAGCAGGGCAAAGGCTAACTGAATTCTGCCAAGAGAATGCACTGGTCATAGTAAACACCCTTTTCCAACAACACAAGTGACGACTTTATACATGGGCATCACCAAATGGTCAATACCAAAATCAAATTGATTACATTCTTTGTAGCCGAAGATGGAGAAGCTGTATACAGCCAGCAGAAACAAGACCTGGAGCTGACTATGGCTCAGATCATCAGCTTTGCATGGCAAAATTTAGGCTTAAACCAAAGAAAGTGGGGAAAACCAATAGACCAGTTAGGTAAGACTTCAATCAAATCCCCTATGAATATGCAGTTGAGGTGATGAATAGATTCAAGGGATTAGATCTAGTAAACAGTGTGGCTGAATAACTATAGACAGAGGTCTGTAACAGGAGGCAGAGAACAAAGCCATCCCAAAGGAAAAGAAAAGCAAGAAGGCAAAGTGATTATCTGAGGAGGCTTTACAAATAGCTGAAGAAAGAAGAGTAGCAAAAAGCAAGGGAGAAAGGGAAAGGTACATCCAAATAAATGCAGAGTTCCAAAGAATAGCAAGGAGAGACAAGAAGGCCTTCTTCAATGAATAATGCATAAAAATGAGGAAAACAACAGCAGGGGAAAACTATAGATCTCTTCAGTGAAATTGGACATATCAAGAGAACATTTCACCCAAAGATGTGTACAATAAAGGACAGAAATGATAGAGACCTAGTAGAAGCAGAAGAGATGAAGATAACATGGAAAGAATACACAGAAGAACTGTTCAAAAAAATATCTTAATCAACTGGCTAACCATGATGGAGTGGTCAGTCACCCAGAGCCAGACATTCTGGAGTGTGAAGTCAAGTGGGCCTTAGGAAGCACTAATGTTGAAAGCTAGTGGATGTGATGGAATTCCAGTAGAGCTATTCAAAACCCCAAAAGACAAAGCTATCAAAGTGTTTCCTTCACCATATCAGCAAATCTGGAAGGCCCAGCAATGGCCACAGGATTGGAAAAGGTCAATTCTTATCCCAATTCCCAAGAAGGGCAGTACTAAAGAATGCTCAAACCATTGGACAATTACACTCATCTCCCATGCTAGTAAGGTCATGCTTAAAATCTTGCATGCTCGGCTTCAGCATTACTCAAACCAATAATTTCCAGATGTCCAAGCTGGGTTTATAAAAGGCAGAGGAACCAGAGATCAACTTACAAACGTTAACTGGATCATAGAGAAAGTAAAAGAAGTCCAGAAAAAAACATCTACCTCGGTTTTATCGATTATGCTAAAGCTTTTGACTGTGTGGATCATAACGAACTGTGGAAAGCTCTAAAGAGATGGGAATACCAGACCATCTTACCTGTCTCCTGAGAAATGTGTATTCGGGTCAAGAAGCAACAGTTAGTACCTTGTATGGAACAACTGATTGGTTCAGGTATTGAGAAAGGAGTAGGGCAGGGCTGTTTGTTGTCACTGTGTCTATTTAAATTATATGCTGAGCACATCATGAGAAATGTTGAACTGGATGAGTTACAAGTTGGAATCAAGATAGGCAGGTAAACAGCAATGACTTCAGATATCCAGATGATACCACTCTAATGGCAGAAATCGAAGAGGAACTAACGAACCCCTTGAGGAGGGTGAAAGAGTAGAGTGAAAAAGCTGGCTTAAAAATAAATACTAAAAAAAAACCTAAGATAATGGCATCTGTTCCCATTATTTCAAGGCAAACAGAAGGGGGAAATTTGGAAACAGTGACAGATTTTCTCTTCTTGGACTCAAATATCACTGAAGATGGTGACTGCAGCCATGAAATCAGAAAGCAATTACTTCTTGTCAGGAAAGCTATGAAAAACCTACACAGTGTGTTGAAAAGCATAGACATTACTCTGCCTACAAAGGTCTGTATAGTCAAGGCTGCAGTCTTCCCAATGGTCACGTATAGTTTTTACTGCTGGTCCATAAAGAGGGCAGAGTATGAAAGAATTGATGCCTTTGAACTGTCATTCTTGAGAAGACTCCTGAGGGTCCCTTGGACAGCAAAGAGATCAAATCAGTCAGTCTTAAGGGAAGTCAACTCTGAACACTGGTTGGAAGGACTGATGCTGAAGCTCCAGTATTTTGGTCACCTGATTCAAACAGTTGACTCATTGGAAAAGTCCCTGATGCAGGGAAATATTGAGGGCAGAAGAAGAGGGCATCAGAGGATGAGATGGCTGGATGGCATCACCAATGCAATGGGCATGATCTTGGGCAAACTCCAAGATGGTGAAAGACAGGGAGGCCTGGCATACTGTAGTCCATGGAGTCAGAGTTGGACATGACTGGGTGACTAAACAACAACAACAAAAATATTTCAATACAGAATAATAGCCTTTTCAACAAATAGTACTGGAGCAGAAAAGCAGAAAGAACCTTGACTTGATATCATGATCATAAATGTAAGAGGTAAAACAATAAAACATAGAATAGAAAACACAGGAGAAAATCTTCAGGACCTAGGCAAGGTGAAGTGATTTTAGACTTAACAGGAAAATTACCATAAAAGAAAAAAATCAGAAATTGAACTTTATCTAAATTAAAAGCATTTGTTCTGCATGTGACTCTTTTAACAGGTCATAAAAATAAGATACAGAGTGGGAAAATATTTGCAAACAATATATTTGACAAAGGACTTGTACATAGAGTATATAAAGAGCTCTTAAAATTCAACAATATGAAAACAAACAAATGAGTTATAAAATAAGGAAAAGACATGCAGACAGACATTTCATCAAAAATGATATATTACAAACAAGAGGTTCAAAGTAACTAGTTACTAGATAAATAAAAATTAAAACTTCAATGAGACAGAAGAATGGATAAGTGAGCTGGATGATAGAATGGTGGAATTAACTGCCAAAGAGCAGAATAAAGAAACAAGAATGAAAAGAAATGAGGACAGGTTCAGAGACCTCTGCAACAACATTAAGTGTACCAACATTCAAATTATTGGAGTCCCAGAAAAATAGGAGAAAGAGAAAAGGTCTGAGAAAATATTTGAAAAGATTGGAGTTGAAAACTTCCATTATATGGAAAAGGAAATAGTCACCCAAATTCAGGAAGCACAGAGCGTCCCATCCAGGAGAAACACCTGGAGAAACATGCCCAGACACATATTAATAATAAAGAAAGAGACACAAACAAAACTATTAAAAGCAGCAAAATAAACAAATACCATACAAAGGAATCCCCCTTGATTTTTTCAGCAGAAACTCTGAAGGCCAGAAGGGAGTGGCAGGATATGTTTAAAGTGATGAAAGGGGGAAACCTACAGCCAAATCTATTTGACAGAGAATTCAAAAGTTTTACAGAGAGGTATAAGCTAACAGAACTCAGCGCCCCCAAACCAGCTTTACAAAAAATGCTAAAGAAAAAAATTTAGGTGAAAAACAAGAGATAAGAACAACAAAAACAAATTCAAAACAATGAAGAAAATGGCAATAGGATAATACATATCAATAATTACCTTAAATGTAAATGGACTAAATGTTTTAACCTAAAAACACAGACTGGCTTAATAGATACAAAAATAAGACCCATATACATGCTATCTACAAGAGACCTGTTTCAGAACTAAGGACACACATAGACTGAAAGTGAGGGGAGCGAAAAAGTTATTCCATGCAAGTGGAAATCAATATAAAGCTGGAGTAGCAATACAAATTTAAAATAAAGGCTGTTAGAAGAGATAAGGGAAGACACCACATAATGATCAAGGAATCAATCCAAAAAGAAGATATAACAATCACAATTATTTATGCACCCAACATTGAAGCACCTCAAAACAAAGCAAATGCTAACAACCATGAAAAGGGGAATCAAGAGTAACACAATACTAGTTGGGACTATAATATCCCACATATTATAGTATCCATAGTATAGTGTCCATATATTAATGGACAGATCATCCAAACAGAAAATTAGGGAAGAAACACAAGCCTTCACTTACAAATTAGATAGATTTAATTGATATTTACAGAGCAGTCTATCCCAAAGTAGCAGAATGTATTTTCTTCTCAAGTGTACATGGAACATTCTCCAAAATAGATCACATCTTGGGTTGCAAATCAAGCCTCAGAAAATTTAAGAAAATTGAAATCATATTAAACATTCTTTGTGATCACAATACTACAAGGTTAGAAATCAATTACAGAGAAAAAAAACTGTAAGAAACACAAACACAAATGGATTTTATACAATATGACACTAAATAACCAAGAGATTACTGAAGGAATCAAAGAGTAATTAAAAAATGCCTAGAACCAAATGAAAACAGAAAATACATGACCCAAAACCTATGGGATGAAGCAAAAGCAGTTGAAGAGGGAAGTTTATAGAAATATAATATTTATTTTTAAACATCTCAAAATAAACAACCTAATATTACACCTAAAACAACTAGATAAAGAATAACATACAAAACTCAAACTTACTAGAAGGAAAGAAATCATAAAGATTGGAGCAGAAAAGAAGAAAAAAAAGAAATGAAGAAAACAATAGCAAAGATCAATGAAACTAAAAGCTGGTTCTCTGAGAAAATAAACACAATTCATAAACTCATTAAGGAAACAAGGGAGAGGACTCAAACCTATAAAATTTGAAATGAAAAAGGAGAAGTTACAACTGACACCATAGAAATACAAAGGGTCATAAGAGACTTCAACAAGCAAGTATATGCCAATAAAATGGACAACCTGGAAGAAATGAACAAGTTCTTAGAAAGATACAACCATTTAAGACTGAACCCATAAGAAATAGAAAGTATGAAGAAATCAGTGTCAATTAATGAAATTGAGACTGGCATTAAAAATCTTCCAACAAACAAAAGCCCAGGAACAGATGGCTTCAGTTGCCTTCTGTCAATCATCTAAAGAATAGTTAATGCCTATCCTCAAACTATTCCTAAAAGTTGCAGGGGGAGGAACAATCCCAAGCTCATTCTACAAGGCCAACGTCATTGTGACATCAAAGTCAGACAAATATATCACAAAAAATAAGAAAAATACAGACCAATATCACTGATGAACATAGATGCAAAAATACCCAAGATATTAGCAAACAGAATCCAGCAACGCATTTAAAGGATCATAGACCAAGATCAAGTTGGATTTATCCCAAGCATGCAAGATTTCTTCAGTATATGCAAATCAATCAATGTGATATCACATATTAACAAATTGAGCAATAAAAACCATATGACCATCTCAATAGATGCAGATAAAGCTTCTAACAAAATTCAACACGTTTATGATAAAAGCTCTCCAGAAAGTATGCATACAGGGAACCTACCTGAAATAATAATGGCCATATATGACAAACTCACAGCAAACAACGTTCTTAATAGTGAAAAACTTAAAACACTTCTTCTAAGATCAGGAACAAAACAAGGATATCCTCTCTCATCACTATGTGCATCATTGTTTTGGAAGTGTAATGAGAGTAAAGAGTAAAGAGAGATGAAAAAAATAATAATAATAAAAGTAATTCAACCTGGAAAAGAAAAAGAAAAACTCTCACTTTTGAAGATGACATAATACTATAAATAGAAAATTTGTAAGATGCCTCCAGAAAATGGCTAGAGCTAATCAATGAATTTGGAAGAGTGACAGGATATAAAATTAATGCACAGAAGTTACTTGCATTCCTATACACTAACAATGAAATATCAGAAAGAGAAATTAAGGAAACAATCCCATTTACCATTAAAAAAATTAACTATCTCAGAATAAGTCTACATAAAAAGGTAAAAGACTTCTACTTGAAAACCTATAAGATACTGATGAAAGAAATCAAAGATGACACAAACAGATGGAGAGATATACCACACTGTTGGATTTCAAGAATCAATATTGTCAAAATGACTATACTACATAAAGCAACATACAGATTCAATGCAATCTCTTTTAAATTACCAATGGAATTTTTCACAGAACAAGAATAAAAAAATCTTAAAATTTATTTGGAAACACAAATGACCCCAAATAGCCAAAGCAATCTTGGGAAAGAAAAATCGAGAGAAAGGAATCATGCTCCTTAACTTCAGACTATACTACAAAGCTGTAGTAATAAATAAAGTATGGCACTGGAACAAAAACAGAAGTATAGATCAATGGAACAAGGTAGAAAGCCCAGAGATAAACACATGTACTTGTGGTTACCCAACCTATGACAAAGAGGCAAGAATATACAATGGAGAAAACAGTTTTTTTTAAAATAACTTTTGCTGGAAAACTGGACAGTTACATGTAAAAGAATAAATTTAGAACATACCCTAACACTATATACAAAAATAAACTTAAAATGAATTAAAGACCAAGATGGAAGGCTAGACACTATAAAACTCTTAGGTAAAAAACATAGGCAGAAGACTCTTTGACATAAATTGCAGCAAGATCTTTTTTCCCTACCTGCCAGAGTAATGAAAATAAAAACAAAAATAAACAAATGGAACCTAAACTTAAAAGATTTTGCACAGCAAAAGAAACCATAAATAAGATGAAAAGACAGCCATCAGAACATGAGAAAATATTTGCAAATGAAGCAACAGACAATGAATTAATCTCAAAAATATACAAACAGCTCATGCAAGTAAATATCAAGAAAACAACCCAATCAAAAAACATAAAATAGAGAGAAGACCTAAACTGACATTTTCCCAAATAAGACACAGAGTTTGCCAACAAACACGTGAAAAGATGTTCACCATCACTAACTATTAGAGAAATGCAAATCAAAGCTACAGTGAAGTATCACCTCACACCAGTCAGAATGGTCATCATCAAACAGTCTACAAACAATAAATGCCAGAGAGGGTGTGGAGAAAAAGAAACCCTCTTACACTGTTTTTGGTAAGAAAAATTCATTCAACCACTATGGAGAACAATAGGTGGCTCCTTTAAAAACTAAACATAGAACTACCAAATGACCCAGCAGTCCCATTCCTGGGCATATTTCCACAAAAATAATAATTCAAAAAGATGCATTCACCTCAATGTTCATTGCAGCACTCTTTACAATAGCCAGGACATGGAAGCAACCTAAATGTCCATCAACAGAGGAATGGATAAAGAAGATGTGGTACATATATACAATGAAATATTACTCAAAAGTAAAGGAACAAAATTGTGTCCTTTGCTGAGATGTGGATGAACCTAGAGATGGTCATCCAGAGTGAAGTAAGTCAGAAAAAAAGTCTTATATTAATGCATATAATCTACAAAAATGATATAGATGATCTTATTTTCAAAGCAGAAATAGAGACACAGAAATAGAGAACAAATATTTGGCTACCAAAAGAGGAAAGGGTGTGGGATGGACTGGGAGGCTGGGATGACAAATATACATTGCTATGTATAAGCAGATAACTAATGAGAACAAACTGTATAGTACAGAGAACTCTACTTAATACTCTGTTGTGATCTAAATCAGAAGGAAACACAAGGAAGTGGTGATAGTTGTATATATGTGGCTGATTCACTATTCTGTATAGCAAAAATTAACACAACAGTGTACAACACTATAATCCAATAAAAATGAATAATACCAATATAAGAGCAAAAAAATGCAATGAGATATTGCTACACACACCTCTGAGCAGAGCTAATTTGATTTTACAAAAGGACAACACACAATGCTGATGAAGATGTGGAGATCTTGGACCAATCATATATTGCTAGTGGGAATATAAATATGATCTGGCCACTCTGGGAGATAGTTTGGTATTTTGTTATAAAACTATACATACACTTACCATATGACCCAGCTTTTGAGCATTTGTCCCAGAGAAATGAAGTTATATACATAAAAACCTATACATAAGTTTTCCTAGAAGCTTTATTAATAACAGACAACTAGAAACAGCGAGATTTTGTAAAATAGATAAATGTTAACAAATTCTGGTAGATGCATACCATGGGGTACTACACAGTAATAAAACAAAACAAAACATAGAAACTACTGACACAATCAATACCCTGAATTAGTATCAAGGAAATTTTGCTAACTGAAAAAAAAAAAAAGTCATTCTCAAAATGTCATATACTATATCATTCCAATTTTAGAACATTCTTAGGATGATGAAATTATAAACATGGAAAACTGTGGTTTGAGGGGTTAGGGATAATAGAATGGGGAGGGAGACAATAAAATTATAGCAGGAGAGCTTTTTGAGGGTGGCAAATGATTCTGTGGAGCTGACCCAGGAGATGCATCTGCAGTATCCCCTCTTTCACTTCCGATTGCAAACAATAAAGGCCATTTGTACCATTAAAAAAAAAAGAAGAAGAAGAAGAAGGATACATGCAGACATACACACCAATGAATTCATGTAATATTGGTGACATTTTTATTAAAGTCTGTGAACATACCTATGTAAAATTTCTGATTTCCACATTAGGTTATAATTACGTAAGATTAAGCCATCAGGGGAAACTGGTTGAAGGGTACAAAAGATCTGCATGTACTCTTCTTGCAACTTATTTTGAGTCTATATTAACACGTGCATACTCAATTGTGTTGAGTTTTTGCGACCTTATGGACTGTAGCCTGGCAAGCTCCTCTGTCTACAATTATTTCTAAATAAAAAGCTTAAAAATGAAAGTAATTCAGAGAAAAGTTCCAGTAAGATATGTCCCTTTTTTCTCTAATTTCTATTTTGAATCACTAGGATAAAATCCAGTAGTGATGTGTGGATGTGAGAGTTGGACTATAAAGAAAGCTGAGTGCAGAAGTATTGATGCTTTTGAATAGTGGTGTTGGAGAATACTCTTGAGAGTCCCTTGGACCACAAGATCAAACCAGTCAATCCTAAATGAAATTCATCCTGAATATTCATCAGAGGACTGATGCTGAATTTGAAGCACCAATATTTTGGCCACCTGATGTGAAGAACTGATTCATTGGAAAAGATCCTAATGCTGGGGAAGATTGAAGGCAAGAGGAGAAGGGGAGACAGAAGATGAAATGGTTGGATGGCATCACTGACTTGATGGACATGAGCTTGAGCAAGCTCCAGGAGCTGGAGATGGACAGGGAAGCCTGGCATGCTGTAGTCCATGGGGTTGCAAAGAGTCAGACACAACTGAGCAACTGAACTGAACTGAGGATAAAACGCACAAAATTATATTACTTACTTTCCTTTACGTGTCTTAATGTCATTGTAAAGTTTATTTGTAATGATGTTTGTATTTTAGTTGGTCAAATATAGTAGTCTCTCTTATTCAAAAAATATAATATTCATCAGATATATTATCCATTTTCAGCCAGGGTCACGATCATTTCCAAACACTTCCAAAAAAAGACTTTGGATTTCTGCTAAGAAGGTAGATGAATAGGACAGGGAAATAACTTTTGCCCACACAAATTCATCAAAAGATCATTTGAACGCTGAGCACATTCCACAAAACAATTTCTGAATGCTGGCGGAGGTCACCAGGAACCCGGAAAGGCAGCCCATTCTCTTCTAAAGGAGGTAGGACAAAATACAAAAGATAAAAACAGAGAAAAAAAAGTTAGGGATGGAGACCCATCTCAGGGAAGGAATCGTGAAGAAGAGAAGTTTCCAAACACCAGGAAACCACCTCACCTGCGGGTCTGTGGGGAGTTTCAGAATATCAGAGGGCAACATAGCCAGAAGGAAAAAAAGAAAAAACCCACAGATACAGGCCTAACAGCAACTCCAAGTGGAGAAGTAGCCCAGACGCTCACGTCCACCTGCAGGGAGCAGGGGCTGAACAGGGAGGCGCAGGCTGCATGCCTATGGTAAGGACGGGGCCTGAATGCCCTGAGGACAGTCTAAGGGAGCTAACATGAGCTAGCAATCCAAACTGTGGGACAGCCAGAGAGAGAGAGAAAAAAAAATAAAAGAGAGAGAGAGAGAACTTTCCCATGAAAAGCTCTAACCTAAGGCATTGCCTGGTCTGCTCACAGAACAAAGGACTGAGTGAATACCAGAGGAGAGCAAACTAGCTGTGAGCTGGCCCCTTCCCCCACTGGAGGCAGAGAGGTAGGTAGGGGGCAGCCAGAGCCAGAAGGCAAGGGGCAGTCTCAACCCCAGAGATAGCATCCTCCACCAAATTGTGAGTAGGCTCGCAGTTGCTATCCGAGTCTTCCTGGGAGCCTGGACGATTGACATCCACCAGGATGGTTGCAGTCAGAGATCAGCTCCCCAGAGGAGACACACAGCACATGTGAGACGGTGCTCTGGAGATCCAACCAGGAAACCAAGCAGCTGGGACCAGGGAGGTGATAAGACGCACCACACACCTGGGACAGTGCACTCACCAAGCACATGGTCGCCTGAGCTGCTCGGACCTGGGAAAGGCACAAAACACAGACTCAAATGAGTCTGTGCCTTTGTGGAGTACCAGAGAACCTGAAGCTGAGCGCCTTAGGCTTGGAAAGTGCACACAACCCATGGCCCCCATTAGACAGTTCCCCTGCAGAGCAACCTGGAGCCTGAGCAGTGTAGACTGGGAAAGCACACACGCTGAGAGCAGGGTCAAACCCAGTGTGGCCCAGACACTGCGAGCACTCCCTGCCCACGCCAGTGATATTTGTTTGCAGTGTTCCTCCCTCCCCACAGCACAACTAAACAAGTGAGCCTAAATAAGTGACCACCTTCACTCCCTTGCGTCAGGGCGGAAATTAGACATTGAAGAAACTAGCGGACAGAGAAAGCCAAAATAAACAAAGAAGAGGGAACTGCTTTGGAAGTGACAGGTGCAACAGATTAAAACCCTGTAGTTAGCACTGACTACATTGGAAGGAGCCTATAGTCCTTGAGAAGAAGGATAAGCTGGAACAAGGAATTATATGAAACTGAACTGACCCC
The DNA here is from genome assembly GCF_033118175.1 of Dama dama. Taxonomy (NCBI): domain Eukaryota; kingdom Metazoa; phylum Chordata; class Mammalia; order Artiodactyla; family Cervidae; genus Dama; species Dama dama. The sequence goes on from NC_083714.1 coordinate 76,674,457, forward strand.
ACAAAGTCCTCAACAGCTCCAGAAGTATCCCTAGATACATTTTGCTATTATCATTTTTACTTATTTTTTATTTTTTTTAATTTTAAGTTCTTTACTACTCCTTTAATTTTCATTTTTATAACATACTATTACTTTGCACAAAAGACGCAATCTTCAAAGTGAACTTCATATACATATTTTTTATAATTCTTGTGATATTGTTTTGTTTATTTAATAGCATTTTTGAGAGTCTAACCTCTACTGTAGATTTTTAATCTTTGCTTTTTGGTATTTGTTATCAATTTTGTACCTTTAAGAATCCAATCTTCAGTACCCATTTTTACTTAGGAGTGTGCTTACTGGCTTGATTGCTCTCCCCTTTTGACACTCCTTTTTCTCCTCCAGCTCACCTCTATCTTCTCCCTCCCCCTTCTCTTCTCTACCTAACTATGTGAATCTCTTTGAATGTTCCAGGCTGTGGAGTACACTTAGGGCTGGCTAGATCTCTCTCTCTCCTTTTGATTCCCACTTGTCTCCTCCTGGTCACTTCTATCACCTTCCTCCCTCTTCTCTTCACTGTGTAATTCCCTGAGAGAATATGAGTGTTCCAGACTGTGGAGAGCACATAGAGAATTGATTTCTGGCTAAATTGCTCACCCCCTTTTTGATTCTCCCTTTTCTCCTCCTGGTCACCTCTCTCTCTCTCCTCCCTCTTCTTTTCTCCATGTAACTCTGTGAACCTCTCTGGGTGTCCCTCACTGTCTATAATCTTTTCACTATTAATATATATGTTTTATGACCAGTGTTGTATGGATGGAGAAGTTTTCAGGCTACTGTAAAAATAAGACTGAAAGCCAGAGGAAGGAGGTTTAAATCCAAAACTTGAGAACACCAAAAATCTCCTGACTCCAGGGAACATTAATCAACAAAAGCTCATCCAAAAGCCTCCATACCTACAGTGAAACCAAGCTCCACCTAAGAGCCAACAAGTTTCAGAGCAAAACCACAGTAATTCTCCAACAACACAGGAACATAACCCACAGACACATCAAAACTCACTGCTGGACACTTCATTGCAATCCAGAGAGAAGAGATCCAGCTCAACCCACCAGAACATTGATGCAAGCTTCCCTAACCAGGAAACGTTGACAAGCCACTAGTCCAACCCCACCCATATGGAGGAACCTCCATAACTGAATGAACCAGAAACTTCCAGCATACAGAAAGGCAAACCCAAACACATCAACCTAAACAAAATGAAAAGGCAGAGAAATATTCAGCAGGTAAAGGAATGTGATAAAATCCCACCAAACCAAACATAAAAGGAGGACATAGGGAGTCTACCTGTAAAGAATTCAGAATAATGATAGTAAAAATGATCCAAAATCTTGAAAACAAAATGAAGTTACAGATTAAAAGTTTGGAGACAAGGATTGAGAAGAGGAAACAAATATTAGGAAGGACCTAGAAGAAATCAAAAAGGTTAATCAATAATGAATAATTCAATAATTGAGATCAAAAGGACTCTGGAGGGAACCAACAGTAGAATAACTGAGGCAGAAGAGAGGATAAGTGAGGTGGAAAATAGAATGGTGGAAATAAATGAAGCAGAGGGGGAAAAAAGAATTAAAAGAAATGAGGACAACCTGAGAGACCTCTGGGACAATGTTAAATGCACCAACATTTGAATCATAGGAGTCCCAGAAGAAAGAGACAGAAAGAAAGGCCATGAGAAAATACTTGAGGAGATAATAGTTGAAAACGTCCCTAAAATGGGGAGGAAATAGCCACCCAAGTCGAAGAAACCCAGAGAATTCCAAACAGGATAAATGCAAGGCGAAAAACCCCAAGACACATATTAATCAAAATTAACAAAGATCAAACACAAAGAGCAAATATTAAAAGCAGAAAGGGAAAAGCAACAAATAACACACAAGGGGATTCCAATAAGGATAGCAGCTGATCTTTCAATAGAAACTCTTCAGACCAGAATGGAATGGCAGGACATACTTAAAGTGAAGAAATAGAAAAACCTACAATCCAGATTACTATACTCAGCAAGGATTTCATTCAAAGATGAAGGAGAAAGCAAAGGCTTTACAGAAAAGCAAACACTGAGATAATTCAGCACCACCAAACCAGCTTTTCAACAAATGCTTAAGGATCTTCTCCAGACAGCAAACACAGAAAAGGTTTATAAACTCGAACTCAAAACAACAAAGTAAATGGCAATGGGGTCATACTTATCAATAATTACCTTAAATGTAAATGGGTTGAATTCTCCAACCAAAAGACAAAGACTGGCTGAATGGAATACTAAAACTAGACTCCTATATATGCTATCGAGAAGATACCCACCTCAAAACAAGGGAAAAACACAGAGTGAAAATGAAGGGCTGGGAAAAGTTAGTCCATGCAAATAGAGACCAAAGGAAAGCAGGAGTAGCAATACTCATATCAGACACAATAGATTTTGAAGTAAAGGTCATGAAAAGAGACAAAGAAGGACACTATATAATGATCAAAGATCAATCCAAGAAGAAGATGTAACAGTTATAAATATACGTGCACCCAACATAAGAGCACTGCACTATGTAAGGCAAATGCTAACAAGTATGAAAGGGGAAATTAACAGTAACACAATAATAGTGAGAGACTTTAAGAAAGACCCCGCTCACAACAATGGATAGATTAACTGAACAGAAAATTAGCAAGGAAACAAAAACTTTAAATGATATAATGGACCAGTTAGACCTAATTGACATCTATAGGACATTTCACTCCACAATGAATTTCACCTTTTTCTCAAGTGCACAGAAAACCTTCTCCAAGATAGATCACATCCTGGGCCATAAATTTAGCCTTGGTAAATTAAAAAAAATAAAATAAAATCATTTCAAGCCTCTTTTCTGATCATAGTGTGGTAAGATTAGATGTCAACTACAGGGGAAAAAGACTATTAAAAATGCAAACATATGGAGGATAAACAACACACTTCTGAATAACCAAGAAACCACAAAATAAATCAAAATGCATAGAAACAAATGAAAATTAAAGCACGAATACACAAATTCTGTGGGAATCAGTAAAAGCAGTGCTGGGGGAAGGTACATACCAGTACAAGCTGCCCTCGAGAAACAAGAGAAAAATTAAATAAAGAATCTAACTCTACACCTGAAGCATCTAGAAAAAGAAGAAATGAAGAAACTGAAGGTTAGTAGAAGGAAAGAAATCATAAAAATTAGGACAGACATAAAGCCAAAAGAAACAAAGGAGACCATAGCAAAAATCAACAAAGCGAAAAGCTGGTTCTTTGAGAAGATAAATAAAATGGAAAAACCATTGTCCAGACTCATCAAGAGAAAAATGGAGAAGAATCAAACCAACAAAATTAGAAATGCAAATGGAGATATCACAACAGACACAGAAATATAAAGAATCATAAGAGACTACTATCAGCAACTATATGTCAATAAAATGGACAACTTGGAAGAAATGAACAAATTATTTGCAAAGTATAATCTTCCAAACCTGAACCAGGAGGAAACAGAAAATCTTCACAGACTTATCACAAGCAAAGAAATAAAAACTGTAATCAGAAATCTTCCACTAAACAAAATCCCAGGACCAGATGGCTTCACAGGGAATTCTACCAAAAAGTTTAGAGAAGAGCTAACACCTATCCTACTCAAATTCTTCCAGAATATTGGAGAGGAAGGTAAACTTCCAAATTCATTCTATGAGGCCACCATCACCCTAAGACCAAAACCAGACAAAGATGCCACAAAAAAAAAAGAAAAAGAAAGAAAGAAAGAAGGAAAAAAAGAAAACAGGACAGTATAATTGATGAACATAGATGCAAAAATTCTCAACAAATTTGTAGCAAACAGCATCCAACAACATATTAAAAACATCATACATCATGACCAAGTGGGCTCTATCCCAGGGATGCAAGGATTCTTCAATATTTGCAAATCAATCAATGTGATGCATCATATTAACAAATTGAAACCTAAAACGATATAATTATGTCAATAAATGCAGAGAAAGGCTTTGACAGAATTCAACATCCATTTATGATAATAGAAAAGCAAAAAAACTCCAGAAAGCAGACATAGAAGGAACATATTTCAACATAATGAAAGTCATATATGATAAACCCACAGCAAACATTATCCTCAATGGTGAAAAACTGAAAGCATTTTCCCTAAAGTCGGGAACAAGACAAGAGTGCCCACTCTCACCACTACTATTCAACATAGTTCTGGAATATTTAGCCACAGCAATAAGAGAAGAAAAGTAAAAGGAATCCAGATTGAAAACGAAGAAGAAAAACTCTCACTGTTTGCAGATGACATGATCCTCTACAAAGAAAACCCTAAATACTCCACCAGAAAATTGCTAGAGATAATCAATGAATATGGTAAAGATGCAGGATACACAATTAACACACAGACCTCCCTTGCATTCCTATACACTAACAATGTGAAAACAGAAAAAAGAAAAATTAAGGAAAGAGAAAATATTTACATTATAGTGTCTGTATACACCCCCAAGCTTTCCCCAAGGCTCAGGGTAAAGAATCCACCTGCAATGAAGGATATCACAAGTTCGATCCATGGGATGGGAAGATTCATTGCAAGAGGGCACGGCAACCTACTCCAATATTGTTTCCTGGAGAATCCATATGGACAGAGGAGCCTGGTGGCCTGCAATCCATAGGGTCACAAAGAATTGGACACCACTTTGGAACTGAATATATATACATATACATAGTCCAAACACTCCTGAATGGATAGTCATTTCCTTCTCCAGGGGATCTTCCAAACCCAGGAACTGAACCCAGGTTTCCCACATTGCAGGCAGATTCTTTACCGTCTGAGCCACCAGAGAAACTCCAAACTTAAATTAGCATATTTGTAAAAGAAAAAAAAAAGATAGTACCTTTATTTTCATTTATTTTTACACAGATAGGCTAATTTCAGATTAGCAGAGGCTTTAGGACATGCACTGATGCTATAATAGTATCTTTATTTCAGTATACTATAAATAGTATCTTGTTTTGGGCTTCCCTGGTGGCTCAGTGGCAAAGAATCTGCCTGCAGTGCAGGAGACCTGGGTTCGATCCCTGGGCCAGGAAGATTCCCTGGAGAAGGGAATGGCTACATACTCCAGGATTCTTTCCTAGAGAATTCCATGTACAGAGGAGCCTTGTGGGCTACCGCACATGGGGTTGCAAAGAGTTGGAAATGACTGAGCGACTAACAATTTCACTTTCACCTTTAACTTAGATTAAATATACTTTATGTTCTTAAGATTCTTAAGGATGTTCAAACCATTATCTTTGCATCTGTAGCCCGTGGACTGACTTAAAATGTAATGTTTTAGTTGACTCAAGTATTGGGGCTGATGATAAATTTATTGTTCCAATATTTAGATAGCATTCCAAAGTTTGATCATTGGCACTTCTTTTACATATAAAGTTTTCAATAGATACAGTCAATGCCAAATGCAAATTATCAAAAAGCCCCTATATTCCTGCTAGCATTTTAAGAGACCAATGACTGCCAAGGTCAGAGGGCCTTTCTTTGTGCCTTTGCTTCCACATGGTTGAAGTAGAGTGGATAGTCCCAAAGTCTCTACTCCAGAGAATCCCAAAACTGATTGCTAATAAATTATGTAACACAATGTCATAACATGTAATTGATTTAGTCAATTTGTTTGAATATATGTGGAAAAGTAAAATCAAAGTTTAGTAAAAATATTAATACTTGAGTCAAAACAAAAATATCAATTTTGATAATTCATATTGGACACAATATAAAGGGACATCACTGCCAGGAAAGCCTAGATAATATAGACTATAAAATGTCTGCATATGAAAACTCAAGGCAAAATGCAGATTATCACTTGAGATATATATCACACTGTCTGTCACCTAATTTTATAAGATAGAGCAAGAGGTGGGCTACATGAAGCATATTCTAATATTTCATTTTCTGAAAATTTAGACATAACAGCAAAGCTGGCATTTTCTAATTTCCAGAACCATGAATGATATTACTCAATAAAATCATGATGATATTACTCAAAACAGATGTGAAAACATATGTTTGCCACAGTTGTATAAACTGCCTACTTGTCAAACTTAATGAATGTTGAGACTTCTACTTTAAACTGCATTCCCTTTTAAGAACTAAAATCTATTTCAGGAAAATATATTTTATCATAATACCACAAATGCAGCTGGTAGAACCTGACGTAAAAAATCTCATTTAAAAGGAAGCTTTTTAATGACCCTGAGGGGCAGTCCTAAGATGACAGAGGAATAGGATGGGGATAACTCTTTGTCCCCCACAAATTCATTAAAAAAGACCATTTGAATGTTGAGAAAATTCCACAAAACAACTTCTGAACACTGACGGAGGACACCAGAAAGGCAGCCCATTCTCTTTGAAAGGAGGTAGGACAAAATATAAAAGGCAAAATGGGAGACAAAAGAGTTAGGGATGGAGACCCGGCCCCAGGGAGGGAGTCATGAATGAGGAGAAATTTCCCAACACCAGTAAACCCTCTCACCGGTGGGTCTGTGGGGAGTTTTGGAATCTCAGGGCAACATAACTGGGAGGGAAAACAACAACAACAACAACAGAATATGCGCCTAATCGCAATTCCCAGTGGAGAAGTAGCCCAGATGCTCACAGCCACCAGCAGAGAGCAGGGGCTGAACACAGAGGTGCAGTTTGAATGCTTAGGGTAAGGATGGGGCCTGAATGCCCTGATGACAATCTGAGGGAGTTAATGTGAGATAGCAACCCAAACTGTGGGATAGTCAGAGAGAGAAAAAAAGAGAGAGAGAGAGAACTATCCCGTGAAGAGCTCTAACCTAAGGCACAGCCTGGTCCACTCACGGAACAAAGGACTGAGAAAATACCACAGGAGAGCTAGCTGGCTGTGGATCCGCCCATCTCCCCACCAGAGGAAGAGAGGCAGGGGGGCAACAGCCAGAGCTGGAAGGCAAGGAGCAATCTTGGCCCCAGATATGGCATCCTCCACCAAATTGTGAGCAGGCTCCAAGTTGCTAACTAAGTCTTCCTGGGATTGTGGATGGTGGATATCCACCAGGAGGGTCACAGCCTGAGATCAGCTCCCCAGGGGAGACACATGGCACACCTGAGATGGCGCTCTCATGGTGCAACCAGGAAACTGAGCAGCTGGGACCAGGAAGGTGATAAGACACACCATACACCTGGGAGAGTGTGCTTGCCAAGCACCTGGTCATCTGAGCTGCTTGGTCCTGGGAAGGGCACAAAAGGAAGGCCCAAAAGAATCAGTGACTTTGTAGAGTACCTGAGAACCCGAACCTGAGTGGCTTAGACCTGGGAAGTGCATGCAATCCTGGGCCTGATTTGGACAGTTCCCCTGGGGAGAAACTGGGAATCTGAGCAGTGTAGACCAGAAAAGCACACATGCCATGATCAGGGTCAAACCCAGTGTGGTCCAGGCACTGTGAGCACTTCCCGCACATGCCAGTGATATTTGTTTGCAGTGTCCCTCCCTCCCCAAAGCACAATTGAACAAGTGAGCTTAAATAAGTGACCAACTTCTCCCCCTTGTGTCAGAGCAGAAATTAGACACTGAAGAAACTTGCAAACTGAGGAAGCTGAATTACACAAAGAAGAGGGAACTGCTTTGGTAGTGAAAAGTGCAACAGATTAAAACCTTGTAGTTACCACTGACTACATTGGAAAGAATTCCAGCTGAGCTATTTCAAATCCTGAAAGATGATGCTGTGAAAGTGCTGCACTCAATATGCCAGCAAATCTGGAAAACTCAGCAGTGGCCACAGGACAGGAAAAGGTCAGTTTTCATTCCAATCCCTAAGAAAGGCAATCCCAAAGAATGCTCAAACTACCGCACAATTGCACTTATCTCACATGCTAGGAAAGTAATACTCAAAATTCTCCAAGCCAGGCTTCAGCAATATATGAACCTAGAACTTCCAGATGTTCAAGCTGGTTTTAGAGAAGGCAGAGGAACCAAGATCAAATTGTCAATATCTGCTGGATCATTGAAAAAGCAAGAGAGTTCCAGAAAAACATCTATTTCTGCTTTATTGACTAGGCTAAAGCCTTCGACCGTGTGGATCACAATAAACTGTGGAAAATTCTGAAGGAGATGGGAATACCAGACCACCTGACCTGCCTCTTGAGAAACCTGCATGCAGGCCAGGAAGCAACAGTTAGAACTGGACATGGAACAACAGACTGGTTCCAAAGAGGAAAAGGAGTATGTCAATGCTGTATATTGTCACCCTGCTTATTTAACTTATATGCAGAGTACATCATGAGAAACACTGGGTTGGAAGAAGCACAAGCTGGAATTAAGATTGCCAGGAGAAATATCAATAACCTCAGATATGCAGATGACACCACCCTTATGGCAGAGAGTGAAGAGGAACTAAAGAGCCTCTTGATGAAAGTGAAAGAGGAGAGTGAAAAAGTTGGCTTAAAGCTCAACATTCAGAAAACTAAGATCATGGCATCTGGTCCCATCACTTCATGGCAAATAGATGGGGAGGCTGTGGAAACAGTGTCAGACTTTATTTTGGGGGGCTCCAAAATCACTGCAGATGGTGATTGCAGCCATGAAATTAAAAGACGCTTACTCCTTGGAAGGAAAGTTAGGACCAACCTAGAAAGCATATTAAAAAGCAGAGACATTACTTTGCCAACAAAGGTCCGTCTGGTCAAGGCTATGGTTTTTCCAGTGGTCATGTATGGATGTGAGAGTTGGACTGTGAACAAAGCTGAGCGCCGAAAAATTGATGCTTTTGAACTGCAGTGTTGGAGAAGACTCTTGAGAGTCCCTTGGACTGCAAGGAGATCCAACCAGTCCATCCTGAAGGAGATAAGTCCTGGGTGTTCATTGGAAGAACTGATGCTGAAGCTGAAACTCCAATACTTTGGCCACCTTGTGCAAAGAGTTGACTCATTGGAAAAGACCCTGATGCTGGGAGGGATTGGGGGCAGGAGGAGAAGGGGACGACAGAGGATGAGATGACTGTATGGCATCACCGACTTGATGGGCATGAGTTTGAGTAAACTCCGGGAGTTTGTGATGGACAGGGAGGCCTGACATGCTGTGATTCATGGGGTCGCAAAGAGTCGGACATGACTGAGCGACTGAACTGAACTGAACTGAACATTGGAAAGGGTCAATAGACCTTGAGAAGAACTATAAGCTGGTATAAGGAACCATCTGAAACTGAACTGACTCCACATTGCCCTCAACAGCTCCAGAGAAATTCCTAGAAATATTTTACTATTATCACTTCTTAATTTCTAAATATTTTTAAAATTTTAACTTCTTTAATACTCCTTTAACTTTCATTTTTATAACTTACTATTACCTTGCAAAAAAAATACCCGATTTTTAAACCCAATTTCATGTGTGTGTGTGTGTGTGTGTGTGTGTGTGTGTGTGTATTAATTTTTGTGACTTTTTTAATATTGTGTTTTTTGATAGTCTAAACTCTACTCTAGATTTTTAATCTTTGTTTTTTTGGTATTTGTTATCAATTTTGTACCTTTAAGAATCTAATCTTCAGTACCCATTTTAACTTAGGGCTGTGATTACTGGCTTGACTGCTCTCTGTCCTTTTGACTCTCCTTTTTCTCCCCCAGGTCACCTCTGTCTTCTCACTCCAACTCCTCTTCTCTACCTAACTCTGTGAATCTCTTTGGGTGTTCCAGTCTGTGGAGAACACTTAGGGAACTGACTACTGGCTAGATTTGTCCCTCTCCTTTTGACTCCCTTTCTTCTCCTTCTTGCCATCTCTACCTCCTTCCTCCCTCTTCTCTTCTATATGTAACTCTGTTACCATCTCTGGGTGTCCCTCACTGTCAAGAATCTTTTAAGCATTAACCTATATGTTTTATCATCAGTGCAGTATTGATGGAGAAGTCTTGAGGCTACTGTAAGAATAAGACTGAAGGCCAGATGCAGGAGACTTAAATCCCAAACTTGAGAAAACCAGAAAACTCCTGACTCTAGGGAACATTAATCGACAAGAACTCATCCAAAAGCGTCCATAACTATACTGAAACCAAGCTCTACCTAAGAGCTAACAAGTTTCTGAGCAAGACATACCAAGCTAATTCTCCAACAACACAGAAACATAAGCCTTATCATTAAAATACAGGCAGCCAAAAGTCACACTAAACCCACAGACACATCAAAACTCACTGCTGGACACTTCATTGCAATCCAGAGAGAAGAGATCCAGCTCAACCCACCAGAACACTGATGCAAGCTTCCCTAACCAGGAAACCTTGACAAGCCACTAGTCCAACCCCACCCTTACAGAGGAACCTCCACAATAAGAAGAACTACAAAATTCCAGAACACAGAAAGGCCACCCCAAACACACCAATCTAAACAAAATGAAAAGGCAGAGAAATATTCAGCAGGTAAAAGAACATGATAAATGTCCACCAAACCTAACAAAAGAGGAGGACATAGGGAGTCTACCTTAAAAATAATGCAGAATAATGATAGTAGAGATGATCCAAAATTTTAAAAACAAAATGGAGGTACAGATAAAGAGACTAGACACAAGGATTGAGAATATTCAAGAAATGTTTAACAAGCACACAGAAGAAATAAAAAAAGAGTCAATCAATAATGAACAATACAATAATTGAGATCAAAAGCACTCTGGAGGGAACCAACAGTGGAATAACTGAGGCAGAAGAGAGGATGAGTGAGGTGGAAGATAGAATGGTGGAAATAAATGAAGCAGAAAGGAAAAAAGAATTAAAGGAAATGAGGACAATTCAGAGACCTCTGGGACAATGTTAAATGCACCAACATTTGAATCATAGGAGTCCCAGAATAAGAAGACAAAAAGAAACGCCATGAGAAAGTACTTGAGGATATAATGTTGAAATCTTCCCTAAAATGGCGAAGGAAATAGCCACCTAAGTTCAAGAAACCCAGAGAGTCCCAAACAGGATAAACCCAAGGTGAAACACCTCAAGACACATATTAATCAAATTAAAGAAGATCAAACACAAAGAGCAAATATAAAACGCAGCAAGGGAAAGGCAACAAATAACACACAAGGGGATTCCCATAAGGATAACAGCTGAACTCTCAATAGAAATTTGTGAGGCCAGAAGGGAATGGCAGGACATACTGAAAGTGATGAAAGAGAAACACCTACAACCCAGATTACTGTACCCAGAAAGATCTCACTCAAAGATGAAGGAGAAATCAAAAGCTTTACAGACAAACAAAAGCTGAGAGAATTCAGCACCACAAATCCAGCTCTTCAACAAATGCTAAAGGATCTTTTCTGGACAGCAAACACATAAAAGGTTTATAAACTCAAACCGAAAACAACAAAGTGAATGGCAAAGGGATCATACTTATCAATAATTACCTTAAATGTAAATGGATTGAATGCCCCAAACAAAAGACAAAGACTGGCTGAATGGATACAAAAACAAGACCCCTATATACGCTGTCTACAAGAGAACCACCTCAAAACAAGGGACACATACAGAACGAAAGTGAAGGGCTGGAAAAAGATATTTCATGCAAATATAGACCAAAAGAAAGCAGGAGTAGCAATACTCATATCATATAAAATAGACTTTGAAATAAAGGCCGTGAAAAGAAACAAAGAAGGACACTACATAATGATCAAATGATTGATCCAAGAAGAAGATATAGTAATTATAAATATATATGCACCCAATATAGGAGCACTGCACTATGTAAGGCAATGCTAACAAGTATGAAAGGGGGAATTAGCAGTAACACAATAATAGTCGGAGACTTTAAGAGCCTACTCACAACTATGGAGAGATCAACTAAACAGAAAATTAGCAAGGAAATACGAATTTTAAATGATACAATGGACTAGTTAGACATAATTGATATCTATAGGACATTTCACCCCAAAACAATGAATTTCAACTTTTTTCTCAAGTGCAAAGAAAACCTTCTCCAAGATAGATCACATCCTGGGCCATAAATCTAGCCTTGGTAAGTTCAAAAAATTGAAATATTTTCAAGCCTCTTTCCTGATCACAGTGTGGTAAGATTAGATGCCAACTACAGGACAGGGGCTTCCCTGGTGGTTCAGACGGTAAAGAGTCTGCCTGCAATGTGGGAGACCCGAGTTCAATCCCTGGGTTGGGAAGGTCCCCTGGAGAAGGAAATGACAACCCACTCCAGTACTCTTGCCTGGAAAATCCCATGGACTGAGGAGCCTGGTAGGCTACAGTCTCATGGGGTCGAAAAGAGTCAGACACAACTGAGTGACTTCACTTTCACGGGGGGAAAAAAAACTATTAAAAATACAAACATATGGAGGCTAAACAACATGCTTCTAAAAAAACAACAAATAACAGAAGAAATCCAAAAAGAAATCAAAATATGCATAGAAACAAATGAAAATGAACACACGGCAACCCAAAACTTATGGGATTCAGTAAAAGCCATGCTAAGGGGAAGGTTCATAACAATACAGGGTTACCTCAAGAAACAAGAGAAAAATTAAATGAAGAACCTAACTCTACACAGGAAGCAATTAGAAAAAGAAGAATTGAAGAACCCCAGGGTTATTACAAGGAAAGAAGTCATAAAAATTAGGGCAGAAATAAATCCAAAGGAAACAAAGGAGGCCATAGTAAAAATCAAGAAAGCTAAAAGCTGTACTTTGAGAAGATAAATAAAATAGATAAACCATTATCCAGACTCATCAAGAGAAAAAGGGATAATAATCAAATCAACAAAATTAGAAATGCACATGGAGAAATCACAACAGACAAGACAGAAGTACAAAGGATCATAAGAAACTACTATCAGCAACTGTATGTCAATAAAATAGACAACTTGGAAGAAATGGACAAATTCTTAGCAAAGTATAACCTTTCAAAACTGAACCAGAAAGAAATAGAAAATATTCCCAGACACATCACAAGCACGGAAATCGAAACTGTAATCAGAAATCTTCTACTAAACAAAATCCCAGGATCAGATGCTTCATAGGGGAATTCTACCAAAAATTTAGAGAAGAGCTAATATCTAACCTACTCAAAATCTTCCAGAAAACTGGAGAGGAAGGTAAACTTCCAAACGCCTTCTATGAGGCCACCATCTCCCTAATACCAAAACCAGACAAAGAAGCCACAAAAAAAGAAAACTGCAGGCCAATATCACTGATGAACATAGATGAAAAAATCATCACCAAAATTCTAGCAAACATAATCCAACAACATATTAAAAACATCATACATCATGACCAAGGGGGCTTTATCCCAGAGATGCAAGGATTCTTCAATATTCACAAATCAAACAATGTGATGCACCACATTAACAAATTGAGAGATAAAAACCATATTATTATCTCAATGGAGGCAGAGAAGCCTTTGACAAAATACAATCATTTATGATTTAAAAAAAAAAAAAAAAACAACCTCCAGAAAGAATGCATAGAAGGAACATACTTCAACATAGTAAAAGGCTTATATGGTAAACCCACAGCAAACATTATCCTCAATGGTGAAAAATTGAAAGCATTTCCCCTAAAGTCAGGAACAAGACAAGGGTGCCACTCTCATCACTACTATTCAACATAGTTTTGGAAGTTTTAGCCACAGCAATCAGAGAAGAAAAAGCAATAAAAGGAAACCAGGTTTGAAAAGAAGAAGCAAAACTCTCACTGTTTGCAGATGACATGATCCTCTACATAGAAAATCCTAAAGACTCCACCAGAAAATTACTAGAGCTAATCAATGAATGTAGTAAAGTTGCAGGATATAAAATTACACACAGAAATGCCTTGCATTCCTGTATACTAACAATGAGAAGACAGAAAGAAAAATTAAGGAAACAATTCCATTCACCATTGCAATGAAAAGAAAAAAAAAAATCCTTAGGAATAAATCTACCTAAAGAAACAAAAGGCATATATATAGAAAACTATAAACCACTGATGAAAGAAATCAAAGATGACACAAATAGATGGAGAAATATACCTTGTTAATGGATCGGAAGAAGCAATATAGTGAAAATGAGTATACTACCTAAAGCAATCTATAGATTCAATGCAATTCCTGTCAAGATACCAATGTATTTTTCAGAGAACTTGAACAAATAATTTCACAATTTGTATAGAACTACTAAAATCCTTGAATAGCCAAAGCAATCTTGAGAAAAATGAATGAAACTGAAGGGATCAGTATGCCTGACTTCATACTATACTACAAATCTACAGTCATCGGGACAGTATGGTACTGGCACAAAGACAGAAATATAGATCAATAGAACAAAATAGAAAGCCAGAGGTAAATCCACATACCTATGGACACCTTGTCTTTGACAAAGGAGGCAAGAATATGCAATGGAGAAAAGACAATCTCTTTAACAAGTGGTCTTGGGAAAACTGGTCAGCCACTTGTAAAAGAATGAAACTAGAATACTTTCTAACACCATACACAAAAATAAACTCAAAATTGATTAAAGATCTAAATGTAAGACTAGCAACACAGCAGGATCCTCTATGGCTCTCCTCCCAGAGTAATGGAAATAAAAGCAAAAATGAGCACATGGGGCCCAATTAAACTTAAAAGCTTTGGCACAACGAAGGAAACTATAAGGAAGATGAAAAGACAGCCTTGAGAATGGGAGAAAATAATATCAAACGAAGCAACTGACAAAGAATTAATCTCAAATATATGCAAGCAGCTCATGCAACTCAATTCCAGAAAAATAAACGACCCAATGAAAAAATGGTCCAAAAACTCAACAGATATTTCCCCAAAGAAGACTACAGATGGCTAACAAACAAATGAATAGATGCTCAATATCACTCATTATCAGAGAAATGCAAATGAAAACCACAACAAAGTACCATCCCACGCCAGTCAGAAGGGCTGCTATCAAAATGTCTACAAACAATAAATGCTGGAGAGGGTGTAGAGAAAAGGGAACCCTCTTATACCATTGGTGGGAATGCAAACTAGTACAGCCACTACTGAGAAAAGTTTGGATACTCCTTAAAAAATTGAAAATAGAACTGCCATACGACCCAGCAATCCCACTGCTGGGCATACTCACCAAGGAAACCAGAATTGAAAGAGACACGTGTACCCCAATGTTCATCACAGCACTGTTTACAATAGTTAGGTCATGGAAACAACCTAGATGTCCATCAGCAAACAAGTGTATAAGAAAGTTGTAATACATATACACAATGGCATATTACTCAGCTATTAAAAATAATTCATTTGAAGCAGTTCTAATGAAGTGGATGAAACTGGAGCCTCTTATACAGAGTGGAGTAAGTCAGAAAGAAAAACACCAATACAGTATATTAACGCATATATACGGAATTTAGAAAGATGGTAACCACGACCATATAGGCAAGACAACAAAAAAGACACAGATGTAAAGAACAGTCTTTTGGACTCTGTGGGAGAAGGTGAGAGTGGAATGATTTGAGAGAATAGCACTGAAATATGTACAGTACCAGATGTGAAATAGATCACCAGTCTAGATTCGATGCATGAGACAGGGTGCTCAGGACCAGTGTACTGGGATGACCCGGAGGGAAGGGATGGGGAAGGAGGTGCGGGGGGGGGGGGGGCGGTTCAGGATGGGTAACACATGTACACCCATGGCTAATTCATGTCACTTTATGGCAAAAGCCACTACAATATTGTAAAGTAATTAGCCTTCAATTAAGATAAATAAATTAATTTAAAAATAGAGAAATAAAAATTTAAGAAACAAAAAATAAAATAAAATAAACAATGACCCTAAGCCAAATAAATCAAGAAATGAATAAATCAGAAAAAGAGAAAGCTTTCCCTTATAACTGAAGAAATGCATTTTAATATGTCACTCCTGTCTATTAATATCCTCATCAGGATGTGTGACCAACCTATTTCAAATGAGTGTAACTGTGCCATTCCACAGCAAGAGACTCAAAAATACCAGTGCATACCACTGTGTATTTTTATGAAATTCAGTTACTGTACATCTGTACTAGCACTCCAGCTGATCCTTCATAAGATATAGCAGCGTGTCCTTGAGCATTGCAGCACACAAGCCAGTCCTAAATGCCACTGTGACTTATGGGGTTTGCAGTTCTGATGGAACCATGTGTATCTTGTACAGCTTAAGATTTTCCTAGAAAATCTGCTTTACTACCAAGCTGTCCTTCAAACTGTCATGACTTGCTGGGAAAGAGGTTTCAGGAACAAATTGTTGCTGAGTTATGAATGAAGTTTCATCTTTAACTACAGTTCCATTACCTCTGTAAGTGTTTGGGTAGTTTAATATGCTCTACTTGACTTCTCCCACTCTGAAAACTTTTCTGAAATCAAGCATTTACAACTTGGGCCCCAGAGAGTATAGCCTTTGGATACGAAATGACAAAACATGTCAAGGAAACCAAACATGGATCAATGAAACTAAAATCCTAGACTATTTCAAATTCTAACTAAAATGCTCATCTAGGTAATTAGAAAGCAAGTTAAGTTTAGAGAAAAAGTAAAAGAAAATTCTCTATCAACTCCTCAGTTGTTCATGGAGAGGTTTTTTTTTTTTTTTTTTTATTTCCTACATATTATGAGCATCTTTATTAAAGACAGAAAAATGCATCCTAATAGTGAAGTACAATCAGACCATCTGGTGATCTGACAAGTTATCTGTTAGCTTATGTTCTTTAGCTTAGAGTTAATAAATTCATGATGACAATCATAATGCATAGCCTATAACATATGCTGATATATTTTCCTTTACTCTTACCTTAAGTCTTTTAAACAAAGTTGTACTCAGTTTTCATATCAAGGAAGTGTGACTGAAATTCTTATTCTCCCTACCTTCTTCAAACAGATATCCTAAGAAAAAGTTGGATGCTGTGCAGAAATTACACATTTTTCAGTTGATTATAAGCCAGACTGATGTCATATCTATCATCATTCTAGGTAAATACCTGATTGGAGTAGCTTGCTAAAATTTCATTTGAAATGTCCAAATCAGGTAAACTTTAAAATCACTTTTGCATGTTGAGGAGAACATCTCTCTTGTATGATAGCAACTCAAGTTTTTCAAACATAACCATAAATGGTGATTAATTTAAATATAGTCAGCAAAGTACAAACATAATAAAACTAGAATCAGATGTCTCTAATCAGGCATAATATAAAGGGCTAGGGTAAAACTTCCAACCACAGACACCAAGAAACTTTGGGTTAATATGTTATTTGTAATATCAAATAAAATTCAGGTAAATATTATTTTTTACTACAAAAATAATTTATCCAAAGTCAGTATAGATCTATTCTGACTGAGGGAAATGTGTATACAATATACAGCAATAGGATGTTCAGTGAGTTAGTGTCCAATCTTTATATGTACATTAAATAAGCAAAAATTATTTTACCTTTATTTTCCCTTTGGAATTTTTTGATAGTTGGTCCAGTATCCTGTTCAACAATAAGGTCTTCTCTATTGTTGGGCATCATAACTATAAGTAAAAGATTTAATTGAGTAATTTTCTTACAAAACATCCAAAAGAAGAGCAGAAAAGCATTACATAAGTAGCTATTTTACTCCAATAAATAACTAACATGAATTTTATACATTTCTACTTCTGAACCACTGAAAAGATTTCTGTTGGTATGATGATCATGCAATTTAAAAATCAATAAGCTGCTCAATCACATGATTTTTAAAGTATAATTAATGCATAGTACATATATAATTTTTAACATATGTCTTTAAATCATTTAAAATATTTTTTCTTTTAAAATTCATGTGCAAATTAGCTATTTACCTCTATAATCAATAATATAATTCCAAAAATGCTTCTGAAATGGATTTTGCATTTAATCTTATGAGTTTAAAATAATTATGTCTCTAATTTACCTTAGAGTGTTTTTGCAAATATATAGCAAAATTAATAGATATGATATAATTTTCTGGTCATTGTTGTAAGTACTTTGCAAAACATTTATATTGAAAGAGGAAAATCATGCCAATTTCAGTTTAATTAATTTTCTTTAGTTATACTTTATTAAAATATTATATAGCACAATCAATAAATATGGTCACTTTAAAACAAAAATCATCAAAACTTTTTATTCGGTTATAGACAATCTCATTATCATGCTTCAATAATTGTAGAATGTGCATAGAGAGTATAATTACTGTCAGTGGAATTAGAAATGCTTTATGTTGTCAAGATTTTTTTTTTACTATATTGCTTTGATATATTTTATTTCTAAACATAAGCCATCCTTTAAAATATGTGTATCACAGAGTACCAATAGTTCCCTATGTGCTCTGCTTATAACCAGTACTCTAAATAATTATCTCTCCCCTTTTCCTCTCCTCCCCCTCCCTCATCTATACAAAGATTATTCTAATAGAAGAATATGTGTTTCCTGATTGCTTAATGGTCATCTGGCTATATCCTAAGACTCCCTTGAATCAGGTGCACACAATATTGTAACAAGTAAATTAGACTGTATCCACAGAACAGAGTAAAACTAGAAGACATCTGTCACTTCGTCTAGGAATTAAATTTACTCCAGTATGGATATTAGCTAAAAGTTCTAATTCAGTGGTTCTTAACTCTGGCTGCACATTAGAATCTTCTGAGGATATATTAAAAAACAAATCATAATACTGCTGCTAGGCTCTATACCAGACCAGGTACATGAGACTGAGTGTGTGGCATGGGCATCCATATTTGTAAACCCTCCATAGGCGATTATAATGGGGAGACAGATTTGTGACTCACTGAGCTCACTATGAAGCTAAATAGCTACAAAGAATATGCAATATTGATAAGCTAAATGAGACTTAGATGAATTTCCACAAGAGTGAAATCATCTTTGTCCTTTCCCAGAACAAATCCAGAACCTAAAACCTTCCCTAATCCCTCAAATTCCATTCTTCCTACATAAAAACATTACTTTGGAGAGACTTGAGGTGATCATTATTATGAAGTGCAAAAATTTAGAGTTTACATGAAAAAATGTCCCAATAGTAAGATTAAAAGAAGAGCAGAAATTATTTTCCCTAGAGGAAATGGATACTTACAAAATTGGACGTGTGTAGGTATAAAAGATTAACAAAGATTTTACTTAGCTCACCTGACTCATAATTATCATATATGAGAATTTGTTATAGCTGACTGCACTGGGTAATATCTGTATACCTGAGTAGGATCAGACATCAGTTGATAAGCAATCAAGGTAAAGCCACACAGAGAAAAATAATGCTTATCCCTCACATTTCCTTAGTGCTTTAAATTTCTGAAGTGTTTTACCACATATCATTGCATTGACCTCACAAAACTCCAGTGCAATAAGCAGAGCAATAATCATATCTATGCATGTGTGCGGGTTCCAGGTCACTTCAGTAGTGTGTGACTCTGCAATGCCATGGACTGTAGCCTGTCAGTCTCCTCTGTCCATGGGATTCTCCAGGCAAGAATAGTGGAGCGGGTTGCTATGCCCTCCTCCAGGGAATCTTCCTGACCCAGGGGTCGAACCCACATCTCTATGTCTCTTGAATTGTCAGGCAGGTTCTTTACTACTAGTGCCACCTAGAAGCCCAATCATATTCATGTTAGGTAAAGATACGTATGGTGGTTAAGTGACATACCCAAAATCTCATAGTTAGTAAGTGCCAGACTGTGACAAGATTAGAGTCTCCAGTATGCCAGATCACTGACAATATATTATACTATTTATGGAACAATGTCCTAGGTGGAAGACTTCTGAAACAATAAAAAAATGTGTAAAACATCATGCCAAATATTTTTTATCTAAATTATTGTTGCTGTTGTTCAGTCACTAAGTCGTGTCTGACTCTTTATGATCCCATGGACACACTATCTCCTGAAATTTGCTCAAACTTATGTCCATTGAGTCAGTAATGCCATCCAACCATCTCATCCTCTGTTAATATTTAAATTGTTGAGATTCTTGAAAATCATATATTGATTCAATTTTTAATCACTCTTACATAATCAACTGCACAAAATATATTTTATCATCCATTATTCAAAGGGTGCTGTGAATATAGCAGGTGATTTGTATCACACTAGCTGCTAAATACCAACACGTTGAATTAACCTATATTCTGTAAAACTCCCATCAAATTGTTCCCATCAGATCCAATGATACATTAAATTAAGACTTCCAGAGAACAAACTTCTTAACATTTTTTTTGTTCATATGACTTTCCCAATAAAAATTCACCATTTTAAAAAAACATTTAAATCAAGGAGGCATCAACTCCCCCAGATTTCCCCCCCTCACTATTGCCTAATGAAGAATTTCCTGAAAGATTATTTTTCAGTTCCTAGCTTCAGGTGAGATATTTACCTATTCTCTCTGAATGGTGATCCATCTGAGAGGGAGAGCTGGACACGCTGCTGCTGGAGTGGGAGGAGGTCTGGCTCCCAGGGTGATGACTCTCTTCCAGAGAGGGAGCAGGAGAAGGACTCTCTGGAATCCGTTCCTTACATAAAAGGAAATACAAAAGGAAATGTCATCTCATACAGAGTTTTTCATGTTGGTGGAGTCCATAACATTCAAAATGCTGACCTCTCATCTTTAAACTGAGCACATACCTGATTTTACAATACCTGATCATAAACACATATCTTTAAACAAAATCATAATTTTTGTTCTTGGAAAATTAATGGGATATTGTGAGGTTTAAATAAAATAAGAAAGTGAAAGGCCTCTGTGCTATGCCAGATACATGGAAGAGCTCAAGAAAGGTTAGCTTGCACTTCTTTTGCTAGGAAATCCACCAAGTGAATTTATGAAGTGAAGTGACTATTATTAGTGAAGGTTTGTTATTATAAGCTTCTACACTGATATAACATTCAAACCATACCTTGGAAGGTGAGCCTACTATCTGAGTAAGAAGATCTCCGAAAGGTAAACACTTAGAACCTTGGAATAAAACTCAAAAACAGTGGGAGGACCTGGTACATGTTGTGTCTCTCTGCACTGAAAACATTATGGAAATAATATATTTCTAATCTATCAGACCTTAGGAATTAATTTTTAATGTTGGCAACAAAACAGTTTGATGGTCACGAGACACAATGACAGGTTTTTTAAACTAACACTAAGACTAACACTAACACTAAGATCAGTTTTTTCAGTTCAGTCACTTGGTCATGTCTGACTCTTTGTGTCCCCATAGACTGCAGCCCACCAGGCTTCCATGTCCATCACCAACTCCCTGGGCTTACATAAACTCATGTCCATAGAGTCGGTGATGCCATCCAACCATCTCATCCTCTGTCATCCCCTTCTCCTCCTACCTTCAATCTTTCCCAGCATCAGGGTCTTTTCCAATAAGTCAGTTCTTCACATCAGGTAGCCAAAGTATTGAAGTTTTAGCTTTAGCTTCAATCTTTCCAATGAATATTCAGGATGGACTGAATATTAGGATGGACTGGTTTTTATCTCCTTTCAGTCCAAAGGACTCTCAAGAGTCTTCTACAGCACCACAGTTCAAAAGCATCAATTCTTCAGTGCTCAGCTTTTTTTATAGTTCAACTCTTAACCCCATATATGACTACTGGAAAAACCATAACTTTGACTAGACGGGCCTTTGTTGGCAAAGTAATGAATGTCTCTACTTTTTATTATGCTGTCTAGGTTGGTCATAGCTTTTCTTCCAAGGAGCAAGTGTCTTTTAATTTAATGGCTGCAGTCACCATCTGCAGTGATTTTGGAACTGAACTGATTTTTATCAAATTCATAATTTAAAACTATAAAAATTAAACAATACTAAAAGGATGTTTGTTAATATTGTTTAAATTTTTTATAGTTTTAAATTACAAATTTGATAAAAATCAGTTCAGTTCAGTCACTCTCTCATGGATGACTCCTTTCAAGTCCATGGACTGCAGTACACCAGGCTTCTCTATCCATTACCAACTTCCAGAGCTTACTAATACTTGTCCATCGAGTCGGTGATACCATCTAACCATCTCATCCTCTGTTGTCCCCTTCTCCTCCTGCCTTCAATATTTCCCAGCATCAGAGTCTTTTCTAATGAGTCAGTTCTTTGCATCAGGTGGCCAAAATATTTGAGCTTCAGCTTCAACATCAGTCCTTCCAATGAATATTCAGGACTGATTTCCTTTAGGATTGGCTGGTTTGATCTCCTTGCAGTTCCAGGGACTCTCAAGAGTCTTATCCAACACCACAGATCAAAAGCATCAATTCTTCAGTACTCAGCATTCTTTATGGTCCAACTCTCATATCCATACATGACTACTGGAAAAATCACAGGCTTGACTAGATGGACCTTTGTCAGCAAAGTAACATCTCTGCTTTTTAACATGTGGTCTAGTTTTGTCATAGTTTTTCTTCCAAGAAGCTGTCCAGTTAAATTCAGTCATTCAGTCATGTCCGACTCTTTGTGTCCCCATGGACTGCAGCATGCCAGGCCTCCGTGTCCATCACCAACTCCAGGAGTTTACTCAAACTCATGTCCATTGAGTCGGTGATGCTATCTAACCATCTCATCCTTTGCCATCCCCTTATCCTGCTACCCTCAATTTTTCCCAGCACAAGGGTCTTTTCAAATGAGTCAGCTCTTCGCATCAGACTGCCAAAGTATTGTTTCATCTTCAACATCTGTCCTTCCAATGAACATTCAGGACTGACTTCCTTTAGGATGGACTGGTTTTATCTCCTTACAGTCCAAGGGACTCTCAAGAGTCTTCTCCAACACCACAGTTCAAAAGCATCAATTCTTCTGCACTCAGCTTTCTTTATAGTACAACTCTCACATCCATACATGACTGCTGGAAAAACCATAGTCTTGACTAGATGGATCTTTGTTGGCAAAGTAATATCTCTGCTTTTTAATATGTTGTCTAGGTTTTTCATAATTTTTCTTCCAAGGAGTAAGCGTCTTTTTTATTTCATGGCTGCAGTGATATTTGAGCCCCCCAAAATAAAGTCTGCCACTGTTTCTACTGTTTCTCCATTTATTTGCCATGAAGTGATGGGACCAGATACCATGATCTTTGCTTTCTGAATGTTGAGCTTTAAGCCAACTTTTTCACTCTCCTCTTTCACTTTCATCAAGAGGCTCTTTAGTTCCTCTTCGCTTTCAGCCATAAGGGTGCTGTCATCTCCATATCTGAGGTTATTGATATTTCTCCAGGAGCTCTTGATTCCAACTTATGCTTCATCCAGCCCAGCATTTTGCATGATGAACTCTGCATATACGTTAAATAAGCAAGGTGACAATATACAGCCTTGATGTACTCCTTTCTCAACTTGGAACCAGCCCATTGTTCCATATCCAGTTCTAATTGTTGCTTCTTGACCTGCATACAGATTTCTCAGGAGGCAGGTAAGGTGGTCTGTTATTCCCATCCCTTTAAGAATTTTCCATAGTTTGTTGTGATCGACACAGTCAAAGACTTTAGCATAATCAATGAAGCAGAAGTAGATGGCTTTTTTTTTTTTCCTGTAATTCTCTTGCTTTTTCTATGATCCAATGGGTGTTAGCAATTTGCTTTCTGGTTCCTCTGTCTTTTCTAAATCCAGCTTGAACATCTGGAAGGTCTCAGTTCACATACTATTGAAGCCTAGCTTGGAGAATGTTGACCATTACTTTGCTAGCATGTGAGAATAGTGCAATTGTGCGGTGGTTTGAATATTCTTTGGCATTTCCTTTCTTTGAGGTTGGAATGAAAACTGACCTTTTCCAGTCCTTTGGCTGGAAAATTATTGATACAAATAAAATATTTATTTTATATAGCTCTACAATAACTGTTATGGTTCTCAGGACTTTTGTGATAATTAATATTGTTATAAAGCTCTGAAGTTATTCACTATGTTTATGAATCACAAACTGATGGATAAATCTGACATTTAGTTAATTTGATCAATTAAAAACAATTATTGTTTATCCATATATGCAGTAAATGTGACTGAATAATAGACATTCTGGGACAGAGAATATTTGCTTTATTATTTAACTCATTCATAATGAATTTCTTAAAGTTCTGTGTATTTATATGCAATTACAATATCAGTATTCTAATTACCATAACATTCAAAATTAGTTTATCAAATATGTGTTTATACATTTTCAGATTGATTTTGCATGAGAAGCCCCAAACTGATAAATTATTTAAAGAAAAACTGTTTACTTAATGCAAAATTAATAATAAGACGGTTAAAGCCTATTATTTCATTAGTACATGTTAAGATTTTCCAAAGTCTATCATTATGGCAGACAGAATAATCTCATCAGCTCAGCCAAAAATGTTTAGTCCACATCCTAATAGTTGAGCCTGTGAATATGTTATCTTATATGGCAAAATGGACTTTTCAGATGTGATTGAGAACCTGGAGATAGAGCTATTACATAGATTAACTTGAGGGTAGAAAGGAAAGTAAGAGGAAGATATGATTATTGAAGAATGGTCAGAGACACAAGCTGGAAAAGGCAAGGAAACTGATACTTTCCTGGAAGCTTACAGAAAGAAATGCAGTCCTGTGATTTTATCTCAGTGATACCCATGTCAGACATCTGACCTACAGAAATGTAAGATAAAAAAAAATTGCATCATTTTAAGCCATTAAATGTATGATAGCCTGTTCCAGAAGTAATAAAGAACTAATATAGTCATCAGTGTAGTATGTTCATTTTTAAATGCTATATAATATTATTTAGTACTCAGTAAATGTCTGATAACTTTAATGAAATGAATAGTGGACTTTGAGTATATTAGCTGCAGTATCATATAGTTATTAAATACCATTAATTGTAAATATATTACATCTGAAAGACTTTATAACTTTTGTTATGCTTCAAAAGCAATATTTTATGACAGAGAAACATACATGTGTTTATATTTAGTATACAGTTAAATATACAGTTGCAATACTCTATATACAGGGAAAGATAAAAAGATACATAGAAACAATGCAGAAGATAATCATTTTTTCCAAATAATTATATTTGTTGTTTAGAAGGATAGTATGGGCATGGATAACAAATTATATATGGCTTTTATAATATATTTTTAACTTTTTTGAAAAGTTCATCAGTTGTGAAATTCAACCTAAAGTGCAGTGATTAAAAGTATAATCCCTAAATAGCATATGTACACATACACCAATGAAAGCAATTTCATATATGAGGTCAAAATTATTTTTTGACTTGTCACTGTTGTGTAGTCTCAATGATTCTATGCTAAAATATGTATATAAAGTGTGGAACAGTCTTTGAATTCTAACATTGGCTATTTGCTGAAAAATATGTAATTTAATGAACTACTTTTATCTTTAATGGACCGGTAAGTGAATGGATAAGGACAAAGTACAGCAGTTATCGAGCAAAAATAAAACTAAACAAACAAAATCACTGTGTAGTGGTAAACAAGAATCATACATAGCAATATATCCTACCATAATAAAAATGGAAAATTTGGGAGTGAATTATGAAGTTGATGGTTTAGAAAAAAAGATAAATCAAGTGATTTGACCTTGCCCACTGTGCTTAAAAAATGAATGGTCATTCTGAATTTTTTTTTAACTGAAAAAATATCTACACAAATAGAAAACACTATAAATAATGAGGACATTTTACAATGCTATAAAGACGAATCCTCCAAAATGTTTTAAAAATACATATGATCAAATACTATTAACTCAAATAATTTACTTTTAAATTCATTCTTTGCCATTTTCAACAGCTCATCAGGTGGGTATTATTTCAAATAACTTTGAAAACATGATTTAGAGTTACAATAACATTTTGCATAAAACCACAGTTCATATTTAAGATTTGTAGCCTGCCTTACCAAATTCAATCAAGATTCAATTCATTGTTATTGTTTCCTAAGGCATCACAGAGGTCACATATTTTTTCACCATGTAAACATTAGACGAGTCCAATGTCTTATACTGATTAACAATTAGGTGGGTTTAAAAAATATCTATATGGAACTGGAAACATTAATTTCTTCTAAAATAATGAATAGTTATATAAGCAATTTCTACTTTGCAAGTAAACAGATCCATTTTTCAGCCTTATAATCAGTGTGCATCTATTTAGCTACTTAACTGCAATGTGCTTCGGGTCATTAGGTGGCTACTGTTGTGTCTCAGCCTAGTTAAATTTTCACAGCAAGTAAATCTGTTTTATTACAAATGAGAACACAAAGATAATGTCTTCTTGCCAAATACAGGGTTAACAGTATTTGCAACAAATCAGTAAGGGCATTTAAAAAGGAAAATTGAAAATCTAAAACCCAAATCATTTTACTCATTCATGACTTAATTTTATTTGGCATTTATGACTTTTACAGTCCTGTTACTTTTCATGTATGTCATTCAAGCCCCTTCAAAAACAGCTGTAGCTCTTCTAAATCACTGCAGAAATCTTCTCCAGATTCAGTCACTGTAGCAGAAGATGGAGATTTCCAAAACTGATGCATACTTACCCAATTAAATCCCCACTTTCCCTTGCAATTAGTAAAATTATCTTCAATAATAACTCAAATTCTAGCATATACTTACATAGTTCAAGGCTTATGCCTAAGAAGAAAGAGACATTATAGAAAATGTCTCTAGTTAGTACATGTTATTACTCCCTCTTCTATCATACTGTTTTCATTTTTGGCAGGTACATATGATCAAGGAAATGTACCTCATATTAAATCATTTAAGAGTACATTTGAATCTTTATTCAGAGCAGGGTCAAAGCTAAGGAAAATTAGCTTTATATGGTTTAACACAGTCAATTTAGTATAGAATTCAGTTTATTGGTACTAAGATATCAACTCTACCTTTTTTAATGGAGATCTTTTATTTCATCTCAATGTATTTCTTTACATCCCTAGATATGGCAAAACACAAAACTTGTAAAGTGCTAATGCATGCATATTATACATGTGTTCGCATGTATGTATACATGTGTGTAGTTGCCTTTTAGGAACACCTACTCAGTGTTAAGTTGTATCTACGATATTCTCTTATATTGATTCTTCTCAAGCATTTGGTGGGGTTATGTAATATATAATTTGTCTTTTTTTAAATTTAATTTCAATTCAACTCTCACTGTAATTAATCTTCCAAATGTTAATCTATTAATAAGTTCCTAAAGGATTTAATGACATTTCACTGCTGAGGAGTGGCTTTTGGAAGTTTAACTGACACTAGATATTTTATTCATGCATTTGTTTTGATATTTTATATTTAACTGATGTGTTGCTTCTGTACTGTTACCAGAGCTCTATAGAAGCAGAACAGATTGTAACCTGACAAACTTAAATAATAAAATCAGGAACAAGACTTTAAGTTTGTTCATTGCTTTTATTAACTTGGCTTACCACTAGTCCTGAGAAAGAATTACATGTTCTGTTTTATCTTTGAATATTATTGGATGCATGACACTTTATGAATTTTTATGAATCAGTTTAAGAATTAATATATGTTCCACAATCATCAATTTACAATTGCATTTAGGTTAACACAGATGGATATGGCAAGTTTTCATGAATTTTCATATGAGAGAGTCCAAAATCATAAGTATGTTCTGTGACCTATGTGATAGCTGGACAAAGTGCCCTCTCACCTCTTCAATGTGATCAACTTGTTCTGGAAGAGGCTGACAGCTTAAAGGGAATCAGCTATAATATCTGTTTATAGCATGTAAATGCTCTCAAGTGGGAGAATGGATAGTTCAGTGGAAATATTTATGGCTTGCAAATTATGTTGTAGGCTTGGATCTCTGCCACCCACCCAAACACATACACACATACACAGCAAACGGCCCTCGATTCTCACACAATGCATCTTCATCTCATGTTCTAAAATATAGTAATAGGTTTTTCTTTCCACAGAGCACTTAGAATAAGATTCAACTAGGGATTTCTCTCAGTGAATTTGAATTATCACAAAACGTGCTCTCCGTGTTGACTAATTTTAATGCCAGATGTTCACATGCTAATGCCATTGCCCTGTGACCATTTCCAATCAATTCATTAATTGCCAGCTGCTCAGGCAAACAAAAAATACAGCTAATCAGATGCTATTGGTAAACCGCCAAATAACAGCTTCCTACTTAAATTTCTTAAATTTGTTATCAGAGAAAACTATGATTAACTTTCCCACAAATATAGACAAAATGTATTATGAGATATTTAAATGTAAGAAAATATGTGTTCATATCAGTCAGGTATTTTACCTATTCTGCTCCCAGGATTTTGCCACATTGAGTAATATAACAGAAAGATAAGACTTAAAAATCTAATGAGCATAATACAATTTCCAATTCATGTTATAGCTCTATTAATTATTAGTTGCAAATGCTAATAGCTGAGCCAACAGTAGAGAGATCTGAGTCAGACCTAAGGACTCCATGCCCAGGCACAACAATATTCTCAAACTATTTGTGACTGAAAAACAGAAATAGCAACAAAACTAAAAAAAAAAAAAATCTTTTACAACTTACAATGTTTTTTGTCAGTTTTGGAATTAACATCTGTATCATTAATGATCATTATGTTAAAACACTCCCCAATGTTTAATATCCAATGAATCATTAGTTTTCATTAATTTATGCAACAAACATTTATGGAGTGTGTAATGTACCCATTGAAAATGACAGAAAATCCTACAGGTGTCTTCATATGGTGTGTATATATGCGTAGTTCAGACTACAGACTAAATAATCCACATGGAAACATTCAAATAGATGGGGCAAATAGACAGGAAAACAATGGAAATAGTGAGAGACTTTATTTTGGGGGGCTCCAAAATCACTGCAGATGGTGATTGCAGCCACGAAATTAAAAGACGCTTGTTCCTTGGAAGAAAAGCTATGACCAACCTAGACAGCATATTAAAAAGTAGAGACATTACTTTGCCAACAAAGGTCCATCTAGTCAAAGCTATTGTTTTTCCAGTAGTCATGTATGGATGTGAGAGTTGGACTATAAAGTAAGCTGAATGCTGAAGAATTGACGCTTTTGAACTGTGGTGTTGGAGAAAACTCTTGAGAGTCCCTTGGACTGCAAGGAGATCCAACCAGTCCATCCTAAAAGAAATCAGTTTGAATATTCATTGTAAAGATTGATGCTGAAGCTGAAACTCCAATACTTAAGCTACTTGATGCAAAGAACTGACTCATTGGAAAAGACCCTGATGCTGGGAAAGATTGAGACAAGAGGAGAAGGGGACGACAGAGGATGAGATGGTTAGATGGCATCACCAACTGGATGGACAGGGAAACCTGGCATGCTGCAGTCCATGGGTTCACAAAAAGTCAGACACTACTGAGTGACTGAACTGACTGAACTGAAATATTCAAAGGTAATTTAAAATAGAATAAAAATCAGATCAATTATGATATTAAAATGAGCATCTCTCTCCAGTCCCCACCAGATCCCTAACCTTCCTTTTGTGACATCAAGATCAAAGTATTACAAGTTAACAGATTCTCTGCAGAGGGAGAGTCCAATACCTGTATATGCATCTAATGGTGGGGATGCCTTGGTCCTATTACTGATAAGAATTTGCACAGACAAATGTATATATGAAAAGCTATTTCCTTCTCAGTTTACCTCTCTGCCATGATCTTGGTTTCAATGTATTACTATTTCTATATGAATTCTCGAGTATAAAACATAATAAAATATAATTAGCTTACACTGAATATTTACTAACTATAAAGGCACTAAGTGTGTTGACAAGTTTGTCTCATCTAAGTTCTATTTTAACACCCCTTGTTATGAGGTAGATACAATTATCATCCCCACTTCACTGCAAAATAAGGCAAACTGATAGGCAAGTATGGATAGGTTAATTCATTTACCTGAATTCACATAACAAGAAATGGTGCAATCAGAATTCAAATACAGGCATACAATCTGACTTCAGCACTCATGCTCTTACCCATTATGCCATATTCCTCCACTGAAATCTTATTAATACATCTTACTTTATTGACAAAGTATGATATCTCTAGAGAGAAACAGTGTATAATTCTAAAAACTCTTTTGGGGATGGGGTATCTGTTTCTTTCTTTCTTTCTTTTTTTTTTTTTTGATAAAGCAATGTAACATGATTATTTGCACATATTCAGTTCAGTGCAGTTCAGTTCAGTCACTCAGTCATGTCCAACTCTTTGTGACCCCATGAACCGCAGCACGCCAAGCCTCCATGTCCATCACCAACTCCCGGAGTCCATCCAAACTCAGGTGTCCATTGTGTCGGTGATGCCATCCAACCATTCCATCCTCTGTCATCCCCTTCTCCTCCTGCCCTCAATCTTTCCCAGCATCAGGGTCTGTTCAAATGAATCAGCTCTCCACATCAGGTGTCCAAAGTATTGGAGTTTCAGCTTCAGCATCAGTCCCTCCAATGAACACCCAGGACTGATCTCCCTTAGGATGGACTGGTTGAATCTCCTTGCAGTCCAAGCAACTCTCAAGAGTCTTCTCCAACACCACAGTTCAAAAGCATCAATTCTTCTTTGCTCAGCTTTCTTTATAGTCCAACTCTCACATCCATACATGACTACTGGAAAAACCATAGCCTTGACTAGACGGACCTTTGTTGGCAAATTAATATCTCTGCTTTTTAATATGCTATCTAGGTTGGTCATAACTTTCCTTCCAAGGAGCAAGCATCTTTTAATTTCATATTATTAGACCTATGCTAAATCAGTTAATTCTGTTCTTGCTCTCTGTTTTCTAATAGAAAATGATGACAATAATAATGGAGTAAGCCTCTCGATGATGCTGAAGGGAGTGATAGTGAAGGGAGAGAGTGAAACATCCAGCTTAAAACTAAATTATTAACACTAAATTTAAAAAAAAAATTAAGATCATGTCCTCTAGCCCCATTACTTTGTGGCAAATAGAGGGTGAAAAGATGGAAGTAGTGACAGATTTCCTCTTCTTGGGCTCTACAATCACTACGGATGGGCACTGTAGCCATGAAATCAGAAGACATTTGCTTCTTGGCAAGAACGTTATGACAAACCTAGACAATATGTTGAAAAGCAGAGACATTAATTTACTGACAAATGTCCATAAAGTTAAGGCTATGGTCTTCCCAATGGTCACATATGGTTGTGAGAACAGGGCTGTAAAGAAGGTAGAGTACTGAAGAATTGATGCTTTCGAACTGTTGTGCTGAAGAAGACTCCTGAGAGTCCCTTGGACAGCAAGGAGATCAAACCAGTCAATCTTAAGGGAAATCAACCCTGAATACTCATTGGAAGGACTGATGCTGAAGCTGAAATTCCAATATTTTGGTCATCTGATGCAAACAGCTGACTCATTGGAAAAGTCCCTGATGGTGGGAAAGACTGAGGGCAGAAGGAGAAGAAGGAATCAGAGGATGAGACAGCTGGATGGCATCACCAATGTAATGGACATGATGGCTAGGGACAGGGAGGCCTGAGTGTGCTGCAGTCCATGGGATAGCAAAGAGTCGGACACGACTGGGTGACTGAACAACAGTAAGGCAATATTAAGCAACAACTATCCTTTCTGGCCAAATTGAAGGCTAATTGCAATACACTTGCTGATTTTTCCAAGTGTATTATCCCTTTACCCCAAAGATTATGAGTGTTCTGAACTTTGCAACCATCCTATCTAACTTCTTAGAAACAGTGCTGTCTGATAAAATTTTCTGTAAATAGGCAAATGTTCCCTATCTGTACTATCTAATGAAAAGTTGAAATGTAGCTAGTAGCCACTGAGGAACTCAAATGTTCATTTTATTTAATTAATTTAAATTGAAGTAGCCACATGTGGCTAATGGCTACTGTATTAAATAGCATTGCTGTAGTAGGTATGTGCTATGCATCTAATATTATTTGTTGATTGTTTACCACCACAGAGATAGAAGATTTATTGAAACCTAGGTAAATGCATATTTTCTTTAGATGTCTAAGATTCTAAAAGTCACATCACTTCTCAAAGCTCTAAAAAGCTATGGTTTTCTTTCCTACCTGTGAGAAGGAAATTAAAAAGATGAAGCCAGGTCTAGTCTCCCTTGTGTTAGTTTTCACTATTTAAGAGCATTTGCAGAAGTCAACACCTCTAGTCACCATTTTTTTTTTCACATTGGGGTGGAAATATTTACACACTGGTAGAAGAAGAAGGCATAAATAAAATTATGCTCTTTCCAGTGTTATTTTATTCTATGTTAAAGTGGCATAATTTCAATAATAGAAAAAAACCCTGTTTACTGATTTTTATAGAGATCTCAAACCTTGAGTTACATGTTATGCTTTTCTGAATAAATATAAGATAAGAGGTAAACTACTTTGAAAAGATTTTGTTTGACTTACTGGATATGGGGGAATATTGGTATAGAGAATCTGATTTGATGAACATTTCATATTTCACATAAGGTTTTAGAAGAGAGTATTGCCTTGTTCAAACTAGAGCTAATTATTACATACACAGTAATTCTGTGAGTAAGGTGTTAAGCTGCTGTTAACATGAAATCAGCTATGGTGGGAATTACTTATACCACAGAAATTGGCAAATGTTGTAAATCAGAGGTTTTCACTTTCTTTTCTTTTCTTTTTTTTTTTTCTCATCTATAGGCCCAAATACAAACTCTAAAACACTGGACTTTTAAGCCTATTACAGGAATCTGAAGGTTTTTTATTTCATTTTAACATGCAACATTATCAGACTAGTCAAAAGATATTATGAATAAGTACAGTAAGTGGTGCATTCATTTGAGTCTATGAGCATTCAAACAAACAAAAGTATACTGTCACATTATAAAAATACATATTATATAAACATGCAATCATGGTTGTATGCATTTTACATTGGTCTTTTTAAATAAACTGAAACAATAAAGACAAACATAACACACTGATAATCATTTACTACTAAAATTTTAAGCACATAGAATATAGGAAAGCATTATATGTAGTTTTCACATGACTCAGGAATCCTGGCTTCATATAGTATAAAATAAGATCAGCAAAAGCATGTTTTCAAAATAGTACACATTAGTTCATTTTAATCTGCTTACAGTTTAGATCAAAAACTCTGTTCATTTTTTGTCTCTCCCTATTAGGTCACAAGCCTTAAAAATCACATGATGCTTAATAGGGATTCAATCAATAGAAAACAAAAAATACAGATGGACCCACAATGTTTTAAAACCAGATATCAGTGTCTTCTGATTCTCCAGAAAGTGAGCATATAGGGAACATATTTCAGCATAATAAAGGCCATATATGACAAATCTACAGCTAACATCATACTCAAATGCAAAAAGCTGAAAGTATTTCCTCTAAGATTAGGAACAAGATAAAGATGTCCATACTCTCATCACTTTTAGTCAAAACAGACTAATTCACTGAGGGCCACAGTCCTTAGAGAAAGCATACTGCTACTTGGCCATGAACATATATATGGAGCTTAATAAAAATTTATCAGTTCTTTCCCTTTCCTATAAAAGTTATATTTTAAATTTTCTTCATTGTTTTAGAAGTTCACCAAACTAGAAGCTAACTTAAAATTGAACAAATATGTCTAGAATCTCACATTTCTTCTGCCCTCAGTTCTTTTTCTCCCATGTTCACCTATTACAATAACATCAATATTGCAAGGCCCAGCTCAAATCCATCAACTGTAATACCATTTGTGATTCCTGCTCCCTCTCTTCTCCAACCTAGATTTGCTCTCTCCCTCCTCTAAGTTCATGTAAAGCTTGATGGATTGCTATGCATCACAGTCTGTGTTGTTATGCAAGTTAAATGTGCACTTGTTGTTCATCTAGAATTTAGGTTGTGGGTCCTGGAAGTCAGGAACTACATCCTAATTATTTCCCATATTGCCCTATATGATGTCTACATATTGGGTATAATATTTGTTGAATAAATGGAGGAACAAAGGAACAAATCAAGGGTTTCCCTGATTAACTGTACTATTTGATTCTATACACCCTTATATTATCTTCTCCACCAAAGGAACAATGTATTACAAAACTTAGTTCATGTTATACTTGGAGGGTAAAATGATTCATGTGACAAACTAATAGGAAACACAAGGAGGATTATAAAATATTTGTGCATTACCCAATGGTCCCAAAAATTTGAAAAATTTTATTCTAGAATATGATAATGATAAAACTCCAATACTTTGACCACCTGGTGCAAAGAACTGACTCACTGGAAAAGACCCTGATGCTGGGGAAGATTGAGGGCAGGTGGAGAAGGGGATGACAGGATGAGATGGTTGGATGGCATCACCGACTCTATGGACAATACTTTGAGTAAGCTCTGGGAGTTGGTGATGGACAGGGAAGCCTGGCGTGCTGCAGTCCATGGGGTCGCAAAGAGTCGGACATGACTGAGCAACAGAACTGAACTGAATATTAAAAATTGTCATAAAGGTTTGTTTAATGTTTCACAATTTAAAACTGTATTTTACTCATATTACCTCCAGACAGCCAATGAAATAGGTGGGATAGATTATGACTTTTATTTTACAGTTGAGGAAAAAGTCGAGGAGGGTTAATTGTTATATCCAAGGTCATTCAGATATTAAGCAGCACGATCAGAATTGAAATTCAGGTATTTTTAACTATAAATCTTTTATGATATATAGTATTCCACAACTGCCTCACAAACACCAAGAAGATGCAGTGTTTACTTTGTTTCACCCCGGTGATGGGTATGGATTTTGCACATTCTTCTGCTCTCTCTTTATCTGGGCACACCTCCCACAGACTGTGCTCATGAATACAAGACAGGATGCTAGAACTAAAGGTAGTATCTGTGGTCATTGAATGAAAACAAATGACAATAACAAAAACACCTTAGCAGGCCTAGTCAGAAATCAAACTCATCAATACTTTATGCTAAGCAACTGAGTTAATGAGCTGTGTGTTTATACTTAAGAATTCATGGAATTATTATTATTTTATCAAAATGTACATGTTATTAATACCTTTATCCTCTTCTAAATTACGATTCTTACCTTTATAACTGAGGCCCCAGCTCTGGAGAGTGGACTGTGAATCTGGGCTGCAGCAGCCATGTTGGCAATAGTATTGAGATGGTTCATCTGATTCATTGCCATAGCAACTGATGCAGGAGGTAAGCTGACTGGAAGTAGGGGATGCGGCATCATCATAAATGGCAGATCCAGTCCTAAAAGAGACAGTGCATGTTAAATTATCATATTAGTTACATTATTTGGACAAAGAGAAATCATATCAAAATTGATAAATAGTGAAAAAAAAAGTCTTCACTCTTGTTGAATTTTAAGTGATTTTATCACATCCTAGTATCTACTTGAGCAATTAATAGCATCTATGGAATTTAACATGGTTTTATAATTTAAAAATGCACGTATATTCAGACTTTTATTTAACAATATTCCTTGTTCTTGCTCTCACTTCCAAAATATTTATTTATAAGGTTCAAATTTTTACTCATAAAAATAAACAAAAATCTTTAAGCTGAACATCATTGTGTTTAACAAAAAGAAGCAACTTTCTTTTTAAACATTATAGTGTAATGATGTGTTGATAGTTTCTAGCTTATCTCTTTCTTTAGAAGACATAATAGTGGTACTGGTATGATAAGATGTATATTCTTTAGGCTTCAGAATTATTGAAGAAAATAAGACTTGGAATATGTCCTACCCTTTTAGCTATAAATCTCTAAAATGAATGCTTATAGTTCTAATTTGAAGACTTTGTCCACAAGGAATAACTCCTCTATCAAAATATCAACCTGTTTTCCAGTTTAATAACAAATATCCACATCTTTGAGTAGTCTCAATAATTTTATTTGTTTTATTATGCAAAGTGAAATATTTTTCACATATTTTAAATTTCTTAAAGAATATCTTTCAAGTGTTATCCATATAACACTTGTGGTAGCCACAGATATGTCATTATGAAAAAAAAGTAACAAATTAAAATAATTGTCTGCTTATCCTTCATAAGTTTGGTATTTGTGAGGAAACACCTTTGAGTAGAGGCTAGGGAAAGTTGGCCTAACATTACGGATGTTAACATGACTACAATAAGTAAACTATAGAACTTTATAATGTATTTTAAACTATTGTCTTGACAGTAATCTTGCCTTTTTTGGACATGATCCCAGAAACAAGTAATCTTTAACAGATGTTCTAAAATGAGCTCCCCTGTAATTTTCCTAAATTATTATAGGCTATTGAAATTCTACTATGGGCAATGTTTATGTTCATTTTACACACAATTATCAAATGTCAATAACATCCCTTTCTCCTCTTTGCATCCCATCATTTTTTCTTGTTTCCAATATCACAACAGCAAGTGTACAATGAATCTGTAGGAAATATATTCAGAAGCCTCTTAAATCTCATTCCTCAAAACAACAGTAACAGTAATACAAAGGGCACAAACAGGGCTAGAAGGAAGAATGCTGTAAATAAATCTCCTGAGCTCAATAAAGATGGTTGAATTAAAGTAATTAACAAAGTATTCAAAAGTAGCACAATGAAACAAACTCCTAGATATGACAGGTCTCACATTAAAGTGATCACTCTATTAAAGAAATTCCTAAACAAAGAATACAACAGTCATCAATATTTCTGATAAAGACAGACACAAAATGTACTGTTATCAGAATTATTCAAGGATAAAAAAGCTAGAAACAAATTTTGTGTGGAATCCAAGAAGGGAAATATTTCTATACTTCCTATGACTCCAAATCCCCAAAGAGTATTAATAAAATATTTTAAACTTTTCCCCATAACTTCATTTATGACTCACCCTCTGAATCTCTTTTAGGAGCAATCTATTAGAACAGACTTTACAGTTTTGAAACTTTTTCCTGTGATTACTAATTTAAAGTCTCAATACAGTGCAAACACTGAATTCAAAATGGATTTGTGTCCCCTTTTAAATTAGTTTATTTTCAGTTCACTTTACAAAATTATGTAGATGTATATGCATTTTATGCTTTACCCATCATGCAGCTTTGCTATAATGATGGGATATTCCATAACATAAATTAATCACTATTTATCTCTCCCTAAGATCTTCACCTCATGTTCAACATAGTAGCAACCATCAATAAACTTCACCTTATGTTCAACATAATAGCAACTATCAATAACCCATTTATATAAGGTTAACATTTACCACAAACCAAGATAATTATGGACTTCCAATTCTTCTTTGTATAGTCAGTATTTTAATAGAAAATTGATCAAACTATAGATGAAAAGTAGCCATCAGTGTCTCTATTTTTCACTCAAATGATTAAACTTTTGTTGACTTTACACTTCTGTTAACAGTATAATAATCTTTCCTCATCCTTGAAAGGTTTCCAGCATCATCCAGATACCATTTGGCCATATCAAGTCATATGCCTACTTAAAGTTCAATTGACATGCAAACTACATGCAAACCACAAACAGAATTTAACAGCCATTGACAGTTTTAAAATATAATTCACTCAAACATTTCAAATAACCATGAAGGACTTAAAAGTCACAACTTCAGACCATGACCAACAATAACTAACCATCAATCGACTATAATATCCTGGAATTTAAGTTAATATTTATATTACACGTGAGTTTAATAGTGACCCCACTTGAGATGCACATGCAGAGCATATGCAAATACTGAGTTATGCAAGTCAAACTTTTCCCAAAGCTGAAAACATTAAATTAAGAGCCATCAATAATATATACAATTCCAGCAATCTGGCTCGTTGAGTTACATGTCAGAAATGTACAGAGACTTTTAATAGAATGGTAATGAAGACAAACTCTTTTTAAAAATCACTAAAATGTGTTTTTTTTCCTGTCAATCACAAGGACATCAGGTGTACCACTATAAGCACTCTTTGTAATGCATCTTGGTATTGTGGCGACTCCCATAACTTTTATGTAAGTGCATGGCACCACCTCCTTTCAGTAATTAAGGCTACAAATTTCATAATACTCTAATCTTCCCTCTAAAATTACACATACATTCAGTTTCCAAATCACTGTCATATGTAATATCTTGTATTCTACAGTCAGGCACCAATCCCGTCATGCCTAGATGGTAAACTGTCTTCCTGGTTGGTTTTCCTATACCATTATTTTCATTTCCACTTCAATTTTAAAGACTTTAAGTGGCTACTCATTATCTCCAGAATAAAATATAAGCTCTTTGGTTTCATATGAATTTAACTTTCTAGCTTTGATATCTCACTATATTCTTCTATGTATGCTCTACTCTATCCCCTCTGGACCAGCTGCAGTTCTCCACAATTTTAATTCATCTTAGCCTTCACTTTTTTTTTCTTTTCTCATTATTATTTTAATTTATTTATTTTAATTGGATGCTAATTACTTTACAGTGTTGTAGTGGTTTTTGCAATACATTGACATGAATCAGCCATGGGTGTGCATGTGTTCCCCAATGTGAACCCCCCTCCCACCTCCCTCCCCATCCCATCCCTCAGGGTTGTCCCAGTGCACCAGCTTTAAGTGTCCTATTTTATGCATCAAACTTGGACTGGTCATCTATTTCACATATGTTAATACACATGTTTCAATGCTATTCTCTCAAATCATCCTACCCTCGTCTTCTCTCACAGAGTCCAAAAGACTGTTCTTTATATCTGTGTCTCTTTTGCTGTCTCACATATAGGGTCATCATTACCATCTTTCTAAATTCCATATATATGTGTTAATATACTGTATTGGTATTTTTCTTTCTGACTTACTTCACTCTCTATAATAGGCTCCAGTTTCATCCACCTCATTAGAACTGAAAATGCAAGCCTTCACTTTTGTTGATTTTTCTCTCTGAAATCTACCACTCTAACCTTATTTATTTGAATATGGCAAAAGTTCTCATTTATTTTAATCAACTGACTTTATTTTTAGAACAGTTTTAGGTTTACAGAAAAAATGAGCAGAAATCACAGAGAACTTCCATATACTTCCTCTCCACCAGCAGTACACATCATGTACTAGTGAGGTACACTTGCTGCAATACATGAATCAATATTGATACACTATTATTAACTACTATCCATAGTGTACAACAGAGCTCATTCTTTGTGTTACAAATTCTATGGCTTTTCACAAATGCACAACATCATGTATCTACCATTACAGTATCATACAGACTACTTAGTTTCACTGCCTTAAAAATCTCTTCTGCTCCATCTATTCACTCCTCCTCTTAAACTTGGCTTTTAATGTCTCTATAGGTTTGCCTTTTCCTGAATGCCATATAGGTGGAATCATAGAGTATTTACTCTTTCCAGACTGGCTCTGTTCCACTTGGCAATATGCATTAATCTTTTCTAGATTTCATAGTTCATTTGTTTTTGTTGCTAATTATTGTTCCATGGCATAGATATACCACAGATTTTTACTCATTCAACTATTGAAGGACACCATGGTTGCTTTCAACTTTTAGCAATTATGAATAAAGTTGCTATAAACATTGGTATATAGATTTGTTTAGACATAACATTTTAATTCATTTGGATAAACAAGGAGACTCTGTGTAGCTTCATGAGAAAGCACCAAATGCTCTCCAAATTGTTGTGCCATACTGCATTCCCACCAGCAATGAATGAGAGTTCTTGTTGCTCCACATCCATACCAGCAATTAATGTTGATGTAGTTCTGGATTTTAGCCATTCCAATAGGTGTGTGGGGGTAGCTTATGTTTGTTTAATCTGAAATTCTCTAATGGCATATGATGTTGAATATATATTCATATGGCTATATGTCATCTGTATATTTTATTTGATGAGGGTCTGCTCCAGGTCTTTGACATGATTTTAACCGGATTTTTTTTTAAATTGAACTATAACTGACTTATAATATTAGCTTATCTTCAGTATATTAACAGTATATTAACTTAGTGATTTTATATTTTATAGTTTACACAAACTATATTTACATATAGTATAGTTTAATACAATGTTATTAAAAATATTGATTCTATTTGATGTCCTGTTTGTTACATCCTTAAAAAATTTATTTTCTAACTTATAGTTTGTACTTCTTAATCCCTTTCACCTATTTTGTCCTTCCAACAATGCCTGTCCCTTGTGATAACCACTAGTTTGTTCTCTGAATCTGCTAGTCTGTACCTGTTTCTAATACTTGCTAATTTGATCTTTAAAAATTTCACATTTTGATATACATACAACATATAGCATTTGTTTTTCTCTGTCTTATTTCTCTAAGCATAATACCTTCCAGGTACATCTACACTGTTGCAAATGGCAAGATTTCATTCTTTATTATTGCTGAGAAATATTATATTGTTGTGTGTGTGTGTGTGTGAGAGAGAGAGAGAGAGAGACATTTTCTTTATCCATTCATCTGCTGTAGGCACTTAGGTGGCTTCCATTCATTATCTTGGCTACTAAAAATAATGCTGTTATGTACATCTAGGTGCATATTTCTTTTCAAGTCAGTATTTTTGTTTTCTTCAGATAAACACCCAGAGTAAAACTGCTGGATGGTATGGTAGTTCTGATTTCAGTTTTTTGAGGAATTTCATACCATTTTCCATAATGGTTGCACCAATTTAAATTCCATCAACTGTGCAGGAGGGTTCCTTCTCTCCAGATTCTTGCCAATATTTGTTATTTTTTTATAACAATCATTCACAGGCATGAGGTGATATCTCATTTTGGTTTTGATTTGCATTTCCCTGGTGATTAGGGATGTTGAGCATCTTTTCATGTGTCTGCTTGCCATATAGAGTTCTTCTTTGGAAAAATCTCTTCAGGTTTACTACTAATTTTTTAATCAGCTGGTTTTTTGGATGTTGAGTTGTATGAGTCTTTTGTATGTTTTGGGTATTAACTTTCTTATCAGATATATATGTGAAAACATCTTCTCCCACTCAGCAAGCAACTTTTTCTATTAATAGTTTCCTTCACTGTGCAAAAACTTTATAGTTTGTAGCCACAACTGATTATTTGTTTACTTTTGTTTCCCTTGCCTGAGGACAAATATCCAAAAGAATATTTCCAAGACTGATGTTAAAGACCTTACTTTGTATGTTCTATTATTTCCCAAATAATCCCTCTGCCCCCTCTTTTCTTCT
Organism: Dama dama; assembly: GCF_033118175.1. Lineage (NCBI taxonomy): Eukaryota > Metazoa > Chordata > Mammalia > Artiodactyla > Cervidae > Dama > Dama dama. The sequence continues at coordinate 76,715,592 of NC_083714.1, forward strand.
GCCCCCTCCAGCAAGTTAATTTTAGGATTCTTGATGTTTTCCCTAAATTGTTTTCATTTTTTAAAATTGTTATCCTCTTTCTGTTCAGATTGGGTGATTTACACTACTCTGTTTTCCATTTGGCAAGTGCATTCCTTTGTATCATCCTATCTACTGCTGATTCCTTGTAGTTCATTTTTTATGCTATTATATCCTTCATTTATATTTAGTTCTTCTTTATATTTTTTACCTGTTAAATTCCTCATTGTGTTCACCAATTTTTCTCTTGATTTCACTGAGGGTCTTTATGAACTCTTTATTGGGTAGATTGCTTATCTCCACATTGCTAAGTTCTTCTGTGGTTTTGTCTTGTTTCTTTGTTTGAAACACATTCTTCTCTCTCCTCACTTTGCCTACTTTTCTGTGTATAATTCTATGCATTAAGGAGTTTGGTTACATTTCCTGATCTTGTAAAATTAGCCTTATATAAGAGACATCCTATGAGGCACAGCAGCACAAGTTATATGCTCTAGGAGTGCCCTCTGTGTGAGCTGTATGAACACTTCTGTTGTGATGGGATCAATTACTATGGGCACACTATTAGGAAGGGTTAGCTTCTAGCCCAGCTGGCTGCCAGGAATTTTTTTGTGCAGTGGTTACAGGCTCACAGTCCAACTGATGGGTTGGACTGTGTGTCGGCTGGGCTGGTTGTACTGCTCAGGCAGTTCCAAGGTTTGTGCCAGCCCACTGGTGGTGGGAGGGTGGGGAGTCTCAGCATAGCTGGTTCCTGGGCCTCAAGTGTCCTGGGGGTGGTGTTTGCGCATTCATTCCTGAGATCAGGTTCTGGTGTGACTGGATATAAGGCCTGTGTGGCTAGGATTGGTGCCAGCATACTGGTATGTGGGACTGGGTCCTAGAGCATTTGTCTGTGTGACCCAGTGAGCCTGGGGCTGATACCAGCCCTCTGGTGGGCAGGGCCAAGTCCTAGCTTGGCTGGCTGTGTCACCTGGTGAGTCTCATGTCTGGCACAGACCCACTGGTGAGTATAGCTGTGGCTGGCTGCTTAACCAGAGGAGTGTGGGACTCAGGTTGGTCTAGAGGGGATATAAACCCTCAGGGCTAATAGACTACAGAGAGAAGTCCAAAATGGCATTTGTCAGTACTGGTGTCCTCATGATAAAATGAGCTCCAAAAAATGTCTACTGGCATTCTATGTGCGCAGGCATAATCCTTGTTGCTTCTTGCCTCTCTGAGAGGCTCTCCAAGATCAGCAAGAGTGTCTGACCAAAGCTCGTTTCAAACTATTGCTTCTGTGATGCAAAGGATATAAGATTTTCTGTGTGCTCCTTAAGAGCAGAGTTTCTGTTTCCTACAGCCCACTGAATTGCTATACACAAGCCCCACTGGCCTTCAAAACAAGATGTTCCAGGGACTTCTCTGTTGGATGCAAATTGCCTGGCTAGGGAACTTGATTGTGGGGCTTGGACAACTTTCTCCTTGGAGAGAATCTCTGCTATTGTGATTACTCTCCCATATTTGGGTTACCTACCCTGTTGTGTGAGTGCTGATGATTTGACATCTCCACTCATCCTATTTATCTTGTTGTGGTTATTTCTTTATGTCTTAAGTTGTGGAAAATCTTTTCTGCTAGTCTTCAGGTCATTCTATAGATACTTACTCTGTGAATAGTTGTAATTTTAGTGTGCTCTTGAAAGGAGTAGGAACTTGGTTTTCCTACTCTTCCAACTTAGCCACACTGCCTCCAATCCTTTATTTTTAATAAATATGTGTCTTTATACTTAAAGTAAGTTTCTTTTTTTTTTTTTTTTTTTTTTTTAGCTTTATTTTTTTTTTTTTTTTAATTTTTATTATTATTATTATTTTTTTTTCCAGTGGGTTTTGTCATACATTGATATGAATCAGCCATGTTTCTTAAAGACAACAAATTGTTTGTTTTCTTATTGACTTCAATAGTTTCCATATTTGCTGTAGCTGTTTTTTTTTTTTTTTTTTGTTTTGTTTTATTGAATCATGATTATATAGGAGGGCTTCTCTAGTGGCTCAGATGGTTCAGAATCTACTTACAATGCAGGAGATCAAGGTTCAATCCCTGAGTCAGAAAGATCCCTTGGAGAAGGGAATGGTTACCCACTTCAATGTTCTTGCCTGGAGAATTTCATGAACAGAGATTACCAGGCTACAGTCCATGGGGTTGCAAAGAGTTGGATATGACTGAGCAAGCACACATGCATAATTATAGTTGGACATGACTGAGCAAGTACACATGCATAATTATATAGGAAGTAGGTGGTTTACATACCAGCAAAATCACCAACACCCTAGGTCACAAATATGCACATCTATGTCTTTAATTGGTATATTAAGACCAATCATAATTGGAATGATTATGATACTTGGATAAGCAGCTATCATATTTTCTATTCATTATCCTTGGTTCTTTTTAATATTGTTTTCCATTCTTTTCTTGCTTTCTGTAGTGTTAACTGACCATTTTATATGATTTATTTTCTCCTCTTTTATCAGGTTAATTATACTTATTTTTACAAAATTTTAGTGATTTCCCAGGAGTTTGTAATATATATTTTACAACTTATTTAAATCAGCTTTCAAATAACACTAAATCACTTCATGGATTTGAGGTTGTACACAAGAACTGTCTTTTGGACTCTTTTGTTGACTACGAGGGCTACTCTATTGCTTCTAAGGAATTCTTGCCCACAGAAGTGGATATAATGGTCATTTGAATTCGCCCATTCCTATCCATTTTAGTTCACTGATTCCTAAGAAGTTGATGTTCAATCTTGCCATCTCCTTAACCACATCCAATTTACCTTCGTTAATGGACCTAACATTTCAGGATCTTATGCAATAGTGTTTTTCATGGTATTGGATTTTATTTTTAAGACCAGACACATCCACAGAACACATCCAACACCAGAGCTGAGTATCATTTCTGCTTTGGCCAAGCTGCTTCATTCTTTCTAGAGTTATTGGTAATTACCCTCTGCTTTTCCCCAGTAGCATAGTGGACACTATCCAACCTGGAGGTGGAGATCATCTTCTAGTGTCACATTTTTTGCCTTTTTCTACTGTTAATAAGGGTCTTATGTCAAAAATGTTAGAGTGAGTTTGTATTTCCTCCTCCAGTGGAGCACAAATTGTCAGAACTCAAAAACTACAGAATGATCATAGTTCATTTCCAAGGCAAACCATTCAACATCACAGTAACCAAAGTCTATGCCCCAACCACTAATGTCAAAGAAGCTGAAGTTGACTGGTTCTATGAGGATTTACAACACCTTCTAGAAGTAATGGTAGAAAATGATATCTTTTTCATCATAGGGGATTGGAATGCAAAAGTAGGAAGTCAAGAGACAACCCCCCCCCAAAAAAAAAAAAAAAAACAAGCAAGTTTAGCCTTGGAATACAAAATGAAACAGGGCAAAGGCTAACAGAGTTTTGACAAGAGAACACACTGGTCATAGCAAACACTCTTTTCTGACAACCCAAGAGACAACTCAACACATTGACCAGGTGGTCAGTATTGAAATCAGATTGATTATATATTTTTGCAGCCAGAGATGGAGAAGCTCTATACAGTCAAAAAAAAAAAAAAAAAAAACAAGACATGGAGCTGACTGTGGCTCATATCATCAGCTCCTTATTGCAAAATTGAGGCTTAAATTGAAGAAATTAGGAAAACCACCAGGCCATTCATGTATGACCTAAATTATATACCTTATGATTATACAGTGTGGTTGATGAATAGATTCAAGGGATTAGATTTGGAAGATAAAGTGCCTGAAGAACTATGAACAAAAGTAGATAAAATTATACAGAAGGCAGTCATTAAAACCATCCCAAAGAAAAACAAATGCAAGAAGGCAAAGTGGTTGTCTAAGGAGCTTTTACAAATAGCTGAGGAAAGAAGAGAAGTGAAAGTCAAGGGAGATAGGGAAAGATATAGCTAAGTGGATGCAGAGTTTCAGATAATAGCAAGGAAAAATAAGAAAGCATTCTTAAATTAACAATGCAAAAGAATAGAGAAAAACAGTAGAACAAGAAAGACTAGAAATCTCTTCAACAAACTTGAAGACATCTAGGAAACATTTCATGCAAGGATGGGCATGATAAAGGATAGAAACAGTAAAGATCTAACAGAAGCAGAAGAGATTAAAAGGAGATGTCAAAAGTACACAGAAGAAATGTACAAAAAATGTCCTAATGATCTGGATAACAACGATGGTATATTCACTCACCTAGAGCCAGACATCCTGAAGCATTAGCTCATGTGAACCTTAGGAAGCGTTACTATGAACAAAGTTAGTGGAGATGACAGAATTCCAGTTGAGCTATTTTAAATCCTAAAAGATGATGCTTATAAAATGCTGCACTCACATGCCAGCAAATTTGGAAAACTCAGCAATGGCCCCAGGACTAGGAAAGGTCAGTTTTCATTCCAATCCCAAATAAAGGCAATGCCAAAGAATATCCAAACTACCATACAATTTTGCTCATCTCACATGATAACAAGGTTATGCTAAAAACCCTTGAAGTTAGACTTCAGCAGGAGAAAGCAAGGGAGTTCCAGAAAAACATATACTTCTGTTTCTTTGACTATGCTAGAGCCTTTGATTGTGTGGATCACAAAAAACTGAAACATCATTGAATAGATGAGATTGCCAGACATCCTACCTGGCTTTTGAGAAACTTATATGTGGGTCAAGAGGCAATAGTTAGATCTGAACATGGAAAAACTGACTGGTTTTAAATTGGGAAAGGAGTACAAAAAGTCTATTTATTGTCACCCTTCTTATTTAACTTATATGCAGAGTACATCATGTGCAATGCCAGGCTGGTTGAACTACAAGCTGGAATCAAAATTACTGGGAGAAATACTAACCACCTCAAATATGCAGAAGATACCACTCTAATGGCAGAAAGTAAAGAGGAAGTAAAAAGCTTCTCGATCAGGATGAAAAAGGAGAGTGAAAAAGTTTGTTGAAACTCAACATTCAACTAAGATCATGGCATCTAGTCTCATTATTTCATGGCAAATAGGGAAAAATTGGAAATGCATATTTTATTTTCCTGGGCTCCAAAATCACTGTGGATGATGACTATAGCTATTAAATTAAAAGATGATTGCTCCTTGAAAGAAAAACTATGACAAACTTGACACCATATTAAAAAGCAAGAAATAAATTTGCTGACAAAAGTCCACATAGCCAAAGTTATGTTTTTCAAGTAGTTCTTTACAACTGTGAGAGTTGTACAATAAAGAAGGCTGAGCACTGAATAACTGATGCTTTTGAATTGTGGTAATAGAGAAGACGCTTGAGAGTCTCTTGGACCACAAGGAGATCAAACCAGTCAATTCTAAGAGAAATCAACCCTAAATAGTCATTGGAAAGTCTGATGCTGAAGCTCTCATGCTTTGGCCACCTGATGTGAAGAGACAACTCATTGGAAAAGACAAGATTGAAGGCAAAAGAGAAGGAGTGGAAGAGAATGAGAGGAGTATATAGCATTACCAACTCAATGGACATGAATTTGAGCAAACTCCTGGAGATAGTGGAAGACAGAAGAGCCTTGAGCGCTGTAGTACATGGGGTTCACAAAAGAGTCAGACATAACCTAACAACTGGACACCAACAACTTAATGGGTAGAGAAAGTTAACTTAGAGCAGATTATCTCCATAGCTCACTTCTGTGTTTTATAACACCACTCTCATCTTTTAACACTTATACATGAAGTATAATAATCCATATTATCATTGCTGTTATTATTTGGAACAGTGTATTTGCTAGATTAACAATAAAGACATAGATATATTAATTTATTGTTTCTCTAACTCTCTCCTTTTCTTTATGTAGATCCAAATTTCTGACCTATATCATTTTTCTTCTCTATGAAGACTTTCTTTTAACATTTTTGCAGGGCAGCACTGATGGTATGGGCACAAATTCCTTTAAATTTTGTTTGTCTGAGAAACTCTTTATTTTCTCACTTTGAAAGGAAAATTTCAGCAAATCTAAAATTCTAGGTTGGTGGGTTTGTTTCTTTCATTATCAAGTATTTCATACCACTCTATTCTTTAGTGCCTGGTTTCTGAAGGTTAATCTAAAGTAATTGTTCTCATAACCCCCCAGCCTAAATGAGTAAAGTGTGCCCCAATCAGTCACTGCTTTCTCTCCCTCTCAACTCAGCAGGGAACAGACACATGAGGGTGGCACACAGAGAGGTGAGCCCCACAACAAAGCTGAGCCCCATAGGTAGTACAACTAAAGAAGAGGAATGGAAATCTCTCTGTGGAGCTTCACAAGCTGCAGATTAAATCCCTATGATTGGCATGGTAAATCTTGTGTCTTTGCAATGTATTAATAGACAGAGTGTTCCCACAACTGAGACCAGTCTAGCTTTAGTAGCAGTGTACTTTGAGGGGAAATACACGTGGGAGTTGGCACAGGTCAAAATCTGACGTACCCAAACGGTGCCCACAGTGGGTCCAGAGACCTATCTAGAGGGTCCAGTGCTGGACATTTCACAAAAACAGCCAGAAAGACAGGAACACAGCCCCAGTGATCAGCAGATGGGCTGCCCAAAGTTGTACTAAGCTCACAGACACCCCCAAACACACAAACTGATGTGGCCTTGCCCATCAGAAGGAAAATAGTAAGCTTTACCCACCAGAGTGCAGACACCAGACCTTCCCACCAGGAAATCTACATAACCCTGGATCAACCTCACTCACCTGAGGACAGACATCAGGAACAAGTGGAACTATGATCCTGAGGGTTTTGGAAAAGAGATTACATAAAAAGTAAGTAAGACAAAATGAAATGACAGAGAAATATGTTGCAGAAGAAAGAGCAAGGTAAAAACCCACAAAACCAAAAAGTGAAGAGGAAATAGGGTATCTACCTAAAATGGAATTCAGAATAGTGATAGTAAAGAAGATCCAAGATCTTGGAAATAGAATGGAGGCATGGATCAAGAAGATACAAGAAATGATTAACAAGGATCTACAGGAACCAAAGAACAATCAGTGATGAACAATACAATAAGTAAAATGAAAAACACCCTAGAAGGAATCAACCACAGAATAACTGAGGCAGAAGAACAGATAAATGAGATGCAAGGTAGATTGGTGGAAATAACCTTTGTGGAGCAAGTAAAGAAAAAATAAATCAATAAATGAGGAGGGCAGCAGAGACGTTTTTGACAACAATAAACACAGAAACATTCGAATTATAGGTGTCCCAGAAGACAAAGAGAAAGCACCTGAAAAAATACTTGAAGAGATTATAGACAAAAACTTCCATAATATGGGAAAAGAAATAGTTACACACAGAAGGTTCCATACAGGATAAACCCAAAGAGAAGCACACCAAGACACATATTAATCAAAATAATAAAAATTAAATGCAAAGAAAAAATATTAAAAGTAGCAAAGAAAATGCAACAAAAACATACAAGGTAATCTGCATAAGGTTATCAGTTGATTTTTCAGCAAACTCTGCAGGCCAGAAGGGAATCACAGGATATATTTAAGTGATGAAAGGGAAAAACCAACAACCAAGATTACTCTAACAAGCAAGGATCTCAATCAGATTTGACAGAGAAAGTAAAATTTTACAGACAAACAAAAGCTAAGAGAATTGAGCACCACCAAACCAGAGGTAAAACAATTGCTAAAGGAACTCCTCTAGGCAGGAAACAGAAGAGAAGAAAAATACCTACAAAACAAACACAAAATTATGAAAATGGTGATAGGAAAATATATACTGATAATTACCTTAAATGTAAATAAACTGAATACTCCAACTAAGACACAGACTGACTGGATGGATATGAAAACAAGATCCATAAATATGTTTGCTATAGGAAACCCACATCAGATCTAAGGACACATACAGACTGAAAATGAAGGGATGAAAAAGATATTCCATGCAAATGGAAATTAAAAGAAAGGAGGGGTAGCAATACCCATATCAGAAAAAAAATAGATTTTAAAATAAAGACAGTTATAAGAGACAAGAAATGACACTAAATAATGATCAAGAGATCAATCCAAGAAGATTCTGCAACTGCAAATATTTATGTTTCACAATATAAGAGCACCTCAATACATAAAGCAAATGCTAACAGCCATGAAGCCTGGTGTGTTGCAGTCCATGGGGTCACAAAGAGTTGGACATGATTGAGTGACTGAACTGAACTGATCTGAATAGTCATAAAAGGGGAAACTGACCACAACACAAAAATAGCGGGAGACTTTCACATGGCAGTTTCCAATGGACAGAACATACAGACAGAAAATTAACGAGGAAACAGAAGTCTTCAATGACACATTAGACCAGTTGAATTAATTGATATTTATAGCACATTCCACCCCATAGCAGCAGAATACACTTTCTTCTCAAGTTCACACGAAACATTCTCTAAAATAGATTACATCTTAGTCACAAATCAAGCCTTGGTAAATTTAAAAACATTGAAATTGTATCAAGCATCTTTTCTGACCACAAAGGTATGAGATTAGAAATCAATGGCAGGAAAAAAAAAAGAAAACTGCAAAAAACATGAACACAGGGAGACTAAACAATATGTTACTAAATGACCAAGAGATCACTGAAGAAATTAAAGAGATCACTTGAAGAAATTAAAGAGGAAACAAAAACTACCTAGAAACAAATGACAATGAAAACGCAATAATTAAAAAACAATGGGACACAGCAAAAGTAGTTCTAAGAGGGAAGTTTATAACAATATAATCCTACCTCAAGAAACTAGAAAACCCTCAAATAAACAACCTTAGATTACACCTAAAGCAACTAGAGCCAGACATCCTGGTGTCCAAAGTCAAGTGGGTCTTAGGAAGCATCACTGTGAACAAGGCCAGTGGAGTTGATGGAATTCCAGCTGAGCTATTTCAAATTCTATAAGATGATGCTGTTAAAGTGCTGCATTCAATATACCAGCAAATTTGGAAAACTCAGCAGTGGCCACAGGACTGGAAAAGGTCAGTTTTCATTCTAATCCTTAAAAAAGGTAATGCCAAAGAATGTTCAAATTACCACACAATTGCACTCATTTCATGTGCTAGCAAAGTAATGCTCAAAATTTTCCAAGCAAGGCTTCAACAGTATGTGCACTGAGAAATTTCAGATGTTCAAGCTGGATTTAGAAAAGGCAGAGGAACCAGAGTTCACATGGCCAACATCCATTGGATCATAGAAAAGACAAGAGAGTTCCAGAAAAAAAAAAAAATCTATTTCTGCTTTATTGACTATGCTGAAGCCTTTGACTGTGTGGATCACAACAAACTATGGAAAACTTTAAACAGGTGGGAATACAAGATGACCTTATCTGCCTCCAGAGAAATTTGTATGCAGATCAAGAAGTAACATTTATAACCAGACTTGGAATAACAGACTAGTTCCAAATTGGGAAAGGAGCACGTCAAGGTTGTATATTGTCACCTTGCTTATTTAACTTATATGCAGAGGACATCATGCAAAATGCCGGGATGGATGAAGCACAAGCTGGAATCAAGATTGCTGGGAGAAATAACAATAACCTCATATACACAGATGATACCACCATTATGGCAGAAAGCAAAGAGGAACTGAAGAGCCTCTTGATGGAAGTGAATAAGGAGGGTGAAAAAGCTGGCTTAAAACTCAGCATTCAAAAAACTAAGATCATGGCATCCAGTCCCATCACTTCATGGCAAATAGTTGGGAAAACAATGGAAACAGTGACAGACTTTATTTTCTTGAGCTCCAAAATCATTGCATACGGTGACTGCAGCCATGAATTAAAAGACACTTGCTCCTTAGAAGAAAAGCTATGACCAAAGTAGACAGCATATTAAAAAGCAGAGACATTACTTTGCTGACAAAGGTCCATCTAGTCAAAGCTATGGTTTTTCCAGCAGTCACGTATGGATGTGGGAGTTGTACCATAAAGAAAGCTGAGCAGTGAAGAATTGATACTTTTGAACTGTAGTGTTGAAGAAGACTCTTGAGAGACCCTTGGGGTGCAAGGAAATCAAACCAGTTCATCCTAAAGGAAATCAATCCTGAACATTCATTGAATGGACTGAAGCTGAAGCTCCAATACTTTGGCTACCTGATGTGAAGTACTGACTCATTGGAAAAGATCCTGATTCTGGGAAAGATTGAAGGCAGGAGTAAAAGGGGATGACAGAGGATGAGAATGTTGGATGGCATCACTGACTTGATGGACATGAATTTGAGCATGTTCTGGGAGTTGCTGATGGGCAGGGAGGCCTGACATGCTGCAGTCCATGGGGTTGCAAAGAGTCGAACACAACTGAGCGACTGAACTGAATTGAAAGCAACTAGAGAAAGAAGACCGAAAAAAATTGGTTTAAGGAATGAAATCATAAAGATCAGAGCAGATATAAGTGAAATAGAGATGAAGAAAACAAAGGCAAAGATCAATGAAACTAAAAGCTAATTCTTTGAAAAGATAAACACAATTCATAAACCTTTAGTCAAACTCCTTGAGAAAAAAGAGAAGAGGACTCAAATCAAAATTAGAAATGAAAAAAAAAAGAAATTACAACTGACATCACAGATATACAAATGATCATAAGAGATTACTACAAGCAACTAGGATTTCCCTGGTAGTCCAGTGGTTAAGAATCTCCCTGCCAATGCAGGGGCTATAGGTTCAGTACCTGCTCTGGGAAGATTCCATGTGCCTTGGGGCAGCTAGGCCAGTGCACCGCAACTACCAAGGCCAAGCTCTAGGAACCACAGGCCTCAACTGCTTGAGTCCAAGAGTGACAACTGCTGAAGCTCACATGTTTGAGAGCCTGTGTTCCACAACATGAGAAGCACCTGCAATGAGAAGCCTGAGCACCACAACTCAAGAGTAGCTCCCACTTGCTGCAACTAGGGAAAGCTTGAGCAGTGTACAAAGACCCAGTATAGCCAAAAAATAATAAAGCATTTTTTAAAAGAGACAACTACAAGTGACTACATGCCAGTAAGATGGAAAACATGGGAGAAATGGACAAATCTTAGAAAACGATAACCTTCCAAGACTGAACCAGGAAGAAATAGAAACTATGAACAGACCAATCGCTAGTAATAAATTTGAAACTGTGAGTATAAAAGACTCAACAAACAAAATTCCACGACCAGGACCAGAGGGCTTCAGAGGCGAATATTATCATATATTTTGAGAAGAATTTACACACATCATTCTCAAACTCTTCCCCAAAATGGCAGAGGAAGGAACACTCCAAAGTTATTTCTATGAGGCCACCATTACCTGATATCAAGACTAAAGAAGGATATCACAATAAAAGAAAATCACAAGCCATTGTCACTGATGAACATAGATGCAAAAATCCTCAAAAAAATATTAGCAAACCAAATCCAACAACACATTAAAAGGATCCTAAACTATGATTGAATGGGATTTATCCCAGAGGCACAAAATTCTTCAATATGTGCAAAGCAATTGATGTAATACACCCTATCATTAGTGAAAAATTGAAGAATAAAAACCATATCACTTAAATAGATACATAAAAAGCTATTGACAGATTTCAACACCCATTAATGATAACAATTCTCCAGAGCATGGACAGAGAGGGAACCTACCTCAATAATAAAGGCCATATACGGCCAACCCAGAGCAAACAGTATTCTCAGTGGTGAAAAACTGAAAACATTTCCTCTAAAATCAGGAAAAAGACAAGTTTGACAACTCTCACCATGATTATTCAACATAGTTTTGTAAGTCCTAGCCATGCCAATAACAGAAGAAAAAGAAATGAAAGGAATCCAAATTAGAAAAGAAGAAGTAAAACTGTCACTTTTTGCAGATGAAATGATAACAGTACATAGACAATCCTAAAGATGCCACCAGAAAACATCTAGAGCTAATTAGTGAATTTGCAAAGGTTGCAGGATACAAAATTGATACACAGAAACATCTCACATTTCTATGCACTAACAATGAATGATCAGAAAGAGAAAATAGGAAACAATCCCATTCACTACTGAAACAAAAAGAATAAAATACCTAGGAGTAAGCCTACCTAAGAAGGTAGGTTTATACTACCTTCTATACTATATTATATATATATATATATATATATATATATATATATATATACTATACTCAGAAAACTTTAGTATACTGATGAAAGAAATAACAGATGATGCAAGCAGATGGAGAAATACACTATGTTCTTGGATTGGAAAAATCATTACTGTGAAAATGATTGTACAACCCAAAGCAAGCTACATATTCAATGCAATCTCTTTCAAACTACCAATGGGATTTTTTGCAAAATTAGAACCAAAATTATACAATTTGTATGGAAACACAAAAAGCCCAAATAGCCAAAGTAATCTTGAAAAAGAAAAATGGAGTTAGAGGAATCAGGCTCCCTGTCTTCAGGCTGCACTACAAAGTACAGTCATCAAGACAGTCTGGCAGTGACACAAGAATAAAAAATATAAATCAATGGAACAGGATAGAAAGCCCACAGATTAACCCACACTACTTATGGTCACCCAATCTATGACAAAGAAGTCAAGAATATACAATGAAGAAAAGACAGTCTCCTCAATAAGTGGTGCTTATTGTGGAAAACTGAACAGCTATATGTAAAAACATGAAACTAGAACACTCACTGACACTATACACAAGAAATAAACTCAAAATGGATTAAAAATCTAAATATAAATCAAGACTCTATGAAACTCATAGAGGAAAACACAAGCAGAACAGACTTTCACATAAATCACAGAAACATCTTTTTTGATCCATCTCCTAGAATAATGAAAATAAAAACAAAAATAAACATATGGAACCTTATTGAACTTAAAAGCCTTTGCACAGAAAAGGAAACCATAAACAAGGTGAAAAGGGAACCATCAAATGGGAGAAAATATTTGCAAAAGAAGCAACTCACAAGGGATTAATCTCTAATATATAAAATCAGCTTATGTAGCTCAATATCAAGAAAACAAACAACCCAATCAAAAACTAGGCAGAAGACCTAGAAAGATATTTTTCCAAAGAAGACATACAGATGGCCAACAAACACATGAAAAAATGCTCAACATAACTAATTATTAGAGAAAGAAATACAAATCAAAACCACAATGAGGGTGGCCCAGTGGTTAAGACTCTTCACTTCAACTACAGGGTCATGGGCTCAATCTCTAATCAGGAAGCTAAGATCCCACATGCCACACAGCATGGCCAAAAACAACAACAACAACAATAAAAAAAAAAAACTCAAAAGACTAAAATGAGCTATCACTACAGACCCATCAGAATGGCCATCACCAAAAGATCTACAAATAATAAGTCCTGGAGAGGATGTGGAGAAAAGGGAGCCCTCTTGTACAGTTTGTGTGAATGCAAATTCAGACAGCCACTATGAATAACAGTATGGAGATTCCTTTAAAACCTAAAAATAAAACTACCATACTACACACCAACACCACTCCTGAGCATATGCCCATAGGAAATGACAATTCAGAAAGATACATGTGCCCCAATGTTCATTACAGCAATATTTACAAATAGCCAGGATATTGAAGCAACCTAAATTTACATTGGCAAATGAATGGATAAAAAGATATGGTACATATATGCAGTGTAATATTACTCAGCATTGAAAGTAAAGAAACTGTGTCATTTGCAGAGGCATGAATGGACCTAGAGACTGTCCGACAGAGTGAAGTAAGTCAGAAAGAGAAAAAACACTATTTTATATTCAGGCATATATGTGGGATCTAGAGAAATGGTATAGATGATCTTATTTTAAAAGCAGAAATAGAGATGCAAAGAACGAATGTATGGATGCCAAGGGAGAAGTGGGGGTGGTGGGATGAATTGGAAGATTGAAATTGCCATATATATTGTTTTTCAAGCACTGTCATGTCTGATTCTTTGTGACCCCATGGACTGCAGCACGCCAGGCTTGCCTGCCCATCACCATCTCCCAGAGTTTGCTCAAACTCATGTCCTTTGAGTCGGTGATGCCATCCAACCATCTCATCCTCTGCCATCCCCTTCTTCTCCTGCCTTCAATCTTTCCCAGGATCAGAGTTTTTCTAATGAGTCTGCTCTTCGCATCAGGTGGCCAAAGTATTGGAGCTTCAGCATCTGTCCTTCCAATGAATATTCAGCACTGATTCCCTTTAGGATTGACTGGTTTGATCTCCTTGCAGTCCAAGGGACTCTGAAGTGTCTTCTCCAACACCACATTTCAAAAACATAAATTCTTCAGTGCTCAGCCTTGCTTATGGTCCAACTCTCACATCCCTACATGACCACTGGAAAAACAATAGCTTTGACTAGACAGACATTTTTCAGCTATGTAATATCAATGCTTTTTAATACATTACCTACATTTGTATAATTTTTCTTCCAAGGAGCAAGCATCTTTTAATTTCATGGCTGCAGTCACCATCTGCAGTGATATTGGAGCCCAAGGGAAAAAAAAAAAAAGTCTTTCACTTTTTCCCATTGTTTCCATTGTTTCTGCAACTATTTGCCATTAAGTGATGGAACTGGATGCCATGATCTTACTTTTTGAATGTTCAGTTTTAAGCCATTTTTCACTCTCCTCTTCCACCTTCAACAAGTCTCTTTACTTCCTCTTTGCCTTCTGACATAAGGATTGTGTCATCTGCATATCTGAGGTTATTGATACTTCTGCTGGCAATCTTGATTCCAGCTTGTGCTTCATCCAATCTGGCATTTTGCATGATCGACTCTGCATATAAGTTAAATAAACAGGGTGACAATATACAACCTTGATGTACTCCTTTCCCAATTTGGGACCAGTTCATTGTTCCATGTCCAATTCTAACTGTTGCTTCTTGACCTGCATACAGGTTTCTAAGGAGGCAGGAAAGGTGGCATGCTTTTCCCATTTCTGTAATAATAATTTTCCAGCTTGTGATTCATACAGTCAAGGGCTTTAGCATAGTCAGTGAAGCAGAAATAGATTATTTTTCTGGAATTCTCTTGCTTGTTTTAGTATCCAGTGGATGTTGGCAATTTGATCTTTGGTTCCTCTGCCTTTTCTAAATCCAGCTTGAACATCTAGGACTTCTCAGTTCATGAACTGTTGACGCCTGGCTTGGAGAATTGTGAGCATTACTTTGCTAGCGTGTAAACTGAGTGCAATTGTGTGGTAGTTTGAAGATTTTTAGAATTGCCTTTCTTTGGTGTTGGAATGAAAACTGACATTTTCCAGTCCCGTGGCCACTGCTGAATTTTCCAAATTTGCTGGCATGTTGAGTACAGCACTTTAAACAGCATGATCTTTTAGGATTTGAAATAGCTCAGGTGGGATTCCATCACCTCCACTAGCTTTGATTCTAGTGATGTTCCTAAGGCCCACTTGATTTCACACTCCAGGATGTCTGGCTATAGGTGAGTGATCACACCATCGTGGTTATCTGGATCATGAAGATCTTTTTGTATATCTCTTCTGTGTATTCCTGCCATCTCTTCTTAATAGCTTCTGTATCTTTTATGTTCATGCCATTTCTGTCCTTTATTGAGCCCATCTTTGCATGAAATATTCCCTTGGTATCTCTAATTTTCTTGAAGAGATCTCTAGTCTTTCCCATTCTAGTTTGTCCTCTATTTCTTTGCAGTGATCACTGAGGAAGGCTTTCTTATCTTTCTTTGCTACTCTTTGGAATGCTGCATTCAGATGGCTATACCTTTCCTCTTTTCTTTTGCCTTTTGCCTCTCTTCTTTCTCAGCTATTTGTATGGCATCTTCAGACAACTGTTTTGCCTTTTTGCATTTCTTTTTCTTGAGGATGGTTTTGTTCACCACCTCCTGTATAATTTTATGAACCTCCATCCATAGTTCTTCAGGCATTCTTTCTATCACATCTAATCCCTTGAATCTATTTGTCAGTTCAACTGAATAATCATTAGGGATTTGATTTAGGTCCTACCTGAATGGTCTAGTGACTTTCCTTACTTTCTTCAATTTAATTTTGCAATAAGGAGTCCATGATCTGAGCCACAGTCAGCTCCTTGTCTTAATTTTGCTGACTGTATAGAGCTTCTCCATCTTTGGCTGCAAAGATTATAATCAATCTGATTTCGGTACTGACCATCTGGTGATGTCCATGTGTAGAGTCATCTCTTATGTTGTTGGAAGATGAGGTATTAAAATAGATCACTGATGAGAACATACTTTATAGAACAGGAAATGCTACTTGGTGTTCTGTGATGACCTAAATCGGAAAGAAATCTGAAATAGAGGGCATCTGTGCATATGGCTTTTTCACTTCACTGTATAGCAGAAACTGACACAGCACTGTATAGCAACTATACTCCAATTAAAAAAAAAGTTTGTTGTTCAGTTGCTAAGTCCTGTCTGTTCCTTTCTGATCCCATGGACTGCATTATGCCAGGATTCCCTGTCCTTCACTATCTCCCTGAATTTGCTCAAACTCATGTCCATTGATTTTGTGATGCTATCCAACCATCTCATAATCTGTCTTCCTCTTCTTTTCTTGCTCTCAGTCTTTCACAGCACCAGGATCTTTTCCAATGAGTCAGTTCTTCTCATCAGGTGGACAAAATATTGGGAGCTTCAGCTTCAGTATCAGTCCTGCTGATGAATATTCATGGTTGATTTCCTTTAGGATTGACTGGCTTGATCTTCTTGTCTGTCCAAGGAACTCTCCAGTGTCCTCTCTAGCACCACAGTTTGAAAGCATCAATTTTCTGTGCTCATCCTTCTTATGGTCTAACTCACATCTGTACGTGACTACCGGAAAAACCATAGCTTTGACTAGACAGACTTTTGTCAGTGAAGTGATGTCTCTGCTTTTTAATATGCTGTCTAGGTTTGTCATAGTTTTTATTCCAAAGAGAAGAGTCTTTTAATTTCATGGCTGCAGTCATGGTCTGCAGTGATTTTGCAGCCCAAGAAAATAAAAATCTGTCACTGTTTCTACCTTTTCCCTATCAATTTGCCATGGAGTGATGGGACCAGATGCATGATCTTAGTTTTCTGAATGTTGAGTTTTAAGCCAGCTTTTCCACTCCCTTTTTATACACATCAAGAAGCTCTTTAGTCCCTCTTTGCTTTCTACCATTAGAGTGGTATCATCTTCATATCTGAAGTTGTTAATATTTCTCCTGGTAATCTTGATTCCAGTTTGTGCTTCATCCAGCCTGGTATAAAATAAGTAATTCTTCTGTTCATTCCCATATGCATAAATAGAGCTTTTTCCCTTCATCTTCCTTCAAGATTTTTTTTTCTTTTTAATTTTCCATTTTGAATATAATGTGCATAGCTGTAGATTTTTAAATATTTATCCTTTTTAGTGCTTCATGAGTTTTCTGGATTTGTAGTTTGGTATCTCTCATTAATTTACAAAACTTTTCTGTCATTGTTATTTCAAACATTTCTTCTGTTCCATTCCAGTCTTATCCTTCTTGTATCTCCATTACATATGTACTACACCTTTTGTAATTGCCACACAGTTCTTGGCTATTCTGTTGTATTGTTTTTGCATTCATTTTTGTTTTTCTTTTTCAGTTAGAAAAATTTCTATTGACATATCTCCACGTTTCCTAATCCTTGCTTTGACCCTGGCCAGTCTACCTATGAGCCCATCTTAGGTATTCTTCATTTTGTTGGAGTGCTTTTGATTTTCAGTATTTCCTTTTAATAGTTGGATTTTCCCTTTTTCTGATTAAAATTTTCATGAATAATTTTGTTTCCCACTTTTTATATTCTCAGTATACTGTGCTAAGTCACTTCAGTCGTGTCCAACTCTGTGCAAACCTATGGACTTTAGCCTGCCAGGGTCCTCTGCCCATGGGATTCTCCAGGCAAGAATACTGGAGTGGGTTGCCATAGCCTTTTCCAGGGCATCTTCCTGATTCAGGGGTTGAATCCATGTCTCATGTCTCCTGCATTGGTAGGTGGGTTCTTTACCACTAGTGCTCCCTGGAGGCCCATATTAATCATAATTATATAAAATTCCTAATCTGATAATTCAAAATATCGACTATATCTAATTCTGGTTCTGTTGTTTGCTTTATCTCTTCATACTATGCTTTTTTTCTCCTTTTTGATGTCTTAGACTTCTTGTTTGAAGCTAGAAAATGTATATTGTGTGTATTAGGAAGTGACTTAAACAAACATTTAGTGGGAAATTTTATGTTTTCTGGCAATGAGTTAGGATGTTCGGTATAGCTGTCATATTAGTAACTGTATTTTGCTATCTTCTCTGATGTCTTTGTTTTTTCCTTGAGAGTCCATATTAAATAGGGTCTGAGGCTTTCTGTTCTTTCTATAGTTATCTCCTGCTATTATGTACATCCCCAGTGTGATATTACTAAAATGTGTAGGGAGATGCAGCAGTCTACAATTTTATGATTAAGTCTCAGTCTCCTATTGAGACTGCGTGTCCTTGGGCTGTGACTTTCACAAGTGCTTTTCAGCTTCCCCACTCCTCTTAGGTTGGCCAGGAAGGCTAGAAGGGACTACAGTTGACTATTTATTTTCTTTTTTTTTTAAATATAAGTTCATTTATTTTAATTGGAGGCTAATTACTTTACAATATTGTAGTGGTTTTGCCATACATTGACATGAATCCTCCATGGGTGTACATGTGTTCCCCATCCTGAACTCCCCTATTTCTAATTCTCCACGTGAGAACTACAGGGGCTGGAATTTTATAACCCTATTCCCTCACATTAACAGCTACAGGATACTGGAGTTTAGTGTATCCCTTCTTCTAGGTCATGTTGTGGTAAAACCAAATAGCTTAAGCTCTGGGAAAATAGTTTCCTTTGAGGATGGGCCTCTGTTAAGGAGAATAGAATATTCTGGACATACTTTGAAATGGTTACTTTTCTTTCCCTTTTCCAGAACATGAGGACAATTTCCTCAAATTTATGTCTGATAACCTCATGGGGCTTCTGGAAGTAAAATTCATGAAAATGTAGAGGCCCCCTTAAGAACGGCCTCCTAGGAGATTTTATTTCTCAAGCTAGATCCACACTGAATCTTCAGAAATAACTCAATTACCCTTTAAATGCTTCTACCATGCTCCAACTCTGGCTTCTTTCCCCAATAAGCTGTGATTCTCTGTATCTGCCTATCTATTTAGTTTGGGGGATAGCTGTGCCCCATGTACTCAATCTTTGATGAATTTAAAAGAGTTGTTAATTTTCAGATTGTTCCATATTTTTTCTTGTCGTGTGGACAAGAATGACAATTTATAAGCTCTTTACATGTCAAACAAGAAATCAGAAGTCTTCTAGGTTCCCCTTTGTTTATGACATGGCTACCTCTAAATCAGCTGTTTTTGACTTCTCGTAACATAATATTTACAACTTTTCAGGCATTCATTTTATTTGCCTTTGCTTAATATGACATTTTTATCAGACATTTAACTCTTTAGATTATAATCTCCTTGAAGGATGACACTATAACTTATTTTATATCATTAATAACTGATGAATTTAATTACAATTTAGATTATGTTAAAGTTTCTCAGAATTCCTCTGTTTTCTTCATTCTAGTGAGAGACTGAAAGTCTTAGAGAAAGGAATAATGAAACTTTTCTGTTATATTTCCTGTCTGTAGGAAAAGTAAGAGTTTGTCCAAGTAACTTATATAAGGCCTGCTTTTCTAAAGATTTCTGAGCCTTCGAAGTTTCTAAAAACATCTCTAAACATGAATTTGTATAATTCAGCTGTAGTTTGACTACTGAATAATAAGTACTTACTATATGCAAGTCACTGCTAACAGTTTTTTCCTTTATTATTTTTAGCCCTCTCAATAGCCTTAATGATTGGGTATATTTGTATTCCTATTTTGCAGTTGTGGAAACTGAGACTTGAAAAAGTTATCTGACTTCTTCAAATCCAAACAGTGATACGGGATTCAAAAGATGTAGAATTCAAACCCAAGTTTATGTGACTATAGCCAGAATTCTTAATTACTCTGTTACATAGCCTCCTATGTACCTCTACTCTGCTACATGGCCACTCAATCTATTTCTCCTTTAAAAACCTCACCTTGTCAAATGAATCCCTCTCTATATACCTCCTAACTTCAAATTGTTAAATCTTATTAAAGAGAAATAAATTATCCCTGATATCCCAAGTTGTCCAGTGGGTCTTGGGTGGTATTTTTCTTACCAAATTCTGGGAGGACAGTATACATACTATTGGTCAGCAGGTGGTTCTGCTGCAGTGGATTGAGGGTAGGAGCACCTCCAATGCCTGGCTGGCCAGCCAGGGATGCATGAGCAATTCCATGTTGGGGTCCAGGAGCAATAAGAGGAGACTGCATCTTATCCTTATCCCAGGAGGATTCACTTCCACCTGAAAAACATTCATATAAATAGATTCCAAGTTGACAACTTTCTAAGAGAAGGACTTATAAACTCCCTTTGTAAGATTGTAATTATTAATATTACACCATAGAAAATTATTACTAAATAAAAGTGACTCATTTTTATCATGGTTTCAAAACTTTCAATAGCCTTGGATTTAAGTTGACTCTGGGAAGACTAGACAACTCTCACTAATAATATAGGCTCATTTGCCTTACAGGTAGTCTAAACAAGTCTGGAAATATAACGAATAACTTTAGAAAGCATGTATATGTTGAAGGCCATTAACTGAACACTACTGCCTCCTCCTGCAACCCTCTAACATACATGCACTATATCTTAATGAAAAGCAGTTGCTATTCACTCAAAAAGAACACATTTATAAGAGCATGATGACATGCAAAAAAATATATGGTAAGAAACAAAATGATCAGTTATTTTGTTCTGAGATACAGTCCTCAAAAAGCTAATCTCTTCATACACAGCAGACTTTTATGCAAAATAAACTGGATAAAACATAAAACCACGGCTCTCAACTTGAAATTGTGCTTTACTTTGATCATCCACGCTATAGAGTGAAATAAAGTATGCATAAATGCAGACTACTATATTATCATAATAAATTATAGTGGCATAGCTATTACATCTGGCACTTAGCATGTTGTGGGACAGAATCATTGCTTAAAAGCATATAAGAAACAAAAATTCTGTTTTGCATATAGGGTTATCGTTACCATCTTTCTAAATTCCATATATATGTGTTAGTATGCTGTAATGTTCTTTATCTTTCTGGCTTACTTCACTCTGTATAATGGGCTCCAGTTTCATCCATCTCATTAGGACTGATTCAAATGAATTCTTTTTAACGGCTGAGTAATATTCCATGGTGTATATGCCAGGGTGTCCTTTTAAGAGGAATACTTTAAACAGACTGGTCAGGGATTGAATTACAATCACTGCAATAGCAGACAATCTGGCTTTAGAAAACAAGGTGGTTGTATAGGCAGCCCTATTGATTCACTTGATGTGTTTCATTACTTGAGAGTTCCGCACTTCTGCTCCTATTCCCATACCAGAATTGTGACATTAGGATCTCTACTTGGCTGACTCTGTCCCATCTGCTGCCCAAAAAATACACCCTGTTGTGTGGAGAAAGTTAGGCCTGGAAATCTTGCACCTACTGGTCTAAGAAGAAAAGGAAAAAGAAATCAAGGTGCTCACATCCCTAACATTAAACATTGTAACTTTTTCACTTCTTTGAGTTCCCTCAAACATCTTTGCCATTTTGCTTCAGGTATTATATTTTAAAAGTATAATGGCTATATAGTAGTCTACCGAGTTAATGTAATAGAATTTATTAAAAATTGGGTTTTCTTTTAAATTTGTCACTATTATAATAAGAGCATTCATTTGAATATTTTCTTAGACTCAAACAACGTCCTAGAGTGGGATTTCTGGGTCAAAGGAAATGAATGTTTTTTTATTTATAAAATATTATTTATTTTATACTTCTTCTTTCTAGTATCAAATTTGTAAAAAATAGCTTTTAGAGTTTCACACATTTTAGGGAAATGTTTTCAAGGCAAATTGGGGTTCTCCCTGAAGATTCTAAATTTATTTAAGTAAACTGCTAAATCTCTGAGAGGTTTTTGTTCATTTTTTGTTTTGTTTTGTTTTTCAACTATTCTACCTATCCATTTACTCTTTCCCCAGATCTGGGATTCAATCGCTTTTGCAGGACTCTTTGAAGCCCTCTTGAGTCCAAAGTCAATTTTTATTCCAAAAGTGGTAGTCTTGGCTAACCTCCAACTAATTAAGTTCCAGAGAAGGAAATACCAGATTCTCCACCAGCATATATAAAGGCTGAGAGGTACCAAGTCATGATTATAAAGACAAAGTTTTTCAAATCAAATGGGGAAGATATAAGTAGCTAATTGTTCAGTTTCTGATTTAAGTAGCTAATTGTTCAGTTTGATTTAAGCCATTCAGTTAATATGCATGGAAGCTTAAAAGGTAGGAAATTTGGTTGAATTTGATAGACTGGCTTAAAGGACCAGAAACCATTCCCTTGATCATGTTAAGGTTTAGTATGAAAACATGCATCACACTTATGATTACTCCAGTTGGTTTCTCTTTCATCCAGATGTTTGCTGTTGTATAGTCACTGCCTAAGAGCAGTGAGGTATTACTTTTTTATTACTATTAAATTTATTTTAATTGGAGGCTAATTACTTTACAATATTGTAGTGATTTTTGCCATACATCGACATGAATCAGCCATGGGTGTACATGTGTTACCCATCCTGAAACCCCCTCCCACTTCTCTACCCACCCCATCTCTCAGGGTTATTCCAGTGCACCAGCCCTGAGCACCCTGTCTCATGCATCAAACCTGGACTGGCCATCTATTTCACATATGGTAATATACATGTTTCAATGCTATTCTCTCAAGTCATCCCACCCTTGCCTTCTCCCACAGAGTTCAAAATTCTGTTCTTTACATCTGGGTCTCTTTTGCTGTCTCGCATATAGGGTCATTGTTACCATCTTTCTAAATTCCATATATATGCATTAATATAGCAGTGAGATATTTCATGGTTGGTGCACTGACATAATTTAGCATTCACAAATTTGAAATTCCAATTAAAATCAATATGATATTGTTGTGCTGTAGTGAACAGAAATGGTGGAGGAGAATGAGGATAGTATCTTAATAAATGATGAAAGTAACCACATTGCAACACTGAGATTCTTTATAGTAACATTGGGCCAATAAACATGATTAATACCAGAAAATGCAAAATTTTGAAAGATCAATTGCTGAGCAAAAAACAGAACCACTTCATCATTTTAGCGCTATGTCCAAAATATGGATTACCTCACCATTACAGAACTGTAATTTGTAAAATGATGAACAATACATTGAAAAAGAGAGATACATTTAGAAGACACTAATATTATACCTTTGATATTAACATGGTATTGTGCCATCACAACAGCAACAGCATATAACAATACTAGGACTGAGACTGTCAATATTTATTTTATAAAGTGAAAATCCTTTAGTCAATTTTCAATAACAAATGTACATTAGGTATTATTTTAATATTTTATATATTATATATTCCAAATAACTTGAATATAAATGATTTTTAAACTGTACAAAAATATTCCAGGTGTTTTGGTATCTGCTTTGATGAGAGCTTTAGATGAACTTTTCCCAACAACTCTCATCTTTTTAACTACTGTGTTAAAAATAATACAGGGAGGCTGGTTACCAGGTATGCCCATCTTTCCCAAGTATAAATATATGAAATGATCCTGCATTCTTAAGGTAACTATATATAAAGTGAGTGAGAGCAGAGTATGGGACATCCTTGATGTTTGCATAAGAAGCTCTGGACACATTTTTGTCTTTTGACCTAAAACACTTACCATTTTAAAGTCTATACAAATTGACTTATGACTAAGTATTCAGGCTTTGGTAGCCTCAAACTTTATATTTCCCTATGCCTTTGTGCCAATCTGTAATAACATCCACTGAACTTAAAGTTAACAAAATCTTTTTACCAATCTAATCTAGAGTCAACCTTTTTTGTTACTATTATGTGACAGGCTTGGATAGTCATCTTCTTTTTTCTTTCTATCTAATATATACATGTGTACATATATGTACATATACATACATACATATTATATATATGTATATAATATATATATATAATATATATAATATATATATATTATATATATATGTTTGCTAAGGCTGCCAAAACAAAATATATACTATAGATTGAATGTTTGTGACCCCCAAAATTCATATATTAAGTACATATTCCTGATGCGATGGCATTTTACAATGGGTCCTTTAGGAGGTGATGAGATCATGAATGGGGTAAGTGTCTTTATAAAGGAAATCCCAAAGAATTTCTGAGTCTCCTTATACCATGTGACGACACAGCAATAATATGGTTCTCTGTGAACTAGGAACTGGGTCCTCATCAGATGCTAAAAGGGCCATTATATTGATCTTGGTCTTCCAGTCTCCAGAATTGTAGGAAATAAATTCCTGTTGTTTGTAAGTCACCAACTCCATGGCATTTCTGTTATAGCAGACCAAATGAACTAAGATGCACCATAGAATGCATAAATTAAACAACCAAAATTATTTTTATTAGAGTTCTAGAGGCTAGAAGTCCAAAATCAAGGTGTCAGTAGATTTGGTTTCTCCTGAGGCTTCTCTTCTCCTTTAGATGGTCTTTCTTCTGTGTGTTCAAATTTCATCTTCTTATAAGGATACCATTCAGATTGGATAAGGGGACACTCTAAGAGTTTCATTTTAACATAATAACCATTTTAAAGATGTTATTTCCATATATGGGCACATTCTGAAGTACTGGGTGCCTTCAACATATGAATTTTGGATGCATACAATTCAAGCAGTAATCCTAGATTATGTACTGTTTACTGACTCAGATAATATTAGCTTTATGAAGGAATCCCTCTAGTAAAGAGAATAAAAACTGGATAACATTTCAACAAGGCAAGTCTAAGAAACAAAGCATACAGTAGGTTAAGGCAAACAGAGAAGTCTCATCAAAGGCTTCACCTTTACTTCAAGGAACTTCATATCAGGTATAAAACTAATACAGCACAGTCCACAGTAGAGAAAGATAATGTATAAAACACAGAAAATTCTTAAGAATTGAATAAATGACTTAAGCTTTTCCATATCATCTAATTATCACTACTTCAGCTCAATGTTTAGAGAAACTAAAACTAGGAAATAAGCAGGATAGGGACTGTCACTACATTAATACTATACTTAACTAATTAATATGGTCACAATTTTTCCACTTAGTAGAAAGTTATTATTAATTAAAATCAATGTAAGAATAATTAAGTGACAAACAATGAGGGGATATTAATTTGACAAACTTTTGTTGCCACAGTTAAAAACTCTTAAGTTGCAATTTATTTTTTCTTTCAAGACCCATTGTAAAATGTTAGGGTTCCCAGAGGATTGTTTATTTTTGCTGCTTTTTCTTTGTGGGAGAAGTGGCCAGAAGAAGGAGACTTCTGAATCATGAAGACTTTGTGATAGATACATAACATTTCAGAGATGGACAGATTTTTATATCCATTTACTTAAAAATAATAAATTTTACAAGGAGAATGAACATGAGTAGGGCCCAAGGAAGTATTTTAAATCACCAAAATTTTGCCTAACTGGTATTCTTTCAACCCTGTTTTTTTGACACAATAACTAAATGCTATCTGTGGTCAGATTCATGAAAAGTAATGGAAAATAGTGTATATTTCAAACAAATTAACACAGGCCTACAAGCCATAACCCTCAACTTATTTCAAATGAGTATAAAGGAAATCCAGCAGTAAGGCCCTAAAGACCTTTACAAAACATCATTCTTAACCTTAACACTCTCATTTTACCAGACTACGGGTCTTCACTTAAGGTGCTTTGCACTTAAGAATGAATGAAAGAAGCTGATAAAACATTGACAGAAATCACAGTGAAGAGTACCAGAATAATTTAGCAATCATTGATCATTTTCCCTCTTAGGGTGTGTAATCCTCTATAAATGCATACTGTGGGTTTGAGTTTTTAAGACTACTAGATTTAAGTGAGATATCTATAAGGAATTTATACTTTAAAAGGATCTCTGTCTTCTGACTAACATTGGATGTGTCTTGAAGTTTAAAGGGATAATATAGTAGGAGTTGCTATTATAAATTGGAAAGCAAAAATATAAAAGTTACTTGTTAGAAAATATAAATTAATTATTAAATGTAACAGTATGCTCTGGCTATTCAGTCGCTCAATCATGCAACCCCACGGATAACAGCACACCAGGTATCAAAAAATCTGAACATTTATAACAAGCTACCCTTAGTTTCAAAGTTTTATACCTACAACAAAACATATAATTCAGATTATTTGAAATATGGGTCTAAATTAATCATGTTTCAAGTAATCTTATATACATAAGGCACAAAGCAAGCAGTCAAATAGGAAGAAAAATCTATGTAGCATGTGACTTAAGTCAAGCTTGTTTTCTTATTCATAGGATATTTTGTTTAGCTAGAGTCTTAAATGAATGTACATTGCTTGATGAATCTAAACAGCATGTAGCTTTTAGAATTTAAAAAAGTAAAAGTCATAATTAAACCAGTAAATTAGAAGTGATCTAAAAAATATGGAGATTTCCCTGAGTAGTAGGAGTTTGTACTCAACATCAGCTCCCCAAACATTGAGACTTACACTGAAGAGATGAGCCCTCAACCTGTTTACCTCTAAAATCCAATTAAGTTTACATGCAGAATAACCAAAGGGAAGTTGGGAACTGAGATTCTACTCTTAAAGCACTCACTCACAGTCTGACTTACCCCGGAACTCAGCACAAAAACAACAGTTTGAATAGAGCTTAAGCTACATGTGAAGGAGATTCAGTTGCTAATCTTAAAGCATGTGGTGAAAGAGTAAGGGTCTGTTGGAACTCTCTTGAGAAGCAGAGACATTGGAGGTTACCATTTTTGCACTCTACGTCTACCTGACTAGTACTGATACTGGCAGGCACTATTTTTGCACTGTTCCTCTTCCATGGTAGCATCAACTGGGATTCAGAGTCACAGCACTCTTCCAGTGTCCCACTAAAGCCTGTGGGCATGCCCTGCCCTGTGCTCTCCCAGTTACTTATTAAAACAGGTGCCAGCCCTTGCTTATTAAGCTCCAGCCCTTTACACTCTGGATGCCTTGCTAAATCCAGCAGGTACACCCTGACTCTGTGATTTTCTGCTGCCTCACTAAAGCTAAAGCCAGCAGACATGCCCAAGCCCTGAACTCTCTCTATGCCTTAGTAAAGCCAGCAGACACACAGAGTCCACACAAGGGATGCTCCATGCTCACCTGGCTCTTTTGGCTAGGGGGATTTGTGTTGCTGAGATAGACGTGACTTAAACAATTGGAGAGACAGTTCTTGGTGGGCTACCACCTACAGGACACTTCAGAGCAGACTGACACATCCCCAATTTTCCTGTGAAAAGATCTATTTACTAACCTAAGTGGCAGGCTTCAGGTTTGGCACATTTCTAGAGGTTAAGAGGAGCTCTCAGGAAACAGGCTAGGAAATGCCATCTTTTCATGTTTTCCTTGGCCTCACTACAACTTGTTAGCTCCCAGAAAGGAGTGCACAAGTATTCACCTGAAACAATTCACCTCAATTTTTGAAACTGTCACTCAGGAGACACCTCCAGATAACCTAGTGAGGAGGCAAGCAGGATTTACAACTGGGACTCACAGGAATTTACATATTTGCATAGTTTAAAAGTTGCAGCCTGAGAATCTAACTTCCACTCAACCTGAATCTAGGTTCTGACTGAGATTCCTCCCTTTGCAACACTGATAAGTATTGGCACACATTCAATAACCAAGACCCATCAAGAATAAAACAAGCTGCTTAGACAATCACAAGATTTGAGAAGACAACCAAGAGCTAGAGCAAGGTTGAACATCAAGGTTCATAGGTTCATATACTATACAAGTTCACTGCTTCGAGATTGCGAAATGTAGCTGTTTCACCTAATACACAGAAACAAACAGAGATTCTAGCAAAATGAGGGAGCAGGAATATGCAACAATAAAAGGAAAAGATAAGACATCACAAAAAAATCCTAAAGAAACAGCCATATATTATGTAATAAAGAGTTCAATGTAATCATCATAAAGATGTTCACCAAAGTCAGGAGAAGAATGTATGAAGACAGTGAAAGCTTCAACAAAGAGACAGAAAATAAAGGAAAGCACAAA
Organism: Dama dama; assembly: GCF_033118175.1. NCBI lineage: Eukaryota > Metazoa > Chordata > Mammalia > Artiodactyla > Cervidae > Dama > Dama dama. The sequence goes on from NC_083714.1 coordinate 76,743,822, forward strand.
ATAGAAGTGGCAGAACTAAAGAATACAATAAATAAACTGGAAAAATAAATGCACAAGAGTAGTTCTACAGAAGACTAGATGAAGCAGAAGAAATAATCATTGATCTGGAAGACAGGCCAGTGGAACAGCAAAAAGAAAATTTGAAAAATTTAGCTAGACTCACTATTTAATAAAGAGAGTGAAAAAAAAAAGAAAAAAATAAAATAATAAAATAAAGAGAGTGAGAACTTAAATAAAATCAGAAATTAAAAATAATTTTAATTGGCCCCAGAGAAATGTGAATTAACATAAAGTACTGATTTGAACAATTATATGCCAAAAAATTGAACCAGCTAAAGAAATTAACTCCTAGAAACATATAGCCATCAAAGACTGAATCAGGACAAAATAGAAAATCTGAATAGAGTAATTACTAGTAAAGAGGTTGAATCAGTAATCAAAAATCTTTCAACAAACAAAAGTCCAGGACCACACAGCTTCACTAGTGAATTCTACCAAATGTTCAGAAATTTAATACCTATCCTTCTCATATTATTTTTAAAAACTGAAGAAGAGGAAATGCTTCCATACTCATTTTACTAGGTCAGCATTACCCTGATACCAAAGACAGACAAGGACACCACACACACACACACGCACACACACACACACACACACTACAAGCCATTATCAACGAGAAGCATAAATGAAAAATCCTCAACAAGATACTAACAAATTAAATTCAAGAATATATTAAAAGGTCCATACAATAAAATTAAGTAGGTTTTATCACAGAGTTGCAAAGGTGTTTCAGTATTCACAAATCAATCCTTGTGATATACCACATTAACAAATTGAAGAATAAAAATCATATGATCATCTCAATAGATGCAGAAAAAGCATTTGACAAAATTCAAAACCCTTTATGATTAAAAACTCTTAACAAAGTGCATATAGAGGGAACGTACTTCAACATAATAAAGGTCATATATGTCAAGCCCACAACTAACATCATACCCAATGTTGAAAAGCTCAGAGCTTTTCCTCTAAAATTAGAACCAAGACACTTTAACTCAACATAGTAGTAGAAGTCAGCCAGAGCAATTAGTCAAGAAAAAGACATAAAAGACATCAAAGTTAGAAAGGACAAAGTGAAACTACCAATGTCTGCAGATGACATGATTTTATATACAGAAAATTCTAAAGACTCTACAGAAAAACTGCAGGAATTAATAAAACAATGAGTAAAGTTTCAGGACACAAAATCAATATATAAAAATTTATTTTTTTTTTGTTTTTATACACTAACAAATAACTATGAGAAAGAGAAAGTAAGTAAACAATTTCATTTACAAATGCATGAAAAAAGAATAAGATAGCTGGAAGCAAAATCAACCATGATCTCTACACTGAAAACTGATACACTGATAAAAGAAATTGAAGAAGACACAAATAAATTCTGTGCTCATGGACTGGAAGAATCCACGCTGTTAAAATATCCATATTACTCAAAGCAATCTACAAATGCAATACATTCCCTGTCAAAATCAATGACTCTTTAAAAACAGAAATAGAACCAAAATATCCTAAAATTTCTATGGAAACACAAAAGACCCTGAATATCTGAAACAATCTTGAAAAGGAAGAACAAAGTTGGAGGTATCATGCACCCTGATTTCAAACTATATTGCAAAGCTACAGTAATAAAAAAAAAATGATATTGGCATAAAAGCAGATACATAGATGAATGGAACAGAATCAAGAGTGTAGAAATAAACCCATGCATATGTGATCAATTAATTTATGACAAAGGAGGCATGAACACACAATTGGGAAAGAACAGTCTCTTCTATAAATAGTGCTGGAAAAACTGGACAGCTGATTCAACAGAATAAAATTAGACTATCACAGCTTACACAAAAATTAACTCAAGATGGGTTAAAGACATGAATGTGATATCTGAGAGGAGAAGGGGATGACAGAAGATGAGATGGTTGGATGGCATCATCAATTTGATGGACATGAGTTTAAGCAAGCTCCAGGAGTCAGTGATGGACAGGGAAGCCTGGCATGCTGCAGTCCATGAGGTCGCAAAGAGTCAAACAGGACTGAGTGACTAAAGTGAACTGTGATACCTGAAACTATAAAACTCCTAGGAGGAAGCATGGACAGTAACACTTTGACATTTGTCTTGGTGATGATGTTTTGGATTTGACTTCAAAAGTAAAGACAACAAAAGCAAAGACAAACAGATGGGACTATATCAAACTAAAAAGCTTCTGTGCAGCAAAGAAAAAAAAAAAATATATATATATATATAAATGAAATGGCAACTTAATGAATGGATACATGGAAATCGTATATCTGATAAGTGTTTAATATCTAAAATATACAAAGAACTCATAAAACTAAACCTCAAAGAAACAAAAAACTGGATTAAAAATAGCCAGAGGACCTAAATAGATATTTTTCCAGAGAAAATATACAGATGGCCAATATACACATGAAAAGATGTTCAACTTCACTATTCATCAGGGAAATGCAAATCACAACCACAATGAGATATCTCATCACACCAGTCAGAAATGTTATTTTCAAAATGATATCAAATAACAAGTGTTGGTAAGGATGTGAAGAAAAGCCAACTGTCATGCATTGGTAGGAATGGTAAATTGGTAGGAATGTAAACTGTTGTAGCCAGTATGGATAACAGTATAGAGGTTCCTCAAAAAATTAGAAATAGAACTACCATATGATTTAGCAATTCCATTTATGGATATTTATCTGAAGACAACAAAAACATCAATTTGAAAAGATACATACACTCTTCTGTTCATTGAAGCATTACTTACAATAGCCAAGATAGGAAACAACCTTAATGTCCATTTTTAGATTAATGGATAAAGAAGATTGGTATACATGTACAATGGAATATCAGCCAGAAAAAATGAAATATTACCATTTGCAACAACACAGATGGATCTAGAGGGTCTTATGTCATGCAGAAAGAGATAAATACCATATAATTTAACTTATATATGGAAACTACAAAACAAAACAAGTGAACAACAGAAAAACAAAATAAAAGTTATATATACAGAGAATAGGTTAGTGGCTGTTAGACAGGAGGGCTTAGGAAGCAGGGTGAAGGGGTTCAAGAGGTACAAACTTCGAGTTATAAAATAAATAAGTCATGGGAATGTAATGTACAGCATGGTGACTCTAGTCAATAATAATTTATTGCATATTAGAAAGTTGCTCACAGAGTAAAAGTTCTCAAAAAAAAAGTTGTAGCTTTGAATGGTGATGGATGGTATCTAGACTTATTGTGGTGAACATTCTGCAGTGCATGCAAATATCAAATTATTAATGTGTATACCTGAAACTAATATAATGCTCAGTTCAGTTCACTTCAGTCGCTCAGCCGTGTCCGACTCTTTGTGACCCCATGAATCGCAGCAAGCCAGGACTCCCTCTCCATCATCAACTCCCGGAGTTTACTCAAACTCATGTCCATCGAGTTGGAGATGCCATCCAGCCATTTCATCCTCTGTCGTCCACTTCTCCTCCTGCCCCCAATCCCTCCCAGGATCAGGGTCTTTTCCAAAGAGTCAACTCTTCGCATGAGGTGGCCAAAGTATTGGAGTTTCAGCTTCAGCATCAGTCCTTCCAATGAACACCCAGGACTGATCTCCTTTAGGATGGACTGTTTGGATCTCCTTGCAGTCGAAGGGATGCTATACATCAATTATTCCTCAATTTAAAAAAGTACCAATATATCAATGGAAAGCTAGGAGTATGTGTGCAGACCTGCTATAATATACATATTTTGTTATTATGCTTTTATCTGGTTTTCTTACATGCTTCACAAAAGTGAACATTTAGCAATTTCCTAGATTGGTCTAGATTGGCAATGCAAAATATGCACCGTTTCTGGACTTTCAAATGATATTTATAGAATATAACAAGTAACTATTCAAAAATGTTGAAGAGGTCTCTAAATCAGCTTGTTTTCTATATGATTTGAAATATTGTCTATAAGAACAACCACGTCCTGGGGCTATAGGCTATGAGTTTCAAGTTTCCTCAGAGGTAAAAAATTGTGGTTCAGATCTCTAGGACTGTAGTCTTCAATATAGTAGCCAGTCTTCACATGAGGCTATTTAAATTTTAATTTTAATAAATTTAAATGAAATAAAATAAAAAATTCAGCTTCTCAGTTGTACTAAGTCACATTTAAAATGTTCAAAAGCCACATGTAACTAGTGACTACCATATTGGAAGGTGCAGGTATTGATTATTTCCTTTGCTGCAGAAAGTTATATTAGATAGCACCATTCTAGAGTATAAGGAGTCAGCAGTTTGTGTAAAACAAATACACAGAGGTATCCACAGCATCTTTAGTTCACCATGAGAGTGAAAAGGGGAAGTGTTAGTCGCTCAGTCGTGTCCAATTCTTTGCAACCCCACGGACTGTAGCTTGCCAGGTTAGGCTCCTCTGTCCATGAAATTCTCTAGGCAAGAATTCTGGATTGGGTAGCCATTCTCTTCTCCAGGGGATCTTTCCAACCCAGGAAGGATTGAACCTGGGTCACTTCCATTGCAGGCAAATTCTTTACCATCTAAGTCACCAGGCAAGCCTCTCAGTTCACCATATGCAATACTAAATTGACCCTTATTCAATGAAAAAGATTTTGTCCCTTTACTCTATATATCTGGTAGTAGCATAATTTAATTGTTTTATCTGGAACGTTTTGAGTTCCCAATATGTATCAGGTACCATTTTCAAGTACTCAGAATACAGAATACAGATCTTTATCCTCAAAGATCTCTATCTAATAAGTATCACTGATATCTCTCTATCTCTTTGCTTCCTGTTAAAGTGGACAAGTCTCTGCACTTGGCCTTGCATTTGTTTCCTTTCCATTGCCACCACCTTCGTTTGGACCCTTGTTACTCTCACTAATCTTGAATCACTTAGCTGGCTTTCCTACCTGAAGATCCTGTTGGATCTTCTTCTCCAAGTGACCTTTGTCACTGCTGCCAAAATAAGCTATCAAAAATGAAAATAAAGAAGGTGGAGTTTCAGGAAGGACAATTAGAAAAGTAGGGGGAAACAACACAGCAGTATGCAGAAAGCAAGAAAGGAATACCTTGATTCCATGACAACCAAGTTTACATATAATGAACAACAGTATAGACGAGTTAATATGGACAGGTATGCTCCATAACTGTTGAATCAATGCATCAGCATCACTCTAATTATGAAATTAAAACAGCTTTACATTTTAATCAACATCATCATTCTAAAGGATGTGAAGTCAAGCCCCAAAGTTTATATCTGGGTTTAATGGGAAACTGTTGCTTAAAAGTATACTTATTAATTAAAAATTAAGTATTCACCTCTGGCTTACCCAAATAAATTGCACCTGACTCGTTCTAAGAATTAGGCCAACATGTTTCACTAAGTAAATGTGAAACTCAAAGTCCCAGTACATTTGTTTCTAAATTAAAATGCTACAAGATTTACATATTCACTGTGTGTTATTTCAAAGCACAGTGGCCAAAATATGAACATCACATTATTGAGTTTCAAAGATTAGTTCAGATAAATACAGAATTAAATCATATGTATTGACAGCACAGTGCTTGCCTGTAAAGACCTGCTGAGTGTGATGACAGGGTCAGAGAAATTCTTGCAAGCTGTTAGTCTATATAACTTGAAAAAGACTCTGGTTGAGAGGTATTCTGCTGAAGACAGGAAGAAAATGAGATTTTGTCTGCTATTAGTTTGTAATTTCAAATGATAAACTTTTCTTAATTTCTCTCCTGTGAATCCCACAGGTGTTTTAATTGTCCTTGTATTTATACTAGTGTAACTTTGCACTTCCTGGAGCCAAATTTTAAAAAATCCTGCAATTTCATATAAACTGTGTTCTATGGCTAGTACAGAACATTTTTGTCTCTGATGTGACCTTGGACTGCAAGGAGATCAAACCAGTCAATCCTAAAGGAAATCAACCCTGAATAATTCATTGGAAGGACTGACTCTGAGGTTGAAACTCCAATACTCTGGACACCTGATACAAAAAGCTGACTCACTGGAAAAGACCCTGATTCTGGGAAAGATTGAGGGCAGGAGGAGAAAAGGATGACAGAGGATGAGATGGCTGGATGGCCATCACCGACTCAATGGACATGGGTTTGAGCAAACTCCAGGAGATGGCGAAGGACAGGGAAGCCTGGTGCGCTGCAGCCCATGGGGTCAGAAATAGTCTGACATAACTTAGTGACTGAAGAACAACAATAACAGTTTTTTTTTTTTTTGAAATTTGTATTCATCTCTTGCTAGTGTAAGTAGTACAAGTAGAAAGATCCTCAAAAACTAATATAATTTTAAGCCACTGACAGTACTTTCTTATCTGAATTTTAGTTTTCTCTGTCACCCTAAAGGTATGTGGTATGTCCACATGACAACCATATTATTGTCACTTTGCAATAAATAACCATATAATACCAGTATATATCTTATCCCTTTTCTGTCATATTTTAAGAAATATGAAAATACTGAATATCTGCTGCTGAGAATCAATGCTAAAAATTTATTTTAAAGGTATGGGTACTAGATTTCCTAAATTGTGACATATTCTTTTGTGAAATATATTTTAAATTGGAGGTCCCTAAAGTGAGGCATGCATATCCCAGGAAATACAAAAGATGAAGATAAAGCAAGATATGCAGATTTTATTTTCTAACTAAAAAGAAAGTACAACATTATGTTTCACTGATTTTTGAGATATGGATAACCACCAATGCCTTCATCAGTCAAGTACTAGAGGTATCTCAAAGGAAACATGGGAATTTGAAGCAGAGCAACTGGTTGGCAATTAGCAACTCCAGTCTTACACTTACCTCAATGTAATGTGATCTACCTATGCCCCATTGGGTGGATAAATGGGCTACCTTATTTATTTTTAACCAAGTCATATTACTTAATGGATAACACAACCACAGACTTAACATAATGGAAGCACAGGGGTAAAACAACAAAATAGCAGAACTGATATGTCTTCTTATAGTAGGAACTCTTTGTCAACTTTATTGTCAGGGTTTTAAGATAAGACATATTAGTTGTATTGTTCTTATCGCTATCAATAATATATTTCAAAGTTTTTATATCATTGATAAATGCATTGGTTAGAATCTTTTTTAAAACTTAGTCTATCTAATTTCTACCTTGTATATATACATATATGTGTGTGTGTGTGTGTGTGTGTGTGTGTGTATATATATATATATAGCTTATAATTCAACTTATGCTATTAAAAGAGAATGCTTACTATTTAATCTGATGGGGTATATGAACAAAAGATTTCAGAAAATTACCTTAAATTGAAAAACAATTAAAAGGAAGCAGAAACTTAAATTTCTTTTCACAGTCTATCAGAAATCCTCTCAAAATATACATTAAGGATGCTCAGTTTTACAACTTTCATTTTTCATTTTTGTATACAATAGAGCTGTGATCTACAAACCTTCCATTTACACAATTTAAGTATTGTTTCTATTACACTATTAATTTAATCAAATGAGACATTCTTTTGATGATAATGAGTTAGATCTAAAAGCATAAGACAAGACTGGCCACATGGAATGAAGCAGGATAATTCATCTTTTCTGGTTTTCACCCTTCCTCAATAGTGATATATTGTACATAATTATCATATGTGTTTATATGATTAATATGTATAATGCATACATGCTAAGTCGCTTCAGTCATGTCTTACTCTTTATGACTCTATAGACTATAGCCGCCAGGCTCCTCTGTGCATGGGAATCTCCAAGCAAGAATACCGGACTGGGTTGCCATTTCCTACTCTAGGGGATCTTATGTCTCTTGTATCTCCTGCATTTGTAGGCAGATTCTTTACCACTAGTGCTACCTGAGGAAGCCCAGTATGTATAATATATATGCACTAATATTATCTCTACAAGTAATACTACTTTTCTGTCAGAATAATCCTTACAACTATCAATAATTATTTGGGGGAACTATAAAGTGGTTTCTAGATAAAAGAATTAATTTATCACAGGAAACTGAAGTGAAGCCATTATGATCTTTTGGAGATAATGAGGAGACTTAATTACTATTCACACAATTACTTTTCTTGTTGGGATTTTTATGCCTTTGCTTGTGAGATTAGAGTGATCTTACTTGACTGGCAGTTGAAAACTAGTGAATGTTTAAGAAAAAATAGTGGCAGATAGAGACAGCCACAAAATAGAGAACGGACTGTATCCTCCCCAGACTAGAATAGCACACTAAAAAGAGCATCAAGCAGACTTAAGGTTGAATCTTGGCTCCTCCAATTAATATTTACGTTGTTTTTATATATAGTATGGAGATCATTATATCTACCTATTTAACGGTTGTTGTAAGGATGAAATGAGATATAACAGAAGACATATAGGTTCGATTCCTGATTCTTGAAGATCCCCTGGAGAAGGAAATGGCAACCCACCCCAGTATTCTTGCCTGCAGAATCCCATAGACAGAGAAGCCTGGCAGGCTACAGTCCAGTTGGTTGCAAAGTGTCGGACACAACTGAGTGTGCGTGCGCACACACACACACACACACACACACACTCACTCATACATGTAAAACAGCACACTATCTGGACATAATAAGCACTAAATTAAGTGTAAACAATTACCATTTAAATTATTTTAGAATATAAAAGAAAAATAAAATGTTTTTAGGTATTAATATCATTAAATTATCTATAGGGTAAATATATTTTTAATGATGCTACCAATATGATGAAGAGCACCAGTGACCCCAGAGACTGAATAAATAATCCATAAAGGTAAAATTTCATTATTTTTGCAGGTAGAACGTTTATTTGCACAGCCATATGCATTTTAACATATTGTCCTTAAAATGATCTGTATAATCAGGTATGTTAAAGCACTGAAAACCAGGAACTCCAGATATGATTTTACTGGGCTACTTCCAACAACATATTAAGTTGTTCAGCAGATGTAATTACCACCAAACCTTGCCAAGGTTTTGAAATGTGCCCATTAATTAGCAATTCCCAATCTATCCATCAGTCAGTCATAGTTTAAAAATATGCCTGTCACCATGTAAGTGAAGGAATCTATTGATTATTATACAATAAAATCATTTTTAATATTTAAATATATACTCCAAACTTTCTCTTTAAAAAATCCCATTATCAAAATCAATCTTTGTCTCAGGAGCAGGTACAAAAAGAGATACTGAAAATAGTGAGAAGATCATAAAGTTATTCACAAAACAACTGATTATGCTGAGGTTGAATAATATCTAAACAACCACTTGTATTTTGGTATCCTCTTGGGAAAGCAGAAGCAAATTGTTTGTTTGTTTTTCTCTCTCTGTACACAAGAGACTAAATTTGGTTGGCAGAGAGTGGATATTAATCTTAGAATTTCCTGAAAGAAAAATGATAAGAAACAGCAACATACATACTTAATAAGATGAAATAAGCACTAATATGAAAAGAATCTTGGTAGAAAAAAATGGATTATAACCTTTTAAAGTTTTCTCATGTCACTCTAAAAGAATGCAAAGTATAATAAAAGATAAGAGAGGAAAGAATCAGCAAACAACGCAAAACTACAATATCTACAGGAAAGGAGAATTTCACCAGGAATAAAACCATAATTTTACTTAAATAAAGACAAACTCTACACTAGAGAAATGAGATAACACATTTAGGGCTTTCAATTAAAGATCAAACTTCACAGAAAGCTATAAAATTGGGCAAAATATAATAAATTGAAATACAAGGCAGAATCTAGGATAACAAACACAAAGGGAAAAACATATTTTGTTAAGTGGAGACGTTAGAGTGAATACACAAAAATCTATTTTATATGGAAGAAAGAGATGATAGAACACAGCTTTTTATAAAGGAAAAATAAAAAGGAGAAGAAAATGGAGTAGGAGAAGAGAAATGAATAGAATAGAATAGAATCAAAGTAGCATAAGAGTACATAACAATTATGAATTTGACAGGAAACATTTACTAGGTCTGAGTTCTTAATTCTTACAGATGCATGGCATTAGTCTTTCACTTTTTTATGAGGGGATTTGTGAGTTACTGCTGATGGTACCAAATAAGTTCATAAATGTACTTTATTATTATGTTAGAAATTAAAACTATAATTAACAATTATGGGCCACTACTTAGAATAAATGCAATACATACCTAATATCTGCAGGAATCACATTTATTAAATGCTTATTATGTGCAAGAAAAATGTTCAAAGCATATTGAGTACTTGATATGAGCCAGAAACTACTCATCTAGCACTCAGGACAGCCTTATAGGTTAATACTATAATCAGTCACATTTTATAGAGAAAACTTGGGCTGAAAAAGATTTCTTAATTTTCCCAAGCTTACACAGCCAAGAAGGAATTGAACCAAAATGAGCTCCAGAATGCACACACTAAACCACCATCATCAACTGTTGTTAATATAAAGCATATTGATGTAAATACTTTTAACTGAAACTATTTTTACATGTGCACACTGTTTCCACTCTGAGGAACAAAATGAGGCACTTGGTGAAGAGAACTGAGAAAGTGGGGGTTTTAAAGACAGGCTTACTCATGTGGAATCTAATTTAAAATTATACAAATGAACTTATTTACACAACAGAAACAAGTGCACAGACATTGAAAACAAACATATGGTTACCAAAGGGGAAACTTGGGTGGGGGGCGGAATAAATTAGGAGCTTGGGACTATGCCAAAGCCTTTAACTGTGTGGATCACAATAAACTGTGGAAAATTATGAAAGAGATGGGAATACCAGACCGTCTGACCTGTCTCTTGAGAAATCTGTGTGCAGGTCAGGAAGCAACAGCTAGAACTGGACATGGACCAACAGACTGGTTCCAAATAGGAAAAGGAGTACGTCAAGGCTGTATATTGTCACCCTGCTTATTTAACTTCTATGCAGAGTACATCATGAGAAACGCTGGGCTGGGAAAAGCATAAGCTGAAATCAAGATTGCCGGGAGAAATATCAATAACCTCAGATATGCAGATGACACCACCCTTATGGCAGAAAGTGAAGAGGAACTAAAAAGACTCTTGATGAAAGTGAAGGAGGAGAGTGAAAAAGTTAGCTTAAAGCTCAACATTCAGAAAACTTTAAGATCATGGCATCTGGTCCCATCACTTCGTGGGAAATAGATGGGGAAACAGTAGAAACAGTGTCAGACTTTATTTTAGGGGGCTCCAAAATCACTGCAGATGGTGATTTCAGCCATGAAATTAAAAGACACTTATTCCTTGGAAGGAAAGTTATTACCAACCTAGATAGTATATTAAAAAGCAGAAGCATTACTTTGCCAACAAAGGTCCATCTAGTCCAGGCTATGGCTTTTCCAGTAGTCATGTATGAATGTGAGAGTTGGATGGTGAAGAAAGCTGAGCGCTGAAGAATTGATGCTTTTGAAATGTGGTGTTAGAGAAGACTCTTGAGAGTCCCTCGGACTACAAAAAGATCCAACCAGTCCATCCTAAAGGAGATCAGTCCTGGGTGTTCATTGGAAGGACTGATGTTGAAGCTTCAACTCTAATACTTTAGCTATCTCATGTGAAGAGTTGGCTCGTTGGAAAAGACCCTAATGCTGGGAAGGATTAGAGGCAGGAGGAGAAGGTGACAACAGAGGATGAGATGGCTGGATGGCATCACCGACTCGATGGACATGGGTTTGGGTAGACTCCGGGAGTTGGTGATGGACAGGGAAGCCTGGCATACTGTGATTCATGGGGTCGCAAAGAGTCTGAAACGACTGAGTGACTGAACTGAACTGAACTGAACTGAACTACTATATATAAAATAGATAACCAACAAGAAACTACTATATAGCACAGGAAACTCTGCTCAATGTTATATAACAATCTATATCGGAAAAGAAACTGAAAAAGTATGAATATATGTGTACTTATAACTAAATCACTATGCTGTACACCTGGAACTAGCACAACATTGTAAATGAACTATATTTCAATAAAATTTTAAAAAGAGAGACAGGCTTGCTAGACTAGGCCAAAATCTGTAGTAAGCAGACCTATGAGTCATGAAGTACAAAACCTTTACAGAAAACCTCTCAAATGCAAGTAAGTACAAAAGCTACATTTGTATTCAGGTCTCTCTTTTAAAAGCAAATCTTAAAAAAAATACAAATCATATGGGCTGACTCTGGGTAGTATATGCTCTGTCTTTTGAAAACAAGGGAGACTGCAAAGCATCAACAATAAAATGGCCATCTTGACGCCTGAAGAGGAAACAAAAGAGTGGGAAAATAATGGCATTTCTTGGAAGTCAATCATTGAAAAGAGGACAGAACATATAAGGGCTAATACCACAACTGAAAAGGATAATTCAAGTAGAAAAAGCTGCATTATTACATCCAATGTGATTGTCAACACTTATTTAATTTTCAGGAAAAATGATAAAATCCATGGGTTTGAAGTAATGAAAATATACCAAATTCAAACTACTATAAAAATACCATAAGTAGAGAGATATCTTGATAATTTTGGTTTTTTAACCTCAATTCCCAACCTCTATTTAACCAGTAGCAATTATTTTTCAAGAAGTATACAAGACAGATATTAGAAATAAACAAGAGAATACATCATTTTAGTAGCTGCATTCTTTCAATATATCAAAGCATATCATAAAGAAATAAATTTAATAAAATCATATGAAACATGACAGAATGGAGTCAGACATACATACGGACTTATGAGTTTGAAATATATCGCTTCAACTCCCTGCAAACTGAGTCCTAGATAAAGAAAGGTCCTGTTTTAAAATTAAGGGAAAATGAATCATTTACTGGCTTTAAAGCCACTAAATTTTTTAAAGAAAATAATAATGAGTGTAGTCAAGACATTCACTACATTTTCAAGCGATTAGGAAAAGCAGTACTATTTGCTCTTCAAATGGCCATTCACTGGACACATGTGTGCGTGCTCAGTTGCTAAGTCATGTCCTACTCTTTGCAACCCCATGGACCCATGGCCCACCAGGTTCCCCTGTCCATGGGATTTCTCAGTCAAGAATACTGGAAGTTGCCATTTCCTTCTCCAGAGGATCTTCCTGACAGTAAAAACAAGTATCTGATAGTTTGTTCTGATTCTAGATTATTCCTTTGAATACATTTTTCAAAGAAAGAAATAGAACATTACATAAAAATACTTAATATGTCAATAGTTTAGCATAATTGTTTACTACACATACATACATGGAATAGGTAGATGTTTCAAAAATATGATTATATATTTTCTATTAATGGATGGATGGTCCTTAGTTAACTTTAACACATTTTAGTTACACAGGAGCAGTGCAATAATTAGAAAAGTTTTAGAAGCTTTCAGTTGTGTTTCAATGCTCATTTTCAAAATTCAGCAAAATTTGGAGGGGTGAAATTGATCTCAAAACAAAAATAATGCAATTTAGTATGTTTGGAATTTTTCCATTAAAAATTTAGTATTTCACCATCATTAACTTATTTGCCTTGATCTTCTCATATATGTAAGATATGTTCAGAAAAGACAGTAGAATTTAAACTAATGCATTTATTTTGCCTAAAATATATATTTTAGCTTGTGAATTATTAGTAGACCATATATTCTTTCACATGCAAGCCCTTATTCAGTTACATAGTGTAATTCAGTATGAGATTTTCTATTTATTGTTCACAGGCTACTAAATCCCAATACATAACCACTATTAAGCTAAGATTCATTCCTGTAAGAATGAAAGGTTCAGTATGCACCAGCACACCACAGAGGTTCAGCTTATGAGGGCTGGCAAAGCAGCACGGTGGCACAGCAGCTGCAACAGTGCAGGAGCGCAGCAGATATGACAACATAAGAGCGCGGCTGAGAGGAGCTACCTCACGTCCAAGGTTAGGGTCGGCAGCCGAGAGGAGCTATCCCACTTCCAAGGTCGGGGCAGTGGCCAAAAGGAGCTACCCCATGTCCAAGGTAAGGAGCAGCGGCTGCACTTTGCCTGAGCAGCTGTGAAGAAATACCCAATGTCCAAGGTAAGAGAAATCCAAGTAAGATGGTAGGCACTGAGAGAGGACAGACATATTGAAACCACAATCACAGACAAATAGCAAATCTGATCGCTTGGAACACATAATTGTCTAACTCAAGGAAACTAAGCCATGCCATGTGGGGCGACCCAAGATGGACGGGCCATGGTGGAAAGGTCTAACAGAATCTGGTCCACTGGAGAAGGGAATGGCAAACCACTTCAGTATACTTGCCTTGAAAACCCCGTGAACACTATGAAAAGTAAAAAAGATAGGACACTGAAAGATGAACTCCCAAGGTCAGTAGGTGCTCAATATGCTACTGGAGATCAGTGGAGAAATAACTCCAGAAAGAAGGAAGGGATGGAGCCAAAGCAAAAACAACACCCAGTTATGGATGAGACTGGTAATAGAAGCAAGGTTCGATGCTGTAAAGAGCAATATTGCATAGGAACCTGGAATGTTAGGTCCATGAATCAAGGCAAATTGGAAGTGGTCAAACAGGAGATGGCAAGAGTGAACATTGACATTCTAGGAATCAGCAAACTAAGATGGACTGGAATGGGTGAATTTAAATCAGATGACCATTATATCTACTACTGTGGGCAGGAATCCCTTAAAGAAATGGAGTAGCCATGATAGTCAACAAAAGAGTGTGAAAGGCAGTACTTGGATACAATCTCAAAAACAGCAGAATGATCTCTGTTCATTTCCAAGGCAAACCATTCAATATCACAATAATCGAAGTCTATATCCCCAAAAGAGACACTGAAGAAGCTGAAGTTGAACGGTTCTCTGAAGACCTACAAGATCTTCTAGAACTAACACACAAAAAAAGATGTCCTTTTCATTATAGGGGACTGGAATGCAAAAGTAGGAAGTCAAGAAACACCTGGAGTAACAGGCAAATTTGGCCTTGGAGTACGGAATGAAGCAGGGCAAAGGCTAATAGAGTTCTGCGAAGAGAATGCACTGGTCATAGCAAACACCCTCTTCCAATAACACAAGAGAAGATTCTACATATGGACACCACCATATGGTCAACATTGAAATCAGATTGATTATATCCTTTGCAGTCAAAGATGGAGAAACTCTATACAGTCAGCAAAAACAAGACCTGGAGCTGACTGTGGCTCAGATCATGAACACCTTATTGCCAAATTCAAACGGAAATTGAATAAAGTGGAGGAAAACATTAGACCATTCAGGTATGACCTAAATCAAATCCCTGATGACTATACACTGGGAGTGAGAAATAGGCTTAAGGGACTAGATATGATAGACAGAGTGCCTGATAAACTATGGACGGAGGTTCATGACATTGTACAGGAGACAGGGAGCAAGGCCATCCCCCCAAAAAAAAGAAATGCAAAAAAGCAAAATGGCTGCCTTAGGAGGCCTTACAAATAGCTTTGAAAATAATAGAGGCAAAAGGCAAAGGAGGAAAGGAAAGATATACCCATATGAATGCAGATTCCCAAAGAATATCAAGGAGAGATAAGAAAGCCATCCTCAGTAATCAATGCAAAGAAAGATAAAATAATAGAATGGGAAAGACTAGAGATCTCTTCAAGAAAATTAGAGATACCAAGGGAACATTTCATGCAAAGATGGGCTCAATAAAGGACAGAAATGGTATGGACCTAACAGAAACAGAATATATTAAGGAGAGGTGGCAATAATACACAGAAGAACTGTGCAAGAAAGATCTTCATGACCCAGACAATCATGAATGTGTGATCACTCACACTCACCTAGAGCCAGACATTCTGGAATGTGAAGTCAGGTGGGCCTTAGGAAGCATCACTATGAACAAAGCTAGTGGAGGTGATGGAATTCCAGTTGAGCTATTTCAAATCCTAAAAGATGATGCTGTGAAAGTGCTACACTCAATATGCCAGCAAATTTAGAAAACTCAGCAGTGGCCACAGGACTGGAAAAGGTCAGTTTTCATTCCAATCCCTAAGAAACGCAATCCCAAAGAATGCTCAAACTACCACACGATTGCACTCATTTCACGCTAGTAAAGTAATGCTCAAAATCCTCCAAGCCAGGCTTCAGCAATAGGTGAACCATGAACTTCCAGATGTTCAAGCTGGTTTTAGAAAAGGCAGAGGAACCAGAGATCAAACTGCCAACATCCTCTAGATCATCGAAAAAGCAAGAGAGTTCCAGAAAAACATCTATTTCTGCTTTATTGACCATGCCAAGGTCTTTGACTGTGTGGATCACAATAAACTGTGGAAAATTCTGAAAGAGATGGGAATACCAGACCACCTGACCTGCGTCTTGAGAAATCTGTATGCAGGTCAGGAAGCAACAGTTAGAACTGGACATGGAACAACAGTCTGGTTCCAAAAAGGAAAAGGAGTATGTCAAGGCTGTATAATGGTCACCCTGCTTTTTTAACTTGTATACAGAGTACATCATGAGAAACGCTGGGCTGGATGAAGCACAAGCTCGAATCAAGTGTGCCCAGAGAAATATCAATAACCTCAGATACGCAGATGACATCACCCTTACGGCAGAAAGTGAAGACGAACTAAAGGGCCTCTTGATGAAAGTGAAAGAGGAGAGTGAAAAAGTTGGCTTAAAGATCAACACTCAGAAAACTAAGATCATGGCATCCAGTCCCATCACTTCATGGCAAATAGATGGGGAAACAGTAGAAACAGTGGCTGACTTTATTCTTCTGGGCTCCAAAATCACTACAGATGGTGATTTCAGCCATGAAATTAAAAGACACTTACTCCTTGGAAGGAAAGTTATGACCAACCTAGACAGCATATTAAAATGCAAAGACATTACTTTGTTAAGAAAGATCCATCTAGTTAAGGCTTTGGTTTTTCCAGTGGTCATGTATGGATGTGAGAGTTGGACTATAAAGAAAGCTGAGCACAGAAGAACTGATGCTTTTGAACTATGGTGTTGGAAAAGACTCTTGAGAGTCCCTTGGATTGCAATGAGATCCAACCAGTCCATCCTAAAGAAGATCAGTTCTGGGTGTTCATTGGAAGGACTGATGTTGAAGCTAAAACTCCAATACTTTGGCCACCTGATGTGAAGAGCTGACTCATTTGAAAAGACCCTGATGCTGGGGAAGATTGAGGGCAGGAGGAAAAGTGGATGACGGAGGATGAGATGGTTGGATGGCATCACTGACACAATGGACATGGGTTTGTGTGGAATCCAGGAGTTGGTGATGGCCAGGGAGGCCTGGCATGCTGAAGTTCATAGGGTCACAAAGAGTCGGAGAGGACTGAGGGACTGAACTGAGCTGAAAGCAGCAAAAGTAACAAAGGCTTATAGCCAAAGAATGTCTGGTGCTTTGGGCCTAAAGACTTCCATTTCCAAGGCTGATAATCTCACATGATAAATACATTTGAAAAAAGAAACAATATATCACCTATGCCTGGAACTGTAAGCAAAGTCCATATGTTAAATCTTAAAACTAACTCTTTGAAGTTTTATAAAGTAATAGTAGCTTCAAACTTATTAGCATCAATTTATAGGCATCTATACCTGTGGTGAATGAACTGAACTGAACTGATACCTGTGGCAGATTCATGTTGATATATGACAAAAACCATCACAATATTGTAAAGTAATTATTCTCTAATTAAAATAATTACTTTTTTAATTTTGAATTTGTCTAAAATTTTTGCATTAAGTTAAGAATAGTAGTAATATATATATTTTAGATTTTAGAACAGAAAACGGCACAAATAGGATCTCCAAATAAAGAGTGGAATGAGCTCTTGTTAGATCTGTAGAAGGGCAATTCATCCTTGTGTATTCACACAAATTTCCTTAGCACTCCCAACCTAACACTGAACATTACAAAGTAGCTTTCAAAAATGCATTTCAAATTAAGGAGCCACAAGAATATGTTTTTTTTTTTTAAAGGCTAAAATTTATTATTCCCCAAGCTTTATTAACAACTCAATTCGTATCTGTTTACTTCATGCAGTCTAGATAGTTCAGACACAATTTATAAGTAAGCCTGAAATTTTTAAATTATTGTAGAAACTGAGATGAGAAGGAACATAGCTGGGGTGTAACTTGCATAAGACCGTAAGAGATGGATGATGATATAAGATTGTTGCACAAGCGTAATCTAAGAAAAGGACATAGAGATCAGGAAACTTTGATGCCAAGGGAGCAGAGAGCTCCATATATTTGTCCTTATTCCCTCTTCTTTTTCACTGACCAAAGGCATCTAGTTTGCAATCATTCAATTGAATTCAGCATCTAGTATGCAGGTTACAAAGATGAAAGAGACACCTACTCCTTAAGGAGGTCAGAAAAGTTCAAAGATAAATTCACTAGCTCTTGTACATATGTTTTCAACTTAATAAAACACACTTAAGTGGTCTATTTTATTATTTTATATTCTAAAGGTTACTCTTATTTCTTTCACCATTACACCTATGTAAAAATGTCTATAGTTCATATGTATCTGAAAGTTAAATTTATAAAATGCACTCATTATGCAATTATTGGTACAAGTCAACAAATGTGCTGATAAAATGAAGTTATTTAAATTTCTGCTACTGATAGTTTGTAAATGATATGAAACTTGGTTTCTTATTCTGTCTCATTTTTATGAAGTAAAAAATTTTAATGTTTTGAAACACTATTTTCTCACTAATATGTTTTCTTTTTGATATTAAGTTTGTTTTCCAGTTTTGAAGTATATTTTCCTTTTGGAAACATAAAAAATAAATATTTCACATTCTGTTATTTGATTGTAAAGAAAAATAAACAATATGTTGTCTTTAAATAGAGAATGTGTGTACCTTTCTTCAAATGAAAATAGGTCACTTATTATCATAAAATATTATAGCCTGAAAGGATTCATGGCTACAGTGATCAGTAGGAAAATAACATCTAAAAATGTATTAATCATCTGAAATGTGAACACCTGCACCTTTGCATTTTCTCCTTAAAATATGGGTTATATTTTTATCATGTATCACCTTGATTATCTATTTAAAAAATATTAACAGCTTGCCTCCTCATTCCAGTGCCCAGTTAAAAATTCCAAATATTTTGTCACATTTCTTGTGAGCAATGCCATCTGCCAGAGGTGGCATTTCATGGCTGTTTACCCCTATCTCCCTCCAAGAATTCATCTGCCACTATCTAATGCTGTCTGAATAAAGGGGATTAAGACTCTGATGCAACAGAGACTATTGATAATTTGGTATAATTGGGAAGAAATGAAGATAAATGAGGTTGAGGATGGAGAAGCAATTAGTTGAGCTCCCTGTACAGCTGTGTTCTCGGCCTTGCTCCCCTGGCCTTTTCTTCAATGAGGTTGTGCAAATTAACCATAATGACAAATACACACTTCCCAAAGCTCTTGTACTTTCTAAAACTTGAGAATTCACTTTTCACTTCTGAAAACTGAGTTGATTGTTTGGTAAATTTGCTTTAACACAGTCTCCTAAAGTCCTTATAACACAAGACTACTGCACCTGCTCTATTTCAGGAATCATGCCCCAGCCCTACAAACACATACTATATTTTGCTTTTAGTTGAACTCAGGCTATATTTACAACCTGAGTACATTGAAGACCCAAACTCTTAATTACCTTAATTTTAATCTAGAGTTTAGTACAGATAGACAATGTTTTCACTTTTAGATGATTAGAAGCCAAGAGAACTCTTTAGTCAATGAAAAGAAGCTTCTCATTAATTTTAGGAAATAGTCTATAAATAAATTCTTTTTGACAGTTTTCAGTGAAATGGCAGGGATAGCTTTACAAAGAAGCTCTAAGGGATCTTTAGAGATTGGCAGAACCCGTATTTCCAAGGATAAAATTTACATATTCATATAAAAATCATTATTGTCATTATTACTATGTTTCCTAAATGAAAAGAAAAAAAAAACTTAGTAAAAAGTTATCCATTAAAATCTTTAGGCACTAATAAATTTAATACTAAGATCCCTTTTTCTAACCACAGAAACGTTTATGTGGGATATTTAGTTAAAGATGCTATCATAGGAACTAAATATTTTGAGGTCCATATTTCTATTGGCAGCTTTTCCTCTATTTTGTTTTTGGAATTATTCTTATTACTTCTTGTTTTAACTGGGAATCATATCACTGTGTGTCTCTCAGTTGTTACTTATTACACAAGAATGACAAATCTACACTAATAAATAATAAAGTGTGAGATGATGGATGTCTTTCCCCATTATATATATATATATATATATATTGCTTTTAGTTGAACTCAGGCTATATTTACAACCTGAGTACATTGAAGACCCAAACTCTTAATTATCTTAATTTTAATCTAGAGTTTAGGACAGATAGACAATGGTTATCTATATATGTATATATATAAACAAAAAATGTATGAAAATAAACATTTCTTCAGAGGGTGGTTCTAAGACAGTGGGGGATTAGGATGGGGAGACCACTTTATCCCCCATAAATTCATCAAAAGATCATTTGAATGCTGGGCAACTTCCTCAAAACAACTTCTGAATGCTGGCAGAGAACACCAGGCACCCAAAAAGGCAGCCCATTTTCTTCAAAAGGAGGTAGTAAAAATATTAAATACAAAAAGAGAAACAAAAGAGTTAGGGACAAAGACCCATCCTGGGGAGGGAGTGGTGAAGGAGGAAAAGTTTCCAAATGGTAGGAAACTCTCTCACAGGTGGGTCTGTGGGGAGTTTTGGAATCTCAGAGGGCAAAATAACTGGAAAAAAAAAAAAAAAAACCAGAATATAAGCCTAATCACAACTGCCAGCAGAGAAGTAGCCCAGACTCTCACTTCCACTCCAGCGGGTGGGGTCTGGACAGGGAGTCACAGACTGTATCATTGGTGCTATAGGGTAAGGACCCAGCCTAAATGCCATGAGGACAATCTGAGGAAGCTAACATGAGAGAGCGACCCAAACTATGGTATCACCAGAGAGAAAAAAAAGAGAGAGAGAGAGAGAGAGAACCTCCTTGTGAAAGGCTCTAACGCTCAGCCTGGCCAGCTCACAGAACAAAGGATAGAGTGAATACCAAAGGAGAGCTAGCCAGCTTCATACAGGCCCCTACCCATCTCTGGAGGCAGAGAGGCGAGCATGCAACAGTCAGAGCCTGAAGGTAAGGGGCAATCTCCACCCAAGAGACCCGCATCCTCCACCAAACTGTGAGCAGGCTCCCAGTTGCTAACCAAGGCTTCCTGGGGCCCAGCACGGTTGACATCTTCCAGGAGGGTCACAGCCTGAGATCAGCTCCCTAGAGGAGACACACAACACACCCGAAACAGTGCTCTCACCACACACCTGGGAAACCAAGCGGCCAGGACCAGAGAGGTGATTAAGATGCACAGCCCACCAGGGACAGTGTGCTCGCCAAGCACCTGGTCGCCTGGGCTTCTCGGACCTGGGAAGGGCACACAACACACAAGCAGCCAAGTTTGTGCCTTTGTGGCATACCAGAGAACTTGAACCTGAGCAGCTTAGACCTGGGAAGTGCACAAAATGCAGGGCCAGCTTTGGACAGTGCCCCTGAAGAACACCCTGGAGCCTGAGGAGTGTCGACCCAGAAAGCACACTCCATGAGCTTGGGCAAACCCTGTGTGGTCTGTACACTGCAAGCACTCCCCACACATGCTAGCAGTATTTGTTTGCATTGTTGCTCCTTCCACACAACACAGCTGAACATGTGAGCCTAAATAAGTGACCACCTTCACCCCCTTGTATCAGGATGGAAATTAGACACTGAAGAGACTTGCAAACAGGAAGCCAAAATAAATGAAGAGGAGGGAATCACTCTGGAAGCGACAGGTGCAACAGATTAAAACCTGCAGTTAACATTCACTAAGAACTGGAAGGGGCCTATAGACCTTGAGAACAAGTATAAGCTGGAACAAGGAACTATTTGAAGCTGAACTGAATCCACACTGCCCACAACAGCTGTAGAGAAATTTCCAGATATATTTTTACTATTATCACTTTTTAATTTTTAATGTATTATTTATTACTCCTTTAATTTTCATTTATAACCTCCTATTACCTTGCAAAAAAGATCATATTTATAAAGCAAATTTCATATATATATATATATATATATGTATACATACATATATATACACACACACACACACACACATATACATGCAATTTTTGTGACTAATTTTGCTTTGTATTTTTGATATTATATTTTTCAGAATCTAATCTCTACTTTAGATTTTTAATCTTTGCTTTTTGGTTTTTGTTATCAATTTTGTACCTTTAATAATCTAATCTTCAGTATCAGTTTTCACCTAAGGGTTTGATTACTGGCTTGATTGCTATCTCCCATTTTGACTCTCCCTTTTATCCCCCAGGTCGCCTCTATCCCCTCCCTCCTCCTTCTCTTCTATGCTAAACTCTGTGAATCGCTGTGGGTGTTCCGGGCTGTGGAAAACACTTAGGGAACTGATTACTGGTAGGTCGGTCTCTCCCCTTTGACTACCCCTCTTCTCCTGGTCACCTCTATCTCCCTCATCCCTATTCTCTTCTACACGTAACTCTGTGAACCTCTCTGGGTGTCCCTTGTTGTGAAGAATTGTTTCATCATTAACCTAGATGCTTTATCATCTCTGCTGTATGGATGGAGAAACCTTGAGGCTACTGTAATAAGACTAAAAACCAGATTCAGGAAGCTTAACTTCAACACTGAGAACATCAGAGAACTCCTGATTCCAGGGAACATTAACAGACAAAAGCTCACCCAAAGCCTCCATACCTACACTGAAACCAAGCTCCACCCAAGAGCCAAAAAGTTCCAGAGCAAGACAAACCATGCTAATTATCCAGGAAAGCAGGAACACAGCCCTGACCATGAAAAGACAGGCTTCCCAAAGCCATGCCAAACCCATAGACACCCTAAAACACACTACTGGACACTCCATTGCACTTCAGAGAGAAGAGCTTCATCTCCACCCACCAGAACATAGAAGCAAGATCCCCTAACCAGGAAAACTTGACAAGCCACTAGTCCAACCCAAACCACAGGGAGCAACGTCCACAATAAAGAGGAACCACGACCTTCCAGCCAACAGAAAGGGCACCCAAGACAAAGCAATCTAAACAAAATGAAAAGGCAAAGAAATAGTCACCAGGTAAAGGAACATGATAAATAACCACCAAACCAAACAAAAAAGGAGGAGATAGAGAGTCTATCTGAAAAAGAATTTAGAATAATGATAGTAAAGATGATCCAATATCTTGAAAACAAAATGGAGTTACAGATAAATAGACTAGAAACAAGGATTGAGAAGATGCAATAAGTGCTTAACAAGGACCTAGAAGGAATAGAGAAGTGTCAATCAATAATAAAGAATGCAATAACTGAGATCAAAAGCACTCTGGAGGGAACCAACAGTAGAATAACTGAGGCAGAAAATAGGATCAGTGAGGTGGAAGATAGAATTGTGGAAATAAATGAAGCAGAGAGGAAAAAACATAATATTTAAATGAGGAGAACCTCAGAGACCTCTGGGGAAATGTTAAAAGCCCCAACATTCAAATCATAGGAGTCCCAGAAAAAGAAGACAAAAAGAAAGAGCATGAGAAAATACTTGAGAGATAATAGTTGAAGACTTCTCTAAAATGGGAAAGGAAGTAGCCACCCAGGTCTAAGAAACCCAGAGAGATCTGAATAGGATAAACGAAGGTGAAACACCCCGAGACACATATTAATCAAACTAACGAACATTGACCACAAAGACCAAATAGTAAAAGCAGCAAGGGAAAAGCAACAAATAACACAAAAATGGATCCCCATAAGGATAACAGCTGATCTTTCACTAGAAACTCTTCAGGCCACAAAGGAATGGCAGGGCATACTTAAAGTGATGAAGGAGAAAAATCCAGAACCCAGATTACTATACCCAGCAAGGATCTCATTCAAATATGAAGGAGAAATCAAAAAATTTCCAGACAAGCAAAAGCTGAGAGAAATCAACACCACCAAACCAACTCTGCAACAAATGCTAAAGGATGTTCTCTAGACAGGAAACAAAGAAAAGGTTTATAAACTCAAACCCAAAACAACAAATTAAATGGCAATGGGATCATACTTATCAATGATTACCTTAAATATAAATGGGTTGAATGCCCCAAAGAAAAGAGAAAGACTGGCTGAATGGACACAAAAACAAGACCCCTATTATATGCTGTCTACAAAAGACCCACTTCAAACCAAGGGATGCATACAGACTGAAAGTAAAGGGCTGGAAAAAAATATTTCATACAAAAGGAGACCAAAAGAAAGCAGGAGTAGCAATACTCATATCATATAAAATAGACTATCAAATAAAGATAGTGATAAGACACAAAGAAGGACATTGCATAATGAACAAAGGATCAATCCAAGAAGATATAACAATTATAAATATATATACACCCAACATAGGACCACCACAATACATAAGGCAAATACTAGCAAGTATGAAGGGGAAAATTAACAGTACCACAATAATAGTGAGAGACTTTAATACCCACTCACACCTATGGATACATCAACCAAACAGAAATTAACAAGGAAACACAAACTTATATGCTACAATGGACCAGTTAGACCTAACTGATATCACAGGATATTTCACCAATAAACAATGTATTTCACCTTTCTCTCAAGTGCACACAGAATCTTCTCTAGGATCAATCACATTCTGGGCATTAATCTATCCTTGATACATTCAAAAAATTGAAAGCATTTCAAACTTATTTTCTTTCTGATCACAATGCAGTAAGATTAGATGGCAACTACAGGGAAAAAAAACTATTAAAAATATGAACATATGGAGGTAAACAAAGCACTACTGAATAACCAACAAATCACAGAAGAAATAAAAAAGGAAATCAAAATATGCATAGAAACAGATGAAAATGAAAACACAACCCAAACCCTATGGGATTCAATAAAAGAAGTGCTAAGAGGAAGGTGCATAGCAATACAAGCTTACCTCAAGAAACAAGAGGAAAAATCAAATAAAGAACCTAACTTTACACCTAAAGCAACTAAAAAAAGAAGAAATGAAGAACCACAGGGTTAGTAGAAGGAAAGAAATCATAAAACTTAGGGTAGAGGTAAATGAAAAAGAAACAAGGCAACTGTAGCAAATCAACAAAACTAAAGCTGGTTCTTTGAGAAGATAAATAAAATAGACAAACCGTTAGCCAGAGTCATCCAGAAACAAAGGGAGAAGAATCAAATCAACAAAATTGGGAATGAATATGGAGAAATCACAACAGACAACACAGAAATACAAAGGATCATAACAAACTATTATCAGCAATTATATGCCAATAAAATAGACAACTTGGAAGAAATGGACAAATTCCTAGAAAAGTATACCCTTCCAAAACTAAGACAGGAAGAAATAGAAAATCTTAACAGACCCATTCACAAGCACAGAAATCAAAACTGTAATAAAAAATCTTCCAGGAAACAAGAGCCCAGGACCAGATGGCTTCACAAGTGAATTCTACCAAAAGTTTAGAGAAGAGCTAACACATATCCTACCCAAACTCTTCTGAAAATTGCAGATAAAGGTAAACTGCCAAACTCATTCAATTAGGCCACCATTACCCTAATACTAAAACCAGACAAAGATGCCCCCCCACACACACACACAAAGAAAATTACAAGCAAAAAAAATCACTGATGAACACAGATGCAAAAATCCTCAACAAAATTTTAGCAAACAGAATCCAACAACATATTAAAAGTGGGCTTTATCCCAGGGATGCAAGGATTCTTCAATATTTGCAAATCAATCAATGTGATACACCACATTAACACCACATTAACAAACTGAAAGATAAAAACCATATGATTATCTCAATAGATGCAGAGAAAGCCTATGACAAAATTCAACATCTATTTATGATAAAAACTCTCCAGAATGCAGGCATAGAAGGAACATACCTCAACACAATAAAAACCATATATGATAAACCCACAGCAAACATTATCCTCAATGGTGAAAAATTGAAAGCATTTCCCCTAATGTCAGGAACAAGACAAGGGAGCCCACTCTCACCACTACTATTCAATATAGTTTTGGAAGTTTTTTCCACAGCAATCAGAGAAGAAAAAGAAATAAAAGGAATCCAGATAGGAAAAGAAGAAGTAAAACTCTCACTGTTTGCAGAAGACATGATCCTCTACATAGAAAACCTTAAAGACTCCACCAGAAAATTACTAGAGCTAATCAATGAATATAGTAAAGTTGCAGGATATAAAATTAACACACAAAAACGCCTTACATTGCTATACACTAACAATGAGAAAACAAAGAGAAATTAAGGAAACAATTCCATTCACCATTGCAACGAAAAGAATAAAATAACTTAGGAATATATCTACCTAAAGAAACCAAAGACCTATATATAGAAAACTATAAAACACTGAAGAAAGAAATCAAAGAGGACACAAATAGATGGAGAAATATACCATGTTCATGGATCAGAAGAATCAATATAGTAAACATGAGTTTAATATCAAAAGCAATCTATAGATTCAATGCACTCCCTATCAAGCTAACAACGGTATTTTTCACAGAACTAGAACAAATTATTTCACAATTTGTTTGGAAATACAAAAAACCTCAAATAGCTAAAGCAATCTTGAGAAAGAATAATGGAACTGGAAGGATCAACCTGCCTGACTTCAGACTATACTATAAAGCTACAGTCATCCAGACAGTATGGTACTGGCACAAAGACAGAAATATAGATCAATGAAACAAAATAGAAAGCCAAGAGATAAATCCACACACCTATGGACAGCTTATCTTTGACAAGGAGGCAAAAATATATAATGTAGAAAAGACAATCTCTTTAACAAGTGGTGCTGGGAAAACTGGTCAACCATGTGTAAAAGAATGAAACTAGAACACTCTCTAACACCACACACAAATGTAAACTCAAAATGGATTAAAGATCTAAACATAAGATGAGAAACTATAAAACTCCTAGAGGAAAACAGGCAGAGCACTCACTGACATAAATCACAGCAAGATCCTCTATGACCCACCTCCCAGGGTAATGGAAATAAAAGCAAAAATTTGCAAATGGGACCTAATTAAGCTTGAAAGCTTTTGTACAACGAAGAAAACTATAAGCAAAGTGAGAAGACAGCCTTCAGAATGGGAGAAAATAATAGCAAATGAAGCAAATTATAAAGAGTTAATCTCCAAAATATAGAAGCAGCTCCTGCAGCTCAATACCTGAAAAATAAATGAACCAATCAAAAAATGGGCCAAAGATCTAAACAGACATTTATCCAAAGAAGACAGACAGATGGCTAAGAAACATGAAAAGATGCTCAACATCACTCATTATCAGAGAAATTCAAATCTAAACCACAATGAGGTACCATCTCAGGCAGGTCAGAATGGCTGCTATCAAAGTCTACAAACAATAAATCCTGGAGAAGGTGTGGAGAAAAGGGAAACCTCTTACACTGTTGGTGGGAATGCAAACTAGCACAGCCACTATGAAGAACAGTGTGGAGATTCCTAAAAAAAAGCTGGAAATAGTACTGCTATATGACCCAGCAGTCCCACTACTAGCCATACACACTTAGGAAATCAGAACTGAAAGAGACACGTGTACCCCAATATTCATCACGACATTCTTTACAATAGTTAGGGCATGGAAGCAACCTAGAAGCCCATCAGCAGATGAGTGGATAAGAAAGCTGTGGTACATATACACAATATAAAATGGCTGATTCATGTCAATTTATGGCAAAAACCACTACAATATTGTAAATTAATTAACCTCCAACTAATAAAAATAATTGGGAAAAAATAATACTACTCAACTATTAAAAAGAATGCATTTGAATCAGTTTAAATGAGGTGGATGAAACTGGAGCCTATTATACAGAGAGAAGTAATTCAGATAGAAAAACACCGATACAGTATATTAATGCACATATATGCAGTTTTGAAAGATGGTAACAATGACTGTATATGAAAGTGAAAGTGAAGTTGCTGAATCGTGTCTGACTGTTTGCAACCCCATGGACCTACCAGCCTCCTCCATCCATGGGATTTTCCAGGCAAGAATACTGGAGTGGTTTGCCATTTCCTTCTCCAGAAGCTATTCCCAACCCAGGGGTCGAACCCAGGTCTCCCACATTGTAGAAAGACGCTTTACCATCTGAGCCACCAGAGAAATCTTTATATGCAAGACAGAAAAAGAGACACAAATACAAAAAACAGACTTTTGGACTCTGTGGGAGAAGGCAAGGGTGGGATGATTTGAGAGAATAGCATTGACAAATGTATATTACTGTATGTGAAATAGATCACCAGTCCAAGTTCAATGCCTGAAACAGAGCACTCTAAGCTGGTGCACTGGGACAACCCATAGGGATAGAATGGGGAGGGAGTTGGGTAGTTTTTCGGCATGGGGGACACATGTACACCCATGGTGTCTGATTCATGTCAATGTATGGTAAAAACCACCACAATATTTAAAAGAAATTAGCTTCCAATTAAAATAATAAATAATTTTAAAAAGACGAAAATAAACACATCTTCAATTTTTATTTTATTTACATGAGAAACTAACCTAAATGTATTTATTAAAGATCATGATGATTACAAATGCATGTCAACTCAGACAAACATGCCCAGTCGGATGTCTCTTTATGATTATAACTTTATTTCTTGCATAGTTCCCAATTAGCATTTTATTAATTTTTATCTGATATTCCCTGATGGTTCAGATGGTAAAGAATCTGCCTGCCATGCAGGAGGCATGGGTTCGACCCCTGGGTTGAGAAGATTCCCTGGGGAAGGGAATGGCAACCCACTCCAGTACTCATACCTAGAGAATACCATGAACAGAAGAGACTGGAATGGCAGGCTATGGTCCATAAGGCCGCAAAGAGTCAGACAAAAGTGAGCAACTAACACTTTCATTTGATATGTCCAATACAGCAGCCATAAGCCACATGTTGCTATCTAAGATATTCAAATAAATTAAAAATGCAATGCCTCATTCACACTAACCACATTTTAAGTGCTATAGAGTCCCATGTTTCTGATATAGACAGTATGTAAAAACATTTCCATCATCAAAGAAAGTTATATTGGTCAATCAAAGTGAAAGTCACTCAGTCGTGTGTGACTCTTTGCAACTCCATGGACTATATAGTCCATGGATTTCTCCAGGCCAGAATACTGGAGTGGGTAGCCGTTCCCTTTGCCAGCAGATCTTTCAAACCCAGGGATCGAACCTATGTCTCCCACATAGCAGGTGGATTCTTTACCAGCTGAACCACAAGGGAAGCCTATTCGTCACTGGTGGTCTATATTTCAGACTTACTACCTCCCTATTAATACAAAATGGTGATGTTGAACTTTAGGCAAAACTATGATTTTAAGACAAGATATACCAAGAAATGAATCTTCAGTTTACAAAAGTATTCAGAATTCCTTTCCTCAGGAGGAGGGCAAACGTTACAATCTGATTAAAAAACACCAGTGTCTTTTTACAACCTCTTTAACAAGTGGTGGTGGGAAAACTGGTCAACCACTTGTAAAAGAATGAAACTAGAACACTTTCTAACACCATACACAAAAATAAACTCAAAATGGATTAAAGATCTAAATATAAGAACAGAAACTATAAAACTCCTAGAGGAGAACATAGGCAAAACACTCTCTGACATGAATCACAGCAGGATCCTCTATGACCCACCTCCCAGAATATTGGAAATAAAAGCAAAAATAAACAAATGGGACCTAATGAAACTTAAAAGCTTTTGCACAACAAAGGAAACTATAAGCAAGGTGAAAAGACAGCCCTCAGATTGGGAGAAAATAATAGCAAATGAAGCAACAGACAAAGGATTAATCTCAAAAATATATAAGCAGCTCTTGCAGCTCAATTCCAGAAAAATAAATGACCCAATCAAAAAATGGGCCAAAGAACTAAACAGACATTTCTCCAAAGAAGACATACAGATGGCTATCAAACACATGAAAAGATGCTCAACATCACTCATTATCAGAGAAATGCAAATCAAAACCCAATGAGGTACCATTACACGCCAGTCAGGATGGCTGCTATCCAAAAGTCTACAAGCAATAAATGCTGGAGAGGGTGTGGAGAAAAGGGAACCCTCTTACACTGTTGATGGGAATGCAAACTAGTACAGCCACTATGGAGAACAGTGTGGAGATTTATTTAAAAAACTGGAAATAGAACTGCCATATGACCCAGCAATCCCACTGCTGGGCATACACACTGAGGAAACCAGATCTGAAAGAGACACGTGCACCCCAATGTTCATCGCAGCACTGTTTATAATAGCCAGGACATGGAAGCAACCTAGATGCCCATCAGCAGACGAATGGATAAGGAAGCTGTGGTACATATACACCATGGAATATTACTCAGCCATTAAAAACAATTCATTTGAATGAGTTCTAATGAGATGGATGAAACTGGATCCTATTATACAGAGTGAAGTAAGCCAGAAACATAAAGAATATTACAGCATACTAGCAAATATATATGGAATTTAGAAAGATGGTAATGATAACCCTATATGCAAACCAGAAAAAGAGACACAGATGTACAGAACAGACTTTTGAACTCTGTGGGAGAAGGCAAGGGTGGGATGTTTCGAGAGAACAGCATTGAAACATGTATATTATCTAGGGTGAAACAGATCACCAGCCCAGGTTGGATGCATGAGATAAGTGCTCAGGCCTGGTGCACTGGGAAGACCCAGAGGAATCGAGTGGAGAGGGAGGTGGGAGGGGGGATCGGGATGGGGAATACATGTAACTCCATGGCTGATTCATGTCAATGTATGACAAAGCCCACTAAAATATTGTAAAGTAATTAGCCTCCAACTAATAAAAATAAATGAAAAAAAAGAAAAAAAAAAAAAAAAACGCCAGTGTCTTTTTAATATTTCAAAAAACTTTCAAAACTACTTAGCAAAATCAATGCCATTTTACCTACAATGCCCCTTAAATGAATCCAGAAGCCAATATATGGAGTGAAAAAATGAAGAGCTATCTGAAATAAGTCTTAGGTTATCAGTTATATAAGGAGATGACTGGAATGTAATAATGTGTTACAATTTCTAGGAACTGTTTTGGAAATTAATACTCTACTTTGCTGATCTGAGAATATACACACATACTTGAACTCATCACATTAGTTCATGAGTTCACTACACTGTTTTAATGTGTGCAGTGATATAATTTAAAGAAAACCAACATAGAATTTATTTTTGACAGAAATTATTTTTCATTGAGATATTTCTTCTATAAGAATTTACTACACATTTTAAAGTTTGCTACTATCTAATGAGACTGACTGTGTGCCTATATATAAATAAGAGACTAATACATAACATATACAACTTTAATTTATAAGCAGCTTTTCTATAATTAAGTCCTTATATAGTTTACATATTTTAATATACAAAGATATCTAATTTGAGAAATAGTAACACCTAGTTTTATTAAGTATTCAATATCAATTATTATGATGGAGTTATCACTGAATGGATAGTGGATTCACAGAATACTAATATTTTTCCAACCTCCAAATGATGACATACACTCACTTAAAAGCTAGATATTCTCATTCTACCTTCTGTGAAGTTCAGTTTTCTTTTAAGAAGCATTGTAGCTCTGTCAATCTATAAGGAGAAAGGTAAAAGGCTGGGAAAAGATAGAGGCAAATAAATAAAGGCAAGTTTTGGATATTTTAGTTCTTGGTGGGTTTCCTGATATTTATATTATTATACTTTATAATGTACATTTATGTTATATATTTGTTTTCTATATTTTAAATATTTTTAAAATAACAAAGGGAAAATACACACTGGCCTCTGGAAAACCCATTTAATTCTAAGAATCAAATTATTTAGTGCTAAGATGTGCTACATCAACTTTAGGGCAAGACTGCTTTTAATGAAATATTGATGGGAGAGGAGTAGATATGTCCAGATATCACAGAGTGAGCAAAACTAATTTAAAATACTTGTCATTTTCTGGATTCAAGATCTGAACATAAGACGAGAAACTATTAAACTCCTAGAGGAAAACATAGGCAAAACACTCTCTAACATAAACCACAGCAGGAACCTCTATGACCCACCTCCCAGAATATTGGAAATAAAAGCAAAAATATACAAATGGAGCCTAATTAAAATTAAAAGCTTCTTCACAACAAAGGAAACTATAAGCAAGGTGAAAAGACAGTCTTCAGAATGGGAGAAAATAATAACAAACGAAGCAACGGACAAAGAATTAATCTCAAAAATATACAAGCAACTCCTACAGCTCAATTCCAGAAAAATAAAAGACCCAATCAAAAAGTGGACCAAAGAACTAAACAGACATTTCTCCAAAGAAGACATACAGATGGCTAACAAACACAGGAAAAGATGCTCAACATCACTCATTATCAGAGAAGTGCAAATCAAAATCACAATGAGGTGCCATTTCACACCAGTCAGAATGGCTGTTATCCAAAAGTCTACAAGCAATAAATGCTGGAGAGGGTGTGGAGAAAAGGGAGCCCTCTTACACTGTTGGTGGAAATGCAAACTAGTACAGCCACTATGGAGAACAGTGTGGAGATTCCTTTAAAAACTGGAAATAGAACTGCCATATGACCCAGCAATCCCACTGCTGGGCATACACACTGAGGAAACCAGAATTGAAAGAGACACGTGTATCCCAATGTTCATCGCAGCACTGTTTATAATAGCCAGGACATGGAAACAACCTAGATGTCCATCAGCAGATAAATGGATAAGAAAGTTGTGGTACATATACACCATGGAATATTACTCAGCCATTAAAAATAATACATTTGAATCACTTCTAATGAGGTGGATGAAACTGGAGCCTATTATACAGAGTGAAGTAAGCCAGAAAGGAAAACACCAATATAGTATACTAATGCATATATATGGAGTTTAGAAAGATGGCAATGATAACTCTGTATGCAAGAAAGCAAGAGACACAGATATATAGAACAGTCTTTTGGGATCTATGGGAGAGGGCAAGGGCGGGATGATAGGGGAGAATGGCATTGAAACATGTAAATTATCATGTGTGAAATGAATCGCCAGTCTAGGTCCAATGCATGATACAGGATGCTCGGGGCTGGTGCACTGGGATAACCCAGAGGGATGGGATGGGGAGGGAGGTGGGAGGGGGGTTCAGGATGGGGAACACATGTACACCCATGGTGGATTCAAGTCAATGTATGGCAAAACCAATACAATACTGTAAAGTAAATTAAATAATTTTAAAAAATACTTGTCATTTTCTTTTCTTGTTTTTTAATTTAAATTATTTATTTAATTTACTTTACAATATTGTATTGGTTTTGCCATACATTGACTTGAATCCACCATGGGTGTACATGTGTTCCCCATCCTGAACCCGCCTCTTTTTTTTTTTCTGAACCCCCCTCTTATAAGGTAGAAATCTTACATTTCTATCAATTAAGACAAGCCAAAATGCAGAAGAGTAACAAATTTTTAATTTGTGAAATGTCATTCCTGAGCTAGAGAAGATAAACACTGAAAATCCAAAAGATTTGTATTTACAATGATGTTACTTATCCTTAACATGTACTACATCTTAGTGAGTGAGACCTGATTTATATTAAACTTGATTCTATTCTGCATTTTGGACCACTCAGCTGTAAAGATCAAAACCAACTGTCCATATACACCAATAAAAATCAATTCAAAATAGAACAAGTTTGACTTTGAGGCTGCAGCCTTCTTTGCTGGCAGAACATTTGGACATTTACAGCTTCTAAATTTCCAATCACACATTTTCTGAGCCCTGTGGCCAGTAAAGTCTAATGAATTGTGACTTCCAAGGTTGTCAAATCCTTTATGGTTATACAGTGGAGGTGACAAATAGATTCAAGGAATTAGATCTGCTACACAGAGTGCCTGAAGATCTATGGACAGAGGTTCATAACATTGTAAAGAGGCAGGGACCAAAGCAATCCCAAAGAAGAAATGCAAGAAGGTAAAATGGTTGTCTGAGAAAGCCTTACAAACAGCTGAGAAAAGAATAGAAGTGAAAGGCAAAGGAGAAAGGAAAAGATATACCCAACTGAATGCAGAGACTAGCATGGAAAAATAAGAAAGCCTTCTTAAGTGAACAATGCAAAGAAATAGAGGAAAATAATAGAACGAGAAAGACTAGAGATCTCGTCAAGAAAATTAGAGATACGAAGGGAATATTTCATGCAAATATGGGCACAATAAAGAACAGAAATGACAATGACCTAACAGAAGCAGAGATTAAAAAGAGGTGGCAAAAACACAGAAGAACTATAACACAGAAGAACTGTGAACTATAAACTGTACTATACTAAACTATAAACTATACTATAAGCTATAGACACAGAAGAACTATAAGATGAAAGGTCTTAAGGACTAGGATAACCATGCTGATATGGTTACTCATCTAAAACCAGACATCCTGCAGTTTGAAGTCAACTGGGCCTTAGGAAGCATTAATATGAAAAAAGTTAGTGGAGGTAATAGAATTCCAGTTGAGCTATTTAAAATCCAAGGGATGATCCTCTTAAAGTGCTGCGCTTAATATGCCATCAGTGAACCAGTGAAGTTGCTCAGTCATGTCCAACTCTTTGCCATTGCATGGACTGTAGCCCACTAGGCTCCTTCATCCATGGAATTTTCCAGACAAGAGTACTGGAGTGGGTTGTAATTTCCTTCTTCAGGGGATCTTCCAGACACAGGGATTGAACCCAGGTCCCCTGTATTGCAAGCAGATGCTTTACTGTCTGAGCCACCAGGGAAGCCCACTTAATATTCCAGGAAATTTGAAAAGCTCAGCAATGGTCACAGAACTGGAAAAGGTCATTTCTTTCCAATCCCAGAGAAAGGCAATGCCAAAAAATGTTCAAATTACTGCACAATTGTGCTAATTTCACATGCTACCAAGTTAATGCTCAAAATCCTTCAAGCTAGGCTTCAACAGTACATGAAACAAGATCTTCCAATGTACAAGCTGGGTTTAAAAAAGGCAGAGGAACCAGAGATCAAATTGCCAACATTCCTTGGATCATAGAAAAACAAAGGGAATTCCAGAAAAAACATCCACTTCTGCTTCATTGACTATTATAAAGCCTTTGGCTGTGTGGATTACAGCAGACTGAGGATAATTCTTAAAAAGATGGGAATACCAGATCACCTTACTTGCCCCCTGAGAAACCAGTATGCATGTCAGGAAGTGGCAGTTAGAAATGGACATGGAACAACGGACTGGTTCCAAACTGGGAAAGGAATAGTCAAGGCTGTATATTGTCACTCTGCTTATTTAACTAATACACTGAGCACATCATGCAAAATGCCAGCCTGGATATGTTACAAGCTGGAAACAGAAATGCTAGGAGAAATATCAATAACTTCACATATGCAGATGATATCACCCCAATGCCAGAAAGAGAGGAGAAACTAAAGAGCCTCTTGATGAAGCTGAAAGAGGAGACTGAGAATTCTGGCTTAAAACTCAACATTCAAAAAATGAAGATCATGGCATCTGGTCCCATCACTTCATGCCTAACAGACGGTGACAAAGTGGATACCATGGAGGATTTTATTTTCTTGGGCTCTATAATCACTGCAGATGGTGACTGTAGCCATGAAATTAAAAAATGTTTGTTCCTTGGAAGAAAAGCTATGACAAACCTAGACTGGGTATTAAAAAGCAGAGACATCATTTTGACAACAAGGCTGTATAGTCAGTATGGTTTTTGCCAAAAATCAGGTACGGATGAGAGAGGTGAACCATTAAGATGGCTGAGCACCAAAGAATTGATGCTTTTGAATTGTGGTGCTGGAGAAGACTCTTGAGAGTCCCTGGGACAGCAAGAAGATCAAACTCTGTCAATCCTAAAGGAACTCAACTCTGGATATTCATTAGAAGGACTGATGTTGAAACCGAAGCTCCAATACTTTGCCCACCTGGTGTGATGAGCTGACTCACTGACAAAGACCCTGGTACTGGGAAAGACTGAAGACAGTAGGAGAAGGGGACAGCAACAGATGAGTTGGTTAGAAAGCATCACTGACACAATAGATATGAATTTGAGCAAACTCTGGGAGATAGCGGAAGACAGAGGAACCTAGCGTGCTACAGTCCCTGAGGTTGCAAAGAGTCAGATATGATTTAGCAAGTGAACAAGAAGAATAACACTCTTGGTGCCAATGTTAATGAGCTAGAACTAATCAAATTCTTATTACTAAATTAATGCTTTTTAATGTTAATTGTTAAATTAATGCTAGTACAATGCATGGATTTTAACAAGCTAATATGGAATATAGATGAACCTAACTGAAATAGAAGTTAAATATATATATATACAATTAAGATCACTGAGAACTGTAGTGTTAGAAAATGTATCTATTTTATTTTTTGTTTTATTTCACCCATTTGGTACTCATATAGTATATATGACATACAGAGTTTTTTGTCACTGTGCCAAATGATATTCAATTGGTTGTGTCACTAAAACAAAGGAAACAATTCAATCAAATTAATACATATTAAGAATTTGGATTGTGAGGCAATTACTATTATCATATTTAATATCTCACCCCATCCCCACTGATTTCTGTCACCAGCAGTTCTATCTGTACCAAGTAAAACTAACTCCTTGGAAAAGAAAACTGACTGACAATAAGGGGTAATTTAAAATATACTTGCTAGTTTTGTAACTACAGCATTTGTTGTTGTTTAGTCACTATGTTACTTTCAACTCTTCAAGACCCAATGGGCCTCTGTCCATGGCAGAAGATTTTACAGGCAAGAATACTGGAGTAGGTTGTCATTTCCTTCTCCAGGGGATCCCAGATCAGGGATCAAACTCTTGTCTTCTACATTTGCAAGTGGATTCTCTACCGCTGAGTCACCAGGGAAGCCAACTATCATATTGTTGTTCAGTCAGTCAGCCCAACTCTTCGTGACCCCATGGACTGCAGCACACCAGGCTTCCCTGTCCTTCACCATCTCCCAGATACTTGCCCAAACCATGTCCATTGAGCCAGTGATGTCATCCAACCATCCTGTCCTGTCATCTCCTCCTCCTGCCTTCAATCTTTCCCAGCATCAGGGTCTTTTGTGAGTTGGCTCTTCGCATCAGGTAGCCACAGTATTGGAGCTTCAGCTTCAGCATCAGTCATTCCAATGAATATTCAGGATTGATTTCCTTTAGCATGGACTGGTTTGAGTTCCTTGCAGTCCAAGGGACTCTCAAGAGTCTTCTCTAACTCCACAGTTCAAAAACTACAGCATACCTTCATGTTAAACGTAAAGAAGAGAAACAACAAATTCTAATTTGTACTCATAGTAACAGTATATTTCAGCTGGAAGGAACTTTTAAAATGATCATGTTTTTGGATAGGAGAAACTGAGATTCACACAGAGGAAAATCGAGATCCCACTGTCACTTAGTGGCTGGACCATCAATTTACTGCTAAAACCTCTTTCTGCTCATCAGTCAAAAAATATAAATATATAAATGTATCTGTACTAGGATGCAGGGTCAGGATAGGAATCAAGCTTAGGTTGGCAAGTAGGCAGATTTCATAGGGGCTATGAAGGTGGTACCTCGCCTCTGGGAGACAAACTATCTGCTTTCTCAGGTAAATAATTACCACTCATATATATTTTACAATTAGAATCTGTAAAGTATATTTCACATCCATAGTCTCCTTTGATTTTCACAGCATGAACTCATAAGACAATGGATATAAAACTGCCTTGAAATTTAAAAGTTTTATATAACCTGTATAACTAAAAAAATTATTGTAGCTATACAGAAAAGCTTGCTATCCATTTTGCTCCCACATATATTTCCCAGAAGTACTTTAAAAATAAGAAAAAGATAGTCATGAGGTCTAATTCATTCAGATGAACTGTCTGTATGCACTATTCAAGTTTATGAAATAGTCATTCCACATACTGGGAGTTTGCAATAAAAATACTTAGCGTTTGTAAAGTATTCTTAGTTTTTCAAAGCACATTCAAAGCCATTAGTTCATTTATCTTCACAGCATTTCTTTGGGTATCTCTAGGAAACAGACTCTTACTTTCCTTTACATCAGTATCACAGAGTAGGCAATCAATAAATATTTATTGAAAGAATACATTAATTAAAGGAAAGAAGAATAAACGGATTGTGTGAAAAACAAAGGAAATCTCATTTAAAATTGAGTCAGGAAGTCAGTAATGGGGAACTTTCAGGCACCACCACTCAGACCCCAGGAGGAGGAAAGAAGAATTTCTCCTTGCCCAGTCAGTCAATTAGAAGCAGAGTTGGACACTACTGAGCAACTTTCACTTTCTACTTTCACCACCCTCTTAGAAATAGCAACTCCCAACTCACTCCTCTATAAAAACAAGCCCTTTTCCTCTGTTCTCCAGACTTGCCTATGATGCACCATAGTTTGCTTGTCCCAAATTGCAATTCTCTGCTATTTCTGAAAAAATTCATTTTACAAGTAAAGAACTGACTATTTTTTTTAAGGTCAACAGTTTCATGAATATACAAATTAATAAAAAAGAAGCAGTTATTTATTTTTATTCTATTTCTTGACAATGCATCTATAATCTGTCTCTCCAACTCTATATATGTAACAATGTTTTAGATAATTGAGTATTCAATCTGGCCCTTATTTTTCTTTAGTATTATAGTTTGAAGTCTATTTCCTTTCTGACTTATACTGCCTTCCTATCTTTAGGAATATCCTAATTCAGTATACTTTGCATAATTGAATTAACTCAGACATGAGATTATCTGAATGCTTCCATAAATGGGTGAAAAATAAAAATATGCCTCAGTCAGTCAGTCAGTTCAGTTGCTCAGTCATGTCCGACTCTTTGTGACCCCATGAATCGCAGCATGCCAGGCCTCCCTGCCCATCACCAACACCCAGAGTTTACTCAAACTCATGCACATCAAGTCGGTGATGCCATCCAGCCATCTCATCCTCGGCTGTCCCCTTCTCCTCCTGCCCCCAATCCCTCCCAGCATCAGGATCTTTTCCAATAAGTCGATTATTTGCATGAAGTGGCCAAAGTATTGGAGTTTCAGCTTCAACATCAGGCCTTCCAATGAATATTCAGGACTGATTTCCTTTAGGATGAACTGGTTGGATCTCCTTGCAGCCCAAGGGACTCTCAAGAGTCTTGTCCAACACCATAGTTCAAAAGCATCAATTTTTCAGTCCTCAACTTCCCTCACAGTCCAGCTCTCACATCCACATATGACCACTGGGAAAACCAGGTGGACCTTTGTTTGAAAAGTAATGTCTCTACTTTTTAATATGCTATCTAGTTTGGTCATAACTTTCCTTCCAAGGAATAAGTGTCTTTTAATTTCATGGCTGCAGTCACCATCTGCAGTGATTTTAAAGCCCCAAAGAATAAAGTCAGCCACTGGTTCCACTGTCTCCCCATCTATTTCCCATGAAGTGATGGGACCAGGTGCCATGATCTTAGTCTTCTGAACGTTGAGCTTTAAGCCAACTGTTTCACTCTCCTCTTTCACTTTCAAGAGTCTTTTTAGTTCCTCTTCACTTTCTGCCATAAGGGTGGTGTCATCTGCATATCTGAGGTTATTGATATTTCTCCCAGCAATCTTGATTCCAGCTTGTGCTTCTTCCAGCCCAGCGTTTCTCATGATGTACTCTGCATATAAGTTAAATAAGCAGGGTGACAATATACAGCCTTGACATACTCCTTTTCCTCTTTGGAACCAGTCTGTTCTTCCATGTCCAGTTCTAACTGTTGCTTCCTGACCTGCATACAGGATTCTCAAGAGGCAGGTCAGGTGGTCTGGTATTCCCATCTCTTTCAGAATTTTCCACAGTTTATTGTGATCCACACAGTCAAAGGCTTTGGCATAGACAATAAAGCAGAAATAGCTGTTTTTCTGGAACTCTATTGCTTTTTTGATGATCTAGCGGATGTTGGCAATTTGATCTCTGGTTCCTCTGCCTTTTCTAAAACCAGCCTGAACATCTGGAAGTTCATGGTTCACGTATTGCTGAAGCCTGGCTTGGAGAATTTTGAGCATTACTTTACTAGCATGTGAGATGAGTGCAATTGTGTGGTAGTTTGAGCATTCTTTGGGATTGCCTTTCTTAGGGATTGGAATTAAAACTGGCCTACAGTTGTTCTTATTTTTTCCTTGCTTATTTTACTGACCATTCTAATTCACTATTCCTGGATTTTATTTTATTTGAGCCTCTTTATATTCAATATCATGACTTTTCACAGGTTTCCAGTGATTTCATTTCGACCATCACTTGATTTTTGCTTTTGCGCACCACTCATTTGGTTTAAGCTGTTCCAATTTTGTCTGGCTTTGTATCTACTGGCCGACACCCACCAATTTTTTTCCTCCATTTACCCTGACACATGCTATCAAAACTATCAGCAGCAGGTCAAAGCATGTTAAAATCATGTGCTGTCAATGATTTGAGTTTTCCCCAA
Source organism: Dama dama (assembly GCF_033118175.1). Taxonomy (NCBI): domain Eukaryota; kingdom Metazoa; phylum Chordata; class Mammalia; order Artiodactyla; family Cervidae; genus Dama; species Dama dama. Next base: position 76,784,464 of record NC_083714.1, read on the forward strand.
ATTCTCTATGATCAGCTTTTTATATTACATAGTGTTAGTCACTCAGCCATGTCTGATTGTTTGCAACTCCGTGGATTGTACAAGCTCCTTTGTCCATGGGATTCACCAGGCAAGAACACTGGAGTAGGTTGCCATTCCATTCTCTAGGGGGTCTTCCCAATCCAGGGATCAAACCTGGGTTTCCCACATCACAGGCAGATTCTTTACCATCTAAGCCAACAGGGAAGTCTTTTTATGTTACCTTCCATGCCTAATACTAAATTTCCCTGTACTAATGCTTCCATCACCAAGACAAGCTTATCTTTCAAATTGGAAGTGATTCACAATAATCCATTGCTAATTACTCTGTGACATACTTTGCTTAATTGTGGTTGTTGATATTTATTTTTAACTAATTAATTAATTTTAATTGGAGGCTAATTACTTTACAATATTTTTTGTGGTTTTTGCCATCCATCAACGTGACCTAATTAAACTTACAAGCTTTTGCACAATGAAGGAAACTATAAGCAAGGTGAAAAGGCAGCCTTCAGAACGGGAAAAAATAATAGTAAATGAAACAACTGACAAAGAATTAATCTCCAACATATACAAGCAGCTCATGACATTGTTTTCAGTAGCAAACCACAGCAACAAATTCAACTTTTCCTTTGAAGTTTCTAAGTTGAAACTAATTAAAAAATTGTTCATTATAGCTATTTTACCTCCAAGTATACTTTTTCTGTAGGATGTTTAGAAGGAAAAATAACGTTAGTCATAAAATTTCTATTTATGTATTTATTTCAGACTTCAAAGGGAAGTACAGTCTTTTGTTTTTATTGACAAAAATATCTTTGTCAATAATGAAGACAGAGCTAGAATGACAATATAGTGTAGTAATCCATAGAACTCCAGTGTAATGTATAAAATATGATGCACATTACATTATCAGCATTCAGTAAATATTTGGTATTATTCAGTAAACCTACTATGTGCTAGGAACATACATTAAGCTCAATATAATTGATCTATCCTTTATGTATTTATCATACCAACTTTATATTAAGATATTATTTTAGGCTAATGAATATAAACAGGAAAATTAGACAATTACTGTATTGCTGCATAATTAAAAAGAGTTTTCTCATATTCAATAATGAAGCAACTCAAATCCCTACAGTTAATTTGTACTTTGGAGCTCAAACAGGTCATTTTATTAGCACTTATAGCTTACCGATTATGTGTACAAATAACAAATAAATTGATTTTAAAAGTAGGAAAAGAAAATCAAATTAAAACCTCCAATACAAACATGTTGGTGCTTGCAATAAATTGCAACAGGAGTGGTAAAGTGCACATGTCTTATTTTTAACCTTATGAAACAAGCATTTTATAATTGTTGCTTTGTCATTGATATGATCTTTAATTTCTTTTGCAAGGAAAGAGTAAGCAACCTAGTGGTGATCCTACATTTCATGCAAAAAATGCTAGTTATAACAAATAAAATATTCTGTTAATCAATAGCAAACTAAATCCACTCTATCACTTTGAAATGTGAGCAGAGCTATGAACCCACTTTATGGGGATATTCCAATTCTAATAACACTGTGTTCTTATACATGATGGAGTCACCAAGATCTATTAACCTGTATATTGACAAAACCATATGCATTCTCAATTTAATTTCTTCACAGTGAGTTATTTTGCAGTGGAAAAAATGTTGGTTTTGGCATTAAAAGTAATGTATTTGACAACATACTAATTGCTTGAACTTAACCAAATCTTTGAGCCTTTTGTGGCTCTGGTTTCTTCAACTAACAAAAAAGGGATAATAATAATACCCACTCTGCTTACTTGATAGGAATTTTGTGATAACCAAAGAAAATTAAATATGAAAACTGCTTTGTAAACTAAATTGCTAAACAAATTTGAGCTTCTGAGGAAATGATCCACTATACTTTTCCTCTTTTGCAAAGTCTTAGATCTACTGAGTCCAACATATGAATTAGAAAGCAAAGGAATGCAGTAACACCTCAACTGATGAACATATACTATCGAGTGCATACTAGTCAGGGCTTTCCAGGTGGCACTAGTGGTAAAGAATCCACCTGCAGATACAGGAGACACAGAGACTCTGGTTTGATCCCCGGGTCAGGAAGATACCCTGGAGAAGGGCATGGCAACCCACTTCAGTATTATTGCCTGGAGAATCCCATGGAAAGAAGAGTCTGATGGGCTATAGTCCATAGGATTGCAAAGAGTTGGACACAACTAAGTGACTTAGCACACACAGACATACTAATCAAAATCTCCAAGAAAGTGTCTGAGTGTACTTACTATTATAAATGTCAATAACACATATGTTTGAAGTGACAACGCAACCTATACATGACACAACTAATTTCTTTGTATGTATTTTTGTGGTTATTGGAATCCATTTAACACTAAATGTAAAAACATCTAATATCTACAAACACTGCTATGATTTGTGACAGTAGTATTTACTGACAATGAATAATATGATGTACAAAGAGCTGTTGCTTTCAGTTTGCCCACTCTTTAAATTGTTTGTATAAATATAAAATTTGTTTCTAAAAGATGATATTAATTATTTTGCATAATAATCCTGACACAAAATATATGCTGCAATGATATGATCTCTGTCACTTAATCAAACTTTTCTACTTAGTCTTTGCAATAACATTCAAAGATCATTATCAGGAACAAAACAAGAAATCTAAAACTCTTGTTTCCTAAAAACAAAAGCAAGTTACATGCCCTTTCCCTCCCTTGCTGCACTATGTTGAAAATAAAACTAAAATATTTAGATTGGAAGTTTTTATTAGATCTTATTTTCCTTTTAAAAATCAATTACTTCCTCCTTGCACATATCTCCTGTCAATAAAATGAAAAATGATATAGATTTAGGAGGATAGTGGTCTCAGTGTAGTATCTCTCATATTATTATTCCAGTATCATCTGTTACAAAGTAAGTCCAATTCCCACATCTAATTACAAACAGGATTTCAGAGTCATTAAACAAAATACATTTCCATTAGTGCTGCTGTAAGAAGATAGAGGGAAAAATGAAGATTAGTTCATGCCACACCTCTGTTTTTTAAGCTTTGAAGATTTAGACCTTTGTACTCTGAGAACATAAATTTATAAAAGATCAGCAAGGTTATTGATATGTGAAAATATTTATTATAAACAGTTTAACAGTGCTACTTGCATTTTTATTACTAGCTTTTGTTTCATTACATTTAGTTCCTGTAGTAAATATAGCATGAAACTAAGAGGTTCCTTCCCTATTACTTGGCAGGTGCTTGGAGTATCTCCTTGTGCTCTACAAAGATGTGTTCCTTATACTTCAAAGTAAATTTGGTACAACAAAACTTACATATGAGAATAAATTACTTGCAAACAGGTAATTTTCATTTAATGAGCCAAAGTTATTTTTTCTGCTATTAAAACACAGAGTCAGTTCTTAAATGTAAGGAAGGTTACAAACTAGATAAATCAAGTAAAGTAGATCATTTGATTATGACTAAATTGCTGAAATACAAGCTAAAAGGTATATATTTTCCTTCAATGAGTGCATGAAGTTCCCATTAACATTAATGCATTCAGGGAAGACTATACCCTGAAGCACTCCTGAATAACTGAAATACACAATCTAGTGCACTTTATCTAGTTACAGTTATTCTCACAGAAAGTCTGTTCAGGTAGTTCAAAGAGAGCTTGAAAGTTTTGCTCTCTACAGTATGTTAAGCCATACAGTTCATGGAAATCGGAATTATTCTAAACTGAAGGAGATAAATACAGTTGACCTGGTACTACAAGCAAAGGAGATAGACGGCTTCTCACTTGAGTCTTAACCCTTTCAAGAACAATGCCAAACCCAGTTATTCTTCCAGCATATATTATATTAATCCTTCTACCTTTTTATTGTGAGTAGAGGAAGATTTTGGTGAGGATCACTTTATCATGTACTATTGAGATGCATTACATAGCAATTCAGCATTATCTAATATGTATGAATTCAGATGTATTCTAGTTATACTCAAATTCTAGAAAAGAAACAGGGTTCACAATAAAGTCATACCTGCATTATCCCTTTTATAAAATCTATTTACAGGCAGTCTCTGAACTAAACAGCAACACTTATCTATGCACAGAACACTTTCCTTGCCCCCTTCTGAAATCAGAGTGCCAGAAACAAGCACTTAGCCTGTGCACAAAGGTAGAATCACCACAGCTGGAGTTGTCCTTAAATGTCATCTAGTTCCACCTTCTATTTTTACGTGTCAAAAAGCACAGGGTCAAATACAAGAAGAAAATTGCTTAAGATCTCACAGCTACTTCTTGGCAGAATTGGTTATAGAACTCATATCTCCTAACATCTAATAATCTGCTGCCCTTTTCTGCAACTTTCCAACTTAGCCTCAAATGCATCCGCTTATTTTTGTTCATTTCAAAACCATCCTGGGAGTTCTTGTTTCTTGCTTGAGGGCAGAGCTTCAATTTGATCAAATATAATCAGTTTATGTTCAATCAACACAACTACTTGATAAAGTGAAGTATGTACCAAATAAATTTTTAAAAAGTAACTGTAGCAGATCATGATACCATTCAAAGTGGAAAATAATCAGAAACAATTAGGAAGACTTGGCCTAGGAGGGACATCTTTCTCTCCTCTTTTCTCTCTCTTTCTTTCACACAAACCTCCAGAAATATTACTACAGGATAGGAAATGCTCTTATTAATATATGTGGTTGTTAATTACAAAGGTAGACACAACTCAGAAAGAGGGTAAAAAGAGATTTCTGAAGAAGAAAAAGAGATAGAGTCTGAAAACATCAACAAGAGACAAAGAAGCTAGATAAAGTGGTAATTTAGACCTCAGACTATTCCATAGGTAGAACTGAAAATATTGTTAACTCTCTGTGAATTTCACTTATTTTGATTTTGTCAGTAGAAAGAGCAGGTAATGGTAATGATGATGAATTTTCTGTAAATAAGAAATGTATATTGATGCTCCTCTTAAAGGAGTCTTTGTAACACAAAAAACACAAGAACTTATAGAAAGAGAGTTTAATCATCTATATGTCATAGTATGCACATCTCTCTCCACAGAAAGGCTGTATGTATGCATGCTCAAGTTGATAAGTCATGTCTGATTCTTTGCGACACCATGGACTGTAACCCACCAATCTCCTCTGTCCATGGAATTTTCCAGGCAAGAATACTGGAGTGGGTTGCCATTTTCTCCTCCACAGGATCTTCCCAACCCAGGGGTTGAACCCGTGTCTCTTGCATTGGCAAGTGGATTCTTTACCACGAAGCTACCAAGGAAGCCCCCATAGGAAGGTTAGAAACCCAGAAAATCAAATAACATGCATTCTATAAATTATTTGTATTCATTATTTCCAGTGGTAATAATATCAAAGGCTTATCATTTTCTACGAAGGTAAGGTGCAGTTTTAAATTAGACCACCTCATTATTGATTTTACTTCTACAATCTATCTGCATAGACTTCCAAAATATAGATGACACTGAAAATCTTATTTTCCAATTTCACGCCATTACTACCACTTAGCTCGTTATGTTTTTTTTTTTTTTTTTCCTTTGTTGTCTATAAATTATCAGCTAATAACCAGTCAATCCTAAAGGAAATCAACCCTGGATATTCACTGGAAGGAATGATGTTGAGGCTGAAGCTCCAATACTTTGGCTACCTGGTGCAAAGAGCCGACTTATTAGAAAAGACCCCGATGCTGGGAAAGATTGAGGGCAGGAGGAGAAGGGGGTGACAGAGGATGAGATGGTTGGATGGCATCACTGATTCCATGGACATGAGTTTGAGCAAACTCCGGGAGATAGTGAAGCACAGGGAAGCCTGGTGTGCTGTAGTCCATGGGGTAACAAAGAGTAGAACATGACTTAGTGACTGAACCACAAGACACAGAGGCAATCTGAACACTTTTATAAATGCACAGCAACTTACAGAGAAAAGTCTGGATGTAACAATAGCATAGAAAGTCCACTAGGCTCAGTCGGTTGAAACATAAAATCTTGTCTCTATTACCATTCGTTTTCTCCTATTATTAAGCTTTGTAACGTTAAGGAAGGCACTGGATTTGTTTGTGTCTTTCTTTTTTTTTTTTTTTTTTGATTTTTATTTTTTTTTTTAATTTTTATTATTATTATTTTTTTTTCCAGTGGGTTTTGTCATACATTGATATGAATCAGCCATGGATTTACATGTATTCCCAATCCCGATCCCCCCTCCCACCTCCCTCTCCACCCGATTCCTCTGGGTCTTCCCAGTGCACCAGGCCGGAGCACTTGTCTCGTGCATCCCACCTGGGCTGGTGATCTGTTTCACCATAGATAGTATACATGCTGTTCTTTTGAAATATCCCACCCTCACATTCTCCCACAGAGTTCAAAAGTCTGTTCTGTATTTCTGTGTCTCTTTTTCTGTTCTGCATATAGGGTTATCGTTATCACCTTTCTAAATTCCATATACATGTGTCAGTATGCTGTAATGTTCTTTATCTTTCTGGCTTACTTCACTCTGTATAATGGGCTCCAGCTTCATCCATCTCATTAGGACTGGTTCAAATGAATTCTTTTTCATGGCTGAGTAATATTCCATGGTGTATATGTACCACAGCTTCCTTATCCATTCATCTGCTGATGGGCATCTAGGTTGCTTCCATGTCCTGGCTATTATAAACAGTGCTGCCATGAACATTGGGGTACACGTGTCTCTTTGAGATCTGGTTTCCTCAGTGTGTATGCCCAGAAGTGGGATTGCTGGGTCATATGGCAGTTCTATGTCCAGTTTTTTAAGAAATCTCCACACTGTTTTCCATAGCGGCTGTACTAGTTTGCATTCCCACCAACAGTGTAAGAGGGTTCCCTTTTCTCCACACCCTCTCCAGCATTTATTGCTTGTAGACTTTTGGATAGCAGCCATCCTGACTGGCGTGTAATGGTACCTCATTGTGGTTTTGATTTGCATTTCTCTAATAATGAGTGATGTTGAGCATCTTTTCATGTGTTTGTTAGCCATCTGTATGTCTTCTTTGGAGAAATGTCTGTTTAGTTCTTTGGCCCATTTTTTGCTTGGGTCATTTATTTTTCTGGAATTGAGCTGCAGGAGTTGCTTGTATATTTTTGAGATTAATCCTTTGTCTACCAGAAAATTACTAGAGCTAATCAATGAATATAGTAAAGTTGCAGGATATAAAATTAACACACAGAAATCCCTTGCATTCCTATATACTAACAATGAAAAAACAGACAGAGAAATTAAGGAAACAATACCATTCACCATTGCAACAAAAAGAATAAAATACTTAGGAGTATATCTACCTAAAGAAACAAAGGGCCTATACATAGAAAACTATAAAACACTGATGAAAGAAATCAAAGAGGACACAAACAGATGGAGAAACATACCGTGTTCGTGGATTGGAAGAATTAATATTGTCAAAATGGCTATTCTACCCAAAGCAGTCTATAGATTCAATGCAATCCCTATCAAGCTACCAACGGTATTTTTCACAGAACTAGACCAAAGAATTTCACAATTTGTATGGAAATACAAAAAACCTCGAATAGCCAAAGTAATCTTGAGAAAGAAGAATGGAACTGGAGGAATCAACCTGCCTGACTTCAGACTCTACTACAAAGCCACAGTCATCAAGACAGTATGGTACTGGCACAAAGACAGAAATATAGATCAATGGAACAGAATAGAAAGCCCAGAGATAAATCCAAGAACCTATGGACACCTTATCTTTGACAAAGGAGGCAAGGATATACAATGGAAAAAAGACAACCTCTTTAACAAGTGGTGCTGGGAAAACTGGTCAACCACTTGTAAAAGAATGAAACTAGAACACTTTCTAACACCATACACTAAAATAAACTCAAAATGGATTAAAGATCTAAATGTAAGACCAGAAACTATAAAACTCCTAGAGGAGAACATAGGCAAAACACTCTCCGACATAAATCACAGCAAGATCCTCTATGACCCACCTCCCAGAATATTGGAAATAAAAGCAAAACTAAACAAATGGGACCTAATGAAACTTAAAAGCTTTTGCACTACAAAGGAAACTATAAGTAAGGTGAAAAGACAGCCCTCAGATTGGGAGAAAATAATAGCAAATGTGTCTTTCTTTTAAACACTAATAGGAAGAGTATTGCCTTCTTACTTGTCTCAAAGGAATAATACAAGGGAAGGGGGTCAATAACTATATTTTTACAATATAGTACCTAGAGAGATGAAAAATATGTATTTAATAATAATAGAATTATTTTAAATGTGGATTTCCTTGGTGGCTCAGATGGTAGAGTCTGCCTGCAATGCTAGCAGATCTGGGTTTGATCCCTGGGTTGGGAAGATTTCCTGGAGAAGGGAATGGCAACCCACTCCAGTATTCTTTTTTTCTTTTTAATATAAATGTATTTATTTTAGTTGGAGGCTAATTACTTTACAATACGGTAGTGGTTTTGCCATAAATTGACTTGAATCCACCATGTGTGTACATGTGTTCCCCATCCTGAATCTCCTCCCACCTCCCTCCCCATCCCATCCCTCTGGGTTATCCCAGTACACCAAACCTGAGCACCCTGCCTCATGCATCGAACCTGGACTGCAATTCATTTCACATATGACAATTTATATGTTTCAATGCCATTCTCCCAAATCATCCCACCCTCGCCCCCTCCCACAGACTGTTCTATATATCTGTGTCTCTTTTGCTATCTCACAAACAAGGTTATCATTACCATCTTTCTAAATTCCATATATATGAGTTAGTATACTGTATTGGTGTTTTTCTTTCTGGCTTATTTCACTCTGTATAATAGGCTCCAGTCTCATCCTCCTCATTACAAGTGATTCAACTGTATTTTTTTTATTGGCTGAGTAATATTCCATTGTGTATATGTACTACTGATTTCTTATCCATTCATCTGCTGATGGACACCCGCCAGGACATGGAAGCAACCTAGATGCCCATCAGCAGATGAATGGATAAGGAAGCTGTGGTACATATACACCATGGAATATTACTCAGCCATTAAAAAGAATTCATTTGAACCAGTCCTAATGAGATGGATGAAGCTGGAGCCCCTTATACAGAGTGAAGTAAGCCAGAAAGATAAAGAACATTACAGCATACTAACACATATATATGGAATTTAGAAAGATGGTAACGATAACCCTATATGCAAAACAGAAAAAGAGACACAGAAATACAGAACAGACTTTTGAACTCTGTGGGAGAATGTGAGGGTGGGATATTTCAAAAGAACAGCATGTATACTATCTATGGTGAAACAGATCACCAGCCCAGGTGGGATGCATGAGACAAGTGCTCCGGCCTGGTGCACTGGGAAGACCCAGAGGAATCGGGTGGAGAGGGAGGTGGGAGGGGGGATTGGGATGGGGAATACGTGTAAATCCATGGCTGATTCATATCAATGTATGACAAAACCCACTGAAATGTTGTGAAGTGATTGGCCTCCAACTAATAAAAAAAAAAAAAAAACTCAAAAAAAATAAATAAATAAAAGAAGTTGCTTCCATATCCTGGCTATTATAAACAGTGCTGCAATGAACATTGGGATACACGTGTCTCTTTCAATTCTGGTTTCCTCAGTGTGTATGCCCAGCAGTGGGATTGCTGGGTCATATGGCAGTTCTATTTCCAGTTTTTTAAGGAATCTCCACACTGTTCTCCATAGTGGCTGTACTAGTTTGCATTTCCACCAACAGTGTAAGAGGGCTCCCTTTTCTCCACACCCTCTCCAGCATTTATTGCTTGTAGACTTTTGGATAGCAGCCATTTTGACTGGTATGAAATGGTACCCCATTGTGGTTTTGATTTGCATTTCTCTGATAATGAGTGATGTTGAGCATCTTTTCATGTGTTTTTTAGCCATCTGTCTGTCTTTTTTGGAGAAATGTCTGTTTAGTTCTTTGGCACTTTTTTGATTGGGTCTTTTATTTTTCTGAAATTGACCTGCAGGAGTTGCTTGTATATTTTTGAGATTAACTCTTTGTCAGTTGCTTTGTTCCACTGCAATATTCTTGCCTGGAGAATTCTGTGGTCAGAGGAGCTTGGCAGGCTACAGTCCATGGAATCACAAAGAGTTGGATACGACTGAATGACTAACACTTTCACTTTCTTTCATGTAGGCTATCTACATTTTCATTTTTAATACTGATAGAGGATAAAACTTTTCAAGTTTATAAATGACATGCTAGTGTGGTTAAAGCAGTAAAACAAAGGTTTTCCTCCTGTTCTTTGAAAGGAAAATGGCTAAAAAATACTTTAACCATGATATAAATATGTAAAAATAATACCTACCTTAACAACTGTAAAACACTCCTGGGAAACATGCATAGCACTCATAAAGATGAAAAAGTCTTTCTTTGGTCTTTTCATCTTTACTCAACAGTAAAATAACAGCCTAGACATAAGCTTTTTCAGAATAAAAGACCTACCTCTTTTGCCTTTTGAAGCACTTGAAAATTTAAAAGAGAGAGAAAAAAAAAAAAAACTCAAAAATGCTGACCACATAATAGCTGACTATTCATGGTGGGTGTAGACATGAAAGGTTACAATATGGATCTGTGCCTACGCGTTTCTTTTCAACTTGAGCAGCATCTTCCTGCTTTTGCTAACTCGGCAATCATACAGCTGACAGATTTCTGGGTTTTCTAAATAATGCATGGGCTTTTCTTTTAACGTGTCAGTGCAAAAGTATCAATTCTGCCCCAGTGTCATTCGTGATGCTGATTTGACTTGACAGCATTCCATTAAACCGATGAGTGTTTCCCCTCCTGATGGTTCCTTAAATATTCCTCTGAATGATGTATTTGTGGGCTTAAAAAAAAAAAAAAAAACATTGTGAAGGATGCCTGCATTTATGAGAAAACTCCACAGCAGGTAGATTTGGAAAAAAGGTACAACAACAATAAAACTTTATAACAGGACACTTCTCCCCATTCTCTGGAGTCCTGAAATGTCACTCCTCTTACCCTCTCCAGAAAAGCTTCACATTCAAAATATTTGATCTTCATTAGGAAACACCACTGAAATATTTAGTACTGTTTAATATCTCTCCTGGGAAAATAGAAACACATTTATTAAATCATGGATGTTAATTTCAGAGCCTACACAAGGAAAACAAATGCATTGTTCATTGCTCAGTTCTTTATGGAAGCAGGTTCTGTCACTAGCGCAATGCATCAATGCTTCACTGATTATGACCCAGAAAGATAAAGCAGTCCAAAAGCCAGAAAGTCTGAATGAAAGAGAATTTGTGCTCTATTTTTATAATGAGGTATATATTTTTCACAGAAGCTGCTGTCCCATAAAATGTAAACCTTGAGCATATGGAGGAAAAAAAAAAAAAAAAAACTTTGCCCCTTGGCTGCTGCTGCTGCTGCTAAGTCGCCTCAGTCGTGTCCGACTCTGTGCAACCCCATAGACGGCAGCCCACCAGGAACCCCCATCCCTGGGATTCTCCAGGCAAGAACACTGGAGTGGGTTGCCATTTCCTTCTCCAATGCATGAAAATGAAAAAAGTGAAGTCGCTCAGTCGTGTCCGACTCAGCGACCCCATGGACTGCAGCCTACCAGGCTCCTCCGTCCATGGGATTTTCCAGGCAAGAGTACTGGAGTGGGTTGCCATTGCCTTCTCCGGCCTCTTGGCTAGGGATGATTTAATTGCAAATAACTCCTGGAGGTTTCTAGAGGTTGCTTTGCAAATTTCTGCAGGTAATTTAAATAAATATTAGGAACTTATAATGATCACCTAGAGAAGTTTTTCTTTTCTTTCTTTTTTTTTTTTTGAAACATTCATGACCAAGCTAGAGAGGCTTTACAATTTGATTCATATAGAAAACAATAAAACATGGTCTGTGAATACACCAGGTATAATAGACATAGATTCAGTTGCATGTGGAGAATAATTCTTGTGGAGAGACTTTTTTTTTTTCTTTTTTTTTTTTTTTGGCAAGAAAGAAAAGCTAGACATTTTCAAATTTAGAAATTTTTTTTTAATTTAGATGTAACTTTTCTTGGGAAATGTTGGTTTAGAAAAGAAAGAGGTAAAATGTGAGGGTCATTTAAAAGAGGCCACTAAGTATTTGTGGCCCCAACCTTCAATTCTCTCTTCTCCTGGTTGCACACAATCTTTATCTGTTAGGTTTTGCCAAGAGAACTCCCTCTCCTCATCTGCATCAATTCTCAAACTTCCATTCACTAAGATTTGAACAATTGATAAGTGTGAAAATTATAATACCCTAGTGAGCTTTGAAATGAACTTCAAACTTTTGCATTAGACAGGTACTGTGAGTGTTGACAATTACACAAACATTGATGTCATTTCTCAGAGTCCATGAAATCATCTTACTTACAGATCAAGCCAGCTCTGATGAACTGTCTTATATTACTTGAATAATACAATCTAATTTTGCTAAAAAGAAACATGTTCTATGAGAATCCAGGCCCAATCAATTTCTCTCAGTAAGTCAGAAAACAAAACTCTCACATGTAAGTGAAATAAATATTTCCTACAGTGAGTATTTATATTAAGTTTCTACCTTGAGCTTCTACCCTAAGAGCCATTGGTCTTAACTGAGATTTCTGAAGTTTCTCCAAATATATTCTTCTTTTATTCCTGAAGACCTACTCATTTTCACTGTGTATACTAAGACTTGTGATTTGTTTTTTCTTGGCTTTCTATGCTACTGATTAATTAATTGTTCACAAAATTTAAGCAGAAATATACTGAAAGTATTTTAATAATTACTTATCTGTACATATACAAAATTGCACTCATCTCACAAGCTAGTAAAGTAATGCTCAAAATTCACCAAGCCAGGCTTCAGCAATACATGAACCATGAACTTCCAGATGTTCAAGCTGGTTTTAGAAAAGGTAGAGGAACCAGAGATCAAATTGCAAACATCCACTGGATTATCAAAAAAGCAAGAGAGTTCCAGAAAAATATCTATTTCTGCTTTATTGACTATGCCAAAACCTTTGACTGTATGGATCACAATAAACTGTGGAAAATTCTGAAAGAGATTGGAATACCAGACCACATGATCTGCCTCTTGAGAAACCTGTATGCAGGTCAGGAAGCAACACTTAGAACAGGACATGGAACAAAAGACTGGTTTCAATTGGAAAAGGAGTATGTCAAGGCTGTATATTGCCATCCTGCTTATTTAACTTATATGCAGAGTACATCATGAGAAACGCTGGGCTGGAAGAAGCACAAGCTGGAATCAATATTGTTGGGAGAAATATCAATAACCTCAGATATGCAGATGACACCACCCTTATGGGAGAAAGTGAAGAACTAAAGAGCCTCTTGATGAAAGTGAAAGAGGAGAGTGAAAAAGTTGGGTTAAAGCTCAACATTCAGAAAACTAAGATCATGGCATCCGGTCCCATCACTTCATGGGAAATAGATGGGGAAACAGTGGAAACAGTGGCTGACTTTATTCTTTGGGGCTTTAAAATCACTGCAGATGGTGACTGCAACCATGAAATTAAAAGATGCTTACTCCTTGGAAGGAAAGTTATGATCAACCTAGACAGTACATTAAAAAGCAGAGACATTGCTTTGCCACCAAAGGTCCCAGAGTTGGACTTGACTGAGCAACTGAACTGAACTGAACTGAACTGATGTGTACACCTTATCCTTTTATCTTTAAGATGATATATGTGATCATTTACAGACAAAAAAAAAATTGTGTGTGAATTTTGGTGTGACAATCACCTTGAAAGGGCTCCTATTTAATTGTTTCAGTGCTTAAGATTTAGTGGAAACAACCTAAATATCAATCAACATCTGAACTGGGAAACAAAATGTAGAATAGAATATGTAGAATAGTCACAAGATGGAATATTATTCAGGCATTAAAAGCAATGAATTACTGAAAAATGCTAAAGTATGGATAAGCCTTAAAACAAGAAGAGAGGGTAACAGGCAGGAAGACCAGGGGTCTCCAAACGGAGGAAATAGGCTGCAAGTGTCAGACACTTTTTTATCTCTCCTAAGCGGCAGGAGGAAACAAGCTAATGTTATATTTTTTTTCTCCCTCTCTATACAAATATAAAAAGAGGTTAGTCTTAAAATTTTGTGTTGCCATAATGACACCTGGTTCCACCTGAACTTAACTTTTCTCAAACCTTGAGCTAACCAATGCATTTTGCTTATGGAAATGTTTGTCTTAAGCTATGTTAGTGTACTGTGTATTTTCCCTAGACTCTGTCTTCAAGTGGGTTCCACCTAAAGGCTCAGAACAGACTTGACAAACCAGTATGTTATACTCATACATTGTTCTCCTAATCTATGTGAATGAAACTATATATTTGTATGGAAATCTGCCTTTCTTCAAGATTCATATCAATCGTTTTATGGCCCAGGATGATTCACCTGGTTCCAATGTTATCTCAGAATGCATGTTGTGGGTGAGGAGCCTGGTGCCATTCTCTGAGTTTTGAGACATATCCTTTCTTTAATTAGCAGACTGCTAGTAGCTATATAACATCCAGCTAAAGACTAACAGGGGGGCATTCTTTCTGCCCCCTTCTGATGTCTATGTCAGAAGCTTTCTCTGTCTCTTTTATACTTTAATAAAACTTTATTACACAAAAGGTCTGAGTGATCAAGCCTCATCACTAGCCCTGGACTGAATTATTCTCCCCCAGAGGCCAAGAATCCTGGCATTTTTTGTGGTTCATCAACAACCTTTCAATGTCAAGTTAAAGAAGTCAAACATAAAAGATCATATGTTCTATGATTCCATTTATATGAAATATCTAAAATGGGGAAATCCATAGAGACAATATAATGCATTAATAGATTAGTGGAGGACTGGAGGGACTGGAGAATGAAGAAAAGTGAGATGATTCTTAATAGGTATGGGTTTCTTTTAGGGGTGAAAAAAGTTTCTGGAATTGGATGATTTTGATAATTTCACAAATCTAAACTCTCAAAAGCAGCTCAACTGTATACTTTAAAAGGGTGAATTTTGTGGTATATGAAATATACTCTAATAAAACTTATAACAAATCACTTTGTGACAACACAGATGGATGTTGATGGCATTGTGCTAAGTGAAATAAGTCAGATAGAAGAAAAAAGATATGTTATGATCTCATATATTGAACAACAAAAAGCTCATAAATATAGAAAGAAGATCAGTAGTTGCTGAGGCTAGGTGGAGGAATGGGAAAAATGGGTGAAGGGGATCAAAGGTAAAATCCTCCAATTATAAAATAACTAAAGTCATATGGTTATCATGTATAGCATAGTGACTATAGTGAATACTATCCTGCATACTTGAAAGTTGTTAAAGAGTGTTAAAAGTCCTCATTGTTAGGGGAAAAAAAATAGTTAAAAATCTTTTTAACTCTGACAGTGACAGACTATTAACTAGATATATGATGGTGATCATTCTGCAATATATACAAATCTTTAATCATTATGTTTTGCACCTAAAACTAATACAACACTATAAAATAAGAGATACCAAAGGAACATTTCATGCCCATTTCATGGGCACAATAAAGGACAATCCCAAAGAAAGGCAATGACAAAGAATGTTCAAACTACTGCACAATTGCACTCATTTCATACACTAGCAAATTAATGCTCAACATTCTCCAAGCTAGGGTTCAATAGTATGTGAACCAAGAAATTCTAAATGTTCAAGATGGATTTAGAAAAAGGGAGAGGAATCAGGGATCAACTTGCCAACCTTTGTTGGATCACAGGAAAGGCAAGAGAATTCTGGAAAAACACCTACTTCTGCTTCATTGACTATGCTAAAACCTCTGTTGTGTGGATCACAACAAACTTTGGAAAATTCTTAAAGGGATGGGAATACCAGACCACCTTACCTGCCACCTGAGAAACAGTGGCAGTGTATGCAGGTCAAGAAGCATCAGTTAGAAGCAGACATGGGACAACAGACTGGTTCCACATTGGGAAAGGAGTACATCAAGGTTGTTTATTATCACCCTGCTTATTTAACTTATATGCAGAGTATATAATGTGACATGCCAGGCTGGATCAAGCACAAGCTTGAATCAAGATTGCCAGGAGAAAAATTAATAACCTCACAAATGCAGACTATCAATGGTGGTGATGACACCACCATTATGGCAGAAAACAAAGAGGAAATAAAGAGCCTCTTGATGAAGGTGAAAGAGGAGAGTGAAAAGGTTGGCTTAAAACTCAACATTCATTAAACAAAGATCATGGCATTCGGCCCCATGTCTTCATGGCAAATAGATGAAGAAACAATGGAAACAGTGACAGACTTTATTTTCTTGGGCCCCAAAGTCACTGCAGATGGTGACTGCAGCCATGAAACTAAAAAACATTTGCTCCTTGGAAGGAAAGCTCTGACAAACCTGTTGCTGCTAAGTCACTTCAGTCATGTCCAACTCTGTGCGACCCCATAGACGGCAGCCCACCAGGCTCCCCCATCCCTGGGATTCTCCAGGCAAGAACACTGGAGTAGGTTGTCATTTCCTTCTCCAATGCATGAAAGTGAAAAGTGAAAGTGAAGTTGCTCAGTCATGTCCTACTCTTAGCAACCCTATGGACTGTAGCCTACCAGGCTCCTCTGTCCATGGGATTTTCCAGGCAAGAGTACTGAAGTGGGGTGCAATTGCCTTCTCCACTGACAAACCTAGGCAGCATATAAAAAAGCCAGCAATGGTCCAGTAGTCATGTCTGGATGTGAGAATTTGATCATAAAGAAGGCTGAGCATCAAAGAATTGATGTTTTTGAAATGTGGTGTTGGAGAAGACTCTTGAGAGTCCCTTGGACAGCAAGAAGATCAAACCAGTCAATCCTAAAGGAAACCAAACTTTCATTGAAAGGACTGATGCTGATGCTGAAGCTTAAGGTTGAATACTTTGGCCACCTGATGGGAAGAACTACTTCCTTAGAAAATACCCTGATGCTGGGAAAGATTGAGGGCAGGAGGAGAAGGGAATGACAGTATGAGATGGTTGGATGGTATCACTGACTCACTGTACAGGAGTGTGAGCAAGCTCCGGGAAATGGTGAAGAAAAGGGAAGCCTGGCATGCTCTTTCCATGAGGTTGCAAAGAGTTGGACTGACTGAGTGACTGAACAACAACAATGTCAATTATATCTCAATTTAAAAGTTGCATGATTCTGTTTTCTAGCCCCAAAATCCAGAAAAGAGTACTTGTGGTTGATAGATTAGCATTAATTTGAGTCACAAGTGATAGAAGCTTTCTGAATAATTTTTTTCAAAATTGTTTTTGTATAGTAAAAGTTGCTTTTGCAAGATAAAAATTCATTTTATATAATAGAAAACCCTTAAACTTGCTAATAAAGGCACAAGTATGTTTTGAATGCATTTAGTTTTACTGAATACACTGGTCTCATTCATACTTCAGTAATGATGACATCCAAGTATGACAGAACTATAAAGGATGGAGTTTAGAAAAGCTAGGGATTACTTCCAAGTCCCTTAAACTAATATGTTCAGTAAATGTCTGTGTGTGTGTGTGTGTGTGTGTGTGTGTGTGTGTGTGTGTGTGTGTGTGTGCTCAGTCACTTCTGACTCTTTGTTACCCCATGGACTGTAGCCTGTCAGGCTCCTCTGTCCATGGGATTGTCCCTGCAAGAACACTTGTATCGGTTGCCATTTCCTCCCTCAGTGCATCTTTCCAAAGCAAAAATCAAACCCAGGTCTCCTGTATCTCCTGTATTGCAGGATTCTTTACCACTGAGCCACTAGGGAAGCCTCACTAAATATGAATCTTCATAAAATGTGAGATAAAATTTAATATGCCCAGTTATATATAAAACTTTATATATATTAACCTGTCTTTTATAAAAGGAACAGAAACAATCATGACAGTGCATAGTAATTATTATTTTAATTTTTAAATTACATATATAATTTTAAGAGATAGATATATGCTGTACATCAGCTTTTGAAATCTGGCTCTGCAATAAGCAAAATTACTATTGAATTTTTTGTCAAGTTCCAATTAATTCACAGATGACCTTCTTCAAAATGATAAAATGTACACACAGTCAACTATTGTAAACTCTATATATGAACACAATCTCTCAAGTAACATATAGAACCAATTATTTACAATAATTTCTCCAAAGGGTTTAGGAAAAGGAGTTAAAATACTATTTTTTGTCCAGTTTAAGAACTATCACTTACATCTTCCTTTCCTGTTATTTTTCACCTGTTTGCACTTAATCTGTAAGGAAAACATGCATTTTATAGATGATACTGCAAATAAACTTGCAAATACCTTGAAAAGTCTGCTGGGTAACACCCAGCATGGTTCCTAAAGATCAAGTATTGTCAGATGAATCTAATCTCCTTCTGTGACAGAATGACAGCCTGAGATATCGAGGGGACATGATAGATGTAATTTATTTTGACTTTATCAAGGCTATTGAGACCAGTCTAAAGAATTGGCTCGTCAATAATCTGTGAAAATCCAAACAGGTGATACACCTACAAAGCGTTCTAGGAGGCAGGAAATGGGCACTCTAAGAGTGGTTGCCCATTGGTAAATGTTAGTCTGGGGTTATGATACAAAATATCTCCCAGATTCCCAAGGGCAGGCAAATATTTGCATCAGTGCCCTGAACATGGACATAGGCATAATTTTGTTCATGTGACACTAGCCCAAAACTTCTGAAGATCAGTTTAGAATTTGAAATGTCATCACTAAAGGAAGATTCAATAAGAAATTAATGATAGAGAAAGTCAGAGCACTGGATTCAGGAGAGCACCCATTGAGTAAAAATAATGCAAACAGATTATGGGGACAAACAGACAATGTTTGAGAACCATAGAAGTGAAATTAGAATTCGAAAGCAATAATAATCTTTCAAACTCCTTTATTGTATCAAAGGCACAAAGAGAGGAAGGGACTCATTCAAAATCACAGGACAAAACTGCACCAGAGAAAAAGGTGAAATTGATTGTTTTGGGGTGAAATGTCCTATAGATATCAATTAGGTCTAGCTGGCCCATTGTGTCATTTAAAGTTTGTGTTTCCTTGTTAATTTTCTGTTTAGTTGATCTATCCATAGTTGTGAGTGGGGTATTAAAGTCTCCCACTATTATTGTGTTACTATTAATTTCCTCTTTCATACTCATTAGCGTTTGCCTTACATATTGTGGTGCTCCTATGTTGGGTGCATATATATTTATAATTGTTATATATTCTTCTTGGATTGATCCTTTGATCATTATGTAGTGTCTTTCTTTGTCTCTTCTCACAGACTTTATTTTGAAGTCTATTTTATCTGATATGAGTACTGCGACTCCTGCTTTCTTTTGGTCTCTGTTTGCGTTAAATATTTTTTTCTAGCCCTTCACTTTTAGTCTCTATGTGTCCCTTGTTTTGAGGTGGGTCTCGTGTAGACAGCATATATAGGGGTCTTGCTTTTGTATCCATTCATCCAGTCTTTGTCTTTTGGTTGGGACATTCAACCCATTTACATTTAAGGTAATTATTAATAGGTATGGTCCCATTGCCATTTACTTTGTTGTTTTGGGTTTGTGTTTATACAACATTTCTGTGTTTCCTGTCTAGAGAAGATCCTTTAGGATTTGTTGAAGAGCTGGTTTGGTGGTGCTGAATTCTCTCAGCTTTTGCTTGTCTGGATGCCCATCAGCAGACGAATGGATAAGAAAGCTGTGGTACATATACACCATGGAATATTACTCAGCCATTAAAAAAATTCATTTGAATCAGTTCTAATGAGATGGATGAAACTGGAGCCTATTATACAGAGTGAAGTAAGCCAGAAAGATAAAGACCAATACAGTATACTAACGCATATATATGGAATTTAGAAAGAGGGTAATGATAACCCTATATGCAAAACAGAAAAAGAGACACAGATGTACAGAACAGACTTTTGGTCTCTGTGGGAGCAGGCAAGGGTGGGATGTTTCGAGAGAACAGCATTGAAACATGTATATTATCTAGGGTGAAACAGATCACCAGCCCAGGCTGGATGCATGAGACAAGTGCTCAGGCCTGGTGCACTGGGAAGACCCAGATGAATTGGGTGGAGAGGTAGGTGGGAGGGGGGATCGGGATGGGGAATACATGTAAATCCATGGCTGATTCATGTCAATGTATGACAAAAACCACTACAATATTGTAAAGTAATTAGCCTCCAACTAATAAAAATAAATGAAGGAAAAAAAAAAAAACTGCACCAGAGCTAAGCATTTAGTATTAGAAATATTTAAGGAGTATATAACATGTGGGAATTAAGACAACTAACCTAATACTGGTTAGATCCTTCCTTCCTCAGAAGTAGATTTCTGCCCATCATTCTACTGATATTGTATGTGAGGGCAGGAGGACGTTGGGGGATTAGGAAAAATTCAGAATGATAATAGTATGGCAAATAAGATCTATAAGGAAAGATCACATTATTTCAAATTATTCATTATAAAGAAGATGAAATGGTTAGCTTGGCTTGGAGGTATTATTATACAAACTATCTTAATAGCACTGAGATGGGCATACCAGACCACCTGACCTGCCTCTTGAGAAACCTGTATGCAGGTCAGGAAGCAACAGTTAGAATTGGACATGGACCAACAGACTGGTTCCAAATAGGAAAAGGAGTACTTCAAAGCTGTATATTGTCACCCTGCTTATTTAACTTATATGCAGAGTACATCATGAGAAACGTTGGGCTGGAAGAAGCACAAGCTGGAATCAAGAATGCCGGGAGAAATATCAATAACCTCACATATGCAGATGACACCACCCTTATGGCGGAAAGTGAAGAAGAACTAAAGAGCCTCTTGATGAAAGTGAAAGAGGAGAGTGGAAAAGTTGGGTTAAAGCTCAACATTCAGAAAACTAAGATCATGGCATCCGGTCCCATCACTTCATGGCAGATATACGGGGAAACAGTGGAAACAGTGTCAGACTTTATTTCTCTGGGCTCAAAAATCACTGCAGATGGTGACTGCAGCCATGAAATTAAAAGAGCCTTACTCCTTGGAAGGAAAGTTATGACCAACCTAGATAGCATATTAAAAAGCAGAGACATTACTTTGCCAACAAAGGTCCGTCTAGTCAAGGCTATGCTTTTTCCAGTGGTCATGTGTGGATGTGAAAGTTGGACTATAAAGAAAGCTGAGCGCCGAAGAGTTGATGCTTTTGAACTACGGTGTTGGAGAAGACTCTCAAGAGTCCCTTGGACTGCAAGGAGATCCAACCAGTCCATCCCAAAGGAGATCAGTTCTGGGTGTTCATTGGAAGGACTGATGTTGAAACTGAAACTCCAGTAGTTTGGCCACCTAATGCTGGGAAAGATTCAGGGCAGGAGGAGAAGGGGACAACAGAGGATGAGATGGTTGGATGGCATCATTGACTCAATGGACATGAGTTTGGGTGGCCTCCAGGAGTTGGTGATGGACAGGGAGGCCTGGCACGCTGTGGTTCATTGGGTCACAGAGAGTCGGACACGACTGAGTGACTGAACTGAACTGGACTTAATAACACTGACAAGTTCTTAATCCACTGCACAAGTTATTGAGAGTAGAGACCATAATTCTCCAATAGTGAGAGTTGCTTATTCCTGGAATAAGTTTTTAGAAGTGTCTTTGAAAGTACAATTTCTCCTTGTTTACATCATTTTGAAGGAGCCATGGTGGTTCAGATGGTAAAGAATCTGCCTGCAATGCAGGAGACCTGGGTTCAATCCCTGGGTTGGGAAACTTCCCTGAAAAAGGGAATGGCAACCCACTCCATTATTCTTGCCTGGAGAATGCCATGGACAGAGTATCCTGATGGGTGAGAGTCCATGGGATACAAAGATACAGTTCTTACTGTTAGGATCTAATGAACAAAAGCATGCCTCACTTGATTCTCTAGAAACATCTTGTTCCTTATCCAGTGGGATGTTTAGATGACATAAAGAAGGTAACCTTGAGATTTTCTAATTCTACTTTGCAAGTTAACCACTACTCTGATTATCTTCACTATAAATGATATTTTCTAAAAGTCAAAATACTAAACATCTTCTCAGGAGCTAAAGCAACACAAAGTCAGAAAAAGCAGGGACTCAAAAGTTAAAGATTTCCATGACTATCATTTTGGATTCTGCAGTGAAAGTCACTGTGCACAGTTCTTCCTGAAAAAAACAATGCAGTTAAAAAAAATACTCCGTTTATTTCTACAAGTAAATGGGCATGTGTTGAAATCTTTATTACAGTAAAACAAACATTTACTGATGTATAACTATATTTCTGATTTGCCAGCTACAGTTATAATCACTCAGGCATCTATTTCCCATAAACTCTCCACAGGCATAACCTTTAGCGATTAATTATAAAGTTCCAGGAGCAATAGTACACAGACTAATTTTCTAAAACAATAAAAGACAGAATTTCTCATTTGGAGCCAAGTGAAACACGAACAGGTTTTTATTCATGGAAATCTTGATGTAGAGTCATGGTGCAGCCATTATAGAAGCTATTAAACAAAACCTCAAATCAAAGAAAGTATAGATGTTCAAAAGAGAAAATGATTTTCCTGCCAAAGAATCCTCTAAATTGTATGCCTGCTTTTCCTTTTAAAGTTGTGAACTATGTTTTCAACTTTTCCTGCCTCTACTCTTTCAGAATCATCCAATAATATCAATATTAAAAAAAAAAAGAAGGAGATATAAGAATTCACAGAAGGAAAAGTCCTATTACTCACATTCAAACATCTCAACTAAATACAGGCTACCTGTTTTGTTTATTTCAGGATATATCAATAGATTTGTAAATTACCCTGGGTTAGGGATCACATGTTCTGTGACTACCATTGTTAGTTTTTTTAAAGCAAAACAAAATAGGCAATAGTTTATCCTATACTCTGGATGAAGATGTTCCATTCTGTACATTTTCCTGTTAAGTGTGGAAAAGGCTGTGCTTCATTCCTTATTTTGATAAAATTTAATGCAAATAATTTTTTTAAGTTAAATGGCAAGAGTCAAGCATGTAATGGGGATTGGAATAAGAAGTTATGAGAAATCAAAGCAAAGAAAATAAAATGCAATTATTTTTAAATGACAAAATTATAAACATATTAACACCAATACATAATTTTAATTGACTACTATATTTTTAGTTTTCATACCTTACCTTCTAGGGATTTAGGAACTAGTAACAATGATAAAGCTGAATGGGAATCCTGCCACAATATGATGTTTAAAATAGAGTATGGTCTTTCTGAAATGGAAAAAAAAATTATCCTCCTTTTTTGAGTTTTCTGGTTATATAGATCATTGTGGAAATGGGTTATAGGAAGTAAACATCTTCTTCTAAGGTAAAATGCTCACATGGCCACAGATAAATAGAATTGAGAGATTATTCATTTCTATTTACAATTTTGCCTTATAAAAAAATGCTGCCTGGGGCAGGGGGCAGGGTTTAAAATATTCACTCAGATTGATTTGAAAGCTGAAATCTTAGTTATTGAGCTATATTTTTTAAATGATAGAAAATTATATATCATCTTTCATCATTTGTAACATCTGTGGGTTTAGAGTACTTTGATTCAGTTCAGTCACTCAGTCATGTCCAGCGACCCCATAAACTGCAGCGCACCAGGCATCCCTGTCCATCACCAACTCCCAGAGCTTACTCAAACCCATGTCCATTGAGTCAGTGATGTCATCCAACCATCTCGTGCTCTGTCGTCCCCTTCTCCTCCCTCCTTCAATCTTTCCCAGCATTGGAGTCTTTTCAAATGACTCAGCCATTTGCATCAGGTGGCCAAAGTATTGGAGTTTCAGCTTCAGTATCAGTCCTTCCAACGAATATTTAGGACTGATTTCCTCTAGGATGGACTGGCTGGATGTCTTTGCTGTCCAAGGGGCTCTCAAGTGTCTTCTCAAACACCACAGTTCAAAAACATCAATTCTTTGGCACTCGGCTTTTTTATAATCCAACTCTCACATCCATACATGACTACTAGAAAAACCATAGCTTTGACTAGACGGAACTTGGTTGGCAAAGTAATGTCTCTGCTTTTTAATATGCTGTCTAAGTTGGTCATAAGTTTTCTTCCAAGAAGCAAAAGTTTTTTAAGGCTTAATTAATTGAACCCAGTTTCAGAACTATAAACATTTCTTTTCTATCCATACCACATTAATTTAGGAGAAATAAGATAAAATCAAGAAAGAAAATCTATCAGAAATATAGTCAAAATATAATGCCCAGAGTAGATCCTGAGGTCAGGTCAAATCTGACCTTTTAAATAGAACTTCAGTCAGTCAGAATTAGGGACAATCTCCCTTTCAACTGTATCTCCATCTCCTGGCCTATTGATTGATTGATATGATATAAAGGAATGGAATTTCCCTATATACCTTAGACTATACTGGAATATCAGTTGAAATATCAGAAGTATAATGTTATAGCAGAATCAATGGCAGCTTTTTTATTACCTATCTGTGTGACCACAGATAAGTCAATTTCTCATCCTTCAAGTACCATCTGTAATAAGAAGGGATTGTATTAATTATTTCAAGTCACTTAGATCTCTAAAATTTAACTTTATAAATAATTGCCAATAAGAATATAAACAACAGATGTTTTATAGATAACCTAAGAATGCAATTAATCAAAACTTTCTAGTTATCAAATGTAATATTTACTCAAGCAAATAGTCAACACTTATCCGACTCCTAGAGACAAGCTGAGGGCTTTAGGAACTACTCTTTGAAAATGAACGACCTGGGGAATCACTCTTACAATCTCGAAAATACATTATTTAAGGCTATTCATTTTTCTCATGTTCACTTTGACATCCTTCAAAGACCAATTCAAATGCCACATCCTAAGCTTGAATTCCTTCCTTATTGGGTTATTCAGAAGATTTTCTCCTTTCTCTATATTGTCACAGCAGTTTGTCACTCTCATTGCTTTTATCACATTTCTTCTCAGAGAATGATCATTTATCAGTTCAGTTCAGTTCCCTTACTCAGCCGTGTCTGACTCTTTTGGACCACATGGACTGCAGCATGTCAGGCCTCCCTTTCCATCACCAATTTCCAGAGCTTGCTCAAAGTCATCAATCAAGTCAGTGTTGCCATCCAACCATCTCATCCTCTGTTGTCCCCCTCTTCTCCTGCCTTCAATCTTTCCCAGCAACAAGGTCTTTTCCAGTGAGTCAGTTCTTCATATCAGGTGGCCAAGTATCAGAGCTTCAGTTTCAGCACCTCGATTTCCAGTGAATATTCAAGACTGATTTCCTTTAAGACTGACTGGTTTGATCTCCTTGCAGTCCAAGGGACTCTGAAGAGTCTCCTCCAACAACACAGTTCAAAAGCATCAATTCTTTAGTGCTCAGCTTTCTTTATAGTCCAACTTTCACATCCATACAAGACTACTGGAAGAACAATAGCCTTGACTAGATGGACCTTTGTCGACAAAGTAATGTCTCTGCTTTTTAATATGCTCTCTAGGTTGATCATAACTTTCCTTCCAAGGAGTAAGCGTCCTAAATTTCATGGCTACAATCACCATCTGCAGTAATTTTGGAGCCCAGGAAAATAAAGTCAGCCACTGTTTCCTCATCTATTTCCCATGAAGTGATGGGACTGGATGCCATGATCTCAGTTTTCTGAATTCGAGCTTTAAGCCAACTTTTTCACTCTTCACTTCCACTTTCATCAAGAGGTTCTTTAGTTCTTCTTCACTTACCGCCATAAGGGTGGTGCCATCTGCATATCTGAGGTTATTGATAGTTCTCCCGGCAAACATGATTCCAGCTTGTGCTTCATCAAGCCTAGCATTTCTCATGATTTACTCTACATATAAGTTAAATAAACAGTGTGACAGTATACAGCTTTGATGTACCCCTTTTCCTATTTGGAACCAGTCTGTTGTTCCATTTCCTGTTCTAAGTGTTGCTTCCTGACCTGCATACAGGTTTCTCAAGAGGCAGGTCAGGTTGTCTGATATTCCCATCTCTTGCAGAATTTCCACAGTTTATTGTGATCCACACAGTCAAAGACTTTGGCATGGTCAATAAAGCAGAAATAGAGGCTTTTCTGAAACTCTCTTGCTTTTTTGATGATTCAGAGGATGTTGGCAATTTGATCTCTGGTTCCTCTGCCTTTTCTAAAGCCAGCTTGATCATCTGAAAGTTCCCCGTTCATGTATTGCTAAAGCCTGGCTTGGAGAATTTTAAGCATTACTTTACTAGCGTGAGATGAGAGCAATTGTAGGGTAGTTACAGCATTCTTTGGTAAGGTCTTTCTTTGGGATTGGAATGAAAATTGACCTTTTCCAGTCCTGTGGCAACTGCTGAGTTTTCCAAATTTGCTGACATATTGAGTGCAGCACTTTCACAGCATCATCTTTCAGGATTTGAAATATCTCAACTGTAATTCCATCACCTCCACTAGCTTTGTTCTTACTGATGCTTCCTAAAGCTCACTTGACTTCACATTCCAGGATGTCTGGCTCTAGGTGAGTGATCACACCATCGTGATTATCCGGGTCATGAAGATCTTTTTTGTACAGTTCTTCTGTGTATTCTTGCCACCTCTTCTTAATATATTCTGTTTCTGTTAGGTCCCTACCATTTCTGTCCTTTATCGAGCCCATCTTTGCATGAAATGTTCCCGTGGTATCTCTAATTTTCTTGAAGAGATCTCTAGTCTTTCCCATTCTGTTGTTTTCCTCTATTTCTTTGCATTGATCACTGAGGAAGTCTTTCTTATCTCTCCTTGCTATTCTTTGGAACTCTGCATTCAAATGGTAATATCTTTCCTTTTCTCCTTTGTTTTTCACTTCTCTTCTTTTCACAGCTATTTGTAAGGCCTCCTCAGACAGCCATTTTGCTTTTTTGCATTTCTTTTTTCTTGGGGATGGTCTTAATTCCTGTCTCCTGTACAATGTCACAAACCTCCGTCCATAGTTCATCAGGAACTCTGTCTATCAGATCTAGTCCCTTAAATCTATTTCCCACTTTCACTGTATAGTCATACGGGATTTGATTTAGGTCATACCTGAATGGTCTAGTGGTTTTCTCTAGTTTATTCAATTTCAGTCTGAATTTGACAATAAGGAGTTCATGATCTGAGCCACAGTCAGCCTCTGGTCTTGTTTTTGCTGACTCTATAGAGATTCTCCATCTTTGGCTCCTAAGAATATAATCAATCTGATTTCGGAGTCAACCATCTGGTGATGTCTATGTGTAGAGTCTTCTCTTGTGTTGTTGGAAGACAGTGTTTGCTATGACCAGTGCATTCTCTTGACAAAACTATATTAGCCCTTGCCCTGCTTCATTCTGTACTCCAAGGCCAAATTTGCCTGTTACTCCAGGTGTTTCTTGACTTCTTACTTTTGCATTCCATTCCCTATAATGAAAAGGACACCTTTTGGGGGTGTTAGTTCTAGAAGATCTTGTAGGTTTTCATAGAACTGTTCAACTTTAGCTTCTTCAGCATTACTGGTCAGGGCATAGACTTGGATTACCATGATATTGAACGGTTTGCCTTGGAAACAAACAGAGATCAGTCTGTCATTTTTGAGATTGCCTCCAAGTACTGCATTTTGGACTCATATGCAATTACACAACTCAGTTTAAACTCTGTACTAGGGATTATACTACATCAATGTACCCGGCTGGAAGACAGTTTCTCCTTCCTGAAAAGCTTATTACTAATCCTGATACCGAGAATGTGTATTATGGGAGTGTGTGTGGAAGATCTTTATTGTTAAATTCTAATCTTGTTATCCTAAAATGTAAATTGCTGGAGTACTTCTGGTAAAATGTTCACAAACTTGAGACATTCTTTTGATTCATTGTTCAGTTCAGCTCAGTTCAGGCTCTCAGTCTTGTTTGACTCTTTGTGATCCCATGAATCACAGCATTCCAGGCCTCCCCGTCCATTGCCAACTCCTGGAGTCTACTCAAACTCATGCCCATTGAGTCGGTGATGCCATCCAGTCATCTCATCCTCTGTCATCCCCTTCTCCTCCTGCCCCCAATCCCTCCCAGCATCAGGGTCTTTTCCAATCAGTCAACCCTTTGCATGAGGTGGCCAAAGTATTGGAGTTTCAGCCTCAGCATCAGTCCTTCCAATGGACATCCAGGACTGATCTCCTTTAGGATGAACTGATACATTGCAATAACTAGTTAAAAGATATATAACCCCATTGCTAACAATAGCAAGGAGATATTCTTTCTGCACCCTTCTGATGTCTATGTCAGAAGCGTTCTCTATCCCTTTGATACTTTAGTAAACCTCTATTACATAAAAGCTCTGAGCGATCAAGCCTCATCTCTGGCCCTGGTTTGAATCCTTCTTCTCTGGAGGGCAAAAATCCCGGCATCTTTCTTGGTTCACCAACAACCTTTCATAACTGTCTGTTTAGATTTTAGGTTTCCAGTTTCTTCCTGTTCAGTCTTGGAAGTTTGTATGTTTCTAGGTATTTATTCTTTCTTCTAGGTTGCCCAGTTTGTTGTCTTCTATTGTCTATATATCTGTGCTATTTCTCCTCCATCATTTCTTAATTTGTTTATTAGTGTTCTCTCATTTTTTTTTTCCTTAATGAGTTAAAGGATTGTGAATTTTAACATTTCAAAAAACTGTTTTCTCTTCCTATTTTGGTCTCTATTTTATTTATTTCATCTGTAATCTGTACTATTTCCTTCCTTTTGATCTCTTTGTTTTTATTTTTCTAATTCCTATACATCGTAGGTTAGCTTTTTTTTGGTTTCTTTTCTTTTTTTTTTAAGATTTCTATTTCTTTAAGTAGACCTAGAGCAAGACATCCTGGAATATGAAGTCAACTGGGGCTTAGAAAGCATCACTATGAACAAAGCTAGTGGATGTGATGGAATTCCAGTTGACCTATTCAAATCCTGAAACATGATGCTGTTAAAGTGCTGCACTCAATATGTCAGCAAATTTGGAAAACTCAGCAGTGGCCACAGGACTGGAAAAGGTCAGTTTTCATTCCAATCCCTAAGAAAGGCAATCGCAAAGAATGCTCAAACTACTGCACAATTGCCCTCATCTCACACGATAGTAAAGTAATGCTCAAAATTCTCCAAGCCAGGCTTCAGCAATATGTGAACCGTGAACTTCCAGATGTTCAAGCTGGTTTTAGAAAAGGCAGAGGAACCAGAGATCAAATTGCCAATATCCGCTGGATCATTGAAAAAGCAAGAGAGTTCCAGAAAAACAGCTATTTCTGCTTTATTGACTAGGCCAAAGTCTTTGACTCTGTGGATCACAATAAACTGTGGAAAATACTGAAACAGATGGGAGTACCAGACCACCTGACCTGCCTCTTGAGAAACCTGTATGCAGGTCAGGAAGCAACAGTTAGAACTGGACATGGAAGAACAGACTGGTTCCAAAGAGGAAAAGGAGTATGTCAAGGCTTTATGTTGTCACCCTGCTTATTTAACTTCTATGCAGAGTACATCATGAGAAACGCTGGGCTGGAAGAAGCACAAGCTGGAATCAATATTGTTGGGAGAAATATCAATAACCTCAGATATGCAGATGACACCACCCTTATGGCAGAAAATGAAGAGGAACTAAAAAGCCTCTTGATGAAAGTGAAAGAGGAGAGTGAAAAAGTTGGGTTAAAGCTTAACATTCTGAAAACTAAGATCATGGCATTTTGTCCCATCACCTCATGGGAAATAGATGGGGAGACAGTGGAAACAGTGGCTGACTTTATTTTTTTGGGCTCCATAATCACTGCAGATGGTGACTGCAGCCATGAAATTAAAAGACACTTATTCCTTGGAAGGAAAGTTATGACCAACCTAGATAGCATATTAAAAAGCAGAGACATTACTTTGCCAACAAAGGTCCATCTTGTTAATGCTATGGTTTTCCAGTGGTCATGTATGGATGTGAGAGTTGGACTTTGAAGAAAGCTGAGCGCTGATGAATTGATGCTTTTGAACTGTGTTGTTGGAGAACACTCTTGAGAGTCCCCTGGACTGCAAGGAGATCCAACCAGTCCATCCTAAAGGAGATCAGTCCTGGGTGTTCTTTGGAAGGACTGATGGTGAAGCTGAAACTCCAAAACTTTGGCCACCTCACATGAAGAGTGGACTCATTGGAAAAGACCCTGATGTTGGGAGGGATTGGGGGCAGGAGGAGAAGGGGGCAACAGAGGATGAGATGGTTAGATGGTATCAATGACTCAATGTGCATGAGTTTGAGTAAACTCCGGGAGTTTGTAATGGACAGGGAGGCCTGGCGTGCTGTGATTCATGGGGTCGCAAAGAGTCGGACACCACTGAGCGACTGGACTGAACTGAACTGATAAACTTAACTCTTAGAACTGTTTTTACTACACTCTATAGATTTTTAAAAGTTATGCTTTCATTTTCATTCATCTCAATTATATTCTTTTTTCCTCTTTGACTTCTTCATTTGCACATGTGATTTTTAGTAGCATTTTTTTATACTCCACCTATTTGTCTTTCTCCCATTTTCTCCTTCTAATTGATCTATGTTTCATATCATTTTTGTCAGAAAATATGCTTGATATGATTTATATCCTCTTAAGCATTTGTTGAAAGTTGTTTTGTGATCTATCATGATCTATTCTGGATAAGGTTTCATGTGCTCTTTAAAAGAATGCATGCTGGTGCACTGCTGGTTTGTCCCCAAGAAATCTATTAAGCCCAACTGATCAAATGTTTCATTTAAAACCACTCTACATTTACTGATTTTATTTGTCCGGATTATTTGTCCATGGATTTTAGTGGGATGTTAAAGTACCCAACTGTTATTGTACTATGCTAATTTCTCCCTTTATTTCTTTTAATATTTCCATTGTATATTTAGGTGCTCCTACATTAGGTGCACATATGTTTATAAATGTTATATCCTCTTCTTTACTGATACATGTATCATTACTAACGCAATTCTTAGTCTTTTGTTTTAGACTGTTTTAAAGTCATTTTGACATGCATCTTGCTACCTTAGCTTTCTTTTCATTTCCATTTGCATGCTATATCTCTTCCCACACCTCACATTCATTCTGTGCATGTCTTTACCTCTGAAGTGAGTCTCTTTTTAGCAGCATATAGATTGATCTTTTGTGTTTTATTCAATCAACCACCCCGATGTCTTTTGATTAGAGCAATTAGTCCATTGACTTATAAAGTGACTATTTTTTTCATTTATTTTTATTAGTTGGAGGCTAATTACTTTACAATATTGTAGTGGTTTTTGTCGTACATTGATAGGCATGTAGTTACTGGTATTTCTTTTTTTTTTTTTTTTTTTTGCTTGTTTTCTTGTCATTACTGTTGTATTTCTCCATTATTTTCTTCTCCATTTAGTCTTTTCCTTTCAAACAATGATGATTTTTGTTAGTGTGATGCTTGTATTTCTTTCTCTCTAGTTTTTGTGTGTAAATTGAAGGTTTTTCTTTTTCTCTTACTAAGTGACTTTATTTTTTTTTTTTTCATTTATTTTTATTCATTGGAGGCTAATTACTTTACAATATTGTAGTGATTTTTGCCTTACATTGACATGAATCAGCAATGGATTTACATGTGTTTCCCATCCTGAAACCCACTCCCACCTTCATCCCCATCCCATCACTCTGGGTCATCCCAGTGCACCAGCCACAAGCATACTCTATCATGCATCCAACCTGGACTGGCGATCTGTTTCATACTTGATAATTTACATGTTTCGATGCTGTTATCTCAGATCATCCCACCCTCGCCTTCTTCCATAGAGTCCAAAAGTCTGTTCTATAGATCTGTGTCTTTTTCTGTCTTGCATATAGGGTTATCGTTACCATCTTTCTAAATTCCATGTATATGCGTTAGTATACCATATTGGTGTTTATCTTTCTGGCTTACTTCACTCTGTATAGTGGGCTCCAGTTTTATCCATCTCATTAGAACTTATTCAAATGTACTCTTTTTAATGGCTGAGTAATATTCCATTGTGTATATGTACCACAGCTTTCTTATCCATTCGTCTGCTGATGGACATAGAGGTTGCTTCCATGTCCTGGCTATTATAAACAGTGCTGCGATGAACATTGGGGTACACGTGTCTCTTTCAGTTCTGGTTTCCTAGGTGTGTATGCCCAGCAGTGGGATTGCTGGGTCATATGGCAGTTTTTTTTCCCCAGTTTTTTAAGGAAACTACACACTTTTCTCTATAGTGGCTGTACTAGTTTGCATTTCCACCAACGGTGTAAGAGGGTTCCCTTTTCTAAACACCCTCTCCAGCATTTATTGCTTGTAGACTTTTGGATAGCAGCCATTCTGACTGGCGTGTAATGGTACCTCATTGTGGTTTTGATTTGCATTTCTCTGATAATGAGTGATGTTGAGCATATTTTTCTGTGTTTGTTAGCCATCTGTATGTCTTTTCAGCAATGGACTTCATATACATTGCCCTCTCACCATATTTTGCTTGTTTAATCCAATATTTATGTTCAAACACACTCTA
Organism: Dama dama; assembly: GCF_033118175.1. Classification (NCBI taxonomy): domain Eukaryota; kingdom Metazoa; phylum Chordata; class Mammalia; order Artiodactyla; family Cervidae; genus Dama; species Dama dama. Next base: position 76,817,013 of record NC_083714.1, read on the forward strand.
AAAGATCTAAAATTTGTACTCCCCTTCCTACTTTTTGTGATCTTGATATTATTTTTTATATATTCATATCTACCCCTTAATTGTTTATTGTAGTCATAATCAATTTTACAATTTCGTCTCAGCATTTGCACTAGCTTATTTAAGTTGTTGATTCACAGCCTTCACTATATATTTGTCTTAACCTGTGGGACTTTTCCTTTCATATAATTCCTTATTTCATGTCACCTTAACTTTTTTGAGTTAATTGATTTTTTTTTTATTGAAGGATAATTGCCTTACAGAATTTTGTTGTTTTCTGTCAAACCTCAACATGAACCAGCCATAGGTATACATATATCTTCTCCCTTTTGAACCTCCCTCCCATCTCCCTCCCCATCCCACCCCTCTAGGTTGATACTTTTTATCTTAATGAAGAAAGACCCTTTAACACTTTTTGTAATGTTGGTTTAGTGTTGATTAGTTCTTTATATCTTTGGTTGTTGGAGAAATTCTTTTATGTTTTCTTCCATTCTGAATAATAACCTTCTTGGGTAGAGTGTGCTAGATTGAAAGCTTTTCCCTTTCAGCACTTTAATTATATCATGCCACTCCCATGTGCTCTGCAATTTTCTGCTGAGAAATAAGTTAATAGCCTTATAGGAGATCCCTTGTATGTGACTCTCTTTCTCTTGCTGCCTTTTCTCTTTAAATTCTACCATTTTAATTATATGCTTTGGTGTGGGTTTCTTTGGGTCATATTGTTTGGAAATTCTGTGCTTTCTGTAGCTGGATATTTCTTTCTTCAGATGTGGGAAATGTTCATCCATAATTTAATCAAATATATTTCTGACCACTTTATTTCCCTGTTTTCCTTCTGGAACCCCTTTAATGTAAACATTTGTACTCTTGATGTTGTCCCAAAGGTTCTTTAAACTATTCTTATATTTTAAAATTTTCTTTTCTTTTTCCTTCTGATTGCATGGTTTGATTATTCTTTCAGATCACTTATGTCTTCTGTATTACCTAATCTGCTATTAATTCCTTCTAGTGTACTTTTCATTTCAGTTATTGTATTCTTCAGTTTTGATTGATTAGTTTTTATACTTTTTAGTTTTTTGTTAATTATCTCTGGGATTTCTATTTTATTCCATTGATTCATATTTCAGTCTTTCTGCCAGTACCATACTGTCTTGATGACTGTAGCTCTGTAATATAATCTGAAGTCAAGCAGGTTGATTCCTCCAGTACCATTCTTCTTCTTCCTCAAGATTGCTTTGGCTATTTGAGAATTTTGCATTTCCATACAAATTGTGAAATTATTTATTCTAGTTCTCTGAAAAATACTGTTGGTAGCTTCATAGGGACTGCATTGAATCTATAGATTGCTTTGGGTAGTGTACTCATTTTCACTATATTGATTCTTCCAACCCATGAACATGGTATATTTCTCCATCTATTTGTGTCCTCTTTGATTTCTTTCACCAGTGTTTTAATAGGTTTCTATATACAGTTCTTTTGTTTCTTTAGGTAGATTTATTCCTAAGTATTTTATTCTTTTCATTGCAATGGTGAATAGAATTGTTTCCTTTCTCTTTCTGTTTTCTCATTGTTAGTGCATAAGAATACAAGGGATTTCTCTGTGTTAATTTTATATCCTTAAACTTTACTATATTAATTGATTAGCTCTAGTAATTTTCTGGTGGTATCTTTAGGGTTTTCTATGTAAAGGTTCATGTCATCTGCAAACAGTGAGAATTTTACTTCTTCTTTTCCAATCTGGATTCTTTTTATTTCTTTTTCTTCTCTGTTTGCTGTGGCTAAAACCTCCAAAACTATGTTGAATAATAAGGGTGAGAGTGGGAACCCTTGTCTTGTTCCTGTTTCAGTGGAAATACTTTCAATTATTCACCATTGAGGATAAAGTTTGTTGTGGGTTTATCATATATGGCTTTTATTATGTTGAGGTATGTTTCTTCTAAGCCTACATTCTGGAGAGTTTTTTTTTTTTAATCATAAATGGATGTTGAATTTTGTCAAAGGCTTTCTCTGCATCTATTGAAATAATCATATGGTTTTTATCTTTCAATTTGTTAATATGGTGTATTACATTGATTGATTTTCAGATATTAATAAATCCTTGCATTCCTGAGATAAAGCTCACTTGGTCATGATGTATGATCTTTTTAATATGTTGTTTTATCCTGTTTGCTAGAACTTTGTTGAGGATTTTTGCATCTATATTCATCAGTGATATTGGCCTGTAGTTTTCTTTTTTTGTGTGGCATCTTTGTCTGGTTTTGGTATTAGGGTGATGGTGGCTTCATAGAATGAGTTTGGCAGTTTACTTTACTCTGCAGTTTTCTGGAAGAGTTTGAGTAGGATAGATGTTAGCTCTTCTCTAAAATTTTGGTAGAATTCTCCTGTGGAGCCATCTGTTCCTGGGCTTCTGTTTCTTGGAAGAATTTTGATTACAGTTTTGATATTTGGGCTTGTGATGGGTCTGTGAAGATTTTCTATTTCTTCCTGGTTCAGTTTTGGAAGGCTATACTTTTCTAGGAATTTGTCCATTTCTTCCAAGTTGTCTATTTTATTGGCATATAGTTGCTGATAGCAGTCTCTTATGATCCTTTGTGTCTGTGTTGTCTGTTGTGATTTTTACAATTTCATTTCTAATTTTGTTGATTTGATTCTTCTCCCATTTTTCTTGATGAGTCTGTTTTATTTATCTTTTCAAAGAACCAGCTTTCAGTTTTGTTGATTTTTGTTATAGTCTCCTTTGTTTCTTTTTCAATTATTTCTGCCCCAATTTTTATCATTTCTTTCTTTCTACTAACCCTGGGTTCTTCATTTCTTCTTTTCCTCATTGCTTTAGGTATAAAGTTAGGTTATTTATTTGATTTTTTTCTTGTTTCATGAGGTAATCATGTACTGCTATGAACCTTCCCTTTGGCACTGCTTTTACTGAATCCCACAGGTATTGGGCTGCTGTGTTTTCATTTTCATTTGTTTCTATGCATATTTTGATTTCCTTTTTTATTTCTTCTGTGATTTGTTGGTTATTTAGAAGCACTTTATTTAGCCTTCATATGTTTGTATTGTTAATAGATTTTTTTTCTAATAGTCAACATCTAATCTTACTATTTTGCAATCAGAAAAGATGGTTGCAATCATTTCAATTCTTTTGAATTTACCAAGGCTAGATTTATGGCCCTGGATGTAATCTATCCCAGAGTAGGTTCCTTGTGCACTTGAGAAACAGGTGAAATTCATTGTTTTGGGGTGAAGTGTCCTACATATATATAATTAGGTCTAACTGGTCCATTTTATCTTTTAAAATTTATCTTTCCTTTAATTTTCTGCTTGGTTGATATATCCATAGTTGTGAGTGTGGTGTTAAAGTCTCCCACTATTATTGTGTCACTGTTAATTTTCCCTTTCATACTTGTCAGCATTTGCATTACATATTGCAAAAATTGGGTGCATGTTGGGTGCATATATATATATTTATAATTCTTGTATCTTCTTCTGGGATTGATCCTTTGTCTCTCTTTACACAGCCTTTATTTCAAAGTCTATTTTATCTGATATGTGTATTGCTACTTCTGCTTTCTTTTGGTCTCCATTTGCATGAAACATGTTTTTCAAGCCCTTCACTTTCAGTCGGTATGTGTCCCTTGTTTTGAGGTGGGTCTCTTGTAGACAGCATATATAGGGATCTTGTTTTTGTATCCATGCTGGGAAAACTGGTCAACCACTTGTTAAAGAATGAAACCAGAACACTTTCTAACACCATATGCAAAAATAAATTCAAAATGGATTAAAGATCTAAATGTAAGACAAGAAACTATAAAACTCTTAGAGGAAAACATAGGCAAAACACTCTGACATAAATCACAGCAGGATCCTCTATGACCCACCTCCCAGAGTAATGGAAATAAAATAAAAAATAAACAAGTGTGACCTAATTAAACTTAAAAGATTTTGCACAATGAAGGAAGCTATAAGGAAGGTGAAAAGACAATCTTCAGAATGTGAGAAAATACTAGCAAATGAAGGAACTGACAAAGGATTAATCTTAGAAATATATAAGCAACTCATTCAGCTCAATTCCAGGAAAATAAACGATGCAATAAAAAATTGGCCAAAGAACTAAACAGACATTTTTCCAGAGAAGACACACAGATGGCTAACAAACACATGAATAGATGTTCAACATCACTGATTATCAGAGAAATGCAAATCAAATCCACAATGAGGTACCATCTCTCCCCAGTCAGAATGGCTGCTATCGAAAAGTCTACAAACAGTAAGTGCTGGAGAGGGTGTGGAGAAAAGGGAACCCTTCTAACACTGTTGGTGGGAATGCAAACTAGTACAGCCACTATGGAGAACAGTGTGGAGATTCCTTAAAAAAAAACTGGAAATATAACTGCCATATGACCCAGCAATCCCACTGCTGGGCATACACACTGAGGAAACCAGAATTGAAAGAGACACATGTATCCCAATGTTCATCACAGCACTGTTTACAATAGCTAGAACATGGGAGCAACCTAGATGTCCATTGGCAAACAAATGGATAAGAAAGCAGTGGTACATATACACAATGGAATATTACTCAGTATTAAAAATAATGCATTAGAATCCATTCTAATAAGGTGGATGAAACGGGAACCTATTATACAGAGTAAAGTAAGTCAGAAAGAGAAACACCAATACAGTATATTAACACATATATATGGAATTAAAATGATGGTAACAATGACCCTACTTGTGAGATAGCAAAAGAGATAGAGATGTAAAGAACAGACTTTTGGACTCTGTGGGAGAAGAGAAGGGGGGGATGATTTGAAAGAATAGCATGGAAACATGTATATTATAATATGTGAAATAGATCACCAGTCCAGGTTCAATGTACGAGACAGGGCCCTCAGGGCCAGTGTATTGGGATGTCCCTGAGGGATGGGATGTGGAGGGAGGTGGGAGAGGGATTCAAGATGGGGGACACATGTGCATATTCTTGTCAATATATTGCAAAAACCACTACAACACTGTAATTAGCCTCTAAGTAAAATAAATTAATTTTAAAAATGTATTCCAAAGGTTAAATAAAATAACATTCCTCTTACAAAACAACATTGAAGTGGAGGAGAATGTGAAAAGGGTACATACTTTGGACTTAACTATATATGGTTGAAACTGAGCTCTGCCACTTACTAGCTTTGTGATTATCAGCAAAGCTGAAACACTCTGTGCCTCTGTTTCACAATCTGCAAAATGGAAATTTTGAAAATTCCATTTTCCCAGGAATTTGGTAAGAAATAAATTAGTTAACATGAGAGATAGAAGATGGATAATTTCAAGAGATCTAATGCACAGCACTGTGATTAGAATTAACAGTATTGTATTACATACTTAAAAGTTGTTAAGAGAGTTGATCCTAAAAGTTCTCACTACCAAAACAGAAATGATAATTATGACATAATAGAGGTGTTAACATTATTGTTGATAATTATATTGTAATATATAAGTGCATCAAATCAACACTTTGTACATTTCAAACTTACATGATGTAAAACTGAGCATGTTTCCATTTATTCCCCATTGTGAACACTGGTTGAAGGCCAATTCTCACTCTATAATTCTCCATGAACACTTCAACTTTAGATGAGTTTATTATGTTGATTTGATTCAGTAATTTATTTCTTTAATTCTTCTTCCCTTTTCTCTTCAAAAGAAAGCCCCAAAATGCTTTAAATTTTAGGAGCCTAATAGAAGAGAGAAAATGCTGCTACCTATTTGCCTATCAAATTATATTGAATTTAACTGCAAAAGCATATTGGAAGCTTGGAGCTCCTAAGACCATCATTGGATGCCCCTTATTATTCCCTATTAAAAGTATACTTTATTTATTTGTCTATTTATTTATCCATTCATGTGTGTTACAGAGATAATTATAATCCCACCTACTTCCTAAAGACATCTCGAGGGTGATCTTATGATCGAAATCAAGGTATAATTTTTACAGGGTAATGGAAAAAAAAAAAAACAAAAAACAGTTACTGAGAAGGGAGAGGACATTCCACTTCACAGGCATTTTTCTCATCTCCTTTTTTCCCCATCTTTTTTCTTTGCTTTCTTCTTGTTCTACCGCATTTCTTTAACCCCTGCTGATAATGCCTCGTCTCCCAGCACCTCAAAACAAAGGTAGATTCTCAGTGCCACATTTCAGTGTTAAATTTAGAAAAAAATGAAGAAGGCTGAGGTGAAACTGAAGGAGACATCTTTTAGTAAGCAAAAGTTGTAATAGGTAGCACTATAAATATTAGAATTTAACCCCACCACAACAAACAATGGAGATAGTAAATATTTCCCAAAATGAGGTTTTGATCTATAATAGTTTTCTAATTTCAATGTACAAGTTAGAGGTAGGATTAAACCTCCTTTTGTGTGTGCATGTGTGCTAAATTGCTTCAGTTGTGTCTGACTCTGTGTGACACTGTGAACAGCAGTCTGCCAGGCTCCTCTGTCCACGGGATTCTGGGGGCAAAAATACTGGAGTGGGTTGCTGTGCCCTGCTCCAGGAGATCTACCTGACCCAGGGATCGAACCCACGTCTTTTACATCTCCTGCATTGGCAGGTGGGTTCTTTACCACTGAGCCACCAGGGAAGCCCCCTCCTTTTATAGTAACTGCTTATAATCAAAGTATACATATTATTCTCTCCTTTCCCTCAGTCCTCCTCTCTCCAATTCCAGAATAAGTCAATGAGAGTCACCTGCCTTGGATTCCTAAAGACACTCACCTGTATTAGAATTAAGATCATCAGGCTCTGATTCAGTTCCATTTTGGCTTCCTTTCCCCTGAAGAGTGTTCATAGCGATAAGTTTCATCTTCTGCAGCTTCATTGCCTCAGCCATTGCTGCAGCTGTTATACCTAAAACCAGAACCATTCCTTTTAAAAAAGGGATCATTTCTTAATGTAATTGAAAATATGATACATTTAACAGGCCTATACTATACAGCACAAGCCAAATGGAAACCCGAGTCTAATTTATGAACAATATCCTTTCAAAAGTTAATTTTCTACTCTTGCAATAACTTCATCTTATAATGTACAAGTTGAAAATCTGAAAAAAAATTAAACATGGGTCTGATTCTCAATTCAAAACAGAGAAAACAATGAGCATAACATGAAAAATTTGGGAAAATACCAAAACTCTTGGTAATGTCTTCTGGTGTCTATTAAGAGCTCTGGATAGTTTTTTAAGGCAGAACTCACCATGCAGTAAGAACCCATCTAAGACAATACTGTCAGAAGAAGCACTCTGAAATGCTACAGGGGATGACTTTCTAGGGAATATCCTTGTTGACCCTTCTGCTGAAGGATGGGCTATTTTGCCTCTAAAGTTAGCTTAGAAAAAAAGAATAGAGGGGAGGAAACACTAAAATAGTCATCATACTTTTACTGACCTCCTTCTCATATGCTGAGAGAAAAAAAGAAAGAAAGAAAACATAGTAGATCACTGCAGACAGTGTGCCAGCCCTTGCAATATAATTACATTTTTTATTATTATAAAGCAATTTTTACAATGCTTGTATAAATTCACCTATATTCATACACAAACTTCCACACATAAATATCACACTCATTTCTATACCCATGTGAACCCATAAATACAGACACATGTGCATATTACATTCACACACCAGGTTTGCCAATTTAGAAAGAATGTGTGCAGATGGAGGAATGGAAGATTCCTCTTCTTATGAGAGCATCAGAATCACAGTTAACTGCTAAACAACCATTCACAAAAAGACACTAAAATGTACCAAAATGATACCCTACATACAAAGAAAAATTCACAACAAAATGAGAAGAGGGACACAATCACAGTAAAATTAAATCCCATACCTGCCATGTGGAAGATTCACAAAGTGGAAAACAATTATACCACAAAAGTTCTCCCTCTGGAGTAAAGGTTCTGAGACCCACTTCAGGCTTCCCAGCATGAGGATCTGGCAACAGGCAGAGGAGACCCCAGAGAATCTGGCTTTGAAGGCTAACAGTGTTTGCCTGAAAGAATTACACAGGACTGGGGGAAACAGGCTCTACTCTTGGAGGGTACACACAAGGACCTGTGTGCACCAGGACCCAGGGAAACAAAGCAGTGACCCCATAAGAGACTGGGCCAGACATACTGGCTGGTATTGGAGGGCCTTTCATGGGGTGGTAGGGCTCGGAACCACTGTGGGGGCAAAGACACTTGCAGCAACAATTATAGGGGGGCACTCACTGGTGTGAGATACCCCAGAGGTTGCAACTGGCCCCACCAACAGCCTATAGGCACAAGTGCTGGGAAATCTCTGGCCAAACATGCAAAAGGGTGGGGAACATACTTCCACCCATCAATAGAAAAGTGGCTAAAAGTCTTACTGAATATAGCCCTGCCCACCAGAAGGACAAGAACTGCCTCCATTCACCACCAATCTCTACCTTCAGGAAGCCTACACAAGCCTCTTAGATAGCCTCATCAACCAGAGGACAGATAGCAGAAGCAAGAAGAACTACAATCCTACAGACTGCAGAACAGAAACAACAATCACAGAAAGTTAGACAAAGCAATATGGCAAAGAAGTATCTCCCAGATAAAGTGACAACTACCAGAACAACTAAATGAAGTAGGCAACCTTCAGAAAAAGAATTCAGAATAATGACAGTGAAGATGATCCAGGATCTCAGAAAAAGAATAAAGGTGAAGATCAAGAAGGCACAATAAATGTTTAAGAAAGATCTAGAAGAACTAAAGAACAAACAAACATGAAAAATACAATAACTGAAATGAAAAATACACTAGAAGGAGTCAACAGCAGAATAACTTTGGCAGAAGAATGGATATGGAATACAGAAGAGCAGAAATCACTGCCACAGAATAGAATAAAGAAAAAGAAATGAAAACAGCCTAAGAAACATCTGGAAAAACATTATATGAATCAATGTTCACATTATAGGTGTTCCAGAAGTAGAAGAGAGAGAGACAGGATCTGAGAAAATATTTGAAGAGATAGTAGCTAAAGACTTCCCTATCATGGGAAAGGAAACAGTCACCCAAATCCAGGAAGCACAGAGTCTCAGGCAGAATAAACCCAAGGAGGAACATACCGAGACATGTAGTAACCAAACTGACAAAAATTTAAGACAAAGAAAAATATGAAAAAGCTACCAGGAAAAGGCAACAAATAATATACAAGGGAACTCTCATAAAGTTATGAATTGATTTCTCAGCAGGAACTCTGCAAGCGAGAAAGGAGTGGTAAGATATATTTAAAGTGATGAAAGGGAAGAAACTGAAGCCTAGAGTACTCTACCCAGCAAGACACTTATTCAAGTTCAATGGAAAAATCAAAAGCTTCACAGACAAGCAAAGTTAAGTGAATTCAGCACCACCAGACCAGCTTTACGACAAATGCTAAAGGGACTTCTCTAATTGGAAAAGGACACAACTAGAAACAAGAATTCAGTGCCACCAGATAAGCTTTGCAACAAATGCTGAAGTGACATCTATAATTGGAAAAAGAAAAGGTCACAACTAGAAATAAGAAACTTATGAATGGAAAAGCTCATTAGTAAAGGCAAACGCATAGTAAAGTTAGAAAATAATCCACACACAAATATGATATTAAAACCAGCAATTGTTAGAGAAGAACACAAATGCAGGATATGGGAAATGCATTTGAAATTAAAAGACCAGCAACTTAAAACAACCTTATTCATATATCAGTTCAGTTCAGTTCAATTCAGTCATTCTGTCATGTCCGACTCTTTGCAATCCCATGAATTGCAGCACGCCAGGACTCCCTGTCCATCACCAACTCTGGAGATTACTCAAACTCATGTCCATTGAGTTGGTGATGCCATCCAGCCATCTCATCCTCTGTCGCCCCCTTCTCATCCTGCCCCCAGTATCAGGGTCTTTTCCAATTAGTCAACTCTTCACATGAGGTTGCCAAAATATTGGAGTTTCATACATAGACTGCCATATTAAACCTAATGTTAATGGCAAGCTGAAAATCAACAATAGATAGATACACACACACACACACACACACACACAAAGGAATCAAAACACAGCACTAAAATTAATTATCACAAGAGAAAAGAACAAAAGAGGAAGGGAAGAAAATACACTTACAAAAACAAATCCAAAACAATTGACAAGATGGCAATAAGAATATTCATATAGGTAATCACCCTAAACATAAACAGATGAAATGCTCGAATCAAAAGACACAGATTGGCTGCCTGGATACAAAAACAAGACTTGTATATATGCTGCTACAAGAGACCTACTTCAGACCTAGGGACACATACAAACAGAAAGTGAGGGGGTATGAAAAGATAATCCATGCAAACAGAAAGCAAAAGAAAGTTAAAATTGTAATACTAAAATCAGAAGAAATACTTTAAAATAAAAACCTTTACAAGAGACAAAAGGGACACTTTATAATGATCAAGAGATCAAGCCAAAAGTAATATATTACAAATATATATGCACACAACATAGGAAAATCTCAATATATAAGGCAAGTATCAATAGCCATAAAGGGAGAAATAGACAGTAACACAATAATACCGGGGGATTTAGCCAATTTACACCAATGGACAGAACATCCAGACAGAAAATCAATAAGGAAAAACAGGCCTTGAAAGACACATTAGATCAGATAAACTTTACTGATTTTTATAGAGCTTTCCAACCAAAAGCAGCAGAATACATATTCTTCTCATGTGCTCAACCAACATTCTCCAAGATTGACCACATACTGGGCCACAAAATGAGTCTCAGTAAATTTAAGAAAACTGAAATTATATCAAGCATCTTTTCTCACCAAAACACTATCAAATTAGCAATTAACTACAAGAAAATAAAAACTCTAAAAGTCACAAACATGTGGAGGCTAAACGATATTGTACACAAGAACCAATTGATCACTAAAGAAATCAAAGAGGAAATTAATAAAAAAATAACTGGAGACAATGAAACAAAAACACAACATTCCAAAAGCTATGCAAAAATAGTTCTAATATGGAAGTTTATAGAAATACACTCTTACCTCAGGAAACAACAAAATCTCAAATAAACAACCTAACCTTACCCCTAAAACAACTAGAGAAAGAAAAAACTAACAAAACCAAAAGATAGCATGAGTAAAGAAATTAAAAAATCAGAGCAGAAATAAATGAATTAGAAATAAATAGAAATAATTATAAATAAATAAATAAAGAACACAATAGAAAAGATCAATGAAACTAAAAATGGGTTCTTTGAGAAGATAAAACTGACAAATTTTTAGCATATACTTTTGCTTTTCATACTGTTAAAAGAAAAAGCAAGGAAATTCCACAAAAAATCTACTTCTGCTTCATTGACTGTGATAAACCCATTGTGTGAATCAAAACAAACTGTGGAGAATTCTTAAAGAGATGGGAATACCAGACCATCTTACTTGCCTCCTGAGAAACATGTCTGCAGGTCAAGTAGGAACAGTTAAAACTGGACATGGAACAACAAACTGATTCAAAGTTGGGAAAGGAGTACATCAAGGCTATATATTGTCACCCTGCTTACTTAACTTATATGCAGAGTAAATCATACAAAATGCCGGGTTAGATGAATCCAAGCTGAAATCAAGATTTCTGGGAGAAATATCAATAACCTCAGATATGCAGATGACACCAACTTAATTGCAGAAAATGAAGAGGAACTAAAAAGCCTCTTGATGAAGTTGAAAGAGGAGAGTGAAAAAGCTGGCTTAAAATTCAACATTCAAAAAACTAAGATCATGGCATCGGGTCCCATCACTTCATGACAAATAGATGGGGAAACAGTGGAAACAGTGATAGGCTTTATTTTCTTGGGCTGCAAAATCACTGAAGGTGATAACTGCAGCCATGAAATTTAAAGATGCTTGCTCCTTGAAAGGAAAATTATGACAAACATAGACAGCATACTAAAAAACAGAGACATCACTTCACTGACAAAGGTCCATATACTCAAAGCTGTGATCTTTCCAGCAGTCATATACAGATTTGAGAGTTGGACCATAAAGAAGGCTGAGAGCCAAAGAATTGATGCTTTTGAACTGTGGTGCTGGGGAAGACTCTTGAGAGTCACTTGGACTGCAAGGAGATCAAACCAGTCAATCCTAAAGGAAATCTATCCTTAATATTCATTGGGAGGACTGATGCTGAAGCCAATATTTTGGCCACCTGATGTGAAGAGCCAAATCATTGGAAAAGACCTGATACTGTGAAAGACTGAGGGCAGGAGGAGAAGGGGGGTGACAAAGGATAAGATGGTCGGACGGCATCATCAACTAAATGAACGTGAATTTGAGCAAATTTCAGGAGATAGTGAAGGGCAAGGAAGCCTGGGGTGCAGCAGTCCATGGGTTGTAAAGAGTTAGACATAACGGAGCAGCTGAACAACAACAAACTTTTAGTAAGACTCATCAAGCAAAAAATAAAGGTGAGGGCTCAAATCAATATAATTAGAAATGAGAAAGGAAATGTTACAATGGACATCACAGTAATACAAATGATCATAAGATACTACTACAAGCGGCTATTTACCAATTAAATGGTCAAACTGGAAGAAATGGACAAATTCTTAGAAAGGTACAATCACCGAAGACTGAAACAGGTAGAAACATAAAATATGAACAGAGTGATCACATGTATTGAAATTGAAACTATGATTTAAACACTCTCAACAAACAAAGGACCAGATGGCTTCACAATTTCTATAAAACATTTAGAAAAGAGTTAGCATCTATATTTCTGAAATGATTCCAAAAAGTTACAGAAGAAAGAACACTCCCAAACTAAGTATATTAGGTGACCATCACCCTAATACCCAAACTAAACAAAGATAGCATGCACAAAAACAAAAGTACAAGCCAATATCACTGATGAAGGTAGACATGAAAAACCTCAACAAAATTCTATCAATCTGAATTCAATAATATATTAAAGGGACTATCCACCATGATCAAGTGGGAATCATCCCATGAATGCAAGTGGTTTTTAATATCCACAAATCAGTGTAAAATACTGCACTGAAGAATAAAAACAATATGATCATCACAATAGATGCATAAAAAGGTTTGACAAAATTCAGCACCCATTAATGATTAAAAAAAAAAAAATGCTCTCCAGAAAGTCGGCTTAGAAGAAATGTAACATATTAAAGGCCATATAAGGCAAAACTACAGATAACATGGTAAAAAGTTGAAAGTATTTCCTCTACAGTCAGAGAGAAGACAAGGATATTTACACTCTCCATTATTATTCAGTATAATTTTCAACATTCTAGCTAAGGCAATCAGAGAAGCAAAAGAAAAGGACTCCAAATTGGAGAAGAGGTAAAACTGTCACTGTTTGCAAATGACAAAGAAATTCCTATAGATGCTACCAGAAAAATACTAGTGTTCAACAATGAATTTGGTTAAGTGGTAAAATTAATACAGAGAAATATGTTGTGTTTCTATACACTAACAATGAAAAGTCACAAAGAGAAATTAAAGAAACAACCCTATGTACCATTGCATCAAAAATAATAAAGTATTTAGGAATAAACCTACTTAAGGAGACAAAAGAACTGTTCTCTGAAAACTATGATGCTGATGAAAGAAATTGAAACCAACACAAACAGATGGAAAAAATATACCCCATTCTTGGATTGGAAGAATCAATATTGTTAAAAAGATTACACTACCTAAGGCAATCTACAGATTCAATACAATCCTCATCAAATCACCAGTGGTATTTTTCACAGGACTAGAGCAAAAAATCTTAAAATATGTATGGAGATACAAACGACCCCAAACCTGAGAAAGAAAAAGAGAGCTGGAGGAATCGGGCTCCCTGACTTCAGACTATACTACAAAGCCACAGTCATCAAAACGGTATGGTATTGGCACAAAAACAGAAATATAGATTAATGGAACAAGAAAGAAAACCCAGAAATGAACCCATAAATCTATGATCAATTAATGTACAACAATGGAGGTAAGACTACATAGTGGAGAAAAGACAGTCTCTTTAATAAATGGCACTGGGAAAACTGGACAGCTACATGTTAAAAAAAAATGAAAATAGAACATTCTTTAACATCACTCACAAAAAATAAGCTTAAAATGGATTAAAGACCTAAATTTAAAATTGGATACTATAAAACTCTTAGAGGAAAACATAGAAAGAAGACATTGTGATAGAAATCACAGCAATATCCTTTATGACTCATCTCCTGGAGTAATGGAAATGAGAAGAAAAATAAACAAATGGGGCCTAATTAAATTAAAAAGCTTTTGCACAGCAAGAGAAATGATAAACAAGATGAAAAGACCACCCACAGAAAGGGAGAAGAGATTTGCAAATGATGCAAGTGAAAATGGATTTATCTAAAAATTTTACAAACAGACCAGGTGTCTCAATACCAATATAACAAAAACCATGATCAAAAAATTGGCAGAAGAACTAAATATAGACATTTCTCCAAAGAAGACATACAGGTGGCCAAGAGGCGCACAAAAAGATGTTCCACATTGCTAGTTAGAGGAATCAAAATCAAAACCACAATGAGATATCACTCCATACCTGTCAGAATGGGCATCATTAAAAAATCTACAAACAATAAATGCTGGAGAGGGTGTGGAGAAAAGGGAATTCTCCTATACTGTTTGTGGGAATGTAAATTGGTATAGTCACTATGGAGAACAGTTTGGAGGTTTCTTAAAAAACTAAAAATAGAACTATCGTATGATAGAGCAATCCCACTCTCAGGCATCCATTCAGAAAAAAACTTGATTTGAAATTATGCATGCACTCTAATATTCACTGAAGCACTGTTTACAGTAGCCAATACATGGAAGTAAGCTATGTGCCCTTCTACAGATGAATGGATAAAGAAAATGTGATACATAAATGTAACAGATTATTACCTAGCCATAAAAAATAGAATGAAATAATTCCATCTGTAGCAATATGAATGGATCTGGAGACCATCATACTAAGCAAGTCAGGGAGACAAAGACAAATATTATATGATATCACTTACATGTGGAATCTAAAAGAAGAAAGATACAAACGAACTACTCTACAAAACAGAAACAAATTCACAGGCTTAGAGAATGAATTTATGATTACCAGGGAGGAATGTGGGAGCAAGGAGATAGACTGGAAGTTTGAGATTGACATGTACATCCTGCTATATTTAAAATAATCAACAACTACCTACTATAATATATATATATAGCAATTTTTTAACTCCATGTAATAGTAAAAAGAGGTAGGAATAAAAAATCCAAAGATATAATATGAATGTTTAGGTTTGAAATTTTTCCTCCTACGAAGACTGTATCAGGCTAAACCATAGAAATATATCAGGAGATAGGTACTAAAAATAGATCAATCTATACTTCACCAATGCTCTCTAAAATATCTAGTGAATTCAACTACATTATTTTTATTTTATATTGATTAATTTATTTAGTTTTGGTGGCACTGGGTCTTTGTTGCTACACACAAGACTTTCTCTATGTGAAGCAAACAGGGGCTACTTCTTGTTGAGAAGCACAGGCTCTAAAGCCTGTGGGTTTCAGTAGCTGTGGCTCACAGGCTCTAGGGTGCATGCCCAGTAGTTGGGGTGTGTAAGTTCAGTTACACTGCAGCAGGTGGTATCTTAGCTCCCAGACCAGGGAAGAAATCCACAATCCACGTCCCCTCTGTTACAAGTCACATTCTTAAAAACTGAACCACCAGGGAAGTGCCTAAATTATTTATAGATATTATCAAAATCCCTAACTATCTACTGGTACACTGGTGCCATAAGCCAAAAAGAAAACAAGTTCTTGCTAATTTAAAACAGTATTTTAGAATTCAGTCAAACCCATTCACCCCTGCAAATGCAAATCAAAGAATGCATGTATTGATTGTTGCAAAAAAGAAAATATAGCTACTATTATTAGAAATACAGATTCTCAGAGTCTAAGGGACAGGCGAATTCTTATCAAAGGTATAAGGGGAAGTAACTACAGCCTGGACATCTGCCTATGTTTGGTGGAATCAATGAGCTTTTATTTTGCCACTCTGCACTTTTTGCAATAGATGGAAAACACACAAAAAAGCAAACTTTCTCCACATTAGCTTGTCTATGAATCATGGCAAGCAAAAGATCTGAAAGAAAAGTGTTTTAATCTCTGAAATGATGGTACACGTTTGTGCATTTTCTAGATAGTCCTAGAGATTTTCTTGCCATATTTAGCATTGCTGAATTCCAATTGCTCAAATTGGCCTATCCAACATCCAAGGGTTACTGTGAACAGAAAATATGAGGACAATGATTTAAACAAAAGGATCCTGCTTAGAACTGCCAGGGCTGAGTGCCTCAAAACTAAAAATGCATCAGGAAAATTTTCCAAAATTTATATCACATCTCCTGACTACCAATTCAGAACTGGATATTAACTATAATACTTACTGAATTATTATTTGTTTCATTATTGGTAGTTTAAATAGTGGATTTTTGTGTACAATATGTGGATTTTTATGATATGAAAAATAAAAGTTGACATAATATCTTATAGACAGATAAGGTAAATGTGTATCTCATACAATGACACTAAGAATTAATGAACAAGGTTCCCCTAATATTTTTTATTTCATAAAAATATGGTAAGTTCCAATATCAATTCATTTGTTCAAGAAAGTGCTACCTGTATGTCACTGCAGAAAAAAATCAGTAAATTCAGAAAGTAATATTAAGGTGATAAAGAATCATGGTATAATAGTACTACAAAGACATTTAAGAGCAATCTGGTTCAATTTCTTCATTTTGAAGATGAGGAAACTGTCTCACAGTGATGTGTCATAGATAAGTTATTTAGGGGGAAATATGGAGCAAAACTCAAGTTTCCTGATGTGATCTAGATGTATTTAAGTACTAAAGTTGCCCAAATATAAATTAATGAAAATATCTAAAGGGATATGATCCCCTCATCACACACAGTCTCATACTTGTATTTTTGTACCTCCTTACAATTTATTTGAGGTTTAGAGACCTAACCTCTAACACATGTTTTGTACTGCCTCATGGTTCATATTACAGTGACTTTAAACTTAAACAAAATCTTAAATCCTACTTGTTGAATCTTCAATACATCATTTGAATATCTGTCTTCAGGGAAAACCACAAACACATGAAGAGCAGTGGAAAAGATGATATGGTTTATTTGGTATTTCATTAGAAATTTCTCCTCTCATTCAACTGATCAATTAAATTTTTAACCTCAGGATATGTTTCAGATGGATTTAAAACAGTCAGTTAGTTCCACACACCAAGTTCTCAAAAAAAAAAAAAAAAAATAGCCCTGAAATAGAACATAAAAAGAGCACGCTGATTTAGGAAATGCTGAGTTAAATTTTACTTGGGAACCAGAGTTTCAGCTCATATCAGACAAGTAGGAAATGGTAAGCTTAATAAGAATGAAGTTTTATGAAGACCTAGAAGACCTTACAGAACTAACATCCAAAAAAAGATGTCCTTTTCATCATAGGGGACTGGATTGCAAAAGTAGGAAGTCAAGAGATTCCCAGAGTAACAGGCAAGTTTGGCCTTGGAGTACAAGATGAAATAAGGCAAAGGCTAACAGAGTCTTGCCAAGATAATGCACTGGTCATAGCAAATAACTTCTTCCAACAACACAAGAGAAGACTCCACAGATGGACATCACCAGATAGTCAATACCAAAATCAGACAGTCAGGATGGCTGCTATCCAAAAGTCTACAAGCAATAAATGCTGGAGAGGGTGTGGAGAAAAGGGAACCCTCTTACACTGTTGGTGGGAATGCAAACTAGTACAGCCGCTATGGAAAACAGTGTGGAGATTTCTTAAAAAACTGGACATAGAACTGCCATATGACCCAGCAATCCCACTTCTGGGCATACACACTGAGGAAACCAGATCTGAAAGAGACACGTGCACCCCAATGTTCATCGCAGCACTGTTTATAATAGCCAGGACATGGAAGCAACCTAGATGCCCATCAGCAGATGAATGGATAAGGAAGCTGTGGTACATATACACCATGGAATATTACTCAGCCATTAAAAAGAATTCATTTGAACCAGTCCTAATGAGATGGATGAAGCTGGAGCCCCTTATACAGAGTGAAGTAAGCCAGAAAGATAAAGAACATTACAGCATACTGACACATGTATATGGAATTTAGAAAGGTGATAACGATAACCCTACATGCAGAACAGAAAAAGAGACACAGAAATACAGAACAGACTTTTGAACTTTGTGGGAGAATGTGAGGGTGGGATATTTCAAAAGAACAGCATGTATACTATCTATGGTGAAACAGATCACCAGCCCAGGTGGGATGCACGAGACAAGTGCTCCGGCCTGGTGCACTGGGAAGACCCAGAGGAATCGGGTGGAGAGGGAGGTGGGAGGGGGGATCGGGATTGGGAATACATGTAAATCCATGGCTGATTCATATCAATGTATGACAAAACCCACTGGAAAAAAAAAAAATAAAAAAAAAAAAAAAACAAAAAAAAAACAAAATCAGACTGATTATAGTCTTTGCAGCCAAAGATGGAGAATCTCTATACAGTCAGCACAAACAAGACTGGGAGCTGACTGTGGCTCAGATCATGAATTTCTTATTGCAAAATTCAGCCTTAAGCTGAAGAGAGTAGGGAAAACCCCTAGACCATTCAGTTATGACCTAAATCATATCCCTTATGATTATACAGTGGAAGTGATGAATAGATTCAAGAGATTAGATCTGATAGACAGAGTGCCTGAAGAACTATGGATGGAGGTTCATGATGCTATATAG
Source organism: Dama dama (assembly GCF_033118175.1). Taxonomy (NCBI): domain Eukaryota; kingdom Metazoa; phylum Chordata; class Mammalia; order Artiodactyla; family Cervidae; genus Dama; species Dama dama. The sequence continues at coordinate 76,835,906 of NC_083714.1, forward strand.
GAGACAGTGATCAAGATAATCCCAAAGAAAAAGAAATGCAAAAAAGGCAAAATGATTGTCGGAGGAGGCATTACAAATAGCTGAGAAAAGAAGAGAAGTGAAAGACAAAGGAGAAAAGGAAAGATATACCCATCTGAATGCAGAGTTCCAAAGAATAACAAGGAGAGATAAGAAATCCCTCCTCAGTGATCTATGCAAAGAAATAGAGGAAAACAACAGAATGGGAAACACTAGAGATCTCTTCAAGAAAATTAGAGATACCAAGGGAACATTTCATGCAAAGATGAGCACAATAAAGGACAGAAATGGGATGAACCAAACAGAAGCAGAAGATATTAAGAAGAGGTGGCAAGAATACACATAAAAACTATACAGAAAAGATCTTCATGATGGCATGCTCACTCACCTAGAGCCAGACATCCTGGAATGAGAAGTCAAGTGGGCCTTAGTACTATGAACAAAGTTAGTGGAGGTGATGGAATTTCAGTTTAGCTATTTCAAATCCTAAAGGATGATGCTGTTAAAGTGCAGAATTGAATATGCCAACAAATTTGGAAAACTCGGCAGTGGCCTCAGGACTGGAAAAGGTCAGTTTTCATTCCAATGCCAGAGAATGTTCAAACTACTAATCAATTGCACTCATCTCACACGCTAGCAAAGTAGTAATCCAAATTGTCCAAGCCAGGCTTCAACAGTAGATAAACCATGAACTTCCAGATGTTCAAGCTGGACATAGAAAAGGCAGATGAACCAGAGATCAAATTGCCAACATCTGCTGGATCATCAAAAAGGCAAAAAATACCAGAAAAACGTCTACTTCTGCTTTATTGATTACTTCAAAGCCTTTGCTTGTGTAGATCACCACAAACTGTGGGAAATGCTACAAGAGATGGGAATGCCAGACTACCTTACCTGCCTCCTGAGAAATTTGTATGCAGTTCAAGAAGCAACAATTAGAACAGGACATTGAACAACAGACTAGTTCCAAATTAGGAAAGGAGTACTTCAAGACTGTATATTGTTAGCTTGCTTATTTATCTTATATGCAGAATACATCATGCGAAATCCTGGGCTGGATGAAGCACAAGCTGGAATGAAGATTTCTGGGAGAAATATCAATAACCTCAGACACACAGATGACACCACCTTTATGGCAGAAAGTGAAGAAGAGCTAAAGAGCCTCTCAATGAAAGTGAAAGAGGAGAGTGAAAAAGCTGGCTTAAAAGTCAACATTCAAAAAACAAAGATCATGGCATCTGGTCCCATCACTTAGTGGAAAACAGATGGGAAACAATGGAAACATTGAGAGACTTCATTTTGGGGGGCGCCAAAATAACTGTAGATGGTGACTGCAGCAATGAAATTAAAAAACGGTTGCCCTTTGGAAGAAAAGCTATGACCAACCTAGATAGCATATTAAAAAGCAGAGACATTACTTTGCTGACAAAGGTCCATCTAGTCAAAGCTGTGGTTTTTCCAGTAGTCATGTATGGGTGTGAGAACTGGAATATAAAGAAAGCTGAGTGCCGAAGAATTGATGCTTTTGAACTGTGGTGTTGGAGAAGACTCTTGAGTGTCCCTTGGACTGCAAAGAGATCAAATTAGTCAATCCTAAAGGAAATCAGTCCTGAATATTCATTGGAAGGACTGATGCTGAAGCTGAAACTGAAGTACTTCGGCCACGTGATTCAAAGAGCCAACTCATTAGAAAAGACTGATGCTACGAAAAATTGAAGGCAGGAGGAGATGTAGGACGATAGAGGATGAGATAGTTGGATGGCATCACCGACTGGGTGGACATGAGCTAGAGCAAGCTCTGGGAGTTGGTGATGGACCAGAAAGCCTAGTGTGCTGCAGTCCATGGGGTCACAAAGAGTCAGACACAATTGAACGGCTGAACTGGAACTGGAATAAGAATGAAAGATGCCTTTAAAAATGAAAGTGTTATAATTATACGTAAATATCTACATAAACATCTAGAAGCATAAAAGTTGTTTTCAGTAACTGAATTTGAAAGTGGTAACTTTTACGTTATGTCTAAATTACATATATTTAACTGACTGAAAATGATTTGGAAAGGCAGAGACTCATTGATACTGGGGAAATATTCACCTTCTGCATTTTCTAATACTTGCGCATTTACTCTTGTAACCATAGCATCTTTCATACTTGTTCACCTACCTTCATAACGCTCACGGCTAGTCAGTATAATTATTGACCAAGTCATAAAAACAGCCCTTATAATCATTTACACTCACTCCCTAATCTACAATTCAAAATAACAATATGAAAATGCCCCAAATATCATAATTTCATGTGCATGCACATGTGCCCCTTGTGTATGATTATTATTATTGTAGTATACAGATATTCAAACTCCAACTTCAGATTTAGAGTGGTGAGAAAAGTTCTTAAGAGTAACAAGAACATTAATGAATATCTAAACCAACCTCTCCATCTTACAAATGAAAAATTGGATCCTAAAGAGGAAAAGTGAGAGACAATACAACATAGAGAGTAGGGCTAGGATAAGAACTCAAGTATCCTGATGTGTACCCAAGGTGCTTTGTCCACTAAATCTCACCTTCTTAATCTTGATTTTAATTTCATTAAAACTCTCTGAAATGGGTCTTATAGATATGCATTATAAGTCACTGACTGGAACAAGGGAGAAATTATGTCATATAACTTCTCAGGACTTCAGATTACTCAATATGCAAAATGAAGGAGTTGGACTAAATGATCCTTACATTCCTTATGAAGTGATAATTCTGATTAGATTTACTTTGTACTGTATAACTTTCTCATACTTCTGGTTTTGTATTATCCATGTATGCTCTAAAGCAAAATTGTTATTGCACTCTCTTCTCACTAGTAAGCAAGTGTTAGACTTACAGCTTAGTTGATTTATAGCCCTCAAACTAGAAGTACAATGGGAAAAAAAATTAATGTTTTGTAGTAAAATTTACAAGGGAAAAAGTGAATTTGGATTTATAGCACTGAACAAAAATCAAGGCAATTTTATAGTTTCCTATTTGGATGAACTGTGTCCATCTTTTCATATGTTTGAAAGCTTTTCTGTCAAAACTGTGAATAAGTAAATTAACTAAAGGAGAACTATGAGTAATCAAATATTGAGGTTTGTAATTATTTAAATGAAATGGTGGGCCAGTTTATTGCAATATGGTTTTGTTATTAAAATAGCATTTAATTAAATTAATGGTGTTGCATTAATAATATCTCTCCAAAAATGAAAAACAGTTTTATATCTCCCTCATTATATCTCTCTACAGTCAAGTACTGCATGTTGGCTTGTTTATTGTTTACATTCAAAGCTATGTTGGGTTGAGTATGGTGTACTAAAATATGAATAATTAAACATCTGACAATATGAAATGATAATGTGATATACCATGTTGAATCTAATGGAAACAATTTTGAAATTCCCTATAAATAAACTGGGTAGATGTAAGCTTTTTCAGAGGTAGTATTCAGGCTCATTTTCAGGAAATGCTTATGCTCTGAACTCTGTTATTTGGAAAAACATATGGACTCCAAAAGATTCAGAACTCAACTAACAGGAAAGCCATACAAATGTAAGAATAGAATGAAAGAGCAGAGAAGCCACATGCAAGTAGTTACAGACCACTTAAATGAAGAGCAAATATTACAGTGATTCTTGGGAATCACCACTCAGGGATAGATACGAAATTAAAAACTACTCAGCTAAGCACCATGGCTATGAGGGAAAGGCTGTCAAACATAGGTATATGCAGAGTTGCTAAAACAATTGCAGCTATATCTGGGCTAGACATCAGCAAAGCCATCAAATGATGTGAGCACTAGAAACCTGCTATATGGGCATGAATATTTTGTTCAGTTCAGTTCAGTCACTCAGTCGTGTCTGACTCTATGTGACTCCATGAACGCATGCCAGGCCTCCCTCTCCATCACCAACTTCCAGAGTTTACTCAAACTCATGTCCATTGAGTCGGTGATGCCATCCAACCATATCACCCTCTGTCATCCCCTTCTCCTCCTGGCCTCAATCTTTCCCAGCATCAGGGTCTTTTCAAATGAGTCAGCTCTTCGCAACAGGTGGCCAAAGTATTGGAGTTTCAGCTTCAACATCAGTCCTTCCAATGAACATTCAGGACTGATTTCCTTTAGGATGGACTGGTTGGATCTCCTTGCAGTCCAAGGGACTCTCAAGAATCTTCTCCAACACCACAGTTCAAAAGCAACAATTCTTCGGCACTCAGCTTTCTTTATAGTCCTACTCTAGTTTGTACACTTTGTTAAGTCACAGATAGATATGAAGAGAAGATACACTCAATCTTTGCTAAAGTTCAGCTTATTATAAAAAAAACAACATATTGGAGAATGCAAAATAAGGCAGTGAAGTGGCCATTCAGAATGGAGTCAGAGATAGGAAAATGATGATTACTAAGGGTTGGGAGGGCAAGCACCATTGCACAGTAGAGAGTGAAACCAAACCAGGAACCCAGGAGAAGGCTGACTTCTGCTTTGAGCAAACTGCTAACCTCGAGCCTGAAGTGCCTGACAAAATTTGAGGTTGCCAAGCAAACTTTTATTTTCCTATAGACTATTACAAAAATGAATAAAAAGACGTTTTAAATGCCCTTGAGATTCTAATAATCTCTTCAAATGCTCCAATTACATCTAATGTTAAAAGATTAAAGGCAACAAAGAAACATCATATTAAACTTATACCAATATCTTTTAAATTATTTTCCATTTGCCTGCTTGTTCCACGAAATGTTAAGAGAATTGCTGAAAAAAGGGAGGATAGTTCGGAAGGTGAGGGAGTTTCATGACTAATTGAGTTAACACTAGATTGGAAAGAACAAACATTATATAGCACTTATCATATGCCACATAGTTGTAAATTCTTTACATATTTACATATTTAATATTTACAAAACACTTCAGAGGGAAGTAGCATCAGTATTTCCATTTTTCAGATGACAAAACTGATTCACAGAAACTGAGAAACCTGTCGAATGTCAAATGAAAAACCTGTCGAAATTAACCTTCAAGGCTAAGCCTTGAAGTTGGTATTTAAACTCAGGTACATTGACTCCAGGTTTCTTTAATGCAGATATTTTCAAAGTTTATAATATGGTAATATTTATTGTGACTTTCCAAAAGAGGTAGAGAGTACACTATTTTCTAAACTTTTGCAATGATGGAACTTGTTTTTACAGAATATCTATTAAAGACTCAAAAGACACCACTAATCCATAGAATGAAGTTTGAGAAATACTGTTGTAAACCTTTTTTTTTTTTTTTTTTTAACCTTGGATGCATGCTTAACTTCAACTACTTTGACACTATTTATTTCTCTGTTTTTTGAAATATATATTTATATAAATATATATCAGGAATTTTTACATAGTTATACATTTAAATTTAGGAGTTTTCAGTTTACATAATGTTAACTATTATCTCAGTTTTCACAGTTTACATACAATTAACTACTATCTCATTGGCTTATACTTGCCCTTGGTGATATCCTTTTAAATTAGAAATGTTCCAGGTTTTTAAGCATAGTCACTGACAATTATTATATTGTTGGTACCTCTCAATAGACCATTTCTTTCTCATGAAAATTTGAGCTATAAAAATTCTTCAAATGGTACACACAAGTTCTTATAGGTTATACCTGTCCCTAGGTATTTTACTTGAGCATTTTTATACAGTATTATACAGTAGACATGTCAAGATAATTTCTAGAGTCTTGCAGCCCTGACCTCCAATTGGTCTGATTTTCAAACCAGAATTGGTGCATCCAGCAAATATCATTGTAAGTCTAAGGGGAGTGTTGCATTAGACATAGATTAATGGTAACAAAACACCTCAAATTTCTGAAATTAGGGCGAAGAATTAGCTATTCCCAGGAAGGGAGGGACCTAAGACAAGTTGAAGCAGCTCCTTCCACAGCCCTTCCATCCTCAAGTGCAGGATTTTCTCAATATAGACCATCCCACCAAATAAGAAACCAACCAAATAGTCTATGAAATATAGAATCTCAGATATCAGACAACCTCAAAAAGCTACAGAAATAATTAAAAGCTAACTATGACAAAACCCACTGAAATGTTGTGAAGTAATTAGCCTCCAACTAATAAAAAAAATAAAATAAATAAATACAAATGGAGTATAATCTATAAAAAAAAAAAAAAGCTAACACTTTATATATCATCATGACCTTGGAAACTGTTGGACTAGTCAACTTATTTTACTTTTTCTATTTCATTTCAAAGATATTCTTGACACTTTTAAAAATATATTTCGGTATCAGCTTCAGTAGCTCATATACTAAAATTAGAACAAAACAGAGAAAACTACCATGGCACCTGCACAAAGATAAAATGTGAATTTGTGGAGTGGTCAATGTTTTTGGTGATAGTTGCACAACAGTGTACTAAATGCCACAGAATAGTAGTCGTAAAATTGTAGACTTTATACCATGTATATTTTATCAGAGGAAGAGAAAACATAATTGGTCAAGTTAGTGATCTCTTACAAATTAAAAACATATTATCATGGATGTAAAATAAGAAAAATATTATTCAGTTCAGTTCAGTTCAGTCGCTCAGTCGTGTCCGACTCTTTGCAACCCCATGAACCGCAGCACGCCAGGCCCCCCTGTCCATCACCAACTCCCGGAGTTTACTCAAACTCATGCCCATCGAGTTGGAGATGCCATCCAGCCATCTCATCCTCTGTCGTCCCCTTCTCCTCCTGCCCCTAATCCCTCCCAGCATCAGGGTCTTTTCCAATGAGTCAAATATTATTAACTTATGGCATACTGCAAAATTTGTGGCTATTTTCTCCCATAGTTACTCAAAGAAAGAATTTAAGTTTCATGGTATGCATGTTGCCATTTGTTGTTCAGCTGCTCAGTTATGTCCAGCATTTTATGATCCTATGGACTGAAGCACGACAGGCTTCCCTGTCCTTCACCAACTCCAGGGCTTGCTCAAACTCATGTCCATTGAGTCGGTGATGCCATAAAAGCATCTCATCCTCTGTCGTCCCCCATCTCCTCCTGACTTCAATCTTTCCCAGCATCACAGTCTTTTCTAATGAGTCAGCTCTTTGCATCAAGTGGACAAAGTATTGGAGCTTCAGCTTCAACATAAGTCCTTTCAGCGAATATTCAGGACTGATTTCCTTTAGGATGGACTGGTTTGATCTCCTTGCACTCCAAGAGACTCTCAAGAGTCCTCTCCAACACCACAGTTTGAAAGCATCAATTCTTCAGGGCTCAGCCTTCTATATCATCCAATTCTGACATCCATACATGACTACTGGAAAAAACATAGCTTTGACTAGGTGAACTTCTGTCAGAAAAGCAATGTCTCTGCTTTTTAATATACTGTCTAGGTTTACCATAGCTTTTCTTCAAAGGAGCAAGTGTGTTTTAATTTCATGGCTGCAGTCGCCGTCTGCAGTGATTTTGGAGGCCAAGAAAATAGTCTGTCACTGATTGCTCCATCTATTTGCCATGAAGTGATGGGACCAGACGCCATGATCTTAATTTTATGAATGCTGAGTTTTAAGCCAGCTGTTTCAACCTCCTCTTTCACCTTCATCAAGAGGCTCTTTAGTTCCCCTTTGCTTTCTGCCATAAGGGTGGTGTTATCTGCATATCTGAGGTTTCTTATATTTCTCCTGGCAATCTTGAATCCAGCTTGTGATTCATCCATTCCAGCATTTCTCATGATGTTCTCTATGCAAGTTAAATAAGCAGGGTGACAATATAGAGCCTTGACATATTTTTGTCCCAATTTTGAGCAAGTCCATTGTTCCATGTCCTGTTCTGACTGTTGCTTCTTGACCTGCATACAAATTTCTCAGGAGGCAGGTAAGGTGGTCTGGCATTCCCATTTCTTGAGAAATTTCCCAGTTTCCTGTGATCCACACAGTCAAAGGCTTTAAGTAGTCAATGAAGAGGAAGTAGATGTTTTTCTGGAATTCTCTTGCTTTTTCTATGATCCAACGGATGTTGGCAATTTGATTTCTGGTTCCTCTGCCTTTTCTAAATTCAACTAGTACATATGGAGGTTCTCAGTTCACGTACTGTTGAACCCTCACTTGGAGAATTTTCAGCATTACTTTGCTGGCATATGGAATAAGTGCAATTGTACAGTAGTATGAATATTCTTAGGCATCGCCTTTCTTTGTGATTGGAATGAAAACTGACCTTTCCAGTCCTGTGGCCACTGCTGAGTTTTCTAAATTTGCTGGCATATTGAGTGCAGCACTTTCACCACATCATCTTTTAGGATTTGAAATATCTCTACTCGAATTCCATCACTTCCACTAGCTTCGTTCATAGTGATGCTTCCTAAGATCCACTTGACTTCACACTCCAGGATGTCTGGCTCTAGGTGAGTGATCACACCATCAAGGTTATCTGGGTCATTAAGACCTTTTTTGCATAGTTCTGTGGATTCTTGCCCTCTCTTCTTATCTTCTGCTTCTGTTAGGACCATACCATTTCTGTCCTTTATTGTGCCCATCTTTGAATGAACTGCTCCCTTGGTAACTCTAATTTTCTTGAAGCAATCATCAGTCTTTCCCATTCTATTGTTTTCCTCTATTTCTTTGACTGATCACTGAGGAAGACTTTCTTATCTCTCCTTGTTATTCTTTGGAACTCTACATTCAGATGGTTGTATCTTTCCTCTTCTCCTTTGTCTTTCACCTCTTTCTTTTTCTCAGTTATTTGTAAGTCCTCCTCAGACAACCATTTTGCCTCTTTGCATTTCTTTTTCTTGGGGATGGTTTTGATCACCGCCTCTTGTACAATGTTACAAACTTCCACCCATAGTTATTCATGCACTCTCTCTATCAGAACTAATACCTTGAATCTATTTGTCACTTCCACTGTATATTCATTGGGGATTTGATTTAAGTCAGACCTGAATGGCCCAGTGGTTTTCCCTACTTTATTCAAATTTGAGTCTGAATTTTGCAATATGGAGTTCATGATCTGAGCCACAGTCATGCATGTTAGGCAAAATTAACTTCTATTTTGAAATGTCCTTTACTCTAACAATGGTGCCAGCAAGAATATATACTATATAACATACCGCCATTTGAACTTTAACTTTAATTTACAGAAACATGCAGCCACACACAAGAGTCATATTCCTAAAAGAAAGCTAAAGAAAACAGTGATCTATTAACTCAATTTAATTTTGATTTGCAAATCAATAATAATAGTAATCAATCAAAGTGAAACATGCATTTAAATGATTTGGCATTGCAATGCAGCAGGTATCACCAATTAATAGAAAGGAGAGAGCATTAACAGAATTAATAGGAAAGAGAAACCAACCTAGCCAAGTTCAAATTTATAACAAAAATCAAGTTTCCTTTAAGATAGCTTCCATATTGAAAGGAAATTCAATTTACTAAAAGTATTTTTGAAATGTGTATTTCAGGAACTCAGAATGTGTTTAGGAGAGAAAGACTTATTACTGAGGATATTAATATGAAAGTGATCAGTGGTTGTTATGGAATTTCATTTTCTCTACATGGTTTGTTCTGCTCACTGCAACTATAAGACTTTTCTTCCTGCTGCATTTTGGAAAGCTAGTTTTGCCTGTGTGAAAACCCAGCAACATGCTTAAGAGTTAGATAAAGTAAAATATATTATGTCTAGAAGGCAAATTCAAGAGGAAAACTCCCTATCCATTTTCTTTTAGAAATATAAGAAATGGGAATTTAGCCTCAAACTAAAATGTATTTTTGTCTAACATTGAGCTGAAGTGCTAACTCCTGTGTAGCAGATAATGAAAACTCAAATGTATTTTGTGTTCATTAAAAGGTATCAAAGTGCTACTACAAGAATATTGTTGTTTAGACACTAAGTCATGTCTGACTCTTTTGCAGTACAGACTCATTTACTGTTGCTAACCAGCCTTCTCTGTCCTGGGATTTCCTCGGCAAGAATACTGAAGTTGGTGTCTTTTCCTAGTCTAGGGGATCTTCCTGACCCAGGGATAGAAGCAGTGTCTCCCACATTAACAGGTAGATTCTTTAGCACTGAGTCAGCAGAGAAAATGACCATTTATATCTTAGGAACCAGTGAATTAAAATGGATGGGAATTGGGTGAATTTAATTCAGATGACCATATCTACTGTGGTGGGCAAGAATCTCTTAGAAGAAATGAAGTAGCCCTCATAGTCAACAAAGAGTCTGAAATGCAGTACTTGGTTGCAATCTAAAAAATGATAGAATAATTTCAGTTCCTTTCCAAGGCAAACCATTCAACATCACAGTAATCCAAGTCTATGCCCCAACAACTACTGTCAAAGAAACTGACACTGAATGGTTCTCTGAAGACCTACAAGACCTTCTAGAACTAACACCAGAAAAGGATGTCCTTTACATCATAGAGAATTGGATTATAAAAGTAGGAAGTCAAGAGATATCTGGAAAACAGGCAAGTTTGGCCTTGGAGTACAAAATGAAGCAAGCCAAAAGGTAACAGAGTTTTATCAAGAGAACACTGATCACAGCAAACACCCTCATCCAACAACACAAGAGACCACTCTACACATGGACATCACCAGAAGGTCAGCGCTGAAATCAGACTGATTATATTCTTTGCAGCCAAAGATGGAAAAGCTGTATATAGTCAGTTAAAACAAGACCTGGAGTTGACTGCACAAAGACCGTGAGCTCCTTATTGTAAAATCCAGGCCTAAATTGAATAAAGTAGGGAGAACCACTAGGCCATCCAAGCATTACCTAAACCAAATTCCTTATGATTACATAGTGGAGGTGACAAATAGATTCAAGGGATTAGGTCTGGTAGACAGAGTGCCTGAAGAGCTATGGACAGAAGCTCCTAACATTCTACAGGAGGTACAGATGTGAAAGTTGGACCCTAAAGAAGGCTGAATACTGAATAATTGATGATTTCAAATTGTGCTTCTGGAGAAGACTCCTGAGTGTCCCTTGGACTGCACAGAGATCAAACCAGTCAATCCTAAAGAAAATCAACTCTGAATGTTCACTGGAAGGACTGATGCTGAAGCTGAAGCTCCAATACTTTGGCCATCCTAATGCGAGGAGCCAACTCATTGGAAAAGACCCTGATGTTGGGAAAGATTGAAGATAAAAGGAGAAGGGGACAGCAGAGGATGAGATGGTTAGATAGCATCACCAACTCAATGGACATGAATTTGAGTAGACTCCAGGAGACAGTGATGGCAGAGGAGCCTGGAACATACAGTCCATGGGGTTGCAGTCTGACACTACTTTAAAACTCAACAACAACAAAGAGAATATTAAACTTGATTCCAAATCACCTTCTATAAAGGTAATTCGTTTCCAAAAGCTCACAGTCACTCATGGCTTGTAAGTAGATGGTTTTCCATTGTACATGCCATAAGTGCCAGATAATCAGGTGTACAATAAATTCTCCATTCTTCTATATAGTAGTCCGCAAACACTGTCATGGTCTGTTGCCCAGAGGGCTACTACAATGATTCTGTTATCTGTGTTCAACATTATAACATTTGCAGCCTAAATATTTATGTACTACTTAAATTAAACCCCTAAAATCTACCAAAGCATCTAGAAACATTGGTTGGTTATAAAAAAAAAAACACACACACACACACTTTCTGATAATATGCATATTTATAATAGTCAAGATGTAACATATAACATCAAGAAAGACCTGAGAAAATTGCAAGGAGAGTGTTTCTCTTATGTGCCAAATTATGTCCCAAATCATGATTTTAATAATACTGCATGAGGAATCTGAAGTGATGCATGCTAAAATTGGACTTTTCTATAGCTAGTTATAAGTCTATATTACCCTCTCTCAGAATCAATATTCTTGTCTTAAAAGTTAGGTTCATGGAAGCAGCCATGATGTCCTTCAATAGGTAAATGGAAAAAATAAAATGTGGTACATCCAGGCAATGGAATATTATTTAGTGATACAAACAAACGAGTTAGCAAGTCACGAAAAGACATGGAGGAAACTTAAATACATATTACTAAGTGAAAGATCCAGCCTGAGAAGGCTACATACTATGTGATTCCAACTATATGACATTCTGAAAAAGGACAAATCACTGAATAATGCAAAGATAAGTGTTTGTCAGGGATGGGGAAAATAGGCAGATCATGGCATTTTTAGGGCAATGAAAATACTTTATAATATCATAAAGATGCATGTATGTCATTCATTTGTCCAAAACAAGAGAATGCACAGCACCAAGAATGAACTCTAAGGTAAAGTGTAGACTTTGGATTACAATGATGTGACAATGTAGGTTTATCCTTATTAACAAATGCACCAATCTACTGAGTGATGTTGATAATGGGGAAAGCTAAGTGTTTTTGTGAGGATGTAGAGGAGAAATTGTGATAGTATAGAGTATACAGGAAATCTTTATACTTTTCTCTCAACTTTATTTCAAACCTAAAACTGCTCTAAAAATATTGTCATTAAAAATATGAGATTCAATTCATTAACTTTCAGTGAATCTGCATGGAAAAATTAGTTCCAAGATAGCCATTTATTGAGTTGTTATGTATTCTTTTTTTAGTTTATTTATTTTTAATTGAAGGATAATTGCTTTTACAGTATTGTGTTGATTTCTACCAAACATCAACATGAATCAGCCAAAGGTTTGCCTATGTCCCCTTCCACTTGAACATCCCTTCCACATCCCTCCCCATTGTACCCCTCTAGGTTGTTACCAAGCCCTGGTTTGAGTTCCCTGAGTCATACAGCAAATTTTCATTGGCTATCTATTTTACATATGGTAACATGTGTTTATATATATATATATATATATATTATATGTTATATACATTGTGTACATATAATTATAATTATATGTTAATCATGTTGCTTCTATATAGGCTGCAATCTCTTTACTTGAAGAAATTATTATTATTTTTATATTGTTCTTAAATTTCTTACATTCCTTGGTGCTTGGCATAGTAGTGGGTACTTGGTAGTGCCCAGTAAACTACTGAAGAATAATCAAATGTATATTAGAAGGGACAGGGCAAGGAGGCAGGAAAAGGTCTACTTTAGTTGCTGAACAATAGTCAGTTTGCATGATTCTCTAGTAGAAGGTCTATTTTGCATTGTTTGCACAATCACATTCTGCCTGACCCTACCGTCAAGACATGACAACAAACATGAGAAATGGGGAAAGAGATGGTTCACTCAAACACAAACTGCCAATAGTTCTGTTTTGTTTTACTTTCGCTGTCTGATGATGTCATTCTTTATCATCAGCTTATGTTTATGCTTACTGAAGCAATATATGTCAAGCATCTGTTTTAGAAGGCTAAGCAATATGCAATATTAAACATAATTATGTCAAAAATTTTGCAACAGAATTAGTCTTATTTGCAATTTAACAAGCACATGAAGTTAACCATAGGTGTATTGATGTAAATGTATGAATAAATGTATGGTCACCTCTCAAAGGCTTCCATTTGTATAATATTTAAATAAATGTGAATGCTAATTCTTTCAAAAACAAAACTTTAAGGAGGTTAATTCTAAAACTCTGAAGGTATATAGACAAAGGGAAAAAGTCTAAATTATGTCCACTATGATAATAATAATATTCAATTATATGTATATGTTCCTACATGTTTTCAGATAGATAGATAATTATGTCCCTATTGGCTATCAGAATGTGTAATTACTTGAAGCTACCTGAAACAACCAACAACAACAACATGAACATTTGTCATATGATTTACAAGGAAGAGAAAATAAGTACCATGAGAACCTGGCTCTTATTCTGGAATCTTCAAAGGACACAAGGTATCTGGCAAGACTATTTTCAAAGTTTACATTACTTTGCCTCATAAAATGCAGTGTGATAATTCAGACTTTTGTCACTTTTGAAACATATCAGTCCATTACATATTTAACAACCAAGAATAATAAGAAATTTTAGTATTGTTATTTCCATATTAAAACTCCACTAAATTTCTAAGACCAGGAAAACCTGGCTGTCAGAGTGTTGACATGGATAAGGACTCTTCCACATCATATGATATTTTACTTTAAATAGAGCTACCTTCTGGGAACAATATCATTGCCAGGAAGGGCAGGATTTAGAAAATTGTGAGATATTGCCACTCAACACTAAAAATGTATCCACTGAACATGATTTTCCCCTAAAATTTCTGTAGAGAATATTTTCCTCAGTTGAGTCATTATAAAACATGTTTGAACTACAGGCATCCAGTATTTCATTATAGCCCAATAGAATAAAGAGTTACAAAGGATAATTCTGACTCCTATCCATCTTTCTCAAGAACATTATTATTTGACTGCATACAAGTTAGTGCTTGGGTGACAGAAAAATAAATGGAAATCAAATAACTAGGCCAGAACATTAATAGTGGACACACACACACACACAAGCATGTACATGTAATAAAAATGATTTGTCATGGAATTGGGGGCTGATGAATGATTTATAAGGTGGCAAATTCATTCTGGTTTCCTGAATTCTGTCACAGTCTTATTAACAACAAATTCAGAAAGAGATACAAACCATTTTTTTTATACTTCAACCAATAACTTGAGGTTGCTAAAGGGGCACACAAACTCAAATGAATCAACTTAATAGAAGTCATAAGGAAATTTATCTCTTTCCTAAACATTTTTCCAGTCAGAATTTGAAATATTTTTGGTAATAATATGTCTGACCTCAAAACTGCTATAGCTAGAGATAAACAAACACACAGCTGGGAGATAGATGAGGACAGAATGGTCTAGCAAAATATTAGGAAAACTATATCATCTTGATGATGAGACAGGGAGCTCCCTCTTTTGTGGAACTGTGAATTTCCACAGGTTTTATTCCTGTGAATAAGATACTATGTCTAGAACCAATAAATAAGAACAGAAACATCATCCCAGATTCCAGTTCGCTAAACTATGTTCTACTTATTCCCTTTCATTTCAATTTACTTGTTCCTTTTTCTTTGTTATCCTCCTATATTTTTGATGTGGTTGGAAGACTGTGTTTCCATACTGTGGTAATTTGTAGAAACAGAGTGGCATAAATCATGGCTTTCTCTAATATCATTTCAATATGATCTGTACCACCATTCTGTACCATCGTTGTTTAGTGATGCCAGTAACGAAGCCATTCAACTCTTCCAAATTAAACATCTTTTAACAAGTTATTACTCTCTATTTTTTAAAATAAGATACAAATAGTTTATTATGAGTGATAAGTGTAACAATAACTTTATTTTTTTTCTTTCATTTTGTAAAATTTATTTACTTATTCATTTTACTTTACAATATTGTATTGGGTTTGCCATACATTGACTTGAATCCATGCTGGGTGTACATGTGTTCCCTATCCTGAGCCCCCCTCCCACCTCCCTCCCCATCCCATCCCTCTGGGTCATCCCAGTGCACCAGCCTCGAGCACCCTGTCTCACGCATTGAAACTGGACTGGCAGTTCATTTCACATATGATAATTTGGATGTTTCAATGCCATTCTCCCATATCATCCTGCCCTCGCCATCTCCCACAGAGTCCAAAAGACTGTTCAATACATCTGTGTTTCTTTTGCTATCTTGCATACAGGGTTATTGTTACCACCTTTCTAAATTCCATATATATGTGTTAGTATACTGTATTGGTGTTTTTCTTTCTGGCTTACTTTACCCTGTAAAATAGGCTCCAGTTTCATCCACCTCATTAGAAGTGAATCAAATGTATTCTTTTTAATGGTTGAGTAATATTCCATTGTGTATATGTACCACAGCTTCCTTATCCATTCGTCTGCTTATGGGCATCTAGGTTTCTTCCATGTCCTGGACATTATAAACAGTGCTGCAATGAACATTAGGATACACGTGTCTCTTTCAATTCTGCTTTCCTCAGTGTGTATGCCCAGCAGTGGGATTGCTGGGTCATATGGCAGTTCTATTTCCAGTTTTTTAAGGCATATCCACACTGTTATCCATAGTAGCTTTACTAATTTGCATTCCCACCAACAGTGTAAGAGGGTTCCCTTTTCTCCACACCCTCTCCAGCATTTATTGCTTGTAGACTTTTGGATAGCAGCCATCCTGACTGGCGTGTAATGGTACCTCATTGTGGTTTTGGTTTGCACTTCTCTGATAATGAGTGATGTTGAGCATCTTTTCATGTGTTTGTTAACCATCTATATGCCTTCTTTGCAGAAATGTCTGTTTAGTTCTTTGGCCCACTTTTTTGATTGGGTCTTTTATTTTTCTGGAATTGAGCTTCAGGAGTTGCTTGTATATTTTTGAGATTAATTCTTTGTCTGTTGCTTCATTTGCTATTATTTTCTCCCATTCTGAAGGGTCGCTTTTCACCTTACTTATAGCTTCCTTTGTTTTGCAGAAGCATTTAATTTTAATTAGGTCCCATTTGTTTATTTTGGCTTTTATTTCCAATATTCTGGGAGGTGGGTCATTGAGGATCCTACTGTGGTTTATGTCAGAGAGTGTTTTGCCTATGTTTTCCTCTAGGCGTTTAATAGTTTCTGTTCCTACATTTAGATCTTTTTTTTTAATTAATTAATTAATTTATTTATTTATTTATTCAGTGGGTTTTGTCATACACTGACATGAATCAGCAATAGATTTACACGTATTCCCCATCCCGATCCCCCCTCCCACCTCCCTCTCCACCCGATTCCTCTGGGTCTTCCCAGTGCACCAGGCCCGAGCACTTGTCTCATGCATCCCACCTGGGCTGGTGACCTGTTTCAACATAGATAATATACATGCTGTTCTTTCGCAACATCCCACCCTCACCTTCTCCCACAGAGTTCAAAAGTCTGTTCTGTACTTCTGTGTCTCTTTTTCTGTTTTGCATAAAGGGTTGTCATTACCATCTTTCTAAATTCCATATATATGTGTTAGTATGCTGTAATGCTCTTTATCTTTCTGGCTTACTTCACTCTGTATAATGGGCTCCAGTTTCATCCATCTCATTAGAACTGGTTCAAATGGACATTTAGATCTTTAATCCATTTTGAGTTTATTTTTGTGTATGGTGTTAGAAAGTGTTCTAGTTTCATTCTTTTACAAGTGGTTGACCAGTTTTCCCAGCACCACTTCTTAAAGAGATTGTCTTTTCTCCATTGTATATTCTTGCCTCCTTTGTCAAAAATAAGGTGTCCGTAGGTGCATGGATTTATCTCTGGGCTTTCTATTTTGTTCCATTGATCTATATTTCTGTCTTTGTGCTAGTTCCATACTGTCTTGATGACATGTGGCTTTGTAGTAGAGCCTGAAGTCAGGCAGATTGATTCCTCCAGTCCCATTCTTCGTTCTCAAGATTGCTTTGGCTATTCAAGGTTTTTTTTTTTTTTTTTTTTTTTTGTATTTCCATAAAAATTGTGAAATTATTTGTTCTAGTTCTGTGAAAAATACCGTTGGTAGCTTGATAGGGATTGCATTGAATCTATAGATTGCTTTGGGTAGTATACTCATTTTGACTATATTGATTCTTCTGATCCATGAAAAATGGTATATTTCTCCATCTATTTATGTCCTCTTTGGTTTCTTTCACCAGTGTTTCAATAGGTTTCTATATATAAGTCTTTTGTTTCTTTAGGTAGATATATTCCTAAGTATTTTATTCTTTTGTTGCAATGGTGAATGGTATTATTTCCTTAATTTCTCTTTCTGTTGTCTCATTGTTAGTGTATAGGAATACAAGGGATTTCTGTGTGTTAATTTTATATCCTGCAACTTTATTGTATTCATTGTTTAGCTCTAGTATTTTTCTGGTAGAGTCTTTAGGGTTTTCTATGTAGAGGATCATGTACTCTCTACTTTAAAAAAAAATAAGAAACAAAACTTTAGTTTAGTTACATGTACTGTAACTTTTTTTTTTTTTTGACAAGTGCCATGCATCTTAGAAAGACTGACACATTAAAAAAAAAAAAAAAAAAAAGTTTCCTCTGGCTGGTTGCAATTGAATTGAGGGCATAACAATTCTAAATTTTCCCTATAAAATAATCAGATATTTTAGTTAGAATTTCTTTTACCCAAACTTTCAAACACATCAGAGTTTAAGCAGCATTACTACAAACTCATACATTAGGAATCTAAATGGGGTTCTTGAGTCCATAAAATGAACTAAGAATTTCAGAACTCACTTTTTTTCTAGTTCTACACTCCTTCTCAGCGTGACTACCTAAAGAACTACCTAAGTGATACCCCAGCCTCTAATTCTTCCCCCACAGTACATCTAATACTTATTTCTCAGTAATATTTTAATAGCATTGTTTTCACATTCTTCACTCACACCAAAAATGTTTAGAGGTTCACTACTGCTTGTAGAATAAAATCCAGAACTGGTAGTTACAACTCCCCACAGTGTGTTCCCACCCATCTCTACAGGTAAATATCCACTTTTTCCCATTATATACCACATATTATAACCAGACTGAGCACTCTGTTGCCCATACAAACTCAGTAGTAGCTCATCTTCACATCTTTGTAGATTATATCTTTTCTCTGGAATGCTTTTATCCCTGTCTTGACAACTGCAGCCTAAACAATCTTTAAAGCACAATTTAATGCCATCAACTCCAAAAAGCTTTAATTCCTACTCCTGGAAATCTCTTCTTTGTAGGTTCCCACAATACTTTACATAGACACATTCATATGAACATACTTATTACTTTCTGCCCTATTATGAGTATGTCTATAAGTAGCCCTCATTTTCCCACCTAAAATGGAGGTT
Source organism: Dama dama (assembly GCF_033118175.1). NCBI lineage: Eukaryota > Metazoa > Chordata > Mammalia > Artiodactyla > Cervidae > Dama > Dama dama. Next base: position 76,854,695 of record NC_083714.1, read on the forward strand.
GTGATGTTTTAGTTTTGTAATCATAGCAGGATACAGAATGCTGTCTTGCAGTATGCAGTACTTGATAAAGACGTGTCTAATGAATTTACCATTCTATAGAAAGAGGTTTATTAAAAGCATTATAAAGATCTTTGATACTCAGAATGTAGTCATATATATGGGTAAACAGTACTCAGATACACACATATATACATTGACCTCAAACACCACTTTTTTCTATTTAACTCAGTTAATCACTATGTATTCTCATTTCTCTTTTTTCTTTTATGTATCATGGAAATTTCCCTATAGTTTACTTAAAATATGAAATAAATAATGGGAGGGAGGAGCCAAGATGGCGGAGGAGTAGGACGGGGAGACCACTTTCTCTCCTACAAATTCATCAAAAGAATAACTGAACGCAGAGCAAACTTCGCAAAACAACTTCTGATCGCTAGCTGAGGTCATCAGGCGCCCAGAAAAGCAGCCCATTGTCTTCGAAAGGAGGTAGGACAAAATATAAAAGATAAAAAGTGAGACAAAAGAGCTAAGGACGGAGATCCGTCCCGGGAGCTCTTAGGCGGCATTGCTTGGGGTAGGGTCCGGGCCTGAGTGCCCTGAGGACAATCGGAGGGAGCTTCTGTGAGTTGCCAACATGAACTGTGGGAGACCAGAGGAGAGAGTAAATTAACCAGCCCGAACACACTGCCGGCCGTTCGCAGAACAAAGAGACCGAGAGGGTCCAGAGAGGAGCTCGCAAGCTGCGGACCGGCCCAGCCCCGCCGGAGGCAGGAGGCAGGGGGGAGGGGAAGGTCGCGGCGAGACACAGGGCGCAGGCACCCGACCGGCGCGGGCGGGACTGGGGCTGGGGACGCGGAGGGCAGAAGGCGCGCACCCGACTGGCGCCAGCTGAAACTGAGACTGGGTCCGCGGAGGGGAGGGGGCGCGCCACACCTGGGGAGAGTGCGCCCACCAAGCCCCTGGCTGCCTGGACCGCTCTGACGGGGAAGGCACTGAGAGCAGGCGCAGCTTTTCCTTCCATGCTTATGTGGAACACCCGAGGGCTGGAACCTCGCGCAGCGCGGGGCGCGCTCCATATAGAACAGCCGGGAGCCTGAGCAGCGCAGAAGGAGAGAGCAGTGTCAGCCCCTCCTGGCAGCCCCAGCCCATCCCCGCGGCACAAGCCCCTCCCCACGGAGCGACGGAACTAGCTACCTGAATAAGAGTCCACTTCCGCCCGCCTGTGTCAGGGCGGAAATGAGGCTCTGAAGAGACCGGCAAACAGAAGCCAAATAAACAAAGGGAACCGCTTCAGAAGGGACTGGTGCAACAGATTAAAATCCCTCTAGGAAACATTGTCTACACCGGAGGAGCCTGTAGATATCGAGAAGCGTAAGCTGGAACGAGGAGCTATCTGAAACTGAGCCGAACCCACACTGACCGCAACAGCTCCAGAGAAACTCCTAGATATAATTTTACTTTTTTCTCTTTTTTTATTTTTTTAATTTTTTTTTCCTTTTTTTCTTTTTTCTTTTTTCTCTTTTATTTTCCTTTAAAATCCCCTATTACTCCCCCATTACTCCTTAACTTTCATTTCCATAGACTTTTACGATTTTTTAATTAGGGGGAAAAAAAAAATTTTTTTTTTCTTTTCTTTTTTTTTTTTTCCTTTTTTTTTCTTTTTCTTTCTTTTTTTTCTTTCCTTTTTCTCTTCTATTTTCTATTTTTCTTTTTCTCTTATTTCTTTTAAAGTCCTCTAGTACTCCTCTACTACTCCTTAATTTTCATTTTCAATACACTATAACCTTACAAAAAAAAAAAAAAAAAGAAGAGAAGCCCTATTTTTAAACCGAAGATTATTCTCTCCCAATCTTGACTCTGTTTTCTACCTCAGAACACCTCTATTTCCTCCTTTCCCCTTCTCTTCCCAATCCAATTCTGTGAATCTTTGTAGGTGACTGGGCTACGGAGAACACTCTGGGAACAGACAGCTGCGTAGATCTGTCTCTCTCCACTTGAGTCCCCCTTTTTCTCCTCCTGTTCATCTCTATCTCCCTCCTCCCTCTCCTCTTCTTCATGTGACTCTGTGAACCTCTCTGGGTGTCCCTAACGGGGGAGAATCTTTTAGCCATTAACCTAGAAGTTTTCTTATCAGGGCTGCATAGTTGGAGAAGTCCTGAGACTACAGGAAGAATAAAACTGAAATCCAGAGGCAGGAGACTTAAGCCCAAAACCTGAGAACACCAGAAAACTCCTGACTACAAGGAACTTTAAGTAATAAGTGACTGTCCAAAAGCCTCCATACCTACACTGAAACCAACCACCACACAAGAGCCAATAAGTTTCAGAGCAAGACATACCACGCAAATTCTCCAGCAACGCAGGAACATAGCCCTGAACATCAACATACAGGCTGCCCAAGGTCACACCTAACACATAGACCCATCTCAAAACTCATTACTGGGCACTCCATTGCTCTCCAAAGAGTAGAAATCAAGTTCCACGCACCAGAACACTGACGCAAGCTTCCCTAACCAGGAAACCTTGACAAGCCAATCGTCTAACCCTACCCACTGGGTTAATCCTCCACAACAAAAAGGAACCACAGACCTCCAGAATACAGAAAGCCCACTCCAGATACAGCAATCTAAACAAGATGAAAAGGCAAAGAAATACCCAACAGGTAAAGGAACATGAAAAATGCCCACCAAGTCAAACAAAAGAGGAGGAGATAGGGAATCTACCTGAAAAAGAATTTAGAATAATGATAATAAAAATGATCCAAAATCTTGAGAACAAAATGGAGTTACAGATAAATAGCCTGGAAACAAAGATTGAAAAGATTCAAGAACTGTTTAATAAAGACCTAGAAGAAATAAAAAAGAGTCAATTACAAATGAATAATGCAATGAATGAGATCAAAAACACTTTGGAGGGAACCAAGAGTAGAATAACGGAGGCAGAAGATAGGATAAGTGAGGTAGAAGATAAAATGGTGGAAATAAATGAAGCAGAGAGGAAAAAAGAAAAAAGGATCAAAAGAAATGAGGACAACCTCAGGGACCTCTGGGACACTGTGAAACGCCCCAACATTCGAATCATAGGAGTTCCAGAAGAAGAAGACAAAAAGAAAGGCCACGAGAAAATACTCGAGGAGATAATAGCTGAAAACTTCCCTAAAATGGGGAAGGAAATAGCCACCCAAGTCCAAGAAACCCAGAGAGTCCCAAACAGGATAAACCCAAGGCGAAACACCCCAAGACACATATTAATCAAATTAACAAAGATCAAACACAAAGAACAAATATTAAAAGCAGCAAGGGAAAAACAACAAATAACACACAAAGGGATTCCCATAAGGATAACAGCTGATCTATCAATAGAAACCCTCCAGGCCAGAAGGGAATGGCAGGACGTACTGAAAGTAATGAAAGAGAATAACCTACAACCTAGATTACTGTATCCAGCAAGGATCTCATTCAGATATGAAGGAGAATTTAAAAGCTTTACAGATAAGCAAAAGCTGAGAGAATTCAGCACCACCAAACCAGCTCTTCAACAAATGCTAAAGGATCTTCTCTAGACAGGAAATGCAGAAAGGTTGTATAAATGTGAACCCAAAACAACAAAGTAAATGGCAACGGGACCACACCAATCAATAATTACCCTAAATGTAAATGGGTTGAATGCCCCAACCAAAAGACAAAGATTGGCTGAATGGATACAAAAACAAGACCCCTATATATGCTGTCTACAAGAGACCCACCTCAAAACAAGAGACACATACAGACTAAAAGTGAAGGGCTGGAAAAAAGTATTTCATGCAAAAGGAGACCAAAAGAAAGCAGGAGTCGCAATACTCATATCAGATAAAATAGACTTTCAAATAAAGGAAGTGAAAAGAGACAAAGAAGGACACTACATAATGATCAAAGGATCAATCAAAAAAGAAGATATAACAATTATAAATATATATGCACCCAACATAGGAGCACCGCAATATGTACGGCAAACGCTAACAAGTATGAAAGAGGAAATTAATAGTAACACAATAATAGTGGGAGACTTTAATACCCCACTCACAACTATGGATAGATCAACTAAACAGAAAATTAACAAGGAAACACAAACCTTAAATGACACAATGGACCAGCTAGACCTAACTGATATCTATAGGACATTTCACCCCAAAACAATCAACTTCACCTTTTTCTCAAGTGCACACGGAACATTCTCCAGAATAGATCACATCCTGGGCCATAAATCTGGTCTTGGAAAATTCAAAAAAATTGAAATCATTCCAGTCATCTTTTCTGACCACAGTGCAGTAAGATTAGATCTCAATTACAGGGAAAAAATTGTTAAAACTTCAAACATATGGAGGCTAAATAACACGCTTCTGAATAACCAACAAATCATAGAAGAAATAAAAAAAGAAATCAAAATATGTATAGAAATGAATGAAAATGAAAACACAACAACCCAAAACCTATGGGACACTGTAAAAGCAGTGCTAAGGGGAAGGTTCATAGCATTACAGGCTTACATCAAGAAACAGGAAAAAAACCAATTAAATAACCTAACTCTACACCTAAAGCAATTAGAGAAGGAAGAAATGAAGAACCCCAGAGTTAGCAGAAGGAAAGAAATCTTAAAAATCAGGGCAGAAATAAATGCAAAAGAAACTAAAGAGACCATAGCAAAAATCAACAAAGCTAAAAGCTGGTTTTTTGAAAAAATAAACAAAATTGACAAACCATTAGCAAGACTCATTAAGAAACAAAGAGAGAAAAACCAAATTAACAAAATTAGAAATGAAAATGGAGAGATCACAACAGACAACACTGAAATACAAAGGATCATAAGAGACTACTACCAGCAGCTCTATGCCAATAAAATGGACAACTTGGATGAAATGGACAAATTCTTAGAAAAGTATAACTTTCCAAAACTGAACCAGGAAGAAGTAGAAGATCTTAACAGACCCATCACAAGCAAGGAAATCGAAACTGTCATCAAAAATCTTCCAGCAAACAAAAGCCCAGGACCAGATGGCTTCACAGCTGAATTCTACCAAAAATTTAGAGAAGAGCTAACACCTATCTTACTCAAACTCTTCCAGAAAATTGCAGAAGAAGGTAAGCTTCCAAACTCATTCTATGAGGCCACCATCACCCTAATTCCAAAACCAGACAAAGATGCCACAAAAAAAGAAAACTACAGGCCAATATCACTGATGAACATAGATGCAAAAATCCTTAACAAAATTCTAGCAAACAGAATCCAACAACATATTAAAAAAATCATACACCATGACCAAGTGGGCTTTATCCCAGGAATGCAAGGATTCTTTAATATCCGCAAATCAATCAATGTAATACACCACATTAACAAATTGAAAGATAAAAACCATATGATTATCTCAATAGATGCAGAGAAAGCCTTTGACAAAATTCAACACTCATTTATGATTAAAACTCTCCAAAAAGCAGGAATAGAAGGAACATACCTCAACATAATAAAAGCTATATATGACAAACCCACAGCAAGCATCACCCTCAATGGTGAAAAATTGAAGGCATTTCCCCTGAAATCAGGAAGAAGACAAGGGTGCCCACTCTCACCACTACTATTCAACATAGTGTTGGAAGTGCTGGCCACAGCAATCAGAGCAGAAAAAGAAGTAAAAGGAATCCAGATAGGAAAAGAAGAAGTAAAACTCTCGCTGTTTGCAGATGACATGATCCTCTACATAGAAAACCCTAAAGACTCTACCAGAAAATTACTAGAGCTAATCAATGAATATAGTAAAGTTGCAGGATATAAAATTAACACACAGAAATCCCTTGCATTCCTATATACTAACAATGAAAAAACAGACAGAGAAATTAAGGAAACAATACCATTCACCATTGCAACAAAAAGAATAAAATACTTAGGAGTATATCTACCTAAAGAAACAAAAGACCTATACATAGAAAACTATAAAACACTGATGAAAGAAATCAAAGAGGACACAAACAGATGGAGAAACATACCGTGTTCGTGGATTGGAAGAATTAATATTGTCAAAATGGCTATTCTACCCAAAGCAGTCTATAGATTCAATGCAATCCCTATCAAGCTACCAACGGTATTTTTCACAGAACTAGACCAAAGAATTTCACAATTTGTATGGAAATACAAAAAACCTCGAATAGCCAAAGTAATCTTGAGAAAGAAGAATGGAACTGGAGGAATCAACCTGCCTGACTTCAGACTCTACTACAAAGCCACAGTCATCAAGACAGTATGGTACTGGCACAAAGACAGAAATATAGATCAATGGAACAGAATAGAAAGCCCAGAGATAAATCCACGAACCTATGGACACCTTATTTTTGACAAAGGAGGCAAGGATATACAATGGAAAAAAGACAACCTCTTTAACAAGTGGTGCTGGGAAAACTGGTCAACCACTTGTAAAAGAATGAAACTAGAACACTTTCTAACACCATACACAAAAATAAACTCAAAATGGATTAAAGATCTAAATGTAAGACCAGAAACTATAAAACTCCTAGAGGAGAACATAGGCAAAACACTCTCCGACATAAATCAAAGCAAGATCCTCTATGACCCACCTCCCAGAATATTGGAAATAAAAGCAAAACTAAACAAATGGGACCTAATGAAACTTAAAAGCTTTTGCACTACAAAGGAAACTATAAGTAAGGTGAAAAGACAGCCCTCAGATTGGGAGAAAATAATAGCAAATGAAGCAACAGACAAAGGATTAATCTCAAAAATATACAAGCAACTCCTGAAGCTCAATTCCAGAAAAATAAATGACCCAATCAAAAAATGGGCCAAAGAACTAAACAGACATTTCTCCAAAGAAGACATACAGATGGCTAACAAACACATGAAAAGATGCTCAACATCACTCATTATTAGAGAAATGCAAATCAAAACCACAATGAGGTACCATTACACGCCAGTCAGGATGGCTGCTATCCAAAAGTCTACAAGCAATAAATGCTGGAGAGGGTGTGGAGAAAAGGGAACCCTCTTACACTGTTGGTGGGAATGCAAACTAGTACAGCCGCTATGGAAAACAGTGTGGAGATTTCTTAAAAAACTGGAAATAGAACTGCCATATGACCCAGCAATCCCACTTCTGGGCATACACACTGAGGAAACCAGATCTGAAAGAGACACGTGCACCCCAATGTTCATCGCAGCACTGTTTATAATAGCCAGGACATGGAAGCAACCTAGATGCCCATCAGCAGATGAATGGATAAGGAAGCTGTGGTACATATACACCATGGAATATTACTCAGCCATTAAAAAGAATTCATTTGAACCAGTCCTAATGAGATGGATGAAGCTGGAGCCCATTATACAGAGTGAAGTAAGCCAGAAAGATAAAGAACATTACAGCATACTGACACATGTATATGGAATTTAGAAAGGTGATAACAATAACCCTATATGCAGAACAGAAAAAGAGACACAGAAACACAGAACAGACTTTTGAACTTTGTGGGAGAATGTGAGGGTGGGATATTTGAAAAGAACAGCATGTATACTATCTATGGTGAAACAGATCACCAGCCCAGGTGGGATGCACGAGACAAGTGCTCGGGCCTGGTGCACTGGGAAGACCCAGAGGAATCGGGTGGAGAGGGAGGTGGGAGGGGGGATCGGGATTGGGAATACATGTAAATAAAAAAAAAAAAAAAATACAAAAAAAAAATAAATAAAAAGGAATTTATAGAAAGGAAAAAAAAAAAAAAGATGGTATTACGTTTAAAACATGAAAATGTATAAAAAAAAAAAAGAACATGTATAAATATGCCACATATGAAAAAAAAATATGAAATAAATAATGAAAATTATATAATCCTTCCTAGTGGTTTTAAAATAATTTTACAACGAAGTTTTTACTAAAAAAAATATCTATTGAGAAAAATTTTTTTCCTTCATTAGCCATAGAGTAGCTATAACTAGTGAGGAGGAAATTATATTACAAATGAGCAGCTATCTGTTATCAAATTACAAGGCATTTTCATCAAAGGACCTGAAAAAGGCAGCAAACTGACCAGTTAACATGCTTTCCCTGACCTGGGGGGATTTTTTTTCCTGTTAATAGCTTCTGAAGAATGCTTCCTTTTGATTCTTGTCTCTGACACAAAAATGATTGTCCCATTTAACCAGTCTTCTATCACATATATCAGAGAATCCTATTTACTCACACACTACTCGAACATTAAACACAATAAAGTGATTCTCTCTAGAAGAAAAATTTAAAGATTGACATTTTTTTACCCTAAAAGGGGGTTGAGATCAAAAGCTAACTTTAATAGATGTTTGACTAAGGTCATACTCTCAGGAAATGGAACACTGAAGATAAAAGAAAAGAAATAGATTTGTTTTTTTATCTCAGTCAAATTCATTTGGCATTGTTTAGCTTTGATATAATACTTCAGTTTTAGGTGATATCATGACTGAAATGAATTAGCATTTTTCTTGATGCTTTAATAGCTCGGTATTACTTTGACGTTTAGCAAAGTTTAGTAAAACAGATTCCTGCTTTTTTTAGCTGGTAATACAATAATTGTTGCAAATATGTTTTTTTCATCTACAAGTGCCTCTATCATATGATAAACATCATATATCTTCAAAAATGTAAAAGAGAGCTCAAAATCCAAAATTTTCCTATGAAATACTCTTCAAAGAAAAGCATCATTGAAGACACCACAAATTTGTAAATAGCAAAAGATATTCTTATTTTTAAGTACACTTTATTGTACATTTTCCAGAAGTGGAAGGGTTTATTGTTACTTTGTAGTTCATCATTGGACAATGCCAATGTGAAAGAAAAAAAAACAAAAGCTATTATTGAACACCCACTACTATATGTCAAGCACCGTTTAGGAACATTATATACATTATCTTATTTAATCTTCAAAACAACTCTGTTAAAATGCAAGGACTATTACGCTAATAATAAAAATGAGAAAGGTGAGAGTGAAATAAACTGATTAGTTTTGTCAGAACATATAGTGAATAAGTGATAAGGCATAACTTTGAATCAAGCTTTATCTAACACCAAAGTTCTATTATTTCCATTCTGCTCTTTAGCATTGATGGTACAGTGGTGAAGATAGCTGCCTTCCATTCTGCTTTTTAACTATTAAAATGTAAAACAAAAATTTAATTTTCTTAGTTCCATGAATTAAGTGAATTAAAACTACACCATATATACATATATAAAATATGGGGCATTATTTGAGATGTGTGGAAGAGTTATACTGTTTATCAAGCACTTGTCAAAATAATCCATGCCCCTACAAATTTACTTTTGTCAAAGGCTTACAGATTATCACCCTTAAGGTTTAGGATATGGTGTTTTATTTAATTATCCTAGTAATTTTCTCAATATGCCACTTGTCTTTAGCAGGTGCAAGCTATCTATGAATATCTACATGTCATAATGCTTTAAAAAAAAAAAAAAAGAAAAGAGATTTCTAGGTGACAGCTTCCCATAGTCTATCAGAAGACTTTACTCAGTTGATACTTTTTTTTTAAGAAAAGGATCACCACAAAGATAAGTTACTGTAAAGAGAAGTTTGAGTTTCCAAATTAATAGATTAGCAAATGATTTTAGAAGGGGAAACAAAAGTCAAATGAAATATCATATACAGTAGCCTCTTTTTAACAGATTTTAAACTTCTGAACTTTATTAAAAGAGAGACCCACAGTTCCTATGTCACACTAACCTCAAAAAAGGTGGATGTCAGTCAAAAAGATTAAGGACTCTCTGTACTGAAAATTGACAGCTACCCAGAATTGGACGTCCCTGCAAATCTACTTGTCTTTGAAAAACATATAGTCGATTAAGATATTCTCTTTTCCCGCCTTTCTTTTATTTACTTTGCTTGTCAAAAGATTATTCAGTGCCATTTTATCCTCTTCTGACTGTCCCCACTCCTCAGTCCTCTACCCTAGCATTTTCACAGTCCATCTCAATCACAAATCAGAAGGCACAGTGGAGAAAATAACAAAAGAGCTTCCTGACTCTTCTCTGGAACAAATCAAAATTTAAACATCCTAAGAATACAAGGCTCAAATTGAAATCCTTTTGAAACTCAGATTTTACAATGTTTGGCATTCTATTTTCAAAGGAAAAACAGACTAATAGGTCAAGGAATCACTGAGGGTTTTTTTTCCACTCTTCAAGGTGAATAAACTCTAGTAGAGGGAAGGATGTAAAAGATAGAAAGCATACCATTAACATTTACTGGTTATCTTCTCTGATGTCTTTTTTATAAGAATGATGGTGAACAAACTAGGAAAGGCAGCTATCCATGTTGCCCATGGAGCAGAAAGAATTATTCTCCATATTTCAAAACAATTAGCCAACTCTAATCCAGAAAGTGACAGGGAGCCAAGTACAAGTGACAATCTCAGCAGTTACTTGATTGATGAAAAGAGGCCATTCAATTTCATATCCTTTGTCTATGTACAAATTTAAAGGTAACTAGATTTTCCATTTTAAAAGTTATGACCATAAAGGAACAGTTAACAGTTGACTGGAATGATTTTGTCTTTAGTACCAAATGGTGGAGGTGGGGCAAAGGGAAATGAAATATATCAATCAATGAAGATTTGAATAAAGCTAAATTCAACCACTTTAATTCCATGGATATTTGCCTGAATAAGCCTGAAAAATTATTTTTCAAATAATCATGGTTATTTTTCCCTTATCAGAGTTAAAATTTGCAATCTACATAAAGCAGTCAGTGAGTAAAAAAAAAAAAAAACTGCTTTTGTTGCAATTTTTTTCAATAAAAAAACTAGTCATTTGAAGACTCAGTAAATACATATATCAAAAACTGAAATAAGTTGATTTGTGCTTAAAATGATTCTTAATATTTAAATTACAATAACAATTGTGAGTAGTAAAAGTCTTTTATCTTTAGACTGACATATAATTGAAATATTTGATATTTCAGCTGCTAGAGCCTTAACAAATTGGACACCATTTCTCCTCACATCTACCTTTCAGTAACATTGCAATTTTTTTCTGTTTGTAATGAATTGATTATAAGTATTTAATGCATGCCTACATTAGCAGAACTCTAAGCATTTTCATTTTTAAATGTGATCAAACTATCAAATTGATTATAAATGCAACATGTCATGGTACAATGACTAAGGCAAAATAGTTTATTATCAGCCCAAGCACAACTGATTCATATTCATCTTGCTCGAAAGCATTATTATATATCTATATATGAGTTAGTGCTTGACAAAAAATAATTTGAAATTAATAATTAGGCCAGATCACTAATAGAGGAGATGTGCACGTGCATGTGCACATGCACACACACACACACACGTCTTTCTCTTCATCCAGCAATTCACTTACACAGTTCCTGTGGGGAAAATATGATAGGTAGGTATTATACAGCATCTGAAATCCCAAGAACCATGGTTCCTTTAATAGCAATGCCATTCAGGATCTGTGACTTAAAGAAATCCAAAGTGTTTATTGCTAATTCCACAGAGAGCATAGGATAATTTTCAAAACAGTTTCTTCCTAATAGGTAGATAACCTTGAGGTCAATAGGTTGATGCATTTCACTGGTATTTAGGATATTAAATTAAAACAATTTCCCCCATATCCTCCCTTATCACTGCTGATTTCAGTAGAAATAAACTCACAGAGAATATTTGCCTGGGGATATTTTTCTGGTTTCCAATAATATTTGATTAATGTATAGAAAATAAAATAGGACATAGTTCAATTGTTCAAGTCTAAATCATAGATATTCAAATATAACAGATGCTGCTTTTGCAAAGGAAATTTTTACATAAAATTATTTTATGCTTTTATGTGATAGGGTTCCTAAAAACTTATTCAAACAGATATTTGACTATTACATTTTTTCTTTTTTTTTCAAAAATATTTTAGAGATCCTGGTTATACTTGAGGATCAGGTTTCTTTCCCAGCATTAACAGTAATTTTTCCAGCTGAAAGAAATTCATTTTAGACTATCAAGTGTATTTTCATGTGCTCAGTCGCTCAGTCATGTTAAAGACTCATGACGGCTCCATGGACTGTGGTCTGCCAGGCTCTTCTGTCCATGGAATTTTCCAGGCAAGAATATTGGAGTGGGTTGCCATTCCCTCCTCCAGAGGATTTTCCCGACCCAGGAATCAAACCTGTGTCTCTCGAGTCTCCTGAATGGGCAGGTGGATTCTTTACTACTAGCACCACTTGGGAAGCCCACAGAAAATTAAAAACTGATATACATAGCTGAATTATATGGGAGAAATAAATGCAGAAAGAACAAGATTTCAAAAGCTAGAACTGAACTTATGTAAACATGAAAGACAATTCTATGTACATTAAAAATGAGCAAATAGGGACTTCCCTGGTGGTCCAGTGGCTAAGGCTCCACACTCCCAATTCAGGGGGACTGGGTTTGATCTTGGGTCAAGGAATTAGATACCACATGCTGCAACTAAAGATCATGCACACTGCACTGTGACCCAATGCAGCAAAAATAAATAAACATTAAAAAAAAAAAAAAAAAGCTAAAGGGAACTTCCAAAAAAAACGAGCAAATAGATGTAGGTAGAACACGGCAGGTAAGCCAATTCTACTGTGAAATTCCATGTGCGTGTGCTCAGTTGCTTCTGTTGTGTACAATTCTTTGTGACCCTATGGACTGTAGCCTGCTGGGCTCCTCTATCCATAGAATCTTCCAGGCAAAAATACTGGAGTGGGTTGCCATGCCCTCCTCCAGGGGATCTTTCCAACTCAGGGATCGAACCTGCGCCTCCTGTGTCTCTTGCACTCCAGGTGATTATTTAATGCTGAGCCAACAGGGAAGCCCAAACTTCCATGTAGCTTATATAAATGAGTATATATATATATATACTCATATGAAAATTAGAGTATATTAGAAAATTTCTACAAAGTAATCCAATTTAAGCTTACCACATTTCAACAGGTATATATAATTATGCACTATATAAGATATATGTATCCATTTTATCTCATAAGATATTAAATATTATAGAGGAAAAACAATCAAAAGCAAACACAGAAAAATCTTTGTAAAATAGTGACACTTTATTGCATTTTTCTTTTTTATTTATGATTAACAAAATATACTAGTACATTTTTCACTGAACCACCAAATACCAAAATAATATTTGTTGAGCTCATAAAATGTGTCTGGCAGTATTATATTTTTTAAAGATACACTGTCTAAATTCATTCTCCCTAACAATTGCAGTTGTCTCATTTTGCAGACAGGGAAAGTGAAATGCAAAGAAGTTAAAATCTTTGACTGTTCACATAATTAGAGATGATGGAAGCAGAATTCAATGTAAAAGTTTTCATTATGAGGTAATGTTTCAATACATAAGGTACTTCAGGATGCATTGTTCAAAGCTGGACTTTTTAGTAAAAAAAAAAAAAATCCTTATTCTGTGCTGAGAAATAATGTTGTTGTTGTTGTTGTTTTTAATGTCTTTCTTAAATTATCTAAAGTTTATTTATGTTCATTTATGAGATTTTATAATTTTTCTGTATAGTAGTTTCACATTTCTTTTTTTTTTTTTTTTCCATTTATTTTTATTAGTTGGAGGCTAATTACTTAACAATATTGTAGTGGTTTTTGCCATACATTGACATGAATCAGCCATGGATTTACATATATTCCCCATCCCGATTTTGTTTTTTTTTTTGTTTTTTTTTTTTTTTTTACTAAACTTATATTTGAAAGATTTGTTATGTTAAGAAAAGAACGTCTTCCCAGTGCACCAGACCTGAGAGGGAGGTGGGAGGGGGGATCAGGATGGGGAACACATGTAACTCCATGGCTGATTCATGTCAATGTATGACAAAACCCACTGCAATGTTGTGAAGTAATTAGCCTCCAACTAATAAAAATAAATGAAAAAAAAAAAAAAAAGAAAAGAACATTCCCTAGTAACATTTGACTACTTTACATGTACTTAACATGGATCATATGTGAATTAGCACAAATGTTACCAATATTTATAGGAAATAAACTATTACTAATGTCCGTAGTAATACTTCCTCTAAAACTTTGGGAAGTTAAAAGACTGCTGTCCCTCTATAAGTTCAGTGATGCATAGAAGAGAGATTATAGGCTTTGGTGGCATAGAGAGTTATATTCAAATACAGTCTAAGTTGAATGGTTTTATGAAAATCTACAAAACCTTCTAGAACAAACACCAAAAAGATGTCCTTTTCATCATAGGGGATTGGAATGAAAGAGTAGGAAGTGAAGAGATACCTGGAGAAACAGTGAAATTTGGCCTTAGAGTACAGAATGAAGCAGGGGAAAGGCTAATGGAGTTTTGTCAAGAGAACGCACTGGTCACAGCAAACACTCTCTTCCAACAAGACAAGAGATGACTATACACATGGACATCACCAGATGGTCAATACTGAAATCAGACTGATTACATTTTTTGCAAGTGAAGATGGAAAAGCTCTACAGAGTCAGCAAAAACAAGACCTGGAACTGACTGTGGCTCAGATCATGAGCTCCTTAGTGCAAAATTCAGGATTAAATTGAAGACAGTAGGGAAAACAAGTAAGCCAATCAGGTATGACCTAAATCAAATCCCTTATGATTATACAGTTGAAATGACAAAAAGATGCAAGGGATTAGATCTGGTAGACAGGATGCCTGAAGAACTATGGATGGAGGTTCGTGACATCAAAGAGGAAGCAGTGACCAAAACCATCCCCGAGAAAAAGAAATGCAATAGGACAAAATAGTTGTCTGAGGAGGCCTTACAAATAGGTGAGGAATGAAGTGAAGTGAAAGGCAAGGGAGAAAGGGAAAGATATACTCAACTGAATGCAGAGTTCCAGAGAATAGCAAGGAGAGCTAAGAAGGCCTTCTTAAATGAACAATGCAAAGAAATAGAGGAAAACATAGAAGGGAAAATACTAGAGATATTTTCAAGAAAATTAGAGATATCAAGGGAAAATTCCATGCAAAGATCAATACAATAAATGACAGAAACAGCAAGGACCTAAGAGAAGCAGAAGAGATTAAGAAAATGGGCAAGAATCCACAGAAGAACTGTATTTAAGAAGTCTTAAAGACCAAGATAACCATGATGGTGTGGTCACTCACTTAGAGCCAGACATCCTGCAGTGTGAGGTCAACTGGTTTTAGGAAACATTACAATGAACAAAGCTAGAGGAGGTGATGGAAAATCAGCTGAGCCATTTCAAGTCCTAAAAGATCAAGCTGTGAAAGTGCTGCTGCACTCAATATGCCAGCAAATTTGGAAAACTCAGCAGCGACCACGGGAATGGAAAATATCAGTTTTCATTCCAATCCCAAAGAAAGGAGAAGTCAATGAATATTCAAACTACCAGACAATTGTGCTCACTTCACATGCTAGTAAGGATATGCTCAAAAACCTTCCAGCCAGGCTTCAGCAGTACCTGAGCCAAGAACTTTCAGATGCACAAACTGGATTTAGAAAAGGCAGAGGAATCAGATCAAACTGCTAACATTCATTGGATCATGCAGAAAGTAAAGGAGTTCCAGGAAGACATCTACTTCAGCTTCAATGACTATGCAAAAGCATTTGACTGTGTGGATCAAAGAGATGGGAACACCAGAACTTACCCATCTCTCAAGAAACCTGAATATGTGGTAAGAAGTTAGAATCAGACATGAAACAACTGACTGGTTCCAAACTGGGAAAGGAGTGCATTAAATCACAAGCTGGAACAAAGATTGCTGGGAGAAATATCAACCACCTCAGATACCACTCTAATGGCAGAAAATGAAGAGGAACTAAAAAGCATCTTAATGAGATTTAAAGAGGAGAGTGAAAAAGCTGTCTTGAAACTCAACATTTAAAAAAATGAAGATCACTGAATCTGGTCCTATCAAATAGAAGGGGAAAAAATGGAAGCAGTGATAGATTTAGTTTTCTTGGGGTCCAAAATCACTGCAGATGGTGACTGCGGCCATGTAATTAAAAGGCACTTGCTCCTTAAAAGGAAAACTATGACAAATGTAGACAGCATATCAAAAACCAGAGACATCACTTGACTGACAATGCCTGTACAACCAAAGCTGTGTTTTTTTCTAGTACTCATGTACAGATGTGAGAGTTGAACTAAAAAGAAAGCTGATCAACCAAAAACTGATGCTCTTGAATTGTGGTGCTGGAGAAGACTCTTGAGAGTTGCTTGGACAGTGAGGAGATTAAACCACCCAATCCATGTTGTTGTTTGGTCACTCAGAAGTGTCTGACTCTTTGCAACTCCATGGACTGCAGCATTCCAGGCTTCCCTGTCCTTTATTAGCTCCCAGAGTTAGCCTAAATTTACATCCATTAATTCAGTGATGTCATCTAATCCTCTGTTACCCACTTCTCCTGCCCTCAATCTTTCCCAGGATCAGGACCTTTTCCAATGAGTCGGCACTTCACATCAGGTGGCCAAAGTATTGGAGCTTCAGCTTCAGCATCAGTCATTCCAATGAATATTCAGGGTTGATTTCCTTTAGAATTGACTGGTTTCACCTCCCTGCTGTCCATGGGACTCTCAAGAGTCTTCTCCAGCACCACAGTTTAAGAGCATTAATTCTTTGGCCCTCAGCTTTCTTTATGATCCAACTTTCAAATCTGTACATGACTACTGAAAAAACCATACTTTTGACTATACAGATATTAGTCAGCAAAGTGATGTCTCTACTTTTTAGTCTCAGCTTTTTGAATGTTGAGTTTTAAGCCAGCTTGTTCACTCTCCTCTTTCACCCCCCATTAAGAGATTCTTTACTTCCTCTTCATTTTCTGCCATTAGAGTGGTATCATCTGAATATCTGAGATTGTTGATATATCTCCCAGCAAACTTGATTCCAGTTTGAGCTTCATCCAGCCTGGCATTTCACATGATATACTCTGCATAGAATTTAAATAAGCAGAGTGAGAATATACAGCCTTGACATACTCCTTTCCAAATTTTGAATCAGTCTCTTGTTCCATGTCTGATTCTTAACTGTTGCTTCTTGTCCTGCATACAGGTTTCTCAGGAGGCAGGTAAGGTGGTATTCCCATCCCTCTAAGAATTTTCCACCATTTGTTGTGATCCATAAAAAGGCTTTCGTCTAGTCAACGAAGGAGATATAGATGGTTTTCTGGAATTCTCTTGCTTTTTCTATGATCCACTGGATACCTGCAATTTGATCTCTGGTTCCTCTGCCTTTTCTAAATCTAGCTTGTGCATCTGGAAGCTCTCAGTTCAGGTACTGTTGACACTTAGCTTGAAGGATCTTGAACATAACCTTACTAGCATGTGAAATGAGCACAACTGTCCCATGGCTGGAATATTCTTTGGCATTGCCCTTCTTTGGGATTGGAATGAAAACTGACCTTTTCAGTCCTGTGGCCACTGCTGAGTTTGGTTTTTTGTTTTTTTTTTTTGGTTTTGTTTTTAATATCCTGGCATATTGAGTGCAATACTTTAACAGCATCATCTTTTAGGATTTGAAATAGCTTAGCTGAAATTCCTTCACCTCCACTAGCTTTGTTCATAGTAATGCTTCCTAAGGCCCACATGATTTCACACTCCAGGATGTCTGCTTCTAGGTGAGTGATCATACCATTGAGGTTATCAGGGTCATGAAGACCTTTTCTGTGCAGTTCTTTGGATTCTTGTCCCCTCTTCTTAATATTTTCTGCTTCTGTTAGGTCCATACCATTTCTGCCTTTTATTGTGCCTATCTTTGCATAAAATATTCCTTTGATATCTCTAATTTTCTCAAAGAGACCTCTAGTCTTTCCCCATTATATTGTTTTCCTCTATTTCTTTGCATTGTTCACTTAAGAATGCTTTCTTATCTCTCCTTGCTATTCTCTGGAACTCTGCATTCAGATGGGTATATCTGTCCTTTTCTCCTATTCCTTTCATTTCTCTTCTTTTCTCAACTATTTGTAAGTCCTCATCAGACAACCATTTTTCCTTGTTGCATTTCTTTCTCTTGGAGATGGTTTTGATCATCACCACCTGTGAAATGTTAAGAACTTCCATTCATAGTTCTTATGGCACTCTGTCTTTCAGATAATCCCTTGCATCTCTTTGTCACTTCCACTGTATAGTCATAAGGGATTTGATTTAGGTCCTACCTGAATGGCTTACTCATTTTCCCTATTGTCTTCAGGTTAATCCTGAATTTTGCACTAAGGAGCTCATGATCTCAGCCAAAGTCAGCTCCAGGTCTTGCTTTTGCTGACTGTATAGAGCTTCTCCATCCTCACTTGCAAAGAATATAATCAGTCTGATTTCAGTATTGACCATCTGGTGATGTCCATGTGTGTAGTCAGTCATCTCTTGTCTTGTTGGAAGAGACTGTTTGCTGTGACCAGTGTGTTCTCTTGACAAAACTCCGTTAGCCTTTTCCCCGCTTCATTCTGTACTCTAAGGCCAAATTTCACTGTCTCTCTAGGTATCCCTTCACTTCTTACTCTTTCATTCCAATCTCCTATGATGGAAAGGACATCTTTTCGGTGTTAGTTCTAGAAGGTCTTGTAGGTTTCCATAGAACTGTTCAACTTCAGCTTCTTTGGAATTACCGGTTGGGGCACAGACTTGGATTACTGTAATGTTGAATAGTTTGCCTTTGAAATGAACCAAGATCATTCTGTTGTTTTTGAGATTGCACCTGAATACTGCATTTTGGACTCTTTTTCTGACTATAAGAGCTACTCCATACTCCATTTCTTCTAAGGCAGTCTTGCCCACAGTATAATGGTCATCTGAATTAAACTCACCCATTTCCATCCATTTTCGTACACTTGAGTCCTAAACTGTCAATGTTCAGTTTTGCCATCTCCTGTTTGATCACTTCCAGTTTACCTTAAGTCGTGGACCTAACATTCCAGGTTCCTATGCAATATTGCTGTAAGCATCGGACTTTACTTTCACCATCAGACACATCCACAACAGGGCATCATTTCTGCTTTGGTTCAGCTGCTTCATTCTTTCTGGAACTATTTCTCCCTCCTTCTCCAGTAGCATATGGGACACTTTACTGACATGGAGTTTCACCTTTCAGTGTCATATATTTTTGCCTTTTCATACTGTTCATGGGTTTCTCACAGCAAGAATGCTGAAATGATTTGCCATTCCCTCATTCTCTTCTCCAGTGGATCATGTTTTGTCAGCTGAGTGCCAAAAAAATTGATGATTTCGAGTTGTGATGTTTGAGAAGACTCCTGAGAGTCCCTTGGATTGCAAGGAGATCAAATCAGTCAATCCTAAAAGAAATTTACCCTGAATATTCATTGGAAGGACTGATGCTGAAGCTGAAGCTCCAATACTTTGGCTACCTGGTGCAAAGAGCTGACTCACTGGAAAAGACCCTGATGCTTGGATAGATTGAAGGCAAGAGGATAAGGGGAGTGACAGGAAAAGATGTTTAGATAGCATCACCAACTCAATGGACAGTGGAATTTGAGCAAAATCTGGGAGACAGTGAAGGACAGAGGAGCCTGGCATGCTGCAGTCAATGGGGTCATGAAGAATCAGACACAGGATTTAGTGACTGAACAACAACAACTGATACATTATTATTAACTAATGTACACACTTTATTCAAATATCTTGATGTTTTACTTAGTGTTCTTTTTCTGTTCCATGACCCTCCAGGAATACCACATTACATTAGCCACCTTATCTCTTTAGGTCCCTTTTGCTGTGACAGTTTTTCAGATTTTCTTTGTTTTTTATAACCTTGACAGTTTTGAGGCATAGTGGTTGTTTATTTTGTAGAACACCTCTCACTTGGCATTTGTTTGATGCTTGTCTTATGATTAGACTGAGGTTGTGGGTTTTCAGGAGATAAACAACAGAGGTAAGATGTCACGCTTAGCACATCACATCACAGTTGATGCTAACCTTAATCACCTGAATGAGGGATAGCTTTTGTTGTATTTCTCCACTGTAAAGTTACTGTCTTGTTACCCCTTTCTATACTGGATTCTCTGTAAAGGCATAACTATACATAGTCATACTTAAGGAGGAAGGAATTAAATTCCACTACATGAGTTTGAGTAAACTCCGGGAGTTGGTGATGGACAGGGAGGCCTGGTGTGCTGCAATTAATGGGGTCGCAAAGAGTCAGACATGACTGAGTGACTGAACTGAACTGAACTGAACTTTGAGTGAAGAGTATCTTCAAAAAGTATTTGGACTTTGTCTTCATTGGGGATTTGTCTATTCTCTTTCCTTTAGTTGTTCATGTAATCACCTATCAATATGAAGTCATGACTAATTATTGTATTTGGGGTTATAATACATCACTGCTGTATTTCTTTTGTTACTCATTTTTTTTCTAGCTTTGGTCACTGTAAACTTTTATTTGCTCCTATGTCCTCAAGATTTTGTTTTTTAGTTTGCCATTTGTTTTTCTAAGAACTTACTTTCTGGAGCTACAAGATGCTCCCGGGTCATTGTGCATATTTCCTGCTCCAGTCCAAGATGCAATTATTTCTCCAATAGCCCTGGTTTCCCTTATTAGAAAATGATATTTAGAAACAAAGATTGGGTTTTAGGAGTTGTGTGTATGTGTGTGTCTGTGCACACACTCAGTCTTGTCCAACTCTTTCGCATCCCATGGATTGTAGCCTACCAGCTCCTCTGTCCATGGAATTTTCCAGGCAAGTATACTGGAGTAGGTTGTCGTTCCCTTCTCCAGGGGATCTTCCTGACCCAGGGATTGAACCCACGTCTTCTGAGTCTCCTGCATTGGCAGGCGAATTCTTTACCACTGAGCCACCTGGGAATCCCCGTGCTAGTACACTTTTAAATTTCTGATTTACTGTCTTTTTTTTTCCTTCTTCTTCTTTTGAATCAAGTAGCTGCTGAATTTTGACAAATTTTTTCTCTGCGTCTTTTGAGATGATCATATGTTTTGTGTTTTTAATCTGCTGATGTGGTGAATTATATTTACTGACTTTGGAAAATTGATCTGACCTTACATTTCCTGGATACACTCTGGTTGGCCATGATATACTATCCTTTTTTTGTATTGCTAAAATTAATATGCTAATTTCTTGAATTTTTGCACCTAAGATTTTCCTCCAATATTCCTTTCTTCCGGTTCTTTAAACAATATAGGCTTTGCTGTGACAGTATCCGCAGATATAATTGAAGTTATTAATCAGCTGACCTTAAGGTGATTATCCTGGATTATCTTGTTGAATGTAATGTAATCACATGAGTCCTTAAAAGAATATGATGAAGGCAGAAGTGTCAAAGGGATGTAAAGAAAGAAGGGGAAAGAAGTAACCCAGGAGGAGAAGTTAGAGATATTCCAGAGATGAGAAGGTTTTGAAGTTCTGTTGCTGGATTTGAAATATAGGAGGCCATGTGTAGGGACTGAAAAGAGGTGGTTGGGAGCTAAGGGCAACCACCGACTGGTAATCAGGTAAAACTATGGGAAACTCAGTCTTATAGCTGCAAAATCTTGATTCAAATAATAACCTGAATGATCCTGAAAGTGGATTTCTTCCCAGAGACTTGAGTAAGGAATCTAACCCTTTGGACATCCTAATTCTAGTCCAGTAAGTCTTGGGTCAGATGTCTGACTTACAAAAAACAAGATAATCATTTTATGTTACTTTAAGGTGCTAAGTCTGTTCAAATGTTTGCTTGTTTGTTTGTTTTAAAGTGAACAATATAAAACAAAAGTACTTTCATTAGAGTCATTTCTACTTCCATCAAGCAGTTATTCTGCATTTCATACAATATTGAATGTCAGAAAATAATTAAAGGAGTGCTGATATAATATTATTATATATAATAGATATTCTATATATATGGAAAAGTTGAAGCAGTGACATACATTATTTAATACAATAAGACATATATTGCTAACCCTGGAACCTGGTCTAAAATCCTCTTCTAACAGATGAAGTAACTGAGGCATAAAGAAATTCAGAGATTTGATCAAAGACAAATAATGAGATAGTGGAAAAGCATTATTTATAATAAAAGGTCTTTCTCTTTGAATCTTAGATTAAGGACAAAAAGTGAAGCTATTTTAATCAATATGTTCTTCATGTGTTCATAAAAGGATGTAGAATAAAGTTTCTGGGAATAACGTCACAGATGGGATTGAAGCAGATACTAAATTATGGGTAAGATTTGTTTAGTTCAACAAACAAAAAAATAGAAATTTAGATACAAGAATGAGCCTGGTACGTTAGAGAACTTTCTGCAGTGGGTTAAGAATTGTAGAGCTCTGGTGGGAATAAATGATGAAAAACATTGAAAATCAAAGAAGTTTGTACTTTATGTTGAATGGTATTTTTGATAATATATAATTTCTGATAATAAATCCATTGATTATAAGTATTTTGTTACCTTGACAATTAGGTAATAATATGAGGACTAACAAAAATAACATTTATGGGGACATTATTTTGTTCATATTGTATTTAAAATTGACTTAAATTTAAATCCTGTATATAGAATTTTCATGGATACTTGAATTTTGATCTGTTACACATGTTCTCAATGATTTTGCTGCTCTATAGATGACCACTATGATTTCCTGACTTCTCAGTAAAGGGCTGAAAACGTTTGTAGGAACTCTTTCCTTCAGAAACTTTCAGAAAGAACATTTTCAGAAACAAAGTGTTCATTGTCTTCTCAAACTGATTCCATTCATCAGTTATTTGGTGGTCTTCTGGAGTTCACTGATTGTGGAAACCAAATTGTTAATGCCTTTTAAAACTACACATTTGTGTGGAAAACTGGATTTTGCCAGTATTTTTATTTTAATGTCTCATTTTTTCTGGGAAATGTCAGCTTGAATACTTGAATGAATTGAGGAAGATAAAAATAGACTATCAAGGAAAGGTAGGTAGTTTTGAACTATATTCCAAAATAACAAATAGGAAATGTAATTATGGGTATTTATGCTTAATGAATTGTAACAGTGACACTATCTAATAACATTGATAGCTTCTTACCCTATATACCTACTTTATTCTCAAGAAGTTAGATTGAACAGAATAAATATGCATTTCAGAGATTACTTCTCTTCTGAAATTTGTGGCTGAGACAAGAACATTAGATTACCTCATGATATTTTTCTATGGAAGGAAACTAAACCAACACAAAACACATACTAATTCTTAATTTTTGACAAAAATGCACAATAGTTCCCATTTCCCACCAAGGTTCTTTGAATGGTTTTAATGGCCAAGTCCATCCATATCAGCCCCAGAAATACAGCTATAAACCTTTGTGGTTCATTCTTATTTCTGGTTTTTCCCTTTGAACTAGGGTGCATTAGAAGCACTGGCATTTTTTGTGTGTGGAAAAATTAGAAGTTGAGGGAATATTCTTGTCAGTTATTTGTTATAGCAAAGCATGATTTCTTTGGTAATAATAAGATATCATTACCTGTAATGCATTGGATCTGGAAAACAAACTTGGAAGTCATTTAATTCAACACTCAATTTCAGATCATGACACCAAGGTACATACATGGAATTGTGACTTACCCAAATTACCGAGAGAAACAGTAACAAACCTACAGCTAATGTTCATGAGTACTGACTATCAGACAAATGCCTTTCTTCTATAGTATTCCATCTCTTATTGCTGGGGAAATGTCAGTGGTTTACAAAGTCCTAATTCTTAGTTTAATGATCACGTGATAGATTTCTTTCTCACAGGAAAATGTCAGTCAATTTCTCCTACTGCATATTCTCAGAAGTTCTTTCATACATTCTGGAAATAATTTGCAATTAAATAATCCATAGGCATCTAGAAGAATTAACATGCTATTTAACTAGCTCAGCTTATTCTTAAGAAATCTATTTTCTCTTATAGAGGGCAGCAAAGCAACTGTTTATTGAGAGCCTGATATATCACTGGACTCTGTACCAGCCATGTCAAAGCTTATGTTACCTCAGCTAGCTTTAAAAGATATATATTATTATTTTTGTAATCCTTTTTTTTTTCCATTTTTTTTTTATTAGTTGAGGGCTAATTACAATATTGTAGCGGTTTTTGCCATGCATTGACATGAATCAGCCATGGATGAAAAAATAGATACTATTTTATACTCAACTTTTTGGGACTTCAAGGTTTGTTTTGTTGTTGTTGTTTTAAGTTTCACAATATTTACCATCAGGAAATTTATCTTTATAACTTATTTTAATTTGTTTTCAATGTTGTCTTCCTAGCTAAACATCCAAGTTTATGTATCAGGAGTTGACTATATGTTAACATGAGTAATATAATATATTTTGTTATATAAATCTTTACAATCTGCAAGGTCTTTAATTCTTAATACAGATATTTTATGTTCATTTATCGGTTGTTAGAAACTTTGTCATTTCAGTAATTTTTAGTTTTAATAACCTATAATTGATTTGTGGCTTAAACAAAAGACTCTATCCCTTAGATGGAAGAATTTTTCTCACTCCCCACCTCTTGTCATTGCAGGCGTTCATCTCAGCTTTCACTTTACTCTCCATCTATGAATTTCTTATCTATTCTGTGCTGACTACTGCTCTGTAGCTTTTGTCACCTTTCTATTTCAGTATATACATAATGTATAAAATTCTTTAAATTATTATCTTGTTGCTGTCAATAAAACCTATAAGTAATGCCTTCATTTAAGAGTAAAACATTGTCTTATTTGGTATAATCTTGAGTAATGACTTCCTAGTGGAGTATGCTCTCTTGGATTTGGGAGGATGAAATAGATTATCACATTTTTAGTTTGGTCTACCTTACTGAGGATAAGATACTATCTGTGAAACCTTCTTACCAGATGGCGTGATCCTGTCAGGCCTCTTATAAAATATAATATATAAGCATATTTATCAATAATTCAGGACCCATGGTATAAATCAGTTATATGGCCTGTTCCAGTAGATGGGGCAGTTCTACATTTATATTTAAGATCTAATTCATAAAATGTTATTCAGCCTATTTCTATATAATTCTCATATACTCATAAAGGAGTAGTACAGAATATACTTTTTTTATAAACTAATATTGACTTTTCTGGCAAATATTACTATAGACCCATACAAACATTAAAAATGAGCTACTATATTACATAGTTCAGCATTTTACTCAAAGATAAACTACATTATAGTAATATAGTTTTCTTAAAGAAATTGACTTTTTCAGGTGAGAAACTTGATGTGTTGAAAAAAAAAATGATTACTGTTTTTCCAGGATGCATGAACAAATGATCATATGATTTAGATATATATGTATGTGTTAGTTACTGAGTCATGACTGACTCTTTGTGACCCCATGGACTGCAGCTCGACTGGCCCCTCTGTCCATGGGATTCTCAGGTGACAATACTGGAGTGGATTGCCATTTCCTTCTCCAGGGGATCTTCCTGACCCAAGGATCAAACCCAGATCTCCTGCATTACAGGTAGATTCTTTATCATCTGAGCAATAAGGGAAGTCCACACTTAGGTGAATATGTGCATATTCATCAATATTGGACAATAATTATATTAAAATTTATTAATTTAGCTAGAAGTTAATAGTGTTTGGGGAATCTTGACCACCACCTGTAACAAGCAATCTTGTTAATGAGAAACAGAATTTATTTGTAATACTCTATTTAGACTTTTGAAAAATGATTTTTAAAATGATATCCAAAAATAAGAAAATCAAGAAAAATATGATATTGGAACTATTCAGAAAATTCTTGAGGAAACCACCTATCTTGGCTGAAATACTCTAATGTTTACAAAGGTATTTGTCATATTTCTTATTTCATTGACACCTCAAAATAAATCGGAAGAGGAGATGTTATCTCTGTTCTATAGGTGAGGAAACTGAAGCTCACAGTTTAATGTTATTATCTTGATTCTGTGTACTTTCATATCATATTTTGTAGTTGAAAGGCATTTTAATTCTTTTGAATTTGACAGTGGATAGCAGGCCACTGCCATTTGTGATATAGCAAAGGGCTTAGAAAGGGTTGTGGAAACATATTATGGCTAAAGGAAAATTCTATATATCAAGCTGCCTCCAAATTTTTTAGGGAATACAGCTCAGTAAGAACTGTTCATTAACAAAAGTGGGTTAATTCATATCTTCATTTAAGGTAAACTGTACCTAGGAGGTTAATCTCAGGAAACAGTTTAGGATGCTCAAATCTAAAATCAGAAAAAGAACATTTACAGGGTTACTTTTATGTCACTGCTAAAAGTTCTTCCTCAACTTTTGGCAAGGAAGAGCAAGATTTCTTAAATATGCCTATTTATACAGAGTGAAGTAAGTCAGAAAGAAAAACACCAATACAGTATATTAACACATATATATGGAATTTAGAAAGATGGTAACAATGACCCTACATGTGAGACAGCAAAAGAGACACAGATATAAAAACAGACTTTTGGACTCTGTGGGAGAAGGTGAGGACGGGATGATTTGAGAGAGTAGCACTGAAACATGTATATTACCATATGTGTAATAGATCACCAGTCCAAATTCGATGCATGAAACAGGGCACTCAAAGCCGGTGCACTGGGACAACCCTGAGGGATGGGATGGGGAAAGAGGTGGGACGGGGGTTCAGGATGGGAGACACATGTACACCCATGGCTGATTCATGTCAATGCATGGCAAAAATCATTACGATATTGTAAAGTAATTAGCTTCCAATTAAAATAAATTAATTAATTAAAGAAAAAACAACCACAGTGAGATAGCATCTCACACCCATGAGAATGCCCACTATGACAAAAATAAAAAACGAATGCCAGGAAATAACAAGTGTTGGCAATTGGGGGAAAAAAATCTATATTTTTGCCTTGCAAAGCCTTCTTTGGGAGAGGAATACAATGAATAAATCCATACAATGTTAGATCATCTTGAAGGCTGCTAAAGCACTGAATCATTGCCTGATGTCACCCTCTCCCATTATTCCTTTCTGAAAAAGACCCTAAGGCAGACAAGAAAAGGAAAGTTTTCTCATCTGGAGTTACTGCTATCAGAGTGTAGATTAAGTTTCTAGAAGAAATTTGA
Source organism: Dama dama (assembly GCF_033118175.1). NCBI lineage: Eukaryota > Metazoa > Chordata > Mammalia > Artiodactyla > Cervidae > Dama > Dama dama. The sequence goes on from NC_083714.1 coordinate 76,881,768, forward strand.
CTGTTTTTTTTTTTTTTAATTTCTTTCCTTCTTTGACGTGCTTCTTTATGTACTTCTCAGACAAAAATAGCAAATGCAAACCTTTATAAGGCAAACAATCCCCTCTTCATCTTACTACTCACAATACTGAAAGGATATTGCGGTCTCTGTTTTGTTTTGTTTTGTTTCATGAAGAAACTGGAATTCTGACAGGTAAAGTAACTCGACCAAAGTGACTGTTAGAGCTGAAATTTGAAATCACATTTACATATCTCCATATCACTATGGTCTGGTGGTGGAAACTAGACTTTATATTTCAAAGACTAATAATAACAATAATTATAAATGTGTATTTATCATTATGTATCTTTACTGACTACCAATGAATGCAGTTGTTTTATTTACAAAATCCATCTAATCCTCACAGCAACTACACAAATTGCAAAGTTTCACTTTCTTTATTTTGTAAGTGAGAATACTGAGTATTTGCACAAGATCATATATCCACTGAGTAACTAAAGCAGTTTTTGTTCAGTCTCTAAGTCATGTCTGACTCTTTCTAACCCCGTAGACTGCAGCACACGCAGTTCTTCTGTCTTACAATATCTCCCAGATTTTGCTCAAACTCATGCCCATTGAGTTGGTGATATTATCTAACCCTTTAATCCTCTGCCACCCCGCCCCCCTTCTTTTGTCTTCAATCTTTCCCAGCATCAGGGTCTTTTCCAATGAGTCAGCTCCTCGCATCAGGTGGCCAAAGTATGAGAGCTTCAGCTTTAGCATCAGTCCTTCCAATGAATATTCAGGGTTGATTTCCTTTAGGATTGACTGGTTTGGTCACTGTGCAGTCCAAGGAACTCTCAAGAATCTTCCCCAGCACCACAATTCTCCTTTTCCAGCATCAATTCTTCAGCAGTTAGCCTTCTTTGTGGTCCAAATCTCACATCTGAAGATGACTACTGGAAAAATCATACCTCTGATTATAGAGACACTATCATCAAAATGATATCTTTGTTCTTTAATACATTTTCTAATTTTGTCATAGCTTTACTTCTAAGGAGCAAGTACCTTTTAATTTCATGGTTTCAGCCACTATATGAGTGATTTGTGACTCCAAGAAAACAAAATCTGTCACTGCTTCCATTCCTCCCCTTCTATTTGCTATGATGGGATGATATGCCATGATTTTCATTTTTTGAATGTTCAGTCTCAAGCCAGCTTTTTAATCCTCCTATTTCACAGTCATCAAGAGGCTTTTTAGTTCCTCTTCACTTTATGCCCTTAGAGTGGTATCATCTACACCTCTGAGGTGGTTGATATTTCTCCCAGCAATCTAGATTCCAGCTTGTGATTCATCTAGCATGGCTATTCACAGACTGTACTCTGCATATAAGTTAAATGAGCAGGGTGACAATAAACAGCCTTGACATACTCCTTTCCCAATTTGGAAACAGTCAGTTGTTCTACATCCTATTCTAACTGTTGCTTCTTGACCCACATACAGGTTTCTCAGAAGACAGGTAAGGTGGTCCGGTACTCCCATCTCTAAAAATTTTCCACAGCTTGTTGTGATCTACACAATTAAAGGCTTTTGCATAGTCAATGAAGCAGGAGTAGTTGTTTTTCCAGAACTCCTTTACTTTCTCTATGATCCAATGAATGTTGGTAGTACAATCTCTTGTTCCTCTGTCTCTTCAAAACCCAGCTTGTATATTTGGAAGTTCTCAGTTCACAAACTACGAAGCCTAGCTTGGAGGATTTTGAGCATAGTCTTACTAGAATGTGAAATGATCACAATTGCCCAGTAGTTTGAACATTCTTTGATATTGCCCTTCTTTGGGATTGAAATGAAAACTGACCTTTTCCAGTCCTATGGCCACTGCTGACGTTTTAAAACTTGCTGGCATATTGAGGCAGCACTTTTAACAGTATCACCTTTTAGGATTTGAAATATATCAGCTGGAATCCCGTCTCCTTTTCTAGCTATGTTTGTAGCAATGCTTCCAAAGACCGCTTGACTTCATACTCCGTACTGTCTGGCTGAAGGTCAGTAACTATACCATCATGGTTACCTGGGTCATTAAGACCCTTTTTCTATAGGTATTTTATGTATTCTTGCCATGTCTCCTTAACCTCTCCTGCTTCTGTTTGGTCCTTACCGTTGTGTATTTTATTGTGCCCATCCTTGCATGAATATTCCCTTGATAACTCCAATTTTCATGAATAGATCTCTAGTCTTTCTCATTCTATTGTTTTCCTCTATTTCTTTGTGTTGCTCCCTTAAGAAGGCCTCCCAATCTCTCATTGCCATTCTCTGGAATTTTGCATTCAGTTGAGTGTATCTTTCCCTTTTTCCCTTGCTTTTCACTTCTCTTTGTTCAGTTATTTGTAAAGGTTTCTGAGACAATCGTTTTACCTCTTGCATTTCTTAATCTTTGGGATGGTTTCAGTCACTGCCTCCTATAGTTATAGTTCATAATAGTGTTATGAACTTCTATCCATAGTATGTTTCATTAATTGCAATAAATGTGAGATACTAATGTAAGATTTTGAGTAGCTGAGTAATGCACTATGTCTGGAGGGTTGCCATAACAAAATATCACAGATCTGGTAGGTTAAATAACAGAAATACATTTTTTCACAGTTCTGGAGACTAGAAGTCCAAGATTAAGCTGCCAGCAGATTTGATTTCTTCTGAAGCCTCTTTTCTTGGCTTGTAGAAGACTTCCTTCTTGCTGCTTCTTCAAATGGTCATTCAGCTGTGTGCATATATCCCTGGTGCCACTGTGTTCAAGTGTCTTGTTTTTATAAGGACAGCAATCAGATTGGATGAGGTTCTATCCTAATAATCTCATTTCAAGTTAATACATTATTTATTAGCCCCATCTCCAAATCTAGTCACATTTTAAGGTAATCTGCCTGTGTTTTCAGCCACTCAGTCATGTCCAACTTTTTGCTACCCCTCAGACTGTACCCCATCAGGCTCCTCTGCCTGTGTGATTTCAAAAGCAAGAATACTTGCTTTTGGAGTGGATTCCCATTTCCTTCTCCAGGGGATCTTTGCAAACCAGGGATCAAACCCACATCTCCTGCATTGGCAAGCGGATTCTTTACCACTGGGCCATCTGGGAAGCCCCTCTATGGTTAATAATCCAATATAATTAATGTAATTATATAAAAAGAGAAATTTGGACACAGAAATATGCATATAAGGAAGATGTCAAGTGACAGAGAAGATGGCCATCCACAAGCCAAGAAGAAAGGCATAGAACAGATCTTTCCCTTATAGTTCTCAAAAAGAACAATCTTTGCCTATAACTGGACTTTTACTTCCAGCATCCAGAACTCAGAAACAATAAATTTATGTTGTCTAAGGAACCTATATGCAGGTGAGGAAGCAACAGTTAAAACTTGACATGGAACAACAGACTGGTTCCAAATAGGAAAAGGAGTATGTCAAGGATGTATATTGTCACCCTGCTTATTTAACTTATATGCAGAGCACATCATGAAAAAATGCTGGGCTGGAAGATGCACAAGCTGGAATCAAGACTGCCAGGAGAAATATCAATAACCTCAGACATGCAGATGACACCGCCCTTTTGGCAGAGAGTGAAGAGGAACTAAAAAGCCTCTTGATGAAAGTGAAAGAGGAGAGTGAAAAAGTTGGCTTAAAGCTCAACATTCAGAAAACTAAGATCATGGCATCTGGTCCCATCACTTCATAGCAAATAGATGGGGAAACAGTGGAAACAGTGTCAGACTTCATTTGTTGGGGCTCCAAAATCACTGCAGATAGTGATTGCAGCCATGAAATTAAAAGATGCTTACTCCTTGGAAGGAAAGTTATGGCCAACCTAGAGAGCATATTTAAAAGCAGAGACATTATTTTGCCAACAAAGGTCCGTCTGGTCAAGGCTATGGCTTTTCCAGTGGTCATATATGGATGTGACAGTTGGACTGTGAAGAAAGCTGAGTGCCGAAGAATTGATACTTTTGAAGTGTGGTGTTGGAGAAGACTCTTGAGAGTCCCTTGGACTGCAAGGAGATCCAACCAGCCCATCCTAAAGGAGATAAGTCCTGGGTGCTCATTGGAAGAACTGATGCTGAAGCTGAAACTCCAATACCTTGGCCACCTCATGCAAAGAGCTGACTTACTGGAAAAGACCCTGATGCTGGGAGGATTTGGGGCAGGAGGAGAAGAGGATGACAGAGGATGAGATGGCTGGATGGCATCACCGACTTGACGGACATGAGTTTGAGTAAACTCCAGGAGTTGGTGATGGACAGGGAGGCCTGGAGTGCTGCGATTCATGGGGTCGCAAAGAGTCATACACAACTGAGCAACTGAACTGAATTGAACTGAACTGAAGTCCCCTAGTATTAGAATTTTGTTGTGGAAGACATAGCAAATTAAAACAGATTTCGGTATCAGGGCATGGAACTCTGTTTTAACAACAACAACAACAAGAAATGTAGAATTTGGTAATGGTTAGGAGAGTTTTTAGGTTCATGCTATAAAAAGCTTTGATTTCCTTGATGGAACTGTTAGTATAAATATAGATGCTAAAGGCAACTCTGGTGAGAGCTCAGAAAGAAAGGATAACTATAGAGAAAGCTTCTATCATCATAGAGAATACATACATTGTCATAACACAATGTTGTTAGATGCTAAGGGTGCTTCCGGTGAGATCTCAGATGAAAATGAGGAAGCTGTTATTGTAAATGGGAAAAAAATTTGAGTCTTATTATAAAGTTGCAGAGAAATTATATCAATTGTGTTTTGTGGGCTGGAAAGTAGAACTTGTAGGCAATGAATTTGGGTATTAAGCTGAAATTTCTAATCAGTGTGTTGAAGGAGCAATCTGATTTCTCATTCTGACTTACAGGGAAATGAGAGAAGAAATATGTAAATTAAAGGGACAATTATTAAGCAAAGAGGAGGCAGAATGAAGATTTGGGAAATTCTCAGGCTATCCAGGTAATGTGCTCTGGAAACAGAGCTGTGTGAAGCTGGACAACTAGATGCAAGATTTAGATAGTTGGTAATTCAGAAAAGATATGTGGAGGACTCTCTTGTTTAATGGTTTGGACTCCCATGAATTGGGCAAGGGTCCAACAAAGTTTTTAAGAAAGTTATATGAGTATAAACATCTCAAAAAATGCAGAGAAAGCCTTTGAAAAAATTCAATATCCATTTATGATAAAAAAAACTCTCCAGAAAACAGGCATAGAAGGAACATAGAAGAACCTCAACATAATAAAAGCTATATATGACAAATCCTCAGGAAACACTATCCTCAATGGTGAAAAATTGAAAGCATTTCCCCTAAAGTCAGGAACAAGACAAGGGTGCCCACTCTCACCACTACTATTCAATATAGTTGTGGAAGTTTTGTCCACAGCAATCAGAGCAGAAAAAGAAATAAAAGTAACCCAGACTGGAAAAGAAGAAGTAAAATTCTCCCTGTTTGCAGAAGACATGATCCTCTACATAGAAAACCCTAAAGACTCCACCAGAAAATTACTAGAGCTAATCAATGACTATAGTAAAGTTGCAGGATATAAACTTAACACACAGAAATCTCTTGCATTCCTACACACTAACAATGAGAAAACAGAAAGAGAATTGAAGGAAACAATACCATTCACCATTGCAACAAAAAGAAAAAAATACTTAGGAATATATCTACCTAAAGAAACAAAAGACTTATATATAGAAATCTATTAAAACACTGATGAAAGAAATCAAACAGGACACAAATAGATGGAGAAATATACTGTGTTCACGGATTGGAAGAATCTGTATAGTGAAAATGAGTATACGACCTAAAGCAATCTATAGATTCAATACAATTCCTGTCAAGCTACCAACGGTATTTTTCAGAGAACCAGAACAAATAATTTCACAATTTGTATGGAAAAAACAACAACAACAACAAAAAAGAATCTCAAATAGCCAAAGCAATCTTGAGAAAGAAGAATGGAACTGGAGGAGTCAACCTGCCTGACTTCAGGCTATACTACAAAGCCACAGTCTTCAATACAGTGTGGTACTGCCACAAAGACAGAAATATAGATCAATGGAACAAAATAGAAAGCCCAGAGATAAATCCACGCACCTATGGACACCTCATCTTTGACAAAGGAGGCAAGTATATACAATGGAGAAAAGACAATCTCTTTAACAAGTGATGCTGGGAAAACTGATCAACCACTTGTAAAAGAATGAAACTAGAACACTTTCTAACACCATACACAAAAATAAACTCAAAATGGATTAAAGATCTAAATGTAAGACCAGAAGCTATTAAGCTCCTAGAGGAAAACATCGGCAAAACACTCTCCAACATAAACCACAGTAGAATCCTCTATGACCCACCTCCCAGAATATTGGAAATAAAAGCAAAAATAAATACATGGGACCTAATTAAACTTAAAAGCTATTGCACACCAAAGGAAACTATAACAAGGTGAAAAGACAACCTTCAGAATAGGAGAAAATAATAGCAAATGAAGCAACTGACAAATAATTAAGCTCAGAAACATACAAGCAGCTCTTGCAGCTCAATTCCAGAAAAATAAACGGGCCAGTCAACAAATGGGCCAAAGGACTAAAGAGACATTTCTCCAAAGAAGACATACAGATGGCTAACAAATACAAGAAAAGATGCTCAACATCACTCATTATCAGAGAAGTGCAAATCAAAATCACAATGAGGTACCATTACATGCCAGTCAGAATGGCTGCTATCCAAAAGTCTACAAGCAATAAATGCTAGAGAGGGTGTGGAGAAAAGGAAACCATCTTACACTGTTGGTGGGAATGCAAACTAGGACAGCCACTATGGAGAACAGTGTGGAGATTCCTTAAAAAAATGGAAGTAGAACTGCCATATGACCCAGCAATCCTGCTATTGGGCATACACACTGAGGAAACCAGAATTGAAAGAGACACTTGTACCCCAATGTTCATCACAGCACTGTTTATAATAGCCAGGACATGGAAACCACCTAGATGTCCACCAGCAGATGAATGGATAAGAAAGCTGTGGTACATATATACACAGTGGAATATTACTCAGCCATTAAAAAGAATACATTTGAATCAGTTCTAATGAGGTGGATGAAACTGGAGTCTATTATACAGAGTGAAGTAAGTCAGAAAGGAAAACACCAATACAATATACTAATGTGTATATATGGAATTTAGAAAGATGGTAACGATAACCCTGCATGCGAGACAGCAAGAGAGACACAGATGTGTTGAACAGTCTTTTGGACTCTGTGGGAGAGGGCGAGAGCAGGATGATATAGGAGAATGGCATTGAAACATGTAAATTATCATATGTGAAATGAATTTCCAGTCCAAGTTTGATGCATGATACAGAACGCTTGGGGCTGGTGCACTGGGATAACCCAGAGGGATGGGATGGGGAGGGAGGTGGGAGGAGGTTCAGGATGGGGAACACATGTACACCCATGGTGGATTCAAGTCAATGTATGGCAAAACCATTACAATGGTGTAAAGAAAAACAAACTAATTAATTAATTAAAAAAAAAAGAAAGAAAACATTGCCAGCCTGAATTAAAGTAAATAGAGATGGGGCAAAATAAAGGAATAATGACTTTGAGTACATAGCAAGGCTTGGTGGGGCTGCCACTCCAAGTCAAGGAGTTTCAGGCTGAGGTAGTGGAACTACTGTCCAGAGACAAGGGATTAGGTGGCCACTTCGTGGACCCAAAGGACAGAGCACAGAGCCAAAAACATTATTCTCAAGGCTTAAAATCTAATTAAGTTGTCCCTATTTGGTTTCTGACTTCTTTAGTACATTTGGAGCCCTTTCTTCCCTTTGATATCTCCCTTTTGGGATGTGAATGTCTATCCTATGTCTGTCTCACCACTGTATTTTGGAAGCAGATAACTTCTTGTCTGTTTTCACAGAGTCACAGTTGGGGAGGCATTTTTCCTCAGGATATATCATTCCCAGAGTCTCATTCACAGCCAATTTAGATGAGGATTAGATGAGATAGGTGAGTTAGAGTTGATGTTGAAGTGGAAGAAAACTTTGGGAATCTTTAGATGGGGGTGAATGTGCTTTTCATGTGAGAAATGATAATTCAGTGGGAGGGTTAGAAGGCAGAATGTTATTTGTTGGACTGTGTCCCCCCACCAAAATTTATATGTTGAAACCCTAACCTCAAGTACTTTAAAATATAGTCCTGCTTTGAGGTGGGGTCTTTATAGGGGTAATCAAGGTTACATGAGGTCATTTATGGGATTTCCCTTGCAGTTCAGTGGTTAGGATTCTGCACTTTCACTGGTAAGAGTGTGGGTTCAGTCTCTGGTTGGGAAGATTCCACAAGCCATGTGGTGTGGGGGAAAAAAAAGGAAATGAGGTCAGTTAGGATGAAGTCTAATTGAATATGCCTGATATCCTTATAAAAGGGGGAAATTTGGATACAGGGACATGCATAGAGGTAGGATAATGTAAAAGGACATATAGAGAATACCATAAACAAGCCAAGAAAGTAGGTATAGAACAGATTGTTCCCTTAGAGCTTTCAAAAAGAAAAAAAAAAAAAAAAACACAAAACTATGCACTGACACTTGGATTTTAGACTACCAGTCTCTAGAATGATGAAAAAATAATTTCTGTTATTTAAACCAAACCTGTTTGTGGTACTTTGTTATAACAGCCCTAGCACACTAATATAACAAGCCTATATGGTAAAAGCGAAAATTATAAAGTATTTTAGAAAAGAAAGAAAGAAAGTATTTTAGTATTTTATAAAGTATTTTAGAAGAATACAATAGGAGAAAGACTTGTGACCTTGAATTATGCAGTTTTCTTAGGTAAAATAAAAAAAACAAAATTCTTAATAAATTATAGACTGTGTCATCAAGATGGTGAAGTAAGAGAATATAGAGTTCACCTCCCCCACAAATACATCAAAAATACATCTACATTTTGAACTATCTTAATTGAAAACCAATTGGAAACTGGTAGAAAGACTCCTGTGCAACCAACACTTTAAGAAAGATACACACTTAATTGGGCAGAATGGAAATAAAGGTGATCAGGTTGGGAATAGTGCCCATGGGAGGGGACTCAGAAGAAAAGGGAGATTACATGGGTAGATATCTGCCCTGGGGAGTTAGTAGTTCAAGTCACAGATTAGATGTCCAAGTTCTGTCCTACATAAAAGGGAAAAGCCTTCTTGGCTGATTGGAAGGCCACTGGAACTAATAGAAGGATTGAGGGAAGCCTGGACTCCACTCCTGAGGAGCACAAGCATTCAGGCTTTCCCTCAGGGAAAGGTGGAGAGAGATCTGCTCTACTGGTTGCCAAATGTCCTGCAAACAACTCGACATACACCCCAACATGAGCAGAGTGAACACTCTGGCCCAACTCCAGGACAGAGCATAGCACTGTATCTGGGGCAGTCATGACCAGGGAAAATCTTTGACCATGGACACAGAGGAGGCCCAGTCACAAAGTGGAACCTGAGTGGGGAGTCAGTGGCCATCGTTGGTGCTTACTCAAGCAGTACCTCAGACGTAGCCCAGATCCCTGATGGCAGCTGCTCCATCATAGCTCACCCCCTGAATACAAGCCAAGAGGCAATGTGGGGTCCTGATGGCCTGTACAGCAATTCTAAAACATTTCAGGTACAGCAGAGGCTGGAGGTAGTAATTGGTTGCAAAGGACAAAGGAGACTTTCACCCTAGTTTGTGTCTCAGTGGAACAAGGGAAAATACTGTGGGCACCTGCATAGGCAATGTACTAAACGTCAGTCAATGGCCAACATGAGCTGAAAGCCTACACAAGCCCCACTTGCCTCAGCACTGCCCTTCCTCATGGCAAGGGTCTCAGAGGCATGAGAGGGAAAAACATACACTTTAAGGAACAGAACAAACTCGGGCCTGATACTCAGGACTTCTCCACCAGCAATGTGGCAGCAGACTTCATCCCTGATAGGGTGGTGATGGCCACTGACCAGAGGGGAAGTCTTGCCTAGAAAACTAGCACCAGCTCTAGCCAGTCCATCTCCAGTCCCATCCCCTAAAAAAATGAAAGCTTCCATCAAACACTGAAGAAAAATATGATTTGAGTCTACATCAAACCAGCTCTTCCACCAAAGATATTGGGCACACACAGTCAGTATAGAGATGCTCCCACATGAGATAACTCCTTCAAGACAACAATAGGTAACTGTTTCAAGTAAAATAATAGAGGCAGAGAAAGTAAACCAAAATGAAAAGGCACAGGAACTATGCTCAACTGAAAAAGCAAGAGGATCTGTTTCACCCTTGATAGTATACTTGTCTCAGAATATCCCACCCTCACCTTCTCCCACAGAGACTAAAAGTCTGTTCTGTACATCTGTGTCTCGTTTTCTGTTTTGTCAGGGCTGGTACACTGGGAAGACCCAGAGGGATGGGATGGAGAGGGAGGTGGGAGAGGGGATTGGGATGGGGAACACATGTAAATCCATGGCTGATTCATGTCAATGTATGGCAAAAACCACTACAATATTGTAATTAGCCTCCAACTAATTAAAAAAGAAAAGAAAAGAAAAAGCAAGAGGAAAACCTTAAAAATAAAACAGAAACAAACAATCTATCAGATAAAAAATTCAAAGCACTGATAGTAAAAATGTTAAATGAATTAGGGAAAACTGTTGATGTACATAGTGAACACTTTAACCAGAAACTATAAGATATAAAATATACCTAATTATAAATGAAGAATTTCATAGCTAAAATTAAAAACAAAACATACTAGAAGGAAAGAATAGCATACTAAGTGATAAGGAAGGATGTATAATTGATCTAGAAGAAAGAATAATGGAAATTACCAAACCAGAATAGCAAAAAAGAAAAACAAATTTTTAAAAATGAAAATTATTTAAGATATATATGTGAAAACATTAAGCACAACAACATTTGCATTAACAGGGTCCCAGAAGGAGAAGAGAGAGAAAAAGATGTCAAGAATTATTTTGAGGAAATTATGGCTGAAAACATGCTGAACATGAATAAAGAAACATAAATCCAGGTATAAGCAGCACAGAGGCTTCCAAACAAGATTAACCCAAACAGAGTCATACAAAAGCATATCATAATTAAAGTAGTTAATACAAAATGAAAGATAAAAAGAGAATTCTAAAAACATAAAGAGAAAAACAACAAGTCGCATAAAATGTAACCCCTATAAGGCCATCAGTTCATTTCTCTGCAGAAAATTTGCAGGCCAAAAGAGAGTGCCACAATATACTCAAAGCATTGAAAGGGAAAAACCTAGAACCCAGGATACTGTAGATATCAAGATTATCAATTAGAATCAAAGAAGAGATAAAGAACTCAGATAAACAAAAATCAAGAGTTTATCAATATGAAACCAACTTTTAAAGAAATTCTGAAGGGTCTCTTCCAACTAAAGAAATAATCTATAAGGAAGGAAAAATTCCACTAGGAAAGGAAAGTATATAGAAAGGACTGAGGATCAACCACTTAGATAAAATAGTATGGAGATTAAAAGGCAAAAAATTGTAAAATCAACTATAACTACAATAAACTGTGAAAGGCTAAGCATGAAGATGTAATATATGACATCATAAAGACAAAATTTTAGTTAGGGGAATAAAAAATGTATATCCTTTAGAATGTGTATGAACTTAAATGTCTATCAATTAAGAACAAGTCAATATAGTTATGAGTCAATATATATGGAAACCCAGTTCAGTTCATTGACGCAGTTCTGTCCTACTCTTTGTGACCCCATGGACTACAGCATGCCAGGCTTCCCTGTCCATCACCAACTCCAGGAGCTTACTCAAACTCATGTCCTTTGAGTCAGTGATGCCTTCCAACCATCTCATCTTCTGTCGTCCCCTTCTCCTCCTGCCTTCAATCTTTCCCAGCATCAGGGTCTTTTCCAAAGAGTCAGTTCTTCATATCAGGTGGCAACGAAAAATAAAAAACACACAATAGATACAAACACACACACACACACACACACACACACACACACTACTAAAGAAAATCATGAAGCCACAAGAAAAGAAACAAAAAGACAAATTAAAGAAGAATTTAAAGAATAGCACAAATAAAAGCAACAAAATGGCAATAAAGACATACTTGTCAACAATTACTTTCAAATGACAATGAACTAAATGCACCAATCAAAAGGCATACAGTGGATGATTGGATTAAAAACATAAGACCCACCTATATGCTGCCTACAAAAGAATCATTTCAGAACTAAAGACATGCACAAACTGAAAAGTAATAGGATGGAAAATATTTCATGCAAATGAAAATAACAAGGGGGTGTGGGTAGCAATATTATACTAAATAAAACAGACTTAAATCTAAATGCTATAAGAAAAGACAAAGAAGGGCATTATATAATGATAAAGAGATTAGTACAATAAAAGAATTTCACACTCCTTAACACAAATGTACTCAATACACAATCTCTTAAATATACAAATAAATACTAACAGACATTAGAAGATAAGTTGAAAATTAAAAAAAAAAAAAAATGAAACAAAAATTACAGGGCATCTCACTTACCTCAATTGTCAGGTCATCCAGACAAAAAACTCAATAAGGCCAGAGTGACCTTAAATGACACTATGGACAAGGTGGACATACAGATATCTACAGAACTAAGATCAAAGCTAGTGGAGGTGATAGAATTCCAGTTGAGCTATTTCAAATCCTAAAAGATTTCGCTGTTAAAGTGCTGCACTCAATATGCCAGTGAACTTGGAAAACTTGGCAATGGTCACAGGACTGGAAAAGGTCAGTTTTCATTCCAACCCCAAAGCGATGCAATGCCAAAGAATGTTCAAACTACCACACAACTGTATGCATCTCACACGCTAGCAAAGTAACGATCAAAATTCTCCAAGTGAGGCTTCAACATTATGTGAACCGAGAACTTCCAAATTGTTCAAGCTGGATTTAGAAAATGCAGAGGAACCAGAGATCAAATTGACAACATCTGTTGGATCACTGAAAAAGCAAGAGAGTTTCAGAAAAACATCTACTTCTGCTTTATTGACTATGCCAAATTCTTTGACTGTGTGGATCACAATAAACTGTGGAAAATCCTTCAAGAGATGGGAATACCAGAACACTTTACCTGCCTCTTGAGAAATCTGTATTCAGGTCAAGAAGTAACAGTTAAAACTGGACATGGAACAATGGACTGGTTCACAATTTGGAAAGGAGTATGTCAAGGCTGTATATTGTCACCCTGTTTATTTAATTTATATTCAGAGTACATAACATGAAATACCAGGCTGGATGAAGCACAAGCTGAAATCAAGATTGCTGGGAAAAATATAAATAGCCTAAGATATACAAATGACACCATTCCTATGGCAGAAAGGAAGAAGAACTAAAGAGCCTCTTGATGAAAGTGAAAGAGGACAGTGAAAAAGCTGGCTTAAAACTCAACATTCAAAAATCTAAGATCATGGCATTTTGTCCGATCACTTCATGGCAAACAAATAGGGAAACAATGGAAAAACTGAGAGACTTTATTTTTGGGGGCTCCAAAATCACTGCAGATGATGATTGCAGCCATGAAATTAAAAGACACTTATCCTTGGAAGAAAACCTATAACCAAGATACACAGCATATTAAAAAGCAGACAAAGGTCCGTCCAGTCAAAGCTATGGTTTTCCCAGTAGTCAGGTGTGGATGAGAGAGTTGGACAATAAAGAAAGCCAAAGAATTGATGCTTTTGAAGTGTGGTGTTGGAGAAGACTCTTGAGCGTCCCTTGGACTACAAGATCAAATTAGTCAATCCTAAAGGAAATCAGTCCTGAATATTCATTGGAAGGAGTGATGCTGAAGCTGAAATTCCAATACTTTGGCTACCTGATGCAAAGAACTGACCCATTGGAAGGACTTTGATGCTCGGAAAGATTGAAGGCAGGAGGAGAAGGGGATGACAGAGGATGAGATGATTGGATGGCATCACCGACTTGATGGACATGAGTTTGAGCAAGCTCTGAGATTTGGCAATGGACAGAGAAGCCTGGCATGCTGCAGTCCATGGGGTTAAAAGAATCGGACACAACTGAGCAGGACATTCTATCCAAAAACAGCAGAGTATTAATTCTTTTCCAGTGTATATGGACCACTCTCCAAAGAGATCATATGCAAGGCCACAAAAAGCCTCAACTAATTTAATAGGATAGAAATTATACCAAGCATTTATTTTTCATGAGCACAACACTATGAAACTTGAAAACACTTGCAGAAAGAAAAATGAGAAAAGGACAAATGCCACTGAAAAATATGCTATAAAAAACCAATGTATTACAAAAAAAAAAAAAAAAAAAACCAATGTGTCAATGAAGACACCAAAGAGGAAATCTGAAAATAACAGGAGACAAATTAAAAGTTAAACAGAACATTCCAAAATTTCCAGGATGCAGCGAAAGCACTTCTAAGAGGGAAATTTATAGCTATACAGGCTTTGAAAAAGAAATAAGAAAAATCTCAGATAATAAAATTCATCTACCATTTGAAAGAATTATAAAACTATAGCAAATTTCAACATCAGCAGAAGGAAGACAATAATTAAGATCAGAGAGGAATTATATAAAATAGAGACTAAAAAGAGTGTGTTTTTTTTTTAAAGAAAAACAAAATAGTTAATCCTTTACCCTGGGTCACCAAGAAGAAATTAGAGAAAGAACCTAAATAAAATAATAAATTAAAGGGGAGAAATAATTATCAACATCACAGAGATATAAAAATCACAAGTGAAATCTATAAATAGTTATATGCCCCAAATCAGACAACATAAAAAGAGAAAATTCTGGAAATATACAAAATGCCCTAGACTGAACGAAGAAAAAACAATTTGAGAAGGCTTATTATTAGTAGTGAAATTGAATATGTAATAAAAATACTTGTACCAAACACAGCTTCACAGGGGAATTCTACCAAATATATGAAGGAGAGATAATACCTGTCTTTCTCAAAGTATTTCAAAAAAATTTAAGAGAATGGAATATTCCTAAATTCATTATATGAAGCCACCATTACTTTGATTCAGAAACAGAGAAAAACACTACAATTAAAAAAAAACTACAAGCCAATATGTTTGATGAATATGGATGCGAAAATTCTAAACAAAATATTAGCAAACTGAATCCAACATTATATAAAGTGATTATTAAACAGGATCAATGTTTAATTTTTTCATAGATCACGAGGATGGTTCACCATTCACAAACAAATGTGATACACCATATTAATAAAAGAAAAGATGAACATCACATGATTATCTCAACAGACACAGAAAAAGCATTTGACAAAATTCAATACTAATTCATTATAAAAAATTTCATCAAAGTAAATATAGAGATAACATATCTCAACACAATAAGAGTAATTTATGAAAAATCACAGCTAATATCATTATCAATGGTGAAAAGCTGAAATCAGTTCATTTGAATTCAGGAGCAAAACAAGGTGATAAGTGGTATTCTCATCACTTCTATTTAACATAGTATTGGAAACCTTAGCCACAGAAATTAGATAAGAAAAGGATATAAAAGCCATCTAAACTGTATGTGAAGAAGTAAAATTGTTACACTTTGAAGATGATATTAAATTGGGTTGGCCAAAAAATTCCTTCAGCTTTTAAATAAGAATAAAAGCTTTATATTTTTCTTTTTTTTCTTTTTTTAAATTTATTTATTTTAATTGGAGGTTAATTACTTTACAATATTGTAGTGGTTTTTGCCATACATTGACATGAATTAGCCATGGGCATACATGTGTTCTCCATCCAGAACCCCCCTCCACCTCCCTCTCCATCCCATTCCCCAGGGTCATCCCAGTACATCAACCCTGAGCACCCTGTCTCATGCATCAAACCGGGACTGGCGATCTATTTCTCATATGATAATATACACATTTCAACTCTACCCTCTCAATCCCCCACCCTCGCCTTCTCCCACAAAGTCCAAAAGACTGTTCTTTACATCTGTGTCTCTTTTGCTGTCTCACATATAGGGTCATCATTACCATCATTCTAAATTCCATATATATGCATTAGTATACTGTACTGGTGTTTGTCCTTCTGACTTACTTCACTCTGTATAATAGGCTACAGTTTCATCCACCTCATTAGAACTGATTCAAATGCATTATTTTTAATGGCTGAGTAATATTCCATTGTGTATATGTACCACAAATTTCTTATCCATTCATCTGCCGATGGACATCTAGGTTGCTTCAATGTCCTGGCTATTGTAACCAGTGCTGCAATGAACATTGAGGCACACACATCTCTTTTAATTCTGGTTTCCTTGGTGTGTATGCCCAGCAGTGGGATTGTTGAGTCATATGGCAGTTCTATTTCCAGTTTTTTAAGGAATCTCCACACTGTTCTCCATAGTGGCTGTACTAGTTTGCATTCCCACCAAGAGTGTAAGATGGTTCCCTTTTCTCCACACCCTCTCCAACATTTATTGTTTGTAGACTTTTTGATAGCAGCCATTTCGACTGGTGTGAGATGGTACCTCACTGTGGCTTTGATTTGCAGTTCTCTGATAATGGATAAGTAGGTATTAGTCGCGCAGTCATGCCTGACTCTTTGTTGAGCATCTTTTCATGTGTTTGTTAGCCATCTGTATGTCTTCTTTGGAGAAATGTCTGTTTAGATCTTTGGCCCATTTGTTGACTTGGTCATTTATTTTTCTGGAATTGAGCTGCAAGAGCTGCTTGTAATGTTTCTGAGCTTAATTATTTGTCAGTTGCTTCATTTGCTATTATTTTCTCCTTTTCTGAAGGTTGTCTTTTCACCTTGCTATAGTTTTCTTCGGTGTGCAAGAGCTTTTAAGTTTAGTTAGGTCCCATGTGTTTATTTTTGCTTTTATTTCCAATATTCTGGGAGGTGGGTCATAGAGGATCCTACTGTGGTTTATGTTGGAGAGTGTTTTGCCGATGTTTTCCTCTAGGAGCTTAATAGCTTCTGGTCTTACATTTAGATCTTTAATCCATTTTGAGTTTATTTTTGTGTATGGTGTTAGAAAGTGTTCTAGTTTCATTCTTTTACAAGTGGTTGACCAGTTTTCCCAGCACCACTTGTTAAAGAGATTCTCTTTTTTTCCGTTGTATATTCTTCCCTCCTTTGTCAAAGATGAGGTGTCCATAGGTGTGTGGATTTATCCCTGGGCTTTCTATTTTGTTCCATTGATCAATATTTCTGTCTTTGTACCAGTACCATACTGTCTTGATGAATGTGGCTTTGTAGTATAGCCTGAAGTCAGGCAGGTTGATTCCTCCAGTTCCATTCTTCTTTCTAAAGATTGAAAAAACATATTTTTCATTTTCACCAATAGCTTTATTGAGCATTGTAGCCACCATATTGTTCTACTATCTTCTTCCAAATTTCAGCCAACTTAATAATTCCATCTTCCCAATTTTTTTTTTTTTTATCTTTTTGAGCAAAGAACTGTTCCAAGTGCCTTTACAATTTTTCAGGGAATTGAAATTTTTTCCATTAAGAGAATTTTGTAAAGAAAAAAAAAAATGAATGGAAATCTGAAGGTGCAATATCTGGTGAATACAAGTTCTGGTGAATCAGAAATTCCCAGCCAAGCTGTAAAAGTTTTCCCCTGATCATCAAACAAACAGGGTATCTTGTGTTATCCTGATAGATTATGCATTTTCTGTTGAGTAGCTCCTGATGCTTTTTCTTGAGTACTGCTTTTAGTTGGTCTAATTGGCAGCAGTACTTGTTGGAATTTATCATTTGTTTTTTTTACAAAGAGTTCATAATAGATAACTCCCCTCCAATTCCATCATATATACAACTTCACCTTCATTGGATGAAAATTGGCCTTTTGGTGTGGTTGGCAATGGTTCATTTCACTTGTCCCATGGTCTCTTCCATTCTGCATTATTGTACAGTATCCAGTTTTCATTGCTTATAACAATTTGTTTTAAAACGGGAACATTTTCATTATGTTTCAGAAGAGAGTCACATATGAAAACATGGTTAAGAAGATTTGTTTCATTTTGCTTATATGGAACCCAAACATCACAGTGATGAACATAACCAACTTGTTGTAAATGCTTTTTAAAATTTGATTTGGAGGTTTTGAGTATGTCAGCTATCTCCTGTGTAACATAACATTGATTGGTCTCAAAATCTTGATTTTATTGTTATCATCTTCAACTGGTCTGCCTGAACATGGAGCATCATCCAGAGAGAAACCTCAGGCACAAAATTTCACAAACCACTTTTGACTTGTTCAGTCACAGCAGCTTTTCCATGCACTGAACTGAACATTTTTTTTTCTATTTCAGTTGCATTTTCACCTTCTTTTAAATAATAAAGCATAATATAACAAAAATATTGCTTTTTTACTTCCATCTTCAATATTAAAATGACCATACAAAAGTTTACCAATTTCTATGTCTTTTTTAAATGCACACTGATCTGACATCTGTCACTATACAATCTGAGAAAATTGTTTCAAATGAAGTTAAAGACACCTAAGTGGTACTAGAGCCATCTTATGGAAAAAAAAAAAAAAAAACAAAGAAAGCTTTTGGCCAACTCAATACTATACACAGAACACGCTGAAGTCTCCACTGCAAAACCAGCAGAACAAATAATAAATTCAGAAAAGTTGAGGGATATAAGAATAATATATAGAAATTTGTTGCTTTTGTATACACTAACAATGAACTACCAGGAAGAGAGAATTTTAAAATATCAAATTTGAAATCACATCAAAAGCAATGAAATACCTACCAGCAAACCTAACCAAAAAGGTGAAAGGTCTATACTCTGAAAACTATGAAATAATGAGGAAAGAATTATGCAAAGAAAAGGAAAGATATCCTATGCAATAGCACAGGAAGAATTGGAAGAGTTAATATTTTTAAAATAACCCAACTACCCAAAGCAATCTATAGACTTAATGCAGTTCCTGTCAAACCACAAAACTAGAATGAATAGTCCTAAATTTCATATGGAACCACAAAAGACTCTGAATTATCAAAGTAATCTTGAGAAAAAAGAACAAAGCTGGAGGTATCATCCTCCCTAACTTCAGACTATACTACACAGCTACTGTAATCAAAATAGTATGATACTGGCACAAAACTAGACACATGGATCAATGGAACAGAATAGGGCGCCCCAAGATAATGATGCACTTATGCTCAATTTACATATGACAATGGAGGCAAGGATATACAATGGAGAAAGGACAGCCTCTTCAACAAATGGTGCTGGGAAAACTGGACAGCTACATATAAAATAATGAAATTAGGACACTTACATCAAATACAAAAATAAACTCAAAATATATTAAAGACCTAAATATAAGATCCGAAATCATAAAGCTTCTAGAAGAGAACACATACAGAACACTATTTAATATAAATCATAGCAATATACTTTTCTGAATCTCTCTCCTAAAGCATAAGAAATGAAAGCAAAAATTAAAAAAAAAAAAGAGAACTAGTTAAAATTAAAAGCTTTTACACAGCAAAGGGAATTGTCAACAAAATGAAAAGACAACCTATGGGATAGGAGGAAATATTTGTAAATGATGATATCCAGTAAGATTTAATATCCAGAATATATAAACAGCTCATATGACTTAATATACTTCATTACATACTAGTTATTGCCATATTTCTTAAACAAATATTTCTTTCAAAAGAAAGCCAAGAACTTTTCTGTAATAGCTAATACGTTCCTCAAATTTCAAAAAAGTATCTTTGGGTGCATTTATATCCATCAATATGGCTTTTAAAACTGCATTGAAAATACCAACTTTTCATTTTCTCATTAAGGTATATTTTTATCTATCAATCTGTAATTACCATTCTACAAATGTGATTCAAGGCAGTAACTTACTTTCTTCTTCTTCCAGATGCAGAGAGCTACAATTCCAAACTAGAAAGATGGCTACCTTTTTTTTTTTTAAACTTATTTTCGTTGGAGGCTAATTACTTTACAATATTGTGGTGGTTTTTGACATACATTGACATGAATCATCCATGAATGTACATGTGTCCCCTCCATCCTGAAATCCCCTTCTTCTTCCCTCCCCTTCATATTCCTCTGGATTGTCCCAGAGCAGCAGCTTTGGGTGCCCTGCTTCATGCATCAGATTTGCACTGGTCATCTGTTTTACATATGGTAATATACATGTTTCAATGCAACTCTCTCATATCGTCCCACCCTCGCCTTTTCCCACATAGTCCAAAAGTCTGTTCTTTACATCTGTGTCTCTTTTGTTATCTTGCATAGAGGGTTGTCGTTACCACCTTTCAAATTCCATGTATATGCATTAATATACTGCATTGGTGTTTTTCTTTTTGACTTAATTCACTCTGTATAATAGGTTCCAGTTTCATCCAGCTCATTAGAACTGACTCAAAAGTGTTCTTTTTTATAGCCGAGTATGCGTGGGCACAGGAGGGCCTAAAGGAGTGATTTCACATTCAAGGTCGGGAGGGGTGGCCATGAGGAGATACCATACGTCCAAGGTAAGGAGCAGTGGCTGCGCTTTGCTGGAGTAGCCATGAAGAGATACCCCACATCCAGGGTAAAAGAAACCTAAGTAAGACGGTAGGTGTTGGGAGAGGGCATCAGAGGGCAGACACACTGAAACCATAATCACAGAAAACTAGCCAATGTTATCACAAGGACCACAGTCTTGTCTAACTCAATGAAACTAAGCCATGCCATGTGGGGCCACCCAAGACGGATGGTGGAGAGGTCTGACAGATTGTGGTCCACTGGAGAAGGGAATGGCAAACTACTTCAGTATTCCTGCCTTGAGAACGCCATGTATAGTATGAAAAGGCAAAATGATAGGATACTAAAAGAGGAACTCTCCAGGTCAGTAGGTACCCAATATGCTACTGGAGATCAGTGGAGAAATAAATCCAGAAAGAATGAAGTGATGGAGCCAAAGCAATAACACTACCCAGGTGTGGATATGACTGGTGATAGAAGCAAGGTCTGATGCTGTAAGGGCAATATTGCATAGGAATCTGGAATGTTAGGTCCATGAATCAAGGAAAATTGGAAGTGGTCAAACAGGAGATGGCAAGAGTGAATGTTGACATTCTAGGAATCAGCGAACTAAAATGGACTGGAATGGGTGAACTTAACTCAGATGAACATTATATCTACTACTCTGGGCAGGAATCCCTTAGAGGAAATGGAGTAGCCATCATGGTAAACAAAAGAGTCTGAAATTCAGTACTTGGATGCAATCTCAAAAACGACAGAATGATCTCTGTTCATTTCCAAGGCAAAACATTCAATATCACGGTAATCCAAGCCTATGCCCCAACCAGTAACGCTGAAGAAGCTGAAGTTGAATGGTTCTATGGAGACCTACAAGACGTTTTAGAACTAACCCCCCAAAAAGATATCCATTTCATTATAGGGGACTGGGATGCAAAAGTAGGAAGTCAAGAAACATCTGGAGTAACAGGCACATTTGACTTTGGAGTACGGAATGAAGCAGGGCAAAGGCTAATAGAGTTTTGCCAAAAGAACGCACTGGTCATAGCAAACATCCTCTTCGAACAGATCAAGAGAAGACTCTACACATGGACATCACCAGATGGTCAACACAGAAATCAGATTGATTATATTCTTTGCATCCAAAGATGATGAAGCTCTATACAGTCAGCAAAAACAAGACCGGGAGCTGAATGTGGCTCAGATCATTAACTCCTTATTGCCAAATTCAGACTAAAATTGAAAAAAGTAGGGAAAACCACTAGACCATTCAGGTATGACCTAAATCAAATCCCTTATTATTATAGAGTGGATGTGAGAAATAGATTTAAGGGACTAGATCTGATAGATAGAGTGCCTGATGAACTATGGGCGGAGGTTTGTGACATTGTACTGGAGACAGGGATCAAGATCATCCCCATGGAAAAGAGATGCAAAAAAGCAAAATGCCTTTCTGAAGAGACCTTACAAATAGCTGTGAAAAGAAGAGAAGTGAAAAGAAAAGGAGAAAAGGAACGATATTCCCATTTGAATGCAGAGTTCCAAAGAAGGGCAAGGAGAGATAAGAAAGACTTCCTCAGTGATCAGAGCAAAGAAAAAGAGGAAAACAACAAAATGGGAAAGACTAGAGATCTCTTCAAGAAAATTAGAGATACGAAGGGAACATTTCATGCAAAGATGGGCTCGATAAAGGACAGAAATTATACAACAGAAGCAGAAGATATTAAGAAAAAGTAGCAAGAATACACAGAAGAACTGTACAAAAAAAAAAAAAAAAAAAAAACACTTCACGACCCAGATAATCACAATGGTGTGATCACTCACCTAGAGCCAGACATCCTGGAATGTGAAGGCAAGTAGGCCTTAGAAAGCATCACTACGAACAAAGCTAGTGGAGGTGATGGAATTCCAGTTGAGATATTTCAAATCATGAAAGATGATGCTGTGAAATTGCTGCACTCAATATGCCAGCAAATCTGGAAAACACAGCAGTGGCCACAGGACTGGAAAAAGTCAGGTTTCATTCCAATCCCAAAGAAAGGCAATCCCAAAGAATGCTCAAACTACCGCACAATTGCACTCATCTCACACATTAGTAAAGTAATGCTCAAAATTCTCCATGCCAGGCTTCAGCAATACCTGAACTGTGAAATTCCAGATGTTCAAGCTGGTTTTTAAAAAAGCAGAGGAAATAGGGATCATATTGGCAGCATCTGCTGGATCATTTAAAAAGCAAGAGAGTTCCAGAAAAACATATGTTTCTGCTTTATTGACTATGCCAAAACCTTTGACTGTGTGGATCACAATAAACTGTTGAAAATTCTGAAAGAGATGGGAATACCAGACCATCTGACGTGTCTCTTGAGAAACATGTACGCAGGTCAGGAAGCAACCGTTAGAACTGGACATGGAAAAACAGACCGGTTCCAAATAGGAAAAGGAGTACGTCAAGGCTGTATATTGTCAACCTGCTTATTTAACTTATATGCAGAGTACATCATGAGAAATGCTGGGCTGGAAGAAGCACAAGCTGGAATCAAGATTGCCGGGAGAAATATCAATAACCTCAGATATGCAACTGACACCACCCTTATGGCAGAAAGTGAAGAGGAACTAAAAAGCCTCTTGATGAAAGTGAAAGAGGAGAGTGAAAAAGTTGGCTTAAAGTTCAACATTCAGAAAACTAAGATCATGCATTCTGGTCCCATCACTTCATGAGGAAATAGATGGGGAAACAGTGTCAGACTTTATTTTTTGGGACTCCAAAATCACTGCAGATGGTGATTGCAGCCATGAAATTAAAAGGGGCTTACTCTTTGGAAGGAAAGTTATGACCAACCTAGATAGCATATTAAAAAGCAGAGACATCACTTTGCCAACAAAGGTCCATCTAGTCAAGGCTATGGTTTTTCCAGTGGTCATATTTGGATGTGAGAGTTGGACTGTGAAGAAAGGTGAGCACCGAAGAATTGATGCTTTTGAACTGTGGTGTTGGAGAAGACTCTTGACAATCCCTTGGACTGCAATGAGATCCAACCAGTCCATCCTTAAGGAGAGAAGTCCTGGGTGTTCTTTGGAAGGACTGATGTTGAAGCTGAAATTCCAATAGTTTTGCCACCTCATGCGAAGAGCTGACTCATTGGAAATGGCCCTGATGCTGGGAGAGATTGGGAGCAGGAGGAGAAGGGGACGACAGAGGATGAGATGGGTGGATGGCATCACTGACTCGATGGGAGTCAGTGATGGACAGGGAGGCCTGGCGTGCTGCGATTCATGGGGTCACAAGGAATCGGACACGACTGAGCAACTAAACTGAACTGAACTGAATATTCCATTGTGTATATGTACAACAACTTCCTTATCCATTCATCTTCTGATAAGATGACAATTTTAAAATAGAAAAAAAAATTAACTTATTATAAAATGAGGATAAACTTTTTTAAAAATCAACTTGTTTTTTTATTGATGGATGACAACTTTATACTCCTAGGTAGCACTAACTGTGTACAATTAAAGATGCAGCATTATAGAGAAGCAGATAGCAAAATTAAACAGTAGAGGCAGGAAAATTTCAATCTTCATTATTTTGCTCATTTTTCACTATGTGTACACATAAACATGAATGGAATTTGAAGTCCTTTCATGGCAATGAATTTACAATCAACAATCTATGTGAATAACATCTTAATTTCAAATATTTGATCTGCAATGTGTATATAACCAGTTTCCACTCCAGTATTTTTGGACTTCCCTAGTGGCTCAGCTGATAAAGTATCCGCCTGCAATGAGGGAAACCTGGGTTCAATCCCGGTGTCAGGAAGATCCCCTGGAGAAGGGAATAGCTACCCACTCCAGTATTCTGGCCTGGAGAACTCCAAGGACTGCATAGTCCATGGGGTCGCAAAAGTCGGACACGACTGAGTGACTTTCATTTTCACTTCACTTTCAAGAAGTTTCTCTTTGTACAATTATTAAATGCCCTCTTTCCTGTTAAGAACCAATAAATTATTTTTTATATTTATTTTTCTTCTGAAGTAAGAACTATTTCTCTTCTAATAGGTGGCTCATTTTAATCATTTATCAAAAACTAAAGGGTAGGGGAGGAAATGTGATGATGTAGAAAAATCACTTTTTAAGAAAAATAAAATTCATTTTCACAAATTTACTGGTGTGTGTTGGTGGTGTGGGATTTATTCTACTATGCAATTACACTGGGAATCAGCATTATTTCAGGAATCATCTTTATTTCAGAAATATGTTTTATTGTGTGTATTTTCTTAATTCTTAAATAGAGCCACAGTTGTTTTTAACCAAATGATTTTCATTTGGAAATTAGAAGTCAAAATAAACTGTTGTGCACAAACTCCAAGGCATCTCCTTTCATTTTAGTCCATTTTTGCAACAAAATATTTCTCTCTAAAGAGACACTGAAGAGAGGAGAGTACTTGGTGAAACTTGGTTCTCTACAAGCAGCATCGAGTGCACATAGTGATGGCTACAGCAGGTCCACTGAGTGGTAATACAGAACGAGGGCAGTGTACTCAGCAGTGGTTTTCACCACCTTGTACTGGTTAATCACCTCGACCTAATGGCCCTTGATGTACAGCCAGACATTCAGACCTATCTGAGATATCCGTGGTATAGTGGTCACCTGTGGTGCTGCACTCATGGTGGTAGACAACTGCAAATAGCTTCTACGTTCTGTGGCATTTAAATTTTTTATTTTTAACCCCTGAATAAAGCAGTTCTTTATTAATTTTCAAGCCCACAGGATATTCAATATTTTTGATAAGCTTTTGACATTCATTCACCAGTCTTTTGGTGTTTCAGGTGCAACATGAGAACAGGAGGGAGTTTTTCCAGAGTAACACTTTGACTGATCTCAACCTCTTGTTTGGTTTTGATGATGCATAATCCTAGACATACAATCTTGCCACCAGAATTTCCTGGATGGTGTGTATCATGTGGAACTGAATACACTAGCTACAACATGAAGAAAGGCTGCAGGGTGGTGGACTCTTGAATTTTGCTGGGAAACCACAGATCTGATGTGTACACCAAAAATCTCAGTGATTGCAGTGTAAACAAAATCCACCTGGCAAATGACCTAAGTCTTACTTCAGGGGCCCACTTGCTCCCATTCATGCGTATTTCCTTCACCTGGTTCATCCTGCTTGTCTTCATTTACTGCGTGGCTTTTAGGCCCATTAGAAATAGTAAGTTTTTTCATTATTTGGTGACAGAAGTTTCTTTGAGTTCAGCGTATCTTGTGAAGTCCATTTAGGATAAAGCCTATGTATCACTTAATGGCAAATAGTGGAAACAGTGAGAGACTTTATCTTTTGGGGCTCCAAAATCACTGCAGATGATGACTTCAGCCATGAAATTAAAAGACGCTTACTCTTTGGAAGGAAACTTATGACCAACCTAGACAGCATATTAAAAAGCAGAGACATTACTTTGCCGACAAAGGTCTGTCTAGTCAAGGCTATGGTTTTTCCAGTAGTCACGTATGGATGTGAGAGTTGGACTATAAAGAAAGCTGAGCGCCGAAGAATTGATGCTTTTGACCTGTGGTGTTGGAGAAGCCTCTTGCAGTCCCCTGGACTGCAAGGAGATCCAGCCAGTCCATTCTTTTTTTTTTTTTTTTTTTTTTTTCATTTATTTATGTTAGTTGGAGGCTGATTACTTTACAATATCGTACTGGTTTTTGCCATAAATTGACATGAATCAGCCATGGATTTACATGTTTTCCCCATCCCGATCCCGCCTCCCACCTCCCTCCCCATTCCATCCCTCTGGGTCTTCCCAGTGAACCAGCCCTGAGCACTTGTCTCATGCATCCAACCTGGGCTGGTGATCTGTTTCACCCTTGATAGTATACTTGTTTCAATGCTGTTCCCTCAGAACATCCCACCCTCGCCTTCTCCCACAGAGTCCAAAAATCTGTTCTGTACATCTGTGTCTCTTTTTCTGTTTTGCGTATAGGGTTATTGTTACCATCTTTTTAAATTCCATATATATGCATTAGTATATTTTATTGGTCTTTATCTTTCTGGCTTACTTTACTCTGTATAATGGGCTCCAGTTTCATCCATCTCATTGATTGATTCAATTGAACTGATTCAAATGAATTCTTTTTAATGACTGAGTAATATTCCATTGTGTATATGTACCATAGCTTCCTTATCCATTCATCTGCTGGGCATCTAGGATGCTTCCATATCCCAGTCAATCAAGTCTAAAGGGGATCAGCCCTGGGTGTTCATTGGAAAGTCTGATGTTGAAGCTGAAACTCCAATACTTTGGCTACCTGATGAGAAGAGCTGACTCATTTGAAAAGACCCTGATGCTGAGAGGGATTGAGGGCAGGAGGAGAAGGGGACAACAGAGGATGAGATGGTTGGATGGCATCACTGACTCAATGGACGTGAGTTTGGGTGGGCTCTGGGAGTTGGTGTTGGATAGGGAGGCCTGGTGTGCTGCAGCTCATGGGGTCGCAAAGAGTCGGACATGACTGAGCAACTGAACTGAACTGACTTCACAGTAATTTTTGTGGACCCTTTTCAGACAAGTTTGACTTGATAACTGTTTGAAGTCTATAAATACACATGGGTTCAACAGCAGCTCCAGAAGGGATTTTGTTGTTATTGTTCAGTTGCTAAGTCATGTCCAGCCCCATGGACTGCAGCATGCTAGGTTTCCCATCCTCCACTATCTCCTGGAGTTTCCTCAAATTCATGTCTAT
Organism: Dama dama; assembly: GCF_033118175.1. Taxonomy (NCBI): domain Eukaryota; kingdom Metazoa; phylum Chordata; class Mammalia; order Artiodactyla; family Cervidae; genus Dama; species Dama dama. The sequence continues at coordinate 76,909,042 of NC_083714.1, forward strand.
TGGGTTAGTGATGCTCTCTAACCATCTCATTCTCTGCCATCCTCTTCTCCTTTTACCTTCAATTTGTTCCAGCATCAGGGCGATTTCCAAGGAATCAGCTCTTCCCATCAGCCGCCCAAAGTATTGGAGCTTGAGCTCCAGTGTCAGTCCTTGGAAGAACTTTCTTTAAGATTGACTGGTTTGATCTCCTTGCAGTCCAAGGAATTGTCAACAGTCCTCTCCAACCCCACAATTCAAAAGAATCATTTTTTTCTGCACTCAGCCTTCTTTATGGTCCAACTCTCACATCCATACATGACTACTGGAAAAACCATAGTTTCACTATACAGACCTTTGTTGGCAAAGTGATGTTTCTGCTTTTTAATATGCTGTCTAGGTTTGCCATAGCTTTTGCACAGGTTTCCATGCAGCAAGTGTCTCTTAATTTCATGGCTGCAGTCACTGTCTGCAGTGATTTTGGAGCCCAAGAAAATAAAATCTGTCACTGCATCCACTTTTCCCTCTTCTATTTGCCATGAACTGATGGGACTGTATGCCATAATCTTTGGGGCTTTTTTTAATGTTGAGTTTTAAGCCAGGTTTTTTACTCTCCACTTTCACCTTCATCAAGAATCTCTTTAGTTTCTCTTCACTTTCTGCCATTAAAGTGGTATCATCTGCATATCTGAGGTTGTTGATATTTCTCCCAGGGGGCACATATCCCTCATTATTTTATCCCAAAAAGCTTGTATAGGTTTTAGAGGTACTGCCATAAGAGTAAACTCACTTTAGCTAAACAAAGTTATCTATCATAAGTGTGAACTTACAAGGCCTTTGCACTTTTGAATAAAGGGGAAAGAACTTCAGGTGAAACAATGGAGGTGATACATTGGAAGGCAAGCAACCAATGACTGCAGTGTAGTGTTAATGTAGCACCAGTTTCCTTTATTAATCATCCCACGAACTTGCAATGGCACTAGTTTGTGAACCAGGGTTATGTTTTCCAATTACTCTACAATTTTTATGGCTACCTGATCCTCCAAAACTGGAACCAGCCCTTCCTTTACTTTGGCCTGCTTTTCAGAGACCAGGCGAGATGTGGCAGGAAGGGAACACTTAGTTTCCACAGAAACCACAGGGAAAGAGGAGCAATAGGAGGGGGCGGGAGCAGGGGGAGGGGAGGGGAAGAAGGAGGAAGAAGAAGAGGGCTTAGAATCATGAAAAAGACTGGCTCACACACGACTTCATGAGCTGACTAGTAGGGGCGGTGCCTGCCACAGAGCCTGGGCCTCCCACAGGTGTGGAGCTGCTCTTGGCTTTCCATGTCTAAGCATTTCACAGTATGCAACTCCACCCTGTTGGCAGCTGTGCCCTCACTCAAAGGTTCAAGTATTTGTCTGTTGGAAACTCCAGGGTTCTTAATAATATCAGTCCTAACATAAGGCTGAGACACAGCTATCTTCGACAGGGTATCCCTGCCAGCCTCTGCAGTGAGGCAAGGTTGTTCAAAGTCAACCCCTTGGCAGCTCTCAGGCTGCCCTGCAGTCCTGGCCCCATTGTCAAAGGCTCTGGGGAACGAACCACCAGGCAGTGTCACTGATGAAGTCCATTGCGTTCTCAGGACTGCCATAAGTCTTAGGTGTCCCCAACAGGGGCACATCATCCATGAACTCCACATCCTCTACACATACACTGTTCGGGACTGCTGGATTGGCATGGCCATTGACGAGGGCTTCTGTGGAAGTACTACCCTCTCCATCATCATTTGAGTAACTCTAATATCCAGGTGTACATTTTCCTTCCTTTTTATGCTTCATTTTTTCTACCACCTGAGATGCCATTGTTGTCTAAAACGTCCACCTCCACATTAGAGCTGCCATACGGAAGAAGGGCAGAGCCTCAGTACTGGTAGCTGGTAAAGCTATAATTCACTTCTTCATCTATGCCATCAGAAATCTTTTTGGAAGTTGTGCAACTAAGGACAAATTCAGGGGCCTATGGATTCAATGTGCTTGAAATGCTGTGGTTGGGCATTCTTAGAAAAATGTCACTGGGTTCAATTGCTTCATTAACACCAAATTTAATTCTCTGATAACTTCTCTATCAACAACTTGTGCACACAGAACTGTTCCACTGTATGGAAGAAACTCAACTGAAGAGCATTGAATCACAAAGAACTGACTGAATTCATCAGGGCTAAAATTCCCCAAATATACTACAGGTTGCAGAGGGCCATGGCAGCCCATTTTAATAAGCCTTGGTGCTCAACCAACTCTTCACACTGTTTCCTCTTTGCATTAGATTTTAATGTATATATATTCTCAATAAGATCCCTTAGGTATCATTACCAAAACTGTTATAGAACAACAACAAAAAAATACATGTAATAAGTGGTTAAGAAATAAATGAATATGAGGAAGAGGATGGAAAAACACTAAAGCAAGACAAGTAGAAACTAAGGGTGTTCACAACAATAAGAGAGTAGATTTCAATAGTTTTATAGACACAAAAGAACCAAGGTTCATTTTATTCCACCGTTCATTTTGAAATAAGCACCAAGTATCTAGATACTAATATTTACTTCCCTTTTGCCAATGCTGCCTCCATATTAAATACTTTTTCAAAAGACAAAAATATAATTCTGTCCTTGAGACTGAAAACAACAACAATAAAAGCAACAGCAGTACACACACTATCCCAAGGAAATAGCTCTTTTCCATTTGAAAGAACTTAATATTATGATCCTCAATAATGAAAGGAATCTGTATTGTATAATGAAGTAAAAATAATAAATCTATAATGAAAATTTTTAACCAGTAGTCATGGAAACTGGACAATTTACTGTCTGCTCTTATTTTTTTGTCAGGATTTTTATTTTAACTGAGAAAGGAAGTTTGTATGCCTCGATTTCTATTGGCCTCAATTATAATTTCCAACTATATTTATTCACAGATGAGTACATATTGTCTTCTACTCCTGAAATTTCTTTTGGCCAATCAGAACAGAAGGAAAAGATGTCTGCTGTCCTTTGATATACTATTCATTGCAGCAAAAAGTAAATAAGAACTATTTCATCTTCACAGTACTTTTTCTTATATTTTTTTAATTTATTTCTTATTTTGGATATGACTTTCCCTTTGTTTTTTTTTTTTTAAGGAAATCTAGTTCCTTTTTCTAAAGATGTTTATTTTTCTGATGCGGACTATTTTATTGAATTTGTTACAATATTGTTTCTGTTTTGGTTTTTGGCTGCAAGGCATGTGGAATCTTAACTCCTCAACCAGGGATCAAACCTATAACACCTGCATTGGAAGGTGAACTCTTAACCATTGGACCAAAGGGAAGTTCCCAGAGTTTTTTTCTATGACATTAAAATGTAAACAATATTAAAGTCACATTTCCAGTCTTTACTACATTAAAGACATGTAACAGAAGATATGCAGTATTAACACATTTTTGCTTTACTTTAATGCAATAATAATGGTATCAAGTTAAATAATAGTATTCACTAAAATAAACATTTGATTTATAAACAAGAGTTTGCACACATTACTAGAAGCAAATGAAATAAATTTCAAGATTTGAAATTGTGGAGGAAAAGATGTGAGTTGAATTGTACTTCATAGTATTATAAACAGGGCTCCCCAGTGGCTCAGTGGTAAAGAATCCACCTGCCAATGCAGGAAATGCAGGTTCAATCCCTGGGTTAGGAAGACCCCCTGAAGAAGGAAACTGCAGCCCATTCCAGTATCCTTGACTTAAAAATCCCATGGACAAAGGAGCCTAGTGGGCTACAGTCCATGGAATTGCAAAGAGTCAGGCATGCTGAATGACTGAGCATGTTATGTCATGTCAGTAATATGTATTTCCTCTTTCCCTTAGGACTACAAGGGGAAATCAGTAGATTGATAGGTAATCATAACCAAAGTTCATAAAAACTCAGGGCCTTTGTTCCAAGTATAGCAAGGACTACTAAAACCATAGGCCATAATTTACATGTGTGATTGGTGGTACAGAAATCGTATCCCCTGACATTCAGGGAAAGCCCAAAATACATGCTTTAACAAGGTTGACTGTGCTTCTATGTAAAGGAGGTAAATATATACCACCCTTTTCCTCTCACACAACACAATGATATGTAGACAGAATGCACAATATAGCTCATTGAGAATTCTGAAAATTATATCAGCAGAAAGAGAGAGTCAGAACCTCAGAATTCAAAGACTACCAATCTGGTTGTAGATTTATATAATTACCCCTCCAGTATCTTCTAGCTTGAATTCAACATAGCGTGAAATATATAAATGGGCACTGGTGCAGACAGAGAGGGAAATAGAAGTCCTCTGCTTCTGGCTTAAGGAGTAAGAAAGTGAAGACACTCAGTCGTGTCTGACTCTTTGCAACCCATGGACTGTAGCCTACCAGGCTCCTCCGTCCGTGGGATTCTCCAGGCAAGAATACTGGAGTGGGTTGCCATTTCCTTCTCCAGGAGATCTTCCCAACCCCCTCCCGCATTGCAGGCAGATGCTTTATCATCTGAGCCACTAGGGATGCTCAAGGAATAAGAAAAGGAACTCCTAATATTCAGACACTGGAAACCCTCAATTTTTTGCTTGTTTTTATTTCTTTGTTTTCCTTTCTCCAGTACTTCATGTCCTAGGTCTCAATTTGTAGTGCAGAAACAAGAGTACAGAATTTTTACCTTCTTACAAAAGGAGATCTGATACCAAGAAGGGCCAGACCCACTGATATTTTTTTTTTTTCTTTCTGATTCTCCACCACTTGAAAATGAACACAGGCACAGAAATGGAAGTGTACAGATATAATGGAGTAATTAAGTCTCAAACATCTGTCCAAAGGTCTCACAAAAGGAGACCCAAAGAACTGGAAACCACAGGAGAAATCAGGAAGAGGGAGGGACTCAAGGCAGCGAGCCTATAAAATAATTTATGAAATCCTGGTATCAATTCTGAACTGTGTATACATGGAGATATAATCTTAGTCTTCAAACCAAAGACTTTGAGAAATAAACTAAATGAAACCACTTCCAAGTAACAGAATGTCCTAGATTCTGTACACAAAGGATAGATTTGAAAACTACTGCAAAGACTTTTAACAAAAATTACATCGAAAACACAACATACACAATGTGAATGAGAAGTTGTGGCCTGAAAATAAAAAAGGTGATTTCCTTGATAAAATAAAATATCAACATTCTACACAGGCAACATTCTGCATAGACTGTAAATAAGTCCTAAAATCTAATATAATACTCATAGTATACAGAATAGGATTCAAAATTATTAGATATACAAAGAACCAGGAAAGACTGAGCTTATATGGAAGAAATAATAATCATTATGAGATGACATCAAGAATAGTGATGTTAGGACCTCTGCAGAATTGTTCCCAGAGGGAAAACATAATTGATAAGAATGATTTAAAACCAAAAATTTTAAGTCTCTAGAAACAGTCCTAATTAAACACAGCAAAAGAAGAAACATTTATCCCCACTTCAATATACTAAATCCCAATAGGAACAGGAAAAGTCAATGACATTTGAGACAGGAAACCCTCTCCCTCTCCCATCTGTTTCAATTCAATAAACAGGAGCTCCATTATGAGGAGAAGTGGCCAAAAAATACATAGGCATCTCTTTCTCAGATCCCAGTTAAAGGGGTGGAATCTCTCTGAGGGGGAGACAGGTCATTTCATACCTTCCCCAGTTCCATGTTGCAAAAGCTCATTCTGAGTGTTCCAGAGCCCTCTTCCTTCACCTAGCCACAATTCAAAAGGCAGAAGCTCTAAAACAGAGTGCAGCAGGGAAAAAAAAAAAAAAAACAGTGCAGCCCAGATCACCTTCTCCCCAGTTCATTCAAAGGATGAAGCTTTCATCTTGGAAAAGGCAAGTCAAGAAGAGAAAAGTTACTACCATGTAAAGCAGGAGTGTCATTCAGAGAGAAGTGAGCCACCTCCCAGTCCCCAAATTCAGATCAGTGGTGTAGTTTTTTACTAGAGAGACAGAGGTCGGCCATCATAATAGAAAACTAAGATGATCTTTCCAAGGGAATTGACTTTATTTGTAAGAGATATGGAAAGTTTAAACTTAATGGTTCTGTTGAATGTAATGTATATTTTCGATGTAAGTCATAAAGAGGAGACTAATAACTCCAAGAGAGCAACCAGATAAACCACAGGCCAGCTGGCTGAGCAGAGAAAACCATGGAGACAATCAAGATGATCCCTCCTCCTGGGGGCTTCCCTCATAGCTCAGTTGGTAAAGACTCTTCCTGTTAAGGTAGGAGACCTGGGTTCAATTCCTGAGTTGGGAAGATCCCTTGGAGAAGGAAATGGAAACCTACTCCAGTATTCTTGCCTGGAGAATCCTATGGAAAGAGGAGCCTACAGGCTACAGTTTATAGTATCACAAGAGTCAAACACAGCTTAGTGACTAAATCACCACTATACCACTCCTGGGGTCAGAACAAACCACAAAGAATAGCCTGCCAAATGATCAAAATATAATTGGGTTAGACTATATATAGTATTTATACCCCCAGTGAATTTTCAAAAATAAGAGGAAAATCAGCTAGTTATGACTCAGAACTAAGGGCTGAGTGTGATATCAACAGAAGCAATCAGCTTGACAGAAATATCAGAGAAAATAACAGCCAAAGAGAACCATACTAAAACACTGACATCCCATAGTGGCTGTACTTATACTAAAGGCTGTACCCTCTGAGGAGGGACAAAATAGACATTTAAAACATGGTACTAGTGATAAAGAGTGACATTTTATAATAATAATGTCAATACATCACAAAGACACAATGATTATAGATATATGTGCATCTACAACAGAGCTCTAAAATGCATAATGCAAAACCTGAAATAGTAAATGTAAAAACAGATAATTCAAATCATAGTTGGAGACTTTAGCAATCCACTTAACAATAACAGAACAACTAGGCAGAATGTCAACAAGGAAATATAAGATTTGAACAACACTCTGAAGGAAATAGACCTAAATGACATCTACAGAATACTCCACCCAAACCCAGCAGAAACATTCTCAAGTACACAGAACATTCTCCAGGAGAGACCATACTCTAGGGAATAAAACAAACATTAATAAATTTAAAAGAATTGAAAACTTGAAAAGTATATTCTCTATCCACACTATGGCATTAAATTAGAAATCAATAAAAGGAAGAAATTTGGGGAATTCAAAATGTGAGGAAACTAAAACACATGCTCCTAAATTACCAATGTTTGAAAGAGAAGATTATAAGGGAAATTAGACAGTAGTTTCAGATAAACGAAATGAGGAAACAACAAATAAAAACTGAGAATGTAGCTAAAAACATGCTTAAAGTAAATTTGTACATATAAATGGCTATGTTAAATATGAAAATGGACATACACCCCATGTTCATGAATTAAAAGACTTAATAATGTTAAGATGGCAATACTCCCCAAAGCAATCTATAGATTGAATGCAAACCCTATCAATGTGCTAACAGTTCTTTCTTTCTGCAGAAATAAATAAATATATATATATATATATATAATATTAAAATTCATATGGAATTACAAAAGGCTCCAAATGGAAAAAACAAAATCTTGAAAAACGATAACAAAGTTGAAGAACTCAAACTTCCCAATTTCAAAACTTACTACAACACTATAGTAATCATGACAGGATGGAACTTCCTTAAGGATAAATATCTAGAACAATGGAATAGAATTGAGTGTCCAGAAATAACCCATACATCTATGATCACAAGGGTGAAGAGACCATTCAATGGGGGAAGGATAGTATGTTAAATAAGTTATTCTAGGACAACAGGAGCTAACTCTAAAACTTTCAGAAGAAATTATAAAGGCAAATTTTGATAATCTTGGATTTGGCAATGATTTCATAGTTATAATACCAAAAGGACAAAGAACAAAAGGGAAAGCTAGATAAATTGGAATTTACTAAATTCTAATTTTTCTGCATTAAACACTATCAAAATAGTGAAAAGACAACCTACAAATCAGAGAAAATCATATATTGGATACAATTATTGTATCCAGAATATGTAAAGAATTTTTACAGTCAAAAAAACAGACAAACCATTAAAGAATGGGCAAATGAGATGAATAGACATTTCTCCAAAGATGATACACACACACACACACACACGAGTCAACAAGGACATGAAAAGATGTTCAATGTCATTAGTCATTTGTGAGATGCAACTCAAAACCAAAAGAGATACCACTTCACATCTATGAGGATGACCACATGGGAAAAAAAATAAGTAAGTGTTGGTGAGGGTATGGAGAAATTCTAACCCATATGCATTGCTGGTTGGATTGTAATATGGTGTAATCATTGTAGAAAACAATTTTATGATTCCTGAAAAAGTTAAACATAAAATTATGATATGAGCAGGCAATTACACTCCTAGATATCATAAATGAAAACAGATTATAAAGCAAAAGCTTATACACTAATGTTCATAGCAGCACTATTCACAGTAGTCAGAAGATATAAATAACCCAAATGTTCATCAATTGATAAATGGATAAACAAAATAGTGTGTGTCTATAAAACAGAATATTACTCAGACATAGAAAATAATGAAAACTGATACATGCTACACCATAGATAAACCTTGAAAACACGCTAATGAAGGAAGCCAGATGAAAATGGCCACATATTCTTTTCACATAAAATATCATGAACAGACAATTCCACAGAGAAGAAAGTATAATAGTGGTGGCCAGCAGCTGGAAGACGGAGCATGAAAAGTGACTGCTTAGTGGGTAGGAGATACTACTTTGGGATGATGAAAAAATTGTGTAGCAACACAGTGATTGTACAATGCTGTGACTCTACTAAACATTCCTGAATTGTACACTTTACAATGGCTAAAATGGTAAACTTTGACTTTTAAAAGATATTTTCATTTATTTGGATCCCCCACAAGCTTTAACTAAAATGTTCATTTTATTAACATAGTGTAGACCCAGTACTTACACGCATAAATTCACTAAATTTAAAAAGAATGACTAGATTCCATGCTTCAGCATAAACACTGCAATGGTATTAACCTCAGATTTTAGTAGACTTTTTTATCAATTTCATACACAAATTTTGTATTACTATGTTCATAGTATTATAGTAAATGTGTCCTCTATTGTAATCTTTTTTTTTTCCATTTATTTTTATTAGTTGGAGGCTAATTTCTTTACAATATTGTAGTGGATTTTGTCATACATTGACATGAATTAGCCATGGATTTACATGTATTACCCATCCCGTTCCCCCTCCCACCTCCCTCTCTACCCGATCCCTCTGGGTCTTCCCAGTGAACCAGGCCTGAGCACTTGTCTCATGCATCCAGCCCGGACTGGTGATCTGTTTCACCCTAGATAATATACATGTTTCGATGCTGTTCTCTCGAAACATCCCACCCTCGCCTTCTCCCACAGAGTCCAAAAGTCTGTTCTGTACATCTGTGTCTCTTCTTCTGTTTTGCATATAGGGTTATCATTACCATCTTTCTAAATCCCATGCAGTAGACATATATAAATAATGGTTCACATACTGTTGAAGCATGGCTTGGAGAGTTTTGAGAATTACATTGCTAACGTGTGAGATGAGTGCAATTGTGCGGTGTTTCAACATTCTTTGACATTGCCTTTCTTTGGGATTGAAATGAAAACTGACTTTTTCCAGTTCTGTGGCCACTGCTGAGTTGTCTAAATTTGCTGGCATGTTTAGTACAGCACTTTAACAGCATGATCTTTTAGGATTTGAAATAGCTCAGGGGGAATTCCATCACCTCCACTAGCTTTGTTTCTAGTGATGCTTCCTAAGGCCCACTGGATTTCACACTCCAGGATGTCTGGCTCTAGGTGAGTGATCACACCAGCATGGTTATCTGGGTCATGAAGATCATTTCATACAGTTCTTCTGTGTATTCTTGCCACCTCTTCTTAATATCTTCTGCTTCTGTTACGACCATACCATTTATGTCCTTTATTGTGCTCATCTTTGCATGAAATATTCCCTTGGTAACTCTAATTTTCTTGAAGAGATCTCATAGTCTTCCCATTCTATTGTTTTTCTCTATTTCTTTGCATCAATCACTTAGGAAGGCTTTCTTATCTCTCCTTGCTCATCTTCAGAACTCTGCATTCAAATAGGTATATCTTTCTTTTTCTCCTTTGCTTTTAGCATCTCTTCTTTTCTCAGCTATTTGTAAGGCCTTCTCAGACAACAATTTTTCATTTTTGCATTTCTAGCTGAGCAGCAAAGAACTGATGCTTTTGAACTGTGGTGTTGGAGAAGACTCTTGAGAGTCTTGAGAGTCTGCCGTGAGATCAAACCAGTCAATCCCAAAGGAAATCAGTCCTGAATACTCATTGAAAGGACTGATGCTGAAGCTGAAGCTCCAGAATTTTGGCCACCTCATGCGAAGAACTGACTCATTGGAAAAGACCCTGATGCTGGGAAAGACTGAAGGCAGGAGGACAAGGGGAGAACAGAGGATGAGATGGTTGGATGGCATCACTGACTTGATGGACATGAGTTTGAGTAAGCTCTGGGAGTTGGTGATGGACAGGGAAGCCTGGCATGTTGTTGACCATGGGGTCACAAAGAGTCGGAATGAAAGACTGAACCACACAGATAAATAAATTACAGATTTAAATGTAAATAGAAAAATCCAATCTTTGAGGTTGAGAATAAAGAGGAACATGGATAATTCCTTCTTCTAAACTATGTTATGCATGTTTTGCCACCAAAAAAAGATCTCAAAACAACAACCTAACCTTCCACCTTATGAAACCAGATAAAAGAAGAGCAAGCAAAATCCAAAGCAAGGAGAAGACAGAAAATGGTAAAGTTTATAGTGGAAATAAGTGAAATAGAGAATAGAAAACAACTAATAAAATCAAAGAAGCAAAAGTTTCTTTGAGAGATCAGAAAAATTGACAATCTGTTAGATAGACAAAAATAGAGAAAATTCAATTGACTTCAATCAGAAATAAAAAAGAGACATTACTAAAGACCTTATAGCAAAGATCTAAAAGACTATAAGCCTACCTGGAATGGACAAAGTGAAGAAATAGAAACAAACTATCAAAACTGACTCACAAAGAAACAAAACATGCGACAAGATGTATAACAAGAAATGATTTTTCTTTCTCACAAAGAAAAGTCCTAAATCTGGTAGCTTCCATGGAGAATATTATCTTTTTTTTTTTTTTTTAAGACTTAATACAATTTTTCACAAAAAAATTACAGAAATAGAAGAGGAGAAAAAAATTCACAGCTCATCCTTTGAAGAAAGTTTTATCTTGATTAAAGTAAATTTAATATCAAAATCAAAGATAGCACAATAAAAAAAACTATAAAACAATTTATCTTATGAATCCAAATGCAAAAATCCTCAGCGAAATCATCACAAATCAAATTCAGCAACACGAAAAAGAAGTATACACTACAGTAAATTGAGATTTATCTCAGTAATACGAAAATGGCTTAACACAGAAAATCAATATGCTATATCAATAGAGTAAACCACCAAAACTACATTATCATATAGATAGATACAAACAAGCAAAATAAAACTTACAAAATATAACACTCTTTCTCAATAAATATATATATGTACAACTGGGAATAAAGGTGGCATAAGTGGTAAAGAACCTGCCTGCCAATGCAGGAAACATGAGACACTGGTCCAATCTCTGGGTGCAGAAGATCCCCTGGAGGAGAGAACGGCAAACCACTCCAATATTCTTGCCTGGAGAATACCCCATTATTCTTCCCATGGACAGAGGAACTTAGCAGACTAGGGTCCAAAGGGTCACAAAGAGTCAGACATGACTAAATTGACTTAGCATGCACACATAACATGATAAAGGGCACACACAAAAATTTCACAGAACATTATAGCTAATGCTTTGCTCCAGAGATCATGAAAAGAAAAGGATGTCTCCTATTGCCACCTCAGTTCAAAAATGTACTGGAGATTCAAGCCATAAGTCAAGTAAATAAACTAAAAAGCTATGATACTGGAAAGAATGACATGCAACTACCTTTGCTTATGTACAAGAAGATATTATATATAGAAAATCTCAAGGAATTCAATTTTGAAAACTATTGAATTAATAAAGTAGGTCTATAAGAATGCAGAACACAAAATCAACATATAAAACAACTGTGTTTATATAAACACCTAAAAATAACACAATGAAATTAAAATGACTATCCATTTATGTTAATATAAAAGGAGTGCAATATTTAGGAATACATGTAACAAAAGAAGTGAAAAATGCATATTCAGGAAACTAAAATACAACTCAATGTTTAAGAGAAAGATGGTTGTTCAGTCGCTCAGCTGTGTCTGATTACTTGCAACCACATAGACTATAGCATGCCAAGCTTCCCTGTCCTTCACCATCTGTCAGAGCTTGCTCAAACTCATCTCCATTGAGCCAGTGAGTCCATGCAACAATATTGTCCTCGGTCATCCCCTTCTCGTCCTGCCTTAAATCTTTTTCAGCATCAGGGTCTTTTCTAATCAGTCAGACCTTTGCATCATGAGGTCAACATTCTGGAGCTTCAGCTTCAGCATCAGCCCTTCCGATATATATTCAGGACTGATTTCTTTTAGGATTGACTAATTTGATCTCCTGGCAGTCCAAGGGACTCTCAACAGTCTTCTCTAACACCACAGCTCAAAAGAATCAATTCTTTGGAGCTCAGCCTTCTTAATTGTCCAAATCTCACATCCATACATGACCACTGGAAAAACCATAGCTTATATCTTTCTTTTTCTCATTTTCCTTTTGTGTCTCTTCTTTTCTCACCTGTTTGTAAGGTCCCCCAGAGACCTTTTTCTTTTTTTGCATTTCTTTTTCTTGCAGATGGTTTTGATTACCACCTCCTGTACAGTGTTATGAACCTCTGTCCATAGTTTTTCAGGCATTCTGTCTATCAGATCTAATTCCTTGATTTGTCACTTCCACTGTATAATTGTATGGGATTTGATTTAGATCTTCCTGAATGGTCTAGTGGTTTTCACTACTTTCTTCCATTTAAGTTTGAATTTTGCAATAAGGAGTTCATGATCTGAGCCACAGTCAGCTCCTGGTCTTGTTTATATAGATTTTCTTCATCTTTGGTTGCAAAGAATATAATCAATCTGATTTTTATATTGACCATCTTCTGATGTCCATGTATGGTGTCTTTTCTTGTATTTTTGAAAGAAATGTTTGCTATGGTTCTCTTGGCAAAACTCTGTTAGCCTTTGCCCTGGCTCATTTTGTACTCCCAGGCCCAACTTGCCTGTTACTCCAGGTATCTCTTGACTTCCTCCTTTTGCATTCTAGTCCCCTATGATGAAAATGACATCTTTTTTTTGGCATTAGTTTCAGAAGATTTTTTAGGTCTTCATAGGACTGTTCAGCTTCAATTTCTTCAGCATTAGTGGTTGGCATATAGACTTGAAATCCTATGATGTGAATTGTTTGCCTTGGAAAAGTACAGAGGTAATTCTGTCATTTTTGAGACTGTACCCAAGTACTACATTTCAGATTCTTTTGTTGACTATGAGGGCTACTCCATTTCTTCTAAGGGATTCTTGCCCATAATAGTAGATATAATGGTCATCTAAATTAAATTCACCCATTCTGTTCCATTTTACGCCACTGATTCCTAAAATGTCAATGTTCACTTTGGCAATCTCCTGTTTGATCATTTCCAATTTACCTTGATTCATGAACCCTAACATTTCAGGTTCCTATGCAATATTGTTCTTTACAGCATCAGACTTTATTTTCACCACCAGACCATCCACAACTGTACTTTGTTTCCACTTTGGCTCAGCCTCTTCATTCCTTCTGGAGCTATTTCTCTGCTTTTCTTCAGTAGCATATTGGGCATCTACCGACCTAGCAAGTTCATCCTTCAGTGCCATATCTTTTTGCTTTTTCATACTGTTCATGAGGTTCTCAGGACAAGAATCCTGAAGTGGTTTGCCACTCCCTTTTCCAATGGACCACATTTTTTCAGAACTCTCCACCATGACCCATATATCTTGGGTGGCCCTACACTGCATGGCTCAGGATTTCATTGAGTTTGACAAGGCTGTGATCCATGTGATCAGTTTGGTTCTGTGACTGTGGTTTTCATTCTGTCTTCCCTCTAATGGCTGAGGATAAGAGGTTTGTAGAAGCTTCCTGATGAGAGTGACAGGCTGTGGGGAAACTGGGTCTTGCTCTGGTGGGCGGGGCCATGCTCAGTAAATGTCTAGTCCAATTTTCTGCTGATGGGTGGGGCTGTCTTCCCTCCCTGTAGTTCAGACCAAACTATGGTAAGGGTAATGGTAGGAATGGTGACTTCCTTCAAAAACCTTATACTAACACGCCATGGCTTGCAGGACTACTGTATTCAGTGCCCCGTACTCTGTGGCAGGCCGCTGTCAACATGTGCCTCTGCCAAAGACTCCTGGACACTCACAGACAAGTCTGGCTCATTCCCTCATGGCAGGGAGCGCTGCTCCTTTCTCCTGGCTTCTGGTATGTAAAAGGTTCTGGTTTTGCCCTCCAAAAGTCTGCTTCCCCAGTCCTGTGGAAATTCTGTGGTTAAATCCCACTGGCCTTCAGAGTCAAATTCCCTAGGGCTTCTCAGTCCCTTTGCTGGATCCCTGGGTTGGGAAAATTGTTATTGGCCCTAGAACTTTTGCAACAGTGCATACACTCAGTGGCAGCATCCTAATTGGCTTTCAAGAGGGCACTGCCATCTTGCCAGTCAATTCTGGTGCCAGCAGCGCAATTAGAAAATAGGCAAAGGATTTGAATCAACCTTTCTCTAATGAATCATATACAGATGGCCAGTAAACACATGAAATCATGTTTAGTATCAGTACCAATTAGGGAAATGCAGGTTAAAACCACAGTGAAAGATATTCTGTAAATTATCACCTCCATCCTAAAAGTAAGGGGGGGACTTAATAAATGAAAATCAAGGTTTCTTCTCAGATCTATCAGATAACTGAGGTCACAGGGTGAACCACGGCCCTCAAAATTATAAAGACAGATGAATATGCAGACTCACATCTACTAGAACAGAAGTCTAGGAAAAGAATTTTAAATACCTGTAAAGCCAATACCAAGGTAGAAAACTTAAACTGTAATTGATAAACTGCCAAAAGCTCAGGGTAGATAAGCTTGAGAGTTAAAAATTTCAAGGAGTCAGTTTCAGGCTATCCCCACAATATCAGTGGTTTTGCTCCAGGAGATCTACCAGATCCTCAAAGTGAAAATCAGAGAAAAACACAAATGCTTTTGGCAGGAAGAGGAGGAAAGTAGCTATTTTGAAATACACTCAGTGCATCATACTCATCTAATAAAAAATGCTGTTGGAGATACTGTATTACTAGAGCTCAACTGACTGGAATTTTACCAGAAACTAACTGACCTAGAGAAGGGAAATATCTAACTCCAGATACCCCTGAAAAAATTCCATATCTAGAAAATATATAAGAAGTAGTCTCTAAGGAAACCCAAGGTCCACAGGGGAGACAAAAACAAGGAAAATAGAGACAATTTTAGCTTCTGACACCTACAGCAACAGCAAACATTAAACATAGTCTAACAATTAGCCAAACAAAAATAATCTCATGCTAAAAGGCCTATTTATCTAAGTTCTGTCATTCAGTACTTCTTGTCCAGCTTGCACAAGGAACACTAACAGGCATGTTAAAAAAAAAAAAATACGCATAGTTTAAGGAGATAAAGAGATAGAGCAAGTATCAAAACCAGACTCATATATGGCAGAGAGTTATGAATTAGCAGACTAAGTATCACAAATAATTATGATTCGTATGCTAAGGATACTAATAGACATATAGACAACATGCCAGAAAAGGTGTGTGATATAGGCAAAGAGATGGGAAGTCTTAAGAAACATGCAAAATGAAATGCTTGCATTTTTTAAAATATTATAACAAAATGATGAATGCCTTGGATATGATCTATATACTGGAAATGAACAAAGAAAGAATCAATGAGCATGAAGAAATGTCAGGTCCATATAAACTTTGCAAATTTAAAATCAAAGAGAATAAAATGAAGATGGAACAAAATATCAAAGAACTGTGAAAAAGTAGAAAAGTTTTGATGTATGATGGAAATATCAGAAAGAGAAGAAAGACAGAGAGAGGAGATATTTGAAGTAATAATTACATAATTATTTCAGACACCGAATTATAGATCCACGGAGCTCAGAAAACAAGTAGCACAATACATATACAGTTGACCCTTGAAGAACATGGGTTTGAACTACACAGGGACACTTACATATAGATTTTTTTTTTCAATAAACACTGTAGTACTGCATGATCTATTGTTGGTTCAATCCACAGATGCAGACCCAGAGATACAGAAAGCTGACTATAAAGATTTATGCAGAGTTTTAACTGCTTTGGATGTTGTACCAATAAACCGCATGTTGTTCAAGGGTCAACTGTATATATAACTACAACTAGGCATATCATATTCAAACTAGAGAAAATTTAGAAAAAAAGAGAGAGAAAATCATAAATGAAAGAATTAGGAGGATAAAACCATAATTGTAGCGGAGCAAAGACAATATTTAAATCATTTTTTTTCTTCCAAAACCATCAAGCAAGAAGACAATGAAGTGTTTTTAAAGTGATGAAAAAAAAGACAATCAATAATTCAATAACCCTTTACTCCATGGCATTATCCTTAAAAAATAAAGGAGAAATAAATATTTGTTAAACAAACAAAAATTGAGTGATTGTTTTACCTAGTAGAATAGCCATTCAAAAAAATGGTAAAAGAAAGGTTTCAGAAAAAAAAAAAAAAAAAGGAGAATGATATAGGTCTAAAATCTGAATCCATATAAACAGGGGAAAATTGAATAAATTGAAGTACAAGGCAGAGGCTAGGATAACAATACAAAAGGAAAAATATATATATTGTTAAGTAGAGGCATTATAGTGAATACACTAAAAAAATCTATTTTAGGTGAAAAAAAGATAAGATAAAAGAACACAGATTTTTAACAGGGAAAATGCAAAGAGAGAAGAAAGAAATGGAGGAGAAGAGGAATGAATAATTATAGTAACAAATAATCAAAGTAACTATAACAATACATACTTATGAATTTCACAAGAAACATTTACTAAGCCTGGGTTCTTAATGCATATCGATATATGGAATTAGTCTTTCACTTTTATCATGAATGGATTTGTGAGTTACTTCTGACAGTATCAAAGAAGTACATACATGTACTTTATAATGACATTAGAAACTAAAATTACAATTAACAGTTATAGGCCATAATGTATACATAAAAAGACAATATATATATCTAACTTCTGTGAGAATCACATTCATTGAACACTTAACTATGTGCAAGAAAAATGTTCGAAGCATATTGAGCACTTGATATGTGCTAAAAACTATTCTTCTAGTACTCAGGACAACTCTATAGATTAGTACTTTGTTGTTTTTCAGTCGCTAAGTCATGTCAGACTCTTTACAACTGCATGGACTTCATGCAGCATGCTAGGCTTCCCTGTCCTTCACTATCTCCCAGCATTTGCTCAAACTTATGTCCATTTAGTTGGTGATGTCATCCAACCATCTCATCTTCTGTCACCCTCTTCTCCTCCTGCCCTGTCTTTCCCAGCATCAGGGTCTTTTCCAGTGAGTCGGCTCTTTGCATCAGGTGGCCAAATTATTGGAGCTTCAGCATCAGTCCTTAAAATGAGTACTCAGGGTTGATTTCCTTTAGGATGGACTGGTTTGATTTTCCTGCTATCCAAGGGACTCTCAAGAGCCTCCTCCAGTACCACAGTTCAAATTAGTACTATGATCAGTCATATATTCAAGAGAAAACACAGGCTCAAAAAGATTTAGTAATTTTCCCAAACTTACACAGTCAAGAAGGAATTGAATCAAAATGGGATCCAGAATGCACACACTAAACCACTATCATCAACTGTTGTTTATACAAGGCATATTGATGTAAATAATTTTAACTGAAGCTTTGCTTGTGCATGTGCACCCTGTTTCAACTCTGAGGAACAAAATGAGGCACTTGGTGAAGAGAACTGAGAAAGTGAGAATTCTAAAGACAAGCTTACTCATAAGTCGAATCTAATTAAAAAATATATAAATGAACTTATTTACACAATAGAAACAGATTCACAGATTTAAAAAAAAAAAATATGCTACCAAGGTGGAAACTTGGGCAGGAGAACAGATAAATTAGGAAATCAGAATTAACACATACACATTACTATATATAAAATAGATAACTGAGGACCTACTGTTCCTCTTCCCTAGCATAGGGAATTCTGCTCAATATTATGTAACAACCTACTGGGAAATAAAAAAAAATGAAAAAAAAATACATTTGTGTATGTGCACAACTAAAAAAAATATGAACTATTGCTATTTTCAACTGTGATTCGGACAATTTTATACATTCTCATCATATATAACTCTCTTGGTTTTTATACTTTTGCTATTCATTAAATCTTAAGCATTATTTCTGAGAATTTGACCTATTTCTTCCTTAAGACTTAAAACATATTGTTAAGTCACAAAAATAATTAAAACCAAAGAAGCCCATATTGTACAGATGAAACTTACACAATGTTTTTGTTGATTATATCTCACTGGAAAAAATAAAGATAGACTCATCAAAACAAGAAAGGAAGAGCATTAGATGATGAATAAATGAAGGTAAAATTAAATTATTTCTTCATTTTTCATTGATTCAGCAATTAAGAGTATGTTCAAAATACTATAGCAATGATACACTTGACATCTACTAACGTAAGGATAAGCAAAAATGAATGACATCAATATTATAAATGAGAGAAGAGAGGAACTGAGAGTGCTCTATTATAAGGTAATTGAACTAACTAAAATTTGGGATGTCATATTACTTTAAAATGGACTTATATCAGTCATAAATGTAGATTGTAAACTCTAGGGCAACCACAAAGATAGTAAAATAAGAATATTACTGGAATACTAAAAGAGAAAACAAAATGTATTCCTGTACAGGGTTCAGTTCAAATGAGAGGCAAGAGTGGGGAGCAAAAGTAGAAACGACAACAACAAATAGGACAACAAATAGAAAAAAGCTACAAATCCAATATATATTAATAGAGCTATATCAATAATCACTTTAAGTGTTGATGGACCAAATACATCAATTAAAAGGCAGAGAGTATCAGAGTTTATTAAAATCATCTGATTAAATGACACAGTCAGTCTCTTCCATCAAGAAGCTTCCACAAGCCTCTAAGCTTTATGCATCAGAGGGCAGACAGAATGAAAATCATAATCACAAAAAAACTAAGCAAACTGATCACATGGATCACAGACTTGTCTAATTCAATGAAATCATGAGGCATGCCATGAAGGGCCATCCAAGATGGACAGGTCATGATGGAGAGTTCAGACAAAACATGGTCCACGGGAGAAGGGGATGGAAAACCACTTCAGTATTCTTGCCTTGACAACCTCATGAACAGTATGAAAAGGCAAAAAGATATGACACTGAAAGATGAACTCTCCAGGTCAGTAGGTGCCCAGCATGCTACTGGAGAAAAGTGGAGAAATAACTCCAGAAAGAAGGAAAAAATGGAGCCAAAGCAAAAACAATGGGCAGTTGTGGATGTAACTGGTGATGGAAGTAAAGACCGATGCTGTAAAAAACAATAGTGCATAGGAACCTAAAATGTTAGGTCCATGAATCAAGGTAAATGGCAAGTGGTCAAACAGGAGATGGAAAAGTGAACATCAACATTTTAGGAATCAGTGAACTAAAATGGACCGGAATGGGTGAATTTGATTCAGATGACCATTATATCTACTATCTGTGAGCAAGAATACTTTAGAAGAAATGGAGTAGCCCTAATAGTCAAGAAAAGAGTCTGAAATGCAGTTCTTGGGTGCAGTCTCAAAAATGACAGAATAATCTCTGTTTCCAAAGCAAACCATTCAACAACGGAAAACTAAGTATATGCCCCAACCACTAGTGTCAAACAAGCTGACATTGAATGATTCTATGATGACCTACAAGACCTTCTAGAACTAACACCCAAAAAATGAAGACTTCTTCATCACAGGGGACTGGAATGCAAAAGTAGGAAGTCAAGAGATACCTGGAGTAACAGGCAAGTTTGGCCTTGGAGTACAAAATGAAGCAGGGCAAAGGCTAACAGTGTTTTGAGGAGAGAACTCACTGGTCATACCAAACACCATCTTCCAACAACACAAGAGATGATTCTACATATGGACATCACCAGGTGGTCAATACTGAAGTCAGATTGAACATATTCTTTGCAGCAAAACATGGAGAAACTCTATATAGTTAGCAAAAAACAAGACCAGGAACTGACTGTGGCTCAGATCACGAACTCCTTATTGTAAAATTCAGGTGTAAATTGAGAAAGTAGGGAAAACCACTGGACCATTCAGGAAGGACCTAAATGGGCCTTAAAGGATGTCAGGAAGTGACATCATATCCCTTACGATGAGAGAATGCTGTAAAACTATGGATGGAAATTTGTGACGTTTTACAGGAAGCTGTGATCAAGAACATCCCCACCAAAAAGAAAGGCAAAAAGGCAAAATTGCTGTCTGAGGACACCTTACAAATAGCAGTGAAAAGAAGAGAAGTGAAAGGCAAGGGACTCTCGAGACTTATCGAACACTACAGTTCAAAAGCATCAATTCTTCACCACTCACCTACAAATGCAAAAAGGAAAAATGGTTGTCTGAGGAAGCCTTACAAATAGCTTAGAAAAGAACAGATACTAAAGGCAAAGGAGAAAATGAAAGATATACCCATTTGAATGCAGAGTTCTGAAGATGAGCAAGGAAAGACAAGAAAGCCTTCCTAAGTGACCAATGCAAAGAAACAGAGGAAACCAATATAATGGGAAGACTATGAGATCTCTTCAAGAAAATTAGTGATACAAAGGGAATATTTCATACAAAGATGAGTACAATAAGGGGCAGAAATGGTATGCTCATAACAGAATCAGAAGATATTAAGAAGAGGTGGCAAGAATACACAGAAGAACTATACACAAGATATATTAATAACCCAGATAACCATGATGGTGTGATCACTCACCTAGAGCCAGACATCCTGCAGTGTGAAGTCAAGTGGGCCTTGGGAAGCACCACTACGACAAAGCCAGTGGAGGTGATGGAATTCCAGTTGAGCTATTTCAAATCCTAAAAGATGATGCTGTGAAAGTGCTGCATTCAATATGCCAGCAAATTTGGAAAACTCATCAGTGGCCACAGGACTGGAAAAGATCAGTTTTCTTTCCAATCCCAGAGAAAGGCAATGTCAAAAGTATTCAAATTACCACAAAATTGTACTCAGTTCACACACTAACAAAGTAATGCTCAAAATTCTCCAAGCCAGGCTTCAACAATACATAAATTAAGAACTTCCAGATGTTCAAGCTGGATTTAGAAAAGACAGATGAACCAGAGATCAAATTGCTAATGGATCATAGAAAAAGCAAGAGAGTTCCACAAAAACATCTACTTCTGCTTTATTGACTATGCCAAAGCCTTTGACTCTGTGTATCACAACAAACTTTGGAAAATTCTTCAAGAGATGGAAATGCCAGAACACCGTACCTGCTTCCTGAAAAATCTGTATGTAGGTCAAGAAGCAACAAAACCGGACATAGAGCAATATACTGGTTTCAAATTGGTAACAGAGTACGTCAAGGCTGTATATCGTCACCCTACTTATTTAATTTACATACAGAGTACATCATGTGAAATGCTAGGCTGGATGAAGTACAAGCTGGAGTCAAGATACCTGGGAGAAATATGAATACCAAGATATGCAAATGACACCACCCTTATGGCAGAAATCGAAGAGTAACTAAATAGCCTCTTGATGAAATTAAGAGAGTTAAAACGCTGGCTTAAAACTCAATATTCAAAAGACGAAGATCCCATGGCATCCAGTCATATCAGTTCATGTCAAATAGATGGGGAAACAATAAAAACCGTGACAGACTATTTTCTTGGGCTCTAAAATCACGGCAGATAGTGACTGCAGCCATGAATTTAAAGATGCTTGCTCGTTGGAAGAAATTCTATGACAATACAAGAGAGCATATTAAAAAGCAGAGACATTAGTTTACCAACAAAGGTCCATCTAGTCAAAGCTCTGGTTTTTCGAGTATTCGTGTATGGATATGAGTGTTGGACCATAAAAAATCTGTGAGCCAAAGAATTGATGCTTTTGAACTGTGGTGTTGGAGAAGACTCTTGAGAGTCCCTTGGACTGCAAGGAGATCACACCAGTCAATCCTAAAGGAAATCATTCCTGAATATTCACTGGAAGGACTGATGCTGAATCTGAAGCTCTAATATTTTGGCCATCTGATGCGAAGAACTGACTCATCAGAAATGACTCAGACGGTGGGAAAGATTGGAAGCAGGAGGAGAACTGGACGACAGAGAATGAGATGGTTGGATGGCATCACTGATTTAATGGACATGAGTTTGAAGCTCTGGGAGTCGCTGATGGACAGGGAATCCTGGTGTGCCGCAGTCAATGGGGTTGCAAATAGTTGGACACGACTGAGTGACTGGACTGAACTGAATTAGAAGTCATTTACAAGAAATCAACTTTAAACATAAATGCATATTTAAAATAAAAGTATGGAAAAAGACATCACCCTAATACCATTCAAAAGAAAGCTGAAGTTGTTTATTTTTTAAATTTATTTTTTAACTGTAGGAAAATTGTTTACAATGTTATGATGGGAACCTAGAGCCTGTTGTACAGAGTGAAGTAAGTCAGAAACAAAAAAGCAAAATTGTATATTAACATATATATATATATGGAATCTAGAAAAATGGTATTGATGAACCTATTTGCAAGGAAGGAATGAATGTGCAGATGTAGAGAATGAAATTATGAACACAGTAGTGAAAGGAAAGTGTGGGACGAATGGAGAAAGTGGCATAGACATATATACACTATCATGTATAAAATAAACAGCTGATGAGAAATTGCTATATAACACAAGGATAGCAGCCAGAAGTTGTTTTATTAATTTCAAACAGAAAAAAACTGCAGTGCATTGAAAATTATTAGCAATAAAAAAGGCACTGCATGACAGTAAAGGAGTACATTCTCCAAGGAAATGTAACAATTCTTAAGGTGAATGTGACTAACAACAAAGCATAAACATACTTGACGGAAAAATTGATACAACTTCAAGTAAAAAAAAATAACAAAAACAAAAACTAATCCATTCTTACAGTTAGAAACTTCAACACTCATCTATCACTAATTGACATATCCACCAGGCAGAAAATAAGGACAGCATTGAACTGAATCGCACCATCAATCAACCAATTGATATCAATTAAATAAAGATATAATTCAAATTTAAATTTATTCATTCAACAACATCAGAATACACATTCTTCTCAAAATACTTTGAACATTCTTCAAGATTGACTACATTCTGGCCCATAAAACATACTGCTACAAATTTAAAAAACTAAAAATAATACAAAGTACGTGCTCAGATTCTGACTAAAATAGAGATAAATGATAGAGAGAAACTTGGAAAATAGCAACATGTAGAAATTAAACAGCATACATCATATGTGGATTAAAAAGAATTTCATGATAAATTTAAACTATTTTTAAAATAGTGAAAATGAAAATACAATTTATCAAAATCTGTATAATGTGATTACTGCAGGACTTAGAGGGAAATCTATGAAATTGCATGAATATATTATTAAAAGAGACATAAAACAAATTATGCAACTTTTTATCTTAGGAAATTAAAAGAGAAAAGTCAAATTAAATTTAAAGAAAGCAGAATAAAAATAATAATAACATTAGAGCTGAAAACAGTGATTGAATACAAAATCAATAAAACCAAAACTCAATTACTGGAAAAGGTATTTTGTAAAACTTCTAACATTGGTAACTAAGAAAAAATGAGGGAAAATATATTACTAATATCATAAGTGAAATAGAGGTCATCACTACTGTTCCTATAAACATTAAAAACTAATCAAGAAACATTGAAAATTACTATGTTCACAAATTTTATGATATAGGTGAAATGGAAAACTTCCCAGAAGGCACAAATTATTGAAAGCAAACAAAGCAAAAATAAACAAATGGAGCTACATCAAACTAAAAAGATTCTGCAGAAAAAAAGGTGAAAAGACAATCTACTGAATAGGAGAAGATATTTGCTAATATTATTTGATAAGGAGTTAATATCCAAAATATACAGAAAACACACACAACTAAATATATATATATATATATATATATATATATATATATATATATATATATATAATATTAAAACAGAGGAGAACAAGATGGTGGAGGAATAGATGGACATGGAGTACATCTCTCTCCATGGATACATCAGGAATACACCTTCAGACACAAAAGTGCATGAAGAACACCAGCTGAGAGTGGACAGGAGAACCTGACCAGTGGAAAAGAATATATGAAAGTGAAAGTGAAGTCACTCAGTCATGTCTTACTCTTTGTGACCCCATGGACTGTAGCCCACCAGGCTCCTCCATCCATGGAATTTTCCAGGCAAGAGTACTGGAGCAGATATATCAGTTCAGTTTAGTTCAGTAACTCAGTTGTGTCCGACTCTTTGCAAACCCATGAATCTAAGCATGCCAGGCCTCCCTGTCCATCACCACCTCCCTAAGTTTACTCAAACTCATGTCCATTGAGTCGGTGATGCCACCCAGCCATCTCATCCTCTGTCGTCCCCTTCTCCTCCTGCCCCTAATCACTCCCAGCATCAGGGTCTTTTCCGTAAGTCAGCTCTTCGCATGAGGTGGCCAAAGTATGGGAGTTTCAACTTCAGCATCAGTCCGTCCAATCAACACCCAGGAGTGATCTCTTTTAGGATGGACTGGTTGGATCTCCTTGCAGTCCAAGGGACACTCAAGAGTCTTCTCCAACACCACAGTTCAAAAGCATCAATTTTTCGGCACTCAGCTTTCTTCAGAGTCCAACTCTCACATCCATACATAACCACTGGAAAAACAATAGCCTTGACCAGATGGACCTTTGTTGGCAAAGTAATGTCTCTGCTTTTTAATATGCTGTCTAGGTTGGTCATAACTTTCTTTCCAAGGAGTAATCATCTTTTAATTTCATAGCTGCAGTCACCATCTGCAGGGATTTTGGAGCCCAGGAAAATAAAGTCTGACACTGTTTCCACAGCCTCCCCATCTATTTCCCATGAACTGAAGGGACAAGATACCATGATCTTAGTTTTTTGAATGTTAAGCTTTAAGCCAACTTTTTCACTCTCCTCTTTCACTTTCATCAAGAGGCTTTTTAGTTCCTCTTCATTTTCTGCCATAAGGGTGGTGTCATCTGCATATCTGAGGTTATTGATATTTCTCCCAGCAATCTTGATTCCAGCCTGTGCTTCTCCCAACCCAGCATTTCTCATGATGTACTCTGCATATAAGTTAAATAAGCAGGGTGACAATATACAGCCTTGACATACTCCTTTTGCTATTTGGAACCAGTCTGTTGGTCCATGTCCAGTTCTAACTGTTGCTTCCTGACCTGCATACAGGTTTCTCAAGAGGCAGGTCAGGTGGTATGGTATTCCCATCTCCTTCAGAATTTTCCACAGTTTATTGTGATCCACACAGTCAAAGGCTTTGGCATAGTCAATAAAGCAGAAATATACGTTTTTTTGGAACTCTCTTGCTTTTTTGATGATCCAGTGGATATTGGCAATTTGATCTCTGGTTCCTCTGCCTTTTCTAAAACTAGCTTGAACATCTGGAAGTTCTCGGTTCACGTATTGCTGAAGCCTGGCTTGGAGAATTTTGAGCATTACTTTACTAGCGTGTGAGATGAGGGCAATTGTGCGGTAGTTTGAACTTACTTTGGGATTGCCTTTCTTTGGGATTGGAATGAAAACTGACCTTTTCCAGTCCTGTGGCCACTGCTGAGATTTCCAGATTTGCTGGCATATTGAGTGTAGCACTTTCACAGCATCATCTTTCATGATTTGAAATATATCAACTGGAATTCCATCACCTCCACTAGCTTTGTTCATAGTGATGCTTTCTAAGGCCCACTTGATTTCACATTCCAGGATGTCTGGCTCTAGGAGCAAATATATAGAATGATGCAAAACTCAAGATCAAGCCCTGAGCCATTGGAGTGGGAGCACTGAATCCAAGACCCTAGACTATCAGAGAACTCATTCAAGTGAGTATCAAATACTGAGAACTCACACACAGGAAACCATTGTAATACAAGACAAATCATCAACCAACCACCAGTATCACCATGTACAGGATGCCTCATCTAGATAACAAAACAAAAATACGAACCCAGTCATTAGCCAACATGATGACAACCTCAGTCAGCCTTGCCTATCAGAGGAAAAACAAACAAAGAAAATATACTCAGCACAAAATCTCACCATATATTTAGCTTACACAAACCACTGGAGTAATCTTCAGAGGGCAGAAACCAAAAGGAAGAAAGAGTTTAACCTTGAGGCCTGGGAAAAGGAGACCTTTCCTAAGTATAAGTAAGACCTTATACTTACACTACAAGTAAAAGTAATAATAATAATAATGAAAATGCAGAGAAATACCAAACAAATGAAATAACAAACTAGAAACACAGAAATCCAAATAAATGAGGAAAAAATAGGCAAACTACCTGAAAAAGAATTTAGAATAATGAAAGTAAAAATGCTCAAAAACCTTGAAAACACAATGGAGACAATGCAAGAACCAATTAACAAAGATATAGACGATTTAAAAAAATATACATACAGTGATAAACAACACAATTACTGAAATTAAAAATGCTGTAAAAGGAATCAATAGTAGAATATCTGAAGCAGAAGAATGAATCAGTATACTGGAAGATAAATGGTGGAAATAACTTCTGAAGAGCAGAACAAAGTAAAAAGATTGAAAAGAACTGAGGATAGTCTCAGCGACCTCTGGGACAATATCAAACACAACAACACTCAAATTATAGGGGTCCCAGAAGAAGAAGAGAAAAAGAAACGGTATGAGAAAATTTTTGAAGAGATCATAGTTGAAAATTTCCCCAACATGGAAAAGGAAACAGTCAGTCAAGTCCAAGAGGCACAAAGAGTCCCATACAGGATGAACATAAGGAGAAACATGCCAGGACACATACATACTAATCAAACTTACAAAGACTAAACACAAAGAAAGAATATTAAAAGCAGCAAGGTAAAAGCAACAAGCAACATGCAAGGACATGCCCATATGCTTAACAGCTGATCCTTCAGCACAAACTCTGCAGGCCAGAAGTGAATGGCAGGGTATATTTAAAGTACTGAAAGGGAAAAATCTACAACCAAGATTACAGTACTTGGCAAGGATCTCATTCATCCTTGATGAATTGATGGAGAATTGACGGAAAAATAAAAAGCTTCTCAGACAAGCAAAAGTTAAAAAAGAATTCAGTACCACAAAACCAGATTTACAAGAAGTGTTAAACAGATTTATATAGTCAAGAAATACAAGAGAAGAAAAAACAGCTACAAAATCAACCCCAAACAATTAAGAAAAAGGCAATATATATATATATTATATATATATATGTATAAAATTGTATATTGATATATATCATAATAAGCATAATCAATAAACACATATATCAATAATTACTTTAAATGTAAATGGATTAAATGTTCCAACCAAAAGACACACACTGGCTGAATGGATACAAAAACAAAACCCATATATATACTGTCTACAAGAAACCCACTTCAGACCTCAAGACACATATAGACTGAACGTGAGAGGAAGGAAAAATACATTCAATGCAAATGGGAAACAAAAGAAAGCTGGAGTAGTAACCCTCATATCAGACAAATAGACCTAAAATAAAGAAAATTACAAGAGATAAGGAAGGACACTACATAATGATCAAGGGATGAACCCAAGAGGAAGACATAACAATTGTAAATATCTATGCACCCAACATAGGAGCACCTCAATACATAAGAAAAAAAAAATAGACATAAAAGGAGAAATTGACAGTCATACAATAATAGTAGGAGACTTTAAAACCCCATTCATACCAACGGACAGATCATTCAAACAAAAAATTAATAAGGAAACACAAGTCTTAAATGATACATTAGATGAGAGGGATCTAGTTGATAACTTCAGGACATCCCATCCAAATGTAGAAGAATACACCTTTTTATCAAGTGCAGATGGAACATTCTCCTGGATAGACCATATCATGTGTCACAAAACAAACCTCAGTAAATTTAAGAAAATTGAAATTGTATCAAGCATCTTCTCTGATCACAATGCCATGAGACTAGATATCAATTACAAGAGAAAATGTAAGAAACACAAACATATGGAGATTGAACAACATGTTTCTAAATAACCAACAGGTTATTGAAGAAATCAAAAGGGAAGCCAAATTATCTAGAAACAAATGACAATGAAAACATGACAACTCAAAACCTATGGGATGCAGCAAAAGGAGTTTTAAGAGGGAAATTTATAGCAATACAATCTTACCTCAAGAAACAAGAAAAACATCGAAAAGACAATCTAACTTTACACGTAGAACAACTGGAAAAAGAAGAACAAAAAAACCACAAAATTAGTAGAAGGAACGAAATCATAAAGATCTGAGGAGAAATAATTGAAAAAGAAATGAAAGAAACAAAAGCAAAGATTAATAAAACTAAAAGCTGGTTCCTTGAGAGGATAAACAAAATTGACAAACCTATAGCCAGATTCATCAAGGAAAAAAGAGAGAAGAATCAAAACAACAAAATTGGTAATGAAAAATGAGAAGTTACAACAGACAATGCAGAAATACAAAAGATTATAGGCGACTATCATGAACAACTATATGGCAATAAAATGGATAACCTGGAAGAAATGGACAGATTCTTAGAAAAGTTCAATCTTCTAAGACTGAACCAAGAAGAAATAGAAATTATAAACAATCTAAGTACAAGCACTGAAATCGAAGCTGTGATCAAAAATTTCCCAAAAAACAAAAGCCCAGAACCAGATGGCTTCACAGGAGAATTCTATCAAACATTTAGAGAAGAGCTAATGCCTATCCTTCTAAAACTCTTTCAAAAATGGCAGAGGAAGGAACACTTCCAAACTCACTCTTCGAGGTCGCCATCACCCTGATACCAAAACCAGACAAAGAGAAACACAACAAAAGAAAACTATAGGCCAATATAACTGATGAACATAGATGCAAAAATCCTCAGCAAAATTTTAGAAAACAGAATTCAGCAACACATCAAAAAGCTCATACATCATGATCATGTTAGGTTTATTCCAGGGATGCAAAGATTCTTCAGTATACACAAATCAATCAATGTGATACACCATATTAACAAATTGAAAGATAAAAACCATATGATAGTCTCAATAGATGCAGAAAAAGGCTTTGACAAAATTCAGCAACCATATATGATTAAAACTCTTCAAAAAACGGGCATAGAAGGAACCTACTTCAACATAGTAAAGGCCATATATGATAAGGCTACAGCAAACATTATTCCCAGTAATGAAAAACTGACAGCATTCCCCCTAAGATCATGAACAACACAGGGTTTCCACTTTCACCACTATTATTCAACATAGTTCTAGACGTCCTAACTACAGTAATCAGAGAAGAAAAACAAATAAAATTAATCCAGATTCAAAAAGAAGAAGTAAAGCTCTCACTGTTTGCAGATGACATGATACTGTACATAGAAAACCCTAAAGATAGTATCAGAAAATTACTAGAGCTAATCAGTGAATTTAACAAAGTTGTAGAATACAATATCAATACATAGAAATCACTTGCATTTCTATATACTAACAATGGAAAATCAGAAAGAGAAATTAAGGAATCAATTGCATTCACCATTGCAACAAAAAGAATTAAGTAACTAGGAATAAACGTACCTAAGGAGATAAGAGAACTGTACCCAGGAAATTATAAGGCACTAATGAAAGAAATCAAAGAAGACATAAACAGATGGAGAGATATTCCATGTTCCTGGATAGGAGGAATCAATGTTGTGAAAATGAATAAACTACCAAATGCAATCTACAGATTCAATGTGACCCCTATCAAAATACCAATGAAATTTTTCCCAGGACTGGAACAAAAATTTTCACAATTCATATGGAAACACAAAAGACCCTGAATAGCCAAAGCAGTCTTGAGAAAGAAGAATGGAACTGGAGGAACCAACTTTCCTGACATCATATTATACTACAGAGCTATAGTCACCAAGAAAGTATGGTACTGGCACAAAAACAGAAATACAGACCAGTGGAACATGACAGAAAGCCCAGAAATAAACCCATGCACCTATGGGTACCTAAGTTTTGACAAAAGAGGCAAGAATATGCAATGGGGCAAAGAAAGCCTCTTCAATAAATGGTGCTGGGAAAACTAGACAGCTACATGTAAAAGAAGGAAAGCAAAACACTTCCTAGAACCATACACAAAGATAAGTTCAAAATGGATTAAAGACCTAAATGTAAGACCAGAAACTATAAAATTCTTAGAAGAAAACATAGGCAGAACACCTGATGACATAAATAAAAGCAAGATCCTCTATGACCCACCTCCTAGAGTAATGGAAATAAAAACAAAAGAAGACAAGTGGGACCTGGTTAAACTTAAAAGCTTTTGCACAGCAAAGGAAACTATAAGCAATGTGAAAAGACAACCTTCAGAATGGGAGAATTTAATACCAAATGAAACAACTGACAAAGGATTAATTTCCAAAATATAAAAGCAGCTCATGCAACTCATTATCAGAAAAACAAACAACGCAATAAAAAAGGGGGAAAAGACCTAAACAGGCATTTCTCAAAAGAAGAAATACAGATGGCTAACAAACACAGGAAAATGTGCTCAACATCACTCATTATTCAGTTCAGTTCAGTTCAGTTCAGTCGCTCAGTCGTTTCCGACTCTTTGCGACCCCATGAATCTCAGCATGCCAGGCCTCCCTGTCCATCATCAAAACCCAGAGTTCACTCAAACTCATGCCCATCGAGTTGGTGATGCCATCCAGCCATCTCATCCTCTGTCGTCCCCTTCTCCTCTTGCCCCCAATTCCTCCCACCATCAGGATCTTTTCCAGTGAGTCAACTCTTCGCATGAGGTGGCCAAAGTATGGGAATTTCAGCTTCAGCATCAGTCCTTCCAATGAACACCCAGGACTGACCTCCTTTAGGATGGACAGGGTGGACCTCTTTGCAGTCCAAGGGACACTCAAGAGTCTTCTCCAACACCACAGTTCAAAAGCATCAATTTTTCGGCACTCAGCTTTCTTCAGAGTCCAACTCTCACATCCATACATAACCACTGGAAAAACAATAGCCTTGACCAGATGGACTTTTGTTGGCAAAGTAATGTCTCTGCTTTTTAAAATGCTGTCTAGGTTGGTCATAACTTTCCTTCCAAGGAGTAAGCAACTTTTAATTTCATAGCTGCAGTCACCATCTGCAGGGATTTTGGAGCCCAGGAAAATAAAGTCTGACACTGTTTCCACAGCCTCCCCATCTATTTCCCATGAACTGAAGGGACAAGATACCATGATCTTAGTTTTTTGAATGTTAAGCTTTAAGCCAACTTTCCCACTCTCCTCTTTCACTTTCATCAAGAGGCTTTTTAGTTCCTCTTCATTTTCTGCCATAAGGGTGGTGTCATCTGCATATCTGAGGTTATTGATATTTCTCCCAGCAATCTTGATTCCAGCTTGTGCTTCTCTCAACCCAGCGTTTCTCATGATGTACTCTGCATATAAGTTAAATAAGCAGGGTGACAATATACAGCCTTGACATACTCCTTTTGCTATTTGGAACCAGTCTGTTGGTCCATGTCCAGTTCTAACTGTTGCTTCCTGACCTGCATACAGGTTTCTCAAGAGGCAGGTCAGGTGGTATGGTATTCCCATCTCCTTCAGAATTTTCCACAGTTTATTGTGATCCACACAGTCAAAGGCTTTGGCATAGTCAATAAAGCAGAAATATACGTTTTTTTGGAACTCTCTTGCTTTTTTGATGATCCAGTGGATATTGGCAATTTGATCTCTGGTTCCTCTGCCTTTTCTAAAGCTAGCTTGAACATCTGGAAATTCTCGGTTCACGTATTGCTGAAGCCTGGCTTGGAGAATTTTGAGCATTACTTTACTAGCGTGTGAGATGAGGGCAATTGTGCGGTAGCTTGAACTTACTTTGGGATTGCCTTTCTTTGGGATTGGAATGAAAACTGACCTTTTCCAGTCCTGTGGCCACTGCTGAGATTTCCAGATTTGCTGGCATATTGAGTGCAGCACTTTCACAGCGTCATCTTTCATGATTTGAAATATCTCAACTGGAATTCCATCACCTCCACTAGCTTTGTTCATAGTTATGTTTTCTAAGGCCCACTTGACTTCATATTCCAGGATGTCTGGCTCTAGGTGAGTGATCACAGTATTGTGATTATCTGGATTGTGAAGTTGTTTTTTGACAGTTGTTCTGTGTATTCTTGCCACCTCTTCTTAATATCCTCTGCTTCTGCTAGGTCTATATCATTTCTGTCCTTTATCAAACCCATTTTTGTGTGAAATGTTCCTGTGGTATCTCTAATTTTCTTGAGGAGATCTCTAGTCTTTCCCATTCTGTTGTCTTCCTCTATTTCTTTGCATTGATCACTGAGGAAGGCTTTCTTATCTCTCCTGGCTATTCTTTGGAACTCTACATTCAATGGGAATGTCTTTACTTTTCTCCTTTGCTTTTCGCTTCTCTTAATTTCACAGCTATTTGTAAGGCCTTCTCAGACAACCATGTTGCCTTTTTGCATTTCTTTTCCATGGGGATGGTCTTGATCCCTGTCTCCTGTACAATGTCAGAAACCTCCGTCCATAGTTCATCAGCCTCTCTGTCTATCAGATCTAGTCCCTTAAATCTATTTCTCACTTCCACTGTATAGTCATAAGGGATTTGATTTACATCATACCTGAATGGTCTAGTGGTTATCCCTACTTTCTTCAGTTTAAGTCTGAATTTGGCAATAAGGAGTTCATGATCTGAGCCACAGTCAGTTCCCTGTCTTGTTTTTGCTGACTGTATAAAGTTTCTCTATCTTTGGCTGCAAAGAATATAATCAATCTGATTTCGGTGTTGACCATCTGGTGATGTCCATGTGTAGAGTCTTCTCTTGTGTTGCTGGAAGAGGGTGTTTGGTATGACCAGTGCGTTCTTTTGGCAAAACTCTATTAGCCTTTGCCCTGCTTCATTCCATACTCCAAGGCCAAATTTGCCTGTTACTCCAGGTGTTTCTTGTCTTCCTACATTGGCATTCCAGTCCCCTATAATGAAAAGGATATCTTTTTTGGGGTGTTAGTTTTAAAGGTCTTGCAGGTCTTCATAGAACCATTCAACTTCAGCTTCTTCAGCATTACTGGTTGGGGCATAGGCGTGGATTACCGTGATATTGAATGGTTTGCCTTGGAAATGAACAGAGATCATTCTGTCGTTTTTGAGATTGCATCCAAGTACTCCATTTCAGACTCTTATTCACTCATTATTAGAGAAATGCAAATCAAACCTACAATGAGATATCACTTCACACTGGTCAGAATGGGCATCATCAAAAAGTCTATAAGCAATAAATGCTGGAGAGGGTGTGGAGAAAAGGGAACATTCATGCACTGTTGGCAGGAATGTAATTTGATACAGCCACTATGGAAGACAGTATGGAGATTCCTTAAAAAATATAGGAATAAAAGCACCATATGACCCAGCAGTCCCACTCCTAGGCATATATCTTGAGGAAACCAAAATTGAAAAAGACACATGTATCCCATTGTTCTTTACAGCGCTATTTACAATAGCTAGATCACGGAAACAACCTAGAAGTCCATCAACAGATGAATGGATAAAGAAATTGTGGTACATATACACAACGGAATATTACTCAGCCATAAAAAGGAACACATGTGGGTCAGTTCTAATGAGGTGGATGAACCTAGAACCTATTATACACAGTGAAGTGAGTCAGAAAGAGAAAGATAAATATCACATTCTAACACAAATATACAGAATCTAGAAGAATGGTACTGAAGAATTTATTTACAGGGCAGAATTGGAGAAACAGACATAGAGAATAGACTTATGGACATGGGGAGTGGGGAGGAGAGGGTGAGATGTATGGAAAGAGTAAAATGGAAAGTAATTACCATATGCAAACTAGACAGGAAACAGGAATTTTCTGTATGGTTCAGGAAACTCAAACAGGGGCTCTGTGTCAACCTAGAGGGGTGGGATGGGGAGGGAGATGGGCGGGAGGGGATATATATATATACTTATGGCTGATTCATGTTGAGGTTTGACAGAAAACAGCAAAATTCTGTAAAGCAATTATCCTTCAATTGAAAATAAATTATATATATATATATATATATATATATATATATATATATATATATATATATATAAACAGGATTCTAAAGTGAGCAAAGGACCCAAATAGACATTTCTCTCTAGAAAATACACACATCACCAACAGACATGTGAAACGATGCCCAATATCACTATTCATCACTGAAACGCAAATCAAAACAATGAGTTATGAGTTCACACCTACCGTAATGGTTACTGTTAAAAATACAATAATAATGAGTTAGCAAGGATGTATAGAAAAATTGGTGTAGCCACTATGGAAAACATATGGACATTCTTCAGAAAATTAAAAACAGAACTATCCTGCTGCTACTGTTGGTGTGTGTTTAATCATGTCTAACTCTTTGCAACACCATGGACTGTAGCCTACCAGGCTCCTCTATCCATGGAATTTCTGAGGCAAGAATACTGGAGTGAGTTGCTATATCCTCCTCCAGGGGATCTTCCAAAGCCAGGAATCAGACACGTGTCTCTGGTTTCTCCTGCATTGACAGGCAGATTCTGTACCACTGGGCCACCTGGGAAACACCATGTATCCTACATTACAGCAATTCCACTTTCAGGTATTTGTCCAGAGAAAACAGAAACACTAATTTTTAAAAAAATAGATGTACCCTTATGTTCATTACAGCATTATTTACAAGAACCAAGATATGGAAGCAACCTAAGCCAAGATATATAAGATATCCTATAATTAGCAACCTAATCAATAGTTATATATTGATAAAGAATATATGAAACATTATTCAATGAACTATTGAAAGTGAAAGTTGCTCAGTCGTGTCTGACTCTTTGAAACCCCATGGACTATATAGCCCATGGAATTCTCCAGGCCAGAATACTTGAGTGGGTAGCCTTTCCCTTCTCCAAGGGATCTTCCCAACCCAGGCCTCAAACCCAGGTCTCCCTCACTGCAGGCAAATTATTTACCAGCTGAGCCACAAGGGAAGGCCAAGATTACTTGATTGTGTGGCCTATCCTTTCTCCAGCGGATCTTCCTGACCCAGAAATTGAATGGTGTCTCCAGCATTGCAGGCAGATTCTTTAACAACTGAGCTATCAGGGATGACCCAATGAACTATTATTCAACCATAAAATGCAATGAAATTTTGCAATTTGTGACACACAGAGTACTGTGTTAAGTAAGATAAGTCAGAAAAAAAAAGACAAAACTTGTATGATTTCAATTATATGTGAAATCTAAAAAACAAACAAAAAAATGAACAAATATAACAAAATGGAACAATCTCATAGATACAGAGAACAAACTGGTGATTGCCAGAGGGAAGGGAGGTGGGTAAGTGGATGAAATAGGAGAAGGAGATTGAGAAGTACATATTCAAGTTATAAAATATCTAAGTCATGGAAACATTATATATGACATAAGGAATATGATCAGTAAAATTGGAATAATTTTGCATGATGAGAATGATTATTAGACTTATCATGGTTATACTTTTGTAAATAGTTAAATGTTAAAATAGCATGTTTTATAATTGAAACTAACATAATTTTGTATATCAACTATACTTCAATAAATAAAAAAAGAAATAAATAACATGAATAAGCCCATATCTGCTTAAATTTTAATCAACAGTTAAAACACAATTAACTCAAAATCAAAAAGCACAAGACAAAATTGTTACACTGGTAAATAAACCAAACATTTAAGGAAGAAATTACGCCAATTCTTTACAATCGCTTACAGAAAACAGATGCAGGGGGAATACTTCCTAACTCATTCTTTGAGGCCAGCATTACACTAACACCAAAACCAATGACATTAAAAGAGATAAAAACTATAGATGAATAACTCTCATAAACATAGGTGCAAATGTCCTTATCAAAATATTAGCAAATTGAATCCAACAATTTATACAAGTTATACACCATGATCAAATGAGATTTCTTTCAGATATGAAAGTTTGCCTCAGCATATGAAAACTGGCAAATGTAGTCTGTTCCATCAAGAGTAAATAAAGAAAAATCATGTAATAGTATAAATATACACAGAAAAAGGATTTGACAAAATTTAACACACATTCCTGATAGAAACTCTCAATAAGGCACAAATAGAGGAGCACTTCCTCAACTTGGTATAAAACATTCACAGCAATTTTACAGTTAATACCATAATTAATGGATACAGACTAAATTATTTTCTGTTGAAATAAAGAATAAGCCAATGAATGCCCACCTGTGGGTAAACACCAGCTCCAGGACCACCACAGCCCTGCAAACTCCTATGGCAGATCCCAGCACACCTATCAGCAGACTGGCACCATCCATGGAATCCCCACCCTGACTTCATTCCTAACCACCAGCAGTCAATCCCTTCTCTGGGATACCTTGAGCCCCTCAGCCAGTGGCCCCTAGAATTCAGCTCCAATCACCTACGAGCAAATACAAGCTTTAGGAATCCCAGTGCCATATTATCAGTGACCCCAGACCTAGTAACCCCTAGCAGTGAGCTGGCACCAACCCCAGCACAACTTGGACACCAGCTTCACCTATCAGCAGGCTGACACTAGTTTCAGGATACCTTGATCTCAGCCAGCCACTCTGGGATCCAGCTTCACCCAACTGCAACTTTGGAACTACCTGTAGGACACCTTGGATCCCCCAGTCATCCATGTCAGGAACAGGCCCCACCCACCAGCAAGTCAACACTGGCTCCAGAAACACAGTCTCATAAACATCCATTCCAGAACCAGGCTCCATCCACAAATGGGTCAGCACTAGCCCTGGTATCCCTCAGGGTTCCACAGCTAGCTGCTTCATAACCCTGTCACACCAACCAGCAGCTAGCAGTCTTTACACAAGGCAGGGCCTGGCAAACAAATGGACTAGGGGCCGGCCATGCCTAACAGGCTACTCACAGTTTTCCGTCAGACACAACTGAAAGACCCATACAGCCCACATAAGTCACAAAATAAGTCTTGTAAATTCAAGAAAATTGACTTCATTGGAGAACGGTAAGGAAGTTCATTAAAAAACTAAAAATGGAGCTACCATATGACCCTGCAATCCCACTCCTGGGCATATATCCAAAGAAAAACATGATCCAAAGGGATACATGCACCCAAGTGTTCACTGTAGCACTGTTTACAATAGCTAAGGCATGGAAGCAACCTAAATGTCCATTGACAGAGGAATAAAGAAAATGTGGAACACATAGATACAAGGGAATATTAGCCATTAAGAATGAAATAATGCCATTTGCAGCAACATGGATGGACATAGAGATTGTCATACAGATAAGGAGAAATATCATATGACATCTCTTATATGTGGAATCTAAAAAGAAATTATAGGAATGAACTCAGTTACAAAACAGAAAGACTCACAGACTTAACAAACTTATGGTTGCTAGAGGGAAGGACAGGGGAAAGGGAGAGTTAGGGAGTTTGGAATGGACAGGTACACATTGCTGTATTTAAAATGGATAATAAAAAAGAACATACTGTATAGCACATGGAATTCTGTTCAATATTATGTGGCAGTCTGAATGGGAAGGGAGTTTGGGGGAGAATGGTCATATATATCTGTATGGCTGAATCCCTTCACTGTTATTGAAAGTAACACAATATTGGTAATTGGCTATATTCCAACACAAAATATTAAACAAAGAAAATTTAAATCATATCAAGCATATTTTCTGACCAAAATATCTATGAGACTAGAAATCAACTAAAAGAGAAAACACACACACACACATAAAGAGATGAAAGCTAAACTACGTGTTTCAAAACAACGAATGAATCACTTAATAAATCAAAAAGAGAACAAAGAAATTAAAAAACTACCTGGAGACAAATGAAAATGAAAACACAACAATCCAAAATCCATGAGATGCAGCAAAAGCAGTTTTAAGAGGGAAGTGTATAGTGATACAGGCCTCCTCAAGAAAGAAGAAAAAATTCAAACAACCTAACTTTACACCTAAAAGACAAGAAATGGAAGTAAAAAACAAAGCCTAAAGTTTGTAGAGAGAAATAAATCACATAAAGAAAGACCAGAGTAGAAATAAATGAAGTTAAGACCAAAATAATAATAATAATAACAGAAAAGATCAATGGAATTAAGAGTTGGTTCTTTGAAAAGATAAACAGAATCAATAAACCTTTAGCCAGACTCATTAAGAAAAAAAGAGCTCAAATCAATAAAATGAAAAAGAATTTACAACCAACATCACAGAAATGCAATCACTATGAACAACTATATACCAATAAAATGGACAATCTCAAAGAAATGGACAAATTCCTAGAAATGTACAACTTCCCAACACTGAACCAAGAAGAAATAAAGAACATGAACAGAACAATTACCAGTAATGAAACTAATAGAAATATTTTAACAAAAAAGGCCCAGGACCAGATAGCCTCATAGGTGAATTCTATCAGTTTGAAAAGAGTTAACATCTATTCGTCTCAATCTATTCCAAAAACTGTAAAGAAAATAAGGCTTTCAAACATTCTACAAGGCCAGAATCATCCTGACACCAAAACCAAACTTAACACACAAAAAAGAAATTTATAGGCCAATATCACTGGTGAATATATATGCAAAAATCCACCAAAAATAGTAGCCTACCAAATTCAACAATCCATGAAAAGGATTATACATCATGAACAAGTGGAATTTATTGAAGGAATGCAAGAATGTATATAATCTTTACAAATCAATCAAAGTTATACACCACATTAACAAAAGGATAAAAATGATCTGATCATGTCAAAAGATGCAAAACAAGCTTTCTGACAATCCAACGTCCGTTTATGATAAAAACTCCACAATGAAGGTACAGAAACAAAACACCTTGACATAATAAAGGCCATATATGATAGGGTCACAGCTAATGTCATCTTAACAATAAAAAGTTAAAAAGCATTTCCTCTAAGATTAGGAACAAGACAAGGATGCCCACTCTCAACAATTTTACTCAATATAGTATTGAAAGCCCTAGTCAGAGTAATCAAACAAAAGAAATAAAGAAAAGGAATCCAAATTGGAAAGGAAGAAATAAAATCATCACAGCTCTCTGGTATTTGTTTGCAATGTCCTTCCCTCTCAACAGCACAACCAAGCAAGTGAACTGAAAAGTGTCCACTTTTGCCCCCTCGTGTCAGAGCAGAGATTGGACACTGAAGAGATCTGCAAGCATAAGGTGCCAGTCTAAGCAAAGAAAAGAAAGGAGAATCCCCCTAGAAGTGACAGGTGCAACAGATTAAAATCCTGCAGTTAAGCTGAGACTGCACATTTAAGGGGCAACTGTAGACTTTGAGAACAAATATAAGCCAGAACAAGGGATTATCTGACACAGAACAGACCCCAAAATATTTTTTTAAATTGTTGTGTTTGATTTTTTAAATATTGTACTTTTGAAAGTCCAATCTGTATTCTAGGTTTTTAATCTTTGCTTTTTGATATGTTATTAATTTTGTACCTTTAAGACACTAATTTTTAGTATTCATTTTCACTTAGGGATTTGATTACTGACTTGATAGCTCTCCTCCCTTTTGACTCTCCCTTTTCTTCTCTTGGTCACTTCTATCTCCCTCGTACTGCTTCTAAGTAATTAGCCTCCAACTAATAAAAATAAATGAAAAAAAAAAATAAAAAAAGAAAGTGACAGAAACACACACACACACACACACACACACACACATCAAACCAAACAAAAGAGGAGGGAATAGGGAATCTACCTGAAAAAGAATTCAAAATGATGATAGTAAAGATGATCCAAAATCTTGAAAACAAAATGTATCAACAGATAAAAAGGTTAGAGACATATGTTGATAAGATGCAAGAAATGTTTAACAAGGACCTAGAAGAAGTAAAGAATAGTCAATCAATAAAGAACAATGCAATAATCGAGAGTAAAAACACTCTGGAGGGAACCAACAGTAGAGTAACTGAGGCAGAAGAAAGACCTGTATACAGAAAACTACAAAACACTGATGAAAGAAATCAAAGATGACACAAATAGATGGGGAAATATGCCATGTTCTTGGATTGGGAAGAATCAATATAGGGAAAATGAGTATACTACTCAAAGCAACCTACAGATTCAATGCAATCACTATCAAACTACTAATGGCATTTTTCACAGAAGTAGAACAAATAATTTCACAATTTGTATGGAATCACGAAAGACCAAAATGGCCAAAGTAAGTTTTAGAAAGAAGAACAGAGCTGGGGAATCAACCCTCCTGACTTGAGAATATATTACAAAGCTCCAGTCATCAGACAGTATTGATACTGGCACAAAGACAAAAATATATATCAGTGGAACAAAATACAAAGTCCAGAGATAAATCTATGCACTTGTGGACACCTTATCTTTGACAAAGGAGGCAAAAATATAGAATGAAGAAAAGGTAGTCTCTTCAATAAGTGGTGCTGTGAAAACTGGTTAACTACATGTAAAAGAAGGAAACTAGAATACTTTCTAATACCATATAAAAAATAAACTCAAAATGGATTAAAGACCTAAATGTGAGACCAGAGAGCATAAAACTCTTGGAGGGAAACATAGGCAGAACACTCTGACATAAATCACAGCAAGATCCTCTATCACCCTCCTCCCAGAGTAATGGAAATAAAAACAAAATAAACAAATGGGACCTAATTAAATTTAAAAGCTTTTGCACAATGAGGGAAACTATAAGGAAGGTGAAGAGGCAGCCCTCAGAATCGGAGAAAATAATAGCAAATGAAACAACTGACAAAGAACTAATTTCAAAAATATACAAGCAGCTCATGCAGCTCAATAATAGAAAAATGAACAATCCAATCAAAAGGTGGGCAAAAGACCTAAACAGACATTTCTCCAAAGAAGACACATGGATCGCTAATAAACACATGAAAAGTTGCTCAACATCACTCATATCAGAGAAATGCAAATCAAAACCACAATGAGGTATTATCTCATGCCCATCAGTATGTCCATCATCAAAAAGTCTACAAACAATAAATACTAGACAAGGTGTGGAGAAAAGGGAACCCTCTCACACTGTTGTTGGTAATACAAGCTGGTACAGCCACTATGGAGAACAGTGTGGAGATTCCTCAAAAAGCTTGAAATAGAACTGCCATATGACCCAGCAATCCCACTGCTGGGCATGTACCCCAAGGAAACCAGAACTAAAAGAGACACATGCACCTCAATGTTCATTGCAGCACTGTTTACAATAGCTAGGACATGGAAGCAACCTAGATGTCCATCAGCAGATGAATGGATAAGGAAGTTGTAATACATATACACAATGGAATCTTACTCATCCATAAAAAAAGAATGCATTTGAGTCAGTTCTAATGAGGTGCATGAACCTGGAGCCTATTATACAGAGTGATGGAAGTCAGAAACAGAAAGACAAATGCTGTATATTAATGCATATATATGGAATTTAGAAAGACAGTACTGATGATCCTACATGCAGGGCAGGAAAGGAGACACAGAGGTAAAGAACAGACATTTGGACTCAGTGGGAGAAGGTGAGGGTGGGATGATTTGAGAGAATACCATTTAAACATGTACATTTGCTTATGTAAAATAGATGACCAGGGAAAATTTGATGCTTGAAGCAGGGCACCCAAAGCAGGTGTTCTGGGACAACCCAGAGGGATTGGGTGGGGAGGGAGGCGGGAGGGGGGTTGAGGATGTGGGGGATACATGTATACCTGTGGCCAATCCATGTTGATGTATGCTAAAAGCCATCACAGTATTGTAAAGTCATTATTCTCCAATTAAAATAAACTAATTAATTAAAAATAAATAAAATAATCATACTACCAAAGGCAATCTATAGATTCAGTACAATTCCTTTCAAAGTACCAATGACATTTATCACAGAACCAGAAAAAAAAAAATTCTAAAATTTGTGTGGAAATAAAAAAGACTTCAAATAGAGAAAGCAATCTTCAGAAGAACAGATCTAGGGGTATCATTCTCCCTGAGTTCAGACTTTATCACAAAGCTCCAGTAATCAAAACAGCATGGTACTAGCACAAAAGCTGGCACTTAGATCAATGGGAAAATAAAAGAGCTAAAAATAAAACCACACATGTATGGTCAACTAGTCTATAACAAAGGAGTCAAAAATATACAATGGGGAAAGAGTCTCTTCAACAAGTGATGCTGGAGAAACTAGACAGCTACATTTAAAAGAATGAAATTGGAACATTTTCTTACACTATGCACAAAAAGAAAAAAAAAAAAAACACTTAAAATGGGCTAAATACTGGAAACCATAAAACTCCTAGATGAAAACATAGGCAGAACACCCTGTGATATAAATATTACCAATATTTTTTTAATCTATTTCCTAAGGCAAAGGAAAGAAAAGAAAAACTAAGCAAATGATAACGAGTTAAACTTAAAAGCTTTTTCAACCGCATAGGAAACGACTGACAAAACAAAAAGTCAAACTAAGAATGGGAAAAATATTTGCAAATGCTATGACGAATAATGGGTTTACTTCCAAAATACATAAACATCTCATGCAACCCAATACCAAAAGACCAAACAACCCAATTAATACATGGCTAGAAGACCTGAAAATATGTTTTCCCAGGGAAGAACTATAGACGGTCAACAGGTACATGAAGAGATGCTCAACATTACTAATCATCAGAGAAATACAAATCAAAACCACAAGTATCACTTCACACGTGTCAGAATGGTTATTATCAAAAAGACTACAAGTAACAAATATTGGAGAGGATGTGGAGAATAGGAAATTCCATTACACTGTTGGTGGGAATGTAAATTAGTACAGCATTACAGAAAACATTATTGAGGTTGCTTAAAAAGTCAAAAATAGAACTACAATATGATTCAGCAATTCCACTCCTGGGTGTATATCAGAAGAAAATGAAAACACTAACTTGAAAGGATACATGCACATACACTCCAATGTTTATTACAGTGTTGTTACCAATAGCCAAGACACGGAAGCAACCCATATTTTC
This sequence comes from Dama dama, assembly GCF_033118175.1. Lineage (NCBI taxonomy): Eukaryota > Metazoa > Chordata > Mammalia > Artiodactyla > Cervidae > Dama > Dama dama. Next base: position 76,952,566 of record NC_083714.1, read on the forward strand.
ATCAACAGATGAGTGAATAAAGAAGATATGGTATACACACACACAATGGAATATCACTCAGCCATTAAAAAGAATGAAATAACATCATCTGCAGTAACATGGATGGACCTAGAGATTGTCACACTGAATAAAGTTAGACAAAGATGAATATCATATGATATCACTTCTATGTGAACTCCAAAGAAATGGTACAAATGAACTTTTTTACAAAACAAAAATACAGTCACAGATGTAGAAAAAAAAAACTTATGGTTACTGGAGGGAAGGGTGGTAAGGAGGGATAGACTTGGAGTTTGAGATTGACATGTACACACTGCTGTATTTAAAGTAGACAATCAACAAGGATCTACAGTATAGCACATGAAATGCTCCCCAATATTCTTCAGTAACCTAATTGGCAAATAATTTGAAAAAGGAGATATAGATATAAATATAGATATGAACAAATTTGAAAAAGGATATATATATGATATATATACATATATGAACAAATTTTCTGTACACCTAAAAAACTAGCACAATATCATTGTTAATCAACTATATTGTCACCCTGTTTATTTAACTTGTATGCAGAGTACATCATGAGAAACGCTGGGCTGGAGGATGCACAAGCTGAAATCAAGACTAATGGGAGAAATATCAAAAACCTCAGATATGCAGATGACACCATCCTTACGGCAGAAAGTGAAGAAGAACTAAAGGGCCTCTTGATTAAAGTTAAAGAGGAGAGTGAAAAAGTTGGCTTAAAGCTCAACATTCAGAAAACTAAGATCATGGTATCCGGTCCCATCACTTCATGGCAAATAGATGGGGAAACAGTGGAAACTGTGGCTGATTTTATTTTGGAGGCTCCAAAATCACCGCAGATGGTGACTTCAGCCATGAAATTAAAAGACACTTACTCTTTGGAAGGAAACTTATGACCAACCTAGACAGCACATTAAAAAGCAGAGGCATCACTTTGTCAACAAAGGTCTGCCTAGTTAAGGCTATGGTTTTTCCAGTAGTCATGTATGGATGTGAGAGTTGGACTATAAAGAAAGCTGAGTGCGGAAGAATTGATACTTTTGAACTGTGTTGTTGGAGAAGAGTCTTGAGAGTCCCTTGGACTGCAAGGAAATCCAATCAGTCCATCCTAAAGGAGATCAGTCCTGGGTGTTCATTGGAAGGATTGATGTTGAAGCTGAAACTCCAATACTTTGGCTACCTGATGTGAAGAGCTGACTCATTTGAAAAGATCCTGATGCTGGGAAAGATTGAGGGCAGGAGGAGAAGGGGACGACAGAGGATGAGATGGTTGGATGGCATCACCGACTCAATGGACATGAGTTTGTGCAGGCTCCAGCAGTTGGTGATGGACAGGGAGGCCTGGCGTGCTGCAGTTCATGGAGTCGCAGAGTCGGACATGACTGAGCGACTGAATTGAACTGAACTGAATATCCAATGTTCACATCAGCATTATTTATAATAGCCAAGGTATGGAAGCAACCTCAGTATCCAACAGCAGATAAATGGATAAACATATGGCATATATATACAATGGTATATGGCTCAGCCATAGAAAAGGAACAAAATTTTGTCATTTGCAACAACATGGATGAACCTGGAAGGTACTATGCTTAGTGAAACAATTCACACAGAGAAAATTAAATACTCTGTCATCACTTACATATAGAATCTAAAATATATAACACACAAGTCAATGTATATTTTTGAGCAAAGAACTGTTCCAGGCGCCCTTAACAGTCTTCCAGGGAATTGAAATGTTTTCTATTGAGAGAATTTTATAAAAACCGAAATAAATGTAAATTAAAAAGTACAATGTCTGATGAATATGGTGGTTGAATCAGAACTTTCCAGTCAAGCTACAGCTTACAAGAGTTTTTGCTGGATCATCAAAGAAACATGAGGTCTTGTGTTCTCCTGATGGAAGATTATACATTTTCTGTTGACTAATTCTGGAGGTTTTTTGTCAAGTGCTGCTTTCAGTTGGTCTAACTGTCAGCAGTACTTGTCTGAATTAATCATTTGGTTTTCCAGAAGGCACTCACAATAAAGCACTCTCTTCCAACTCCACCATATACACAACATAATCTTCTTTGGATGTAGATCAGCCTTTGGTGTGTCTAGTGGTTGTACATGTTGCTTGCCCCATGATCTCTTCTGTTCTATCTTACTGTACAGTATCCAGGTTTCATTGCCTGTCACAATTTGTTTTAAAATGGAGTGTTTCCCTTAAGTTTAAGTAGAGAATCTCATGTGGAAATACAGTCAAGAAGGTTTTATTTTCACTTAAGCTGAACCCAAACATCAAAGTGGTGAACATAACCAAGCTGGTTTTTCAAGCTTGATTTGGGTATTTTGCTTATGTTGGCTATCTCCCAAATGGTACAAAGTTGGTTGTTCTCAACCAATGTCTCAGATTCAGTTCAATTCAGCTCAGTTGTTCAATCGTGGCTGACTCTTTGCAACCCCATGGACTGCAGCACACCAGACTTCCCTCTCGATCACCAACTCCCAGAGCTTACTCAAACTCATGTCCTTTGAGTTGGTGATGTCACCCAACCACCACATCCTCTGTCGTCCCCTTCTCCTCCTGCCTTCAATCTTTCCCAGCAGCGAGGTCTTTTCCAATGAGTCAGTTCTTCATATCAGGTGGCGATAGTATTGGAGTTTCAGCTTCAGCATCAATCTTTCCAGTGAATACATTTTCAATATTAAAATGGCTACACAAAAAATCACAAATTTTGATGTTTTCTTAAATGAATGCAAATATGACAGTTTTCATAATACACCCTAACAAAATTGTTTCAAATGAAGTTTAAGACAACTAAGCACTATTGGAGCCATATTACAGAAAGAACTGAACAAACTTTTGTGCCAATCCAGCATTATTTTGGGCTTCTCGGGTAGTGCAGTGGTAAAGAATCTGCTTGCCAGTGAAGAAAATGCAAGAGATATCGGTTCAATCCCTGGGTCAGGAAGATCTCCTGGAGGAGGAAATGGCAACCCATTACAGTATTCTTGCCTGGAAATTTCGAGGGGCAGAGCAGCCTGGCAGGCTATAATCCATGGGATCACAAAGAGTCAGACATGACTGAACACACATGCACATTATTTCATCTAAATTAGATGTTGCACTCTATGTCAATGTGTCAATACCTGACATATAAAAAGTAAATATTTCTTGAATGTAACTCATGTAATAACAAATGCTAATTATTAATAATGGATACTAGTTATTGGTTATGACTAATTGTTATAACTAGCTATTCATTATAACTAGTATAATAGTGAAAGTAAATGATGATATCATTTGATATGAGCCTCAAACTTACTTATGAAAGACTTTTTAAAAATGTTTTTAGATAAGCCTTATCATTCAGATGAGGGAACAGAGTGGCTAAATTAGAAATTATCAATTGCTATAAACATTTCCTAACCTAAATCTATTCTACATATTTTATCCTGTGTTCTATACTGTGAATTAATTCAGGGACAAATCATTTATTTTAATATATGCCAATAAAAATGTATGTTAAAAAAAGATACCTGTGTAAAGTTAAGGCAAAATATGTTAAGGCATATTAGGCAAAATCAGATACCATTCTCTTATATCTAACTTCTTAATATCATCTTTATAATACATGTCCTGACCCCCTCACAAATATCACTCTTTTCTTTGCTTCTCACTTATAGTATTTATATTCAGTATTGACTATTTGTGACTTATCTTAGACCCCTAAAAATTTTAAGCTCTTTAAGGGCAAATAAAACCCTCATTATTAATGCTCTGTATTTAGCACAGTGCTTGGTTCTTAAAGGTACAGAATATATGTTGAACAAAGTGGATGAATATATGAATAATTATTGCCATGATATTTATTTTGAACATTTGGCTTCAGAAAGTAACACTGCAGCTTCACTGTGCATCTATATATGTATATGTGCAACAAATAAGTGGTTTTCAACATTAATGGAGAAAGATTTTTAACTGTCCCATCTTTAGTTTATATAGCTCATTCTTCTGTGACCAGTACCACATACTTTCAAAATGGCTAGTTGAGGGGAGCCACAATTTATGACCATGGAACTAACTGCCCCAAAAGTCTTATAATCTATCCTTATCTGTATAGTGTGAAGCCTCATTGAACTGAAGAGCCATACCTTAATGTCAATATACACTGAAGCTTCTGTTTAACATTGCACTTCAATCAATAATTACTTATTTATGAACTTGCTTAAGTGAGCAGCCTTGTATTTCTATTGTGTTCTAATGTATTTTTTCTTTTATTACTTCAATAATTACTTACCCACTTCCAGGCATAAGAGAAATTCAGGATTTAGTGAATTCTGCTCTCACTAAAAATTATGTTATAGTGAAGTTCTAAGGAATTTAAGAAAAAATTAAGAGCACTACAGAAAATTCATTTTCAAATTAAGTAGAGTACTCTTCAAGGTTAAATCTCCTGCTTAGGCCCCTTCTGTTAGATGGCACATGCAATTCAACTAAAACTCTGGACTAATCACTTGCCAACTTTCACTGAAATCATATTCATTGTTTGGCTTTTAAGCACCCTCCCTCAAATTGCAGTTGAATATAATTAACAATTTGTTCTAATTTGCTGTAACTAAAAAACAAGCCAGATCAATTTTTTTGTCATTAAAAGTTGTAAAGAATAAATTACTTTCAAGTGCCAAATCTATTATAGAAAGAGTTTAAAGTTGGCATCAGTCTTTTTAGTTTATTTTTTTAACTCACTAAAATGATGTTTATAATGGAAACACAGTTCCTTACCAACAAGTACCCAACATGACACATCAGCAAACAAATGTTCCACATTCAAGTAAAAAAGAAATCCCTTTCTTCTATTAAAAAATATTTTTCTCACCTATTTTTCATATTGATATAGCAATAATGATAACACATTAAAAACAAAGTAACTGTTAGTAACAAATGTTTATGTACTATTTTTGTTTTACCATGAGATTTTTTTAACTTCGGATTTTATTGTTCTTCCATTAGCTATTAACAAAGATATTTTAAAGAGACAGAATAAATAACTGAGTTTATCAGAAAGCTCTAGTCAGCTTCCCCTACCTCCTTGATTATCTGTCTCAATCACTACCTTACATCTCTTGGTATTTCAATGTAAAGGATTTCCTAGGAAATAGTGGCAATCATTTTGAAATGAAAACAAAACTAAAATTACGCTTTATAGTTTTATTAAGAGAAAAGGAAAAACTTCTCAGGTCCTGAAGTAGAAATAAAATAACCAGGGAAAAGTAGTATATGTAAATATCTGATCATAACCTTACCTTTCAAACTTTTACACATTCAGTGTCCTCCACAGTAAAAAGGAAATTAAATAACTTCCCTGGCCTGTATCCCCAACAAACAATTTACTTTCATGAAATAACTATGGCATAGAAAATCTATGATTTCTTTCCACTTTTACAGGCAACCAACAGCATGCACAAGATCATGCTAACATGAATCTGTATTATATGCTCTGCTCTGTGAGGCTTTGATGTGCACATCTCATCATTACTTGATGGTCTCCTCATAACAGAGTTCAGGTGCCAGGGATTGAACATAAAATCTTCCCTCTTTCTCTATTGGAGTCTTATTTCAGGATAAGAGCATAATAGAGCCCCCAATCTGATTTGATATACATATTTAATAAATACAGTTGATGCTTGAACAAAGCAGGGGTTAGGGGCACTCCCCAGCAGTTGGAAAATCCATATATAACTTTATACTTGTCTCTCCCTATCTGTGGTTCCACATCAGGGATTCAACCAACCACAGATTATGTAGTAGTGTAGTATTTATTGGAAAAGAATTCACATATAAGTGGACACCCACAGTTCAAGCCAGTGTTGCTCAAAGGTCAACTGTAATTCAAAACTTCTATATGTAACACTATCTTCTTTTATCTTAATATTTAAAACACTTACCTTAAGTTTAAAATGTGCAGAATGTATTGTATAGTTCTCAATGCCTGCCCATCGAGATGGGCATGAAAAGAGACAGTTGTACACAATGAAAATCTCAAAAATGACAATATGTGTATCTATAAGCCTGGACACATGCATTTGTTAATATAAGGGATATCTGTAGGCTATATCTTTCAATTTGTAATTATAAAGATTGGGTAGTAATAGTAATGGCTCAGGCAGGCCTCACCCATTAAATGTCATCACATAAAGCAATATCAGTCCATAATTTTTTAATTAACTGAAAAAATGAAGGCAACTGACAGATACTGCTCATGTAGCTACTAAATAAGAGCTATTTTGGTACAGATACCTGAAAGCTGCTTTTGTCTCCCATGCTATGCAGCCCAGACCCCAGATACAGAAATCATCTTTAACCGTCTTCTCTTTTTCTCCCCCTGCCTTAGTGATCTCCCTCCCTTCCTTCATTTCTCCCTTCCTTTCTTCCTCCCACACCCCTCCTTCCTTTCCTCCCTTCCTTTCTCATTTGCTTCTTTCATTCTTTCACTCTAACTGAACATTTGCTATGTGCTTGACTTCAAAAAAAATACAGAGATAAAACTCAAGACCCCTAGCCACAGTAGCCAAAGTTTGATAACAGAAGAAGGAAAAGACAATTAACAGACATATGAAGGGCTATACTTTCAGTAAACACATGGTCCTCAGGGGAGGATAAATGAAGAACACAAGACAGATAGCAGTAGGAAATGAAGAAGTGTGTGGGCAAAGGAAATATCAAGTGAAATCACCAAAGTTTTCCCTGAAAAAGGGAGCATACTGAGATGAACAATGAAGAATTTATAATTAGCTATATAATGCTAATGGTACAACATTCCAAACAACAGATCAATAAATTTATGTAAAGGAAGTTTGAAGCAGTATGGCATGTTCAGAATTACAACTTGATATATATATATAACAATGAAAAAATGGTGTGGAGGATGAGAATGAAGAGTCATGCAGAAGTCAGATTAAGAAGGACCTTACAATGAATAAAACTGACCTAAGAAGAAAGAGAAAACAAAAATAGCTTTAGATTAAGTAAATTACATCTGAATTAAAACATTTCCAAAATCAAAATGCCTGCCTAAAATAGCTTCACTGGTGAATCTGATTAAACATTTAAAGAGAAATAATAACAATCCAGAAGAGCAACTGGATCGCTCGAGCTGCTGGTAGGAATGCAAATTAGTTGAGCCACTTGAGAGATTTGGCAGTTTTCTTCTAAAGTTACATATACTTACGATATGACTGAGCAATTCTATTCCTAGTTTTACACTCCAAGAGAAATGAAAGCATATGTCTAAAAAATTGTAAGTATAACCCTATAAGATCAGAGTACCAATAATCATAATAGCAAAACTGGTAGCAAGCCAATCATCATCAATTAATGAATGGATAAACAAATTTTGGTGTGTCCATAAAAGAAAATTTAATGAATTACTAATGCAGGAAGTGTCATACATAAATCTCAAAAAGACTATGCTGAGTAAATGAAGCTAGAAGCAAAAGACTACAAAGTGTATGCTTGCAATGGAAATCAATCAGTAGGCTGAGATCAGAGCAGGGGACTGGACTGCAAAGAGGGTAAGAAGTATTCTGAATCTTGATTTTGGTGCTTATTACTACATACAATTGTGAAACTCATTATGTGGTACATATAAATTGGCAATATTTATTGTCTGTAAATTATATTCCAGTAAAGGTGGGGGGACTTCTATGGAGGTCAATTGAAATCCATTAAAGGGGTTTTAAGTTGTTGCCTATGGAAAAGTGAAGAGAATTTTTAGGGTATTGCCAGTAAGAACAGAGGGGAAGAAATAGATATAAGACGGCTAAAAGATAAAATCTATAGGATAAGTTGATTGTTCACTTGAGTGAGAAGTTAATGATGACTTACAGATTTCTGGCTTGGCCAGAATTGTATCACCTTCTTTGAGAAAGAAAACTCAGGGTATATGATAAAATATTGAAAGCAAAGAAAATGGATTTGGTTTTGTATATATTGGATTTAAGTGGCATTTTAGACACATAGGTAACCACAAAGGGAATGAACATATAGTCTGGAGCTTAGGTGAGAGAGGTCTAGAGTGGTGTTCAGTCACTTCTTGTTAATTTTTTAGGAATGGTTAATTTTCATTTTATTTTTGTTAGTTTGTTTTGGATAGTGCAATTGACTGAGAGCTTAAAGAGCAAGCATAATGACAAATTATACTTTTGTCTCAAAACACGGATGATTCCTTAATTTCAGAGCCTATTAGATTTGTATAACATTAAAGTGAGCTGCCAAGGAGTTCCCTAGGATAACTGTGGAGCTCATCAAAAATGAGAAATATCTGCCTTAGCATATTGTCATCATAAACCAAACCTAATCTACTGTGGAGATGATGTGTTTGATGTAATGAATATCAACCAGGAATAAAAATATTTGCCTAATCAAAGCTCTGAAGAAACAACTTACAGTATCATTTGGTAGTAATACATCCAAAGATTCAGCTAAATCCTCTCTGTCACATTGGATTTAAAAATAAATGCATATATTTTAAACCATTTGAGTTTTAAATCTGTTCAGATATATATGAAATTCTATAGTGAAGATAAGGGAAAAGTAATATCCTACCAGGAAAAAAATCCAAAGGTGAAACTGAGAGTGATCATGACTGACATAACTAACTACTTCCCAAATTCATTTCTCAATAACTTTAGATTTTTTTATATTTTATTTGCCTACTTATTTTCCTTCCCACATATCAATATTTGTTAATGACAAAAGCATCACATTTATTAGTGTGTGTATTAGCCGCTCAGTTGTGCCCAACTCTTTGCCACCCCATGGACTGTAGCCTGCCAGGCTCCTCTGTCCATAGGATTCTCCAGGCAACAATACCAGAGTGGGTTGTCATTTCCTTCTCCAGGGGATCTTCCTGACCCAGGGATCGAACCAGGGTCTCATATTTATTAAGTAGCTATGATGGGATATCTAGGAAGTTTTGGTATAACTTTTTCTAAAAAGAGGTAATTCAAACATTCAGTGTAAACTTCCACTCTAACCTTAATGTCCCTTGATTCATATGTAAACTAAAACTAAAGTTTCAGTAACAAATGGAATTTTAAAAAATCTCAACTACAAAGTCCAACCCTAAAGTTATAAAAATAAATAACATTATTACCCCATCTACTTTAAACACAATGAACATTTCATGCAGCTAGCTAGTCAACGATATTTGTCAGACATCTACAATAATAAGCAAAGCACTTTATTTGACAAGTTCTATGGGAAACATGTATAAATTTTTAAAGCTGTACATAGGAATCATCAGGATCTTACAAACAAGGGAAACAGGTAGCATACTCCACACATGTACAGTTAAAGAATGCACATATCACTCTTTTCTTTTGTCACTACTGAAGTTCTAGCTCAGGCCTCATCTCAAATTGGGATCATGGCAACCTCTAATTAGAGCCCAAAGTCTAGACACTCTTCCCACCTACCGCTCTGTTTCAATAAAATTACCTATAACTGCCAGATAAATCTCCATAAAATTTTTATTCCACCATCCTCTATTCATAAGAGATTCATTGGCATCCTATAAAGCTCAAACATCACTTTGGAACAGGACACTTATCATAACCAACCTTAATCTATCTTTCCAATCTCCCACTTCTCTCTCTCCAAAGTGCATTTCATTAATTACACATTCATCAATATTACTTGGCTTAAACTACATCTATTTTTATTATAACTCCAACCTAGACTTGTTTGCTTTTTTACTTAATACCCTACAAGACACTGGAATGTGTCATACAAATATACCAAGTATAATGTCTGATAGACAATAGTCAGTCTATACATTTTAGGTGAATGAAACTGAATCTGTACAAGTATGGGAGAAGTATAATAAAGTGGAAGAAGCACTTGGCTAGCATTCAGGCAACTTAGGTTCTATGGCTAGTTTTGTCATTTCAGTTATCTGGATCTTGGTCTCTTCATCTATAAAATAAGAATCATACCTGTTTGAACTACCTTATAAGATACTGTGAGGATGAAATAAATTTAATACCAAAGTATTTTGAAACACATAAAGGTTTTATTATGACAGTATGATGATAAAGATATTCGTGTATATATAAAAAGTTGTCTATTTTTACAAGCCATAATAAATGTAACCACATTGTATGGGCATACACATAAATTCATATCCCACAAATAACTGCTTTTATCTGCATGTACATGATGAATATGATTTATGATGTTCTTACACAATTGCTAATACTGTTTAATCTTCCAAGGCTTATTTTTTGCTTCTGAAAAGCACATACATTCTCTAAATGGAATGACAGAAAGTTTATATTATAATATCATTTGAGTTTGTTTGACTTATATATCTAAAAGAGCCCCTCCAAAAAATACATTATATTCCTAAGAAATGTGTTAAAAGTCTAGAAGGAGGCTGCTCAAGTAGATTCATGTTATCAATATAAACAAATTTTAAAGCTAATAGAAGGGAATAAAGAACACTTAACCATTGTTAACATACATTCTTTATTTTATAGTTGAGGTTAATGTAATTTAAGAGATAAAATGAACTTTTCAATGATTTCAGTGTAGTTTGATAATATCTATATTTTTTCTGGTCCCATTTATCTATATATTACTTATCTGTATTACTGTATTCACTTGATAACAAATCAATTTTATAGAATCTTAATACCCACAGTCAAAATACCAGGAACATACAAACATATGTTATATTATGCAATGCTCAAGGGTTAGCAGAAAGTTATAAGTTTAACAAAAGAATGTTAATTTTAACATTTAAAATAATTAGACTATCTTGGCTGCATTACATAGTCAATGTTTTTGTTTTTGTTTTTACCCAAAACATTACTCCCAAAGATAAATAATATAAAACTTCTGAGAATATCAGTAATCATGCAAACATATTTTTGTGGGATTTATTTTTGTTGCACATAAAGAATTGACATATTGATCATTTATTGATTTCACTATTTAAAATACAGAATCTACACATATAGGGAGACATAGATTTTTCACTTTATTTGGATAAAGGGGCAATTTGGAAGTCACTTGATTTTTCATAGCTTCTCTAAGATTTGCCATTTTTGCATACCATTTATTACATCTTCCCATAACACATTCATTGAAAAAATATTCTTAGTACTTATTATGTGTTATTATTGGCCATGCAATGAAGATTTTTCAAATGAGTAAGTTTTTGCTACGCCCACAAGGTGCTCACAATCTAAATGCTTCTCAAAATCCATCAGAATCACCTGCATGGTTTATTAAAACAGATTGCAAAACCCCAACCCTGGAGTTTCTGATGCAGTAACTATGGGATGAAGACTGAGAATTTGTATTATTAACAAGCTCCCAGATGATGCAGATATTGCTGGTCCCAGAACCACACTTTGTAAACTGTTAGTTCAGTGGTTGGAGGCAAACATGCTAACAGAAATAAAAGGCAGTGAAGTAAGTGAAACGATAGAAGAGTCTAAAGTGTTGAAGTAGAATAGAAAAAAAAAAAAAGGATGAAATTTGAGGAGTGTCAAAGAAAACCTCACAGAGGTGACCGTAGATAAGCAAAGAAAGGGTTGATAAATCAGGAAAAGGAACTACAGGCAGCAGAATTTATCATCTTCATTTATCTTCCAAGTTTATAATTAAGTTTTAAACAGTAGATTAAGGGCCAGAATGTGAGAGAATTTTTATGTCATGCTAGGAAATTTCAACTTTATCTTCTGGACAATAGGTAGCAATGAAACTTTATATCCAAGATGGTTACAAGATAAGATTTATGTGTATACTGAGGGTGGGTTGCTGTTGGGGTTGGGCAGATAAGTAAAAAGAGATGATAGTTGTACTAAGTCAGTGGCATTAGGGATGGAAAGAATGGGATGGATTTATCACCTATTTTCCCTGTTCTTCCCTATATAAAGTCAATAAAATGATTACTTTTCACATGGCACACCTGTTTCCTAGAACTAGAGGAACAATTATATGAAGTTTAAATCTAAAGTGCAACCCCTGGTTGTGTGGCAGTATACATGGTTGCTGCTGTTGGAACATTTCACATTACGTCTTTAATTGTGGGCATTTAGCAGACAGCCTCTTATTATTAAGATACTGCTGACTTTTATTGTCAATGTGGCCACAGGACAAAGCTAATAATTACCAGCACCAGAAGCAGCTTGTGGTTTTATATTACATTGAGGTAAATTACACTGGAATTAGAGTGGATTACTTTTATCAAATGGGGAATAAACTGTTAATTAACTCCCTGCTGTAGCAATCTTTTTCTGAGCTTGCAACTGTTATTAGGCCCAGATTAAACTGTTGAATTAATTTCCCACTTACTATTTCAAGAGTTTTTAATTTAACTGGCAGCAGTTTTAATGGGAAATTGCATTAGTGACTATAAATTGTTTTGGGAAAGGGTAAACAGTTTGTGATAATGTTTATTAAGTCGTTTTGTTTGAGCAAAAATATAATTGCGGTTTTAATTAGTGCATGGTTGTTGGAGTATTAGGTTCGAGATTACATTATGGCTTTCTGAGAAAACACTCAGGTAATCCCAGCATTTATGCTGCTGCTGCTGCTGCTAAGTCACTCCAGTCATGTCCGACTCTGTGAGACCCCATAGACGGCAGCCCAACAGGCTCCTCTGTCCCTGGGATTCTCCATGCAAGAAAACTGGAGTGGGTTGCCATTTCCTTTTCCAATGCATGAAAGTGAAAGTGAAGTCGCTCAGTCATGTCTGACTCTTAGCAACCCCATTGACTGTAGCCTACCAGGCTCCTCCATCCATGGGATTCTCCAGGCAAGAGTACTGAAATGGGTTGCCATTGCCTTCCCCGTCCCAGTATTTATAATTGATAGCAAATAGAAAAACTATGTCAATGTGGCACTGACTTGGATTTTGTACCATAGTTCAGGAAGGAAAATGGGAAAGTATCTAAGTGTCCTTCCTTCAATTACCTTAAGATTTATTGGCTGCTCCTGAATATCACTGCCCGCTGTGACAGGTATATAAGATATAGTACATAAGAAGGGTTAACTAAAAAAAAATTAAAAACTAAAAGGTACAGTTTCCTTTAAGGTAAAACAAATGTGGAAATCAGGATTTTTTTTTTAGAAGATCAATAAAACTTTTTGTGCTTTATTATTGGTTATAATGCTGGCATTACTATTTGTCTTATAATACCAACAATAATCATGCAATATGTTAGTATGGTGTTTTACAGAAGTGAACTAATGGATAAAGAACTTAGGAGGAACTTGAGAGATAACAGTGCACATTGAAAACTGAGGTCTAAAGAGAATAAAAATATCTTCCCCAGGATATAAAGCTAGTGACTAAAGTAAAACAAAGCATGGGGCTATTTGCATGACTACAAATAATATCTCGGTCCAACATCTAGGTTCCATTCCTTTCCCAAATTAAAATTGGCTTTCATTGTAAATAACAAATAGAATTTTATATCCCAAAGAAGTCTAAAATAATTCCCTCTGACACTTCTAATATTACACCTTCAAATTAATATTATACTTGTTTTCAATGATACAGTTTCCTGATTCATACAAAATTAGTTTGTAGCCAAATTCATTATAATAAGCAGTGGCGGGAGGGGGATGGCCCTAAGATGGCAGAGGAATAGGATGGGGAGACCACTTTCTCCCCCACAAAGTCATTGAAAGAACATTTGAACGCCGAGCAAATTCCACAAAACAACTTCTGAATGCTGACAGAGGACTTCAGGCACCCAGAAAGACTGCCTATTGTCTTCAAAAAAAAAAAGGTAGGACAAAATATAAAAGATGAAAAAAGAGACAAAAGAGGTAGGGACGGAGATCTGTCCCAGAAAGGGAGTCTTTAAAAAAGAGAGAAGTTTGCAAACACCAGGAATCACTCTCTCTGGCGGGTCTGTGGCAAGCCTTGGAATGTCAGAGGGCAAAATAACTGGGAAGAAAAATAAATAAATAATTAAAACCCACAGATTATGTGCTTAACAGCAACTCCCAGTGGAGCAGTAGCCCAGACACTCGCATCCCCCACTAGCATGTGGGGGCTGGACAGGGAGGCGCGGGCTGCATTGCTTAGGGTAAGGACCAGGTCGGGTCTAAATGCCCCAAGGGCAATCTGAGGGAACTAGCTTGACACAGCAACCCAGACTGTGGGATAGCTATCCCACAAGAAGCCCTAACTTAAGACACTGCCAGGCCCACTCACGGAACAAAGGACTGAGCAGAGTTAGCTGGCTGTGGACTGGTCCATCCGCTGCCAGAGACAGGCAGGCGAGGGCAGTCAGAGCCGGAAAGGGGCAATCGCAGCCCCAGAGAGAAATCATATACCAAACTGTAAGCAGACTTTGTTGCTAACCAAGACTTCTTGAAATACTGGACGGTCAACATCCGCCGGGAGGGTTGCAGCCAGAGATCAGCTCCCAGAAGAGACACATGGCACACCTAAGAAGGCGCACCCATTGTACGCCCAGAAAACCGAGCGGCTGGTACGGGGGAGGTGATAAAGCACAGCCTTCAACTGGGAGCAACTGCTCTCACCAAGCACCTGGTCACCTGAGCTGCTTGGACGAGGGATGGGCAAAAAACGCAGGCCCAACCAAATCTGCACCTTTGTGGAGTACCCAAGAACCTGAACCTGAGTGGCTTAGACCTGGGGAGTGCATGCAACCCAGGGCCCGCATCAGACAGTTACTGGCAGAGCAACCTAGAGCCTGAGCAGTGTAGACTGGGAAAGCACACACGCTGTGAGCAGGGGAAAGCCCAGGATGATTGAAACACTGTGAGCACTCCTCACATAAGTCAGTGATATTTGTTTGCAGTGTTCCTCCCTCCCCACAGCACGACTGAACCTGTGAGCCTAAAAAAAGTGACCACCACCGCCCCCTTGTGTCAGGGCAGAAATTAGACACTGAAGAGACCAGCAAACAAAAGAAGCTAAAATAAACAGAGGGAACCACTTTGGAAGTAACAGGTGCAACAGATTAAAAGCCTGTAGTTAGCACTGACTACAAAGGAAGGGGCCTATAGATCTTGAGAAGTATAAGCCGGATCAAGGAACTATATGAAAATGAACTGACCCCACACTGTCTGCAACAGCTCCAGAGAAATTCCTAGATATATTTTTACTATCATCATTTTTTAATTTTTTTTTTTACTTTTAAGCCCTCTATTACTTCTTTAATTTTCATTTTTATAACCTATTACCTTGCAAAAAAAAGACCCTATTTTCAAAGCAAACTTCATATAGATATATTTTATAATTTTTCTGACTTTTTTATTAATATTGTACTTTTGAGAATCTAACCTCTACTCTAAATTTTTAATCTTTGCATTTTTGGTATTTGCTAACAACTGTGTTCTTTTAAGAACTCAATCTTCAGTACCCATTTTTACTTGGGAGTGAGATCACTGGCTTGATTGCTCTCTCTCCCTTTTGACTCTCTTTTTTCTCCACCAGGTCGCCTCTTTCTTCCCCCTCCCCCTTTTCTTCTCTACCCAACTCTGTGAATCTTTTTGTGTGTCCCAGGCTGTGGGGGAACTGATTACCGGCTGGAACTGTCTCTCTCCTTTTGATTCCCCCTTTTATCCTCCTGGCCACCTCTGTCACCTTCCTTCATCTTCTCTTCTCTGTGAAACTCCGTGAACATCTCTGAGGGGTCCAGACTGTGGATAGCACATAGGGAAGTGATTACTGGCTAGCTTGCTCTCTCCCCTTTTGATTCCGCCTCTTCTCCTCCTGGTCAGTTATATCCCCATCCTCCGCCTTCTCTTTTCCATGTAACTCTGTGTACCTCTTCAGGTTTCCCTCACTGTGGAAAAATGTTTCATCATAAACCTAGATCTTTTATCATCGGTGCTATATAGATGGAGAAGTCTTGAGGCTACCGTAAGAATAAGACTGAACACCTGAGGCAAGAGGCTTAAGTCCAAATCCTGAGAACACCAGAGAATGCCTGAATCCAAAGAACATTAATCGATAGGAACTCATCAAACACCTCCATACCTACACTGAAACCAAGTACCACCGAAGGGCCAACAAGTTCCAGAGCAAGACATACCACGCAAATTCTCCAGCAACACAGGAACATAGCCCTGAGGTTCAATATACAGGCTGCCCAAAGTCACACCAAACCCACTGACATCTCAAAACTCATTACAGGACACTTCATTGCACTCCAGAGAGAAGAAATTCAGCTCCACCCACCAGAACACTTACACAAGCTTCCATAACCAGGAAACCTTGACAAGCCACCCGTCCAATCACACCCACAGCAAGAAACCTGCACAATAATGAGGAACCACAAACTGCCAGAATACAAAAAGCCCACCCCAAACACAGCAATATAAACAAGGTGAAAAGGCAGAGAAATACCAGCAGGTAAAGGAACAGGATAAATGCCCACCAAACCAAACCAAAGAGGAAGAGAGAGGAAATCTACCTGATAAGGAATTCCAAATAATGATAGTGAAAATGATCCACAATCTTGAACACAAATTGGAGTCACAGATAAATAGCCTGGAGACAAGCATTGAGAAGATGCAAGAAAGGTTTAACAAGGACCTAGAAGAAATAAAAAAGAATCAATATATAATGACTAATGCAATAAATGAGATAAAAAACACTTTGGAGAGAACCAACAGTAGAATAATGGAGGCAGAAGATAGGATAAGTGAGGTAGAAGATAGAATGGTAAAAATAAATGAAACAGAGAGGAAAAAAAGAAAAAAAAATTAAAAGAAATGAGGACAATCTCAGAGATCTCTGGGACAATGTTAAACGCCCTCAATATTCAAATCATAGCAGTCCCGGAAGAAGAAGACAAAAAGAAAGGCCATGAGAAAATACTTGAGGAGATAATAGTTGAAAATTTCCCTAAAACAGGGAAGGAAATAATTACCCAAGTCCAAGAAACCCAGAGAGTCCCAAACAGGATAAACCCAAGGTGAAACACCCCAAGACACATATTAATCAAATTAACAAAGATCAAACACAAAGAACACATATTAAAAACAGCAAGGGAAAAACAACAAATAACACACAAGAGGATTAACATAAGGATAACGGCTGATCTTTCAATAGAAACTCTTCAGGCCAGAAGGGAATGGCAGGACATACTTAGAGTGATGAAAGAAAATAACCTACAGCCCAGATTACTGTACCCAGCAAGGATCTCATTCAAACATGAAGGAGAAATCAAAAGCTTTACAGACAAGCAAAAGCTGAGAGAATTCAGCACCACCAAACTAGCTCTCCAACAAATGCTAAAGGATGTTCTCTAGACAGGAAACACAGAAAGGTTATATAAACTCGAACCCAAAACAATAATGTAAATGGCAATGGGATCATACTTATCAATAATTACCTTAAATGTAAGTGGGTTGAATGCCCCAACCAAAAGACAAAGACTGATTGAATGGATACAAAAACAAGACCCCCATATATGCTGTCTACAAGAGACCCACCTCAAAACAAGGGACAGATACAGCCTGAAGTGAAGGGCTAGAAAAAGATATTCCAGATAAATAGAGACCAAAAGAAAGCAGGAGTAGCAATATTCATATCAGATAAAATAGACTTTAAAACAAAGGCTGTGAAAAGAGATGGACATGACACGATGATGAAAGGATCAACCCAAGAAGAAGATATAACAATTAAAAGTATATACGCACCCAACATAGGAGCACCACAATATGTAAGGCAAATGGTAACAAGTATGAAAGGGGAAATTAACAATAACACAATAATAGTGGGAGATAATACCCCATTCACACCCATGGATAGATCAACTAAACAGAAAATTAACAAGGAAACACAAACTTTAAGTGATACAATAGACCAGTTAGACCTAATTGATATCTATAGGACATTTCACCCCAAAACAATGAATTTCACCTTTTTTCTGAAGTGTACATGGAACCTTATCCAGGATAGATGACATCCTGGACCATAAATCTAGCCTTGGTAAATTCAAAAAAATTGAAGTCATTCCAGGCCTCTTTTCTGACCACAATGCAGTAAGATTAGATGTCAGTTACAGGAGAAAAACTATTAAAAATGCCAACATATGGAGGCTGAACAACACGCTGCTGAATAACCACCAAATCACAGAAGAAATCAAAGCAGAAATCAAAATATGCATAGAAACGAATGAAAATGAAAAGACAACAACCCAAAACCTATGGGACACTGTAAAAGCAGTGCTAAGGGGCAGGTTCATAGCAATACAGGCTTACCTCAAGAAACAAGAGAAAAGTCAAATAAATGACCTAAATTTACACCTAAAGCAACTAGAAAAGGAAGAAATGAAGAATCCCAGGGTTAGTAGAAGGAACAAAATCTTAAAAATTAGGGAAGAAATAAATGCAAAAGAAACAAAAGAGACCATAGCAAAAATCAACAAAGCCAAAAGCTGATTCTTTGAGAGGATAAATAAAATTGACAAACCATTAGCCAGACACATCAAGAAACAAAGGGACAAAAACCAAATCAACAAAATTAGAAATGAAAATGGAGAGGTCACAAAAGACAACACAGAAATACAAAGGATCATAAGAGGCTATTATCAGTAACAATATGCCAATAAAATGGACAACTTGGAAGAAATGGACAAATTCTTAGAAAAGTATAACTTTCCAAAACTAAACCAGGAAGAAATAGAAAATCTTAACAGATCAATCACAAGCACAGAAATTGAAAGTGTAATCAGAAATCTTCCAGCAAACAAAAGCCCAGGACAAGACGGCTTCACAGCTGAATTCTACCAAAAATTTAGAGAAGATCATAAGAGGCTATTATCAGTAACAATATGCCAATAAAATGGACAACTTGGAAGAAATGGACAAATTCTTAGAAAAGTATAACTTTCCAAAACTAAACCAGGAAGAAATAGAAAATCTTAACAGATCAATCACAAGCACAGAAATTGAAAGTGTAATCAGAAATCTTCCAGCAAACAAAAGCCCAGGACAAGACGGCTTCACAGCTGAATTCTACCAAAAATTTAGAGAAGATCATAAGAGGCTATTATCAGTAACAATATGCCAATAAAATGGACAACTTGGAAGAAATGGACAAATTCTTAGAAAAGTATAACTTTCCAAAACTAAACCAGGAAGAAATAGAAAATCTTAACAGATCAATCACAAGCACAGAAATTGAAAGTGTAATCAGAAATCTTCCAGCAAACAAAAGCCCAGGACAAGATGGCTTCACAGCTGAATTCTACCAAAAATTTAGAGAAGAGCTAATAGAAAATCTTAGCAGATCAATCACAAGCACAGAAATTGAAAGTGTAATCAGAAATCTTCCAGCAAACAAAAGCCCAGGACAAGACAGCTTCACAGCTGAATTCTAACAAAAATTTAGAGAAGAATTTAGAGTTGAGCTATCCTACTCAAACTCTTCCAGAAATGTGCAGAGGAAGGTAAACTTCCAAACTCATTCTATGAGGCCACCATCACCCTAATATCAAAACCTGAAAAAGATGCCACCCAAAAAGAAAACAACAGGCCAATATCACTGATGAACATACATGCAAAAATCCGGAACAAAATTCAAGCAAGCAGAATCCAACAACATGTTAAAAAGATCATACATCATGACCAAGTGGGCTTTATCCCAGGGAGGCAAGGATCCTTCCATATCCACAAACCAATCAATGTAATACACCACATTAGCAAACTGAAAAATAAAAGCCATATAATTACCTCAATAGATGCAGAGAAAGCCTTTGACAAAATTCAACATCCATTTATGGGAGAAACGCTCCAGAAAGCAGGAATAGAAGGAACATACCTCAGCATAATAAAGCTATATATAACAAACCAACAGCAAACATTATCCTCAATGGCGAAAAATTGAAAGCATTTCCCCTGAAGTCAGGAACAAGACAAGGGTGCCCACTCTCACCACTACTATTCAACACAGTGTTGGAAGTTTTGTCCACAGCAATCAGAGCAGAAAAAAATAAATAAATAAAAGGAATCCAGGTTCAAAAAGAAGAAGCAAAACTCTCACTGTTTGCAGATGACATGATCCTCTACATAGAAAACCCTAATGACTCCACCAGAAAATTACTAGAGTTAATCAATGAATATAGTAAAGTTGCAAGATATAAAATCAACACATAGGAATCCCTTGCATTCCTATACACAAACAATGAGAAAACAGGAAGAGAAATTAAGGGGAAAAGCCCATTCACTATTGCAAAGAAAAGAATAAAATACTTAGGAATATATCTATCTAAAGAAACAAAAGACCTATATATAGAAAACTATAAAACACTGGTGAAAGAAATCAAAGAGGAAACAAATAGATGGAGAAATATACCGTGTTCATGGATCAGAAGAATCAATATAGTCAAATGAGTATACTACCCCAAAGCAATCTATAGATTCAAGGCAATCCCTATCAAGCTACCAATGGTAGTTTTCAGAGAACTAGAACAAATAATTTCACAATTTGTATGCAAATACAAAAAACCTCAAATAGCCAAAGCAATCTTGAGAGAGAAGAATGGAACTGGAGGAATCAACCTGCCTGACTTCAGGCTCTACTACAAAGCCACATGTCATCAAGACAGTATGGAACTAGCACAAAGACAGAAATATAGATCAAGGGAACAAAATAGAAAGCCCAGAGATAAATCCACGCACATATGGATACCTTATCTTTGACAAAGGAGGCAAGAATATAGAATGGAGAAAAGAAAATCTCTTTAACAAGTGGTGCTGGGAAAATTGGTCAACCACTTGTAAAAGAAT
Source organism: Dama dama (assembly GCF_033118175.1). Classification (NCBI taxonomy): domain Eukaryota; kingdom Metazoa; phylum Chordata; class Mammalia; order Artiodactyla; family Cervidae; genus Dama; species Dama dama. The sequence continues at coordinate 76,973,375 of NC_083714.1, forward strand.
GAAACTAGAACACTTTCTAACACCACACACAAAAGTAAACAAAATGGATTAAAGATCTAAACATAAGACCAGAAACTATAAAACTCTTAGAGGAAAACATAGGCAAAACACTCTCCAACATAAATCACAGCAGGATTCTCTAAGACCCACCTCCCAGAACAGTGGAAATAAAAGCAAAAATAAGCAAATGGGACCTAATTAAACTTAAAAGCTTTTGCACAACAAAGGAAACTATAAGCAAGATGAAAAAACAGCCGTCAGAAAGAGAGAAAATAATAGCAAATGAAGAAACAAAGGATTAATCTCAAAAATATACAAGCAATTCCTGCAGCTCAATTCCAGAAAAATAAATGACCCAATCAAAAAGTGGGCCAAGAACTAAACAGAGGTTTCTCTGAAGAAGTCATACAGATGGCTAACAAACACAAGAAAAGATGCTCAACATCATGCATTATCAGAGAATTGCAAATCAAAACCACAATGAGGTACCAGTTCATGACAGTCAGAATGGCTGCTATCCAAAAGTCTACAAGTAATAAATGCTAGAGAAGGTGTGGAGAAAAGGCAACCCTCTTACACTGTTGGTGGGAATGCAAGCTAGTACAGCCACTGTGGAGAACAGTGTGGAGATTCCTTAAAATACTGGAAATAGAACTGCTATATGACTCAGCAATCCCACTGCTGGGCAAACACACTGAGGAAACTAGAATTGAAAGAGACGTGTTACCCCAATGTTCATCGCAGCACTGTTTATAATAGCCAGGACGTGGAAGCAACCTAGATGTCCTTCAGCGGATGAATGGAAAAGAAAGCAATGGTACACATACACAATGGAATATTACTCAGGCATTAAAAAGAATACATTTTAATCAGTTCTAATGAGGTGGATGAAACTGGAGCCTATTATACAGAGTGAAGTAAGCCAGAAAGAAAAACACCAATACAGTATACTAATACATACATATGGAATTTAGAAATATAGTAACAACAACCTTGTATGCGAGACATCAAAAGAGATACAAATGTATAGAACAGTCTTTTGGACTCTGTGGTCAAGGGAAAGGGTGGGATGATATGGGAGAATGGCACTGAAACATGTAAATTATCATATGTGAAATGAATCGCCAGTCCAGTTTCTATGCATGAGACAGGGTGCTCGGGTCTGGTACACTGGGATGACCCAGAGGGATGGGATGGGGAGGCAGGTGGGAGGGGGGTTCAGGATGGGAAACACATGTACACCCATGGCAGATTCATGTCAATGTATGGCAAAACTAATAAAATATTGCAAAGTAAAAAAATTAAAAAAAATAAGCAGTGGGACTTCCAAGATGGCAATACACATTTAAATTATCTATACTATAAAATTAATATTCTTTCTTTAATGTTCATTTCTTATCCAAAAATAATTGATGTTTCTATACTGGTGCAGTAAGCATACGTGAAATAATAAAATTTCCTTAAAATTAGGTCGGCAGCTTTGACTCCATTAAAACCACCTACTACTCTACAGAAACTTAATTTCCAGTATCTTCTGAATATCCATATCATATATTATACAATTCTTTTTCAGAAAATAAGATAAATTTCCCTATATAAGGCTAATAAGGAACAAACATAGATTTCCTTTACTCTTTTAAGAAACCCAGATCAGTCTAAAACCTTGTGCAACAAAATATAGTCATAATGTCCAAATCCTATGCATGTGCCTGTCAAGTTAATATTGGCTATTTATCATTTATATCTTTGAATATTTAAAGAAATGGGAATACAATCATATTTTTGTTATTGAATTATTTTCATGTACTTACTTCCCAATACATGTTGGATTTTGAATGAGGAAATTAAGATGATAAAAAGGCATTAATGATACAATACAGACATTACCAAGAAATCCTGTAGTTGTTAAGGATAATAACTTATAAAAGGAGTGTCTGGGAAACTGTGTGCCCTTTTATAGCTGCATATCAATTAACTTCGTTCAAACACAAACTTCCTGGGTTACCATTCAAATGGTTTTCTTTGGATTAAAATTATAAGATTTAAAATATAATCTTTTGATTAAAATTATAATTTCATTTGTTTTTATTTTTGTTTGAAAGTTATATGTCATAAAACAGTGTTACTGCTCTGAAAAAGTTTAATTAGGAAATAAGAGATTTATATATATCTCCATACCAAACTAATAAGAAGTTTCCATGTTTTCCATTAATTTGCTATTAATATATATGTATTATATGTTTACATACTTTTAAGTAACATTAAGCAGGTGGCTCAAATATGAAATGTAGGTCATTTATGTTAAAAGCTTTCAGAAAACCTTGATATGATTAGGTATACATTTCTCGTTATAATGAGAAAAAGAAGAACTCTTCATTGCTCAAACCTTCCTAACCCTTCTTTTAAAGCTATGAACCATTCATAAGAATCATGTAACTGGGAAAGCACCCTAAGTTGTTTCCAACAAAATGAGGTTGTCTTGTCTCCTCACAGTGAAACAGACAATCTCACTGTCACAGATAAATTGAGAGGAAAAAAAGAACCAAAACAAATCTTACAGGCAAAAAAGTGCAACTTTTTCCTTGAAAACTCAACCTTCCAGACAGGCAGCAATATAATAGTACCCATCCCCATGAACAGAAAAATAATAAAATACCATCTCACTCTTAAATATTGAAAAATAAGGAAAATAAGAGAAGCATGTATTATTGGGATGTTTTGCCTTAGTTTATAAAATCATTTACAAGGCCACTGACTTGTGGATATAAATGTATTTTTCAGAGCCCACTCATGTCCGTGCATGCTCACTTCAGTGGTGTCTGACTCTTTGAGACCCTATGGATTATAGCCTGCCAGTGTCCTCTGTCCATGGGATTCTCCAGGCAAGAATACTGGAGTGAATTGCCATGCCCTTCTCCAGGGGATCTTCCCAAACCAGGGATTGAACCCACATCTCATGTCTCCTGCATCAGCAGATGGGTTTTTTACCACTAGCGCCAGCTGGTCTTACCAAATTTTGTTCTCCCAGTGACCTACAGACAGAGATTATTATCCCCATTTGATAGATGAAGAAATGAGACACAATGAGGTTAATTAAGCAATTTATCCCAGTTCAAAATGGGCTATAGGCACAGCATGAAAAAGGTACCTGCTCTTTTTGCTCTTCCAGTATCCCACAGTGACTGGCAGATACTACACCTGGAATTTAGAACTTAAGAAAGGTAACGTGGCTCAGTAGTTAAGAGAAGGATCTTGGAAAACTCAGATAGATTTAACATTGATTGACTAACACTGTGACTTCTCTGAATTGGTTTCTTCGTGTATAAAACAAGGATAATGATGACTATCTCATAAGTTTTTGTGAAAGTTAAGTCAGATAATGGATAGAAATCACCCAGCACAGTTTCTGACATATAGTAAGCACTTGTGAAGCTCTTTCTATTGTTGTTACTTGATCGTTATGGACTGAATGTTTGTGTCCCCCCAAATTCATATGTCGAAGCCCCAATGTTGAATGTGAGGCCTTCAGGAGTTAATTAGGTCATGGGGTGGGGGAGCCCCATGATGGGATTAATATCATTATAACAAGAAAAAAAGGACTCCTTTTGCTCTCTTTTTATTTCTCTCTCCGCCTCCTTTGCAATGTGAGGATACAATGAAAAGGCAGTTGTCTATAAAGCAGAAAGGCAGCCCGCACTAAGAACTGAATCTGTTAGCACCTTGATCTTAGACCTCCCAGGACTATGAGATTTAAATACTTGTTGTTTAAGTCACCCAATCTATGGATACTTTTTATAGCCCAAACTGACTAAGAGAATGATTATGCTAACATACTTTTTAAATTAAAAAGAATTGCCTATTCTGACTATAGGGTGCCCAACAATTTTCTTTTAGGCCATGAATTAGTATCATCTCCCTGCTTCTATTGAGTGACTTACCTGTGTGAAAAAGAGAAGAGTTTACCCTATTGTAAACTTCCATCACTCCCATTCTCCAGTACTGGAGTTTGGCACTGTGTACTACATGAGTGATTGCCAACTCTAGCTTTCTAGGATTCTATAAAAGTTCTATTATCAAAATGAATACAAGCATCATTAGCATAGAAAAGTGATTCCTTTAAATTGGATGCCTTACTTTTACTCATTATCACTTAAGGTATTTTGAGAGCCTGTGGATTGAAATAACTACTGCACAAATCATAGTTTCTGTATTGGTTGGGAAATTATGCTGATCAAATATAATTTAGATACTGTAGATGATGGAATTAAAGTGCATATTAACTTAGTAAACACATTGGGTTTAAAAACTGAAAATAAATGGTGCTTCACACAACATCGGCACTATTTTCCCTTGCACTGCATTAAATTTTGGTGGGATGAACAAGCTAGCCACTGTCACTAGTTCTGAAAAGTCTACAATGCACTTTTTTAAATGCATATGAAAACATAAAAATAAAAACATTCAATTGGAATTTATTCAATTAATTATAGTTTCTAATTCATAAAGTTTTTATTATTTAATCAAAGGGAAATGAGAATTAAAAATGTGTTTGAAGACATGATATACTGACATCCAGCACAATTTTATAGCCTTTTTAATACTGAAGTAATTTTAAAAACAATAGGTTTCAAATAGTAAAAAACCAAAACTAATAGTTCTGCTAAATTGCATTTTTATTACATGGTTTCAATTAGCTATTTTCTTCTCAAAGATACAAATTATGCTTTAATTTATACTGGAGTAAATTATAGGATGATAGAAACATGAAGAAGACTTTTTCCAAATGGTGGCTGACTGCCCAACTGATAGCATTTATAGCATTTATGGTTTCCAGAATGATTTGCTCTTGTAAATAATGAAAACATTAACTCTTGAGAGCATGCATGAGCTTCAAACTATATATCTCATATATGGAAAGGAATATCTTTCTACAAAACTCATCTCTTTTACACTTAACATAGAAAATCCACAAAATTACAAATAATAAAATGTTTTCAGCATGCATGTGATTTTGGATAGGTTTGAAATCATTAGAAGTATGCTTTGGTATTACTTAGGTATTATGCTATGGCATGAGGAACCTGTCACATGGCAGGTGTGTAGAAGATTTATTCCATATGCTATTAGCCATCTGGGTTATAAACAGTGGATGAGTGACACGTTTTTGGTGGTAGCGAAATATATTTCATAGGTCAAGGAAAAAATCATTCAACTCATGAGTTAGTGTATGACAGCCACAAAATCAATATATTCTCCTTCACATTGCAAGGAATCTACATCCTAATTATGCAATATAGCATACATTCATATTAAAATATTGACAAAGAGTAAAAAAATCAAAGTATAGTAAGAATAGTACTGAATAAAGTATTTTGTATCATTCCATGTATTTTCAAACACCATTCATTCATTTGTACCACATAATAACTTAAACAAGGCAAGCGTGACCGTGTACATCTTACAGATGAGAAAAATATTCCTTGGAGAAGATAAATATGACTTACCAGAAATGACACTTAATTTGTTGTTAGCTAGGACCCAATCCAGTCTCATTCTATAGCATCATGCTGCCATAACAGAGTCAGAAGAAAAGAAATATCATGATACCCTCTAAGTAACAATAGAAGCTAGGACAACTATTTTCTCTTGTCCAGTTCCATCCCAATTTATAATTTATGAGTAAAATAATATATGCCCTCATTTCTATACAAAGACATATTAATATAGGCTAATAATGCCCCTGTTAAAAAATCTGTTCAGAGGTAGAACTCTGTGTAATACAGCGTTTGATCTTGTATATGTACATGGACAAAAATATTAATAATATAATGAACTGACAGTAAAGCAAAACATACATTTCCAATAAGAAAATGTTTTATACTTTGTATAATATATTATTATTTATTTTATACAGACTTCCTCTGGATGATATGATTACACCTTTCCATTTAATACTTATGAAAACAATAACAAATCCAACTAAAGCATAAAAACAATTGCATTACCTTCTCATTGAGGTCTGTAAAACCTTTATACAATAAATATATCAATCATCAAATGTTTCTAAATTAGTTGCATTAGGGAAATCAAATATTACCATACACATGCACGCACATACACACACACGTACACACACACACACACACACACACACAGAGACACACAAGAAACCTGTTTTAAAGCACATTGGCAAACCAAAAATTCATCCTGAATAGTTACTAAATGTGGTACTCTGACCTCAGTACTCAGACATTTTTTTTTTTCTTTCCTGTTGTTATCCATGAATTATTTATACTTGGTGAGTGAGTGAAAATCACTCAGTCATATCAGACTCTTTGTGACCCCGTGGACTATAGCTTGCCAGGATCCTCTGTACATGGACTGTAGCCTGCCGGGCTCCTCTGTCCATGGAATGCTCCAGGCAATTCTACTGGAGTGGGTAGCCATTCCATTCTCCAGGGAATCCTCCCAACTCATGGATTGACCTAGGTCTCCTGCACTGCAGGCAGATTCTTTACCATCTGAGCCACCAAGGAAGCCCTTATAACTTGATATATATAGTTAAAGGGTGTTTTTTAACTGATGGTCAAGAAAGGCTATTTGCTACCAAGAAGATCTAAGCAATCTGGAAATGAGAATCAACTGTTCATTGAATTTAGACTTACAACCAACTGGATGAAATAAGTTGTATCCAGTACATTTGACTTCTAAATTTACCTAACTACTTACTTAACTTTTCTATCTATCTACTAAACATCTAAACTCACCTACTTATCTATCATTGTTATGTACATTTTTTTTCTTTCTTTGAAATATACTCTGTCCCCTAAATGTGTCTGTTGCTTGGATCTTGATTACACAGTATATTATCTGATGTATATTTAGTTATTGCAATATACTACATAAGTAACAATAAACATTATGTTAGGAACATTTTTGTTTTCCTATGGGACTTTCAATGCTGTCAAGCTGCTACTATACACTGAAGATAGAATACAGGAAAGTCCATTATTTTTTTTTAAAGTTGGAGGGGGGGAGAATTAACAACCATCGGATTAGATTAGATTCACAATAACTTTACATTCTGTGTAACAAATCCTGCTATAAATTTAATGAAGACGTTTTCAACCAAATTATAGCCCTTTTTACTTCATATGTAGCTATAGTCAAGCATACCATGTATTTGCATAGCATGGATTGTATTATTACCTTTAAGTTTTTAAATGTTCGAAATTTCTGATTAAAGCAATTCATACTTTCTTTGCATTTTAATTTCCCTAAGAATAGACCCATCTTTAGCTCCCTCATTAGTTGTGCTGCCTGGGGTGTTTTGCAATAATGCCAAATGCCTAATACAATGAATAGAAACATATCATTAATTATGTCTTAGCACTTCACAGTATGATGATCTAGAGAAAATTTGGAGTAGTTAAAGTGCCACTTTACAGCTAGTTTAGCCATTGGAAAGGGTGAGGATCAATGGTGGGTACAAAAATTTTTAAGACCCATTTTAGCATTCCAATTGTCTCTATATGAGAATCTAAAACGAGGTAACTGCTATGCATAATGTGCCTCTTTTTTTCTTCTAGTCAGAAAAGTGTTAATTGATAGGTATTGCCTATGGAAGTGAGAGGAACAATAAATAATATTAGAATTCACTTCTATACATGTTAAACTTCAAGAGACACTAAGATAAATTTACTTATATAAAGATTAAATGGTTTAATAACTATATAATTTATATTTCAAATAAATGCACTTTTTTTTTAATAAGTGCACTTTTGAGAGTAATAAAACACAAAAGAAGACAGGGAATCAGAACAATCATAGACCAAGAATATCCCAGGAAAATGAATCATCTTTATTTTAACCCATAGATCTCCTCCTAAAATTAAATTGAAAGGGAATCAAGAAGCACTTGGAATCAGGCCTGCAAAAGCTGAAAGCTTCAAGGTCCCACAACCTGGAAAAAGCATGCTCAGATCACATTTTCTACTAAGCACTTAAGATATTTTCACAAGATAAGAAATGATACAGAGTGGATTTGTGTCATCAGGAAGAGAAGCTTCATATATTGAGGTAAAAAGGAAAAATAACAACATGAAACAAGTTACTGATTCGCTGAAAAAAATAAAATTGTTCTGCTACAGAAAGAATATACTTAGAATTACCTATATAAGAGGCTTCACATCCAATATCATGCCTTCCTAATGTAACTCAGAAGGAAAGGAAGTTTTAATATAGTTAGATACAAAGTACTGACAGAAAAATCTCCTTGGTGACATTTAACAACAATGCTAGAAATCCTCAAGGGACAGAGGCATCAATCTTGTATTATACCTCGGTGTAAAACTTTTTTTCAACTCAATTGATGATTTGTAATCAGTTTCCTACATTAGTTACTGACTGATGTTGGAGATCATGTGGCAAAAAGCTGTGAACACAATTCAGAATCAGCGATATTCTGTATGAGGCAGCTATGCTGTAACATTTCAGTGATGCCTTTGAATTCTAATGGTTTCAAGCTGCTTCAAACTCCTGTAGCAATCAAAAATAATCTGTCATGGGAACAAGGGCTATGAACATCATGTCATAGCCACTCTGCTGTTAGATTTATTGGAGGGTAAAGCATATCATTTATGCATCAACTCACAGGAGAAAAAAGCAATCCCTATGAAGTTAATCTAATAATAGACTGGAAAGCAATGATTACCGTTTCATGTACACTAGCTATTTGTAGCAGTGGTTAGCCTAATTCTTCAGGCCTCGCTTGTCAGAGCTTTGGGATTAACAAGTGTTCAGCTCAAAATCTATTGGGAAACATCAAGAAATAGCTTAATGAAGAACAAATCTTTTATTTGTTGCCACTGAGAGGATGCTTTGAAAAGTAAATGGCAACCCACTCCAGTATTCTTGCCTAGAGAATCCTGTGGACAGAGGAGCCTGGTGGGCTGCTGTCCATAGGGTCGCACAGTCGGACACAACTGAAGTGACTTAACATGCATGCATGCATTGGAGAAGGAAATGGCAGTCCACTCCATTATTCTTGCCTGGAGAATCCCAAGAACAGAGGACCCTGGTGGGCTATCATCTATGGGTTCACACAGAGTCGGACATGACTGAAGCGACAGCACCAGCAGCAGCAGCAGCAGCAACAGAGAGGATGCTAAAACCATACTTCCACCTCCCACTTTACTCCTTCTCTTTCTAAAAGCTTGTTTTAAGAATCACATTTTCCATGTAAAACAAACCACTGGGAATTCATTTTAGCAGATACACAATAACTACACCTTTTTCCCACATAGTACAGGATAGTTTTCACAATAGTTTTCTTTTAGTAGCAGTACACAAACACTTGACAAGGGTATTCACCACTGACCTCTTTGTGGGGCATTTTCTTCTTGTAACACTGATAAAGGGAAAGCAGATAGCATTACCTAAAACTTGCTTTTTAATCCATAAAAATCTCTGAGTCCAAGATATTTTTTCCTTTCAAGAAGGCAAACATCACTGGGCTCTCACAACCTGAGAATTGATCAAGGACATAACAATTTGGCCCCAATTTGAAGAAGAAAAATAAAGGATTTCTTTTTATATTCTAAGCTTTTACACTTAATGAGGGTTTTCACTGCTAAGTTACACAGTGAAAAAAATCACCATTTATGATACAAAACACTTTATTTCATCTATCTAATAGTTTACTCCCAGAAGATTTTATTATGAATTTAGGTTACACAAACATTTCTCCCACCTTGTCATGGAGGAGAAAAATCAAATGCACTCATTTGAAATAAAAGTTTTCCATAGATTAAATTCAATTTTCTTTACAAGGTATTGTAAAACTCCAAGAATTTAAAATCGTATCATTCAAAATAATCATCTCTGTATTGCCTTGTATACTTTTCAAGAGTCTTGATATACGTAAGTTTTAAAGATCCAAATCTTAGTGGCTTAGTCTCTAAATTATGTCTGACTCTTGTGATCCTATGGACTCTAGCCTGCCAGACTCCTCTGTCCATGGGATTCTCCAAGCAAGAATACTGGAGTGGGTTGCCATTTCCTTCTTCAAGAGATCTTCCTGACCCAAGAATTGAATCTGGGACTCCTGCCTTACAGGCAGATTCTTTATCGACTGAGCTATGAGAGAAGATCAAATATCCAAATATTTCAATATAATTTTCTCAGTATCATTAAGAAATCTGCAGCGCTTCAGTTCCAATCTTACAAAGGTATACAATTTTGCATTCAAAGGTGACCTCCTTTAGACTCCAAAGATTCCAATTTTCAGTACAAAGATTAGTGTTATTATTTTTATAAATCTGATATTTATAAGCCAGGAAAATAAAACTTATCTTTTGATAATAAAAGGTTTCCCTAGTGGCTTAGGCAGTAAAGAATCTGCCTATAATGCAGGATATCTGGGTTCAATCCCTGGGCCAGGAAGTTCCCTTGGAGAAGTAAATGGCAACCCACTCCAGTATTCTTGCCTGGAGAATTCCATGGACACAGGAGTGTGGTGGGCTACAGTCCATGGGGTCATAAAGAGTCAGACAGGACTGGGTGACTAACACTTTCTTTTGTTAATAAATAAAAGTTTTCAAAGAAAGTGATGATTGAAGATTATTTACATTCTCAGTTTAAGTCTAGTCACTCATTAAAGGTAAGTGTTGATTGATTAATAACTAATTAATGTATTCCTTGACTCCAAAATTTACTCATGGAAATTAAGTTGAAAAGTGAACATTCAAATTAAACATCTTAATATGTAAGTGCATTTTACTCCAACTAATTATTCTTAGGAATATACCAGTAATGTCAATGTAGACTTAGATCTGACTAAACTTTTAGGTAGATTATCTAGGTTAAAAAAGTCTTCATAATTTCAAAATTATCATGTACAAAAATAGTGTTTTTAACTAACACCTGAAAGAATATGGAGAAAGAAAAGCTTTTTTTCCTGATACCTGATCTTTTTTAAATATATATTTTTTAATTCATTCACCATATACATAACAGAATTCAATGAAAATTTTAAATGATTGTTAAATCAGGGCATAATTTATGCAGTATTCATGCATTTTAAATAAGATTTTAATAAAAATAAATGAAAAAAAGATTTTAAATATCCCTCTTACATGTTACTAGAATTATATAATACTATATTTAAAAACTGTGGAAAATGCTATTAAACATGCCAAAGACTATGTTTTAATAAATGCCTTACAGAATTTGAAAACACTTCTACCAGGAACAAAGCATATATTATGGCTTTGAACTGTGCTATCTCAAGGGGGCAATTAACATTATTATTATTACAAAAATTTCAGGCATAATTTGGATATATTGTTCCAAGAGTAAAGGACTCGTACCTGTATATCTCAAAATAAACAAATGCCTCTTCACATGTCAAACAAAATATGTAGAACATGGGATTTTGGTTCTTAGCTGTCAACCAAAAGAAAAGCATGTGTGACATCTGATATGACATCTAACATCCTATACTTCATCCACTTTTGCAGGTGCAAGCAAATATTATTAAATGAGCATATGTAGGCAGAAAATTTTCAGTTCAACTGCTATTCCCCAAAAAATTTTAAAGGACATTCTGTAGTAGGAGAACAAATCTTCAAATAGTCTTACCAAGTCACTAAGAAAATGCTCCCAATCATAGAAATATATGCAAATATTAGCTATTCTTTAAAATGCTGGTCTCAAGTTCAGGTGTTTGTTTTTAAAAAAAAAAAAATATTTATTTATTTTAGTTGGAGGTTAATTCCATTACAATATTGTGGTGGTTTATGCCATACATCAACATGAATCAGCGATGGGTGCACATGGGTTCCCCCCATCCTGAACCTCCCTCCCACCTCCCTCCCCATCCCATCACTCTGGGTTGTCCCAGAGCATCAGCTTTGAGTATCCAGCTTCATGTATCAAACATACTCTGGTCATTTATTTCACATATGGTTATATACATGTTTCAATGCTATTCTCTCAAATTGTCCCACCCTCTCCTTCTCCCACATGGTCCAAAAGTCTGTTCTTTACATCTGTGTCTCTTTTGCAGTCTTGCATGTAGGGCTGTCATTATTGTCTTTCTAAATTCTATATATATATATATATATGCCTTAATATATTCTATTCATGTTTCTCTTTCTGACCTACTTCACTCTGTATAATAGACTCCAGTTTCATCCAGCTCATTACAACTGACTGGAATGTGTTCTTTTTTATAGCTGAGCCACATTCAATTGTGTATATGTACCACAACTTCCTTATCCATTCATATGCCAATGGACGTCTAAGTTGCTTCCATGTCCTAGCTACTGTAAACAGTGCTGCAATGCACATTGGGGTACATGTGTCTCTTTCATTTCTGGTTTCCTTGGTGTGTATGCCCAGCAGTGGGGTTGCTTGGCTGTAATTGCTACAAAATAGTACATTTTCCTATTGTTGTTGTTGTTCAATCACTAGTTCAGTTCAGTTCAGTCGCTCAGTCGTGTCCAACTCTTTGTGACCCCATGAATCGCAGCACACCAGGCCTTCCTGTCCATCACCAACTCCCGGAGTTTACCCAAACTCATGTCCATCGAGTAGGTGATGCCATCCAGCCATCTCATCCTCTGTCATCCCCTTCTCCTCCTGCCCCCAATCACTAAGTCATGTACAACTCCTTGCAACCTCAAACTGCAGCATGCCAGGCTTCCCTGTCCTTTACTATCTCCCAGAACTTGCTCAAACTCAAGTCCATTGAGCCCATGAAGCTATCTAACCAACTCAAACTATGCTTCCCCCTTCTCCTCTTGCCCCCAATCTTTCCCAGCATCAGGATATTTTCCAATGAGATTCCTCTTTTCATCAGGTGGCTAAAGTATTGGAGCTTCAGCTTCAGCATCAGTGCTTCCAATGAATATTCAGGGTTGATTTCCTTTAGGATTGACTGGTTTGATTTCCTTGCTGTTCAAAGGACTCTCAAAAGTCTTCTCCAGCACCACAATTCAGAAGCATCAGTTCTTCAGCACTCAGCCTTCTTTATGGTCCAACTTTCACATCTGTACATGACTACTGGAAAAACCACAGTTTTGACTATAGAGACATTTGTCAGCAAAGTGATGTATCTGATTTATGATTTCCTATTACAAACAAGCAATAAGCAGAAGTGGATAGAAAACTGCATGCTACACAAAATATTTGTTAAATATTTTTAAATGGTACATTTTCTTTGTCCCATTCCAATAATAAACAGAAGTTGATGTGCATATAAGGATTCTATTGTCCACTTTAATTTTTACATATATGGACAAATAAACAATGATTCTGTTAAGAGTTAAATTTGATCCAACAATTCAAGTAGGTAAGGAACTAAAGGGAGATTTATTTCAGACATGGGCAGGAGGCACTGTTTATTTAATCAAGAGTATATTATCTCTCACTTAAGAATCTGCATTTAACTAAAACTATGTTCCTTTTTCTAAAGTTTAAGTGTTTCTACACCTATTAAAAATTTAGTAGGAGTAAAATTTCATTAAAGCTCATCTTATTTAATCTTTTCTTCCCCATTGTGTTTCATTTTAAATCTTAAGCATTGTTTTACTTAATAACTGTATGGATCATAATAAATTTTGGATGTTTCCTAAATGGATTGCAATTCTAAAGTATGTCAGCACCAGTAGATGAAGAAGTTGCATATCTAAACCTACACAAGCACACTGGCTGATTCACACTCACTAAATAGATTAGGTGAAATAAGCATAATAAATGAAAGAGAATAAAATAAAAAACAGTTTCATGCTAAGAGAAGGCTTGACGTGGCAACTCTTAAGTGGTAACTCTGGTGGCCCAAGGCATAAAATTAGTTTTGCCACTTGATAATTTGACTGATTCACTTGAGTGGACAGAAGAGGACATTTTCTGTCTAATTTCAGTGTAATCAAGTCACCTGCTCAGTGATTGCTAGGGCCAAGTCAATAGTACTCCAATGAGCATTGAGTGTGTGCAGGGAGTAACAAGAACAGCTTTTGGCATATACGTGCAGAACCACTGAGAGTTAATGATAGTGGGAATTAACTCTTCCTAATGCATTGTTGTGTTTTCCTTTCCATGTAATATGTAATGTGAAGAAGAGGTAGCCACCTTACATCCTTAAGTTACCACCCATTCCAATCACTGCAAATGGTAGGTTTGCTTCCTTTACTACTAGATTTTAAAATACATTTTTAAAATCAACCAAAAAAGATACAAAGGAAAACACTGTGACACCATCTTTCCCTCAAAACTGAATCATGTCAATGATGTGTTTTACTGTAGGCAGCTGTGGGATATGTGTGGTGGCAGTGGTGGTGGTGGTGTGTTTGCTGCAACATTTTAGGCTTCATTTCTTCTAAAAGCTGACTGAGGAAATACCATCTCAACACAAAGCAAAAAAATATATATATCAGATGGCAAGATTTGATCATAGAAACAATTAAGAAAACAACAATAATGACTTATAAATACAAACTTTGATTCAGAAATGTGACCTTTACAAAATCTATTTCCGTTCATTACCAATGCATAACAGACATTCCGACTGGCCAATGAATTTATAAATGCTATCTTAGGAAACTCCAAGGGTTTACTTTAATTGCTACTCACTTAGCATGTTCATTAACATTTCACTGAATGCATTTATATTTGATTTTACAAGTTAACCTCTTTATTTTACATAATAGATATTCTCTCTGGTAAGTCAATAGGTCATAAGGCAAAACAACTAGATTAAGGCATTGGAGAATTTTCATTACTTTCACTCTTCCACTAAAAACAGATGCCTCTAATCCCCAGGCATGTGGCCCAAATTTTTCTACACTCTATAAATCCAATATCTAGATAAAGGGGCCTCAGGAGTGAGGTTAAGGTTGACAATATTAAGGCAAGGGAGGAGAGGGTCAAGTTCCACAGTGCTAATATTAAGGAAATAAAAGAGGACACAGTTCAGTTGATTTATATCAGCAAAAAGCAGATAAGTAGATTCTGGCTAACAATGGCCCAGAGGCTTCTAGCCTCCCTCCATTATCCACAGTTTGAAATGGAGGTGTTACAGATGCTTCAGATGCAAGACAATCAGCTCACCAAGCCAACCACTGAATACTGACCACCTTAGGTTGAATCCATCTGATACTAGAATTTTGCAAATACTTCATTTGAAAGGCATAGCCAATCAATCGGCACATGAATTACTCCCACATTAATTGACTCATTCAAGGGAAAAACCTGCTACAACATAATTAAAAAATAATGTATACTATTACATTCCATCTAAATTGCTACTATTTAAGCCCATATTTTATTTCTTATTCTGTGATACGATTCATCCACTTTTTCCCTTAGGAATAAAATACATAACTTTGCAAACCATTTATATTAGTAAAATGAAAAGGTAACCTTTTCTAATTTAATAAGAGAATATAGAAAAATTCTTTCAATATGCTAAGACTTATGAACGATTGTATCTTTCATTTCTTGAGGTTATTCTTTCCCTTCAGGATTCACTTTTTAATCTACCCATATTTCTCAGATACAAAAAATATTATAGAATGTGATCTGCTCTTACTAAATTTTTCTGAAAATATATCTCATTTCTAATTTAAGTTACAGGTATGAAAATAGCAGTAATATTATGTATTAAATTTGTCAAAATAGACTTAAGAATTGGAAGAAATTTTTGATGTATACAAAAAAGACCATGAGCTCTCAGTTCAGTTGAGTTCAGTTCAGTCACTCAGTCGTGTCCGACTCTGTGCGACCCCATGAATCACAACACGACAGGCCTCCCTGTTCATCACCAACTCCCAGAGTTTACTCAAACTCATGTCCATCGAGTCGGTGATGCCATCCAGCCTTCTCACCCTCTGTCGTCACCTTCTCCTCCTGCCCCCAATCTCTCCCAGCATAAGGGTCTTTTCCAGTGAGTCAACTCTTCGCATGAGGTGGCCAAAGTATGGGAGTTTCAGCTTCAGCATAAGTCCTTCCAATAAACACCCAGGACTGATCTCTAAATAACTCTAAAAGTTTTCCCCTTAGTTATGTTTATCAGCCTGGAGGGATTATATTAAATCCTAGATATTCTGTGTTATTGAGTGGAAGAGTGATTGAAATGCAAAGTTAAATCTGATATTTTATTCTTGCTCCATGGAACTTTGTTTTATTTTGCTACTTTTACGTGTCTATCAGAGAAACAAACAGAAACAGACAAAAGGCAGAAAAGTAAGGTGGAAGATAGTATGAGAGATTATCCTATATCTTTATAGCACTACCTCTGCAATGAAACAAACAACTTGTTCATAATGAAATAATGGGGCAAATACTGGCTGGAGATGGGGTATGTGTGTATATGAAAACTTATATTACATCATGAGAAATGCTGGACTGGATGAAGCACAAGCTGGAATCAAGATTGCCCAGAGAAATATTAATAACCTCAGATATGAAGATGACACCACACTATGGCAGAAAGCAAAGAACTAAAGAGCCTCTTGATGAAAGTGAAAGAGGAGAGTGAAAAATTTGGCTTAAAGCTCAACGTTCAGAAAACAAAGATCATAGCATCCGGTCCCATCATTTCATGGCAAATAGATTGGGAAACAGTGACAGACTTTATTTTGGAGGGCTTCAAGAGATGGGAATACCAGACCACCTGACCCACCTCTTGAGAAACTTATATGCAGGTCAGGAAGCAACAGTTAGAACTGGATATGGAACATCAGACTGGTTCCAAATAGGAAAAGGAGTACGTCAAGGCTGTATATTGTCACCCTGCTTATTTAACTTATATGCAGAGTACATCATGAGAAACGCTGGGTTGGGAGAAGCACAAGCTGGAATCAAGACTGCCAGGAGAAATATCAATAACCTCAGACATGCAGATGACTCCACCCTTATGGCAGAAAGTGAAGAGGAACTAAAAAGCCTCTTGATGAAAGTGTAAGAGGAGGGTGAAAAAGTTGGCTTAAAGCTCAATATTCAGAAAACTAATATCATGGCATCTGGTCCCATCACTTCATGGGAAATAGATGGGGAAACAGTGGAAGCAGTGTCAGACTTCATTGGGGGCTCCAAAATCACTGCAGATGGTGACTGCAGCCATGAAATTAAAAGACGCTTACTCCTTGGAAGCAAAGTTATGACCAACCTAGACAGCATATTAAAAAGCAGAGACATTACTTTATCAACAAAGGTTCGTCTAGTCAAGGCTATGGTTTTTCCAGTGGTCATGTATGGATGTGAGAGCTGGACTGTGAAGAAAGCTGAGTGCCGAAGAATTGATGCTTTTGAACTGTGGTGTTGGAGAAGACTCTTGAGAGTCCCTTGGACTGCAAGGAGATCCAACCAGTCCATCCTAAAGGAGATCAGTCCTGTGCTTTCATTGGAAGGACTGATGCTGAAGCTGAAACTCCAATATTTTGGCCACCTCATGTGAAGAGTTGACTTACTGGAAAAGACTCTGATGGTGGGAGGGATCGGGGGCAGGAGGAGAAGGGGACGACAGAGGACGAGATGGCTGGATGGCATCACCGACTCGGTGGACATGAATTTAAGTAAACTCCAGGAGTTCGTGATGGACAGGGACGCCTGGCGTGCTGCAATTCATTGGGTCACTAAGATTCGGACACGACTGAGCAACTGAACTGACTGAAAATCACTGCAGATGGTGACTGCAGCCACGAAATTAAAAGACACTTGCTCCTTGGAAGAAAAGCTATTACCTACCTAGACAGCTTATAAAAAAGCAGAGACATTACTTTGCCAACAATTAACCATCTAGTCAAAGCTATGTTTTTTCTAGTAGTCATGTATGGATGTGAGAGTTGGACTGTAAATAAAAGCTGAGCACCAAAGAATTAATGCTTTTGAACTGTGGTATTGGAGAGCCTCTTGGACAGCAAGGAGATCCAACCAGTCCATCCTAAAGGAAATCAGTCCTGAATATTCACTGGAAGGACCGATGCTGAAGCTGAAACTCCAATACATTGGCCACCCGATGCAAAGAACTGACTCATTTGAAAAGACCCTGATGCTGGGAAAAATTGAAAAGTGGGAGGAGAAGAGAACAACAAAGGAGAGATGGTTGGATGGCATCACCAATGCAATGGACATGAGTTTGAGTAAACTGCAGGAGTTGGTGGTGGACAGGGAGGCCTGGCATGCTGCAGTCCATGGGGTTGCAAAGAGTCAGATACAACTGAGTGACTGAACTGAACTGAAAGTCACTCAGTCGTGTCCAACTCTTTGCACCCCCATGGATTATACAACCCATGGAATTCTCCAGGCTAGAATACTGGAGTGGGTAGCCTTGCCCTTCTCCAGGGGATCTTCCCAACCCAGGGATCAAACCCAGGTCTCCCACATTGCAGCCAGATTCTTTACCAGCTGAGCCACAAGGGAAGCCCAAGAATACTGGAGTGGGTAGCCTATCCCTTCTCCAAAGGATCTTCCCAATCCAGAAATCAAACCCAGGTCTCCTGCACTGCAGGCAGATTCTTTACCAACTGAGCTATCAGGGAGATGGGGTATTTCTTTTAAAATGTGCCAAATTCTTTACAATGCTTAAACATCTCCTAATACTCAAAAGTTCATTTTTATCCCAAAAATGCAAGCATTAAGATTATAAACACCAGAGTCAGGAGTTCTTGCCTGAAATCTTATAGACAATGCATATGGCAGATTTTTTTTTGTAAAAATCACATTACCATCCCCCATACTAGTGGTATAATATCTTGATCTATAACATTAGAATAATAACAGTTCCCATCTCACAAATTAAATGATATGGTGTGTGTGTATAGTACAGTATTGGACATTCAAATTATTCAATAAGTGTTATCTATTATTTTATAAATATAATCTCAAATAAATTTAGTATTATTGATCTATTTGTTTTTTTAGTAATAATTCTTGGACTAAAGTCAGCCATTTCCTTTCTTTTGTTTTATAAACTAAGGGTATAAATGTTAACTCAAGGAAGCCTGGGTTCTAATAAGTGACCAAGTTTCACCTCTTTGTTCTTTTTTTAATTTTGCCTATTTAATCATTTGTCTTTATATACATATTTCCATTTAACAAACATATTCAGCAACTATTAAAGGCAATATATAATGTCAGAGGCTGGCAGGGAGGGGAGATAGAAGGGAATAAAACAGACTTGGATCACAAACAGCCCATAAACTGGGGTGAGAAGAAAGCAATTATTACATTATTCAGTATAGATGTAAAGAATTTTTATCACAGAGGCCAAAATTGTATGGTGTGGAGAACATATTCTAATATAATCAAGCAACAATTGCATTTTCTTGCATATTGTAAAAACAGTACAGTAGGAATGACCTGATATGTCCTCAAAAAGTAATTTGAGAGCGAAAAAGGAAGTCTGCTTTGCATACCAATATGTTTTTGATTTATAGGGTTAACCAAACATTGTAATCATTATATTAGCACCCATATTTTTGCAATACATTGCTTTTCACAGGTAAGCATTTGGTCCTGAATATTTCAGTCCCTTGGCTCATTAGGACTAAAGAGTGAGAGATAAAATTCATTACTTGGTGAAAACTTTGTTTAGTCCTAACATTCTTGGATGGCAACCAGGCATCCCATCAGCATTCATAAACATATGGACTATTACTTCTCTAGCACAGTAGTTTCCATTAATTTATTATACTTTTATGTAGTAAAGACCCAACATCTCTTTCATAGCCTGTCAGAACAGCAACAAATGATAGCAATAATAACGCTAAAAATTACAGCATAACATAAATATTTATCTAATTTGGAGTTTGTAATTTTGAAACTAAGTGAATCAGTTCTATGCTATATAAAGCGAGTAAATGAACAAATAAATGAATACCAGTCCAGCAATTTGATTTCCAGATAAGCAGCCACAATTTGGATATTCCCCAAAAGATGTCACTCTACTGAATGTGCCAGGAGAATAGATCAAGACACATGTTGTCATTCTTCATACTTGACAATGACTCTGCTGATTGGGCTACTTCTTATGCATACAGATATGGTTACAGAAATGGATATGAAGCTGGTAATGTTTTCAACACAGTTTAGTTGATTCACTTTTTCTTTCCATTATGATTATAGATGCTGCCCTCAGGATCTTTCACATTCTATATACTGTTTCTTAGTTTGTAGTAGGCCCAGTACAGACTGCTGAATATTTACATATGCTGCCTACCCTTGATTTGCCTCAAATGTGGAAAAAGGTCAATTGAGATGTATTTAGGACTATCTGGAAATTGGCAGGCAGCATATAGCCAACAGTGGGAAAATGAGGAATCAAATGCATTCTCTAAAATGTTATGACAAAAAAAAATAAAATCATGTTATATTCAAACAGAGACTTTTTAAAAAGATATATTGAGTATATCACAGCTAAATACATTATTTTATAATTTTTTAGGTTGAGAAAAATGGGACTGTTTTGTGACCATAATTTTACAATCAATCATTTTTTAGTAAATAATTTTGCTGTTTCTTAAACTTCCCAAGTCAAGTTGTAAATGGAGAGCCCTCTTTGCAGATGGATCAACTGTCTTTATGTCATGGCCACATAATTTTAAGTCAGATTTCCAAAACAATAATAATAATAGCAATGGCTGACTATTATTGAATGTTTATTATATTAGACACCATGTTAAGTTATTTATATGCATAATGTCATTTAACTCTTACAGCACACTTATTAGGCCAACAGTATTGTTACCTTCTTTTTACAGGTGAGGAAAGTCATGTCCAGAAAAGAAAGTGAAATAGGCTCACAGTCACAGAAATAGTTATATAACATCTTTGTGTGCCTCACATCTAAATGCATTCACTCAGTATTCAATATAGCAGTTTTCATCTTTCTGCCATTGTGAAAGCACTAAATATGGACTCAGAAAAGTTATATTTCTATTCTGATTCTACTGCTAATGCCATACTCTTGTATGCATGCTAAGTCACTTCAGCCATGCCCAACTCGTCGCAACCCTATGGACTACAGCCCAACTGGCTCCTCTGTCTATGGAATTCTCCAGGCAAGAATACTGGAATGGGTTGCCATGCCCTCCTCCAGGGTATCTTCCCAACCCAGGGATGAAATCCCCATCTCTTTCTTGCATTGGCAGGTGGGTTCTTTAACAATAGCACCACCTGGGAAGCCCTCCATATTCAGGCATACAATTTCATTAGTCTATAACTCAGTTGCATTATCAGCAAAAATTTTAAGAGAAATACTCTACTCTGCCTACCTCAAAGAATTTAATATGTTAATAGTCACCAAAATTATTTTAAATTTCTATGGTACTATGTATGCTTAAGAGACTAACCATCAACAACAATAAAATGGGGGGGGGGGGGGGGGGCCTAAGATGGCGGAGGAATAGGATGAGGAGATCACTTTATCCCCCACAAATTCATCAAAAGACCATTTGAACACTGAGCAAATACCTCAAAACAACTTGTGAATGCTGGCAGAGGACACTAGGCACCCAGAAAGGCAGCCCATTCTGTTTGAAAGGAGGACAAAATATAAAAGACAAAAAGAGAAACAAAAGAGTTAGGTACGGAGACCTGTCCTGGCGAGAGAGTCGTGAAGGAGGAGACGTTTCCAAACACCAGGAAACCCTCTCACAAGAGGATCTGTGAGGAGTTTTGGAATCTTGGAGGACAACATAACAGGGAGGAAAATAAAAAAAAAAAAATAGGAACCCACAGATTACAGGCCTAGTTGCAACTCCCAGTGGAGAGGTAGATAGGATGCTCGTGTCCACCAGCAGTGAGCAGGGGTGGAACAGGGAGATGCTGGCTGCAAGCTTAGGGTGTGGACTGGGCCTGAATGCCCTAAGGACAATCTGAGGGAGCTAAAGTGAGATAGCAATCCAAACTGTGGGATAGCCAGAGAGAGAAAAAGAGAGAGAGAACCCTCCTGCAAAAAGCTCTGAGGCACAGCCTGGCCTGCTCACAGAACAAAGGACTGAGCGAATATCAAAGGAGAGCTAGCTGGCTGCGGATGGCCCCTCCCCCTGCCGGAGGCAGACAGGTAGGCAGGAGACATCCAGAGCCAGAAGGTGACAGGCCATCTCGGCCCTAGAGATGGCATCCTCCACCAAACTGTGAGCAGGCTCCCAGTTCCTGGGATCCTGGACGGTTGACAACCACCAGGAGGGTCACAGTCAGAGATCAGGTCCCCAGAGGAGACACATAGCACATCTGAGATGGCACTCTTGCAGCGCACCCAGGAAACCTAGGGATTGGGACTGGGGAGGTGATAAGACTCACCGCACACCTGGGAGAGTGTGCTTGTCAAGCACGTGGTCACTTGAGCTCCTCGGACCTGGGAAGGGCACAAAATGCAGACCCAACCGAGTCAGTGTCTTTGTGGAGTACCCAAGAAAATGAACCTGAGTGGCTTAGACCTGGGCAGAGCACGCAACCCAGGACCCAGTTTAGACAGTTCCCCTGCAGAGCAACCTGGAGCCTGAGTAGTGTAGAATGGGAAAGCACACAAGCCATGAGTGGGGGCAAACCCAGTGTGGCCCAGACACTGTGAGCACTCCCCACACACACCAGTGATATTTGTTGGCAGTGTTCCTCCCTCCCCACAGCACAACTGAACAAGTGACCCTAAATAAATGACCTCCAACACCCCCTTGTGTCAGGGCAGAAATTAGACACTGAAGAGACTTGCAAACAGAGGAAGCCAAAATAAACAAATAAGAGGGACCTGGTCTGGAAGTGACAGCTGCAACAGATTAAAACCCTGTAGTTACCATTGACTATATTGGAAGGGGCCTATAGACCTTGAGAATAAATATAAGCTGGAACAAGGAACTATCTGAAACTGAACTGACCCCACACTGACTTCAAAATCTCCAGAGAAATTCCTAGATACAACTTATTATTGTCATTTTAAATTTTTTTTTATTTTTGAGTTCTTTACTACTCCTTTAATTTTCATTTTCATAACATACTATTACCTTGCAAAAAAAAGACACTATTTACAAAGCAAATTTCATGTATATATATACTTTTTATAACTGTTGTGATATTTTTTTAAATCTTGTATTTTTGAGAGTCTAACCTCTATCTAGATTTTTAGTTTTTGCTTTTTAGTTTTTGTTATCAATTTTGTACCTTTAAGAATCCCATCTTCAGTATCCACTTTTATTTAGGACTGTTATTACTGGCTTGGTTGCTCTCTCCCCCTTCTGACTCTCCTTTTTCTCCCCCAGGTCACCTCTATCTCCTCCCTCCCCATTCCCTTCTCTACCCAAATCTGTGATTCTTTTTGGGTATTCTGAGATGTGGAGAACACAGGGAACTGATTACTGGTGAGATCTGATTCTCTCCTTTTGACTCCTCCTCTTCTCCTCCTGGTCACCTCTATCTTCTTCCTCTCTCTTCTCTTCTCTATGTAACTCTGAACTTCTCTGAGTGTTCAAGACTGTGGACAGCACATAGGGAACTGATTACTGGCTAGATTGCTCTCTTCCCTTTTGATTCCCCCTCTTCTCCTCCTGGTCACCTCTATCTCCCTCCTCCTTATTCTCTTCTCCATGTAACTCTGTGAAGTTCTCTGGGTGTCCCTTACTGTGGAGAATCTTTTTTCATCATTAAACTAGATGTTTTATCATCTCTGCTTTCTGGATATAGAAGTCTTGAGATTACTGTAAGAATAAGACTGAAAGCCAGAGGCAGGGGGCTTAAATCCAAAAATTGAGAAGTCCAGAAAACTCCTGACTCAAGGGAACATTAATTGACAAGAGCTCAGCTAAAAGCCTCCTTACCTACACTGAAACCAAGCTCCACCCAAGAGACAACAAGTTTCAGAGCAAGACACACCAAACTAATTCTCTGACAACACAAGAACATAACCCTGAGCATTAAAATGCAGGCGACCAAAATTCATAACAAACCCATAGACAATTCAACACTCACTACTGAACACTAAATTGCACTCCAGACAGAAGAGACCAGCTCCACCCACCAGAACACCGACACAAGCTTCTGTAACCAGGAAACCTTGACAAGCCACTCGTCCATTCCCACCCCACAACTCCCAGAGGGAGCAAGCTCCACAATAAAGAGGAACCACAAACTATGAACATACAGAAAGGTCACCCCAAACACAACAATCTAAACAAGATGAAAAGGCAGATAAATACCCAGCAGGTAAAGGAACATGATAAATGCCCAACAACCAAACAAAAGAAGAGGATGTAGGGAATCTACTGGGAAAAGAATTCAGAATGAAGGTAAAAATGATCCAAAATCTTGAAAACAAAATTGAGTTACAGACAGATAGTCTGGAGACAAAGATTGAGAAGATGTAATAAATGTCTAACAAGGACCTAGAAGAAATAAATAAGATCCAATCAATAATGAATAATGCAATAACAGAGATCAAATGCACACTAGAGGGAACCAACAGTAGAAAATCTGAGGCAAACGAGAGGATAAGTGAGGTAGAAGATAGAATGGTGGAAATAAATGAAGCAGAGAGGACAAAAGAAAAAAGAATTAAAAGAAATGAGGACAACCTCAAACACCTCTGGGACAATGTTAAATGCCCAAACATTCGAATATTAGGAGTCCCAGAAGAAGAAGACAAAAAGGAAGGCCAGGAGAAAACAATTGGGTAGACAAGAGTTGAAAACTTCCCTAAAATGGGGAAGGATATAGCCACCCAAGTTGAAGAAACCCAGAGAGTTCCAAACAGGATAAACCCAAGGCAAAACACCCCAAGACACATGTTAATCAAATTAACAAAGATCAAACACAAAAAGCAAATATTAAAAGCAGCAAGGGAAAAACAACAAATAACACACAAGGGGATTCCCTTAAGGATAACAGCTGATCTTTCAATAGAAACTCTTCAGGCCAGAAGGGAATGTCAGGGCATACTTAAAGTGATGAAAGAGAAAAACCTACAATCCAGATTACTGTATCCAGCATTGATGTCATTCAAATATGAAGGAGAAATCAAAAGCTTTACAGACAGGCAAAAGCTGAGAGAATTCAGCAATACCAAACCACCCTCTTCAACAAATGCTAAAGGATCTTCTCTAGACAGGAAACACAAAGAGGTGTATAAACTCGACCCAAAACAACAAAGTAAATGGCAACAGGATCATACTTATGAATAACTACCTTAAATGTAAATGGGATGAATGTCCCAACCAAAAGACAAAGACTGGCTGAATGGATACAAAAACAAGACCCCTATATATGCTGTCTACAAAGACCCACCTCAAAACAAGGGACACATACAGACTGAAAGTCAAGGGCTGGAATAAGATATTTCAGACAAATGGAGACAAAAAATAGCGGGAGTAGCAACACTCACATCAGATAAATAGACTTTGAAATAAAGTCCGTAAAAAGAGACAAAGAAGGATACTACATAATGATCAAAGGATCAATCCAAAGAGACATAACAATTATAAATATATGTGCACCCAACATACGAGCACCACGATATGTAAGGCAAATGCTAATGAGTATGAAAGGGGAAAATAACAGTAACACGATAATAGTGGGAGACTTTAATACCCCACTCACACATAGGGATAGATCAAC
The DNA here is from genome assembly GCF_033118175.1 of Dama dama. Taxonomy (NCBI): domain Eukaryota; kingdom Metazoa; phylum Chordata; class Mammalia; order Artiodactyla; family Cervidae; genus Dama; species Dama dama. Next base: position 76,998,980 of record NC_083714.1, read on the forward strand.
TAAACAGAAAATTAACAAGGAAACACAAACTTTAAATAATACAATGGACCAGTTAGACCTAATTGATATCTATAGGACAGTCAACCCAAAACCATGAATTTCACCTTTTACTCAAGTGAACATGAAACCTTCTCCAGGATAGATCACATAGTGGGCCATAAATCTAGACTTGGTAAATTCAACAAAATTGAAATCATTCCAAGCATCTTTTCTGATAACAATGTGGTAAGATTAAATGTCAAAAATAGGAAAAAAAAACTGTTAAAAATACAAACTTATAGAGGCTAAGCAGCACACCTATGAATAAGCAACAAATCACAGAAGAAATCAAAATATGCATAGAAATGAAAGAAAATGAAAACAAAACAACCCAAAACCTATGGGATTCAGTAAAAGCAGTGCTAAGGGGAAGGTTCATAGCAATAAAAGTTTACCTCAAGAAACAAGAGAAATAGCAAATAAATAAAATAACTCTATACCTAAAGCAACTAGAAGAAGAAGAATTGAAGAACCCCAAGGTTAGTAGAAGGAAAGAAATCATAAAATTTAGGGGAGAAATAAATAAAAAAGAAACAAAGGAGACCATAGCAAAAATTAATAAAGCTAAAAGCTGGTTCTTTGAGTAGATAAATAAAATAAACAAACTATTAGTCAGATTCATCAAGAAAAAAAAAACAAAATTTTAAATTTTTTTTAGAAAAAGAAATCAAAGCAACAAAATTAAAATGAAAATGGAGAAATCACAACAGACAACACAAAAATACAAAGAATCATAAGAGACTGCTATCAGCAACTATATGCCAATAAAATGGACAATTTGGAAGAAATGGACAAATTCTAAGAAAAGTATAACTTTCCAAAACTGAACCAGGAATAAATAGGAAATCTTAACAGACCTATCACAAGCATGGAAATCAAAACTGTAATCAGCAATCATCCAACAAACAAAAGCCCAGGACCAGATGGATTCACAAGTGAATTCTACCAAAAATTAAAGAAAAGCTAACAACTATCCTACTCAAATTCTTCCAGAAAACTGCAGCAGAAGGTAAACTTCCCAACTCATTCTATAAGGCAACCATCACCCTAATACCAAAACCTGACAAAGATAACACACAAAAAAGAAAACTACAGGCCAATATCACTGATGAACATAGATGCAAAAATCCTTAACAAAATTCTAGCAAACAGAATCCAACAATGTATTAAAAAGATCATACATTTTAAAAAAATGAATTAAAAAAAAATAAAAATATCATACATCATGACCAAGTGGGCTTTATCCAAGGGATGCAAGGATTCTTCAACATTGCAAATCAGTCAATGTGATAATCCACATTAACAAACTGAAAGATAAAAACCATATAATTATCTCAATAGATGCAGAGAAAACCTTTGTCAAATTTCAACATCCATTTATGATAAAAAGGAATGGGCTTTCTGCCTCCAGACAGCAGGTATATAAGGAACATACCTCAACATAATAAAAGACAAATATGATAAACCCACAGTAAACATTATCCTCAATGGTGAAAAATTGAAAGCATTTCCCCTAAAGTCAGGAACAAGACAAGAGTGTGCATGCTCACCTCTACTATTCAACAAAGTTTTGGAAGTGTTAGCCACAGCAATCAGAGAAGAAAAAGAAATAAAAGGAATCCAAATTGGAAAAGAAGACTTAAAATTCTCACTGTTTGCAGATAGCATGATCCTCTTCATAGAAAACCCTAAAGATTAAACCTGAAAATTACTAGAGCTAATCAACAAATATAGTAAAGTTGCAGGATATAAAATTAAAACAGAGAAATCCCTTGCATTCCTACACACTAACAATGAGAGAACAGAAAGAGGAATCAAGGAAACAATTCCATTCAACATTGCAACAAAAAGAATAAAATATTTAGGAATAAATCTACCTAAAGAACGAAAGACCTATATATAGAAAACTATAAAATACTGATGAAAAAACTCAAATATGACACAAATAAATGGAGAAATATACCATGTTCATGGATCAGAAGAATCAATATTGTCAAAATGACTGTATTACCCAAAGCAATCTAGACATATATGCAATCCCTATCAAGCTACCAACAGTATACTTCAGACTACTAGAATAAATAATTTCACAATTTGTGTAGAAATACAAAAAAGCTCAAACAGCCAAAGCAGTCTTGAGAAAGAAGAATGGAACTGGAGGAATCAACCTGCCTAACTTCAGACTATACTATAAAGCTACAGTCATCAAGACAGTATGGTACAGGCACAAAGACAGAAAAATAAATCAACAGGACAAAACAGAAAGCCCAGAGATAAATCCACACACCTATGGGCACCTTATCTTTGACAAAGGAGACAAAAATATACAATGAGAAAAGACAATCTCTTTAACAAGTGGTGTTAGCTGTTTACAATACCCAGGACATGGAGGCAACCTAGATGTCCATCAGCAGACGAATGGATAAGAAAGCTGTGGTATATGTATAGAAAGGAATATTACTCAGCTATTAAAAAGAATACATTTGAGTCAGGTCTAATGATGTGGATGAAACTGGAGCCTATTATACAGAGTGAAGTAACTCAGAAAGAAAAACACAAATACAGTATATTAATGAATTTATATGGAATTTAGAAAGATAGTAATGATGACCCTATATGTGAGACAGCAAATAGACATAGATGTAAAGAACAGACTGTTGGACTCTGTGGGAGAAGGTGGGGCTGGGATGATTTGAGAGAATAACATTCAAACATGTATATTAACATATGTGAAAAAGATCACCAGTCCAGGTTCGATGCATGAGGCACAGGGCTCAGGGCTGGTTCACTGGGATGACCCTGACAGATGGAATGCAGAGGGAGGTGGGAGGGAGGGTCAGGATGGGGAACACATGTACAGCCATGGCTGATTCATGTTAATGTATGGTAAAATCACCACAATATTGTAAAAACTGGGCAAACTGGTCAACCACTTGTAAATGCATGAAACTAGAACACTTTCTTACACTTTCTTACACCATACACACAAATAAACTCAAAATGAATTAAAGATCCATATATAATACCAGAAACTATAAAGCTACTAGAAGAAAACATAGCTAAAACACTCTCTGACATAAATCACAGCAGGATCCTCTATGACCCACCTCTCTGAGTAATGGCTATAAAAGAAAAAATAAACAAATGGGACCTAATTAAACTTAAAAGCTTTTTCACAACGAAGGAAACTATAAGCAAGGTGAAAAGACAGCTTTCAAAATGAGAGAAAATAATAGCAAATAAAGCAACTGACAAAAATTAATTTCTAAAATATATAAGTAGCTCCTGCAGCTCAATTCCAGAAAAATAAACAACCCAATCAAAAACTGGGCCAAAGAACTAAGCAGATATTTCTCCAAAGAAGGCAAACAGATGACTAACAAACACATGAAAAGATGCTCGACATCACTCATTATCAGAGAAATTCAAATCAAAACCACAATGAGGTACCATCTCACCCTGGTCAGAATGGCAGCTATTAAAAAGTCTACAAACAATAAATGTTGGAGAGGGTGTGGAGAAAATGCAACCCTCTTACACTGTTGGTGGGAATGCAAACTAGTACAGCCACTATGGAGAACACTGTGGAGATTCCTTAAAAAACTGGAAATAGAACTGCCATACGACCAAGCAATCCCACTCTGGGCATACACACTGAGGAAACCAGAATCAAAAGAGACACGTGTACCGCAATGTTCATCGTAGCACTGTTTAAAATAGCCAGGACATGGAAGCAACCTAGATGTCCATTGGCAAATGAATGGATAAGAAAGATGTGGTACAGACACACAATGGAATATTACTCAGCTATTAAAATGAATGCATTTGAATCAGTTCTAATGAGGGGGATGAAACTGGAGCCTGTTATATAGAGTGAAGTAAGTCAGAAGGACAAACACCAATACAGTATATTAGCACATACATATGGAATTTAGAAAGATGATAACGGTGACCCTATATGCGAGACAGCAAAAGAGACACAGATGTAAAGACCAGACTTTTGGGCTCTGTGGGAGGAGGCGAGGGTGGGACAATTTGAGAAAATAGCATTGAAACATGTATATTATCATATGTTAAATAGATCGCCAGTCTAGGTTCGATCCATAAGACAAGGTGCTCAGGGCTGGTGCACTGGGATGACCCTGAGGGACGGGATGGGGAGGCAGTTGGGAGGGGGTTCAGGATAGGGAACACATGTACACCCATGGCTGATTCATGTCAATATATGGCAAAAACCACTACAATATTGTAAAGTAATTAGCCTCCAATTAAAATAAATAATTTTTAAAAACAATAAAATAAACCATTTCAGTTTACTGTAAAATAAAAATAGGAAAGTGATACACTCAAGGTGTTTTTTCTGGAGCTGTCCTCTAAAGAACCCATACTTATGGCGAACACCAATATCTTTCTTTGGAAGGTATGCCATGACTCTCCATTTTTCACTCATTCTACTTAGAGAAACATGCCAACTGCCCTTCTTATGGTAAATTTCTTTGTCTCCCTATACATTCAAAACTATCACAAAATTGTTTCTTTGGTCTGAGACATTCTCAATCTCTCTTTTATAGTGTCCTTCGTCTCTTTAATATGCAAAGAGACCTAAATAAAATTATCTAATAACTTCAAGTTTATTGAGACACTCTCCCAACTTGCAGGGTGAGTTATTTGAAGGTAGGTGTCACGTGAATCCCCACTGAACAAATGCTAAATAAATGAGTTGAATGAAATGAGACATTACATAACTAAAGTCACTACTTCCACCTCAAAAAAAAAAACACTTTTCTTTAAATAAAATGCTTTTTAAAAAGAGCTATCAATAATTTTTAATTATGTGTGGTTTGGCATGTCACAATTAATTGAAAAATTTCTACATATTGGCTGTCTTTTCCATCTATGCTTTTACTAAGGAAATTTGTATGTGACAGGAAAATTATAAGCCTGTTCAGTATATTCAGATCACTGGATTTCCTTTATATTTAGTTGAGGATCAGTGTAAATTTGACAGGACAAATTGAAAATTAGGGATTATTTTGAAAAAAAGATAAACTCAGTTTAAAATAACAAATAGTAAGTTGCCTGAAATGATATTAAAAAGGTACAAGAAGGAAATAAACACAAAATGAGATTTATTAAAAGAAAAATTAGGAATTGTATATAATCATAAAACATATAAGATTTTCAAGAAGAAAGACACTGTCAAATACTAAAGATCCATAAAAAATATACAATTATAAAAGAGAAAGCATTTTATTAAAATCATGGGGCTACATAAAATAGAATTTTACTTCATTCTTAGATGGATCAACCATAGAAAGAGGAATACTCTTGAGTCTAGAAAGAAGGATAAGTGTAATCAAATGCATGATTTAGCCCAAGTTGAATATAGTTTGGCCAGTAGAACTCAAATACAAAATGTTGGGCATACAGTCTTCAGTGCACATGGGTTTTTATTTTTGTTTGATTAATATGGAAAAACTAATGAAATAGGAAACATGTTATACCTTTCAAATAACTTAATCCTTTATCTGTTTGCCATCTACTATACCCAACACAGGTGATAAAATTCAGTTCTTCAGTTTCCTATCCTGTAAATGGAAATACAGCATATAACCCACAATATTTACTAGCTAGACAAATACAACTGGCCAATTAACTTCTTTTTTCCCTTTCTATAACTCCATGCAATGATAGCCACACTGTGTTGAAGCTTCATCTTTAAGTACTTTCTATCTTTGATTTCTACTTTCTTTTCAGGTGCTCCCCAACTCCATCATGCAATACTTCAAACAAAATGGCTGGGGCTTCAAATTAATAGATTAAAATTCTTTAAGTAATCAGGCTACAGGGAATCTGCTAGCAGATAAATCAATGTTCCAGAGTAATTTTACTAGTCTCAAGTTGTCAGTTCATTTTTCAGGGTAGCAGAACATGTTCACTAAGTAATTCCTAGCAGTTCACAAATGTTGGCAGTACCTTTTTTCAAGTAATCAGATCAACGGAGATTGTATCATAGAAGTTACTGCTTTTGCACACATGTAACACAAAATGGATATCATTTGGCTTATGTTTAATCCTTAATCCTGACGTTCTGGAACCAAAACCTTAAAATGGCATATAATTAGTGACATCAAAGAGGTTATTAGAGTGAATAATGTAACTGAAGCTCAATATGTATTCATCAAATACTTTTTTTAAAGAGAGTTCTGAGCAAGCATTTATTCCAATATCCTCATTTTCAGAATCTTAAACTGGCCTTGAATAAATTAAATATTAGGATAAATCATACCTAGAAAGAACCAAGACTGGAATTATATGAAATGACATTTTTTGTCTTATTATTTTTGTGGTACAATCAAGTAATATTTTATTTTGTATTCTCACCAGAGTATCAGCCCCTCAATGATCAAACCAATCTTTGTTTTCTCTATATTTATAGTAGATAAAATATTTTGATGTCATGAATGAGTGATATTAAATACTTTTGTTAAAAGAACTTGATACTCAAAGCAAATTGACAAAATTTGTCACACTATACAAGTATTTTATTTTTATTTTAAAGAGAATAAAATGTTGTATGCAATTACTATCTTGCTGTGCTAATTAAGACATTCCTATGTCAAAAGTGATTTTGTTTTGACCATAATAGCCTTTGCTCACCTTTGTAAGCAGAGCAGACCAGAGGGCAGAGCATACACAAAGCCAAGGATGTGGGGAAGAGCATGGGATAGCTGAAGAATAGAGAGAAGTTTAATAAGGTTATACAGTACACAGTATTTGAGGAAGAAGTTGTAGGAGATGATGATAAAAAGGCATGCTGAGGCAGGATCAGAAAGACTCTTTTTCCATGTTAAGAAACTTGAACTTTACTGTCAATAACAAGGCATAGAAGAATTTCAAGCAAAGGATAAGAGATGTGTATTTCTGGAAGATCTGAAGTGCTACTGAGAGGGTAATAGGCAAGAAGGCTGCTGCTACTGCTGCTGCTAAGTTGCTTCAGTCATGTCCAACTCTGCGCGACCCCATAGACGGCAGCCCACCAGGCTCCTCTGTCCCTGGGATTCTCCAGACAAGAATACTGGAGTGGGTTGCCATTTCCTTCTCTGGCAGGAAGGCTGGGGGTCTCCAAATGGAGGAAATAGGCTGCAAGTGTCAGACATTTTTTCCTCTCTCTCTTAAGCAGCAGGAGGAAACAAACTACAGGTGTCAGATTTCTTTTCCCTTCTCCATACAAAATTAAAAGGAGGTTTCTTTTAAAAGTCTGTGTTGGCATGACAACACCTGGTTCCACCTGAACGTAACTTTTCTCAAACCTTGAACTAACCAATGCATTTTTCTTATGGAAAAGCTATGTTAATGAACTATGTATTTACCCTAGACTCTGTCTTTCTTCAAGTCGGTTCTGTCTAAGACTCCGAACCAATAATGGCTCAGCAAACCAATAAGTTTTACTCATACAATTGTTCTCATAATCTATGTTAATAAGACTATGTATTTGCTTGGAAAGCTGCCTCTCTTCAAAAGTCATGTCAATCGTTTTATTCCCTGGGGACACTCATCTTGTGCCAAAGCTATCTCAAAATGCATGTTGTGGGTGAAGGGCCTGGTGCCACTCTCTGAGTTTTGAGCCATTTCCTTTTTCTAATTAGCAGCCTTCTAGTAGGTATATAACTTCCTGTTAAAGAATAACAGGGGGGCACTCTTTCTGATCCCTCCTGATGTCTATGTCAGAAATTTTCTCTATCTATTTTATACTTTAATAAAACTTTATTACACAAAAGCTCTGAGCAATAAAGCTTTCTCACTGGACCCAGATTGAATTCCTCTCCTCTGTGGGCCAAGAATCCTGGCATCCTTCACAGCTCAGGAACAATTTTTCACTACAGAGGGTTGATCTGTTGACTACAAGTAGGACTAATGTTAAAGTACTGTCCTTTTGGGATTTTAAACATGGACACAATTATGAAAGCTATACACTCTATCTTCATTTAATGCTTATATTTAATTTTTTGGAAAACCACAATATATCAGTTACTATTAGTTGGAAGTGACTAATATAAAATCAATATAAAATATAAAATAAATTTGAATATGTAACCTTAAAGGAGTGTTCATTGCTGTTCAAATGAACAAAACTAACATTTAGGCAAACACACTTTTATTTGGAATTCCTCAAAAACATACAAAAGGAAAAAAAGAATTTTCAAAAATGCTATTTTTATATTTTTTTATTGCTTTATAATACTGTGCTGGTTTCTTCCATACATCAACATGAATGAGCCATAGGTATATATATGTCCCCTCCCTCCTCAACCTCCCTCCAAACCCCACACCTCTAGGTTGTCACAGAACACTGGGTTTGAGCTTCCTGTGTAATACAGCAAATTGCCACTGGCTATCTGTTTTACATATGGTAATGTGCATGTTTCAATGCTATGCTCTCAATTCATCTAACCCTCTCCTTCTTCCACAAGTCTGTTCTCTATGTCTGCATCTCTGTTGCTGCCCTGCAAATAGGCTCATCCATACCACCTTTCTAGATTCCATATATATGCATTAATATACAATATTTTTAAAAATTTAATTTATTTTTTATTGAACGATAACTGCTTTGCATAATTTTCCTGTTTTCTGTCAAACTTCAACGTGAATCAGCCATAGGGATACATATATCCCCTCCTTTTTGAAACTCCCTCCCCACCCCATCCCTCTGTGTTGATACAGAGCCCCTGTTTGAGTTTCCTGAGCCATACAGCAAATTCCTGTTGGCAATCTATTTTATATATGGTAATGTAAGTTTCCATGGTACTCTTTCCATACATCTCACCCTCTCCTCCCCTCTCCCCATGTCCATAAATCTATTCTCTATGTCTCTTTCTCCATGTCTTCCCTGTAAATAAAATCTTTAGCACCATTTTTCTAAATTCCACATATATGTGTTAGAATACAGTATTTTCCTTTCTCTTTCTGACTCACTTCTTTCTGTATAATAGATTATAGACTCATCCACCTCATCAGAACTGACTCAAATGTATTTCTTTTTATGGCTGAGTAATATTCCTTTGTGTATATATACCACTACTTCTTTATCCATTCATTTGTCGATGGACATCTAGGTTGCTTCTGTGTTCCAGCTATTGTAAATAATATTGCAATGAACAATGGGATATATGTGTCTTGTTCAATTTTGGTTTCCTCAGTGTATATACCTAGGAGAGGGATTGCTGGGTCATATGGTGGTTTTATTCCTAGTTTTTTATGGAATCTCCATACCATCTTCCATAGTGACTATATCAATTTACATTCCCACCAACAGTGCAAGAAGTTTCCCCTTTCTCCACACCCTTTCCAACATTTATTGTTTGTAGACTTTTTGATGAGGGCCATTCTGACCGGTGTGAGGTGATATCTCATTGTAGTTTTGATTTGCATTTCTCTAATAATGAGGGATGTTGAGCATTTTTTCATGTGTTTGTTAGTCATATGTATGTCTTCTTTGGAGAAATGTCTGCTTAGTTCTTTGCCCCAGTTTTTGATTGGGTCACTTATTTTTCTGGAATTGAGCTTCAGGAGTTGCTTGTATATTTTTGAGATTAATTCTTTGTCCATTGCTTCATTTGCTATTATCTTCTCCCATTCTGGAGGCTGTCTTTTCACCTTGCTTATAGTTTCCTTGGTTGTGCTAAAGCTTTTAGGTTTAATTAAGTCCCATTTGTCTATTTTTGCTTTTATTTCCAATACTCTGGGAGGTGGGTCATAGAGGATCCTGCTGTGTTTTATGTTGGAGAGTGTTTTGCTTATGTTTCCTCTAGGAGTTTTATAGTTTCTGGTCTTACATTTAGATCTTTAATCCATTTTTGAGCTTATTTTTGTGTATGGTGTTAGAAAGTGTTCTAGTTTCATTCTTTTACAAGTGGTTGATCAGTTTTCCCAGCACCACTTGTTAAAGAGATTCTCTTTTCTCCATTGTATAATCTTGCCTCCTTTGTCAAAGATAAGGTGTCCATAGGTGCATGTATTTATCTCTGGGCTTTCTATTTTGTTCCATTGATCTATATTTCTGTCTTTGTGCCAGTATCATACTGTCTTGATGACTGTAGCTTTGTCTGAGTCAAAGCTTCAGGCTATGACTGAGCCTGAAGTCAGGCAGGTTGATTCCTCCCGTTCCATTCTTCTTTCTCAAGATTGCTTTGGCTATTCGAGGTTTTTTGTATTCCCATACAACTTGTGAAATTATTTGTTGTAGTTCTCTGAAAAATACCATTGGTAGCTTCATAAGGACACCTTTCTTTTGTTATATCTCTAACAGGACAAGCAAGGATGATTTGTGGTAAATTGTGATCATTTACGCCACTAAATGTCACCTTTGTAGGGAATGGGAATGGGCTTATCATGAACAGTCCTAAAACTTCTTAATCATTTTCCATGACTTTTTTATATGGACAAGTTCTAACAGACCGTTCACTGGACTATAATTGAGACAAACTTATAAACCAGAAAATCAATCTCTCTCTCCTTTTCAGCCTATAAAATTTTCAAGTATTATTCCTGTAGCCTCCTCCAACTCCGAGATACTTATTTTGTATTATGAAAATTAGTAAACAAGTCTTCAGTAATTCAGTATATGTCTCTAACAGGCTAATATTCTTAGACAATTATTCTCTGTTAAATTTTATCTATTTTGCATAAAGGGTACAATTCAACTTAAATTGCTTCATATGCAAGTGTATTCATACCCTCAGTCATTTTAATTATCTTTCACAAAATACTTGATAAAAAATAAAATCAAATAATGTTAGCCTGGGACACAGTTTTTTGTTTTGTTTTGTTTTTTAAGTAGTAGGCATAGAATTCATGCTTAGAACATGTAAAAGTCCACTTCCATAAACTATATATTCTTCACTAAAATACACACCATAAAATGTCTCCCTTCAAACTTTGATTTCCTTTGATAGTGTAATGTAATATGACATATTTCTCATAGTTTAAGGGCAATGTTCTTTGCCATTTATTAATCTATTTATCTAATTAGTTTAATTAAGCTTTTAATTTATTTAACACTTTCACAATGAGTGTAATATCTTGGGACCTTTTCCTGAAAATCTAGACTTAGGTTTTTTATCATTTGTGACCAAAGCATCTAAGTCCTAATTATGTAGTCTACACATAAAGCTCTTTACATACATGAATTTGAAAAAAAAAAAAGTATTTTTTTTTTCTTCTTTAGACTTGTGGGAAGTTGTCTTTTTCCCCTAGAAATAACTGTTTCTGCTTTCAAGTGTGATCTTGATCAAAGACCAAACTATGTGAAACAACAAAATCATAAAATGTATGATTTCATCGTTCACCTTGAAAATACTTATCTATTTCTATGTAGGCTAACTCTAGGCAAACAAAGATGTAGGAAGAATTCGTTTAGGTTATTCTTCCAATCTCTCTAGTATTGCTTTTCTCCCCTACCTCTTCTTTTGTTCCTCTTCACAATGTCAAAATCCACGATGTTGCACAGAAACAAACCACTTATCATCCCCAAAGAATAGGCCCTTCACTCTGGTCTTTAATCGTCATTCCTCATTGACTATAATCCTACACTTAGGCAGAAATAGATACCCATTTTTACTAAGATCTCATGATTGAACAAAGCATAACACTTTAATTCAAGGATCAACCTTTAAACATGATAGTACTTGATGCAAAGGCTTGAACTCAGGATTTAGGGACAGACTGTCAAAGAATGTATTTCTAAAACCAACCACATCAAGCATGAATGCCTGTAATCTTTACACATTACTAATGGAAATGTAAACAGTACAACTCTGAAAAACTGTTTTAAAGCTACCAATAAACTTAAGCATACACGTACCATACAACCAAGTAATCCCAGTATGATATTTATTTAAGAGAAATGAAAATTCACAAAAAAATGTATAAGCAAAGGATTAAAGCAATATCACAATAGACAAAAACTTAGAAATTCAAATATCTACAAAAGGGAAATGTAAGAATAAATTGTGGTGTATCCATACCATGAACTATTACCCAGCAATGAAAATGAAAAAGCCTATTTATACATATAATAACCTGGAATGTGAATATAATTATGATAAGTAAAAGACATTAGGCAAAAATAAGGCATGTTCTTCTGCCATATGATGCAGCAATCCCACTGCTGGGCATACACACTGAGGAAACCAGAATTGAAAGAGACACGTGTAACCCAATGTTCATTGCAGCCCTGTTTATAATATCCAGAACATGGAAGCAACCTAGATGTCCATTGGCAGATGAATGGATAAGAAAGATGTGATACAGATACACAATGGAATATTACCCAGCCATTAAAAAGAATACATTTGAATCAGTTCTAATGAGGTGGATGAAACTGGAGCCTATTATGCAGAGTAAAGTAAGTCAGAAAGAAAAATACCAAAACAGTATACTGATGTATATATATGGAATTTAGAAAGATGATGACAATGACCCTATATGAGAGACAGCAAAAGAAACACAGATGTATAGAACAGTCTTTTGGACTCTGTGGGAGAAGGAGAAGATGGGACAATTTGAGAAAATAGCATTTAAACATGTATATTATCATATGTGAAACCAGGTTTCACCAGTCCAGGTTCGATGCATGAGACAGGGTGCTCAGGGCTGGTGTACTAGGATGACCCTGAGGGATGGGATGGAGAGGCAAGTGGGAGGGGGGTTCAGAATGGGGAACACATGTACACCCATGGCTGATTCATGTCAATGTATGACAAAAACCACTACAATATTGTAAAGTAATTAACCTCCAATTAAAACAAAAAGAAAAATAAATAAACAAATATGCAACTCTTTCAAAAAAAAAGAATCTGGAGGATATTTTGATTAATTGCTGCTAATTTAATCACATTTAACTCAGAATAGTCTCTCTCCATGTACAAAAATTCTTTGATATTTGTTGAGATTCACTTTGTGCTTTAGTATGTGAAATATTTTTGTTAATGGTGCACTTTCCCCAACACAACATTTTACTAAAAGAGATTTATATGGATATGTATGTAAAAAAATATGTATGTAATGTATGGATATGTATGTAAAAAAGTAAACAATGTATATGCATACTTACAAAAATAAGGCATGTTCCCTTTATGTAATATTTTATAAAATACAAGCTACAGTGACAGAAGGAAGATTGGTGGCTGCCTTGGAAACAGAGAGGGAAGTAGGGATAGGGCAATAGGAATGTTTAGGATATTGAATATGTGCATAATCTTGATTGTGATGATGATTTCATGGGTATGCACATATTACAAAGCAGCAAATTGTACATTTAGATATGTATATTTTATCCTATGAAAGTTCTGTCAACAACAACAAAAAAAGCTTTTTAAAAAGAATGTAATTTTAGCAAGGAATTTTCTCAATCTTTTTTAAATAGACGTATGTAGACAACAATCTTCAGTTGCATATGATGACCCACTATCCACCAAATGACTGGCCCTTTCCATGTTGTCACTTAAAGTCAGGATTCTAACTTTCATTTCTAGTGTTCATAAAGGAAGAATATCATATGATTTGCCACCTCAGATTTATTTTACAAAAAGACTGAAAAAAAAAAAAAACTTCTCACCTAGCCATTTCAGGTATACATTAAAGGATTAAGTGAAACCATTCAGAGACTAAAAGCATATATTAGAACAAATGTAAGCTCCATATTTGGGGTTCCCTGGTAGCTCAGATGGTATAGCATCTGCCTGCAATGCGGGAGACCTGGGTTTGATCCCAGTGTTGGGAAGATCCCCTGGCGAAGGAAATGGCAACCCACTCCAGTACTCTTGCCTGGAAAATTCCATGGATGGAGGAGACTAGTAGGCTACAGTCCATGGAATCAGAAAGAGTCGGACACGATTCAGCACCTTCACTGGTTCAAGCTCTATATTTGGGCACCATCTACATTGATTCAGGCATGTATACAGAACCAATTTTTTTTTTTTTTTTTTTGCATTTTGAGAACTCTCAGAATTTTGCCTATATTCAATATAAATGAAATGAGCTCAAAATATGATCTTAGAGACTGTACACTGCAAAAGGGGGAACAAAGAAGTCACACTAAAGTTTTTCACCACCTCCAACACCACTGTAACCAATTCTTATTTCCAACATTTGACTGATAATAAGGGCAAGATATCTGATGGTCTCTAGATATTTTAAAGGTGGAAATAAGGTATCAAGGCTATTTTTATAATTGTGTATGTGTGTGTGTATACATATATATATATATAATGGAAATATAGTTGACTTACAATGTTTCAGATGCACAGCGAGGTGATTCAGTTATATATATATACACACATATATAAGTCTAAAATTATTTTTCCATTATAGGTTATTATAAGATATTGATAATGGCTTCCTGTGCTATATAGTAAATTTTTTATTGCTTGCTACACATCTATTTTTTTAACTAGAAATACAGTATTCTATTAACACTAAGTCAAACAAATGAAACTAAAATGTCATGAATTTTTTAATTAGACAAAAATTCATGTTTACTAAAATACATGTATTATACATATTATTTATATATATGTAAATAAAGAATTTGAACTATGCTTGACAAAGGCTTGAGAAAGAACATAAAAACAAAACAAGATGGAGAAATTGAAAAACATAAACTAAATGAAATGGGAGTACTGGATATGAAATATAAAAAGTGAAACAAACTAGATAAAAGATCATCACTAGTCCAGTTGTTTTTAAACATGATTGCTCATTAGAAACAATCTGGAGCTCTAGAGAAAAAACAACCCAATACCTGGGCATTTGTATTTTTCAAAAAATTTCAAGATAATTCTGATATGCATCTGGATTTTAAAAAGTGATTACAGGTTTTTCTATTAAATCCTAGTTTTGGTGATATAGTGTTCTATCATTTTTTTGTTTACCAGTCATGATACAATCGTATGAAGTGAGTAACAGTTACATAATCACAATAATAAGAGATGTTTATCAATTTTCACAATCAATAACCAGACAAAAAATAAATAATAATTACAATTCCAAGCCATAACAGGAACAGGACTTACTTAACAATATAAAATATTTACATACAATTTGGGAGGTCAGCCAGACTGATGTGGTAAATGGAAGTGCATATATGAACATGTTATTATCTGCCCAGCCAGACTATCTCCTTAATCCATTTACATTTAATATAATTATCAATATGCATGATCCTATTACCTTTTTCTTAACTTTTATTTTCTGCTTTATTTTCTTAACTGGGTTTATTTTTTGTAGGTCTTTTCCTTCTCTTGTGTTTCCTGCCTAGAAAAGATCCTTTAGCAATTGTTGTAAAGCTGGACTGGTGGTGCTGAATTATCTTAACTGTTGCTTATCTGGAAAGCTTCTGATTTCTCTGTCAAATCTGAATAAGAGTCTTGATGGGTAGAGTACGCTCACTGTAGATTCTCTCAATTCATCATTTTAAATATATTGAACAATTCCATTCTGACTTTTAGAGTTTCTGTTGAGAAAACAGCTGAGAGCCTGATGGGAGTTCCCTTGGATGTCAATGGTCGTTTTTCTCTTGTTGCTTTTTTGTTTTGTTTTGTTTTGTTTTCCATTTATTTTTATTAGTTGGAAGCCAATTACTTTACAATATTGTAGTGGTTTTTGTCATACATTGACATGAATCAGCCATGAATTTGCATGTATTCCCCATCCCGATCCCCCCTCCCACCTCCCTCTCTACCCGATCCCTCTGGGTCTTCCCAGTGCACCAGGCCCGAGCACTTGTCTCATGCATCCAACCTGGGCTGGTGATCTGTTTCACCCTAGATAATATATATTGGAAGAATCAATATTGTCAAAATGACTATACTACCCAAAGCAATCTATAGATTCAGTGCAATCCCTATCAAGCTACCAATGGTATTTTTCACAGAACTAGAACAAATAATTTCACAATTTGTATGGAAATACAAAAAACCTCGAGTAGCAAAAGTAATCTTGAGAAAGAAGAATGGAACTGGAGGAATCAACCTGCCTGACTTCAGACTACACTACAAAGCCACAGTAATCAAGACAGTATGGTACTGGCACAAAGACAGAAATACAGATCAATGGAACAGAATAGAAAGCCCAGAGATATATCCACGAACCTATGGACACCTTATCTTTGACAAAGGAGGCAAGGATGTACAATGGAAAAAAAGACAATCTCTTCAACAAGTGGTGGGGGGAAAACTGGTCAATCACTTGTAAAAGAATGAAACTAGAACACTCTCTTGTTGCTTTTAATAGTTTATCTTTGTCTTTAATTTTTGCCAGTTTGATTACAACGTGTCTTGGTGTGTTCCTCCTTGGGTTTATCCTTCCTGGGACTCTGTGTTTTCTGAACTTGGCTGACTATTTCCTTACACATGTGAGGGAAGTTTTCAGCTATTCAGTTCAGTTCCTTCACTCAGTCATGTCCGACTCTTTCCAACCCCATGGACTGCAGCATGTCTGGCTTCCCTGTCCAGCACCAGCTAATGAAACTTGCTCAAACTCATGTCCGCTGAGTTTCTGATGCCATCCAACCATCTCATCCTCTGTTGTCCCCTTATCTTCCTGCCTTCAATCTTTCCCATCATCAAGGTATTTCCAATGAGTCAGCTCTTCACATCAGATGGCCAAAGAATTGGAGTTTCAGCATCAACATCAGTCCTTCCAATGAATATTCAGGACTGATTTCCTTTAGGATTGACTAGTTTGATCTCCTTGCAGACCAAGGGACTCTAAAGAGACTCCTCCAACACCACAATTCAAAATCATCAATTATTCAGTACTCAGCTTTCTTTATACTCCAACTCTCACATCCATACATGACTACTGGAAAACTATAGCTTTGACTATATGGACCTTTGTTGGCAAAGTCATGTTTCTGCTTTTTAATATGCTGTCTAGTTTGTTCATAGTTTTTCTCCCAAAAAGCAAGTGCCCTTTAATGTCATGGCTATAGTCACCATCTGAAGTGATTTTGGAGCCCAGGAAAATAAAAGTCTCTCACTGTTTTCATTGTTTCCTCATATATTTGCCATGAGTGATGATGGGACCAGATGTCATGATCTTCGTTTTCTGAATAATGAGATTTTAGCCAACTTTTTCACTCTCCTCTTACACTTTCATCAAGAGGCTCTTTAGCTCTTCTTCCTTTCTGCCATAAGGATGGTGTCATCTGCGCATCTGAGGTTACTGATATTTCTCCCTGCAATCTTGATGTCAGCTTGTTCTTCATCCAGCCAGGCATTTCACATGATGTACTCTGCATATAAGTTAAATAAGCAGGGTGACAATATACAGCCATGACATACTCCTTTCCCGATTTGGAACCAGTCTGTTGTTCCATGTAAAGTTCTAACTGTTGCTACTTGACCTGCATACCAATTTCTCAGGAGGCAGGTGAGGTGGCCTGATATTCCCATCTCTTGAAAAATTTTCCACAGTTGGTTGTGATCCACACGTCAGAGGATTTGTGTAGTCAATAAAACAGAAACAGATGTTTTTTTGTTTTTTTTTTTTTTTCTGGAGCTCTTTTGCTTTTTTGATGATCCAATGGATGTTGGCAATTTAAACCTGCTGCAGGGTCGGGAGCACTGAGTGTGGCAGTGCAGGCACAGGACATTTTGAAGGAGGTCCCCATTATATTCTTTACCTTCACCATAGATTGGTCTCAGGTCAAACAACAGAAAATTGGATTAAAGATTTACTAAGCATGGCCCTGCCCATCAAAACAAGACCCAGTTTTCACCACACTCAGTCTCTCCCATCAAGAATCGTCTGTAAGCCTGTTATTCTTATCCATTAGAGGACAGACAGAATGAAAACTGCAATCACAGAATACTAACCAAACTGGTGACATGAACCACATCCTTGTCTAACTCAATGAAACTATGAGCAATGCCGTGTAGGGCCACCCAAGACAGACTGGACATGATGGATAGTTCTGACAAAATATGGTCCACTGGAGAAGGGAATGGCAAACCACTTCAGTATTCTTGCCTTGAGAACGCCATGAACAGTATGAAAAGGCAAAAAGATAGGACACTGAAAGATGAACTCCCCAGGTCAGTAGGTGCCCAGTATGCTACTGGAGAAGAGTGGAGAAATAACTCCAGAAAGAAAGAAGAGATGGAGCCAAAGCAAAAACAATGCCCAGTTGTGGATGTGACTGGTGATGGAAGTAAAGTTTGATGCTGTAAGGAACAATATTCCATAGGAACCTGGTATGTTCGGTCCATGAATAAAGGTAGATTGGAAGTGGTCAAAGGAGATGGTAAGAGTAAATATCGACATTTCAGGAATCAGTGAACTAAAATGGACTGGAGTGGGTGAATTTAACTCAGATGACCATAATGTATACTAATGTGGGCAAGAATCCCTTAGAAAAAATGGGGTAGCCCTCATAGTCAACAAAAGACTCTGAAAGGCAGTTCTTGGGTGCAATCTCAAAAATGACAGAATGATCTCTGTTCTTTCCCAAGGCAATTCAACATCACAGTAATCCAAGTCTATGCCCCAAGCCATACCGGTAAAGAAGCTGAAGTTGAATGGTTCTATGAAGTCCTACAAGACCTTATAGAACTAACACACAAAAAAGATGTCCTTTTCATTATAGGGGACTGGAATGCAAAAGTAGGAAGTCAAGAGATACCTGGAGTAACAGGCGAATTTGGCCTGGGAGTATAAAATGAAGCAGGGCAAAGACTAACAGAGTTTTGACAAGAGAACACACTCGTCATAGCAAAAACTGTCTTGCAACAACACAAGAGAAGACTCTACACACGGACATCACCAGATGGTCAATACTGAAATCAGATTAATTACGTTCTTTGCAGACAAAGATGGAGAAGTTCTATACAGCCTGCAAAAACAAGACTGGGAGCTGACGGTGGCTCAGATCATGAACTCCTTATTGCAAAATTCAGACTGAAATTGAAGAAAGTAAGGAAAACTACTAGACCATTCAGGTATGACCTAATCATATCCCTTACGATTATACAGTGGAAGTGACTAATAAATTCAAGTGATTAGGTCTGATAGAGTGCCTGAAGAACTATGGATGCAGGATTGTGACATTGTACAGGAGGCAGGGATCAAGACCATCCCCAAGAAAAAGAAATACAAAAAGGCAAAACGGTTGTCTGAGGAGGCCTTACAAATAGTTCAGAAAAGAAGAGAAGGGAAAGGCAAAGGAGAAAAAGAATGATATACCCATCTGAATGCAGAGTTCCAAAGAATAGCAAGGAGAGATAAGAAAGCCTTCCTAAGTGATCAATACGAAGCAATAGAGGAAAACAATAGAATAGGAAAGACTAGAGATCTCTCCAAGAAAATTAGAGATACCAAGGGAACGCTTTATAAAAATATGGGCACAATAAAGGAAAGAAATTGTATGGACCTAACAGAAGCAGAAAAATCTTAACAAGAGGTAGAAAGAATACACAGAAGAGCTATACAAAAAAGATCTTCATGACCCAGATAACCACAATGGTGTGATCACTCACCTAGAGCCAGACATCCTGGAATGGGAAGTCAAGCGGGCTTTTAGGAAGCATCACTATGAACAAAGCCTCTGGAGGTGATGGAATCCCAGTTGAGCTATTTCAAATCTTAAAAGATGATTCTGTGGAAGTGCTGTACTCAGTACGTCAGCAAACGTGGAAAACTCAGCAGTGGCCACAGGACTGGAAATGATCAGTTTTCATTCCATTTCCAAAGAAGGGTAATGCCAAAGAATGTTCTAACTACCACACAATTGCACTCATCTCACATGCTAGCAAAGTAATGCTCAAAATTTTCCAAGCCAGGCTTCAACAGTACATGAACCATGAACTTCCAGATGTTCAAGCTGGATTTAGAAAAGACAGAGCAACCAGAGATCAAATTGCCAATATCCGCTGAATCATTGAAAAAGCAAGAGTTTCAGCTATTATCTCTTCAAATATTTTCTCAAATCCTTTCTCTCTTTCTTCTCTGAAACCCCTATAATGCAAATGTTAGTATGATTAATATTGTCCCAGAGGTTTCGGGCTGTCTTCAATTCTTTTCATTCTTTGTTTCTATATTCTGTTCTGGGGCAGTGATTCCCACCATTCTGTCCTCCAGGTTATTTATCCATTCTTCTGCCTCAGTTATTCTGCTATTGATTCCTTCTAGCGTATTTTTAATCTCTGTTTGTTTATTCATTAGTTCCTGTAGGTCTTTGGCAAACAATTCTTGCATTTTCTCCATTGTTTTCCTGAGATCATGGGTAATCTTCACTATCATTATCCTGAATTCTTTTTCTGGGAAGCTGCCTATCTTCACTTCATTTAGTTGTTTTTCTGAGGTTTTATCTTGTCTCTTCATCTGGGACACAATTTTATGCTATTTCATGTTGATTAACGTTCTGTAATATGGTTTCTGTTTTAGCCCCTATGGAACTGTGCTTCTTCTGTCTACCCTATGATGGATGAGGCTAAGAGGCTTCTGTACACTTCCTGATGGGAGGGATTGGTTATGGAAAAAACTGGTTCTTGCTCTGGTGGGCAGGGCCTTGATCAGTAAAGCTTTAACCCAATTATTTGCTGATGAGTATGTTGCACTCCCTCCCTAGTAGCTTTTTGGCCTGGGGCAAACCATTCCTAGTGTCTATGGGTTCTATGGTAGGGTTACTGGTGAAATCCAAAAGAGTTTATGAACACTGAGACCTTCCCAACCTGCTGCTTCCAGTGCCCCCATCCCTGTGGTAAGCGCCTGCCAATGCACAACGCCATAGGAGGTTTTCCAAAACTAGTAGGTAGTTCTGGTTCAGTGTCCTGTGGTGTCCTTGCTCCTTTCCTCTGGATCTTGATGCACACAAGATTATTTTTTTTGTCCCTTTCAAGACTGGAGTTTTTGTTTCCCCCAACTCTGTGGAAAACAGGTATCAAGACAATTTTTTTGCTGCTCATTTCTGATCACTAAATGACTGTGATGCTTACAGAGGCCAAATCTTATTACTGATAAATTATTTAATTGAAAAAAAAAGGAAATGTATTTTGCTTTGTTTTATTGTTGTTCAGTCTCTCAGTCATGTCCTACTCTTTGCAATCCCATGGATTGCATCACGCCAGGCATTCCTGTCCTTCACAATCTCCCAGAGTTGCTCAAACTCACGCCCATTGAGTCAGTGATGCCATCCAAACATCTCATCCTCCGTCGTTCCCTTATCCTTCTGTCTTCAATCTTTACAAGCATCAGGGTCTTTTACAATGAGTTGGCTCTTCACATCAGTTCAGTTCAGTTCAGTCATTCAGTCGTGTCCGACTCTTTTTGACCCCATGAACTGCAGCACGCCAGGCCTCCCTTTCCATCACCAACTGCCAGCGTCTACCCAAACCCATGTCCATTGAGCCGGTGATGCCATCCAATGGCCTCATCCTCTGTCGTCCCCTTCTTCTCCTGCCCTCAATCTTTCTCAGCATCAGAGACTTTTCAAATGAGTCAGCTCTTCACATCAGGTGGCCAAAGTATTGGAGTTTCAGCTTCAACATCAGTCCTTCCAATGAACACCCAGGACTGATATCCTTTAGGATGGACTGGTTAGATAGCCTTGCAGTCCAAGGAACTCTCAAGAGTCTTCTCCAACACCACGGTACAAAAGCATCAATTCTTTGGCACTCAGCTCTCTTTATAGTCCAACTCTCACATCCATACATGACTACTTGAAAAACCATAGCCTTGACTAGATGGACCTTTGTTGGCAAAGTAATGTCTCTGCTTTTTAATACGCTGTCTAGGTTGGTCATAACTCCTTCCAAAGAGTAAGTGTCTTTTAATTTCATGGCTGAAATCACCATCTTCAGTGATTTTAGAGCCCAAAATTATAAAGTCACCACTGTTTCCCCATCTATTTGCCATGAAGTGATCAGGTGGCCAAATATTGGAGCTTGAGGGTCAGCACCAGTCATTCAAATGAATATTCAGGACTGATTTCCCTTAGGATTGACTGGTTTGATCTCCTTGCAGTACAAGGGACTCTCAAGAGTCTTCTCCAACACCACAGCTCTCAAGTATCAATTCTTTGGTTCTCAGCCTTCTCTATGGCCCAACTCTCACATCCATACATGACTACTGAAAAAACCATAGCTTTGGCTATATAGACCTTTGTCAGCAAACTAATGTCTCTGCTTTTCAGTATGCTGTCTAAGTTGATCAGAGCTTTTCTCCCAAGGAGCAAATATCTTTTAATTTCAAGTCTGCAGACACCATCTGCAGTGATTTTGTAACCCTAGAGAATAAAGTCTGTCACTGTTTCCATTGTTTCCCCATCTATTTGCCACAAAGTGATGGCACTGGATGCCATGATCTTAGTTTTATGAATGTTGAGCTTTAAGCCAGCTTTTTAACTCTCCTCTTCCACCTTTATCCATAGATTCTTTATTTCCTCTTCACCTTCTGCCATAAGGGTGGTGTCATCTGCATATCTGAGGTTATTGATATTTCTCCCGGCAATCTTGATTCCAGCTTGTAGCTTCATCCAGCCCGGCATTTCATATGATGTACTCAGCATATAAGTTAAATAAACAGGGTGACAATATGCAGCCTTTACCCACTCCTTTTCCAATTTGGAACCAGTATGTTGTTCCATATCTGGTTTTAACTGTTGCTACTTGACCTGCATACAGGTTTCTCAGGTGGCAAGTGAGGTGATTTGGTATTTCCATCTCTTTAAGAATTTTCCACAGTTTGTTGTGATCCACAAAGTCAAAGGCATTAGCATAGTCAGTGAGGCAGAAGTAGGAAGTAGATGGACAGGGAAGCCTTGCATGTTGCAGTCCATGGGGTCACAAAGACTTGGACATGACTGAGTGACTGGACTGAACTGAATGAGGCAGTATTAGATGCTTTTTCTGGAATTCTCTTGCTTTTTCTATGATACAATGGATGTTGGCAATTTGATCGCTTTTTCCTTTGCCTTTTCTAAATCCAACTTGAACATCTGGAAGTTCTCAGTTTGTGTACTGTTGAAGCCTAGCTTGGAGAATTTTCAGCATTACATTGCTAATATGTGAGATGAGTGCAATTGTGTGGTAGTTTGAATATTCTTTGGCATTGCCCTTCTTTGGGATTGGAATGAAAACTGACTTTTCTAGTCCTGTGACCACTGCTGAGTGTTCCACGTTTGCTGGCATATTGAGTACAGCACTTTCACAGCATCATCTTTTAAGCTTTGAATTAGCTCAGCTGGAATTCCATCACCTCCACTAGCTTTGTTCCTCATTTCCTAAGGCCCACTTGACTTTACATTCCAGGATGTCTGGCTCTAGATGAATGATCACACCATCGTGGTTATCTGGGTCATGAAGATATTTTTTGTATAGTTCTTCTGTGTATTCTTGCCACCTCTTCTTAAGATCTTCTTTCTGCTTCTGTTAGGTCCATACCATTTCTGTCCTTTATTGTGCCCATCTTTGCATGAAATCTTCCTTTGATTTTTCTAATTTTCTTGAAGAGATCTCCAGTCTTCCCCATTCCTTTGTTTTCCTCTACTTCTTTGCATTGATCACTTAGGAAGGCTTTCTTATCTCTCCTTGCTATTCTTTGGAACTATGCATTCAGATGGGTATATCTTTCTTTTCTCCTTTCCTTTCCTTTCTTTTCTGAGCTATTTGTAAGGCCTCCTCAGACAGCTGTTTTACCTTTTTGTATTTCTTTTTCTTGGGGATGGTCTTGATCACCACCCCCTGTACAATGTTACAAACCTCCGTCCATAGTTCTTCAGGCAGTCTATTAGATCTAATCCTTTGGATCTATTTGTCACTTCCACTGTATAATCGTAAGGGATATGATTTATGTCATACCTGAGTCATAGTGGTTTCCCCTACTTCCTTCAATTTCAGTCTGAATTTTGCAATAAGGAGTTCATGATCTGAGCCACAGTCAGCTCCTGGTCTTGTTTTTGCAGACTGTATAGAAAGCTTCTCCATCTTGGTCTGCAAAGAATACAATCAATCTGATTTCGGTATTGACCATCTGGTGATGTCCATGTGTAAAGTCTTCTCTTATGTTGTTGGAAGACTGTGTTTGTTGTGACCAGTTCGTTGTCTTGGCATAACTCTGTTAGCCTTTGCCATGCTTCATTTTGTACTCCAAAGTCAAATGTGCCTGTTACTCCAGGTTTCTCTTGACTTTCTTAATTTTCATTCCAGTCCCCTATGGTGAAAAGGACATTTTGCTCTGTAGGGTTTCTTGAATGATTGATACAAGTATATTTTCAGTAACTAAACAGAATATTTTTTTTATTAACTTAACTACATGTTTTAGTATAATGGGTTGTTTCAATACAGCCATCCACTGCCTCCAATAAAATAAAGTTGTAACTAGGTAGATTATCATCTGTCAGGCATATTGTACAATGGGAAGTTTTATTCTGCTACTTAAATGTAATCTTTCTTCCTTGGGAAGAAACAAGCCAGCATAAAGAGCAGACAATGAAAGAGTGATCTATGTAGTAGGTGAAGAGTTGTGTATTTCATTTCATGTAAGTTGCCTATGATGGGGAAGACTAGGTTGGGGGATGGGCCATGAAGAGACTAATTGTATCTTTCTGTAGTCCACTAGGTTTGACTTGTGATGATGTGATTTTTATGAGATTTATCATTTGGGGATGATTTGAGTATTGACCAAATGGAAAGCAGGGGCAATGTGCAATATGTCAATTATCACAATAACAATCCTTTCAACACAGTGGGAAGCTAGAACTGTAAATTTGGAGAAGCATTATAGCCATACTATTAGAGTTTGGCGATATGTCTATTTCTCATTAACATAATCATATTAATCATTAGCCAGATATATCAAAGTAATTAACTCAAGAATTATCACAAGAAACAATTCAGAGCTGTTATCATTTTCTACATGAAAAGTAAGTTGCAATCATTCAAAAGGTGCTTCCCAGGTGGTGCACTAGTAAAGAATCTGCCTGCAATGCAGGTGGTGCAAGAGACGCAAGTTAAATCCCTGGGTTAGGAAGATCCCCTGGAGTATAAAACAGCAATCCACTCCAATATTCTTGCCTGGAAAATTCTATGGACAGAGGAGCCTTGTAAGCCACAGTTCATGTGGCTGCAAAGAGTCAGACTTGACTAAGCGACTGAGCACAGTCATTCAAAAGATTATCTTTGTACTTTTTGAAAAGAGAAAATACTGCCACATCTAATTGTAATATCTGTCCTCACTGTAAACTTCTATAAGAGTGCTCAAAAAAAGGAAAGGAAAAGATCAAGACTTTAATTTATTGAAATTATACAATAACCAAAAGTGAATTACATGGATTCTTCCAAGAATTTCCTACTTCCAAAACACAAGACAGCCTATCATATTTAATTTAAGCAATTCTGTTATGATCCTAAAGATTTATAACCTCAATTTGCAATGCCAAGTTTTTGCTTGAAAAGTACTATAACTCAGTGAGATTGTAAAATTATGGTATTAATGGTCAAAAGACCTGGACTTTAAAATTCTGACTCCACTCAATACTATCTCTAAGATTTGGGGCAAGTCATTTAAATTCTTGAACATCCATTTTCTTCATCTGTTAATAAGTAATATTAATGTTAAGCTTACAAGAATTGTTGAGGTATCAAATGAAGAAATATTTGAAAGTCATTTTTTAATTCTTATATAAATTTAATGTACACAAAACTATAATTCAAGATCTGTATATACTAAGAAGTAATTACCAACACAAGCCAACCATCAACTTACAGTTGACCACCTTCACCCATTTTGCACCCCCCATGCCGTTTCCCCTCTAGTAACAATTAATCTGTTCTCTATAACTGTAAATTTGTTTTTATTTTTTGTGTCTTTATTCAGACTCCAATACGAGTGAAATCACACAACACCAAGACATTTTGTAATTAAAATAGTACAAAAATAAATAGAATACTAAATGGAATCAAGGGAAAACCAGGAAGTTATATACAAGGAAATGACCATAATAGGAAATCTAAAGACCAGAGGGAGTGGCATGATATTTGCACATATGAAAAGGAAAATCTACAAATATGAATTGTTGTTCAGTCACTAAGTCATAACTGACTCTGCAACCCAATGGAGGGCAGCACACCAGTCTTCCCTGTCCTTCACAATGTCTCAGAGTTTGCTCACACTCATGTCCATTGAATCGGTAATGGCATCCAACCATCTCACCCTCTGTCGTGCCCTTCTCCTCTTGCCTTCAATCTTCCCCAGCATCAGCGTCTTTTCCAGTGAGATGGCTCTTTGAATGAAGTGGCCAAAGTATTGGAGTTTCAGACTCAGCATCAGTCCTTCCAATGAATATCCAGGACTGTTCTCCTTTAGGATGGACTGATTTGATCTCCTGGCAGCCCAAGGGACTCTCAAGAGTCTTCTCCAGTATCACAGTTTGAAAGCATCAATTCTTCGGTACTCAACCTTCTTTAAGGTCCAACTCTCACATCTGTATATGACTACTGGAAAGACCATAGCTTTGACTATATGGACCTTTGTTGGCAAAGTAATGCCTCTGCTTTTAAATACACTGTCTAGGGTGGTCATAGTTTTTCTTCCAAGGAGCATGTGTCTTTTAATTTCATGACTGCAGTCACCATCTGCAGTGATTTTAGAGCCCAAGAAAATAAAGTCTGTCATGGTTTCCATTGTTTTCCCATCTATTTCCCATGAAGTGATGGGACTGGATGCCATGATCTTAGTTTTTTGAATGTTGAGTTTTAAGGCAGTTTTTTCACTCTCCTCTTCCACCTTCATCAAGAGGCTCTTTAGTTCCTCTTCACGTTCTGCTATAAGGGTGGTGTCATCTGTGTATCTAAGGTTATTGATATTTCTCCCAGCAATCTTGATTCCAGTTTGTGCTTCATCCAGCCTGGCATTTCACATGATGTACTCTGCATATAAGTTAAATAAGCAGGGTGACAATATACAGACTTGACATACTCCTTTTACTATTTGGAACCAGTTTGTTGTTCCATGTCCAGTTCTAACTGTTGCTTCTTGACCTGTATACAGATTTCTCAGGAGGCAGGTAAGATGGTCTGATATTCCAATCTTTAAGAATTTTCCATATTTTGTTGTGATCCACCCAGGCAAAGGCTTTTAACATAGTCAGTGGAGCAGAAGTATATATATTTTGTAGAATTCCCTTCCAGCTGATGGCAATGTGATCTCTGGTTCCTCTGCCTTTTCTAAATCCAGCTTATACATGTGGAACTTTCGGGTCACATACTGTTGAGCCTAGCTTGAAGGATTTTGAGCATCTATACAACAAAGATTTTATTCAGATTTGATGGAGAGAATAAAAGGTTTACAGCATCTTTGCAAGAAATAAACAGACCTCTCTAAGTTAAAAACAAAAGGACATAGATAGAAATATGACAATTAAGAAAGGAAAAATATCACAAGTATAGGCAAATATTCAGTTGTTGTTACTGTTTAGTCACTAAGTTGTGTCCAACTCTTTGCAGCCCCATGGACTGCAGCATGGGTTTTCTGGGTGGCTCAGCAGTAAATAATCTGCCTGAAATCCAGAAGTCACAGGAGACGCAGGTTCAATCCCTGGGTTGGGAAAATCCTCTGGAGGAAGACATGACACCCCACTCCAGTAGTCTTGCCTACAGAATTCCATGGATAGAGGAGCCTGGTGGGCTGCAGTCCATAGGGATGCAAAGGGTCAGACACAACTGAAGCAATTTACCACACATGACACAGACTGCAGCATGCAGGCTCCTCTTTTTTTACTATCTCCTGGAATTTGCTCAAATTCATGTTTATTGCATCAGTGATACTATCTAATCATCTCATCCTCTGCCGCCCCCTCCTCTTTTGTCTTCAATCTTTCCCAGCATCAGGAACATTTTCAATGAATCGACTTTTCCTATAGGGTGGCCAAAGAATTGAAGCCTCGCCTCAGCTTCAGTTCTTTCAATGAATATTCAGGGTTGACTCCTTTAAGATTGACTGGTTTGACCTCCTTGCAGTCCAAGGGACTGTCAAGAATTTCTCCAGCACCACAATTTGAAAACATTATTTTTTTGGTGCTTACATTACTTTATGATGCAACTCTCACATTCATACGTGACTACTAAAAAAAAAAAAAAAACAAAAATAAAAAACAAAACTTCGACTATACAGATATTTGTTGGTAAGGTAATGTCTCTTCTTTTTAATATGTTTTCTAGGTTTATCATAGCTTTCCTACCAAGGAGCAAGCATCTTTTTATTTCATGGATCCAGTGATTTTGGAGCCCAAGAAAGGAAAATCAGTCACTGCTTCCACTTTTTCCCGTTCTGTTTGTGATGAACTGATGAGACTGCATGCCAAGATCTTAGTCTTTTTTTAATGTTGAGTTTCAAGCCAGTTTTTTCACTCTCTTCTTTCATGCTCTTCAAGAGGCTCTTTAGTTACTCTTTACTTTCTTCCACTAGAGTGGTATCATCTGCATATCTGAGGTGGTTTATATTTCTACTGGAAATCTTGATCCCAGCTTGTGATTCATTCAGACTGGCATTTCGGATGAGGTACTCTGCATATAAGCTACATAAGAAGGGAGAAAATATACAGCCTATTGTACTCCTTTCTCAGTTTTGAACCAGTCAGTTGTTCTATGTTTAGTTCTGTTGCTTTTTGACACACATATAGGTTACTCAGGAGACAGGTAAGTTGGTCTGGTATTCCCATCTCTTAATTTTCCAGTTTGTTGTGATCCCCAAAGGCAAAGGCTTTAGCATAGTCAATGAAGCAGAAATCAGTGTATTTTTCTGGAACTCCCCTGCTTTCTCCATGAGCCAACAAATGTTGGCAATTTGACCTCTGGTTCCTCTGTCTCTTCCTCTGACCCAACTTGGACATCTGAAAGTTCTTAGTTCATGTAATGCTGAAGCCTAGCCTGAACGATTTTGAGCATAACCTTGCTAGCATTATGAA
This sequence comes from Dama dama, assembly GCF_033118175.1. Classification (NCBI taxonomy): domain Eukaryota; kingdom Metazoa; phylum Chordata; class Mammalia; order Artiodactyla; family Cervidae; genus Dama; species Dama dama. Next base: position 77,027,982 of record NC_083714.1, read on the forward strand.
ATGAGCACAACTGTACAGTAGTTTGAACATTCTTTGTCATTGCCTTTTTGGGGGATTGGAATGTAATCTGAACTTTTCCAGTCCTGTAGCCACTGCTGAGTTTTCCAATTTGCTGACATATTGAGTGGAGTGCTTTAACAGCATCATCTTTTAGGATTTTAAATACCTCAGCTGAATTCCATCACCACCACTAGTTTTGTAGTAATGCTTCTTAAGGCCCACTTGAGTTCACAAGCCAGGATGTCCGGCTCCAGTTGAGTGACCACACCATCATGGTTATCCAGATCATTAAGACCTTTCTGTATAGTTCTTTTGCGTATTCTTGCCACCTCGTCTTAATCTTTTCTGTTAGGTCTTTACTGTTTCTGTCCTTTTTCATGCCCATGCTTGCATGAAATGTTCCCTTGATGTCTCAAATTTTCTTGAAGAGATCTCTAGTTTTTCCTTTTCTTGTTTCCCTCTATTTCTTTGCATTGTTCATTTAAGAAGGCCTTCTTATTTACCTTGTTAATCTCTGTAACTATGCATTCATTTGGGTATATCTTTCCCTTTCTCCCTTGCCTTTTGCTTTGCTTCATTCCTCACCTATTAATAAAGTCTCCTCAGATGACCACTTGCTTTCTTGCATATCTTTTACCTTGTGATGGTTTTGGTCACTGCCTTCTGCAAAATGTTACAAACTGCTGTCCATAGTTCTTCAGGCACTCTGTCTATCCAGATCTTATCCCTTGATTCTATTCATCACCTCTACTTATAATCATAACAGATTTGATTTAGGTCAAACCTGAATGGCCTACTGCCTTTCCATATTTTCTTCAATTTAGGCCTGAATTTTGCAATAAGGATCTCATGATCTGAACCAGTCAGCTCCAAGTCTTGTTTTTGCTGACTGTATATAGCTTCTCCATCTTTGTCTGCAAAGAACATAATTTATCTGATTTTAATATTGACCATCTGGTGATTTCCATGTGTAGAGTCATCTCTTGTTGGAAGAGGGTGTTTACTATGACCAGTGCTTTCTCTTCACAAAATTCTATTAGATCTTGCCCTGCTTAATTTTGTTCTCCAAGGCCAAACTTGCCTGTTATTTCAGGTATCTCTTAACTTCCTACTTTTGCATTCCAATCCCTTATGTTGAAAAGGACATCTTTTTGGTTGTTAGTTCTAGAAGATCTTATAGGTCTTCATAGACCCAAACAACTTCAGTTTCTTCTGCATCAGTTGTTGGGGCACAGACCCAGATGACTGTGACACTGAATGCTTTTTCTTGTAAATGATCCAAGATTATTCTATAGTTTTTGAGATTGCACCCTACTACTGCATTTCAGATTAATTTGTTGATTTCCTCACAAAGTGGCTACATGGATACAAAAGAAGATTCATATATATGCTGTGTATAAGAGATTTACTTCAGATCTAAAAACACACACACTGAAAGTAAGGGAATAGAAAAAGTTATTACAGCAAATGGGAATTAAAAGAAAGCCAAGGTAGCATTACTTATATGAATCAAAATAGGCTTTAAAACAAAGACTGTAATGAGAAACAATATGGACATTACATAATGATCAAGGCATTGATGATACAACATTTTTTAAGTATATCTGTACCCAGCAAAGGAACATGCAATCACTTAAAGCAAATATTAACAGACATAATGTGAGAAACTGAAAGTACACTAAAAGTAGGAGCTTTTAATACCCTTACTTCATCAATAGACACATCCAGAAAGTAAATCAATAAGGAAACACTGGTCTTAAAGATAGGAACACTTGTCTTAAAAGACACATTAGACCAGATGGTCCTAACAAATGTATATAGACTATTCCACCCAAAAGTACACATTTTTTTTTCACATACACATGGAATATTCTCCAGGTCAGATCATGTGTTAGTCCACAAAATGTCTCATTAAATTCAACAACTCTGAAAATACATAAAGTATCTTTTCTGGCCACAATACTATAAGACTAGAAATCATCTTCAAGGAAAAAAGACTACAAAAAAACACAAATATGAGGAGGTTACACAGTATGCTACTAAACAACCATTACTGAAGGAATCAAAGAAACAATTTTTAAAAATACCTGGAGACAAATAGAAATGATAACACAACAATACAAAAAGCATGGACAAAAGCAGAGGCAGGTAAAAGCAGTTCATAAAGGAACTATATAACAAACCAGCCTAATTCAAGAAACATGAAACATATCAAACATCCCAAACTTACACCTAAAGTAACAAGAAAAGAAGAGCAAACAAAACTCAGAGTTAAACAAAGGAAAGAAATAATAAAGATCAGAGCAGAAATAGAGGCTAAATAAATATAAATGATCAATGAATTTTAGAACTAAGTCTCAAAATATAAACAGAACTGATAAACTTTTAGACATACTCATCAAGAAAAAAAGAGAGCTGATATCAATAAAATTATCAATGAAAGAGAAGATACAACTGACACCACAGAAATACAAAGGATAATGTTAGATTACTATAAAATTATACACAAATAAAGTGGAAAACCTATAAGAAATAAGTTCATAGAAATTTCCCAGAAATGTACAATCCCCCAAGAGTAAGCCAGGAAGAAATAGAAAATACAAATAAATCAGTTAAAAGTAATAAAAGAAACATCCCACCCTCGCCTTCTCCCACAGAGTCCAAAAGTCTGTTCTGTACATCTGTGTCTCTTTTTCTGTTTTGCATATAGGGTTATCATTACCATCTTTCTAATAGAATCTGATAGTAACAAAAAACAAACAAAATTCCAGGACCAGATGTCTTCACAAGTGAATTCTAACAAACATTTAAGGAAGAATTATACCAAAACCTTCCATGTGGATGGTTTCCCAGGTGGTTCAGATGGTAAAGAATCTGCCTGCAATGCAGGAGACTTGGGTTTGATCCCTGGGTCAGGAGGGTCTCCTGGAGGAGGAAATGGAAACCCACTCCAGTATTTTTGCCTGGAGAATCCCTTGGACAGAGGAGGCTGGCAGGTTACAGTCCATAGGGTCTCACAGAGTCACACATGATTGAAGCTATTTATTAGTAGTATACCAAAACGAGACAAAGATGTCAACAAAAGAAGAGAAAATTTTAGGCCAATATTACTGATGAACATAGACACAAAAATTATTAACAAAATATTAGCTAACCAAATCCAAGAACACATTAAAATGATTATATACCATGATCAAATGGGATTTAACCCTGGGATGCAAGGATTCAACATACTTAAATCAATCAATGCAATATACCATATTAACAAATCAAATAATGAAACCATATGATCAGCTCAACAGATGCAGAAGAAGCTTTTGCCAAAATTCAACACCCATTTACAATTAAAAAAAAAAAAAAAAACTCCATAAAGTGGGCATAGAGGGAACATACCTCAACATAATAAAGGCCATATACAAAAAAAAAAAAAAAAACCCACAGCAAATGTCATTCCCAAACAATGAACTACTTGAAAGCATTTTCTCTAAAATTAGGAACAAGAGGATGATGTCCACTCTCACCAGTATTATTCAACATGGTTTTGGAAGTCCTAGCCATGGCAATGATAGAAGGAAAAGGATTAAAATGAATCCAAATTAGAAAGGGATTAAAATGGTTACTGTTTTCAGATGACATGATATTACACAGAGAATATCCTAAACATGCTCCCAGAAAACTACTAGAGCTTATCAATGAATTTGGTAAAGTTGCAGGATACAAAATTAATATGCAAAAATCTCTTGCATTCCTATCAGAGAAGGCAATGGCAACCCACTCCAGTACTCTTGCCTGGAAAATCCCATGGACAGAGTGGCCTGGTAGGCTGCAGTCTGTGGGGTCGTTAAGTGTCAGACACAACTGAGTGACTTCACTTTCACTTTTCAACTTTTATGCATTGGAGAAGGAAATGCCAACCCACTCCAGTGTTCTTGCCTGGAGAATCCCAGGGACAGGGGAGCCTGGTGGGCTGCCAGCTATGGGGTTGCACAGGGTTGGGCAAGACTGAAGTGATTTAGCAGCAGCAGCAGCAGCTTGCATTCCTGTACACTAAGTATGAAAGATCAGAAAGAGAAATCAAGGAAACAATCCCACTTACTGTTACATCAAAAAAGAATAAAAGAAATAAGAATAAATCTACATAATGAGGCAAAAGATCTGTAGTTGGAAAACTGTGAGATGCTAATGAAAGAAATTAAAGATGACACTAAAATCTCTGGAGAGGTATACCATGTTTTTGGATTGGAAGGATAGATATTTGTCAAAATGACTATACCACCCAAAGCAACGTACAGATTCAATGCAATCTCTATCAAATTACCAATAGCATTTTTCACAGAATTAGAACAAAATAATTGTACAGTTTTTATGGAAATACAAAGGACCCTGAATAGCCAAAGCAATCTTGAGATAGAAAAAAGGAGCTGGAGGATTCAGGCCCCCTGACTTCAGACTATACCACAAAGTTACAGTAATCAAGATAACATGTTACTGGCACAAAAACAGAAATATAGATCAGTGGAACAGTATAGAAAGTCCAGAGATAAACACATGCACCTATGGTCACCTAATATACGACAAAGGAAGCAAGAATATACAATGAAGAAGATAGTCTCTTTAATAAGTGGTGCTGGCAAAAAAGGACAACTACATGTAAAAGAATGAAGTTAGAACATTGTCTAAAACCATAAACAAAAGTAAACTCAAAATGTATTAAAAATTTAAATGTAAGATGAGACATATAAAACTCTTAGAGGAAAAAACATGCAGAACATTCTAACAAAATCACAGCAAGATCTTTTTTTATCCACTTCCTAGAGTAATGAAAATAAAAACAAAAATAAACAAAAAACATAACATAAGGAAGGTTTACCACTTATCCTTCTCAAACTATTCCAAAACATTGTTGAGGCAGGAATGCTTAAAATCTCATTCTATGAGACCAGCATTACAGTGATACCAAAATCTGACAAAGATATCACACAAAAAAGGAAATTACAGGCCAATACCACTTATCAACATAGATGCAAATACCCTCAACAAAATACTAGCAAACCAAATTCAACAACACAGCAAGAGGATCACATACTCTGCTCAAGTGGGATTCATCCCAGGGATACAAGGATGGGTCAATATCTGCAAATCACCCAATAACATACACCATATTAACAAACTGAAAAATAAAAATCATATAATCATCTCAATAGATGCAGAAAAAGCTTTTGATATGATTCGACATCCAAATAACAAGGTCCTATTGTATAGCAAAAGGAACCATATTCAATATCCTGTGATTAATCATAATGGAAAATAATATGCAAAGGAAGGTGTGATACATATGCATGTATAACCAAATCACTTTTATAAACAGTAGAAACACACATTGTAAAACCACTAAATTTCAATAAAATAATTTTTGAAATCAATATCCATTTATGATAAGAATTATACAAAGTGAGTATATAGGAAACATAATTTGACATAATAAAAGCCTTATATGACAAGCTCACAGCTTGTCAACTGTGTCAACATCATACTCAACCGTGAAAAACTGAAAATATTTCTTCTAAAATCAGGAACAAGACAAGGATGCCCACTCTCACCACTTTTATTCAACATAGTATTGGAGGTCCTAGCCACAGCAACCAGAAAAAAAAAGAAGAAGAAGGAATTCACATTGGAAAGGAAGAAATAAAATTGTCATTGTTACTATGCATATGGCATGATACTATACATACATAGAAAATCCTAAAGACCCTAAAGGAATGATACTATACACAGAAAATTCTAAAGACACCAGCAAAGTACTACTCCAGGGAGCAAAGTACTGGAAATCATCAAATATTCAGTAAATTTGCAGGATATAAAATTAATATATATATAAATCTGCTGCATTTTTAGACACTAAAAATGAACTATCAGAAAGAGAAATTAAGAAAACAATCCCTGTTACAATCACTTCAAAAAGAATAAAATTCTATGGAATAAATCTAAGAAGGAAAAGACCTGTTTACTGAAAACTATAAGGCACTGATGAACAAAACTGAAGATCACACACACACACACACACACACACACGAGGAAAGATATACCATGTTCATGGACTGGAAGAATTAATATTGCTAAAATGACCATACTACCCAAGACAATCTACAGATTCAATGCAGTCTCTATCAAAATACCAATGGCATTTTCATAGAAGTAGAAAAAATAATTTTACAACTTGAATTAGAACACAAATTCTAAAATTTGTGTAGAACCACAAATGACCCCAAAGAGCTAAAATAACAGTGAGGAAAAAGTGAAAAACTAGAGATATTCACGCTCCTGATTTCAAACTATACTATCAAACTGTAGGGTAATACAAACTGTAGGGTACTGGCACAAATACAGACACATAGATCAATGTACAGAATAGTGAGCCCAGAAATAAGCTCACACACTTATGATCAATTAATCTAACAGAGACAGTATGAATATACAATGCAGAAAAGACAACCTCTTCAATAAATACTGTTGTGAAACTGAACAGTTACTTGCAAAATAAACTGGATTACTATCTCAAACCATGCACAAAAGTAAACTCATAATGGATTGACATCTTAAATGTAGGACCTGAAACCATAAAACTCATTGAAGAAAACAGGCAATAAGCTCCTTGACCTTGGGTTTAATAATACTTTTTTGGATATATCTCTTTGGGCAAAGGAAATAAAAGCAAAAATAAACACATGGGACTACATCAAACCAAAAATCTTTTGGACAGTGAAGGGAACTATCAACAAATCATAAGGGCCACCTACTGAGTGGGAGAACATATTTTCAAAGGATATATCTGATAAGGAGTTAATAGCCACACAAAAATAAACTGCATACAATTCCACATCAAAAGAACAAACAACTCAATTAAATCTGTGTAGACATTTTTCCAGAAGAAGACATACAGATTGCCGATAGGCATGTGGAAAGATGCTCAACATCACTAATCATCACTAATCAAATCAAAACCACAATGAAGTGCTCAATTCGGCAGCACATATACTAAAATTGGAATGATACAGAGAAGATTAGCATGGCCCTTGCCAAAGGATGACACGCAAGTTCATGAAACGGTCCACATTTTTATAATATTGTAAAGTAATTATCCTCCAATTAAAATTAATAAATTTAATTTAAAAAATCACAATGAAGTATCAACTCACAGCTCTCAGGATGGCTATTTCGAAAAAGGCAACAAATAACAAGCATTGGCAAGGATGTGGAGAAAGCAAATCCCCGTGCACTGTTGGTGGGAATTAATTGATATGGCCATTATGGAAAAATTATGAAGTTTCCTCAAAAAATTAAAAATAGAACTACCATATGATCCAGTAATTCCACTCCTGGATATTTATACAAACAAAACAAAAGCACTAATTTGAATATACATTTACACACCTATGCTCATTGCAGCATTATTTACAATAGCAAAGGTATGGAAGCACCCTAAGTTCCTATCAATAGATGAATGATTAATGAAGAAGTGTTATACATATAAAATGGAATACTACTCAGCCATAGAAAAGAATAAAAACCTGCCATTGGGACAACACGAATGGACCTTGAAAAGTATTCTTTTTAAAACTTAAAGTTTAGCTACATGCATACACATAGACAGGCTTCCTCAATGGCTCAGTGGTAAAGAATCCACCTGCTAATGCAGGAGACATGGGTTCAATCCCTGTGTTGGGAAGATCCCCTGGAGAAGGAAATGTCAACCCACGCCAGTATTCTTGCATGAGACAGCCCATGAAGAGAGGAACCCAGAAGGCTACAGTCCCTGGGGTTGCAAAAAGAGCCGGACAGAACTTAGCAACTAACCAACAACAACAATACACACTGACACACCTTAAAGATGTGGGAGTGGTTTATAAAGCACTATACATTTTTATCATCATCATCATCATCATCATCATCACCAAAATCCTACAAGGTTTGCTTAAATTCCAAGTTTTCCCCTCCACCTACATTGGAAATAAGCAGTAGGTTTTGCTCTATGAGTCTTCAAGGCAGTCCAAAAATTGGTAGGAGTCTAAAAAAGTGGGTGGGGACACTTTTTAGGTTATGATATTTATACAGAGGATAAAAAGATATTAAAGATAATAAAATAAAATGAAAGATATTAAAATAAAAATATTTGGAAAGCCACATTTAACTAAAATAATGGATGAAGTTCCTCTTATTAAACTGATAAAATTAACCTTTTGGTTAGTAGAGAAACCATAATTGTATGTAGTCTAAGCTAACTATTAGAAAATATTAGTCATTTAACTCTGGTTCCTATCAGGCCAATGATTCTTCCTGGGCACACGAGAAATAAAGATAATAGTTACTACCATTTTTTGACATAAAAGTGGTTACCATTTGTGTGACATAGAGAATGCTTTACAATATTAATCACTGAAAAAGTAAAAGATAGTCATAGAAAAAAAATGCTTTAAGTCAACCATTGAAAAGTTTGGTTTGTTTCTTTCTAGATAGATTTCTCCTGTGTTACACTCACAGAAGAAAGGCTTAGGACCACTCTGTCCTACTTATAACCACTTCTTAGCAATCAAACTGAGTAATTATACAAAACATGACTTGTAAAGGGAAGCTGATTCCAATCATGCTAGCAGGCTGGCATTATATCATGTCATAAAATTGACATATCACTATGAAGATTTGGCAGGATTCTACTTATAGCTCATCCAATCCTGAGTTGATTGTTGAAGCTACTATTACTGGATTGGATATTCATAGGCTCAGTTTCCCAGGAACATGGATGGCAGCTGAAATTCCTAAAAATATTTTATCACAATAGAACTCAAAGAAAAAAGAAAACAGTTGAAGAATCTTCTACCTTTTAAAAAATGAACACTATAGAAATTTCATTTGAAGCTCTTTATTACTTCCTTGTAAGGTGTCAGTTTAAATCTCTCTCAGGCCAAATTCCGCATCTGTCTGTCTGAACCAGTTCATAAGCCAAGGAAAGGGGAGTAGCCATCTTTTGGGAAGTTCAAAGGCACATATGGCAAATCCATCCTTTGAGTATGATTCAGGGATATTAGCACTTTTGCAGTTTTGCCGAGAAAGATGGGGATAAAAGTCCTTCCTTTTCCCCTCTATAACACAAAACATTTTTTTTAAATACTAGGTAATAGAATTATTATATGCTAATGACCTATCACGGAATTAAGATACAGATTGTACAATAGAAATAGAGACAGAGACATGAGATGAGACTATCAGCAGTGCAATATATGAAGGCAAAATACAAGTAAATTTCATCATTTTGTAATTACTCAGTAAAAGGTTGGATGGAATTTGAGAAAACCCTCACCCACAAAATAAATTTTAATGTGTTGTGATGTTTTTTCTATTGTTTGGTGCATAATGGATGTTCAAGAAACATTATATGTTAAATGAAAACCATAAATTCACATATATCTTTATCTAAAGATAGATATTAATCAATAGATAGATATTAATAGATACTATATCTCTGGGTCTATAGTTATATAGATATTCTCTAAATGAAATACCAGAAAACATTGTCAAGAATACCTCCTAAGGATCTTATCTCAGTGAAAAAAGTATTATCATCAGTAATTAGTATGTTGATTATTTTGTATAGAAATAAATTATTTGAAGCAATTTTAAGTACATTTAAATGTCCCAAGTATTTTAGTATGGAATATGGAATGCAGAATGTGCTCAGTCGTGTCCAACTCCTTGCAACCCCATGGGCTGTAGCCCACCAGGCTCCTCTGTCCATGGAATTTTCCAGGCAAGAATACTGGAGCAGATTGCTATTTTCCTACTCCAGGGAATCTTCCTGACCCAAGGATAGAGCCTGCATTTCTTACGTCTCCTGCATTGGCAGGTGGATCAGATCCTTTATCACTAGAGCCACCCAGAAAGCCAAGTATTTTAGTAACTCAATACCAATATATACACACACATTTTTATTTATACTTTTAATTGGCTAAATAAGATACATTTATTAATATCAGAGACTTTAGCATAGCGACTCTGAATTATCTTAAAATTTTAATTAGTGGGATTGAATGAACTGGTTTCTATTATATAGGGGAAATATGACCAAGAGGAAAATAAACACATTTGAAATTAAAAGAAAATAAATTAAAAAGGAATAAAGTCATATAAAATAGAAATTTAAAAAATTACCCATATGCTAAGCAGATAAAAGCAACATGGCATACCTGACATTATTCAATATTATTCTGCATTCTTAAGAATTTACATGTCAAGCTATATGAATAGAGAACTCTTCTTAAATCTAAGCATGATGACTTAACCATTTGTGAACCTATTCACTTGCATGTTTTTGCTTGCAACTGTTGGGAGGGAACAATTTAAAAGCAAAATAATATACGAAAAGCATCACTATATTTAAAAGAAACATTGTGATCACTGCATTTTGTTACCCTTAGACCCCATTTTCAACTTAAAAATGCAAATAAACAATATAAACAAAAGGAAAACAAGTTTCATTTACTTAGGCAAATTCAGCAGGGTTCAAAATAGGCTCTCCAAACATATAACATTGAAACAGAAGGTAGCAGCACACTCACCAATAATTAGTCAGTTATATGTAAAATTATACACAGCTGTAAAATATTATCTCTTTCTTTACAAAAAATATTGAGACTTAAGGACCTGAAACTTTATTGGAAATCATTTTAATAATCATTTGAGAAAAAAAGATAATTCTCAACCCATAACACACCATATTAATATCAACTGAATTCTTCAAAAGTATATTTAAATAAATTAGTGAAAATTAAGCTTGCAATGAATAGTAAGTATAATATCAAATATGATATTTGCTGATAGCTAAATTGAGAATTGATTTTATCACAATTATCTTTGCTAATGGAGGGGTGAAATGGTGTGTCTAATGCAAAATAATGTATAATCCCAGAATTATCTCTACTTGGTTCATAGAGCTTTTTTTTTTTTCTTATATGTCTATAGTTGAATAGGATATCCTTAAGCATGTAAAATAAACTAATGTATTCTGAGAAAATAAATTACTACAAAGTTGTGCAGACTCCTCTTCCGCCCCCTATTTAATGATTTTCTACTGTCTGCCATTTAGACAGAAGTATTCATGCCTTTTCCTACTTAATCCTTTATCTATCTCTATCTATCATCTCTTTCTAGGTACAAGCAAAGGGTTTTGAATTGAGGAGTCTTCCCCCCCCCCAAGTTTCTCACTGTGGTAAATTCAAGTTGTAGGAAGGAAGGCAAGGTTTTAACCCAAGGAAGGAGCCTCCATTATCTTGGAGGAGTTGAAGCATACATGCCAAGTAAATTAGGAGCAGATTAATACCTCAAACTGGATTTTAACATGCACTATAAGACATCATGATGAGGAGAGAAAAGTATTGGCCCTGGACTTTAAAAGACCTGAGTTTGAAACCCAGTTTTGTCACTCAATTGCTTTGAAATCTTAAGCAATTAATGTAAATACACTGAGCCATGCATTATTTACTTGAAAAATGAAGACAGTACTCATAAACCTACTATGAAGATTAACTGAAGTACATATAAAGCACCCATGTATGGTGCATAATAGAAACTTAATATATATTACAGGTTTTTCTCAACAAATAAGGTACCAAAGTTTACTTGAGTACATTACTTTCAAGGCAATTATAAAATCCTTTGTCTTCTTTCATCTACACAGGACACATCTTTGATCAGGACATAGATCTGATTACTTATATGGTACTAGTCAAGGCTATGGTTTTTCCAGTAGTCATGTATGGATGTGAAAGTTGGACTACAAAGAAAGCTGAGTGCCAAAGAATTGATGCTTTTGAACTGTGGTGTTGGAGAAGGCTCTTGAGAGTCCCTTGGACTGCAAGAAGATCCAACCAATCCATCCTTAAGGAGATCAGTCCTGGGTGTTCATTGGAAGGACTGATGCTGAAGCTGAAACTCCAATACTTTGGCCACCTCATGCGAAGAGTTGACTCATTGGAAAAGACCCTAATGCTGGGAAGGATTGGGGGCAGGAGGAGAAGGGAACAACAGAGGATGAGATGGCTGGATGGCTTCACCAACTCAATGGACACGGGTTTGGGTAGACTCCGGGAGTTGGTGATAGACAGGGAGGCCTGGTGTGCTGCAATTCATGGGGTTGCAAAGAGTCAGACACAACTGAACTGAACTGATTTTAGGCTCTGTCAATGTGCTTTAAAAATCAGAAGGCGAGGGTGGGATGTTTCGGGAGAACAGCATCAAAACATGTATATTATCTATGGTGAAACAAATCACCAGCCCAGGTTGGATGCATGAGACAAGTGCTCAGGCCTGGTGCACTGGGAAGACCCAGAGGGATCGGGTAGAGAGAGAGGTGGGAGGGGGGATTGGGATAGGGAATACATGTAAATCCATGGCTGATTCATGTCAATGTATGACAAAAACCACTACAATATTGTAAAGTAACTAGTCTCCAACTAATAAAAATAAATGAAAAAAAAAAAAATCAGAGACATTACTTTACCAACAAAGGTCCATTAGTCAAAGTTATGGTTTTTCCAATAGTCATGTATGGATGTGAAAGTTGGACTATAAAGAAAGCTGAGCACTGAAGAATTGATTATTTTAAACTGTGGTGTTGGAGAAGACTCTTGAGAGTTCCTTGGACTGCAAGGAGATCAAACCAATCAATCCTAAAGGAAATCAGTCCTGAATATTCATTGGAAGGAATGATGCTGAAGCTGAAACTCCAATACTTTGGCCACCTCATGGAAGAATTGACTCATTGGAAAAGACCCTGATGCTGGGCAAGATTGAAGGCTGAAGGAGAAGGGGACAACAGAGGATGAGATGGTTGGGTGGCATCACCGACTCAATGGACATGAGTCGGAGTTGGTGATGGACAGGGAAGCCTGACATGCTGCAGTCCATGGGGTCGCAAAGAGTCAGACACAAATGATCGACTGAACTAAACTGAACTGAATGTGTTTTAAATCAAGAAATAGATTTATTAAGCATCCATGATAATATATTTCAGGGGATAATATGTTATCCCCTCTATATTCATTTATATGTGAAGGGCTGCTTTCTTCTTGTATCAGAATTTGTTTACAAATATTTAAAGTCTAAAAAATTATTATCTAATCCCCAAAGCCTAAGTCTCTTCCTAAATTCTCTATCTTAGCTAATGACATTATCATCCAACTTATAACATGAATCATCCTAGACTTTATCTTCTCACTCTCTATTTTCATCAAGTATCAAGTGTTAATAATTCTAATTATGAAGCAGCTCTGAATCTCTTTTTTACTGTATTGAATTTTCCTTAGTTCAGGTCCTCGGTATTTCTCCCTTCATTGCTACTTTCCCTCAACAGCAATTGTTTTTAGAGCATTTACTCATTTACGTATCAGTGGTCCTTCTACATATAAGAGTTGTTGTTGTTGTTGTTGTTTTTTAATTTGAACAAAATCCTATATGAAATAGAACATGTAAAATTCTGAGACAGAATTGGGAAACTTAGAAGTACTTCTGCAATTCCGTGTAAGCCAGTAAGGAAAGTGCTTGAAAGACACTTTGGAAAACCACTGGCCCAGGGAAAATCCTAAACTGCTGAACATGATAGCTTCACAAACTTTTTTTTTTCCCACTTTAACTGTATTGTCTGTAAGTCTCCCATTTTAAATCTCTCCTATGGTCTCTGCCACTTAATTGCTATTGCCCCTAGGATACTAGGCTTTTTCTCGTCATTGTACATCTACATTCTACATTCAGAGGATGTTTTCCCTTCTATTATCCATCTATGAAACATTCAGCCTGTAAGTCATAGCTCAAATCTCTGTGAGCATTACCCAACTTAACAAATTGTTTAGTCACTACCATTCTGTGATATAATAGCACTTTATATATACTTGTATTGTAGTCTCTATCATACTTCAATGAAATTATTAGTTTACATGAACTTATGTGACAAGGACTGCTATTCATTTAATTTTGCATTACCTAGGACCTAATACCCAAAACACAGTAGGTGTTTGTTTTTTAATTTTTTGTATCATTGAAGATATAAAGATAATACTATCATTAAATACATTTTCTACCATATATTAGCTTTAATGATTTTCAAAGCTTCAGTTAGAGAAATAGCAAGCAAGTTTAAGTGTTTTGTGTGCTTTTCTTTTTTTAGAAAACAAAAAATGTTCAGTGCTAATTTATGAGATTGGTATTTTTAGGGGAGTAGTGTTTATCACAGTGTTTGATGAAAAGCGGTGAATCATTATTTAAGACAATGACTATTTGCACTTTCTTCTTGTCTAATCATAATGTGTTACCAGGGATGATACATATTATTTCTACATTTTATCCTAGAATATTAACATAGAAAAGATACACATATGCCCAGAACTTTTAAAAGCAAAAAAAATATCATTGAGACATATCAATAAGCAAGTACAGTACATCCCATCAGAGGCTTTGAGAAAATACTAGTTTGGCCAGTGACACCCTCCCCCAATCTCTGCCCTCAACATACAAAAACACACATACATACACACAATAAGGCCGTGAAAGAGATTTCCTACAAGGAAGTGAGAGTTAATTTTTAAGTCATGTCCATTTGATTTGAGTCATTGGAGTAACAAAACTGTTTTCATGAATATTCAAAAATTCAATAATGTAACCTCTAATAGAGCTTGAAAAGCTCTGAAGGACAAGGCAGTTAGATCAATATTAGTTTATTTCAAATGTTGGGCAGTATGAAGAGACAAGGCTGATCATTGGATGGATTTTATTACCTGTCGGAGTGATAAGTCCTGGTGACAAGAGTCCTGGGACTGAATGGGGCAGAAGGCGAGCACTGTCTTGCAACACTCCCAAAGAACGCTTAGGAGGCCTGCCGGGCCTTGAACTGTTGGAGAAAAAGACAAAGATCAGGTTAAAATACACTCTTTGGAAATACCACCACTTGCTACATCCACCTAAACCTTGTTTAATTGTCAAGAATGATAGAATTTTATATTAAAGACTATTTTCATTTATTACTGAAAGACCAATACTTTTCTTTCTACTAAGCTTCCCAACATATGTATGTGTGCTCAGTTGTTTCAAGACTGTCAAGATTCTCTGCAACCTCATGGACTGTAGCCCACCAGGCTCCTCTGCCCATGGGATTTCCCAGGCAAGAATACTGGAGTAGGTTGCCATTTCCAATGCCAGGGAACCTTCTCGACCCAGGGATCAAACCCACATTTCTTGTGTCTCCTGCACTGACAGGCAGATTCTTTACAATATAGTTATGGCAAGCTTTAAAACCATAAGAGATCAATTTCTAGCTTAGATTCTATTTGTAAGCCAGCACTTTGCAATGCAGCTTACCTGTTGTGAGAAACCCAAAGTCACCTTCTGCTCTTAAAGCTATACTTGATCCCTAGTATTTATACATGCAACTGAGATAGGGACTCACGGAATTAAGATGGTACAGAATGTGAAGTGATTAACTCTCTGCTCAGCATGCCAGAGGTGAGGGGTAGAAAGCTGAAATGTAGAATAAGACCTGATGTTTATTAACATTTCCACAGCTTCTAGGAGCCCACAAGGAACAAAGATCCCCTACCCTCAGTAGGTTTTTTCCTACCTAGTATTTAAGCCAAGCTATATAACTAGCAGTGTACTCACTTGGAGTGACTTTACTATGGAAACCTGTCACATTTGTAATCTAGAGTGTATTTTCTCACAGATTGCTTGGTATTTTTAAGTGAGGTGATGCTAAACTTAAAACACTAACCTAACTTATTCTATTTGCATTCTTTACCCTGGTGTGAGTGGTTCAGGACTTGCAATTATAAATGCTAATCCATAAAATAAGGAAATAGAAAGTCAGTATCAGGCTTCCATCTTGTACTCTAACACAGTCAGTGTATGGAATACATTATTTGGAAGCTGTCACTACAATAAGGAGACTTATAAGTCATTGAACATTAGGACCAAGTCATTCTCAAGTCATACAATATATTTCAAATATTTTCAACATTTTTAATGCTGTCTAAAATATTGCTGTTGTTTCTTAGTAGAAATGTAGTTTACAAAGCTAAATAATAGGGATTTTCATAAAATACTGTAAAATACTACATTAAATAACCCAAGCCACAAAAATTTATAAGGTTCGGACAGAGAACATTTCCAAAAATTACTTTTGTTCACAAAGAAATTTAAGTTAAATCTCACTCTATCAACTTTGCAGTAATAAAGTGCTCCATCAATGTGAGACAAACTCTGCTTTTAAATGAAGACAACTTTTAACAACCTTGACCTTACACGGAGGTACTATTACCCAGTTCATTTTTCATTTACCATGCTGATGCTATTTCTTTTTATTATACATCAATATCATATATCAATCTAGTATGAAATATTCATTATTCTCATTTAATGTTTCAATTTTATAAACTGAATCTCTTCTCCTTCTTTCTACTCAAGTTTGGGCCATAATTTATTGTATTTAATGCAGTGTTGTTATTCTGTTTGCCCTTGCCCTGTTTATGGCTTCCTAACTCTTCCTAATACTGAGAAGAAAGATATCCTATTTACTTTAAATGTCCTAAAGGATTCCAAGATCACTAAACAATATTAGTCAGGTTATATCCAGTCATTAGAAGAAGGCATGTTATTTTGTTGAGTAATCTTCAAATCTGTATTTTCTTTTTTTTTTTTCTATTGGAATATATTTTTGTTAGTTTCTACCGAACAGCAAAGTGAATCATCTCTACATATACACATCTCTACATATTCCCTCTTTTTTGGATTTCCTTCCCATTTAGATCACCACAGAGTACTGAGTAAAGTTTCCTGTGCTATTAAGTAGGTTCTCATTAGTCACCTGTTTTATACATAGTAGAGTATATATGTCAATCCCAATCTCCCAGTTCATCCCCTCCCCACCTTTCCTCCCTTGGTATCCATGCATTTATTCTCTACATCTGTGTCTGTATATCTGCTTTTGCAAATAGGTTCATCATTTTAAGGACACTCTACTCCTATATAGTCAGTCATCTTCTTCTGTTATAATATTTACTGTCTTTCAGGGAAATCCTTTATAATGTTTGAGTTTTATTTTAATAGTCACAGGGGAGACAACATCAGATCTGGCTATGGAGTCTCACACCACCTTTTACTGTGTTGGAAGGAAATTTTCAAAATTGTTTGCCTAATTATGCAATAAACTACAGAGAAGTCTATACTTTCTAAGTGCTTCTCTATGTCTTTCTATTTATCAGAATTCAAGCCTACTAACTTGATTAAAGCCCACCTGATAACTCTTTGTACTCACCCAGCATAAAAGTTTCAGTGCTGTCTTTATGCTTACAATCACTGAGCTTTATGCTCTCTTTATGCTCTCTTTCTGATGCTCCCTCTATGTCCGTGAGCCAATTGTTGACAGTATATTTTGGAAGCTATGAGATTTAAACAGTTATTTTCCAAATTTCTTGGTCAATCTCATGATTTGATGTTGCAATGACAGCATAGCTTATTCAAACATCCAATAAACAAACATGCACTAAGTGCCCATTCAGTTTGTGTCTGGCATTGAAACTAGGAATCAGGGTTACAGAGGTTAAAATGTAAGCTTGACAATGGCAATGGGTTTGGTCTATTTGTTCAGTGATATATTGTGAGAAACTAGAATATAGTTTCTTCTGCTTTTGAAGAGCTTAAGGTGTAGTGATAGAGTTGTGTATTTGACCTGCTACTTAAAATTTATGATTAATTCTTTAGTATGATTATGTGATGAATACTTCCAAACTTATTTAAACTTATCAGTAAGCAAAATCATATTCAGTTTCCTTTGATTATACTAGTGGAAAGAAGACTTGTGCCCCTAGAGTAAATTAATTAGAATCAAGATTGTGAAGATGCTTTGTAATCAATAGCATTCCAAAAGATAGATTTATTCCTACTTTTAGACCAAATAATCCACAGTAGTAAGAGATCCCTAGCACTAAAGTTCCTGCACTACTTTTCAAAGAACACAAGCCTGACAACATGAGTAAAGACTATGGAAGACACTGTAGAAAGTTGGAAAAGATTATTCTTGATAGATGATCTTGCCATACTTATCTTTAAGAGCTTTATTAACATCAGACAGATGTTTACATATTAATCAAGAAAAAATAAACATGTGGTGATTTAACTAGAAAATTGTTATTTGGATGACAATTTAATCAGCATAGGTTGAAAGGTGCATCATTGCAGCACCCTGTTTCTGCTAAAATATTAATTGCATTACTAATTTCTGTAATGATTTATTTTACAGGGCACAAATAACCATGTAATTACTCTTTAACTGAATGATAATTGCCTGTTGGCAATTATTTGTTTTCAGTTTAATTACAAGGTTATTTGTACTCTGTAAAATAAAACAGGCCCTTTTTAAAGTTTCCACCCAAATGACTCAGTGGATATATCACCCAAGAACACTATTAACAAAAGTTTATGGACCTTGGCCAACAATCCCCCAAATAACAAAATTCCTATTAAACAGCTCAGCTAAATCTTTGAAAGCATCATTTTTATAAAGTCAACATTTATAGGTGGTTTGGAGGGAAATTATACCAAAGAATCATGATTTTCTCTGGGTCCAGGTCATTCTGTAACACAATTTATCCTGTTATATATTTTACCATTCATTCTGTAAACTTCTTCAGGAGAAATGAAATAGTAACAAAGCTTCCTGAGATTAAAGAATAAACCAAATTGAAATATGTATCAATAGTATTTCATTTTTCTGCAGTTAAAGTGGATTACCATCAGAGTTTACAAACTCTGTAGAGTTGACAGGTCCCTAAGAAAGAAATTCAGTCGGTCTTCTGGTGTCAACAAGATACGACACAGTCTGTAAGATATCCATTCCAAGTTGTAGTAACGTAACTGATACTTTGCTCATTAAGATTATGAAATTTCACTTGGAGCTATTTTCATTTTGTATGATCAGCTATTTGTATATGTATCAAGGACTAAGAATTGAGAAAGGTAATTTTATTTCAAAGAAAAAATCTTGTTAATGAATTATTAGTGATTTTATGAGCCTTTGATATATTTAATATAAACCATACGGTTAGCACAATATTTAGCAAGGAATCACAAGATCATATTATCCTCTTCAATGAAAGTTTGGCTTACTACTCTTTAAAGAAACACTCATAACATTTTGGGGCAAACTGAGAAAATTGATGAAGTTATAGTGGCAGTTAAGTGTGGTATTAGCAGCGACTTGTAAAGATTGCTGCAATTGGATTCCCAAAGTGAGAGTTGTCAGCCATGACCTGGGATTCACTTTTCAGAGTCATCGCTGATAATTAAAACGCCGCTGTATAGTCCTAAATGTGTCATTTTTTTTTCAACTACATTAGAAGCCAAGATAGCCGAGGATGACATTAGCTTTGAAGGTGTTGTTTACCTGACTGTAAAGTGCTACTTTTTTCAATATGCTTATTAAATTAAATAAGAATCTTTCTTTCAGAACAATAAGACTTTTAGTTGCATCATAGTAATCTCTAAGGTCTGACATTTATTACAACATTTCAAGGATGCCAACAGTAGTTAAACTCTACCTGACCTTTCAGTGTTTATGAGGAGAAACAAACTCTGACCTCACAGCAACCTAAATCCATCTTCTTTCAGTGTTGGCAAACTGATCACTTGTCTAACTATTGCACTGGATTGTATTCTCAACCAGATCAAAGGCAGTAGCAACCAATCCAGCACCAGGGAAAAAGTTATACATGAAAATGGGTGGTTAATATTAATCATATATGAAATTGTTCAAGTTGATAACTGGAACCTTGTCACTATGGTAACTCTCATAAAATGTTGCTTATGTTAAACTGGGCGCCAATCAGCTCTTGGTTTATGGGGATTTAAAGATGGTAACGATAAACCTATATCCAAGACAGAAAAAGAGACACAGATGTGTAGAACAGACTTTTGGACTCTATGAGAGAAGGCGAGGGTGGGATGATCTGAGAGAACAGCATCGAAACATGTATATTATCAAGTGTGAAACAGATCACCAGTCCAGGTTGCATGCATGAGACAAGTGCTCAGGGCTGGTGCACTGGGATGACCCAGAGGGATGGGATGGGGAGGGAGGTGGGAGGGGGCTTCAGGATGGGGAACACATGTAACTCCATGGCTGATTCATGTCAATGTATGGCAAAAACCACTACAATATTGTAAAGCAATTAGCCTCCAACTAATAAAAATAAATGAAAAAATAAATAAATAAAATAAATAAACTGTGGCTCATCAAGTTTCCAGAAAATTTCAACACAAGGAACAACAACAACAAAAAAAAACACACCAGAGTCAAGATCATGTACGTTCCATTACCATTTACTCCCTTTTTCAGTTCTTATAAGCATATCCAAAGCTTAAATTTGAATATATTAAAAGCATCAATACCATCATTCCATTAGAGTTAGGAAAGTTAAGGAAATTTTCTTTAACATAAGGGTGTTCATGGGACGAGGGAAAATAACCCTTGTTAGGGTCACATATTATATCAAGGATCATGTAGAATAATTCATATTTAGCCTTAATCTTATGATTGTGTGTATGCTCAGTCATGTCTGACTCTTTGTGACCCCAAGGACTACAGTCCACCAGGCTCCTCTCTCCATGGAATTTTCCAGGCAAGAATACTGAAGTGTGTTGCCATTTTCTGTCCAGGGGATCTTCCCGAACCAATCATTTTAAATAGTGATGTTTAATTCCTTTGCTAATGCTGAATTTCTACTTTTCCTTCAATAAAAATAGAAATCTGATGTGATAGACAATTTTGGGGTTGACTACTCACTTGATAGTATAAAAGTGAAGCTATTTTTATACTTAATTTGCTTGACTCTGCTTCCTATTTAAATTAAATGTGCTCTAGGCCTGGTTGTTAACACCTTTAAACACATTTACTTTTTGTCATAAACTGACTGAATTCTAATAAATGTCTTAGTGTAAATAACAAAGACTGTAGAACAGAAATTTGGTATATGATGAATTCTTAGCAGGCTCTTTCCTTTCTGATTAAAAGAACATTGGTAACACTGATAGTATCATTGAATCTTAGTAAATTTTAGAGTAAACCAAATTAAATATCCCCCCTTCTAAAGTGTATCTTTTCACAGTCAGACAGAATTTTGTTTTTTAATTTATTTTTAATTGGAGAACAATTGCTTTACAATGATGTGTTGATTTCTGCCATGTATCAACGTGAATCAGCCATAGATATACGTGTGTCTCCATCCCTCTAGAACCTCCCTGCTATGCCCCACACCATCCCACCTCTCTAGATTGTCACAGAGCACCCATTGAGCTTCCTGCGTCATACAGCAAATTCCCACTGGCTATCTATTTTACAAATGGTAATGTATGTTTCTATGCTATCTCTCTGTTCATCCCACCCTCTCCTTCTGTCGCTGTGTCCACAAGTCTGTTCTCTGTGTCTGCGTCTCTATTCCTGCCCTACAAATAGTTCATCAGTACCATTTTTCTAGATTCCATATGTATTCATTAATATACAATATTTGTTTTTTTCATTTTCTGACATTTCACTCTAGAAAAGGCTCTCGGTTCATCCACCTCACTAGAACTGACTTGAATTCATTCTTTTTGATGGCTGAGAAATATTCTATTGTATATATGTACCACAACTCCTTTATCCACTCATCTGTCAATGGACATCTAGGTTGCTTCCATATAAAGAAGCTATTGTAAACAGTGCTGCAATGAACACTGGGGTACATGTGTACATGTGTCTTTTTCAATTATGGTTTCCTCGGAGTATATGCCCAGTAGTGAGATCGCTGGGTCATATGCAAAGTTTAGTCCTACTTTTTAAAGAAATCTCCATACTATTCTCCACAGTGGCTGTATCAATTTACATTACCATCACAGTGCAAGAGGGTTTCTTTTTCTCCACATCCTCTCCAGCATTTATTGTTTGTAGATTTTCTGATGATGGCCATTCTGATCAGTGTGAGGTGATACCTCATTCTAGTTTTGATCTGCATTTCTCTAATAATGAACAATGCTGAATATTTCTTCATGTGTTTATTAGCCATCTGTATGTCTTCTTTGGAGAAATATCTGTTTAGGTCTTCTGTCCATGTTTTGACTGGGTTATTTGTTTTTCTAATATTGAGCTCCATGAGCTGTTTATATATTTTGGAGATCAATCCTTTGTCAGTTGCTTCACTTGCAGTTAATTTTCTCCTATTCTGAGTGTTGTCTTTTCATCTTACTTTTGGTTTCCTTTGCTCTTCAAACACTTTTAAGTTTAGTTAGGTCCCATTTATTTATTTTTGTTTTTATTTCCATTACTTTAGGAGGTGGGTCATAGAAGATCTTGCTGTGATTTATGTCAAAGAATGATATGCCTATGTTTTCCTCTAAGACTGTTATAGTCTCTGGCCTTACATTTAGGTTTTTAATCCATTTTGAGTTTATCTTTGTGTACGGTGTTAGGAAGTGTTCTAATTTCATTCTTTTACATGGAGCAGTTTGCAGATGATATGATACTATACATAGAAAGCCATAAAGATACTAACAAAAAATAATAGAGCTAATCAGTGAATATAGTAAAGTTGCAGGATACAAAATCAATACACAGAAATCACTTGCATTCCTATACACTAAAAATGAAAAATCAGAAAGAGAAATTAAGGAACCAATCCCATTCACCTTTGCAACAAAAAGAATAAAATACCCAGGAATCAATCTACCTAAGGAAACAAAAGAGCTGTGTATATAAAACTATAAGACAGTGATGTAAGAAATCAAAGAAGACATAAACAGATGGAGAGATATACCATGTTCTTGAATTGGAAAAATCAACATTGTGAAAATGACTATATTACCCAAACCAATCTACAGATTCAGTGCAATTCTTATCAAATTACCAATGGCATTTCTCACAGAACTAGAACAACAACAACAACAACAACAAAAAACACAGTTCATATGGAAACACAAAATACCCTGAATAGCCAAAGCAATCTTGAGAAAGAAGAATGGAGCTGAAGGAATCATTCTTCCTGACTTCAGGCTATACTACAAAGCTACAGTCATGAGACAGTATGGTGGTGGTGGTGTTCAGTCGCCCAGTCATGTCTGACTCTTTGCAACCCCATGGACTGCAGCACGCAAGTCTCCTTGTCCCTCACCACCTCCCACAGTTTGTCCAAGTTCATTTTCATTGCATCGATGATGCCATCCAGACACCTCAACCTCTGACACCCTCTTCTCCTGCCCTCAATCTTTTTCAGTATCAGGGGCTTTTCCAATGAGTCATCTGTTTGCATCAGATGACCAAAATATTGGAGCTCAGCTTCAGCATCAGTCCTTCCAGTGAATTCAAGGTTGATCTCCCTTAAGATTGACTGGTTTGACTTCCTTGCTGTCAAAGGGACTTTCAGAAGTCTTCTCCAGCACCAAAACAGAAATATAGACCAATGGAATAAGAGAGAAAGCCCAGAGATAAACCCACACACCTATGGACACTTTGTCTTTCACAAAGGAAGCAAAAATAAAAAATGGAGAAAAGACAGTCTCTTCAATAAGTGGTGCTGGGAAAACTGGAGAGTTTTGTATAAAAAAAATGAAATTAGTACACTTCCTAACACAATTTAATATAGGCTTTCTTGAATTCAAAGAATGTGTCACTGTTCAAAAGTTTGATGAAGAGAATGGTAAGTTAATATTCACATTTGAATACATTCCACTGACAACACAAATTCAGAATTTGCCTCCTCAAATCCCACTCCCTTGTTTTATCAGTAACATAAGCAGGCTTTTGGTTGCTAAAACTATAAAGTTGAGGGTAATTTTGATTCTCCCTCCACCTCTCCCTTCATTTTCAGTCTCCTATATTTTTATTCCATTGTAATATGTGTTGCAAATTTCCATCTCTATCCACTCCTGTTTTCAACACCGTACTTCAGGCCCTTATCACTGCATGCCCAGGTTATGTTCAACAGGTTCTCATTGCTCCAATCTATTGTACATAAACTGTACTCTGAATTTTGGTGAAACATCCCTTTCACCATTCATCTTTTGCTCTTCAATACTTACTGACTGCATACAAAATAAATTCTAAATGCTGTAGTCTGGCAATCTGCCCCAATATACCTTTCTTCCTTTTTATTGAAGTACTTATTTTTTTTGAAGGTTAAGAACACTGGGGTTTATTAATCCCATTCTTTTTTTTCTGAAATGAATGTTTTACTCCAGCTAGCTGGATGAGTAGATTCACTATCTGCTAAGCATAGTACTTGATCGTAGAACCCTTCCATTGGGAAATATCTTCAAAGTATTAGGATTCCTGGGGACAAATTTTATTAAGCTCCACTGTCTTGGGAAGATTTCATTATAATCTGCTGCAAATACTGCTGTGTTTCTGAAAGACTACTGTCTTTTACTTTGTGTCATCATACAGGCTATCTTTAATGATGATCACAATGGGAACTTTAGTGCCAGCATTAAGTATGTGTGTTACAACTAGCCAAAATAATATTTTTCACGTCTAGCAACAGAAATCACATTGGTAACTATTAGTATGTGCATAATCCCATGATGATTTCAAGAATTAACATTTCATGTTTGTTAGTCAGAAAATTCACAAATATGTTGTCAACATCACAATTCTGAAGAGATTAGGAATAAAATTTTTAGGAAGCTGATCACTATTAACATGAATCTGTGATTAGGAAAAGCACCCAGAAGCATACATTCAAATGATAAATACAGAAGCCAACTTTCTAGCTGATTTAAAATCTTAAAATTTTGCTCAACATGTATAAATATTAGCAACCCATATTAAAATAAAACTACTTTAAACAACCTTAGATATTCAGTGTGGTGCAGTGGAAAGCACTAAGACTTAAACCTGAGTTTGGTAGGCAGAATTCCAAAATTCTCCTTCATCCCAAGATTTCCAGGCCTAATTGCTAAAACTATGAAAGTAATGAGATATTACATTATATTATATGGCAAAGGGGATTTTCCAGATGTGATTAAAATAACTAATCAGATGACTCTGAATTAATGGGAAAGAAGATTGTGGCTCAGATGGTAAAACGTCTGCCTACAATGCAGGAGGCCTGGGTTTGATGCCTGGGTCAGGAGGATCCCCTGGGGAAGGCAATGGCACCCCACTCCAGTACTCTTGCCTGGAAAATCCCATGGATGGAGGATCCTGGCAGGTTACAGTTCATGGAGTCCCAAAGAGTCGGACATGACTGAGCGACTTCACTTTCACTTTCAAGATTATCTATGTGGACCCAATCTAATTGCGTGAACCCTTTAAAAACAAAGAAAATCACAGAACACACCATTACTGGTTTGAAAATGGAGAGGGCTGTGTCAAACAATGTGGGTAGCTTCCAGAAGGCAAGGGCAACCGTGGACTGACGCCCAGCTAGGAAACAGGTATACAAGTTTTACAATTGAAATGAACTAGATCCTGTCAACAAGGTCAATGAGCTCATGAGCAGATTCTACCCCAGAACTTCCAGATAAGAGCCCACCCTGAACAGCACCTCAATTTCAGCCTTGTAAGACTATGAATACTGTCAAGCTTCTCCAGACTCCTGACAAACAGAACTGTGAGTTAACACATGGGTGTTGTTTTAAGTTGCTAAATTTGAGGCAACTGCTTGCACAACAGAAAACTAATATACTTGTTTTGACATTATTGAGCTGTGTGGCCCCCGGTAAATTACATGACTATTCTAAATGTGTTATTTCATTTGACAGTTGGAGATGTAAACTAAATAATCCATGAGTCTGATCACTAGAACCATGTTACATTTCTGGTCAAAAGCAGATAATTTGTTAACTTCTTTTTTTTTTTTTTTTCATTAACTTCTAAATATATGTAGTTCTCTATCTTCTCACACATCTATTTTAGGTCATATATTAAGTAAAGCTGCTGGATTGCTTATATGTAAAATTACTCCAAAAATGGGCAAAATGTGTACAAAAAACAATAGCATTGTCTTCATCTTATTGTTGTGTGCAGAAAATTCATCAATATATATGAATACCAGTTTGAAAGGCTAAAAGTTCTATATGACTTAAAAGAATGAAATTATCACACGTGCAATAACATGGATGAAACTTGAGGACATTATGCTAAGTGAAATAAGGAAGACACAAAACAAATGCTATGATTCCAGTTATATACAAGGTATTTAGAATAACTGGGGCTTCCCTGGTACTCAGGGGTAAAGAATCCACCTACAATGCAGGAGACTTGGGTTTGATCCCTGGGTCAGGATTTCCGCCCCCCCATCCCCCAGAGAAGGAAATGACAACCCACCCCAGTATTCTTGCCTGGGAAATTTCATGGACAGACAAGCCTGGCAGGCCATAGTCCATGGGGTCACAAAAGAGAGGGACATGACTTTAGTGACTAAACAACAACATCTAGAATTAAATACTCATGGAAGCAGAAAGTAGAAATATGTTTTCCAAGGTCTGGGAAGCAGGGGAAATGAGAGTTGTCCAATGGGCATAGAATTTTAGTTTTTTTTTTTTTTTTTTTTTCAATTTCTCCTTCATTTATTTATTTATTTTTTTCAGTGGGTTTTGTCATACATTGATATGAATCAGCCATAGATTTACACGTATTCCCCATCCCAATCCCCCCTCCCACCTCCCTCTCCACCCGATTCCTCTGGGTCTTCCCAGTGCACCAGGCCTGAGCACTTATCTCATGCATCTCACCTGGCCTGGTGATCTGTTTCACCATAGATAATATACATGCTGTTCTTTCGAAACATCCCACCCTCACTTTCTCCCACAGAGTTCAAAAGTCTGTTCTGTACTTCTGTGTCTCTTTTTCTGTTTTGCATATAGGGTTATTGTTACCATCTTTCTAAATTCCATATATATGTGTTAGTATGCTGTAATGTTCTTTATCTTTCTGGCTTACTTCACTCTGTATAAGGGGCTCCAGCTTCATCCATCTCATTAGGACTGGTTCAAATGCCTTCTTTTTAACAGCTGAGTAAAATTCCATGGTGTATATGTACCACAGCTTCCTTATCCATTCATCTGCTGATGGGCATCTAGGTTGCCTCCATGTCCTGGCTATTATAAACAGTGCTGCGATGAACATTGGGGTGCACGTGTCTCTTTCAGATCTGGTTTCCTCAGTGTGTATGCCCAGAAGTGGGATTGCTGGGTCATATGGCAGTTCTATTTCAAGTTTTTTAAGAAATCTCCACACTGTTCTCCATAATGGCTATACTAGTTTGCATTCCCACCAACAGTGTAAGAGGGTTCCCTTTTCTCCACACCCTCTCCAGCATTTATTGTTTGTAGACTTTTGGATAGCAGCCATTCTGACTGGCTTGTAGTGGTACCTCATTGTGGTTTTGATTTGCATTTCTCTGATAATGAGTGATGTTGAGCATCTTTTCATGTGTTTGTTAGCCATCTGTATGTCTTCTTTGGAGAAATGTCTGTTTAGTTCTTTGGCCCATTTTTTGATTGGGTCATTTATTTTTCTGGAATTGAGCTTCAAGAGTTGCTTGTATATTTTTGAGATTAGTCCTTTGTCTGTTTCTTCATTTGCTATTATTTTCTCCCAATCTGAGGGCTGTCTTTTCACCTTACTTATAGTTTCCTTTGTAGTGCAAAAGCTTTTAAGTTTCATTAGGTCCCATTTGTTTAGTTTTGCTTTTATTTCCAATATTCTGGGAAGTGGGTCATAGAGGATCTTGCTGTGATTTAGAATTTTAGTTTTGCTAGATCAAAAAGTTTGGGATTG
Source organism: Dama dama (assembly GCF_033118175.1). NCBI lineage: Eukaryota > Metazoa > Chordata > Mammalia > Artiodactyla > Cervidae > Dama > Dama dama. The sequence continues at coordinate 77,055,829 of NC_083714.1, forward strand.
ACACATACACACTATTATAGATAACTAATAAGAACTTACTATATAGCACAGGGATCTCGTCTCAGTATTCTGTAAACCTAACCCTAAGCCTACCTCTGTAATGGCCTATATGGGAAAAAGTGAAAGTGTTAGTTGCTCAGTCATGCCGGACTCTTTGCGACCCCATGGACTATAGCCCACCAGGTTTCTCTGTTCATATCGGGAAATAATCTAAAAAAAAAAAAAAAAGAGTGGATATATGTATAACAGATTAACTTTGCTGCAAACCTGAAAATAACACAACATTGTAAATGAACTGTACCCAAATAAAAAGTATAAAAAAATTAAAAAAAAAAACAATTTTAAGAAGTTGAGATCTGTTTCACAACTATGTGATTATAGTTAAAATTCCTGATAGCTTGTTGGTTGGTTAGTAATTAAGTCATGTGAGACTCTTTTGTGACCCCACAAACTGTAGCCCACCAGGCTCCTCTGTCCATGGGATTTCCAAGGCAAGAATACTGGGGTGGGTTGCCATTTCCTTCTCCAGGGGATCTTCTCAACCCAGGGACTGAACCCAAGTCTCCTGCATTGGCAGACGGATTCTTTACCACTGAGCCACCAGGAAAGCCTTAACATTATTGAACTGTACATTTAAAATGGTATAGAGGATAAATTATATATTACACATATTTTACCAAAAAATCTTAAATAAATAAATAAAATGGTTAAGATTATATACTTTACGACATACTTTGTTATATTACCACAATTTTTTAAAGTGCTATATAAATGCAACAGTAATATTACTATGTGAGTGAAAGTTGCTCAGTTGTGCCCGACTCTGCGACCCCATGGACAATATAGTCCATGGAATTCTCCAGGCCAGAATACTGGAGTGGGTAGTCTTTCTCTTCTCCAGGGGATCTTCCCAACCCAGGGATCAAACCCAAGTCCCCTGAATTGCAGGTGGATTCTTTACCAGCTGAGCCACAAGGGAAGCCCAAGAATACTGGAGTGAGTAGCCTATCCCTTCTCCAGCAATCTTCTGCTTACAGTTAAAATCTCCACTGAAACCATTTTGAAGACCAAAAATGTCTAGCCAGAGAGATACATCCTGCATTACATATTAGAAAAGTAGTTTTCTCATCTGAATGCTAGTACTGAAAGAATTACCATCTCTCTCAACAATCTCCTACAACATATTTAATTTACATCCCAAGATATCCTTACTTGTAAGGCAAAATTGAAGAGCTCAACTTTTACATTTTAATTTCACAACTCTATTTTTTCTTAAGGTAACTGTAATACGTGTATATGCAGATGTCTTTCTCATTTTCCTACCCCATTCCTTACTTTGACAGGAAAACATTTTAGGCATTCCTTCAACTCAAAACTTTGCCCCTCCACTGCTTTCCTGCTTTGAAATTAAAATTTTCATCAATGAGAGAATAGCTCATAGCAGTTGACTAGGAAATAGAGAACTAAATTTTAATGCTCTTTGTCACTGATTGTGACATAATCATGGATAAGTTACTAAATTTTAGTAAATAGGCATGAAGATCTTCAAGGTGGCCATGGCAATCAAGATTAATTTATAAGGTTCCCTGCCCTCCTCATTCTCATTTTGAAGTCAGGTAAATTTGAGCTTTTCTGGTGACTCAGTTAAGAATCTGCCTGTGATGCAGGAGACCTGGGTTCAATCCCTGGGTCAGGAAGATCCCCTGGAGAAGGAGGGCATGGCAACCCACACCAGTATTCTTGCCTGGAGAACCCCATGGACACAGGAGCCTGGCAGGCTACAGTCCATGAGGTTGCAAAGTCAGACACAACTGACAGTCTAACATTTTCACTTTCAAATTTGGGTAGATTCAACCACCACAAGTAAATCTTGACAGAGTGCAGCCTGGATACAGATTAACACATTTTTCTAAAAAGACATTTTTCTTCCTAAGTCAAGATTCCCATGAAGCAACACAATTCAATAGGATAGCAAGAAACCAAACCCAGAAACTGGATTTATCTTTGCCATTGATTTAGATTGGGACCCTGAGAAGCAACTTCCCCACACTTCAGTTTCATCACCTGCTGAATGGGCACCAAAATTATTTGATTCAAGGAATTATGAAGAATTGGAAACTCCCCTAAGTTCCTCCACAATAAAAGAATGTGCAAGAAGAGAAACAGCTAATGTTTGAGCACATTTGAGCAGAATTTTCTGATTTAAATAGATTCTCACTTTATTAAAGTAGTTGTGTGGTACACCATATACCACATAAAATGACAAAATTTTTCCCAATATAGGGAAGGAAAGGGTGTAAAAATACATTAGAAACCTTTTCAGTTTACGTGAGGGAACTGTGGTTATAAATGAGAATGAGAGTATGCATTTATTTGGTGTGGTTTTGCTTCTGTTTTTTGTTTTATATCATTATCCAGACCATTATTCTTGGTGGTGGTGATGGTTTAGTTGCTAAGTTGTGTCTGGCGCTTGCAGACAACCCCCCTACAACCCTCTGGGCTGTAGACCACCAGGATCCTCTGTCCATGGGATTCTCCAGGCAAGAATACTGGAGTGGGTTGCCATTTCCTTCTCCAGGGGATCTTCCTGACCCAGGAATCGAACTTGGGTCTCCTGTATTGTGGGCAGATTCTTTACTGACTGAGCTAAAAGGGAAGCCCTACACATTACTCTTATATCATATTATATCATAATTATTGTACTAGAAAATACTTTTTGTGACAGAATCTTACAGTGTATATATTCATTGTCTTTGGACTTTCTCTTTCTGGAGGTTATTTTTTTTTTTTTTTTTTTTTTTTGCTTTGAAAGTGAAACTGAAAGTCTCTCAGTCCTGTCTGACTCTTTGCAACCCCATGGACTCTACAGTCCATGGAATTCTCTAGGCCAGAATACTGGAGTGGGTAGCCTTTCCCTTCTCCAAGGGATCTTCCCAACTCAGAGAAAGCTATTTTCTGGCACAGCAGGCTAGACAATAACACACATGCAGTTAAATAACATTCCCCCTTAAGGCAGAAGAATATATAGATAGAAATAAACTTTTATATCTTAAAATTAAAAGTATTTCATCAATGATAATTTTTCCAAGACAAATTCAACTAACCTGTTTCTAATACATAATTGCAAAATATAATTCAAAACCTGCTCTAAGCAGTAAAAACCTGTTGTTTCTACTTTTTGAGAAAAAAAATAACATTTATTAAGGTCAGAACCACAGAAGATTTAAAATTCTTAAACAATTCTGGCAATTTAACCCCATCAATGGGGCATACTGAGAACAATGTTAGTATCCACCTCATGAAAGAGCTGGTGATGACCTCACTCTAACCCTCTTTCCATTTTCAGAATAGCAGGGCATTTCCTGCATGTGTACAACACTTTAATCCTTCCAGGCATTGCATGAATGTAAATTAAATTCATCTCAGTACCATGGTAATGTTAGCATCTTGTCCCAACCTGTCTGTTGAAAAAAATTAGATGTAAATAATAGACTATAGCTACTTGTCTAACTCTAAATTTCTTGTCGATAGGGACTATCCCTTACTGAACATGTAGTGCTTGATTGTGCCTAACAAAATCCTTGGTACAAAGTAAACATCTTCTAGGAAGGAAGGAAGGGATGGAGGTAGAATTATTTTTCTTGTTTTATCAAGATGCTTTGTATTGTGCTACATAAGCACTTTTGTGAGATTCGTTTGGAGCTTTGGAGGTACAAGCAAGAGCCAAATACATTGATTTTTCTCCTGGACTCTCCCAGAACTGGTTTAAAATACCAAAATTAGCAGGTGGCAGGGTTATCAATTAGTGGAACAGGAGATAATTACACTGAATATTTTTGCAATCTAAACTTTTGAAAGAAAACTTTTCTGAAAATTGGCAGAATACAAAAACCGAAAATATTTTCCTTCAGTTTTCATGTAATATTTAAATGAAAGGATTGATTCTACTTCAAATGCACTTGGTTAGAAAATCCATCCATGGGTTTAGTTTGAAAAATGGGGAAGCATAGTCAGCGAGGCAACACAGTTTCTATTTAATTCTCAATTTGCATTAAGCCACAGGAAAATTAATCATTCCAAATAAACTTCAAAGTAACAGTGAGGAAGGAAAGGATTTTGCATTCTCCTAAACCCTTTCTGAGGGCTTCCTTGGTAGCTCAGCGGGTAAAGAATCCACCTGTAATGCAGGAGACCCATGTTTGATTCCTGAGTTGGGGAGATCCCCTGGAGAAAGGACAGGCTACCCACTCCAGTATTTTGGGGCTTCTCTGGTGGTTCAGTTGGTAATGAATCCACCTGCAATTCAGGAGACCTGTGTTCAATCCCTGGGTTGGGAAGATGCCCTGAAAGAGGGCATGGCAATCCACTCCAGTATTCTTATCTGGAGAATCCCCATTGACAGAGGAGCCTGGCAGGCTACAGTCCATGGGATTGCAAAGAGTTAGACATGACTGAGTGCCTAGTCACAAACCCCTGCTGAGAAGCTATTGTATCCTTTATCTCCCTGTCTTCCAGAAAGTTACTGGTTGCATTAAAGTAGTCATTTACCCTTTAGATACAACATACCATGAGATGTTTTTCAATGACTATTAGCCGCTAAAGAGTACAAACTCTCTGTACAGTTTCCTTTAAATTCTTGCATTTAGAGGAGCATTTCACAAACCCATCTCCACAACCACACACATTATCATTTACACATTAACTACAACAGTGCTTCACCTTAGGTCTGTTGCCAAGCATAATCATTTTAAATCTTTTAATCCTTTCTTAAAAGGATAATTATAAATGTGAAAGCAGCAGCAAAGGAAAGATGTTAAGAAAGTATTTAGAATAATCTCTTCCATTTGAATACAGTAAAGCTGATGAAGTAAAGAATTAGGAGGTGAAAAGAATTTTTTTGGTGAGAGGTAACATGTCAAATGCAAGGCATGACATATTAAACTGAAGGTGTGATAGATCTATCTAATTGTCCCAAGCACACTGCCTTTGTGCTGGAAGGACAGGAAAGCTCACAAACATTCTTCATTGGAATCTACTGGTTAAAAACCAGCAATGAAATATACATGCAAAAGGTTACTTACTGCTTGTACTTCCCATGAGTTGGGGCTGTCCAACAACTTAGCAACTATATTTCCCTAAAGATAAATAGCATGCTTACTTAAATGGTCTTTTGTTATAATCTGAATGCATATAGTCTAATCTTGGAGTCACTTCCTCTACAATACAGGTGCTTCCCTTTAACTAATTAAGCATTAACATTGTGCAATTATCAGTGTTCTAAAATTGGTGGTTAATCACCTCTGACTAAGAGTACTACACAAAGTCTAAGCAAGTTGTGTTCCAGATAAATTGCAATGAATTGCATTTACCATCCACCCTCTAAAGCACTACACTGGAAGTTCATAGTTTAGTTTTCAAGATTTCTACTTTAAATGGCATTGTTTTCTTTTTTACAACTTCATTCCTTGAAGGAATGAACAGTAGTGTAGTATATGAATAAAGGATGTTCTTAGAGGAATGTGAGTCAAAGACATGGGGATTTTGCTCAAATATTCCTACTAGTAGTGTTGGGAAATTCCCTTTTTTTTTTAACCAGGAAATGCCATGATTAATGTTAAGGTTTACATCCTCATATGAGCCAGCATCTATTACTCAAAGTAATATTTTAATATATACAAGAATTAGTAATCCATTACCAAAGTGATGGATACTGTGTTTAAATAGAATATAGACAAAATCATGAAATTCACAAGTCAAATGTATGTATCGTGAGTATGTATGTACAATAAACTGAAACACAGAACCCAAGTGAGGAAAAAAAGACCTTGACTCAGATCCCCAGTCTGTCATTTGTGCTCTCAAAGCATTGATATGCTAAAACCAACTTTTACCAGATTTCAAGTGTCAGTTGCTTCAACTCCTAACTTTACATTGAGGATATCACGTTGGTAGCTTGAAATAGGCTGTTCTGGGAGTGTTAATACCACAGAAGTCAGCAAACACTGCAAATCAGGGCTCCACTCCCACCCTAACCCCTAGCCAGTTATTAAACATTTACTATCACATAACTGTCTGAAAGGAAAGCATGGTGCTCACGTTTTCTAAATCAAGTAATTGTTTATTTGACCATATAATTTTCATATTTAATATAACTGAAGATAAAACTATTCTATCTGCAATGAAATATCATGAAGAAACACAATGTAAATTTTCTGATTTTAGTAAAACTTAACTGTGAGTAACACATCATATATGAAAAGATATGGAAAGCTGTTTTCCTAAACGTTTAGCAGTAGTGAAAATAAGCATATTTAGAAGCATGAGAGTGTTACAACAAACTTGGAACCACCATTATAATCTCCAAAATCTTGGGAGAGCCACTTGTACATCATTCCTCTATATTTGTAAGCTGAATATACCAGCCTAAATGATTCTTCTGTTCCTTCTATTTAACACTATATAAGGCTCTTTGTGATAATACCTTCACTTGCCTCCATACAGATAATTCTTTCCTGTCTTTTTTATGGGGAAAATATTGGCCAGGGTGGCTTATGGAGACTTCGATAGCAACTCCCACCCTTTGGAGTCTAAAGGGCATTTTTGTTTGATCTTCCTACATTTTTAATAATTCATCTTTTTTGTATATTAACTATCCACAAAGGTAGATGGGTAGCACACTAAACCAACTTCATTCTGCACAATAATGTCCTTACTTACAGTAAACATTAACTTTTTCAAAATCAAACTTGTTTTTTATAATCTGAGTAGGATATTTCAAAAGAAATAAGCTGCCTATGTATATACTCGTTAATAAATAAGCTGCCCATGTATACACTCTAGTTAATGTTATTAGATTAAATTTTTGATATGCAAATATTCAGAGTACTGATCATTTATTTAAAGCTAAGTATATGTAAACAGACTACATCATGTGAAATGCCGGGCTGGATGAAGTGGAAATGCTAGCATTTCCAAAACATTTAATGCTAATGTTCCTGGAATCAAGATTGCCAGGAGAAATATCAATAACCTCAGATACACAGATGATACCACCTTTATGGCAGAGAGTGAAGAGGAACTGAAGAGCCTCTTGATGAAAGTGAAAGAGGAGAGTGCAAACGCTGGCTTAAAGCTCAACATTCAAAAAACTTAAGATCATGACATCCAGTTCCATCACTTCATGGCAAATAGCTAGGGAAACAATCGAAACAGTGATAGACTTTCTTTTCTTGGGCTCCAAAGTCACTGAAGATGGTGACTGCAGGCATGAAATGAGAAGATGCTTGCTCCTTGGAAGAAAAGTTATGACCAACCTAGACAGCATTTTTAAAAGCAGAGATATCACTTTGCAGACAAAGGTCCATCTAGTCAAAGTGATGGTTTTTCCAGTAGTCATGTATGGATGAGAGAGTTGGACTATAAACAAAGCTGAGCACTGAAAACTTGATGCTTTTGAACTGTGGTGTTGGAGAAGACCCTTGAGAGTCCTTTACACTGCAAGAAGATCAAACCAGTCCATCCTAAAGGAAATCAGTCCTAAATATTCATTGGAAGGACCAATGCTGAGGCTGAAACCCCAATACTTTGGCCACCTGATGTGAAGAACTGACTCACTGGAAGAGATCCTGATGCTGGGAAAGATAGAAGGCACAAGGAGAAGGGGACGACAGAGGATGAGATGATTGGATGGCATCACTGACTCAATGGACATGAGTTTGGACAAGCTCTGGGATTTGGTGATGGACAGGGAAGCCTGGCGTGCTGCAGTCCATGGGGTTGCAAAGAGTCAGACACGACTGAGCAACTAAACTGAACTGATATGTCAACAAAGAAATACAAAGCAAGTGAGTTATCAACCTTTAACCAGAAACAATTACTTATAAGTAATATATAAATTAAAACTGACTAGATTGAGAGTGACAAGGACAATAATGAATTGATTTAATATTGCAGACTGTGAGATTATATACTTTTGAGAGAAATTCTATTCAACAGGCAGGCAAAAGAGTAAACATTCAAGTGCTAAAGAGAAAATATCGGCATATGAATGAATTGGTTTATGTCTGGTATGATTTCTATAATCATAACTATAAAACCAGCAAATCATAACTATAAAACAGGTATGATTTTTACTTACATTAAAATCCAAAATAAAAAAGGTCAAGGTTGACTGCTGAGTACAATAACTGCCAGTTCCCTAAGCAGGGACAGTTCTGAGGAATGTTTCACAGTATGTATATTGTGGAATGTACAGATAATGTGATATGCAGCAATTAAAAGCATTTCCAAAACATTTAATGCTAATAATATGCTAACATTATGTCAATTCCAGGAACATAGCTATCAATGTTTTGGTAAATCATCTACATGCAAATGCAAACTATATTTGCACAGTCATTTTTCAGACATGCTAAAACCATGATTACTCACTTAACTGTTTAATAATAATGGATTTGGTATCAAACAAATAGTTTATCATAGTTCTAGCTTTTATAAGTAATTCACTTCTTTCATTTAAACTATACTTTTATTATAATAGTTACAGCTTAAATGCAGAAATTTACACATCAAAATACCCCTTATTTTATGTAGCCCCATTTGGCTATTGAGCAATTGAAATGTGGTGAGTACAAATTGACATGCTGTGAAATAAATATACAAACTGGATTTTTAAATCTTTGTACAAAAAATTAATAATGCAAAATGTATAATTAATAATTTTATATTATTACATGTCACAATGATATCAATTTGGATATATTGGGACCAATAGAATGTATTAAAATTAAATTTATTTATTTTTACTTTTTAAATGTGGAAACTAGAAAACTTAAAGTTTCACTAAGCATAACATTTGTGGCTCACATCATATTTCTACTGGACAACACTGGTCTAGAATATATATATATGAATATATATGAATGTATATATATTCATATATATTCATATACATGAATATATATTATATATCATATAATATATTATATTATGTTTACATATTTACATATTACCAATATGTAAATATTGGTGCATCAAATGATGCTCTTGTTTTTTAACCTCATTTAATTGATATTTTTTAAAAGTCTGAGAAAGACAAGATGAAGAGCAATAAAAGTGTCCTTGGTGATTCAGAGGAAGAAAATATGTATAGTGGGTTATTCCAGAAAAAATACAAGATTAAGTATATTGATTGGAAGATGTCAAAGTTGGGAGTTAGGTGCCCAACCACAGCTCTGAATTTTATTCATTTATTCGTATTGAACACTTCATTCATTCATTCCACTCATCTTTATTGTGACATTTCTTATATCCTAGTCAGATATCTTCATGTAACTCTCCAATTTAAAATGTAATTTATGTTTTACTTTCCTGTTTTTCTTTCTATTTACTTACATGCATTACTGATGCTAAAAAAAATGTTAGGGTATTAGCAATCACTCACTAACTCTTTGTGAGTTTTAAAAGTTGAGCCAGAAAATAAATTTTCTAATTTAGAAACAGTTTCAAATCAAGAGCAGTCCTTACAAATAATTTTTTAAATGTGCCTCCTAATACCCTTCTTTAGTTGCTAAAGTCTTGTTCCATTTATGCAAAATATCACAGCTACATCTTCATGTAAGTTTGCTATACTATTTGCTCACTTGCAGCCATGTGGATTTCACTGCCATTCCATGGGGCAGAGATAACACCCATGGTCATACTGCAACAGGGCTAGCATGCTCTCCATTTAGGTCACACTAATGGGCTGAAAGCATCTTGTGGCCTTCTAAGTCAAAAGGCATGAAATAGACCTCCAAGAATTATGGCCAGAGTTTGACTTTGGGGCCTTGCTTTGGACAGATCATTTGTCAGGACAATCAAGATTGCTTCTGTCTTAGTCTCATTCTAAAATCCAAGTGAAAAGGTCTCTAGGAACTAATGAAACTGTCCAGCTCATACCCTTCACCTATCTATCGCATTATTATTATAAAGGCCGTTACTTGAGGCAGTTGTGTAACAAAGAACCAAATATGTTTTAAATTCCTTTAATATTATATAGACCAGGTTTTGAGCCTATTTCCAGCTATACCTAGGCAAGTAATTTGATACTAAGCAAGGCATTTAACCTTTGGGTCTCTGATTCTTTTTTTTTTTTTTTTTTTTGAGTTTTTTTTTTTTTTTATTAGTTGGAGGCTAATTACTTCACAACATTTCAGTGGGTTTTGTCATACATTGATATGAATCAGCCATGGAGTTACATGTATTCCCCATCCCGATCCCCCCTCCCACCTCCCTCTCCACCCGATTCCTCTGGGTCTTCCCAGTGCACCAGGCGCGAGCACTTGTCTCATGCATCCCACCTGGGCTGGTGATCTGTTTCACCATAGATAGTATACATGCTGTTCTTTTGAAACATCCCACCCTCACCTTCACCCACAGAGTTCAAAAGTCTGTTCTGTATTTCTGTGTCTCTTTTTCTGTTTTGCATATAGGGTTATCGTTACCATCTTTCTAAATTCCATATATATGTGTTAGTATGCTGTAATGTTCTTTATCTTTCTGGCTTACTTCACTCTGTATAATGGGCTCCAGTTTCATCCATCTCATTAGGTTCTTAATTTGCAAAATGTCAGTATTAACACCTACCTTTCAGAGTTTTATAAAAGATACACACACACACACACACACACACACACACACACACACACACAACCTGGTACATTGTCTTTAATAATTGTGCTTAATAATTTGACAGCTATTACTGTTAGTAGTGTTGTAATTAAGAATCTTAGAACTGTTAAAGTGATATAGTTTATTTAATCGGTATATTTTGCTTTCACTGTAGGGTAGTACATAATGAGTATCTTATTTGGCTTTTCTCAAACTTCTTATCCATATTGTCTGAGTAAACCTCATTAGAACTCCATAAGGAATCTAAAGTTTTAAACCACAAATGATAACATGAAGAAAAACTACTATTCAAGTTTCATTTAGTGTTTATATTCACCTTTTTCCTTTTCATTAGACTTAACTCAAGACAGATGCAGGTCTGAGACAAAGAGGAAAATCATTCAAACTGGTTTTAGAGACAGTTGTGTTATAGCAGAAAACATTTGAATCCATCCATACCTGCTATGGTAAATAGCACATACACATAACTGGAAATACTTAATTCAGGTTTCAGAATACTATCCTTGTCTTATTTATTTTTATTTATTTAAATAAAACACAAGGGCAAGAAAATTCACTATTAGGAAAAAATTATGATATGGGCCATGTTTTATTTAAAATATAGACAATACATAGATCTTTGAAGACTCATGTATTCGATAGATATTTTACTGAAATGCAAAATGTAGATTATATGGCATTTAGTAAAACTCCCTCATCTTGATGATTAACAAACTGAAAGCTGAAGAGAGGTGAGCTGATTAGTTAAAGATCACCTAAAATGTAAGCTACCAAGTCAAAGCTAATATCTAGTTTCATCACTTCTAGTATTCTTTCAACTTCACCATTCAATCACCTTTCTTTAATCTTCCTTAAACTTTGAGAGGATCCTTCTGACACTTATAAAGACAACATTTTCAAAATGTTTTTGCTGTTTTCATGGTCAAAATATGTTCTCAAAATATTTCCATAGGGTGATTGGTGGGAAGGAGAGAGGCTCTCTTTGTGAAAATTAAGGGTGGAAACATTTTAAAAATGCTCTGAAAACATTTGGCTGCCTTAACAGACTTAAAGAAAATATTTATTTTGGCCACAGTGACTAAAACATTTGCTTCCTTTGGAAATGCTTGCTGCCAATATAAAGATTTGTTTCTTTTTTCATATAGAAGCAAACATTGTGTTAAATTAAATATTTTGTGTTATTGTATAAATTATTTGAATATTGATTATGACCACTCTTAGTGACATCACTGTGCATAGAGGTTGTTCTATAAAGAAATTAGGGATCCTTGTATTTCACAAAAGATTTAACATTCCGAAGTGGCAACTGTAGTGCAACAAAATACCTACACGAGTAAGGAGAAATTCAGTCACCCTGTTAAAAGAAGTTTATTCTGTACAATGGTTATGTTCATGTAAGTAAAACATCTGGAATAAAATGCACTGTGTACATCAAATAGCCAGAAGACAGACTGGCTGACTAAACTTTTTACATTTTAGGCTATAGTTGTATTTTCTTGTGGAATTATTCTATATTCTAAGGATTTCTGTATATTGAGTGCATAATATATATTAAGAAACTCAATTTGCTTCTACCTGGAGGTTATTTCTGATATCTAGGCTGATTTCAATGTATTTTACATATGCTATAATTTTGGTTAGTGATCTTCAGCTCCAATCCTCCAAATCAAGTCACCTACAATTACATTCATGAATCTATACAGGCATTAATTGAAAGGACCCACTACTTCTATAAGAGATGTACTACAATCCACTACTTTAAAAAATATACCAATATTAAGACTTTGAGGCTTACAGCAAACCATTACTCACTTAATTTATAGTCTCATTGGGAAAGTAGTTCATCCTGAAGAAAATGAAAAAGGGAGACAATTTTTATCATAGAAATGAGTAACCTGGTGATTCTCAATTCAAGAAATGCATCAGAATTACATGTGAGGCTTTTAAAAGTTACAACTGCCTAGCTCTTACTACAGACCTACTGAATCTCTTTTAAAGGTGAGTGTTAAGCCACAGGAAATCATTATAGAACCTAACCAGCACATAGCCACTCAAACTTGGATAACTAATAGGGACTGAAGTATCTAGGTTTGGTCTGATTCTAGTAGAAATAAACAAACTTGACCTAAGTCAATTGCTAGTAACCAGCATTACATTTCTTGGCATTATTATTCAAACATAGTCAGACTGACATTCTATTTATATTTCTGAGAGCCACCAGAAGTGGTTTTCATATTATGTATTGCTTCATATCATGAGACCAGTGATAGCACATTGCTCTAGGATCCGCAGCTGCCCCCAGCACAGGGATTAGTAATGGAAGTTTACCTTTCTTCATTTGCTATTACATTCCATAAAGTTAGCCTGGGCTAAGTTTGTTTTTAGAATGAGACCTATAATATTTTTTTTCAATTATTTTTATTAGTTGGAGTTTTAAGGAGATGTCTGCACTTATTCTTTTTTCTACCAAGGAAAAAAGAGTACATAATAACTAGTCTCCATTTTACAATGAATGTTCTGAAAATTAAAACAAATGGAGAGGAAATAAGTAGCAAAATGAATAAGAAAACACATGGATGTGCTCTGCAACAATGTCCAAATGGCAGCAAGCAAAAAGAGCTTAAGATTCTTTCTAAAGTAAACTGTGACTTCCTGACTTTGATTATATAGCTTTTCCTTGAGTAAACATGAACGACAGAGTAAATATTCTTGTTGTCCAAAGAGGCTAATTTCAAGTAATCTTCTAGACTATTTGTTTTAAGGACTCATGCATACCATACTAAGTAAACATTCTAAATAATAATAAAGAATAGATTTAGAGAGACTTTCTAATTCCATCAGCAGAGAATTTTCCTCTTCTAACAATAAGACAATATCTTTCCAACCATATAACGCAACAATGAGCATTTAGCATATAGGAATATAATATGCAAGGATAAGTTATTTGGGGAAGAAATTAATCAGAAATGTGATAGTGAAATTAGTCTAGGCTAAAATGTAATTTATGAAGCGAGGTCATCTATAATCTTTATCATCCATATTGCCCAATATTGTTATTTGCTCATCATGATTTAGGGTGCATTCTTCCATATATATGTATCTAGAGTCATATTAAACTTAAAAATGAGAACTTTGGATTTTTTTAATGCAGTACTCCAGAAAGGATTAAAATCTGTATCATCAATCAACTATTCCTAAGCAGCTACTAGGGCAAGGTCTAATGTCAGGTAATCTGAATGAGGGACAATAAGAAGTATAAGACTTGAATGTTGTCCTCAAGTAATTTCAAAATGTAAGATATGAATTCATGGAAGGATATCTAACAATATAAGGAAATATAACATTAGGCCTAAATACAGGTCATTTAGTTCTGTGCAGATTCAAATTAAGATCCCAACATCAAAATATATAGATGAAGTATCATGCTGGATTACTGGCTATACTCACAGACCCACTGCCTTATGGATATATGCTTGTATCATCAGGATGTGAGATAAACAGGAACATATTTCATTAGTATATGTCCTCTTCAATTTTGCATAATAATAACATGTAATTTTTACCAGGTACTTATTATATATCTGGAATTCTTTGAAGTTCGTTATGTATGTCGAATCATTTAATACTCTTAACAACATTACAAAGTGTATATGTTACTATCCTGCTCATTTTAAAGATCAGGAAACTGTGGCTCAAGGGATATAAGTGCCTTTCCCAAGTCATACAGCTATTATGTTGGGAAACAGATTAGAGCCCACGCATCCTGAATCTCCAGCATACTGACTCGCTGTGCTATAAGAACTCAAGACTCAAAGAATCTAAGAATACTAAAAGATTAAAGCTGTAAGAATCTTAGGGGACAGTGCAAATTATTCCTCATACACATAGGGAAACTAAAGTTCAAAGAGGTGAAATGGCATGCCTATCTGTAATCACTTAGCTAGTTAGAGACCATGATAGCAAACTATACTTACTGATTTCCAGCCCATGGGTCTTTCCATAACAATAACTATAAGCATTTCTCCTTTGCTTCATTTTTCCAATCTGGACTATTAAAAATGATGCATGTCTAAAATCATCTGAGTTGAATTTGATTGTATAAAAGCAAAAATAAATGGAAATGTAGAGATATAAAGTGTGATATATAAAGTATGATAAGTGAGAGATAGATGGATAGAGATATAGAAAATATATGGATGTGTATATATATATATATAATAACTGCCAAAACTCTGCTAGCAGATGCTATTATCTTCAATTTACAGATTAGGAATCTAAAGAACATAGAGATTAGATAATCAGCCTAATGTCACCCAGCTAGTAAGTAAATTCAAAATCAAGTCTGCTTGACTTTAAACTCTTATGTCATTTGTACTATCTGAGTAGTGGTTGCAATAGGAAAATATTTCACAACTTTTACTCCGTGGAGAAAAAACTTTGTGCACCTTCCTGCTATAACAAAGATCATAATTTATTTCCTATTTTATGTAGTTGATAAGAATGGTTTTAGTTAAGAGGTCATTTATAATTAGACATTTTATTATTTCTAAATGCTATTTTTTAACTAAATGTATGTTATAATGAGGAAGAGAAAGTTTTAAACAAAACTTTCATTGAATATTTTCAATAAAGAATAGTCACGTATAAGAAAGTTGAGCTTGAAAAATAAATACAGGCAAACAGTCTTAAATGCATGCTCTGGGAAAGAGATCTATT
The DNA here is from genome assembly GCF_033118175.1 of Dama dama. Lineage (NCBI taxonomy): Eukaryota > Metazoa > Chordata > Mammalia > Artiodactyla > Cervidae > Dama > Dama dama. The sequence goes on from NC_083714.1 coordinate 77,071,216, forward strand.
CTTAAGGAACTGAAATATCAAATTGAATAGATTTAGTAAGACCCTAGCTAGTGCAAAGTGCTCTTTAAGACCTCCTTACCACATTAGGTCTACATGGCCAGTTTTGTGTGAGGCTTACCACTTTCATCATTGGGCCCACCACAGTTTCTGACATAGTATCTTACATGCAAATAAATGTAGGTTATAGAAAAAAATACACTCAAGTCACAAAATCAAACAGAAAAGAGTATATAACAGGCTATTTCAAAGAGTTGAAATGATTACAGTCAGAGAAATTAACACTTGGAAGTGAGTCCAATTCCAATGAGCCACAGTGGAGAAGAGTTTATCTTCTTTGAGATCTGGAAATACCTAAGTATTTATGCTTAGCCAGCTTCCATAGTCTAACTGAAAAAAGTCTCAAATAGATGCATCCTGATTTTGGTTCTTTTTATTTTCTTTAAAAAATAATGGTACATGTTAAAATTAGGCACCTATACATTCTGGTTCCAGGAGAAGAAATTTGAAAATTCAGTCACACAGTGCTCATGGACAAACTCTCCGTCCTTCCCCAGATTTCAGTTAAGGAAGAGTTTTAATTCCATTGTACAGCCATTATTATGAGTTTTGTTACTGTTTTGGGGTGATTAAAAGGAAAGAAAAGGACTGACAAATGAATACCTACTATGTGCTGTGTGTGTGTGAAGCTAAATCACTTCAGTTGTGTCCGACTATTTGCAACCCTATGGACTGTAGCCCACCAAGGTCCTCTATCCACAGGATTCTCCAGGCAAGAATACTGGAGAGGGTTGCTGTGCCCTCCACCAGGGGATCTTCACGACTCAGGGATCAAACCCATGTCTCCTATAGTTCCTGCATTGCAGGCAGCTTCCTTTTTATTACTATTCATTTTCTAATTGAAGGTTAATTGCTTTACAGAATTTTGTTGTTTTCTGTCAAACATCAACATGAATCATCCATAGGTATACATATGTCCCCTCCCTCTTATCTCCCTCCCCACCCCACCCCTCTAGGTTGATACAGAGTCCCTGTTTGTTGGAAGGTAGTGAGTTATCTCAATTGATGGTTCACAGTCAGTTGCAGGCAGATTCTTTACTGCTGAGCCACTGGGGTATGTGCTGAGCATTATGCTAAGGTTCACATCAACTTAATGTGTGTGCTTAGTTGCTCAGTCGTGTCTGACTCTTTGTGACCCCGTGGACTGTACCCCGCTAGGCTTCTCTGTCCACAGAGCTTCTCCAGGCAAGGATACTAGGGTGGGTTTTCATGCCCTCCTCCAGGGGATCTTCTCAACCCAGGGATCAAACCCAGGTCTCCCGCATTGCTGGTGGATTCTTTACCTTCTGAGCCACCAGAAAGCCCCAGGAAAAGAATCAGAAATTAATGTAGGCACTTGTATTTCTCTAAATAATTCCATATGATGGGTACTATTGTCCCTATTTTAAGATGAGAAACTAATCCTCAGAAAGGCTAAGTTGCTGAAGACGAGCCAATAAATCCAACCTGTACCTATCATCCGTCTGACTCTGAATCCACTATATCATATGCATGTATTTCTCAACCTGTTGTTGTTTAGTCACTAAGTCATGCCTGACTCTTTGCAACCCTGTGGACTATAGCTCGCAAGGCTCCTCTGTCTATGGGATTTCTCAAGCAAGAATACTGGAGTGTGTAGCCATCTCCTTCTCCAAGGGATCTTCCTAACCCACGGATCAAACCTGTGTCTCTGGCATAGCTAGGCAGATTCTTTACTGCTGAGCCAACAGGGAAACCCATTTCTCAACATAGTGGAAGACAGAGGAGCACTTCCTCAAAGTAGAAGAAACAAACTCAACCATGATGGAACAGAACAAGCAGGGGCCTGAAAGTGGGGAGTTGTGTATGGTCATCTCATCTCACTTGAGGCTTGAAACATGTTGCAGCTCCACAAGTTATCAAACTTAGATAAAGGCCAAACAGATAAAAGGGGCTAGTATTTCACACTAGGAGTAATTTTTAAGTTACATTGCAGAAACCAAATAAGTAGACCCTAGGTTTCACACCTGTAAGCCTGGTGCAAACAAGAGAGATAAGTAAATGATTAAACAACAAAGACTGTGATAGAGGAAAACTAAGAGAAAGTGGAGATAGTTCAGAGGAAAGAGTCAATGAAGATTTTATGGAGGAAAGGAGCCCTTAGTCAGGTCTCAAGTTTGGATGGGACCTGGACAAGAAGAGGATACATGGTAGACCCATTCCAGACTAAATCATAGAGATAAGAATGAAGCTGAATTGGGATCAGAGAGGAGATAGGCCTGAATGGCAAAAAATGAGAGTATGACAGAAACAGGGGAAACAAATAACAACATAAGTTGCATAGAGCTTACCAAGTACCAGGGACATTTCTAAGTGATTTATATTGTCACCTCATTCTGGCAGAAATCCTGAAACTTAGGCACAATTAAATGATCTGCCCAAAGTCACACAACAAGTAGTGTCAGAGCTGGGATTTGGAACCTATGACATATGATTCCAGAGTTTGTACAATTAACTACTACAATGATACATTAGAGGAAAAGCATATTCAAGCAAAGACATATAGGTACCATTTCTCTACATCAACAATTAAACTTTTCAATGTAAATTAAGAGAAAGCAAATATATAGGAAAAACAGGTAAGAACTAGGTATAACCCATAACTATTCGAGATTTATAAATTACTTATGGGCAATGTAATTTACTATAAGCTATAAATAGGTTGAAACATATTTTAAAAGAAAGAACAACATTTACAGTAAACTTTAAGTGGCTCTATTAAATTTACATCCTTTTAATTCAAAATGTGATCACATAGAAAGATTAAGTGGAAAATTTCAAAGATTTTTAAATTGCCTCTTTTATACTAATCTTTATATTACATGATGGTAGAAATACTATGATCAAACAGAGGTTAAAACTATATGTACACAAAGCTACATCTATACACACTACATATCTAAGAGTAAAGACAGATAGTCAGCTCTGTCTCCATTGACTATTTTAAGTATTTTTAAGATAGTAACATACAGGATGTCATATACAGTATTAATATTCCAACAGTCTATACTAAGAAATGTCATCTGTAATTACCATTGTTCAATTTTGCATACTAAAATATATGGTAGTATTTGAAATACGTTTAAAATTACATTTACGTTTTAAGCCATTAACTTTCAAACCAAATATTTTTCATATCTATCACATGTGACAAACTGCAACCATTGTAATAAAATAGCAGTGTTCTTATAATTAAAGGCAAATGCCTTTTTTCTTTAAATACCTTGATTTTTCTATGAAACAATGACCACATATTTGAAAAATGTGGATAATATGTGCAAAATTTTGATTTAAACCTTCTCCCACTTCTTTCTAAAGACATCAGCCAAAAAACTGAATAAGTCAGGGTGCCTTTGAAGATATTTAATTAAAATCTAATCCCACATTCTTAAAAGCTCACATAAATTAAGCTGTCATTCAGGAGATTTATGCATTCACATTTGCATATTACATACAATTCATCAATTACTCATGTTTGAAAGCAATGCCTTTCCCAGGGTGCTGAACTGCCAACAGTGCCAACAGGCACATGCAACTCACAAAACCATACCTACTCATAACTTGGAGAAAGTTACCTCCATATGGTCCTTTGTTTGCACATCCATAGAGCTCCGAGCACACTTAGAAAACTACTACTACTGTTTGATGGATTCTACTCAGCTAAATTTAACAGAGATGAAAATTTCACTTAATCATGGTGAAATTGTATCGTGATGGCAATTCAACAATTTTTATTCCACTTATGGAAAGTTATAAGATTACAGGAAAGATACAGAATCATCGCTGAGCTTCAGCATCACCAGCCAAACCAGTTAAGCTAAAAATATTCTCTTCAAGTTGATAGAAGGCAACCATTTGCTTAACATGACATATTTGAATAAGGTAAAAAAGTAACAGATATATACATATGTGTGTACATACATACATTATACGTAGATATACATACACAGAGAGAGAGAGAGATGAAGGTGAAAATATCAAAGTGGGGAATCGACCATTCCGAACACTTGGAAAGTTTCAGATGTGGCAAAAACAAAATGCCCACAGCATTTCCAGAATGCATTTTTTCCTAAATACAATTTGGATGGAAAATGAAAACTCTTTCATAGCACAATGTCTACAAGCAAACAGATGCAAAGACATATTTTCCCCCATGAGCTATAAGCTGTCACAAGATACCTTTAATCTTTCATACATACTGAGAAAAGAGGTCACTCCAGTAGACTCAAAGGGAAAATGATACACTTATAACTCACCACATATAACAAAAAGAATAACACAAACATAATGGGGTAAGCTGAACTACTACCACAATATTTTACTTGAATCTATTTCTTAATAGTCAGGATAATTGTTTTAGAATTCCAAACACATGCTTGCTTTAAAAAGTGAGGCCCGTACCAGAGACATTTCTTCTTTCATACACAATGCCTTCCCTTCTCTAAAATTTCTCACCAATTCCTTTATCATTTAGACATTCAGAAATCTCCCAAAATTAGAGCAACTGGTAAATTTAAATTACCATCTCTCATTTAACTTATAAGTCTGTGTATTTGCACAAGTGCATACTGCAGCTAATGTTCAGCAAATGATTCATAAAAATTTAACTCTATAAAGATGTTTTGAGTGCCCACTATGCACAAGGCACAGTGCTAGATGTTATGGGGAGTATAAAGATGAATCATACATAATCAGAAACAAAAAAAAAACAGTGAGAAAAACACACATGTACACTAATGACTAAAATGCTAACATAAACAATGCATTTTGAGCACAAAAATAAATATTCATCATAAGGTAGCATTTGATCTGGTCCTTAAAGATAAGTAGGATAAATGTGAAGACTGTTTCACAAATGTACATGCTCTGTCAAGAGGCCGTGCTAATCCTTCCCTGTACTGTTCCAAATTCTAGCATATGTTGCTAGAAAAACATAATCAAAACTAGCTTGAGAATCTGGCCCATGTTCAAAGAAAGAAAAGAACAATAGGAACACAGGAGATAAACATTGTATCTTCTAGTTATATACTATTTTCAATAGTACTTTCAGCTGGTTCAGTGTAAACTGTGCTTTTACATGTATCAAACATTGACCATTAGATAGTCTTAAAGTCAATTGTCATTGGGTATTAACTTGTTGCTGAACATTAGCTGGAATATAATGACAGTAATAATGGTGGATTTATTCTGTTAGAAAACAATATTTGCCTTTTATTCCTATCATCCTCTTCAATTTTCAAAATCCTGATTTTCCCAAACAGGTGATAGTAATAAGTGTATATTACTTTTGTCATATAATTTTAATGCAATACATTCCTATAAGAGACAGAACATTTACTGTCTGTAATGGGAGTAAAGAGTACTATAGAATAGAAGATTAAATGTATGTGTGTATGTATGTGTGTATGTAATGTCACTCTCTCTAGCTGTAATTTAACCTTGAGGAAAAGCATTTGAGTTTGGTTCTGTATGAAAAAACTCTCTCTCATGAGTTATCAGGTTCAGTTAACAATGTTAGCAAAACAACTGATATTCGATGTGTCCAATGCTCTAGCATTTAGTGTTAGTTTTTCAGGTCTTCTTCAAATCCTCCAACTCTAAACCCTGTAAAATCTACATGGGTTTTAATTATGATCAAGAAGCTTAAAAAAAAAAAAAAGAAGCTAACTGTCAGAAAAAAATCTATATGGACAGATTTTAGAATAATTAATTATTCATTATAACAATTCAACTAAATAATGTTTGAAATGTGTTATTTTAAACATTTCAGTGTAGTAGGGATATGTACAATATAAGGTGATTATATCTGGACAGTTAGTGATCATTTACCATCATAACATTTTTGCCTTACAGGGCAAAAAAAGGTCTTTACTTAGATCATAACTGTTATTTACAACTAAAAGTTGTCTTATTACAATATCTTTCCCAAAATGAAGAGCAATGTATCATAACTGCCATCTGTCTCTCTTCAAGAAATATTTCTCTCTTTCAGGAAAAAAATTTACACACTATAACCCCACAATTTTGTTTATTCATATGCATGCAGCCCTAATGTTGAATAATGTCTTATCAAATGATTAGAAAATAGCTCTTCATTTCTTATGCTTACTGTGGGAAGTTCCTATTTTCATAAAGGGAGGAAAATGTTTCCTAGGTGAAAAATCACAGCAGAACTCAAACCAAAGGGAATTCAATTTCTGTTAATAAATAAAACTGCCATAAAGCCAAATAACAAGGCTGACATTTACCAGATATATTAAAGAACAATCCATCCTAAGTTACTCACTAAATATTAAGTTAAACTAAGTAGGGAATTAAAAGTTATTGTAAGCCAGAATAAAGAGGAAAAAAGCCTCTTAATCACTATAAAAAATATCAAAGTGACAAAATTCACAAAGTTGTTAGTGTTCTAAGCTTATTTTTAAAAGTATCTTAATAATAGGTTTAAGGGGCTTCACTGGTAACTCAGTTGGTAAAGAATCTGCCTGCAATGCAGGAGACCTGGAATCAATCCCTGGATTGGGAAGATCCCCTGGAGAAGGGAAAAGCTACCCACTCCAGTATTCTGGCCTGGAGAATTCCATGAACCGTATAGCCCATGAGGGTGCAAAGAGTGGGATATGACTAAGCGACTTTCACTTCACTTTCACAATGATAGGTATACTATAAAAATATTTTATGCTATAAATGTGTGAAATGAATGATATATGCTCCATTTAGAGGCTATTCTGATACACTGGTTTTGTTCTAGTCCAATAGTTACAGAGAATCTATAAATTCAATTCCAGTTCTAGCTGCATCATTGGATTAAAAAAAAAATTTAGCTCAGCTTTTGATTGAATAAAAAGTATAATGATAATAATTTGGAGAGTTAGTAAGGCTTACTGCATTTTTTGATCATCATTTAGTTTAATTCAAATCTTTATTTTAGATAATAGCAAAGAGCTAGACTCATGACTAAAATACAGCACTGTTGAAAAATACCTTTTGTCTTTTGATATATAATGTGTAAGCATAATATCCTTCCACACTGCATTAATTTTCATTTTACTCCCTCTTTATATTTTATGTCTAACAAAAGTGTCTTAAATTAACTTATGCAACAAATATGTTACATGATAGCTGTCTTCAAGAGTCTAATGATGTTATTATATGACATACAACAGGCTATACAACTTCTGTGCTGGAAAAGGCATCACCTAACAAAAGAGATAAATGTCCTGTCCAATGTGAAACTCTATTATATGTATGTTGTTTAGACAAGAAAATCATTGGAAATGACAGTTATTAAAAATGCTTAAATACATAGATTGATATCCATACTGTGCTAAAAGAAGCTCAATAAGCAGAGCATTTTCTATACTATAAATTTAAGGAAGGTCATAATTCTTGCCCCAAGCATACCTAAATGTGAAACCTTCTTACTACTTTTTTGCAACAGTCTCACCATGAGCACCCATCAATTTTGCTGTCCAGAATGCTGTTTCAATCAAAATAAGATTAACAGTGCCACTGCAGAATATCAATGAAATCTCTAACTTACTGAGAGCATCTGTCAGAACAGAATGAGACAGAGTTTAGGTAGAAAACAGACACTGCTAAACTCTCAAAGTTGGAGGATAAGGCAATAACAATTTCAACTCATTAAATGTAATATAGCATATGTTTACTGAATTATTAATATTTAGCACTGATTAGCACTCTAGATCTAGTAGAATTTGGAAACTTTACACACAAACATAGATGCATGCATAAAGTACAGGTGTATTAACTCTCACATCATCAGAGCCTAGTAGAATGAATGGCATGTTGCAAGCACTTAATAAATGTTTATTGAATGACTTAATGATTTAATCAATTTTAGTTTTCTACAGAAAAATTCCTAAAAATGTATTGTCACATCTCTTCTACCAATAATGTTATTTTTGTGAGGCTTATTGCAGACTACAGGTTAAAATGGAGGATGTAAAATAACTGCTGGGCTGTACTGCTTTGTCCTTACCCTTTCTAAGCCACACAGGCTAAACTAAAGAGCTAAGTCTTTAATTTTCAACATATTAGACAATATAACATTATAACTGTCTTTGGGGTTTTGTTGGACTTTGAATACAAGTCTTTAACATGCTGACAAGATACACTTCCTAACCTTGTTTGGTGTGTGTATTAATTTCCAGGAGTAACAAGCTCAATAAAGAGTGGTAATTTACAGATGGTCTAACTAGAAATGAAATGAGTTTACATCTTCAGCAAAAAGCTCAAAAAACAATTAGGGATATGCCCACTAGCTTTAAGCTAAGACCAAAATTAAGGGAGTCCCTGACACCTTACAAGAAGGATTAGAACTAAATCAGCAAGTGAAGACATGCACAATGAGAAAATGGAATAAGGACAAATGGTAGATGGCATACTAATAAATAATAACAAGAAAATAGCAAGATAAATAAAATGGGCAATAGGTTACAAAGTTACAAATGTAACCAAATGAAGAGGATAACTCTGTAAATGGTATCCAAATATTCAGAATATTATTTTAGCCAGCAATACTCTAACACCAAAATGTAAACATGTGCCATTATCTATTTCATAGTATTTTGCTTATATTCTATTATCCAAGCACAAATGAACTTGACTCATGACCACTGATAGTTACTATATATTTCTAGATTGAAATATTGTCCAAATAAGAATGCAGTAACCCAGGCTTGCTTTGGCAATTATTTTACATCTTTCATTCTTAACAAGAATTGGAACTTTCTAATCACTTCTTGTTATTGGTAACAAGAAGCAGTAAGTTTCTTAGGAAAAAAGAAGGGAGAGTTTGGCATCATTTCTGCTGCCGCCATGATTGCACCCTTAGAACAGTTTCTACATTAAAAGGTTAGGTATTTGAAACCAGTTACTCCAACATGTAAAAAGTAACATATGACAACAGCTGTATGAGCTTGAAGAAGCCTCACCAACCACATTCTATCATTGTAAAGTACCAACCCCACTTCTACCATTCAACAACTTATCCATTTAGCCTGCTACTTTCACCTACTAGGTTTAGATATGCATTTAGATTGTGCACCCATGAGGAACCATATAGTACAGTCTTTAACCCCTCCAGCCTCCTTGCCCCAAATTTGCAAAATAAAATGATTCTCAAGGTCTTTATGGTTACCTTCAAAGGTCATAGTGTAGGAAATCAATAATATATAGGCAAAATAAATACAGTATTCAATGTTTGTAATACTATACAGAGAGCCCCAACTCTTTGAGCTCTTTGAACCCCAACTCAAAGTGCTTCAGATCATTCATTCTGAAAAAAGCATTGAAAATGAATATATTAAAGCAATTCTTCTATGTATTGAGATTATCAGTAAGTAATTCTTTCTGAAGTAACAAATACTCTAAAGCATATTTTTAAAGCTAGTAGGAATCAAGTCAGGGTGCAGAAAACTTAAGACATCAAAGTGATATCCTACAACATCATGTACACATCTTTTCTATATACTCAAAGTTATCGGATCTGGTGCCTCTTACTTCAATGAACCTACAGATATCTGTCCTAATCTATGGTATGTGGATGTGTATTCTGCTAGTCAAGAATATCACAAATTCAAAGCCATAATCTTGGGTACTCTAAGCATTTAAGCATGATCTCTGATGGACACCATAGGCTCCTTTCAAAATGGAGCTGCTAGGAACATGCAGGTATCCGTGACAGTATCGAGACACAGAGCTTGCAAAGGAGGCAAATATAGCTCACCTCATTTTTGGACTTGGGCATCCATGCAAATCTCTATCCACACCTCTATTCTGAAAGGATGGAAGAGTTCCAAATATACTAAAAATTCCCATTTGTGCACTTTGACTTTAGTTAAACTTTAAGACATTATCAAATACTTTGCAATTTGTCTCTCTTTCTCTGATTTTAAAGTTGTACTATATTTCAAGTATTATTTTTCCACTAGAGTAAAAAATCAAATATTGTCATGGGACATCCCTGAAAAAAACTATCCATATATTTTCTTACAGAGAAAAGCAGCAATGTAAATTTATAAAAATTGTTTAGCTTTCAATTGTGATTTGTAGAAATGTAGGAGTCAAGAAAAAGTATAATACTGAGTTCAGCTCTATTCTTTACTTAATATAATAATATGCATTTCTTGTCTTAGTGACATTGATTTTCAGTCATTTTTATTCACTGTAAGCCTTTCTATTTTTAGCAGCTAAAAGCTGTTCATCCTTATAAAACTTATTTACCTACTATTTTCTATCTTTTTCTATATCTATCTTAAGCAGTTATACTTCTTACCTTTTATTTAAGTAATTAATACAGAAATATATGAATTATTTCTCCTACTTGATTCATCAAGGGACAGGCAGGAAAAATATGTGCCTTCATATACTCCTATAGTGCCCAGTATAGTTCTTTGAATATTATCATATACATGAAAATAGAATTCTACACATATAATACATTTAACAATAGCTAACATGTTTTTCAAAGTATAATAATTAGCAGAATTGTTCAGGGAATAGAATATTATACTTAGCACATTATAGAACTTTGGTAAATCTGCTCAAAATGACTATTGAATGAATGTTTAAAGACCTGTAGTTTAATATCTTTAGAAATATGTTTGAAAAAATTTCTAATTTTGTAAATACAAGTTTATAAATAAAGTGGAACATTTTTCAGATGACCAGAGATCTTGCTATAACTTAGTGTCATCACTGTGAATGTAACCAACACTGTACCATAATAACAATGCAGAGAGAAAACAAAGTTGAAATGAAAAGCTAGCCTAAAACTCAACATTCAAAAAACTAACATAATGACATCTGATCTCATCACTTCATGGCAAATAGATAGGGGAAAAGTGGGAAGAGTAATAGACTTTATTTTCTTGGGCTCCAAAATCACTGCAGACAGTGACTGCAGCCACTGGAAGAAAAGCAATGATAGACAGCATATTAAAAAGCAGAAGCATCATTTTGTCAACAAAGGTCCACCTACTCAAAACTATGGTTTTTCCAGTAGTCATGTACGGATGTGCGAGTTCGACCATAAAGAAGGCTGAGTGCCAAAGAATTGATGCTTTTGAATTGTGGTGGTGGAGAACACTCTTGAGAGTCCCTTGGACTTCAAGGAGGTCAAATCAGTCAATCCTAAAGAAATCAACCTTGAATATTCATTGGAAGGACTGATGCTGAAGCTGAAGCTCCAATACTTTGGCCACCTGATGCGAAGAGCTGATTCATTGGAAAAAACCCTGATGCTGGGAAAGACTGAGGGCAGGAGGAGAAAGGAGAGACAGAGGATGAGATGGTTGGATAGCATTACCAATTCAATGAACATGAGTTTGAGCAAACTCCGGGAGACAGTGAAGGACAGAGAAGCCTGACAGGCTGCAGTCCATGGTTTGCAAAGAGTTGGACACAGCTTAGTGACTGAACAACAACAATTGATCCCAAGACACTTCTTGAACTGCCTTATCTTACCATATTCTTCTCAAAGTTAAGTACAACTCCCCAGAGAAATTTGCTCAACTGAGAATTTCAAGTAGTTGTTTTTCTGTTATGGTTTTGCTGTAACATCACCAAGAATAGCATTTCCTACCAGCTCTACAGAATGAGCAAGACATCCATATTCCACTAAAAATATATTATGCAACTATATATGTATATATATGTATGTGTTCTCAGTTTATTCAGTCATGCTCAACTCTTTGCGAACCTATGGACTATAGCTAACCAGGCTCCTCTGTTCATGGAATTCTCCAGGAAAGAATACGGGAGTGGATTGCCATGCCTTCCTCCAGGGAAATCTTCCCAACCCAGGGATCAAATCTGCATCTTCTGAATTGCAGGCGCATTCTTTACCACTGAGCCAAGAGGGAAGTCCCATATATATGCATGATTATAAATTATAAATGTATAAATACATATATACAAAAGCTATAAATGTATAAATACAAAAATATAAAAAATCATATAAAAACATATATACAAAATAATTCAAAACTATTATGATAGCAAACAACTTATAACAATGAATAGGCATTTGGCAATTTTTCATGTTACTGGGGACTTGTGAATTTGCAAAAAGGAGCAAAGAATGTATTAATTAGGTGAACAATACATGTACAATCCCTTTCCTGCAAAAATGCTCTCATTTGAATGGTAAAATCTAATGATAGATGCCAACTGATTTTCAAATTTTAGTTTTGTATTCTCTACTATTCATTTCCCACTCATCATCTTAATTAATTTCACTCTATTCATTCTGCTTTCATGTCAATATAATGCAAAAATATAACAGCCAAAACATCATTCCCAAGGAAGGAATTTACTGTTTTCTAAGTATTCTTGCCTGGAGAATCCCATGGACAAAGGAGCCTGGCAGGCTATAGTCCATGAGGTTGCAAGAGTCAGACATGACTTAGTGACTAAACCACCACCAAGGATAATGTTTGTTTTATACAAAAATGTAACTAAGAGAAATGTAAAGAAACTATTCAAGACAGAGTGAGCTACTGAAGTACCTTACATATTTATAGTTTAATCTGTTATTTTCCTTCCCTCTTATCTCTATCTTATTACATTTTTTTAACATCACAAATGTTTTCAATTAAATGGGAAATAAACAGTGCTTTCTTCTCTATATATAGAGATGGGAACCCTTCAATGACATTTCTATATGGATAGCCTTCCATAATTTGTACATAATAGTTTTTGGTCAAGATCTTGCAAATACTTTCCAAAATAATTACCTTTTTGCCAAGAAGTTCTGAGTGTATATTATTTTTCCATATGTGAAAGAGAAAACTTATCCAATAAATAAGAGACCAAAACTTTGAAAGGGTAAATGTCAAAAGTAAATTAGACCTCTGATGACATGAACTCCAAGGAAAATCAAATACAATATTTCTTCTATGAATCTGTAATTGCATACCAGAAAGTAAAAAATAAGATAAACATTTTTCTGTTTGTTTTTCACTTTCACGGAAACTCCATCCTTATATGCTTTTAGATGGTTACATTTTGCTGACATTTACAAACATTTCATGTTGATCTTACATGGGTCACATCAATCATCTATACAGTTTCAATGACACTTTGTTAAATAAACTGTCATGAAAGATTTATAGAGAATTTGATAAAAGTAAAGAAGATGTAGTTTAGCTTTTAAAGATGCATTACCCCTTTTCTGAAGGGTAATATCACTTCTAACATACCACTAAGGTTTTCTAGCAATAAATACAGAAAGAAAAAAATAAAAAGCCCTTTCCCCCATACTTTTATTTGTATAACATTCCTCTTCCAAACATAGGGAGTGGGAAGGGGGAAAGAACCATCCCAATTCAATGCTCCTTAGATTTAATGGTTGTGCATTGATCCCATTTTAAGAAACATTACATGTAAGTTAACAGCATTCAAAATGTATCCACTAAAGAATAATTAAATAAATATGAATCCTTAATCCATTCATGCAAACAAGTGCTTCCCTCAAACACCTGGATACTTGTATTCTGAATTGGATGCTATATGATGACAAAAATGACACAAATTATTCCTCACACACTATTGAGGCATTCAAGTGAAAAAGGGTTACAATGGAATTCATAGATTTATTTTAGCATGAATAATTACAATATGCAACCATTTAATTGAATTTTAAGCTATCAGCTGCCTTAGGCACATGGCTAGTTTAGTTGCTTGTTTTTTCATGAAATTAAAACCAGGTTATTATGACTTTGACTTGTTAAGTCCCTCAGCTTCTAGCACGCAAGCAATAATGAAGCCATGTTACAATAATGTTCACAATTATATATCTCATTGTGGCAGCAGGGTAGGCAATAAAGATGTTGTTAACACCACCCTTATGGCACAAAGTGAAGAGGAACTGAAAAGCCTCTTGATGAAAGTGAAAGAGGAGAGTGAAAAAGTTGGCTTAAAGCTCAACATTCAGAAAACTAAGATCATGGCATCCAGTCCCATCACTTCATGGCAAATAGATGGGGAAACAGTGGACACAGTGTCAGACTTTATTTTGGGGGGCTCCAAAATCACTGCAGATGGTGATTGCAGCCATGAAATTAAAAGACACTTCCTCCTTGGAAGGAAAGTTATGACCAATCTGCTATCAACAGATAGCATAATGAAAAGCACAGACATTATTTTGTCAAAAAAGGTCCGTCTAGTCAAGGCTATGGTTTTTCCAGTGGTCATGTATGGATGTGAGAGTTGGACTATGAAGAAAGCTGAACGTCGCAGAATTGATGCTTTTGAACTGTGGTGTTGGAGAAGACTCTTGAGAGTGCCTTGGACTGTAAGGAGATCCACCCAGTCCATCCTAAAGGAGATCATTCCTGGGTGTTCATTGGAAGGACTGATGCTGAAGCTGAAACTCCAGTACTTTGGCCACCTCATGCGAAGAGTTGACTCATTGGAAAAGACCCTATTGCTGGGAGGGATTGGGGGGGGGGGGGCAGGAGGAGAAGGAGACGACAGAGGATCAGATGGCTGGATGGCATCACCGACTCGATGGACATAAGTTTGAGTAAACTCCAGGAGTTGGTGATGGACAGAGAAGCCTGGCATGCTGCAGTCCATGGGCTCGCACAGAGTTGGACACGACTGAGTGACTGAACTGAACTGAACATCATGGATATCATTTTTTCTTTCACTTTACATGTGAATTTGTTGAAAAGTATCAATACAATTTTGTATATAATTCCAAATTGTGGCTCCATTCTAGACTCTCATGTAAGTTTCCTTGCCTAATGATATACTTGCTGAGATATTTCCTTTTCTACCAATTCTCAGGAAAACTTTTAAATCTTTCAGATAACGGAATTTTGTTGCCTGCAAAACAAGGATATAATCTGATAAAAAATAATTTATAGCCTAAAAATTTCAGAGGCTTACATTTAAGATGGCAAACTATATATGCTAGAACTAAAAAATATAAATGCTTAGTACAATATTTTACATATGTTAAATGCATATAATTTATTAAATATTAAGGCATTTATTGGTTATGTTTCTAAAGGTGAGTGTAGACCTGTTGTGTGGTTTTAACAATAAGCTCTATTATAACAGAACTCAATTCTGTAATTGGTTCAAGTACACTAAGCATACTTTATAAAACAAAAGCCCAGAGACAGTGTACATTTGAAACACAACATTCATAATTCATTCACAAATGAAAGTGAAAGTCATTCAGTCGTGTCTGACTCTTTGCAACCCAATGGACTATATAGCCCATGGAATTCTCCAGGTCAGAATACTAGAGTGAGTAGCCTTTCCCTTCTCCAGGGGATCTTCCCGACCAAGAAATTAAACCAGGGTCTCCTGCACTGGAGGCGGATTCTTTACCAACTTAGCGATCAGGGAAGCCCCTCATTTACACACAGCAGTTTGAAATTTACTAATCATATTAAAAAACAGAGACAATACTTTGGCAACAAAGGTCCGTCTGGTCAAAGCTATGGTTTTTCCAGTAGTCATGTATGTATGTGAGAGTTGGACTATAAAGAAAGCTAAGTGCTGAAGAATCAATGCTTTTGAACTGTGGTGTTGGAGAAGACTCTTTAGAGACCCTTGGACAGCAAGGAGATCCAACCAGTCCATCCTAAAGGAAATCAGTCCTGACTATTCATTGGCAGGACTGATGCTGAGGCTGAAACTCTAACATTTGGCCACCTGATGTGAAGAACTGACTCATTTGAAAAGACCCTGATGCTGGGAAAAATTGCAGGCAGGCGAAGGGGACGACAGAGGATGAGATGGTTGGATGGCATCACCAACTCAATGGACATGAGTTTGAGTAAACTCCGGGAGTTGGTGATGGACAGAAAAGCCTGGCATGCTGCAGTCCATGGGGTCACAAAGGGTCAGACACAACTGATCTACTGAACTGAACTGAATCTCATAATAATAAGATAATATCGTATATAGATATAATACATAAAAAATATTTTTCTATTTCAAGGTTACTTTTCTCCTCTAATAAGAGTTACTAAATTTTTCTTACACAATTTAGTGTCAAAATATCTTTCTCTTAAGCGTCTTTCTTTATGAAACCACAATGATCCCTAACATGTTTTACTCATGTGAGAGTAGGCTGTTTTCAGGTTTTGGTTCTTTTATTCTTAAGGAACCAGCTCTTCACTTATTATGAAGTCAAGGGAGAAGTTTCTGAATTGGTAAGGTTGAAGGAGGAGCAAAATTGATTTTTAAATTAAGTCTTGACTTAGCATTTCAGTAGTGGAAATACGTTTTGAGAATCACTGAGCAATTTTATGCTCCTCAGGTGGCACAGTGGTAAAGAATCTGCCTGCCAATGCAGGAGAAGCAGGTTCGATCCCTAGGTCAGAAAGATCCTCTGCAGTAGGAAATGGCAACCCACTCCAGTATACTTGCCTGGAAAATTCCATGGACAGTGGAACCTGGCGGGCTACAGTTCATGAGGTCACAAAAGAGTCTGGCACAACTGAGAGACTGAACATGGACAATTTTATAGTAGTTAAAAACTAAGTAATAAGGGCAATATTAATATAATACAAAAGCAGCTTATTATTATACTCCTATATATAAAAAGACATTCACTATCTTGTTCATGGCATTTTTATTTTATCAGAATAATTTTGAGTAAGAGGACTTAACTTTTGAAATAGAAAAAGAAAAATAAGCACTCTACTTAATAACACCATATCTGTACCCTTACTATCTTGTCTGAGTTGTTTTCATTACAAAACTATTACAATTTTAATCATTAGCTTTGGTAGACTGAAATTTAAGAGATTCTTATTCTAAGTAAAACTAAGCATTATCTATGAAAGTAGAGACTACAAAAAATGAAACATGGCATTTTAATTATCTTTAATATTTACAAGTTAAGGTTGCTAAGTTGAAGTACAGTGTAATATATTTGCAGCCTATATTAGTCGGTCACACAAACTTAGAGGTTAGTAAAATATGTTTGAATCCTCATGAATCTGAATGAGCAAATATATAAAGCCTATAGCATGGTGTCAGGTACACACTGAGTGCTCAAATGTTGATTTTAAATAACTAAAAGAATTCTCTCAGAAAACATTTTAAAGAAACAGCTAGAACTCTTGCAAAAAGTACAATTAATTTTTCATTAAATTTTTGAGAAGCATCTAGATGCCTTTTAACTGTCTTTAAGAGTTTATACAGCATCTATAAATATCTCTCCTGATCTACAATGTTAACTACTTATGGAACAAGCTTTACAGGGCAAAACATGTGTCATGAAACAAATAAAGAACAAAATAGCATGTTATTTTCATGTCTGATGTGAAAAAAATGTTTATATTTGGAATGCTTACATGATTTGAAAGCAATTGTTTATAATTAAACCATCCCTCATTTCTTATATTTTAAAGTAGTTTAAGCCCTTATATGATAAGTAATTCTTCTGTACAGCAAATTTTGCCTCACAATGCTTAACCCTTTATCTACAGAAAATTCTAAAATTTGTCCAATTATACTATATCTGACTCTTACAAATTCTTTAGTACAGACTTGAACATGAAACCAACTTCTAAAATCCATTATAAGCATATCTTATTTAAAAATACTGAATATTCATTGAAAACTAAAATGCTGTATTATTTCATGACCACACTGTCACTATTAGAAGTCCTGGGTGGTCCCAAGATGGTGGAGGAGTAGGACAGGGAAACCACTTTCTCCCCAACAAATTAATCAAAAGATCATTTGAATGCTGAGCAACTTCCACAGAACAACTCCTGAACACTGGCGTAGGACAGCAGGCACCCAGAAAGGCAGCCCATTATTTTTGAAAGGAGGTAGGACAAAATTTAAAAGACAAGGAAAGGAAGGTTAGTCACACAGTCGTGTTTGACTCTTTGCGATCCCATGGACTGTAGCCTGGCAAGTCCTCTGTCCATGGAATTCTCCAGGTAAGAGTACTAGAGTGGGTTGCCATTCCTTTCTCCAGGGAATCTTCCTGACCTGGGGATTGAACCCAGGTCTCCTGCATTGCAGGCAGAGTCTTTACCAACTGAGCTACTAGAGAAGCCCCAAAAAGACAAAAAGAGAGGCAAAAGAGTTAGGGATGGAGACCCGTCCTGGGGAGGGAGTCATGAAGGAGGAACAGTTTCCAAACAGCAAAAAACCCTCTCACTGGCAGGTCTGTGGGGAATTTTGGAATCTCAGAGGGCAACATAACCAGGAGAAAAGGAAAAAAAAAAAAAACAAAAAAACAAAACAAAACAAAAAACACAGAAAACATGCCTAATCCCAACTCCCAGCAGAGAAGTAGCCCAGACACTCTCATCTACCACCAGCAAGCAGAGGCTGGACAGGGAGGAACAGGTTTCATGCTTACGGTAAGGACCAGGCCTCAGTGCCCTGAGGACAATCTGAGGGAGCTAACTTGAGATAGCAACCCAAACTGTGGGATGGAAGAAAGTGAAAGTAAAGTCGCTCAGTGTGTCTGACTTTTTGCGACCCCATGGACGGTAGCCTACCATGTTGCTCCGTTCATGGGATTTTCCAGGCAAGAGTACTGGAGTGGGTTGCCATTTCCTTCTTCAGAGGATCTTCTAAAACCAGGGATCCAACCCAGGTCTCCTTCATTGTAGGCAGACGCTTTACCATCTGAGTCACCAGGGAAGTCAGCCAGAGAGGGTGGGGGAAAAAAAAAAAAAAGAAATTTCCCACAAAAGTCTCTAACCTAAGGCACAGCCTGGCCTGCTCACACAAAAAAAGGATTGAGTTAATACTAAAAGAGAACTAGCCAGCTGCATACAGGCCCCTCCCATGCCACTGGAGGCAGAGAGGCAGGCATGCAACAGCAAGAGCCAGAAGGCAAGGGGCAATATCGGCCCCAGAGACCTGCATCCTCCACCAAACTGTGAGCAGGTGCCCAGTTGCTAACCAAGTCTTCCTGGGATCCTGGAGGGTTGACATCTGCCAGGAGGGTCACAGCCTGAGATCAGCTCCCCAGAGGAGACACATGGCACACCCGAGATGGTGCTCTCCAGATGCACCTGGGAAACCAAGGATCCAGGACTGGGGAAGTGATTAAGATGCAGAGCCCACCTGGGACAGTGTGCTCGCCAAGCACTTGGTGGCCTTAGCTCCTCGGACCTGGTAAGGGCACAAAATGCATGCCCAACCGAGTCTGTGCCCTTGCAGAGTACCTGAGAACCTGAACCTGAGCAGCTTAGACCTGGTAACTGCACGAAACACAGGGCCTGGTTTGGACAGTACCCCTGCAAAGCAACCTGGAGCCTGAGCAGTGTAGACCGGGAAAGCACATGCACTGTGAGCAGAGGCAAATCCAGTGTGATCCATACACTGCGAGCACTCCCCACACACACACATATTTGTTTGCAGTGTTCCTCCCTCCTGACAACACAACTGAACACATGAGCCTAAATATGTGACTACCTTCACTCCCTTGTGCCAGGGTGGAAATTAGACACTGAAGAGACTTGCAAATAGAGGAAGACAAAATAAACAAAGAAGAGGGAAATGCTCTGGAAGTGACAGGTACAACAGATTAAAACCCTGTAGTTAACACTGACCAAGCATTGGAATTTAGGTCATACCTGAATGGTCTATAACCTCAGATATGCAGATGACACCACCCTTATGGCAGAAAGTGAAGAGGAACTAAAAAGCCTCTTGATGAAAGTGAAAGAGGAGAGTGAAAAAGTTGACTTAAATCAAAGCTCAACATTCGGAAAACTAAGATTATGGAATTCAGGCCCTTCACTTCATGGCAAATAGATGGGGAAACAGTGGAAGCAGTGTCAGACTTTATCTTTTTGGGCTCCAAAATCACTGCAGATGGTGATTGCAGCCATGAAATTAAAAGACACTTCCTCCTTGGAAGGAAAGTTATGACCAACCTAGATAGCATATTAAAAAGCAGAGACATTACTTTGCCAACAAAGGTCCGTCTAGTCAAGGCTATGGTTTTTCCAGTGGTCATGCATGGATGTGAGAGTTGTGAAGAAAGCTGAGCGCCGAAGAATTGATGTTTTGAACTGTGGTGTTGGAGAAGACTCTTGAGGGTCCCCTGGACTGCAAGGAGATCCAACCAGCCCATCCTACAGGAGATCAGTTCTGGGTGTTCATTGGAAGGACTGATGCTGAAGCTGAAACTCCAGTACTTTGGCTACCTCATGCGAAGAGTTGACTCATTGGAAAAGACCCTGTTGCTGGGAGGGATTGGGGGCAGGAGGAGAAGGGGACGACAGACGATGAGATGGCTGGATGGCATCACAGACTCGATGGACATGAATTTATGTAAACTCCGGGAGTTGGTGTTGGACAGGGAGGCCTGGCGTGCTGTGATTCATGGGGTTGCAAAGAGTCAGACATGACTGATCGACTGAACTGAAATGAACTGAACTGCAGCATTGGAAGGGGCCTATAGACCTTGAGAAGACGTACAAGTGGGAACAAGGAACTATCTGAAACTGAACTGACCCCACACTACCCACAACAGCTCCAGAGAAATTCCTAGATATATTTTACTATTATCATATTTTAATTATTTTTATTTTTATGTTCTTTATTAATCCTTTAATTTTCATTTTTATAACCTACTATTACCTTGCAAAAAAAGTCCCTATTTTTAAATCAAATTTCATATATATTTATAGTTTTTGTGATTGATTTTGTTTTGTATTTTTAATATTGTAATTTTCAGAGCCTAACCTCTACTCTAGATTTTTAATCTTTGCTTTTGGGTACTTGTTATCAATTTTGTACCTTTAAGAATCTAATCTTCAGTATCTATTTCCATTTAGGGGTATGATTACTGGCATGAGTGCTCTTTCCCCTTTTGACTCTCCCTTTACTCCCCCAGGTCACCACTGTCTCCCCATTTTCTTCTCTATTTAACTCTGCGAATCTCTCTGGGTGTCCTGGGAGAACACTTAGGGAACTGATTACAGGCTAGATTGGTCTCTCTCCTTTTGACTCCCCCTCTTCTCCTCCTGGCTACCTCTATCTCCCTCCTCCCTCTTCTCTTCTCCATGTAACTCTGTGAACCTCTCTGGGTGTCACTCACTGTGGAGAATTTTTTTCACCATTAACCTAGATGTTTTATAATCTGTGCTGTATGGATGGAGAAGTCTTGAGGTTACTGTAAGAATAAGACTGAAAGTCAGAGGCAGGAGGCTTAAATCCAAAACTTGAGAACACCAGAAAACTCCTGATTCCAGGAAAGATTAATCCACAAGAGCTCATCCAAAATTAGAGAAGAGCTAACACCTATCTTACTCAAACTCTTCCAGAAAATTGCAGAAGAAGGTAAACTTCCAAACTCATTCTATGAGGCCACCATCACCCTAATTCCAAAACCAGACAAAGATGCCACCAAAAAAGAAAACTACAGGCCAATATCACTGATGAACATAGATGCAAAAATCCTTAACAAAATTCTAGCAAACAGAATCCAACAACATATTAAAAAAATCATACACCACGACCAAGTGGGCTTTATCCCAGGAAGGCAAGGATTCTTCAATATCTGCAAATCAATCAATGTAATACACCACATTAACAAATTGAAAGATAAAAACCATATGATTATCTCAATAGATGCAGAGAAAGCCTTTGACAAAATTCAACACTCATTTATGATTAAAACTCTCCAAAAAGCAGGAATAGAAGAAACATACCTCAACATAATAAAAGCTATATATGACAAACCCACAGCAAGCATCACCCTCAATGGTGAAAAATTGAAAGCATTTGCCCTGAAATCAGGAACAAGACAAGGGTGCCCACTCTCACCACTACTATTCAACATAGTGTTGGAAGTTTTGGCCACAGCAATCAGAGAAGAAAAAGAAGTAAAAGGAATCCAGATAGGAAAAGAAGAAGTGAAACTCTCACTGTTTGCAGATGACATGATCCTCTACATAGAAAACCCTAAAGACGCTACCAGAAAATTACTAGAGCTAATCAATGAATATAGGAAAGTTGAAGGATATAAAATTAACACACAGAAATCCCTTGCATTCCTATATACTAACAATGAAAAAACAGAAAGAGAAATTAAGGAAACAATACCATTCACCATTGCAACAAAAAGAATAAGATACTTAGGAGTATATCTACCTAAAGAAACAAAGGACCTATACATAGAAAACTATAAAACACTGATGAAAGAAATCAAAGAGGACACAAATAGATGGAGAAACATACCGTGTTCATGGATTGGAAGAATCAATATTGTCAAAATGGCTATTCTACCCAAAGCAATCTATAGATTCAATGCAATCCCTATCAAGCTACCAACGGTATTTTTCACAGAACTAGACCAAAGAATTTCACAATTTGTATGGAAATACAAAAAACCTCGAATAGCCAAAGTAATCTTGAGAAAGAAGAATGGAACTGGAGGAATCAACCTGCCTGACTTCAGACTCTACTACAAAGCCACAGTAATCAAGACAGTATGGTACTGGCACAAAGACAGAAATATAGATCAATGGAACAGAATAGAAAGCCCAGAGATAAATCCACGAACCTATGGACACCTTATCTTTGACAAAGGAGGCAGGGATATACAATGGAAAAAAGACAACCTCTTTAACAAGTGGTGCTGGGAAAACTGGTCAACCACTTGTAAAAGAATGAAACGAGAACACTTTCTAACACCATACACAAAAATAAACTCAAAATGGATTAAAGATCTAAATGTAAGACCAGAAACTATAAAACTCCTAGGGGAGAACATAGGCAAAACCCTCTCCGACATAAATCACAGCAAGATCCTCTATGACCCACTTCCCAGAATATTGGAAATAAAAGCAAAACTAAACAAATGGGACCTAATGAAACTTAAAAGCTTTTGCACTACAAAGGAAACTATAAGTAAGGTGAAAAGACAGCCCTCAGATTGGGAGAAAATAATAGCAAATGAAGAAACAGACAAAGGATTAATCTCAAAAATATACAAGCAACTCCTGCAGCTCAATTCCAGAAAAATAAATGACCCAATCAAAAAATGGGCCAAAGAACTAAACAGACATTTCTCCAAAGAAGACATACAGATGGCTAACAAACACATGAAAAGATGCTCAACATCACTCATTATTAGAGAAATGAAAATCAAAACCACAATGAGGTACCATTACACGCCAGTCAGGATGGCTGCTATCCAAAAGTCTACAAGCAATAAATGCTGGAGAGGGTGTGGAGAAAAGGGAACCCTCTTACACTGTTGGTGGGAATGCAAACTAGTACAGCCACTATGGAAAATAGTGTGGAGATTCCTTAAAAAACTGGAAATAGAACTGCCATATGACCCAGCAATCCCACTTCTGGGCATACACACTGAGAAAACCAGATCTGAAAGAGACACGTGCACCCCAATGTTCATCGCAGCACTGTTTATAATAGCCAGGACATGGAGGCAACCTAGACGCCCATCAGCAGATGAATGGATAAGGAAGCTGTGGTACATATACACCATGGAATATTACTCAGCCGTTAAAAAGAATTCATTTGAATCAGTCCTAATGAGATGGATGAAACTGGAGCCCATTATACAGAGTGAAGTAAGCCAGAAAGATAAAGAACATTACAGCATACTAACACATATATATGGAATTTAGAAAGATGGTAACAATAACCCTATATGCAAAACAGAAAAAGAGACACAGAAATACAGAACAGACTTTTGAACTCTGTGGGAGAAGGTGAGGGTGGGATGTTTCAAAAGAACAGCATGTATACTATCTATGGTGAAACAGATCGCCAGCCCAGGTGGGATGCATTAGACAAGTGCTCGGGCCTGGTGCACTGGGAAGACCCAGAGGAATCGGGTGGAGAGGGAGGTGGGAGGGGGGATCGGGATGGGGAATACGTGTAAATCTATGGCTGATTCATATCAATGTATGACAAAACCCACTGAAAAAGAAAAAAAAAAAAAAAAAGCCTCCATACCTACACTGAAACCAAGCTCCTCCCAAAAGCCAACAAGTTCCAAAGCAAGACATACCAAGCTAATTCTCCAGCAACACAGGAACATAGCCCTGAGCATTAAAATACAGGCTGCCCAAAGTCATGCCACACCCATAGACATCCCAAAACTCACTACTGGGCACTTCATTGCTCTCCAGAGAGAAGAGATCCAGCTCCACCCACCAGAACACAGACACAAGCTTCCCTAACTAAAGTATATAACTCCCTCGCTAACACTAGCGAGGAGGGCACTGTCTGTCCCCCTTCTGATATCTATGTCAGAAGCTTTCTCTATCCCTTTTCTTACTTTGATAAAACTCTGCTACACAAAATCTCTTGAGTGACCAAGCCTGGTCCCTGGTCCTAAAGCTAAATCTTCTTCAGAGAGCATGAATCTGACATCGTTCACCATAAGCTATCATCTTGGGGGCTTATCCGGGATCTTCAGGACAAGGTAAGAAGACTCAGAGCTCTAGCCTCTCTGCTTTCTCAGTATGCACATTTTCTGCTTTATTTTGGTGTGCTTGTGTGAATAAATGACACGCCCTGCATGAAGCAAGTGATGAGCCCTGGTCTGCAGTTTTGTGGTGCCTCATAATGACTGAAGGCAGCCCCAAAAAGGGGAGCCTTGTTGGGGGTTTATACCAACCTACCAAGGCCAAGGGACACCCAAGATCTCTGCTAGGCGAGCGGCCAGAGATGGGCAAAGCGTGTGGACCAAACTTTCCCTTCTCGGTCACCTTTTCCTGGTCTCTTTGGCCATTTCATAACTGTGTGGGGAATTAGAACTACTAACCTAATCTGTCAGATCATAGACTTTCAAGGGAATTGTGATCCATGCTGTTACTATTGTCAACTACAAATTGGCACTTATCAAGATCATTGCCAATGACTGAACAACAAAAGTGTTTGCCATCTGCCTCTATGGAGATTGAACATCATGCTGCTAAAGCTGTTGACCTTCAACAACCCCTGAGGGAGTTCAGGGTGGAGTGAGGCACTCTGTGCTCCAGGGAATCTGGTGGGACAGGTCTTTAGATAAGTGGATGTTTTTAGGAACAGATTTTATGATCTCAATCCTTACATTTCCTATCTAGAGAAGCACTAAATCCCTTCATGGTGATATCAGATCCTCATGACTAACAAAAAGCCTTTTGTAAAACCAGTGCTTCATGGTATTGAACTCCCACTTCACCAAAACCTTATATATTGTCTTTCCCCTACTGCTGCTTTGGAGCAGTCTCTCAAAGCTATCTGAGATGCTGCCTCCCAGGTTGCAATCCTCATTTTGCCCCAAATAAAACTTAACTCACAACTCTCAAGTTGTACATCTTTTTTTAGTCAACACTATGTACTTTTACTTAGACACCAAGTATGGAAGTGCCTAGCCTTGCTGGGTGGAGAAGGCAATGGCACCCCACTCCAGTACTCTTGCCTGGAAAATCCCATGGATGGAGGAGCCTAGTTGGCTGCAGTTCATGGGGTCGCTAAGAGTCGGACACGACTGAGCAACTTCACTTTCACTTTTCACTTTCATGTATTGGAGAAGGAAATGGCAACCCACTCAAATGTTCTTGCCTAGAAAATCCCAGGGACGGGGGAGCCTGGTGGGCTGCCGTCTATGGGGTCGCACAGAGTCAGACACGACTGCAGCGACTTCGCAGCAGCCTTGCTAGGAGCCGAAATGTGTACAGGAACACATTTGGGAGCGAGGTGGAACTCTAGCTCCAGGAACGTCTCTCAGGCTAAAGATCACTCTCTTGACTACCTGCCTCAAGAGCCAGAGTCCTAAAAGTGAGTTTTTGTCACTGCTGTGTCTCCTATCTATGTGGATAGAAGCACTGCTAGTGACCATGAGGTTTTTGATGACACAGACCGGGAATAGCAGTATCTGCTCAGTTTGGAAATGCAGTGGGCTTCTTCTTTTGGTAGCGTTAGCTCTTAGTGGACTAGAGGAGGCTCTCTGATGGCTTTTGTCTCAACTATTTAGATATTTCTTTCTGTGTAATCTGTGGAAATGAACTGGAAGGATTGGTCCTAGTAGCTCAAGGACAAAAAAATCACTTTTTCCTCGCTGGCCAACCCTCCACTGCCTCTTTTGCTCTACTGGTGTGGTGATACTCAGAGAAGGGGCATCTTGGTTGTTGTTCCTCCCTGTATGACTCACTGCTTCTACTGCAGATAGGACTGTACTCAGGAATGTGCACGGGCACATGTAAGCTAGTAGTCCTAGCTTGGGAAACATTCTGGGAAACTACTCTGGCAAATCAAACAAAGGTCTTGGTGGTATGGCACTAAATCAATCTGAGATACCATCAGGTCTACCCCTGGTGCATCTCCTCCCCACCTCAGTGGTAGAACTGGGAGGTACGAGTAAGGCACCTGTGTCAGTAAGGGACAGACTAAGTCCAACCAGGGAAGGAAAGCTTTGGTGGAGAGTCTGTCTACACCCCTACCTAGAGCAGGGAAAGACATTGCTGGTGAACAACAACAACAACAAACAAAAAAGCCATGGCTATGGATGCTGCTTTTTTCTCTCTTACAGATGGGAGATAGCAGTTGCAGAACCACTTCTTTAAAATGTATTTTAAAAACTGGGACAAGCTCAATTCCCAGAATTTAAAACTAGACCAGTTCTGTAGAAAACAAGAGAATTGGGTAAAAGTGCTATATGTGTTGCTCTTTATCTCTCTGCAAGACATATCAGATTTATGTTCTAAGGGGGGAGGTTTGGATGTGGAACCTTCAGTTCCCTCCTGCCCTCTACCTTGCTCCTGTATCTGGGACTCCCAGCTGAACAGGCTGAGCATTAGGGCACCCTTCCAGGAGGGATTGCCTCAGTCTTGGTAGAAATTCAAACAGTACCAATTGCAGTTGAGACTGTCTAGAGAATCCAGAAAAGTATATAGAAGCCTTTACGGGGCTAACTTTACTTTATGACCTTACTTGGAAAGATGTAATATACGTCTTGGGACAGACGCTGACTCCTGACTCAAAAACCTGAATTTTGGGGGAAGCTCCTACTTTTGGAGATGAATGGCTTGAACATGAGACAAGGGGAAAGAGGGAACATGAACTAGCCCTCCTTCCTACTAGGAGCTAGACCGTTCCCATAACAGACGCACTTTGCCAAATGTATTCTTGTAGGACTTAAGCAAGCACATGCCAAGACTTTAAACTATGCTAAGTTGGCTGACATAGAACAGGGAGAGAAGGAAACTCCTGGTAAATTCCTAGATAGACTATGGGAGGTTCTCCACAAGATCAACGTTGATCTTGAAAGTACAGAGAAAGATTGCTTTTGTGCACAGATACTGTCACAGATCCTGAAGCCTCAGAATTAACTATGTGACTCAGCTTTTAGTGTTTCAACAGACATTACCAGGAGGTTAACTTCTGACCCAGCCTTTGAGTCAAACAAGCAAGCCGCTGTTTGAGCCAGGAACCAAGATAGGCCTAAGAATCTAGGTAGGCTTTATTCTGCTGACTCCAAAAGTCCTAAGTCTGCCATTTGACCCTCAAGACAGCACCTTCCTGTCCTGGACTCATTCCTACGCCACATTCAACAACTGACATAATTGCTGGGTCTGCAGAACACTCCTCTCCTCATCAACTGAAGACTTCCCATGGTGGGTTTCTCCATTTCAAGGAAAGGAATTTCTTCAACTCTGAGAATACTTTCAACAACAACAATCATATGTAATACCTCTTCTTGATCTGATGACATCTAACAATCCTAAGAAGGAATGATGTAACTATGGACATAATGTAACTTTTCATTTTGATTAGGTTTTAACTGTGTTTAATGACTCATTTGCCTAACATTTAAAACTGTAAAACGGGGTTTGTTTCTAACCATATGAAAGCTTTAAAATTACAAATGGTTGTTCAAGCTCCTACGAGCACCACAACCTCCTCCAACTATTACTTGGGGCCCCTGGATCAGAGACCCTCACTATGAGGGCTAGAACATGTTGCCTCAACAATTTAGGGACCATGCCCCTCAACAGCAGGAAGTAGTTATGGAATGAAAATGATGCCCCTTTCCGTTGGCAACATAATTCTCCTAAAAGAAAAGGGGGTAATGAGAGAGTCAATTCCTAGGTAAAATGATAAGAAGTCTGGGGTCCCCAAGGAGAAGAAAGTGGTCTGGGGATCTTGAAGCAAACATAATGATCTGGAATTCTCAAGGAGGAGGAAAGGACAAACATCTTTTTTCTCTACATTCCTTAGTCTTAGTCACATGAAACACTTTTTTTTTTTTTCTTTAAGCCTGGAACTGATGATTATACAACAAACAACTAAGTTTAAACTCTGTACTAGGTATTATATAAGAACAATATACCCTGCTTGAGGACAGTTTCTCCTTCCTGAAAAACTTCTGGTTAATCCTGTTATCTTAAAATGTAAATTATGGGAGTGGGTCTAGTAAGATATTTTCAAACTTGAGACATTCTTTTGATTTATTGTAATAACTAATTAAAGTATATAACTACCTTGCTAACACTAGTGAGGGGGGCACTCACCATCCACCTGCTGATGTCTATGTCAGAAGCTTTCTCTATCCCTTTTCTTACTTTAATAAAATTCTGCTACACAAAAGCTCGTGAGTGAGCTAACCCTTGTCCTGAAGCTAAATCTTCTTCTTTGGAGGTCATGAATCCAATTTCATTCACCATAAGCTATCAAAAGGCCACCCCAAACACAGCAATCTAAACTAAATGAAAAGGCACAGAAGTAGTCACCAGGTAAAGGAACATGATAAATGCCCACCAAACCAAACAAGAGAGGAGGAGATAGGGAGTTTACCTGAAAAAGAATTCAAAATAATGATAGTAAAGATGACCAAAAATCTTGAAAACAAAATGGAGATACAGATAAATAGACTATAGACAAGGACTGAGAAGATGCAAGATATTTTTAACAAGGACCTAGAACAAATAAAAAAGAGTCAATCAATAATGAATAATGCAATAACTGAGATCAAAAGCACTCTGGAGGGAACCAACAGTAGAATAACTGAGGCAGAAGAGAGGATAAGTGAGGTGGAAGATAGAATGGTGGAAATAAAGGAAGCAGAGAGGAAAAAAGAAAAAAGAATGAAAAGAAATGAAGACAAACTCAGGAGACCTCTAGGACAATGTCAAATGCCCCAACATTCGAATCATAGGAGTTCTAGAAGAAGAACGCAAAAAAGAAAGGTGATGAAAAAATACTTGAGAAGATAATAGTTGAAAACTTCCCTAAAATGGGGAAGGAAATAGCCACCCAAGTCGAAGAAAGAGTCCAAAACAAGATAAACCCAAGGTGAAAAACCCCAAGACACATATTAATCAAGTTAATGAATATAAACACAAAAGGCAAACATTAAAAGCAGCAAGGGAAAAGCAACAAATAACACACAAGGGGATTCCCATAAGGATAACTGCTGATCTTTCGATAGAAACTCTTCAGGCCAGAAGGGAATGGCAGGACATACTTAAAGGGATGAAAGAGAAAAACCTACAACCCAGATTACTACACCCAGCAAGGATCTCTTTCAAACATGAAGGAGAAACCAAAGCTTTACAGACAAACAAAAGCTGAAAAAATTCAGCACCACCAAGCCAGCTCTCCAACAAATGCTAAAGGATCCTCTAGGGAGCAAATACAGAAAAGGTTTATAAACTCAAACCCAGAACAACAAAGTAAATGGCAATTGGATCATACTTATTAATAATTACCTTAAATGTAAATGGCTTGAATCTCCCAACCGAAAGACAAAGACTGGCTGAATGGAAACAAAAACAAAATCTATATATGCTGCCTACAAGAGACCCACCTCAAAACAAGGAACACATACAGACTGAACATGAAGGGATGAAAAAGATATTTCACACAAATGGAGACCAAGACAAAGCCAGAGTAGCAATATTCATATCAGATAAAATAGACTTGGAAATAAAGGCCATGAAAAGAGACAAAAAGGACACTACATAATGATCAAAGAACCAATCCAAGAAGAAGATATAACAATTATAAATATATATGCATCCAACATAGGAGCACTGCAATATGTAGGGCAAACGCTAATGAGAATGAAAGGGGAAATTACCAGTAACACAATAATAGTGGGAGACATTAATACCCCACTCACACCTATGGATAGATCAACTGAACAGAAAATTAGCAAGGAAACACAAACTTTTAAAGATACAAGGGACCAGTTAGACATAATTGATATCTATAGGGCATTTCACCCCCAAATAATGAATTTCACCTCTTTCTCAAGTGCACAAGGAACATCCTCCAGCATAGATCACATCTTGGGTCAAAAATCTAGCCTTGATAAATTCAAAAAAATTGAAATCATTTCAATCATCTTTTCTGTTCACAATGCAGTAAGATTAATGCTAACCACAGGACAAAAAACAAAAGTTTTTTAATAAAAAATACAAACATATGGAGGCTAAATAACATGCTTATGAATAACCAGCAAATCACAGAAGAAATCAAAATGCATAGAAACAAGTGAAAATGAAAACACAAAAACCCAAAACCTATGGGATTCAGCAAAAGCAGTGCTAAGGGGAAGGTTCATAGCAGTACAAGCTTACCTCAAGAAACAAAATAAAAATGAAATAAATAACGTAATTCTATACCTAAGGCAACTAGAAAAAGAAAACATGAAGAACCCCATGGTTAGTGGGAAAAGAAATCATAAAAATTTGGGCAGAAATAAATGAAAAAGAACAAAGGAGACTATAGCAACAACCAACAAAGCTAAAAGCTTATTCTTTGAGAAGATAAATAAAGGAGACAAACAATTAGCCAAACTCATCAAGAAAAAGAGGGAGAAGCATCAAATCAACAAAATTAGAAAGTAAAATTAAGTAATCACAACAGACAAAACAGAGATGCAAATGATCTTAAGAGACTACTATCAGCAACTATATGCCAATAAAATGGACAACATGGAAGAAATGGACAAATTCTTAGAAAAGTATAACCTTTCAAAACTGAACAAGGAAGAAATAGAAAATATTAATAGACCCATCAAAAGCACAGAAATCGAAACTAAAAAAAAAAAAAAAAAAAAAAATCTTCCAGCAAACAAAACCCCAGGACCAGACAGCTTCACAGCTGAATTCTACCAAAAATTTAGCAAAGAGCTAACACCTCTCCTCCTCAAACTCTTCCAGAAAATTACAGAGGAAGATAAACTTCCAAACACATTCTATGAGGCCACCATCACCCTAATGCCAAACCAGACACAGATGCCACAAATAAAGAAAACTACAGGCCAATATCACTGATGAACATAGATGCAAAAATCCTTAACAAGATTCTAGCAAACAGAATCCAACAACATATCAAAAAGTTCATACATCATGACCAAGTGGGCTTTATCCCAGGGGTGCAAGGATTCTTCAATATTCACAAGTCAATGAAATACACCACATTAACAGATTGACATATAAAAACCATATGATTACCTCAATAGATGCAGAGAAAGCCTTTGACAGAATTCAACATCCATTTATGGTAAAGACCACCCAGAAAGCAGGCATAGAAGGAACATACTTCAACATAATAAAAACCATATATGATAAACCCACAGCAAACATTATCCTCAATGGTGAAAACTTGAAAGCATTTCTCCTAAAGTCAAAGAACAAGATAAGGGTGCCCATGCTTACCACTACCACTCAACATAGTTTTGGAAGTTTTAGCCATAGCAATCAGAGCAGAAAAAGAAATAAAATGAATCCAGATTGGAAAAGAACTAAAACTCTCACTGTCTGCATATGACATGATCCCCTACATAGGAAATCTTAAAGATTCCACCAGAAAATTACTAGAGCTAAGCAATGAATATAGTAAAGTTGTAGGATATAAGATTAACACACAGAAATCCCTTGCATTCCTAACACTAATAATGAGAAAACAGAGAGAGAAATTAAGGAAACAATTCCTTTTACCATTGCAACAAAAAGAATAAACTACCTAGGAATAGATCTACCTAAAGTAACAAAAAAACCTATATATAGAAAACTATAAAACACTGATTAAAGAATCAAAGATGACTAAAAAAAAAAAAGATGGAGAAATATAACAAGTTCACAGATCAGAAGAATAAATATAGTGAAAATGAGAATACTATCCAAAATAATCTATAGATTCAATGCAATCCCTACCAAGGAACTAACGGTATTTTTCACAGAACCAAAACAAATAAGGAGATCCAACCAGTCCATCTTAACGGAGATCAGTCCTCAGTGTTCATTGGAAGGACTGATGCTGAAGCTGAAACTCCAATACTATGGCCACCTCATGCAAAGAGTTGACTCATTAGAAAAGACCCTGATCCTGGGAGGGATTGGGGGCAGGAGGAGAAGTGGACAACAGAGGATGAGATGGCTGGATGGCATCACCGACTCGATGGACATGAGTTTGAGTAAACTCAGGGAGTTGGTGATAGACAGGGAGGCCTGTTGTGCTGTGATTCATGGAGTCACAAAGAGTCAGACACGACTGAGCCGGTGCAACGGGATGACCCTGACAGATGGGGTGGGGAGGTAGGTGGGAGGGGGATTCAGAAAGGGGCATACAGGTACACCAATGGCTGATTCATGTCAATGTATGGGAAAAACCACTGCAATATTGTAAAGTAATTAGCTCCTAATTAAAATAAATTAATTTTAAAAATTAAAAATAAAAAGTGCCACTGGAAAACTGGTCAACCACTTGTAAAAGAATGAAACTAGAACACTTTCTAACACCATACACGAAAATGAACTGAAGTGGATTAAAGATCTAAACATAAGACCAGAAACTATAAAACTCCTAGAGGAAAACATAGGCAAAACACTAACTGATGTAAATCACAGCAGGATCCTCTATGACCCACCTCCCAGAGAAATGGAAATAAAAGCAAAAATAAACAAGTGGGACCTAGTTAAACTTAAAACCTTTTGCACAACTAAGGAAATTATAAGCAAGGTGAAAAGACAGCCTTCAGAATGGGAGAGAATAAATGCAAACGAAGCAACTGACAAAGAATTAATCTCGAAAATATACAAGTAGCTCATGCAGCTCAATATCAGAAAAATAAATGACCCAATCAAAAAATTGGCCAAAGAACTGAACTGACATTTCTCTAAAGAAGACATACACATGACTAACAGACACATGAAAAGATGCTCAACATCACTCATTATCAGAGAAATATAAATCAAAACCACAATGATGTACCATCTCACACCAGTCAGAATGTCTGCTATCAAAAGCCTACAAACAATAAATGCTGGAGAGGGTGTGGAGAAAAGGGAACCCTCTTACACTGTTGGTGGGAATGCAAACTATACAGCCACTATGGAGATCAGTGTGAAAATTCCTTAAAAATCTGGAAATAGAATTGCCATAAGACCCAGCAATCACACTGCTGGGCATACACACTGAGGAAACCACATTGAAAGACACGTGTACCCCAGTGTTCATCACAGCACTGTCTACAATAGCTAGGACATGGAAGCAACTTAGACATTCATCATCAGACGAATGGATAAGACAGCTGTGGTACATATACACAAGGGAATATTACTCAACTATTAAAAATAATGCTTTTGAATCCGTTCAAATGAGGTGGATGAAACTGGAGCCTATTATACAGAGTGAAGTAAGTCGGAAAGAAAAACACTAATATTGTATATTAATACATTTATATTGAATTTAGAAAACGGTAATGACGACCCTACACTCGAGTAGCAAAAGAGACACAAAGAACAGACTTTTGGACTCTGTGGGAGAAGGCGAGGGTGGGATGATTTGTGAAAATAGCACTGAAACATGTATATTACCATATGTGAAACTGATTGCCAGTCCAGGTGTGATGCATGAGGCTGGGTGCTCAGGGCCAGTGCACTGAAATGACCCCGAGGGATGGGATGGGGAGGAAGGTGGGAGAGGGTTTCAGCATGGGGGACACATGTCCACCCATAGCTGATTCATGTCAATGTAAGGCAAAAACCACTACAGTACTCTAAAATAATTAGCTCAAATGGAAATAAATAAATTAATTTTTTTTTTTTTTTTAAAGAATTCAACCTTGAAGCCTGGGAAGAAGAGACATAAACCACAATAAGTTAAAAAAAAAAATGAAAAGGCAAAGAAATACTACACAAATGAAGAAACAAACTAGAAAAATTGAAGTCCAAATAAATTAAGAGGAAATAGATAAACTCCCTGAAAAAGAATTCAGAATAATGGTAGTAAACATGATCAGACACCTTGAAAACAAAATGAACCTGGATGAATTAAGGAGCGCAAATACAGACAACACAATTCCTGAAATTAAAAATACTCTATAAGGAATTAATAGCAGAATATGTGAGGCAGAAGAATGCATCAGTGAACTGGAAGATAAAATGGTGGAAATAACTTCTGAAGAGCAGAATAAAGTAAAAAGAATGAAAAGAACTGAGGAGAGTCTCAGAGAACTCTGTGACAACATCAAACATTCAAATTATAGGGGTCCCAGAAGAAGAAGAGCAAAAGAAAAAAAAAAAGAGTACGAGAAAATTTTTGAAGAGATTATAGCTGAAAACTTAAAGTACTGAAAGGGAAAAATCTACCACCAAGATTACTGTACCTGGCAAGGATCTCATTCAAAATTGATGGAGAAATCAAAAGCTTTTCAGACAAGCAAAAGTTAAGAGAATTCAGTACCACGAAACCAGCTTTACAACACATGTTAAAGGGACTTATATAGTCAAGAAATAAAAAAGAAGAAAAAGGATCTACAAAATTAACCCAAAACAATTAAGAAATTGACAATAGGAACATACATATCAAGAATTACTTTAAATGTAAAGGATTAAATGCTCCAACCAAAAGACCAGACTTGCTGAATGGATACAAAAACAAGACCTATATATATGCTGTCTACAAGAAACCCACTTCAGACCTAAAGACACATATAGACTGAAAATGAAAGGATGGAAAAATATATTCCATGCAAATGGGAAGCAAAAGAAAGCTGGAGTAGCAATCCTCATATCAGACAAAATAGAGCTTAAAATAAAGATTATTACAAAACATAAGGAAGGATACTACAAGAGGAAGACATAATAATTGTAAATATCTATGCACTCAACATAGGAGCACCTCAATACCTAAGAGAAACAGTAATAGACAT
Organism: Dama dama; assembly: GCF_033118175.1. NCBI lineage: Eukaryota > Metazoa > Chordata > Mammalia > Artiodactyla > Cervidae > Dama > Dama dama. The sequence continues at coordinate 77,106,446 of NC_083714.1, forward strand.
AAAAGAAAAAATTGACAGTAACTCAACAATAGTAGGACACTTTAACACCCCACTCACACAAATGGACTAATCATCAAAACAGAAAATTAATAAGGAAGCATATGTCTTAAATGATACATTAGATGAGATGGATCTCACTGATATCTTCAGGACATTCCACCCAAATGCAGAATAAATCTTCTCAAATGCAAATGGAAGATTCCCCAGGATAGACCACATCTTGGGTCACAAATGAAACCTCAGTAAATTTAAGAAAACTGAAATCATACCAAGCATCTTCTCTGATCACCATGCTATGAGACTAGATATCAATTACAACAAAAAAACTGTAAGAAGCATGAACACATGGAGATTAAACAACACATTTCTAAATGCCCAACAGGTTACTGAAGAAATCAAAAAATTTCTCGAAAAACATGACAATCGAAACACAACAACTCAAACCTTATGGGACACAGTAAAAGCAGTTCTAAGGGGGAAGTTTACAGCAATACAATCCTGCCTCAAGAAACAAGAAAAACATAGAATAGACAACCTAACTTTACATTTAAAACAGCTGGAAAAAAGAACAAAGAAACCTCAAAGTTTGTAGAAGAAATGAAATCATAAAGATCCAAGCAGAAATAAATGAAAAAGAAATGAAAGAAACAATAGTAAAGATTAATAAAACTAAAAGCTGGTTCTTTGAGAAGATAAACAAAAGTGACAAGCCTTTAGCCAGACTCATCAAGAAAAAAAAGAGAAAAGAATCAAATCACCAAAATTGGAAATGAAAAAGGAGAAGGTTACAACAGACAATTCAGACGTATGAAAAATTATGAGACTATTATGAATAACTATATGGCAATACTGGAGAAGGTAATGTAACCCCACTCTAGTACTATTGCCTGGAAAATCCCATGGACTGAAGAGCCTGGTAGGCTATAGTCCATGGAGTTGCTAAGAGTCGGACACAACTGAGTGACTTCACTTTCACTTTTCACTTTCATGCATTGGAGAAGGAAATGGCAACCCACTCCAGTGTTCTTGCCTGGAGAATCCCAGGGACCGGGGAGCCTTGTGGGCTGCCGTCTATCGGGTCGCACAGAGTCGGACATGACTGAAGTGACTTAGCAGCATATGGCAATACAATGGATAACCTGGAAGATTTGGACAGATTCTTATAAAAGTTCAATCTTCCAAGACTGATCCAGGAAGAAGTAGAAATTATGAAGAACCCAATTACAAGCACTGAAATTGAAGCTGTGATCAAAATCTCCAAAAAAAAAAAAAAAAAACAAAAGCCCAGAACCAGATGGCTTCACAGGAGAACTCTATCAGATATTTAGGGAAGAGCTAATGCCTATCCTTCTAAAACTCTTTCAAAAAATGGCAGAGGATGGAATACTTCCAAACTCATTCTATGAGGCCACCATCACCCTGATACCAAAGCCAGACAGACAAAACAAAAAAAGAAAACTACAGGCCAGTATCATTGATGAACATAGATGCAAAAATCCTCAACAAAATTTTAGCAAACAATTCAGCAACACATCAAAAAGCTCACACACCATGATCAAGCTGGGCTTACTCCAGGAATGCAAGGATTCTTCAATATATGCAAGTCAATCAATGTGATACACCATATTAACGCATTGAAAGATAAAAACCATATGATCATCTCAACATATGCAGAAAAACCCCTTGACAAAATTCAGGACCCATTTATGATTAAAACTCCAAGAAATGAGCACAGAAGGAGCCTACCTCAACACAGTTAAAGCCATATATGATACACCTATAGCAAACATTATTCTCAATGGTGAAAAACTGAAAGCATTCCCCCTAAGATCAGGAACAAGACAAGGGTTTCCACTTTCACCATTTTATTCAACCTAGTTCTGGAAGTCCTAGCTACAGCAATCAGAGAAGAAAAAGAAATAAAAGGAATCCAGATCATAAAAGAAGTAAAGCTCTCACTGTTTGCAGATGATATGACACTGTACATAGGCAACCATAAAGATAGTATCAGGAAATTACTAGAACTAATCAGTGAATTTAGCAAAATTTCAGGTGCAAAATCAGTACACAATCATCACTTGCATTTCTATATAATAACAATGAAAAATCAGAAAAAGAAATTAAGGAATCAATCCCAATCATAATTGCAGCAAAAAGAATTAAATATCTAAGAATAAACTTAACTAAGGAGACAAAGAACTGTACAGAGAAAATTATAAGACACTAATGAAAGAAATAAAAAATGACATAAACAAATGGAGAGATAATCCATGTTCCTGGGTAGGAAGAATCAATATTGTAAAAAGGTCTATACTACCAAATGCAATCTACAGATTCAGTGTGATCCCTATCAAATTGTCAATGGCATTTTTCACAGAACTAGAAAAAATTTCACAATTCACATGGAAACACAAAACACCCCAAATAGCCAAAGTAGTCTTCAGAAAGAAGAATGAACCTGGAGGGATCAACACTTCTCACCAGATTATACTACAAAGCTACAGTCAAAAGGACCGTATGGTGCAGGGACAAAAAAAAAAAAAAAAAAAAAGAAATATAGACCAATGGAACAAGACAGAAAGCCCAGAAATAAACCCATGCACCTATGGGTACCTTATTTTTTACAAAGGAGGCAAGAATATACAATGGGGAAAAGACAGCCCCTTCAATAAATGGTCCTGAGAAAACTAGACAGCTACGTGTAAAAGAAATGAAATTAAGAACACTTCCTGCAATCCCACTTCTGGGCATACACACTGAGGAAACCAGATCTGAAAGAGACACGTGCACCCCAATGTTCATCGCAGCACTGTTTATAATAGCCAGGACATGGAAGCAACCTAGATGCCCATCAGCAGATGAATGGATAAGGAAGCTGTGGTACATATACACCATGGAATATTACTCAGCCATTAAAAAGAATTCATTTGAACCAGTCCTAATGAGATGGATGAAGCTGGAGCCCCTTATACAGAGTGAAGTAAGCCAGAAAGATAAAGAACATTACAGCATACTGACACATATATATGGAATTTAGAAAGGTGATAACAATAACCCTATATGCAGAACAGAAAAAGAGACACAGAAATACAGAACAGACTTTTGAACTTTGTGGGAGAATGTGAGGGTGGGATATTTCAAAAGAACAGCATGTATACTATCTATGGTGAAACAGATCACCAGCCCAGGTGGGATGCACGAGACAAGTGCTCCGGCCTGGTGCACTGGGAAGACCCAGAGGAATCGGGTGGAGAGGGAGGTGGGAGGGGGGATCGGGATTGGGAATACATGTAAATCCATGGCTGATTCATATCAATGTATGACAAAACCCACTGGGAAAAAAAAAAAAATAATAATAATAAAAAAAAAAATAAATAAATAAATAAATAAATAAAATAAAATAAAGGTGAATTGAATTAGATAAAAAAAAAAAAAAAAAAAAAAAAGAACACTTCCTAACACCATACACAAAGATAAACTCAAAATGGATTAAAGACCTAAATGTAAGACCAGAAACTATAAAACTCTTAGGGGAAAACATAAGCAGAACACTTGATGACATAAATGAAAGCAAGATCCTCTATGATACACCTCCTACAATAATGGAAATAAAAGCAAAAGTTAACAAGTGGGACTTGATTAACCTCAAAAGCTTTTACACATCACAGGAAACTAGTAGTAGGTGAAAAGAAAACCCTCAGAATGGGTGAAAATAATAGCAAATGAAACAATTGACAAAGGATTAATTTCCAAAATATTCAAGTAGCACATACAATTCAATACCAGAAAAACACATAACCCAATCGGAAAGTGGGGAAAAGCACTAAACAGACATTTCTCCAAAGAAGACATACAGATGGCTCACAAACACATAAAAAGATGTTCAACACTGCTCATTATTAGAGAAATGCAAATTAAAACTACAATGAAATATAACCTCAAACAGGTCAGAATGGCCATCATCAAAAAGTCTACAAACAATAAATGCTGGATAGAGTGTGGAGAAAAGGGAACACTCTTGCACTGTTTGTTGGTGGGAATGTAAATTGATACAGCCACTATGGAAGACAGTATGGAGATTTCTTTAAAAACTAGGAATAAAACCACCATATGACCCAGCAATCCCACTCCAAGGCATATACCCTGAGGAAACCAAAACTGAAAAAGACCCATGTATCCCATTGGTCATTGCAGCACTATTTACAATAGCTAGAACATGGAAGCAACCTACATGTTCATCGACAGATGGATCAAGAAGTAGTGGTACACATACACAATGGAACATTCAGTTCAGTTCAGTCGCTCAGTCGTGTCCAACTCTTTGAGACCCCATGAATCACAGCACGCCAGGCTTCCCTGACCATCACCAACTCCCAGAGTTTATTCAAACTCATGTCCATTGAGTCGCTGATGCGATCCATCCATCTCATCCTCTGTCATCCCCTTCTCCTCCTGCCCCTAATCCCTCCCAGAATCAGGGTCTTTTCCAATGAGCCAACTCTTCGCATGAGATAGCCAAAGTATTGGAGTTTCAGCTTCAGCATCAGTCCTTCCAGGGAACACCCAGGACTGATCTCCTTTAGGATGGACTGGTTGGATGTCCTTGCAGTCCAAGGGACTCTCAAGAGTCTTCTCCAAGACCACAGTTCAAAAGCATCAATTATTCGATGCTCAGCCTTCTTCACAGTGCAACTCTCACATCTCACATTCTCACATGTGAAAGATATTCCCATTTGAATGCAGACTTTCAAAGAATAGCAAGGAGAGATAAGAAAGCCTTCCTCAGTGATCAATGCAAAGAAATAGAGGAAAACAATAGAATGGAAAGGACTAGAGATCTCTTCAAGAAAATTAGAGATACCAATGGAATATTTCATGCAAAGATCGGTTTGATAAAGGACAGAAATGGTATGGACCTAACAGATGCAGAAGATATTTAGAAGAGGTGGCAAGAATACACAGAAGAACTGTACAAAAACTATTTACATGACCCAGATAATCACAATGGTGTGATCACTCACCTAGAGCCAGACATCCTGGAATGTGAAGTCAAGTGGGCCTTAGGAAGCATCACTATGATCAAAGATAGTGGAGGTGATGGAATTCCAGTTGGGATATTTCAAATCCTGAAAGACGATGCTATGAAGGTGCTGCACTCAATATGCCAGAAAATTTGGAAAGCTCAGCAGTGGCCACAGGACTGGAAAAGGTCAGTTTTCATTCCAATCCCAAAGAAAGGCAAAGCCAAAGAATGCTCGAACTACTGCACAGTGGCACTCATCTCACACGCTAGTAAAGTAATGCTCAAAACTCTCCAAGCCAAGCTTCAGCAATAGGTGAACTGTGAACTTCCAGATGTTTAAGCTGGTTTTAGGAAAGGCAGAGGAACCAGAGATCAAATTGCCAACATCTGCTGGATGATCAAAAAAGCAAGAGAGTTCCAGAAAAACATCTATTTCTGCTTTATTGACTATGCCAAAGCCTTTGACTGTGTGGATCACAATAAACTGTGGAAAATGCTGAAAGAGATGGGAATACCAGACCACCTGACCTGCCTCTTGAGAAACCTATATGCAGGTCAGGAAGCCACAGTTAGAACTGGACATGGACCAAAAGACTGGTTCCAAATAAGAAAAAGGGTATGTCAAGGCTGTATATTGTCACCCTGCTTATTTAACTTATATGCAAAGTACATCATGAGAATCGCTGGGCTGGAAGAAGCACAAGCTGGAATCAAGATTGCCGGGAGAAATAACAAAACCTCGGACATGCAAATGACACCACCTTTATGGCAGGAAGTGAAGAGGAACTAAAAAGCCTCTTGATGAAAGTGAAAGAGGAAGAGTGAAAAAGTTGGCTTAAAGCTCAACATTCAGAAAACTAAGATCATGGCATCTGGTCCCATCACTTCATGGGAAATAGGTAGGGAAACAGTGGAAACAGTGTCAAACTTTATTTTTTGAGGCTCCAAAATCACTGCATATGGAATATTACTCAGCCATAAAAACGAACACATTTGAGTCAGTTCTGATGAGGTGGATGAACCTGAACCTATTTTACAGAGTGAAGTGAGTCAGAAAGAACAAAATAAATATTGTATTCTAACACATATATATAGAATCTAGAAAAATGGTACTGGAGAATATATTTACAGGGCACCAATGGAGAAACATACATAGAGAATAGACTTACGGACATGGGAAGAGGGGAGGAGAGGGTGAGATGTATGGAAAGAGTAACATGGAAACTTATATTACCATATGTAAAATAGATTTCCAACAGGAATTTGCTGCACGGCTCAGGAAATTCATAAGAGTGTCTCTGTATCAACCCAGAGGTTTGTGATGGGGAGGGAGATGGGTGGGAACTTAAAAAAGGAGGAGATATATGTTTACCTGTGGCTGATTCATGTTGAGATTTTACAGTAAACATCAAAATTCTGTAAAGCAATTATCTATCCTTCAATAAAAAGAAATAATTTTTAAAAACTGGACCATATGATGGTCTTTTACTTTTATCTAATTTGTTTCACTTTTTCTACTTCATATTCCATGCTCCTATTTCATGTAGCTTATGTTTCACAATTTCTCCATCTCTTCTTGCTGTTGTTCTTTCTCAAGTCTTTATCAAGTGTAGTAGAATAGTTTTTTTGTATGTGTATGTATATATATTTATATATACACAAATATATGTCATGTAAAATATATATGTATATTAGAAAAGTTATGAATTTTTGCTTTGCTAAAATTTTATGACATTTTGGTTAAACTGTTTTGGTTAAGCATGAATAGAATGCTAGATTTCTAATTTATATTTACTCAAAATTTTGATATAGTTCCATTAATTCTGGCATCTAGTATTACCGTTAAACATCTAGAAAGCTTATTAGTTTAGTGATAAAAAAAAAAATTTGAATGAAAAAAAAAAAACTTGAATGACACTTGAAACTTCTAATCCAAATCTGAGAATATAAAGAAATATTATGTTTTTAAAAAACAGGAAATTAGCATGTGATATAGCTGTTGCTGTTAAGTCTCTATGTTGTGTCCAACTCTTTGAGACCCATGGACTGTAGCATGTCAGGCTCCCCTGTCCTTCACTGTTGTCTGGAATTACTCAGATTCATGCCCATTGAGTCAGTGCTGCTGTCTAACTATCTCATCATCTACTGCCCCCTTCTTTTGTGTTCACTCTTTTCCAGCATTAGGATATTTTCCAATGGTCTCTTGGCATCAGGTGGTCAAAGTATTGGAGCTTCGACTTCAGCAACTATCTTTCCAATGAATATCCAGTGTTGATTTCCTTTAGAATTGACTGGTTTGATCCCCTTGTAGTCCAAGGGACTCTCAAGAATCTTCTCTAGCACCACAATTCGAAAGCATCAGTTCTTTGGTCTCAGACTTCTTATGGTCCAACTCTCACATCTGTACCTGACTACTGGAAAAACCATAGCTTTGACTATACAGACCATTATAAACAAAGTGATGTCTCTGTTTGTTTGTTTTTATATTTTAATTGGAGACTAATTACAATATTGTAGCAGTTTTTGCCATATATTGACATGAATCATCCATGGGTGTATATGTGTCCCCCATCCCTCAGGGTTGTCCCTGTGCACCGGCCCTGAGCACCCTGTCTCGTGCATTGAACCTGGACTGGAAATCTATTTCACATGTGGCAATATACATGTTTCAATGTTATTCTTTCGAATCATCCACCCTTGCCTTCTTTTTAATACACTGTCTAGGTTTGTCATAGCTTTTCTTCCAAGGAGCAAGAGATTTCTAATTTCATGGCTGCAGTCACCATCCACAGTGATTTTGGAGCCCAAGAAAATAAAATCTGTCACCGCTTCCACTTTTTCCCTTTCCATTTGCCATGAACTGATGGGACTGAATGACATGACCCTGGGTTTTTTGTTGTTGTTGTTGTTTTTGTTTTTTCCATTTATTTTTTATTAGTTGGAGGCTAATTACTTTACAATATTGTAGTGGTTTTTGCCATACATTGACATGAATCAGCCATGGATTTACATGTACTCCCCATCCCGATCCCCGCTCCCACCTCCCTCAGCATACCTTAGTTTTTTGAATGTTGAGTTTTAAGCTTGCTTTTCCACTCTCCTCTTTCACCCTTATCAAGAGGCTTTTTAGTTCCTCTTCACTTTCTGCCATTAGAGTGGTATCATCTGCATATCTGAGATTTTTCATATTTCTCCTGGCAATCTTTATTCCAGTTTATGATTCACCTAGTATTATTAACTAAAGTACAGATTTTGCTCAAATTTCACAAGATTTCATGCTAGTGTCTATTATTTGTTTTCAAACCATATTCAAGATTTCAAATTGCATTTCATTGCATTGAGCAGCTTCAGCTGCATTTAACAAATTCTGATAAATTCTCTTTTCATTTTTATTCTGTTACAGATATTTACTAATTTTCCTTGTTATGTCTTAGATACACCCATCATTTAAAAGTAGAAATTTAATTTCCAAATATATGGGGTTTTAAAAGTATCTTTGATATTAGTTTCCCATTTTGATACTAATTTCTCATTTAAATGCTTTCTTCTCTGCAATCACCCTCTGTGTTTTTTAGTTTGTTTGTTTGTTTTTGGTCTTTTAGTTTCATTGAGTCTTTTATTGGTTAATCAAAGATCTCTCTCAGCAAATGTCCTATTGAACTTGAAAATATGGGGGTTGTTTTCAAATATCTTCTGCTATTGATTTCTAACTTAATTCCACAGTGGTAAGGGAACAGATTCTATACAATATCTTTAGACTATGAAATTTTTGCACATTGTTTTACATCACTGGATATGTTCTAGTGTCTCCTTGTTTATAGTCTATGGGAACATGAATAGAATTTACATTCTACTGCTGTGTGAAACTGTAAATCTTAATTAAATTGAATTGGTTCACAGTGATTTTCAGGTCTACTATATTCTTCTACTTTTCTATCTATTCATTCTATTAATTTTTGAGAATTTGATATTGAAATTCCAACTAAAAATCTTAATTTATCTACCTTAAAAATAATTGCAATATATAGTGGAACTATAGGTAACTTTCTTCTGTATTTTCCAAGTCTCCTGTAAATATGTTTCATACTTTCATAATTTAAAAAAGAAAAAAATACTGTATTTGAGCTTTATGTATTTAACCATTTGGCCCTAACCAGGCAAGGTTTTTCTGGATACCATCACAGGAAAGAACAACCTATAATCTCATGGATTAAGGCTGAAGTAATTTCTTCCCCCAATTCTATGTATGTATTTAACAGACACATGTACTCTTCCTATGTACCAGAAACTGTCCTAAGGACTTCACAAATAATGACTCATTTAATTCTTAAAACAGCCTTATTATTATCGTCACCATCCTTCTTTTACAAATTCAGAGACTGAAAGAGACAGTTTAAGCCATTTGGCCAGGACCACATTGCTAGCAAATGCTGAGTTTAGGGTAAGAGTCTCCACAATCTGACTCCAGAGTCCATGTGTTCAACCACCACTCTATGCTTCTTCTAAGTATGATTTTACTGATTGTCTCTAATTCTCAAATAAAAGAATTGTATCTTATTGTCTTAATAATTTTGCTTTCATAATGTGTTTCAAAATCTACAAATACAACTTTTAATTAGGGTACAACTGTCATCTGGCCATGTAAGAGCAAAATTCTACAAATCTAAAACTAATACTCCAGATGGAAGTAATTTCATAGATTTGGTTCTTTAGAGATATTCACAGTAATAAACCACAGGGTGGAGAAAAACAGACCTATCTTATACTAAATTCCAGTCTATAAATAAGATATATCATTTTGAATCTCCAAAGTACACTTTAATGTACATATTTTTATGTATGTACATAACATACATATGTATGAAGAAATTACATCAGCTTTCATCCATGAGATTATAGGTTGTTTGACTAATGACAGAAATCCTCTTTTGTCAGAGAGGATTACTGTTACTCAGTATCAGGGGAAACAGAACCCTGAGCTCATTTGGTGGTATTTATTTAATATTATACTCTAACCAGTTTAAAACTGTGGCAATACAAAATGTCTTGGGAAGATATAAATACTCACTAAATTCTTTTTTGTACCTACAAACAAACCAAATGGAAAACAAATACCCAGTATGTTTTCTGTCACTCAAACTTTTTCAAGATTTAACATTTCAGCTGACTTGGGATTTTGTGGACTTCTCTGATGAAGAGGCAGCCAACAATGTATCTTGGGCATGCTTGTCAATCCAAATAAAACTAACAGATAGATTTTTTTTTAAGGGAGTTTTCCCTGAACTTAAAACTTCCTTTTTATTATAGAACTGAGAATCCAGAAAGAAAAAATAATTTTTCTCACTAAGACCAAAGAAACTCAAACTAAACATAGAAAGTTCTTTGTTAATCCAAGCACTTTTGTCTAAATACCATTTTAGAAGATTTATCATGAACAGAATGATCAATCATACTTTTACAAGTTAAACTTTTATGAGTTGTTTAAAGAAGAATGTAAAATCTAATAGATGACTTGTGGGAAATTCAAAACAACCATTGTTTACTTATGGTATAAATTATACAGCTAGTCTTAAGCAAATAATCTAATGATTCATAACCTTAAATTTTAAGAGACTGTAAAAGTGACCACTGGAATTATTCTCATTACACTGTTTTTATGTTGTTTTTATTATTATTGTTATGATTCTGTGATGACATAATGCTATTACAACAGGGGAGCTGAGTCACTCTGTGTATGATATTCAGACTCAAGCATTTAAATAACTGGATCATTTCTCTCACTACACTACTTGTACCAATCATCACATACACACTCACTATCTGATCTTTCATGTTCTTAGTTGGATACAAGTCTTCAAAAGCTCATAATATTCTTCTAATTGCTGACTATATAATATTAAATCTTTCATGGTAATTACATCCATTTCAACATTCCTTCTAAGTGAGACACCATTTGTTTCATTTTTCTTTTTCACCTATTTTCTTTAATTTGCTTTGAAAAATTATGCTGGGCATTACATGACCCATTTCTTCATCCTTAAGTAATTCAGTAAAACCAATTTGGCTGAAATGGTTCTCCCAAGGAATGCAAAATTTACAAAAGGGTGGCTACACACTTTTAACTTATAAAAACCATCATGAAAGAAATATAATTTTGCTTTCTGTAGCTTCTGTTCTCTCCTTGGAGGACTATAAATCCATAAAAAAATCACTATGTATGATTGTTATGTCCAAATTTTTCACTCTCAAGCCCCAAAGGGCAGAGGAAATATATGGAATGAATATGAAAATTCATACAATCTCAAGGCATATTAAAAGCAGAGACATTACTTTTCCACCAGTCTGTATAGTTGAAATTATGGTTTTTCTAGTAGTCATGTATGGATGTGAGAGTTGGATCATAATGAAGGCTGAGCACCAAAAAATTAATGCTTTTCAACTGTGGTGTTGGAGAAGACTCTTGAGAGTTCCTTGAACAGCAAGATCAAACCAGTCAATCCTAAAGGAAATCAACCCTGAATACTCAGTGGAAGTACTGATGTTTAAGCTCCAATACTTTGGCTACCTGATGTGAAGAGTTAACTTATTGGAAAATACACTGTTGCTGGGAAAGATTGAAGGCGGGAGAAGGGGCAACAGAGGATGAGATGGTTGTGTGGTATCACCAACTAAATGGACAAGTTTGAGCAAACTCCAGGAGACAGTGATGACAGAAGTGAAGGACAGCCTGTCATGCAGCAGTCCATGCAGTGACAAAGAGTCAGATATGACTTAACAACTGAACAAAAGCAGCTCAGTTAAGTTCAGTCACTCAGTCATGTCCAACTCTTTGCAATGCCATGGACCGCATCACGCCAGGCTTCACTGTCCATCACCAACTCCCATAGTTTACTCAAACTCATGTCCATTGAGTCAGTGATGCCATCCAACCATCTCATCCTCTATCATCCCGTTCTCCTTCCACCTTCAATCTTTCCCAGCATCAGGGTCTTTTCCAACGAGTCAGTTCTTCGCATCAAGTATTGGAGCTTCAGCTTCAGCATCAGTCCTTCCAATGAATATTCAAGGTTGATTTCATTTAGGATGGACTGGTTGGATTTCCTTGCAGTCCGAGGGACTCTCAGGAGTCTTCTCCAACACCACAGTTCAAAAACATCAATTCTTTGGAGCTCAGCTTTCTTTATAGTTAAACTCTCACATCTATACATGACTACTGGAAAAACCATAGCTTTGACGAGATGGACCTGTGTTAGCAAAGTAATGTCTCTGCTTTTTAATATGCTGTCTAGGTTAGTCATAACTTTTCTTCCAAGGAGCAAGCATCTTTTCATTTCATGGCTGCAGTCACTATCTTCAGGGATTTTGGAGCCCAAAAAAACAGTCTGTCATTGTTTCCACTATTTCCCCATCCATTGCCATGAAGTAATGGGACCAGATGCCATGATCTTAGTTTTCTGAATGTTGAGTTTTAAGCCAGTTTTTTCATTCTCCTCTTTCACTTTCATCAAGAGGCTCTTTAGTTCTTTTTTGCTTTCTGCCATAAGGGTGGTGTCATCTGCATATCTGAGCTTATTTGGTATTTCTCCCGACAATCTTGATTCCCGTTTGTGCTACATCCAGTCCAGCATTTCTCATGACGTACTCTGGATATAAGTTAAATAAGCAGGGTGACAATATACAGCCTTGACATACTCCTTTCCCAGTTCGGAACCAGTCTGTTGTTCCATGTACAGTTCTAACTGTTGCTTATTGACCTGCATACAGATTTCCCATGAGGCAAGTGAGGTGGTCTGGTATTCCCATCTCTTGAAGAATTTTCCAATGTGTGTTTGCTGTGACTCACACAGTCAAAGGCTTTGGCATATTCAACAAAGTAGAAGTAGATGTTTTTCTGGAACTTTCTTGCTTTTTTGATGATCCAACAGATGTTGGCAATTTGATCTCTGGTTGCTCTGCCTTTTCTAAATCCAGCTTGACCATCTGGAATTTCACATTTCATGTTCTGTTAAAACCTGGCTTGGAGAATTTTGAGCATTACTTTAGTAGCGTGTGAGATGAGTGCAATTGTGCAGTAGTTTGAGTGTCCTTTGGCAGTGCCTTTCTTTGGGATTGGAATGAAAACTGACCTTTTCCAATCCTGTGGCCACTGCTAAGTTTTCCAAATTTGCTGGCATATTGAGTGCAGCACTTTCACAGCATCATCTTTAAGGATTTGGAATAGCTTAACTGGAATTCCATTGCCTCCACTAGCTTTGTTCATAGTGATGCTTCCTAAGGCCCACTTTACTTCATATTCCAGGATTCTGGCTCTAAGTGAATGATCACACCATCATGATTATCTGGGTTGTGAAGATCTTTTTTTGTATAGTTCTTCTGTGTATTCTTGCCACCTCTTCTTAATATCTTCTCCTTCTGTTAGATCCATACCATTTCTATCCTTTATTGTGCCCATCTTTGAATGAAAATTTCCCTTGGTATCTCTAATTTTCTTGAAGAGATCTCTAGTCTAGAGATCTCTAGACTATCTAGATCTCTAGAGAACAAAAACAACAAGATATCAAACAATAGAGTTTAGTCACTCAAAACAGAGTTGATCATACAGAAGGGGCATGCACACAGGCAGTGACAGTGAATAGGACCACCAGCTAAGGCTTCTAGGTAGCAAAACCAGGCCATATTTTACAAAACTTCAACATTACATAAAGCTACTCTAAGCATGCATCTTATCACTATTGGTTGTAACAGACGGATAGCTTTTGATTTACATTAGTACAGTATTACAAAGTAAAATGTAATCCTCCCAAACCTATAGGTTACATTTGAAATCAGTATTTATTTCAAAACCCCAAGTATTTTTCTTTCCACAAGTCAAAATAAAAGTTTGCCTATTTGAATCTTAGTGGACACAATTTAGAGAAAATATGGGGAATATTCACTAGAAAAAAGAAAAAAAAGTAATAGGGCCATGGAAAGTGAATTCACAAAGAAAGATTACCTACTCTATTCATACAGCTTTGTTAGCATCTCAATTATTGTGTTCATCAGAAAAGAATATAAATGTCTCCTTTGCATTTTCCCAAGTCCACAAAATTTAGACTTCCATAAAGGACAAATTTAGAGAACCTAATCTGGTCTTTATTTATATATTCTACGACCTGTATATACAACGCACCATAGAAGGTGCTAAGAGTACAATCAAAAGCAAGCTAGACATGATCCTAAATTAATGGATTCAGTTGCTACACATTTGACTCTTAAATCTCCAACTTATCTTTCATTTGTATAAAAGGGGATAATTACCACTCAATATTATCTTAAAATTATAAAATACATTAAATAAGTTTAGGTGCCTGCTTCCATAGTATTCATAATGAATTATGAGACAAGTTCAGATTATTAAAGATTTTTATATATTTTATTTTTAAAAAAGTGAATAGGAAATTAAGAATATACCATATTTTTTATCTGTAATGAAAATTCTATACCAACTAAATTAGATGTCAAAAATGTTTTTAAAATGACTAAAGTGGATAGTGCCAACTCAGCATTTCAATCTAGGCCACTCATTTGACTGTTTCCCAGTACTAATAAAGAGATATTTTCAGTTAGCTGCAGAAATTTTATTTGCAAAATTAAAATAGCTCATAAAAAATAAATAAATAAAATAGCTCATAAACTCCTAATATCATCAATAATAATTAGTCATTCATCTCAAGCAGACCAAAAATCAAATACACATTAGCAGTGGTGGTTTTTATAAAAATAACAAGCCAAACAGCAATTTAACAACTAAATTCAGTAACACTATGAAAATACATACCTATAAATTACAAATTTAATAATGTATGTTAGTAATCTGAAGATTATTAGTAATAATAATCTTCATTATTTTGTTTGATATTTTGTACTGACATTTCTTGAAGAGTATTTGTAGGACCTAGTTTCAGTGGCTATTTTTTAACTTTAAATTTTCTACCTTTATTTGGGATTTTATACAATATGTCTATATTATATTTGTCCTACTGTTTTAGTAATTTGTAAATTGTATAATATAGTAGCTAATAGTTCTATTTCATCTCTCCTGACAAATTTTAGCATATTCCAAATTTAAAAATCTCACTGTAGTTAGTATAAATTCCACTGCAGTTTTGAAATAAACAAATGGTATTCTAATTTTTAAATAATGTACAAACTTCTGTTTAGAAGAACTGCAAATTGATGAACCCTCCAAATCTATTACTCAACCTAAAAAGATCTCAAGGTCAGTTTCTGAAGTTAAAGAAATACTTATATTACATCAATCTTTTTCTTTCTAAAATAAACCTCGAACCATTATTTTTTCTGGAAGTAGGAAAAGGAAACTTAAGTCCAAATCAGTTCAGTTCAGTTCAGTCACTCAGTCGTGCCCGACTCTTTGCAACCCCATGAATCGCAGCACACCAGGCCTCCCTGTCCATCACCAGCTCCCGGAGTTTACTCAGACGCATGTCCATTGAGTCGGTAATGACATTCAGCCATCTCATCCTCTGTCATCCCTTCTCCTTCTGTCCCCAGTCCCTCCCAGCAACAGGGTCTTTTCCAAAGAGTCAATTCTTCCATGTGGTGGCCAAAGTATTGGAGTTTCAGCTTCAATATCAGTCCTTCCGATGAACACCCAGGACTGATCTCCTTTAGGATGGGCTGGTTGGATCTCCTTGCAGTCCAAGGCACTCTCAAGAGTCTTCTCCAACACCACAGCTCAAAATCATCAATTTTTTGGCGCTCAGCTTTCTTCACAGTCGAATTCTCACATCCATACATGACCACTGGAAAAACCATAGCCTTGACTAGATGGACCTTTGTTGGCAAAGTGATGTCTCTGTTTTTTAATATGCTATCTAGGTTGGTCATAACTTTCCTTCCAAGGAGTAAGAGTCTTTTAATTTCATGGCTGCAGTCACCATCTGCAGTGATTCTGGAGCCCCAAAAAATAAAGTCTGAGACCGTTTCCACTATTTCCCCATCTATTTGCCATGAAGTCATGGGACCAGATGCCATGATCTTAGTTTTCTGAATGTTGAGCTTTAAGCCAACTTTTTCACTCTCCTCTTTCACTTTCATCAAGAGGCTTTTTAGTTCCTCTTCACTTTCTGCCATAAGGATGGTGTCATCTGCATATCTGAGGTTATCTCCAAGCAATCTTGCTTCCAGCTTGTGCTTCCTCCAGCCCAGCGTTTCTCATGATGTACTCTGCATATAAGTTAAATAAGCAGGGTGACAATATACAGCCTTTTTTACAGTACTCCTTTTCCTATTTGGAACCAGTCTGTTGGTCCATGTCCAGTTCTAACTGTGGCTTCCTGACCTGCATATAGGTTTCTCAAGAGGCAGGTCAGATGGTCTGGTATTCCCATCTCTTTCAGCATTTTCCACAGTTTATTGTGATCCACACAGTCAAAGGCTTTGGCATAGTCAATAAAGCAGAAATAGATGTTCTTCTGGAACTCTCTTGCTTTTTTGACGATTCAGCGGATGTTGGCATTTTAATCTCTGGTTCCTCTGCCTTTCCTAAAACCAGCTTGAACATCTGGAAGTTCACGGTTCTTGTATTGCTGAAGCCTGGCTTGGAGAATTTTGAGTATTACTTTACTAGCGTGTGAGATGAGTGCAATTGTGCAATATATACATAACAATGTTCCTTTTATTCAGGAGACCTGGGTTCGATTCCTGGGTTGGGAAGACCCCTGGAAAAGGCAATGGCAACCCACTCCAGTATTCTTGCCTGGAAAATTCCATGGACAGAGGAGCCTGGTGGGCTACAGTCTATAGGGTCTCAAAGAGTCAGATACAGCTAAGCAACTAAACCACCACCACGTCCCTTGTATTATTAACTAGGTCATTTAACTCAAATTTCTCTATCCTTGACCTATTTCCATTTCCTGAATCAAGTTAGTAAATATTTAATGATATTTGCTTCTTATGGATTATCTATTTATGATTTTTCATTTATATTTGGAAGATCTACTGTTATTTCTTGACAACTGTGACTAGAAGAACACTTTGTTTTATACACAAATTTTTCTTAGGGATCTAGAATCAGGTTCATCAAAAAAAAAAAAATAAAACAAAACAAAAAAACTAAAGTTTAGAGCATTTGTAAGTATCAAGCCACCCATAATCTAAATCTGTGGAAATACTTCCAAGATACTGCAGAACAACTGCCATTCCTAACATTTGTAGTCCCAAAATGGACTTCTTTCCTTAGACTGTTCATCACATATTGAAACCAAATTTACTTCATAGGAATAAATCACTGATAATAAACAAAAAATAGCAAAAATCTTTCCTTGGAGTGGTAGAAATAATCCTCAACAATTTTTTATTGATCAGAGTGTCAAATCCTGAATTTATAGAGAATTTTGCCCAATTTTCAGTGTAATTTCTGAAAAAAAAAAAAATGAAACCTACATCTTACCATCAAACATAAGACAATACTTTGTGAACCAATTAAGAGGTATGATCCATGTTCAATATACAACCAACCCTAGACTTCAATCCACAGCACAGCCTGTCTTTGAAGACAAATGGCAGAGTCATTAAGGCAAAAGCAAATTCTTCTTGTAACTTATTAAATGTAACAAAGAGCTCCTATCATCTGGATTGAATTGTTTCGAATGATATAAGTGGAATCATCAGGCAAAAGAAATAGCAAGTTTCCATTGGCTATCTATTTTACATATGGTAATATAAACAGGGTCTGTGCATCAACCTAGAGGGGTGGGATGGGGAAGGAGATGGGAGGGACATATGTATACCTATGGTTGATTCATATTGAGGTTTGACAGAAAACAACAAAATTCTGTAAAGTAATTATCCTTCAATTAAAAAAACAAATTAATTTAAAAAAGAAATAACAAAAGAAAACTGACAAAAAGGGATATACTTTAAATATTTAATGCTGCTTCTGTATTTTGGCTGATAGGAACTCTCTAAATGAAATCTATTTTGAAAAGCAAAATTAGCTCTTCTAGAGGGTCTAAATTGGACTTATTCTCATTAAATGTTTTAGTTAATTGCTTATTTACATATTTATGCTTATTTTTCATTTGCTTTTACCTATTTTATAAATAAAAGCAAACAAAACTATTCAAAATGCATAAATACCTTGAGGAAATCCTATATCTTGTCTCTTTGGGGTTAGACTGAACAATGAGGCATAGACTGAGAATGCTGGTTCTACAAGCCAGCATTCTGGTAAGGATAATGAATTGAAATATTTTAATCAAAATGACAAGAAATTAGCCTTTCTCTGTTTGAAAGAGAAAGCTGGAAGCAGAGAGGGAAATAAAGGCACAATTTATTTTAATTCTGCATTTAAGTACTGGGGGGTGGTGGAATTTAATAACTATAAATTTGGCAAAGCTGCTTAGAGTTAAAAATACATTACATTACAAAATTATCTAATGAATCTTCTACAAAAAGCTTTTCTTTAAGTAATTATAGCTTGAAAAAGAACTCCTTGTGATGATTTAAAAAAAAAAAAGTTTGTAGAGAAATCCCCTAGATGACATAGCCAAAGCAACCCTCAGAACTGGTAAGATCTGTTCTTAAGTAGGGAGAGAAAACAAGTCAGACTTTAAGGAAACAACTGTAGCTCCCAAAGGAGAAAGAGGGTACACACAGGGTAGGGGAAGAAACCTGCAAAGGTGTACATGTACGTGTGTTCATGCACACACCCCGCATATACATGCACATAAGTAATGTCATCTCCATCAAGAGATGGAAACTTCAGCAATACCATAAACTTTAATACTCTAATAAGTATATTTTTGTCTAGCTAATTTTATGCAAACATCAAGTCCAAATAGGGAAGAAGAAAAAAAAAAGCTCCATGTTCATCATTCAATTCCATGGCTAAAATATTTGCTATTTTAAAATTCCAACATTATTACATAATTTTTCCAATATATCAGTCTCCTAAGCATGCAGTTTCAGTATTCCTTTGCACTAATTTATGTTTTGATCCTACACCTGCTTATCCCAAATAGTATAATTTCCAAATTGTTCTTTCCCCTTTAACACCACGAAGTATAGTTATTTGCTAATGTCAAGAAAGCTATCATCCTAGCCTATTATCTGAATCATACCATATCTTAAAACTTACCTAATCCTAGTTTATGACCTCACTTTAATTAGTGCTTCATAGCTCTTCACCAGAACTCTTTACACCAAGTAAAGCTTATCTTTTAATCCTATATCCCTAAGTGCAACTTAGGTTGAGGATGGCAAATTTCTTTCCTCTCCTTTAAGGGCTCCACCTAAGCATAAGAAAAGCTCCTTTAGGATTACAAAGATTCCAAAATCTTTTCATTGCCATTCCTACTAATAACCCTCAAAAATCCTTCCCCTTTTTGAAACATTCTAGAATGAATAAAGAAGGAGAGATCACCTTCCTGTATCCAATTACAATCAACATATGAACTCTCAAAATTAACTGTATCTTTTCTACTTACAAATGAATGTATCTACAATCTTCATACCTAAAATACATTTAGCCTTCCCCTGTACATAATGCATACATTTTAACTATTTGAATTTTTCTTCAATGTTTTCATCCTGCCATATACTTTCAGTGTTGATGTACATCAGATTTGCCTTCGATTTTAAAATCCTTCAGGAAGATGGTTAGATAATCTGCACAGTTCTACCTTGCATGAACTGATGACAAATACATGCTTACTGCTTAGTAAGATAAAAATGATGAATCTGAATCTGATCATTATGATTATTTTCCATTATACACCAATCTTAAGTGTATGAAGTTATTTCTGAAGGCTGCATGCATGAACTCTTTGAGGACAGTAGGGCAGTATAATAAATAATGATTCAAGTGTAACAATGGTTCACTGAGGACTTGTAATTTAGCATTTGACTCATCATGAATACAGATGAACACTAGGTTAGGCCAAAGCAAAGGTGTAGTTCCCTACATGGACCAACAATTACAGACTGTCTCCTAAGTCAGTTTTCTGCAAAGGCACATCACTGAAAAAAAAGGAGGTAGCCCAGATGAGATAACATAGACTGAGCTAAAACAAAATAACTTTTTAAGAAACATCAAAAGCAAGACTCAAAAGGGTGATTTTAATGTATGAGAAACAATCAATTATGAGATAACCTTCCCCCATAAATATCACAGAAGATTCCAAATACAGCAATGCTATTCTGTCAACTTCCTCCAGAAGAGGAAGGAAAACTGTAGCCAAAGAAGGTAAATAATGAAATCATAATATAAAACAAACCAAAGACAAATTAGTCTTTTGAAACTATCCTACCAGAGTTGATTCAAAGAAAAGATAAATACCAAACAGAAACTTGGATATGCAAATTCCTTCCCAGTAGAATATTTACTTGACTCATTTTGCCATGTGTACTATATATGCCAGTTCTTTTCTGTTCTGTACTAACTGCACTAACTTAAGAAAAAGTCTCTTAATTGTGAAGATGTCATATCCTTAAATAACTAACAATGAACTATACTTATACAGTGAGTTTTTCCTCCAATTTTCATTGTAGCTCCTGCATACACATTATTGACACAAGTTTAAATTTTTCAGCTTTATTCTGGCCCATTGCCTCAACACTCCCCAAGAAGCTTCCTTCATTTTCTATTAAACTATGAAGCTATTTACATAGCTCTAATGTCAACGGTCAGAGAAGTCAAAGGCAACCCACTCCAGTACTCTTGCCTGGAAAATCCCATGGGCAGAGGAGCCTGGTAGGCTGCAGTCCATGGGGTCGGGAAGAGTTGAACAAGACTGAGTGACTTCACTTTCACTTTTCACTTTCATGCATTGGAGAAGGAAATGGCAGCCCATTCCAGTGTTCTTGCCTGGAGAATCCCAGGGACGGCGGAGCCTGGTGGGCTGCCATCTGTGGGGTCGCACAGAGTCGGACACGACTGAAGCGATTTAGCAGCAGCAGCAGCAGAAGCAGCAGCAGCAGCAATGTCAATGGTATAAGAATTTAAGTATTATAAACACTATCCAATATGACTAAGCAGGTTTTATTTCAAGTTAGAATTTTAAAAAGTATTTAAACAATAAACAACCTTCTGGAATAAACAAAGTGAAGAATTTTTTCCCCTCTAACTAAAAGCTAAGCTGCATTCCAAAACCTGAATTATTTTTATAAGTTGATATCACAAAGAAAGGTGATACCTATACATTTATACTACAAAAGGGTTTTAAAATTAATTTATAAATTAGTTATAAGTATTAATAATCTGAAAAAATTTCCACCAACTAAGCTTCTTTTCAAAATGATAAATTTCTGTGTTGAGAATTTATTTATTTATTTATTTATTTTTTATTAGTTGGAGGCTAATTACTTCACAACATTTCAGTGGGTTTTGTCATACATTGATATGAATCAGCCATAGATTTACACGTATTCCCCATCCCGATCCCCCCTCCCACCTCCCTCTCCACCCGATTCCTCTGGGTCTTCCCAGTGCACCAGGCGCGAGCATTTGTCTCATGCATCCCACCTGGGCTGGTGAACTGTTTCACCATAGACAATATACATGCTGTTCTTTCGAAACATCCCACCCTCACCTTCTCCCACAGAGTTCAAAAGTCTGTTCTGTACTTCTGTGTCTCTTTTTCTGTTTTGCATATAGTGTTGAGAATTTAGATTTATCTTTAAAGAG
Organism: Dama dama; assembly: GCF_033118175.1. Classification (NCBI taxonomy): domain Eukaryota; kingdom Metazoa; phylum Chordata; class Mammalia; order Artiodactyla; family Cervidae; genus Dama; species Dama dama. Next base: position 77,128,159 of record NC_083714.1, read on the forward strand.
ATTAATAAGGCAAAGAAAATTATTTTACCAGGTCTTCACTCAAAAACCTTTTCTCTTTTTAGCCAAACAGAATTGTTCTGCATTTCTATGTTTCTCATCACTTCACTCTTGCTTGTGCAATTCCCTCCACCTGAAATATCCTTAATCCTAATCTACACCCATTCAAATCCATTACTCTTTAGGGCACTGCTCAAATACTATGTTTTAAATCTTCTTTCAGTCATTAATAATCCTGGCATCCTTAATCTGTCACAATAAAAGGATTCAACCTAACTCTTAGGGCTGCTATAAAGATTCATGAGATAATGTATGCCAAACTTACTAAATTATAAAGCACTAGACAATTGTAAACTGTTGCAAGTGCTCTAAAAAATACTTGTTGGGTGCATATATGAAAGCATGTGTTCAAACTCATGAAATATTTTAATCTTCAAGTTTTATAGTGAAGTGAAAGTTGCTCAGTCGTGTCTGATTCTTTCTGACCCCATGGACTATACAGTCCACGGAATTCTCAAGGCCAGAATACTGGAGTAGGAAGCTTTTTCCTTCTCCAGGGGATCTTCCCAACCTGGGGATCGAACTCAGGTTTCCCACATTGCAGGCAGATTCTTTACCAGCTGAGCTATCAGGAAATTCTTCAAGCTTTGTAAGGATATACCATAAAACTTACATTTATAATCTACAATTTACTTATACTGAAAATCAGGCTGTAAGTGTATATTTTAAAGCTTTGTGTGCTTTGGTGCATGATAAATGGATAGAACAGGAAAAGTCTAGAGGAGAAACATTCACTCTATGGTTGGATAAGTGGCTGAAAATTAGCTTCCACCATCAGTTCCTAAAAACTCCTACATAATTATGTATATTTTTATATTATATATTCTCTTTGTATGTGATTCATTATGTAAAAAGTCATTAAAAATGTAAAGGCAGCATACAATATGCTAAACTTCTTTAAAACTATTCAAAGTGTTGTATGGTTAACAAATAAAATACAATCAAAATTGCTGGACTCTAGGAGACAGAATTCATAAATTCAAAATCTTTATTAATTTGTGTCTTAATGAAGCAAATAACTTTAAATGTTTATAATTTCTTGTATTCTTTCAATTTTACATTAATGTAAATGAGAGATATTATTATTATTAATATTAACTTCTGACATTAAGTAATACAGTTTAGATGCATGTGAATATGATTAAAGGTTAGACAGAGGGTAAATTTCCTGTAAAGCAATTATAGAATAAAAATAAGCTGCTGAGAAAATGTGACAAGTTCTGGTGTGTGTTCATGTAAATGTGTTCTATTACAAAAAGAAAAATGCTTGGGCACAAATACATGTACAGTACTTGGCATTTTATTAGACAAGGCATAATTCCATGGAATATTTTAAGGAAAGTGAAAGTCACTCAATCGTGTCTGACTCTGCGACCCCATGGACTGTATAGTCCATGGAATTCTCCAGGCCAGAATACTGGAGTGGGTAGCCTTTCCCTTCTCCAGAGGATCTTCCCAAGCCAAGGATCGAACCCAGGTCTCCCACATTACAGGTGGATTCTTTACCAGCTGAGCCACAAGGGAAGCCCAAGAATACTGGAGTGGGTAGCCTATCCTTTCTCCAGCAGTTCTTCCCCACCCAAGAATCGAACCGAGGTCTCCTGCATTGTAGGCATATTCTTTACAAACTGAGCTATGAGGGAAGCCAAAGGAAGCCCTCTCTAAAGACAGTAATCTATAATTCTGTAAGGAAAAGTGTCTGTGTCTGTCACAAAAATTTATTATTTATGCATCATGAGACAATAAAGTAATCACTGATGCTAATTTCTGGTCAAAAGAAAAATATCTTATTCAGAGACCTAGAACATAATAAAAGCAATAAAAGACACACAGAAAGTGCAGTTGCTTGTTGAACTGGCATATGGCCCTGGCACCATGTGTTTATTTGCATGGCTTCCTATCACTGCGGTAACTATGACTGATCAGTTCTTCTTGTTGTTTAGCCACTAAGTCGTGTCTGACTCTTTGCGGCCCCATGGACTGTAGACCACCAGGCCCCTTTGTCCATGGGATTTCCCAGGCAAGAATACTGGAGTGGTTTGCCATTTCCTTCTCCAGGAGATCTTCCTGACCCAAGGTTACGACCTGTGTTTCATACATTGGCAGGCAGATTCTTCACTGCTAAGCCACGGGGACAAGCCCCCATGACGGACTAGCTGCTCTGCATTATTCCCTGTTTTTGTTCTCTATCAGGAACTGAAGCCAATTGGAAAACTACAACTAGGAATGTTCACTGCAGGTGAGACTGACGTTTATTGATCACTGATATGTGTCAGGTATCAATCTTCACACAGTGACCCTTTGGGTAATGTTATTTCCATTTTGCAGCTGAGCTTACAGAATGTGAGAATTTTGCACCAGTTCACAATAGCCAGAAGAAATAGTACATGGGCTTGAATCAACGTTTCTCTGATGTCAAAATCTATATACCCTTTCTATTAGACGATGCTAACTCCTTCAAGCTGGGTATCACCAGTATGATCTTATGGCTGCTTTGCCTCAATCCAAGAATCAGCAGCTCACTTACAAAAGCAACTAGTTAGTGGTGTTATTGTTCCACAAAATTTTCTGAGACTCTCAACAGCTACACTTTCTTGAAATTCTCACTTAACATTGCACAAGCTAAACATGAGAAAGTAGCCTTTTAAATAATTAAGTATATTTATTAGAGTTATGCAGTCCCACCTTCCAAATGAACAGATATTTCTGCATCTTTTTTTTCTATATCTTTTTGCTGCTATTATAAACAAATTCATTTTGAAGGGACACAAGTCTCTGTTAAGTAACAGAAAGCTCATTTATACTTAATGAGTATACACAAACAGACTTTTTTTCACACATACTTTTTTTTTTTTTTTTGCCTTTTTTTTTTTATTTATTTTTTTTTATTTTTTTTTTATTATTATTATTTTTTTTTCCAGTGGGTTTTGTCATACATTGATATGAATCAGCCGTGGATTTACATGTATTCCCAATCCCGATCCCCCCTCCCACCTCCCTCTCCACCCGATTCCTCTGGGTCTTCCCAGTGCACCAGGCCGGAGCACTTGTCTCGTGCATCCCACCTGGGCTGGTGATCTGTTTCACCATAGATAGTATACATGCTGTTCTTTTGAAATATCCCACCCTCACATTCTCCCACAAAGTTCAAAAGTCTGTTCTGTATATGCAGAACAGAAAAAGAGACACAGAAATACAGAACACACATACTTTTATATTTAAAAATATCACATGTGAAATGCAACAAGAAACACTATATATATACATATGTATATATCAGTTAGTTCACTTCAGTCACTCATTCATGTCTGACTCTTTGCAACCCCATGAATCGCAGCACGCCAGGCCTCCCTGTCCATCACCAGCTCCCGGAGTTTACATAAATTCATGTCCATTGAGTCAGTGATGCCATCCAGCCATCTCATCCTCTGTCATCCCCTTCTCCTCCTTCCCCCAATCCCTCCCAGCAACAGGGTCTTTTCCAAAGAGTCAACTTTTCGCATGTGGTGGCCAAAGTATTGGAGTATCAGCTTCAGCATCAGTCCTTCCAATGAACACCCAGGACTGATCTCCTTAAGGATGGGCTGGTTGGATCTCCTTGCAGTCCAAGGCACTATCAAAAGTCCACTCCAATACCACAGCTCAAAATCATCAATTTTTTGGCGCTCAGCTTTCTTCACAGTCGAATTCTCACATCCATACATGACCACTGGAAAAACCATAGCCTTGACTAGATGGACCTTTGTTGGCAAAGTGATGTCTCTGTTTTTTAATATGCTATCTAGGTTGGTCATAACTTTCCTTCCAAGGAGTAAGAGTCTTTTAATTTCATGGCTGCAGTCACCATCTGCAGTGATTCTGGAGCCCCAAAAAATAAAGTCTGAGACCGTTTCCACTATTTCCCCATCTATTTGCCATGAAGTCATGGGACCAGATGCCATGGTCTTAGTTTTTTGAATGTTGAATTTTAAGCCAGCTTTTTCACCCCCCTTTTTCACTTTCATCAAGAGGCTTTTTAGTTCCTCTTCACTTTCTGCCATAAGGATGGTGTCATCTGCATATCTGAGGTTATCTCCAAGCAATCTTGCTTCCAGCTTGTGCTTCCTCCAGCCCAGCGTTTCTCATTATGTACTCTGCATATAAGTTAAATAAGCAGGGTGACAACATACAGCCTTTTTTACAGTACTCCTTTTCCTATTTGGAACCAGTCTGTTGGTCCATGTCCAGTTCTAACTGTGGCTTCCTGACCTGCATATAGGTTTCTCAAGAGGCAGGTCAGATGGTCTGGTATTCCCATCTTTCAGCATTTTCCACAGTTTATTGTGATCCACACAGTCAAAGGCTTTGGCATAGTCAATAAAGCAGAAATAGATGTTCTTCTGGAATTCTCTTGCTTTTTTGATGATCCAGAGGATGTTGACAATTTGATCTCTGGTTCCTCTGCCTTTTCTAAAACCAGCTTGAAAATCTGGAAGTTCATGGTTCACGTATTGCTGAAGCCTGGCTTGGAGAATTTTGAGTATTACTTTACTAGCATGTGAGATGAGTGCAACTGTGCGGTCGTTCGAGCCGTCTTTGGCATTACCTTTCTTTGGGACTGGAATGAAAATTGACCTTTTCCAGTCCTGTGGCCACTGCTGAGTTTTCCAAATTTGCTGGCATATTGAGTGCAGCGCTTTCACAGCATCATCTTTCAGGATTTGAAATAGCTCAACTGGAATTTCATCACCTCCACTAGCTTTATTCGTAGTGATGCTTTCTAAGGCCCATTTGACTTCACATTCCAGGATGTCTGGCTCTAGGTGAGTGATCACACCATCGTGATTATCTGGGTCGTGAAGATCTTTTTTGCATAGTTCTTCTGTGTATTCTTGCTACGTCTTCTCAATATCTTCTGCTTCTGTTAAGTCCCTACCATTTCTGTCCTTTATTGAACCCATCTTTGTATGAAATATTCCCTTGGTATCTCTAACTTTCTTGAAGAGATACCTAGTCTTTCCCATTCTGTTGTTTTCCTCTATTTCTTTGCATTGATCGCTGAGGAAGGCTTTCTTATCTCTCCTTGCTATTCTTTCGAACTCTGCATTCAAATGGGAATATCTTTCCTTTTCTCCTTTGCTTTTCACTTCTCTTCTTTTCACAGCTATTTGTAAGGCCTCCTCAGACAGCCATTTTGCCTTTTTGCATTTCCTTTCCCTTGTGGATGATCTTGATCCCTGTCTCCTGTACAATGTCATGAACCTCTGTCCATAGTTCATCAGGGCACTCTGTCTATCAGATCTAGTCCCTTAAATCTATTTCTCACTTCCACTGTATATTCATAAGTGATTTGATTTAAGTCATACCTGAATGGTCTAGTGGTTTTCCCTACTTTCTTCAATTTAAGTCTGAATTTGGCTATAAGGAGTTCATGATCTGAGCCATATATATATTCAAATTAAGGCAATGAAGATACTAAAACCAGAGGATAAGTGACTGGAATCCACTTATTACAAGTCAATATTCTGAGCTGTACTCCTCCCACCCTGCCCAAGTCAATTTCTTCAGAACTTAAACTGATCATTTACTTCATCAAATAAGTACAAAGTCACATTTATCTCATATCTCTGTAGAATCTCATTTCAGGGACCAAAAAAAAAAAAAAAAAGAGGTTTCTGTATATATAATCTTGTTAAATTCCTAAATCTATGTCCTTCAGTCTCCCACATTTTGCTTGACTTTTATGTTTCCCAGTTATGACTCTCATTTTGGCCCACCAGCTTCTCAATAAGGACCAGCAAACATTGTTTGACTGCAAATCAGGATTATATAGAGAAAGAGAATGAGAATCTTTAGGAATAAAACTAATGAGCCCATTTTCTTTCTTCCCCTCAGAAACCTGGTAGTTTATAGAGACAGTAATATCTTCTTATACATAGAAAATATTTTGGTAGAGTTTCTCAGAGTATTAGATGGATAACTCTCTCAGATATCCTCTGACTATTTCCTCCTGGTTAGAGAAAATATTCTAATTTCTCTCTTGCTAGAAATTCTGGATTTGAGCCAAGGCACAGTAGAAGCCATACATTTTCTGCATATGAAATCTTGTGTTGAGTACAAATCACTAGTAACATTTTATATTTTATAAATTTGACGAAAATCAATACTTTTTTTCTTTTATAAACTTGAGGGAAATCTTAAAATTATTCTCATATGATGCAGAAAGTTGAAAGTCAGTACCAAGAATGGAGGGGAAAAGAGAGTAAATGAGGAAGAACTTTAAGCTAAAACTGCACCAAGCCAAACTCAGAAACAAGATAACACCCTGGACTAAAATAAAAAATTCATATCTTGTTGTCTAAAATTAAGATAGTACTATTATGAAAGCAAGTAGTCAGTTCCAACTAGGAACAGCTGTTATTTTCCAATTAAAATTCACAAGACCAAAATATTAATTTATTAGTCAACAATATTTAATTTAGGCAATCAGAGCAAAATTTTCTAGCAAAGTATTATTTTTGAAAAGGAAGCTGTCATGATTTTTTGGCACAAATAATTTAATATGACAAAACAATTTCTTGTTTGCTGTTAATATGTAAACAACTTCACCCCATATTGTGAAACAGCTCCTTAACATGAACCCAAGTTTAAAAGATTGTTCCTTAGTAAAAACTGAGCATCACTGACAGCTTCCGAAATATTTCACTCAGTAAAGTATTGCTGTTTTAGACAGTGGAAAGATTATCTTTTGCTATCAAAGAAGCAAGTTAATAAAGTGGTAATAACAAAGTGATGTATCTGTCAAACTTTATAGATACGGTTGTCAAGCTATAGGTTATCACCCTACAGCACTGACACTGTTCATATATCATAGGTCCCCAGTACACTCTGTCAGCATTGTTTATTTTCAGTCAGGGGTTAAATAATGACCATGTACTAAGAATGCCTTTGGGGAACTGCTTTGTCTTATGTTCACCTGTTTACTTCAAAGCAAGTTTTCAGTTGCTTTTGTTTAGTATTTTGTTTGGACAGAGGCATTTATCAATTTGAAAGAAACTTTAGGTCAACTATATGAAAAATATGTTTTACTTTTTTTCCATATGTACAAATTACTCTTTGCATATCAAAATGAAGTGCTACTCTACCCAGTTATTGCTCCAAATGCTTCAGTTATTGTCACTTAATTATGAATAGTTTTTTTTTTTTAAACACTTGCCTCACGCACCATATCTATGTAACCTAATAAGGATGACAGGATACATGATAGTCTGTAAAAATAACTGAAAAGTATTTGGACTTGGCTTCCCTGGTGGCTCAGACCATAAAGAATCTGCCTGCAATGCTGGAGACCTGGGTTAGGAACATCCCCTGGAGGAGGGCATGGCAACCCACTCCAGTATACTTGCCTGGAGAATCCCCACAGACATAGGAACCTGGCCAGCTACAGTCCATGGTGTCACAAAGAGTTGGACACTACTGAGCGACTAAGCGGAGCAGAGCACACATTTGGCCTTCTATGAGTAACTTGACAAGCCATCAGAAAAGAAGAGTGATGGTTAGTTCTTGCTATTCAATAGATAATTATCCAAATATTCTTCTCATTTTACTAACCTCAAAAACTAACCTTATCCCCCGGATTATTCTGGATGGAAAAAAGAAGGTAGGTTTTTGAAGGACCTGGGCTAAAGCCTCAGGATACATCTATTTAATTCAATGTCACCTTCTGCCCTAGTTCAACCAGTTTTTAGTCAATTTGTATTTATTTGATGATGCATTTACTTTTATTTATTAAAGATCTATTAAAGTGCACATTATCGGATCTAGGTTATCAAAACAACTTTCTTGACACCTCTCTTCCAGAGGTTTACAGTGAAGTTAGGGAAACAAAACATCTATGGCACATGTGACTAAAAGCAATTCAAGTGTTGTCTTGGGTCCAGATCCTAACATAAATAGCTAGCAAGCACAAATCCTCCCAGATATTTTCTTTCTACTTCAATTCAACTACTTCTTCTCAAATCCCAATGTCCTCACACAAAATGCAGCTGATTTACCTGTGGGGTTAGTATTAAATTTTCTAATAGAAGCAATTCTAGCAAAACTATGTAATATGCTATTTTTGGTGTAAAAGACAACTTTTATATAGGAACAGTACTTTTAGGGACTTCACTGGTGGTCCAGTCGTTGAAAAACCACGTTACAATGAAGAGGATTCCTGGTTGGAGAAGTAAGATCCTACATGCTGCAGAGTAACGAAACCTGTGTGTTGCAGTTACTGAGCCCAATCTTCAGAGCCCGAGTGCCACAACTGGAGAGCCTGCATGCTGCAATTAATGAGCCCACATGCCACAACTAGAGAGTCCATATGTTGCAATGAAAGATCCCACATGCTGCGACTAAGACTCGGCACAGCCAAATAAATAAAAAATATTAAAAAATGAAAAAATAATGTCACATTTAAAAAAGAACAGTACTTTTAGAGAAGCAGTCATGTTATCTACTTAATGTGTGTTTGAGTCTCTTGTCCTAATTTAAAAGTAGAGAAAGGAATCCTCTAATGTGTTCTCATAGCACTTGAATCATAAACCACTAGCATACAATTTAACATGCTTATATAAAAAAAAGTTTCCCACAACTTCTCTTTATCTTCCAACTATTTGAACCCAACATTCACAATATATTGAGGTACTTGATAGTAGAGAACAAGTTATATTCATCTTTGTATCTTTTCTATTCAACACAATTTCTGCCATATTAAATATATATCACAGATTGCCAAATCCGGTCATAGTGTATTCAAATGTTGTTATAGGCTAGACTTTATAGTATCTAAAGGATGCAATTGAGAATCCATCACTATAAAACTCCTAGAGGAAAACATAGGCAAAACACTCTCTAACATAAACCACAGCAGGATCCTCTATGACCCACCTCCCATAATATTGGAAATAAAAGCAAAAATAAACAAACGGTAGATAATTAAAATTAAAAGCTTCGGCACAACAAAGAAAACTATAAGCAAGGTGAAAAGACAGCCTTCAGAATGGGAGAAAATAATAGCAAATGAAGCAACGGACAAAGAATTAATCTCAAAAATATACAAGCAACTCCTGCAGCTCAATTCCAGAAAAATAAATGACCCAATCAAAAAGTGGGCCAAAGAACTAAACAGAGGTTTCTCTGAAGAAGACATACAGATGGCTAATAAACACATGAAAAGATGCTCAACATCACTCATTATCAGAGAAATGCAAATCAAAACCACAATGAGGTACCATCTCATGCCAGTCAGAATGGCTGCTATCCAAAAGTCTACAAGCAATAAATGCTGGAGAAGGTGTGGAGAAAAGAGAACCCTCTTACACTGTTGGTGGGAAAACAGTCACTATGGAGAACAGTGTGGAGATACCTTAAAAAACTGGAAATAGAACTGCCATATGACCCAAGAATCCCACTGCTGGGCATACACACAGAGGAAACCAGAACTGAAAGAGACACATGTACCCCAATGTTCATCACATCACTGTTTACAATAGCCAGGACATGGAAGCAACCTATATGTCCATTAGCAGACGAATGGATAAGAAAGCTGTGGTACATATACACAATGGAATATTACTCAGCCATTAAAAAGAATACATTTGAATCAGTTCTAATGAGGTGGATGAAACTGGAGCCTATTATACAGAGTGAAGTGAGCCAGAAAGAAAAACACCAGTACAGTATACTAACACATGTATATGAAATTTAGAAAGATGGTAATGATAACCCTGTATGTGAGACAGCAAAAGAGACATAGATGTAAAGAACAGTCTCTTGGACTCTGTGAGAGAAGGCGAGGGTGAGATGATATGAGAGAATGGCATTGAGACGTGTAAATTATCATATGTGAAACGAATCACCAGTCCAGGTTCGATGCATGATAGAGGGTGCTCAGGGCTGGTGCACTGGGATGACCCAGAGGGATGGGATGGGGGGGTGGGGGGCGTTCAGGATGGGGAACACATGTACACCCATGGCAGATTCATGTCAAGGTATGGCAAAACCAATACAATATTTTAAAGCAAATAAATAAATAAATAAAACTGGGGAAAAAAGAGAGAGAGAGAGAGAATCCATCACTATGTAATTGTATTTAGTCCCAATAGTATTATTTTGTTCTGAACCCAGCACATGTGACATTAAATAGAACTCCGGTTGTGCAGTACAGTGAAAGGTGTATTACACTGCATTCAAATGGTATGTGTTTAAATCCCAATTCTGCCAGTTACTAATTATGAAACCCATAGTGTTTATTTCCTTACCTGAAAAAAAATAAGAAAAACTATTATTATTGCCTTCTTCACATAAATAGCCTGAGAAACAAATGGGTTGGGAGTAGTAAAAAGCTTAGTAAAATAGAAAAAACAAGTCAAAGATGTACGATTTTCAATTGCTCAAAAAATTTTTCTGAAAAACTGTTTAACTCTGCTGTAAAATCTTCATCCATCCTTGATATTGGATATTATACCTATCCTTTTCATATGTAATACTCATGCTCTTAAACCTTTGGGCTTCAAGGATCTAGAAAAAAATTGTCTCAACTTACTTATCAAAACTTGCCTTCCAAAAATTGTAGCAATGTTTTTTGTAGGTCAGTCTCCCAAGGCAATAGAAGTTAAAGCAAAAAAAACAAACAAACCAACAAATGGAACCTAATCAAACTTGTAAGTTTTTACAGCAGAGGAAACCATAAGCAAAACAAAATGAAAAGACAACCTACAGACTGGGAGAAAATATTTGCAAATGATGCAACCAACAAGGGCTTAATTTCCAAAATACATAAACATCTCCACAAATCAACAACAAAACAAATAACCCAATCAAAAAACAGGCAGTAGACCTAAGTAGAAATTACTCCAAAGAAGACATACAGATGACCAAAAAACACATGAAACATGAAACACATCACTAATTATTAGAGAAATACAAATCAAAACTACAATGAGGTATCACCTCACACAGGTCAGAATGGCCATTATCAAAATGTCTACAAATAAATGCTGGAGAAGGTGTGGAGAAAACAGAACCCTCTTGTACTGGTGGGAATGTAAATTGGTGCCACCACTATGTAAAATATTATGGAAGTTTCTTAACTAAAATAGAGTTGCCATATGATCCAGTAATCCCACTCCTGTGCGTATAGCTGGAAAAACTCTGATTTGCAAAGATATATGTACAGCCAATGTTCACAGCAGCACTGTTTACAATAACCAGGACATAGAAGCAACCTGAATGTCTATCAACAGATGAACAGATAAAGAAGATGTGGTAGATATATACAATGGATTATTAACCATAAAAAGAATGAAATAATGTCATTTGCAGCAACATGGATGAACTACGAGATTATCATACTAAGTGAAGTAAGTCAGAAAAAGAAAGACAACTATGATGTGATCACTTATATGTTGAATCTAAAATATGAAACAAATAAGTTTATTTACAAAACAAAAGCATACTCACATAGAAAACAAATTTATGGTTACCAAACAATGGGAGAGGGGGTTGGGGAGGCATAAATTGCAGGTTTGGGGCTAGCAGATACAAGCTACTGTATATAAAATAAACAACAAGATCCTATGTATAGCATAAGGAACTGTATTTAATGTCCTGTAATAAGCCATAATGGAAAATATGAAAAAGTATATATATTTACAGATATGTATATATAACTGAATCACATTGCTGTACACCAGAAATTAATACAACATTGTAAATCAAGTATACTTCATTTAATTTTTTTTAAACTTGTCTCTCTTCCTTTCTCTTCATCTTTGAGTACGGTGTACCTTCACATAGAAGCTCTTCCCCAACCATTAGCAACTGAACACAATTCAACATTCAAACAAAGTTCAATGCCATTCCCTTATCTATGGAGTCACAAAGTACTGTAGGCCACTGTGATCTCTCTCTCCTCAAAACTTTTGTCTGTACTAATCATGTCAAGTTTGTAATCACAGACAATGAATTGAAATATAAAGAGAAAGCCAACTTTTGTAGGTGGAGTACTGAAAGACAGATACTTTACATGCATCATATATTCCCACAACAAAGCAGTTTCATAGAGAATATTATTATCCTTTTCTATAAATAAGAAAATTGAGGCTCGACAAGATTATGTAACTGGCAAAAAGGTTACAGAAAAACGGCAGAGCTGGGGATATAAATTCAGGTCGGTCATGCTCATTCAATTTTGCTATATTGTCTTCCTAATTAGATTTCCAAACTTCCAAGCTTTGTTTCCTGAACCTAGCACAGTATTATCAGTTCTGAATAATATTGATAAATGAATAGATGAATGCATTGTTTTAGCTGATTATCACATTATCATATTTACTAAAACTTTTCAGACTAAATCATGTTATTTCAACTTTCTGTGTTCAAAGAGCTTTACTCTATGCCCATAAAAGAAGAAAAACAATCCAGTCTGACACTAATTCTAAAGTTTGTGTTTCATGAGTTGATCCACATGCATTTCCCCTCCTCTACATTTCCCATTTTAGGTGTTTAAAGTTGTTCATATAGGAAGCTTTCATTTTTAAGAAATCCAGAGTAAGTAACTCTAATTAGTTAAAAAAAAAAAAAAAAACTTGTATCTAAAAACTTAGACCATTAACCAGATATGCACACTGTTCTCTCCAGATACTTTGAAAATAGGGATGTATATCTGTTTCTGACATAAGAACTTAAGTGAAAATCTGGAATATATTTTTCCTATTAGTCAACTCAAAGTTTATTACAGGGATTAGTCATTCTCTCATATATTATAGACATATATTAACACTTCTTAAATAACATAAACTATGTCTATGTTTTAATGAGGCCAACATAACACAAACTAAAATCATGCCAGTTTCATTATCAACAACTTTAACAGACTTCTTAATTAAATTTACAGTACTGTCAATACCACATGTTAGTGTTACTTTTCGTAATGAGTCTTATGAGCATCTTTGCTTTCTGTTATTTTCCCTTGCTATAAAAACTCAGTGTTCTTTGGATATGTCATATGTAAGGTTTATTGTGTTTTCCTATTTAAGAAGATGCAATAAACCTTACATATGACATGTCTTATTACTCAAACTTGTTTCAGGCTCATATTGCCATGAGTAACAGAAAATATTTTTCATTTATTTTTAATTGCTTGAAAAACTCATGGCAAAAGTACTTTTCTTTCTTTCTTTCTTTCTTTTTTTTTTTTTTTTTTTTTGCTTTCTCAAGGTTCTCTGTATGCTTATGTGACTTCACTCTGTCATAAAAGAACCTTACTTTCTCTCTTTTTTGCAATCTATTGTGATCTATACTACTAATACTTTTTTAAAGCAACCTTGTTCTATGAAGACTACACCAAGGATATTATGATTGATCATTTTGTTGTATTTTTGCTTTTTTTTTTTTGGCTGTACCATGTGGCTTGCAGGAACTTAGTCCCCTGACCAGGGATCAAACCAGGGTACCTAGGAGAGGAAGCCTGGAGTCCTAACCACTGGACTGCCAGGGAATTTCCTGATTCATTATTTTAAAAGACAACTATGTGTGAAGTTTTGTTTCCTTTACAAAAAACTTCCTGAACAATGACCTTGCCCTTGTCCCCAGGAGTTTACAAATACAGTGAGGTAAGTGTACATATTATACACTTAACTACAGAATCTGGAGACCTGTGCATTTCCACACTTTTGTTCAATCTTATTTGTAGGACTTGAAGTGTATTTGAGTGTATAAGACCTACGTGTGCGTGTGTGTGTGTGTGTGTGTTAGTTGCTCAGTGTGTCCAACTCTTTGTGACTCCATGAATTCCTCTGTCCATGAGATTTTTCAGGCAAGAATACTGCAGTGGGTTACCATTCCCTTCCCCAGGGATCTTCCTGACTCAGGAATCAAACCCAGGTCTCCTGCATGGCAGGTAGATGTTTTACCATCTGAGCCAACAGGGAAGGAATAGCTACCCACTCCAGTTTTCTTGCCTGGAGAATCCCACGAACAGAGTAGCCTGGTGTGCTGCAGTCCATGGAGTCACAAAGAGTTGGACAAGACCTACATAGAACCACCAGTTAAAGGTTTTATAACGTGGTTAAAATATATGAACTGACTCAAGTGTTGGCTGCTTACTCTTCACACACCTCATACTACTGGGCCCAAGGTGAAGTAGGTGTCTTCCTTGTTCCTCATTATTGCTTCCAGATCATTTCCACTTTTTCCATAAACATTCAGCTTTGAGTCGCATGTTATCAAAAGATTCATCAAATAGTCCTCTCTTTAGACTCATCTACTGATTTATAGGTCATTCTTTTTAATCTCTTGAATATTGTAGATACCTGGATTATTCTCTGACTTTATATATATTTGTTATAATCCTTGGCTAAATTTTCTAGTACACAAGATCTTTCCACAGAATAATTCTATTAAAACTTAAGTAATAGCATGTCACTCCTCTTTTCAAAACCCTCCAGTGGTTTCTAATTTCCTTAAAAGTAAAAGCAGGGGGCTTCCCTGGTGACGCAGTGGTAAAGAATCTGCCTTCCAATGTAGGAGACACAGGTTCGATTCCTGGTCCAAGAAGATTCCACACGCCTCAGAGCAACAAGCCTGTTTGCCACAAGTATTGAGCCTTTGTCCAGCCTACAACTACTAAAGCTCATGTGCCCTAGAGCCCATCCTCCACAACAAAAGAAACCACTGCAATGAGAAGCCTGTGCACTGTAGCCCCCAATCACCACAACTAGAAAAACTCCATGCTGCGAGGACCCAACACAGTCAAAAATAAATAAAATTATTATTTTAAAAAGTAAAAGCAAGGCTCTACATGTTCTACTCCCTTGTCTCCTCTTTCATCTAATCTCTTACCACTGGCCCCATCTTTCACTCCACTCCAGCCACACTGAACTTCTTGTTCCCTGGAGAACTCAGTCAAAGCTCCTGCCTGAGGACTTCTGTGCTCACTATTCCTGTACTGGAGGATTCTTCCCCCAGATACCCACTTGACTGGTTCCATCACATCCTCAGGTCTTTCCTCAAAAATCAACTGAGAAAGGATTTCCCTGGTCACCTTATCCAAAATTCCAATTTTCCTCTTTCTCAAATTTCAAATCCCCCTTTTCATCTTTTATCTCTTTAGCATTTATTACTGCAAAATAATATAATAAACATTTTACTAGTTATCTTACTTGCTACCTGTCTCCACCCACTAAAACATAAGTTTCTTGTATGCCTAAAACATAAGTTTCTTTTTTTCTACTTTGTTCATAACTGTATGCCAGCTACCTAGAACAGTACCTGGCACATATGGGTTCTCAATAAATGTTTTATGAAAAAAGTAATAAATATGAATGATACACAACAAAGACTATAAGAAGACTTTAGAGAAGGAGGAATATATATATATATGTATGTATGTATATATATATATATAGTTGTTGTTGTTGTTGTTCCCTTCCCTTCAAGAAGGGTACATGGAGGAAGTTACTTAAAAGTAATTACAATCGTTCAATTGTTCTTTCGAGGGATCGGGCAGAGAGGGAGGTGGGAGGGGGGATCGGGATGGGGAATACATGTAAATCCATGGCTGATTCATGTCAATGTATGACAAAAAGCACTACAATATTGTAAAGTAATTAGCCTCCAACTAATAAAAATTTAAATAAATAAATAAAAAGAAGCTGAGTTGTTCAATGAAAAAAAAAGTAATTACAATCGAAGGCACTTTTCCCTTTATAATTCAAGAAGTTGAATTTAACTATGTTTAAATATCACTCAAGTTGCTTAAATAAACAGTTCAATAATAGGATGATTTCTGGTCTATAATGTGTTTATACATTTATGAAATTACATTTATTTGTAGCCCTTGTCTCTTACCTATTCAGAAGAAGTCAACCAAAAATTTAGATAGATAGATATTTATGGAATACTGCCTCATTACCTTACCTCTTTTAGTTACCTTTGAATCAACTAAATGTCACTGCTTGTTGATGCAAGTTCATGAATGGTGCAATAAATATTGATATTTTTTCATGCAATGATCCCTATTTATGTAACATCCAGGTAAGTCCACCCTTTCTCTTCTTTGAAGAAACTATCAACTTCTTCTGAGATATGTGCATCTGCCTAAGAGTAAATCACATCAAAGAAACTATCCCAAATGTCAAAAATAACTTGATTAATTATGTACCTCTTAACTAAGGCTATTGAACACTTGGAAAATTTCTGTTTTTATAAGATTAGAGTGACACTGCTTGGAAGGAAATGCTGTAACATACTAAAACTACATCTTCTAAATGGCACTTCACCTAGTCCTTTGATGTTATATATTAGAGCTGGTTATTAGAAATCAGAGTATGCTCATTGTAACCTTTCAGTTAAGACTCATTTATTATATTTCCCTGCTTATACCTGTAAACCAAAGGCAAAGTATGTCCCCTAAGATGTGCACTTGAAGTCCCAATTAAATTCAATGGTTGCTGAAGGCTGGTCCAACTAGGAATCATGACAATGAAAGTTGCTCAGTCGTGTCCAACTCTTTGCAACTCCATGGACTATATAGTCCATGGAATTCTCCAGGCCAGAATACTGAAGTGGATAGGCTTTCCCTTCTCCAGGGGATCTTCCCAACACAGGGGTCGAACCCAGGTCTTCTGCGTTGCAGGCAGATTATTTACCAGCTGAGCCACAAGGGAAGCACAAGAATGCTAGAATGGGTAGCCTATCCCTTCTCCAAAGGATCTTCCCAACCCAGGATTGAAACCAAGGTCTCCTGCATTGCAGACAGATTCTTTACCACTGAACTATCAGGGAAGCCCAACTAGGAATCATGCCCACATATAATAAATTACAAATATAAAACACTTCTTTGTGCACAAAAAATATGTTGAATCACTGAATCAAAGTAAACTCTGTGCAAAAGACATCAATGAACATCTTATACTGAAGTTCTTAAGTTATTTAATGCAACTACAAAACCTTTCAAATATTCTTGGGCTATATTTTCTGAACTTAGTTCAAACACACCTACATGATGTTTTATATCTTAAATCTCAAGGGAAGCCACAAGGGATGTGAATTCTTGGAAATTCATAGATTTTGGCTACTTCATTTTTTTAAAAAGTTCATCTTTTAATACAAATATTTTTAATCATTTCTTCAAAGATTTGGCATTAAAATAAAAAATATTCTTTCATAGCTTATAAGTAAAAGACTTTTAACTATTACACAATACTGTAAAATTATCTAATTTAAAAAAATACACTTTATTCATGTATGTTTCCAATAATAATGAAATCTGACTAGCATCAATTAAATAAATTGAAATTATTCAAATTGCTTAGTACTTAATCTAAAACTATGTTCTGTACGATTTTGTAAAACATAATTAATGCTCTTTGAAAATATTAAGAGCATTGATACTGAATATAAATGACAGAAAAAATTATTTCTAAGAATCAACTATCACACCTTAGTGTTTCCCCAAATATAACAATAACAATGACAAATAATTATCCTAACCTACCACTTATTTAGCACTTTCTATAATTTATATCAAGAGAAGATGAGCAAGCCATAGTCCTACCCTCAAGAAACTTATAACATAAATACATGTGCAAATGTAGGACTGGGCATTATGAGAGAAATTTTTTTTAAAAAGTTGCTAAACTAAAATGTTATAGAAGTTTAGAGGAGGAAGGTTTCCCTTGAATCACTATAAAATGTTTCATGGAAAAAGGCAGTATTTATGTATCATAGGAGATTAAATTTCAAAAGGCAAGGACCAAAGAAGGAAAGGACACACACAGCAAAATAATAATAACAATAGCTAACATTTAAGTGTTAACTATATATCTAGCAATGTGATGAGTGTGCTTTTTTTTTTAATGAGTGCTTGTGTATGTCAAACTGCTTTATTATATCATAAATAACAGAACAGTTGAATGTAGAATCTATCTGTATTAACTCATGTAATACTTATATGCAGAGTACATCAAGAGAAATGCTGGGTTGGAGGAAGCACAAGCTGGAGTCAAGATTGCCGGGAGAAATATCAATAACCTCAGATATGCAGATGACACCACCCTTAAGGCAGAAAGTGAAGAAAAACTAAAGAGCCTCTTGATGAAAGTGAAAGAGGAGAGTGAAAAAGTTGGCTTAAAGCTCAACACTCAGAAAACTAAGATCATGGCATACGGTCCCTTCACTTCATGGCAAATAGATGGGGAAACAGTGGATGACTTTATTTTTCTGAGATCCAAAATCACTGTGGATGGTGATTGCAGCCATGAAATTAAAAGACACTTACTCCTTGGAAGGAAAATTATGACCAACCTAGACAGCATATTAAAAAGCAGAGACATTACTTTGCCAACAAAGGTCCATCTAGTCAAGGCTATGGTTTCTCCAGTAGTCATGTATGGATGTGAGAGTTGGACTATAAAGAAAGCTGAGCACAGAAGAATTGATGCTTTTGAGCCGTGGTGTTGGAAAAGACTCTTGAGAGTCCCTTGGGCTGCAAGGAGATCCAACCAGCCCATCCTTAAGGAGATCAGTCCTGGGTGTTCATTGGAAGGACTGATTTTGAAGCTGAAACTCCAATACTTTGGCCAATTGATGCGAAGAGTTAACTCTTTGGAAAAGACCCTGATGCTGGGAGGGATTGGGGGCAGGAGGAGAAGGGGACGACAGAGGATGAGATGGTTGGATGGCATCACCGACTCAATAAACATGGGTTTCGGTAGACTCCGGGAGTTGGTGATGGACAGGGAGGCCTGATGTGCTGTGGTTCATGGGGTCACAAAGAGTCAGACACGACTGAGTGACTGAACGGAACTGAACTGAATACTTGTTGTTGTTTCATCACTAAGTTGTGTCTGACTCTTTGTGACCATATGAACTATAGCTCATCAGGATCCTCTGTCCATGGAATTCTCCAGGCAAGAATACTGGAGAGGGTAGCCTTTCCTTTCTCCAGGGGATCTTCCCGACCCAGGGATCAAACCTGTGTCTCCTCCATTGGCAGGGGGTTCTTTACCACTGAGCCCATGTAATCCTTACAATCACCCAATTAGGCAGGTAATCATACTTTCCCCATTTTACAGATAAAGAAACTGAGGTTAGATGATCACAGAGCTAGTAAGTTCACTCAGACTGAAATACTTTTCCTGCTATATATAGATATCAGTAAGTCAATGAAAGTATATTCTCATTATCTGACACCTCAAGATTAAGCTTCCTTCCTAACTCCCCCATTTCTGTTTCTAGTCCCTCAGCCTACCTGGTTTGTAGAAATCGTCTTTGACCCTCCTGTTACAATCCACTTCAAATCATTTAAGAATCTAAGAAAATTCTCCCTTTGCAGTCTCTCTCAGATTTACTTTTTCCTCTTCATCCCCCACAGGGGCTTCCCTGATAGCTCAGTTGGTAAAGAATCCACCTGCAATGCAGGAGATCCCCATTCGATTCCTGGGTTGGGAAGACCCGCTGGAGAAGGGATAAACTACTCACTCCAGTGTGTTGGCCTGGAGAATTCCATGGACTATATAGTCCATGGGGTCGCAAAGAGTCAGACATGACTGAGTGACTTTCATTTTCACTTTTGGGCATAACAGAATTTTATCAGCATTCCTGGCTTCTCCCCACTAGATGCCACAAGCATCACCCCTCTGTGTGACAACTGGAAAATATCACCAACATCACCAAATCTCAGAAAAATCACCTCCAGATGAGAACCACTGATATAAAAGCCTTGAAAGTCATGTTAAGGTACTTGGACTTTATTCTAGTGTCAGGGGGAATAGTGTGCAGCAGTGTGGAGGACAGAGTAATTCTTGAGATCAGTAAAAAATAGAGGTAGAGAAGCAAATAAGGTGACTATTCAATATCAAAGTGCTATTCTCACTGTTCCCCAGTGCTATCCCTTCAGTGTAAGTCTGGTAGAGTTTTACAATGTTCCTATCATATGCCATGATTATGTATATCTCTGTGACTTTGTTCATGTGGGTTCTTAAAACCTAGAGTAGCACTTTTCCAACAATTCAAATCTCCCAAATTCATTTAAGGTCTAAGTTGAAATAGTCTTACTTCCTAACTTATTATCCTCTATGAAACCATTTCAGACTTGTTCCCTTATCACAAACAGTTTTATTTCTTATACCTCTGATCTATATATAACACAACATTACACTTTCTCAATTTAGTACTTTGGATTTATTTTCTGGTTGATTCATGCTTATAGTTAGTATCTTGGTCAATTAAGTTATAAAATCCTAGAAAATAGAGACAATGTGTTCTATATCTTATGTATTGATATATTCCAAATCACTGAGTAAAATCTTGATCCAAAAATAGGTGTCATTTTAATGAAAAACATGTTCTCTTGTGATTTCTCCACCATCTGGAAAAAAACTGACAATCAAAATTAACTTATTTTCTTATATAAACTGAGGCAAATCAATATTACAAAGAATGGTAAACTCAACTTTAACTAATTAACAGGGAGCAAAATTACTAACTCTGAGGACAGTCAGTTAATTAAGGATTTTATATCCCTCCCAAAGCCTTGTGGGAAAGGTATAAATAAAACATATTAATGAATAGATACCAAAGATCTTACTCAATATACTTGGCTTATCTGATCCTCTGAATGAAATGAGTACTATGTATTTTTATCCTTAGAAAGGTTTAAATTAGATAAGAAGTATTTGGAGAATTCCTTACATTCATACTTTTAAAGCCTGATGTATAAAAGCTTCATTAATTTTGATATGCATGCTTATTATATACCCGTCATTTAAAGTTAGATAGTTTCAGTATATTTTGCATTGAAAGTCTCCAATTCTTGATGTTTCTACAACTCCTTATAAATCATAGACTGATCCCTTTGACTCCTTTGTTGACTATGAGGGCTACTCCATTTCTTCTAAGGGATTCTTGCCCACAGTAGTAGATATAATGGTCATCTGAGTTAAATTCACCCATTCCAGTCCATTTTAGTTTGCTGATTCCTAAAATGTCAATGTTCACTCTTGCTATCTCCTGTTTGACCACTTCCAATTTGACTTGATTCATGGATCTAACATTCCAGGTTCCTATGCAATATTGCTTTTCACAGCATTGGACTTTACTTCCATCATCAGTCACATCTACAACTGGATGTTGTTTTTGCTTTGGCTCTGTCTCTTCATTCTTTCTGGAATTATTTCTCCACTGATCTCCAGTAGCATATTGGGCACCTACCGACCTGGGGAGTTCATTTTTCAGTGTCCTATCTTTTTGCCTTTTCATACTGTTGATGGGGTTCTCAAGGCAAGAATACTGAAATGGCTTGCTATTCCCTTTTCCAGTGGACCATGTTTTGTCAGAACTCTCCACCGTGACCCATCCATCTTGGGTGGCCCTACATGGCATGGCTCATAGTTTTATTGAGTTAGACAAGGCTGTGGTCCATGTGATTAGATTGTTTCTTTTTCTGTGATTGTAGTTTTCAGTCTGTTTGCCCTCTCATTGAGAAGGATAAGAGGCTTATGGAAGCTTCCTGATGGGAGAGACTGACTGACGGGAAACTGGATTATAAAGTAAGCTGAGCACCAAAAAGTGATGCTTTTGAACTGTGGTGTTGGAGAAGACTCTTGAGAGTCCATTGGGCTGCAAGGAGATCCAACCAATCCATCCTAAAGGAAATCAGTCCTGAATATTCATTGGAAGGACTGATGTTGAAGCTGAAACTCCAATACTTTGGCCACCTGATGCAAAGAACTGACCCATTGGAAAAGACCCTGATGCTGGGAAAGATTGAAAGTGGGAGGAGAAGGGTACGACAGACAATGAGATGGTTGGATGGACCAACTCAATGGACATGAGTTTGAATAAACTCTGGGAGTTGGTGATGGACAGGGAGGCCTGGCATGCTGCAGTCCATGGGGTCGCAAAGAGTCGGACACGACTGAGCAACTGAACTGACTCACTGACTGATCCCACTGAAAGGATCTCAAAATGATTATCTTATCTAGTCCTTTGTTTCAATCAAATAGGTGGCAGAAAAATCAAGGAAACTTTCTACAGGTCCAAATATTGAATAATTTCACTTTTGATAAATTGACAATAAAACCAAGGCAAAGGTTCACTACATTTCCAATATCTTAAATTACCTACAATAGAGAATCTTATAGATGATTCCAAGTAATGGTAACATGTTTTTCCTCAGTCTACCAAACACATTCAAGTCATCCTTGAATATACAATTATATATTTATTCCACTTTAGAAAAACTTCAACATTAAAACCAAATTAAAAAATCACCTTTCATGTGTCCCCCATCCTGAACCCCCCTCCCACCTCCCTCCCCATCCCATCCCTCTGGGTCATCCCAGTGCCCCAGCCCCAAGCACTTGTCTTACGCATCCAACCTGGACTGGTGATCTGTTTCACACTTGATAATATACATGTTTCGTTGCTGTTCTCTCAGATCATCCCACCCTCGCCTTCTCTCATAGAGTCCAAAAGTCTGTTCTATACATCTATGTCTCTTTTTCTGTCTTGCATGTAGGGTTTCTGAGTTCAAAGCAAGTTCAATGCACACCACTCTTTTTCCTTCTCCCACCTCCCTATATAAGGATATTATCAGTTACCATAACTTTAAACAACCTAACAGATTTCTCTCAAAAAGAGCAGCATTACAGATTTTCTTTGAATGGTTAAGTGACAGAAACAAATTCGTCCATTTTCAGCTACTGAACGTGCTTACTAGTTTAAAAGTTTTTCTTTTTAACCAAAGATATTGCCAGCTTTCACTTCGTCAGATGATTTGAAAATCTCTACCACAATTCTACCCTGCATTAAATGAGATTTAATGGATTAAGAGAGGAGTAGACTTTCTTGTATGTCATGTTGGAAACTTTTCACAGGTACCCGCAAGTCCTGATATAAAAGTAACCTAGGGGTGCCAGTGATGAAAGACTTTGTTGCCATGGCGTCATCTCATAAATCATCAATTATTGTCTGTTATTATAAACGTGACAGCCACATACTGTCATAAAAGGATTTGCATTTTCATCTAGTTTTCAGAATTTTTTCCATTTGCTTTGTAAAAGAAATGTCATGACAACCGTTGAAGCATTCATTTGGACTTTTGTCAGTTTGGCATGTCCGCATCCCAACCTCTTTTGCATTATTGAGTAGTTCATAGTTCATAAATGTATCTAAACATGGGTATATAGCATAATAGGCTAATACAGAAGCAATGGAACTCTTTTGGTTGCTATGACAACCAAAACTTATCAATTTCCTGTCACTGTTTTAAAAGAAACACTCTCCAACAACCGTAAATACTAATTACAAACGCAAGCCATTTGCTAACATGTTCAGTTTACAGATTAAAACAGTTCACGCCTAATTCATCATTTAACATGTCCTCCCACATCTGTAGTGTGGTACAGAATGAATAATAACTTTACTTGTTTACAAAATTTCCAACTTTATTTAACTATTTTTACAGTTGTTGGAATGTAGCTGTGCCACCATAAATTCAAAAAAACTCAATGAATTTTTAAAGTGCAAGGAAAGATTCTGAAAGGTAATTTCTGGATTAAGGTTGAAATGTTTGCTTTAACTCTTTCCTATAAATGCTTATATTAAAGAAGACTATTGTATTTTATGTAAAAAAAAGTTGCAAAATTTTCAAAAGAACATGTGAAAGAATGTCTTGTCCCACAATCTATTCAGCTAAATGACTAGTAAAATTGGTTAAAATCTGCAATGATTAATTTAGTGAAGGTACCAGCTGAAACTCTGGGAAATCCATCTTTTGAAAGAAAGTAGTAGATTCAGGGGAAAAAATTAAAAATCCATCAGGCAATATAGTTATAGTACTGTATAATCTAATATTATGTCCTCCCTTCTCCACTCACACACATTTTATACAGGCTTTAAAGTACATACTTCATCTTTTGATGGGGAAGGAGATATGGGCAAGTATTTCTATTTAAGAGAGTACATAAGAGCAGTGCTACAAATTATTAAACTATCTTTGGAGAATTTCCATGTCTGACTAACACTTGTGAAAATAACAGGATACCATTACCCTATATAGATTTTTTTTAACTAAAGTTATTTTTTCAGCATTCATAAATCACATGATGAAAAAAACTTTGCTAGTGTGCATTATTTTGATTTAAATATTAAGAAAGGAAAGAACTCTGCACTGATCTTGTCTATTGTTTTCCTAACTAATCAACAAATCTAGAACTTGATTAAAATACTTTCACAATTTCCAAAGCTAAATGGGTTCTTCCTAGACTTCAAATAATCACCTAGCATTTCTAGAGAGGCTGATAATTTTTTCAAAATCAAATATAATACACATGATCCAGTTGATTCCCTAAAAAGGAGAAGCTGCAACTTAAAATGTTCGCCTCTGAAAATACCTACAGAATGTGCTGTTTTGTGGGGGATTAGGCAAAACAGATGACGTGAGGGCCCTGTCCCTGTTACTATCTGAACAATACTATTCTTACCAAAATATATAGCTTAACAGGGCCTGCCCTGACACTCGCATAACAGTTTCACCCCATAACTCCTGTTAATCAACTCGGATTATACATCCAAAGAAAGTAAAAGTCCTTTAGTGGGTCTCCTTTGGTTGCACAAGAAGGAGTGACAAAGTGCTTCCAACTGCTTCTTAACCCAGCAGCTGTAGCCTCAACACTTTAGGGCTCAGAAGGCCTTCAGACAGCCCGTACTCACAGATGCTCCTCTTCTACCACCAGCTCAATGACTCAGAAGCAGGAATTTTACATCACCACAGTGTTTAAGTGAAAGCTCCAGTGCCCTTATTTCAAGAGGAAATTTGGTCAGCTTGAAGCAATGAAAACTAATCTGAATGCAGCCAGTCATTGGCTGGAAGCACATGCTCAGTAAAACAAATACTGAAATAAAGTTTGTTTGTTTTTTTCTTCACAGGTATAGCCACTTCAACTGTGCCTACATCCTGTCTTTTTTTTTTTTTTTTTTTTTTGCATAGACTCCTCATTTCCGAGACAACTTACAAAATGTCATAAGTGCTACACAGTGCTATGAGAGAAATAGAAAATAATGTAAATGATAGTAACATTCAATTGCTCAATAAATATTTATTGGATTTGAAGACTAAATGTAGGAAAATTTGCTGGATACTGGAGATAACAGAGGTCAGCAAAACAAAGGCATGGTCCCCACCTTCACAGAGATGATTAAATTTTGTGAGACACGACAATCTTGTGATAAACATCCACAGGTCCATCTGATCAATAAGAAAACAAAGACTTAAGAGATGTTAAGTGGTTAGCTTGTGATCAGAGAGCCAGTTATTTACAGTGACGGATTAAACACAAGATTTCTGACTACAAACTAAGTACTCCTACCACTATAACAGTATTTTCAAAAGTGTATTTCATGGGATACCAGTTTTCTAAACCAAAGGTTTTTTTAGTCAAAATACTGAGAAATTGTGTATATTACATCTTATAGATTCATAGAGCAAATTAATGAATTACAAGCCCTGAGAAGACCTGTGATATATGAACTTGCTTATTTTTATTTAACATCATATTTCCTGAACTTATTTGACCCAAAACTCTCTCTGAGGAAAAAAGGGATCCACAGTGACTCAGGAACTAATGATAAATTTAGTATATTGGATACGGGGGGGAAGGGAGGAGGGTGTTTTACAGAAATGACATGTATGCTGGAGAGGTGCACGGTACCTTTTAAAATCTATGCATGACCATGGATGGGTGTGACTATAGAAGACTATGATATATTCTAGATATCATAGATGTAGTATGAAATTACTAGATATTATGAAAGAAATGAAGAGATACATGTGGTAAGATAATGAGGTCTATGTACATTGCCAAGATGATGGAAAATTTAGGGTATCAAGAAGAAAATGGAACTGAAGAGTTCCCCTGACCTTCTTTTTTAGCCACATCTAACACTTACTCAGGATTGAGAAGATCAAGTCTTCCCCTAACCAAACTTTCCCCTCATGGCTGATTCTGGGACTAAAGCAGTAAATATACAAAATGAGCTTGGGGCATCTTGTAGTGCTAGAAAGTAAAGAAGTGCTCAGAAAAATATACAGTGACAGGGACACGTAGAAAGTACATGGCAGCCAGGTGAAACAGCACCCAATATTGAAAGCTGGAAAAATTTAAGGAATGAAATGAATAATGTTGTATTGGATCACAAGCCGAAATATAAATACCTATGAGACCTATAAATACCTATGAGACTATAGTGAAAAAGATGAGTGAATAAATAATAAGAGGCAAATCTCCCTTGCAAAAGAATTCCAAATAATTTCTGCAAATGTGTTGCCCTTATGAACGTGAAGCATAAATAACTCCCTGCTCCTTAACTGTGGGCTGCACATAGTGACTTCCTTCCAAAAAACTTCAAAAGAGTACAGTATAGACAGGGAAAAGGAAAAAAATAACTTTATATAGGGGAGAACCTTAGTAAACACTAGAGGAGCCAGGTGACCAAGTCAACCTCAACAATGATAAGTCATAATGATAGTATGTATCTTTGAAGTGTTGAAAATGGCACATTTCTGCTGAGGTCTTCTTTCCAAAGACATAATTTAACAATGAGAAAAACATCAGACAAACTCCCATTGAGGGGCATTCCACAATACCTGACCCGTACTTCTCAAAATGGTTAAGGTCATCAAAAACAAGGAAAGTCTGAAAAACTAGCAAAAGGCAAGAAAAGTCTAAGGAGACATGATGACTAAACATAAGGTGGTATCTTACATCTTGGGCTTCCCTTGTGGCTCAGCTGGTATAGAATCCACCTGCAATGCAGGACACCTGGGTTCGATCCCTGGGTTGGGAAGATCTCCTGGAGAAGGGAAAGGCTACCCACTCCAGTATTCTGGCCTGGAGAATTCCATGGACTGTATAGTCCATGGGGTGGCAAAGAGTTGGACATGACTGAGCAACTTTCACTTTACATCCTAGAATAGAAAAAGGACATTAGGGGACATTGAAGAAGTCTAAATAAACCATAAATTGAACAATAGTATATCAATACTGGTTCACTAATTGTGACAATTGATTCATTAAGATATTAGCAATGAGGAAACTGGGTACAGGGTCTTGTACCCTATTATTGGCAAGTCTCTTGTTCTACCTTTACAATTTTTCTGTAAATCAAAAACTATTTCAAAAGAAAAACTTAATTAAAATGAAAAACCATCATCTCTAACCATTTTGGTGCCAAGCTCAACTTTATTAAAAACTGCTTTATCTCCACATGAATCTCTAACTTAGTCCCCAAAACCACAAGGAGAGATTTTTGAAGAGGGACAGCTGGACAAACACGAATTAAGGAAAGCACTATTTGTTTATAATGCAACTGAAAAGTAAAATATGTATATACAATTTTTTAATGGGCTGCTTCAAACAGATGTCACCAATTCCTTTCATGTAATGCTCTGAATATAGTGGGAGCTTTACTGCCACAAGTAAACAAACAATAAAAACCACTAACTTTTTTATACTTAATGTTAGATACATCAACATCAATATAATATCAATATATTGATGCAATATAAATTACACCAATGTAATTTAATGGGTTTTTGTAAAATGCTTACAGAATAAAGAATATAAAATAACTATTTTTGTTATTTAGGTTAATTTCAATTTAAAGCAGCATAAGCATACAGCTCTGTTGACTATATTGCAGAAACATACTACTTAGCTAGAAATAGCCATTTTATTTTTTTAATATAAATTTATTTATTTTAATTGGGGGTAATTACTTTACAATATTGTAGTGGTTTTGCCATACATTGACATGGATCCGTCACGGGTGTACATGTGTTCCCCATCTTGAACTCCCCTCCCACCTCCCTCCCCACCCATCCCTCTGGGTCATCCCAGTGCCGCAGCCCCATGCACCCCGTCTCATGCATTGAACCTGGACTGGTGATCCATTTCACATATGATAATATACATGTTTCAGTGTCATTCTCCCAAATCATCCCACCCTTGCCCTCTCCCACAGAGTCTAAAAGACTGTTCTATAAATCTGTGTCTCTTTTGCTGTCTCGCATATAGGGTTATAGCTACCATCTTTCTAAATTCCATATATATGCATTAGTATACTATATTGGTGTTTTTCTTTCTGACTTACTTCACTCTTTATAATAGGCTCCACTTTCATCCACATCATTAGAACTGATTCAAATGTATTCTTTTTAATGGCTGAGTAATATTCCATGTGCAAATGTACCACAGTTTTCTTATCCATTCATCTGCTGATGGACATCTAGGTTGCTTCCATGTCCTGGCTGAAATAGCCATTTTAAATGAAAATGTCCAAATCATCTGACCTCCATCAAATAAAAATCAATGAATAATTTATATACATATATATATATATATATGTATATACACATATACATACATATATATATATATATATATACTGTCTATAAGGAGAACCTTTGGTAATGATGAATCAGTTTGAAATGTTTTAAATTCCTCTAATTGTAACAAATCAGTTAGTAGGCTTGAATATTTTATATGTTTTCACATCATTTACACATTTTTTAAAATCTATAACACTACATATTGGATGATCTATCACTTTGTATCATGAATTATGAGCTATCACTTTACATGAATCTATTGATTGAGCTACATATAATTTTAACATCTTAGTTTTCTAGTGGATTTATTAAGACAATGTTTTACATTTTATGGCTGAATTTTTGAACATTATAATTAGTTTTGAACATTATAATTAGTTAAAAAACAAAAATTCCCAATAATAATCCAAAGTAACAACAGATCTTTGAAGTCCTAATATACTGGGAGGAGGTGAACCCTTTGAGCAAGGGTATTTTTTGTACTGAAAACTCGGGTGTTATGAAAAATAGAAAGCAGGGCATGTCTTTAAGGCACTTCACACATATCTGCAGGACTGTTGAGCACGTTGCCATGGAACATAATTCCTTCAAGAACTACAAACCAAAGAACGACCATTTTGGCATAATAGTCCCATTTCTGAACATTATTTCATAGCATTCATCAAGATGTATTACAAACCCTACCAATTTAGGGACAATGCACCGCCTTTTCAAATGCATTCATACTGGGTCTTAGAATCAACTCCATTTTAGCAACTAATTAGTTACACTGACAAACTTTTAAGAATAGGGCTATAGAATTTTAGAAAAGTACCACTTTCTTTGTAAATTAATGATATGTTCCCCATTTCACAATAATAAGTGGTTATCACCCTTTCCTCTTTATCCTGTCTCAGTCATTTAGCTAAATCTACCCAGCACCCTCCAGAGAAATTCATGGTCTGTCACCTTTCTCACTGCTGTCTAGATTTATGGATATTTTAGCAATCCTTTCATTTTCACATCACTAGGCAACTCTTCTAACTATTAAAAAAAAAAAAAAAAAAAAAAGGGCAGACTTCACCTGAACAGAGACAAGTATCTTACTTACAAGTCTGTTTTCCTTCTATAAATCCACTTTCCTTTCCTTTATATTAAAGAGACACACAGCCTGAAACCTAATGTATTGTACCATCACGTTATTAAATGTAACATGCAGAACATTACATTATTATGCTACACATAGCCAAGAATTTTTTTTTTATTTATGGGATTATGGCAATTAAGTCTTCCTTCACTTTGGGTGATGTGACACTGGCTTGACTATAACATCACTCTAGTTAAAGTCTGTGTAAACAACATTATCTTAGTCACTCTGCATTAAATTTCCAACTGTGAGCAAAATTACAAGGTCACAGTGGACAAGAATGTAGGTAATCCCAAGGAAACATCATGCAAATTCCTTGCTCAAGGTTCAAACTGGATTTTCAATAATAGCAAAAAGGAATCTTTTTATACTAATATTATAGTATTATTATCTAAATGCCATCCATGGCAAAGCATCTGGGTATTCTTGGAGACATAGGTTAAGACAAAAGTGTCTATGATTTTGGTGTTTTGTGGATAAAAGATAAATGTTTGCCAAGGCTTCCTTCAGGCTAATAAAAGCGTCTGCACGGAGTAAGGAGTAGTAATAGAACAACTGTAAATGGTTTTGTGAAGCTTCCCCGGTGGCTCAGATAGTAAAGAATTCACCTGCAATGCAGGAGACCCAAGTTCCATCCCTGGGTCAGCAAGAGCCCCTGGAGAAGGGAATGGCTACCCACTCCAGTATGGCCTGGAGAATTCCTTGGACAGAGGAGCCTGAGGGGCTATAGTCTATGGGATTGCAGAGTCAGACATGACTGAGCAACTAACACTTCACTTCAAATGGTTTTGTAAAGATCAATTGACATCACAAATGCAAACAATCCTTTTTAGAAATGTGGATGAAAAGACAAAAGAGCAATGCTTATATTTCCTCCTTTCCTGTTTTTATAAATAAAAATACATGATTTTTATTTTCTCAAAAAAAGCAGAGTGGTAATTTCCCAACAGTCTTCTCTGTTACTTTATTTTTTTTACACCCAAGATGTGCTGTCTTGAAAATTCTCTGACCTACAGAAACTAGCTGAAAGGTGTGGGGATATCTCTGTTTTGAGTGATTTACTTAGTGCTTATTGAAAAAGTTAGATTATTTGATTACATCTCCACATAGGATAGGTATGATCAGGGAAAAAATAATCTAGATTAACTTGGCACAAGTTCTTCTTCACTGAACTAGTGGAAGTAACACAGTAAGCAAAATAGTGGTTTTCAGAGTATGCTTAAACTGTAAAGCAGGATGCCAATTAGCAAAAATTAGCAATGGAAGTTCTTAAATATGGGCCCAAGGGTCAGTTCACAAATACACCAAAATGGGTAAAAACACTCAAAGGCAACTTATGTGGGATTTTCTAGGCTGATTGTCACATTTGGACAATGAAGGATACACATGTGATTTGTATTAATCTGGAGGTCATTTGAACAAAGTGTGTGAACCACAATTTTCTTGAAATATCTGATGTTGGAACTCTGTAGGAGGTCAATTCACTTCCTAGGAATGCAACAGTCAAACATTTTTCTCAGGACTATTCATGAAAAGAGAGGTCTCTAAAAATGTCTTCATCACCAGAGATTGACGGATTTAGATTCTGTTTGCCAGAACTGCAAACCTTCATAAGTAGAAGCTTCACTAAAAACAAAGCTATGTTCAATATTCTCATAGATAAAAAGTTTCCTTTTTAAAAGTCATTGGAAATAATAGGTATTCTGGGTATTCTGTGCTTGAGATAGTATATATACTTGTATTTGAGCGTGTGAGTGTCTGTGTGTTTTATGGTATATTTGAATTCCAGGAGTTTAAATAAGATCAGTTTCAAGTCTCTCCATTTTATAATTTAATATCATAATATTAGATAGTTATGCTTCTTAGTGTTCTTTCTGGTACACATAGAATCTAAGAAATCCTGAAAACTCTTTGTTAAACCTCAGGTTAAAGATCCAGATCTTCCTAATGAAAAGTCTCTCCAAATGCAAAATCCAATTACTTACTCCCCCTCTATCCAAACAGAAATACAAAATAGTCAACCTGAGTCCTCTCAATACTTTAAGTAGCTGTGTGCAGCACCATAAAAGCACTGCTAGAAACAAATCTTAAGTGAGCTGAAAATACTGAATAGTCTCTTCTTTGAATCTGAAATCTGCATAAAGTGAGTTTGAAAAGAAACAAAAAGCCACAATAAACAGTGGTGGAACTTTGATTGCATTTTCAGCATTTGTAATATGATGCTTCAGAGTATGCAACGCTGAAGATTAATTCAAGATGGTGTGTTATGACAGTTTAGTCCTTCTAATGCTGAACACCCACTTCCATCTTCTGTCCCACCCACATCCCCAATTGTCCTTGAATTAAGAGACACACAAGATAAATAGGATAAACTCATGATCTTAAATAAGTGAGAAAGTGTTACAACAGTTTTCACAAATTGATAAAATTCAATTTTGTCTTTATGCTTTATGCACAATAAGCAAATTGGGGTTCAAGGAAAGGGGGTGACATGTATTATAGATCCAAGGTTATAGTTTGTTTCTAAGACATTGCTTAGTCAAACATCCTAATTTTACAGATGTAGCAACTGAGGTCCCAAGCCACAGAGTGATTTTCAGGGTTGTTAAGGCCATGAACTTTTGACTTGAAATTTTCCAGAGCTCTTCCTGCTACACCACACAATCTCATCAAATGAGGCTTTATGAGAAAGTGCTTTGTAACCTGGAAAATTGTTTTCAAAATTTTACATACTATTTGTATGCTTATCAGAACTTCATATATTTTAAATGAAAAACAGTGACAAAAATAGTGTCAGTAAACATTGTTATGTGCACTAAGTGATCAGAATCAATGTTTCATCTGTAATGTATAAGCATGGAAGAGAATCAATAAAAAAACAATCATTTTTTCTTCAAAGAAATATTTGTTTAAAAAAAAATACTACATTTGCAAGAATGTTGGGAAATAGGAACTCTTATATAATGCTAGTGGGAGGGTAAACCAGATCAGCTTTAAAGAGCAATTTGGCAGTAACTATTAAATTAAAGTCCACAGGTCAAAAATCTCACTTATGACTTATACACCAGAGAAATTCTCCAACATGGGCATAAGAAAACATGATGTTCATTACAGTACTGTTTAAAGGAAAAAAAAAAAAAAAAAGCTAACCAAGGTTTATTTTGAAAATTCTGTCAACCTAATTGAATCTCCTTTTATAGGTGTTGTCTGATTTTTTTTAACAAACATTTATTTTAAGTTCAGCAAACATATTTTTGGTCCCTCTAAAAGTAGTCATGTATGGATGTGAGAGTTGGACCATAAAGCGGACTGCCAAAGAACTGATGCTTTTGAACTGTGGTGTTGGAGAAGACTCTTCAGAGTCCCTTGGACTGCAAGGAGATCAAACCAATCAATCCTAAAGGAAATCAGTCCTGAATTTTCATTGGAAGGACTGATGCTGAAGCTGAAGCTCCAATACTTCAGCCACCTCATCCGAAGAGCTGATTCACTGGAAAAGACCCTGATGCTGGGAAAGATTGAAGGTAGGAGGAGATGGGGATGACAGAGGACGAGATGGTTGGATGGCATCACCGACTCGATGGACATGATTTTGAGCAAGCTCTGGGAGTTGGTAATGGACAGGGAAGCCTGGCATGCTGCAGTCCATGGGGTTGCAAAAAGCTGGACACAACTGAGTGACTGAACTAAACTGAAATCTATATTGGCTATCCTGAGACTGGTATGGTAAAACTGTAGTTCCTGATTTTAGGACAGTGGAACAAAACAATAATTTCAAACATTATTATGATATTTTTTAATGCTATAGTACACAATATATTTCAGCTTCATGACCTCCTCTGAATGTATGGTAAGTATGTATGTGGGTGGCCCCATGGGAAATAGATGGGGAAACAATGGAAACAGTGAGAGACTTTATTTTCTTGGGCTCCAAAATCACTGCAGATGGTGACTGCAGCCATACAATTAAAAGACACTTGTTCCTTGGAAGAAAAGCTATGATAAACCTAGACAGCATAGTAAAAAGCAGAGATATTACTTTGCTGACAAAGGTCCATAGAGTTTTTTCAGCAGTCATATATGGATGTGAGAGATGAACCATAAAGAAGGATGCTTTTTTTGAGCAAACTCCAGAAAATAGTGAAGTACAGGGAAGCCTGGAGTGTTGCAGTCCATGGGGTCACAAAGAGTCAGACATGACTGAGCAACTAAAAAAAATATACATATATACATATACACACATATAATGAAATTAGATGTTTGGATAATTAGTCTGATTCTAGTTGTCAGGTTATAAAATATATTGATCCAACATATATGAACTTTGAAATCAAACAGCCTTGATTCAAATGCTAGCTCAGTATTTATAGGCTGTGGGGCCTCAGATAAATCACTAACCTTCATTGTACCTCAATGTCATGATCTGCAAAACAAGGATCACAATAATAGCCCTTGTTTTATTGGGCTGTCATGATGATTAAATGAACTAATACATGAAAAATCACCAGGGGTATCATGTTTGAAAACTGTTAGATACTATAATGTTTTGGAAAAAAAAAAAAAACTAGTTCATCAAAATTTATCCTGAATAAACTTATTTCTATGTCTACATTGGTCAAATGCATCAAAAAGTCACTTATTTCTTAGATTCTCTACCTTTGAAGACTAACCAATTAACTAAGAATCTCCACTTGTTAAAGTTTTTAGGGAGTGGTTTTACTTCATTACTATATTTAAACATAGTTCATCTGTATCACACAACAGCTTACTTGTGATCAAAACTATCTGCTGATCTAGAAAGGGCAGCACTGTCCACCCAAATTTTATTTAAGTAAATAAACATCAGCTGTTTTACACGGTGTCATATGTGTTGACCAGTTGTCCAACAGTTTCTCATCTTTCATATGTGTCTGTATTAAATCTGCAAGTAGAATAATATGTCAACAGGTGAAAGGTGGGGATTTTTTAGTTAAGATTTGACATTTGGCATTCTTTTCTTTCTTTTTCACTTTCCTCTTTTTTAAAATTCCTCTAAGTTTCTCATCAAAAATGACAATGTTAATTTACCATCCTGACTAAGGATTTATGGTATAGATGATAGGGGTTGTTAAAGCAAGTTTAGCAGTGGGTGTTTTTCTTTTCTCTTGATTTCTTTTTTTCCTAGAGAGATTGGAACTTAATTGTTTCCTTTTTAGACAAATATTCTTTTGGATTGCCAGTGATGAAGGGGTATACAGATGTCAAAAGCAATGTATAACAGTGGGATTATGTGCTAAGGTCCAGGGCAGGACAGGAAAAACAAGCAAAGTCCAGATCAGTCCAAGCTACTTCTTAGTAAATTCTCAAGTGACCAGCTTTTGTTTTATCTTTGCCAATGCCTATCAAAAGTTCAAATAAAGTTTTGTTGTGTTAACTACTTACATTTCTTTTATTTCTTATTTTAACCATTTGTAAAAACAAAGGAATTTCACTAGATAAAATTGGGAATTTGTTTAAAGGCAAGCCAATTTAAAATAACACATGGCTTTCTTCCTATTAAAGCACCATAAATAGGACTTTATATAGTACCCTTAATTATATGACAGAACCTATACCTAAATATTCTCTTTTGGACATAGAAGAAATGATCTTTCATGCTGCATTGCGTTGATAAACATGAAAACAAAAATTCATGATTTTATCTTAGTTTTCAAACCACATTGAGGTAAAACTATCTTGTCTATTTCTATATTGTAAGAAAAATGTCACAAAGTGTATAACCACAATTTTTAATATCAGGAGAATTATTTACAAGCACTCCACTTATTATATATATACTTTATATGAATTTTCCATCATCAAGACCTTTGGGTGCATTTATAACATACTGTGATTTTTTTTTTTAAATCACAGAGGACCTACAATTTAAATTAAAGGTTGCAAACTAAGTCCATAGGCTAAATTCAGACCACAGATGGGTTTTGCTTTGCCTGCATAGTATTGTTTTTTTGTTTGTTTGTTTGTTATTTTGGTCTTTATTGACTTTGTTACCAACATTTAACAATTGGAGAATTTCATGTAAAATTCTGGATTCCCAGCTTCTCTTAAACAGTCAGATACTAACAACACTGAGCCTGAATTCCCATTCTGGAAGCAATCAGCTGAGTTGAGTAATAGCTGCCACCTTTGGAGAAGGAAATGGCAACCCACTCCAGTATTCTTGCCTGGAGAATCCCATGGACAGAGGAGCCTAGTGGGCTACAGTCCATGGGATTGCAAGGATCAGACACGACCGAGCAACTAAACCTACCTTGGAAAGAATATTTGCTGTCCTGGTCACAACAGCCCCCACCACTCCCTATTGCTTTTGGTCTTTCATTTATGCTACCATCCTTGCTTCAGTAGGTATTAGAATTTGCAAGTCTCCTGTTTCTCTGTAGTTTCTGCATCAGTACATATGCTTTCAAAAACATTTCACAGTTTTTCTCAGATTACAGCAAATGTAAAAACTGCATATATAATGTGTGTTCTGATTCATATATCTGCATATGTAATGTGTATTCTGATTAATCTAGAAGTAAATCTATACAGTTATAAAGTGTTTTGTTTAATTTAGAGAAAAAAGATGACATTAATTTGCATGTCATTTTACTTTTAAAAAGTCAATTTCAATGCCTCAATTCAATTGCATTTATATAAAATCAAAAACACTTATTTTCAATATCCCAAACTTAACCTCAAAGCTCAATCCATTTAAACTTTTTCAGTTAAAATCATTCATTAATTAAATCTAATGAGCTCTAGTCTCTCTAACACTGAAGTTAGAGTTTAAAAATAAGTTTAGCACTTAAGGAGGCACATCCACTGCTTCAGGTCACTTGGATATTCTTTAGTGTGCATGATATTTAAAAGTAACATTCAGTACAGAAAATACCCCAGATATTTGAAACACCACTCTGATGATTTTCATTTTCCATGTTGAAAACCCAGGACAAATCACATGATATGCCCCCATCTTTCCAACAACCCTATGGCATTTTCCTTGTAGAAAAAAATACAGATAAAACATGCATCATGAGCAGCCCCGAAGGAAGGGGGCAAAATTCACCAAAGGGTGACTTAAACTGAAGAGGGGGTGTTACTGGCAGGCAATATCAAAATGTACTTTAGAATCATGGGTTGCCCTCCTTGTCCCTTACATCTCTGTTAACCACCCATTCTTTTTTTCCATTACAACCTAAAAGGTATGAAGCCTGGAGCAATATGGTGTCTCTGGTTGCAATTTAGCTGAAATTGTCATATATATGAAGTATAAATCTTAAGAGTTTCAAATACTTTAAAAATGTATTTTTAGAGTAAAAATAATTTCAAATATTTTAGAACTAGTATCATGCCTACAGCGTATATATCTGTGCCTAATGCTTAGAAAGATTCCAGGAGATTAGAATGCCTGGGTTGTTTTTTGGTTTGTTTGTTTGTTTTGGTTTTTTTGCATTTTTGCTATAGCACACTTAATAGCCTGTGCTGCCCTGCAAAAGTGAATGTACCTTCCTAAGCATTTCAGAGCCACAGGGCAGGTGAATTACTTTCCCATTATTTTACATAGGTGACATTATTTTTATGTCAGTGAACTTACTCAACCCCCATCAACTTTGTAGGCTTTCTTTAGCTTCTGCTTTAGTTCCCAGGAAAGAAGATGCTTTCTATGGTGGAAGTCATCTCCCACCTGTGTGATCCTGGGATCCACTCTCAGTTAATACAGTATATATGAATGATCATTAACTGGCAATAGTGAAACTGTGAAGACCCCAATTAACTAAAACCCTCAAATAGATAGATGGGTTCTAATCAGGTATTTGGATTTTATTATTAATTAAGGATTAAGCAATATTCAATATTTGCTGCCAAAAATTTTAAACAGTTCTACTTTCCTACCTTAGTAAGTATAGTACAGGGAACAAAGTTATCGAAGTTGGGCTGAATCTGTACAGGCTCCAGGACATTCCCAGGAAGTTGATTTTTAAAAAATAAACACATAAATACCTGTTAACAGCTTGTTTTCTTGTCATTTGCCTCTTCCTTCTAAAAGGAGAGTGTAGCAAAAAATAAATAAATAAAACTGGTTAATTGAGAGTTCTGGTTAGTTAGTTTCCAATTAATCAAGGCTTTATTATATTTTACAAAAAAATCTTCTTAAATTCTGCAGAAATTTTAGATAGGTTACACACAATGAAACACCAGCAGGGAAGACACAAAGAAAGTAGGAAAGCCTGAATTGCTATCAGATAGTGTTTTAAATATATGAATAATGTTATTACATTTCTGGTCTAATCCCCACTGAGTAAAGAATAATGTGAAATGTCATGTGGTTTAGGGCTTTTCTATGTATGAAGGCAAGGAAATATCACTATAGATTTATGTTGAAGAAAATGGCCTCGGGTCATACCAATTTCAAAAAATGACTCAGGAATATTGTGTCTTTTCCCTTTCTCTCAAGAGTCTTCTTTCCCATCCCATTGGGTATGCCAATACTTTTTAGGGAAAAGAATCCTTTCTAATTTTTTTCTCTCATTTTTATCAGGCCAACAGGATGATAAAAGTAAGCCAGTATCAATGCTATGCCTTAATTTCCTAAACATAGAGCCATTAATCACACAGCTCACTATATACTTATTTCTGAAGCAATACTGAACTATCTTACATCTTCCCCAAAAGGGTTATGCACACACACACACACACACACACACACACACACACACACACACACAGACACATACACATATACAGTCATACACACATCTGCACAAAATAAGTTAAACATACAAAAGAGATTGATAAAAACCCATGTAATCATCTTAGTTAACAAAATAACCATTCTTTCTAACAGTATAATAGTTCCCAGTGCTCCTATACCCTTTAAGAACAATGAAATTTAAAATGATAAGCTGGGGGGGAAAAAAAAAACTGTAAGTAATGTAATTTGGCTATTTTGAGCCTTATTGCATTTCTTAGTAGTACAGAAACAGGAATCTCCCTCTAATATCCACTACAAATATATATGGTCAGTTCATCACCCCTTCAAAATCTCTCCTAATAGCCTTTTTATTAAGATTCCTTTCACGTCTTTCATTGTTTTTGAAAGGCAACTGCTTTCCTGCTTAAAGGTCTATAGAAAGATTTTTTAAATAAACCACAGATGCAAATATATACCTGAGGTTGCTGAGGAAAGGAGGTGGCAGTGAAGGAAAGAGAGCATTTTTCACCTACTCCTGTGTCTGTCACTTAATTGTCAGAACCATTTGTTTTTGTTTTATAGCTCACTTACCCAACCTGTTTTGAAATTACATTTTCTTAAAGTAGAATATACTCATACACACCAAGTCAATGATAATGCATACTTCCTTAATCTAGTGGGCTTTATATTGGAGGACTTTTTTCCCTTTCACCAGAGATCCTCCTTCTTTAGCTATAAAACTTTCTGAACTCAACAGAACTTTTTTGACTGCCACCATATGTACATAATTATGCTAAGTTAAGAAAAAATAATTTAAATCTTCTATAGCTTAAGTTTCATAGATTATTCAAAATAGATTTTGAATTTACCAAATTCTGAAACATTCTTATTAGAATTATCCAATAAATATATAAATATCCATGAGCTAACTGTCCTTTTATTAAGGATTTTAAAATTTATTAGAAAATTAGGAGTTTACCTTGACTTTTGAAAATTTCTCATTTGTCTTGTCAGTTGTTTAAGAATGTATTTTACAATACTGCCTAAAACTAGTTATAACTCCAGGACCTTAGGGACCATGAGTTAAATACATATACTTTATTTTTGACATTCAAAATAAAACATGACTTCTACATTTCTGAATTTGTTCAGAAACAGTACCATTCAATCAAAGTAGTTGCCATACAGTCAAAATTCCAAAAGGTCAATAAAACATTTTCTATAGTTTAATAAATGTAAAATGATTGTACACCTTAAAAACGCACAAATTGGGCTTCCATGGTGGCTCAGTAGTGAAGAATCCACAGGAGACATGAGTTTGATCCCTGGTCTAGGAAGATTCTACATGCCAAAAAGCAACTAAGCCTGTGTGCCACAAATATTGAGCCTGTGGTCTAGAGAATGGGAACTGTGACTACAGAGACCACGTGCATCAACTACTGAAGCTCCTGTGCCCTACAGCCCAGCTCTGCAACAAGAGAAGCCACCGCAATGAGAAGCCAGCACACTGCAACTAGTAAGTAGCCCCCACTCATCATCGCAAGTAGAGAAAGCCCATGCACAGCAACAAAGACCAGCCAAACAAATAGATAAATAAAATGATTATTTAAAAACATACAAATTCTGTCAGCTACCTCAATAAAACTAGAAAAAATGTTTCCTATGCTTTTAAATGAGAGTCAGCGATTAACTTGCACATATTGCCATACTTTAGAGACTACTAAATTCAGCTTTAGCTGTTTCTCATGCAGACAAGATCACTGAGTCATGTAATGTGTTTTCCTGGCCCAATGCAATAAACAAAATGCTGATTTGGGAAACAAATGTAATAAATATGTCCTACCCTGCCTCTACCTCTAACTTTATCTGTAGGGGATAAATGACAAGTAAATCTGTGTTGGTAATTTTTTTTTTTTTTAGTTTCTCTT
Source organism: Dama dama (assembly GCF_033118175.1). Lineage (NCBI taxonomy): Eukaryota > Metazoa > Chordata > Mammalia > Artiodactyla > Cervidae > Dama > Dama dama. The sequence continues at coordinate 77,168,400 of NC_083714.1, forward strand.
TGGAGATGTGATTACATCATGGTAAAGGGTAACTGTTACATTTCCACTGTTGGAACCTTTAGGAAACTGTCTTCACTCTAATAACTTTCTTCATTTTATATGCCAACTCTTACTCCACAGCAGCTTTTAGAAACCTGTTTAATTTCTTTAGGGATCCTGGAAATTCTTTGACAAGACTGTATGTCCAAAGAAAAAGGAGCTGAACTTACTTTTCATTTTAAAAAATATAAAAATAGAGGCCTGGATATTCTAGGCCTACTTAAGTTTCCAGAGGACATCCAAACAGCCTCTTGATCACTTAAGTTGCCAAAGGCATGGTCTTCTCATTCAAGAACCCAAACAATAAAACAACTTCCTCCTTTCCTCCATAAAATTCAGAAATTTACTTTTCCTAGAACTATTTAAGGATAACAAAACTTTGGTCATATTAAATATGTTTCTTCTGAAATACTTTTGTGCATGAGCTTGACTCTTTAAAAAGTCAGTTGGATTTGACCCAGAGGAATCGGGTGGAGAGGGAGGTGGGAGCGGGGAGCGGGATGGGGAATACATGTAAATCCATGGCTGATTCATATCAATGTATGACAAAACCCACTGAAATGTTGTGAAGTGATTGGCCTCCAACTAATAAAAAAAATAAATAAATAAAGTCAGTCTAAAGTGGAGAAAAGGAAAATTAAATATGGGATGGACTGGTAGTTGATAAATGAGCTTACAGCATTTTAAATTTTTGTAAGAAGGGGGTATCAATACATATATACTGTAAATAGTAAAAAAAAAAATGAATTCTAATCATTAGATAACATATCTGAAATTATTCCTATTTTATCAAGCTTTAAACATCAAAATTCCTCAAAACCTTCATAAATTTTAAACCATTTATTGTTGTGGAATATTTGTCCACAATAGTTCTGTTGGAAATGTTTTTCCTTACAATCTTGTTATCCATGATTGTAAGTTTGGCTAGAGAAAACCTGAGTGACCCTTTGAATCCTGTTCTTTGTCCATTTGGGAGTTCTAGCCAGCCTTTCATAAGAGACTTTTTAAACGCTGTTTACACTAGTTATATTTCATGTCTGCTGGTTGATGATTATGTCTTTCTATAGTATATTCAGTGTGACTCACAGAAAACACTAAGGAAATGCTCTATAAGCCAAAGCAAACATTTATGGTAGATGTACATTAAAGCCCTTGAGACACTGAGTGTAATCGCTGCTTTATCAGCTTTTAGTTAACTTGTTTTTGATGATTTGATAACACACTGAGGTAATAGTAAATTAGCCTAATTCTAAATAGTATGCTGCCTACATAAAGAAGTTAGTGGCAGTCTCCAATTCTAAATTACTGAATAAAATGGTGTTTCCTTCATAGCATTTATAGCAATGTGTAAATATTTTATCTATTTATGTATTTTAGATCTATTTTTTCTTTTGAAATAGCATTTCCATTGAAGAATGAGTTTAGGTTTCTTGTTCACAAAGTAAGCATTCAGTAAAAAGTTGTCAAATGAACAGGAAATTAGTTATGTAATGTGACAATTTACTCATTTAAATCCATCATTGTAGAGTCTTCAAGCTTATTTTAATAAAATATATCTTAAGAACATATTTCTTCTATGCTACACTGATTTACATCATTTATGGTGGGGCTTAACTTCTATAAGAACAGTCAGGGTGTTTTAGAATTAGTAAACTTTCAGTGAGTAGCTAAAGTTGATCAGAAATATCATGAGCTCAAATTTAATTAATGGCATCAAATATTCTGAACTTTTGATAGGTAAAAATATAGAATCACTATGAAGTTACTCAGGAGAGAAAGAATAGTTTGAAATTTATTTTAATTATACCTTTACTTTTTTTTAACATTTGGCTTATTTGTTTAGTGAAGCTTAAATTAAATGTGAAACACTGACAGTTCTATAGGCAGAACTCAGCTAAGCTGTTTCTAACAAAATGAATTCATTTGCCAGTTGATCATCCTGGTAATCCTATCTGGTTTAGTCTTGCTGCAGATGAAGACAGTCAAGCATGGTCAGAGCAAAAGAATCTTGATCTGGATATGCTCTCAATGTAATGGTAAGGGGCAGGAGTGGGAATAAAGAAAATTTTGTATCTGAAAGTCTATTAAGTCCCTTGCATTCCTCCCTTGATTTAATCTCTGACAAGGACCACTCTACCATCATAAAATAAAATAAGATTAAACTAAAAGCATATGATCACCAATTAAGATATGAGAGGCAGGTACTTAACATTACAAATTATTATATTTTGATATAGCTCCTTTTTGAACTCAGAATCTCATTAAATAATAATATCTTATTTAGATTTACAGTAAGAAAATACCCTACTGTTACACAGTTTTACAATTCTCATCATTAACTAATGCAGTACAACTACTCTATATGCAAAAGTTGGTTCAAAACACTGTCCCATCTGTATATATGTAGAAACTGAGACTGAAGTGTTTTTAATCCAATTCAGTGCTCTTCCACTTCCTATTGTTGATAATATTTATCTGAGTATGAATGAAATACCCCCTTCTCCTTGATATTTCTTCCTTGATCATTTTATTACTTTCATAATATGTAAAGAACCAACTTCTTTAAGAGTTAAGGGAAGCTCTTCAAATGTAGTTATAATTGATATCTAACAATTTGTGTACTGATACCACAGAGGCCACTTTTATCTCCTTGATAGCACCTTCTTAGCTTAACATACATCTACAAATACTTACAGATCATCAACTATGTACAAAAGGCTCTTTGCTATGGGGCTATGGAGAGTACAAAAATCTTCAAACACATTCCCTGTTATCAAGTATATTGTAATCTGAAATGAGAGATATATCATAGTCACAAATTATTGCATGGAAAGTCTGCAAGTAGTAAACACCACATGATTTCCTGGCATAGAATAGGCACTCAAAAATATCTGATGAATTAAAGTTGAATGCTAATAGCTTAAGAATTTAAAAGCTATAACAAACTAATAGCTATATGAATTTAGATGAAGGCATCACTTATATCTAGAGTGATAGCTATAAGAATTTAACAGCTATAACAAACTAATAGCTATATGAATTTAGATGAAGGCATCACTTATATCTAGAGTGATAGCTATACGTATTTAACAGCTATAACAAACTAATAGCTATACGAATTTAGATGAAAAAGTAGTAAAAGGAATCCAGATAGGAAAAGAAGAAGTGAAACTCTCGCTGTTTGCAGATGACATGATCCTCTACATAGAAAACCCTAAAGACTCTACCAGAAAATTACTAGAGCTAATCAACGAATATAGTAAAGTTGCAGGATATGAAATTAGCACACAGAAATCCCTTGCATTCCTATACATTAACAATGAGAAAACAGAAAGAGAAATTAAGGAAACAATACCATTCACCATTGCAACAAAAAGAATAAAATACTTAGGAGTATATCTACCTAAAGAAACAAAAGACCTATACATAGAAAACTATAAAACACTGATGAAAGAAATCAAAGAGGACACAAACAGATGGAGAAACATACCGTGTTCATGGATTGGAAGAATCAATATTGTCAAAATGGCTATTCTACCCAAAGCAATCTATAGATTCAATGCAATCCCTATCAAGCTACCAACGGTATCTCTCACAGAACTAGAACAAAGAATTTCACAATTTGTATGGAAATACAAAAAACCTTGAATAGCCAAAGTAATCTTGAGAAAGAAGAATGAAACTGGAGGAATCAACCTGCCTGACTTCAGACTCTACTACAAAGCCACAGTCATCAAGACAGTATGGTACTGGCACAAAGACAGAAATATAGATCAATGGAACAGAATAGAAAGCCCAGAGATAAATCCACGAACCTATGGACACCTTATCTTTGACAAAGGAGGCAAGGATATACAATGGAAAAAAGACAAACTCTTAAACAAGTGGTGCTGGGAAAACTCGTCAAACACTTGTAAAAGAATGAAACTAGAACACTTTCTAACACCATACACAAAAATAAACTCAAAATGGATTAAAGATGTAAATGTAAGACCAGAAACTATGAAACTCCTAGAGAACATAGGCAAAACACTCTCCGACATAAATCACAGCAAGATCCTCTATGACCCACCTCCCAGAATATAGGAAATAAAAGCAAAAATAAACAAATGGGACCTAATGAAACTTAAAAGCTTTTGCACAACAAAGGAAACTATAAGCAATGTGAAAAGACAGCCTTCAGAATGGGAGAAAATAATAGCAAAGGAAGCAACAGACAAAGGATTAATCTCAAAAATATACAAGCAACTCCTGCAGCTCAATTCCAGAAAAATAAATGACCCAAGCAAAAAATGGGCCAAAGAACTAAACAGACATTTCTCCAAAGAAGACATACAGATGGCTAACAAACACATGAAAAGATGCTCAACATCACTCATTATCAGAGAAATGCAAATCAAAACCACAATGAGGTACCATTACACGCCAGTCAGGATGGCTGCTATCCAGAAGTCTACAAGCAATAAATGCTGGAGAGGGTGTGGAGGAAAGGGAAGCCTCTTACACTGTTGGTGGGAATGCAAACTAGTACAGCCGCTATGGAGAACAGTGTGGAGCTTTCCTTAAAAACTGGAATTAGAACTGCCATATGACCCAGCAATCCCACTTCTGGGAATACACACCGAGGAAACCAGATCTAAATGAATTTTTAAACAACAACCTATTCTGTAAGCAATAGTATTAACAGAAAGAACATTGAACAAGACATAAGGAGACTTGGTACTAGTATCAACTATTCAAGTGCATGATGCTGTATGTTTAACTGATGATGCTGTTAAAGTGCTCCACTCAATATGCCAGCAAATTTGGAAAACTCAGCAGTGGCCACAGGACCGGAAAAGGTCAGTTTTCATTCCAATTCCAAAGAAGGGAAATGCCAAAGAATGTTCAAAGTACTGCACAATTATACTCGTGTCACATGCTAGCAAAGTAATGCTCAAAATTCTCCAAGCCAGGCTTCAACAGTACATGAACTGAGAATTTCCAGATGTTCAAGCTGGATTTAGAAAAGGAAGAGGAACCAGAGATCAGATTGCCAAATTCTTTGGATCATACAAAAAGCAACAGAGTTCCAGAAAAACGTCTACTTCTGCTTGATTGACTACACCAAAGCCTTTGACTGTGTGGATCACAATAAACTATGGAAAATTCTGACAGAGATGGGAATACCAGACCACCTTACCTGCCTCCTGAGAAACCTATTTGCAGGTCAAGAAGCAACACTTAGAACCAAATATGGAACAATCGACTGGTTCCAAATTGGGAAAGAAGTATGTCAAGGCTGTATATTTTCACCCTGCTTACTTAACTTATATGCAAAGTACATCATGCCAGGCTGGATGAAGCACAAGCTGGAACCAAGATTGCCAAAAGAAGTATCAATAACCTCAGATATACAGGTGACACCACCCTTATGGCAGAAATTGAAGAAGAACTAAACAGCCTCTTGATGAAAGTGAAAGAGGAGAGTAAAAAAGTTGGCTTAAACCTCAACGTTCAAAACATGAAGATCATGGCATCTGGTCCCATCACTTTAAGGCAAATGGGGAAACAACAGAAACAGTGACAGACTTTATTTTCTTGGCTCCAAAATCATTGCAGATGGTGACTGCAGCCATGACATCAAAAGACGCTTGCTCTTTGATAGAAAAGCTATGACAAACCTAGACAGTGTATTAAAAAGCAGAGACATTCCCTTGCCAACAAAGTCCATCTAGTCAAAGCTAGGTATTTCCAGTAGTTATGTATGGATGTGAGAGTTGGATCATAAAGAGCTGAGCATTGAGGAACTGATGCTTTTGAACTGTGGTGTTGGAGAAGACTCTTGACAGTCCCTTTGACTGCAAGGAGATTAAACCTGTCCATCCTGAAGGAAATCTATCCTGAATACTCATTGGAAGGACTGATGCCGAGTCTGAAACTCCAGTACTTTGCCACCTAATGCGAAGAACTGACTCATTGGAAAAGACCCTGATGCTAGGAAAGATTGAAGGCAGGAGAAGGAGACGACAGAAGTGAGATGGTTGGATGGAATCACCAAGTCGAAGGACATGAGTTTGAGTGAGCTCCAGGAGTTGGTGATGGACATGGAAACCTGGCATGCTGCAACACATGGTGTCGCAAAGAGTCAGACACAAACGAGCAACTAAGCTGACTGATACAACTGTATGTGTGACCATGAACAAATGACTTGCCCTTTCTAGATCCCAATATCCTTATTTGTAAAACTGGGGTTGGATAAATTGACCTCTCTTGTCCATCAAGCTCAAATAACTTTGTGGTCCTCCGTCTTTTGAGTTGCCAACTACCTGCCTAAAATACAGATAGATTAAATTAAAATTTATCTGAGAAGTTAGTAGCTATTGCAACATAGTTGCCACTCCAGAGACATATTTCTTTCTTAATTCATAATAAGTTATTGTGATGCCTGTCAGTGGTATTCACCTAAGGGACATATCTTTTCTATGTTCCAGAAAAGTACTGAAGGAAAATTCTTCAGACATTTTACCTCAGAAAATAAATCAGTAGAGTGTTGTTCTGTTTGTTGCTACAGAAAAATTGACTTTAAATCCTGAGGAGTACAAATAGTTTGCTTCAGCAAATTTCACTTCTACTGAATTTATACATCTCTTCTGCAACTATCTGTATTGTATTAAAAACAGAATTGGGACCCTCTTGGTGGTCTAGTGGCTAAAATTCCATGCTCCCAATGCAGGGGGCCCAGGTTCTATCCCTGGTAAGGAAACTAGATCCCACATGCTGAATCTAAGACCCAGTGCAGCCAAAAACAAAACAGAGTTGACATTATATGTATGTTGAAGTCAGTTTATTTTCAATTAAGTCTTCTTCAACTGTTCTCTTTCAAGATTATAGAAATTCATAATTCTATTCTGTTCTGGGTTCTGTCTTCACAGCTAATATCTGGTAGTCCTAAAGTCAATCTAATTCCATTTTTCCAATGCTACATCTTTTTTAAAAATATGGTAACTAGAACTAACCATAACACTCTAAGTGAGGTTATAGGAATGCTATAATTTCATCATCTATCCCACAGAATTTTAGATCTTTCTTTTAACCCTGAAAAAGTGAAAGTTAAAAGTGAAATTGTTAGTTTCTTAGTTGTGTCCAACTTTTTGCGACCCCATGGACTGTAGCCTGTCAGGCTCCTCTGCCCATTGAATTTGCCAGGCAAGAACACTGGAATGGGTAGCCATTCCCTTCTTCAAGGGGTCTTTCCTGATCCACAGACTGAACCTGGGTCTCCTGTATTGTAGGCAGATTTTTTACCGTCTGAGCAACCAGGAATAACCCTGAATGTAGGTAAAAAAAAAAAAAAAAAAAAAAAAAAAAAAACTGTCATTCATCAATAACATCATAGTATTTTTCGTTTCTTCTTTAGACAGTTAGTTTTATCTGGAACCTCTTGATCGGAAAATTTCCATAAATAGAAAAAATGAATGACATAGTTTGCCTAACAGTTACACAGAGAAAAACACACCACTCCCACCAACTGCTGTCTACCATCCCACTTCCTCCCCCTCAGATAAAAATGAAAAGACTAACAGTATGTACATTTTCATCTACTTATTGATATGTTCAACACTATCTAACCCCATGTGTATCTGCTGGCTTTATTACATAAAACACAAACAACTAAAAGTAAGAACCATAACTAATGCATATTTCCTTATAGTGTCTAACAAAAGACCATCTAAACAAAACCTCTAAAACAAAGTGGTGAAAATGAACACTTAAAAGGGCTGTGAAACTTTCTGGTCCTTATCTCTGCTGTGAGTAAGTTCTTCTATCCCTTTCTAATAGTAAAATGGAGTCAAACAATATGCTGGTCTTAACATTAACCTTGGTTGCTTCAATTTTTTTTTTTTTTGCATTTTTTAAACATATAAACTAACAATGGCTCCTTCCTTTCTACTCACATAGCACTTTGTGATTGCCTTTGCTATAACATTCAGTCATATGTGCATCTCTCTCACTAGACTGTGATACCTTGAAAGCAACAAAACCTAGCTACTTAACATCATTTTGATAACAAAACCAGCTGTAACATTATAAAATATGATTAAAGTCTTCAGTTCAGTTCAGTCGCTCAGTCGTGTCCGACTCTTTGCGACCCCATGAATCGCAGCATGCCAGGCCTCCCTGTCCATCACCAGCTCCCGGAGTTTACTCAAACTCATGCCCATCGAGTTGGTGATGCCATCCAGCCATCTCATCCTCTGCTGTCCCCTTCTCCTCCTGCCCCCAACCCCTCCCAGCATCAGGGTCTTTTAGTAGACACATGTTTGATAAAAAGTATTTGAGGTCATAATATTTATTTCAAATGTAACTGTCAAGATCAAGTTCATTTTTCCAGGTTTTATATAAAATATTTGATGCAATATTTCTTTTTAATGTAAATTTAAAACTATTCTTTATTTTTTATTATGCTTATTATTCTCCAGATTTTAATCTATACTACTAAAGTATTTATGAACACAGTTCAATTTTTTTTACACTATCTGATTTTATTACTTTTTGTCTTGTTGCAATGCCATGAATTATGAATTATAGAAATTTTCCTCCAACTGACATTTCCTTCCCTAAGTGTTATTGTTGTGGTCTTTCCATACTTTCCAAAGTTAGTTTTCTCTTGCCTCAAAAGTGTTCCATATCATCTCACTCAGGTTTCTTTAATACAAGTTTTTGTCTTTATCATTTGATCTCAATAAAATAATTATTTCTCCTTGGTGAAAAGCCAATATTCTGACACTGTCTTGTATTTCAGATAACTTTTTTACCATTTTAGCAAAATCAAACAGACCCACCAATAAGGCTTCAAACAAAATTTCCAATATATGAATACCTAGGCAGCTCATTAGGGTTATGATTAGCATTAATTTAATACAAATGAAGGCTGTTAGCTATTTCACTACCTAATATTTTCTTTTGGCTATTCTCTGTTTAAGTGATTAAGTGGCGTTTTTCTCTCCTTTTCAGAAGTTGTCTATATTATTCCTTTTATATATTTACCCTCTTCACTTTATAAATTTATTAGAGGTTACTTTCATAACTGTCTTCTCAAATAATGCATAGCATCTCCCTTATTCATTCATAGCTAGGTACATATTCCATCTGTTAGAAGGTATGCCCCCTTAAGCCTAAAACTTCACCAGGCATGCATTTTTTTCTCTAAATGTTTATCAGCAATACTGTCACAGGGTTTTGGAGAAAACTCTTCCTATCAAATTATCTCTCTCTCAATTCAAACAAAATTTTAAAAGAATGAAAAAAATAACAATGAAAGAGTGAAAGAAAGGAACTTCACTCTTTGCTTATTTATACAAATATGAACCATAGCTAATAGAAATGATTCAGTACATATGTTGTAGATCCTTTCCACACATCACATCATACTTCTCCTAGTGTCTCTTTAGAAAGAAAGTGAAATAAAGTGAAGTCACTCAGTCATGTCTGACTCTTTGCGACCCCATGGACTGTAGCCTACCAGGCTCCTCCCTCCATGGGATTCTCCAGGCAAGAGTACTGGAGTGGGTTGCCATTTCCTTCTCCAGGGGTCTTCCCAACTCAGGGATCGAACCAGGTTCTCCCACATTCCAGACAGATGCTTTAACCTCTGAGCCACCAGGGAAGCCCATTATTTAGGACCTCTCCTGGTCTGTCACAGCTGGGTGCTTCTGCACGGTCCCCACGTCCAAGGTAAGAGAAACCCAAGTAAGAAGGTAGGTGTTGCCACAGGGCATCAGAGGGAAGACACACTGAAACCATAATCAAAGAAAGCTAGCCAATTTGATCACACAGACACAGCCTTGTCTAACTCAAGGAAACTAAGCCATGCCGTGTGGGGCCACCCAAGATGGACAGGTCAAGGCAGAGAGGTCTGACAGAATGTGGTGCACTGGAGAAGGGAATGGCAAACCACTTCAGTATTCTTGCCTTCAGAACCCCATGAACAGTATAAAAAGGCAAAAAGATAGGACACTGAAAGATGAACTCCCCAGGTCGGTAGGTGACCAATATGCTACTGGAGATCAGTGGAGAAATAACTCCAGAAAGAATGAAGGGATGGAGCCAAAGCAAAAACAATACCCAGTTGTGGATGGGACTGGTGATAGAAGCAATGTCCAATGCTATAAAGAGCAATATTGCGTAGAAACCTGGAATGTTAGGTCCATGAATCAAGGAAAATTGGAAGTGGTCAAACAGGAGATGGTAAGAGTGAACGTCAACATTCTAGGAATCAGCAAACTAAGATGGATTGGAATGGGTGAATTTAACTCAGATGACTATTATATCTACCACTGTGGGCAGGAATCCCTTAGAGGAAATGAAGTAGCCATCATGGTCAACAAAAGAATCTGAAATGCAGTACTTGGATGCAATCTCAAAAATGATGGAATGATCTCTGTTTGTTTCCAAGACAAACCATAAAAATATCATGGTAATCCAAGCCTATGCCCCAACCAGTAAGGCTGAAGAAGCTGAAGTTGAATGGTTCTATGAAGACCTATAAGACCTTTTAGAACTAACACCCAAAAAAGATGTCCTTTTCATTATAGGGGACTGGAATACCAAAGTAGGTAGTCAGGAAACACCTGGAGTAACAGACAAATTTGGCCTTGGAGTACAAAATAAAGCAGGACAAAGGCTGATAGAGTTTTGCCAAGAGAACACACTGGTCATAGCAAACACCCTCTTCCAACAACACAAGAGAAGAGTCTACACATGAACATCACCAGATGGTCAACACTGAAATCAGATTGATTATATTCTTAGCAGCCAAAGATGGAGAAGCTCTGTACAGTCAGCAAAAACAAGACCAGGAGCTGACTGTGGCTCAGATCATTAACTCCTTATTGCCAAATTCGGACTAAAATTGAAAAAAGTAGGGAAAACCACAAGACCATTCAGGTACGACCTAAATGAAATCCCTTAAGATTACACAGTGGAAATGAGAAATAGATTTAAGGGCCTAGATTTGATACAGAGTGCCTGCTGAACTATGGACAGAGGTTTGTGACACTGTACAGGAGATAGGGATTAAGACCATCCCCATGGAAAAGAAATGCAGAAAAGCAAAATGGCTGTCTGAGGAGTCCTTACAAACAGCTGTGAAAAGAAGAGAAGTGAAAAGCAAAGGAGAAAAGGAACGATATTCCCATTTGAATGCAGAGTTCCAAAGAATAGCAAGGAGAGATTAAAAAAAAAAAAAAAAGCCTTCCTTAGCTATCAATGCAAAGAAATAGAGGAAAACAACAGAATGGGAAAGACTAGAGATCTCTTCAAGAAAATGAGAGATACCAAGGGAACATTTCATGCAAAGATGGGCTCGATAAAGGACAGAAATGGTACAGACCTAACAGAAGCAGAAGATATTAAGAAGAGGTGGCAAGAATACATGGAAGAAGTGTACAAAAAAGATCTTCATGACCCAGATAGTCACTATGGTGTGATCACTCACATTACGTCAGACATCCTGGAATGTGAAATCAAATGGGCCTTAGAAAGCATCACTAAGAACAAAGCTAGTGGATGTGATGGAATTCCAGTTGAGCTATTTCAAATCCTGAAAGATGATGCTGTGAAGGTGCTGCACTCAATATTCCAGAAAATTTGGAAAACTCAACAGTGGCTACAGGACTGGAAAAGGTCAGTTTTCGTTCCAATCCCAAAGAAAGGTAATGCCAAAGAATGCTCAAACTACTGCACAATTGCACTCATCTCAACGCTAGTAAAGTAATGCTCAAAATTCTCCAAGCCAGGCTTCAGCAGTACGTGAACCGTGAACTTCCAGATGTTCAAGCTGGTTTTAGAAAAGGCAGAGGAACCAGAGATCAAATTGCCAAGATCCGCTGGATCATCGAAAAAGCAAGCGAGTTCCAGAAAAACATCTATTTCTGCTCTATTGACTATGCCAAAGCCTTTGACTGTGTGGATCACAATAAACTGGAAAATTCTTAAAGAGATGGGAACACCAGACCATCTGACCTGCCTCTTGAGAAACCTATATGCAGGTCAGGAAGCAACAGTTAGAACTGGACATGGACCAACAGACTGGTTCCAAATAGGAAAAGGAGCATGTCAAGGCTATATATTGTCATCCTGCTTATTTAACTTATATGCAGAGTACATCACGAGAAACTCTGGGCTGGAGGAAGCACAAGCTCGAATCAAGATTGCTGGGAGATAACCTCAGATATGCAGATGACACCACCCTTATGGCAGAAAGTGAAGAAGAACTAAAAAGCCTCTTGATGAAAGTGAAAGAGGAGAGTGAAAAACTTGGCTTAAAGCTCAACATTCAGAAAACTAAGATCATTGCATCTGATCCCATCACTTCATGGCAAATAGATGGGGAAACAGTGGAAACAGTGTCATACTTTTTTGGCGGGGGCGGGGGGGGCTCCAAAATCAGTGCAGATGGTGATTGCAGCCATGAAATTAAAAGACGCTTACTCCTTGGAAGCAAAGTTATGACCAACCTAGATAGCATATTAAAAAGCAGAGACATTATTTTGCCAACAAATGTCCATCTGGTCAAGGCTATGGTTTTTCCAGTGGTCATGTATGGATGTGAGAGTTGGACTGTGAGGAAAGCTGAGCACTGAAAAATTGATGCTTTTGAACTGTGGTGTTGGAGAAGACTCGTGAGAGTCCCTTGGACTGCAAGGAGATCCAACCAGTCCATCCTAAAGGAGATCAGTCCTGGGTGTTCTTTGGAAGGACTGATGTTGAAACTGAAACTTCAATACTTTGGCCACCTCATGCGAGGAGCTGACTCATTGGAAAAGACCCTAATGCTGGGAAGGATTGGGGGCGGCAGGTGGAGGGGACGACAGAGGATGAGATGGCTGAATGGCATCACCAACTCAATGGACATGAGTTTGGGTAGACTCCGGGAGTTGGTGATGGACAGGGAGGCCTGGCGTTCTGCGATTCATGGGGTCGCAAAGAGTCAGACATGACTGAGCAACTGAACTTAACTGAACTGACTGATTATTGCATTCTTTCTCTTCCACACTGTAGAACATGTAGCTGTCTTCACACTGAAAATGAATAGATTTCAGACTGCCTCCTCATCTCTCCAAGCCCACTAGGCTTTCCCTTTTTTCCTTCTACCTACTGTAGCAATCCTACATGTGATCTTCAGCCTTTTACTCTGCTTACTTGTAATGCTCTTGGCCTTACAGTGATCACATCTTGAAGAATATTTTTGTATCTGTGAATGCTTCCTCCTAAGACTCACATCAAGTGGCAATGAAAGACCACCCAGTTATATCTTTTTTTCACCCAGTTATTTCTGAAGTTGTATTCCTATTAGGAAACAATATATTTTTTTTTTCCTTGCTCACAAATAGCATGTCCTTTCCACCCCACATTCACTATTTACCCATTACAACCTACAGCAAACCAAAATTTTAAAAATCAATAACAATGTCACAATACAAGAAGACAGGTCTTAAATTCTTCATACACAAATTACAGAGCATTTAGAAATGGAGAAAATTCAAAAACATTCAAAGCTTTGACTTTCTTTTAAAAGCATCACTTAGCAACTGGCAAATCTACACTATTTTAGAGTCATGGTCTTTTCAAAGTTCAGTAAATATGTAACATATTGTAGTTATAAGCAGTTCTGTTTGCAAAGGTTCTAGAAAAAGGAGAGATTGATTAAGTGTCTTAGAAAACATAAAAGTGTGTTTTCCTTTCACCTAAAACAATTATTAGAATGAAGTGGGGGAATGTCAAGAAAGTAAGACTTTTCTTTCCTTTGCAAATGAATTCCCCCAAATTATATGTTTTAATGGTATATTGCTTATGAATTTTTTTTCAAAATAAACCTCCTTTTTAAACTTCATTTTATTTAGTATATTATCTCATATTTGTTTTAATTTATTTAAAAGATGTTGGTGAAAATTCATCACCTTTATAGACTTTACCCATAGACTTTTTTAAAGTTTATTTTTTAGCCATCTGCATTTTATGTCAATTCTGCTTATATATATATACATATACATATATACAGACATATATACACACCTATATACATTATAATTCAATGATTTCCATTATTAAAATTAATGCTCTAAAAATACTCTCTCCCTCTCTGGATATATACCTCACAGTATAACTGAAATCATGGACTAGTCTAAATTTTACATTTATCTTTGCCCTGGGCCGTAATGACTATGTAAACTCTCAACACTTTCTCAATTGAATATTTAAGTTTCTAGCATTGTTCTAAAGACCAACACTCATTAAATACACAATGAATATTTGTCCAATGAAAAGCAAAAATAATCCAAGGATTTTTCTGACATAATTCAATATGTTTGACTATAGGTATAATCATTTGGAGGTATTAAAGAGATTTACTAATATGGATCAGATGTTCATTTACTATTTCATATTTGGTACCATCAAGGTAACATCTGGTAAGTAAACTTTCTTATTTCTGAATTTTTAAATGAGTGGTGGTCTCTATTACTTTTTAAATGCTGCAAAAGAAATCCTTTGAATCTGTACTTCCATGGAGAAAATGGATATAATTTAGTATGTATTCTTCTATTCAACTTCATTTTCATGTCAAAATATTCAACATTCTGTCATATGATACAAGCTGTACACTGGGCTTAGAATATTTTATAAAAATGAATAGTTTATTAAGTTTATATCTTTTGTAATAATACAAATATGCTTGTATCTACTGAATAAAAAATTATAAAGTCATTGTACACCAATTAAGTTCACTGTATCTTGACACCTTGCAAATAAAGCCCTTGTTTAAACACTATACTTAATTATGAAACAATTTTATATTGCAGAGAGAAAAAATGTTAACAAAATGAATAATAATCTTGCTATGATTATACACACTGAAACATCATTACATCTCTCTTTATCCTGTGATAAGATATCAAGAAAATCACTGGAATTCTCATTTTGAAATATTGGGATCAAATAATGCAATAAAAATTATTGAATAGAAAAAATCATATATAAGCCAAAAGTTATCATTATTTCAATAACCACCATCCTTAGATACCAACCACATATTTTAAAACTATAATATCAAGTAATAGTCACAATTTGCCTCTGGTGATCTTAAACACTCCAATTAAAACAATAATGACAAAAAATAGGCAGAAGGTATACACACAAAATAATAAAATTATGTATAATATTATAAATTTTATATTGTTACTGAAAGATGCTTCACAAGCAGGTACACTTTAAAGGGTTTTTCAAATTTTAGCAAATTGCCAGATGGGGCAGAAAAAAAGACAAGCTGTTCTTTCATTTCCAGAAGGTTATTTCAGGTTTTATATGTGTTCTGAACTAATAACATTGTTGTTAATAATGGATTTTTCAAAGGTCCTGAAGAATAACAATGTATACTATACCTTAAAATATACTCATCTGCAAAAAAATGCAGATCCAAAAAAAATTCTGGATCATTGTTAAAAGAACTTACAAAACCGAAAGAGACTCACAGACTTAAGAGAAGGAATTTCTGGTTGCTAGTGGGGGAAGGAATAGTTAGGGGGTTTGAGATGGATAGGTACACATTGCACACATATTTAAAATGCATAACCAACAAGGACCTACTGTATAGCACATATAACTCTGCTCAATATTACATGGCAGCCTGAAAGAGAGGGAAGTCTGGGGGAGAATGGATACATGTATATGTATGGCTGAGTCCCCTTCACTGTTCATCTGAAACTATCACAACATTGTTAATTGGTGATACCCCAATACAAAATAAAAGGTTTAAGAAAAATAAAACAAATATTAAGTTACCACTAAATATTATTTAGCATGTAAGTTTTGCTTCTTCTAATGTCATTGGGGTAAAAGTGTTTTTTGAAAAAGTTATTTATTGGTCATATATCTTAGTTCAAACTTTTTGCTTTGGAAATCATTTATCATTGGCTTTTTAAAGTTTTTCATTACCAAAAAGATAAAAAGAGACTCAATCTCTTCTTAGGAAAGGATGGGAGGGAAATGCACACAAATCAAAAAGGAATGTGCATTAGCTGCAAGCCTTTGGAAGAATAACAATCCCGTAAATAACACTACTGCGCTATTAAACAATAGGGTGAAAATATGCATTTTGTTGATACTATAAAATGTAAAGGTATGTTTTTTCCTTAAATCTTTATAAGGTGCTCAAAAATGAAAAATTTGTTGATCTTGTTTTCTTGGGGAAAAAACAGAAAAATGTATTGTTAGAAACGTCCATTCTAATCCATGTGCTTGGATAAGTGTTTCACTCTTATGCTCCATCTATCTCTTCTCCAGTGCTTTATATAAAGATGCCAACAGAACAGAAATATAAAGTTCAGAAGGAAACATCCTTGGGAAAGAGATCATTCTGCAGAGTGGTAATGATCTTGATATAGAAACATCTGATACTATATTATTATCCTACAAATGCTTATAATGTCTCTAGGAAGAGAAGACATATAGATATGTAACAAAATGGATACCATTATATGGATGCTATGCAAACAATGAATATTTAAATAGAGGAAAACAATCTTAAAGGAACCACAAATCTAAAATGAAAAGATAAATCAAATGTGCAGGGGGAATCATTCTAGTCAATTGAAATCAGAATTTAACACTTTCTTATCTTACCTTCCTTTAGTCTTCTACATGACCACACAAGTTTATGATTCCTTTCCTTGCCCTAAGGATATCAGAAAATCCTGTGTTCAAGATGTCACAGATTTTGAAGGTGGACATTTTTAATGTATAATATTAAAATTGAGCTCAGCTCACGGATGACATTTCCATATGAAACTTGTATTGCAATATATTTCATCTTAATTCTTCATTTGACTTTGAATTTTTCAAGTTGATAATAGCATTTATATTCTTCATCAGAACCAACATAAATTCATCTTAATTGTAATAAAATTATCTGTAAGAACTTAAAGATATCCTTTTTAGCTAAGAACACATAAGGTAAACCATGATGGTCATATTGATTCCTTTATCTTGTGGCATATTCTTTACTGATACATAACATCCATTAACATCTCACTTCCTACTGGCTATGCAACCTGGCTCTATGACACTAACTCATCATTTTCAAATATCTGATCTGAACATTTTAAAAATGGAAATTTTAATGATATTCTGCAGGCCTAGTTTCTTACCCAAGGAGCTGAAGGTTCCATTCAACCTCCATTCACCAGAATGTTACTAGAATTGTTATAGAGTAACACTTATATAACTGTTAAAATTGACTTTCTATAGAAAGTGCATAACATTTCAGTCTTAACACCATGTTCACAGCATCCTTTCACCAGTCACTAGCAAAACAGAGACTATAATTTTTTTTCTTTTTTCAATCAAGAATAATCAAAGATGAGTTGAGAGGAAGAATGGGGTCCTAAGAGGAGCTTTTTCCCCACCCAGTTTTGTTACCATGCTGCTGGGCAGTCCTTCTGGCTGAGATTCTCATGATGAGTCTGTTCCGTACTGTTTGCAGGAAGCCAAATATTAGAGTTTAAAAAGAAGAGGATTATCAGAGCAGGGTTGGAGGGGCTCTATCACAATTCTATTAAATACTACCCAGATCTGGAGTGTGTGTGTGTGTGTGTGTGTGTGTGATAATTTGGAAAACACATTTTTGTCTCAACTAAATCTACTCTGACTAGTACTGTAAACAAGTTTATTTAATCACTGGATAAAGTGACTGGAAGAAACACACAAATTCAGAGAGCCCTAGCTAGTAATGCAGATCTTCTAATGAGAATTGTTTCTATCTCTTACAACTTGGCTGAAAGATTCAATTAGTTCTTTGTTTAATTATTATTATTATTACCATTATTATTATTATATCAATTTCAGGTATACAACATTGTAGTTCAACATCTATATACACCACAGAGGTATCACTACAACAAGCTTAGTTACCATCCATTACCATACAGTTGACTCCATTCACCCACCCTCAAACTCCAATCTGTTCTCCATATCTATGTGCTCATTTTCATTTGTTGTAGTTTGTTTTAATATTCCACAAATGAGTGAAATCATATGCTATTTGTCTTTCTTCATTTGGCTTATTTCACTTAGCATAATACCCTCAAGGTCCATCCATGTTGTCACAAATGGCATAATTTCATCTTTTATATGGTTGAGTAGTATTCCATCATATATATATATATATGTATATATATATATGTATATATGTATATATATTCCATATTCCTTAATATTTCATCCATCAATGAACACTTCAGTTGTTTCCATGTCTTGGCTATTGTAAACAATGCTGCCATGAACATTAGGTTCATGTATCTTTCAAATTAGTGTTTTCATGTTCTTTGGATAAATACCCAGAAGTGGAATAACTGGGTCATTTGGTAGCTCTGGTCTTAATTTTTTGAGGTATCTCCATACTGTTTTCCATAATGACTGCACCAATTTACAGTCCCACCAACAGTGTACAGATGTGTCCTTTTCTCCACAACTTCTCCATCATTTGTCTTTTCAATAATCACAACTCTAGCAAGTGTGAGGTGACATCTTGTGATTCTGACTTGCATTTTACTAGTAATTAGTGATGTTGAATATATTTTCATATACTTGTTTGCCATCTGTATATCTTCCTTGAAAAAGTGTCTACTGGGATATTATTTGCTCATTCTTTATTTATTTTTTTTATTTTTTTATTTATTTTTATTATTATTATTATTTTTTCCAGTGGGTTTTGTCATACATTGATATGAATCAGCCATGGATTTACATGTATTCCCAATCCCGATCCCCCCTCCCACCTCCCTCTCCACCCGATTCCTCTGGGTCTTACCAGTGCACCAGGCCAGAGCACTTGTCTCATGCATCCCACCTGGGCTGAAACCTATGGACACCTTATCTTTGACAAAGGAGGCAAGGATATACAATGGAAAAAAGACAACCTCTTTAACAAGTGGTGCTGGGAAAACTGGTCAACCACTTGTAAAAGAATGAAACTAGAACACTTTCTAACACCATACACAAAAATAAACTCAAAATGGATTAAAGATCTAAATGTAAGACCAGAAACTATAAAACTCCTAGAGGAGAACATAGGCAAAACACTCTCCGACATAAATCACAGCAAGATCCTCTATGACCCACCTCCCAGAATATTGGAAATAAAAGCAAAACTAAACAAATGGGACCTAATGAAACTTAAAAGCTTTTGCACTACAAAGGAAACTATAAGTAAGGTGAAAAGACAGCCCTCAGATTGGGAGAAAATAATAGCAAATGAAGAAACAGACAAAGGATTAATCTCAAAAATATACAAGCAACTCCTGCAGCTCAATTCCAGAAAAATAAATGACCCAAGCAAAAAATGGGCCAAAGAACTAAACAGACATTTCTCCAAAGAAGACATACAGATGGCTAACAAACACATGAAAAGATGCTCAACATCACTCATTATTAGAGAAATGCAAATCAAAACCACAATGAGGTACCATTACACGCCAGTCAGGATGGCTGCTATCCAAAAGTCTACAAGCAATAAATGCTGGAGAGGGTGTGGAGAAAAGGGAACCCTCTTACACTGTTGGTGGGAATGCAAACTAGTACAGCCGCTATGGAAAACAGTGTGGAGATTTCTTAAAAAACTGGAAATAGAACTGCCATATGACCCAGCAATCCCACTTCTGGGCATACACACTGAGGAAACCAGATCTGAAAGAGACACGTGCACCCCAATGTTCATCGCAGCACTGTTTATAATAGCCAGGACATGGAAGCAACCTAGATGCCCATCAGCAGATGAATGGATAAGGAAGCTGTGGTACATATACACCATGGAATATTACTCAGCCATTAAAAAGAATTCATTTGAACCAGTCCTAATGAGATGGATGAAGCTGGAGCCCATTATACAGAGTGAAGTAAGCCAGAAAGATAAAGAACATTACAGCATACTGACACATGTATATGGAATTTAGAAAGGTGATAACGATAACCCTATATGCAGAACAGAAAAAGAGACACAGAAATACAGAACAGACTTTTGAACTTTGTGGGAGAATGTGAGGGTGGGATATTTCAAAGGAACAGCATGTATACTATCTATGGTGAAACAGATCACCAGCCCAGGTTGGATGCACGAGACAAGTGCTCCGGCCTGGTGCACTGGGAAGACCCAGAGGAATCGGGTGGAGAGGGAGGTGGGAGGGGGGATCGGGATTGGGAATACATGTAAATCCATGGCTGATTCATATCAATGTATGACAAAACCCACTGGAAAAAAAAATAATAATAAAAAAAAACAAAAAAGAGTGGTATCATCTGCATATCTGATGTGGTCGATATTTCTCCCAGCAGTCTTGATTCCAGCTTGTGACTCATCCAGCCCAATATTTTGCATGATATACTCTGTATATAAGTTAAATCAACAGGGTGACAATATACAGCCTTGTCACATTCCTTTCTGAATTTTGAACCAGTCAATTGTTCCATGGCTGACTGTTGCTTCTTGATCCTCATACAGGTTTCTCAGGAGACAGGTAAGGTGTATTTTCATCTCTAAGAATTTTCCACAGTTTGTTGTGATGCACACAGTTAAAGGCTTTAACAATGAAGAAGAAGTAGATGTTTTTCTGGAACTCCCTTGCTTTCTCCATGATCCAAGGAATGCTGGCAATTTGCTCTCTGGTTCCTCTGCCTCTTTGAAACCCAGCTTGTACATCTGGAAGTTTTCAATTCGCATACTGCTAAAGCCTAGCTTGAAGGATTTTGAACATAACCTTGCTAGCATGTGAAATGAGTGCAATTGTCTACTAGTTTGAACATTCTTTGGCATTGCCCTTCTTTAGGATTGGAATGAAAACTGATCTTTTCCAGTCCTGTGTCCACGGCTAGTTTTCCAAATTTGCTGGCATATTGAGTGCAGCACTTTCACAGCATCATCTTTTAAGATTTTAAATAGCTTAGCTGGAATTCCATCACCTCCACCAGCTTAGTTGATAGTAAAGCTTCCTAAGGCCCACTTGACTTCACACTGCAGGATGTCTGGCTCTAGGTGAGTGACCACATGATCCTGGTTATCCTGGTCATTAAGACCTTTTCTTGTATAGTTCTTCTGTGTATTCTTGCCACTTCTTCTTATTCTCTTCTGCTTCTCTTAGAAAGTGAAAGTGAAAGTCACTCAGTTGTGTCTGACTCTTTGCTACCCCATGGACTGTAGCCTGCCTGGCTCCTCTGTCCATGAAATTCTCCAGGCCAGAATACTAGAGTGGATAGGCATTCCCTTCTGTAGGGGATCTTCCTGACCCAGGAATCGAACAGGTGAGTCCTGCATTGCAGGTGGATTCTTTGCCAGCTGAGCTACCAGGGGAGCTTCTCTTAGATCATTAACATTTTGGTCCTTCATTGTGCCCATCCTTGGATAAAATGTTCCCTTTGTATCTCCAATTTTTGGAAGATATCTCTAGTCTTTCCCATTCTATAGTTTTCCACTATTTATTTTTGCCTCCTGTACTATGTTACAAACCTCTGTCCATAGTTCTTTAGACACTCTGTCTCCCAGATTTAATCCCTTGAATCTATTTGTCACATCCACTGTATAAGGGGTTCATTTTAGGCCATACCTGAATAGCCTAGTGGTTTTCCCTACTTTCTTGAATTTAAGCCTGAATTTTGCAGTAAGGGGCTTATGATTTAAGCTATAGTCAACTCCAGTCTTGTTTTTACTGACTGTACAGAGCTTCTCCACCTTTGGCTGCAAAGAACATAATCTGATTTCAGTACTGACCATCTGATAATATCCATGTCTCGTGTTTTTGGAAAAAGATGTTTGGTATGACCAGTGTGTTATCTTGATAAAACTCTGTTAGCCTTTGCCCTGATTCATTTTATCCACCAAGACCAAACTTGCCTGTTTCTCCAAGTATCTCTTTGACTTCCTACTTTTGCATTCCAATCCCCTATGATGAAAAGGACATCTTTTTTGGGTTAGTTCTAGAAGGTCTTATAGGTCTTCATAGAACCAATCAACTTCAGTTTCTTTGGCATCAGTGGTTGGTGCATAGACTTGGATTACTGTGATATTGAATGGTTTGCCTTGGAACAAACCGAGATCATTCTGTTGTTTCTGAGATTGCACCTAAGTACTGCATTTCAGACTCTTTTGTTGACTATGAGGGCTACTCCATTTTTTTCTAAGGAATTCTTGCCCATAGTAGTAGATATAATGGTCATCTGAATTAAATTCACCCATTCCCATGCATTTTAGTTCACTGCTTCCTAAGATGTCAGTGTTCACTCTTGTCACCTCCTGCTTGACCACGTCCAATTTACCTTGATTCATGGAACTAACATTCTAGTTTCCTATGCAATATTATTCTTCCCAGCTTCAGACTTTACTTTCACCACTAGACACATCCTGAACTGAGTGGTTGTTTCCACTTTGGCCCAGCTGCTTCATTCTTTCTGGAGCCACTCATAATTGCCCTCCACTTTTCCCCAGTAACATACTGGACACCTTCGAACTGGGGGGCTCATCTTCTGGTGTCATATTGTTTTGCCTTCTCATACTGTCCGTGGGGTTCCACAAGCAGGAATACTGGGGTGGGTTGCCATTTCCTTCTCTATATTTACTATAGCCACATATGAAAACACAAAAACAATTTCATTCACACCCACTAGGGTAATTTTGTGGTTTTAATCTCTCTATGGATCAAGAAGTATACTGTTTTCCTTTTAGTAATGGACACTGTACAAGGACTAAAAGGGCAGAAATCTTAGTCCAATTATATCCTGGGTATTAATTTTCTTGGGAGAGAAGCATGTATTGTACTTATAAGATTATTATCAATAATCTAATAAGGTATTAGGTGTATCATTTGGGAGAGATTTTAATACCTTTATTTTCATTGTTGACCATTTACCAGAAAGTAATATTGGCAACAAAATAAGGAAAAGTGCTCACTTGAAATTGTATTTCCTAGTAAAAATTATAAGAAAGTTATTAACTTCCTTGTAGCTTTGTCTTATAATCAGAAAAATCTTTGCATTTTTTTCTCTTTACCTTCCAATATGAACAAAGTGGTGTGAAATGATTATTTCAGAAGAAGTTGCAGAAAAAGAAATTCAGAAAGAAAAACAGCCTCTGATTTTCAGATCTGAGACTCCTGCCTTTCAGTTTTCTCTTCAGTCTCTAAAAGTAGTGTATTTTGTAGACTGTTTCCATTTGGGTTTGGGAAGATTATGTTTATACTTAGCTTTCAGGTTGTTTACTTTTAATTCTTGAACTTCAATTAGATACAAACATCTTTTTTTGCCCCCACTTCCCCTTTTGCTTTTTAAGACAGCAAACTGGAAGGGTTGGGTGATTTTATACATCTGTATTATTCTGACTTATAGAGCTACTAAGTAAAGGCGAACTGTAATTCTTTATTATCTGTCTGCCTCTTTTCTGCTCTTTGTCCTGGAGAAGAGCTGTGTTAAAGATCAGAGTGTTGTTGAAAACTTCTGAAAAATAATAACTCGTTTGATCACTCAACCAATGACACAATTCCTTGGAAAAACAGGTTTCTTGTGTATGTATGTATGTGTATTCACCTTGAAGTACTGAAGTGATGTGCTGGCAGTGGACAAATTATTCAGAAATTATTACTCTAAAGTAGTTGAGGAACAGTGGTTTTCATAAAGAGAAACCAAGAGCATCTATATGATAAATACCCTTATAATTAGTGAGATCATTAATATGGACAAAGTATACTTTAGTATCCACAAAGAAGTCTTTAAGTTAAGCGGCTAACTTCACTATGAAGGGGGTGGGGGGGAGAGCTATATACAGCTGAATGGCTTTTCAGAGTCTCCAGGGAAGTGATTTGTGTGTTTATGGCCAGTGTGGGTGGACAAGTGAAATAATTACTTAACAGATGTAAACAATGTGAGATGTGAAGTATGCTTTTCCCCTCCCGTCCCACCCCCCCACCCCCACCCCCCTACCCCCCACTCCTTTTTCATTGAGAGAGTTTCTTGCTGCAATGGCTCCACTGGGACAGGCAGCAGAGAAATTTGATTAAATGGATGCCTGGGTCATGACCCTGTCTAAACATGGTGCAGCTCTCAGCATTAATCAAAGAAGTTTTTTTCTTACTTAAAAAAATTCTGACCTTGCTGTATGTGAGTATTAGTGAGCTTTGGGTTTGGTTGTGGTTGAGCAGGGGGCTGTGTAAATCTGCGAGCATTCTGTTCACAGAAAAACAATGGAAGGGGAAAATATCTTCAAACACAATAGAGAAGTATAACATTATTTTAGATCATGTTAGGGGACTTTCACTTGATGATAGTCTTTCAACAGCCAGTGATATTTGGAGCTCCATTAGAATTCATTAGGACTCATTTATTGCAAACCACTGTTGGCATTAATCTGAGTGTTTAGGTGATATTAATACCATGTAGTTGGTAAGGGATTCCAGTGTACAGAAATTCTCTGGGAATGCTTTCTTTTTGGGCTACTGTTTGAAAACTCATTGGACTTTTGAACTTTGTGGGAGAATGTGAGGGTGGGATATTTCAAAAGAACAGCATGTATACTATCTATGGTGAAACAGATCACCAGCCCAGGTGGGATGCACGAGACAAGTGCTCGGGCCTGGTGCACTGGGAAGACCCAGAGGAATCGGGTGGAGAGGGAGGTGGGAGGGGGGATCGGGATGGGGAATACGTGTAAATCCATGGCTGATTCATATCAATGTATGACAAAACCCACTGGAAAAAAAAATAATAATAATTAAAAAAAAAGAAAACTCATTGGAAGTTATTTTTCTTAGAAAATAGAGAAATATACATATTTGATGAGAGAACAACCAGAATTGTGGTCTTTGGTGACTGGTGAGAGCAAGAAAAATGGAAAATAGAAATTTCTTGAGCAGACATGTGCCATTGTATTAAGCAGAATATTTGCTTCAGTAAGAGACTTGTTATTCGTTCTTGTTTTAAGAAAGGAAACAAATTCGATACAACTAGATAGCTGTTTCCCTCACAAGAATTTGCCTAGCAGGGTGTACAACTGATTGTAGATCATCAAAACCTTATTTGTTCCAAATAAGAATTATTTTGTGGAATGTAGACTTGTTTACATCAAAAATCTTGATTAACAAGACAAATCAGATAAGGAGGTTCCAGCTAATTGAAGTTAATCAAATATTTGTGTTGCTAATCCTTTTTGAAAATCTTTTTAATAATATTGGTCCATTTTATTGCCTGTCTTATGTAACATACTACAGTGAACATATACATAACTTTATTTGGATGATTAAATTCTTAGAACCTCAGAATCATTCTACTCAGCATTTTGACTGTGGAGCTATGTGGGTAGATAAAAGTTTGGTTTTTACTATATCTGGTGATACGCTTGTCAGTGATGCTTTATAAAACAATTTAAAAATATCACTTCTTACTAATTAAAAATATTTTCTCCTAATGATAGCATATGATTAGATAGGTGGTATTAGTTATTCTAGCTAATTGAATTATAGATAATCAAGTTATCTAATTTGGGTCTTCCTTGAATGGAAGTTGATGGAAGATATGTTTACATGTTTTTTGTGAAGTAAGCAGACTTGTTACAGTACTTTTGACAATAAACATATGGGATCTTAAGAAATACAAAGGTATAAAACATCTTTAACACTTATACATTCATCCCTTGAGGTAAAAGTGTTAATTTAATTAATGAATCATTTAGATTGCTTAGAACATGACTACCTGGATTTATTCCCTACTTCATGATTTGAATATCTATGGAGAACTTGATTTCAAATGTACAGAGATCATTTGAACTTATTATACTATATACATAAATTTTTACCTACAAAACCACAATTTCACAGTACTCTGAGAATGAGGGAATGTATTTTTTACTATAGAATTGCGATTCAAACTGATTGTACTGTAAACCAGCTTTGTATTTGAGCATGGAAAGCTACTTCCAATGCTTGTCCATTTATCCTGGAGTTTGTACATGTCGAAGTGAAGTTTTTGATTCATACATCATTGGATGAAAGGTTTATCAAGTTACTATTGTTGGGGCAGTTACAAGAAGCAAGGCTGTTGGTGTCAGTAAATATAGGTTCCATCAACAAAAACTAACCGAATACAGTCAATTATACCATTTGAGGACAACAGGAGTTTAAAATAACAGTAAGGCCGCTTGCATAATATTCCAGACAAGAGCTTTTTTCTAGAACCTTGGTATTACTTCTAGTTTTAGAATATTAAATAATCTAAATTACAGTGTAAATCTCTGAAGAAAAACAGAAGCAGGTCTGTCTGGAGTCTAACCATCACTGACCACAGCCTGTCCTCCAGGTTAACATTGCTATCATATAGGGAATTTTATCTGCCCTCTACTTTACATAGAGGTAAATTGGCAGGAAAATGTACATATCAGGGAATTATTATGGAAACTATCAGCACTTGATTCTATGTGATTTATTTTGCTATCAAATGTCCACTTTCTCTCACAATTAAAAATCATAGATTAATATTAAAATATACTTAATATAGATGTCAAATCTTTCAACCTGCAGTAAGTGTAATGGGTGTGGTTTGGAGGAAGAGAGTTAGAGACATGACACAATTCCAGGATTTTACCCTTCTCAAACTTGCAGGTTCTTATGTTAATGATGGTATATGTGCCAAGTGAGACCCTGGGAGGTCCTGACCCATTAGGGGGGAAAAAGGGATTTAAATACATTCCCATTCTGAGCTTGTAAGACTATTTGAAAAGATTTTCACCAACTGGGAATTTTCTG
This sequence comes from Dama dama, assembly GCF_033118175.1. Lineage (NCBI taxonomy): Eukaryota > Metazoa > Chordata > Mammalia > Artiodactyla > Cervidae > Dama > Dama dama. Next base: position 77,195,249 of record NC_083714.1, read on the forward strand.
AATAACACTCAATTAACCTGAAAATTAAGCTTAACTGAAAACTCACATTCGTTTGAAGAGTATGGTAACTAAGGTTTCATTGTAAAATGATGGTAAAGTGTTTTAAATGTATGACTCTATAGTCACTGAGTATAATATTTAGAAAACTATGCAAGTGGTGGGTAAATTTATTTGTGACATATTAGACTATGTATCTTAGGGCTCTGTGCTACTCATTTGTTACCATTGTTTTTGTATTAAATTAAATGATTTTATTTTGAAAACACCTTGATTCTTCAAGATCAGTACAGATATAAATACTATTTTCCAGGACACTAAATTGTCTCTAAGGATCATATTGTTGGTATGGCCTCAGACTGTCAGCTGTTAGTTATATTTATATATGATCAGATCTAGTAGCAAGCAGTATATTTCAATAAGTACTTTAACCTGTAAAGAGTAAAATGAGGAAAAATTTGACTGCAGTTCCACCTTTACTACTGAACTTAATTAACTTCTTAATGAGAGTCAATCTGTAAATTAATGATTATAACAGTATCTGTCTTCAGCTACTATTTTTGATTGAGACAATATATAAAGATCATTTTGAGTTATTTAAGGAAATATTGTTACAGACACATAACACTAACATGTCTAAAATACAGGGACCTGAGATATGCTGTACTGTTATTATCAGAGGATTAGCTACGATAGTATAACTAAGCTGAAATAAATAATTTTTAAAAGATAGATTTAAATTCTGACTATTTATCTTTTGTGTTTGATTAAGATTAGAAGACTAAAATTCCATAATGGCAAGCTAAAGAATTTCATCAATGTAACATACTATAATCTATTTCTTTTATCTCATCAAATTTATAAGGTTATACTACAGGAAAAATACATTGAGAAAAAAGCATGTATATGTTTGTGCATGTGTTATATTTTGCTTAATGCTGCCAATTTAAACAAATGTTCAATAATTTGTGCTTATTAGTTTCTCATTGATTTGTTGCTATGAATAGCAATTTATAAATTGATATTATATTAACTCTTTTGCAAATAAAAGAAAACAACATATGAAAGTACTTTGTGATTTAGAATATTCAATATCCAGAGATTACTATATGATTTAATGCCTCCAGATGTAGACTTCTTATATTTTCAGAATTTTTTTCTCTTATTCTGTTGATTTCCCATTTCTGAGTTTTTTATATTTAGCAATGATCATTTGATCTCATTTCCTGAATCTCAAATGAAAGAAAACTTAAAAGGATTTAAAAATCCTGCACACTTTCAAATAAAGATGAACTTGCTGGATAATTTCAAAAGGCTGTGTCACTGAAAGCCTGCATTTTGTTGAAGGGAAAATGCAACAGAGGCTTACTCCCCATCTTTGTGTGAATTCTCCAGTGAGTCTATGGGGAGGAGCGACCTTTGCCGCCCTTCTCACACTCTTAACAGTAGCAAGCGTGGTTATTTAGTCTGAACTGGAAGCAAGGGGATGGTTAAGAGAGCTTGAAAGTGAACAATGAGAATTAGTAACTAGTGGGTAAATCTACACATAGGCAAAAGGTGCCCTTGTTGACTTAAATCAAAGAAGCTTGACACTCCTTTATGTACCAGCTTTTTCTCAAAAGAGCGGTAGATATTTGGGAAAAAATAATGAGAGGTACAATTCTATAAGGTTAACATTGATTGAAATATTAGTCTTTGATAGTTATTTTAACATTAAAATGAATATAAATATGACTTTCATTAGCAGGCAAAATATGAAACAGAAAATATCTTTTAAGCTGGTACTCTCTCAAACAGCAATTGCAATACCTGGTGGGACAAGAACTTATGCCTTATAACATTGTTTTATAAGAAATCAGAGCAAGGGAACTCACCAGCCAGATTTCTACATCTTGTAGTTTCATTTAGTAAGTATGGAAAATTTATAGACTTTCTATTCCCATACAGCAAATAAGGGCTTTCTTGGTGGCTCAGTGGTAAAAAATCTGCCAGCCAAAGCAGGAGATACAGGTTTGATCCCTGGGTTGGGAATATCCCTTGGAGAAGGGAATGACATCCCACTCCATACTGAGGCACAGAAGGCTGAATTACATGCTCAATGTCAGACAGCTAAAAAGTGGAGGAATTTTTTGAATGAAATTCCTAATCCTGGCTTCCAATTCCATGCTCTTTATTTCTGCACCACAGTGCCTCTTAGGTTTGGTGCAAATTTGCCAAGAAATCAGGAAAAGGGAAGGAGTCTGAAGGTCTGCAATAGTTTTAAAAACTTTTTTCTGAAAGAGTCTATAAAAATGCTAATGTGATGTAGATTCACTATGTGTACTGTGTTTCTTTCCTTCATGAGGTTAAATGAAACTCTAGAAAATAGGAATTGAGATACTTTGATAGCACAATGTTAAGATTTTTTTCAGAAAAACATATCAAAAACTTGTTGATATAAAGTACATTAATAACCTTTGTAAATTTTGTTTATAAATAGTTGCCAACATTCTTGAAATCCTTTTAAAAAGGATTGGAAATATTTTCATCACCTTATAACCTGCACAGTTAATAAAAGTCAGTAAAAACATTGTTTTTTACCTTTTACCTGGCAAATATTTTTGGCCTGACTGATTTTCCTAGAATGCCTTAGACTACTGTGTAATATGGTTACTGGCTTATTCTTTATCCAAGAAGAGAGATATCAATCAAATATACATTACTGAATAGAAAGGGAGTCTGCTTCTGTCAGAGAGATATTTGAAGGGGGACTATTTGACATCTTTTTTGGTACTTCAGATACTAATTTTATAACAATAGTTCTTGACCAGGAAATTGGAGACTTAATCCTGTCAGCTGCTGATCTGAGTATGTTTATAGCCTCAATTCCAGTTTGCATCATCTGTACCCAAAACTGTAGGGTGACGTGGAGCCTAGTAAATTATAATAATAGAGCCTTCTAGTCCTATCCAATGGAAGAAGTATCCATTTTTTTAAAAGACCGGATTCTGCTGTAGTCATCTGTTGTCTAGAGCAAAAGAGAGAATGTAGCCCAAGTAGAAAAGGTGAAAAATAACAACTAAAGTGATAATAACACCCTTGGCATTTTAAGCATTAGCGTTTGGTCTTAGAGAATTCAAGAATAAGGGTAACGTCTTCAAGGATTTAGCTGGAGATTGGGAGTACATAATAAAGATTAGCACATGAAAGTATCTGTGAAATAGTGTTCGCTATAGTGATGCTCTTGGGAGATATAATTTAAAACATTCTACAATCTATTATATATTGGACAGACAGGGGGAGCTTAGATTAGTATTTTCAAGATTCTAAAATCCTAGAATTCTAGAAAGAAGCAACAAATTTCAAGGATTCAATGATATAGGCCCAATCAAAAAGTAACCATAAGTGTGAATCTATATAGAAATATATATCATGTTGGAAATTGAGGTCCTCTTTGGTCCTTGCCCATTTCCTCTACATCATTAATTTTTTAGTTCTCTAGGCCTGAAACCACGCCTTGAGTTTTTTGGTTTTGGTTTCAGTCAGTATATCAACACCTACCTATTTTTTTTTCTGCATTGTGTTTAGAAAAAAACTTAGCTTTTAGTTTTATTTTCTTATTTTTTTATGCTGACTTAGGCTGTTCTCACTGTACATCTGGAACTTCTTTTACCATCTTCTAGTCATACTTCCTTCTATCCACAGTCATTTTCCCTTTCTAATCCTATTGAAAGGTAGTTTTGCATACACTTCATTTCTTCCATATTGTTTCTGTGCTCAAATACCTGTGGTGACAAGTCCAAAGATCCCTGCCTGACATTCAGGGCTTTCTTACAGATCTTTTTCCCCTTGTCTCATTGGTCCAAGAGAGCACACACATCTGAGCAACTACATGTCTGTTCAGCTTTCATTTCTGGACCCATAAATCCTAATTAAATTCAACCACCTTCAATGAGTATTGCATTTAAAATACTTCCAGTTTTATTTGTTTCCTGGATTATATGTTACTGATGACATCCTTTGGAGACTGTAGTGTAGATATGACCAGGAATTCCAGAGAATTATGAGCAGTATTACAATGATATTATTTTTCTTTCATTTTAAATCATTAAAATTTTCCAACTATTTCCTATATTTCTATAAAGTTTCTCCCTTCTTTCTGTGAGAGGTAATTCAGAGCAAAATTTAATTTTAATTAACCAATAAGGGTTAATTAAATCAATGTGATCAATGTCCTTCTCCTGATGAAATTGATAGGTCAGCTATAGTTTCTTTATCCTTATGTACTCAGGAAGTGGGAAGTGTTGAAGTTGTGTCACAATTTCTTTTCTATAGCTAATAAAATACATTTTAATAGCATCATGAGCCTACTATTTCACATATGAAATGATGAAAGGTATGACATAAATCAAATTCCTTATGTTCATACAGTGGAGGTGATGAGTAGATTCAAGGGATTAGATCTGGTAGACAGAGTGCCTGAAGAACTATGGACAGAGGTTCATGTCATCACAGAGGAAGTAGTGATCAAAACCATTCCAAAGAAAAAGAAATGCAAGAAGGCAAAGTGGTTGTCTGAGGAGCCTTTACAAATAGCTGAGGAAAGAAGAGAAGTGAAAAGCAAGTGAGAAAGGGAAAGATATTCCTAACTGAATGCAGAGTTCCAGAGAATAGCATGGAGAGATAAGAAGGCCTTCAAAGAACAATGCAAAAAAGAAGAGTGAAAAAAATAGAATGGGAAAGCCTAAAGATTTCTTCAAGAAAACTGGAGAGATCAAGGGAATATTTCATGCAGGGATGGGCACGATAAAGCACAGAAATTGTAAGGACCTAACAGAAACAGAAGATATTAAGAAGAGGTGGCAAGAATATACAGAAGAACTATACAAAAATGTCTTAATAACCAGGATAACCATGATGGTGTGGTCACTCACCTAGAGCAGACATCCTGGAGTGTGAAGTCAAGTGGGCTTTAGGAAGCATTACTACCAACAAAGTTAGTGGAGGTGATGGCATTCCAGCTAAGCTATTTATCTTTATCAATCCTAAAAGATGATGCTGTTATGTAAAAATGCTGCACTCAATATCTCAGAAAATTTGGAAATCTCAACAGTGGACACAGGACTGGAAAAGATCAGTTTTCATTCCAATTCAAAAGAAAGGCAATGCCAAAGAATGTTCAAACTAGTAGACAATCGCACTCATTTCACATGCCAGCAAGGTTATGCTCAAAATCCTTCAAGATAGGCTTTAGCAGTATGTGAATTGAAAACTTCCAGATGTAAAAGCTGGGTTTCAAAGAGGCAGAGGAACCAGAGATCAAATTGTCAACATTCCTTGGATCGAAAAACATCTACTTCTTCTTCATTGACTATGCTGAATCCTTTGACTATGTGCATCACAACAAACTGTGGAAAATTCCTAAAGGGATAGGAATACCAGACCATACCTGTCTCCTGAGAAACTTGTATGCAGGTCAAGAAGCTACAGTTAGACCCTTACATGGAACAACTTATTCATTCAAAATTCAGAAATGAGTATGACAAGGCTCTATATTTTCACCCTATTTATTTAACTTATATGCAGAGTACATCATGCAAAATGCCAGGCTGAAATCAAGGTTTCTTGGAGAAATATCAGCCACCTCAGATATGCACATGATACTACTCTAATGGCAGAAAGTGAAGAGGAACTAAAGAGCCTTTTGATGAGGTTGAAACAGGAAAATGAAAAAGCTGGCTTAAAACTCAACATTCAAAAATCTAAATCATTGGAAAAGATCCTGATACTGGGGAAGATTGAAGGCAGGAAGAGAAGGGGATGGCAGAGGATGAGATGGTTGAATGGCATCACTGGCTCGATGGACATGAGTCTGAGCAAGTCTGGGAGTTGGTGATAGACAGGGAAGCCTGGCATGCTGCTGTCCATGGGATCTCAAAGAGTTGGACACAACTAAGTGACTGAACTGAACTGATCTACTATGAGCCAGGTAAGGAGTCCTCTTAGGGAGGCAAAGTTGAGTAGGACAAAAGCCTGCCTTCAGGGAACTCAGCCAATAATACATAACCCAGGACGATCAGAGCTATAATTCAGCAGGTACACACAGATGAGAACACAGCTGCCATAGGTTCTAATTCATCAGCACGTATTCCCACGCCTTATCAGTTATTGAATATTTTAACAGTACCCCTGATTATAATACAAATCAATAAATATTGCAAGTAACTGCTACATGAAAAAATTAATGTTAAAACGGCTCAGAGGAGATGGTGAAACCTGAATTTTCTGGGTTTCTCAGCAAGGACGGTTAGCATATTTGGATAAGGACCTGGTTTCAAGGAGAAGAGAGTAACCAAAAGGCCAGTGGTGGCAATTAGCCTGGTATAGCCCTCCAGCTATACTAATGACATGATTCAGAGCTGTGCTGTACAGCATGGTAGCCACTTGCCACATGTAGCTATTGAGCACTGGAAATGTGGTGAGTCTCAACTGAGATTTATTAAGTGAAAAGTACACTCTGGATTTCAGTTTCACATGAAAAAAAGCATGTAAAGCACCTCAACATTTTTTTAACTGATTATATGTTTATATAATATCTTGGATATCTTGATGTAAATAAAGTGTTATGAAAAATCAAAAAAAAAAAATCTAAGTTATGGGATCTGGTCCCATCACTTCATGGCAAATAGAAGGGGAAAAAGTAGAAGCAGTGACAGATTTTATTTTCTTGGGATGCAAAATCACTGTGGATGGTGACTGCAGCCATGAAATGAAAAGACCCTTGCTTCTTGGAAGGAAAGCTATGGCAAATTTAGACAGCATATTAGAAAGCAAAGACATCACTTTGCCCCCAAATCCATATAGTCAAAGGTAATACTGTTTCCAGTAGTCATGTACAGATGTGAGAGTTTGACTATAAAAAAGGCTGAGCACTGAAGAGTTGATGCTTTCCTATTGTGGTGCTGGGGAAGACTCTTGAGAGTCCCTTGGAGAGCAAGGAGATCAAATCAGCCAATCCTCAAGGAACTCAACCCTGAATCCTCACTGAAAGGACCTTTGCTGAAGCTCCAATACTTTGGCAGTCTGATGCAAAGAGCTGACTCATTGAAAAAGACTCTGATGCTGGGAAAGATTGAGGGCAGGGGGACAAGGGGGTGACAGAAGATGAGATGGTTGGATTGACATGATGGACATGAGTTTGAGCAAACTCTGGGAGATAGTGAAGGACAGGGAGGCCTGGTTTGCTGCAGTCCGTGGGGTTGCAAAGAGTTGGACACGACTGAGTGACTGAACTGAACAGAAGTGCAATTTGGATCTTTTGAGGCCATAAAATCAGCAATCACTCACAACAGTGTAGCTGAAGTAGTCAGGAGAGTTTCATGTCTGTATTCCTGTGCACTCAGCAGCTTGGTACACTTTCACACACATACACACAAGAGCGCGCGCGCACACACACACACACACACACACATACACACACACACCATTTCCTTAGTTTTAAAGCCTCACTCCAAAAGGTTTCTCTCTTTCTGATTAGATACTCATAATCCATTCAGCCTATTTGCGAAGTTCACAAGTTGATTCCCTCTTGCTCTTTCTCTTGTCTTCTCTGTCTTCAACTAGACAATGAAAACAAAGATACAGTAGAATTCATTTTCTTATTATTGAGTTCATGCACCAGCTGCCAGCTGTTTTAGCTTGTTCCTTTATGTAACCCTCTGGGCAACTTTCTGAAAGTACTTTTCTTTGACCATCTGTTAAATATGTTTGCTTTAATAATTAAAGGCTCACCATCATCTTTCAAAGAAACATAAATGCTACTGTTGCAGTTGAGATATCAACATTTTAAACTCAAATACACAGACAGTTTTCATTCCATGAATCAGTATCAAATCAAATGCCTTGGGATACTAGTACTGCATGCTTCCCCTCTTGCCGCCACCCCTTATCCCAGCCCCTGCTCCACCAAACAGTTTATGCTAAGGGGAAAAGTTCCTTAATATTTATAACTTAAGCTTTCTGTTTAAGGTCTTATTTTCCCCTCACCTTTTGCTTCCGAGTATTAGGGATTGATACTCAAACCTGTTAATATCTCATTTTTATGAATACACAGGTACTTTTTAAACATATATTCAAGAAGGCACTTTAGGAAAAGTACTCTTAAGACCACCCATTGCTATGAATGCAGATATTTTTCTAGAGAGACTCAAGCTCATGGATTCTAATGTGAAGGTATTATTTAAAAGTCAGTGTCCCACCATCTGTCTTTTTCTTATTTGAAGTCTTTCTCATGTACTGACAGAATCTGGGAACAAACCTCCTACTCAGACTCTGGTCATCTTGGAATGCTGCTAAAATTGACATGCTTTGCCACTAGGCTTGTGAGTGATGCTGTTTCTTAGATTTCTTAATATGATAGATATCTACACTTTGTGTTATTGACTCAAAATGTGTAGGTTTTTAACCTTTAGTATTGGAAGTGTATTTATTGAGTGATAATCAAAAGACATCAAACATTGTTATGAACGGTGACCCTAGAGCTTAATTCAGATGTGAAAATGGGTACAGCCTCAGTTTGAACCCTTCTTTAAAGCTATGACTAAGCTCAAATATTCCAGTGATTTTTTTTCACTACTTACAATGTTTTTTTAGAGAAAATCTTTTTTATGAAAACTTTTGTCTTTTGTCTCTAGTATGTACCAGTCTTATAGAGTTAAAAAGGTATATCAATTTTTGTGCCACCTTTATACTATTATCAATGCATTTAATTTTTTACAGAATTATTTGTTCATCCCTATAACTCATTGCTCTAAAATTCACATTTACTAAATTTGATATGAGGAAATTTGTAATATATTTTAGATTTTTGAGGTGGAAGTAAGGTTTTCTTTTTGTGAAATCTAACAAAACAGTTTTCTTCAAAATGGAATAAAGGAAACGTTCCCTTAATAGTGAGGACATAATTAGCTTCTGTGAACCTGAGAATTTGGACTTTGTTTAAAAAAGCATTCCCATCTTTAATATTTTTGTCATTATAGACACAGCTTTATTCTGATCAGCTTTGGACTCTGGCCCCTGTTAATTTTTAAAATGGAAAAAAACATAAAATAGAAAAGAGCAAGTTGACTTTTTCAAGGTAATTCATTAAATATTCTTACACATCAAATTAATCTCATTCAACTTAAGATGTTAAGTTTGAATGGGAAGCTTCATATTACAGTTATCTTTGTCTTTCTATGAATCTTCTCATCATAGTTCTTTTGCATCTCATGCAGCATAATCATTTTTAGAAGCATAACCAGAATCTAATGAATTATGGAAGCTAAGCTGAACAGTGGTGCTCTGAGCTGGTTTTCTCTGTATATTTGTAATTATATTAACTTGTCTGTATTGTATTTAATCAGTATTTTTATTAATGCATAGCATTTATTATTTTTATTATGTACAAACAGGATTACAAATCATTTTGCACTTGGTCCTGTGTTTTAGCTTTATGAAATATGCACAAAAAGTATTTCCTGACTTTTAGAGCTTTGAAATGCCTGGGCATCCAATGTATTACAAAACAGAAATAATCTGAGCTCTCTATAAGGAAACATATAGGTAAATGTTCCTCTTATGGAAGCCACTACAATTATAGGGTCAGGCCAAAAAAAGTAATGCTCTTATCTTTAGAGTAAAATTCTATGTTGTGACATTCATCATATATTTAAATACATTAGAACAGAATAATATTTTTGCTAAACTTTTTCATGGCTTTTCCAAACACGTGGCCTTAATAAGGTAATGCTTGGATATTACCTCTGTGTTTTTAAATTCATTCTTTATTCACCTGCAAATCAAAGGAAGAAACTGAATTGCTACACCTATGTATGCTCATTTAAATGGAGTGAACTGATGAAAGGATGCCAATAATAGATCCTGTTTATGTATTTCTGTATTTTATTTTCTTCTGAATACCCATCAGACAAACATATTGATAGCAATCTTCTCCCGTTTATTCCAAAACAAAGGTCTTAGAGACAGAGAAAGTGATATCTGAGTGGAGTTTTAAGGATGGTTAGGAGTTTGCTCGGAGAAGGCAATAGCACCCCACTCCAGTACTCTTACCTGGAAAATCACATGGACAGAGAAGCCCGGTAGGCTGCAGTCCATGGGGTCGTGAAGAGTCGAACACGACTGAGCAACTTCACTTTCAATTTTCACTTTCATGCATTGGAGAAGGAAATGGCAACCCACTCCAGTGGTCTTGCCAGGAGAATCCCAAGGACGGCAGAGCCTGGTGGGCTGCCGTCTATGGGGTCGCACAGAGTTGGACACGACTGAAGCGACTTAGCAGCAGCAGCAGCAGTAAATTATAAGGAAGATTGGGAAATACATAAATGCAGAAAACAAAGTAAATAATACAAAAATAAAAATTTAATGTGGTTTGACAATAAAGATTTGTTCTAGTTAGCCCTTATAGCCATGAAGATAAATAATAAAGGAAAATTGAGGAGAATGTGCCAGAAAGTACACTGGTCTGAGTCTCAATAACTAGATTCCAATGACTATTACTAAATATCTTAACTACAAAAGGCAAGCCATTTCATTTTCTTTTTAGGTTTAGTTTCCTCATCTATAAAATCAGAGATCAAACTAAATGATCTTTAATGTCCCTTCTGTCTCTTAGTGAAAGTTCTAAGATAACTGAAACCACTAAAATGCATTAATGCTTGCATTATTGATTTTTTTTAACCTTTTACATTCATGATAGCTTCATTTTTTAAATGGGAATAGAGGAAAAATAATATATTAGTGACTTCACTACTATTCAATATTGGCATTTAGTAAAGAATATTGATTTACAGGAATCACCAATAATTGGAAAACTAATAGCAACCTCAATCTAACACCTATTTTTCTCTCAAAGCCTAGGGTGTAAGACTGGTTTGACAATGATGTGTTTTTTGGTGAAAAGTTAAGCCAGAGGTGGAGAAACAACAAGCATTGGCAATTGATTAGAAAAGGGGTATTTATATTTAACATTTCCTTCCTTTCACGTTTCAACACCTGTTTAAAAAATGACCAATATTTCATAATGACAACTACAGGAATATTGGACCGATATCCTGAGAGAAGGGAAAGCAAAAGATTTCCAGGTCTCTGACCCAGTTTGTATCTAACAGCAGAGAACCCTTATTTTAAAAAAGTAATTATGTAATTTTATCCCTTAAGGTGTTTACTTACTCAAGTTCAAACACATATTTCATCTTCATCCACTTACCTAGAATTGAGTGGCTATGATTGTGTCTGGTACACAGCCAACTCTTGAAAAATATCAGTTAAATGGAAGAATGGATGAATGGATGGGTAGATGGACAAATTGATCATTATTTCCTTCACTTGGCTTCTTCATTACTCACAAAAGCCAGTGCCATTAGAAATGTTCTGAACACACCCAACCTGAAATTTAAGTCTTTATTATTAACAAAGTAAAAGTCCTTTAATAAAGAAAATTTAAACATGTAAATAATGGCCAAAGATTGTGCAACTCCAAGGTGTGCCATTCATATCATATTTTGTGTAAATGGTGATTCCTGGAGAAATTTAAGGGAACAGTCTGACAAGTTGGGAAATTTTTCTAACAGTAACACTAAGGGCCATGTCTCCTATTACCCCCATTTTACAAATGAGAAAATTAAGATTTGAAACATTAAATTACTTCTCAAATTTCACAGGTAGTAATGGTAAAGCCTTCATTTAAATCTAGACAATGTTTCTCCAGGGCAAATACTTACAGCCACCCTGTTGTATATAATTAAGGTATAAGGAAGGAAGCATCATGGTTATTATTATTATCATTAGTATTTTGACTCTAGTACATTCCTTCTCTCCACTAAGGAAAGAAAATCAATATAAGCTTCTTTGTTTATATATAACTATTATGCACTACTCTCAAATTTCTCTTATAAGAAATTTTATCTTTAGCAGTTTATTAATCTTCTGGCCTGAGCAGTGACTTGGGTAAACTTCCTGATTTAGGGTACCAAAGAGGAAAACTTTTCTCCTTGGCACACCCAGGAGTATTAAAGAACACTCAAGAGAAGATGTAAAGAAAAGTTGCAAGATAATATTTATAAAAGAACAATTCACTATTATAAAAGGCCCTTTCCAATTCCAGAAGAAAGTTTGCAAAAGCATACAACTAATTCTCTGTAATTCAAGTCAATGGAAACAGTAGCCATTTAAGACGTTTTTCATGGTCTTTCTCAATGAATAAATGTCAACCACCAAGTATAAGCTCATGACTAGATCATTTCACACATAAATCTATTATTAATCTACTCATAGAGATAGTTATCCTTTCTTAGATTAACTGGAAGATTTCACAGCAGAAAGAAATCAGATACTAAAGAGATCTATTTTCGAGAGTTATACAAAGTTAAGAAATGAAAGATTTTATCTATAGCTATTTAGATTAAATACTAAAATTGTATCTTTGGCTATTTAGAAGTAATCACTGAATTATCATTCATTTTGACATAAAAAGTGGATCTATTTTATAAAATATTTGTGCAAAATATGGTAAATACAATGTGTTCTTCCAGAGAATGAGAGTTATAGAATAAAAGAAAAGAGGAAAAGGTAAAACCAAGTCCTTTTTCCTTCATTTACCTGACTTCTTGAAGTAGAAGATATTAAAGCCAAAAAGCCTTAAGAAGACAGAAGCTTGGTGAAGTAATAAGGATGTTAACTACATATTAACACTGGGTCAGGCAGTAATTATTAATTCTCCTTATTTTAAGGCTTTATAAAATAGCAGAGGAGAGAAGAGGAAAGAAAATAAGTGGGATCAAAAATACAGATATGCTGGCCTCCCATCAGTATAGATGGCTTTCGAAAATTTTCAGAAATCTTTCTTTGTCTATGCCATATTGGGAACAATTAACATGGTGCAGATATAAATAAAAATTCCAACCATGTAACAAAAATGCAGTTGACAACTTGTATATTATGCAATTATGACTGTCATTTTATTACTGTTATTAATTTATTAGTATAATTGCAATTTTTTCAATGTCATAAAGTGATAATAAAGGACTTGTCATTACTAAGTTAACCTCTGAACATCTCTGACCTCAGGGGAGGTATTTGCATGCTTTCAGTCCAAAATGAGCTGTCAGTTACCACAACAACATTTTGATGACTACATTATCTCGTAATTAAATGTCTCAACAAACTTCTGCTTTTGATTGACAAGTAGTTAAGACTATCATTGACCACAGGGCAGTTACTTTATATTTCAAGAATAATTTTCTATATATTTCAATAAAAATTTTTATCACTGAAGCAGTAAAATAAGGTTTCAAAAATTAAATGCTTTCAATAATATATTTATTAATCTATGTTTGGCTCTGGTAAAAACAAAAAATAAATATACTGCTATGTTGATCTGTTGCCTAATCCATTGTATTACAGTAAAAACTTCAAGGAATTTCTATAATATTATTTCTTAATACTACAGAAAATATAGAATAATCTCATTACACTTCTCTCCCATGTTCAATTTTTTCCATGACTGAAATAATTCAAACCCACAGATAATGCATACTTGTATATATTTTATGATCATTACTCCTCTTACCATTCTTAAGTTCAATGTGTTAGTTCAGTATTCTAAGGGCAAGACAGATCACATATAACACAGATACTGCATTCCTTCTCCTTTTCCTTGTTAGCATTCCTTAATATATGCACCATTAAAGAAATCCATTTCATATTATATTGCTCACAAAACTGACATTAATGTTTGTATTATTTCAGATTGAAAGACAATTTTTGTTAGGGTAAATATTTGTTGCATTTTAATAATTTTTAAATTGTAGGAAACTGAATGAGCAAAAAGCCAGCAAAAATAGAATTGTCATGTACTACACCTTAAGATTACTATAAATTGCATAGTCAGGTGTTCAAGAATAAAGCCACTGAGAAGTTAAATTAAGATGAGTCTCTTGGATTTTATTTTATTTTTTTAATTATACAAGCTTTGAAAAGTTTTATTTTAAAAACTGGCATATTTATAAAGGAAACTTTTTAAAAAATTAACATCTCTCATGGTTATAATATGTTAGAAGTAACATAACCTGAGAAATTCTACCCATAAAGTGAAATCCCATTAAAACACTATATTATCAGCACTGAATTAGAGCACCTTTTTTTCAACCCCCATGATGAATTTTTTCTTCGCAAAGAAGTGTAGTTCCTTCAAGTTTCTTCACTAAGTGTTTTATTTGGAATGACTATATACTAAAAAAGTATAGAATGAGAATCTCTAAAATATGTTTTATGTTGTTACTATCAGCAACCTGTAAATTTTATGGAAAGACTACTTGCATGCAAATACACATACCCTTCTCAAAATGGCAACAAATGGAAGAAGCAAAAAGGGAAGAAATGCTACAAATGGCTTTGATTTTAAGCTGAGCTCTATGTGTATACACATTACTTGGAAACATTTGCTTCTTCATTTGAATGAGCAATATTAACTTTTTCAAGTTATTGAATAACCTGACTTATCAGAATATAAAACAGATTTGGGGGAGGTATTCATTTTTTTCCCTTACTACAGGCAAAACCTAGCCTAAAGCAACCATCACAACCCCTAGTCGTCCTGAATATTCCTTAGGTAATCATATCTCAGCATACAAATCTTTGTGACTTACAAAAATAAATTTTATGACCAAATCCCATTTAGCAAAGAAGCATCTAATTTGTGCTAAGCACTTTCACAGTCACTGCATAGTTAAACACAACCATTATTTTCACATGTCACCGGATATAAAAAAGCTGAAATAGAATGAAAACCTTCATTTAGGCAGGGGAGTGAGGTAAAGAGAGGTGACCTTAATTGCATGTAACATAGGAATAATAATAAAACTGCTTCTTATTTACTGTGGAAAGGTTGATTAAGGTAACAATTATAAAATGCAACTGGCATTACCTAGTCTCCTTCAAAAAGAATTATACTACATAGTCATGAAAAATGGTTGTATAGCTTACAAAACTAATGTTTGAGGCTACCAAAATATGTGGGTACAAAGTAGGAAATTATTTAAAAAGAAACAAAGATGTTGACAGAGTAAAGAGGAACTTTCCAAACTTGACATATCTCAGAATCTAAAGATACAAATTAAGAAATAATGCAAAGTGGGACTGAACTAAGAGAAAACATTGATGATTACATTTCTTATTAGCCAATAAAGAGGGTGGAGTGGCCTTATCTTTCAACAGCACAGTTACACAGTCACAGAAATTTTAAACTGAATTGTTTTTCCTCAAAATGTTATGAAAATTAAGTATATGAGTTATACATTGAAGGTGCAGAACAAGAAAAACATATGAACTAGCCAAGCAGCTCCCAGATAAAATAATTTTTGCCATCATGTTACAAATTGCACCTGAACTTTGAAACCTTTTTCTATGAAAATAATTCAGAGGCACTGGAACAACTGATCTAACTGGGTCTTTTCAAAGTTGGGGAAAATGTTTCCAACAGCATTTTGAACAGAGAATTAATGACTCATGGTTGACTGTTTCACCTGTAAAGGACTTAGCTTGTGGTTCTATTGAGATACTACTACTCCACTCCACATGGCTATATTGTCTTTCAGCTGAAAAAATCTAAGGAAGCTGCACTCACAGTCTATTTTATTATAAAACTTCATAAAGATGTTAACAAAACCACTTGGTGATTTGCCTTAGAGGTCACAGTGAAACAGCATCAGAGCAAACAAGAGAACCAAGAGTGTTTCTCTCAAGCTTCTCTTTTAACTACAATAACTGTATTAGTCAGATGTGCAATAAAAATAGGGTTCAAAAAGGAAGTAAATAAAACATACTGCATTTTGTAAGACTGTAAATCTATCTCAAACAAGAAGTCTAAGAAGAAGGAAATAGAAACTGGAAGTAGATCAAAAAGGTAAAAACACTAGCAGAAATTATGGAATTATGTCACATTTGATGGCAGCCATTGTTATGAATCATTTCCATCCAATGATACTGCAACACCATACCACATTCAAACTTCTTTAGGTCTCAGAAGGAAAAATCCATAGGCATAACTTGCTCAGGAACTATAGTATATCCTCATGTTATAAACTGAATATACAGCAAGTGGAAATTGGTTCATTAATTCAAATGTCTGGTGACTTCAGGACCAGGCAGATGACAATGGGTTTCACTATCAGTCAGTCCTGAGTCACCTGTGGACTGTCTTGTAGTTTTACATCTTATTCTTAAGGTACTTTTATATCCCAATTTGTCAAAAACAGTCCTTCCCGATTTATGCCCATTGAATTGATGTAATTATTAGTAGAGGTTCCTGTTTCACCCTCAGAAATCTTGCAGTTTGGAAGATAAATTATATGGCCTCCCTCTTAATATTTCATTGTTGTTCTTTAGTCGCTAAGTCATGTCTGATTTTTGTGACCCCATGGACTGTAGCCCACCAAGCTCCTCTGTCCATGGGATTTTCCAAGCAAGAATACTGGAGTGGGTTGCTAGGGGATCTTCACGATACAGGCATTTAACCCACATCTCTTGTGTTTATTGCATTGGCAAGAGGATTCTTTATCACTGAGTCACCAGAGAAGCCCAAAGCCAATATCTCATTGACCATATATAAATAGGTAGAATTATCTACTAAGTAAATAGCTTCACTAACTCTTGTATCCAGCTATTATTCTTCTGACAGCAGTATGAGTAGAGCATGAAACATTTTCTAAGCCAACATAATATGGTGGGACCACTGAGTATTACTACTCACAATTCAGCTACCACCAATTTCACACACTTAGCTCCCAATTTCCTTGCCATAAAGTAATTAACAGTCTCATACAATCTGATTGAATTCCAATAAATTCTTTTCTGATTACTCTTGTCAGAAAGAGATTTCACTCAGAAGGCTTCTGAAATGGTCTACATAAAATGAAATCACATGGCAACAGGACCACCTATTTCTACTACAACTAACCTCCTATGATGTGGTTGCTGTATGCCTTACTGTTTAGGAAGCTGCTCACAGACCAATACAACTGACTTATTTTTCATGCAAAAAAGCAGAAAGGCACTTGCTATCACTGGGCAGTGATACAGGTTATATCAAATCATATTGATAGCCAGATGTGACCTTGGACAGTGAACTTGGTCGCACTTGTCCCTTGGTTTTTGGAGGGATGTATCTAGGAAGGTCAAAGCTAATTTTTTACATTTTAACCCAATAATACCTGAAAATTGAGCTACTTGTCACTCTATTATAAGGTTATCAGATTGACACCTTGTACTGGTAGAATTGGAGAGTTTTCATTGCCTTAAGTACTCAGATTATAATATGTTGTGTACATAATTGTATATATTTATGTATATTACTCTGAAGCCAGAAAAAGTATATTTGTGAATAGTTGTATTATGGAATGTGTGCACATATGTGCTGCATCCCTGTTTCCAGGTTCACTGTTTTCCAACAAGAGACTGCCAGTAACATCTATTATTTTATCTTCTGTGTGCAGTCTCTACATATCCCTCACAACTTGAATTCTCAAGAATAATCTTATACAATAAAATTACTAAACGCTGCAAAATGTAATTACACCAGTATATACATAATCAGTTTCACCAGATCCCTTTATAATCAACATGATATATATTTGTAAAGCTCAAAATTTGCATTTAAAATCAAAGGGATTTCATTTTTATTCAGCTTACAGACAAATTGAAAGAAAGCACAACAGAATTCCATGGACAGAGAAGCCTGGAAGACTACAGTCCATGGGGTCACAAAGAGTTGGACAAGACTGAGTGACTAATAAGGAGATTCTGTTTAAAAAAAGGATATTAATCTTCTGATATAAATACATGGAAGACACTGCCACTGATTCTTATATTTTATAGGTAAATTTGAATATGCTCTAGTAATATGAAAGATACAGTGAACCTTCCTACACTGTTGGTGGGAGTGTAAATTGGTACAGCCACCATGGAAAATAGTATGGAGGTCCCTCAAAAAACTAAAAAGAATTGCCATATGATCCAGCAATTCCAGGATTGGGCATATACCCATAGAAAATTGTATTTCCAAAGATACATACACCTTGATGGTAATTTCAATAACCAAATTATTCACAATAATCAGGACATGGAAGCAACCAAAATATCCATGACACAAGAAAGGATAAAGAAGATGCGGTACACACATACAATGCAATAATACTTATCCTAAAAATGAAGAAATTGTGCCATTTTCAGAGATGTAGATGGACCTAGAGATTGTCATACAGAGAGAAGTAAGTCAGAAAGAGAAAGACAAATATCATATACTACCACTTATACGTGAACTCTATAAAAAAAAAAAATAGTACAGATGAATCTATTTCCAAAGCAGAAACAGAGACACAGTCACAGAGAACAAACTTATGGACATGAAGGGGGGAAGGTTGGATAGATTGGGAGATTGGGATTGATGTATATTCACTACTATGCATAAAATAAGTAACCAGTGAGAACTTTCTGTATGGTACAGGGAGGAAAAAAGAAGGTAAGATCTGTTTTTAGCACATATAAGTTAACCTTAAAAGTGCATTCCAATATACAGTGGGTACAGACAAATACCTAGACAAATTTTGATTCCACTTATTCAAGGTACATAAAATAGTCAAATTCATAAAGAGAAAGTACATCAGTAGATGACAGGGGCCATGATGGGGGTGGGGTGGGGAAGGGAGAATGGGGACTTAAAGTTTAATGGGGACAATGTCTCAGCTTCAGTTTAGTTCAGTTACTCAGTCGTGTCTGACTCTTTGCGACCCCATGGACTACAGCATGCCAGGCCTCCCTGTCCATCACCAAATCCCAGAGTCTATTCAAACTCATGTCCATTGAGTTGGTAATGCCATCCAACCATCTCATCTTCTGTCATCCCTTCCCCTCCAGCCATCAATCATTCCCAGCATCAGAGTCTTTTCAAATGAGTCAGTTCTTCGCATCAGGTGGCCAAAGTATTGGAGTTTCAGCTTCACCATCAGGGCTTCCAATGAATATTCAGGACTGATTTCCTTTAGGATGGACTGGTTGGATCTCCTTGCAGTCCAAGAGACTTTCAAGAGTCTTCTCCAACAACACAGTTCAAAAGCATCAATTCTTCAGTGCTCAGCTTTCTTTATAGTCCAACCCTCACATCCATACATGACTACTGGTAAAACCATAGCCTTGACTAGACGGACCTTTGTTGGCAAAGCAATGTCTCTGCTTTTTAATATACTGTCTAGGTTGGTCTTAGATTTTCTTCCAAGGAGCAAGCATCTTTTAATTTCATGGCTGCAATCACCATCTGCAGTGATTTTAGAGCCCAAGAAAATAAAGCCTGTCACCATTTCCATTTTTTTACCATCTATTTGTCATGAAGCGATGGGACCAGTTGCCATGATCTTAGTTTTCTGAATGTTGAGCTTTAAGCCAACTTTTTCACTCTCCTCTTTCACTTCATCAAGAGGTTTTAGTTCTTATTCACTTTCTGCCATAAGGGTGGTGTCATCTGTGTATCTGAGATTATTGATATTTCTCCCGGCAATCTTGATTCCAGCTTGTGCTTCTTCCAGCCCAGCGTT
This sequence comes from Dama dama, assembly GCF_033118175.1. Classification (NCBI taxonomy): domain Eukaryota; kingdom Metazoa; phylum Chordata; class Mammalia; order Artiodactyla; family Cervidae; genus Dama; species Dama dama. The sequence continues at coordinate 77,214,868 of NC_083714.1, forward strand.
TCTCGTGATGTACTCTGCATATAAGTTAAATAAGCAGGGTGACAATATACACCCTTGATGCACCCCTTTCCTGATTTGGAACCAGTTTGTTGTTCCATGTCCAGTTCTAACTGTTGCTTCCTGACCTGCATACAGATTTCTCAAGAGGCAGATCAGGTGGTCTGGTATTCCCATCTCTTTCAGAATTTTCCACAGTTTATTGTGATCCACACAGTCAAAGACTTTGGCATAGTCAATAAAGCCGAAATAGACATTTTCCTGGAACTCGCTTGTTTTTTCGATGATCCAGCAGATGTTGGCAATTTCATCTCTGGTTCCTCTGCCTTTTCTAAAACCAGCTTGAACATCTGGAAGTTCACAGTTCACATACTGTTGAAGTCTGGCTTCAAGAATTTTGAGCATTACATTACTACTGTGTGAGATGAGTGCAATTGTGCAGTAGTTTGAGAATTCTTTGGCATCAGTTTAGGAAAGTGAAAAATCAGGAAACGGATAATGGTAAGAGTTGCACAACAATGTGAACCTACTTGGTACCACTGAACTGTACAGTTAAATATGGTTAAAATAGTATATTTTATATTATGTAACTTTTACCACAATAAAAAAATTTAAAAATAAAAAAGATTAAATTCTACATATAATTAGCATGCTACATTTGTCACTAATTATATCAGTATGATCTATTAAGGTATTCCACATGATTTTTGCAAATAAGTTTTGCTTTCAAAAGTTATCTTAAATTTTCATTCTATTCAATATTTTAAATGATTCCAAACTAGTATCAAACTATAATTAAAAATAGATAATTAAACATGAAATCATTTTTGAAAGGACAATATCAAAACAGTGATATGTTATCAACTTTCTGCAACAGAAAGTTTACTAAACTACAAAGAAGTTCTAACTTACCCTATAAAGTTTGTGGTATAAATACTTTCTGGTGTATTACTTTATTATATGTAAACCAGGAGGAAAAAAAAGAAAACACTGCAATGCATTCTTCTTTATTCTGCCTGTTTAGTTCCTTCAAGCCTGATCAGCAGGGATCACATTCTCTAAAGCATGCCCATAGAAATGTGCAAAGTCAAGTGTCTCATTTATTTTTATTACATCCTTGATGTGTTACCTTCAATACTCTGTGCTACATAATAACCTCAAGCGTCAAATTAATTGTGTATTCATTGAAGATGATTTCTATATTTATCCTCTTTTGTGATGCCCTTTGTTTTTACTGATTCTTCTGCCCAACAACTCCAGTTTTATTAAATACTACATGCCTCCAATATTTACATAAATTAAAATGTTAACATGATTGAGAATTTAAAGTGTCAGCTCACTATAAATCCATCTTAAGACATGTTACAACTCAGGTTTGTAAAAGAAATGGTGCCACTACATCTTTTTTTGGCTAGTACATTCTGCCTGACTGGTCAGTTTTACAATCATTTCCATAAAGTTTTGGAACAGGGCCTGAATTGAAATTGCTTCTCATCTTGTTCAAAATTACATCAGTCAAAAGACACAATAACATCGGGCTGCTTCCCAGTACAGTGTAGGTTTCCTCCATTTAGAAAAGTGCAGTGATTCGTCAGTAATTTAACCTATAGACATTTGAAGGTTGGAGAGTACCTCTATGGGACTGCTGACCTTCAGCAACTGAAAGAACTGGAGCTCCAGCCTCAGTCATTATATACTTATTGTTCTGTTGGGACTATTACAACTGTGCAAGTAATGCTGACTTTGAAACTTCTAGTGCAGGATTCACACAAATAAATTTCCCTAAAGAAAAAATATAAACATACCAAAATAGGATACCTAGATCTAAAACGCACATTCCATTAAAAGATCAAAATGAAGTATTCTAAACATTAAAATCAACTATAAAAGCAATAAGCATATTATTTTTATGACCTATCAAGTTTCTCTTAAATATGAATCTGGGTATAACCCTATTAAACCAGAATCACAGAATTTGGAAATGCTAAATATTTCTGATTTTCCCAAAGGTTACTGATATCAAGAGCTTGGCTTATTTTCAGGAGAACTAATTCTATTTCCCACAGTATCATAACAATATAGTTCTCTAAAAAAATCATCTCTCTCATTGTTTAACTTTATATAAAATCAAGCTTTTGTTTTTAATCAGAAGAAAATCTAAAAAAAAAGAAAGAAAGAAAATCTAAATGGTGATATGCTGAAAATTTTGTTAGCAATTTTCCATATTATCTAATGGAATATTTGTCTTGAAGGAGACTTTTCCCCCTTATTAACCATAGTCTGTATTGCCAGTAGGTACCAAATTGGAATATGTGTATTCTTTCAGGAGACTGACTTAAGCATCACTTAGTATATAAAAATTTAAGTGTATTAAATAGAGGTCAAAAGAGTAAATTAAAATTGACTAAGTAAATTAGAACTGAGTTGTAACTAACAACCAGTAACAGAAATCCTAGGAGAGTTCACTGGGCATGCTATTCAAATAAAGCAGGAGATTTTAGAGAAAAACAGAAATACTCATTCTTTTATAAACAAATAGAAAAGTAATATATAGGGCTACTTAAAAGCAAAAGTGAAGTAGTAAGATCTTTTCAAAGACAGACATAGCTACATATTATTGGTAAAACCATATAACTTATTTTCTTACCATTTTGTTTTTCTAAAATACAGATACAAAGAGACACAGAAGTACAGAACAGACTTTTGAACTCTGTGGGAGAAGGTGAGGGTGGGATGTTTCAAAAGAACAGCATGTATATTATCTATGGTGAAACAGATCACCAGCCCAAGTGGGATACATGAGACAAGTGCTCGGGCCTGGTGCACTGCGAAGACCCAGAGGAATCGGGTGGAGAGGGGGGTGGGAGGGGGGATCGGGATGGGGAATGTGTGTAACTCTATGGCTGATTCATATCAATGCATGACAAAACCCACTGAAAAAAAAAATAAAAAAATAAAAATACAAAAAAAAATACATATACAGATAAATGGAGCAGTATAGAAAGGTCTATGAATGTTAAGAGAGACCTGACTATATAGTTTTTTAAAACCTCTCTATTATCAAATAATTGGTTTGCCTTTTGAGTGGCATGAGGTCATTTGCACATCCCCTCTTTGGATGTCATCTTTGTTACAGACAGAAATAACCACTTGGAGTTGGGGAGAAACTCCTTTGTGGTCCTTTTAGCATTAAAATTATTTAGTCCTTCTCCCACCCCAGGGGAAAAAAAAAAAAAGATTGCAACAGACACAAAACCAAGAGAGCAACAGATTTGCTGATATATTGATAAAAGCTACATTATCCTACTGAGAGTCTGGTGATATTTACAATGTTAGGGAAAGGTTTTGTTCATTCAAAAAAAAAAGGTTTTCAACTAATCTTCTTTGAAATAGTCAAGTAAATCTTTGCAGGGACTTTTCTCTGATGTACACTACCTCACTTGAGTTGACTTCTGAATTGATCCATACAATTCAACTCAACAGATATTTAAATCTAGTTGCTATTCAATGGTACTGGTTTATGACATTTTTACTCTGTATCAGAAATGCAGATCACTACAATTATTTAATTAGGTATCCAATCTCTCTCAATCCAAATTATCTTAGTAATGCTCACATAAGATGGTTTCTTCCTCTCTCTCTCTCTTTGGCTATTGCTTTAGCTCTATACTCTAGCAACTTTCAGAGAGTGACTTCTACAATAAATTTAATTTCCTTATCATTTATTCTTAAATTCTCCTTTAATCCAAGTTAAATTTTATCATTTTTTACTTTTTTTCCCGTTTTCCCCAAAATGCTCTCTTCAATTAAAATAATGTATTTAACATCATAGGTATTATTTTAAGAAGGATAATTGAAAACACACCAAGCCTTTTTATAAAGCTATTTTAACAAAGGCATGATAAAATTTGAGGCAGCGTATCTTAGGTTTACATTAAAATTCATTGGTTCTGGGGAATATAATGAAAAGTGTAAAAATACCTCTATTATACTCAAAACCCCCTACATTTTAGAATGTACTTTTCTTACTGCTTATGACATTGCCAAATTCAATTGTACACCCATACTATATTCCTTACTTTCTTCTGCCTACCAGTTCCTACTCATCTCTCAGAGATCACTTTCTATGCAATTTCCATCAATAACAAGTCCATTGAACAAACATATATTGAGGTTCTATTATGTGATAAGCACTGGTGATGGTGATGGTTTAGTCACTAAGTCGTGTCCAACTATTGCAACTCCATGGGCTATAGCCTGCCAGGCTCCTCTGTCCATGGGATTTCCCAGGCAAGAATACTAGAGTGGGTTGCCATTTCCTTCTCCAGGTAATCTTCCTGAACCAGGGATTGAACGCATGTCTCCTGCACTGCAGGCAGATTCTATACTGACCGAGACACTGAGGAAGCCCAGACATCTGTCTAAATATTTATTTGATATATCTTAATGCTTTAAAAAAATAAAGCAGAGCTATCTCCCTCTTTTGGGAACCTATAAGCACCCAAAAAGGATATATATATTCACTCACATGTTAAAAGTGAAACAGATGAAATCTGCACAGTCAAATCAAATGGAAAACTATACTTCAAATACTGTTGAGTCTACACCTTATCTTCTTATTATCCAAACGCAATGATGAATTTGGCAAGAGTGATAATCAATGAAGAGTTAGAAGAAAACTTGCTAAAATATGTGCAAGTGTAAACAGTGAAAAGATTTTTACATTCTCATGTTTTGAAGCATCAGAATAAATTGACTACTGAGGAAATAACCTTATAAGCTTACAGAAAAATTTGACCTGAAACTAATCCAACTTGTAACTAACCATGTCTTGTAATCCAAATGACTTTTACAGGTGCTGGAAAATTACATGTGATTCATAACTCTTTCATATAGAGTGAGGTATTCACAAGTGTTGCTATTGTTCACTCACTAAGTCACATCAGACTCTGCGATCCCATTGACTATAGCAAGCCAGACTTCACTATCCTTCACAATCTCCCAGAGTTTGCTCAAACTAATGTCCATCTCATCCTCTGTCATCCCTTTCTCCTCCTGCCTTCTATCTTTCCCAGCATCAAGGTCTTTTCCAATGAGTTGTCTCTTTGCATCATATGGTCAAAGTACCGGAGTTTCAGCTTCAGCATCAGTCCTTCCAATGAATATTCAGGGATGATTTCCTTTAGGACTGACTGGTTTGATTTCCTTGCTGTCCAAGTGATTCTTAAGAGTCTTTTCAGAACCACAATTCAAAGCCATCAATTCTTTGACACTCAACCTTCTTTATGGTCCAACTCTCACATCCATACATGACTACTGGAAAAACCAGAGCTTTGATTAGACAGACCTTTGTTGGCAAAGTGATATCTTTGTTTTTCAATATGCTGTCTAGGTCTGTCATAGCTTTCCTTCCAAGGATCAAGGGTCTTTAATTTCATAGCTACAGTCACCATCTGCAGTGAATTTGGAGCCCAAGAAAATAAAATCTATCACTGATTCAATTTTTTCCCTGTCTATTTGCAATGAAGTGATGGGACCAGATGCCATGATCTTAGTTTTTTTGAATTCTGAGGTTTAAGCCAACCTTTTCACTCTCCTCTTTCACCCTCATCAAGAGGCTCTTTAGTTCCCTTCCACTTTCTGCCATTAGAGTGTTATCATCTACACATCTGAGGTTGTTGATATTTCTCCCGGAACTCTTGATACCACCTTGTGATTCATCCAGCCCAGCATTTCACGTGATATATTCTTCATATAAGTTAAATGAACAGGATGACAATGTACAGAGTTGAGGTACTCCTTTTCCAATTCTGAACCAGTCATTTGTTCCATGTCCGGTTCTAACTGTTACTTCTTAACCTGCATACAGCTATCTCAGGAGACAGGTAAGGTGGTCTGGTGTTCCACTTTAACAATTTTTCACAGTGCATATATGCAGAAATTAACCTAATAATCATTGTCTAATTTTCCCTCCAACTTGCTCCATTATCAGATAGTCTCGAAAAGAAATCTATGTTTTGTTACTTTTCTGTATTCAACACCATTGTAGAAACAAGGGCTTTACTATTCAAAGTGATATTTTGTAAAAATCTAAGGAACAAAGATTTAGATGAAGAATCAGGAGCAATAAGTTCCAACATCAGCCTTCAAGCTCTACAAGTCATTCGACATTGTTTAACCAAAATATACCCATTTGAAAACATGAATTCCTACAACCTACATGCATCCCCACCCCCAAACCAATTTTACCCAATTGAAGAATTTTCTGAATATAAATTAGAAAATAGATGTGAGGGTTCATTAATTTTAAGAAAAATATAATTGAAAGATGAATTTCATCCTAAGTTGTTTTCTACTTAGAGAAGTGAGTAGAGAATCAATACCTATTCACTTATCTGAAAGCTTTACATTTAGAAACAAATGTCCCATTAGCTTAAAAATTTCAAACCTAATAGACAATAATAATGTGTATGTATATGTATATACAATACTTTGGCCACCTGATTTGAAGAACTGACGCATTGGGAAAAACCCTGATGCTGGGAAAGACTGAATGCAGGAAGAGAAGAGGATAACAGAGGATGAGATGGTTGGATGGCATCACTGACTCAATGGATATGAGCCTGAGTCAACTCTGGGAGTTGGTGATGGAGAGAGAGGCCTGGCGTGCTGCAGTCCATGGGGTCCCAAAGAGTTTGACACGACTGAGCGACTGAACTGAACTGAATTGGAGGTAAATATAAATGTTCCGTTAAGAGAAGGAGACCCTACACTCTAGGAATATTGAGAGAATCTGTTTCATCACTCATTCTTCCCACAGTAGTGTTGCCTATGTGTGTTCATTTACAAAAGGAACTGCATCTATTGAAACATGTAAGTACAAGGAACTGTTAACACTCACTCTCTGTAATATGCACTTATCTCTGCATATTTCAATGCTGAGCTTATCAGGTAAAACTTTAGGTTCAGATAGCTTTGGATCTAATGACCATGGAGATTATCCACCCCTTCTCATCTCCTCATGTGCCTTTCTGACTAGAGATATTAGTTATACCCCTTTTATTATCTTATCCCCAGTTTTGTACTTCAGCAAAAGTCATGATAAAGGATATTTCCCAGAGAGAGTTGAGAACTTGGGAATTCTTTTTCTCCAGTTCAAAAGAAACCTTTACAGTGAGGGACAAGTCTGTATAGCACAGTGCCATGAACTATTCAAATGGGACATTAAGGATCTGGCCCCATTTTCAGGCAAGCCATAGATCTTTAAGAGTTAAAGGACATAATCTATCAAGTCAACAAATAAATCAACAGAGGCTTAGAGAGATTAGTTTAATCTAGTCACATGACCAACATGCAGCAGAACCCACATCTAATGTTCAGCCCACCAATCCTCTTATAGCACCATAATGTCTCTCTTTCAATAATATTCCCATTTTTATAAAAATAGAAATCTATGGAAAGATTTTTATACTGTTACACAAATGGATGACCATAGTAACTCACTGTTGGTTAAATTGTGAGAGAACAGTTTGTGACATCCTCAGATTTTCCAACTAAAATAAATAATTTTTTTTTAAAAAAGCTATTGAACTATTTAATTTAAACTGGATTGGAAAGAACTACTGGTGATACTGAGCCTTTAATATAGAGGATTTAATCTTGCAGTTTCTCCAATAAAATGTTGAATATTTCTGTCCTATCTAACAAAAATTAAATTTGCAAAAACTTAGCAAATAAAATAGCAGGTGAGCTGATTTAACCCACTTGAGGAAAGAAGCTCCTTAAGCACAGTCCCACAACAAATGTACATAAATATCTATTCATAAAATAGTATCATAACTGCCAGAAAAGAGCAATTCAACTTATTGAATGCATACAAAAAAATTTTAGCTTTTTGATTCAGTATTCTATGATAGGTTTTTTTTTTTTACTTTTTAGCATTGAAAAAAATATGTAATAAATGAGCTTATATTCAGTGTCCATATAAAACATTATCATTTCAAATTTAATAAACATATCTGACATTATTACCAATACTTTTGGAATGAAGTTTGGTAATAAGAATTACTAATTTTTCTCTTTTTTTCTGGCAGTTCTGAGTGGCTTGAAAGATCTTAGTTCCCTGACCAGGGATTGAACCCAGGCCACAGCACTAAAAGCAAAAATCCTACATGCAAGACAGAAAAAGAAACACAGATGTATAGAACAGACTTTTGGACTCTGTGGGAGAAGGCGAGGGTGGGATGTTCTGAGAGAATAGCATTGAAACATGTATATTATCAAGTGTGAGACAGATCACCAGCCTAGGTTGGATGCATGAGAAAAGTGCTCAGGGCTGGTGCACTGGGAAGACCCAGAGGGAAGGGATGGGGAGGGAGGTGGGAGGGGGGATCAGGATGGGGAACACATGTAGATCCATGGCTGATTCATGTCAATGTACGGCAAAAGCCACTACAATACTGTAAAGTAATTAGCCTCCAACTAATAAAAATAAAGGAAAAAAAATTCCTAACTGCTGGGCCTCTAAGAAATTCCCAACACTTAATAATTTTAACCAGCTAACATTAATATATTCAAATTATTTTGTCCTCAACAGATATATAACTAATTTCTTAGTGCTGTGTCTGTAACAAAATCATATCCAAAACTTGGAAAGATCAAATTTTTCATCAATGTCACAAATTAATACAGTGAATACAGAAGATCTCAGTTCGATCCCTGGGTTGGGAAGATCCCTTGGAGAAAGATATGGCAACCCACTCCACTATTCTTCCCTGGAGAATCCCATGGACAGAGGAGCCTGGCGGGCTACAGTTCATAGGGTCACAAAGAGTCAGACACGACAGAGCGAATAACACACACATACAAAAACTACATTCTGAAAATTTTCTTTCCATCTGACTGATTGCAAGAGAAAAGAAGATTCTTTAGGTTTTTAAAATATTATTCAACAATTTATGACTTCTTTATAAAGTTATTCTATACATGTTAACAATCGACTACCTCTTGAATTTTATATCCTAAAATCTGAAAGAGATATAAGTTTTGGGGCAACGAGGGATTCCATTCCTCTCATTCAACCCCTAATTCAATCCCAGGGGTTGGATTCCTGGGTCGGGAAGATTCCCTGGAGTAGGAAATGGCAACCCACTCCAGAATTCCTGCCTGGAGAATCCCATAGAGAGAGGAGCCTTGTGGGCTACTGTCCATAGGGTTACAAAAAAGTTGGAAATGACTGAGCATTTATACAGGGAAGAGAATAAAGCTCTCTTTATCCTAACCAAAAAAGCTCTACCGAATTGTTCTTCAAATGCCTTTAAAGGTCCCAGCCTGGGTTTCTACCTGATGTAAGCCATTTGATTTGTACTTAATGAATAGTTATGGGTAGCAAGCTCTTACAGTCACTCAAGAGAATGAACTACAAAGACACTGGTATCCTGCTGGCAGCCTGGAATGAAGCTAAACATTCTCATTCAATGACATTCCAAAAGTCAGGACACCATTTTTAGTAGCTTGAACTATCACAAGCAAGGAGAGATAAGAAAGCCTTTCTCGGTGATCAATGCAGAGAAATAGAGGAAAACAATAGAATGAGAAAGACTAGAGATCTCTTCAAGAAAATCAGAGATGCCAAGGGAACATTTCATGCAAAAATGGGTACTATAAAGGACAGAAATTGTATAGATATAACAGAAGCAGAAGATATTAAGAAGAGGTGGAAAGAATACACAGAAGAACTATACAAAAAAAGATCTTCATGACCCAAATAACTATGATGGTGTGATCACTCACCTAGAGCCAGACATCCTGGAATGTGAAGTCAAGTGGACCTTAGGAAGCATCGCTATGAACAAAGCCAGTGGAGGTGGTGGAATTCCAGTTGAGCTATTTCAAACCCTGAAAGATGATGCTGTGAAAGTGCTGCACTCAATATGCTAGCAAATTTGGAAAACTCAGCAGTGGCCACAGGACTGGAAAATGTCAGTTTTCATTCCAATCTTAAAGAAAGGAAATGACAAAGAATGCTCAAACTACTGCACAACTGCACTCATCTCGCATGCTAGTAAAGTAATTCTCAAAATTCTCCAAGCCAGGCTTCAACAGTACGTGAACCCTGAACTTCCAGAGGCTCAAGTTGGATTCAGAAAAGTCATAGGAACCAGAGATCAAATTGACAACATCTGTTGGATAAAAGAAAAAGCAAGAGAGTTCCAGAAAAATGTCTACTTCTGCTTTCTTGATTATGCCAAAGCCTTTGACTGTGTCTGGATCACAGCAAACTGTGGAAAATTCTTCAAGAGATGGGAATACTAGACCACCTTACCTGCTTCCTGAAAAATCTGTATGAAGGTCAAGAAGCAACAGTTAGTACCAGACATGCAACAACAGACTGGTTCCAAATCAGAAGAAGAGTACATCAAGGCTGTATATTGTCACCCTGCTTATTTAATTTATGCAGAGTACATCATGTGAAATGCCAGACTGGATGAAGCACAAGCTGGAATCAACATTGCTGGGAGAAATATCAATAAGCTCAGATATGCATATGACACCACCCTTATGGCAGAAAGTGAAGAGGAACTGAAGAGCCTCTTGATGAAAGTGAAAGAGAAGAGTGAAAAAGCTGGCTTAAAACTCAACATTCAAAAAAACGAAAATCCTGGCATCCAGTCCCATCACTTCCTGGTAAATAGATGGGGAAACAATGGAAACAGTGACAGACTTTATTATCTTGGGGTCCAAAATCACTGCAGATGGTGACTGCAGCCATGAAAGTAAAAGACACTTGCTCCTTGGAAGAAAAGCTATGACCAACATAGACAGCATATTAAAAAGCAGAGACATTACTTTGTTGACAAAGGTTCATCTAGTCAAAGCTACGGCGTTTTTAGTAGTCATGTATAGATGTGAAAGTTGGACTATAAAGAAAGCTGCACGCCAAAGATTTGATGCTTTTGAACTGTGGTGTTGGAGAAGATTCTTGAGAGTCCCTTGGACAGCAAGGAGATCCAGCCAGTCCATCCTAAAGGAAAACAGTCCTGAATATTCACTGGACGGACTAATGCTGAAGCTGAAACTCCAATACTTTAGCCACTGGATGCAAAGAACTGACTCATTGGAAAAGGTCCTGATGCTGGGGAAGATTGAAGGCGGGAGGAGAACGGGATGAAAGAGGATGAGATGGTTGGATGGCATCACCAACTCTATGGACCTGAGTTTGAGCAAGCTTTGGGAGATGGTGATGGACAGGGAAGCCTGGCCTACTACAGTCCATGGGGTCGCAAAACGTTGGACTCAACTGAGCGACTGAACTGAACTGAACTGATCACAAAAAAAGATATCTCTTTTACCCAACTTAATTCTGACCATTTGTCATAAAAAAAATTAATAAATAAAAATCTTAATATTTATTTAATAAAATGTGAGAAAAATATATCAAGTCCTTATGAATGATTTTCATGTTGTTAATCTAATTGGTGGCTATAATCCAAATACTCAGACTCGCTGCATTTAATGTAGTCATCCCCAAAGGTAAATAATTAAGACAGAACACTTCTGCAATGAATATTCTTCTAACATCATTCTTTAAAGCTATTTTAGATAAGTGAGATAAAGCCCATTTTAAAAAGCATTGGCTACTTAGGTGTTAAGCATAAGCAGTAAATTCACATTTCTAAATTGCCCCATTTATTATATTTAATCCTCTTTCTATATTAGGAGCACAGAAGTACACATTCATAGTTGCTTTCCTTTGACACAGTTCTTTTTATTACTGTCTCTTTTCCTTATATAATGTCCCACAGCAGCTGGCCTATTATTATGATGTTTTTTCTCCTGTCTTTTTCTTTAGCAGTTTCGCTAGCACAAATAAATGTACTTACCTTCACTGTTTTGGCTGCAACTAAGGGTGCTTTCAGTGCATATCTCTGAGAGTGGAGTTGTGGAGGGGAGTTTTAATGTAAGGGGGAGCTGGGGTTGTTTGTTTCTTTTTATTTTATTGCTGAACAATGACATATTGATGTTTCAGATAATAAATCATTCCAATTTGTTCATCCCTGCAAGCAATGGTTTTAATCTTCATTTACGACTTGCAAAGTCCGTTTTGTTAGAAGCATTTGATAAAATAGTCAGTTACCATTTTTTTACACTGTAGTTCAACTGCTGTGTTGTTAAAAGGCTCCAGCTCAGAAGATAAACTGCAAATAATTCCTGAAGAACAAATGTCAGAGGTGTTTTACAATGAATGGGACTTTTTTAAGCAGATTATTCCATCACCAAAGTGACAGGATGGTTCAATATTTATTTTGTTGAGAATGTCATTTAAGTATTTTTTGACACCTGCTCCCTATAGTCAGCTACTTACCACATGACAATTTCAAGGGATTTAAAAGAGAGACCTAACTCCAATTCTATTAAGAGAAAAAGAAACTCATCTATAAACCAAGATGAAATTACACTGCTGATAGTATGCAAATTATTTAAATAAATGGAAATGCAATTGATTCAGTTTTGTGGGGTTATATGGCAGAAAAATATTTAAGCTTTGACACCCTTTCCTGCCCTTAGCTTTCAAGTGTTTATTTTTGAGATCATATTTGAAATCTAATCAAGAATACCTAACTGTTCATTCATTAAATTGACTTTTTATAAACAATCTACTGTTAAAAATGTTCATTTCAGTCACCCTACTTCAATTTTCCTCCACATGCATGCTCTAGGTGGCATTATTCATTGGCTGAGAAGACAGATCACAGTGCAGAATGCTATAATAAACTAAGCTTTCTTAATGGGAAGAGGCTTATTTTTTTTTTCTCTTCCATTTGCTCAAGTTGAAAAGTTCCTATTAAGTACTCAGCAAACAGGAATAGTTATCATTTCAAGTATGGGCCCCAGGATACAATATACTCTAGTAAGAATTTTCCTCCCAGGAATTCCTCTCTATCCTCTACTCTAAGTCAATCACTTTTGACAAATTTAAATCCAGCACTTTCTGCCATGAATTTTAAGTAGTCAGAAGACATTTTCAGATGAAATTGAGCCTTAATCCCTGCCTCACTCTTTGGAAAGCAGCATGTCAATAGAACATGGAGTGAAGAAAGGAGATAAGAACCTTTAGGGGAAGAAGAACCAAAGAACTGGCTTGTGAAATTTTCTGTTTGTTTTACCCCGGTTGTTTTTCTTAATGCTATATCTTTATTTTCCACTACATCCCCCTGTTTTAAATCATTAGATCATCCCAGGGACTGAGCATGTCACAGATTTGTATATTATCTCTATTAGAAACAGATTTTCACCCCTTTTGAGTAAAATTGCAAGAAACCACTGCATTCAAGAAAAGAACTGAGACACAACTGAGTGGAAAAGTGTGACCATTTAGTTTCTAGTCATTTAACTCTCTGGCCCTTAGAATTTTTCTGATGTATATGGGAACTCCAAATATGAGAAATAATTGGAATTGATCCAACAAAAGGCAACATAATCAACAGAAATAATCAACTTGTCTCCTAAGTAAATTAGCTACAATTACTAGAATCATTAGAGACATTATTAGACTGAGCAACATTAAGTACTAGAATAAGAGTGGAATCAATGTTGTCAGGAGTGAAGAATTGAGCACCTGTATTAGGTACTGCATTTTTACTTATTGGGATATTTCAGGTAACTTTGCAAATACATAAACTCCTTCCCTTAACAGGAAAAAACATGATGTGAAAGAAAAAGTAAGTCTTTGGAGCCCCCATTTGGATTCTAATCCTCATAAATTGGCCAGGAGGCAAGCCACTTAATTTCTCAGAGGTTCAGAATTTTCATCTGCAAAATGGAAGCAATACCTTATTGAAGGAGTATTTAGAGGGTTAAATGAGATCTTTGGAGTATGTAAAAAGGAAAAGTGAAAGTGAAAGTTGCTCAGTCGTGTCCGACTTTTTGTGACCCCATAGACTATACAGTCCATGGAATTCTCCAGGCCAGAATACTGGAGTGGGTAGCCTTTCCCTTCTCCAGGGGATCTTCCCAACCCAGAGATAGAACCCAGGTCTCCCACATTGCAGGCGGATTCTTTACCAGCTGAGCTATCAGGGAAGATCTTGCATAAAAAGAAATTAAATAAAAGCATACAGTAAGTCCCCTACATAAGAATGAACACCATTCTGAGAGCACGTTTGTAAATACAATTTGTTCATAAGTCCAACAAAGTTAGCCAATGTACCCAACTAACACAATCGTCTATATAGTACTGTGTTATAATAGGTTTATAATACTCTTTGTACAGATATTACACAAAAACAAACAAAATGAAAATATTTTTAATCTTACAGTACAGTACCTTGAAAATTATAGTAGGGCAGTACAATTGCTGGCATACAGGGGCTGGCATTGAGTGAACAGTGAACAGGCAAGAAGAGTTACTGACTGGAGGAGGGAGAGAAGGTGGGGGATAGTAGAGCTGAAAGATCATCAGTAATAGGAGATGGCGGGCAAGCTGCAATTTAACTCACACCTGACATTGACAGAACAGGTTCAGGTGCCTTGCTGCATTTAATGCTACCTACCCTCTTGAAAAAAAGACCCAGTGATGTCTGGATAGTAGCTCTTTTTTTCTCATCATAGATGGCATGGAGGCACTGGATTGCATTCTGAATGGCTGCTGTAAGCTTCCTGTGCTGTTCTACATTCAGGTCCTGTGCCTCAAAAAGGAACAATGCCTACTTAAATAAAGAAAATCCCCTGGCCAGTTCCTGTGTCGTGAACTTTGGTTCTTCACCAGTACCAGCTACATCACCACTGCTTTTACCCTTGCTTCCAGGCATCCTAGACTTGAAATAGAGATACTGTACTACTATACTCTATTCAGTACTATACAATAAAGGAAACAAAGGCACAACCACTTGCAGAGGTTGCACACACATGACAACATATGCCAGACAAGTGAACTAATGTATGTGACTGAACATGTGAACGCATGTTCACATCTTTTGAAAGTTTGCAACTTGAAGGTTCATGTATAGAGGAATTACTGTACTGAATAGATTTACTTTATTAAATTATATAAATGGTACTTGGTTTCTGTTATTATTTCATGCCACTAGAATTTCACTTCAAAAATTCCAATTCTTGCACTAAACATTAACACTAGTAGCTTGGAAAAGTACATGCTTAATACAAAGATATCTAAAGTAGTTTACCTGTTGGGTGAACTCAGCTCAGTGACCTTATAAAAGCATTCCACAGTCCTTGCTGAGTATTTATATGTTTTACATCTATACCTTCACATAGAAAAGGGTCTTGAAAATATCAGCTTTGTAGGGCATGATCTTCTTGAGAACAAACAAGGGCAATCTCTCAGCACTAAGGATTCTCCACAGTAGTGCGATTTAAAAGGAACAAAATGAGGTCAATTTGAAGACCATAAGCTGCTCCAGGAATGTTACCACAACTATCAAATTTTATCTGATTTAAACTGCTTTATCATAAGGTTTGATTTTTCAAAAAGAGGTATGTATACAGAATTAACCTATTTTAAATAGATCTTTTCTTAAAATTAATTATGCTTTTTAAATTAGAGGATAATTACTTTACAATACTGAGGTGGTTTTTGCCATACATCAACATGAATCAGTCATGAGTGCACATGTGTCCTCCGATCCTGAAACTCCCTCCCACCTCCCTCCCCACCCAAGCCCTCTGGGTTGTCCCAGAGCACCGGCTTTGATTGCCCTGCTTCATGCATCAAACTTCCACTGGTCATCTATTTCACATATGGAAATATATATGTTTCAATGCTATTCTCTCAAATCATCCCACCCTCCAAAAGTCTCTTCTTTACATCTGGGTCTCTTTTTCTGCCTTGCATATAAGATCATTGTTACCATCTTTCTAAATCCCATACATATCCATTAATATACTGTATTGGTGTTTTTCATTCTGATTTACTTTGCTCTGTATAATAGGCTCCAGTTTCATCCAACTCATTAGAACAGATTCAAATGCATTCTTTTTAATAGCTGAGTAATATTCCATTGTGTATATGAACCACAAATTTCTTATCCATTCATCTGCCAATGGACATCTAGGTTGCTTCCAAGTCCTAATTATTGTAAACAGTGCTGCAACGAACATTGGGGTACATATGTATCTTTCAATTCTGGTTTCCTCAGTGTGAATGCCCAGAAGTGGGATTGCTGGGTCGTTTGGCAGTTCTATTTCCAGTTTTTTAAGGAATCTCCATACTGTTCTCCATAGTGACTGTATCACTTTGCATTCCCACCAACAGTGTAAGAGGGTTGCTTTTTCTCCACACCCTCTCCAGCATCTACTGTTTGTAGACATTTTGATGGTGACCATTCTTACCGTCATGAGATGATACCTCATTGAGGTTTTGATTTGCATTTCTCTAATAATGAGTGATGTTGCCCATCTTTCCATGTGTTTGTTAGCCATCTGTATGTCTTCTTTGGAGAAATGTCTGTTTAGTTATTTTGCCCACTTTTTGATTGGGTTGTTCATTTTTCTGGTATGGAGCTGCATGAACTACTTGTATATTTTGGAGATTAATTCTTTGTCAGTTGTTTCCTTTGCTATTATTTTCTCCAATTCTGAAGGCTGCCTTTCTACCATGCTTATAATTTCCTTCATTGTGCAAAAGTTTTTAAGTTTAATTAGGCCCCACTTATTTAATTTTATTTTTATTTCCATTACTCTGGGAGGTGGGTCATAGAAGATCTTGCTGTGATTTATGTCAGAGTGTTTTGCCGATGCTTTCCTTTAAGAGTTTTATAGTTTCTGGTCTTACATTTAGATCTTTAATCCATTTTGAGTTTATTTTTGTGTATAGTGTTAGAAATTGTTCTAGTTTCATTCTTTTACATGTGGTTGACCAGTTTTTCCAGCACCACTTATTGAAGAAACTCTTTTCTCCACTGTATATTTTTGCTTCTTTTGTCAAAGATAAGGTGTCCATAGGTGCATGGATTTATCTCTGAACTTTCTATTTTTATCCCCTAATGTATATTTCTGTCTTTCTTACAGTAACATACTGTCTTGATGACTGTAGCTTTGTAGTATAGTCTGAACTCAGAAAGGTGATTCCTCCAGTTGAAATATGTTGAAAACCTTAAGTACATTAATTTAAAGCTGACCCATGTTCACTAAAAACTTGAAAGGTATTTTTTTTAATTACATGATGCAACCTATTTCAATCCTTCAAATATATAATATTTCATATACAAATAAGCAGAAAGAAAATCTCTTATCTTGCTATGGCTGATGCTTAGTCATGTCCAACTCTGCAACATTACATCAATATGGTCAAGAATATCAAACAAAGGCACAAGAATGGATAGAAAGAGAATTCAAGGAGACTGGTTCAAGATGGCAGAGAAGGACATGCACTCACCTCCACCTGCGAGAGCACTGAAACTGCAATTAGCTGTTGAACAACCATCGACAGAAGGATGTGGGAACTCACCAAGAAAAGATATCCCACATCCAAAGACAAAGTAGAACTGTAACAAGACAGCAGGAGGGGTCAGTTCAGTTCAGTTCAATCGCTCAGTCATGTCTGACTCTTTGCGACCCCATGAATCGCAGCATGCCAGGCCTCCCTGTCCATCAGCAACTCCTGGAGTTTACTCAAACCCATGTCCATCGAGTTTGTGATGCCATCCAACCAGCTCATCCTCTGTCGTTCCCTTTTCCTCCTGCCCCCAATCCCTCCCAGCATCAGGGTTTTTTCCAATGAGTCAACTCTTCACATGAGGTGGCCAAAGTACTGGAGTTTCAGCTTCAGCATCAGTCCTTCCAATGAACACCCAGGACTGATCTCCTTTAGGATGGACTGGTTGGATCTTCTTGCAGTCCAAGGGACTCTCAAGAGTCTTCTCCAACACCACAGTTCAAAAGCATCAATTTTTCAGTGCTCAATTTTCTCCACAGTCCAACTCTCACATCCATACGTGACCACTGGAAAAACCATAGTCTTGACCAGATGGACCTTTGTTGGCAATGTAATGTCCCTGATTTTTAATATGCTATCTAGGTTGGTCATAACTTTCCTTCCAAGGAGTAATCAGGAGGGTTACAACCCCGATAAAATCAAATCCATACTCACCAGGTGGGCAGCCCACAAAGTAGAGAACAATAATACAAAGAAATTCTCCCATTGTTGTGAACGTTCTGAGCCCCATATCAGGCTTCCCAGCAAGGGGATCTGGAGAAGGGACTAGGAATCTCCAGGGAATCTGACTTTAAAGGCCAGCAGGATTTGATTACAGGATCTTCACAGAAGTGGGGGGGAAAGGGACTCCATTCTAGGAGGGCACAAAGTCTTGTGCACACCGGGATCCAGGGAAAAGGAGCAGTGACCCCACAGGAGACTGAACCAGACCTACCTTCTAGTGTTAGAGGGTCTCCTGTGAAGGTGTGGGTCAACAGTGGTTCACCACGGGAATGGGGGCACTGGCAGCAGCAGTAATGGAAGGTGCCCCTTGGCGTAACTCCTCTTGGAGGTTTCCATTAACCCAACAATAGAACCCGGAGACTCCAGGACTGGGTCGTCTCAGGGGAAAAAAAAAAAAAAAAACTAAGGGGAGGGAGTGCAGTACCATTATAAGCAGACAATAGGATTAAGGTTTTATGGAGCACAACCCTGCCCACTGGAGCAAGACCCAGCTTTTCTACAGCCAGTCCCTCCTGTCAGGAAGTTGACACAAGCCTCTTAGACTCATCCACCAGAGGACAGACAGAAGAAGCAAGAACTATAATCTTGCAGTCAGCCACCAGAAGGAAAATCACATCACAGAAAGTTAATCAAAATGAAAGGCAGATGGCTATGTCCCAGATGAAGGGACAAGATAAAAACCCCAGAAAAACAACTAAATGAACTGGAGATGAGCAATCTCCAAGAAAAAGAAATCAGAATAATTATAGTGAAGATGATCCAGTTTCTTGGAAAAAGAATGGAGAAGATGCAAGAAATGTTTACCAAGGATCTAGAAGAACTAAAGAACAAACAAGCAGAGATGAACAATACACCAGAAGGAATCAACAGCAGAATAACTGAAGCAGAAGAACTGATAGGTGGCCTGGAAGGCAGAATGCTGGAAATCACTGCCACAAAACAAAATATAGAGAAAACAATGAAAAAAACTAATTCAGCCTAAGAGACCTCAGAAATATTAAACACACCAACATTTGGAAGAGAGAGAGAAAGGACTCAAGAAAATATTTGAAAACATGTTAGCTGAAAACTTCCCTAACATGGGAAAGGAAATAGTATATCAAATCCTGGAAACGCAGAGTCCCAGGCAGGATAAAACCAAAGAGGAATATACCAAGACACACAGTAATCAAATATACTAAAATTAAAGTCAAAGATAAAATATTAAAAGCAACAAGGGGAAAATGACAAACAACACACAAGATAGCTCCCATAAAGTTATCAGCTGATTTCTCAACAGAAATTCTACAAACCAGAAGGGAATGGCATGATATATTTAAAGTGATGAAAGTTCAGTTCAGTTCAGGCGCTCAGTCGTGTCTGACTTTGCAACCTCATGGACTGCAGCACATGAGGCCTCCCTGTCCATCACCAACTCCCAGAGCTTGTTCAAACTCATATCCAGCAAGTCGGTGATGCTATCCAACCATCTCATCCTATTTGTCCCCGTCTCCTCCTACCTTCAAACTTGCCCAGCATCAGGGTCTTTTCTAATGAGTCAGCTCTTCGCGTCAGATGGTCAAAGTATTAGAGTTTCAACTGCAGCATAAGTCCTTCCAATGAAAATTCAGGATTTATTTCCTTTAGGATGAACTGGTTGGATCTCCTTGCAGTCCAAGGGACTGTCAAGAGTCTTCTCCAACACCACAGTTCAAAAATATCAATTCTACTGTGCTCACCTTTCTTTATAGTCCAACTCTCACATCCATACATGACTACTGGAAAAACCATAGCTTTGACGAAACAGACCTTTGTCAGCAAAGTAATATCTCTGCTTTTTAATTGTCCTCAAATTAAAATAAATACATTTTAAAAAATAAAATGTAAGATAATACTGCGAGTAATTTTGAAAACTTGGACAAAAGCTAGAAAAATATAATCTACCAAACTATCCCAGGAAGAATGGAAATATAAATTGATAGCCTGGCAGGCTACAGTCCATGGGGTTGCAAAGAGTCAGACATCACTTAGCAACTAACACTATCCTTTCCTATGTATAAAAGAGATTACTAATATGAACCTGGGCTTCCCTGGTGGCTCAGTGGTAGAGAATCCGCCTGCAATGCAGGAGACACAGGAGATGCAGTTTCAATCCCTGAGTCAGGAAGATTCCCTGGAGGAGGAAATGGTAATCCATTCTAGTATTCTTACCAGAAAAATCCCATGGACAGAGGAGCCTGTCAGGCTACAGTACATAGGGTTGCAAAGAGTCAGACACGACTGAGCACAATGAGAACCTATTGTATAGTACAGGAATTCTATTCACTTCCCTATGGCAACCTAAATGGGAAGGAAATCTAAAAAATAGAGGCTATGCATTTATGTATAACTAATTCACTTTGCTGTATAGCAGAAACTAACACATCATTGTATAGCAACCATATTCCAATAAAAATTAATTAAAAATATCTATGCAGACACATATTTTCCTTTCTGATAATTTTAAATGTCTTCATTATTTACACACAAGAATACTAAAACAAAAAAGATTGATTATACCAAGTGTTAATAATTAACTGGAGAGTGGGAGAGAGGCTCAGCAGGGGGAAGGAGGGAATAGGTATAAATATGGCTGATTCACTTTGTTGCACAGCAGAAACTAACACAACATTGTAATTGAAATGTGTATATTACCATATGTGAAATAGATCACAAGTACAAGTTCAATGCACGAAACAGGCACTCAAACCCTGAGGGATGGGATGGGGAGGGAGGTGGAGCGGGGTTCAGGATAAGGGACATATGTACCCCCATGGCTGATCCATGTCAATGTATGGCAAAAAAACATTACAATATTATAAAGTCATTAGCCTCCAATTAAAATAAATAAATAAGTTAAAAGAAAACTATACTCCAATACAAACAAATAAAATAAAAATGAAACAAATTGACAAAATTTAAAAAAACACTGGACTATATGATGATCTTTTATCTAGCTTATTTCACTTTTTCTATTTCATTGTCAGTGGTCACATTTCATTTCAGTTCAGTTGCTCAGTTGTGTCAGACTCTGTGACCTTATGAACCACAGCACACCAGGCCTCCCTGTCCATCACCAACTACCGGAGTCCACCCAAACCCATGTCCATCGAGTCTGTGATGCCATCCAACCATCTCATCCTCTGTCGTCCCCTTCTCCTCCTGCCCTCAATCTTTCCCAGCATCAGGGTCTTTTCCAATGAGTCAGCTCTTCGCATCAGGCGGCCAAAGTATTGGAGTTTCAGCTTCAACATCAGTCCTTCCAATGAACACCCAGGACTGATTTCCTTTAGGATGGTTGGTTGGATCTCCTTGCAGTCCAAGGGACTGTCAAGAGTCTTCTCCAACACCACAGTTCAAAAATATCAATTCTACTGTGCTCACCTTTCTTTATAGTCCAACTCTCACATCCATACATGACCACTGGAAAAACCATAGCCTTACTAGATGGACCTTTGTTGACAAAGTAATGTCTTGCTTGTTATTAGAACATCTATTTCTGCTTTATTGACTATGCCAAAGCCTTTGGCTGTGTGGATCACAATAAGCTGTGGAAAATTCTGAAAAAGATGGGAATACCAGGCCTCCTGACCTGCCTCCTGAGAAATCTGTATACAGGTCAGGAAGCAACAGTTAGAAATGGACATGGAACAACAGACTGGTTCCAAATAGGAAAAGGAGTACATCAAGGATGTATATTGTCACCCTACTTATTTAACTTATATGCAGAGTACATCACGAGAAACGCTGGGCTGGAGGAAGGACAAGCTGGAATCAAGATTGCTGGGAGAAATATCAATAACCTCAGATATGCAGATGACACCACCCTTATGGCAGAAAGTGAAAAGGAACTAAAAAGCCTCTTGATGAAAGTGAAAGAGGAGAGTGAAAAAGTTGGCTTAAAGCTCAACATTCAGAAAACTAAGATCATGGCAACTGGTCCCATCACTTCATGGAAAATAGATGTGGAAACAGTGGAAACAGTGGCTGACTTTATGTTTCTGGGCTCCAAAATCACTGCAGATGGTGACTGCAACCATGAAATTAAAAGATGCTTATTCCTTGGAAGGAAAGTTATGACCATTTCATTTAGTCTTCCCAATTTCTCCATCTCTTTTTTTCTTGTTCTTTCTCAAGTCTTTATCAAATGTAGCAGAAAAGGTTTTGTGTGTGTCAATATATATATGTGTGTGTGTGTGTGTGTGTATGTATATATATATATATATATATATATATAGAGAGAGAGAGAGAGAGAGAGAGAGATAGTATAATATATACTAGAAAACTTAGGAATTTTTGTTTAGCTAAAAATGTATGACACTTTGACTAAGTATGAATAGAATGCTGGATTTCTAATTTATACTCATTCAAAACTTTGATATAGTTTCATTTATTCTAGTATTACTGCAAAAAGTCTAGAAAGCTTATTATTTTAGTGATTTTCTTTAAAAAAATTTGAATGAGGCTTGAAACATCTAATCATATTCTGAGAATATAAAGAAATTCTAGGTTGTAAAAAAAAAAAACAGGAAATTAACATGCAATACAATATTATTAGTTGAAGTATAGATTTTATTCAAAGTTCACAAAATTTTATGCTAGTGTTCATTATTGGTTTCCATAACTTATTCAAGACTCCACACTGTGTTTAGTTGCATTGAGCAGTTTCAGCTACATGCAACAAATTCTGATAAATTTTCTTTCCATTTTTATTCTGTTACAGATATTTTTTAATTTTCCTTGTTATGACTTCTTAGACACATCCATCATTTAAAAGTGGACATTTAATTTCCAATTACATGGTGTTTTAAAGTATTTTAATATTAATTTATCATTTTGATATTAATTTCTCATTTAAATGCATTCTTCTCTGCAATCATTCTCTGTGGTTTTTTTTTTTTTTAATTTTTTAACTTTATTGAGGCTTTCAATGGCTGAGTCAAAGACCTCTCTTGGTAAATGTCACACTGAACTTGAAAATACATGTGTTATTTTCAAATATTTTTTGATATTTATTTCTAACTTAATTTCACAGTGGTAAGAAAGCAGACTCTGTATGATTTCAATACTTTTAGACCATGAAATTATTGCACCTTGTTTTATGTCCCTGAATATGTTCCAGTGTTTCCTGGTTTATAGTCTAAGGGAACTTAAATAGAATTTGTATCCTGCTATTATGTGAAAATTGTATAGATCTTAATTATGTAGAATTGGTTCATAGTGCTTTTCAGGTCTACTATATCTCTATTTTTCTGTCTATTCATTCTATTAATTTTTGAGAGTTTGATATTGAAATTCAAACTAAAAAATCTTAAATTTCTCTACTTAAAAATAATTGTAACTATATGTAACTTTGTTCTGTATTTTCCAAGTCTCCTATAAATGTGAGATCATACTTTAAAAAATAAAAAAAGAAAGAAGTAAAAAATTTAAAAATAGAATCTTAAAAATGTGTGGGTACCTGTTGTGAGGAAACAAGGTTAATTAACTGAAGCCAATTAAAAGAAATTGCTTAAAACTTCTCAAAGTTTAACTTAAATTTTATCCAGACAAAAATAAATCATGATCTTCAACTTTAAGTCATTGCAATTTAACAAATGTTACAGTACTTACTATGTGCAGGGCACTGAGCTAGCTGGTTAAATTCCCTCCTCCCCCACGCTTAGTATCGTCAGACTTTTAAAAATCCATTATTGCTTTTCCCTTGCCTCCCAAAGAGTATTAAAGATAATGAATCGTGTTTCCAAATGTTTCTCATTTTCCTCTCAACTTTTGTAGTTCAATACAGACATCATTACTTCTCTACTAATACAGTGATTCTGTTTGTCATGCCTGAAACAACTACAGCACAGAGATTAAATACAATCTATACCCACATAAATCACTGAATAAATGAATCATGAAATTAATATGTAAATTGTGTGTTTAACCTCTATTTATACAGCACTGTCTGTCACCATGTTGTAAATCTAAAACTAATTGCAAATTCACAGTTCTTCAAAAAGAACACCATGGTAAAAGCTTGACATATTTATCAAATAAATGTTGAACTATATTGAGTAAGTAATTAACAGTCATGCCAGAACAGGGAGAGAAAAAATATATTTAAGCACAGATGTCACCTGTATGAAATGGCTAAAACTATTTTAGATTAGATTTTTATATTAGTCAAAGAATACTGCTATTTAATTTTTGACAGACAAATCTGTTCCCATTTATTCATGTTTCCATTAAGTATTTCACATTTAAATGTGCATGTCATAATCATCGATAGAAACAAAAATTCCCTTCAGTCTCCTTAAAAAAAAGATTCCCCAAAAATTAGATGATAATAAACCCATTCAAAGTTTAGTCAAAACTTCGTCAACTCAGCACATTAATAACACTTTATTTCTGACATAGGGATAGATCACCTAAAATAAACAATGTGTATATGTATTTTAATGATATACTAAATAACACTATTTAAATGTTTAATGAGTCGTGTCATGACCAACATGGTATTTTCTGAAAAAAGTATCTTGTTTTGTAAAGTTGTTCGAAGAATACAACTCTGAAGTTAAGCATGGCATATAAATACATACCCAGGAAAATGTGTTAGATTAAGTATTTATGTTCCCTCATGCATTTTTATCATTGATTTTACAAACTCTTTCTTACTCCTCACTGTTATACTTCTAATCTGATTTTTTCTTCAGAAGCTACATTTTAAAAAAATACATGCATAAACTATAGGATACGGCATTTAAAATATAATATATAATCTTGATCACAATGAAATATAATCACTTATTTCAAATGGTATTGCACATGAGAGGCAAAATCTGATTCATGTCTAATTTTCTTATCTAGTTAAATCAAATTCACTGGTTACATTGACAAAGGGCAAAATATAACAAATTTCAAATTCAGCTAAAGAAAACTGTTTCTCAGAGGTTTACATGTGCTTTAAGTTTCCTCATGTCTGAGCAATTTAGAATGTGCCTAGATACTCTCAAAAAAATCTAAGGTGCAAAGTCAAGCTTACAAGTATGAATAACTTTTTGATAAAATATTTCAAAAAGAACTGTACAAAAAATGAGGCAACCAATACTCATAATTTCTATGTTGGCACCTTATCTTGGAAAAAACTTCTTGGTTCAATATGTAGTAAATGTCGTAAATAATCTACAACTGGGCTTCATCCCAGGAATACAAGGATTCTTTAATATCTGCAAATCAATCAATGTGATACACCACATTAGCAAATTGGAAGATAAAAACCATATGATTATCTCAACAGATGCAGAAAAAGCCTTTGACAAAATTCAACGTCCATTTATGACTAAAACTCTCCAGAAAGTAGGCATAGAAGGAACATACCTCAACATAATAAAAGCTATCATATCAATGTATGACAAAACCCACTGAAATGTTGTGAAGTAATTAGCCTCCAACTAATAAAAATAAAAAAAATAAAATAAATTAAAAAAAAAAAAGCTGTATATGACAAACCCACAGCAAGCATTCCTCTCAATGGTGAAAAATTGAAAACATTGCCCCTAAAATCAGGAACAAGACAAGGATGCCCACTCTCACCACTACTATTCAACATAGTTTTGGAAGTTTCGGCCACAGCAATCAGAGCAGAAAAAGAAGTAAAAGGAATACAGATAGGAAAAGAAGAAGTGAAACTCTTGCTGTTTGCAGATGACATGATCCTCTACATAGAAAACCCTAAAGACTCTACCAGAAAATTACTAGAGCTGATCAGCGATAATAGTAAAGTTGCAGGATATAAAATTAACACACAGAAATCCCTTGCATTCCTATACACTAACAATGAGAAAACAGAAAGAGAAATTAAGGAAACAATACCATTCACCATTGCAACAAAAAGAATAAAATACTTAGGAGTACATCTACCTAAAGAAACAAAAGACCTATACATAGAAAACTATAAAACACTGATGAAAGAAATCAAAGAGGACACAAATAGATTGAGAAATATGCTGTGTTCATGGACCAGAAGAATCAATATTGTCAAAATGACTATAATACCCAAAGTAATCAATAGATTCAATGCAATCCCTATCAAGCTACCAATGGTATTTTTCAGAGAACTAGAACAAATAATTTCACAATTTGTATGGAAATACAAAAAACCTCGAATAGCCAAAGCAATCTTGAAAAAGAACAATGGAACTGGAGGAATCAACCTGCCTGACTTCAGGCTCTACTACAAAGCCACAGTCATCAAGACAGTATGGTACAGGCACAAAGACAGAAATATACATCAATGGAACAGAATAGAAAGCCCAGAGATAAATCCACAAAACTATGGACACCTTATCTTCAACAAAGGAGGCAAGAATATACAATGGAAAAAAGACAACCTCTTTAATAAGTGGTGCTGGGAAAACTTGTCAAACACTTGTAAAAGAATGAAACTAGAACACTTTCTAACACCATACACAAAAATAAACTCAAAATGGATTAAAGATCTAAATGTAAGACCAGAAACTATAAAACTCCTAGAAGAGAACGTAGGCAAAACACTCTCTGACATTAATCACAGCAGGATCCTCTATGACCCACCTCCCAGAATATTGGAAATAAAAGCAAAACTAAACAAATGGGACCTAACTAAACTTAAAAGCTTTTGCACTACAAAGGAAACTATAAGTAAGGTGAAAAGACAGCCCTCAGATTGGGAGAAAATAATAGCAAATGAAGAAACAGACAAAGGATTAATCTCAAAAATACACAAGCAACTCCTGCAGCTCAATTCCAGGAAAATAAATGACCCAATCAAAAAATGGGCCAAAGAACTAAACAGACATTTCTCCAAAGAAGACATACAGATGGCTAACAAACACATGAAAAGATGCTCAACATCACTCATTATCAGAGAAATGCAAATCAAAACCACAATGAGGTACCATTACACGCCAGTCAGGATGGCTGCTATCCAAAAGTCTACAAGCAATAAATGCTGGAGAGGGTGTGGAGAAAAGGGAACCCTCTTACACTGTTGGTGGGAATGCAAACTAGTACAGCCGCTATGGAAAACAGTGTGGAGATTTCTTAAAAAACTGGAAATAGAACTGCCATATGATCCAGCAATCCCACTCCTGGGCATACACACTGAGGAAACCAGATCTGAAAGAGACACGTGTACCCCAATGTTCATTGCAGCACTGTTTATAATAGCCAGGACATGGAAGCAACCTAGATATCCATCAGCAAATGAATGTTATAAGGAAGCTGTGATACATATACACCATGGAATATTGCTCAGCCATTAAAAAGAATTCATTTGAATCAGTTCTAATCAGATGGATGAAACTGGAGCCCATTATACAGAGTGAAGTAAGCCAGAAAGATAAAGACCAATACAGTATACTAATGCATATATATGGATTTTAAAAAGATGGTAACGATAACCCTAATGCAAAACAGAAAAAGAGACCAGATGTACAGAACAGACTTTTGGACTCTGTGGGAGAAGGCGAGGGTGGGATGTTTCAAGAGAGAGAACAGCATCAAAACATGTATATTATCAAGGGTGAAAGAGATCACCAGCCCAGGTTGGATACATGAGACAAGTGCTCGGGGCTGGTGCACTGGGAAGACCCAGAGGGATCGGGTGGAGAGGGAGGTGGGAAGGGGGATCGGGATGGGGAATACATGTAAATCCATGGCTGATTCATGTCAATGTATGGCAAAAACCACTACAATATTGCAAAGTAATTAGCCTCCAACTAATAAAATAAATGGAAAAAAAACATACTCCACAACCCTCATGGAGAGCTTGTCCTGAGCCATCCATATTCCCCTGCCTGATTGTCCTTATAACCACTGCAGTGCATTCTTGACACAGTTGACTGGAATTATCAATACACTTCATAGTTTTGAGGTGGGATTTCTCTGCATTTAAATCTTCCTGGTCCCTACCAGATCTGGACCCATATCTGTGGCATTTCCAACCAAACTAAATAGAGCAAATTCCTCCATCCCAGGAATCCTGAGAGGGGGTGGGGGAGGGAGAGAGGGCCTTAGTTAATCACATCAAATAAAAGCAGAAAGAAAAAGCATAATCACAATATTTTTATATAGATAGCATTCATTAGAATGAGTTAGAGTGCAATAATTAGACAATTTCCCCTTTGCTTCTTATTTACTAAACGAAAGAGATGGTCCAGTATACCTCACTCCCTTTTACATATGATCTGTTAAGTAGATCTCATGATAGAAAGATTTCAAGGGACACAAAGTAAGATTATTTCCTAGATGAAATAGCTAAACATCTCAAAAATGAATTAAATGCAATAAGGCATGTTAACAGTTTAGCACAGTGTCTAGACCATAACTAAGACTCAATAAGTGTTGAATATAATGACAAGAGTGATGATGATGATGAAGATGATAATAACATCATCTCTATTAACAGAATGTTAAAGATGACATATAAGGAAGCATTATACCATTAGTAAATAGCATGTTTCTGAAGATTATTAAAAATACTGCAAATGTGTTAATTATACAAAGTTAAACCAAAAAAAGAATGGAGAAATATATATACCTTTAATTACAATTTTGCTTAAATAAATAGGTAGATGTATGCATAGAAATAAAGAAGGAAGATCATGCAGTACCTCTGGATGGTAGAAATATAGGCTTATATTTGCATTTGTGTTCTCTCAAATGTTCTCTAACATATTTTACTTTTATAATCAGGCTATACATATATATATATGTAAATTATGAGATGATTTAATCTCTAAACACAAATAAAAATCCTTGTATCTTATTTTAGCTGTTCTGAGAGTTTTTTGGTCTTAGAATCACTTTCCAAATTATTAATTTGTTTAAAATAACAATAATAAAACCAATATATATTTTAAAAATGAAGAAATCATTTTACAAACCAAAAATATACATTTTTTAACATTTTGTGAGAATGACTTTCTTTTATATTTTTGTAAATCTAGAAGACAGATGGATTGTCTATCGACTTCTATATTCAATGTAATGCACGATGATGTTCTGGATGAAACACAGGGAGAAAATTCAGCTTTATAAACATGTGTAATTGGAAAAGCAGGGGACCTTGTGGACCTCCTGGAAGTATCTTAGGGGTTCCCAGGCAAATCTTAAACCATACTTTGAGAACTGCTGTCTTAACATGTTATTTTACAAGAATCTTTTTCCATAATTTTACAATAATTCTCATCTTGGAGAAGAAATTATGACCTATTACTTTCCTAAAAATAGAGTAGGTCAAGGAACAACATGTTACTCTTCCAGGAGTTATAATTTGGCATAATTTGGCTGACAAGTATGATGATTAATTTGTATGTAGATCAATTAGGATTTCCTGATGCTTTTCTTGTTCCCCTAAAAGAGACACCTGAGTCTTTTTTTTTTTTTTTTTTTTAAGGAAAATCCCTATGCAAATCTAGCTTGCCCAGTTGCAAATCATACAAAGCAAACAAGATTGTGCTGGATGGAAAGAAAAACAATTCGCTGCTCATTTCTAACTCTGCTAATAATTCCCTCTGCGGTTTTAGGCAGGTCATTTAAAATCAATATGTGGCTAAAATGATGATGAATAAAGTTACCATCCTCCTCATATTACAAATTTACTCTAGATACATTGTTAGAAATTTTTCTTCTCTAAATTAGGTGTTTCATTTTGTTTATTAAAAATGCTATCAGTTTTGGTAATGGTGATATATATATATATATATATATATATATGCATATATATATATATATATATACACACACACTAGATGATATATTGATGACATAATATTAATTTTTTAAAATAACAAGAAAAAAGGTTGTTTTTGTCATTTAACATTTCTAGGAAAATACTGGCTATATAAGTTATTAGTCTAGTGGAAAGGGAAAGAGACTAACATTTTTCAATTAGTTATAATGCACAAAGCACTGTGCTTGGTTCTCTTTATATGTCATCCCAGGAATTTGCCCAGTAATTTATCATCACAATTTACACTCAAAAAGGGCAATCAATAAGTAGCTTACTTAAAATCGCAGGGCTACTGATGTAGAATTGCAGTTAGCCAGAAATTAAGACCTGGGCTCTATACATTTTACTACATACAGTACCTTCTTATAACTGAATGTCATTTCAACCCAACATATCTTTCATGCTAAACCAAAAGTGTGAATTCCTTAAAATTTTTGTTTCTGATTTTTTTTTAATTAAGAACTAAATTACATCAAGCCAAGTAGAGAATTTTTATCATCATCTACCTATTCTGCTTGCTAGGATGAGAAGGAACTACTGAAAGGGAGCATTTTCTTCACCTCGTGTTTAAGTTGGAGGTTGGCACTGCACCGTCTTTCTGCCCCTCCTGGAGATTTATGTTAAAGATATAAAATGTTCTCCTACTTTTTTTGTTTTCATCTGTTTTCTGTCTCTGTCTGACATTTCATCCTGGAAAGGAGAAAGAGCTGCTCATTTCAGTGGCAGGAAAGAACAATCTTCGATTTATAACATGCTAGGAACCCATCACTGTGATAGAGCAATCTTTCCCCCAGACGTCTCTCCATTACTGAAGCTGATGCCTCCCTGCCCTGATGCCACTTCAGTACTGATATCTCAGTCCTAACAGTAGGGCTAATGGCACCACCTGTCCCTGTGTGCATTTTTCATCTTTCTCTCAGGGAAAAATAAAAAAAAAAATTCTTTTGTGAGTTCTTTAAACAAACTGAAAATACATTTCCACAATTTTTGTTTTACAAATCTCCTCCCTCGCATATATATTTGAATGCCAAACCACAAGGCACAAACTTGGCAGTGTACCTTAAGTTGTATTTGCTTTCCTTAATGAGTGCTTTAGCTCTTGGGAATACAAGAAAAACTAAGTAGAGAAGCTTCATTTGCCAAGAACTGCAGAAATAGCAAATCAAGAAATTATTTAATTACCATTGGGAAGTCACTGGAATAGATGCAATGATTATTTGTTAAAAGCCTCTTTGCTAAAGCTGAGTTTTATTCTTAGCTATCATTTTTCAATTTGGCATATGGTATAAATTAGTTACTGAAATAAGGCTTTTAATTGTTTTTCAAAAAATACTGAAAAGTGAACTCCAAAGAAAGGGAGAGAGCATCACATGAGAATCTCAAGTTTCTAGAAAGGTAATGAATAAGAGAAAGAAAACATGAATAAATGGTCATTTATGTTTAGGCAGTCAGCAACAATTCTGAAGATTATATCTGCCTTACTCTGAAGTAGACAGAAGAATGTTAAAGTGATGCTGTTACACATACCTGTACCAGGATCATTTAGAATACATGCTCAAATTTATTTAAATATGTTAGGAAGTATTAGCCAACTGTCAGAAACTCTAATTTCCCCATGTTTTGAAATGTAGATACTATATTCAAAGTAAAATATATTTTGATTAAAGCTGATCATCTAAAAAAGTTTTAATGTCCCCCTTATATCCAGGGATTGCTCTTACAATTGATTCTTTTCAACTTAGTATCCCTTGACTTAAAACATTCATAGGGATCACTTGAAAATCTAATCAATTATACAAAATATTTGTTAGGATTTAATATATTTCTCTGTAAATATGAGAAGTATATTAACCAGAGTATCAAAAACACAGATAACATAATCTGCAATTATCTGTCACCTCCTTACTAGAATAACCTCCCTAACACAGTAAACATGAAGGATCCAACCACATTTCTGGATAACTTGTATAGTATTTATGAATTTAGCCTTTCTTTATCTTTCCATCCACCTCGGAGCTTCCTGGTCTTCAAAGTGCATCTGGTTCTTAAACTAAAGACGAATGCAAATAAAGGGTAAATGTTAAAACTTTTTTGTTGATGAGTAGCACATTCCTCTGAGTCACGTTTATACTAACTTCCCTTAGAACTCTTAAATTGATGCCATAAAAACTATTATTTATCTCTGATGTCAAAATTGGTTTAGGACTCTTTTTCAGGGCTATTTAGATGTTAAATTTTAATCTTGCTAGGTTTGTTTGAGGTTTTTGTGTTTTTTTTTAAAGAAATTCTTGGAGTTGCACATCAACATGCAAAAAAAGCAACATATTAATCATTTGAGCAAAAACAGTTTAATACAAGGGAATTTAGGAAGTAGTCATTTAAGAGGCGACAAGATGGTCAGTGAATGAGAAATCTCAGATTAAAATATTTTTTCATTTAGTGAAACAGATAAAATTTTCTGCTTTTACATCTTTGATACTTCTATGAGACTGTGAAGACAGATCATCTCCAAGATTAATTTAAAGTATATGTCTATTTTCAATAGAAAATTGTGCTTTATATAAATTCTTTTAATGATATATTTTTAATATTCACAGCAAATTAAGATGCATCACATAACTGGAAAGGTAATTGTACAAGTTAGGAGTCAGAAATCTTACAGGGAAATGTGCCTTGTTGAAACTAACTGGAAACCTCACATTGCTGCTCTAGTAAGTTAATCACTAGACTTAAAGGTAGGCTGCCTTTTATTTTATCTTAGAAGTAAACCGACAGCAATGAGGCTTTTACAATGATACTGTTATGATCAATGCTGTAGCCTCAGGTGTTAATGCTTCATTTACCTTTAAAAGCAAATGTAATAACCCAGAGAGATCAATACTATAAGCTCTTTATTTGGTGTTAAATTACCGTGGATTCATTGAATTATTATATTGCAGAGATTTTTCAGTGACATTAATTTAAAAACCAAATAAATGTTTTTCAGAATGGCATATCTAATTTCTTTATTTCTAGAATTTTGTAGTTACTATACAAGGAGTTTATAATAAGAATGTTTAGAATTCAGATAACATGTTCAGAATTTATATTAACCTAAAATGAAAAAAATGAGAAAGGATGTAAAATGATGAAAGAGTACAGTCATAAAATATGTAATATCTTTAATAATTGTTTTTATAACTCCAGTAATTGTATGTATCCATATAACAACATGAACCCATTTCCCTAGAACAAAACAATACTCTGAGCTAGAAATATCCAAATGATAGGCAAGTATTTGATATACCTCCTGAACTAGTACTAAAATAATAGACAATCTGTTGTCAAACATAACTAGCCATTATATATACATGATCCCACTGATGACATTTTAATTAGCTTTTCTTTGATCATCATGAATTTTCACATTTATTTTAACTCCTTTGCCATGGATGGGAAGATTAGTGGTGGAGAATTCATAGTAAGTTTTTTTTCAGTATTTCCTCAAAGTAAGACAGGTAAAACAATATTTTTGCTTTACTGGTTTTATCACATTATGTCCTATATTATTTTCTATAATATTAATTTTGTTCTTATAGTCTTGCCTTAAAATCCTTTATGAGACTAACTCTTACTGACAATGCAAAACTTAAATAAATAATTAAAATTGTATAAAGTATATAACACAAGATATGAATGTATTTTTCTGTTTTATGTTCCATGGTTTTGCCAGTTATCATATATAATGTGTACTCAACAGAAATAACATTTTATTCTCTTCCTGTAAAAATTTTAGTAGCAATCTCTATAACCTAAATACATAAAATCCTAGTAACTGTACTACATTTACAAAGTACTTAAAATTTGTAAATCTTTTTAATGTTTATGATGGACATATAAGATGATAAGAATAAATATTTCTCCTTTTTTACAGATACAGAAGCTAAGATTGAGAGAAGCTAAGTAACTTGCATAATGTTACACAGATAGGAATAAGACTACAAATGTTCTGCCAGCTATTTCAGTCTTCCTTCTGCTACAACATCAGCCTCAAGTTAATAAAATCTTTTCTTCCTAAATCCATGAATTAGTTATAACCATATCTTTCTAAGATATTTATTCAGTATTAGCAGTATTAGGATAATTAATTGATTCAGAGGATGATTATACAATAGAAAGACTTCTATTCTCTTTTTACATTCAGTGTAGGCATAGAATAAACTCACACTGATGTAACCAATGTTCTTGAGTGGCTTTGCAATGTGACCTCTCTTAGGAGCTAATAACAGATTAAACTTTTAGGAATAGTCCCCCTTTTATTTAAACAAGATAATCAAGTCTTAAAATATAATACTCTGTAACACTCAATGAATTTCCCAGATAGTCAGATATTGACATATGATAAAGTAAAAATGAATTATTCTAAACTATTGACACAAAAGTTTTAGCAAATATTAAACCTAATGCTACAAAAATACTGCCAATTGTCTAATATTATGGAGATGGGGTGAAAATATAAATAACCTGGTGGTTCCAGACAGAAAAATTTAATGGATTCCATGACTCTGAAAACAATGCCACCTCATGGTTAATTTATGACCTGATGGAATATTATACACTAGCCTTCAAAAACAATGATCAGGTATTTTTCAAACATCTCCTTTTTATATGTTATAATTCTAGATTTATTCTGATAGACTGAAAAATAGAACCAGAGACAGTGGAGAACATATATTTCTTGGAAGAAACCCTGAGTGGTAAAAACATCAAAGAAAATATTCTCTGCCTCTGTAAAAATCCACTTCAAGTAGTGGGCAACCTATCACATCAAGATAATCAGCAGATGAAAAATAATCTCTCATAAAGAGGTAATGATCAGGCAATGAAGGCTGACAGAGTAACTATCTCTTCACTGTCATCTAGTTTTAAAAACTATTTGGGGAAGGATGAATAAGAAGAAATAAAATAATAATACCCTGATACAGTAGCCACAGTGATTAATGTATTCTCTTTTTATATCCAATTGAGAAGTACATGTAGCTTAAAGGAACGAAGTTTGAGAATATCTAATTATGACACTTCATAGACTTTCAAAATGTATATCCTACTTGTTGATCAACAAAATACATCAAAACTCTGGACTGGTGAGTGTATGTTTAAAATTAAGAATTGAGATTAATCAAATTAATCCTTCAAGATTATTGACTATTTCACTTCCAGGACTGCACCAGCTTACAAGGCTGGTTTCAAATGACAGTTTAAATAGAGTCACTTTGTTTCTTGCTTTAGTTGTAATTGGTGAGATGAAAAGATTGAAATAAAGTGAATAACACTGAGCTTTCTCATGGAGAAATGATGACCCTGAGTAGGACACTGGTTCTTCCCACCTTGGGGATTGTGCAGTCATTATCAGGCTATCACATATAGATCCTCACTGAGTAAAATTTTCTGTATTTAAAAATCCCTAAGCAATACAATCTCACCTCAAGAAACAAGAAAAATCTCAGATAAACAACCTAACCACTAGAGAAAGAAGAAAAAACAAAACCCAAACCTAGTAGAAGGAAAAAGAATCATAAAGACCAGAGTAGAAATAAATGAAATAGAAATGAAGAAAACAATAGCAAAGACCAATGAAACTGGTCTGGTTCTCTGAAAAGATAAAATAAATAAATCTTTAACTATATTCTTCAAGAAAAATGAGAGAGGATTCAAATCAATAAAATTAGAAATGAAAAAAGAGAACTTACAACTGATACCAAAGAAATACAAAGGACCATAAGAAATGATATGCCAATAACAATGACAACCTGGAAGTAATGAAAAACTTCTTTGAAAGGTAGAGCTTCCAAAACTGGGCTAGGAAGAAATAAAAATATGAACAAACCAATTACAAGTAATAAAACTGAAACTGTGATTAAAAATCATCCAACAAGCAAAAGTTCAGGACCAGATGGCTTCACAGGCAAATTGTATCAAATATTTAGAGAAGAGTTAACATTTATCCTTCTCAAATTCTTCTAAAAAATGGGTACAGTCACATGTAACAAAATGAAATTAGATCATTCCTTAACTCCATACACAAAAATAAGCTCAAAATGGATTAAAGACCTAAATGTTAGACTAGACACTGTAAAACTCTTAGAGGAAAATACATGCAGAACACTCTCCGACATAAATCACAACAATATCTTTTTCAATCTACCTCCAAGAATAATGGAGGGAATGGAAAGGGGGTTCAGGATGGGGAACACATATACACCCATGGCTGATTCATGTCAATGTATGGCAAAAAACACTACAATATTGTAAAGTAATTAGCCTCCAATTAAAATAAATTAATTTATTAAAAAAATACAATGAGATAACATCTCACACTGGTTAGAATGGCTATCATCAAAAAAAAAAAAAAAAAACAAACAAACAAATACTGGAGAGCATGTGGAGAGAAGGGAGACCTCCTGCACTGTTGGTGGGAATGTAAATTGGCACAGCCACTATGGAGAACATTATGGAGGTTCCTTAAAAAAACTAACACAGAGCTACAATATGACCCTGCAATCCTATTTCTGGGCATATATCCAGAGAAAAACACGGCCCAAAAGATACATGCACCCCAATACTCATTGAAGCACTGTTTACAATAGACAAGACATGGAAACAACCTAAACGTCTATCAACAGAGGAATGGATAAAGAAGATGTGGTACATACACACAATGGAATATTACTCAGCCATTAAGAAGAATGAAATAATGCCATTTGCTGCAACATGCATGGATGTAGAGATTGTCACACTGAGTGAAGTAAGTCAGAGAGACAAAGAGAAATATCATATGATATGGTATGGACCTAACAGAAGCAGAAGATATTGAGAACAGGTGGCAAGAATACACAGAAGAACTGTACAAAAAAGATCTTCACGAGCCAGATAATCACAATGGTGTGATCACTCACCTAGAGCCAGACATCCTGGAATGTGAAGTCAAGTGGGCCTTAGAAAGCATCACCACGAACAAAGCTAGTGGATGTGACGGAATTCCAGTTGTGCTATTTCAAACCCTGAAAGATGATGCTGTGAAAGTGCTGCACTCAATATGCC
This sequence comes from Dama dama, assembly GCF_033118175.1. Lineage (NCBI taxonomy): Eukaryota > Metazoa > Chordata > Mammalia > Artiodactyla > Cervidae > Dama > Dama dama. Next base: position 77,251,899 of record NC_083714.1, read on the forward strand.
AGCAAATTTGGAAAGCTCAGCAGTGGCCACAGGACTGGGAAAGGTCCGTTTTCATTCCAGTCCCTAAGAAAGGCAATGCCAAAGAATGCTCAAACTACCACACAATTGCACTCATCTCACACACTAGTAAACTAATGCTCAAAATTCTTCAAGCCAGGCTTCAGCAATACGTGAAGTGAGAACTTCCAGATGTTCAAGCTGGTTTTAGAAAAGGCAGAGGAACCAGAGATCAAATTACCAACATCCACTGGATCATTGAAAAAGCAAGAGAGTTCCAGAAGAACATCTATTTCTGCTTTGACTATGCCAAAGCCTTCGACTGTGTGGATGACAATAAACTGTGGAAAATTCTGAAACAGATGGGAATACCAGACCACCTGACCTGCCTCTTGAGAAACCTGTATGCAGGTCAGGAAGCAACAGTTAGAACTGGACATGGAACAACAGACTGGTTCCAAATAGCAAAAGGAGTATGTCAAGGCTGTATATTGTCACCCTGCTTATTTAACTTATATGCAGAGTACATCATGAGAAACGCTGGGCTGGAAGAAGAACAAGCTGGAATCAAGATTGCTGGGAGAAATATCAATAACCTCAGATATGCAGATGACACCACCCTTATGGCAGAGAGTGAAGAGGAACTGAAAAGCCTCTTGATGAAAGTGAAAGAGGAGAGTGAAAAAGTTGGGTTAAAGCTTAACATTCAGAAAACTAAGATCATGGCATCTGGCCCCATCACCTCATGGGAAATAGATGGGGAGACAGTGGAAACAGTGTCAGACTTTATTTTGGGGGGCTCCAAAATCACTGCGGATGGTGACTGCAGCCATGAATTTAAAAGATGCTTACTCCTTGGAAGCAAAGTTATGGCCAACCTAGACAGCATATTAAAAAGCAGAGACACTACTTTTCCAACAAAGGTCTGTCTGGTCAAGGCTATGGTTTTTCCAGTGGTCATATATGGATGTGAGAGTTGGACTGTAAAGAAAGCTGAGCGCCGAACAATTGATGCTTTTGAACTGTGGTGTTGGAGAAGAATCTTGAGAGTCCCTTGGACTGCAAGAAGATCCAACCAGTCCATCCTAAAGGAGATCAGTCCTGGGTGTTCATTGGAAGGACTGATGCTGAAGCTGAAACTCCAATACTTTGGCCACCTCATGTGAAGAGTTGACTCATTGGAAAAGACCCTGATGCTGGGAGGGATTGGGGGCAGGAGGAGAAGGGGATAACAAAGGATGAGATGGCTGGATGGCATCACCGACTCAATGGGCATGAGTTCGAGTAAACTCCAGGAGTTGGTGATGGACAGGGAGGCCTGGAATGCTGCAATTCATGGGGTTGCAAAGAGTCGGACATGACTGTGTGACTGAACTGACCTGATCCCCTATATGTGGAATACAAAATAAATGATACAAATGGACTTATTTACAAAAAAAGAGACTCATGGAAAACAAACTCATGGTTGCCACAGGGGAAGGGATAGTTACAGACTTTGGGAAGGTCATATACACACTGCTATATTTAAAATGGATAACCAACAAAAGCCTATTTTATAGCACATGGAACTCTGCTCAGTATTATATGCCAGCCTGGATGAGAGGGAGATTTGGAGGAGAATGGATACATGTATATGTATGGCTGAGTCCCTTCACTCTTCAACTGAAATTATCAAAATCTTGTTAATCGGCTATACCCCAATACAAAATGCTTTTGGTGTTAAAAAATAAATATAAATTTTTTTAAAAATGCATAAAATGGGTAGTATAGCCATTCTTTGAATGGAAGAATCAATATTGTGAAATGGCTATACTACTCAAAGCAAACTACAGATTCACTACAATATCTATCAAATTACCAATGGTATTTTTCATATAATTAGAACAAAGAGTTGCAATTTGTATAAACACAAAAGACCCAAAATTGCCAAAGTAAGCTAGAGAAAGAAAAACAGAGCTGGAGGAGTCAAGCTCCCTGACTCAGGGAGCTTGTACTACAGGGAGCTTGACCCTGTACTACAAAGTTACAGTAATCAAAATAGTATGGTACTGGCACAAAAACAGAAATATAGATCAATGGATCAGGACAGAAAGCCCTGTGATAAACCCATGTATCTATAGTCACTTAATCTATGAAAAGGAGGCAAGAATATACAATGGAGAAAAGACAGTCTCTTCAATAAGTGGTACTCGAAAAACTGAACAACTATGTTTAAAGGATGAATTTAGAACACTCCCTAACACCATACACAAAAATAAAGTCTAAATGAATCACAGACCTAAATGTAAGGTCAGACACTACAAAACTCTTAAAGGAAAACATATGAAGAACACTTTTTGCCATGAATTGCAGCAAGATCTTTTTAAATTCACTTCCTAGAGTAGTGAAAATTAAGACATGAATTAAAAAAATGAGACCTAATTAAACATAAAAGCTTTTGCACAGTAAAGAAAACCATAAACAAAAAGACAACCCTTAGAATGGTAGAAAATATTCACAAATGCAGCAAATGACATGGGATTAATCTCCAAAATATACAAACAGCTCATGCAGCTCAATATAAAAAAATAAAAATAAAAAAATTGTGGGAACATCTAAACAGACATTTCTCCAAAGAAAACATAGAGCCAGCCAAAAAACATATGAAAAGATGTTCAATATCACTAACCATTAGAAAGAAAGAAAGTGAAACTGAAGGTCACTCAGTCGTGTCTGACTCTTTGCGACCCCATGGACTACACAGTTCATGGAATTCTCCAGGCCAAAATACTGGAGTGGGTAGCCTTTCCCTTCTCCAGGGGATCTTCCCAACTCAGGGGTCAAACCCAGGTCTTCTGCATTGCAGGCAGATTATTTACCAGCTGAGCCACAAGGGACGCCCAAGAATACTGAAGTGGGTAGCCTAAACCTTCTCCAGCAGATCTTCCTGACCCAGGAATCAAACCAGGGTCTCCTGCATTGCAGGAGGATTCTTTACCAACTGAGCTATCAGGGAAGTCCACTAACCACTAATCATTAGAGAAATGCAAATCAAAACTACAATGAGGTATCACTTCACACTTGTCAGTATGGCTATCATCAGAAAAATCTACAAACAAAAAATGCTGGAGAGGGTGTATTCCTATATTGTTGGTGGAAGTGTAAATTGGTACAGCCCCTATGGAGAAAAGTATGCAGGTTCCTCAAAAACCTAAAAATAGAACTACCATATGACCCAGCAATCCTACTCCTGGGCATACACCAAGAGAAAAACATAACTCAAAAAGATGCATTCAGCCCAAGGTTCATTGCAGCACTATTTACAATAGCCAGGACAGGGAAGCAACCTAAATGTCCATCAACAAGGAATGGATACAGAAGGTGTGGTACATATACACAAGGGAATATTATGCAGCAATAGAAAGGAACAAAATTGTGCCATTTGCAGAGATATGACTAGACCTGGAGACTGTCATAAAGAGTGACATAAGTCAAAAAGATTTTAAAAAATCATATAATGTTGCTTATAGGTGGAATCTAGAAAAATAGTACAAATGAAAATATTTGCAAAGCAGAAATACAAACACAAATGCAGAGAACAAACATGGATACCAAGGGGGAAAGTGGAGTCAAATGGACTGGAGATTGGACTGACATATGTGCATTACTATGTAAGCAATAGGGCTTCACATGTGGCTCAGATGGTAAAGAATCCATCTACAAAGTGGGAAACCCGGGTTTGATCCCTGGGTTGGGAAGTTCCCCTGGAGAAGGAAATGGCAACCCACTCCATTATTCCTGCCTAGAGAATCCCATGGACAGAGGAGTCTGGCAGGCTACAGTCCATGGGGTTGCAAAGAGTCAGACATCACTTAGCAACTAACACTATCCTTTCCTATGTATAAAAGAGATTACTAATATGAACCTGGGCTTCCCTGGTGGCTCAGTGGTAGAGAATCCGCCTGCAATGCAGGAGACACAGGAGATGCAGTTTCAATCCCTGAGTCAGGAAGATTCCCTGGAGGAGGAAATGGTAATCCATTCTAGTATTCTTACCAGAAAAATCCCATGGACAGAGGAGCCTGTCAGGCTACAGTACATAGGGTTGCAAAGAGTCAGACACGACTGAGCAACTAAGTACCATGAGAACCTATTGTATAATACAGGAATTCTATACACTTCTCTGTAGCAACCTAAATGAGAAGGAAATCTAAAAAATAGAGGCTATACATATATGCATAACTGATTCACTTTGCTGTATAGCAGAAACTAACACAACATTGTATAGCAACTATATTCCAATAAAAAATAATTTAAAATATTTATGCAGACACATTTTCCCTTCTGATCATTTTAAATGTCTTCATTATATACACATGAGAATACTAAAAACAAAAAAGATTGATTATACCAAGCATTAATAATTAACTGGAGAGTGGGAGAGAGGCTCCAGAGGAAGGGGAAATGTGTATAAATATGTTGCACAGTAGGAACTAACACAACATTGTAAAGTAACTATACTCCAATAAAAATAAATTAAAAAAAAATTAAAAGAAAATAATAAAGTAGAGAAACCAGAACTCTAACACTCTTCTTGATGATGGGAATATAAAACAATTAGGCAGCATCTATAAAACTAGGAATAAAAGTATCTTGTGATACAGCATATATATATATATTCCTCACATAAAGAATGAGGGCATATGTCCACCAAAAGATATTAGGATAAACACACAAATGTTCATAGAAACACTATTCATAATAGCCCCCAAAATTGAAACAACCCAAGAGTCCATCAATGTTAGAATAAAAAATAAATTGTCAAACATTATGATATATTCATACAGTGGAGAATTTGTTGTTTGTTGTTGTTGTTGTTGCTATTGTTGTTGTAGTTCAGTTGCCAAGTTGTGTCTGACTCTTTGTGACCCCAGGGACTGCAGCAAGCCAGGTTTTCCTGTCCCTCATCATCTTCAGAAGTTTGCCCAAATTCATGTTCACTGCATTGGTGATGTCATCCAGCCATCTCATCCTCTGACGCCCTCTTCTCCTACCCTCAGTCTTTCCCAGCATCAGGGACAAGGGAGAATTATGCAGTGATAAAAAAGAACGAGCTACCACTGCACATAAAAACTTGAATATATCTCACAGACAACAATGAATAAAAGAAGCCATATACCAGAGGCTACATATATTGTGATTCTATTTAGAGGAAGCTTAATAATAGGTAAGGGGCTTCCCAGGTGGCTCAGTGGTAAAGAATTTGCCTACCAATGCAGGAGCCACAGGAGATGCAGGCTAAATCCCTAGGCCAAAAAGTTCCCCTCTGGAGGAGGAAATGGCAACCCATTCCAGCGTTCTTGTGGGGATAATTCCATGGACAGAGGAGCGGAGCAGGCTACAGTCTGTGGGGTCTCAAAGAGTTGGATATGACTGAGCATATACATACATATAATAATAGGCAAGCAGAAATGCAGATGGCAAACAGGCATGTGAAAAGATGCTCAACATCACTGATGATGAGAGAAATTGAAATCAAAACCACAATGAGGTATCACCTCACACCAGTCAGAATTGTCATCATAAAAAAGCCCACAAATAATAAATGCTGCAGAGGATATGGAGAAAATGGAACCTTTGTCCATTGTTGACAGGAATGTAAATTGATGCAGCAACTGTGGAAAATAGTATGGAGCTTTCTCAAAAAACTAAAGGAGAACAATATGACCCATCAAGCACACTTCTGGGTATACATCAAAGAAAAGCCCCCACTAATTTAAAAGATGCAAGCACCCCAATGTTCATACCAGCATTATTTACAATAGCCAAGATATGGAAACAACCTAAGTGTCCATCAACAGATGAGTGGATAAAGAACATGTGGTATATAAATGTATATATACATATATGTGTGTGTGTATGTATATGTATATACACACAATGGAATATTACTCAGCCACAAAAAGAATCAAGTTTTGCCATTTGCAGCCACATGGATCAACTTGGTGAGCATTATGCTTAGCAAAATAAGCCAGAGAGTAAAAGACAAATACTGCATGATATCACTTATATGTGGAATCTAAAAATTACCACACACTAGTGAATAACAGGAAGAAAGAAGCAGATTCAAAAATACAGAGAACAAACTAGTGGTTACCAGTGAGAACAGGGAAAGGCAATGCAGGCATTGGGAATTAAGAGATACAAAGTATCATATATAAAATAAGCTATAAGGATATATTATACAATATAGGGAATACAGCCAATATCCATAATAACTATATTTTTTTCATTTATTTTTATTAGTTGGAGGCTAATTACTTTACAATATTGTAGTGGTTTTTGTCATACATTGACATGAATCAGCCATGGATTTACATGTATTCCCCATCCCGATCCCCCCTCCCACCTCCCTTTCTACCCAATCCCTCTGGGTCTTCCCAGTGCACCAGGCCTGAGCACTTGTCTCATGCACCCAACCTGGGCTGGTGATCTGTTTCACCATAGATAATATACATGTTTCAATGCTATTCTCTCGAAGGACACTACATAATAACTATAAATGGAGTATTACCTATAAAAATAATAAACAACTATATGATGATAAATATAAGAATACAGGTTAACCTTTATCAGGGTGATAGCATCTGAAAAGGACCAAAAGAGGGGGAGGTTCTGGGATGCTGCTGATGCTCTAATTCAGGGTGCTGGCTTTACAAGCACAGGTGCATTTCACTTGTGAAAATTAATCAAGCTGTATACTTGTGATTTGTGCACTCCTCTATAGGTATATTTCATTAAAATGGAAAAAAAGAAAATTAACAATCTGATTTAGTTACCTCAAAGTTCACCCCAGTAACCATGAGTGCTTCATCTCATCACTCTTACCTGTAATAATACTACATTAACTATGATATAAACTATGATGGATAAAATTTGGTATTGTGGCCTTACTATTTCCTCTATTAGCAGAGAAGTGACTCACTGACACCAAAAATGCAAACTAAAGATCTTTCTTTGTTTTCTTCTGATTTTTAGTACTACTCACTTTTGAGCAACTATCCATTAATTGTCATAAATATACACACACTAAAGCCATCCTGTCATAGCTGAATGATTTATAAATATGATTTGTAAAAGATGTATAAATATCATGATGTACATCTGCTTGCTTTGTTTAAATAACAATGTTAAAATATTTTTAATGAAAACCCTGTTTCTTGAATTTTAATATAAAATTCAGTTATCCCAGGAATCAACAGAACTCAAGACAAAAGCATCCACCCAATATTGGAAAATTTAAAAACCTATATTTTTAATTATTTCGTGTTCTTGCATTATAGGAGGGACACACATTCATTATGTCATGCAAACTGTTATTGTATCTGAACTGCTCTTTTATATTTATATAAGTATAGATACATCAGAAAGAAGCAATGGAAAATTTTATTACACACTATCCAAATGTTGAATTTTCATTAAGTAAATATTAAGTATTACTCTTGTAGAAAATTAATAAATGGGCAATGACTTTTGCTAGAATGCTATATTTTTTACCAACATATATATTATTTTCAAAGTTTAAGAATAGGTTTAATAATCATAAAAGCTGCTGCTTTGGCATTTGGGGTCTTTTGCTATGAAGAACTTGATTACTTCCTTGTAGGAGTGTATCACGTGTGTCTAGTGCTACCAGATAGCCATAAAAATACTTGAAGGCTTTCAAATGAGGAAATAAAGGGGTATTGAAATTTATCAGTACAGCAAAATATTAAATCAAGGCTAATGTCCCCTCCTTTTTTATTTTTAACCCAATCTGGATTGCTGGAAACATACTATGAATGCTTCCCATATCATTAGGAAAAGCTTGATGATGTTGAGATGGGGAACCTCCCAAAAGGCATCTAAAGATCATCACACAAAAATGAGGCCAAGGAGGTAAGAGTGATTGCAGACAAATCATTAGAATTTAAAAGATACTTATTTTAGCTCTGTGAATATGACCCTACAAAATCTGTCAAGTTAAACTAACAGAACTTCAACTAACCAAAAAGATCCACAAATGGATTAATCTGATTTAGGAAATTTTGATTACCTTGCGATTAAGGTGAAAACTGCTTTGGTTTTTTGTCATTTTGTGTTTATTTATTTTTTCTTTTTTATTGTAGTGGTTTTTGCCATATATTGACATGAATCAGCCATGGATTTACATGTGTTCCCCTTCCCGATTCCCCCTCCCGCCTCCCTCTCCATCCGATCCCTCTGGGTCTTCCCAGTGCACGAGCCCTGAGCACTTGTCTCATGCATCCAACCTGGGCTGGTGGTCTGTTTCACCCTTGATAGTATACATGTTTCAAAGCTATTCTCTCAGAACATTCCACCCTCGCCTTCTCCCACAGAGTCCAAAAGTCTCTTCTGTACATCTGTGTCTCTTTTTCTGTTTTGCATATAGGGTTATTGTTACCATCTTTTTAAAGTCCATATATATGCATTAGTATACTGTATTGGTCTTTATCTTTCTGGCTTACTTCACTCTGTATAATGGGCTCCAGTTTCATCCATCTCATTAGAACTGATTCAAATGAATTTTTTTTAATGGTTGAGTAATATTCCACAGTGTATATGTACCACAGCTTGCTAATCCATTAGTCTGCTGATGGGCATCTAGGTTGCTTCCATGTCCTGGCTATTATAAACAGTGCTGCAATGAACATTGGGGTACACGTCTCTCTTTCAGATCTGGTTCCCTCAGTGTGTATGCCCAGGAACGGGATTGCTGGATCATATGGCAGTTCTATTTCCATTTTTTAAGGAATCTCCACACTGTTCTCCATAGCGGCTGTACTAGTTTGCATTCCCACCAACAGTGTAAGAGGGTTCCCTTTTCTCCACACCCTCTCCAGCATTTATTGCTTGTAGACTTTTGGATAGCAGCCATCCTGACTGGCGTGTAATGGTACCTCATTGAGGTTTTGATTTGCATTTCTCTGATAATGAGTGATGTTGAGCATCTTTTCATGTGTTTGTTAGCCATCTGTATGTCTTCTTTGGAGAAATGTCTGTATAGATCTTTGGCCCATGTTTTGATTGGGTCATTTATTTTTCTGGAATTGAGCTGCAGGAGTTGCTTGTATATTTTTGAGATTAATCTTTGTCTGTTGCTTCGTTTGCTATTATTTTCTCCCATTTTGAAGGCTTTCTTTTCACCTTGATTATAGTTTCCTTTGTTGTGCAAAAGCTTTTAAGTTTAATTAGGTCCCATTTGTTTATTTTTGCTTTTATTTCCTATATTCTGGGAGGTGGGTCATAGAGGATCCTGCTGTGATTTATGTTGGAGAGTGTTTTACCTATGTTCTCCTCTAGGAGTTTTATAGTTTCTGGTCTTACATTTAGATCTTTAATCCACTTTGAGTTTATTTTTGTGTGTGGGGTTAGAAAGTGTTCTCGTTTCATTCTTTTACAAGTGGTTGACCAGTTTTCCCAGCACCACTTGTTGAAGAGGTTGTCTTTTTTCCATTGTATATCCTTGCCTCCTTTGTCAAAGATAAGGTGTCCATAGGTTCGTGGATTTATCTCTGGGCTTTCTATTCTGTTCCATTGATCTATATTTCTGTCTTTGTGCCAGTACCATACTGTCTTGATGACTGTGGCTTTGTAGTAGAGTCTGAAGTCAGGCAGGTTGATTCCTCCAGTTCCATTCTTCTTTCTCAAGATTACTTTGGCTATTCGAGGTTTTTTGTATTTCCATACAAATTGTAAAATTCTTTGTTCTAGTTCTGTGAAAAATACCGTTGGTAGCTTGATAGGGATTGCATTGAATCTATAGATTGCTTTGGGTAGAATAGCCATTTTGACAATATTGATTCTTCCAATCCATGAACACGGTATGTTTCTCCATCTGTTTGTGTCCTCTTTGATTTCTTTCATCAGTGTTTTATAGTTTTCTATGTATAGGTCCTTTGTTTCTTTAGGTAGATATACTCCTAAGTATTTTATTCTTTTTGTTGCAATGGTGAATGGTATTGTTTCCTTAATTTCTCTTTCTGTTTTGTCATTGTTAGTATATAGGAATGCAAGGGATTTCTGTGTGTTAATTTTATATCCTGCAACTTTACTATATTCATTGATTAGCTCTAGTAATTTTCTGGAAGAGTCTTTAGGGTTTTCTATGTAGAGGATCATGTCATCTGCAAACGGTGAGAGTTTCACTTCTTCTTTTCCTATCTGGATTCCTTTTACTTCTTTTTCTGCTCTGATTGCTGTGGCCAGAACTTCCAACACTATGTTGAATAGTAGTGGTGAGAGTGGGCACCCTTGTCTTGTTCCTGATTTCAGGGCAAATGCTTTCAATTTTTCACCATTGAGGGTGATGCTTGCTGTGGGTTTGTCATGTATAGCTTTTATTATGTTGAGGTATGTTCCTTCTATTCCTGCTTTCTGGAGAGTTTTAATCATAAATGAGTGTTGAATTTTGTCAAAGGCTTTCTCTGCATCTATTGAGATAATCATATGGTTTTTATCTTTCAATTTGTTAATGTGGTGTATTACATTGATTGATTTGCAGATATTAAAGAATCCTTGCATTCCTGGGATAAAGCCCACTTGGTCATGGTGTATGATTTTTTTAATATGTTGTTGGATTCTGTTTGCTAGAATTTTGTTAAGGATTTTTGCATTTATGTTCATCAGTGATATTGGCCTGTAGTTTTCTTTTTTTGTGGCATCTTTGTCTGGTTTTGGAATTAGGGTGATGGTGGCCTCATAGAATGAGTTTGGAAGCTTACCTTCATCTGCAATTTTCTGGAAGAGTTTGAGTAAGATAGGTGTTAGCTCTTCTCTAAATTTTTGGTAGAATTCAGCTATGAAGATAGGCTTCCTTCTAACAGTGAATTATAGGGGAAATTATTATATAAAACATAATAGATGAGTTTACGTTAACTTTCAATTTCACAGTTCTTTTACTCACTCCTTCATTCATTTATTCTTTTAATAAGCATTTACTATGTGCCCACAAAGTATGAGACATTGTTTGCTGATTGAGGATACAAATTCAAGACACGGTTCCTTTTTTTTTTTTTTTAATTTATTTTTAACTGGAGGATAATTGCTTTACAATATTGTGTTAGTTTCTGCCATGCATTAACATGAACCAGCCATAGGTATACACATGTACCCACTTTTTTGAACCTCCCTCCCACCTCCCACCCCATCCCACCCATCTAGATTGTCACAGAACAACAGGTATGAGCTCCCTGTGTCATACAGCAAATTCTCACTAGCTATCTGTTTTACATATGGTAATGCATACATTGCAATGTTACTCTTTCAATCCATCTCTCCCTAGCTTTCCCCCATTGTATCCAGAAGTCTGTTTTCTATGTCTGTGTCTCCATTGCTGCCCTGCAAATAGGTTCATCAGTACCATCTATTTAGATTCCATATATATGTGTTAATATACAATATTTGTTTTGCTGACTTACTTCACTCTGTATAATAGTCTCTAGGTTCACCCACCTCATTAGAACTGTCTCAACTGTGTCCCTTTTTATGGCTGAGTAATATTCCATGTTATATTTGTACTACAGCTTCTTTATCCACGCATCTGTCAATGGACATCTAGGTTGCTTCCTTGTTCTGGCAATTGTAAACAGTGCTGCAGTGAATATTGGGGTACTTGTGTCTTTTTCAATTATGGTTTTCTCAGAGTATATGCCCAGGAGTAGGACTGTTGGATCATATGTTATTTTTATTCCTAGTTTTTTAAGGAATCTCCATACAGTTCTCCAAAGAAAGTGAAAGTGAAGTTGCTCAGCCGTGTTCGACTCTTTGTGACCCCATGAACTATAGACTACCAGGCTCCTCCATCCATGGGATTCTCCAGGCAAGAATACTGGAGTGGGTTGCCATTTCCTTCTCCAGGAGATCTTCCTGACCCAGGGATTGAACCTGCATCTCCTGCATTGTAGGCAGACACTTTACCATCTGAGCCACCAGAGAAGTCTATAGTGACTATACTAATTTACATTCCAACCAACAATGCAAGAGGGTTCCCTTTTCTCCACACCTTCTCCATCATTTATTTGTTTGTAGATTTTTTTTAAATGATGGCCATTCTGACTGTTGTCAGGTGATATCTCATTGTAGTTTTGATTTGCATTTCTCTAATAATGAGAGGCGGTGAGCATCTTTTCATGTGTTTATTAGCCATCTGTATATAGTCTTCTCCTGGACATTAGGTTCAATGGGAAAGTCAAACAAGTAAAAACAGCTATTGAACAGCTTAGTAAGTGCTTTATAGAAATATGGACATTGTTATTTCAGCAAAGAAAAATTTCACCTAAATCTGACTGGGCAGAGGCACCCCCAGAGAAGAAACAAACTACATGAATACATGACCTAAGTGAAGAGGGAAAACTAAACAGAAGAACTTCATGCCTAAAAAGATGAAACAGCATAAAGTATGTGAAGTTCAAGACAACTTCAGTGAAGGTTGGTAGCAGGAAATGGTGGAAAAGGAGACAAGACAGGAAGTTAAACCAAAGAGTTAAAATTGTATCCCAAAAGGTCAAAGTTAACAGTTATAACCATGTTGATAGTATTTATTCTTGATATGATGTTATGAAAATGGCACTTTATCTCTTTGGTCTTCCTCCCAATAACGCATAAACCAAGCTTATCATGAGAAAAAACATTAGACAAATCTCATTAAGAATGTTCTACAATGAAAGAAATCAAAGATGACACAAATAGATGGAGAAATATGCCATGTTCATGGATCACAATAATCAATATTGTCAAAATGAGTATACTGCCCAAAGCAATCTATAGATTCAATGCAATCCCTATCAAGGTACCAACGGTATTTTTCAGAGAACTAGAACAAATAATTTCACACTTTGTATGGAAATACAAAAAACCTCGAATAGCCAAAGCAATCTTGAGAAAGAAGAATGGAACTGGAGGAATCAACCTGCCTGACTTCAGACTATACTACAAAGCTACAGTCATCAAGACAGTATGATACTGGCACAAAGACAGAAATATCGATCAATGGAACGAAATAGAAAGACCAGAGATAAATCCATACACCTGTGAATACCTTATATTTGACAAAGGAGGCAAGAATATACAATGGAGAAAAGACAATCTCTTTAACAAGTGGTGCTGGGAAAAATGGTCAACCACTTGTAAAAGAATGAAACTAAAACACCTTTTAACACCATACACAAAAATAAACTCAAAATGGATTAAAGATCTAAATGCAACACCAGAAACTATAAAACTCCTAGAGGAAAACAGGCAAAACACTCTCTGACATAAACCACAGCAGGATCCTGTATGATCCACCGCCCAGAGTAATGGAAATAAAAGCAAAAACAAACACATGGGACCTAGTTAAACTTAAAAGCTTCTGCACAACAAAGGAAACTATAAGAAAAGTGAAAAGACAGCCTTCAGAGTGGGAGAAAATAATAGCAAATGAAGCAACAGACAAAGAATTAAGCTCAAAAACATACTAGCAAGTCTTGCAGCTCAATTCCAGAAAAATAAATGACCCAATCAACAAATGGGCCAAAGAACTAAAGAGACATTTCTCCAAAGAAGACATACAAATGGCTAACAAACTCATGAAAAGATGCTCAACATCACTCATTATCAGAGAAATGCAAATCAAAACCACAATGACGTACCATCTCACACCAGTCAGAATGGCTACTATCAGAAAGTCTACAAACAATAAATGCTGGAGAGGTTGCGGAGAAAAAGGAACCTTCTTACACTGTTGGTGGGAATGCAAACTAGTACAGCTGCTATGGAGAACAGTGTGGAGACTCCTTAAAAAACTGGAAATAGAACTGCCATACGACTCAGCAATCCCACTGCTGGGCATACACACTGAGGAAACCACAATTGAAAGAGACATGTGTACCCCAGTGTTCATCGCAGCACTGTTTACAATAGCCAGGACATGGAGGCAACTTAGATGCCCATCGGCAGATGAATGGATAAGAAAGCTGTGGTAGATATACACAATAGAATATTACTCAGCCATTAAAAAGAAGGCATTTGAATCAGTTCTAATGAGGTGGATGAAACTGGAGCCTATTATACAGAGTGAAGTAAGTCAGAAAGAAAAGTGCCAATACAGTATACTAATGCATATACATGGAATTTAGAAAGATGCTAACAATGACCCTATATGTGAGACAGCAAAAGAGACATAGATGTAAAGAACAGTCTCTTGGAATCTGTGGGAGAAGGCAAGGGTGGGATGATTTGAGAGGGTAGCATTGGAACTTGTATATTATCATATGTGAAGAAGATCACTGGTCCAGGTTTGATGCATGAGACAGGGTGCTCAGGGCTGGTGCACTGGGATGACCCTGGGGAATGGGATGGGGAGGGAGGTGGGAGGGAGGGTCAAGATGGGGAACACATGTACACCCATGGCTGATTCATGTGAATGTATGGCAAAAACCACCACAATATTGTAAAGTAATTAGCCTCCAATTAAAATAATAAATAAATAAAATAAGGTATAAATATTGGTTCATTATTTTAATAAATGTATCTTACTAATGTCCAACAGGGGAGATGAGCTACAGGGTATATAATGTATGTGACATGAAAGTAGCTCAGTTGTGTCCAACTCTTTGTGATCCCATGGACTGTAGCCCACCAGGCTCCTCTGTCCATGGAATTCTCCAGGCAAAAATACTGGAGTGGTTTGCCATTTCCTTCTCTAGGTGCTTTTCCCAACCCACAAATTGAACCCACATCTCCTGCACTGGCAGGCAGATTCTCTACCACTGAGCCACCTGGAAGCCCTATAAGAGGCATGGGATATAACTCTCTGTATTATCTTCTCACTTTTTTTCATAAATAAAAAACTGTTCTAAAAAATAAAATCTATTTTTAAAAGGGGGTTAGCCAGGGTTAAAATTTGGTAGCATGCTACATGTGCTCAGGAAATGTGGAGTACTTCAGATTAATTTGTAGGCAGAGTTCATGATGCAAAATAATAATAGCTAGAATCAGAGAAATAAGTCCCATTGTGGTGGACAAGCCTGAAATTTCTCAGAACACATTAAATTATACTAAGCTTTCTTGACTAGGTCACCACTCATTCTGTATGTGCATGTCATTGCCCATGGGGTTCAAATGATACAATTGTACCACTTTTAAAAATCTTCCTCATCCAAAGTTTATGTCTTCTAAGTTCATCTCCCTGAAAAATACATTCCCATATGAGTCAAATGCAGATATGTTTATCTATATCTTGAATCACAAACACCTACACTGAAATCGCCTCACTATTTTCCTATAATACATTTCCTCTAAAGTCCTCCTCTAGCTTACCTTAAGTTCTCCCAGAGGCACAACCCTTTATTCCCCTAGGTTTATCCTTACTACTATCTCCCACCCTAGAGGACGTAGAATTTAGTCAAAGAGGGGGAAGAATTGTGCTTGCTCCTTTCTAACTATGAATACTCATCAGTTAAAATAATTTGGGGGCTGGAGGCTTTCGTATCCTGTTATAGTACCTGCGAGCAGAATTTTGTACCATAGCTCTGGATTTATAGCCCTCATTTAGCCATCATGGTATTCAAAACACTGGCTTTAAATATCTGCCACACAGATATGAGTAACAAAAAGGAACAGAATATAGTTACTGTGCCTTCAAAGAAGAGCAATAAACAATTCTGCTTGCTTTCCTTCATGTTCTTTAATTAATTTCATTTAATTTTAACTACTCAGAACAATTTCACCAGCCATTAGCCTGGAATGAAACCTTACAAAGGATGATTGTTGTTATCAAGATGGGTCCCAACTCTCCATCCCCCTCTTTTTAATAAGTTTTGGGGCAAATAAGCTACTTTGTAGCCAAGACTTGTTTCTTCAAAGGAGAAACCCCGTGAAGCAAAGGGTAGACAAATTTCAGATCTAGACTTGAAAATTTCAAAATAATATCCACTGAGAAAAAATTTGTGTCACATTTTATAAATCAAGAACAAATTTATGCAAAAAATAATAATAATAATAGGAGGAAAATCTCTTTGGTAAATTCTAAAACTAGATAACCCCCGTTTGAATCTGAAATAAAAACATCTCAGCTACTAGTTATCAGAGTCATGAAAATCAGCTAGTTAAAGATGGGGAACAAATGTACACCCATGGCTGATTCATGTCAATGCATGGCAAAAACCACTACAATATTGTAAAGTAATTAGCCCCCAATTAAAATAAATAATTTTTTTAAAAAAGAATTGTTTAAAAGAACACTAGCCTCCTAACATGGTAGTAGTGGAGGATGAATATTTTGCAATATTGAACTGGAACAATAAAAGTAGTTGAAAGTTATATCCAGAATGACATATCTAAGTTCACTACACTTCTGGATGCAGGTGATTAGCATATTTGGAAATATAAATTAGCTGTCATTTTAGAATGTTCATAAATTTTTTCAAGAGAGTTCATGCAAAATTCACAATTTTATTGGAGAAATATTAAGGCCAAAGCTCACTAGGAAGTGAAGAGCATCTCTGACTTTGTTAACAAAGAACATTTCCATTCCCTGTCAGTACTGTCAGCTCTAACCAGTCATTTAGAACCTCAGTGAAGGCTCCTGCCACATGCAGGAACTAAACTCTCCAAGTGGGAGGCACATGGAGCTGGGGGTTATATTAGAAACAACAAAGCCCCTTTGTTGAGTAAAGCGTATTATTTGTGACGCCAAAACCAGGGGAACTCTTTTAGGTTTTCTTGAAGTCTACATATTTTCCTATTCTTAAACTGTATAAAATGGCTGCATATTAAATCATTATTTTAGGAGTATTATTAACAGAATGCCGAATTAGTTGAAAAGAAAACCCAGTTGTTCTCAGCATTTGAGAAAATCCTTTCCTCCTATAAATGTTTTATTCATTATATTTGCATATTTCACCTCCCAATAAGATATTAAGAAAAAATACTGATTTCAGAAAAAGCCTTGTCATGCCACCTGACTTTTTAAGTAATTAACATCGATTTCAAATAGAAAAATAAGGGTGTTTAATAACTTTATTCTGAAAGATCTGGATAACTTAGGTCATCTCCTAATATTTGTATAATTTAGTGTGGAAGATGGTGATTTGTGATTAATAAGTTACAGAATACACATGCATCAGTGTTAACTGCCAGATACGTATGGAGTATGTTTATCAGGCAAGAGATAGTGAGCACACTAGCAAATACAGACACAAGAATCAAATACATTCCCATGATACTTCTCAAGGCTTTTATTCTTTAAAAGAGATGAGTAAAACTTCACCAAAAAATGCACATGTCCTTTAAAAACTTCTTAAAGTTGAACTCATCTCTAGATAAATGTACATACTTCAGCCCATTTTCAGTTCCTAAGTGAAAAAAAAAAACAATAAATTTAGAAACTCACATTATTTCTAAATGACAATTCCCCTTCTTGTGGGAAAGGGCAAAGAGCAGATCAATAGCCCAAGAAAAAACAGAAACTACATTCCAAACATAGAGAAGAGACTGATGGGGAAATCTATGAAACTAGAATTTCAAAGAGAACCCTTTCTGATAAATGATGAAACACCTTTCCATGTTACCAAAATGTACAAGCTACACTGCAATACACCAAGGCCCTACTTCTCAAGAGATGGTCAGCATCTAGAAACGGGAACATCAGTCTAGCATTCAATGCATTGTAATGTGCACACAACAGAAGATAAATAGCTACAACCCCAACAGTCAGATGAACAGAAAAAGGTTATTTCTCCTTAAAGCTCAAGTCTATCTTTTCCTTGGGCAGGGACACAAACTGTGATGTCCCTTTCTGTTTGAATTTTCCCTTGAAAACAGAAGTTGTCAGGATGATCTATGAGCTGATAGTGAGCTCCTCATTATAAAGACATCTCCCAATTCTATTTTCTGGTATAAGAAAAAGGGCTTTGTTTTATTTAGGGCCAAATAAAAGATAGAGAGAAAAAGAGATGTACTTTACTATACACATAACAATAATATATGTTTACTTACATAATACACATAATGATTTAAGGTTAATTATTATCATCAAAATTCAGAATATACTTGCACTCAGGAAGGGGAATTCTTCATGGCTAATGTCATCATGCTAATGTAGGAGATTTAACAGAAAGGGTATAAGGCTAAATGGCACCAACAGAAACCAAAATCTAGAGGTAAGAAAGAGAACATTTTTTTTTGAGGTTTGATGTAAAAGGAAGCAAAGTTCTCTATTAAGGACATTACCTTATACATTAAAAATATGAAGTTCAACAATGTGATTATACTTCAGTCCCTTACCTTGGACAGGATAATTGGCTATAGAGAAAAGGCCAGTGATTAAGTATCTCTTACATATTATTTATTAAGTTCTTATTGTTTACAAAGCAATAACCTATTAATTCATCCATAAGTTATGATATAACTATTCAATATTATGCTTTTTTTGGAATACTCTCCACTTTGTAAGCAGGAGTTATAGCTATCTGGTAGCATAATTTTTGAGGCAGGTTCACATTGCATCATAACACAAAGTTTGTACTCTCTTTCCTAGAAATTCAACATTTTTCCCTTCCCCCACAAATATCCTTTTTTACAAGGGGTACAATTTAAGGTATTTTCTTCTTTCTTGATCATTTTTAACTGTGGGCTAATAAGCAATTGGACTCCCTTCACATAGGAGCATTGCAATTTTCCTTCTTTCATGTCATGCCCTCAGTCTTTTCTCTCCCTTCCCATGTTCTCCTGGTTGGTAGACATTCTTGATCCAACTCTGTTCGTTAAGTATCCTGCTTTGTGTCCCACTCCCAGGTTCTGTATTCTCTTCCTTATGCTTCCTTTTAGCACCCTTGGGTAAAATCATGAAATTAAGTCTGCCTTTTGGGACTCTCCAACTACCATTTTACTGTAAGTTTCTCCTACCTAGTACCTACCAGTTCCAGTATCTTTCTGTTATCCCTGATTGCCTTTAGGCAATCATCCAATAAATGACCCCATGCCCCAGAGCTCTCTTTCTCTAGTTGCCATATGGTTGTTACCCAACTCCCAAAGAAATCCACTCTTTTCCAACTGATAACTTGATACCTTTCTTGCACTGTTGGCTCTTAGGTCATTTGTTCATGTGCTCCTGTTAAGCTATAATAGATATTGTCCATCCAGTACTTCCAGAATGGTATTCTAAATAGACCATATGCAGATTCTTTTATGCAACATAGTTCATCAACTAAAACTGACCTAATACTCCAGTCTGTCATAATTTGAAGGAAGAATTTCTAGAGGCCCCACTTATCCTGCCAATAATTGAGAGAATTAAGAGATTCCTGTTCTTATATGTTAATCCAATTAAATTGTTATCTTAGAAAGTTTACCTGATGTTATGGACTGAATTATGCACCCCCAATTTTTGTTGAAACCCTAAACCCCAACGTTACTGTATTTGGATATATGGCTTATGCAGAGGCAATTAAGGTTAAACAGGGTCATAAGAGTGGACTTTCAATCCAGTATGACAGGTGTCTCTATAAAAAGAAGAAGAGACATCAGAGATTTCTCTCTTTAGCACTGTGCATACACAGAGGAAAAGCTATCAGAGGACAGAGGGAGAAAGCAAACACTGCAAGCCAAGCAGAGAGGCCTCGAGAGAAACCAGACTTGCTGACACCCTGATTTTGAATGTCCAGTCTCCAAAACTGTGGAAAAACAAAGTTCTGTTCTTTAGTTTATCCAGTCTGTTGTATTTTTGTTATGGCAGCTTGGGTAAACATACATCTGACTTTATAGATTTAAGTATTTCTCTAGTTTGCTATTTATGTTAATGAATACTTGTTTAAAATGTGACTATAAATGCACCAACTATTGGATGGCAGGGATCATAAATTAAGTTTCCCTCAAGGAAAAAGAACTAGAACTCACTACATTCCTGTATTTTCATTTAACTTTTTATTTTAATGTAATGTCGTTCTATGTCCTAACTTGGTCCATAAATTCCATTATATAAGATTCAATGTTATGTTAAAATAGATAACCATTTTCACTATTTATGTTTCAACTCACCAAATATTTTTACTTAAAAGTAGTTTGGTTACAAACCTTTCTGCACTAAACAATATAATATAAAAATTGATTCCATGGAAAGTTCCCTAGGGATCATAAACTCTCTTCTCAGCAATTGTTACAGAAGAAATCTATTTCATATGAAGTATCCCCTATCAAAAATAATGCATAAACCCAAATATTACAATTTTGATGCTTCAACTTACATTCTGAGTTTGTACAAATGTTATGTTAGAAAACTGACATTAAGTAGTTCATCACAGTGCCAGTTTTTACTGAAATTTACTAAAATATAAAGATGGATCATACATCTTATTTCTATCAATGTGCATTTGTCAGACACTCAAACTATTTTCCCAAGTTCTTTCAGGATATCAAATAAGAAATCAGAACAGGTCAATCCAGTGTGTACTTCTTTAAATATCCTATTATCACATTTCTAGTAATTACAACCCAGAGATAAGAATTCAGGTTTTGTGTGATTGGGAAACTATTTCACTTTAAACAGATTTTTTTAATAAAATTAAAATTTTAACTTATATGGAATACAAATAATATGTTATTTTTAATTTTTGAGATTTACTCAAATCTCAGAATTCATACAACCTGCAGATCCTAATGGAAAGTCACAAAAAGTTAAAGAGGAGAGATGGTATAAGTCCTCATGAACTTTAAAGTTTCACAAGTAAACTGTCCTCCAAAGAATTTTGCTTTATTCTTTTTTAGAGTTCATGTAATTATATACTTCAGTTTTACTATCAACCATCACACTTTAACACAAAGGGTAATCAGAAAGTATTAACCATGCATGGGGAGAGAATTTGAAAAAGAATACATATAGGAATTCCCCTACATATGAATGAATTCTGTTTCAAGAGTGCATTTCTAAGTCCAATTTGTTTGTAAGTCCAACAAAATTATCCTAGGTACCCAACTAACAGAATTGTCTATATAGTACTGTACCATAATAGATTTATACTTTTCACACAAATGATACATAAGAAACAAACACAAAAAATAAAGAAAACCTTTTTTTATCTTACAGTACTGTATAATACAACAGCTGGCATACAGCGGCTGGCATCAAATGAACAGGAAGGAGAGCTACTGACTGAAGGAGGGAGAGAAGGTGGGAGATGGTAGAACTGAAAGATTGTCAGCAATAGGAGACGGAGTGCAAGCTGCAATTTCACTCACACCTGAGACTGATGGAACACACATGCACATCTTTGAAAGTTCACAACTTGAAGGTTCATATGTAGAGGACTTATGTACATGCACATGCATAACTGAATCACTTGACTGTAACTAATACAACATCGTTAATCAGCTACACTCCAGAGCAAAATTTCACTCTCACTAGGAAAGTTTTCTGCTGTAACCAATTTTAGAAAAATCAATAAATGGAAAATAGTTTTCAACAATTGAGGAAAAATTAACAGTAACTTAACAGGTATTTTCAGGAAAACATGTATATAATAATCACTAAAGAAAATACAAATCATTAGTATAGCAAGATAAATACTTATTAATAAACTTTTAATAAAAAATAAAATCTAATTTTGAAGACTAAAATGTTTTTGAGGTGTAATAAATTCATATATTCTTCCTGGGTTATTTTTATTTATACACTATCCTAGCTATAATATACAGCATGATATTCATGCCTTCTCCTCATATGATCTGGGCAGTCACCTTGTACAAAAAAAGACAGAGACAGAAATACAAGGAGATTGAGGAGAAACACCATTATATCCTTTATCTAAGCAGTCCTAGCTGGAAGCCCAACATGTAATAGAACTACTCTAATTAATGTGCTTTTATAACCATCAGACCCCATCTCACTCCACAGCCTCTGAGGTGACTCTGCATGATATTGGAATTCCAAGAACCACAGTTGGAAAAGCATTGAATCTGTTCACCTTTGCATGTGTAACCTGGGAGTTTCTAAGATACTGTATTTGTTACCTGTATTCACTCTGTTTACAATCTCTATTTTGTTTCTTTTGTGTTCTACATGATCTTTCCTTCTTCATCCACCTGATTTACTCTATAATGTAATTAATATTAAAGTTTATAGTTCCTTTTCTAAACTACTAGTATTTCTTTTTAAAAATCAGTTTTACATGTAGTAAGACTCTCAATATTTTTCTATTTTGGTGGTTTATATATTATCTGTCATTCTCAAGAACAGGCCCATATTGAAATGCCAGATTTGATTATTGACTTGACTAACATTTTATGCATTTTGCATGAATGTTATTATGCTCCCTGAAATACTAGTATACTATTCAAATTAATAGTTCTTTTATTCTCTCAATACTTATCACTGTCTCAGATTGCCATTGTAAATATTTAGATGTGATAAGTGACATTTTTGTACTTTTATTATTAACAATGAATTTACAGCTTACACATTAATTGTCTAAAAGGGCATTTTAAATTTCACTTATAGAAGTTCTGATGTATAACTGTTTTCTTATTAGGTTAAGAGTAGAAGAGCAGAATGGGACAGAGTGGTTTTCAAATCAACTTTTTATTTTTGTAAATAGGATGTTTGGTGTTTTTTTCAATGTTTATTTTACAATTATCTGACACTTACTGTTTTTATCAAGCTTTTTTTAATGTTTAAGTCTAAAGTCAAGTTACAATTTTCTTTGTGCAAGATTTATAAGTGATATAGTCACCTTCTTATTATTCTATATTCTATATGGCTGTCCAGTTGGCTGATGACACAATGTATGAAAACAAAGAATAATAACATGCTACACATTCTAAAAATAGAACCCACAACATACCTGATTAACATGGCATTTAAGTTACTATGTTTATTCCATTCTTACCTTTCCCAGTCCTTATATCCCTTTTATGTTTCTTTTATTATTACACTATTCTAAAGCAAAGCATTGTATTTCAATATCATTTTGAATAAAGAAGTCCCTGCATAATTATTATAGTCCTGTTATTTTTCAATGTTTATGACTATTGCTATTCATTTTTGCTATCTCCCTCTCTTTTCAACTATATTAATTTTTCCAAATCCCTCTTGAAAAATCACTGGAGCAATATCTGTTGAATTCAGCATTTAATCCAATCTCCCTTACCACAAATAAAAACTACCAAACTACTCAAAAACCTTCGAGTCTAACAGATGTTAACCTGAATTCTTTTTTTATAGATATTTGGGTAATGATCCATACTTAATCTTATCCAGTTAACTTCAACCAGCAGAATTTCCCTCACCTGCTACCAAGAATACAAGAACCTAGCTAGCCTTGAGGCTACATCCTCACCAACCTCTTCTCATGCTACTCAGCTAATTAGCAAGGGTCAGGTGTTCAGAACTGAAGTGCCACAACCTCCAATAAATGTAACCCCAATCAAAGGGAACTGGGTGACAGGCAAACAGGGATTGATTGAAGGAAGATTTCTTTTTAACACCATAGCCTTTTGTAATTTTTCTTAACGCATGCATCCACTACCTATTCAAAAAGAACCTCAATTTTATAGAAGTCTATTTATATTCTGCAACATAGTGCATCCACTGTTTGTATGAAACTAGATATGACTAAAATACTTGAAAATTGTTTTGCATAGTTTTTAAAATACTACATATTCAGTCTTACCATTATTGTTTTGTTTTGCAAAGTCTTCCCAAGGAGAATACCTAACAAACTTCAGTCTGTTCTGGGTATATATTATGAAGAATTCTTAAATGGTAGAATTTCTGAGATTGAACTCATGTTTTACTTAGATCCAGATTTATAAGATTCTATAGATATGATCCAATTTGTCAACTATTTGCCTTCCAAAGGGTAACTTATTTCCCAAATGTGTAGAGAAACAAAAAAAAAAAAAAGTGGGGGGAAAAATCTCTCCATTAAGAAGGAACTAGTTAATTATGGGGAATACTGTGGACTATAACCAAGAATTAGACAGAGAGAGGAAAAAGAGAAAGGAAACTATCTTATTCCCTACACCTTATGCAATATCCTGACATCATAAAAATTTTCCTCATAATTTAGTGTCAAGTTTGTTTTTCAGAATGTTAATTTACTGCAGCCGTGAAATTAAAAGATGCTTACTCCTTGGAAGGAAAGCTATGACAAACTTAGACAGAGTATTAAAAAGCAAAGACATCACTTTGCCAGCAATGGTCCACATAGTAAATATACATGTATGGATGTGACAGTTGGACCATAAAGAAAGCTGAGTGCTGAAGAATTGGCTGCTTTTGAACTGTGGTGTTAAAGAAGACTCTTGAGAGCCCCTTGGACTTGAAGGAGATCAAAACAGTCAATCCTAAAGGAAATCAACCCTGAATATTCATTGGAAGGATTGATGCTGAAGCTGAAGCTCCAATATTTCAGCTACCTGATGCAAAGAGCCAACTTATTGGAAAAGAACCTGATGCTGGAAAAGACTGAAGGCAGGAGGAGAAGCGGGCAACAGAGGATGAGATGGTTAGATGGCATCACCGACTTAATGGACATGAGTTTGAGCAAGCTCTGGGAGATACTGAAGGACAGAGAAGCCTGGTGTGCTGCAGTCGATGGAGTCACAAAGAGTTGGACACAACTTAGTAACTGAACAACAAATACTCGAATAAAATAAATTTTGTTTTCTATACAAGAAGTTCAGGTTTCTCTCGCTGTATCTTTTACATGATACAAATGCTAAATGACTGTGCAATTCTCTCTAAACAGATAAAGAGATGTAAGAAAATTCAGTTCGACCATGAGTTCCTTCACTGTGAACCCAATGACTCTGAAAACTATGAAAGCTGCTAATTTTCATTATCTTGAATCTTAAATAGACATGATGTAAAATCCCATAAAAATTACTAAATTAATAAAGCTTAACTATGTCGTTGGAGGAATGGTGCCTCCAAAAGAAAATCAGGATAAATAAAGGTCTACTTCCAAGCATATGCCATGTACACATCAAGTTTTTTAAAAGATTCTATAAAAAGAGACCAAGCTGATAGGGAAGAAATTAAGAATATTATTCCAAAGAAGCCAAAATAAGAAAGAATGCCTAGAAACCATTAAATGCCCAACTCTGCCGAGAGGTTAAGGAAAATAAGGAATATTTTGAGAGTTAACTTTCTTCTACTTGGTAAAAACAATAAATACAAACAAAAACCTTTATTTTTTAAGGATGAGGAACAGTAGTATACTGTGTGTAGCTTGCATAAAGAAAAAAATTATAATAAACTGAATAGAAACAAAGGAGGATATAAAACTAACACAGAAAGCTCTTTGGATTTCATTACAGTTGTGATATATATGTTCACTCATGGAAATAAAGATAACTATTCTTAAATAATCATATATAGAGAAAACACTTTAAGACAGTATTTTAATTCAATCAACATTTTTACTAAATATCTTCTGCATGCCCTGTAGGCATCTTTGACTTATACATACTTACTTGGCTAGAGGTAAAGCCAAGTGATTTGATTCACTGGTTTCATCATTCTTCTACAGCATCAAACATAAGTTATTAATCTGTGAGCCACAAGCCCATGAGTGATCATTGAAGCTGTAGAATGAAAACCCAAAGACCAGATAAGTTTTTATAGGATGTTCAGTCACTCAGTCATGTCCAACTCTTTGCAACCCCATGAACTGGAGCATGCCAGGCTTTCCTGTCCTTCATCATCTCTCAGAGCTTGCTCAAAATCATGTCCATTGAGTCAGTGATCCCATCCAACCATCCTGTAGTTGCCATCCAACCACCTCTGTAGTCCCCTTCTCCTCCTGCTTTCAATCTTTCCCAGCATCAGGGTCTTTTCCAATGAGTCAGCTCTTTGCATCATGTGGCCAAAGTATTGGAGCTTCAGCCTCAGCATCAGTCCCTCCAATGAATATTCAGGACTATTTTCCTTTAGAATTGACTGGTTTGATCTCCTTAGAGTCCAAGGGACTCTCAAAAGTCTTCTCCAACACCACAGTTCAAAAGCATCAGTTCTTTGGTGCGCAACCTTCCTTATGGTCCAAATCTCACATCCACACTTGACTACTTACAGGTCGGAGTTAATCAATATGGAAAAGACTGAATAATTAGTTTGGGAGTTCAAATTTAATGCTAAAGGCAACTAGAAAGTCACTAAAAATTCACTAAATATTCTTAAAGACAATAACAGCATACCATAAAATTTTAAAAATCATCATTCTGGAAGTAATATGAAGGATAAACCAGAAAAAGAGGCTGAAAAAGCCAAGAAGCTATTTCAACATTAGAGTTTTTGTGTGTTAGGGTTTGCTGGAAATAGAAAGTAGGAAAGGAGAGAAAAGGGGTGGATGGGGTCAAAAGTCAGGAAAGTGTGAGTAGGAATCATAAAATTTTAAATGAAATCAAGAAACGCTATACACAACTATGAAAAATGTATACATTATTACATATACAATCAATATTAATAGAGGAAATTATGAAGGCTGATTTAGAGATGAAAATTCTAAAGTTCCGTTTGGGATATGTGAAGTAGGACAGGATAGAAGGCAGATAGAATTTTAAGACAGAAAACAGAAGCTGTTGTTTCTGGAGTTTGCAGATCATTTCTGAAGAATTAATAGTTAAACTCACAAAGTCTTCAAGGAAGTGAATTCAGAATTAGAAGAACAGAGGACATAGGACAGAATTTTGTTATTCATTAGGTGTGGGGCTAAAAGTGGGACCAGCAAATGATGAAGCGTGATGAAAGAGGCCAAAGAAAACCAGAAAATTAAATTGTCACAGAAGGCAAGGAAGAAAGAATTCCAATCTTTACAAAGGCTGCAAAAGAACAAGTAAAATGTGACAGAAAGAGATTACTTGAGTTTTATACTGTCTCACTAATATGTACATTTTTGGATTTATAGTGAAAGATAAGCCATACTAAAAGAACTGACATCACTAAGAAAAATAAAATACATGATTAGAATATAATCACAAAAATGGTGATTCAAAAATGTTATAAGCAAAAGCACTATGAGTGGGAAATATTTATATCCAAATAACTAGCTTAGATACATAAATTCTGATTTGTTCATTATATATCACAACATAGACACAATTCATAGGCAAGTGTCTACTCCACCTTTATTCCTTTGTCTATCAGTAGCTTCTTAACTATGATCATTCCTTTACGGGATCAACCTTCCAAAAGTATTTAATTCTGGTTTCTCAGTCTAACCATAGTAAATGGAATTTAAGTGATTAATTTCAAATTTTTGTTGGAGTTCGGCCATTGACACTAATAGAATGCTGTCAGGAGACTGCATTGAAGATAGAGCTTGTGTAAATTTAATCACTTCCATTCATTTATGTTTGCTTTTATATCTTTTGCCTGAGGATACAGATTTTTTAAAAAATTATTACAATGTATATCAAAGAGTGTTCTGCATGTTCTCTTCTAGGAGTTTTATGGTTTTAGGTTTATGGTTTTATGGTTTTAGGTCTTACATTTAGATCTTTAATCCATTTTGAGTTTCTATTTGTATATGGTACATGGAAATGTTATAATCTCATTCTCTTACATGTAACTGTTTTCCAAGCACCACTTATTGAAAGGACTATCTTTTCTCCATTGTATATTCTCGCCTCATTTGTCATGGGTTAATTGACCATAGGGGGCATGGGTTTATTTCTGGATTGTCTATACAGTTCCATTAATCTATGTTAATCTGTTTTTGTACCAGTACCATGCCGTTTTGATTACTGTAGCTTTGTAATATTTGTTGTTCTGTCACTCAGTCATTTCCAACTCTTTGCAACCTCATGGACTGCAGAATGCTAGGTTTCCCTGTCCTTCACTATCTCCTGGTGTTTTCTCAAACTTATGTCCATTGAGTCAATGATGCCATCCAACCATTTCATCCTCCATTACCCTCTTCTCCTCCTGCCCTCAATCTTTCCCAGCATCAGGGTCCTTTCCACTGAGTCAGCTCTTCACATTAAATGGCCAAAGTACTGGAGCTTCAGTTTCAGCATCAGTCCTTCCAATGAATATTCAGGGTTGATTTCCTTTACAATTGACAGGTTTGATCTCCTTGCTTTCCAAGGAATTCTCAAGAGTCTTCTCCAGCACCACAGTTCAAAAGCATCAATTCTTTGTCTCTCAGCCTTCTTTATGGTCCACTCTCACATCTGTGTATGATGTTGCAGTATAATCTACTCCAATTAAAAATCTTCAAGTCAGAACTTCCCTGATGGTCCAATAGCTAAGATTCCATGCTCTCAATGCAGGGGGCAAGGGTTCAATCACTGGTCAGGGAACTAGATCGCACATGCCACAACTAAAGATCCCATCCCTTCAGGGACCACAGCCTTATGGAGAAGAGGCTTATGTAACTCAATGAGGTTATGAGCCACGTTGTGCAGGCCACCCAAGACAGGTCATTGTGAAGAGTTTTGACAAAACATGGTCCACCGGAGGAGGGAATGGCAATGCACTCCAGTATTTTTGCCATGAGAACCCCATGGACAGTATGAAAGGGCGAAAAGATATGACACCAGAAGATGAGCCCCACGGAAGAGAAGGTATTCAATAAACTACTGGGGAAGAGTGGAGGGCAATTACAAATAGCTCCAGAAAGAATGAAGTGGCTGGGCCAAAGCAGAAACGACACTCAGTTGTAGATGCGTCTGGTGGTGAAAGTAAAGTTTGATGCTATAAAGAACAATATTGCATAGGAATCTGGACTGTTAGGTCCATGAATCAAGGTAAATTGGATATGGTCAAGCAGGAGATGGCAAGAGTGAACATCGACATCTTAGGAATCAGTGAACTAAAATGGACAGGAATGGGCAAATTTAATTCAGATGACCATTATATCTACCTCTGCAGGCAAGAGTCCCTTAGAATGGGACTAGCCCTCTAAGGAGTAGAGGGCTAAATGGAGTAGACCTCATAGTCAACAAAGGAGTCCAAAACGCTGGGTGCAATCTCAAAAACGACCCAAAGATCTAGGTTCATTTCCAAGGCAAACCATTCAACATCACAGTGATCCAAGTCTATGCCCCAACCACTAATTCCAAAAAAGTTGAAGTTGAATGGTTCTATGAAGACCTACAAGACCTTCTAGAAGTAACACCAAAGAAACATCCTTTTCATCATAGGGGACTGGAATGTAAAAGTAGGAAGTCAAAGAGACACCTGGAGTGACAGGCAAGTTTGGATCAGAGTACAAAATAAAGCAGGGCAAAGGCTAACAGAGTTTTCTCAAGAGAACATACTGGTCATAGCAAACACCCTCTTTCAACAACACAAGAGAGGACTCTACACATCAACATCACCAGATGGTCAATACCAAAATCAGATTAACTATATTCTTTGCAGCTGAAGATGGAGAAACTCAATACAGTTAGCAAAAAATAGACCTGGAGCTGACTGTGGCTCAGATCATGAGTTCCTTATTGCAAGATTCAGACTTAAATTGAAGAAAGTAGGGAAAACTATGAGGCCACACAGATATGATCTAAATCAAATCCCTTATGATTATACAGTGGAGAGGAATAGATTCAGGGTATTAGATCTGATAGACAGAATTCCTGAAGAACCACAGACAGCCACTCATAACACTGTACAGGAGGCAGTGAACAAAACCATCCCAAAGAAAAATAAATGCAAGAAGGAAAAGTGGTTTTCTGAGGAGGCTTTACAAATATCTGAAGAAAGAAGAGAAGAGAAAAGCAAGGGAGAAAGGGAAAGATATTCTCAACTGAAAGCAGAGTTCCAGAGAATAGCAAGGAGGGATAATAAGGCATTCTTCAATGAACAATGCAAATAAGTAGAGGAAAACAACAGAATGGGAAAGAATGGAGATCTCTTCAGGAAAATTAGAGATAACAAGGGAAAACTTCATCCAAGGATGGGCATGATACAGGACAGAAATGGTATGGACCTAACAGAAACAGAAGAGATTAAGAAGAGGTGGCAACAACAGACAGAAGAACTATACAAAATGGTCTTAATGACCTAGATAACCACTATGGCGTGGTTACTCACCGAGACCAGAAATCCAGGAGTGTGAAGTCAAGTTGGCCTTAGGAAGCATTACTACGAACAGAGCTAGTGAACTATTGGAATTCCAGCTGAGCTATTTGAAAGGATGCATGAGACAAGTGCTCAGGGCTGGTGCACTGGGATGACTCAGAGGGATGGGATGGGGAGGGAGGTGGAAGGGGGGTTCAGGATGGTGAACACATGTAAATCTATGGCTGATTCATGTCAATGCATTGCAAAAAAAAAAACAAAAACACTACAATATTGTAAAGTAATTAGACTCCAACTAATAAAAAAATAAAGGAAAAAAAAAAAAAAGCAATGCCTGCAAAGCACAATAAAAGGACATGCAGCCAAAATAAATAAATAAATAAAATCCTAAAAGATGATGCTGTTAAAGTGCTACACTCTGTTAGCAAATTTGGAAAACTCAGCAGTGGCCACAGGGTTGGAAAAAGTCAGTTCTCATTCCAATCCCAAAAAAGGGAAATGCCAAAGAAGGTTCAAACTACCAGATAATTGCACTCATTTCACATTCTAACGAGGTAATGCTCAAAATCCTTCAAGTTAGGCTTCAGCAGTATATGAACTGAGAACTTCCAGATGTACAGCTGGGTTTAGAAAAATCAGAGGAACCAGAGATCAAATTTTCAACATCCATTGGATCATAGAGAAAGCAAGGGAATTCCAGAAAAACATCTACTTCTACGCTAAAGCCTTTGACTGTGTGGATCACAACGAACTATGGAAAATTCTTAAAGAAACAGGAATATCAAACCACCTTACCTGCCTCCTGAGAAACCTGCATGCAGGTCAAGAAGAAACAGAACTGCACATGGAATAATGGACTGGTTCAAAATTGGGAAAGGAGTACAACAAGGCTGTATATTGTCACTCTATTTATTTACCTTATACGCAGAGTACATCATGGGAAATGCCAGGCTGGATGAATCACAAGCTGGAATCAAGATTGCCGGGAGAAATATAAACAACCTCACATATGAAGATGATGCCACTCTAATGGTAGAAAATGAAGAGGAACTAAAGAGCCTCTTGATCATGGTGAAAGAGGAGAGTGAAAAAACTGATTTAAAACTCACCATTCAAAAAACTAAGATCATGGCATCTAGTCCCATCACTTCATGGCAAATAGAAAGGAAAAAAATTGAAGCAGTGACAGATTTTATTTTCTTGGGCTCCAATATCACTGTGGATGGTGACTGCAGCCATGAAATTTTTAAAAGACCCTTGATCCTTGGAAGGAGAGCTATGACAAACCTAGACAGTGTACTTAAAAACAGAGATACCACTTTGCTGACAAAGGTTCTATAGTCAAAGTTATGGTTTTTCATGTATGAATGTGAGAGTTGGACCATAAAGAAGGCTGAGAACTGAAGAATTGATGCTTTCGAATTGTGATGCTGGACATGACCAGTTCTTTGCAAAGCAAAGAGATCAAACCAGTCCATCATCAAGAAAATCAACTCTGAATATTCATTGGAAGGACTGCTGCTGAAGCTGGAGCTCCAATACTTTGGCCACCTGATGTGAAGAAGAACTGACTCATTGGAAAAGACCCCTGAGGCTGGGAAAGATTGAAAGCAACAGGAGAAGAAGGAGGCAGAGGATGATATGGTTAAAGAGCAATATTAACTCAAATGACATGAATTTGAGCAAACTCTGGGAGACAGTGAAGGACAAAGGAGCCTCACATGCTGCAGTCCATGGGGTCACAAAGAGTCAGATACAGCTTAGTGACTGAACAACAACAACAACAAAGATTCCACAGATCAGACATTCCACATGCCATAACTAAAACCTGGAACAGCCAAATAAATAAATACATAAAAAGAAATATTAAAAATATTCAAGCCAAGCTGGTTTGATAAATCAAAAAAATCATAGTTTCATGAGTATATACATTGGTGGTGATGGTTTAGTCACTAAGCCATGTCTTACTCTTGTGACCCCATGGTCACAAGTCCATCATCCTCCTCTGTCCATGGGATTTCCCAGGCAAGAATACTGGAGTAGGTTGCCGTTTTCTTCTCCAGTGGATCTTCCTGACCCGGGGATTGAGTCCAAGTCTCCTGAACTGCTAACTCAGCTGGTAAAAAAGCTACCTGCAATGCAGGAGACCCTGGTTCTATTCCTCGGTCAGGAAGATCCACTGGAGAAGGTATAGGCTATCCACTCCAGCATTCTTGGACTTCCTGGTGGCTCAGATGATAAAGAATTTGCCTGCAATGTAGGAGCCCTGGGTTCGATCCCTAGGTTGGGAAGATCCCCTGGAGGAGAGCATGGCAACCCACTCCAGTATTCTTGCCTGGAGAATCCCCATGGACACAGGAGCCTGGCGGGCTACAGCCCACAGTGTTGCAAAGAGTTGGACACGACTGAGTGACTAAGCACACAGCACTCCTGCACTGCAGGCAGATTCTTTACAGACTGAGCCATCAGAGAAGCTTATATGTACATTAGGTATACATTATGATAACACAACTTGGGGTGCTATTTAAGCGATAAATTCATTTTAAAATATTCTCATTTCTCTTCACCCATAAAATTCTCCCACTTAAAATATTCAGGATATTAGTTAATGAAATTCACTATAAATAAAATAATAAGTTGTTGATCTAAACATGCAAAAAATGGAGACATACAAACCTTAGCTTATTTACACATGTAGATTTTCAATATTCTAGATCTTATAATAATTTTTTGAGAAAACATTACAACCTTGACAAAGAAATTGCAGTGCCACTGCCTGTTAGGCTTCAGAAATAAAAGCGAAATAAGAAAGAAATACAGTAAGATATGAAGTCTGCAACAGAAAATTAGGTGACAGTCTCTCAGCTGACTTGAGCCTTGACTTTCTCCCAAACAAACTATACATAAATACCATTCAATGCAAGTCAGGTCTCTTCTAAGAACCTTTGAGATACAGATGTTTTCCTGCTTTAGTAACTTTTTTAAGTAGCTTACAAACAATTAACTGTATTTATAAATTGGACAGGGACAATGTTTCTTGCAATCAGCTCCAACAACTGAAATTAGTGTGCTTTCCACACAATACTACAGAATAGCTTTGTCAACTGCTGATTGAACTATAAAGTAAAACAGGTATGTAATGCTTTGAAGATCATAGTTTTAAATATATACTTTAGATGAAAACCTAAAGGTGATACTTTTTTCAACATACAGAATTTTCATACTCATCTCCACATTACCAGGATAAAAGGCATAAAAATAGCACAAAAAATTCCATAATTTATCAATTAATTTGAGGCAAATTCTCTAACTTTAAGGAAGGGAGTTAATACAATGAATACAAATGGTCATTGAAGTTTTGATCTTTCTTTCTTTAATTTTAATATTCTGAATCATTCATAAAAACAAAACAAACAAAAAAAAAAAAAAAAAAAACTGCTGGTCATCAAGAGAACTATGTCAGAGCCAAAAACTCCCCTCTGACTTCCAATTCAAATTATACTAATTAGCTATCATTTAATGAAGTAGCTATGATAGGCGTCCCATGGTTCCATCCAAATCAGCCTCAATAATTTATTGAGGCACACTAGTAAATGCCAACATCTATTCACAGAATTAAGGCTTACTTAAAAGGAAAAAACACAAAAATATATCTGAGGAAAAATCAGCAATAATTTATAAGCAGCAAATAATCAGAACTGCAAACTTTTCATGTGCATAAAAACGTAGTTTCCACCCCAACAATGTATCTCAAATGACTTCACTGTGTTCTCAGTACAGATAAAATACCTTTTGTTTGATTATTTCTTTTAAAATCTCCTTTTTTTTTTGGAATTCACGAGAAAAGAAAAGCCCCAAGGTCACCCGTCAATAACAGAACAAACCCTCAGTAAATCACAGTGCTTCACAAATAAATTCCTCATCAGTAATTAAAACCAGGCCTCTCTGGCCCTGTGTTATCAGCTCATCAAATTCATTGCTCATCTAGAATAACAGATCCACATCTGCAGTCATTACAGCACGCCAGATAAATCAATCCCCTCAATGATGCTTTGAGCCATCTCTGCTCCCTTTTAACCAGCCCGATATTTATTTCCCCCTGACACTTCTGACATTCTATTTACTGTAGGCAAATGGAACTCATACGGCACCTTGTAATGGCTTTACCAAATCCCATTGTGGGGAATATCTTAGAAGACTGATGGTTGCAATAAACAAGGTTTTATGGTATAAGTGTGAGCTTCCAACTTTTTTCCCCCTAGAATTTGACTTCTGCAGTGAAGGTTTATTATACTTGATTGCAGATGGAAGACTAGTAACCATTTAGAGCTTTGTTAACTAAATGTCAGCAAAAAAAAAAAAAACCACTTTTGAGTTGATGTCAGTGTTTCTTGTCCTTCTTTTAAAATTTTTCTTTTAATTTAATTTTCTATCAAAGGAGTCTTGAACAGAAGTTTGCAGAGCCAAAGTCCACAGTCTAACAACAGTAAAGCTACAACTAATTCATTCCTTTACTTTTTGGGATTTTTTTTTTTAAATTAAACTATCACTAGATTAAAAGTGATTTTTAAATTATTTATTTTTAAAAGGATATAATCACACAGAAAAATTATACACATCCTAAAAGCAAAAATTCATGCATTTAATACAAACTAGCATTTTTTTATTAAAATATATATTGTGTAATTATTGTATAATAGAAATTCAAGGAAAATATAGATAGTAGTCATGCTTTTGAACAAAGTGGACATTTTTAGAGAGCCCCCTTTTTAATCTTCACAAATGAATCAATACTGTAAAGGAAAAATAAAACTATAAATAGTATCCATTGTGTTATTCTAGTCAGCCAGACAAATCTGGGGTAGCTCTGCACAAATCATTCTTCACTGACTTGCACTACCTTTCTTGGCAGCACAGGGCTCAAAGAGATTTGCATTAAATTAATATCACAATGTTACTGGAGCTCACTCTTGGCATATGTTAAAGTTATTTCTTATGTCACAATAATATTTGAAAGAAACACTGTAAGTTTATTTTCTGTTCGTTTCTTTTCTTCACCAGCAAAAAGCAAAAGCACATAGTAGGTTGTAAATGCTGATATCACCTTCTGAACACTGATTTAAAATTACAGAATATAGTGTTTATTTATCTTTAATGACAATTCTATATTTATCACTCTATTCTTCTGGTGTACTGATTCGATTGCTCCCAGAGGCCAAAGTTTGAATATATTGGATTTTGAAATAATCACCTAAAGCAAGGACTTGAGTTGCTGAGCCATGATACACAAGTGGTAGGAGGCTACCCCTCCCCCATAACCTTCCTGCTAACCACATCAAGTAGGGAAAGAAAAATACAGATTCTAAGTTGAAACTTTTAGGAAGCAGGTGTTATCTGCACTGAAATGGAAATTATGCATGGGTTTTCTTAGGACTCCAAGGAGTACAAACAATAAGGATATTCTAAGCAAGATAAATCTGCTTACAACAAAGATAGAGTAAATCGCACAAAGTCGTCTGTTTGAAAAATAAAATGTTTTATTTCTGTCCTCACTTAACACTGCACACAGCAACAACCTCAAAAAGCCCAATTTTGGTTGATCCTCTAAATTAAAGAAATGTAATCCAAGACAATAAATTCAGCTTGAGAGTTTGTGTCTATGGTAGGCTAGATAGGATCACTAAGCTCATCATTTCTCTTTACACACATGATGAAAAGTGTTATTTATTCAAGGGTTGATAGGGGACCTTCCATCTCAGATACTCTTCCTCAATCTTGATTGTCTAATAAGGCTAATCAAAAGAAACTCCCCTACCTTTATGAACTGCTATCTTACCCATAGCATGATGATAGAAACTCACAGAAACTCAGAACTAAATGAAGTCTTAAAGATAACAGATAAGAAAACAGATGCAAAGCTAATGTGCCCAAAGTCACACAGCTAGATAATACATGAACAATGGAAACTAAGAGCCAGCACCTCAAGCTTCACTCCTGTGAAATAATAGACATGATCATTAATAACTTCAACTGGGCATGCTTTGTTGGGCCCTGTCAACATTCTGCTTTCTTACATGTACCTGAAGAACAGCAGGACTCAGTTGAGGAAACTTGTGACCTATACCTCCAAGTCTTCCAAAAGCAGAGATAGGGAAGTACCACTTTTGAACTTCCAGCACTGAGCCCAATTCTTGGCACATAGTAGGTATTCAATAAATATTTGTACAATGAGTGAAATGAATAATATTTCAACTTAAGTCAAGAATACAAGATTCCTCTTTCAAGTCCATGAGTAGGGGGAGGGAATACAGAAGAAAGATATCCGAAAAATTCTCTAACTACATATTAGAGAGAAGATTTTATCTCTCTAATTTATTTATACATGCTGGGAGAAATATCAATAACCTCAGATATGCAGATGACAGCACTCTTATGGCAGAAAGTGAAGAAGAACCAAAGAGCCTCTTGATGAAAGTGAAAGAGGAGAGAGAAAAAGTTGGCTTAAAGCTCAACATTCAGGAAACTAAGATCATGGCATCCGGTCCATCACTTCATGGCAAATAGATGGGGAAATAGTGGATGACTTTATTTTGGGGGGGCCCCAAAATTACTGCAGATGGTGACCACAGCCATGAAATTAAAAGACGTTTGCTCCTTGGAAGAAAAGTCATGACCAACCTAGACAGCATATTAAAAAGCAGAGACATTACTTTGTCAACAAAGGTCCATCTAGTCAAGGCTATGGTTTTTCCAGTAGTCATGTATGAATGTGAGAGTTGGACTATAAAGAAAGCTGAGCACCAAAGAATTGATGCTTTTGAACTGTGGTATTGGAAAAGACTCTTGAGAGGCCCTTGGACTACAAGGAGATCCAACCAGTCCATCCTAAAGGAGATCAGTCCTGGGTGTTCATTGGAAGGACTGATGCTGAAGCTGAAACTCCAATACTTCAGCCACCTGATGCGAAGAGCTGACTCATTTGAAAAGACCCTGATGCTGGGAAAGATTGAGGGCAGGAGGAGAAGGGGACAACAGAGGATGAGATGGTTGGATGGCATCACCAACTCAATGGACATGGGTTTGGGTATACTCTGGCAGTTGGTGATGGATAGGGAGGCCCAGCATGCTGCGGTTCATGGGGTCGCAAAGAGTTGGACACAACTGAGCGACTGAACTGAACTGATGCTAACACTGTCCACAAAGATGCCAGTGAGAATAAAACGTGATAATAACTGTTATAGGCCTTTATATTTGAGAATCTCAAAAAAGGAAAGTTAAGCTTCATAACATTCTGTATGATGTAGTTAAATATTATTATCCACATTTTACAGAAGGTAAATTCAGGAACAAAAGGTGTGAAGTTGGATATTCACAGTCAAATAGGAAGTTTATGACAAAATTGACAATGTAATCCATGAACCCTGATCTTCATTGCTTAACAAACCAACTGTACCAGCTATAACGGCTATGTGATGATAACAAAAAGCTAATTTTTTTTATAATGCTTTTCCTGCTAGGAGTTCAAAGTCCTCTACAAATACATTGTGTGCCCAACAGTTTTGTAAATACCAATCTACAGATGGACAAAGAAAAGTAACCCCTGTCCCAAAACCATACTAAGGTAGCTCTAAATTTAAAAAAAAGTTATTATTGTTTGTGATCAGGAAACATTGTTATACTCAGACACTGTATTAGGAACTATGGGCTTCCCAGGTGGTTCAGTGGGAGAGAACCTGCCTGCCAATGCAGGAGACACCAGTTTGATCCCTGGATCAGGAAGATCCCCTGGAGAAGGAAGTGGCAACCCACTCCAGTATTCTTGCCTAGAGAATCCCATGGACACAGGGACCTGGTGGGTTCAGTCCATGGGGTCACAACTAGTCAGACACAACTTAGAAACTAAACAGCAGCAGCAGCATTAGGAACTGTAGTTTTTCTAATTGTTAATTATATGAATTTTGAATAACAAAATATCATTACCCAACTGTACTCCAATATATATATATTAAATTATATCATTACCTCACTGCAAAAGTACTGTGGAAGGCAAGCTGCAACACTCAACTTGCCAGGATGAATTACATTTTTCTGTTTGTATTTTTTTTTCATCAACCCAAATCAAATATACTAAGTTATAGGCATTTCTTCCAAGCAATGAAAATGAAAATTATTCAAAAGTAAAATAGGTACTTCCCTGGTGGTTCAGTGGTTGAGATTTCACCTTCCAATGCAGAGGGTGCACATTTGATCCCTGGTTGGGGAGCTAAGCTCTCACATACCTTGTGGCCAAAAAATCAAAACATAAAACAGAAACAATATCGTAACAAATTTAATAAAGATTTTTTTTTAAAATGGTCCATATCAAAAATCTTTAAAAAACGAAAAATAGGTGAATTTACTTTTAAAGAGTAAAACAAAATAGTTGATATAAGTATCACAGTATAGGAAGTGTTTATGTCCAAATTTTTACCTCAAAACTACTTATAACATGACCAGCTATTTTTCTTCCCTTTTAGGGTGTGTTAACAAGATCATTATGGGTATGATTCATTAAAATGTTTTAATTCAAAGCTTCAGCTCACATACACATTATAAACCAGTAATTCTCAAACACTGGAGAACATCACAGTCTGCAGTGGACCATGTTAAACATACATTTGTCACCAAAAGAGTCAGTGGTTTATGGTGGAAGAATCACTGCTCTGTACCTAAGGCCCTTTATCAGAGCAAATCTAAATCATATTCTTTTTCAAACTTTTTACAGATCAACACAAATACAATTTTATTTTAAAATACAAAAGTTTGCTGTTGACCTAGTGTTTCAAGATTCATCATGGTCTTCAATCAGAAGCATAATTGATAAAAACACCCTGAAAATTTATTTTTAACAGCAGCATATTTTAGCATGTGCTTATTCATATCTGCAGCCATATCAGATTTGTTAATAAAAATTTGATAGCTTGCACATGAGCTACACACACTAAAAAGATCCTGGCACTAGTGCAAAGCAACATGATGCAAAATTACACAAAGACTGATTGGACTGTAGAATCTACAGAACCAGAATACAATGGATCTTGTATTCTAGGACATATGAGAATATCACCCAATTTACTTTTCCTCCTCTTGACAATAGAGACAGAAGTATAGCCCAGAACATAAAATAATAGACCCAGAAGCCCTCAGGTGGCACAGTGGTAAAGAGTCCACCTGCCAATACAGGAAACACAAAAGACACAGATTTGACCTCTGGGTTGGGACGATCCCCTGGACAAGGAAATGGTAACCTACACCAATATTCTTGCCTATAAAGTACCATGGACAGAGGAGCCTGGTAGGCTACAGTCCATGGGGTCACAAAGAGTCGGACACGACTGAGCAACAGACACACAACCTTCATGTTTGACTAAATCATTTTACTTCCTTATTCCTTAATCACTTCACGAGTAAAACACAGTTTGTAACAGTGACTTTCCCACTCTAAACCACTGAATATTTGGTGACAAATGTATGTTTAACAAGATCTACTGCAGACTGTGATGCTCTCTAAAGTTTGAGAATCACTGGTTTACAACCTTATCAAGGGACATTCAGTTCAGTCGCTCAGTCATGTCTGACGTTTTGCAACCCCACCAACCACGACACACCACATTTCCCTGTCCATCACCAATTTCTGGAGCTTAACCACACCCATGTCCATTGAGTTGGTGATGGCATCCAAGCATCTCATCCTCTCTCATTCCCTTCTCCTCCTGCCCACAGTCTTTCCCAGAATCGGGGTATTTTCAGATGAGTCAGTTCTTCACATCAGCTGGCCAAAGTACTGGAGATTCAGCTTCAGCATCAGTCCATCATTGAATATTCAGGACTGATTTCCTTCAGGATTCA
Source organism: Dama dama (assembly GCF_033118175.1). Taxonomy (NCBI): domain Eukaryota; kingdom Metazoa; phylum Chordata; class Mammalia; order Artiodactyla; family Cervidae; genus Dama; species Dama dama. The sequence continues at coordinate 77,291,821 of NC_083714.1, forward strand.
CTGGTTGGATCTCCTTGCAGTCCAAGGGACTCTCAAAAGTCTTCTCCAACAACACAGTTCAAAAGCATTAATTCTTTGGCACTCAGCTTTCTTTATGGTCCAACTCACATCCGTACATGACTACTGGAAAAACCATAGCTTTGACCATATGGACCTTTCTGGCAAAGAAATGTCTCTGCTTTTTACTTTGCTGTCTAGGTTTGTCATATCCTTTCTTCCAAGGAGCAAGTGTCTTTTAATTTCATAACTGCAATCACCATCTTCAGTGAATGTGGAGCCCCCAAAAAAACAAAGTCTGTCACTGTTTCCATTGTTTCCCCATCTATTTGCCATGAAGTGATGGGACTGGATGCCATGATCTTAGTTTTCTGAATGTTGAGCTTTAAGCCAACATTTTCACTCTCCTCTTTCACTTTTATCAAGAGGCTCTTTAGTTCTTCTTCACATTCTGCCATAAGGGTGGTGTCATCTGCATATCTGAGGTTATTGATATTTCTCCTGGCAAATTTGATTCCAGCTTGTGCTTCGTCCAGCCCAGCATTTCACATGATGTACTCTGTATATGTGTTAAATAAGCAGAATGACAATATACAGCCTTGATGTACTCGTTTCCTGATTTGTAACCAGTGTGGTGTCCATGTACAGTTCTAACTGTTGCTTCTTGACTTGCATACAGATTTCTCAGGAGGCAGGTAAGGGTTTCTGGTATTATCATCTCTTTAAGAATTTTCCACAGTTTGTTGTGATCCACACAGTCAAAGGCTTTGGCATGGTCAGTAAAGCAGAAGTAGATGTTTTTCTGGAACTCTCTTGCTTTTTCTATTATCCAACAGACGTTGGAAATTTGACCTCTGGTTCCTTTGCCTTTTCTAAATCCAGCTTGAACACGTGGAAGCTCACAGTTTGCATACCATTGAAGCCTGGCTTGGAGAATTTTGAGCATTACTTTGCTAGCCTGTGAGATGAGTGCAATTGTGCAGTAGTTTGAACATTCTTTGGCATTGCCTTTCTTTGGCATTGGAAAGAAGACTGACCTTTTCCAGTCCTGTGGCCACTGCTGAGTTTTCCAGATTTTCTGGCATGTTCAATGCAGCATTTCACAGCATCATCTTTTAGGATTTGAAATAGCTCAACTGGAATTCCATCACCTCAACTAGCTCTGTTCGTAGTGATGCTTCCTAAGGTCCACTAACTTCACATTCCAGGATGTCTGAATCTAGGTGAGTGACCACACCATCGTGGTTATCTGGGTCATGAAGATCTTTTTTTGTATAGTTCTTCTGTGTATTCTTGCCACCTCTTCTTAAGATCTTCTGCTTCTGTTAGGTCCATACTATTTCTGTCCTGTATTGTGCCCATCTTTTCATGAAATATTCCTTAATATCTCTAACTTTCTTGAAGAGATCTCTAGTCTTTCCCATGCTATTATTTTCATCTATTTCTTTGCAGTGATCACTGAGGAAGGCTTTCTTGTCTCTCCTTGTTATTCTTTGGAACTCTGCACTCAAATGGGAATATCTTTCCTTTTCTCCTTTGCCTTTCATGTTTCTTCTTTTCACAGCTATGTGTAAGGCCTCCTCAGACAGTCATTTTGCCTTTTTGCATTTCTTTTTCTTTGGGATGGTCTTCATCACTGTCTCTTGTCAATGTCATGAACCTCTGTCCACAGTTCTTTAGGCACTCTATCTGATCTAATCCCTTGAATCTATTCATCACTTCCACTGTATCTTGGGTGGCCCTACATGGCACTGTAAGGGATTTGATTTAGGTCATACCTGAAAGGTCCAGTGGTTTTCCCTACTTTCTTCAATTTCAGTCTGAATTTGCCAATAAGGAGTTCATGATCTGAGCCACAGTCAGCTCCTGATCTTGTTTTTGCTGACTGTATAGAGCTTCTCCATCCTTGGCTGCAAAGAATATAATCAGTCTGATTTTGGTGTTGACTATCTGGTGATGTCCATGTGTAAAGTCTTCTCTTTTGTTGGAAGAGGGTGTTTCCTATGACCAGTCCATTCTCTTGGCAAAAGTCTTTTAGCCTTTGCTCGGCTTCATTTTGTACTCCAAGGGCAAATTTGCCTGACTTGCTGCTTTTGCATTCCAGTCCCCTATAATGAAAAGGACATCTTTTTTTGGGTGTTAGTTCTAGAAGGTCTTGTAGGTCTTCATAGAACCAATCAACTTCAGCTTCTTCAGCATTACTGGTCGGGGCATAGACATGGATTACTGTGATATCGAATGGTTTGCCTTGGAAACAAACAGAGATCATTCTGTCATTTTTGAGATTGCATCCACGTACTGCATTTCAGACTCTTTTGTTGACTATGAGGGCTACTCCATTTCTTCGAAGGGATTCTTGGCCACAGTAGTCAATATAATGGTCATCTGAGTTAAATTCACCCATTCTAGTCCATTTTAGTTCACTGATTCCTAAAATGTCAATGTTCATTCTTGCCATCTACTGTTTGACCACTCTGAGTTTGCCTTGATTCGTGGACCTAATATTCCAGGTTCCTATGCAATATTGCTCTTTACAGCATCGGATCTTGCTTCTGTCACCAGTCACATCCACAACTGAATGCTGCTTTTGCTTTGGCTTAATCTCTTCATTCTTTCTGGAGTTTTTCCACTGATCTCCTGTAGCATGTTGGGCACCTACCGACCTGGGGAGTTTATATTTCAGTGTCATATCTTTTTGCCTTTTCATGCTGTTCATGGGGTTCTTAAGGCAAGAATACTGAAGTGGTTTGCCATTCCCTCCTCCAGTGGACCAGGTTTTGTCAGATCTCTCCACCATGACATGTCAATCTTGGGTGACCCTACATGGCATGGCTCATAATTTCATTGAGTTAGACGAGGCTGTAGTCCATGTGATCAGTTTGGTTAGTTTTCTGTGATTGTGGTTTTCATTCTGTCTGCCCTCTGATGGATAAGGATAAGAGGCTTATGGAAGCTTCATGATGGGAGAGACTGTCTGTGGGGGAAGCTAGGTCGTGTTCTGATGGGCAGGCCATGTTCAATAAATATTTAATCCAATTTTGTCTTGATGGGTAGGGATGTGTTCCCTCCCTGTTATTTGACCTGAGGCCAAACTATGGTGGAGGTAATGAAAATAATGGGGACCTCCTTCAGAAGGTCCCATGCACACACTGCCCCCAACAGCAGTCCACTGTCAACCTATGCCTCCACCAGAGATTCCTGGACACTCACAGGCAAATCTAGGTCAGTCTCTTGTGGGGTCACTGCTCCTTTCTCCTGGGTCCTGGTGGGAACAAGGTTCTGTTTGTACCCTCCAGGAATCTGTTTCCCCAATCCTGTGTAAGTTCTGGAGGCTCTGTGGTGGGGTGAATGACATTACCAGTTTTCAAATGAATTATAATAAAGATTATAAGGGGATTACCCAATATTGCACCTAAGTTTCCCTCCTAAAATATGGGAACAAACATCCCAAGTTATAAAAGAGCACTAACCTTTCAGGCCACTGGTCCATTTAATGTTTGGGCAGTGCTCTAGGTTAGAAAACTGCTGTAGGGGTAGGTCCAAGGACAGACTCTCTAACAGTAAACTGTGAGGAAAACAAGACACTTTATATTCAATGAGGCATAAAGGATGGTTATAATTATTCCAATTTTATAAATGAGTATTTACCCTTGCTAAATAATTCTGCCATGGAAACATGTTTATAAGTTCTGGAACCATGACTTGAACTCAGGCCTCCTGACTCTTGTCTAGCTTCTTGTGTCTTTCTATTATATCATGATGCCCTCCTGGTAAGTTGAAGGCATTTTTTGTATTTTCATTTTCAGAAGACATGTACAAATCAGTCAACACATTTTACAAATGCAGTATGTATCTTACCAATAGTATTCATTGAGACAAGCAATGCAAGAGGGAAAGTACTAAACAGATTCAGACAAACCATCACTTGGTGCCAAGGATTCCCAATGAAGTTCATTCTTTAGCATGTGCCAACAGAACACTAACTAGGAGAGGATTTGAAAAACAAGTAAACCTAGTTTCTTTTTTTTTGGAACATATCCCAGTGAAAATAACTTAATAAAAAAGTTGCATGCATATACCAAGGAATGCAAATTCATATGTTATGCTGACTAAACAAAATGATAAAGTGGGTATGGTTTTACCAAGGACAGATTTCTAGCAAGGGACTGGTCAGTTTGGCTTTCAACACACATAGGACAGATTACACTAGTCCTTTTATCATTTATTAGCAGTAGAATCCAGGCCAGTTTTTTTTCCCTCCCCATAAAATGAGGGAAAACTCTATTCTTCACTGAGTATTATGAAGATTCACTGAAAGAATAAATGCAAAACACTTTGTAAAGCATAACAGCTATTGATTTGGAGTAGGCAGCAGGTTAAGAGCTTACAAATCCACTACAGACTTTTGAAGATAAAGAAGCAGATACTAGCTATCTTGGAAATTTCCACAATGCCTTATTCATATGGAACATTATATATACAAGCTGGCATTTATTCTTTCTTGCATTTGTTTCTTTTGCTCAAAAAACCTATTTATTGAATTAAGTTGTTAATTGAATAAAATACTCTAAAAAAGGAAAACATATTTATTCCCCGGGGGTATCACTCTAGTACCTTTTAAAGCATTTTAAATTATTTTTTAAGTATCCAAGGGCTAGAATATACAGTTCTGTTTTTATAACTAAAAGCATAAATCATATATGGACTGCTTTCTTTATTAACAAGGAGTTAAATAAAAATTATGCTATAATACATGTCATGTATACCTACACAACAGCCTTGTTTCTTATCAAGGTCAGCTACATAGGACTTCCTTTCAAGTATAGTCAGTTCAGTTCAGTTCAGTTCAGTCCCTCAGTCGTGTCCGACTCTTTGCGACCCCATGAATTGCAACACGCCAGGCCTCCCTGTCCATCACCAACTCCCGGAGTTTACTCAAACTCATACCCATCGAGTCAGTGATGCCAGCCAGCCATCTCATCCTTTGTCATCCCCTTCTCCTGCTGCCCGCAATCCCTCCCAGCATCAGGGTCTTTTCCAATGAGTCAACTCTTGGCATGAGGTGGCCAAAGTACTGGAGTTTCAGCTTCAGCATCAGTCCTTCCAATGAACACCCAGGACTGATCTCCTTTAGGATGGACTGGTGGATCTCCTTGCAGTCCAAAGGACTCTCAAGAGTCTTCTCCAACACCACAGTTCAACCTTGATTCATGGACCTAACATTCCAGGTTCCTATGCAATATTGCTCTTTACAGCATCGGACCTTGCTTCTATCACCAGTCCCATCCACAACTGGGTATTGTTTTTGCTTTGGTTCTATCCCTTCATTCTTTCTGAAGTTATTTCTCCACTGATCTCCAGTAGCATATTGGGCACCTACCGACCTGGGGAGTTCTTCTTTCAGTATCCTATCATTTTTCCTTCTCATACTGTTCATGGGGTTCTCAAGGCAAGAATACTGAAGTGATTTGCGATTCCCTTCTCTAGTGGACCACATTCTGTCAGACCTCTCCACCATGACCCAACCGTCTTGGGTGGCCCCACACGGCATGGCTTAGTTTCATTGAGTTAGACAAGACTGTGGTCCTGTGATCAGATTGGCTAGTTTTCTGTGATTATGGTTTTAGTGTGTCTGCCCTCTGATGCCCTCTCGGAACACCTACTGTCTTACTTGGGTTTCTCTTACCTCGGACGTGGAGTGTCTCTTCAGGGCTGCTCCAGCAAAGTGTAGCCACTGCTCCTTACCGTGGAGGAGGGGTCAAAGTAATCTAGAGTTTATTTAAAGTATGTAGAGGATGTGTGTAGGTTAGACTTGAACTACCTCAGAATTTGATTACCTATGGTGGGAGTGTACTACACCCTCAAGGATACTGAGGAATGACTGTACTTCTCTTTTAGATAAAATCCTTCCTCTACTACAGTGTCATTTCCCCAATTTAATCTGATTTACAAACGATTTTCAAGTACCATCTGCTAAAAAATATTGCCTGAGGAGCTTGATAAAAATACATATTCCTGGGTCTCACTGAGGAACTGAAATCAGAAATGAGGGAGATTCCTAACACTAAGATTTACTAGCTGTCATCCTTAGAGAAGTTATTTTACCTTTTCAAGTACCAGTATTCTCAGCTACAATATGAATGTAATAATATATTTTCTCTCAACTTCAGAGGGCATTTTATGAGAATCACTTATGGCTTCCCAGGTGGCTTGGTGGTAAGGAATTTGCCTGCCAATGCAGGAGACACAGGAGATGCAAGTTCTATTCTTGGGTTGGAAAGATCCCCTAGAGGAGGAAATGACAACCCACTCCACTATTCTTTTTTTTTAGTTTACTTTTAATTGAAGGATAGCTGCTTTACAATATTGTCTTGGTTTCTGCCATATATCAACATGAATCAGCCATAGGTATACATATGTCCCCTCCTTCTTGAACCTCCCTCCCACCTCCCACCATGTCCCACCCCTCTAGGTTGTCACAGAGCATCAGTTTGACTTTGAGCTACCTGAGTCATATAGCAAATTTCCACTGGCTATCTATTTTACACGTGGTAGTATGTATGTGTCAATGTTTAACTCTCTCAATTCATCACACCTTCTCCTTTTCCCCTGTGTCCACAAGTCTGTTCTCTACATCAACTACAAATTGTCACTTGCCAAGATGGTTGCCTACGGCTGAACAACAAGGGCATGTGCCATCTGCCTCTGCAGAGACTAAACCCTGCACTGTCAAAGCTGTTGACCTTCAATACCTCCTGAGGGAGTTCAGGGTGGAGTAAGGCGCTCTGTGCTCCAGGCAATCTGGTGGGACAGATCTTTAGATAGATGTTTTAGGAACAGATCTTATGATCCCAATCTTTGTATCTCCTCATGTCTAGAAAAGCATTAAATCCCTTCATGGTGATATCAGGTCCTCATGACTAGCAACAAACTGTTTGTAAAATGAATGCTTAATGGTATTGAAACCCCTGCCCTTCACCAAACCTAATATATTGACTTTCCCCCACAGCCGCTTTGGAGCAGGCTCTCAGAGCTATCTGAGGTGCTGCCTCCTGGGCTGCAGTCCTCATTCTACCCCAAATAAAACTTAACTCACAACTCTCAAGTTGTACATCTTTTTTTAGTCGACATCTATGTCTGTGTCTCCACTGCTGCCCTGCAAATAGGTTCATAAGCACCCATCTTTCTAGATTTCCCTCCAGTATTCTTGCCTTGGAAATCCCTTGGGCAGAGGTGTCAAGTGGGCTACAGTTCATGGGGTCACAAAGAGTCGGACACTTTTTAGAGAAATTAAATTTTGGCAAATGTAATATTTTAATTAAGAATACTATAAATCTGTCCAGCAAGTTCTTTTATCAGGTATACTGCAAAGATAAACACCAACCCAGTTCTGTTCACATAATAACAATTAACGAGTTTCTGAATATCTCTACCTATTCTTTCCTATCCTCAATAATGAGGAAGTCAATCAGTAAATTCTTCATGCTTTTATTTGAAAAACAGACTTTTTTTTTTTTTTTTTTGCCCTTGGAGACCCTAATAATCATGTAATAGCAAATCTAATACTCTTTAAAGTTATTGGTATGACACCTGCAGAAACAGGAAAATAAAGTCTCATCTTTTTTTTAGTAGTTTTTTATTATTATTTTTTTACTTTATTTTTTTCCATTTATTTTTATTAGTTGGAGGCTAATTACTTTACAATATTGTAGTGGTTTTTGCCATACATTGATATGAATCAGCCATGGATTTACATGTATTCCCCATCCCGATCCCCCCTCCCACCTCCCTCTCCACTTGATCCCTCTGGGTCTTCCCAGTGCACCAGCCCCAAGCAGTTGTCTCATGCATCCAACCTGGGCTGGTGATCTGTTTCACCCAGCAATCCCACTTCTGGGCATACACACTGAGGAAACCAGATCTGAAAGAGACACGTGCACCCCAATGTTCATCGCAACACTATTTATAATAGCCAGGACATGGAAGCGACCTAGATGTCCATCAGCACACGAATGGATAAGAAAGCTGTGGTACATATACACCATGGAATATTACTCAGCCATTAAAAAGAATTCATTTCAATCAGTTCTAATGAGATGGATGAAACTGGATCCCATTATACAGAGTGAAGTAAACCATTTCTGGTTTATATTGGATAAAGACCAATATACTAATGCATATATATGGAATTTAGAAAGATGGTAATGATAACTCTATATGCAAAACAGAAAAAGAGACACAGATGTACAGAACAGACTTTTGGACTCTGTGGGAGAAGGGGAGGGTGGGATGTTTAGAGAGAACAGCATTGAAACATGTATATTATCAAGTCTCATCCTTATGATGATAACACTAATATCTTCTAGAGAAGAGCTTCAGTCAATCCAGTTAGACAACAAATTAATGGCCCCTTACTATGAATAAGGCACTTGCATGGTTCTGATCACAAGACCCAGAAAGGCTCGCTCCATTTTTTTCATTCAGTTCACAAGTACTGTTAAATGTTACTTCAGAGATGGCTCTCAAACAAATCCATTCTCCATTCCCACTTCCAAGTCCTCAAAATCTCTTTCCCAAGCACTATAGTAGTCTCTTAGATAATTTCCTAGCCTCTCATCTCCTTTCCTTCACTCCATTCTTTTTTCTTAGAATATTTTTCCATGCTTTTAAAAACTTAACCTTAAACTTAGCCAACTTCTGTAGGATTTCGAGTCAGTTCCCATGCATCTACAATGCACCTCAATAAAACAAGTTACTCAGTCTCTCGAGAATATACAAAGTATTTCCACACATCTCTTCTTTCTCCAAATTCTTCTCTTTCAATTTTCTTTCTTTTTAACTCTGCCTGAAAAATAAAAATCCTACTCATGCCTCAGAAACCAGTTCTAAAGCCATCTTTAAGAAGCTATCTGAATCTCTCAAGTCAGGATCAATAACTTTCCCACTTTCATATTTTTCACATACCTCTACTGCACAGCTCTATAGAAGTATACTGGATTACCCAAAGAGTTCATTTGAGGAACCCAAATATTTAGTTGAATATAGTATAACAGATTTTCTGAATTTAATAGGGATCATGGTATTGATACCACATTCGTGGTATGAATAATAAATATATTCAGATAAAATATACTTTAATCCAGTAAAACTAATTACTATGAATAAGTTATATATTATTTATTAATCCATAATTTTTCATTTTCATTCTATAACATTTTTTCATGTAAAATATTTAATACTTGCTCCCTTGAAGAGCAGTTTAAGAAATCACAATAACAGAGTATTTTAGGATGAACAACCAACTGAAATAAATAATTTTAACTAAGTGTATAAAATGATATTTCTCAAATATTTCTAGTTAGTTATATCTTGGAGGGAGACCACATTATAATGAGCTTATAAATTTCTTCATGAAGAACATGCAGGGTTTTTCCCAAGATGCACTAAATTACTCAACATAAGATGGATTTCACTTTAACCAAGTTCTCCATGGCTTTGATATTTTTATTAAAAAAAAAAAAACTCAATGCTAATTAGTCTCCCTCAGTCAAATTAACTGAACTGGGGCAGTCTGGTTTCTTTCTATGTCACACAGAATCCTAAACAATTCCATCAATTTGTCAATTTCAAGTGATATACATAAAGGTTACTAGCAGGGCAGGAAGATCACATCACAATGATATAAACAGCAAAGCGGACTTATGAAAAACTAGCAGAATTTTCAGTATATTACCTTCAATCTATATTCACTTAAAAATGATATGAAGATCTAGTGGGCCTCTGTGGGAGAAGGCGAAGGTGGGATGTTCTGAGAGAATAGCATTGAAACAAGTATACTATCAAGGGTGAAACAGACCACCAGCCCAGGTTGGATGCATGAGACAAGTGCTCAGGGCTGGTTCACTGGGAAGACCCAGAGGGATGGGATGGGGAGGGAGGCGGGAGGGGGGATGGGGATGGGGAATACATGTAAATCCATGGCTGATTCATGTCAATGTATGGCAAAAACCACTACAATATTGTAAAGTAATTAGCCTCCAACTAATAAAAATAAATGAAAAAAATGATATGAGGGAAAAAAAAGAAAAGAAAACTGAAAAAAAAATGATATGAAGATCTTTGAAATACTAATGTCATATACAGGTCTCTAAAGAAAACAATACAGTTATTCACAAATGGTAGATAGACCCTGAAGTCAGTTGTTCTGTGACTAACCGCATATACGGTGCTTGTAGCTCAGTCGTGTCCAACTCTTTATGACCCCAGAGTCTGCCAGGCTCTTCTGTCCATGGAATTCTCCAGGCAAGAATACTGGAGTGGGTTGCCATTTCCTTCTCCAGGAGATCTTCCCAAACTAGGGATCAAACCCGGGTCTCCTGCATTGCAGGTAGATTCTTTACTGAGTCACCATGGAAGCCCTTATACCTCTTATACACCTCTTAGGTATATATGCCTTTTATATACTGCATACACCTGTTAGTAAATAAACTGTCTAAAGGAGTTCTTAGTACCTAGACAAAATAATTGGCAAGGGTGTTTACTGTTCTTTTAAAATATTCACCTTGTTTGTTTTGGTGAAGTTTGGTCTACTCTTTGAAAAAAGTCAAGAATTGGGCTGAGGTCATAAAAAGTCTATATTTAAATTCTTAAAATATATCTGCCTATTTTCCCTGACCTGCTATGTTGTTACAAACCACTTTAAACACCAGATAGCTTCTAGTTAAGTCCATAAAAAAAAAGTAGATTCTACCTCTTTAAGCAAGCATGTTGTAAAGAAAAGGTTAATAAAATTCATGGCTTAAATACAGGGGAAAATATTGCAACCCAATTTTGACCTGTGATATTTGAGCCTGCAGATCAAATGCTTTCCCCTGTAGAATAATACCTTCCTTGACATTGCTGTATTTTATTGAAGCATCAGTATCAGTACAACCTCTTTAAGAAATGCAAAAGTACTGACTGGCAGCACTATCAATAAGTGCAGGGAGTTTAATTTACTTCTCATACAGGAAGGTAATGGAAAAAAGAAGGCAGGTAAATTTTTATTGTCCTGATTAGAAGAAATTTATGTGGGCTTAAGTCACAATTATTTGAAATTTTTATTATAAATCAAAATATTGTCTTTCTCTTATTCAATATGTCATTATTTTCTGGAAACTGATGAGCAAATAGAATTTATTTTCCAATAATGTTGCATAGAATAACTGGTTTTACAAAAAAAAAAAAAAATCAGTGACATAGAATCCTTACACTGGAATGCACATTTCACCAGAGGGCACTATACTGCATAAAAATGATAAGCCAAATTCTTGCTAACAGTGTATAGTTTACATGTGTAAGGATAAGGAGACTGTGATTCTCTACACTAGCCCAAAATAAATGAAAAGCAGACATGTTTTTAAAAGAACTGAAAATATCAAGATCCTCTTCTAAACTTCTACAGAACCTATATAACGTATTTGATCATTATATGCGTTTGTTCTTTCATGTGTGCACATGTTGTTTATCCAATGGAATTCATTGAAGATAGGAAATAGGAACTGATCATTCACATTTTTGGAATCTGTCATCTCTGAATTAGTTCTAAATATATTAATGAATCTTACTTGTTAAATTTATTTTAGTAGATTAGATGGAGTTATTTGAAGTGGGACATGTAATAATACTTGGAGCTAAAATCTTTAAATCCCTAAAAGACCTTTTTCCCCACAAAGTTTTGGATCTGCAACTAACAAAAAATGAGACTTGTCTATGGAGATTTGCCTTTATAATAAAACTGTCCGAATGGCCAAAAAAAAAAAAAGTTTACATAGAGTTAACCAAGACAACAACCTTTAGCAACAATCTACAAAACCTCAATCTCATATCCCATAAAAGAAGACTGGATTTTTTTCAGATATTACTCTTATTAATTACCATTAATTTAGCATTTATTATGTGACAGGTCCTGTGCAAAGATACATAACACACACATACACACACACTTACTTATACAAAATATTGAATTTTCACTATATCATGATTTCTGCAGTATTTTTTACTGGTAAAGTCAAGCTGATTACAAACAGATTGAATGGTAAAAGTCAAAGCAGCTATTTGCATCATTTAATTATTAGTAAAATTCATTATAATGTTTCAATTAAACTCAATACTTATTGAGCACCTCCTGTTTGTAAGGCACTGTTCTGTGGAAAAATCAAGACACACAAGGCTTCTTACTGATTCCAAGGTGATAACAACCTAGAAAGCAGCAATCAGGTATACAAAGTTCTCTTTTCTTTGCCTAGGGTCTTTTGGATTCTTTTTCAAATACAATTGTTTAATTCAACATTATTCATAATAATGAGAATATGATGTAATATTTTGGTCATTGTTCTATGAAAGTTGACTGTGTATAAATCTGCAATTGCATCCAAGAACACTCAACAGATACTAGACATGTCTGGGACACTGATAGAAGTAAGGTGAACCAAGCACCTAGCAATAAGAGTGTCATAGTATGAATATGGGCCAGCACCGCCTCACCTATAAAGCACAAGTCAGGGAATCCACAGGTGTTGGAAACTACAGTAAGAATAAAGAGAAATCCAAGTTGAGTCTTGAAGCTCAAACTCCAATAGTTTGTCCGCCTGATGTGAAGAACTGACTCAATGGAAAAGACCCTGATGCTGGGAAAGATCAAAGGAAGGAGGAGAAGGGGACAACAGAGGATGAGATGGTTGAATGGCATCAGAGACTCAATGGACATGAGTTTGAGCAAGCTTTGGGAGTTGGTGATGGACAGGGACGCCTGGCATGCTGCAGTCAATGGGGTTGCCAAGAGTCAGACACGACTGAGAGACTGAACTGAACGTTACCGGCATCAGGGTCTTTCCCATTAAGTTGGCTTTGCATTGAATTTCCTTTAGTATTGACTGATTTGGTCACAGCCTTGTCATGGTGAAGGGGCTTGCATAACTCAGTGAAGCTATGAGCCATGCTGTGCAGGGCCATTCAAGACAGACGGATTAGAGTGAAAAGTTCTGACAAAATGTGGTCCACTGGAGAAGAGAATGGCAAACTACTCCAATATTCTTGGCTTGAGAACCCCATGAATACTATGATAAGGGTCCTCATATAGACTATTAAGTATTGTATATACTATATACAATATATACTATATATACAATATACTATAGTATATATATATATAGTATATATAGTATATATATATATACTATATATACTATATATACAATATATACTATATACAATATATATATACTATACACAATATATATACAATTGTATATACTATATATTGTATTATATAGTATTGAAGGAGTGGCAATAGAAAAATTATAAATTTTATTTTTATGATGTTTCACTGCCAGAGGGACATTAAAATATGAAAATCAAAAACTTTCATTTTAATATTTTATATTTCTAATTCAGCTATAACCTACATAGTAACATTTTTAGAATTTTGGTCTCACGGCCAAAGAAAAGTCTTACCTTTGGGTTATTTTGGGGTTGACTTTTATTCTTTGGGTTTAGTTACTGAATGACTATTATGCCCTATCTGAGAGCATTCAGACTAAACTGAAAATTATAGTAGTTTATATAATCCATTCTGAAGCTGTTATAGAGCCATACAGGCTAATATTATTTTAAGCATGCCTATCTGTGATGTGCTCTTGTCCATTATTTGAACCTATCAATATTATGGAGTCTTAATAAGCAATTAAATAAATTGCACTTGCTCACTGACATGGTTTATGAAAGTGAATGCAATCAAGCCCCCCAACCACCCCCAAGTTATCATTCTTCCTATTTAATATAATTGGGTTTTAATTCCAGCAATAAAAATAGCAGTGTGGATTGTCTACAGCATTCAGACAGTTCTGCCACAGTTAAATGATAACTAAGTCAAAATATCTAATGACAATTAACTTCCTATACTTTCTAAATATTTGTGTGAATATGGAGACCTGTAGTATTTTGCATAGAATATAGCTACCTTAATGCTTAATCTATCTAGGGCAAATTCTAGCATTTCACAAAAATTTTGAAGAGTTTTTGAATCTTTTCAGAAACTCTCTACTAATTATATAAAGATCCTCAAAGTCACTTCTAGTTAATCTTTAGCTAGCTTTTCTGGAAATACAGCCAAGCAAATAAATTGTTTTACTATCTACAGTGTACTCAGTCATGTAATAGATGTTGTGGGAAAGACAACTCTGTTTAAGGTATGTATTAGTTTCTTACTGCTGCTGTAATAAGTTATCACAAACTTAGTGATTTGAAACAGCATACATGCATTTTCTTATAGTTCTAGGGGGCAGAAGTCTAAATTCAAGGTATCGGTATGGCTTGGTTCCTTCAGAGGAGAATCCATTTTCCTGCTTTTTTTCTGGTCTCTAGAGGCCACCTGAATTCACCTTCCTCACATCACTCCCACCTCTTGCTTCCATCATCACATCTCCTACTACTGACTGATCCTCCACGTCAGTTTTATAAGGTCCCTTTTGATTATATCAGGTCCACTCTGATAATCCAGGAAACTTTCCTTATTTTAGGATCCTTAACCATAATTACATCAGCAAAATCCTTTTTCCATGTAAGGTAACATTCATAGGTTCTGGAGATTAGGATGTGGAAGTCTTTGTGGTTTATATTGAAAAGATAGAAACTGATGTCAAATATCTTATCTGATAAGATCAATGGTGTAGCCACAGATAAATACTCTTATCATGGGCACTATCAAAGAATATCTCCTTATCTGTAATTAGAATTTTGGGGTAAGAGGGCAACACAACTCTTCTCAACTACTGATTTGCCCTGAATTTCAATCACTATCCTATCTTCCCATAGTTCTTGATTTATAGCGTTTATATAATGGAACAGAAAAAAGAAAACAGGGACTAGAGAAAAGAAAATGGATTTAACAATTCATGCTAATTACATTCTCAGCAGACATTAGCTTATCTGGAATTACTATTGAGTATCCCTTTTATGTTATCAATTGTACAGATAAAAATACCTAAAATGCTCCAGACCACATAAAATTTTTAAAGCCCCCTTTCTTTGAAGTTAAACAGACTATCGAACTGATAAAACAACCTCCTTCTCTACTGAGGTAGCATTTCTTTATTAATAGCTGCCCAAAGACAGGTCAGTAATTATATGCAAACCATTTTAGATGTATATGACAATAAATCAAACCTAGAAACCCATTATTATTTATTCTATCTCATCTTCTTGGCATATATTTCCTCTCTACTCTAACCCTATTACTACATTTCTGATACACTATGTCCTAGAATTTCCTTCTTTCTTATAGTGGAATCTCAGATGTATATACATATTGGTACCTTCCTGGTATCGAATTGCAAAAGTTTTATTAAGTGTTTTCCCCAAAATCATCTAAGTCAAACTGCAAGTTACCTTATTAGGTACTGCTGAAGAGGAAGTATATACCAAATAAAATATCTTGCAGTTTCTCCCTTCTACAATAAGATTTGAAACAGGGTCCATTGCTAAAGCTTTTTACATATACTCTTTTATTTTTCTTTCTTTTTCCTTTTAATTGAAGGTTAATTACTTTACAATATTGTGGGGGCTTCTGCCATATATTCACATGAATCAGCCACGGGTTTACATGTGTTCCCCATCCTGACCCTCCCTCCCACCTCCTTCCCCATCCCATCCCTCAGGGTCATCCCAGTGCACCAGCCCTGAGCACCCTGCCTCATGCACTGAACCTGGACTGGTGATTGATTTCACATATAATAATATATATGTTTCAATGTTATTCTCTCAAATTATATCAACCTCGCCTTCTCCCACAGAGTTCAAAAGCCTGTTCTTTACATATGTGTCTCTTTTGCTGTCTTGCATATAGGGTTATCGTTACCATCATTCTAAAATCTATATATATGCATTAATATACTGTATTGGTGTTTCTCTTTCTGACTTACTTCGCTCTGTATAATAGGCTCCAGATTCATCCAACTCATTAGAACTGATTCAAATGCATTCTTTTTAATAGCTGAGTAATATTCCACTGTGTATATGTACCACAGCTTTCTTATCCATTCGTCTGCTGATAGACATCTAGGTTGCTTCCATGTTCTGACTACTGTAAACAATGTTGCGATGAACATTGGGGTACACGTATCTCTTTCAATTGTGGTTTCCTCGGTGTGTATGCCCAGCAGTGGGATTGCTGGGTCATATGGCAGTTCTATTTCCAGATTTTTAAGGATTCTCCACACTCTTCTCCATAGTGGCTGTACTAGTTTGCATTCCCACCAACAGTGTAAGAGGGTTGCTTTTTCTCCACACCCTCTCCAGCATTTATCATTTATAGACTTTTTGATAGCAGCCATTCCAATTGGTGTGAGATGGTATGACATTGTAGTTTTGATTTGCATTTCTCTGATAATGAGTAATGTTGAACATATTTTCCTGTGTTTGTTAGCCATTTGTATGTCTTCTTTGGAGAAATGTCTGTTTAGTTCTTTGGCGCATTTGTTGATTGGGTCATTTATTTTTCTGGAATTGAGCTGCAGGAGTTGCTTGTATATTTTTGAGCTTAATTCTTTGTTGCTTCATTTGCTATTATTTTATCCCATTCTGAAGGCTGTCTTTTCACCTTGCTTATAGTTTCCTTCATTGTGCAAAAGCTTTCAAGTTTCATTAGGTCCCATTTGTTTATTTTTGCTTTTATTTCCATTACTCTGGGAGGTGGGTCATACAGGATCCTGCTGTGATTTATGTCAGAGAGTGTTTTGCTTGTTTTCCTCTAGGAGTTTTATACTTTCTGGTGTTACATTTAGATCTTTAATCTATTTTGAGTTTACTTTTGTGTATGGTGTTAGAAAGTGTTCTCGTTTCATTCTTTTACAAGTGGTTGACCAGTTTTCCCAGCACCACTTGTTAAAGAGATTGTCTTTTCTCCATTGTATATCCTTGCCTCCTTTGTCAAAGATAAGGTATCCACAGGTGTATGGATTTATCTCTGGGCTTTCAATTTTGTTCCATTGATCTATGTTTCTGTCTTTGTGCCAGTAACATACTGTCTTGAAGACTGTGGCTTTGCAGTAGAGCCTGAAGTCAGGCAGGTTGATTCCTCCAATTCCATTCCTCTTTCTCAAGATTGCTTTGGTTATTCAAGATTTTTGTATTTCCATACAAATTGTGGAATTATTTGTTCTAGTTCTCTGAAAAACACCATTAGTAGCTTGATAGGGATTGCATTGAATCTATAGATTTGGGTAGTATACTCATTTTGACAATATTGATTATTGTGATCCATGAACATGGCATATTTCTCCATCTATTTGTGTTATCTTTGATGTCTTTCATGAGTGTTTTATAGTTTTCTATATATAGGCCTTTTGTTTCTTTAGGTAGACTTATTCCTAAGTATTTATTCTTTTCACTGCAATGGTGAATGGAATTGTTTCCTTAATTTTTCTTCCTGTTTTCTCACTGATAGTGTATAGGAATGCAAGGGATTTCTGTCTGTTAATTTTATATCCTGCAACTTTACTATATTCATTGATTAGCTCTAGTAATTTTCTGGTGGGGTCTTTAGGGTTTTCTATGTAGAGGATCATGTCATGTGCAATCAGTGAGAGTTTTACTTCTTTTCTAATCTGGATTCCTTTTATTTCTTTTTCTGCTCTGATTGTTGTGGCTAAAACTTTCCAAACTATATCGAATAATAGGGGTGAGAGTGTACACCCTTGTCTCATTCTTGACTTTAGGGGAAATGCTTTCAATGTTTCGCCATTGGGGATAATGTTCACTGTGGGTTTATCATATATGGCTTTTAATATGTTGAGGTATGTTTCTTCTTTGCCTGCTTTCTGGAGGATTTTTATCATAAATGGATATTGAATTTTGTCAAAGGCTTTCTCTGCATCTATTGAGATAGTCATATGGTTTTTATCTTTCAATTTGTTAATGTTGTGTATTATGTTGATTGATTTCTGGATATTGAAGAATCCTTCCATCCCTGGGATAAAGCCCACTTGTTCATGATGTATGATCTTTTCAATATGTTGTAGGATTCTGTTTGTTAGAATTTTGTTAAGAATTTTTGCATCTATGTTCATCATTGATATTGGCCTGTAGTTTTCTTTTTTTGTCGCATCTTTGTCTGGTTTTGGTATTAGGGTGATGGTGGCCTCATAGTATGAGTTTGGAAGCTTACCTTCCTCTGCAATTTTCTGGAAGAGTTTGAGTAGGATAGGTGTTACCTCTTCTCTAAATTTTTAATAGAATTCAGCTGTGAAGCCGTCTGGTCCTGGCTTTTGTTTGTTGGAAGATTTCTGATTACAGTTTTGATTTCTGTACTTGTGATGGGTCTGTTAAGATTTTCTATTTCTTCCTAGTTCAGTTTTGGAAAGTTATACTTTTCTAAGAATTTGTCCATTTCTTCCAAGCTGTCCATTTTATTGGCATATAGTTGCGAATAGTAGTCTCTTATGATCCTTTGTATTTATGTGTTATCTATTGTGATTTCTCCATATTCATTTCTAACTTTGTTGATTTGATTCTTCTCCCTTTGTTTCTTGATGAGTCTGGCTAATGGTTTGTCTATTTTATTTACCTTCTCAAAGAACCAGCTTTTAGCTTTGTGGATTTTGGCTATGGTCTCCTTTTTTGTTTTGCATTTATTTCTGCCCTAATTTTTATTATTTCTTTCCTTCTACTAACCCTGGGGTGCTTCATTTCTTCTTTTTCTAGTTGCTTTAGGTGTAGAGTTAGGTTATTTATTTGATTTCTCTCCTGTTTCTTGAGGTAGGCTCGTATTGCTATAAACCTTCCCCTTAGCATTGCTTTTACTGAATCCCATAGGTTTAGGGTTGTTGTGTTTTCATTTTCATCCGGTTATATGCATATTTTGATTTCATTTTTGATTTATTCTGTGATTTGTTGGTTATTCAGAAGTGTGTTGTTTAGCTTCCATATGTTTGTATTTTTAATTTTTTTTCCAGTAGTTGAGATTTATTTTTATTTTATTTTTTTTTTCCAGTGGGTTTTGTCATACATTGAGTAGTTGAGATTTAATCTTACCACATTGTGATCAGAAAAGATGCTTGAGATGATTTCATTTTTTTTTAAATTTACCAAGGCTAGATTTATGGCCCAGGATGTGATCTATTGTGGAGAAGGTTCCATGTGTACTTGAGAAAACAGTGAAATTCATTGTTTTAGGGTGAAATGTCCTATAGATATCAAGTAGGTCTAATTGGTCCATTGTATCATTTAATGTCTATACACTCTTATAGTGGTTTGAAGTGAAAGTTGTTCAGTCGTGTCCAACTCTTCATGACCTCATGGACTACATCAGTTCAGTTCAGTTGCTCAGTCGTGTCCAACTCTTTGTGACCCCATGAATCACAGCACGCCAGGCCTCCCTGTCAATCACCAACTCCCAGATCTTACTCAAACTCATGTCCATCATGTCAGTGATGCCATCCAGCCATCTCATCCTCTGCCGTCCCCTTCTCCTCCTGCCCCCAGTCCCTCCCAGCAACAGGGTCTTTTCCAGTGAGTCAATGATTCTCATGAGGTGGCCAAAGTATTGGAGTTTCAGCTCCAGCATCAGTCCTTCCAATGAACACCCAGGACATTTATCCTTTAGGAGGGACTGGTTGGATCTCCTTGCAGTCCAAGGGACTTTCAAGAGTCTTCTCCAACACCAAAGTTCAAAAGCATCAATTTTTCAGTGCCCAGCTTTCTTTATAGTCCAACTCTCACATCCATATATGACCACTGCAAAAACCATAGCCTTGACTAGACGAACCTTGGTTGGCAAAGTAATGTCTCTGTTTTATAATACGCTATCTAGCTTGGTCATAACTGTCCTTCCAAGGAGTCTTTTAATTTCATGACTGCAGTCATCATCTGCAGTGATTCTGGAGCCCAAAAAAATAAAGTCTGACACTGCTTCCACTGTTTCCCTGTCTATTTCCCATGAAGTGATGGGACCAGATGCCATGATCTTAGTTTTCTGAATGTTGAGCTTTAAGCCAACTTTTTCACTCTCCTCTTTCACTTTCATCAAGAGGCTTTTTAGTTCCTCTTCACTTTCTGCCATAAGGGTGGTGTCATCTGCATATCTGAGGTTATTGATAATTCTCCCAGCAATCTTGATTCCAGCTTGTGCTTCTTCCAGCCCAGCGTTTCTCATGATGTACTCTGCATATAAGTTAAATAAGCAGGGTGACAATATACAGCCTTGACATACTCCTTTTCCTATTTAGAACCAGTCTGTTGTTCCACGTCCAGTTCTAACTATTGCTTCCTGACCTGCATATAGGTTTCTCAAGACGTGGGTCAGGTGGTCTGGTGGTCCCATCTCTTTCAGAATTTTCCACAGTTTACTGTGATCCACACAGTCAAAGGCTTTGGCATAATCAATAAAGAAGAAATAGATGTTTTTTCTGGAACTCTCTTGCTTTTTTGATGATCCAGCAGATGTTGGCAATTTCATCTCTGGTTCCTCTGCCTTTTCTAAAACCAGCTTGAACATCTGAAATTTCACGGTTCACGTATTGCTGAAGCCTGGCTTGGAGAATTTTGAGCATTACTTTACTAGCGTGTGAGATGAGTGCAATTGTCCATGTAATTCTCCAGGCCTGAATACCGGAGTGGGTAGCCTTTCCCTTCTCCAGGGGATCTTCCTAACCCAGGTCTCCCACATTGCAGGCAGATTCTTTACCAGCTGAGCCACCAGGGAAGCCCATAGTAGTTTATGCCATGCCAAAAATTTAGGAGACATTTTCCTCTGATGGCATCAATTATAATCTCAAGGTAGCTGGTACCTCTGACTAGGTTTTCACAGTATCTAGTCAGATATCTCACTCTGGTATAATGAACTATCCCTCATTAAATTTTATTGTCATTCTATATAACTGTAATACTTCACTAACTACTGTTAATAAGCTATTCCAAAATCCTTAAGTAAATTGAGCTATATGGCAATGAAAATATAGAAAATATTGCCCAATGACTAGAGCACTCTAAGTACATTACAATTTCTTTTCTACCATCACTATTGTCAGTCTGGCTTTGATAGGACCCAGTCCCTTTAAGACTTTGTTTTTCTAGTCACAAAATGAGATAGTACTAACTTGACAAAGTGTCAAGAAAATATATGTATGAAGAAGGAAGTCCATATATGCCCTACAGTTTAGATCACCAGTATCATTAGGAAAGTGTTAATTGACTTATATATCCTATAACCCAACCTGGTATCTGGAACCCAATTTGTATGGATTCTCACTATTCTTTTCCCAAATATGCTTTCTTTGTAATGTTGAATGAAATGTTATCTCACCTTCTCCTTGAAGTTTCAGCAAATAGCATAATTAAATCCTGCACAGTAGAAATGTAAGACTTTTTCCATTTTATAGCTCCCTATAAACATCCTACTTAACACTCAACAGCCTGAATTATTTTTTAAGGATTGTTGCTACTTGTTTTCAAAACACCATTTTATCATTTAAATGCAGTAGACAAGAGAAACAGAACAATGATAGGTGTTCAGTGACTCTATTCCCCCTTGAAATATATTTTTCAGTATTTGGAATGCTCACTGATAATTTCAATGAATAAATGACATCAAAATAAATAGACATTCATTATAAAGATGACAATCTCTATTCCATTTATAATCAGAGCCTGATGAGAACCTATCTGAAGAAAACTAGCATTTGCCAATACCCTTCAAAAATGTGCTAGTATATCAATGATTAAGATGTGTTCTATATTCTAAGCAATCAAATATAAATCATTTCAATTTTCTGTCATTATTTCAAATATCTTTTCCTCAAGTCTGATCCAGTTGGTGACTCAATTTGCCGATGTTTAATTAATGTATTATTTTAGTTAGCACAGAATAGAACAGTCAAAAAGAACATAGGTTTGGTGTCAGAGAATTCCTGGCTCTGCATTGACTAGCTCTTTTACCTAATTTTCCTTAGCTTCAGCTTTCTCAACTGTAAAAAGAGACTAACAATGGCAAACTTGTATGGTGCTTGTGAGGATAAATTGGGTAATGAATGGAAAGTCCCAAGCACTGTGTCTGCCTCATAGATGACGCTCAGTAAATGGAAATTATTATTATAACTTCAAACCCTATGAAAAGATTACAGGCTTATTTTTTTCTAGGAACATCAATCTACAAATTTTCATTTAATTATAGTGCAGCAGCCATGTCTGTTTGGGTACAGATATGTGGTAATGAATGTCATTTAATAAATCAGTTTTGAAACTAATGTTATGGGGCATTAGAGAGTTACTCAAAATTTATTTAGTAATTTCTCTCAGTATATATATACATATCAATATATATGTGTATATACACATATATATCAATAGAGTAGGTATGAAAGAAAGCTATATAATGCTCTACACTGAATAAATATCACTCTGAATGGTTTATTAGAACTGTGAAAATGAGTAAACTTCAAAAGCAACTACAAGAAATACAGAAATTAATCACTACCACAAAAGTGGTATCAATCAAGGGCAAGATTCTAGAGAATCAGGCATGCCAGAAGGTTTAGTATGCACTGGATAAGGAATCAGGCCCTTTAGCAAACTAAAAGACATGTTCTTCCTCTGCCTCAGCCTTTTAAACTAATTATCTAGAAATTATAGCCTGAAGTTAAGCCCTGTCCCATCTCATTAAGATTCCCTACCACTATACAGTATAAACAACTGGAGAAAAGAAATAGTCACATGAATGAGAGAGTAAAACTATTGATGGTGCTTCCCAATATTCTGAGGGAATGTAGAAAGTTGCCTCTTACAGGTAGGGTTCACCAGAGGCATATACTCTTCACCACCAGATGTTTTACTAAGGTTTGACCGAAACCCAGTCTCTGCACATGTATGGCCATCTCAGGTTTTCCAAAGATCACTCACCATTCCCAATCATTGAAGAAGAGGAAAAATAAGATTGTAGCACATTAATCTTCCATTTCTTGAGTCCTCCTGAGGTATATTACAAGCCCAACTACTTAGAGTTTGGAGTTTTAAGAAAGTGATCCCATTATTCTGGCTATAACAGCATATGATAAACTTCTCTGAGTATTTTATTTTTCAATTCTCAGAGAAGATAAGCTTCCTGTAGAGAGTACCTAGTCTCCCATTTGGTGGATAGTTAGCTTGTTTTATGCATCCCTTATTCCAGCCCTTGAATGAACAAAAATTAGTGGAGTTTTAGATTCAAACTGTTTTCCAACTTTCTTGATAATACTTAAAAAGCACTTAATTGCTCCAAACTGTTTTGAAATCTGTTTCTCATAATTCTAGGATTCTGTGAAGGTGTTTTAAGAGCCCAGGAGATATGGGTAGCGATTGATATTGTGACTGAGTTTCTTAATCAACTAAGGTAGATCTGTTAATCTTCCATGTAAAGAACCAAATGTAAGTCATAAATATATTTTTATTATAATAACAAAAATGAGTTTGAATATCACAATTCTATCATCATGTACAAATGACATGTAGAAAACTTACTAGAAGCAAGGGATTATAAAATCGCTTACTGCTATTCCTGATATTCAAATCATCCTTCTTTGGCTCCTTTAAAACCAAGGGAATGTCTGTTAAACTTATTTAGACTCATTTTAAAATCATAATAGTGGTTAAGAATTAATTCAGTCTCAAAAAAGAATGTATTAATAGGGACATATTCAGTTCACTGTTTTCTAACATATGATATGATAATGCCTGACTTTCCAGGGGTGAGGGAGTTGAGAAATGTAATAATCATGTTAGTTTTTTGAAGAGAAAAGAGAGATAAAGCTTCATGGGATGGAAATGCAGTGTTAAAAAGAACTCACTCTTCATTGCCACAAACCAACCTTAGCCCTTCTGAATTGAGTGGAATCCTGGAGGCAGTGGTCTCTTCATTGTAGAAATCTGTAAATGGCTGTCCTCTATAGGAATGTATGTCAAATCTCCATCACAAAGTTCAAAAGTGTCAACCTTGGAAAGTCCAATAAGTTAGACTCATTGACTTCAATTGTCCAAATAAATAGCTTAAACAGTTTTCCTCAATAAAAGCATATAAACTATAGTTTGATGCCTACTCTTAACAAGCAAAGATGTTAAATAAATGCTTATATCCACTTGGCATCAATATTGTAAGGACCTGCAACACTCCAATAAATAGCAGCTGCTGGTGATCAATGGGGTCTTCTCAGTGAACTGAACCAGCACATGCAGGAGAATAAGCTCAGTGACAAATAGAATGACAGCACTGGTTTCAAGAACTTGAGAAAATTTATTTGGTACAAATTTGGTACAAAAAAATGTATTCTATTTAGGATATACTTCTTGAGATTTTGTTCTCACATATGTTGGGAAATGGTTTACATTATATAAAGAAAATACCCTGGAGTTCACTGTAATAACCATCACAGAGATCAAATCAATAAAAGACTATATTAAAAGGACATAAATGTTATGATTTCTGACTCCCACAAATGTACCTATAAGAAAGACTTTTAGGAAGCTCTAAAATACCCACAGTAATTTTATTGGTATAGCCTGATTTATTATGTTTTGGTTTACATTATTATAAAAACTATGTTAACATATAAAATTTGACATGGTTGCTAAATATCAATAATACTATTTTTTATTATTATAGTTATTAACTGTTAACACAATAAGTATTATTGATAAAGAGACAATCTCTATATTGTATAGAACAATTATGGCCACAAATAATAGAATGATTGTGCTAAAATCTCTTCACAATCAATGTCTAGAAGCAGAAGCACAAAACTTAAAAGGTAAGATCTTGCAAATGTATATCTGGAATGCTACTTGGAATTTATACCTAAGTTCCCTAATAGGAGGACTACATTTTTCCTAGGTTTGCATGTCCTAACTTGGTTTTATTTTTCATGGAAAAGGGAACTACTTTTGATAAAGTACAATCTGAAAAACCTAGTGTATGTTCATAGTCAATGTACAGTCCCATTCCTTTGCCGCAGATTAAATTTCATGGATTAAAAGAGCAAGTCAATTACTTCATTGGGTGAGATAATAAAACTTCCAGGTCTCTTGAGTGTTCAAGAACACAGGAAATTTAACACGTGCCTTACTAAGAGTTTAGAGTTAATCTCAAAAAAAGATGTCATCATAGATAAGGAACTATATTTCCTGCCAAAGGAGGACACATGTCAGATCTATGGATAATATGTATAAGCCTTTCCATCTCTTTTTGTGCCATATATGTAGATTCATCCACTACACATTATTGTACTGTCAGTGGTTTCACTGTCAGCTCCCATTTTCTGCTTCCAGCATTCATCCTCCTGATTCAAAAACATCCCTTTAACACATCATTCCTAATTAGATGATTAGTGCTTGGAAGGGCAGGAGATAAGTCATTTGCATAATTTAATCATAAATAGAAGTTAAAGATACAGATTTTGCCATTCGTTTGTACAATTATCTTCTTCAGCCTGGGGGGGCTTAGACATTAATGTGATTAAACAGTATTTCTGCAAACAGGCAACTGTGTGTCCTCTATTAAAGCAAGGCTAGAGGCAAATGAAAAATTAATTTTAGAAGACAATCAATTTTATTCTACATGACTGTAATAAATAACAGCCCATCTGTAGACAACTCATTAAGCCTTGGGAGGGTACATGTGTCACAAACTCTAAATGACACACAAGGCTGAATTTTCCACCAAAATAGAACTAGTAATAAATGGCCTACCAGCTGCCATATCAGCCTAGAAAGTCAACAGACAAGAATTTCCTAGAAAATGAAGTGCATACAGTGTCACTCACAGTCAACCAGTTAATTGCTACTAGTAGCAAAAGCTTCTGAAAACTGGTTCATTTTATTCTGGGATTTGCTCTTTTTCTTGTGTTCTGAATGTATGTATATGAGTATGTTCACACATATTACTGTGATACCACGTTCACTAATAAGAGCTAACATTTACTGAGCTCTTATTATACGCTAAGCATTTTGTGTACATGATCTTAATTAACCTTCTTAACCCCATAAGTTATGTAAATAATAGTATCCCCATTTTTAGATGGAAAAACTGAGGCTTAAATGATCATACATCTAGAAAGCGTTAGAACAAATGTGGCTATCTAAGACAGAATGATAACTCCCTAGGCTTTCATTGTACAAGAGGAGCTATCAATCAGAATCAGAAAAATACACCTCTTTGGTATAACAATAAATTTGCTTAAAATATGAACAGTTCCCCTAAGTAAATACATTAAATTATAATAAATCATAGTTACACTGGCAAAGCAACAAACTGAATACATTTTGAATACTTACATCCATGTACCACATTAGGCACTATGAATGATAAAACAACACATCAGACTATTCTTGAAGTTGAGGAATTTGGAAGCTATTTGGGAAAGGAGAAAACAAATGCAGCTTGAAACAATTTATAAAATGAGAAGGAGAAGCAGGAGGCAGAGGTGGAGAGGGGGAAGGGGAAGAGAAAGGAGGAAGAGAGGAAATAAGAAGAAAAGCTATCTGCAGATCAAAGTTTGGAGAAGCAAGAGATCACTGCAGGTGATAAAAGAAGTCCTCATAGAGGAGATAAGGCTTTAAAGATAGTTGTTTTTCAATAAGACCTTGAGTACTTTCTACTGTGATTCTTCCTGGAAAGGAATCTCAACCTTAACATTTTCTGATATCAGTTTTCTTAAGCAGTTTACATACTTCAGTTCACTTCCATTCAGTTTTAACAAATCTGCCAATGATTCATGCTTGAACAAAATATTCATTTGAAGTTCTAATCTCATCAAATTTGAAATATGGGGCGGGATGAGTAATCACTTGTTCCTTTTGTGGAATACATATTAGAGTATCCTCATGCCTAAAATAGTCTTTCCTCAATACTTTGCACAGACTATCCTGATTGAGATAACCCAAAGTCTAGTGTATGCCCATGTCTCTTTTCAGTGCTATATAAAGAAGGGAAACAAGTTTTTTTAATCAACCCAATGGGCTAAAATCAATTTTTAACAATGGAATTGCATTTTTTCCCTAAACAAGAGTCTTAATAGCAGATGTTACTACATATGGCTGCCCTTGCTCTTCTCCAGCTGCAGAAATTAAAACTCAGAATCAGTGACAGAATCTATTAGTTTGCAAATGCTGACCAAACTCTTCTTCCCAACCACTCTATTAACATACCAGGTGAATGTCTGGGCATGCCCCATCAGAGAAACTTCGTTTCCTAGGTAATTAGTAAGGAATTAAGATTGAGATCACCAACTTCTTAGCTTTGCTCTGCTATGATTTCACATGAGAACCTCATGTTTAAAGCTTAACTATTTCTTCCTCATTAAACCTCCAAGGTCACAGAAATCCCAAGAGTAGTCAAAGAGTAGTGAGGAGAAGTAGTGACTACAGCAGAAGCTGTTTAAGTATTTAGATTCCATGTGAGGTTAATAATGCATGAATCAGAGAACAGCAGGTGTTAAACATACATTGATTGGGTTTCTGCCACTTTGAAAGCATTATAAACACTCTATAAGTAAAGAACCATGACAATTTCCTAGTTCTGGACCATGGCTAGCAGCTCTGTAGTACTTCACTACATTAGAAAATACTAATGTGTTAAAATGAAAGTAGGAACTTAATGCATTCTTTCTGAGTATATGACATACTAATAAGATTAACAAACACACAGCCTAGGACCAAGAATGCTTCTGGTATAAAATCAGTTCATAATAAAATGAAGTATATCACCTATTATAAAATAATGTTAATTACAGATGAAATAAACCAAACATTATTTCAATTATTTAGAAAATGTTATTTTTCACCATATTCTTCAAGACAGCTTAACTGAAACACAGCACACCCATGGCAAAACAGGAATTATTAAGTATTCATACCTTCATAATACATTGAATGTGGTTATTTTTAAAGAATGCATTTGTCAAATTGAGCTCCCTGAGTTCTTAATTCCAGTAACTTTAATTTTAATTTTTTTAGAAATTAAATTAAATATTTTTTAACAAAGCATACTCTAATAGCATTACTATATGTACTACAAAATTTGAAATACATCAAGACTCCTCTCTTAATCCTTAGCAATTTCAATGAACAATGTATACATAGATGACATGACCAACACTCTAGTCTTTCAGTTTTGATGACATGACTGATAGATGACATGACCAACACTCCTCTCCTTCAAAGATCTTGTTCTCTTTACTCTGTCACTCATGCTCATGGCTATACCCTAAATTCTGTAATTACCAGTAATTTCAACTCCTCTATATTCTTAATCTCAGGCATCCTACCCTCTGACCACCACTACTTCTGTTCATTCCTTCTAGTACTTCAACTCCAAAAATTATTTGACCTCTTTTTGGAACCTCCAATTCATTGATATTACCAGCCTTTCACTGTATCTCACTTTATTGAAATCCTATTTTTTTCCTTACCAGTTTAAAACTTGTTGCCATTCATTATAATCACTTTTTGCATAAAACCTCAACTCTCCTGCACACTCTGGTTTTGCTATACTCATATGACTTAGCAAAACCACAGTTCTTATTAAATTCAATTATTTTCCTTTGCAGCAGGACTGATGAAGCTCTATATGGTGGAAATAAAATACACAACCATACTGACCATTTTGAATTTATGATCAGAAACCTCAGTGGGCATTTAATATGGCCTGGCAATCATACTAAACTTTTAAGTAGTTTACTCTCCTACTCATATAGATGGCTATTTCACATTTTGTCTTTCTCCTCAAATCTCCAAAACTTCCTTTCCAATCCTCATTCTTAACGAATGACTTGTTTCCCACTTCACTGGGAAAATTGAATCAGAAAAGGACTTTCATGGAGTCCTTAAACCAGAGCAACCAAACTCTCCACCATCTGTTAATGGAAATACACTAACCTTGCTCCTACCTAAACCCAATGCCTCTGCTTGTGCACTAGATCCTATCTGCTCTCTCCTATTCAAGAATATCACTTCAGGGACTTCTCTGGTGATCCAGTGGTTAAGAATCCACCTGCCAAGGCAGGGGACACAGGTTGAGATCCCTGGTCTGGGAAAATCCCACATGCTGCAGGGCAACCAAACCCGTGCATCACGACTACTGAATCCTTCATGCTCTGGAGCCCACTCACTGCAACTACTGAAGCCAGCATGCCCTAGAGCCCATGCTCTGCAATAGGAGAAACTACCTCAATGAGAAGCCCGCACCACAACTACAGAGTAGCCCCCGCTCGAGGCAACTAGAGAAAGCCCAAGCAAAGCAACAAAGACCCAGTGCAGCCAAAAATAAAATTAATAAATATTCCCTTTTTAAAAAAAGAATATCACTTCAGCAATACTACTCTCCTACAACATCATTTTTCTTAATTTCTAATGTATTATTCCTAATAGCACATGCTATAACCTCTTATTTCATTCTTTTTCTTTCTTTTTTTTTTTCTTACAAGACTGCAGCAGGCTTAATAGTGGCCCCAAAGGTATGCCCAAGTTGTAACCCCCAGAACCTACAAAGAGGACCTGATTTGGTAAAACAATCTGTACATGTGATTGTGGATTTTGAGATGAGATCAATCTGGATTAAGGTGGGCCCTTGTTTGTGCTCTGCTGCTCAGTTGTGTCGACTCTTTGCAATCCCATGAGCTGTAGCCTGTCAGGCTGCTCTGTCCATAGACTTTTCCAGGCAACAATAGTGGAGTGGGTTGCCATTTCCTACTCCACTCTTATTTCATTCTTCCCTACTCTCAAGCTACTCCTTCCCACCTGGAAACAATTATCTATACACTGCTTCCAACTCACCTCC
Source organism: Dama dama (assembly GCF_033118175.1). Lineage (NCBI taxonomy): Eukaryota > Metazoa > Chordata > Mammalia > Artiodactyla > Cervidae > Dama > Dama dama. The sequence goes on from NC_083714.1 coordinate 77,321,651, forward strand.
TCCTGATCTCTCCTAAACACATCACTTAGACTTTTCATTCTTATTATTCTACTAAAACTGTTCTCATAAAGCTCACCAATGACTTCCATTGCTATATCCAATGGCCAATGCTCAGTCATGGCTTTTGGCTTATCAACAGCATTTGATATAGTTGATCACCGCCTCCTTTTTGATACATTTTTTGCACTTAGCTTTCAAGAACATGATTCTCCCTTGGTTTTCCTCCTACTTCACTGCATGTTCCTTCTTAGGTTTTTATTAATTTCTCTTTTCCCTAATTTCTTTATCTTGGTGAGACCCAGAACTTACTTAGTACTTGAAACTCTTCTTTTTTCTATGTAGAGTCACTCCTGTCCAAAATTTGTATTTCCTGTTTAGATATTTCTTTCAAACACCAGACTTTACATATATACATATATACATATACACACACACATAGATATATATATACATATATATATACACATAGGTATGTATACATACGTATATATATACATATATATGTATATATGTATATATATACCCAATGACTACTCTAAAAGGCTGAAAAGGCTAAAATGTATCTAAAAACTAACACATATAAATCTGAACACCTGAACTTTCTCCCCAAACCTGCTCCACATACAGCCTTCCCCTTCACAAATGATGGAAAACTCATCCTTCCAGTTGCTCAGACCACAATCTTGGGAGTTTTCTGTGACTCTTCTTTTGCTCACACTCAGTGTCTAGTTCTTAGCTCAGTCAGGAAATTCTGTTGGTTTTATTTTCAAAACGTAACCAGAATCTGACCAATTCTATCTATACTCTATCACAATGGTCTAAGCCACCACCATCTCTCTCCTTGTTCACTGCAGTAGCATCATAACTGCTTCTACCTTGCCCCAACTTGAAGCCTGTTCTCAATCTAGTAGCTAGTCATCATTTAGAAACCTAGGTCAAGTCATGTGATAGCCATGCTCAAAACTCTGCAGTGACTCTGCATTTCATTCAGAGTCCTCAAAATGTCCTAAAAGGTCCTATGTAACCCCCTCCCAACATTACCATTTAGATCTTGTTCTTACTATTCCCCTCAATCACTTCATTCCAGCCAAACTAGCCTCCTTACTATTCCTCAAACCAACTAGCCATGCTAGTAGCCAAAGCCATGTTTTAGGGCTTTTGGTCAAACTGTTTTCTCAGCCTGAAACACTTTTCTCAGATTTGGCTAGGCTAACACCCCTCTGTGAACAAAGTTCATGTTCTCAATGAGGCCTATAGCACCCATTCTATTTAAAATGGCAACCAACTCCAATCCTGCCTGCCATACCCTTATTTTGCTCTATTTGCTCTGTTTTCCATAGCACTTACCACCTTCTAACATACAGTATAATTTACTTCTTTATTATGCATACTGTTTATTGTCTTCCTCATCCACACTACCAGGTGGCTCAGTATAAAAAATCCACCTGCCAATGCAGGAGATATGGGTTCAATCCCTGGGTTGAGAAGATCCCCTGGAGAAGGGAATGGCAACCCACTCCAGTATTCTTGCCTGGAGAATCCCATGGATAGAGGAGCCTGGAAAGCTACAGTCCATGCAGTCACAAAGAGTCAGACACAACTTAGCGACTGAGCCACCTACACGCATCCATACCACCATAACCTAGAATATAATCCTCTTCTCAGGGACAGAATCTTTATTTTTAACAAATATATCCCAAGCACCTAGAAGAATGTTTGACACAGAATAGACACTCATCAGCTATTTGATGAATGAATGAACAACTAGTAATCTTTTTTATGTGTTTATGCCTTGTCTCTATGGTAAGATTTAAATCTCTCTGAACTTAGCCACCGATGCTAGCATAGTATTTTGGACACAAGAGACAATTCATATCATATTTTAGTAACCAATTATAGATCCCACCTTCATAAATTCTTTCAATTTTATGCTTTGATGAACTATTGCCATTTCCACACACTTACTTGAATTACTATTCCTTTCATTTTCCATTCAAAATGTTAAGTTTTTGTTGATTCCCAAAATCTTTCTGTACATGTATATGGAACTGAGTCTCCACAGAGGGAATTCAGTTACTATATTTCTGAAAACATCATCAATAAAAATCAGTATGTTCCATCAAGCACATGCCCTGAAGACATTCTAGGGAAGCTCCTATGTATGCTTCTCTTTCCTACTAGTTTTTCTCTATTTCCCACCACTAGTTTTTCCATAATTTCCTGACTATCTGCAACAATCCACACCCAAACAAAACTTTTTTTTTCAAGTCTGTCTCTCAAGACTTAATACTTCAGAGACAACATAGGGAGGAGATAAAACAGAAGCTTAGGTTCAAGGACTGTCTCTGCCTGTACTAGATTCTATGGCCTTAAGCAATTCATTTTCCTTACCTACATTTCAATTTTCTCTCCTAAATTCACAATCAGATGACATGCTTTGTAGAATTGCTGTGAGGATAAATGCAGATAGTGTATGATTAAGCTTTGCAGCCTGTGAACTTCAGCACAAATTTAAGTTACTATTATTCCCTAGAAGCACTGTAAGTTTCATTACAACTATGGATGATGCTGATTTAGCATTGAGGGGAAAAGAGTCTAAATGAAATTTAAGTGATGCCCAGAAGTATCATGTTGTACAGTGATCAGTCATCTGTTTATTAAAAATTTAGAAATTTCACAACAAAATTATAAAAATAAACCAAGGATTAGATTAAATGAGCTAATGTACATGAAATCACTATATAAACTATAAAGCAGTACATACATGTAAAGTTTTTACTATTACACCTAGCTAGTAATTTTAAACTTCCAGATATATTTTCAGGGAGAAGGCATGAAGGAAATATTTAAACTTTACTGTACTTATTAACTACAAAAATGCCACTTTGATGTTTTTTAATTCAAATTTTAATGTTCATTAAACAATCTGAATGCAGTGGTTCAAATTACTCCCTAAAATACAAACTTAATTTTGAATACCATAAAAACTTCACACACATACCTAAAGGCAAAATGTAACCCTTTTTAATAAATTCATACTCAACATGTGTTTCAAAAATGTGCTATGGCAAGCTAGAATCAGGCTAACAGACCAGTAATAGTAAGGTAACTTACAGAGGAAATATAGTTGAACACTGCATAAAATATTTTAGAAACTAATGTAACATTTACTAGTGCAATAAAGGAATATTATTTTAGTGACAACACATATGCAAATATTCTTTCATGGTTTCAAATACTACCAGCTCACCTCAAATAGAATAACATTTCCACATTTTGTCTATAGCATTTTTATTTTTACTCACAGCTAATATTATTATACTTTCTGTTCCTATTCATGAATGTGCTTAAACCACTATAATAAAATGAATGCAATTAAAGGAAATAATTCATTCAACAGATCTGTGGAAAGGCCTTCATCAGTCCACATTATACTACCTACTTCTCATCGGTCATCTAAATATTAATAGTTCCTGATACATTCAATATTTCCATGAAAAATATTTTCTCATTAAGTTTTCTTCACCCTTATTTAGCTTCATTCCTTTGTTCATGCCTAAATGGTACTTTATCAATGCTAGCATGACCCAAAGTATATAGTTCTCCTATGTTTAAAATCAAGAGTCTTCCTAACCGGACAGAAAACTTTAAACTATTGAGCTCCATGGCCCCTTCTTTGATGGACACTTTTACATTTTTTCCACTAATATAGAAAAAGATCTAAAAGTCTGAATTTCTTGAGTTGTATTTACATTTAAAAACTGAGAGCCCGCTTGGGGGGAAAAAAATGAAACAATACACAGAAGAGCAGTTATTCAATTCACTGGGGTTAAACTAAAAAGAAGAAGAAAAGCTTTAGACTCTGGCAGAATGGAGATTATGTAAACATACAACCTCATGAAAAAGAATATGGCCCTAAAATAACAAAAATCTGTCAGTCTTCTAATATGACAAGGACCAATCCAAAACAAATGCAAGAAAGTGGCTATCCTACAGTACTTGTATCAGTTAAGCTCTGGAACAGTTATTACCCTCTTCAGAGACCACAATGCTCAACATGTACCCATGATCAAAATGGCCATTCTTGCAGGACATGATCAACATCAAGACTACAGCATTCCATTTTTCAAACTGCAAGTGGAATGTCGATTAATTATTCCAATCATAGAGTAGAAACAATTCACAAAAATTTGATTTAGCACTATACTCATTAGTGTGTTTTAACTCAAAAGCCATGATTCCTCTGATGTCAACACATGTTTATTTAACTTATAGTGAAAGTCGCTCAGTCGTGTCCAACTCTTTGCGACCCCATGGATCATACAGTCCATGAAATTCTCCAGGCCAGAATACTGGAGTGGGTAGCCTTTCCCTTCTCCAGGGGATTTTCCTATCCCAGGGATTGAACCCAGGTCTCCCACATTGCAGGTGGATTCTTTACCAGCTGAGCCACAAGGGAAGCCCCTATTAAATGGAAGATGGTTGTTTAGGGGTCCTAAGCACAGGAAACAAGGTTTAAGCCAACAACTGAACTCATGCAGTTTTCCAGGTTTTGATCTGCTAATAGCTATAATGAGTACTGCATCCATTAAATGGATAAATGTTTACATAGGCAATATAAGAATAAATTCAAACAAAATATACTAATTTAATTAAGCACTAACATGATCCAGTACACAACTGTTAGCTATGACATATAAGCTCAATGTCTTTGCTCATTTCAGATGTTTTCTATATGAAGCATTTAATTTCAGATTGAATCCAACCTTAGTATGTTTCTGGTCTATCTCTCCTTCCCACCAGTGAATATTTATAAAATGTGAACACAATTTAATAATAGAATAAGCAAGATAAATTTATACAGGTACCATTTCACACAGGTACATTCATATACAGGTACATTTCATAATGTACTACAAAGCCTAATTAATGTTATGTTAATTTTCCACAATTTTGAATTGTATACATCATTTACTGTTCCTTGCATTAATGTAGGTTAGCTGAGAGTCAACCATATAACAATAAAATTCTACCTAGTTAATCTGGAGATGAGATGAAGAATTTGGATAATTCTTAAGATCACTCCTCTCCCCTTGAGAAGTAGCCTGGTACAGACTAATAGTAGGAACTTATTTAATATTTGTTGAAGTGAAGTGAAAAATGGGTTGAATTGGAAATATATAATATATACATATTACATATACATACACAAACATGCACATATATACACTATATATATTGTATGTATATATATGTGTGTGTTCAAATTGAATATTCTAATTGAGTTATAAAATGAGAGCAAAAATTTGTGTACTGTGCATAAAATGTACTATGCAGTAAATTTCTTTGTATGAATGAACTCCCCTTTTGTCTTCCTCAAGTGAAAACCCCGAGGGTACTCACAAACTTTTTTACAAAATACATTTAGAAATTTAGCAGATCATAGGCTATTTTCAAGGCAGAAAGCTTAATATTAACATTTAATTATATATGTTTATAATTTTCCAGAGTTATTTGTGTTTAAATGTAATACATGTAAGGGTCCATGTACTCTGAATAAATTAAAACCAATATTTTTTTCTCATCTCTGTTTTCATTTTTGACACATATTGTATAGTACTACATGTAAAAGCATATCAAACTCTTAAACTTGAGCATCTATTTAAAATTAACATAAACGAAGGCAAGCTTTTTCGCATGGGGGAAAAAATCCCATGTTTTTCTAATCCACAGTTACACATTCTACTATAAAAACTTTTGTCTCATAGAATAACTAACTTTATGAATTTTTAAGGACTCATACCCCTTGCAAAAATACTATATGTCAGAGAAAAGATACTAAAATGAATTAACTGCAGCCATTCTTATGAAAATATGTATTTTATTCCCAGTTCCTCTTGATGAGGATTTTATATAGTTATATCATAAGTAAAACATAAAACTAAAATATTTATATATTAATAACTATTTTTAGCTCTACCTTTCTGGTATAATTCTAAAGACTGAAAAAAATCTAGTGTTACTGATATAGCACACAGGCAGATACAAGATATATAAGGATTATTCAACAATGGATAAGGCAAAAATTTTTAATCTCAAAGATTTCACAATTTAACAAATATAAAACGTGGGATATAGGCTTTATATACCCTAAGCTAAAGACAGCATGATTCCAGAATAAAAGCTTCATAAGAGAAGAGACTGTGGTGTTCACTCTCTTCACCTAGAACACTGCCTGGCACCACAGAATATACTGTATACACACACACACTCCATTACAACAAATCTAATCATGAGAGATCAAAATTATTGTGAAGATGTTTTTATTTATTTAAATTCTAGTAATTAAGTGGACAGAATAAGTTTTCCAAATGTCTACAGATTAAAGACAATATTTCAATAAAGATACTCACACTAGGGTCTAACATATGTCCTCCAGAGAACTATTTCAGGTGAATTCCTCTTGAGATTTTGTAATTAAAATTCCTTGGATTGAATTCAAGGGGGAAACTGTATCATAAAGCATCCCACCATATTGTCTATAGTGTTATATAGAGCAAGCCCTCAGTGTCTGAATGTTTATTATCCTTTCAGAAGGATCAAGGCCTAACATACATATATAATCACATTTTATGGATGGTCACATTGCAATTTTTATACCATTTCTGTGAATTTGATATGCATTAATATGGCATTAAACTCAACATTCTTAAAATAGGTACTGTGTAAATAGCACCTATGTATCCTACTGTCAAAAGCCAATAAGAGATAGTATAGTCTTATATGATAATTAAGTCTGAATTTTTAAAAATGTTTTTATTGCAATAAAACAAGGAGCCTCACAATTGATATATAATGTAGATAATGCATTAACAAATGTGCTATGAAATAAATTTATCCAAATATTGTTTATGATGATATTACTATACTTCTTAAATAAGCAAGTAAGAGACAGACTTCTTCCAAAATAACTAAAAGCTCTGAATCATATTGCTGTAAGCTATAATGGTTATAACCGTTAATCCAATACACCTTTTATACAAACCCATAAACACATGAGTGGAAAAATAGCACAGATGTTCATCTCTAATGCAATTTCCATTCAATTTCCTAAGTGCGGTCCCTGTGTGCAAACTAGCTTAACGTTATGTTTAGCTTGCAAATTCTTTAAATAAATAATGAATGCAATAAAACTAGGAGATCAATGGCAAGCTGAGAAATCATAAAAAAAAAGCCCTTTGTATTCAGGCTGTTGCCCATTTCAAACTTTAATCTGGAGACAGATCAATATTACTTTTTTTCTTTTTAACATCACATAAATAGCAGATAGACTAAATGTGGACTAAATGCTGTTACCAGCTAGCAGTTGCCAGCAATATGATAAGATCATTGGACACAATTACAATTGAATGTTTTATACCTTAACATACATACTACATTATACACTATTAAGCAACTTGTTTAAAAATAAAAAGGTTATTTAGCAATAAAAATACCATGGTTCATTATTTTTTAAGCTTTCCTGTACTACATATTTTTTCCAGCAGTATAATTACAAAGTTTTCACCATGATTTGATCTAATAAACTAAATAATTGTAATGAGTTAGAATAGTACATGCATATGAGTAGTTTCAACCTCAGGGGCCTTAGATGAAAGGAAATATTACTCTTCAAAATTAATTACACCTGAAAAAGTTAAGCTATTCCTTTAAATGGGGGTGAGGGGGGGGGAACACCTCATGCAAATTTGTATTGCAATTGGATGGGTCCTGAGATTATTCAAGAAAAAAATAAATCACTATACTTAAGTATTCCTCTTTCTATTCACAAACTATAGATAGAATGGAGGAAAACCCTCTTTTTACCAACTCATTTTTCATAAACACTGTTTGAAAAGATATCAAAAGTCAACTGCCTGGTTTAGTGCTGATATCAAGTAGTATACATCTAAATAGTTGAATCATTTTATAGTAGTATTAGAACATCTCCTATGGGTTTTCACTAAAAGAAAATATCAAGAAGTCATACTTTCTTTACAGATATATTTCATTTAAACATTTTAATTTCATATAATAGATTTGTATAGCTTTATATGTATACTTGTGAAAATTTTATGGCATGATTACAAATGGTTTTATAATGGAATTAAATTTTTAGGATTAGTGTCCTTTTATTATTGCACATTTTATGTAACTACTTAGTTTTTTTTAAGCACAGTAATTTGTGCAAAGAATTCTAATGAGAAGAATAAATGTGTATGTGTACATGACTGTATTCATTTAAAAAGTGTGAATTAGTTGCCTAAATGTATATGATATCAGGCTTACTAAAATTTTACTATAAATATTACTGAAGTTAAAGATAACTCCTCAGAAATTATTATTGCAAATCCAAGGTTTTGTTTTATGTAACAAATTTAGTTTTATTTTAGGGATATCATTATAGGTAGTGATAAATGTATCCATTTGCTGTTTAGTTATGTTATATTCAATTTTGCATAAATCAATGTATATCACATCTTACATTCACATTCTCATTATAATAATTTTACCAATTCTAATATATAAATTTATCTTTAAAGAAGGATGTGGCAAGACCTCACAATGAAGACATTCCCACAGTTTAAGCAAAATACGGAAAAAAAAGCTAACTCTTGCCCATAACTTATTCAACTTACTTATAAACTTCTTTTTAAATCATACTGCAAATCATAACATGCATCCTAAGTTTCCAAGATTAGTCTAACACTTCAGATAAAAGTGTCCTGAAGAATTTGAGACCTCAACTGTATCAGTTAACAGTTTCCTGTTTTCCTATTTTAATAAAGCTAACAGTAAAAATGTGATGGAAGAATACTGTAAAGGCCTGCAAAGAGAACTACCTGAGAGTTGATTTTTAAAAATATACATTCTTCAGAAAGTTGAAGAAGAAAAACAATTGAATATCCTTTCTAAAATCTGTATTTTCAAACATCAGAGATTAACTTTAAAAGTTATAACACTGACAACATTAAACTCAAAATATTTCACAACAATTAACACAATTGTTTCTCTACAAAAATTAAGGCAATGATGCCATGGATGAAATGAAATAAAACATGATAGTGATGATAGTAAATGCGGGTAGGTAACAAAGTTCACTAGAGTTATACAAAGTACCTTTTGGTGTGCATATGTGTTTCTATAGTTTAAGCAAATAAATTATAAAAGTAGCATTTATTGTTATTGAATGATTTTTAATTTACAATTACCCAAAATATAAACAGCTGCGATATACTAAAATAAAATAAACTTTTCTAAGATTTTCAGCACTGTGAAGTGAGGAAATAATGAATACACAATGGACAAGCTGTCTCCTTACTACTAAAAAGAAATATTAAATCCTGAAGGAGTTCTAAATCCCTTGGTAAGAGTATGTTGCAGCTGCATTAAGCCAACAAGAAGCTTATTAGTAAGGATTTAAAAACTAACACCCTTCTGTAATCAATTTGGATACAGCATTATTCTATTTATAGTGACACTTTCAATGTGTCCCAATCATATATTACTTATTCTCATTTTTCCTACCATGATTAAATATTAATGTGGAGGCACTATTTACTAAGCAGCTACCCTATATTTAGGTTTTAAGATATTGATTTCCACCACTTTGGAAGAGTTAATATAGCATGAAAATTAAGAATCTTTCCCATGAAGAAACTTATGATTGGTTTGATATTTTTTTCTGATTCCTAAATAAAATAAAATAAATTTAGTTGTTCTAAAGTAGAAAATGGAAAAAGGGATGCCGCCACTTTAAAAGCTTCGATCTCTTTGACATTGCTGGCAGTGTATGGGAACATTAATGCATCTGTCATGATAACAAGCTAAGAATAACATCTAGACATCAAACTGAGCAGAGAATCCATCTGAAGTGATTCATTCAGATCTGTCTCATTGATTTATTAAACACAAGGCAACATCTGCAGCCTCACAGAGCTGCTTGGTGAAATTAATGCAAGATCAATTCAAATGGAAAAAAGTGTAAAGGAGATAAATCAAAACACAATTTGCATGCAGTTCCACAATCAGGCTTATTGGGTGCAAATGCTCAATTTCCCTTCCAAAGCAAATGTGTTTAAATGTTGTTTTTTCTTTTTAGAATTGTGTGATCTGAAGTGACAGTGAAGAGTTTTGCAGGTTGAGATGGTGAAAGGGAAGAAAAGGAAGAAAAAAATGCTACCAAAGACCTTTTGAATATGCAACAAGAATATCATTAATACCTAATTGTTTTTCTTTGGGGAGAAAGGTTTGGTGTCCTTCCTCTGAAAACATGATATTTTCAGTTTTTGTCAATTAGGGCAGTTTTAATGTATATCTGAAATGTATAGAGTGGATAAATCTAAATCATTTGTTTCTTGAAATGCATCAGATAAAGCACCACTGTAGACATAGGTTACCAACTGAAATATAATGTATTATGATTAGAGTTTCTCACAATTACATTTGCCTGCTGGAGGCACTTTTAAAAAATCTAGAGATTTCATTAAGACAAAATAAGTTTACTTAATAAAGCATCAAACAATTCAGACTTGCTATTTTATACAACTATTAGAGAATTCCTGTATGAAACCATCTAAACATTAATGTCTGAAGACCATCACTTCCTAATGACTTATTAGCGTTCATGTACTATACACTGAGATTAAAATCATACATAAATATCCAAAGATATTCTCTATCATATGATGTATCATTTCTTTAATGTAATATCCATTACCTAATAATGAGTTTTGGTGCAAATATGAAATCCAGCAAAAGTATTAGATAAATACAAAAGTTGTTATTTATGCAGAAGTTAAAATGAATGTACACGTGGAAGTTCTGTGGACTGGCACATGAGTAGATGGCGTTAATTATAATATTGACATCATTCTCTAATAAAAGACAGTGCATTGTTGACTATGTGACTGCTTTTAACAGACATGACTACCCCCTCATTATCCCATGAATTAAAATGTCTGCATTTATTGCCTAGATTAATTGCTAAAACCTTTTTATCATTTCTGAAAATGTAAGTCATACAAAATATTAGCCCAGGAAAGTGATGCAAGTTCTTAAAAAATTTGATTTTGCTTAACTTTACAATGAATGAAAACATATATTTTGAAAGTTGTTATGCTTTGTGGATTATGAACTATATTCATCAAGTGTGAATACAAAGCTAAACTCATTGAATGTTTTAAATAATATCTGTAGTATTTGAAAGTAGTAGTTTTAAATTGTTGTAAAAGTCATTATAAGTCACATAAAGTTATTCTAAAATGGAAGCCCATTTATGTTCTGTTCACACAGTCAGAATAACAATAAACCATGACTGGAACATTTAAATTTTTAATTAAAAAACTGAATTATATTAATTTGAATATATGTTGAATCATGTCTCCAAATGCATTAAAATATTTTCTTAGTCATACATTGTGGTCTAAGCATCCATTTAACTATATGTAAATGACTGGATAACATTTAATCAGTTGGCCCTCAAATGAAATTAAATCCTGATTATGAAATTTGACAATGTTACTTTTATATAGATAGGTAGATAAAGAGAGATAACACTAAAATGTTTTGGTTGACTTTTCACATTTACTGAATAACAATTTTTAATTTAATATTTTACTGCTATATTAAACTTTGAAGAATTCAGTAAGGAAAATCCATTGCATAAAAGTGAGGTATTTTAGACATTTGCTTTCTGAATCTGCCTGGACTCTATAATATTAACAATCTAAGTTCTCTTGGACAAGAAATGGAAAATAAATACAGTGCTTTATCTGCAAAAAAACAAAGATCTAAAACAAGATAACAAGTTTTCCTATTTGGTTTGAATCTTTTTAATCATCATTTTCTTAATAACCCTCAAAATAATCTTCTTTACAATTAATTTATGAAGCTAAGGGGCATCAAGGAAAAATACTTGGATAGCCATTTTCAACTGCAGCAATGTAAAGCCTGACATTTAATAGAACAATGAATAGTCAAGAGTTTCAGTCTTTCTATTCTCTAGTAGCTGAGGCAGGTATTACTTTCCAACTTCTTTTCTTGGAAGAGAACTTTGAATATTTTAATAATTATTTAATAAAAGTAGTTAATATAAGGCACTGATTGAGCTACTTTTGTGACTTTCAGTACCGTCAAAGAAACAATTATGTAAGTATTTTACTCATTCATTTTCAGTGGCAACACCGCAAGGTCTCTGAAAATGACCAGTTTTAAAATGGTCTATTTTGTGTGTTCTGGAATAGTGTAGGAAGCATTCCAAATTAAAATATCCTATATCAGGCCTTGTATCCTTCCCTAGTTATCTGACAAAGAAAAGCAGAAATGTTTATTATGTAGGAAAAGAAAATTGCCAACAACACCATTACAGATAGGCCTTCCATTCAACAATACAGTATGGAAATTGATCCATTAGGAGATGAAGGTGAATCGCTTTTCTCAAATAAGAACAGTAGTATGTAGGTGTTTCCACTCATCGAACATAGACTTCTTCCTTACACTTCTCCCCCCTTTTAGCTTAAAGTGCTAGGAAATCATGAGTCCTAAATGACAATTCTCTTTAGCCAAGTCTCCACTGGTATATTGCTCATCTTCTTTGGGCATCTCTGTAAGCTCCTCTGATCCATCTTTCACTCCATCTTATGGCATCATTCTGCTCATATCCTATATCTCTTTTCTCTTACTGTCTCCATCTCATCTATTTTATTTTGTCTCTCTTGGGCCTCATTTCTATTTACATCCTTCACCTTTCTTTTCACTGAATAGAAAAGTCATGGAAGTAATGTTTACTTAAATACTAATTTCACAGATGGGAGGAATGATTTAAGGTACACACATCTGTAAATAATGTTACCTCAAGTCATAAGGTATCCATTATAAGTATTATCATATTTTGTAATTTTTAAACTATATGATTATGAGGACAAAATGTGATAATGTTAATTATATTTTTCCCAGAAATTGTGAGGATTTCTTTACTGTCTAGAAATTGCAACATAGGGGTTTCTAGTAGTTTTCCTCATCTTTATTTATAGATTGAATTCATAGAATATATTTCATAAATTTTTTCAACTACATATTGCAACAATTGTAACATAATTATAGAAAATGTGTGTAATAAATAAAATACTCATAAAGAAAAACTGCAGGAGGAAGCACATGCATCATATTTCAGATATGTTTCCTCTTATATTTTTAATATTTATCTATCACTTTTACATGTGCACATACACAAAAGCAATCTAAGCCCTCAAAAAAGTTGGCATTGTAAAGGCTTGATAAGGAATAAATAAAACACAACTGAATAGAAATAATAACCTAAAACACATCATATAACAGGGTTCAAAAATAGCATAAGAACACTTGACTCTGGATATAGGGAAATTTATTATTTTTCCCTTTAGTAAGTAGCTCTAATAAAAATTAAAGTTTCTATTTACAGAGGGAAGCATCAAAATCACATTAAAGTGTTAATCTATTTATTTTTTAATGAAAATTATAGATTTTGCTCAAGGGTATGTAAATTATTTATTAAAGAAAGTAGAATTTCCTATGTGTAATAATTGTTCATTTCTCTTTAAGAGTGGACATTTGCAAGAGAAACCAGGAAAGGGAGAAAGGAGGAGGACAGAAGATAGGTTTTCAGGTCAATTGTTCAAGTCTTTTCAAATGACAACAAATAAACTAAATGACCCTCATCTGAAGTCCCTGGTAATCCTCTGAGTTTGGGTATTAGTAGAGTGCTTTGTGGCCAAAATAAAATATCCTTTCTACTCTTAAAACCTATAATTGTTTATTTTTATTGAGGGAACAGGTATCCTTTGTGTTTTAAGGCCATCTATCTTCCTTAAAAAAATGTGATCTAATAAGCCAGGTTTTTAAGCTCCAGATATAATTCAGGTAGGAGTTCTTATATAAATAGGTTTCTGCTTAATTGCTAGAACACAGGAGAACACTGCTCAAAGAGAAAAAAAGAAAAACAAAAGGTCCCCTTGTAAGTTCTGTAGCATTATCTTATTGTAGCAGCCAGCAACAGTTTGTCTACAAGTTGTCAGTATACTTTGACTATACATAGTAGTTCGGATTTTACAGCAGATGTGTCAACCGGGTTAGTTTTGGTTCATAAACCCAAAGATCTTATGATTTAAAGTTGCATTGTGAGAAAATCTGCCTCCGCAGATGTTTTCTGCAAAATGATAAACAGTAGTGCTGTTTCACAACAAAAACCTTTGCCCCCTTTAGCTTGGTGATGGTGATTTGGTTTGTATGCTAATCACATCTACCAAATGTGTACTTTCCTAACAGATATTACTATACTAGAGATGGAATAAATACTAGGAAAACTAATTTAAAAGTCTTTTAAAAATTAAATAATATTGAATATAGTTTACTTTCTTAAAACTCAAACATTGAATAAAATTTGCTTATGGACATATGCAAATAAATATTTGTTCTACAATGTACTTCTAGGCTGTGCTATGAAGGAGGTGCATTTACAACCAGAGAAGCTGACCATCATCATTTAGGGAATCCTCTCTTTGGGGGAATGGGATCCTTCCAACTGTTTGCCTGAGGGAAGAGCTGAAAGCACCCTCTCTAGAAAACCTGCCAACTTTTATTGCAATTCCCACCCGGTCCCGGCCCCACTGTTCATGCCCCACATTGCCCTCTGTAGATGACCCAAAGGGTCGATCCCAGGAAAGTGACACTTGCCATCGTTCTTAAAAAAAAAAAAGAAAGAAAAGGCTCCATAGACTTTCCTGTATCGTGTACGGGGAAGCTTTGCGCAGCAGGCATGAGCACTCATCTTCATAAGCTTGTTCTGGCTCCCTCTCACAGACAGACACACACACCAGCAGCACCACCACTACCACCATCACACACCAAAGCATTCTCACAACAAACATACAGGATGGGGAACGAATCATCCTCTGGGATGGATTCTAGACTTCCGACCCTCTGCATCCCCCAAATGCTGTGCTCTGGATTGCTAGCTTAGGATCACAGTTTACAGCTCAGCCAGCCCTCTCCTCCGGAAAGCCCTTGGTGTCCGTGTTCAGGAGAAAAATTTATCCGACCCGTATGGCCACAAATGAGCAGGAAAGAAAACCAAATAGAGAAATTAACAAATAATCACAAGCAGCCAGAAAACCAAGCAAGATAAGGGCGAAAGGCTGGAAACTTTCAGTACAGGACCGCAAACTGAAGTTTGTGCGAGACTTTCTTAGACCCAAGCTCTGCCCCTGAGCTCGGACTAGAAGGGACAGGCAATTAATGAGTCTTTCCAGTCCCCTTTTTCCCACCGACTTAGAGCCTGAAGAGTAGAGCAAGCTAGTTAAAACTCACTCTACAAAGTTGGAAGAGGATGAGACATGCAGAAGAGGGCAAAGGGGGAAGAGAGAGCTAAGAAACGAGAATCTCACCTGGCATTGGTGCAATCGGTGAACAAAGTTTCGAAGTCTTTCCTGGTGATGAGTTTGCAGCGGTTGACCCCGGGCTGGATGGCCCCCAGCCCGCGGAGGATCCGGACCTGCTCAACTGTACACACCACCGGGGATATGTCCAGTCTCTTCAGCTTGGTGTACACCGTATGCAACCCTCCCACCAGGTGTTTGAGGAAGAGATCAAAGACTTGCGGCAGGCAAATCAGTTCCTGGCCGTCCATCAGGAAGGAAGCCACCTTTACCCCATGCATGTCGACCATCCGGCACTCGTTGGTGTTGGTGTTGCCACTGCCTGCGCTGGTACTACCGACCCCTCCACCCCCGGCGCTGCAGCCGTGGTTACTGGCCATGAAACTGTTGATCATACTGGGGGTGAGACGAGAAGGCTCTCCAGGAGTCGAGTACAGGGGTTCCGCCCGAAACAAGCCCCCCGGGACGCCTGCGCCGCTGGAAGTTGCAGAGATTACCGGAGGTGCGGAGACAGCCATGGTCATTCAGTCTCAAATCGTTGGTCTTCAGGCCTTTGCTTTCTCGCCCTGTCTCCTCTAGGTCCCCTCCTACCCGCTCCCTCACTCTCTCACTCTCTCTGGCTCGCTCGCGCTCGCTCAGAACTGTTTGCACGTCTACGGCAGCGGAGCTAACGCTAAGCTCTAGCCCACTCACCACCCAGCAAACAGTGAGCTGCCTGGACCTGCGGCGGCCCGAAACCCCACCCCCACCACACCCCCTCCCGAGACTGGCAGCGCCCCCCAGCCAATGGGTCCCAACCCCTAGGCTCCCGAGCGCGCCGAATGGCTGCCGCCCGTGAGTAGGTGGAGACTCCCTGGCCAGCCTCCCGACTACCTGAGGCAGTTAGGGGCCAGCGAGTAAATGAGGATGGACCCGGAGAAGGGGGCAGTGTAGTTCTTCAGCTTCAAGCCTAGCAGTCTGACTAGAGAACATCCAATTGTTACGCAGAGCTCCCAAAGTGGCCTCCAACACCGAACTATTCCCCTCGGCGCCCCAAGAGTGTCCAGGTGGGAACACAAAGGGGAATTCCAGACTGTTCCTCGCCCCAATCTGCTGCCACCCCGCACCCGGGTTCAATCAAGGAAAGGGAGATGACAGCTCCAATTCATTTGCACATTGTTCCTAAACTCTGCGGGGGCTAAGAAACGGCTTTGCCCAACTTCCAAGAGGAAGAATCCAGTGAGTTCCGAAGTAAACAGCCTTCTCCTGCCCACCTGACGCGCTTGGTGTAAGTTCTCCCACATCCAGTACACAGAGGAACTAGCGTCCAATACCGCACTCAAATCACGGTTGCGGGTTTTCAATCCGCTCCTACGCATTAGCAATCAGGAGGTGCAGAAAGCTTGGGAACATTTTGGAAAACGGCAGAGACTTGGTATTTGGGTGGCGAACGACACCTCTTTCTACAGAACTTCCGCCACGGTGTCCTGAACAGACTCGACTTTCTGCGTAGCCATCCCTTAGTTTCAAGATTGTCGTGTCCCATTCTCGGCTAAAATAGATAAGAAAAGTTCCTTTATGACTCAAGACAGTGACTACAGAATATGAGAGAAGAACAAGGGTTTGTGCTCTTTAATGCATTTTCTTCCTTCCGTGGGCTTGGATGGTTCAGTGATTAGAGCTCCACGTCCTGAACTGTAGCTGAAAATTTCTCCTTCCCCACTTGTCAAGTGTCCCTAAACGCACTGTAAAGCTCATAATAAGCAAAACGTCTAGGCAAGGTACGTTCCAGGGCAAAGGCAGGGGTCTTTTCCACAGTCTCATGGTGGTTAGATCACTGTAGGGAAGTTGTTTGAAGACTCCTTGTCGACCTTTCAATTCTTTGATATCAAGCCATTTCCTTTCCTGTAGTCCTCTCCTCTAGAGGCTGTTATTTGGAAAGTGAAATCCATGCTTTCCTTTCCTTACAAAACGGTATCAATGATACAGCTAAGACGACTTCTCCAATGCTCTTACAGAATGTAAATAATTTTAGGAACTTACTGAATTTTATTCCGATCTCCTTATATTTACAGTGTCAAAGAGTAGGAATAAGCGGGCTTTCCCCCGCTGAGTTGGTAAGTAGGACTCTTTTGCAACCCCAGGGACTGTAGCCCGACAAGCTCCTCTGTCCATGGGATTTCCCAGGCAAGAATACTGGAGTGGGTTGCCATTTCCTTCTCCGGGGGGGGGGGGGGGGGGGGAATCTTCCCGACCCAGGGGTCTTCCCAACCCAGGGATCCAACTGGTGTCTACTGCATTGAGCAGGTGTATTCTTTACCACTGAGCCATGGGGGATGCCCTTAATAATACATAAATGCCCTAAATTGGATTTATCAGCCTCTCTCTTCTATACATTTTCTCCTTTTGTCTTTTCATCAACCAAGTAATAAGAATTGTCCCTTGAGTCACTTTAAAGTTTCAGTTTTTAATTGTATGGAGTCAAAATGGTAAAATGTTATGATGATTCCTTTTGGAATACTGTGAAAAGTGACTCTAACATAATAGGCTGGAATGGGTGCAGCCACAAAATACTTGTAAAAGACATTGAAATGGTCTTGCTAGTCTGCTACTGTTGTGGAAAGAAAAGGAGGAGCAAAAAGAGACAATTGAGAAAGACAAGTACAGGCAGAAAAAACTTCCACAAAAGGTGGAGGTTTTCAAAAAAGAATAGAAAAGCACTAACAGAAATGTTGGTGTTTACAAGTTTTTTTAAGATAAATCCCAATTGTGTTCAACAAGTTTTTTGATTTAGAAATGTTTATTAAGCTGTGTGCTGAAATAATTCAACTTTGATAACTGATTGTGATTGTGAGTTTCAAGATGAATAAGTTTGACTTTACAAGGGAAGTGTTTTTGGGTTTGGGTTTTTTTTTAAAGAAATTTTTCTAACTGCATTAAAAATCCCAAGACCAAGCTGCTCTCTTGTGTATTGCTATACTTAAATTATCAAATCATTTTTATTTGCACAGTGGTTTGGAGTTTTCAGGAATAGGATGTTGCAGAGATGTTTTGATGTTTCAAATTTAAATTCTGATATATAAAAAAGAAAATTAGAAGTCAGGTTGCAATCACTGTTTGTAATACTGAAAAACAAACATATGTGAACAAGTTTTGAAAAGGCTCAAACTAGATATGTCATATACTCAATGTGTCATATACTCAATGTGATATATCAGATATGTAGTTGTATTTTAATTATCACCAGAGATTGATGTTCAAATTCTAGTAGAAATACTGGAGACTAAAATTGGTCATTTGATCATTGAAGGGTTAATGTCCCTTGGACGCTTGAAATATACAAAAGATACTTTCCTTCATTATATGAATCCCCTCCCATCTGCAGCCTTATAGAAAATAAACTTGGTAATTTTCATAAGAGATACTTGTAATTTAAAGATTTAGTTAGATCTAATAGGTCATGTGTTGTCTCTGGGTTTTCTTAATATTTTGATTACTCTATTTCTTCTTTTATTATTATCTAGGTTTTGAGATTGAGACAATCAAATTCCACATGGAGAGTTTGTTTTCATCCCTTTCTGACTTTAATGCCTTCCATAAACCAAACAGATTTCTAAATAAGGCTGGGTTTCTTTTATTTTTAGGACTGGGTTTCTACAAGGCCAGAGGAAGCCTTGTGTGTCAATACCCAGTAAGTTGGAATTGCATGAAGCAGTATAAAATCATAAAGGTTGCAGTAAACAGAATACCCTTGGGAGATGATTCTCTATGGAGAGAGGCACTAACAAAATTACGGAAATACTCAAAGTGTGTGAATTCCAGACACTCTAGCAAATAAGAACAAAATTAATATGAACAGATATCATATCTTATCAGAACAAGAAGTTCTAGATGCCACTATTCAGCATAATGATTTGGGCCTAAATGTAGCTTCTCATACACTGAAATGTTGTAATCTTCTGAGATTTAATTAGCAATTGACATTTACTCCTAATTCATGCTCAGTTTGGAGGCGGAGCTCATTTGTGACTTTAGGCAAAACATTCCACTTTGTTCCACATTGTCAGTGAAAGCAGGTACTATTTTGATTAAAAATAAATAAATACATTGGCAGTCTAATGCAGGATTAGGAAATGTCCAGAACCATTTGAAGGGGGTTGCTTTTAGAATGGGCACTCAAGCAAAACCCAAGGTAATGAATGGTATTATTTGAAACCTTCAGCCCGCTGAGGGTTTGTGGGCTCTAATATGGCCTCTAATCAGGACCTCTCAGAAGCCCTGTAAGGTTCATTTTCAAGCAAACAATAAAAGGAAGTTGATTGGGCAAGGCAATAAATGTGAAATGAAAGCATTCATATAATCAAGAGTTTAACGAGCTAGAGCCTATAGGTATACCCCACTCAAAGGAATATATGGTTTCCTAGGAAACTAGCTATAAAATGACCTTCTATAATATAAATTCTTTTTTTCACTCGGTTCAAAATTAAATTGAATATGAGTTCCAAGGGAGGCAAAGATGGAGAAGGGGGACCACTGGAGCAAGAAGAAAACTGGTCAAAACTTAAGGAGTAACACTTAAAATCAGATGCTTAAAGGAAAAAAATGAACATTTACTCACTGAAATATAAAACTCTCAAAGCACCTCAGAAAGTATAAGCACTTGGCAACTTTCAACATATCATACCCCAAACGGCACTCTTCTAGGAAAGATGTGTCGATTTTAAATTCCATCTCTGTCTCTCTATGTATTGTTCCTTTTTAAGTCTTTTGCTTTTTACTGTTCAAATTCAAGCCATTCTAACTTCAGCTGGACTCCCACTGCTACTTAGTATCCTTTTATTGATTTTGTTGCCTCCCTTTTGAATTTCCTGCAGCAGCAACTCCAACCCTTTTCTACTCTGCAAATCACCCTCCCTCCTCCTTCTTTTCAACTATTGCCTCCTACTTCTCTATGATTTTACCACAAAGTTATTCAAAAGGAACTCCCTCAACCTCTCTCTTCCTCTAAAAAGCTTTCTCTATATTCTCTCTTATCTTCTACTCCCTCCCTCATTCCTCAGAAAATAAGTCTTCTCTACTGCCTTCACTGATTTTCATGACCCCTTTCTCCTCGAAGTCACTAGTCTACCAAATGTATCCCCATCACTCTCTTTGGCATCTCCAATCTCTCCCTCTCTACTTGATCTTTCCCCTTTTATTATTAAAAATGTTCAAGGCTGGGAATCTTTAAGACAGGTAAAACTTTCCTCAACTTCAACCAGTGGCTCTCGAAGTGTGGTCTCTGGACCACTGGAATCAGCATTAATTGTCTGTCCTGACCCCAGACCCATCAAATGTGAAACTCTGGGAGTGAGGCCCAGAAATCTGCATTGTAAGAAACCCTGATGATTCCAAAGCCTGCAAAATTTTGAGATCCACTTGCCCTGAAGTTACCAACCTTTCACACACTTATTGAAAATCTATAATTGTTTCTCTTCTTCCTTACCATACTTTCATACCTTAACCTTTTTCATGCTTAATTTGATTTCTGCTCACTACTTGGCTGAAAGTAAATACTTTCACAGAGGTAATCATTGATCTCCTAAATGCCAAATTCAAAGTCATTTTCAAAATCCTCATCCTTTGAGATTCTACAGCTTTTTACACTACTGACATCATTCTCGAACACCTAGCCCTTGGCTTTCATGGCTCTCCAATAATCTGTTTCTCCTCTTCCTTACTCTCCTTTTCCTTTTCATGTCCTTGCTTTTGACCCTATATGCTAAAATTCCTAGTGTCTATACTCTTATTTGTGGCAATTTCATTAACTTTATACAGCTTCAACAACCACCACTTTACAAATTACCCCAAGTCTTACTTCCAGCTTTGTTAAAACTCTGCTGGCAAATTGGGCATTTCCACTTGGATATCCCATGGTCAGCTCAAACTCAGCATGCCTCAAATTGATTAATTACCTGTTCCCTTCAAATCTGTTCTTTGTTTTTCACTTCTAGTACTTCTTAATGCTCTCTCCATATAGCTAGTCACCTGATATAGAAACTTGGAAGAAACTTTTGATTTCTCTGTATCCATTATGCCCTCACCCAATCAATTAGTCACTATGTTTGATGACTTTCCTTTCAGCAATACTTTTTTCCATTCCTTTCCATTCTCAATGTCGCCAACTTAGTTTTGTGCATTATTTGTTGCTTCTACCATTACAATTACCTCTTACCTATGTACTTTCAGGTTCTTCCTTCTCCAATCTAGCGAGTATATCAGGTTCTTTTTTCTACAGTTTCATCTACTATTTAAATATCTTTATTATTAGCTCTCTGGCCATGAGATAAATTCCAAACTTTTAAGAGTGACATTTAACTTTATTCTCTCAGCTCATCCCACCCTCGCCTTCTCCCACAGAGTCCAAAAGTCTGTTCTGTACATCTGTGTCTCTTTTTCTGTCCTGCATATAGGGTTATCATTACCATCTTTTTAAATTCCATATATATGCGTTAGTATACTGTATTGGTGTTTATCTTTCTGGCTTACTTCACTCTGTGTAATGGGCTCCAGTTTCATCCATCTCATTAGAACTGATTCAAATGTATTATTTTTAATGGCTGAGTAATATTCCATTGTGTATATGTACCATAGCTTTCTTATCCATTCATCTGCTGATGGGCATCTAGGTTGCTTGAGTTACCTTTCATATTTTCCTCTCATACTCTTGACATGTTGCCTGTGCACTGGTAAATGGGTATCACTTTCCACTATTCTCAATCCCCTTATACCCTCCCATCCTGGTACTAATGCTTATGTCATTCTTTCCATGTAGAATATGTTGCTGCGTACCACCTCACCTCCACCTATCCAAATACTAATCATCCTTTAAGACTTTACTTCAAGTGACCTTCATAAAAAGCTCCATTTTTTTCTCTCAGCCAGAAATGGGCTCTCTTCTGAACTCTCATAGCACATTGTGCCTCTCTTAATGTAGCTAAAACATGCTGCCTTGTATTACAGTCTTTTGTATTAGGTTCTCTCATAGAATAAGGCTCAGTCAGGTTAGGGATCACATGTCCCTAACCAATATGCCATTTATTTTTTAATTGGAGTATAATTGGTTTGGAATATTGTGTCAGGTTTCTGCCATACTACAACACAAATCAGCCATAATTATACATATGCCCTCCCTCTTAAGCTGCCTTCCTCTCTCCCATACCTCCCCTCTAGGCATTGTGGTTGGCTCTTGAAATGGAATATTGCATAGGAGGGCCAACCACAATGCCTGGCTCGTTGTAGGTGTCCATTCATTTATTAAATGAATGATAGGTGATAATTATCCATAAGCTATTAAGTTATATAAATTTTACCAATTCTGAAGTAGACTCTAAGAGGTTGATGTGCATTAAAGATATATTCTTGTTAAAAAATTACAATTTGCTTATTAGTATTAATAGTTTCTGGATCACTTTAGTGATGGCTAGGTTCTCAGACTTCTTAATAATTACTTCAATTTTTATTTATCTAAGCATTAATATCATCACAAAATCTTTTTTAAATGTGATAAATTTATATTGTGTTATGTTTGCTTCTATGAACCCTAAAGAATTTGTTATACATTTGCAATGAATATAAAACAAAATAAATATAATAAAATACATTTAATTTATATATTTGTGTAATAAAACACTTAAATCTTTGAAACCCTATTAAATATTTTATTCTACATATTTTGTTTTATGTAAGGGTACAGTGCTTAAACTAAGGAAGTATACCATTGAGATAAGTATTGCTAATCATTGCTGAAAAAATGTTAAAAATACAGAGTTAATGTAAATTTACTATTGTATGCAAAATAACAAGCTCTGACTTGAGAGATAAAAAGAAAGACTATACCCCTCTTCATCTTGGGTAGGAGAGAAATAAGTACCTTTCTCTGACATGAAGAAAATGTAAACATGAGTGCGTTTATACTCCCAGAGGCATCAGAATACTAGACAATTATTACCTTTTGTTGTTGTTATTTTTCCCCTGCAAAAGATGAGTAAAGAAAGCAAAAACTCTAAGTGTGGTGTTATTGAAAACATAGCTAAGGCCTTCCTTAGGTTTTGCTAGAACAATTCAGACAAAAAAGACTGAACCATTTTTGCCTGAGCCAGACATCCTGGAGTGTGAAGTCAGGCAGTAATATGGACAAAGCTAGCGAAGGTGATGGAGCTCATGCTGAGCTATTTCAAATCCTACAAGATGATGCTGTTAAAGTGCTGCACTCAATATGCCAATATCCCACTGGAGAAGGGAAGGGTAAACCACTTCAGCATTGCCTTGAAAACCCCATGAACAGTATGAAAAGGCAAAAAGGTATGACACTGAAAGATGAAACCCCCAGGTCAATAGGTGTCCAATATGCCCCTAGAGAAGATCAGGGAAATAGCTCCAAAAAGAATGAAGAGGCTAAGCCAAACTGGAAATGATGCCCAGTTGTGGGTGTATCTGGTGGTGAAAGTAAAGTCCGATGCTGTAAAGAACGATATTGTATAGGAACCTGGAATTCTAGGTTCATAAACCAAGGTAAATTAGAAGTGGTCAAACAGGAGATGGCAAGACTGAACATCAACATTTTAGGAATCAGCAAACTGCAATGAACTGGAATGGGAGAATTTAATTCAGATGACCATTATATCTACTACTGTGGGCAACAATCCCTTAGAAGAAATGGAGTAGCCCTCATAGTAAAAAAAAAGTCCAACATACAGTGCTTCACTGCAATCTCAAAAACAACAGCATGATCTCAATTCGTTTCCACAGCAAGCCATTCAACATCACAGTAACCCAAGTCTAACCTTGAGATGCCCATGATGCAGGGAAAGAAGACAGGAAACATATTTGTCAGAGAATTTTACCTATAATTCTGCTTCTTCTCAGTCTATTTCCATTATTGCAATAATCTTCATCAAGTGCATAAATATTTTTGTATAAACAAAAGAACTACATATATGCCTGGTCCATAAAATAACTAAATTCTCAGTTAATTTTCAAGTTAGATGTAGAACATGGAATATTGTTCAGTGTCTTAACTTGTTCTGTGCTAAAGCAGAACTGATAATATTGACAGTGGACAGGAAAGCCAAGGAGACCCTGAACATACATACACAATGTTCTTCTCTAGAAATTTTTATAAATGCATACATGTTCTAAGTTTCTGTGAACAGTAATTTATGTAGGTTATAAGAGATATGGAAAAACTAATAGGAAATAGGCTTCCAGAAAGAAGCTTATTCAAGTAATGGAAACCCAAACAGTACACCTTTACAATTAAGTGGGTTATATCCCCAAAAATAAGTGGAGACAAATATAGGAAAGAGAGGCTGTAATTCTCCAATACCCTTTTGCCAACTAGAATGCTGATTTCTCCTTTGTTTACACTTAGAATCATCCATTTTCTTTTTCTGAAAATGATTATGAAAATAGTTTCTTCTCAGAACTAAAAAAGAAAGCTATGGCTTGTGGTGCAGAATTCAGGTGATGGTACTGGGAGCAGTTTCACCATAGTTTTGGCTTTACTAGTATTATTGAAATCAAACTCAGTTTAATAGAAACCTTAAAGGTAGGAGAAATACTATCTTACATTGTAAGAAAAAAAATAAGCCCCCTGCTGTCTCCAATGACCTACACCAAATAGAATAATTTGCTTTTAAAATTCATTTATACATACAATATTAGATTGAGCCAAGACACCAAGCCAAGGGACTACTTGGGGCCTATGGGAAGAGAGAAGAACAATTATAAGGATAGAAATGCTAAGTAATGGAATTTGTTTCCACTATGAACTCCCCTCTTCTAGACACCCTGCTTACCTTATCCTACTCCCTAACCTGGACCCTGTGAATCATCACACTTTGTTCTTACTACTCTCCTACAACTCAAACTGTTGCGGTCAATATCCTCTAAGCCTACATTTCTCTTCTATGTCTTCAAGCCTTTGTGTATGCTATTACTCTGCCTAAAATTATCTCAACTTATGAAGATCTATCTTGCAAAGTATCAATATTTGGTCTTTTTTAAAGTCTTCCCTGACTGCCACAGGCAAAGGTGATACTATTTTCTTCAAAAACCTATAGAACACATTTCCATAAAAATTTCTAACATTTTTTTCAAGATCAACATTTAGACAGCAAATATTTGTTGCATTCCTATACTGTATACAAGATATTCTTTTAGGCAATGTGCAGGGTGTGTTTAAGTGCTGAAGACTGCACAGTTCTAGAAAGTGATGAATCACTGGTGATCTCAGAGATATATTGTTGAGCAGCATATCAAAATTAATGTAATCTTGCTTAAAACCTCATATTTCTTAGGCCTCCTTTTAAAGGAGACAGAGTTGGTTTGATATTAATATCACAAGTACATTCTTATTTCAGTTTGGATCAACCTTTATTACTCAAATATTTTTGTTTGTTTTTAAATAAAAACTGATGAATTCAAATGTCTGTATTTGGACAGGAAAATGAACCCTTCTTCTGTGTAACTAAGTGCATTGTTTCAATGTGTTCATAATGGTAAAATCAATAAATAATGATTATCACTGATTGAAATTGACTGTTTTCATAATTTTATTGTCAGCCATAATAAATAATCAGTACATTTATACTTCATTAAATTAGTGTGTCATTTCTATTATATACATCAGCAATGAAGTAATGCAGCAACATCTGTTTCTAATGTTTTAAAGAAAGAATACCCCTTGTTAAGTAAAAGGAGTTACCAGAGATGTTTTAATGATTGACATTTATGGTGGTATCTTAATAAAGGTCTAATAAAGGCATTTATACTTCTTACAATAACTACATTTTAATCAATTATGAGCAACAATACCCAGGCATAAACTCTGTTGAAATAAATCGAGGAACTCTTGTTACATTGTTCTATCACAATGAAAGCTTATCAATTAGCAGTGGTAGGCTATTCCTCTGCCATTCTAAGATATTGCAGAGTACAGATACAAGCATAGTTTCAGTTCAGTTCAGTTGCTCAGTCGTGTCCAACTCCTCACGACTCCATGGACTGCAGCACACTAGCCTTCTGTGTCCATCACCAACTCCTGGAGCTTGTTCAAACTCATGTTCATTGAGTCGGTGATGCTATCCAACTATCTCATCCTCTGTTGCCCTCTTCTCCTCCTGCCTTCAAAATTTCCCAGCATTAGAATCTTTTCCAATGAGTCAGTTCTTCACATCAGGCGGCCAAAGTATTGGAGCTTCAGCTTCAGCATCAGTCCTTCCAATGAATATTCAGGACTGATTTCCTTTAGGATTGACAGGTTTGATCTCCTTGCAGTCCAAGGAACTCTCAAGAGTCTGCTCCAACACCAGAGTTCAAAAGCATCAATTTTTGGGCCCTCAGCTCTCTTTATGGTCCAACTCTCTTAGCTTAATCAGTTTAAAACATAGTTTAATCAGGCCAAAAATGAACAATGGAGAATTTTGTATTGAAGCCCACTTTGTAACACTTTGTAATTAGTCTTTTCACAAAAGCCACACTCTTGTACCTTATTAGTATCAAGGCAAATAACGATAAAGGAATTCTCATCTGGCACTATTTGATAAAGTCAATGAAACATCACATTTTGTAAATGACAAAAATCTCTTAACTAAAGTAAGATTGCCATATTTAGCAAGGAAAAATACAGGAAGCAATATTTGGGAGATACTTATACAAAAAATTGTTCATCACTGATTGCTGATTTTAAATTCAAAATTAGTTGTGTTTCCAATATCATTATTTGCTAAATCTGGCAACCCTTACATAGGGGGAATCAGGGAAGACTTCTCGGTGAGCCACTATGAAAAACCACTTGAAGTTAACTGGTTGAAGAAAGTGGGTAAAGACTCTGGCAAGGCATGTTAAGCAGAGGCATGAAGATAATAGTAAATATGGCTGGAGGATAGGAGTGTGAGAGAATGATGAAATATAGGGGTGAGCCCTTCGAATTATCTAGAAAACTATAACTTCACAAGGATAAAAAATAAGAGCAACATTAATTTTCAACCTTTTCCTCCAAGTCTGACAGGTGTAAACACAGCAACAGTTGTGCAAAAACAGTTGCTTAAAAGAATACAAAATTCTGCTCTGTCCAAAATTCTTTTCTTCTGTCAGAAGCTTCAACAGGTTTCACCTTGCTTTGTTAGAGCTAATCAGCCTTTGATTTTCTCCAGTAAGGAATCTGACCTCTTCTCTTCTTTGAACATGTCACATTCCACATTCTATGCAACTGTTTCCAACTGTCAGGATGTCAAGTCACAATGTAATTTTATGGCCGGAGTAGGAAATTTGAGTGCCCCCAAAGGAAATTTTTCACTGGTAACTGACGGTTGATGAAAGAACCAAATGTCCTCTAATGTAAACTAATGTTTGTATCCTATTTGGGTACTGACTTTGAAAAGTTTTGTTCTAAGGATGAACTGTTGTTCATCATGCTACTCACTAAAATTTCTCACCATGAGGCCATTCTATGGCAAATCACACTTGTCTCTATTGTCCTGGAATGGCTTTTCATACAAAGTATAAATTCCCATTGTTAGCACTTATCACAAAGAGTCTCAAAAATTCATTTAAAACTGAGTAAAAAATGTATATTCAAATAACTTACCTAAACTCTTTACCTAAAATATAAAGCCAAATGGATGCATTTTGAGTCCAAAATGTCTGAAAAGACAGAAAATGTCAAGTGGAAGATACGACCTGTTCTTTTATAAAAATGATGTCCTATAATGCCATTTACAGTGGCATGGATGGCCCTGGAGATTGTCATGCTAAGTAAGTCAGGCAAAGAAAGAGAAATGTCATATGATGCCACTTGTATGTGGAATCTAAGGAAATATACAGTTGAGCTTACTTGCAAAACAGAAACAGACTCACAGACTTTGAGAAGGAGATTTTGTTTGCCAGTGAGGAGGGTGCAGGAGAGGTGGAGATAGATTGGGAGTTTAAGATTGACATGTACACAATGTATGGCAAAAGCCACTACAATATTGTAAAGTAATTAGCCTCCAACTAATAAAAATAAATGGACAAAAAAGATTGATATGTACACACTGCTATATTTGGAATAGATGACCAACAAGGACCTACTGTGTAGCAGGGGAACTCTGCTCAGTAGGCTGTAGTGGCCTAATAGGAAAAGAATCAGAAAAACAAGAGATATGTGTGTGTGTGTGTGACTGAATCATTTTGCTGTGCATCTGAACCAACATAGTGTTCTTAATCAACTGTGCCCCAATATAAAATAAAAATTAAAATAAAAAAATGATGTCCTGATATTATCATTAACAATGACTTGCAAATCATTCTGTTTGGAATATAAATACTAAATGTCTATGTAAAAGGGTAATGTATGAAAATGTTCTATATTTTATCATATGGAGTTTTTATCTTTTTCTAATTCCTTATTTGGTTTTCATATCATATATATTGAAGAAAGCAACCTAAAACAGAGTTGCAATTATCTTATAAGCCATGGGCAATGTCTTTAACACAAAAACATTCACACACACACACACACACCCCACCTCCATCTTCCCTTGTCCCACAGACACTCATTCTACCACTACCACTAAAATCTTAATCATGGGTAACTACCTAACATACCTTTATCTTTGGTGCAAGCAAACAAAACTTTCCATTTCACTGTTTTACTCTAAAAGACCCATCCTGGAGTTACCGCCATCTAGTGACAATAAGGGGTATTTAATCCTTTTATTTTTCAAAATTAAATTGCCTAAGATTTTAAAAAGTAAAAGAAAATGGAAATAAATAAGAAAACAAGTATAAAGACTGAAATATAAATATAAAATATAACTATGTATTTTATATATAAATATTAAATGAAATATGTAAGTATATATTAAATATAAAAACTCTTCATTCTACAATATAGCTGCCACTGTATCATTTGACTTTATATGAAGGTAATTATCTTTGTTTTCAAATAAATGGAACTTCCTCCATGTTTCTAGTGTGTTAACATTTTAATTTGTGATGAAAATGTAAACTATACTTATATGTATTTCTTTGCATTTTAAACTTTTTGAAATTCTATGCTGAAATAATATTTCTTTTTATTGACTTACCAGTTGTTTTCAATAATAATAATTTGCTATTTTTATAGAACTTGCTTACATCTGTAGCTCTTATCTTGAGAAGTTTCTGTGTGTGTAGGTTCCTGAGGTGTTGTCTCAGATGATTTCCTCTCATTCATGTCTACATAAATATTGCCTTGAAGGAAAAAATGTGTTAACATTTGGTCAAAATATTTTAGGATTCTTTCAGAAATAAGTTATTAAATAAATTATACTAAATATATCTGTAAAATCTAGCTGTGTAGGAGTAAGAAAGTTTTTTTAAACAGTGCCCTACTATCATTTTTCAGTCACACACATGTTAACCTCAATCTGGAAAATGACCTCTTGTTTAAACTAGGAAACACAGAGATACTGCAGGATTTCTGTTCAGACCTCTCAACAATCAAATGCAGCTCTATTGACTACAAATGGTAAATTCCAGGTAATATCCACATTTTATAAAGAA
This sequence comes from Dama dama, assembly GCF_033118175.1. NCBI lineage: Eukaryota > Metazoa > Chordata > Mammalia > Artiodactyla > Cervidae > Dama > Dama dama. The sequence goes on from NC_083714.1 coordinate 77,351,650, forward strand.
CTAGTATTTAGTGTTAAATAGTGCTTATTTTAACATCACCCTACCTGATTTTTAAAAACATGAAGGATTATATATAATATTTTTAGTTAGCTTACTTTTTCATAAAAACAAGATAAAAATATTTACCATGCATACTGACCACTCCAAATGGGCAATTTAATCACTTCATCCAGTTGAAGAAGTGCTGGGGTGCTTAGGCCAGTTCTTTTGTCTCTAACAGTAAGGAAAACCCTTAAATATGAATGGGTAGGTTCTGGGTCTCTAGGTTAGCAACCACTTTTCATTTCCCAGAGTCACTGGGCAAAGTCTCATTAATTTATATCTTGTAAAAAGTTATAGAGGTCACATTAAATGTGTGTGATATAACCATTTCTCCATCTGGGCTAAAAAGGAAAGCAAAAGTAACAGTAGATATCTGAGGCTTAGCTCTTTCATAATTTAGTATTGAATTCAAGAAAAGTGATAGTGATATAATTGAGTCCTAATATTAGGAATGCAAGGATTAAAATCAGTTGATGCCTTAGAAATAGACATCTACTAATTAATTTGAATATTTGGTTTGTGGTTGGATTATATTTTAAGTGATTTTGAATTACAATGCCATTTCAATTAGGTTATTTGAGAATTACAAAAATTTGTTTTCCTTACTTAAAAGACAATCTATTTGCATCATGTAAAATACTCAAAGTAATATAAAATAGGCTTCATTCCTGTTCATCTTTCTCTGTTTTCATATTCATGATTTTACCCCAAAAGCAGAATCTAAGTTGAGAAATAGTTAATGAGTGCCTGTGGTATATCCTGGATATTATATAACTATGCTTTAATATATGCAAATAAAGAATGTGATAGGAATTATGCAATGGTTTCAACATTAGAAAAGTCCAAAATCTTTTATGATTAATGTGAAAATTAATGTGGCATTAAAATGATTAAATTGAATAAGCACTATCTCAAACATAAGAAGTACATTTTCTCAGCTTGATGGCTTAAGTGGTCATTGCTTCACCTGTATTATGGGAATATCAAATTTTAAAAAAGGGGGGGTAAAATTTCCTAAGATATTAATATAGCAATAGGAATCAATAGAAGCAGCATTTTGCTTTAGTTAGATAGATATAAAAACGTTTATTTTCAGGGGTCCAGAAATCATCAATGAGAATGTTATAGTAGGAATTTAAAGGACATTCATTAAATAAAAAATGTATTTCTCCAAATATGCATGTTAGTTTATTCAATTCTGAGCTAGATATATTGCTTCCAATTTAAAATGCATGTTTTGAATTCACTGAGCATTTTTTATTTTAAAATCAGCATGTAGGTCAGGGGTTAGGCTACAGTAATCCATCAGAGGGAAACCTCCCATACGTAAACATTGGAGCAGGAAATTTTGTTGTAGCATCTGGAAAAGCAGTAAAACCTTATATTATTGTATCCTGTGGCCTCATAAGGCAAGAATTAGAAAGAGAGCCATTTCTTAAATTTAAGACAAAGACAACAAACTCAGGCAACTCTGATTGTCTAAATAACCTGAAGCAATTAAGTTCAGAGAAAATTTTGACCTTAACTCATTGACTTAGATCCTAATAGAGAAACTGTACCAAGACAGTGAGAAGCCTTAAAAAATGAAAATCTCACTATGTAACTAAAAATAATTCCCAAGTACAAGAACAGGAGAGTGAATCTAAAGATGATGTGACCTTATAGAGAACTTTCAGAGGAGCTCAGATTACAAGAGGAGACATAATAAGGAGGATAGAAAAATAAACACACTCAATATTTTTAAATGGCACATTTATACACTATTAGGAAGACTGAAGCCAAGTAAGGGATAACAACTATAAAACTAGACGAAAAATGTAAAACCTCCAAAAGTGCATTTTTAAAAATTTATATTTGTAACAAACAAAAAAGGGCTACACTGATATGTTTCTCAGAATTAGGATGTTTATTTAAAATGCAGATTGCTGGCTATTATAAATGGTGCTGCGATGAACATTGGGGTATACGTGTCTCTTTCAGATCTGGTTTCCTTGGTGTATATGCCCAGGAGTGGGATTGCTGGGTCATATGGCAGTTCTATTTCCAGTTTTTTAAGGAATCTCCACACTGTTCTCCATAGTGGCTGTACTAGTTTGCATTCCCACCAACAGTGTAAGAGGGTTCCCTTTTCTCCACACCCTCTCTAGACTTTTAGACTCTGTGGAAGAAGGCGAGGGTGGAATGTTCAGAGAGAACAGCATTGAAACAAGTATACTATCAAGGGTGAAACAGACCACCAGCCCAGGTTGGATGCATGAGATGGGTGCTCAGGGCTGGTGCACTGGGAAGACCCAGAGGGATGGGATGAAGAGGGAGGCAGGAGCGGAGATCGGGATGGGGACCACATGTAAATCCATGGCTGATTCATGTCAATGTATGGCAAAAACCACTACAATATTGTAAAGTAATTAGCCTCCAACTAATAAAAATAAATGGTATCTCATTGTGGTTTTGATTTGCATTTTTCTGATAATGAGTGATGTTGAGCATCTTTTCATGTGTTTGTTAGCCATCTGTATGTCTTCTTTGGAGAAATGTCTGTTTAGTTCTTTGGCCCATTTTTTGATTGGGTCACTTATTTTTCTGGAATTGAGCTGCAGGAGTTGCTTGTATATTTTTGAGATTAATCCTTTGTCTGTTTCTTCATTTGCTATTATTTTCTCCCAATCTGAGGGCTGTCTTTTCACCTTACTTATAGTTTCCTTTGTAGTGCAAAAGCTTTTAAGTTTAATTAGGTCCCGTTTGTTTAGTTTTGCTTTTATTTCCAATATTCTGGGAGGTGGGTCATAGAGGATCTTGCTGTGATTTATGTCAGAGATTGTTTTGCCTATGTTCTTCTCTAGGAGTTTTATACTTTCTGGTCTTACATTTAGATCTTTAATCCATTTTGAGTTTATTTTTGTGTATGGTGTTAGAAAGTGTTCTAGTTTCATTCTTTTACGAGTGGTTGACCAGTTTTCCCAGAACCACTTGTTAAAGAGGTTGTCTTTTTTCCATTGTATATCCTTGCCTCCTTTGTCAAAGATAAGGTGTCCATAGGTTCGTGGATTTATCTCTGGGCTTTCTATTCTGTTCCATTGATCTATATTTCTGTCTTTGTTCCAGTACCATACTGTCTTGATGACTGTGGCTTTGTAGTAGAGTCTGAAGTCAGGCAGGTTGATTCCTCCAGTTCCAGTTGTAAAGTAATTAGCCTCCAACTAATAAAAAAATAAATAAATAAAATAAAATAAAAAACCGTCAGATGTAAAAAAAAAAAATACTATATGGCTAAAAGATGCTAAACATTATCTGACAACTCAGGATTGCCACAAAGTTTCAATTTGTAAAAAATGAGTATATGTGAAGCATAATAAAGCAAAGTACAATTAAAAAAATAAATAAATAAATGGAAAAATAAATAAATAAAATGCAGATTCCTCCCTGTGTACTAAATGAAGACAAATCTCCAGTAACCTGCATTTTAATTGACTCCTCAGGTGAGTCTCATATTTCAAAGTAGAAAGTGAATATAGTTTTAAAAGTCAAGGCGGTCCTAAGATGGCAGAGGAACAGGATGGGGAGGCCACTTTCTCCCCCAAAAATTCATTGAAAGAACGTTTGAATGCTGAGCAAATTCCACAAAACAATTTCTGAATGCTGGCAGAGGACATCAGGCATCCAGAAAGGCAGCCCAATGTCTTTGAAAGGAGGTAGGACAAAATATCAAAGATAAAAAGAGATACAAAAGAGGTAGGGATGGAGATCTGTCCCAAAAGGGAGTCTTAAAAGAGAAGTTTCCAAACACCAGGAAACATTCTCACCAGCGGGTCTGTGGGGAGTCTTGGAATCTCAGAGGGTAACATACCAGGAGGAAAAATAAATAAATAATTAATTAAAACCCACAGATTACCTTCCTAATGGCAACTTGCAGCACTCACAGCCGCCACCAGCAAGCAGGGACTGAACAGGGAGGCCCCAGGATGCATTGCTTGGGTGAGGACCGGGCCCAAATGCTCTGAGGGCAATCTGAGGGAACCAACGTGAGATAGCAACCCAAACTGTGGGAAAGTCAGAGAAAGAGAGAGAAAAAAAAAGATATATAGAGAGAGAACTATCCCACGGAAAGCCCTAAGCTAAGACACTGCCAGGCCCACTCATAGAACAAAGGACTGAGAAAATACCAGAGGAGAGCTAGCAGGCTGTGGACCGGCCCATGCCCCGCCAGAGACAACCAGGCAGGAGGGGGTGGGCGGAGTGGACAGCCAGGGCCGAAAAGGGGCAATTGCAGCCCCAGCAAGGCCTCCTCTACCAAACTGCAAGCAGGCTTTGTTGCTAACCAAAATTTCTTGGGATTCGGGACAGTTGACATCACCAGAAATCAGCTCCCCAGAAAAGACACATGGCGCACCTGAGAAGGTGCACCCTTTGTACACCCAGAAAACCAAGGGGCTAGGCCAGGGGAGGCAATAAGACACACCCCCCAGCACCTGGTCACCTGAGCTGCTAGGAACTGGGAAGGGCACAAAACGCAGGCCCAACTGAGTCTGCGCCTTTGTGGAGTATCCGAGAACCTGAACCTGAGTGGCTTAGACCTGGGAAGTGCACGCAAGCCAGGGCCTGCTTCAGACAGCTCCCAGCAGAGAAACATAGAGCCTGAGAAGTGTAGACCATGAAAGAACACATGCCGTGAGCAGGGGCAAACCCAGTGTGCGCACTCCCCACACACGCCAGTGATATTTGATTGCAGTGTTCCTCACTCCCCCCAACACGACTGAACAAATGAGCCTAGAAAAGTGACCACCACTGCCCCCTTGTGTCAGGGTGGAAGTTAGACACTGAAGAGACGAGCAAACAGAAGAAGCTAAAATCAACAGAGGGAACCGCTTTGGAAGTGGCAAGTACAACAGATTAAAACCCTGTAGTAAGCACTGACTACTTTGGAAGGGGCCTGTAGATCTTGAGAAGTATAAGCCGGATCAAGAAACTATCTGAAACTGAACTGACACCGCACTGTCCGCAACAGCTCCAGAGAAAGTCCTAGATATATTTTGTCCTTGATAGTATACTTGTTGCAATGCTGTTCTCTCAGAACATCCGACCCTCGCCTTCTACCACAGAGTCCCAAAGTCTATTCTGTACATCTGTGTCTCTTTTTCTGTTTTGCATATTGGGTTATCGTTACCATCTTTTTAAATTCCATATATATGCATTAGTATAGTGTATTGGTGTTTATCTTTCTGGCTTACTTCACTCTGTATAATGGGCTCCAGTTTCATCCATCTCATTAGAACTGATTCAAATGTATTCTTTTTAATGGCTGAGTAATATTCCATTGTGTATATGTCCCATAGCTTCCTTATCCATTCGTCTGCTGATGGGCATCTAGGTTGCTTCCATGTCCTGGCAATTAGAAACAGTGCTGCGATGAACATTGGGGTGCATGTGTCTCTTTCAGGTCTGGTTTCCTCGGTGTGTATGCCCAGAAGTGGGACTGCTGGGTCATATGGCAGTTCTATTTCCAGTTTTTTAAGAAATCTCCCCACTGTTCTCCATAGTGGCTGTACTAGTTTGCATTCCCACCAACAGTGTAAGAGGGTTCCCTTATCTCCACACCCTCTCCAGCATTTATTGCTTGTAGACTTTTGGATAGCAGCCATCCTGACTGGCATGTCATGGTACCTCATTGTGGTTTTGATTTGCATTTCTCTGATAATGAGTGGTGTTGAGCATCTTTTCATGTGTTTGTTAGCCATCTGTATGTCTTCTTTGGAGAAATGTCTGTTTAGTTCTTTGGCCCATTTTTTGATTGGGTCATTTATTTTTCTGGGATTGAGCTGCAGGAGTTGCTTGTATATTTTTGAGATTAATCCTTTGTCTGCTGCTTCATTTGCTATTATTTTCTCCCATTCTGAGGGCTGTCTTTTCACCTTGCTTATAGTTTCCTTTGTTGTGCAAAAGCTTTTAAGTTTCATTAGGTGCCATTTATGTATATTTGCTTTTATTTCCAATATTCTGGGAGGTGGGTCATAGAGGATCCTGCTGTGATTTATGTCAGAGAGTGTTTTGCCTATGTTCTACTCTAGGAGTTTTATAGTTTCTGGTCTCACATTTAGATCTTTAATCCATTTTGAGTTTATTTTTGTGTATGGTGTTAGAAGGTGTTCTAGTTTCATTCTTTTACAAGAGGTTGACCAGTTTTCCCAGAACCACTTGTTAAAGAGGTTGTCTTTTTTTCCATTGTATATTCTTGCCTCCTTTGTCGAAGATTAGGTGTCCATAGGTACGTGGATTTATCTCTGGGCTTTCAATTCTGTTCCATTGATGTATATTTCTGTCTTTGTGCCAGTACCATACTGTCTTGATGACTGTGGCTTTGTAGTAGAGTCTGAAGTCAGGCAGGTTGATTCCTCCAGTTCCATTCTTCTTTCTCAAGATTGCTTTGGCTATTCGAGGTTTTTTGTATTTCCATACAAATTGTGAAATTATTTGTTCTAGTTCTGTGAAGAATACCGTTGGAAGCTTCATAGGGATTGCACTGAATCTATAGATTGCTTTGGGTAGTATGGCCATTTTCACAATAATGAGTCTTCCAATCAATGAACATGGTATATTTCTCCATCTGTTTGTGTCCTCTTTGATTTCTTTCATCAGTGTTTTATAGTTTTCTATATATAGATCTTTTGTTTCTTTAGGTAGATATACTCCTAAGTATTTTATTCTTTTTGTTGCAGTGGTGAATGGTATTGTTTCCTTAATTTCTCTTTCTGTTTTCTCATTGTTAGCATATAGGAATGCAAGGGATTTCTGTATGTTAATTTTATATCCTGCAATATTACTGTATTCATTGATTAGCTCTAGTAATTTTCTGACAGTCTTTTTTTTCTTTCCAGAAGAACAAAGTTTATTGGCTACTGACATTGTAAAAGGCATCATAATAGTGCCTAATATGAATTATTTTAACCCTACTATAATCCTACAGAACCAGAATTCTAATTCCATTTTACAAACAGAGAATCTTGACTAAAGAAAGGAATACGGAATAGACAAAACCCAGCATTTTGGACTTCAAAGCTGATCCTCTTTCACTGTAATATGTACTGCAGTTTTGAAATCTATATTAGTTTTAATCTTGACTTAATGAAACACAAACAGCAAACTGTTCATTGTTACAATTATGTTCCTTCCTTACATACTTCACACTGATAAACACACATGCACATAGACACACTCCTATACACATACATTAAGAATATACGTGATAATACTACTTTACTTTAAAAGTATGAGATCATCTATTTTTTTTTTTCATTTATTTTTATTAACTGGAGGCCAACCACTCTACAATATTGTAGTGGGCTTTGTCATACACTGACATGAATCAGCCATGGATTTACATGTATTCCCCATCCCAATCCTCCCTCCCACCTCCCTCTCTACCCAATCCCTCTGGGTCTTCCCAATGCACCAGGCCCGAGCACTTGTCTCATGCATCCAACCTGGGCTGGTGATCTGTCTCACTATAGATAATATACATGTTTTGATGCTGTTCTCTCGAAACATCCCACCCTCGCCTTCTCCCACAGAGTCCAAAAGTCTGTTCTGTACATCTGTGTCTCTTTTTATGTTTTGCGTATAGGGTTATCATTTCCATCTTTCTAAATTCCATATATGTGTTAGTATGCTGTAATGTTCTTTATCTTTCTGGCTTACTTCACTCTGTATAATGGGCTCCAGTTTCATCCATCTCATTAGAACTGATTCAAATGAATTCATTTTAATGGCTGAGTAATATTCCATGGTGTATACGTACCACAGCTTCCTTATCCATTTGTCTGCTGATGGGCATCTAGGTTGCTTCCATGTCCTGGCAATTACAAACAGTGCTGTGATGAGCATTGGGGTGCACGTGTCTGATAGAGTCTTTAGGGTTTTCTATGTAGAGGATCATGTCATCTGCAAACAGTGAGAGTTTTTCTTCTTCTTTTCCTATCTGGATTTCTTTTATTTCTTTTTCTGCTCTGATTGCTGTGGTCAACACTTCCAAAACTATGTTGAATAGTAGTGGTGAGAGTGAACACCCTTGTATTGTTGAGTCAGCTCTTCGCATCAGGTGGCCAAAGTATTGGAGTTTCAGCTTCAACATCAGTCCTTACAATGAACACCCAGGACTGATCTCCTTTAGGATGGACTGGTTGGATCTCCTTGCAGTCCAAGGGACTCTCAAGAGTCTTCTCCAACACCACACTTCAAAAGCAGCAATTCTTTGGCACTCAGCTTTCTTCACAGTCCAACTCTTACATTCATACATGACTATTGGAAAAACCATAGCCTTGACTAGACAGACCTTAGTTGGCAAAGTATTGTCTCTGCTTTTTAATATGTTGTTTAGGTTATTCATAACTTTCCTTCCAAGGAGTAAGCGTCTTTTAATTTCATGGCTGCATTCACCATCTGCAGTGATTTTGGAGCCCAAAATAATAAAGTCAGCCACTGTTTCCCCGTCTATTTGCCATGAAGTGACAGGACTGGATGCCAGGATCTTAGTTTTATGAGTGTTGAGCTTTAATCCAACTTTTTCACTCTCCTCTTTAACTTTCATCAAGAGGCTTTTTAGTTCCTCTTCACTTTCTGCCATAAGGGTGGTGTCATCTGCATATCTGAGGTTATTGATATTTCTCCTGACAATCTTGATTCCAGCTTGTGCTTCTTCCAGCCCAGTGTTTCTCATGATGTACTCTGCATATAATTTAAGTAAGCAGAGTGTTCAATATACAGCCTTTATGTACTCCTTTTCCTTTTTGGAACAAGTCTGTTGTTCCATGTCCAGTTCTAACTGTTGCTTCCTGACCTGCATACAGGTTTCTCAAGAGGCAGGTCAGGTGGTCTGGTATTCCCATCTCTTTCAAAATTTTCCACAGTTTATTGTGATCCACACAGTCAAAGGCTTTGGCATAGTCAATAAAGCAGAAATAGATGTTTTTCTGGAACTCTTTTGCTTTTTTGATCATCTAGCGGATGTTGGCAACTTGATCTCTGATTCCTCTGACTTTTCTAAAACCAGTTTGAACATCTGGAAGTTCACAGTTCACATATTGCTGAAGTCTGGCTTGGAGAATTTTGAGCATTACTTTTCAAGCCTGTGGGATGAGTGCAATTGTGTGGTAATTTGAGCTTTCTTTGGGATTGCCTTTCTTTGGGATTGGAATGAAAACTGACCTTTTCCAGTCCTGTGGCCACTGCTGAGTTTTCCAAATTTGCTGGCATATTGAGTACAGCACTTTCATAGCATCATCTTTTAGGATGTGAAATAGCTCAACTGGAATTCCATCACATCTACTAGCTTTGTCCTTAGTGATGTTTCCTAAGTCCCACTTGACTTCACATTCCAGGATATTTGGCTCTAGATGAGTGATCACACCATCATGATTATCTGGGTCATGAAGATCTTTTTCATACAGTTCTTCTGTGTATTCTTACCACCTCTTCTTAATATCTTCTGCTTCTGTTAGGACCATACCATTCTGTCCTTTATTGAGCCCATCTTTGCATGAATTGTTCCCGTGGTATCTCTAATTTTCTTGAAGAGATCGCTAGTCTTTCCCATCCCATTGTTTTCCTCTATTTCTTTGCATTGATCACTGAGGAAGGCTTTCTTATCTCTCCTTGCTATTCTCTGGAACACTGCATTCAAATGGGTATGTCTTTCCTTTTCTCCTTTTCTTTTCACTTGCCTTCTTTTCACAGCTTTTTGTAAGGCCTTCTTAGACAGCCATTTTCCTTTTTTGTATTTCCTTTTCATGGGGATGGTCTTGATCCCTGTCTCCTGTACAATGTCACAAACCTCTTTCCACAGTTCATCAGGCACTGTCTATCAGATCTAGTACCTTAAATCTATTTCCCACTTTCACTGTATAATCATAAGGGATTTGATTTAAGTCATACCTGAATTGTCTAGTGGTTTTCCCTACTTTCTTCAATTTAAATATGAATTTGGCAATAAGGAGATCATGATGTGAGCCACAGTCAGTTCCTGCTCTTGTTTTTGCTGAATGTATAGAGCTTCTTCATCTTTGGCTGCAAAGAATATAATCAATCTGATTTCTCTGTTGGCCATCTGGTGATGTCCACATGTAGAGTCTTCTCTTGTGTTTTTGGAGAGGGTATTCTCTATAACCAGTGCATTCTCTTTGCAAGACTCTATTAGCCTTTGCCCTGCTTCAATCTGTACTCCAAGGGCAAATTTGCCTGTTACTGTAGGTGTTTCTTGACTTCCTACTTTTGCATTCCAGTCCCCTATAATGAAAAGGACATCTTAGGCATTAGCTTTTCTCTAAATATTTGGAAGAATTTGCCTGTGAATTCATCTGGTCCTGAACTTTTGTTTGTTGAGAGTTTTTAATCACAGTTTCAGTACTTGTGATTGGTCTGTTCACATTTTCTATTTCCTCCTGATTCCTTCCTAGGAGATTGTACCTTTCTAAGAATTTGTCCATTTCTTCCATCTTGTCTGTTTTATTGTTATATACTTGCTTGTAGTGGTCTCTTAAGATCCCTTTATTTTCTGTGGTGTCCATGTTAACTTCTTTTTCATCTCTGATTTTTCTTTCTTGACGAGTCTAGCTGAAGGTTTTCAGTTGTGTTTTTATTTTCAAATAGCCAGCCTTTAGCTTCACTGATCTTTTCTAGTGTTTTCTTCATTTCTATTTATTTCTGCTCTGATCTTTATGATTTCTTACCTTCTGCTAACTTTGGGTGTTTTGCTGTTGTTGTTTTTCTTCTTTTTCTAGTTGATAAGGTTAGCTTGCTTATTTGAGATTTTTCTTGTTTCCCGAGGTATGACTGTGTTGCTATAAACTTCCCTCTTGGAACTGCTTTTGCTGCATCCCATACATTTTGGATCATTTTGCTTTCATTTTCATTTGTCTCTTATGTATTTTGTTATTTCCTCTTTGATTTCTTTAGTGATTCATTGATTTTTAGTAGCATCTTGTTTAGCTTCCATGTGTTTGTGAGGTTTTTTGGTTTTGTTTTGGTATTAATTTTTTATTGGTGTATAGTTGATTTACAATGCTATGTTAGTTTCTGCTGTACAGCAAAGTGAATCAGCTATATATATATATATATCCCCTCTTTTAAAGATTTCTTTCCCGTGTTGGTCAGCACAGAATATTGAGTAGAGTTCCTTATGCTATACAGTCAGTTTTCACTTGTTATTTTACATATAGTGGTGCATATATGTCAATCCCAATTTCCCAATTCATCCCACCCACCTTCTGCCTTGATATCCATATGTTTCTTCTTTGCATCTGTGTCTCTATTTCTGCTTCACAAATAAGTTCATCTATACCATTTTTCTAGATGACTCATATAACTGATATAATATTATATGTTTTTCTTTTTCTGACAAGCTTGAATCTGTATGAGAGTATCTACGTCCACCCACATATCTGCAAATGGCACAATTTTTGTTCCTTTCTATAGCTGAGTAATATTCCCTTGTATATATGTACCACATCTTCTTTATCGTGTTTGTGTTTTTTAGAGTTTTTTTATTTTTTTCCTATGATTGATTTCTAATCTCATGGAGTTATGGTCAGAAAACATGCTTGATATGATTTCAAAGTCCTTATATTTACTGAGTCTCACGTTGTGGCCTAGCGTGTGGTCAATCCTGGATAATGTTCCATGAGCACATGAGAAGAGTGTGTATTCTGCCTCTTTTTGCATGGCATGTCCTATAAATATCAGTTAACGTCATCTGGCTTAATGTGTCACCTAAGGCCTATGGTTCCTTATCGATTTTCTGTCTAGATGATCTGTGTCCACTGATGAAAGTGAGTTGTTAAAGCCCCCCATTATTATTGTGTTACTGTTGATTTCTCCCTTTATGGCTGTTAGTATTTGTCTTTTATATTGAGGTGCTCCTATGTTGGGTACACATATATTTATTTATATTTGTTATATCTTCTTGGATTGGTCCTTTGATCATTGTGTAGTATCTTTCTTCGTCTCTTGCAACAGTCTTTATTTTAAAGTCTATGTTGTCTGACATGAGATTTTCTACTCCAGATTTCCTTTAATTTCCATTAGCATGGAATACCTTTTTCCATTCCCTCACTTTCTGTCCATATGTGATTCTAGATTTGATGTGGGTCTCAGAGATAGCATATATATGGTCCTTGTTTTGGGGTCCATTCAGCTAGTCTATGTTGATTTGTTGGAGCACTTGCTGTTTACATTTAAGGTAATCATTGATAAGCATGTTTTTGTTGCCATTCTGTTAACTGTTTTGGATTTGTTTTTGTAGGTATTTTTTTCCCTTCCTCTTTTGTTCTCTTCTCTCTTAATTTGATGACTAACTTTAGTGTTGTGTTTCGATTCCTCTTATTTGTGTGTGTGTGTATTTATTGTAGATTTTTGGTTTGCCATTACCATGAGTTTTAAATATGACAGCCTATATATAAACAAGATTGTTTTAAGTTGCTGGTATTTTAATTTCAAATGCATTTCCCATATCCTGCATAATGTTCTCCTCGTCTCACAATTGAAGGTTTTTATATCATATTTGTGTGAGGATGATTTCGTAACTTTACTGTGTGCTTACTGTTACTGGTGAGCTTTCCCATTCATAACTTTGTTGTTTCTAGTTGTGGCCTTTTCTACATAGAGAAGTCCTTTTAACATTTGTTGCAAAGCTGCTCTGGTGGTGAGGAACTCTCTTATCTTTTATTTGTCTGTGAAACTTTAATTTCTCCTTCAAATTTGAATGATAGCTTTGCTGAGTACAGTATTTTAGGTTGTAGTTTCTTTCCCTTTACCACTCTAAATATATTTTGCCACTTCCTTCTTGCCTGCACAGTTTTTGCTAAGAAAATCAGCTGATAGTTTTATGGGAGTTCCCTTGTATGTTATTTGTTGTTATTCTCTTGTTGGTTTTTCCATTTTTTTCTCTGTCATTAGTTTTTTTCAGTTTGATTACCATGTGTCTTGTCATGATCCTTCCTGGGTTTATCCTGCCTGTGATTCACTGTGCTTCCTGGATTTGGGTAGCTATTTCTTTCACCATGTTAGTGAAGTTTTCAGTTATTATCTCTTCAAATATTTTCTCATGTCCTTTCTCTGTGAGACCCCTATATGGTGAATGTTGGTGTGTCTCCCAGAGATCTGTTAGGCTGCTTTCATTTCTTTTCATCCTGTTTTTCCTTATCCTTTTCCAAAGCAGTAACGTTCACCATTCCATCTTCCAGGTCATTTATCCATTCTTCTGCCTCAGTTATTCTTCTATTGATTCCTTGTAGTCTGTTTTTCATTTCAGTTATTGTAGTGTTCATCTCTGTTAATTTGTTCTTTAGTTCTTTTAGATATTTGTTAAATATTTCACATGTCTTCTTATTCCTTGCCGCTGTTCTTTCTCTGAGATCCAGGATCATCTTCACTATCATTATCCTGGATTCTTTCTCTGGAATGTTGCCTATCTCCATTTCACTTGGCTATTTTTCTGAGGCTTTATCTTGTCCCTTCATTTGGAACATATTCTACCATTTCATTTTTTCTAACTTTCTGTGATTGTTGTTTCCATTCTGCAGGCTGCTGGATTGTAGTTCTTGTTGCTTCTGCTCTCTGCCCTTTGGTAGATGAGGTTATCTAAGAGGTTTGTGCAGGCTTCATGATGGGAGGGACTGATGATGGGTGAAGCTGTGTCTTGTCCCTCTGGTTGGCAGGTCTGTGTTCAGTAAGACTTAAAGCTACTGGTCTGCTGATGGGTGGGGCTGTGTGTCTGCATCCTGTTGGTTGTCTGGCTTGAGGCTTTTCAGCATTGGAGAAAATAGTCAGTGAGGTAGGGCTAATGGCAACCTCTGGGAGGGCTCAAGTCAATGAGTACTCCCCAGAATTGTTGCTGTGAGTGACTTTGTCCCTTCACTGAGTCCCAGCTGCCCTCCATCTCTTTAGGAGTCCCTCTAATACCACGTGGTGGGTCTGGCCCAATCTCTTTGGGGTCATTGCTTTTTCCACTGGGTCTTGGTGTGCATGGGTCCTTGTGTGTGCCCTCAACAAATGGAATCTCTGTGTCCCACAATCCTATGTAATTCCTATGATCAAATCCTGCTAACTTTCAAGACCAGATTCTCTAGAAACTCTTCCTCCCATTGCCAGACTCCCAGGCTGAGAAGCCTGATGAAGAGCTCAAAAATTTTCACTCCAATGGGAGAACTACTGTGGTATAAATTGTTTTCCAGGTTGTGGGTCACACACCTGGCAGGAATGGAATTTGATTTTATTGAGGTTGTGCTCTTCCTACTGTCTTATTTGGCTTTTTTGCATTTGGATGTAGAGTATACTTTTTGGAAGTTTCCAGAATTGTTTTTGTTGATGGTTAAACAGAGGAAACATGGGTTAAAACCTTAGGTTGGGAAGATCCCCTGGAGGAGTGCATGGCAATCCACTCTAGTATTTTGTTTGTTTTTGTTTGCTTTATTTTTTACAAATATGATTTTTTAATTTTAATTGGAAGCTAATTACTTTACAATATTGTGGTGGTTTTTGCTACACATTCACATGAATCAGCCATGGGTGTACATGTGTTCCCCATCCTGACACTCCTTCCCACCTCCCTCCCTATCCCATCCCTCAGGGTCATCCCACTGCACCAGTTGTGAGCACCCTGTCTCAAGCATTGAACCTGGACTGGCGATCTATTTCACATATGATAATATACGTGTTTCAATGTTATTCTTTCAAATCATCCCACCCTCGCCTTCTCCCACATGGTCCAAAAGTCTGTTCTTTACATCTGTGTCTCTTTTGCTGCCTTGCATATAGGGTCATCATTACTATCTTTCTAAGTTCCGTATATATGCGTTTATATACTGTACTGGTGTTTTTCTGACTTGCTTCACTCTGTGTAATAGGCTCCACTTTCATCCACCTCATTAGAACTGAATCAAATGAGTTTTTTTTTTAAATAGCTGAGTAATATTCCAATGTGTATATGTACCACAGCTTTCTTAACCATTCGTCTGCCTATGGGCATCTAGGTTGCTTCCATGTCCTGGATATTATAAACAGTGCTACGATGAACATTGGGGTACACGTGTCTCTTTCAGATCTGGTTTCCTCAGTGTGTATGCCCAGCAGTGGGATTGCTGGGTCGTATGGCAGTTCTATTTCCAGTATTTCAAGGAATCTCCACACTGTCCTCCTTAGTGGCTGTACTAGTTTGCATTCCTACCAACAGTGTAGGAGGGTTCCCTTTTCTCCATACCCTCTCCAGCATTTATTGCTTGTAGACTTTTGGATAGCAGCCATCCTAACTGGCATGTAATGGTACCTCATTGTGGTTTTGATTTGCATTTCTCTGATAATGAGTGATGTTGAGCATCTTTTCATTTGTTTGTTAGCCATCTGTATGTCTTCTTTGGAGAAATGTCTGTTTAGTTCTTTGACCCATTTTTTGATTGGGTCATTTGTTTTTCTGGAAATGAGGTGCAGGAGTTGTTCGTACATTTTTGAGATTAATTATTAGTCTGTTGCTTCGTTTGCTATTATTTTCTCCCATTCTGAAGTCTTTTTCTTTTTTCCTTCTTGCTTATAGTTTCCTTTGTTGTGCACAACCTTTTAAGATCAATTAGGTACCATTTGTTTATTTTTGCTTTGATTTCCAAGACTCAGGGAGGTGGGTCATAGAAGATCCTGCTGTGATTTATGTCAGAGAGTGTTTTGCCTATGTTTTCCACTGGGAGTTTTACAGTTTCTGGTCTTACGTTTAGATGTTTAATCCATTTTGAGTTTATTTTTGTGTATGGTGTTAGAACGTGTTTTAGTTTCATTCTTTTACAAGTGGTTGACCTGTTTTCCCAGTACCACTTGTTAAAGAGATTGTCTTTTCTCCATTGTATATTCTTGCCTCCTTTGTCAAAGATAAGATGTCCATAGGTGCATGGATTTATCTCTGGGCTTTCTATTTTGTTCCATTGATCTATATTTCTGTCTTTGTGCCAGTACCATACTCTCTTGATGACTGTGGCTTTGTAGTAGAGACTGAAGTCAGGCAGGTTGATTCCTCCAGTTCCATTCTTTCCCAAGATTGCTTTGGATATTCGAGGTTTTCTGTATTTCCATACAAATTGTGAAATTATTTGTTCTAGTTCTCTGAAAAATACCGTTGGTACCTTGATAGGGATTGCATTGAATCTATAGATTGCTTTGAGTAATATACTAATTTTGACTATATTGATTCTTCCAATCCATGAACATGGTATATTTCTCCATCTATTTGTGTCCTCTTTGATTTCTTTCATCAGTGTTTTATAGTTTTCTATATATAGGTCTTTTGTTTATTTAGGTAGATACATTCCTAAGTATTTTATTCTTTTTGTTGCAATGGTGAATGGAATTGTTTCCTTAATTTCTCTTTCTGTTTTCTCATTGTTAGTGTATAGGAATGCAAGGGATTTCTGTGTGTTGATTTTATATTCTGAAACTTTACTATATTCATTGATTAGCTCTAGTAATTTTCTGGTGGAGTCTTTAGGGTTTTCTATGTAGAGGATCATGCCATCTGCAAACAGTAAGAGTTTTACTTCTTCTTTTCCAATCTGAATTCCTTTTATTTCTTTTTCTGCTCTGATCACTGTGGCCAAAACTTCCAAAACTATGTTGAATAGTAGTGGTGAGAGTGGACACCCTTCTCTCATTCTTGACTTTAGGGGAAATGCCTTCAATTTTTCACCATTGAGAATAATGTTTGCTGTGGGTTTGTCATATAGAGCTTTTATTATGTTGAGACATGTTTCTTCTATTCTTGCTTTCTGGAGGGTTTTTATCATGAATGCATGTTGAATTTTGTCAAAGGCTTTCTCTGCATCTATTGAGATAATCATATGGTTTTTATCTTTCAATTTGTTAATGTGGTGTATTATGTTGATTGATTTGTGGATATTGAAGAATTCTTGCAACCCTGGGATAAAGCCCACTTGGTCATGATGTATGATCTTTTTAATATGTTGATGGATTCTGTTTGTTATAATCCTGTTAAGGATTTTCCATCTATGTTCATCAGTGATATTGGCCTGTAGTTTTCTTTTTATGTGGCATCTTCGTCTGGTTTTGGTATTAGGTTGATGGTGGCCTTATAGAATGAGTTTGGAAGTTTACCTTGCTCTGCAATTTTCTGGGAGAGTTTGAGTAGGATAGGTGTTAATTCTTCTCTAAATTTTTGGTAGAATTTTTCTGTGAAGCCATCTGGTCCCGGGCTTTTGTTTGTTGGATGATTTCTGATTACAGTTTTAATTTCTGTGCTTGTGATGGGTGTGTTAAGAATTTGTTTCTTCCTAGTTCAGTTTTGGAAAGTTATACTCTTCTAAGTATTTGTCCATTTCTTCCAGGTTGTCCATTTTATTGGCATACAGTTGCTGATAGTAGTCTCTTGTGATCTTTTGTATTTCTGTATGTCTGTTGTGATTTCTCCATTTTCCTTTCTAATTTTGTTGATTTGATTCTTCTCCCATTGTTTCTTGATGAGTCTGGCTAATGGTTTGTCTATTTTTTTATCTTCTCAAAGAATCAGCTTTTAGCTTTGTTGATTTTGGAAATGGTGTCCTTTGTTTCTTTTGCATTTATTTCTGCCTTAGTTTTTATTATTTCTTTCCTTCTACTAACCCTGGGGTGCTTCATTTCTTCTTTTTCTAGTTGCTTTAGGTGTAGAGTTAGGTTATTTATTTGATTTCTCTCCTGTTTCTTGAGGTAGGCTTGTGTTGCTCTGGACCTTCCCCTTAGCACTGCTTTCACTGAATTTCATAGGTTTGGGTCTGTTGTGTCTTAATTTTCATTCGTTTCTATGCACATTTTGATTTTTTTTTATTTCTTCTGTGATTTGTTGGTTATTCAAAAGTGTGTTGTTTAGCCTCCATGTGTTTGTATTTTTAATAGCTTTTTTCCCCTGTAGTTGACATCTAATTTCACTGCATTGAGATCAGAAAAGATGTTTGAGATGATTTCAACTTTTTTGAATTTATCAAGGTTAGATTTATGGCCCAGGATGTGATCTATCCTGGAGAAAGTTCCGTATGCACTTGAGAAAAAGTTGAAGTTCATTGTTTTAGGGTGAAATGTCCTATCGATAACAATTAGGTCTAACTTTTCCATTATATCATTTAAAGTTTGTTTTTCCTTGTTCATTTTCTGTTTAGTTGATCTATCCATACGTGTGAGTGAGGTATTAACGTCTCCCACTATTATCATGTTACTGTTAGTCTCCCCTTTCAAACTTGTTAACATTTGCTTTACATATCGCAGTGCTCCTATGTTGGGTGCATATATATTTATAATTGTTATAACTTCTTCTTGGATTGATCCTTTAGTCATTATGTAGTGTTCTTCTTTGTCTCTTTTCACGGCCTTTATTTCAAAGTCTATTTTATATGATATGAGTATTGCTACTCCTGCTTTTTTTGGTCTCCATTTGAGTGAAATACCTTTTTCCAGCCCTTCACTTTCAGTCTGTATGTGTCCCTTGTTTTGAGGGGGGTCTCTTGTAGACAGCATATTTGGGGGTCTTGTTTTTTATCCATTCAGCCAGTCTTTGTCTTTTGGTTGGGGCATTCAACCCATTTACATTTAAGGTAATTATTGATAAGTATGATCCCAATGCCATTTACTTTGTTGTTTTGGGTTTGAGTTTATACACCCTGTTTCCTGTATAGAGAAGATCCTTTAGCACTTGTTGAAGAACTGGTTTGGTGGTGCTGAATTTTCTCAGCTTGTTTGTCTGTAATGCTTTTGATTTCTCCTTCATATTTGAGTGAGATCCTTGCTGTGTACAGTAATCTGGGTTGCAGGTTATTTTCTTTCATTACTTTAAGTACGTCCTGCCATTCCCTTCTGGCCTGAAGAGTTTCTATTGAAAGATCAGCAGTTATCCTTATGGGAATCCCCTTATGTGTTATTTGTTGCTTTTCCCTTGCTGCTTTTAATATTTTTTCTTTGTGTTTGATCTTTGTTAATTTGATTAATATGTGTCTTGGGTTGCTTCAGCTTGGGTTTATCCTGCTTGGGACTCTCTGGGTTTCTTGGACTTGCATGGCCATTTCCTACCCCATTTTGGGAAGTTTTCAACTATTATATCCTTAAATATTTTTTCATGGCCTTTTTTTTTGTCTTCTTCTGGGACTACAATGACTCGAATGTTGGGGCATTTAACAATGTCCCAGAGGTCTCTGAGTTTGTCCTCATTTCTTTTAATTCTTTATTCTTTTTTCCTCTCTACTTCATTTATTTCCACCATTCCATCTTCCAGCTCACTTATCCTCTCTTCTGCCTCAGTTATTCTACTTCTGGTTCCCTCTATCTTGCTTTTGATCTCAGTTATTGCATTATTTATTATTGATTGACTCTTTATTATTTCTTCTACGTCCTTGTTAAACTTTTCTTGCATCTTCTCAGGCCTTGTCTCCAGACTATTTATCTGTAACTGCATTTTGTTTTCGAGATTTTGGAACATTTTCACTATAATTATTCTGAATTCTTTTTCGGATAGACTCCCTATCTCCTCCTCTTTTGTTTGGTTTGGTGGGCTTTTATCATGATCCTTTACCTGCTGAATATTTCTTTGCCTTTTCATCTTGTTTAGGTTGTTGTGTTTATGGTGGCCTTTCAGTATGCTGGAAGTTTGTAGTTCCTCTTTATTGTGGAGGTTCCTCCCTGTGGGTGGGGTTGGACGAGTGGCTTGTCAAGGTTTCCTGATTAGGGAAGCTTGTGTCAGTGTTCCAGTGGGTGGAGCTGTATCTCTTCTCTCTGGAGTGCAATGAAGTGTCCATTAGTGAGTTTTGAGGTGTCTATGGGTTTGGTGTAACTTTTGGCCACCTGTATTTTTGTGCTCAGGGTTATTTTCCTGCATCGTTGGAGAATTTTCGTGGTATGTCTTGCTCTGAAACTTGTTGGCTCTTGGGTGGAGCTTGGTTTCAGTGTAGGTATAGAGGCTTTTGGATGAGCTCTTGTTAATTAATGTTCCCTGGAGTCAGGAGTTTTCTGGAGTTTTCAAGTTTTAGATTTAAGCCTCCTGTCTCTGGCTTTCAGTCTTATTCTTACCATAGCCTCAAGACGTCTCCATCCATACAGCACAGATGATAAAACATCTAGGTTAATGGTGAAAAGATTCGCCACAGTCAGGGATACCCAGAGAGGTTCACAGATTTACATGCAGAAAAGAAGAGGGAGGAGGGAGATAGAGGTGACCAGGAGGAGAAGAGGAGGAATCAAAAGGGGAAAGAGCAATCTAGCCAGTAATCAATTCCCTATTTGCTCTCCACAGTCTAGGACATTCAGAGAGGTTCACGGAGTTCCATAGAGAAGAGAAGAGGGAGAAAGGAAATAGAGGTGACCAGGAGGAGAAGAGGTGGAGTCAAAAGGAGAGAGACCAATCTAGTCTGTGATCAGTTCCCTAAGTGTTCTCCACAGCCCAGAACACCTGAAGAGATTCACAGAGTTAAGTAGAGAAGGGAAGGGGGAGGGAGGAGATAGAGGTGACCTGGGGAAGAAAAAGGAGAGTGAAAAGGAGAGCGAGCAATCAAGTCAGTAATCACACTCCTAAGTAAAAATGGGTACTAAAGATTGGATTCTTAAAGGCACAGAATTGACAACAAATACCGAAAAGCAAAGATTAAGAATCTAGAGTAGAGGTTAGACTCTCAAAAATACAATATTAAAAAAACAAAAAAAAATCACAAAAGTTATTTTATATATATATATATATATATATATATATATATATATATGAAATTTGCTTTAAAAATAGGGTCTTTCTTCATGGTAATAGTAGGTTTTAAAAATGAAAATAAAAAATTAAATTTAAAATTAAAGGAGTAATAAAGAACTTAAAATTTAATAAAGTTTAAAAATGATAATAGTAAAATATATCTCAGAATTTCTCTGGAACTGTTGAGGGCAGGGTGGGGTCAATTCTTTTTCAGATATTTCCTTTTTCCAGTTTATGCTTCTTCTCAAGGTCTATAGGTCCCTTCCAATGTAGCCTGTGCTAACTACAGGGTTTTAATCTGTTGTACCTGTCATTTCCAAAGCGGTTCCCTCTTCTTCGTTTATTTTGGCTTCCTCTGTTTGCAAGTCTCTTCAGTATCTAACCTCTGCCCTGACACAAGGGGGTGAAGGTGGTCATTTATTTAGACTCACTTGTTCAGTTGTTCTGCAGGGAGGGAGGAACACTGCAAACAAATATCACTGGCGTGTGTGGGGAGTACTCACAGTGTCTAGGCCACACTGGGTTTGCCCCCATTCACAGCGTGTGTGCTTTCCTGGTTAACACTGCTCAGGCTCTAGGTTGCTCTGCAGGGGCACTGTCTAAAGCAAGCCCTGGGTTGTGTGCACTTCCCAGGTCTAAGCCACTCAGATTCAGGTTCTCGGTACTCCATAAAGGCACAGACTCGGTTGGGCCTGTGTTTTGTGCCCTTCCCAGGTCCGAGCAGCTCAAGCGACCAGGTGTTTGGTGAGCACACACTCCCCAGGTGGGGCGGTGCATCTTATGACCTCCCCCATCCCAGCTGCTCTGTTTCCTGCATGTGCAGCAGGAGTGCTGTCTCATCTCAGGTGTGCTGTGTGTCTCCTCTGGGGAGCTGATCTCTGGCTGCAGCCCTCCTGGTGGATGTCAACTGTCCAGAATCCCAGGAAGCCTTGGTTAGCAACTGGGAGCCTGCTCACAGTTTGGTAGAGGATGCCATCTCTGGGGCCAAGTTTGCCCCTTGCCTTCTGGTTCTGGTTGTCGCCTACCTGCCTCCAATGGGGGATGGGTCAGTCCATAGCTGGCTAGCTCTCCTCTGGTATTCGTTCAGTCCTTTGTTCTGTGAGCAGCCTGGTGGTGCCTTAGGTTAGAGCTTTTCACAGGAAAGTTCTCTCTCTCTCTCTTTCTCTCTCTCTCTCTCTTTTTTTTTTTTTTTTTTTTCTCTCTCTCTGGCTATCCCATGGTTTGGGTTGCTATCTCACATTAGCGCCCTCAGATTGCCCTCAGGGCATTCAGGCCTGGTTCTTACCCTAAGCAATGCATCCCGCACCTCCCTGTTCAGCTCCCGCTTGCTGGTGGAGGACGCGAGCATCTGGGCTACTTCTCTGCTGGGAGTTGCAGTTAGGCGCGTAATCTGTAGTTTTTATTTATTTATTTTTCCTCCCAGTTATGTTGCACTCTGAGATTCCAAAACTCCCCAGAGACCCGCTGGTGAGAGGGTTTCCTGGTGTTTGGAAACTTCTTCTCTTTTACGACTCCCTTCCTGGGAGGGTCTCCATCCATAACTCGTTTGTCTCTCATTTTATCTTTTATATTTTGTCCTACCTCATTTTGAAGACAATGGGCTGCTTTTCTGGGTACCTGGTGTCCTCCGCCAGTGTTCAGAAGTTGTTTTGTGGTATTTGCTCAGCGTTCAAATGATCTTTCAGTGAATTTGTGGGGAAGAAAGTGGTCTCCCCATCCTAGTCCTCTGCCAACTTAGGACACCTCCCCACTCTAGTATTCTTGCTTGGAGAATCCTATGGACAGAGGAGCCTGGCAGGCTACAGTCCATAGGGTCACAAAGAGTCAGACAGGACTGGAGCAACTTAGCCCACATGCATGCAACTTCAACGTTTTCTAGCACTTTCATAAGAAGGGTAAGTGTCCTTCTATTCTGCCATCTTGTGAGATGTTCTCTCAACTTGTTTTCTCCCACTACATCTATATAAACTTTTTCTCATTAGAAGGAAAAATGCAGAAGTTAATTATGCTCTTAAGTGCCAATTGTATAGGCATCTGTATAGTGTAGTGTTGTGTTAGTGGCTCAGTCATGTCCAACTCTTTGTAACTCCATGGACAGTAGCCTGCCAGGCTCTTCTGTCAATGGGATTCTGTAGGCAAGAATACTGGAGTGGGTTGCCATTGCCTTCTCCAGGGGATCTTCCCAATCCAGGAATGGAACCCAGGTCTCCTGCATTTTAAGCAGTTTCTTTACCATCTGAGCCACCAGGGAAGTCAGGCATTTGTATAATCTAGCTCAAAAATGATGGGTTACATGAAATCAAAAGGTTAGTTCTCTTCACACTACAGTCTCTTTCTTCCCCGAAACACTCAAGTTTCCTCAATTTCCAGTTCTGCCCAAACTTCCTCAATCCTCATAACAAAATACTAATGCTTACAGATTTAAGAAAGTTACGCATACACTACCTTTCACAATATATTTAAAGTGGAAAAACAATTGCATAGGTAAAACATTTTAGAAAATCATTGTGAAGATTAAATTTTCAGCTAGATTTAGTTGGGATATCCAATTGAGAATTTAGACTATGTATTTTCTAGAAATCAGGCATACCTGGAGGTGTAAGAGAAGTGGAGTGGCCACAGATCTATTACATGTAATTCCTGGGGCAAAATTCAAAGTAAAAGAAGAGGGACTCAAAGCACATAAAGACAGTATAGAAGAAAGGATGGGGAGGTACAATTCTGAGTATATCTCCAGGGTTCTCATTCTGCATGGCCCCCTGGGGATCCATGACTCAGGTGATATATATGGAGAGTGCAATAAAAGAATAAAAAGGAAAAGGGTTACTTCTTTAAGTCCTTAGGAGAACTGAGCAGTGCTTCTCTGTACCCTCCTTAGGAGTATATCACACCAATAGATGCTATGGTTACTTACTCTAGTGGGGTTTACTTCTAAACCACAGAATGGACAAAATATTGGTGAGCTTCAGTTGATATGGGTGCCTGCTGTAGGCACTGGGGTAACCTTATGTGTCACAGATGTGCATATAAATTACTTAGCACAATTTCTGACACAAAATATGTGCTCAGAAAATGCTTGCTTAACAACATGGTTATTACTAGTATCAGCAACACTTGCTTTTACGAGCTGAATTGTGTGTGTCCCAAAATTCAACTCAGAATGTGATTTTATTTTCAGAAGGGATCTTTAAAGGACTAATTAAGTTAAATGATGTCATTAGGTTGGAACCTAATCCAAAATGACCATTATCATTATATCTTATAAGAAGAGTATATTTAGACACAGATGTATACAGAGGAAAGATATGTGAGGACACAGGAAGATGGCCATTTACAAGCCAAGGAGGGAAACCTAGAACAAATCCTTTGTCCATGGCCCTCAGAAGGAGCCAACCCTGATGACACCTTGATCTCAGACTTCTAGTCTGCAGAACTATGAAAAATAATGTTTCTGTTATTTAAGCCACCCAGTCTGTAGCATTTTATCATCAGCATCACTAATACAGCAGGCATTAGCAGCAATAGGATACATTATGCTATCAAGCTGGAGAAAACAAAGAAAATGGTGATAGCTGGTATGACTAGCTCGTAAGCATTCATTCACTCATACACATTCACTCAATAAATATTGCTTAGTCATTGTATGTGCCAGACATTATTCTAAGTTCTAGAAGTGCAAAGCTCAACAAAGCATAGTCCCTACCAGTGAGGAGCTGATAGACTCGTGTATGTGTGGTCATTTGGGAGTTAGAAAAAGAGAATAAAAAGAAGAGCAATGAGATGACAGAAAAGAAATAGGGCTTCATGTACATAAATCAGTGATTACAATTTCATAATCAACATTGAAAAGCAGGATAAAGTTAGGCATAAGTTTTTGTGGATGTACAGAGGCAGGTCATCTAATTCAAAATGGTGGTCAGGAGTTAGCTAAGACAAAAACTGAGAGGAAGGACATTGCTGTTTAAGATACACTACTCCTTCTTCTTCCTAAACTCTTGCAATAGTCAAATGAAAAGTGTCAGAAAAATTGTTTTATTGTTCTGATGATATAACTTTCATCCCCCAGCTGGAATGGCCTACAAAATTCAGGGATTTTACAGATGTGCAGCAAAGTTCAGTTTTGTATTCAAACTAAAAATTAAAAGCTAAACACACCGGCACGCATATTTCCAAATGCTAACAAAGCCCAGTTGCTGCTGCTACTGCTAAGTCACTTCAGTCATGTCTGACTCTGTGCAACCCCAGAGACAGCAGTCCACCAGGATCCGCCATCCCTGGGACTCTCCAGGCAAGAACACTGGAGTGGGTAGCCATTTCCTTCTCCAATGCAAGAAAGTGAAAAGTGAAAAGTGAAAGTGAAGTCACTCAGTCATGTCCAACTCTTCATGACCCCATGGACTGCACCCCACCAGGCTCCTCCGTCCATGGGATTTTCCAGGCAAGAGTACAGGAGTGGGATGCCATTGCCTTCTCCAACAAAACTCAGTTAATGAAGTGTAATCTTCTTTTTATAATGACTATATTGAACGTTGAGAAAAAGAGACTAAAAATAAATTTCAACTCATATTGCAATGATATAAAAAAATTTTTACAGTGGTTTTACCAACCACTATGTAAGAACTCATTTATCCTTCTCTTGATTTCAGCATCTGACTTGTATCTAGTTCACCAATGCTTTAAATGATCTTTCATAAATTTAGTAATGAGATTTGAAGTCACATAGAATAATACATATATTAATGCTTTCTAATATCTCTTTTCATGTATAATTAGTACTCCTATGAACTATGGAATCAATTAATATATCTGTATATCAGTTTTCTGTCTATAATAAAGTTAATTTTTCCTCCTAGAAAAATGGCAAAATTGATTTCATCACAAAATAAGTCTTCTAGTTTCATATTGTATTTGAATAATGAATAACGTAGGCCTATGAACTGAAAAAGATGATAATAGCAACTCTGAACAGTTCAGAAGCTAAAGAAAGCAAATTTTTAAAATAAAAGCATGATAGTAAAAATTAAGGTGAAAAATTAACCTAGGCTCACAAAGATAATGATGATTATGATGACACAATTATATTCAGCCAAAATATTTATTTTAATTCATTTTCTTTTACAAATAAAAAAATCACATTTCTTTCTCTTTCAAGAAAGAATGTAATCATTTAAAAATAGGTCTTCTTACCAGTCTCTTTCTAATAACCTGCTTCAGAATGAAGAACTGAATAATCATTCTTTCAGTGTCAACGTTTTCACTGGATGCTTTGACTTCTATGGAAGGCAGAATACTGGTAGCATGGCTGGCTTTGGAACTGCTGGAGTTAAGCTTATGGTATATTTGAACATATATTTTTGTTATAGCTTGGCAAGTTTTCCTTCTTACTTAAGTTCCTAACCTACCATAATAATTTGTCCTTTTTTGAGACAGATTCTATTTATCATGAAAGGATAGAGTATGAAAACAGCTGAAATCTTGAAAAACAGTCTATTTCAGACAAAAACCCTGGCAGTTTGGAACTCTTGTAGATTCTGTCCAAGAACCTAGAAACAAAACAAATGCTGGTCCCAATCTGATTATGGAGCCCAGACTTAGTATCTGAGACGGAAATCTCATGCAAATAAGAATTACAATAAAATGCTAAATTATGTTGGAGGAGGAAATGGCAATCCACTCCTTGCCTGGAGAGAAAAAAAAGGCTAAGTTATGAGAACATCTCCATTACTAACTCAGGTGATGTGAGGATAGACTTTGGGATATCTAAAGAAATGAGAACAAAATTCAAACCATAAAAGATAAAATTATTGACAGAAAATTTTGTGTTCTCTTAAAGAGTTAACTTTTAAAAGGCATGCTTCCAAACCATGAAATAAAAATCTTGTTTTCATAGCTAAATTGGAAATATTGGGAGAGAATCCAGAATGGTGAGTTTTGTCTTGTTGTTTGTTATGGAAAGCAGACACACAAATGCCTGGCATGAAATAAAAACTTGTTTCTGTCACTATGTTCTGTTCTGTTTCTGTCATTCATACATTCTGTTCAGGAAGAGTGCATTCATGTGAAAATATGACCCCTATCAGGCTGCCAAACTTAGCAAAATCTAAGGTGAGTTGTCGAGGAAGTGCTAAAAGCAGCTTTAACTTACACACCCAGTTTTTAAAGGTTTTCAAAAAACCTCAAGGAGAATACTAATAACACACTGGTAATTCCCACCTCTTTCTGACTTCCTTTGTCTCAATTTATACACTACATAAATAGATTGTTCCTGAAAGAACTGGAAACATTCTGCTTAATTTGTAACTTGTGCTTTTCAACTTTGTAGCTTGCATGTTGTGGATACTAAACTTTCATATTTGTTTATATCTCTGTGAGTTTAAAATAAGTGTCTTCAAAAAATCCGAGTTTGTAAGAATTCATTTCATATGATGTTTTTATGGCCTTTTGTTTATGGTATCTTTTTTAAAGAGTTTAAGTTAAGACATTGCATATGACAGACATTTAGCTGATGTAAAGAACCACATTAAACCCTGTTAATGTTGTGATGAACTGTATGGTAAAGTTCAAAAAAGAGTTTAATCAGTTTCAAAATTTGGGGGATTATGAAGGGCTTTATTTTTTGGTTCTGTATAATTTTATTTTTCAGGGTTGTAGGAGGGTTATATTTTCTTTTAACTTCCCTAATTTCCCCATTTCTTAAAAAGCACAGACAATGTAAGCTTCAAATTGGAATTTAGCTAGCTATACAGTGACATAGAGCTTTTAGTATACCCAAAACAATTGTATGTGATTTTGATAAATGTGAGTTGACTCCTGAGAGTGTGTTCAACACTTGTGATCAGAGTTTTGGTGTACCTTCTGTGATGGGTTGGAGAATACATACAGCAGCAGTCACAGACTCATGTATTTACAGGCACCTGGCAGGGAATATAAATGAATTAAGCACTCTGATATAAGAATAACTGTCTTGATTTTTAAAAACATTTTTTATTAGTTGGAGGCTAATTACTTCACAACATTTCAGTGGGTTATGTCATACATTGACATGAATCAGCCATGGAGTTACATGTATTCCCCATCCCGATCCCCCCCCCCCCCCACCTCCCTCTCCACCCAAAATAGAAATCAGTCATGGTCTTCCATTTTCCTACTTTTGATGACATATAGCTAAGCTGTTTTGGTTTATTTTCCTTTCAATTACTTTAGGAAAAACAACAATACAAGCAAAACAAGAAATAGCAATTAAAAATTGGATTCAAAATATGTCAGTGTGCAAGATTTGTCCATGTGTTAAGTCATTAATTTGTGACTTCTGGTTTATAGCAAAATATAAAAATTGTTAGGCTACCCAGTCACTGTGATGTCAGGTGCACAGCACCATCTGTGAAGTACTTTTGCCAAGAAATTGATCTTGAAACTAATTAAATCCCTGGAATTAACTCTCATTTACAGAAACATAAAGGACAGAGGAACAAGTAAAATGACACCACAAGGAAGGACACAGACAAATCTGGAATGTGGACTATTCCATATGAATAACCGTGGGGTCGCAAAGCATCAGACATGACTGAGCAACTAACATTTTCACTTTCAATGGCAGTGAACATGAAGGTGGAGACGAAACAGGCATATCAATCAAATGCAATTGTGGATCTTATTTGAATTCTAAATTGAATACGAATTTTTAAACAAGCAGGAACATTTGTTTATGGACTATATATTAAATAATACTAAAAATACTGTTAATTTTTTAGCCATGATAACGGCATTGTAGTTATATAAGACAGTATCTATAATTTTTAAAGATATATATAGAATTACATAGAGGTAAAATAATGCCATCGAGTATTTGACTTAAATACTTAAGAAAAATGAGAAAAAGTAGAAAAGAGATAGAAGAAACAAGTGAAGTAAATCTTGATAGTGATCAAGTCTGGTGATAGATATAAGGAGATCCATTTTACTACTTTCTATATTTTTTTTTGTTTGAAATTTTCATTAAAAAGTTAAAGCTACATAGAGTTCCACTTCTAGTTATGATAGACTAAGACCCTATGTGACAACTCTCCACCCCTACTCCACTGCATAAAATAACTATAAAACCTGTGCAAAAAAAGAAAAGAAAATACCTCAACGTATTGGAGAGTGAACAGAAGTGTCTACTAGGTTGACAAGGCAAGTTCATTTGAGGGAAGGAAGACAAATATATCCCCATCTCTTCAGTTTTTAGCCTGACGCTAACTGCAGTCCATATCTGGCTGGGATTCATGTAGAAAAACAGCAATAACAAAAACAAAGCACACAATCTGTCTCTGGCCTGTGAAATAAAACCATTGAATTCAGAAAACTCTGGATGCTGATGAAAATGGAGGAATCCTGCAAGGGAAAGACCCAGAGAATAGATTTCCCCAGACTCTGTCCATCCACATTTCTGACTCACCTCTGATTTAGGTATGTGTAGAACAGATTAAGGAATTTGATTTAGGTCATACCTGAATGGTCTAGTGCTTTTCCCTACTTTCTTCAATTTCAGTCTGAATGTGGCAATAAGGTGTTCATGATCTGAGCCACAGTCAGCTCCCAGTCTTGTTTTGGCTGACTGTATAGAGCTTCACCATCTTTGGCTACAAAGAATATAATCAATCTGATTTCGGTGTTGACCATTTGGTGAAGTCCACATGTAGAGTCTTCTCTTGTGTTGTTGGAAGAGGGTGTTTGCTATGACCAGTACGTTCTCTTGGCAAAACTCTATTAGCCTTTGCCCTGCTTCATTCTGTACTCCAAGGCCAAATTTGCCTGTTACTCCAGGTGTTTCTTGACTTCCTACTTTTGCATTCCAGTCCCCTATAATGAAAAGGATGTCTTATTTTGGGTGTTAGTTCTGAAAGGTCTTGTAGGTCTTCATAGAACCATTCAACTTCAGCTTCTTCAGCATTATTGGTTGGGGCATAGGCTTGGATTACCATGATATTGAATGGTTTGCCTTGGAAATGAACAGAGATCATTCCATCATTTTTGAGATTGCATCCAAGTACTGCATTTCAGACTCTTTTGTCGACCATGATGTCTACTCCATTTCTTCTAAGGGATTCCTGCCCACAGTAGTAGATATAATGGTCATCTGAGTTAAATTCACGCATTCCAATCCATTTTAGTTCACTGATTCCTAGAATGTCGACATTCACTCTTGCCATCTCCTGTTTGACCACTTCCAATTTCCCTTAATTCATGGATCTAACATTCCAGGTTCCCATGCAATATTGCTCTTTACAGCATCAGACCTTGCTTCTATCACCAGTCACATCCACAACTGGGTATTGTTATTGCTTTGTCTCCATCCCTTTATTCTTTCTGGAGTTATTTCTCCACTGATCTCTAGTAGCATACTGGGCACCTCCCGACCTGGGGAGTTCCTCTTTCAGTATCCTATCATTTTGCATTTTCATACTGTTCATGGGGTTCTCAAGGCAAGAATACTGAAGTTGTTTGCCATTCCCTTCTCTAGTGGACCACATTCTGTCAAACCTCCCCACCACGACCTGTCCATCTTGGGTGGCCCCACACAGCATGGCTTAGTTTCACTGAGTTAGACAAGACTGTGGTCCATGTGATCAGATTGGTTAGTTTTCTGTGATTATTGTTTCAGTGTGCCTGCCCTTTGAAACCCTCTCACAACACCTACCGTCTTACTTGGGTTTCTCTTACCTTGGACGTGGGGTATCTCTTCACGGCTGCTACAGCAAAGCGCAGCCACTGCTCCTTACCTTGGAGGAGGGGTATCTCCTCATGGCTGCCCCTCCTGACCTTGAATGTGGAGTAGCTCTGATCGGCCCTCCTGCACCCAGGCAGCCACCACTCCTCCTCTCAGCCGCTGCCCCTGAACTTGGGCACGGGGTAGCTCCTCTCGGCCGCTCCTGTGCCGTCGCAACCTGGTGCTCTCGGTTCAGTCAAGGGACTAGATTTAAGGGACTAGATCTGATAGGGAGTGCCTGATGAGCTATGGAAAGAGGTTCATGACATTGTACAGGAGACAGGGATCAAGACCATCCCCATGGAAAAGAAATGCAAAAAGGCAAAATGGTTGTCTGAGGAGGCCTTACAAATAGCTGTGAAAAGAAGTGGAAAGCAAAGGAGAAAAGGAAAGATATTCCCATTTGAATGCAGAGTTCCAAAGAATAGCAAGGACAGATAAGAAAGCCTTCCTCAGTGATCAATGCAAAGAAATAGAGGAAAACAACAGAATGGGAAGGACTAGAGATTTCTTCAAGAAAATTAGAGATACCAAGGGAACATTTCATGCAAAGATGGGCTCAATAAAGGACAGAAATGATATGGAGCTAACAAAAGCAGAAGATATTAAGAAGAGGTGGCAAGAATACACAGAAGAACTGTACAAAAAAGATCTTCACGACTCAGATAATCACAATGGTGTGATCACTCACCTAGAGCCAGACAACCTGGAATGTGAAGTCAGGTGCACCTTAGAAAGCATCACCACGAACAAAGCTAGTAGATGTGATGGAATTCCAGTTGAGCTATGTCAAATCCTGAAAGATGATACAGTGAAAGTGCTACACTCAATATGCCAGCATATTTGGAAAACTCAGCAGTGGCCACAGGACTGGAAAAGGTCAGTTTTCATTCCAATCCCAAAGAAAGGCAATCCCAAAGAATGCTCAAACTACCATACAAATGCACTCATCTCACATGCTAGTAAAGTAATGTTCAAAATTCTCCAAGCCAGACTTCAGCAATACGTGAACCATGAACTTCCAGATGTTCAATCTGCTTTTAGAAAAGGGAGAGGAACCAGAGATCAAACTGCCAACATCCACTGGATCATCAAAAAAGCAAGAGAGTTCCAGAAGAACATCTATTTCTGCTTTATTGACAATGCCAAATCCTTTGACTGTGTGAATCACAATAAACTGTATAAAATTCTGAAAGAGATGGGAATACCAGACCACCTGTCGCACCTCTTGAGAAACCTATATGCAGGTCTGGAAGCAACAGTTAGAACTGGACATGGACCAACAGACTGGTTCTAAATAGGAAAAGGAGTATGTCAAGGCTGTATATTGTCACCCTGCTTATTTAACTTATATGAAGAGTACATCATGGGAAACGCTGAGCTGGAAGAAGCACAAGCTGGAATCAAGATTGCCAGGAGAAATATCAATAACCTCAGATATGCAGATGATACCACCCTTATGGCAGAATGTGAAGAGGAACTGAAAAGCCTCTTGATGAAAGTGAAAGAGGAGAGTGAAAAAGTTGGCTTAAAGCTCAACATTCAGAAAACTAAGATCATGGCATCTGGTCCCATCACTTCATGGGAAATAGATGGGGAAACAGTGGAAGCAGTGTCAGACTTTACTTTTGGGGGCTCCAAAATCACTGCAGATGGTGAATGCAGCCATGAAATTAAAAGATGCTTACCCCTTGGAAGGAAAGTTATGACTAACCTAGACAGCATATTAAAAAGCAGAGACATTACTTTGCCTACAAAGGTCCGTCTAGTCAAGGCTATGGTTTTTCCAGTGGTCATGTATGGATGTGAGAGTTGGACTGTGAAGAAAGCTGAGCACCGAAGAATTGATGCTTCTGAACTGTGGTGTTGGAGAAGACTCTTGAGAGTCCCTTGGACTGCAAGGAGATCCAACCAGTCCATCCTGAAGGAGATCAGTCGTGAGTGTTCATTGGAAGGAATGATGCTGAAACTGAAACTCCAATACTTTGGCCACTTCATGCGAAGAGTTGATTCATTGGAAAAGACCCTGATGCTGGGAGGGATTGGGGGAGAAGGGGACAACAGAGGATGAGATGGCTGGATGACATCGCTGACTCGATGTACATGAGTTTGGGTAAACTCCGGGAGTTGGTGATGCGCAGGTAGGCCTGGTGTGCTGCGATTCATGGGGTCGCAAAGAGTCAGACACGACTGAGCAACTGAACTGAACTAGGAACAGATTAAAAGCATCTCAGCTGAGAGACCATGTAATGCTAGACAAGAGATTGTAAGCTGACAACTCATGGGTAATTCCTGAACACTGACACATCTAAATCCAGTCTGAACTGAGTTACAAGTTCAACCCAGGCTCACCTACAAAAAGAAAAAAAGTCACCTTCTTAAAGAATACAATACTCATCATGGGGAAATAAGAGAATCAAAAATATCCACTACTTAAATTCAAAGTATCCAGGATATAATAGAAACTTATGAGGCATATGAAGAACCAAGAAAATGGAACATATTAGAAAGAGAAAAAAAGATCAATTGGATCTGACTTCAAGATGAATCAGTTGTTGGATTAATATACAACAACTTTAAAGTGGCTATAATAATCATCCTCAAAGAAGTAAACAAAATATGATTGAATAAATAAAAATTTCATCAGGGAAAGAGAAACAATAAATGAGAAGTAAATGGAAATCTTAGAACTAAGAAAAATACACTTTCTGACATTAAAAGTTCAGAGTAGTCTGAACAGCCAAATGGAAACAACAGAGGAATGAGTAAGTGAATTTGAAGATTGCTTAAAATTATCTAATGTGAAGGACATTGGATTTTCTTGGGCTCTAAAATCACTGCAGATGGTGACTGCAGCCATGAAATTAAAAGACTCTTATTCCTTGGAAGAAAAGCTATGACAAAGCTAGACAGCATATTACAAATCAGAAACATTATTTCACCAACAAAAGTCCGTATTGTCAAACCTGTGGTTTTTCCTGTAGTCATGTATGGATGTGACAGTTGGACCATAAAGAAGGATGAGAGCTTAAGAATTGATCCTTTTGAACTGTGGTGTTGGAGAAGATTATTGAGTGTCCTTTGGACTGCAAGGAGATCAAACCAGTCAGTCTTAAAGGCAATCTACCCTGAATATTAATTGGAAGGACTGATCCTGATGCTGAAGCTGAAGCTCCAATACTTTGGCCACCTGATGCAGAGAGCCGACTCATTAGAAAAGACCCTGATGCTGGGAATGATTGAAGGCAGGAGGAGAAGGGGACAACAGAGGACAAAATGGATTAATGGCATCACCAACTCGATGGACACAAAGATGAGCAAGCTCCAGGAAATGGTGAAGGACAGGGAAGCCTGGCGTGCTGCAGTCCATGGGGTCAAAAAGCGTCAGACACAACTGAGCAACTGAACAACATAGAGCAAAAAGATTGAAAAATAACAGGCAAGAGTCAGGGAACTGATATCAAGCTGATATCAAGCTGATATCAAGTGATTTGACATGTTTGAAAATGCAATACCAGCAGATGAGGAGAAACAGAATGGGGTAGAAAAAATTTTGAAGAGATAATTGCTCAAATTTTCCCAAACTTGATGAAAGTCAGAAATTTGAAGATTCAATGAACATCATGGAAAATAAACAAAAAGATTCTCATGCCAAGGAACATCACAGACGAGGCAAACTACTGAAAGACAGTCAGTTCAATCGCTCAGTCCTGTCCGACTCTTTGTGACCCCATGAATCGCAGCAAGCCAGGCCTCCCTGTCCATCACCAACTCCCGGAGTTTACTCAGACTCATGTCCATCAGGTTGGTGATGCCATCCAGCCATCTCATCCTCTGTCATCCCCTTCTCCTCCTGCCCCCAATACCTCCCAGCATCAGGGTCTTTTCCAAGGAGTCAACTCTTCGCATCAGGTGGCCAAAGTTTTGGAGTTTCAGCTTCAGCATCAGTCCTTCCAGTGAACACCCAGGACTGATCTCCTTTAGGATGGACTGGTTGGATCTCCTTGCAGTCCAAGCGGCGGCTGCGACAGACAGCGCAGAAGCGCAGCCGAGAGGAGCTACCCCTCGCCCAAAGTCAGTGGTGGCGACTGAGAGCGCCAGGCTGCGATGGCACAGGAGCGGTCCGAGAGGAGCTACCCCATGTCCAAGGTACTGAAAAATAAAGATAGCCAATCTTGAAAGCAGCAAGAGTAAGACAATATTAGCAGTGGTAGTAGGCAACAATAGGTCAATTAACACCTGACTTCATCAGAAAGGAAGGAGGCTAGAAAAGAATGCAGAAAATAATTTAATGGTGAAACAAAGAAAATTGTTAACCCGTTACTTTATATTCAACAAAAATATTCCTCAAAAATGAAGTGGAAGTATAGACATTTTCAGAAAAAGAAAGCTAATTCCATCACTATTGTATATGCATGATGAAACATGCTAAAGAAAATAATACCAAATGTAAACTTAGACCATTAGAAGAAAATAAAGAGGACTGGAATGGCAAATATCTGGGTGAACGCAAATGTGACTTCGTTTTTGCCCTTTGTTCTTAATTGCTTTACAAATCACATAACTATTTAAAGAAAAATAGCATTGTTTTGTGGTCATTAGAATGTATATATAGTACATATAACAACTATAGCAGAATGGACATTATTAACTATAAAAAAAAACTATAGAATTTAAGGATTAATAAAATCACAAAGAAATAAAATGCAAATAATTATAGCTAAATATTCATCAAAAAATAGAATTCTAAAAAAATCAATTTGGTAAAAGCAAGAAAGGAGGGAAAACAATAAAAGACGGAGGATATAAGTTGAAAGCAAAAGCAATTGGTAGAATCACATACATGTCAATAATTACACTAAAAATTACTGAACTAAATATGTCTAGTAAAAGGTAGAAACTACTAAAATTGGTAAAAAGAGAACAAGACCCAACTATATGTTGTCTAAAAGAGATATCAGTTCAGTTCAGTTGCTCAGTCATGTCTGATTCCTTCCGACCCCATGGACTGCAGTACGCCAAGCCTTCCTGTCCATCACCAACTCCCAGAGCTTGCTCAAACTCATGTCCATCATGTAGGTGATGCCAACAATCTCATCCTCTGTCATCCCATTCTCCTCCTGACTTCAATCTTTCCCAGTGTCAGGGTCTTTTCCAGTGAGTCAGTTCTTCCCGTTAGGTGGCCAAAGTGTTGGAGCTTCAGCTTCACCATCAGTCCATCCAAGGAATATTCAGGACTGATTTCCTTTAGGATGGACTGGTTGGATCTCCTTGCAGTCCAAGGGACTTGCAAGAGTCTTCTCCAACACCACAGTTCAAAAGCATTAATTCTTTGGCACTAATCCTTCTTTATGGTCCAACTCTCACATCCATACTTGACCACTGGAAAAACCATAGCTTTGACTAGATGGACCTTTGTTGGCAAAGTAATGTCTCTGATTTTTAATATGCTATCTAGGATGGTCATAACTTTCCTTCCAAAAAGCAAGCATCTTTTAATTTAATGGCTGCAGTCACCATCTGCAGTGATTTTGGAGCACAAGAAAATAAAGTCTGTCACTGTTCCCATTGTTTCCCCATCTATTTGCCATGAAGTGATGGGACCGATGCAAAGATCTTAGCTTTTTGAATGTTGAGTTTTAAGTCAGCTTTTTCACTCTCCTCTTCCACTTTCATCAAGAGGCTTTTCAGTCTTCTTCACTTTCTGCCATAAGGGTGGTATCATCTGCATATCTGAGGTTATTGACATTTCTCCTGGTAATCTTGATTCCAGCTTGTGCTTCATCCAGCCCAGCATTTCGCATGATGTACTCTGCATATAAGTTAAATAAGCAGGGTGACAATATACAGCCTTGACATACTCCTTTCCCAATTTGGAGCCAGTCCATTGTTTCATGTCAGGTTCTAACTGTTGTTTCTTGACCTGCCTACAGATTTCTCTGGAGGCAGATAAGGTGGTCTGGTATTCCAATCTCTAGAAGAATTTTCCACAGTTTGTTGTGATCCATACAGTCAAAGGCTTTGGCATAGTCAGTAAAGCAGAAGTAGATGTTTTTCTGGAAACCTCTTGCTTTTTTGATGATCCAGTGGATGTTGGCAATTTGATCTCTGGTTCCTCTCCCTTTTCTAAATCAAGTTTGAACATCTGGAAGTTCACGGTTCACATACTATTGAAGCCTGGCTTGGAGAATTTTGAGCATTACTTTGCTAGCGTGTGAGATGAGTGCAACTGTTTAGTAGTTTGAACCTTCTTTGGCATTGCCTTTCTTTGAGATTGGAATGAAAACTGACCTTTTCCAGTCCTGTGGCCACTGCTGAGTTTTCCAAATTTGCTGGCATATTGAGTGTAGCACTTTCACAGCATCATCTTTTAGGATTTGAAATAGTTCAACTGGAATTCCATCACCTCCACTAGCTTTGTTCATAGCGATGCTTCCTAAGGCCCACTTGACTTCACATTCCAGGATGTCTGCATCTAGGTGAGTGATCACACTGTCGTGGTTATCTGGGTAATGAAGATCTTTTTTGTGTAGTTCTTCTGTGTATTCTTTCCACCTCTTCTTAATATATTCTGCTTCTGTTAGGTCTGTAGCATTTCTGTCCTTTATTGTGCCCATCTTTTCATGAAATGTTCCCTTGGTATTTCTAATTTTCTTGAAGAGAGCTCTAGTGATTCCGATTCTATAGTTTTCCTTTATTTCTTTGCACTGATCACTGAGGAGGGCTTTCTTATCTCTGCTTGCTATTCTTTGGAACTCTGCATTCAAATGGGTATATCTTTCCTTTTCTGCTTTGCTTTTCACTTCTCTTCTTTTCTCAGCTATTTCTAAGGCCTCCACAGACAACCATTTTACCTTTTTGCATTTCTTTGTCTTGGGGATGGTCTTGATCACTGCCATCTGTACAATATCACAAACCTCCATCCATACTTCTTTAGGGAAAAGAGATATACTTTCAATTATAAAGCATGGGTTGAAAGCCAAAGGATGTATAAAGATACACCTTGCAAATATTAAACTCAAAGCATATTGACTTAAAAGAGCAAACATCTATTTCCCAGTTTCTGTGGGTTAACAATACTTTCTGTGGGGCTCTCACGAGGTTGAAATCAAGGTTTGGTTGTGGCTGCAGCCATCTCAAAGCTTCACTAAGAGGTGGATGTTTGTCTAGATTCACTCCTGTGACTGCTGACAGGCCTCAGAAGATCCACTTTAAACTTCACTCATATGGCTATTGTCAGGAGATAGGTCCTCACTGCCTTTCAAAATTCATGTAAGAAACCACGCCCTTTCTTTATAACGCATCTCCTCTATTGATCCTCCAGTGTAAACTTGATGTTTCTATGGTGTCTGCATGTATAGTCCAGGTCCAATCCCTGGGTCAGGAAGATATCCTGAAGAATGAAATGGCAACCCACTCCAGT
Organism: Dama dama; assembly: GCF_033118175.1. Classification (NCBI taxonomy): domain Eukaryota; kingdom Metazoa; phylum Chordata; class Mammalia; order Artiodactyla; family Cervidae; genus Dama; species Dama dama. Next base: position 77,389,597 of record NC_083714.1, read on the forward strand.
ACTCCTGACTGGGAAATCCCACAGACAGAGGAGCCAGGTGGGCTACAGTCCATGGGGTCAGAAAGAGTTGGACACAATTTAGCAACTAAACCACTAAACCACCAGTATATTTGATGATATGACCTCAGGAAAGGCACGCTGGCATGTGCAAAACCATCTAGATAGAACACCAGTATAGAATGAAAGATTATGAACTGCACCTAGCTAACCATTCTACAGTAAGTTCATGAAATTTAGAATTTGGGTAGTGACATCTTAACTATCTTAGCATATATTTCAAAGTATACCAAAGAAGTGAATCCTCTTGTCTCTGTATAATTGTGCCCTGAAAGAGAGCTAAGGGGGTCTAGCAATAGAAAAGAAAAGAGTGAATTCTCATCACAAAAGCAATACAGGAACCACCCGAGTCTCAGTTGCTCAGGGAAAATGAAAATCTCTTGAGCAAATTTTCACATACTAGTAATGAGTTCTCTATAGCAGAGTTTCTCAAGCTGTGCTTATTGATAATTGGAGATGGATAATTCTTGGTTGGTGGAGAAGAGGCAGAGACTGTCGTGGATTTTAGGAGGTTTAACACCCATGACCTCTACCCACTAAATGCTAGTAGCTACTCTCCTACCTTCACGAAACCCTGCAATTGCAAGAACAAAAAGTGTTTGTAAACATCACCAAGTGTTCTCTGGGGGGCAAAACCACCTCCCACTGAGAACCAGTTCCCAGACAGCACTTTTCAAGCTGAAGTATATCCCTTACTGGGTACTAAATTCAGTTTAGAGGACACCAAACCAGCATTTTTTAATGAAATTGAATTGAATAGATAATATCAGAGCACTTAGTCTCTAGTACATCATGTGTGTACTGTGATGCTATCTAGAAGTCTTTTTCCTCAGCCTCAATTTCTCTTTGCAAAACCACAAATATGTTCATATGCCTAAAATAAGATGGGCATGAAATGCTCCTTTTTAATATTCAGAAAAAAAAGGTAGTATGCTTGGTTTGAAAACTCTAAAGGAATTGTAGAAACTCTTAAACTTTAGATAAAGAACCCAGATTGAGGGAGTTTCCTGGTGATCCAGTGGCTAAGAATCCACATTCCAAAGCAGGGGACACTGGTTTAATCCCTGATCGGGGAACTGAGATCACACAAGCCAAGGGGCAACTAAGCCTATGCTGTGAAACTAGAGAAGCCTGCACACAACTAAAGAAAGCCCACATGAGGCAACAAATTCCCAGCACAGCCAGGAAAGAAAAGAAAAGAAAAAAAAAAAAAAAGATTGGTTTTCTTTCATATCAGAATTAAAAGATTCCTCCAGACTCCTGTCAATATGCTGTTCTTTCTCCTGTTTACTGGTCCCTTCTCTTCCTGATTGGACAAGGAAATGGCAACCCATTCCAGTATTCTTGCCTGGAGAATCCCATGGACAGAGGAGCCTGGTAGGCTACAGTCCACGGGGTCGCAAAGAGTCAGACACGACTGAGCGACTTCACTTCGCTTCACTTCACTTCTCTTCCTGATAATGCTCCTTAAATCTTCTACATAGTAGTTTCAATAGAATCTTACTCTGGGTTGTGACCCCCCAAAAGCTTGAAAGCACCTGTGCCCAGAGCACAACTGAGAGCCCTCAACTAAAATGGCTACTCTGAGGCCATAGACTTTATTTTAGCTGATCTAAGAGTATGATCCTGAACCTTTGTCCAAACTTGACCCAGCCCCACTGTACCCTTCAGAAATATGCTCATGCCTTCCTGTCTTTATCCCTCTTCTCCTACAGTTTTTCCTGAACTATTTATCAATATTGCCCATCTTTCAAGGTCTCTCCAAGTACTCTATGATGTAATACCTGACATTCCAATACAAAATAATCCCTTCATTCTGTGAACACTTGTTATACCTTTGTCCATATTGCAGATGCCCTCATTTTATTTTTGAAATTACAAAACAAATTACAAAACTGGTCTTAATAGAGCATTAAGATCATTCTGAATTTAAATGCTGGAATTTGAACATAGATGTTAAAGCAACAAGAACAAAACTGGTAAAACAAGTTTTCATTATTTTGGTGCACTAGAGTGAAAAAAAGAAAAAAAGAACCCTTCAGTAGTTCTTAGGAAATGGTGGATAATCAGGTCAATTTAGTTGTTAGCTGAGACATTGTTGGTCTGTTAAAAAGATAGCCTTGTTATAGATTCCTTACTCCTTGATCTTTGATGGGTTAGATAATGTGACTTTGTGAGCATATATCTTTTGCTTTAGCATTTCAGACAGTCAATAAAGTTCCGATTTGTGTAACTTCTGAGCAGTGTAGATGCCCTCTTAAATGATGTAATTAGGAACCATACTTTCGAGGTTACTATTAAAAAATTAATGAAAAATGTGACATATCTAAAACATTTTATGGAAATGTAAGTAATATAAAGGGCTTCCCTGGTGGCTCAGATGGTAACAAATACCCCTGCAGTGTGGGAGACCTGGATTCGATCCCTGCATTGGGAAGATCCCCTGCAGAAGAGAACAGCTAATCACTCCAGTATTCTGGCCTGGAGAATTCCCTGGGTTGAGATGATCTCCTGGAGAAGAGAACGGCTACCCACTTCAGTGTTCTGGCCTAGAGAATTCCATGGACTGTATAGTCCATTGGGTCGCAAAGAGTCGGACACGACTGAGTAGTGTAGATGCCGCTTAAATGGTAATTAGGAACCATACTTTTGAGGTTAATATTAAAAAAATAGTGAAAGACATGACATATCTACTAAAATATTTTGTGGAAATGTAAATAATATAAACATACATTAATCTGACAGTCTTTTGATGTAGAGGCCAAGGTTTTTTCTTTGAGTACACATCTGATTCAAGTTCTATATAGTCAGTTACTATTTTATTTCTTTAAAATAAGAAAAAAGCCTTAAAGATCTTTGTGTTAATAAATCTAAGTGCAGAGTTCTTCAGATTATGCTTTTTTCCCACTCTGTGGCAGTTTTCCCCCAATTCAACAAGGTCCTTTTTTAAGCAACTAAACTTTATTCAGTCTGCCTGAAATATTGGACTTAGTTTTCGTAAACTCTCTTGCTACACAACCAGCAGAGCTGAGCTATTCTAGCTGTGAGTATTCAGTGGGCCATGGGCATCAATCAGTATGAGGGGTGTGTGATGAACAGCATGAGAACAAGTATTTGTAAGCAATTACCATCCTCATCCTCTCTGGACTCTTATCACCTCACTAATGCCTCAAAGGAGATGTATGGCTAGAGAAGGAGCAGGGTAAAGTGGTTGCTCACCCTTGAAATCTGTCTCCAAAGTATCACCTTACCAATATTTTTAAAGGTAATAACTGTACATTGACTTAAAACTTGGTTAGACCAGTGTTTCTCAAACTATCTGTTGTGAAGTAACTTTTTAAGAAATTTGCAAATCAATTACAGACTGATACCTTGTAAAATACGATTACCAGAAAAATGAAAGACATAAAATACAAACCTAATTATTATATTCAACATACATAAAATTACTGTTAATTCCTATAAATATTTCTTAATGTTTACCCTCAATTTCTGTACTTATCCTAGGCCAGTGACAGTTTGGGTACAGGTACTGGTCAAAGGACCTTATTTTGAGTAGCCTCAGAATATAATGGCAAGACTATAGAGAAAGTAATGTTAATTATGCAATTGAAAGATATAAGTGAGACCGTGAGATGGGAGTAAAACAGTATTACTTTATTCAGATCCTCACTCATCTACCAACCAAAAAGTGCAGGTTCTTGCCCATTCCGATACCCCTGTTGGAGCCTGCCAAGTTCTAGCAGGCAAGAGAGTGGAGATTGAGGGTTGCCTTGAATATACCCAAAGGCAACATTGATGTTCATGTCAGCTCTTTCTTAAATTCCTGCTATCCTATTCTCCATTACCTACTCCAGAAATTCACCTATTATGCCTGACACATATTAAATAATTACTTCTTTTTAAAATGTCACTTTGTATAATAGAAACCAAGAGAACTGATAAAAGTAAGCCATGTTTAAAAAAACTTTCTTCTTGAAATTAACACATATTGACCCTTTCGACAAAAATGTAAATATTGTAAGCACCTTTAAGCCTCTTTCCTTCAACTCTTTTCTCACAGATGGTTTTAAAAAATGATACACAGATAGTGAAGGTAATGAACTCTGTGTCCAGAAATGAGGGAACATTTACCTAAGAAGCAGTAAGTACCCACAGTGTTTCTAAATTTGAACACATTTGGTATTGGAGAGAGACAGAGAGACAGTAATTACATCTACACTTTCAGTAAGTATATTGGATATGTAGTAAATGTCAAAAGATACAAATAAGTTTCTTAATTACAATATTCCACTGGACTTCAGAGCTTGTAAAGATAATGATTAGGAACTTTCTTCATTATTTTGAGTTTTTTAAACATTTTATGCTCTTTGTTGCTAATGTGCTTTCAGCAGTTATTGAACAACAAATTACTTAAGCTAAATCACTCACATTACAATTATTTCTTTTCTCATAGAATTGTGTAAGCTCCAAGAAGGTTAGGACTTTGTTTTTCTGGCTCATCGCTGTATCCTCAGCATTTGTCAGTTTTTGACACATGGCAAATGTTCAATAAGTGCTTGTTGAATGAATAATACCACACAATTTTAATGGTATTGTTATAATTGTATTTGGAATATAAATTCTTAAAAGCAGTGTCTGTGGGGTTTTGGAGTCTATAGAGTATCTAACCTTATCACATACCAGCAGTCAATATCACTTGTAGGCAGATTTGAACTCTTAAATATATGTGGTGTATATTTCCGAACAAGGCTAATTTTGAGCCACACAGCTATTCCTGAACTTGGAGCTGGGAAGAGATATGGACAGCTCCAGCATACCACTCCCAGGGAGATGTTAGTCCCCACTTACTCTACCCTATCAAAATTTAGATATTAAATCTACAGTTTAAAGGTTTCAACATCTCCTAAAACAATGCTTGACAAGCCTGGCATTTTGTTGTTGTTCAATTGCTAGGTCACATCTGACTCTTTGTGACCCCATGGACTGCAGCACGCTAGGCTTCCCTGTCCTTCACTATCTCAGATTGCTCAGATTCATGTCTGTTGAGTTGGTTATGCTATCTAACCATCTCTTCATCTGATACCCTCTTCTCCTCCTGTCCTCAATCTTTCCCAGCATCAGAGTCTTTTCCAATGAGTCGGCTCTTTGCATCAGGTGGCCAAAGTATTGGAGCTTTAGCATTAGTCATTCCAATGAATATTCAGGGTTGATTTCCTTTAACATTGACTGGTTTGATCTCCTTGCTATCCAAGAGTCTTCTCCAGCACCACCATCCCATGGACAGTATGAAAAGGTCTGGAATTTTACAAGGAGCTCTATTTCCACCAGATGATGAAAGTCTGTAATTAGTGTTGTTGCCACTATCCAGTAGTTCTCTAAGTCCCAAGAGCAGCAGCATTATTATTACATGAGAGCTTGCTACAAAATTGCAAGGCAAATTCTCAGTTCCCACCCCAGACCTATCTATCTAATTAAGAACTTACATAATGAGTGGCAGAATCTGTGTTTTAAATCTTCCAGGTGATTCTGATACTCAAGCTGGAGAACCCTTGCCTTAATCCAATATTCAGTAGGCCTGAGGCAGGCGCCACAAGCACCTGTATTTTCAGCCATCTGCAACCTTTCTCTCCTACATCCACGTGTAATTTCAATCGGTTTACCTTAGTTTCTACCCCTTTCAGTGAATCTTAATCCACTTTTCTGAAGGGACTACTAATGTCTTGACCTAAACCACAAATAGAAACTTTGAGAATTAGACAAAGATGCCAACTGAAATGGAACCAGTTACACATAACCAGGACTGTAATGTTAGTCTTCCTATACCAGTTGTAGCTCTTTTTCTAGTAGCTTTTAAACCTAGACACCACAGATTTTAGCTCTTTACTCAAATATCTAGAAAAAGTGACAAACATGACAGTATTATTTTTTTTTGTTTGTGTACCTATCTTTTTATTCACACTGTTCACTGAGCCCCAGGTAGGCAAGGCATGAGCAGAGAAGAAAACTTGAGGAGCTATGGGAACTGCAGACATGTTTATTCTCTCAGGGCTGGTACAGCAGCCACACAGCAGACATACTGTGTTCTCTCATGGCTGACCCAGCAGACACAGCCATAATGCAGTCATGACACAGATTCAAGGGCTTTTCAGGTGGAGCTTACATATGCTTACAGAACAAAAGTGGCCCATGGCCAAATGGGTACATTGTGATCCGCATATGCAGTGCTGTCAGTGATCTCAGCTGTTACATAATCATGTATTGACAAAATGTGGGGTGAGAGCGAGAGGGTGTAGGGTGAGAGAGCCTGACCATTGCCATCTTGGTTAATTTGCTCTTTCCATATAGTACCTTTTCTCAAAAACCATATGAAATGGTGATTTTAGGCATGATTTTAGTTTTAAGTCTCTAGAACAAAATAGAGGTTTAAAAATTGTGCTCTAAGGCAGCTATAGAGAGATTAAAATATAATGAAGCTACGCAGGTTCGATCCCTGGGTTGGGAAGACCCCCTGGAAGAGGGCATGGCAACCCACTCCAGTATTCTTGTCTGGAAAATTCCATGGGCAGAGGAGCCTGGCAGACTATGGTCCATAGGGTCACGAAGAGTCAGACACAACTGAAGCGACTTAGCATGCATGCACATTCCCCAATAATTACTTTCTTAGTTGTCATATTGTAGAGAAAGAGCAAATTAGCCAAGATGGCATGGTCAGGCTCTCTTGCCCCATGTTTTGTAAATAATGATTATGTAACAGCTGAGGTCAGTTACAGCGCTGTGCATACATAGCATAAAGTTTATATAACAGCTGAGATCACACGTCATGAGGTACTTGCTTGGACACAGGCTACTTTGGTCATATAAGCTCCACCTGGAAAAGTCCTGGGGGTTGTGTGCGGTATGCCTGTATGAGCTTCACCATGAAAGCCCTGGTTGCTGCTGCATTGGGGCTACATTGGAGCTGCGTCATGGCTATGTTATATGAGATTATGTTATGGCTCTATCATGGCTATATTATGGTTATATTATGGCTGCTCCTACAGCTGCTGCATCAGCCAGGAGAGAGGCTGTATTATGGCTGCCATGCCAACCAGGAGAGAATAAACATGTCTGCAGCTCTTGGCACTTCGAGTCTTCTTCCAGCCTCTTAGCTTGTGCCTTGCCTACCCTGGGTTCAGTGAACAGTGTGAATAGTGTGAATAGCAAGACAATTGATATCACAAACAGGATCAGCAAGATACATACTCAGTTCAGTCGCTCAGTCATGTCCGACTCTTTGCGACCCCATGAATCGCAGCACGCCAGGCCTCCCTGTTCATCACCAACTCCCAGAGTTTACACAAACTCATGTCCATTGAGTCGGTGATGCCATCCAGCCATCTCATCCTCTGTCGTCCCCTTCTCCTCCTGTCCCCAATCCCTCCCAGCATCAGGGTCTTTTCCAATGAGTCAACTCTTCACATGAGGTGGCCAAAGTATTACTTAAGCATTAACTCCTAGGACTTCTCAGAAAAGGCACTTCCCAGAGGCTTCTTCCTCTATCCAGTCCAGGTCTACCACAGAAATATAGAATATATACTAGCAGGATGTATGAATATAAATCACTAAGAAAAAATAAACCTTATATTTTAAATAGCCAGGAACTACAAACAATAATGTAAATTAGTAGAGACCTTGAATTCTGGGGCTTTCCAAGTGGCGCTAGTGGTAAAGAACCCACCCGCCAATGCAGGAGACAGTAAGAGACATGAGTTCGATCACTGGATTAGGAAGCTCCCCTAGAGGAGAGCAGGGCAATCCACCCCAGTATTCTTGCCTGGAGAATCCCATGGAGAGTGGCGCCTGGAGGGTTACAGTCCATAGGGTAGCAAAGAGTTGGACATGACTGAAGTGACTTAACATGCACACACACTTGAATTCTGTGATGTGAAAGATATTAACAGGGTCTAAAAGAAATTGAATTACATATACATTTAAAATGTCAGTAAAAATTTTAAATGTAGCCCAATGTATTTTCCTATTCACTGTTTTTTGTGGGAGATGTCTATTACTTTTGCCCCTGAGGGTATTCACTATTTGGTTCACTATATTCACTATTCAGTTTGTGACAAAATATATTATAATTTCCTCAGAACTCTCTCTCCTCTATTCAGTTTATGTGCTTAGGGTGGAACAGAGTCCATCCCAAGCTTTAGGGGAAACCACCTATGTCTCTTGATCCTTGCCTCTGAGAACATCATATTTCCACAATGATTGGGTCAGAGATGGGCACATGGCCCAGTTGAAGCTAATGAGACTTTCACTGAATCAATTAAAAGAAAAGCAAATTATCTTCCCTGTTGGAAATGTGTTTATCTAAGAGGATCTTGCCAATAGAAAAGGAAAGCCTAAAGTCACTGGAGGGCCACCACAGTCTGAAAAAGGAGTGACATACAGCAGAAGGTAAAGCTGAAAAATGGAGTCCAGTGGAGTTCTAGTGACATGATTTGGACCATACTCCTTGATATTTAGTTATACAAGTCAATAAATACTTTTAACTTGAGACAATCTGAGTTTGATTTTCTGTCTGATAGAAATGTATCATCATGAAGTCCGTGCGGAGTAGTTAAGTTGTGAGCTTATATATACCCCATGCACCATAATGTTCTGAAGGAAGAGTCAAGAAAACTTCAAGGGCACTCAATAAAGTATGTAGAACAATGTAAAATGCCTCCACAGAACAAGCTGAACAAATAAGGTGACAGATTTAGGAGCCAAAAGAAACTGGGAGAAAGTGAAAAACAACTCTTCAAGGAAAATTGTAGGGGAACAAGTGGATATCCTGTTCTTTTTCTTGAAGAATTCCTCAGAAGCTACACTATTTGGGAAGGAATCAAATGATTAAGAAGATCTATTGGTAAATAAAGGAGAATGTTTCTGTGGATTTTTAAAACCTTATATGAGATATGGCTGATTCATGTTGATGTTTGGCAGAAACCAATGCAATAATGTAAAGCATTATCCTTCAATTAAAAAATAAATAAATTTGTTTTAAAAAACCTTAGATGAGAAGCTTATACTTACTTTTTTGAAATGTTTTATACCTCAAATTTTCAAAAATAACAAATCAGAAAATGGATTAAATGTACATTTCCTCATGGGCTGCTTGCTTCATTCAAATAGTAGATATCTCAACATATTTATTTAGTTTGTGTGTGCATATGCATGTGTATGTGTGTAGATTGAAGTAATAACTATAAGGATCACAAACTCAAGTATCTACACAAATAAGGCAGGTAATCTGAATGAAGGGAGTGGGCTATCTGAGACAAAGAAACAGTGGAGATTGTGGTGAATTGGAAAACCATATATGCTACTCAATTCAGTTGTCCTGTGGGAATATAGATCCAGTATTGCCATATCCTTTGAATTTTCAAGATGGCCTCAAAACCTGTATTTTTATAAGAAATAATCCAAATTTTTAATACTAGCAATTATTCTCCTATTGTCAACACTGTGCATGCCAAACAAATGCCAGCATTCATTTGTGTGACAAATATTTATTGAGCTCCTACTATTATATTCCAGACCTTATGCTAATCACCAAGGATAAAATTAGTAAACAAAACAGACAACATATCTGACCTCATGGAGCTTACTGTCCTAGAATAACAGCATAGGCAGCACAATTTATAGTCATGCTTCTTAGGTCCTTGTTCACAAAAGTTAACAAAAACAGTTTCAGTGGAACATGTATGGAAGTGTAATATTTTTAAGCACGTCATTTTTTCTTCCTCTTCTCTAGTAAGTAAATATTAAAATTATGTCTGTATATTAATACCATGTTATTGTGTAACAGAAATGATTGTTATATTTTTCTAATTTTCCACTGCTTTTCAGGGAGTGTGAATAATGGTAAATTTAGGGACCTTTGTTTGTTGAGCTCCTGTGGGTGTGTATGTGAACTATTGTGAGCTTATATTTTGAGATATTTTATCTCCACTGCCTCTATTCCTTGTATCCATTATCCTTTCCCACTAATTGGACAACAGAGATAGCTTTCAATATGCCCTGCCTTTGCTTGCAGGATGAGCCTGTCTTAAAACAAAAATGTCAATTGGGTTGCTAATTGGATTTTGAAACTTATAGCAAACATGATAACTTAAAAGCCAAATTATTTTGATTTGTAAGATCCAAGTATAGTTGATAAAGAAAAATGTTCCTGGAATTTAAAAATTTATGTATAGAACCAAAGCTGAGAACATGGAGTTTGTATTATTATCAGCCACTAAGCAAGACTTTTTTTATGCTTTTGTTTTTTGGACTGTGAAAAGCAGACCGCCACACACCACTGTCTAGCTTCTTGAAGTTTAGTGTACTAAAAGCTAAAAGTCTCCTAGGGATGTACCATGACAGTAGATGAGCAACAGTGGTGGGAGGTGTTTAGGTAGATAGATCTCAGGGCAGCCTGCATACATCATGCCTACCTCAACGTGGTGCCTGTAAAGTAACTATGTGCTCCAGAGCCCCAAGAAGAGATAGACAGTGCTGATGGAACCAGTTTTGAAGATAAAAGAAGGAGGAAGTGATAATTTCAAATCCTGCACTGATCACATTTACAACTAGAGGTTACTAATTTACATTGAAATCACAATTTCAAGTTTTCTGCCATTTGTGAAAATGGGATTTGTGAATTACAGTAAAATGGAAGTTATCTTGCTTCATAGCTGACTTTTGAGACAGAAAATTTATATCTGCTGCATGAGTTTGGAAGAACTGAGGTAAGCTTGAACAGTGCTGCTGAATAAAGGAGCAAGATTGAAAGGTCCAGGGGAAAGATCTTAGATCAAAGTATATCCAAGTCAAAAAGACTGGACAGTAAGGAGGAAGATGGCAAGTAAAAAGGAAGGAGAGAATGGAAGAATCACTGCTCCCTCCCTGCTCAGCGCGCGCGCGCACACACACACACACACACACACACACACACACACACACACACATTGATGATGCAACTAGAGAAACTTAAAAGGATTTTCATCATTAAATTCTATGCAACATGCAGTGTGTTCCTGTGTACCCACAGATTTTCAGTAAAACTGAAAACAAAAGAGCAAAGACAAACAATGATATGCTCAACATGATTTGGATTCTTGTGAAAGTCAGTGAAGGAGTCAAGTTTTGTGTCAAGGTTTGTGGAATGCCAGATTATAGACACATTGTACGAATGGGGTGTGTAGCCCAATAAATAAGTTTGAAAAGTTAGTTATCTATGAGAGATCAATATAGGAATTATGTCTCAAATGTCTTTGTATCTCTCCAAACCTCAGCTATTTAATCTGTAAAATGAAGATGAAGATATCTAACTTGTAAAGTTGCCCAAAGGATTAGAGATAATATATTTAAAATACTTAACAGAGTGACTGGCACAGCAGCCCCATAAAAAATGATGGCAAGTATTATTATTACCTCATTGCACTAAGCTTTTTTAATATATATATTTTGGCCATGCCATGTGGCATGTGGAATCTTAGTTTCCTGATCAGAGGTTGAAATCATTATTTATTTATTTCTATTATAGCTAGTTTCCTCCCTTGATGCAACCAATATATGAATTATTATATTATCCATTAAACATTTATGCTGATTAGGACATTGATAAATATAGTTTGAAACGAGTTCCTTTACAATATATGGGCTATTGGTAGTGTTTTAAATGGAAGAATAATGTGTAATTTTGAACAATATATATTGAGCTTTAAAACTAAATGCAGTATGGGACTTCCCTGGCAGTCCAGTGGTTAAGAACTGTGCCTCCACTGCAGGGGGCATGGTTTCAATCTCTGGTCAGATTGACCCCACACACTGTCCTAATCAGCATAAATGTTTAATGGACAATGTAAAAATTTATATATTGATTGCATCAAGGGAAGAAACTGGCTATTTCACCTAACAATTATAGAAACATCCAGAATACATATTTTATTACTTAAAAAATCTTTATGTGAAGAAATAAGTTCTGACAGGTTTATTTAGCTACAGTATGACAGACCTCTTCCTAGTTCTTCAAACATATCTTGACTTTAATGATTCAAACTCATTAAGGATTTCTACAAGCCCCCATAGCAGAAGGAAGAACTCCTTCCTTTGCATGTACATGGCATTCTGTTTATTCCTTTATAATGGCACTTATTATCTAATGTCTGGTATTATAAGCCATTTCTTGTCTATTTTCTCAAAGAAGGATCTGTCTACTCCTTATTCACCTTTTAGACACTGCTGATATGTTATACCTAGTAGGTCTACTCAATATATCTTTTAACATTTTTCAGTTCTTTCTAATTTACACACTCAAATAAATGATGTAAATATATCTTCTTTTTTAAAATCTTATTTATTTTTTAATTGAAGGATAATTGTGATTTTGTTGTTTCTGTCAAACCTCAACATGAATCAGCCATAGGTATACATCTTCTTAAATAAGCTGATGTCAAGATTTTAAAATAACCATTTCATTATCCTAAATGTGAGGATATTAGTTTGAAGGTCTGCAGTTAGCTCCCAAACAATTAGGGAAATGCAAATAAAAACCATAATGAGATGTTATTTTATTTTTACTAGCATGGCTACCATTAAAAAGTCAGATAATGAGAAGTGTTAGCAAAGATATGGAGAATCAGAACTCTGGTACAATGCAGGTAGGAAAGGAAAATGGTGCAGTCGCTTTGAAAAACAGTCTTGACAGGTCCTCAGGCATTAAACACGGAATTATCACGTGATTCAATAATCCCACTACTAGGTATACACCTAAAAGAAACAAAAAAAATGTCCATTCAAAAATTTGTACACGTTGACTCAGTGGTAAAGAATCCACCTGCCAATGCAGGAGACATGCATTCAATGCCTGATCCAGGAAGATCCCATATGCCACAAAGCAACTAAGCCCCTACACCACAACTATTGAGCCTGTGCTCTAGAGTACAGGAACTGCAACTACTGAGCCCTCACACCACAGCTACTAAAGGCTGTGCACCTAGAGCTGGTGTTCCACAAGAGAAGCCACTGCAATGTGAAGCCCACACACCACAGTGAAGACCCAGCACAGCCAAAAATAAATAAAATAAAATAAAACTTGTACACAAATGTTTATGGTTTATTCAGTTCAGTCACTTAGTCGTGACTGACTCATTGCGACCCCATGAACTGCAGCATGCCAGGCCTCCCTGTCCATCACCAACTGCCAGAGTCTACCCAAACCCATGCCCATTGAGTCAGTGATGCCATCCAACTATCTCATCCTCTGTTGTCTCCTTCTCCTGCCCTCAATCTTTCCCAGCATCAGGGTCTTTTCAAGTGAGTCAGCTCTTCGCATCAGGTGGCCAAAGTATTGGAGTTTCAGCTTCATCATCAGGCCTTCCAATGAACACCCAGGACTGATCTCCTTTAGGATGGGCTGGTTGAATCACCTTGCAGACCAAGGGACTCTCAAGAGTCTTCTCCAACACCATAGTTCAGAAGCATCAATTCTTTGGCGCTCAGCTTTCTTTATAGTCCAACTCTCACATCCATAGATGACTACTGGAAAAACCATAGCCTTGACTAGATGAACCTTTGTTGACAAAGTAATATGTCTGCTGTTTAATATGCTGTCTAGGTTGGTCAGATCTAGTCCCTTAAATCTATTTCTCACTTCTACTGTATAATCTTAAGGGATTTGATTTAGGTCATACCTGAATGGCCTAGTGGTTTTCCCCACTTTCTTCAATTTTAGTCTGAATTTGGCAATAAGGAGTTCATGATCTGAGCCACAGTCAGCTCCCGGTCTTATTTTTGCTGACTGTATGGAGCTTCTCCATCTTTGGCTGCAAAGAATATAATCAATCTGATTTCAGTGTCAACCATCTGGTGATGTCCATGTGTAGAGTCTTCTCTTGTGTTGTTGGAAGAGGTTGCTTGCTATGACCAGTGTGTTCTCTTAGCAAAACTCTATTAGCCTTTGTCCTGCTTCATTTTGTACTCCAAGGCCAAATTTGCCTGTTACTCCAGGTGTTTCTTGAATTCCTACTTTTGCATTCCAGTCCCCTATAATGAAAAGGACGTCTTTTTTGGGTGTTAGTTCTGAAAGGTCTTGTAGGTCTTCATAGAACCATTCAACTTCAGCTTCTTCAGCGTTACTGGTTGGGGCTTGGATTATCGTGATATTGAATGGTTTGCCTTGGAAATGAAGAGAGATCTTTCTGTCGTTTTTGAGAATGCATTCAAGTACTGCGCTTTGGACTCTTGTTGACCATGATGGCTACTCCATTTCCTCTAAGGGAATCCTGCCCACGCTGGTAGATATAATGATCATCTGAGTTAAATTCACCATTCCAGTCCATTTTATTTATTTATTTTTCATTTATTTTTATTAGTTGGAGACTAATTACTTTACAATATTGTAGTGGGTTTTGTCATACATTGACATGAATCAGCCATGGAGTTACATGAATTCCCCATCCCGATCCCCCCTCCCACTTCCCTCTCCAGCCGATTCCTCTGGGTCTTCCCAGTGCACCAGGCCTGAGCACTTGTCTCATGCATCCAACCTGGGCTGGTGATCTGTTTCACGATAGATAATATACATGTTTCAATGCTGTTCTCTCGAAACATCCCACCCTTGCCTTCTCCCACAGAGTCCAAAAGTCTGTTCTGTACATCTGTGTCTCTTTTTCTGTTTTGCATATAGGGTTATCATTACCATCTTTCTAAATTCCATATATATGTGTTAGTATGCTGTAATGTTCTTTATCTTTCTGGCTTACTTCACTCTGTATAATGGGCTCTAGTTTCATCCATCTCATTAGAACTGATTCAAATGAATTCTTTTTAACGGCTGAGTAATATTCCATGGTGTATATGTACCACAGCTTCCTTATCCATTCATCTGCTGATGGGCATCTAGGTTACTCCCATGTCCTAGCTATTATAAACAGTGCTGCGATGAACATTGGGGTGCACGTGTCTCTTTCAGATCTGGTTTCCTCAGTGTGTATGCCCAGGAGTGGTATTGTTGGGTCATATGGCAGTTCTATTTCCAGTTTTTTAAGAAATCTCCCCACTGTTCTCCATAGTGGCTGTACTAGTTTGCATTCCCAACAACAGTGTAAGAGGGTTCCCTTTTCTCCACACCCTCTCCAGCATTTATTGCTTGTAGACTTTTGGATAGCAGCCATCCTGACTGGCATGTCATGGTAACTCATTGTGGTTTTGATTTGCATTTCTCTGATAATGAGTGATGTTGAGCATCTTTTCATATGTTTGTTAGCCATCTGTATGTCTTCTTTGGAGAAATGTCTGTTTAGTTCTTTGGCCCATTTTTTGATTGGGTCATTTATTTTTCTGGAATTGAGCTGCAGGAGTTGCTTGTATATTTTTGAGATTAATCCTTTGTCTGTTGCTTCATTTGCTATTATTTTCTCCCAATCTGAGGGCTGTCTTTTCACCTTGCTTATAGTTTCCTTTGTTGTGCAAAAGCTCCAGTCCATTTTAGTTCGCTTGTTCCTAGAATGTCGACGTTCACTCTTGCCATCTCCTGTTTGACCACTGCCAATTTGCCTTGATTCATGGACTTTCATTCCAGGTTCCTATGCAATGTTGCTCTTTACAGCATCAGACCTTGCTTCTATCACCAGTCACATCCACAACTGGGTATTGTTTTTGCTTTGGCTCCATCCCTTCATTCTTTCTGGAATTATTTCTCCACTGATCTCCAGTAGCAAATTGGGAACCTACTGACCTGGGGAGTTCCTCTTTCAGTATCCTATGATTTTGCCTTTTCATACTGTTCCTGGGATTCTCAAGGCAAGAATACTGAAGTGGTTTGCCAGTCCCTTCTCCAGTGGACCACATTCTGTCAGACCTCTTCACCATGACCCGTCTGTCTTGGGTGGCCCCACACATTATGGCTTAGTTTTACTGAGTTAGACACAACTGTGGTCCTGTGATCAGATTGGCTAATTTTCTGTGATTATGGCTTTAGTGTGTCTGCCCTCTGATGCCCTCTTGCAACACCTACCATCTTACTTGGGTTTCTCTTACCTTGGACCTGGGTTATCTCTTCACGTCTGCTCCAGTAAAGCACAGCCACTGCTCCTTACCTTGGACGAGGTCGCCCCTCCTGACCTTGAATGTGGAGTAGCTCCTCTTGGCCCTCCTGCGCCTGTGCAGCCGCCGCTCCTTTACATGGGGTTGATCCTCTCGGCTGCAGCCCCTGACCTCCGACGTGGGTTAGCTCCTTTTGGCCACTC
Source organism: Dama dama (assembly GCF_033118175.1). NCBI lineage: Eukaryota > Metazoa > Chordata > Mammalia > Artiodactyla > Cervidae > Dama > Dama dama. Next base: position 77,405,916 of record NC_083714.1, read on the forward strand.
CTGCACCATCGCAGCCATGCCAAAGCCTTTGACTGTGTGGATCACAATAAACTGTGGAAAATTCTGAAAGAGATGGGCATACCAGACTACCTGACCTGCGTCTTGAGAGACCTATGTGCAGGTCAGGAAGCAACAGTTAGAACTGGATGTGGAACAACAGACTGGTTCCAAATAGGAAAAGGAGTACTCAAGGCTGTATATTGTCACCCTGCTTATTTAACTTCTATGCAGAGTACATCATGAGGAACGCTGGGCTGGAAGAAGCACAAGCTGGAATCAAGATTGCCGGGAGAAATATCAATAACCTCATATATGCAGATGACACCACCCTTATGGCAGAAAGTGAAGAGGAACTATAAAGCCTCTTGATGAAAGTGAAAGAGGAGAGTGAAAAAGTTGGCTTAAAGCTCAACATTCAGAAAACTAAAATCATGGCATCTGGTCCCATCACTTCATGTGAAATAGATGGGGAAACAGTGGGGCTGACTTTATTTTTTCAGGCTCCAAAATCACTGCAGATGGTGACTGGAGCCATGAAATTAAAAGACACTTACTCCTTGGAAGGAAAGTTATGGCCAACCTAGATAGCATATTAAAAAGCAGAGACATTACTTTGCCTACAAAGGTCCTTCTAGTCAAGGCTATGGTTTTTCCAGTGGTCATGTATGGATGTGAGAGTTGGACTGTGAAGAAAGCTGAGCGCCAAAGAATTGATGCTTTTGAACTTTGGTGTTGGAGAAGACTCTCGAGAGTCCCTTGGATTGCAGGGTGATCCAACCAGTCCATCCTAAAGGAGATCAGTCCTGGGTGTTCATTGGAAGGACTGATGCTGAAGCTGAAATTCAATATATGTTGTCCACCTCATGCAAAGAGTTGACTCACTGGAAAAGACCCTGATGCTGGGAGGGATTGGGGGCAGGAGGAGAAGGGGACGACAGAGGGTGAGATGGCTGGATGGCAACACTGACTCGATGGACATGAGTTTGGGTAAACTCTGGGAGTTGGTGATGGACAGGGAGGCCTGGCATGCTGCGATTCATGGGGTCGCAAAGAGTCGGACACGACTGAGCGACTGAACTGAACTGAAATGAACTGAGCTAGATTCGTCATAATTTTCCTTCCAAGGAGTAAACGTTTTTTAATTTTATGGCTTCAGTCACCATCTGCAGTGATTTTGGCGCCCACGAAAATAAAGTCTGTCACTATTTCCACTGTTTCCCAGTCTATTTGCCTTGAAGTGGTGGGACCAGATGCCATGATCTTCGTTTTCTGAATGTTGAGCTTTAAGCCAACTTTTTCCACTCTCCTCTTTCACTTTCATCAAGAGGCTCTTTAGTTCTAGCGTTACTCATAATAGCCAAACGGTAGAAACAATCCAAATGTCCATCAACTGATGAGTGAACAAACAAACTGTAGTGTATTTGTACAATGGAATGTTATTCAGCCATTAAAAAGAATGTATGTTTTCAAGGTTTACTCTTGTCATAGCGAGAGTAAACCTTGAAAACATGCATTATGAAAGAGGCCAGACACGAAAGACCACTTATTGTATGGTTCTAATCATGTGTCATGTGAAATGTCCAGAACAGGAACTAAAAATAGTAGATTAGTGGCTTCCAGGAGCTGAGAAGTGGAGGAGGGTGTCAAAAGGGAAAAGGGGGTAATAGTTAAAGAGTATGGACTTTTGAGGGAGTGATGAAAATGTTCTAAAATTGTGTTGATGCACAACTCTATAAGTAAACTAAAAACCCACTGTGTTGTATACTTTAAGTGATTGAATTCTATGGTATAGTAACTATTTCTCAATAAAGCTGTTAATACAAACCCCACTTTATCCTAAACCCTGAGAACACTAGTTTGTAAGCTTACTATTAGTCCTAGACAACTGCTTTTTGTAACAAAGCAAATGAAACAGCATAGTAAACTAACACATGTGCTCAGTCACTTCAGTAGTGTCCAACTCTTTGTGACCCCATGGACTGCAGCCCATCAGGCTCCTCTGTCTATGGGATTCTCCAGGAAAGAAAACTGGAGTAGGTTGCCATGCCCTCCTCCAGGGGATCTTCCCAACCCAGGGATAGAACTAGCATCTCCTGCCTTTCCTTTATTGTAGGTGAATTCTTTACCACTGAGCCACTGGGGAAGCCTGAAGTGGTGGCATTTAAACAAACAATCCTAGTCACTTCAATGGTTTATTATTCAGCTTTACTTGTTCACTTGGTTTTCCCTAAATTTTATTTTCTTACCATTTTTCTTTCTCTTTACTATATGGGTAACTTGTCATCTCAGAAATCAATGTCGTTAAATTTTTCATTGGCCAATACCAGTAAATGACACTTTCTTAATAAAAGAGGGAAACAGAAACCAGGGCTCCTGCTTATATCTGTGCAGGCTGTGTGCTGCACTACTCCAGAGGATGTCATTTATATAGACCACAATGTCAATGGTTCCTCCTAGAACTGGGCAAAGTCATAGCCTTGATAAAATACTCTTTGGTTTCATTGCCATTATCCAATCATCTAGGGTGTAGTTTGGCTTACTGCTTCTCCTCATATCCACTCCACAACATATTGACTGGTATGTCATTGCTACTGATAAGTTTCCTAAATTCATTCTTATTTCATTCTCACTGTCACTGCCCTGGTTTCATTACACATTTTCCTTTTGTCAATTGTTGCAATAGTTTCCTAAGTAATATACCTCCTATTTTCCACTATATCCTTCATACCACAAGCAGAATTTTCTTCTAAAGATATAATTATGCCTTTCCCTGTACCAAAAGCTCACAGTGCTTCCAGTTAGCTGTAAAGTCCACAGTTCTTACCCTGTCATTCAAAGTCTATCATAACCTCAGTATAACTTACTTTTAAAACCTCATTTTTAACCAGTTCTTTCCCATGTTCCATACTACAACCAAATAGGTCTGTTCTCTTCCTCAAACCTCTTGGATTTTGCTGTCTCCATATCTCAGATCATGTTCTCTCTTCTTTATCATGTCTTTTTCATTCATTTCCATCTATTTAAATTCTATTCTTTCCTTAAGGGCCTACCTTAATGTTACCATCTCCTGTGTGTCTTCTCCCATCCTTCTTGGCAGAATGAATAGACCTTTATTCAACAGTCTTATATTATTTTGTTGTTCTTGTTGTTCTTGTTGTTCAGTCGCTAAGTTGTGTCTGACTCTTTGCAACCCCATAAACTGCATGACACCAGTCTCCCCTGTCCTTCACTATCTCCCAAAGTTTGCTCAAACTGATGTCCATTGAGTTGGTTATACCATCCAACCTTCTTATCCTCTGTCATCCCTTTCTCCTCTTGCCCTCAATCCTTTCCAGCATCAGGGTCTTTTTCAATGAATTGGCTCTTCATATCAGGTGGCCAAAGTATTAGAGCTTCAGTTTCAGCATCAGTCCTTCCAATGAAACATGTATATCTATGGCTGAGTTCCTCTGCTGTTCACCTGAAACTATTACAACCTTGTTAATTGGCTATACTCCAATACAAAATAAAAAGTTAAAAAGTAAACAAAAAATATCTTTTTGTAGAAGCTGTTTGATGGTTTCTTTAGATAAAAAGACTCACAACAGAAAATATAAGGAGTAAGTGAATGCGTGAAATTGAGGATAAATAATAAGAAAAGATAATCTTGATAGCATTTATAAACCAAAGTATTTCTTTTTGCAAAGAAATTGTAGCAAATCCAAAGTTAAGATCATTTTATATTCATGTTTGCTCATATTTTCACAACTGTAATATGTATGATTGTGGTCACAACATTTCCCACATTATTCATACTTCAGCTGCCTTGACAACATTTCTTATTCTAAGACTAGGTCCTAATGGAGCCAGGCAGTTTGTAAAGGAAAAAATGAAGACAAATTTACAATTTTAGTTTCAAAGATTAATGCCCTTTGTGGCAATATTAAACTAATATTTATTAGATTATATGAAAAATTTTGTCAACATTGCATTTTGGCAAGTCAAGTCCTGCCACTTCTATGAAATTCGCACTGCTCTGTCATTTTATTAAAATAAATGTGTACCTCTTGGATAATAAAGATATAACTATTTCATTTCACTAACAAATACTTTTTTGCACATAAGTTTATGTAATATAAACATTTCAGAGTTCTTTTAGGAGAAATAACACATGACATATAGTACTTTTAATCTCTCTCAGCTTCATCACTATTTAACATCTATGGCAAAGGTCAAACCAACTTTTTAGTAGGTCTAAATGCCTAGAAACAGACAGGCATAAATATATGGAGCAAAGCATCCATGTTTGTGCAGGAAATGTGCCTTGAGGGCAGGATTTCCAGCTGAGAAAATCTGACGGATTGTGAATCCTAACCTCATGTCACTCTTAGATAAGGACATCTTTGCCAGTGATGCAAGCTTTGGTATAATTTTTTTGGAAGAGGAAAAACATACAAAACATTCATTTCCAGGCATTTAAAAAAGACATCTCTGAGCCAACTTGGAACATATGAAATGTCTCAAAATAGAATGAAGATGAAAGCTTTATTTATATTTCCTTTAACTGTTTTCAAAACATATAAACAAAAGATATTCCAACTGAATATTCATTAATATTACTCATTAATTTTATTTAAGAATTGTTCCATGTATTGTGATGAATGCTGCAGTGGACTCAAAGATGATTAGAAAAACACATAAGTTTTGTTCTCTATGTACTTTTAATCTGATTGGTGGGGTAGGAAAAGTCAGAACTAACTATAACTTAAGACTGAAATTAGTAAGTGCCCTCAAAAATAGTCTAAAGCAGAATTGGGTTTGCACTAGACATATTTTTCATCCAATTTGGGGTACTACCTCATACCAATCTATGGTTCTGATGATTCTGTTCATTATTGTGACACCTTGCCCCACCTCAGTTCTCTTCCCCCAGGGTGACCATGTGACACTAGCTGATCAACTTGATTAGCCTGTCCTGTGCCATAGGCCTATATATGGGGGCGTGATAAAGTCGGGTGTCTGAAATATTTTCCCTTCCTCTCTTCAGATTTATTATCTACCTTTTTCTATCCTACTCTAAACCCCAGAAGGCTGAACTTTATCAAATATATTAATGGACTTCTTTGTCCTCTGTTTTCTTGTTGGGTTTAGCCAATGAGGAGCTTCAAGAAATTAATACAAGGGAGGAAAATGAGGCCATCCAAGGTATTTGTTCCTGTGTTTTTTTCCTTTGCAAGGTTGCTGTGCAATTGGCTACATCCCTCTACTGAAGTCACAGCACATGCCAGGTGACCTTTATACAGCTCCCCTCTCTGGGCTCAAGTTAACTCTTCCCATCTCTTATCTCTTCTGCTCCAGAGAGGATAACAGCTTTTCTCAGTTGTAATTGCTGCAGAATTCTTTGCAGGTTTCCCCAAACTCTGGCAACAAATTGTACAGGTTGAGTGTGTCCTCAGTTCCTGCTGGGACCCTGGTAGATAGAAACAGTCAGAGTCTTCCTTTATATATGGAGGTAGAGAAGAGAGAGAGAGAGAAACAGCTTATGACATTGTCTGAGCCTCAGGATCCAGTCATGGTTAAATCATCTCTATCCCTTGGGTATTCCACTCACGTGAACAAATAAATTCACCTTTTGCTTGAACTAGTCTGAGTTAGGATTCTGTCACTTGCAACTAAAATAGTCCTGAATAATACAGGGCTTAAAAATAAAAAGCTGTATCACCCAGTTTGGGAGATCAATAAAGCTTGCATAAAATGGATGGCACCTGAGAGGGATTATGAAGGAAATGTGACTTTTACAGCAAAGATAGGAAAAGAAAATTCTTTACAGTGAGAGAAAACTATTTGAATGAAGATATGGAGGCATGAAAATGATCATGGGGTAGTGAAGTTGACCAGTTTTGCTGGACCATATAGTATAGATAGTGGTGAAGTAGTGATAGATAAATCGGGAAGGTTAGATTAGGGCTTGACTTGACTAAAATATTTGGGATGAAGTCGGGGCATAGATTTCTTAGATGTAGCAGTGGCAGTTCTCTCCATGAGACAGCATGATTTAAATGTCATCTTCAGGTAGATTCAGTTCAGTTCAGTTGCTCAGTTATGTCTGAATCTTTGCAACCCCATGAACTGCAGCTTGCCAGGCCTCCCTGTCCATCACCAACTCCCAGAGTTTACTCAAACTTGTGTCCGTTGAGCGGAGGGCTTTATTTCTTTTACTAGCTACCTTTTGCTGAATAAGAAATCACTTTAAAAATTAGTATCTTAAAACAATAAATATTTATTACTTTACAGTTTCTGTGGATAAAGAATTAGGAGCAGCTTCCCTGACTAGTTCTGTTTTGAGGTCTTTCATGAGGTTGCAGTCAAGATGGCAACTGAGGCTGCAGGGCATCTGAAGCTTAACTGGGAATGGAAGATCCACTTCCAAGGAGGTCCACTCTCTCACATAGCTTCTGGGAGGAGGCGTTGGTTCCTTGCTCCCTGTGGACAGAGTTACTGGCATATTGAGCTCTCTTTAGTTGTTTGAGTGTTTCATGAATTGACAGCTGGATTTTCACAGAGAGTGATCCTAGACAGAGTAAGGTGGAAACTGCAATGTCTTAAATGGCCTGTCCTCTGAAGTCCACAAAATTCTATTTGTACACAGGTCAGCCATAACTGAGCATACACACACACACACACAGCCAATTTCATGTGGGAAAGAACTGCACAAGTCCATGACTGCCAGGATATGGGACCCATTGGGGTCATTTTGGAGACTGGCCACAGCAGTTTCAACCTTTCTATCTTGATTTGTTGTTGTTCAGTCACTCAGTTGCGTCTGACTCTTTGTGATCCTGTGGACTGCAGCATGCCAGGCTTCACTGTCCTTCACTATCTCCCAGAGTTTGCTCAAATCCATGTCCATTGAGTCTATGATGCCATCGAACCATCTCATCCTCTGTCACCCCCTTTTCCTCCTGCCTTCAATCTTTCCCATCATCAGAGTCTTTTCCAGTAAGTCAGCTCTTCACATCAGATGGAAGCTTCAGCTTCAAGTGTTAGTCCTTCCAATGAATATTCAGGGTGATTTCCTTTAGGATTGACTGGTTTGATCACCTTGCTGTCCAAGAGACTCTCAAGAGTCTTATCCAGCACCACAGTTCAAAAGCATCAGTTCTTCGGCGCTTAGCCTTTATGGTCTTACTTTCACATCCATACATGACTACTGGAAAAACCAAAGCTTTGACTAGATGGACCTTCATCAGGAAAGTGATGTCTCTGCTTTTTAACAGTCTGTCTAGGTTGGTCATAACTTTCCTTCCAATGAGCAAGTGTCTTTTAATTTCATGGCTGCAGTCACCATCTGCAGTGATTTTGGAGCCCAAGAAAATAAAGTCTGTCACTGTTTCCATTGTTTCCCCATCTATTTGCCATGAAGTCATGGGACCAGATGCCATGGTCTTAGTTTTTTGAATGTTGAATTTTAAGCCAGCTTTTTCACCCCCCTTTTTCACTTTCATCAAGAGGCTTTTTAGTTCCTCGTCACTTTCTGCCATAAGAGTGGTGTCATCTGCATATCTGAGGTAATTGATATTTCTCCTGGCAATCTTGATTCCAGCTTGTGCTTCATCCAGCCCAGCGTTTCTCATGATGTATTCTGCATATAAGTTATATAAGCAGGGTGGTAATATATTGCCTTGACTTAACTCCTTTCCAATTTGGAACCAGTCCATTGTTCCATGTCCGGTTCTAACTGTTGCTTCTTGACCTACAAACAGGTTTCTCATGAGGCAGTTAAGTGGTCTGGTATTCCCATCTCTTTCAGAATTTCCCACAGTTTATTGTGATCCACACAGTCAAAGGTTTTAGCATAGTCAATTAAGCAGAAGTAGATGTTTTTCTGGAATTCTCTTGCTTTCTCTATGATCCAAAGGACGTTGGCAATTTGATCTCTGGTTCCTCTGCCTTTTCTAAATCCAGTTTGTACATCTTGAAGTTTTCAGTTCATGTACTGTTGAAGCCTAGCTTGAAAGATTTTGAGCATTACCTTGCTAGCATGTGAAATGAGTGCAACTGTGTGGTCAGGTGAACATTCTTTGGCATTGCCTTTCTTTGAGTTTGAAATGAAAACTGACCTTTTCCAGTCCTGTGGCCACTGCTAAGTTTTCCAAATTTGCTGACATATTGAGTGCAACATTTTGACAGCATCATCTTTTAAGATTTGAAATACCTCGGCTGGAATTCCATCACCTCCACTAGTTTTGTTTGTAGTATTGCTTCCTAAGGCCATTTCACTTCACACTCTAGAATGCTTGGCTCTAGGTGAGTGAACCACTGTTGTTATCCAGGTCATCAAGATGCTTTTTGTACAGTTTTTCTGTGTATTCTTGCTACTTCTTATTGTCTTCTGCTTCTGTTAGGTCCATACCATTTCTGTCCTTTATTGTGCCCGTCTTTGCATGAAATGTTCCCTTGGTATCTCTGATTTTCTTGAAGCAATCTCTAGTCTTTCCCATTCTATTGTTTTCCTCCATTTCTCTGCATTGGATGAAAACCTGTAGTTTGTATACTGGTGTAAGGAAATTAGGACTGCAACTGAGGATTCACCATTAAGACAGATGATTTCATATGTTTTGATAGTTCTGTAACATTTCTCACAGAGTCTTTGATATCATGTCTATATTGGGACCATTGTTTGGAGCATTTTGAATGCTAGGCTGAACTGGCATCGGTTGTTTTATATTTAATCACTTCATGATGATATGTTAATAAGTTATTAATATATCACTTAGATCTCCAAACTTAATATTAAAAATTATAGCAACCAGCATTGCAGTAGTAGTTTCCTAACAGTAAAGAAATGGGCAAAAAAGATTGAGATACAGTTCTCCAGAGATATTCAAAATATAATAGCTTCTTCAAACCACCTGGAATAACTTGACTACAAACTGGGCTGAAGGCAAAGGTAAACAGGTTATCTCTTTAGATCTGTTTTCATCCTATGACTTCTTGATCACTACTTAAATTTGAATTGTAATAATATTTGAATTGACTTCCCATTTGCTCCCTGGGTAAAGAATCCTCCTGCAGTTCAGGAGATGCAGGTTTGATCCCTGGGTCAGGAAGAGCCCTTGGAGTAGAGCATGGCAACCCACTCCAGTATTCTTGTCTGGAGAATCCCATGGACAGGAGGAAACTGGTGGGCTATAGTCCATAGATTTACAGAGTCAAACATGAATGAAGCGACTAAGCATGCATGTAATATTTGAATGCTCATAATAAAATTCTCTTTCAGCTGTAATTTTTGGGTGGAGAAATAGTTTGCAGAGAGCCATCTGTAATTGTCTTTTATTTTGCAGGGTCCACAGGTGTTTAGAAATCTTTTTATTGAAACTGTTTTGGTAGCAATACTCACACAGGCTACCTGAGGAAAACAAGGTGTCATTGTAAGGGTACACTGGAGTCTGCTGGAACTGAAGGATTAAAAAAAAAAGTCAACCTGGGACAGACACCACAAGTCTTTCTTCACAAGGGCAGGAACTTGCACTTGCCCTCATGGCAACTGTACTTCTCTTTGCAGGTCTGCTCTACCTTCCTTTCTCTTTACCAATCAACTTCCTTTGGTACTTATCTTGATTATGGCCATAAACAAGATGGATGTTTTACACAATGACTGATCCAGCCCATTTCACATCAAGACAAATCTCAATACTTCTTTCAGCTTCTCATATACTATAAGTTTATCTGTGTCATTTGTTTAGAATTTCCTGAATAAGGAATCTGGTTGGTCCAGGTTATCTTTTTAAAACAGACCTCAAGTCTAGGCATAAATCTTGGCAAGCCATGGATTCTCTTGGGTCAGCTTTATTCTTTTTCCTCCAGTCAACTGTGGTTAGAGGCTTGAAGTCAACTGGTATTTAAGACATGATTGTTGTCTTTTGGCGGGGATGTAGGAGGGGTATTTTCCAGGAGAAGGTACAGTGCCAATGGTAGACATAGATACTATAGAAATACAGAGATAATTCTTGCTTTTTGGTAGGCATTTCATATATTTCTCTCTAAACTCCTAATCTATTCTGATAGATAATATACAATATGGCTCAAATAACCTCATCATATTCAAACTTGTCACCAAATCAGTCCAAACATGAAATGATTCTATTTTTAATGTTCTGAGTCATACATAGACTTAAAAAAACATTATCCTTGAAGATCAGAGAAAATAACAAGCTCTGAATCTTAGGTTATTCAACAATATCCTGTAAAGACCAATTTAAAATGCTTTTGTGTTTAGATAAAACATGAATGTATTATAGTAAAATCAGACTGTACTAATAAAACACAAATGATAGGAAAGACTACTAGTACAACATAAAGAATATTTTAAATTTTTGCTATGAACATTTATGTTGTAAATTCTGATGTGAGGTTTTTGTCAACAAATCTGGAGGGGATAGCTCACCCTTTAAGATTCATTATCTCTTTAAATATGAATTTTTTCTTATCAAAATGAAAAATCAAATAAAATTAAATGGGAAGTCATCTTATATTGCAGAGTTCCATGTGCTTGCCTGAACTTTTTACTTTGTGCAACCATATACGGAATTTGCTACATTCAAACTTTGGGGATAATAAAACAGAAGAACACAAATTATTTTACTGAATGATGAAATGCAAATGATCAGTGTTGATACTTAATCTTTTCAGTGTGTATGCTTGAGTATGTTTAGACAATTCTAATTAACTGGATGTTAGTTTGATAAGATACAGGGAAACTTAGCAATCAGGCCACTTAATATTCAGTTTAATTATGTTGGTAGCACTTCTATTTGCTCCTAATGCCAAGGATTCATTGGTGAAATGAACGCCTATTTTGTGGTCTGTTATGAAGAAATGTTTAACCCAGTGTTTGATTTACCCTATTAAATCTCCTTTGTAGAATGTGCTTGTTCATCCATGCAGAATTGGGTATGCTGCTTTCTGTTACTATGACATTACAATTAAACAGCTAAAAGAAGAACAGTAAGACTTTCTGTAAAGGTTCATGAAATTCCCACAAAACTATTTATAGTTTATTATTTTGTTTTTGTTTTGTAAGGACTATGAAAAAATGCAAATGCATTCTGATAATTTCTGTATCAAAGAAACTGACAAATAGTTACTACGAATAATCACTTTGTTAATAATACTAGCACTTAAAACATATTTCTGATATAGCAGAAATGATTCCTGTGATTACATGGATTATTTTTTAAAGATAGAAATGAACACGAACTCAAAGTACCCAAATTATACCAGAGAAAAATGGATGTAATAATATTTGTACTATTTTGAAATGGAAAAGTCTAAGTTGACTTTGTCTGGGTATACTGTAAGACTCAGAGGGTTTGTATGCTCAAAAATACTACTTTGTGTAATATCAGGTTGTTCTCCAGTAAACTGGACTTTCTCCACTTTTAGCTATTTTTTTTTTGTCCTGAATACTTGTGTTTGTGAACTTCTATTACCACACAACAACAGGCTTAGACTGAAAACTTTTAATTCAAAGCAAGACCTAACACTAGTTCTTCATTTTAAAAATTCTCCTTTGTAAGTCTGGAACTTGTAGCAAGATACTAATAATCGACTTCTGAACTGTTACTCCTTTTTTTTTTTTTGAGGGATGTTTAGAGCTATACACTCATACAGACACAGTTATTTTCTAAGGCAAAAAGCTCTCTTTGAGAACTCAGAGTATTGATGGTTATAAGACATACTTACTTTATATAGTAGGAGATCAGTGGCTGGTTAGTTTGGTTTTCTACAATATGGTAAGAATGAGATTCTCTGATAGTGGACACAGTGTGTGTGTGTGTGTAAAATTATGTGACTGCTGCATCATAAACTGCACTAGTAACACTGAAATCTGGGAAAAGTATGTAATAGTTCTGGTTCATCTGTCCCATTACCATACCTAGAAATTATTTTGCATGTCCTACTGATGACCGGGCAATACTATCATCTATGAAAACACACAGATGTTTTTTATATATGTTAAAAATTTGTCTGATTCACATTCTGAATCAGACCAATTCCAGCCTAGTGTTTCCTAAGGTGTGTTCTGTGGCTTAAAACTTATTATGAAATCTTCATAGGTCACATGCATCTTTACTATAAAAGATTTGAAGAGTCCTCCAGTAAGGAAACCATTTAATTGCTCCCTAAATGTATTTGATCATGAAATCCCTCTTAATATCCTGATGAATTACTTTACTCCCAAGAACTCACTTTGGGAAAGAGGTTAACCATGGTACTGAAAGGGATTTCATAGATCAGTATTATAGCTCTCTACCCCTTCAGCATTGAAAAAAATATTTATTAAGCTCCTATCCAATTATAGGCATTCTTCTAGATGCTTTGGATAGTTTAGTGAACAAAGTTTCCTTCCTTCCTGCTACTAACTTTTATGATTGTTGAATTTATTTATATAAGCCATTCTTTAATATCTTTACATGTTCAATTCCCAAGCTGTCTTGGAAGGAACACATTTTATATATTGGTATTTTCATTTTTGCCAGTCAGATTGGTGAAAATTTGTATCTCCCACATGCTCACAATGACTATTACTACTACTGTAGGTACTGTTACTCACAACAACATTTACTGAGTGCTTACTACCAGTCAAATATAGTCTTAAGCACTTTATTTATTTACCCCTCATAACTACCTTGGAGGGTTAGTAATATTATTGTCACCATTTTTACAGGTGAGGAAACTGAGATTTAGACAGAATAAATAATTTACCTAAGATTGTTCAGCTGGATAGAATAGGGACTCAAAAATGAACTCATAACTATTATCCTATGTTGCCTATCTAAGAAAAGGCTGTTCATTGCAGTATCATTTATAGTAGAAAAAGACTAGAAAAACTTAATATCCATCAATAAAGAAATATTAAATAAACCTTGGTGTATCCATATAATGGAATAATAGGAAGCCATTAAAAATGAGGCATCCATATATGTACTAAGAATACAGGATCTCCCAAATATATATTAAATGAAAAAATAAACATGTAAAGTAAGGAATAATGTTTACAGCATGCTACTGTTTGTGTCAAAAAATAAATATATTACTGCTACACACACACACACACTCTAACACACAAAATCTTTAGCAGGATTCACAAGAAACTGAATACAGTATTTCTGGGGAAGACAACAGGGGGCAAAGATGGTATGAAAATTTATTAGTATGACATTCTGTACTGATTGAATTTTTATTAACCATGTGTGTATCATCTGATTAATTATAAACACAAAACTTGATGATGAAACAATTTTATTGGGTAATAAACTCATTTTATTCCCATTTGAAATAGTACTCTTATATTGTTTCCTGAAGAATTCCTATATCATATTATTTATCTGGTCACTAAGTAGATTAAAATTTATTTATTTAATTTTGACAAATAAAAATTCCATATATTTAAGGTATACAATGTGATATTTTGATATATGTAGACAGTATGAAATGATTACCATAATCAAACTAATTAACATATTCATCACTTCTCATAGTTACCATTTTTCTATGGTGAGAACACTTGAGATGTACAATTACAACAGAATTCATATATACAATACATTATTATTGACTGTAGCCACCACACTCTACATTAGGTTTCCAGAAATTACTCATATTATAACTGAAATTTTTCACCCTTTGATCATATTTCCCCTTTTTTCCTACTCCCAGCCTCTGGTAAGCACTATTCTATTCTCTGCTACTATTAGTTTGACTTAATTTTTTTTTAAGATTCTACTTATAAAGTGAGATCATGTGATATTTGCCTTTATGTGTTTAGCTTATTTCACTAGCATAATGTTCTCCAAGTTCAGCCACGAGATTCTTCTTTTTTAAGGCTTATTTTATATCTAATATACATGTAGATACCACATTTTCTTTATTCATTCATTCATTGATGAACATTTGTTTCCATATATTGTCTACTGTAAATAATGCTGCAATCAAGATGGATATCTCTTCGAGATAGTGTTTTTATTTGCTTCAGATATACACCCATAAGTGGAATATTTTTGATGCCTATTATTTGCCAGGCACTGAAAGATATGGTGGGAATGTAACAGTGAACAATATAGGCACAGTTCTTGACTTTGTGGAACTTATCTTCTAGGAGGATGGCAGATAGGAAACACATAATTGCATAAGGAACTCATTATTTCCCATCATGAAAAGTTCAACAGAGGAGTACAGGGTGAGATCCTAAGCTAGTCTGAGGCAATTGCCAGATTGTGTGGCTTTGAATGAACTGCAAAATGAAGATTAAGCTAGAAGAAAGAGGGAAGACCCTGAAGTAAGAAGAAGCACGGGATATCAATGGAAAGTAAGGAGAGCCAATATGGCTGGAACTCAGAAAAAGGTGAGAGATACGAGATGATTGTTGAGTTCAGCGGGGCCTTTTTTTTAAAATTTTATTTATTTTATTTTTTATTATTTTATTTTTTTTTTTCAGGAGTGCCTTTTAGAACACGCTTAAAATCTTGGAGTGGATTTTTAAAGCAATAGGAAATCATGGAAGTTTTAGGTAGAGAAGAACATGATCAGATTTGAATTTTTAAAAGTTTACTCTACTGGCAGTGTGGAGCGTGAACTGGAAAGGAGCAAGCATGAATGAGGTGGCCAGCTGGGATCTACTGTAGTAGCCTAGGGAAGAGATTATGGGGGCAGTCCAGATTTAGAGGTGGATGCATTTACAATATATCCTTGAGATAAATCTGGCAAGAGTTGCTAATGAATTGGTTTAAGGGTGAAAGTCAGTAATATATTAAAAGGATGATAAATGATGATATATTAAGTTTTTTACTTGAGAAACTGATGAGAAGTTGGCAACATTTCTAAGCTAGGGAACACTGGGTGAAGAGGTTTGGGAGTAAGGTTGAAATATTCAGGAATTCAGTACTGGATACGGCCAGAAGAGATAAGGTTGGATATATGGATTTGGAGCTCAAAGGAAAGGTATGGGAGAGAGACCATTAAACTGCAGTTTGTAAAAATTTTTACAGTTTGTAGAAACATATCCCACAGTTGAATAAACTTCTGAATACAAGGTAAACGTTCAGAGAACTGTGGTTTCTCAATTCAAGAAATCATTAAATAGAAAAAAATAATATCACAGTGATTTAACAGGTTAGTCAGTTTGTAGGTATCCATCAACTCATCATACTGTGATTTATCCACATAAAATATTTCAGTTCTCAAAAATAGATAGCCTCAGAATAATATAATAGACACAATTAAGCTGCTCTGCTTTATGCTACTTTGTTGATGTTGTCAACCTCTACATTCACTTTTGCCTTGCAAAAGATTAACAAAAATACATGGAAAAGAAAAAGTACTTTGAGTATTTTCTCCATGAAGACACTTTACATTTTCCTAATATAATAATCTTTTCTATGCCCAGAGAGGGTGTGATAACTTCAGAGAAAGGGCAGCTAAATATAGGCTGGCACGTTGTAAAAAATTATTTTTATTTATTTATGGCTGTGCTGGGTCTTCATTGCTCCACGCAGGCTTTCTCTAGTTGTGGTGAGTGGGGGCTACTCTTCATTGCAGTGCACGGGCTTCTCAATGCAGTGGCTTCTTTTTTGCGGAGCACAGGTTTTAGGCACACGGGCTTCAGTAGTTGCAGCACACAGGCTTATTAGTTGTGGTGCAGGGGCTCAGTTGCTCTGACATGTGGGATCTTCCCGGATCAGGGAGCAAACTTGTGTCCCTTGCATTGGCAGGAGGAGTCTTATCCACTGTACCACCAGGGAAGTCATAGGGTGGCATTTTTATCTTTCTGAGGGTTGTGCTCTTTAGCTTCAGGGGAAAATAGTATTTCAAATCTGGGGAAAACATAGTGGAAAATTAATACTACAGAGTAATTATTTATTTTTTTACATCATTAAATACGAAAATCATGAAGACATGTTCATTGCTGTAATCCCAGCATCTAAATATTGCACATAGTATCTAAATACTTGCACATAGTAGGTACTCAATGAATATTTAAGGAAAGTTAAACGAATTAATGAGTTGTATCTTTAAAGTATGATTATATTTGTTAGAAAATGTCTGAATCCACAGAAAGTTAGATATGGTCATATTGAAAAGGATATATACATATATATACACACACACACACACACACACACACATACACACATACATATACCCAAATATCTCCAAAGACAAGAATACTTTCATTTATCATGTTTTTAACCACCCACACATCTCCAAATTAGAGACTTTGGAAAGCTTCCTGCATTTCCTCTGGTAAATCTATTAATTTTCATTTCCACTGCTGGTACTAAGAGTCTCACAGATCTCACAGTTAAGGTCTATTTCACTTCTGATACTACTCAAAACTTTCTATTTGTACCAGGGCAAATAGCAGAGGGATTTGCTAGACAATAATTTCCCTTTTCAGAGGAATCTCTATTACACAAAATATTCATCAGAGAACCCTATCACAAGAGTATTGTTCAATACAGCAAGAGATTCCATAAGTGATATTAATACAACACTGTATAATGTTGCTAATGATTGTCACAAAACTCAACAAAGTGCAGCCAAAAACCCCAGTAAAATACAATTTTAAAGACTTTTCATGGAACTTAATGTGGTAACAAACATGTATTGAGCATCTTCAAAATATAAGATACATGCTAGTGATGGGCAGCTATCAAAGTGAAGACCCAGTCCCTGTCCCTATATTAGGGGAATCAGAGCTAAGTTGTTCAGCAAACACTGAATTCCTGCTATACACCATGCTTGTGTTTGATGCAGGGGGTAAAAAGATAAGTAAGGCACAACCCCTGTCATTAGGGGCTTATAATTTAAGGTATGGTGCATCTGGGTGCATATTTTGGGGGCTATGTGTCCAGTATAGGAACCAATATAAACACAAATAATTTTCAGTGCAACATGGGAGGTTATGACAGAGTGGTAGCAAAATGTAGGGAAATTTAACCCCATATAGGGAAGAAATGCAAGGAGGAGGTGGTGGAAATGACTGACTGAGTCTTGGGGATAAATATTACCTGGAGAATGGGAAGATCATTCCATGCTGGAGGAACAACAGTGTGACTGGGGAACTACAAACAGCTCAGAGGTCAGACAGGTGGTGTAATGAATGGTTCAACGTGGCACTTTATTTAAATTATTTTGAAACTTTGGTAAAATAACAACACGATGAATTTATGGGATCAAAAAAGTACCCTCCCTCACTCCCATGCACCTTCCCTCTCTTTTTACTTTGGTATTATCTGACAGCAAAGCATTTTAAATAAGGGGGGGGTGAGGGTGCAGGTGGGAGGAGGCCGACCTTGAAAATACTACGAAAGCTGTATTAGCTGCTTGGCAGAGGCAATCTAACCCTCATCAAATACAATCACTTGAATACAAAGGCCACTTTACCTAGATCACCTCTGCAGTACCTTATTAGGAAAATCTTGTATGAACTCCTTGTATACGCGTATGAAACCAGATTCAGAATCTGTTAACGCCTATCAACCAACTACTGTGCTTTCCTCTTTTTTCCCTCTTGCAACCAATATTAATACATATGCAAGGTGGCTGTTTGGACTAACTAGAACAAATACAGATGCTTTGAGGTTCCATTCCGGCGAAGCTACGGAGAGATTTTTTTGTGGATTTTTATCGGGGCGACAAAGACAAAAAAAGATAAGGAATAGAGTGTGAAGATATCGGTGTGAAAAATTATGCTTCGGGGGCCAAAACGAAAGTATAGACACGCTAAGGGAAACAGTTTCCAGACTAAAATGAAAATTTCCTTTGTTCACAGAGCAATTCCCTTTCAATTTCACTCCGCCCTCGTGTCTCCTGACAATTCTTGCTTCATCATTGTCAAGCAGTTCGCAGGTCTTCCCACCATTCATCCTAGCCAACAGAGTAAAAATCTACAACTCTTTTCTACCTCAAAACTGCAGGCTAAATGCGCTACAGTACTCAGCCTGGAAAAGGAATGGAGCTCTTAACGTTCGATTAAAAAGTTTCAAATATAATGCTGTAGCCTCCTGCCTGGACCCACCACTCGAGAACTACAATACCCAGAATGCACTGTTTCCCTTCCACCTCCTACCGCGGCAGCGCCGAACCTGATCTTATTTGCACAAGGAACAGTCACATGACACATTTCCTGTCAAGATGGCGGATAATCTCCCTTCGGAGTTTGATGTGATCGTAATAGGGACGGGTATGTGTGGCTCTGGTACTACCTGGACAAAGTGTAGGAAGTCTGTCCCATTCCTACCTTCTCTGTCAGGGGTGAGGGTCGGCGAGAAATGTTGGGGTCGAGTGTGGGAGGGAGGACGGAAAGGAAGTGAGGTAGTCTGGAGTCAACGCGGGACTTGGCGCTCCAGGGAGGGGCTTGGACTCGCGGTGCTTAGCGCCATTTGAGTAGGGGTCGATCTGGTTGATGCCGATTGCTGAGGTTGGTTGCTGCGGGGGATTCCTGTAATTTCCTTCGAGGGAGGAAGGTTTGCAGTGTCAAGAGAACGGAGGGTGGGAATTTTATCAATGGAGACACCGTGGCATGACATGATTTCCTCGTTGATTTCGAAGTGATATTCCCCATCATTTTGTCTCGCCATTTCATAGGAATTTTTCATATATTTATATAATCCTAGGGTTCAGTGCATCTCGGATACAGTTTGTTACTCAGTTGTTACCCATTTACCTTTAAATGTACTAAGGCGAGCAAGTGGATTCTTTTCTGTTGTGTTGAGAAGCCTGCTACTGCTACTGTTAAGTCGTTTCAGTCGTGTTCGACTCTGTGCGACCCCATAGACAGCAGCCCACCAGGCTCCTCTGTCCCTGGGATTCTCCAGGCAAGAACACTGGAGTGGGTTGCCATTTCCTTCTCCAATGCATGAAAGTGAAAAGTGAAAGTGAAGTCGCTCAGTCCTGTCCGAAGCCTAGGGGGTTGTAATTTGTTGAGGTAGCCATTATTCTTGCTTGATGGTGCTGAAAGAAATCATTTTGCTTTCTTCTACCCACCTATCTACCCACAGCTAAATGAGCTGAAAACAAGGTCTGTGAGTCCAGTTCTAATGTGTGATCATATCTTTCTCTTGCTTGCCCATCGTTGATTCTTCATGGTTTGGGTGGTGCCAGAACTCCCTCTGCAGTTTCTAGTTGACAAATTACACGTACAACACGTGGCAGAAAACATTTGGAAAAAGTTGTTATTTTTTCTTGACAGTGTAAAGGGTGAATTTTAGATGGGATGAAATAATTTTTTGGGTGGGGTTTTGTCCTGTCTACAGAATGTGGTAGGCTGGAGAACCTCTGGTGAATGAGAGCCTGTCCATTGTGTTAATAAATTCAGCTCATTGTCTTCTCAAAGGGTAGGAGCAGCCATGTTTCCAGGTCGGGAGTAAAAATAACTGCCTATTTTGAGTGATTATTAATCCATGTGCTAAGCTCTTTACAAATGGTATATAATCCTCACAACTTTGTTAGAGTAGGTATTCTCTACACTTTACAGAGGAGGAAAAAGTTCTTAAAAAGGTTGCAGTTTGCTCAAGATCACACTGCTGGTAAATTTCCAAAAGTCCATTGTATACTAAAAGGAGAATCAGTAGTTCTGACACTCAGAATTAAACCATATTAATAGAAATAACTGGGAAAACTTGGTTGTAGACCTTGCTTGGCCATTAACCAACTGTGTGAATTTCTAGGGTTAGGAACTTAATCTCTCAGAGCCTCAGTTTCCTTGGTTTTGAATATAGGCAGTGTGAACTAAGTAACCTTTTCAGTGTTGTCTAACAAAAAGTTCTCTTATTCTAGTTCTACATGGGTGATTGTTCTCAAAACAGCAAGGACATGTTTCTTCTCAACCTGAGAATTGCATGGCTACAAATAACCTTGATGTAGCTGCTATGAACAGATCTTGGGTGACAGCTGGAAGGAGTCAGTAGACTCTATTTATTCTCTCCAGTCTATCCTAAAACTTAGAACAATATCCATTTTAGAATAGTTGTTATAGCATACTTGGGTCCTGTGTTACTCCCTTTTTTTGTTGTACTTTGGAAATTAGGGCGTGTTAAAAATTATTTTGTATCATTAAAATATTGTTTCTTGATTCAAATTTTAATTGATAAGTGGCAATTCATAGTATTAAGTGCTGTTAATTCTTATATAAGACTTCCCTGGTGGCTCAGATGGTAAAGCGTCTATCTACAATGTGGGAGACCCGGGTTCGATCCCTGGGTGGGGAAGATCTCCTGGAGAAGGAAATGGCAACCCACTCCAGTATTCTCGCCTGGAAAATCCCATGGATGGAGGAGCCTGGTGGGCTACAGTCCATGGGGTCGCAAAGAGTTGGACACGACTGAGCGACTTTTTTTGCTTATTTCAGTTTGTAATATGGACTATATCTGTCTTCTTGGAGTCTGTTATGATAGAGGTAGGAAGAGTCTGTGGGTGATCCAGAAAATTGCATCAGGAAGCATCTGGTGTATTTGGAAAAAGATTCATTTTAGACTTATTTCCATGAGATTAATGTTACTTCTCAAAGTATGGGAAGAACTTATTTGAGTTAGAGGTTTTCATATCACTTAGTGAACACTGTTTAACTTTTCAAGCACATTGTTTACATTTATGATTTGAAGCTTTGTATTTAGATAAAAGTCATTCTCAAATAAATGAATTCAATAATTATAATCACTATTGAATTGAATAGGTGATTTTTAATGTGTTTGGAATATTTTTCTTCTGAAATAGCATGCTGAAAGTGGCCTTTAAGATGTGTTTGCCTTATTAAGTGTACTAGCTTGAGTCAATCATAGAAAAATCAGTGTTTCAAAGATTCAGTTTTGATAACAAAAGCAGAATTAATCATGTATGTATCAGAAACATGAAGAAATGGGCTATGAGATGCAGTTTTTCTTTTAGCAGATTTAGTTTTAGTTAAAATGTCATTAAGAAACAGTTGCTTTATCAAGTAAAATAACCTGTGGATATTATTTTAAATCCTTTTGGCCTTGATTAACTTGTTTTTCCTCTTCATTCTTCATAATATAACATTTTCATTAAGGTCATGTTTTGAAGAGATTATGGGAAAATAAAGATTTGTATGTATTTTCTTAGTTAAGCCCGTTTCCTCCTGGTTACAGAATACAGGAAATAATCTCTCAAACACCTGAAAACAGAAGAATAAGATAAAGTACTTAAACCATGCAAAATATAGAAGAAACTGAAATAAGGAAGGAGGGCCAAATGGAGCCTCAAGGGAGAGGACAGAAATGGAATAATGACTCCAGTATAAAATTAAAAAAAATTTTAAAGTGAAAAAAAATCATGACAATTATCTTAAAAAATGGATGTAGAGATAAGTGTCTAGAAAGTGGCCTTTAGTTTGGGTGCACGGTTGTCATTTTTAAGACATTTGCCATTTATAAAGATATTTGAATAATAACTTTGTAGGTTACAGAGAAGTATCATTTGTCACAGGTTAAAAATTGTCCTAGTCACGTAACAACATAATAACACCTCACTGGAGGTGACTTATCTGGCATCTTGTATAATCTGTAACCTGCAGCAGAGCCATCAACTCAACATAAGGGCAGGTGAGATGGAAGTTACAAGCATCATGGGATATTATTGGCATCATTTTTACATAGGGGAATCCCTCATTCTCTCACTTAGAGCATATTCATTCTTATTTGAGAAAATTCTAGCATGCTGAGAGCATATTAAGTGTTAGTCACTCAGTCGTGTCCGTCTCTGTGACCCCTTGGACTGTAACCCACCAGGCTCCTCTGTCCATGGGATTTTCCAGGCAAGAATATTGGAGTGGGTTGGCATTTCTTCCTCTAGAGAAGACACAGGAAATGTTAACAACTTCTGCAAAAGCTGTGTTTGGAGGGTGTCATTAGACGTAAGTGACAGTTTATATCCTAATGTGAAAGGGGAGAGACAAACACCTAAAATGCAAACCTACATCAGGCAACAACAACGATCTGGGACCATTTGGCATAATGACAGACTACATATTTTTTAGAATATTCAGCCCAGAATTACTGAGAACCTAGTCCCTGCTCTTGTGATGTTTACTGTGTTACCTATTCTGAGGAACTATTTGGAGTTCCTGACAGTCACATGCTCAGAGCTGTTCTAAGCCAATGTGGGCTTTTTGTTGCATCCTTCTTGCTTTCTGAAGACCACAGAGAGATTCATTCAGCATCCGTTTCCTTTCTAAAGTACATCACACATACTATATTTTGGAGTTCTTTGCCTAAATAAACTGTGGAGTAGACTAGCTTAAACATTTTTCCTGCAGAGGATAAATTCATGGATCCTTTTCATTTAAGAATTTTATTGCTAAAGATTATGGGGAAAGAAATGAGATAAAAATAACAAATATGGGAGAAATTACAGGGATATTGCTCGTAAATCCTGACTGCCTTGCTATATCATGCTCAGCATAGTCCAGAATCAGTCACTGTAGCAATCTGGCATAAAGGGAATCACTTAACCTTCCTTCTAGGTGACTTTGGCAAGTTGCATAACATCTTGGAACATCAATTTGTTCATCTGTAAAGTGAGAGACTTGAATTAGGTGACCTCTAAGATAGGCATCTCCCAACTCTAAAATTTACCATTGTATGTGCATAATTATGACACTGGGTCCTTGAGAAAAGACTAAATTTTATATAGTCCTCATTTGAAGTCAAGTCAGTGTTTTCAGAAATTTTTCTATCAAAGCAGCTTATAAAGAATCATTTTCTTGGAAATGATTAACTGCTTTCATCAGGAAAGATCATGTAGGTAGCACAGCTGAATTTCTTGATGTTCAGTTCAGTTCAGTCACTCAGTCGTGTCCGACTCTTTGCGACCCCATGGACTACAGCACACCAGGCTTCCGTATCTATCACCAACTCCCGGAGCTTGCTCAAACTCATGTCCATCGAGTTGGTGCTGCCATCCAACCATCTCATCCTTTGTTGTCCCCTTCTCCTCCCTCCTTCAATTTTTCCCAGCATCAAGGTCTTTTCTAATGAGTCAGTTCTTCTCATCAGGTGGCCAAAGTATTGGAGCTTCAGCTTCAGCATGTCCTTCCAGTGAATATCCAGGATTGATTTCCTTTAGATTGGCAGGTTTGATCTCCTTGCAGTCCAAAGGGCTCTCAAGAGTCTTCTCCAACACCACAGTTCAAAAGCATCAGTTCTTCGGTGCTCAGCCTTCTTTATGGTCCACCTCTCACATCCATACATGACTAGTAGAAAAAACATAACTTTGATTAGACAGACCTTTGTCGGCAAAGTAATGTCTCTGCTTTTTAATATGCTGTCTAGGTTTGTCATAGCTTTTCTCCCAGGGATCAAGGGTCTTATAGTTTAATGGCTGCAGTCACCATCTGCAGTGATTTTTGAGCCCAAGAAAATAAAGTCTGTCACTGTTTGCATTGTTTCCCCATCTATTTGCCATGAAGTGATGGGACCAGATGCCATGATCTTAGTTTTTTGAATGTTGAGTTTTAAGCCACCTGTTTCACTCTCCTCTTTCACCTTTATCAGAGAGGCTCTTTAGTTCCTCTTCCCTTTTTGCCATAAGGGTGGTGTCATATGCATATTAGATGTAATTGATATTTCTCCCAGCAGTCTTGATTCCAGCTTGTGCTTCATCCAGCCTGGCATTTCGCATGATGTACTCTGCATATAAGTTAAATAAACAGAGTGACAATGTACAGCCTTGATGTACCTCTTTCCTAATTTTGAACTAGTCCATTGTTTCATGTCTGGTTCTAACTATTGCTTCTTGAAACATTGGGGGGCAGTAATGTTGTCGGGGGTATAGTTGAAACTGATTTTTACTAAATACCTGCTTATGCCAGACTTCCTGCCAAGTGATGTCTCATATATGTGTATTATTTAGTCCTTTCCTGGAATGCCTGTATGTGGTTCTAACATCAGAGGATGTCTATGCTTTTTTTTGCCTGTATTTCCAAAAATCCATGAACCTGTGGTCTAGAGCAGAGTTTTTTTTTTTTTAATTTGCAAGATGCCACCTATTTGTGGGTCATGGAATCAATTCCAGCATTTAAAAAAACAGGTAGAATAGAATGTGTATTAGAATATATTATATGTAATAAGGATGAGTATAGTTTTATGGAACATATTTCATGTGTGTATCACTGAAGCACACCCACATACATATATTTGTATATATTTAAGGGGATTGGCTAAGGGCAAAAAGTTTTAAAGTTTAGAGAATATTGATTAACTGAATAACATGGTAGGAATGAAAGTAGTATTTTAAAAGTCCTTTTGTTGTATAAATGCTATACCATCCATATGTTCTGTTTACTTTGACATGTATATATCTCATTTGAGAGTATCATGTAGTGCACCAGGGACTGATTTTGTGGAAAACATTTTTTCCATGGATGGGGGACAGGATGGTTTGGGGATGATACAAGTGCATGACATTTATTGTGCACTTTATTTCCATTATTATTACATCCGCTCCACCTCAGATCACCAGGCGTTAGATCTCAGAGGTGGGATAACCTGGTTTAGTGATTGACAGTGTGGCTCTGAAATTGGACAGACTGTGTTTGAATCAGTTATGACTCTTGTGCCACCTTACACATGTTCTTTAATGTCTTAAGTTTCTTAGCTCTAAAAGAGAGTAAACCTCAGACAGCTGTGTTGAGGATTCAGTGGAATAATTATTTAAAATGCTTAGTAGGTGTTCAGAAAACGTAGTTGAAATTTATAGCCCATACTGTTGTATTGAGAGGCTTCTATCACCACTGCTGTCAAGGAGTGAAGGCTTCCTAGGAAAGGCTCATGGTTTCCATGGAGAGCAGCGGAAAGATTCAGGTGTCTGCGTCATTGTCTTTCTCATTGGCTGTTTGGTGGGAAAGACCTTTGTGTGTCTATTACCACTATTTCTATCAGACTTCTTAACTGATGATTTTCTTTCATTTTCTTTTCTCTGTTTTGTTCACCAGCTTGCATTATTTGTTATTTGTTTTGCCTGATGGTTTTGAACAGGTTTATCTTGTTTGAGGCATAGTATGAAACTCTTGTCAGTGTAAAATGCTGAAGGAACTAAAGAAAGCTTAGAGGTTTTGCTGCTGGAAAAATGCTTTGCAATTCTTCAGCCATTTATTGATGGAGAAGTATGTCTTTTGTGTTGTCAATACCTAGAAAAGTAAAGGGAATTATATAACTGTGGAGAAGATTCTTTGGGAGAGGCTTACTCTTCCCTGTAAATCATAAGTTTGAACCAGTCTCTCAGAGAGAGCTGCATCTGTAACCAGAGTTCTCTCTGCAGCATCATTTTCATCTCCCGTGCCTCATGTCATTTTCTCGTTTTCTCCAGTGTTCTCATGATGTTTTGGGTAACTCAGGCTACAGCAATTAAAATCAAATACGGCTGCTTGCCATCACATTCTCATGTTTAACATAAAATTCCAATGCACAGAAACAATTATAATTCCATATAATTGACCTGTTACTCACGCTGCTAAGTTTCAGTGCAATCTTCTAACTGAAAAGTTAGGCTTTGTAACTATGTAAATGGTTTAAAATGGTCTATGTAAATGGTTTAAAACCTAGAACAGCTTAAAAATCACTAACACTTCTCAGTTTATATTCATATGTATATTACAAACTATATATATGTATATGTACACATATATTATGCATAAATGCTAGAGAGATTGGAAACATTTGGGGGATATTTAGTTGTGACAAACAAAATAGGGATACTTTTGAAAGATTGATTTATTGTCATTTTTGCTTTCCTGATAATCTTATTAAAAGGCAGTGTAAAAGATGAGAATTTATCACAGATAGTGACTTCTCCAAGTATGATCATGAGAACTATTGTGTTATTCATAATGAGACTATTTAAAAACTAGTTTGAAAATAGACAGGTGAAGAGACCAGGGGAAACTTTGCCCGTGTGGTGCTTCACATGAGTGTTTGATCTTATATTGGATTTTTACCAAGAGTTTAAGTGAATAATGTCATACCATTTGACTGATTTCATTTATATCACATTTATAAAAGTACCAGTATCTGCTTTTTCTCCTGAGTAGTGTTCATACATGTCTTTTTTGTCCAGCCCAGTGTTCATGTTGAGTTACAGTGGCTTTTGGTTAATGGCAGTTTTAGTCATTTTGTATTGCTTTGAACTATTGTCATGTATCTGTGATCTGAATTTGGATATTTGTTAAACTGCTTTTTGATATATATGCATTTAAAATAATTGTGATGGAAAAGCTTGCACAAAATAACGTGTAGGGATATAATATTTTACATACAGATACCAAGCACATTAGGAAGATGCTGAGTTGTGTTCTAATCCTTAGTTTTCTATGTTTGGCATGAGCTATCTAAGCTAAATAGATGACAGAAAATTAAATTTAGTATATACAACACACTGTTAAACAAATGTATGAAATTATTTCTAGCATTTGTTATATGTGAGTACTCTATTAAGCCCGTAAAGTACATTATCTCATCTGATTCTCACAGTAACCTTGTCTGTTGCTACATGCTTATTGTTATCTCCACTTTACAAATGTGGAACCTAAGACTTAGTTAAGTTTGACTGAGGTCAGACTGTTAAGACTGAAGTTGCTCTGGCTAGGTGTTGTTAGATTGAACTGGTTGTATTTTTCCATGTGAAAAAATATCTTATATTGTCAAGGTTAGATTATTGTGTTTTACTTTAGTGGTTGGCAATTGCTTCATTTTGGGGTGTTACTGTTGTTGGCGTTAAAGTCCTGATGCCAGAGAAGCCTTGTGATGTTAACTCATTATTGACAGCATCATGACGTCTGTTGCCATCTTGCAAACCTTTTGATGAAGGTGAACCAAATGACCTGGTTGTGTTTATCCCTTAAAACTGAAAAAACAGAATCAGCCACTGAAGTAATGGCAAGAAATGGGGTCAGAGAATACAGTCATATTTCCACTTGAAAATCTGTTTCCCTAGGAATTATTCACTGATTACAAGATACATAATTTTCCACAGAAATAAAATCATTGTTAGAAATGCCCTATAGGTTATTTGTGTGTGTGCAAGGGTTTGCCATTTTGTCATTTAAATTGTTTTTTTAGTTTTATGCACTTGTAAATTAAGTTTTCAAGATCAAGTATGGGACTTATTGTTCTGTTCATGAAGCTTTTTTTTTTTTTTGGTTGGTTGGTTCTTTTGGTTCCTATAATTGTCAACAGTTGTCAGCACTTTCAGTGGACTCATCCTGTTAATAATTGACAGAGTGGATGTGGTAATATCTTTTCCCTCCAAGGGCCCTGTCATTAACAAATAATAATAATAACTAACACTTTTATGTTTATATTTCCAGACCTTTTCTCACTTTGTGTGTATAGATGTGTGTATGCTATTCTGTTTTTCAGTTCACAGCGTTATGAATATCATTTCATAATAACCAAATCTTCATCCTCAGTGTCTTAAAAAAATAACTTATTATTTGGAGATAATTTTAGATTCATATGCAGTTGTAAGAAATAGTATAGAAAGATCGTGTATATATTTCATCCAGTGTTCCCAAGTGGTAAGTAGCATCTTGCATAAATATGTGTAATACAACCAGGTAATTGACCTTATGCAATGACCTTATTCAGATGTCACCAGTCTTACATATACTTGTGTGTGTATTCAATTCTGTGTAATTTTATCACATGTGTAGATTGTTGTCAAATCCAGATACAAAACAGTTTCATCATAGTCTCTCATGATATCTTTTTATAGCCACAAACACTTCCATCCTTCCTACGTCTCTAAATCCTGGCAACGCTTTATCTGTTCTTCATTTCTATGATTATGTCACTTCCAAAAGCTTATTAAATGTCATTTTAGTAGATGATTAGTAAATACACTAGTATTTCTATAGATGTCCTGTCATTTATTTAAATTATCAACTTTTTTTGGACATTTAAAGTTTTCAGTTTTTCACTTTCATGAAGTGATACTATGATGAACATGCTGTACCTAAACCTTTTGTATATATTTAGTTACTTCCTTAGGATAAATACCTAGAACTGTAAATGTTAAATTGAATTTTAGAGGGTGGTTATGTAAAGATTTTGATTTGTATTGATGAATTACCTTAAGGAAAGTTTGCTAATCTAGTATCACTTAGCGGAGTATGAGAATGCTTACTTTCCCATAGTCTTTCAGTATTTTCTATGAATGTCAACATCATAGCCAGAAAATATTTCCTTGTCTGAATTTACAGTTTCAGATTATAAGTGAGATTATTTAATAGGTATGTTGGTCAATTATGTTTCTTTTATTCATTGCTTTTACCCATGTTCCTATTGTGTGATTTTTTTTCTTTTCAATATGTAATAATTCTTTATATATTAAAAGCTTTAATTCTTTGTTAGGTATTTTATAAATTTGCCTTCTATTTTCATGGCAGTTTTTCATGTGTGAAACTTGATAATTTTTAAGTATCTATCAATTTTTTTTTCTTCTATGGTTCCTGCCTTTGGAGGTATGCATAGAAAAGCCTTCCCCTCAAAGATTAAGTAAATATTGACTCTGTTTCTTTTTAATATTTTATATCTTACATTTAAATTTTAATACACCTGAGATTTACTTTATTCTAGAATATGAGGGTTTTTCATCCTAAATCATTAACTTATTATTCTAACACCATTGATCTATTTTTACTCCACTAATTGAAATATTGCCTTTATTTTTTCATTATAGGAACAATTTTTGACCTTTCTGCCAGTAATCTGAGTGTCTCTTTGAGTATAGTTGGAACTGTTAAGTGGAAACAGATGAATCATCTGATCTGTAGAGAAATGATAACTTTTCCTCTTTGAAATCTCAAGAAACAAAATGTTAGAATATATAAAAAATTATAGCATCTATTCTGAAAAATAGCAAACTAAAAGAAAAAGGAAAACAGAGTAGGAATATTTGTAATTCATAACAAAGGACTAATCACATACAAATAATACCTTCAAATTTGTATGAAAAACATCAAGATCTCTACAGGTGAGATGGGCAGAAAATGTAAACAGACAAGAGGAGTTATAGATAGTTGACAAACTGTGGGGAAAATATTTTTCCTGATCAGTAGTCAAGTGCAAAATAACCTAATAGTTAAAAACATTAAAAACACACAAATTAAAAACACAAAAAGTTTTTACAAATTTAATCTTTTAAAAACATTAACATCAACTAATTGTTGATAAAGTTGTATTCAGTTGAAATGCTGATGATATTATAAATTGGGACAATGCTTTGGCAAAGTAATACAATGATTTGTCCTAAGAATTGTACATATGTGTATTCTATTAGACTCAGTAACTCCAGATCTGAGAATTTATTGTGAGAAAATCACTTAATAGAGGTAAAAAGCTACAAGGCTGACAGCATCTATTTTAAAGCTGCTTTTCATAGTAAAATTTGTAAATAATATAATGTTGTATATTGGAGAGCCCCAGTGTCTCAAAGGAGTCTGGTGGGTGGATGGAGTAGGCAGTTTTATAATATTGCTCAGGATATTTTTTATTACAAGATATCATACATACAAATGAAATGTGTGTGTGTGATATCTATATATCTATATCTATATATATATTATAATTTCTTTCTTTCAATGAACAATAGCAAAGTGAGTGACATGTATGTATGACCCAGCTGAAGAAAAAGAGCATTACCAGAACCTTGGGAGCTCCCTGTATGTATATGTATCACTGTCCATCTTCCCTTCCTTTCCCATGCCATAACCATTATGACAAAGTGCTTTAATTGTTCTCTTGTTTTTTGTGAAGTGTTTTATATTACATGTGTATATCCCCAAACCACATGTTGTTAGTTTTTTTCTGTTTTTGACACTTGTCAAAAATTCTGTGTATTCTTTCCGTGACGTGCTTTCCTTGATAAATGTTATGCTTGTGAGATTCAGCTGTACAGATGCATTTAGTGGTAACTCCCCCTCTCCTACCCACAGCTATTAGTATTTCGTAGTATTCTAGGATTGCAAATCTTCAGCTTCAGTCGGTCATGCATATTCACCAAAATAATTGTATTTATTTGCCCTTCAGTTTTCAGCTTTTCAAGCCCCTGTCTCCCTTAGGAAATATATAAAGTCGTGAACACACTCACACATTCACGACACAATAAGATCATTAAGTACGTGTTTTTCTGCAACTTTTTCAGTACATAATTCTCACCTTTCTTTTCATTCCAGTAGTTTTATCTTATCTAGCACACAGACTGTATTTAACTTTTGTAAGGTATAGTTCAGGCCCAGGCAGAAAAGATTGAGAGACTACCTCAACGGAAGTAGGTTACCTTTATTCAGTCAAGGAGGGCGACAGTCTGCCTAACGACCAGGCTGAGCGCAAGAGGGATCAGGGAGGCTTCATATTTAAAGGAAGATTTGTGGAAGCAATGAGGGAAATGTTAATCAGGCTTTTTTTGGGTATTCTTTAGTTGAGATGGCATTTATAGTTGGGCAGGGGGTGACAAGTCTTCTGGGCAGGGGGTGATACGTCTCTGGCAGATGTAGGGGGTGATACGTCTCTGGCAGATGTAGGGGGTGGAAGGTTTCTGGACAGGGGGTGATAAGTCCCAGATAGATACAACTGGTCTGGAGCATCAGGGCAGGACCTAAAGTTCAATTTTGTTTTCTCTGAAGTTAGGTGATTCAGCAAGGGCCTTTGAGACTGTTGTTTTCTTTTCTAGGCCCAAAGACTCCTTCAACTTTCCACATTTTCCCACCCCAAAATACCCTTTACAGCTGGTATATACAAACTTGTTTTCAATTCATTATTATGTATTGCTTCTGGTTGATGTGTCCTGTAAATCTGTTTTATTCTGGCTTATTTTATTCTGGCTTTTTTTTTAAGTGATGACTGAGATGTCAGAGACTAGGCCTGTGATCCTTCCCTTTTAAATTTGGCTGCTTTCTTGCTCATAGTATCATTTACCTTGTTCCTCTAGACTGTCTTTCCTATAAACTGAAATATATATCTAAAGGCTTGGTGGATTCAAGGTTAACATTTTTGGCTAGGACATCTTTGGTGATATAGATATCATGTTGAATCATATCAGAAGACACAAAATATCTGGTTGATCCACTGTGAGTGTTGCTAAGATTGACCCAGGATTAGGATGATGACAATATGATGCCTCCATTGTATGGATGTAGTTTTCCCTTGTGTATTGAAAATAATCTGTATGTTGCTTCTGGCACTATGCAAAAAACATTGTTTGATACCAGGTATTCACAGCATTGTTTTAAAATTGATTGGTAGTCCTTATATGAGTAAGTATTTTCATTAGTACTTGCAAAATGATGTTTTTGTTTAGGTCTTTGATTCCCTCTACATTTAATAGCTACCACTGAATGCCAATTTCTTAGTTTACAAAAAGGAACATACCTTTATAGCATTATTGTGCTGTGCTAAGTCGCTTCAGTTGCATCTGACTCTTTTCGAACACAGGGACCATAGCTCGCCAGGCTCCTCTGTCCATGGGATTCTCCAGGCAAGAATACTGGAGTGGGTTCTCATGACCTTCTCCAGGGGATCTTCCTGACCCAGGGACTGAACCTGCCGTTTTATTGTCTCCTGCATTTTCTGGTTGGTTCTTTACCACTAGTGACACCTGGGAAGCCCTTTATAGCATTATTGGTATCTACCAGTAAGTACCTATTTCCAAGATTCAAGTCATTTGGGAAACTGAATTAATTGTAAGATTACCTAATGGAGATGGACAAAGAGATTTAGATGTCCTGAGGCAGGATAGTACTTAAGAACATAGACTCTGGGGCCAGACTAGATAGGTTCCAAT
Organism: Dama dama; assembly: GCF_033118175.1. Classification (NCBI taxonomy): domain Eukaryota; kingdom Metazoa; phylum Chordata; class Mammalia; order Artiodactyla; family Cervidae; genus Dama; species Dama dama. Next base: position 77,437,752 of record NC_083714.1, read on the forward strand.
ATTAACTTTGCCATTTACTGGGTTTGTGACTTTGGGTACAGTACTTAAGCCCTGTTGTCTGTTTTCCCATCCTTTACTGCCTAATGTATACCTGTGGACAAAGAATAGTAAGTAAAGGAAAAATGAAAAAAAAAAATTGTTAGGGGTTGGGTTATGGGTGAGTAAAATATTTTCCTTAGCATTGTGTCATATTTGCAGTGTAAGAGAGAAAAGTCATGCTGATTTTTAGATGTTTTCAATGTGTATTTTCAAGTGCAAGATCATTGACAAATGACTCACAAACCTTTTACATTGATTTTGGTTTATCCCTCTTGTTACAGTGTTTTAGAAATTCTTAATGCAATAAAATTGTTATTTTCATTAGATAAGATTTTATGTTTTATTTTAGTAAACTCAGTATAATCACTGTTCAGCTTTTTAATAAATAGTATAAAATATTATCCTCAATGTTTTCTCAATGAAATGTAGCCATTTTTTTCTTAAATACATAATAAGACTAAGTTTAAAACTTAATTTGAAGTGGTTTACCTCAAGGAATGATATATAGTAACAAATTCATAGACTCTTTCAAAATTTAGTTCATAAGGATCATAAGGTTTTTCTCTCTACTTTTTAAAAAAATGGATTTCATGAAAGGATTCGTATAAGGAAGAAAGGTTATTTGTTGCTTGATCTTGGAATAAGCACAATCTCTCTTATCTATTTTAGTCTCATAGCTTTATAAGTAATACACTAAAGATCATTTTTCTTCTGTGACGCCTAAGTAAAATATGTTCTGAACAAGAGACTTTATTTTCCTTATCACAAGTTAAATATTGCTATTAAATTTGAAGAGAGCTCAGCTGGGATATCCTTTGCTGTGAAAGATGATTTTAGTCATTTAAATTGATAAAATTTAAATTGATAAAACAGAAATACTAGCATTAAGAAAATCAAGTGAAAGTTAATTGTAGTGGAATCTGCTTATTTTATTTCCTGGTATGAAATAGGTTTTTGTCAAATGTTTACATTACTTAGTAAAACTTTCATTAAGAGATTTGAGTTGATACAGTTTTCTCAGTTTAAATAACAAAATACTAAATGTCTGTTTTCCAAGGGATTATTTTATTTCATAGACCCAGCCTTTCATTATCTCACTAAATTTGGTATTAAATTTTATTTTTTAAATGATTTATTATGGCCAGTTTCAAACATAAAAAAAATAGAATAATAGAACTTCTCATGTACCAGTTTCCCAGTATCAACTCTTATCAATTTGTGGCCTATCTCTTTCATTTGGTACTGTCCACCTTCTCATTTCAGCATCAAATCCTGGATTATTTTAATGAAAATCCTATATGTCATATAGTTCCATCTGTAAATATTTCAATATGTATCTAAAAGATAAGGGCTCAGCTTTTTAAAAGTAACTACAGTTCTTTTGGACTGGGCTTCCCAGGTGGCCCAGTGGCAAAGAATTCACCTGCCAATGCAAGAGACGCAGATTCAATCCCTGGGTTGGGAAGATCACCTGGAGAAGGAAATGGTAGCCCACTCCAGTATTCTTGCCTGGAAAATTCCATGGAGATAGGAGCCCGGTGGGCTACAGTCTGTGGGGTCGCAAAGAGTTGGACATGACTGAGCACTCACTCACTCACTCCCAATAGTTACTCCTCCATGCAGGAATTTACCTAGAAGGACAGTTTTTCATTTTCCTGAGTTCCTAAGGCCCAACCCCATCCCCACTTTCTCACCTCTCTAGCATTCCCAGGGGTTCCTTTGCACTCATCCACAGCTTGGAGTCTGTAATGTCCTCTCCCACTTGCTGCTGTTATTCTCAGAATGACCTCCCAAGCTTCCAGTGAGTACCTGATAGCAATTTTGAGGTTTTCTGGCCACCAATGCTGTCACACATTTCTTTGTCTTCTGGTCATTTTCCTTGTACAGTTTCTTATACCATGCGGATTTTATAGCAATTGAAAGTTCCTAATGACCCACTTGTATTTTGGAGTTCATCACAATATTTTGTCATCTATCTTTGTTGTAGATATTGTCCCTGGGTGTTTGGTTTTGGTATCCTGGTTGCACTGTCTATTTTTATGGGGGTCTCAAGGGGGAGATTCAGAAACTTTGCTCCTAATGCCATCTTCCCTGAATCCTGTTTTTAAGTTCAAACCATTTGTATAAGAACAGAGGCCAAGTTGTTGATCTGTCGCTAACATTCACCTCTGAGAACTTGCAACAAACCTTACAGGTCACTTACTTCCAGTTCTTCATTTTATCTATAAGGATATTTATAAGGAAGCTGAATTCCAGAGAGGCTAAGTGACTTTTCAGCTATTTACTATAAGTCTGAAAAAAAGAATCCAGTTTTCCTAATATTGAAACAGTGCTGTTATTCAGTCAGTCAGTTCAGTTGCTCAGTTGTGTCCAACTCTTGCGACCCCATGGACTACAGCATGTCAGGCTTCCCTGTCCATCACCAACTCCTAGAGCTTGGTTAAACTCACGTCCATTGAGTTCATGATGCCATCCAACCATTTCATCCTCTGTCGTTCCCTTCTCCTTCTTGTGGCTTAGCTGGTAAAGAATCCACCTGTAATGCAGGAGACCTGGGTTTGATCGCTGGGTTGGGAAGATCCTGTGGAGAAGGGAAAGGCTACCCACTCCAGTATTCTGACCTGGAGAATTCCATGGACTCTATAGTTCATGGGGTCACAAAGAGTTGGACACGACTGAGCAACTTTCACTTCACAGTGCTCTTATTAGACATTCTTAAAAATTCATATGAATAAAGCTAGTGGAGGTGATGGAATTCCAGCTGAGCTATTTCAAATCCTGAAAGATGATGCTGTGAAAGTGCTGCACTTGATATGCCAGCAAAATTGGAAAACTCAGCAGTGGCCACAGGACTGGAAAAGGTCAGTTTTCATTCCAATGCCAAAGAATGTTCAAACTACCACACAATTGCAGTAGTTTGAACTTATCTCACACACTAGCAAAGTAATGTGAAAATTCTCCAGGCTAGGCTTCAATAGTAGGTGAACCAAGAACTTCCAGATGTTCAAGCTGGATTTAGAAAAGGCAGAGGAACCAGAGATCAAATTGTCAGCATCCGTTGGATAATCGAAAAAGCAAGAGAATTCCAGAAAAACATCTACTTCATTGTTTACGCTAAAGCCTTTGACTGTGTGCATCATAACAAACTGTGTAGAATTCTTCAAAAGATGGGAATACCAGACCACCTGACCTGCCACCTGAGAAATCTGTATGGAAGTCAAGAAGTGACAGTTAGAACTGGACATGGAACAATTGATTGGTTCAAAATTGGGAAAAGAGTACTACAGGGCTGTGTGTTGTCACCTTGCTTGTTTAACTTATATGCAGAGTACATCTTGCAAAATGCCAGACTGCATGAAGCACAAGCTGGACTCAAGATTGCTGGGAGATATATAAATAACCTCAGATATGCAGTTGAAACCAGTCTAGTTCTGTGTAATTTTCTTTCCATTCTGGTCTTTACTAGTTATAAATAACACATGAAGTGACTTCCAAGGTAGAAAGTAAGAATCCATTTAGAAATGTTCTAGAAAATAAAGAGTGATTTATAGTTTCATATGATTTGGGCTGCAAGCACTCAGGCTTTGCCAGGTCATCAGAGTCCTGTCCGGGGAATCTGTTATTTATTGTTTGATATGCTGGGAGTGGTGTAAGTACTTAATGTTTATCTTATGTAAGTACAGTGTTAGGAAAAATCAATTCCAGGTATGATACAATTTTAAGAAAGATCATAGGGAACTAACCTAAATATTATAGTTGTAAGGGATGAAGTTCAACATTAAGGATTTGGATTAAAGGGTTTTTGAAAAATGAATAAATAATAGTTGCATTCCTATAAAATATTTTAGATGAGATTCTTGAAAATACTAATTTCGTACCTTTTTGATGCTGATTTTAGCTTAGCCCTGTTTGGTAGTGAAACATTTCTATTTTATCTAGATGTATTTTGGAAAATTATAGGAAGATGGGACTATACATATTTGTTATATGATCACAAAACATTCTACAAACTTCTAATATATTTTTTCTAGTTGCCAACTGTATAACAACCTCAGCTGAGAAGGAAGTGATGTTAGAAACCTCAGTTTGCCCTGTTGCAAGCTGTTATGAAATGCTAATGTAATACCTAATATTTAACTATGTTTGACAGAATTAACTTGCTGGTAAAAGTTGTTGATCTTGCGTCAGATTTATAAATTTTCCTATAATCCTTTGGCAGATTATTTATTTGAAACAGCCTCATGAATGAATTTAATGATCATATTTAATGTTGTGAAATGTTTAAATGAAATCGTGTTTGATGAACTTCTATAGCATAAATCTAGGAAAGGCTTATAGTATACATATAGAAAAGGTTATTGGATTAAAAAAAAACTATTTTAAGTTGTTAGATCTTCAAGGATAACTTAATAATAAGCAAATGACTTATTTTCCCCCATCAAATATTAGGTTGGTACAAAAAGTAATTGCAGTTTTGGACCACGAATTTCAAATCATTGTAACTAGGCTCAAACACATCTTTATTAATCAAACTAGGAATCATTACAGTCAACACATTTTTGCCAACAAGAAATAAGTTTGTTTATTCCCGTAGCATAAAAATCTGTGCTTAGGGATTTGACGAACTCTTGGAAAGCATTTTCTGTCTGCTGCCGGTTGTGGAAGCATTTTCCCTGCAAAAATTTGTTGAGATGCCTGAGGAAGTAGTAGTTGGTTGGTGAGAGGTCAGATGAATATGGCAGATGAGGCAAAACTTTGTAGCCCAATTTGTTCAACTTGTGAAGCATTGGTTGTGGTGCATGCAGTTGGGTGATGTCGTGGAGAAGAATCGGGCCCTTTCTGTTTACCAGTGCCGGCTACAGGCATTGCAGGTTTTGGTGCATCTCATCGATTTGCTGAGTATACTTCTCAGTTGTAATGGTTTCGCCAGGATTCAGAAAGCTGTAGTTGATCAGATGGGCAGCAGACCACCAAACAGTGACCATGACCTTTTTTTGGTGCAAGTTTGGCTTTGGGAAGTGCTTTGGAGCTTCTCAGTCCAACCACTGAGCTGGTCATTGCTGGTTATCATATAAAACCCACTTTTTGTTGTACATCACAATCAGATCAAGAAAAGGTTCATCGTTGTTGTTAGAATAAAAGAAGATGACACTTCAGAATGATTTTTTTGATTTTTGGTCAACTCATGAGGCACCCACTTACCGAGCTTTTTCACCTTTCCAGTTTGTTTCAAATGCCATGCGACCGTAGAATGGTTGATGTTGATTTCTTGGGCAACTTCTTGTGTAGTTGTAAGAGGATCAGCTTCAGTGATGACTCTTGGTTGTTGTCAGCTTCCCATGGCTGACTACCGTGCTCCTCATCTTCAAGGTTCTTGTTTCCTTTGCAAAATTTCTTGAACTACCGCTGCATTGTACATTCATTAGCAGTTCCTGGGCCAAATGCTTTGTTAATGTTGCGAATTGTCTCTGCTGCTTTACGACCAATTTTGAACTTTAATAAAAAAATCGCTCAAATGTGCTTTTTGTCTAACATTTCTGTAGTGTAAAATAAATGCAAAATAAACAATGTCGTTAGCAAAAAAAATAAAGTGAGAAATGTGTATTAAGATGATGTATAACATAGCCACATTTATTTAAGAATGTATTCCAGTATCAAACAGGAAAGTTCAACAATGCAAAACTGCAGTTACTTTTGTACCAACCTAATAACTCTAACTAGATAACTTCAGGTTTGTTATTGAAGGGATGGGAAGAGAAGGAAAGGGAACTGACATTTATTGAATATAAGCAACATGCTTGGAGGCCCTGTGTAAGGTGTTTTATATCATTTTTACCCTATTCCTCCCTATACCCCTATGAGATAATTATTAGCCCCATATTATGGTTGAAAACATTGTACTTGTATATTTGTACTCAAAGGCTTTACAGTGTGTTTCCAGTGTAATGCTGTGTGATTTGACCCTGATCTAAGGTGTATGTTAAAGTCGTTCAGTCGTGTCTGACCCTTTGCAACCCCATGGACTATACAGTTCATGGATTTCTCCAGGCCAGGGTAGCCTTTCCCTTCTCCAGGGGATCGTCCCAAGCCAGGGATTGAACCCAGGTCTCTTGCATTGCAAGCCGATTCTTTACCAGCTGGCCCACCAGGGAAGCTGATCTAAGGTATTTGTTTCTAACTCATGTCTGGCTTTCCCTTGTGGGAGAGACTGTATAATTCATTGTAAGCCTATGTATATTCCATATAAAAATGCCTCACAGGGATGTTGTGTGAATTTGAGTAATGATTCAGAAGTAAGTAGTTCACTTTTTATGGTGCCAAGTGTTAAAAAAAGCATTGTTTTGAAATTAGTCAAGGGTTTAACAGCTATTAAAATTGAGCTTATAAATATTAATTTAAACAAAACAAGCAGTTACATATTTTGCTAAATTGTAAGTAAGACCAAAAAGTTTAATTATGTAAACTTTTCCAAAACAGGAATTTAAGAAATGTGAAAGCTAAAGCTCCAGTTTTATGCAAGTTCATCCTTCATGCTGTGACTAGAGATATTTTTCTGAAATGCTGATTTGATCTTGTTCTTATGGCTAAAATCTTATACTCCCTATTGCTTACAGGTTCAAGTTCAGATGCCACAGTTTGGCTCCAGCTACTCTTTGGGGCATTACTTTTTGATACTTTCTTCCTTCACCCTTTGCCAAGAGTATTCCCTTCCACTTTCTTCTTCTACAGTTTTCAGTTGAGTGATTATAGATCTGAAAGACCAAGCTGGTTTATGTCCCCTGCTCTTCAGAGCTTTCCATGACTATCCTTTACAGAGGGAATGCTTCTTTCCTTTGTGTTCCTTTAACGGTTTTAATTACATTTATTATTTTAAACCTTTTAAATTCTTGTTGTTTAGACTCTGAGCTCTTTTAGGCTAGAAATTACCTTTATTTATTTATTTTTCTCACTACCTATCACAGTCTGTTCTGTCCCTCCCTTTTCCCATTACCTTATCTCTTCCTTTTCTTTCTTCAAACAGATGTTTATAGAGAATCCACTGTGTGCCTCCTCTGTTCAAGGCACTTGGTGTTTATTGAATTAGTGGGAAGAAGTATGAAATCCTGGCCAGGAAAACTTTAGCTGTGTTATTAGCCTGTTGTTTTAATCATTCTAAGCATGAGGATAATAGGCCCTTGCCATTTAACATTGAAATGGTCTATTGCTTTCACCAACTTGTGTGGGACTATTAAGGGAAAACACAAATGATGGTCATTTTGGTTTTGTGTGATTTGGATTCAGATCATGTTCAGTATTGAAATCTGTTCTTGGCTTTGCTTTGTCAGTAGAGACATGACTTCTGACAATGTTGATTGCAGCATTGGAAATAACTACATGCCTATTTGCCTATCCAAGGTAACAGCTAATTTGAGCCAGACAGAGGAGAGTAATTTTATTACTGTCTGCCATTGGAGTTGGCATCTGGTAAAAGTGGGTGTATGTTTGGAGTAGTATTTAGGTGAAAATGTACTGCTTCTAAAATACCTCTCTGAAGAGAATAAAAGTAGGTATTCTTTATAGAGCAAATACCCTCTGCTAACAATTAACAATCCTCCAAGGTAGATGGTGGTATTTCCATTGATGGATGAAGAAGTAAAGGCCTGAGGTCGCAGAGCTTGTTAAGCAGCAGAACTAAAATTCAAACTTAGCTCTGTCAGACTGGGACCATGCCTGTTTCATTATGTTACCATCCTGCCCTTACATCCTCATTCTCAGTCTCAAGTCCAAATTGGAGAGAGTGAATTCATCATGGTAATTTGAATTTGTGATGCCAAATTACTGAATTGCTTGATCTTTGGCAAGTAATTTAAAATTTCTCATCCCATTATTTTCACATGGATAATACTGCTTGCCTCCCAGGGTTATAATGAAGAATAAATGAGCTGATGTATATGAAAATACATTGTGAATCATAAAGCCCTATACTGATATTTGGTGATATATTTTTAATGCTGTCTTTATTACACACTTAAACATACTAATTCTCCTTCCTGAACATTTCTTTGCTGTTGTCCTTTTTAACTAAGCCACTTAGTCAGTCAGTGTTGGTCGCTCAGTCATGACCAACTCTTTGAGACCCCATGGACTGCAGCCCACCAGGCTCCTCTTTCCATGGAATTCTCCAGGCAGGAATACTGGAGTGGGTAGCCATTCCCTTTTCCAGGGGATCTTCCTGACCCAGGGATCGAACCCAGGTTTCCTGCATTGCGGGCAGATTCTTTCTCATCTGAGCCACCAGGGAAGCCCACTAAACCACTTAGCAACCTGTAAAGTACCATAGTGACTGCATTTCTTTATAAAGAAAATTTTTTTTTATATATAAAGAGTTTACGTATACATGTTTATGTATAAAGAGTTAAAACATTAGAACAATACAGTTTTTACCATTATGAAGAACTAAGCATACTTAGCTATTTAGAATTTTCCTTTCATTCCTCCTATTTCCTTCTACACTACAAACTCACTTTTTTTCCTTTGAATTATATCCTAAGTTAAGGTTGCAATTTTATAATGGCTGATTTCCAGTAGTTGATATGTAATGGCTATATCTAGTACATTTGGTCAGAACTTCTTTTTTGAACCAAACATTTTATACCCACAAAGTGCTCAGCACTGGAAAACTAGTTCTTCCATGAATGCAGATGGAGCTTTTGTTTAATGTGAGTTTTAACTAGAGATTGACTACATTAGTTGCTTCCATATACTTGTTGCCTTTTTACATGAAGAAGATAAGCATTCTCTTTTCTTGAAATCGTTGATGGTTAGTGTTTTGTTTAAACTCTTGCCAGAAGGATGCTCTTTCTTTTCTACTAGGTAAAAATCCAAGAGGACTATGGTATCTCATTGTAGTGAAAGAGTCTGTAGCAGCACTATAGAATTACACTAAACTAGCTTTGTTCATTTGACTGATATAAAATATTTTAGTCTCTGTTGAAATGGTAGCTCTTACAATAAAAAGTTATGGAAGAGTCTTGAATTTATAACACAGAGTGTTAACTACCTGATGTAGCTGAACATCTGAATTTTTTATTATAAAATTATCTTTGGTAAATATTTTTTTGGTATTGGTATTAATAGTAGTAATATATATTCCCCTTTATGATAACAAAGGGGCTTCCCTGTTGGCTCAGATGGTAAAGAGTCTGCCTGCAGTGTGGGAGACCCAGGTTCGATCCCTGGAGAAGGAAATGGCTACCCACTCCAGTAATCTTGCCTGGAAAATCCCGTGGGCGGAGGAGACTGGCAGTCCATGGGGTCGCAAAGAGTCGGACATGACTGAGCGACTTCACTTTCACTTTATGATAACAAACTTTATGATATGGTTTAATTTAATTTCAAAACAGTAATGTTCTTATCAAACTACTGTATTAAGCAAAAGTGAAATAATGTATCATGTAAATGACGTTTTTTAAAATTAGTTAGCCTATTGCTTAAACTGAAAAAATATATGCCATTACCCCTGAGAGACACTGTGACTTGAAGTTAGATTTATGTTAAAATTTCAATTCTAGAGCTTTTTTTTTAAAGCATTGGGCAGCAGGTTAACCAGTTTGCACCCCAGTTTCTTCTTCATCTTTAAAATGTACATGCATATCCTTTTCTGTCAGTGCATTTGGGAGAAGCCGATCAGCTAGTATGTGAACATAGTTTCTGAAACAAAGTGCTTATATGAACAATATTTTAACAGTTGCTCATTTATGGTAATTGGCAGATAAAAAGAATTTAAGTACTTGAGTTTTAAAAAATCTCCCTTCCACATGATAACATTTTCAGTATTACTAGTATATGTTCAAGAAGCATCATTCAAATATAATATAAAGTTTATAATTTTGAATATAAGAATGAGCCTCTTTTGTTAAACTCTTCTATACAACAGTGGTATGAATTGAACATTTTTTGTGCTTTATATATATATATATATTTTCTACATCCTAAATGATATAGGTGTATGTTTTTATAGGTTTGCCTGAATCCATCATTGCGGCTGCATGTTCAAGAAGTGGCCAGAGGGTTCTGCATGTTGATTCGTAAGTTTATCAGTGGTAGCATTTGATACTTCCTAAATATCTCTATACAAAATTAAAATTTAAATATACATACACATGTGTGTACATGTATATGTCCAGTATAAACTTTTAAAGTTAGAAAAATTATTAGAATTGTTTAATTTTCACAAAAAACATGTGAAATATATAATGTATGGGTTCTCCTATTATAGTTTGTGAAATAGTGATCTCTTTCCTTTGAGTATAAACCAAATGTACCATAATTTTATTTTTAACATTAATGATTTTGTTTTTCTAAATGATAAGTAATTTTCCACAAAGCTTGGAAACATACTTACCCTTTTAATCATATGTATGTGGGTATGTAAATCCTGTATATGCTGTTGTATTTTAGATGTGGCATATGATAGTTGAAGAAATCAGCTAATAGAGTATGTGGTTTGCTTGAAAAATCTTAACTAAGAGTTTTCTAAAATATTTAGAATTTTTCCCCCTTTTCCTTAAATGTGATGATAAAAAGGAAGTAAATGGAAAATTCAACTTTAAGGTAAAGTATAAATCTTTCCATTCCTGCTTCCTTCAGAAACAAACTCTTAACTTTCCACCTATCTATTTAATGCTTTTGACCTTTGTATTGGTACTTTAATTGTTCATTAAATTGGAGTAGAAAGGAAACACGAAATAATGACTTTGTATTTTCTGTTTGATAGTAACAGGTTTTTCAAAATGCCAGAATGCAAAGAATAGCTAGATTTGTTACAGCTTACAGTGCCTTCTCACATATTATTCCATTGTAAGTATGTAGGAATCCAAAAGTGGTATTAGTTCATTTACCCTTTCTAAAGTTATTTTCAAAATATATTAATTCCCCAGTCATTGAATGAAATTTCTAAATTGAGTTACTTTCTGTTCTTAAGTCCTGCCCTTGGAATTCTCTTTCACTGTTATATGCACACACATACACCACAGTAATTGCTCAGTCATGTCTGACTCTTTGCGACTGTAGCCCACCAGGTTCCTCTGCCCATGGGGTTTCTCCAGGCAAGAATACTGGAGTGGGTTGTCATGCCCTCCTCCAGGGGATCTTCCCGACCCAGGGATCTAACCCAGGTCTTTTGCATTGCAGATGGATTCTTTACCATCTGAGCCACCAGGGAAATCTGTTATGTGTGCAACTGCTGTGTTAATGTCTTAATTCAGTCTTTTTGACATAGGGATTCACATGCCAAAAAAGGTGCTGCCTTGAACGCTGAGGTACTAGACTAGTATGCTTTAAAAAGGCTTAATAAGAACATAAATTCAAATTTGTTTCTGATAACATTAATTAACCTAAAACTGAAAATAAAATCTCAAATTTCCCAAAGTGATCTCTTGTGTTTGCACTGTAAGGTACTTCCTGTATCACCTTCTTTACATATGTAATTTAATTCCCATCACAGCCAAGTGAGGGTGGTGTTATCCTAATTTAACAAATGGGAAATGTGGGGCATAGTGAGGTTAAGTAATAATTCTAACTTTACCCAGCTAGTGCATGTTTTTTTCTAAAACCTGAGATCTTCCCAGAATGAAGAATATTTTATAAATCACATAGGGTGTACTGATAATATAAAATAAGTTTTGATTAGGAATATAACAAGTTAAATCTAATTTTGATAAGCAGTGAGTCAGTTAGAAAGACTTGATAATGTTAAAAACTTATACCTTAATAAATAGTATTTCAAACTGACAAAACTTTTTTCTTCTATTTTAGATCCTCATACTTGGTAGCTTTTGAGAGTTTAGATACATCTGGATGTTGATTTATAAGATGGTTTTCTGCTCTATGCCATGCTTAAATATTTTCTCATTTTTATTCATTTTTGCCATTATGGCTCTTCATGTTGCTGTTTGTTGTTCAGTTGCTCAGTCATGTCCGACTCTTTTGGACTGCAGCATATCAGGCTTCCCTGTCCTTCACCATCTCCTGGAGCTTGCTCAAAATCCTGTCCATTGAGTCGGTGATGCCATCCAACTATCTCTGTTGTCCTCTTCTCCTCCTGCCTTCAATCTTTCCCAGCATAAAGGTCTTTCCTAATGAGTTGACTCTTTGCATCAGGTGGCCAAAGTATTGGAGCTTCAGCTTCAGCATCAGTCCTTCTAATGAATATTCAGGATTGATTTCCGTCAGGGTTGACTGGTTTGATCTCCTTGCATCCAAGGGACTCTCAAGAGTCTTCTCCAGCACCACAGTTCAAAATCATCAATTCTGGTACTCAGCCTTCTTTATGGTCCAACTCTCACATCTGCACATGACTACTGGAAAAACCATAGCTTTGACTATATGGACCTTTGTCAGCAAAGTAGCATCTCTGCTTTTTAATATGCTGTCTAGGTTAGTCATAGATTTTCTTCCAAGGAGCAAACGTCTTTTAATTTCATGGCTACAGTCACCATTTGCAGTGATTTTGGAGCACAAGAAAATAAAGTCTCTCAGTGTTTCCATTGTTTCCCCATTTATTCACCATGAAGTGATAGGACTAGTTGCCATGATCTTAGTTTTTTGAATGTTGAATTTTAAGCCAGATTTTTCACTCTCCTCTATCACCTTCATCAAGAGGCTCTTTAGTTCCTCTTTGCTTTCTGCCATAAGGTTGGTGTCATCTGCATATCTGAAGTTACTGATATTTCTCCCAGCAATCTTGATTCCAGCTTGTGGTTCTTCCAGCCCAGCGTTTCTCATGATGTACTCTGCATATAAGTTAAATAAGCAAGGTGATAATATATCTCCTTGATGTACTCCTTTGCCAATTTGGAACCAGTCTGTTGTTCCATGTCCAGTTCTAAATGTTGCTTCTTGACTTGCATATAGGTTTCACAGGAGGCAGGTAAGGTTGTCCGCTATTCTCATCTCTCAGAATTTTTCACAGTTTGTTGTGATCCACACAGTCAAAGGCTTTGGCATAGTCAATAAAGCAGAAGTATATGCTCTTCTGGAATTCTCTTGGTTTTTCGATGATCCAATGATGTTGGCAATTTGATCTCTGGTTCCTCTGCCTTTTCTAAAACCAGCTTGAACATCTGGAAGTTCTCAGTTCATTTACTGTTGAAGCCTAGCTTGGAGAATTTTCAGCACTACTTTGCTAGTGTATGAAATGAGTGCAATTGTGTGGTAGTTTCAACATTCTTTGGCATTGCCTTTCTTAGGGACTGGAATGAAAACTGACCTTTTCAAGTCCTGCAACCACTGTTAAGTTTTTCAAATTTGCTGGTGTATTGAGTGCAGTACTTTCACAGCATCATCTTTTAGGACTTGAGATAGCTCAGCTGGAATTCCATCACCTCCACTAGCTTTGTTCGTAGAGATGCTCCTAAGGCCCACTTGACTTCGCTTTCCAGGATGTCTTGCTCTAGGTGAGTGATCACACCATCGTGGTTATCTGGGTCATGAAGATCTTTTTTTGTATAGTTTTTCTTTGTATTCTTGCCACCTTTTCTTAATAGATTCTGCTTCTGTTAGGTCCATACCGTTTCTGACCTTTATTGTGTCCATCTTTGCATTAAATGTTCCCTTGGTATCTCTAATTTTCTTGAAGAGATCTCTAGTCATTCCCATTCTATTGTTTTCCTCTATTTCTTTGCATTGATCACTGAGGAAGGCTTTCTGATCTCTCCTTGCTATTCTTTGGAACTCTGCATTCAGATGGGTTTATCTTCGCCTTTCTCCTCTGCCTTTCACTTCTTCATAGGGAAAGGAGAAGATAAATAGAAGATTCATAAGGAAAGAAGATTCAGTCTTTCCCTAGTCCTTTTATTTCCTTTTTTTCATTTTAGTTTTCTCCTTTGAGTTTTATTGTGATAAAATTGACATACAGTACTGTACATCATGAAATGATTAGCACAATAAGTTCAGTGAGCATTCATCATCTCACATAGATTAAAGAAATAAAAAAAATTAAATTAAAAATTAAAGAAATAGAAAAAAATTTTCCTTGTGATGAGATGTCTTAACTTTCATGTGTAACATAAAGCAGTGTTAAGTTATATTTGTCGTGTTGTAGATTATGTCCCTAGTACTTAGTTATAAGTATTAGGGATGTAATATCCCTATTGAACCTTTTGACTGCCTTCATACAGTACCCCCTCCCACAGCTGCCCCACCTCCAGCCTTTGGCACCAGAAATCTGATACCTTTTTTCCTATGCCTAGTCCTTTTATTTGTGCTTTATATCTACAATAGTACCATATATCCCTGTTCCATGTACATAGCTTCCCATACTTTATAAAAAAATAACCTTTAAATTGTAGTTTAAAAAAAAAGTAACATAAAACTTGCCATCTTAACTATTTCTAAGCATGTACAATTCAATAGTGTTGAGTATATTCCTAATTGTTGTATAGCAGATCTTTAGAACTCTTTTGATGTTACAAACCTGAAACACTATGCCCATTAAACAATAACTCCCCATTCCTCTTCCTCCCAGCTCCTGGCAACTCTCATTTTACTTTCTGTCTCCATAAATTTTACTTCTCTAGATACCTCATATAGGCTTCCAGGTGGTGCTAGTGGTAGACATGAGACAAGGAGTTCAATCATTGGGTCGGGAATATCCCCTGGAGGAGGGCACAGCAACCCACTCCAATATTCTTGCCTGGAGATTCCCCATGGAAACAGGAGCCTGGCGGGCTACAGTATGTGGGGTTGCATAGAGTCAGACCACTGAAACAACTTAGCACACATGCACACAGATACCTCATATAGTGGGAATTAGATATTATTTGTCTTTTTGTAACTGGCTTATTTCATACAGTATGAGTCCTCAAGGACTTATAAGTCCTCAAGGCTCATCTATTTTGTATCATGTGTTAGAATTTCCTTCCTTTTTAAGATTGAATAATATTCCATTGTATGTTTACACAATACAACATATTCATTCATCTGTTGATGAATGCTTGACTCACTTCCACCTCTGGCACATAGTAAATAATACTGCTATGAACATGAATGTGCAAATATCTTCAAGATCCTGTGTTCAGTTCTTTTGGATATATACCCAGAATTGGGATTACTAGATCATATAGTAATTCTATTTTTAAGTTTTTTGAGAAACTGCCATACTATTCTTGATAGCAATGGAAACTTAAAATTCTTAGTATTACATGTTCCTTTTTTCTGTTTCTCCCTGCTCTGTCTTGGTAGAGATTTGTCTGTATTGTTAGTCTTTTCAAAGAACCAGGTTTTGCTTTGTTGTAACCTTCTATGTTATCTTTGTTTTCTATCTAATTAATATCTATGCTTATCTTTATTGTTTCCGTCCTTCTTTCTTTGGCTTGAGATTAGTCTTGTCCTTTTTCTAACTTCTAGAATTGAATTCTTAGTTCTTTGTATTTTAGCTTTATGTTTAGTGTGTTTATGATTCTAGCTCCCTCTTAGGATCACATTAGCTATCTTGTACAAGTTTTAAGTCTTATAGCCATTATGATCTCTTTTTTGATCCATTAGTTATTTAGAAATATGTTTTTAGATTTCTATATACATTTTTTATTTCAATATTTATAATTTTGAACACTCGTGACAAAACAGGGAAGTGAGAATGTAAAGTTCTAGTGTGCCTCTTTAATCTTCCTGCCTGCAACCCACTGTTAACTTTTTATGTGTCCTACAATATGCTCACCAAAAAAAGAGGATGAGGAGAAAATATGTAAGTTTTTATCATGTTTAAATTTGATTCAGTATAGAAAAAATTCAGAATACTGAGTAGTTCCAGCACCATGGATTGCTCATTTTGCCTTTCTATGTCTGTACCTACCTCCTTCCTCTACCTCCCCTATTTCTAGCCTCAGCAACCACTGATTTGATTTTTAGCTGTATAATTTTATCATTTTGAGGATGAAACTGTACAGTGTGCATTTTGGCCTTGTCTTTTTTCACTCAGCATAATTCATCAACGTTGTTACTTGGAGATTTATCAAAGTTGTTATATATGTCAATAGTTTTTTTTTCCTTTTTTATTACTGTATTCTGTACAGTAATATAATTACTATTATACTGTATAATAGTATTCTGTATTCTGTATGTATCATGGTTTGTTTAACCATTCACCTGTTGAATGGCATTTGAACTGATTCTAGTTTTTGGCTCTGATAGAATTGTTGTGTTAACATTCATCTGTAGGTTTTTGTGTGCGTGAACTTAAGTTTTTATTTTTCTGCAATAAATGCTCAGTAGTTCACTTGCTGGGTCATATGGTAATGGCATGTTTATTTTAGTTTATTAAGAAATGCAGTCAAGTTTTCAGAGTGCTTATACCATTTTACGGTCCCACTAGCAATGTATGAGTGTTCCAGTTTCTTTGTTATCTTTGACAGCATTTGTTGTTGTTAACTCTTTTTGGTGGAGGAGTGAGGAGAGTTCAATTCTGGCTAGTGTGTAGTGATATCTCATTGGAGTTTTACTTCACGCTGCCCTAATGTTTATTTTTTTTTTCTCTCTTTTTTTTTTTTTATTAGTTGGAGGCTAATTACTTCACAACATTTCAGTGGGTTTTGTCATACATTGATATGAATCAGCCATAGATTTACACGTATTCCCCATCCCGATCCCCTATTGTTTAATAATGTTGGCCAGTTTTCAGGTGCTTATATGGTATCTGTGTATTCTCTTTGATGAAATGTCTTCATGTCTTTAGACTGTTTTCAATTTGGATTGTTTTACTGTTGAGTTTTGAGAGTTCTTCATACATTTCTTACCAAATATAATTTTTAACTATTCTTTTTTGAATAACCAATTTCTAATTTAATTACATTAATGTCAGATAATTAGCTCTGTGTGATTTCAGTTATGTAGTATTTTTGAGAATTGTTTTATGGTTTATAATTATATGACTCCATGTGACTTAAAAGGTTTTTTTTATGTTTTAGTATACTTTGTTTAAAGGAAAATTTTGTATGTTTTTAGAATGTTTTTATGAGTAAATTTAATGTAGAAATAAAACTAAAAGAGAAAATTTTTGCTGATTGTTGGATATGGAGATCCATCTCTTCATTAAATCAAACTTGTTAATTTTGTTGGTTCAGAATATCTGTTATCTGATTGCTCTATTAATTGGGAGGTGTTTATTAGATATCACTTTTATTGAGTGTGGCATTCTTATTTTTTCTTTATAATTCTATTAATTTTTGCTTTATGTATTCTTGAGTATTCATAAAAGCATGTAGATTTAGAATTAATGATATCCCCATGTAGTTTACCTTATGTTTTTTCCCCTTGCTAATGCCTTTTGCCTTAAAGTTTGTTTTTTATATTACATAGCAATATGAGGTTTTCTTGTTTTTCCCCCCAAGATTTCTTCTCCTTTTATTTTCAGTCTTTCTGCATCTTAATATGTATACATCTTACAAATAGCATATAAGTAGATTTTACTTTATTACTTCAATCTGGCAATCTTTTTAAACTGAATTTAGTATATTTATCATGATTTACTAGTATTTACTAGTATTTACATGTATTTCTACTATCTTATTTGTGTGTTCTCTTTACTGTACCATTCCTTTTTTTCCTTCTCTTAGTTTTCTGTCTTGTATTGAGTAGAGGTATATTTGTACTTTTTCCCTCCTCACAACTGGGTTGGAATTACAGATGAAATTTCTCTTCCTTTGGTCTAGAATATGCTTAAACTTTTGGCATATATATTCAAATTATACTTTCAGAATCATCAAAGTGCTTACTCTTTTCAAGCAATACAATGACCACCCCCTCATGTTTATTGCTCCCTAGCATTTTGGTAATACTTTGATCTTATATATTTTTTTTATTAATATTTGATGTGCTTCCCTGGTGTCTCATATGGTAAAGAATCTGCCTGCAATGTAGGACACCCAGGTTTGCTCCTTGGATTGGGAAGATCCTCTGGAGAAGGGAATGGCTATCCACTCCAGTATTCTTGTCTGGAGAATCCCACATGGACAGAGAAGTCTGGTGGGCTACAGTCCATAGGGTCACAAAGAGTTGGACACAATTGAGTGACTAACACTTCATTTTATTTTTTGTACTAAATACTTGTTTAGATATGCCCTTGTGTTTGTCAGTATTTTTTTATTTTTTGTCTTTGCTACTACCTGGAGACAATATCCTGCTTCCTTAAGTTCCTTCAACCTGAATGTTAGTGTCTTTGTCTGTTAATGCTTTTGTTTCACTCTCAATCTCAAATTATAGTTTAGTTGATTCTGTGATTACACACTGAAGGTAATTTTCTTTCAGACTTTGTCCTCTAGCTTCTTTTGTTGTTGAGAAATGTCATTCTTTGTTAGATGAATTCTCTTTTTTTTCTGATTGTTTTAATATTCTTCTGTTTGTCCTTATAGTTGTATAGTAATTTGTTGAGGTGTGGATTTTATTTCTATTTATACTTGTTCAGAAATTGTTTTGTTTCTTGAAATCAGATGATTTATGCCTTTTGTTGGTGGGAAAACACTCAACTGTTTCTTCAAATATTAGTTCTCTCTTTTTCTTTCTTTTAGAAATTCTCTTATATATTGCACCTTCTTATTCTATCCTTTAGGCCTTTTAAGGGCTTCCCTTGTGGCTCAGCTCATAAAGAATCCGCCTGCAACGTGGGAGGACCTGGCTTTGATCCCTGGGTTGGGAAGATCCCCTGGAGAAGGGAAAGGCCTTTTAATATCTCTTTCATATTTTTCATCTTTTTACCTTTTGATACTACATTCCGAGTAGTTTCCTCAGCTTTATCTTCTTGTTCTGGGGTTACCAACTATGGCCCACAGGTTAGCCACTTGTTTTTATTTATTTATTTTTGGTTGTGCTGTGTTGCGGTGCATGGGCTTCTCATTACAGTGGCTTCTCTTGTTGCAGAGCATGGGGTCTAGACACATGAGCTCAGTAGTTAATGGTTCATGGGCTTAGTTGCCCCATGACATGTGGAATCCTCCCAGAACAGGGATCGAACCTGTGTCCCCTTCACTGGCAGATGGATTCCCATCCACTGTAACACCAGAGAATTCTCCACTTGTTTTTTAAAATAAAGTCTTATTGGAATACAACCATGATTATATACTTAACACCTGTTTACATAGTGACATTGACTATGGCTACTTTTACACTACAAAGGCAGAGTTAAGTAGCTTCAGCAAAAGCTGTGTCATCTGCAAAGCCTAAAAATTTACTATCTGGCCCTTTATAGAAAATGTTTGCAGACTTCTAGTTCATTAGTTCTGTCTTGTTGTTGTTATTGTTTAGTTGCTAAAGCATGTCCCACTCTTTTGCAACCACATGGACTGTAGGCTCCTCTGTCCATGGGATTATCCCATCAAGAATATTGGAGTTGGTTGCCATTTTTTCCTCTAGGGGAACTTCCTGACCCAGGGATCAAACTTGCATAACCCACATCTCCTGCACTACAGGTGGATTCTTTACTACTGAGCCACCAGGGAATCCCAGTTCTGTCTTGTATGTGTGCTCAGTTACTCAGTCATGTCCAACTCTTTGCGACCCCATAGACTGTAGCTCGATAGGCTCCTCTGTCCATGGAATTTTCCAGGTAAGAATACTGGAGCAAGTTGCCATTTCCTACTCCAGGGGATCTTCCTGACCCATGTCTCTTGTGTCTCCTTAGTTGGCGCTGTGCCACTTGGAAAGCCCAATTCTGTCTTGAAATATGTCTAGTTTTTTATTTAACCTAGCTATTGTTTTCTTAAATGACTTTCATTGAGTAATTTTTTTAAAAGTTGTCATGTTCTTCCCGTGTGTTTCAATTCATTTTTTTAAAGCATGTGAAGTTTTATGTGAAGTTCTTTGAGGTTTAATACTCCTGTTTGTCATTTTCTATCTTCAGGGTCAGTACTTTTTCTTCTTTTCTTTCCCTAAAATGTTTTTCCAGATTTTTTTTTAGTGGCGGTTTATCCATGGGAATGCTCTGTGACCTGGCTGATGGGGTATATTTGTACTAAGTGGTTTCGCATTTTCTTTTGCCTGGTCACCTGGTGCTATTACTGACTATATGAGTTTCCCGTTGCCCCTGTAACAAATTGTCACATATGTAGTAGCTTGCTGCTGTTGCTCTTTGTCACTAAGTCATGTCCAACTCTTTTCGACTCCATGGACTGTAGTCCACCAGGCTCCTCTGTCCATGGAGTTTCCTAGACAAGAATATTGGAATGGATTGCCATTTCCTTCTCCAGGGGATCTTCCTAATCCAGGAATCTCCCAGCATCTCCTTTGTCTCTTGCATTGTCAGGTGGATTCTTTACCACTACACCACCTGGGATATCCCATGTAGTATCGTATCACAACACAAAATTTATTCTTTTACAGTTCTGCAGGTCAGAAGTATGAAATGAATTTTACGGGTCTGAAATCAGGTCATAAGCAGGCAGTGTTTCATTCCTTTTGGAGGATTCAGGGGAACATCTGTTTCCTTATCTTTTTCAGTTTCCAGAGGCACCTGCATTCCTTGGCTCTTGTCCCCTTGCTCTGTCTTCAAGAGCCTCAGTTCAACCTCTGTCATGCCATTTTGTTTTTCTGCCTTTGACCTTCTTGCCTTCCTCATAAGGAACCTTCTGTTTACATTGGGGCCTACATGTATAATGTAGGATGTTCCTCTTATCTTAGGATACTTAATTTATGCATTAGCAAAGTCCCTTTTGCCATATAAGATAACTTATTCACAGCTTCTGGGGATTTGGATATGGACATCTTTGGGGAATAATGGTTCCCCATTATTCTGTCTACTGCCCTGGCTCAAAACAATTTGTATGTTAATTTCTCAGTTTGATGATTCTTGGTTTATGTGAGTAGTATGCATTAGAACATCATAGTCACCTGTAGTTCAAATATGCAGTTGTAAAGTCTCAGAGAAATTTTCCCTGCCACCTACCAGCTGCTTCAGCAATATTCCATCATATACACTCGAAGTATACAGTATTCTCTTACATCTTTATGCCTTTTTTTCATGCTGGCCTCTATTCTATGCAAATAGAGTACTCCTCCTTTAGGACATAGCTAGTATACCACTTTCTAGTGATTTCTTCCTTGAAGTAGTAGTATTGATCAAGTAGTATTGATTTTTCTATTTGTCTGTACTTTCAAGTATCCGGTATATCCTTGTAATATTTTACATACAGTATTATTATTATTTATAAATCTGTTGGCCCTGTTAGACTCTTAGAAATTGGGGATCAGGTCTTAGTCATCTTTATATCCCCAGTGCTTGAGAGGTCTGGAATATAGCAGTACTTAAATATTTGATAAATATTATATTTGCCAAGCCACTGTTCTAGTGATGGGAATTTAGAATTACCTCATACATACTCAGTGCAACATTGGTCCTTGCTGATCTACAGGAGGTAGATTCACAGTAGTTTGTAAGAGAGTCATCTGTTGATGAGAAAGTTGAGGTTTGCCTATAGTCAAACAAGCAGATGGCTGGGGCAAAAGTCAGATCTTATTCCTATTCCAGCGTTCTTCAAAATATACCACACTGTCTTTGTTGTTGATGTACCTGTATATATTTATTAAAAATAAATTAATTGAATTATTCTAACTAATGTTAATTTGTAGACAGTAGAAAATCACTACCTTGCATTTTTGCTTATTTCTCAATTAAGTTCTACTGTTGAATAGATTAGAATCATGCTTTTCAAACTGTAGTGGTGTTCTGGTACTTTAGGTGGTGGTGGCATTTGAAGCCAAGGGATAGACAGTGGAGCATCTTCCTCTTGTATAAATTTTATAAACAATATAATGCATTAAAGTATTAAGATTTTTTGAACAAATTTTAGATTTGTGGTTAAGTTGCAAAATTAATACAGAGAGTTTCTGTATACACTTTATTTAGCTCCCCTTATGTTAATATCTTCTGTAGCCATAGTACCATTGTTAAAACTTAGAAATGAATATTGCTGAATACTAACCACTAAACTGTAGACCTAATTTGAAATTCACTAGTTTTTTTCAGTAATGTTATTTTTCTGCTTCAGGATCTAGTCCAGGTGCCCACTTTGTTTTAGTTGTTAATAGTCTCAAATTGTCTCCCCCAAGGTATACTAATGTTTGCCTAATGGTAATTATCTATTTTCCTCTTCCTATCTTCATTTATTTATTGCGTTTCTTCTATAAATAAGAACTGTTTCTTCTTCCTCATTTATTTATTAAATTATATATGTGTAACTGTGGGTTAATGGATATTTTATTCTCTAGGTTATAATATCATGTTGCCATTGTTTATTTTGTTGCTCAAATTGTTCCAGCTTTGGTCATTGTGAGTTCCTTTCAGTTGGTTCCTGTGTCATTGTGAAATATCCAATCCTTGTTTGAGCACTTCCTTACTTTCTGACACTGCAAGATGCTCCAGGCTCATCTTGTGTTTTCCCTGCTGTAGCCTTAGAAACAATCACTTATCCATGAGCTCTCTCTGTGTATTTGAGAATAAGATTTAGAAACCATGCTCAGAGTACTAGATGTCATTCTTACTGGAGTGTTATGGTTTCTAGGCCCTCTCAGTGGACAGAGCTAGTTAATCTATTAATGTATATTAAGCCATTCATACACATCTATGTTTCTTTGTCTGTCTACCTGTGCATGCTAAGTTGCTTCAGTTGTGCCTGACTTTGCAATGCTATGGACTGTAGCCCACCAGTCTCCTCTCTCCATGGGGATTCTCCAGGCAAGAATACTGCAGTGGGTTGCCATTATATATAATATGAATATAATACATATATATATTTAAATACCAATACCTTCAATTGAATGGAGAGCATTTAAAAATATTACTTAAAATGGATATATAATAGAGTAAGATATAAAATGTACCAGAATTTTTAAAGATGACATGAAAATTCAGCAGTGTGCTTATGTAGGACTACTCTAAGCTATCTCCTGACTTCCCTTAACATAAACTTTCTCTTAAGCCATGAGAGCTGTTTCAAAAGAAATTTCAAGAAGTCTCATGCTATATACTGTATCTGCTCTTGGATGCTTGGTACACAGCTGCTTAGTAAATAATTTTTGGGTAAATGACTCAATATGAGAATGTATGAATGTGAAGAGGTCAGGAACTCATATTAATAGTCCATGGTCAGCGTTTGTAACCTAGCCATGTTGCCGGATGTGTATCATTGACTATACAGGAGATTGGAGATAAAGTAAATTAACCCTTGCAATTCAATAATAACAAACATATCCTACCACATAGCCTACCATCATGTCAGCATGTTAAGGACCTTGTCTTTGTATCCTGAATAACATCTGTGTGTAGACACTTCATAAATGCTATATGTTGATTGTTTAGGGTTCAGGAGAGCTTACTTTTCATTTCTTGAAAGAATGGGATAAGAAAGTTTTTACAGAACATGTTTATTTTGCATTTTTCACATACTCAGTTTTCTTGAAAGATTTTTCCAGTCATGGAGAATGAAAGTTGCTATTACTTTTCTTTAATGTTTTAAAACAATCTAAGCTATGTAATGGGCTCGATAAAGGACAGAAATGGTATGGACCTAACAGACGAAGAAGATATTAAGAAGAGGTGGCAAGAATACACAGAAGAACTGTACAAAAACTATCTACATGACCCAGATAATCACGATGGTGTGATCACTAACCTAGAGTCAGACATCCTGGCATGTGAAGTCAAGTGGACCTTAGAAAGTATCACTATGAACAAAGCTAGTGGAGGTGATGGAGTTCCAGTTGAGCTATTTCAAATCCTGAAAGATGATGCTGTGAAAGTGCTACACTCAATATGCCAGCAAATCTGGAAAACTCAGTAGTGACCACAGGACTGGAAAAGGTCAGTTTTCATTCCAATCCCTAAGAAAGGCAATGCCAAAGAATGCTCAAACTACCACACAATTGCACTCATCTCACATGCTACTAAAGTATTGCTCAAAATTCTCCAAGCCAGGCTTCAGCAATAGGTGAACCGTGAACTTCCAGATGTTCAAGCTGGTTTTAGAAAAGGCAGGGGAACCAGAGATCAAATTGCCAACATCTGCTGGATCATCAAAAAAGCAAGAGAGTTCCAGAAAAACATCTATTTCTGCTTTATTGACTATGCCAAAGCCTTTGACTGTGTGGATCACAATAAACTGTGGAAAATTCTGAAAGAGATGGGCATACCAGACCACCTGACCTGCCTCTTGAGAATCCTATATGCAGGTCAGGAAGCAACAGTTAGAACTGGACATGGACCAACAGACTGGTTCCAAATAGGAAAAGGAGTACGTCAAGGCTGTATATTGTCACCCTGCTTATTTATCTTATATGCAGAGTACATCATGAGAAACGCTGGGCTGGAAGAAGCACAAGCTGGAATCAAGATTGCCGGGAGAAATATCAATAACCTCAGATATGCAGATGAAACCACCCTTATGGCAGAGAGTGAAGAGGAACTGAAAAGCCTCTTGATGAAAGTGAAAGATGAAAGTGAAAGAGGAGAGTGAAAAAGTTGGCTTAAAGCTCAACATTCAGAAAACTAAGATCATGGCATCTGGTCCCATCACTTCATGGCAAATAGATGGGGAAACAGTGGAAACAGTGGCTGGCTTTATTTTCTTGGGGCTTCAAAATCACTGCAGATGGTGATTGCAGCCATGAAATTAAAAGACACTTACTCCTTGGAAGGAAAGTTATGACCAACCTAGATAGCATATTAAAAAACAGAGACATTACTTTGCCTACAAAGGTCCGTCTAGTCAAGGCTGTGGTTTTTCCAGTGGTCATGTGTGGATGTGAGAGTTGGACTGTCAAGAAAGCTGAGCACCGAAGAATTGATGCTTTTAAACTGTGGTGTTGGAGAAGACTCTTGAGAGTCCCTTGGACTGCAAGGAGATCCAACCAGTCCATCCTAAAGGAGAACAGTCCTGGGTGTTCATTGGAAGGGCTGATTTTGAAGCTGAAACTCCAATACTTTGGCCACCTGATGTGAAGAGTTGATTCATTGGAAAAGACCCTGATGCTGGGAGGGATTGGGGGCAGGAGGAGAAGGGGACAACAGAGGATGAGATGGCTGGATGGCATCACCGACTCGATGGGCATGAGTTTGAGTAACCTCCGGGAGTTGGTGATGGACAGGGAGGCCTAGCGTGCTGCGATTCATGGGGTCGCAAAGAGTTGGACACGACTGAGCAACTGAGTTGAACTAAAGCTATGTAATATGATACACTGAGGATCATACTATAGACAGGGGTGTGCAAACTATGGTCCACAGGCCAGCTGCCTGTCTTTGTGAATGAAGTTGTATTGGAACACAGTCACGCCCATTCATTTATATATTGTCTATGTCTGCCTTTATTATCCTGTGGCAGAGGTGAGTGGATGTGACGGAAACCTAATGGCCTGCAGAAAGTAAAATATTTACTGTCAGTTCCTTTAAAGAAAAAGTTTACAGCCCCCACCTCCCCAATATAGAGAATATTTTTAGTCTATATACATATATAGTTTAACTGTTTTGTTCAATAGCTAAATTCTGTATTAAGGGAAAATTGCAAAGATAGGATCAGAGAAGAAATAATGATTTATATTTTAAAATTCATTAAAATCCTGCTTTTACTTTCTTTTATTACAAAAGTACTATGTATACAGTGTATTATGAAAGCAAAAATACAAAAGCACTTAAAATAACTGCTGTCACTTGTTATTTTATATCTGCCATAAACATTAGTTATGACATTTTTCTATGCCATGCTGCATTGCTTAGAATGAAAGAATAAGGGGCTATAATAAAAAGACTCAAAATCCACTGGCTTGAAAAATCATCCCCTGGGGTATTCCTTGCTTGCATGCTCTAAACAGGGTTGCAGGTTTGCTCAGGTTTCACTTTCCAGAAAGGAGATAGAGCATGGATGATAGACCTTTGTCCTTTTAAGGCTTGGAGTGGCATATATCACGATTGTTCCTATTCCCTGGACACACATCTACATTCCCTTGGATATCTACATATAGTTATAGAGTTATACGGAGGTACGAAATTCATCTCTAGTTTGAGGGCCACATGTCTACTCCCAGCTAAGAGGAGAATGGGAGATTTTAGTGAACAGGTCATAGTCTCTATAATTTTCTTACAGAAGATGTATGTTTAAAAACAACTGAAGTATAATTAAGGTACAGTATTACATGTTACAGGTATATAATATGGTGACTGACCATTTTTGAGTTATACTCCAGTTACAGTTATTATAAAATATTGGCTATATCCCCTGTGTTGTATAATGTGTTTTTGTAGTTTATTTGATACATAATAGTTTATATCTCTAGATCTGCTACCCCTATATTGCCCCTTCCCACTTTCCTGTCCCACTGGTAACCACTAGTTCTCTATATCTGTGAGTCTTTTTTATATTTATTAGTTTGTTATATTTTTTTATATTTCACATATAAAGTGATACAGTATTTGTCTTTCTTAGTCTGACTTATTCCACTTAGCATAATACCCATCCAAGTCCATTTATGTTGTTGCAAATGGCAACAATTCATTCTTTTTTCTGGCTGAGTAGTAATTCCATTAAACACACACACACACACACACACACACACACACGGACATGTGTGTGTGCCACATCTTCCTTACCCATTCATCTGTTGATGGCCACTTAGTTTGCTTCCCTAACTTGGCAATTGTAAATAATGCTGCTGTAAGTATTAGGGTGCATGTATCTTTATAATTAGTGTTTTTGGTATTTTTTTTGGATATATACCCAGGCGTGGAATTTATGGGTCATAAAGTAGTTCTGTCTTTTTTTTTAATTAATTAATTTTTTTTGAAGGATAATTGCTTTACAGAATTTTTCTGTTTTCTGTCAAACTTCAGCATGAATCAGCCATAGGTATACATATATCCCCTCCCTTTTGAACCTCCCTCCCATCTCCCTCCCCATCCAACCTCTCTAGGTTGATACAGAGCCCCTGTTTGAGTTTCCTGAGCCATCCCAGCAAATTCTTGTTGGCTATCTATTTTACATACGGTAATGTAAGTTTCCATGTTACTCTTTCCATACATCTCACCCTCTCTTGCCCTCTCTCCATGTCCATAAGTCTATTCTCTATGTCTGTTTCTCCATTGTTGCCCTGTAAATAAATTCTTCAGTGCCATTTTTCTAGATTCCGTTAGGTGTTAAAATATGATATTTATCTTTCTCTTTTTGACTCACTTCATTCTGTATAATAGGTTCTAGATTCATCCACCTCATCAGAACTGACTCAAATATGTTCCTTTTTATGGCTAAATAATATTTCATGTACCACAACTTCTTTATCCATTCATTTGTCAATGGACATCTAGGTTGTTTCCATGTTCTATCTGTTGTAAATAGTGCTGCAATGAACAATGGGATACATGTGTCTCTTTCAATTTTGGTTTCCTTAAGGTGTATGCCTAGGAGTGGGATTGCTGAGTCATATGGTGGTTTTATTCCTAGTTTTTTAAGGAATCTCCATACCGTCTTTCATAGCAGTTGTATCAATTTACATTCCCACCAACAGTGCAAGAGTGTTCCCTTTTCTCCACATCCTCTCCAGCATTTATTGTTTGTAGACTATTTGATGGATGGCCATTCTGACCGGTACAAGGTGATATCTCATTGTAGTTTCGATTTTCATTTCTCTAATAATGAGTGATGTTGATCATCTTTTCATGTGTTTGTGAGCCATCTGTATATTTTCTTTGGATAAATATCTGTTTAGGGCTTTTTCCCACTTTTTAACTGGGTTGTTTGTTTTTCTGGTATTGAGTTGTATGAGCTGCTTCTATATTTTGGAAATTAATCCTTTGTCAGTTGTTTTATTTGCTATTATTTTCTCCCAATCTGAGGGTTGTCTTTTCACCTTGCTTATAGTTTCCTTTGCTTTGCAAAAGCTTTTAAGTTTAATAAGATCCTACTTGTTTACTTTTGTTTTTATTTCCACTACTCTAGGACGTGGGTCATAGAGGATCTTGCTTTCACTTATGTTGTCAAGTGTTCTGCCTATGTTTTCCTCTAAGAGTTTTATAGTTTCTGGTCTTATGTTTTGGTCTCTAATCCATTTTAAGTTCATCTTGTGTATGGTGTTAGGAAGTATTCTAATTTCATTCTTTTACATGTAGCTGTCCAGTTTTCTGAGCACCATTTATTGAAGAGGCTGTGTTTGGCCCATTGTATATTCTTGCCTCCTTTGTAAAAAATAAGGTACCCATAGGGGCATGGCTATATTTCTGGACTTTCTATCTTGTTCCATTGGTCTATATTTCTGTTTCTGTGCCAGTACCATATTGTCTTCATGACTGTAGCTTTGTAGTATAATCTGAAGTCAGGAACGTTGATTCCTCCAGCTGCATTCTTCTTTCTCAAGACTGCTTTGGCTATTTGAGGTCTTTTGTGTTTCCATATGAATCGTGAAATTTTTTGTTCTAGTCCTATGAAAAGTGCAGTTGGTAATTTGATAGGGATCTCACTGAATCAGTAGATTTTGTTGGGTAGTATAGTCATTTTTACAATATTGATTCTTCCTACCCAGCAACATGGAATATATCACCATCTGTTTATGTCATCTTTGATTTCTTTCATTAGTGTCTTATACTTTTCTGTGTACAGTTTTTTGTCTCCTTAGGTAAGTTTATTCCTAGATATTTTATTCTTTTTGTTGCAGTGGTGAATGGGATTGATTCCTTAATTTCTCTTTCTGATTTTTCATTGTTTTTATATAGAAATGCACATGATTTCTGTGTATTTATTTTGTATCCTGTGACTTTGCTAAATTAACTGATTAGCTCTTGTAATTTTCTGACCCTATCTTTAGGGTTTTCTACGTACAGTATTATGTAATCTGAAAGCAGTGAGAGCTTTACTTCTTCTTTTTCGATCTGAATTCATTTTACTTCTTTTTCTTCTCTGATTGCTATAGTTAGGACTTCCAGAACTATGTTGAATAATAGTGGTTAAAGTGGACACCCTTGACTTGTTCCTGATCTTAGGTGGAATGCTTTCAGTTTTTCACCATTGAGAATAATGTTTGCTATACACTTATCATATATGGCCGTTACTGTGTTGAGCTAGGTTCCTTTTATGCACATTTTTTGAATGTGCATAAATTATTTTAATCATAAGGAATATTAATTTATTTTAATCATAAATGGGTGCTGAATTTTGTCAAAGCCTTTTTCTGCGTCTATTGAGATTATCATCTGGTTTTGATCTTTAAGTTTGTTAATATGGTATATCACGTTGATTGATTGGCATGTATTGAAGAGTCCTTGCATTCCTGGAATAAACCCAACTTGATCGTGGTCTATGAGCTTTTAGATGTATTGCTGAATTCTGTTTGCTAAAATTTTGTTGAGGATTTTTGCATCTGGGTTCATCAGCGGTATTGGGCTGTAGTTTTCTCTGACTTAAATTCGAGAAAGTATGGAAAACCACTGGACCATTCAGGTATGACCTGAATCGAATCCCTTACTATTATACAGTGGAAGTGAGACATAGATTCAAGGGATTAGATCTGATAGACACAGTGACTGAAGAACTGTGGATGGAGATTTGTGACATTGTATAGGAGGCAGTGATCAATACCATCCCCAAGAAAAAAGAGAGGGATGGGTAGAAAAGTGAAAAAGTTGGCTTAAAACTCAACATTCAGAAAATTAAGATCATGGAATTAGTCCCACCACTTCATGACAAATAGATGGGGAAACAGTGGAAGCAATGACAGGCTTTATTTTTGGGGGCTTCAAAATCATTGCAGATGGTGACATCAGCCATGAAATTAAAAGATGCTTGCTCCTTGGAAGAATAGTCATGACCAACCTAGACAGCATATTAAAAAGCAGAGACATTACTCTGCCAACAAAGGTCTGTCTAGTCAAAGCTATGGTTTTTCCAGTAGTCATGTATGGATGTGAGAGTTGGACCATAAAGAAAGCTGAGCACTGAAGAATTGATGCTTCTGAACTGTGGTGTTGGAGAAGACTCTTGAGAGTCCCTTGGACTGCAAGGAGATCAAACCAGTCCATCCTAGAGGGAATCAGTCCTTAATTCATTGGAAGGACTGATGCTGAAGCTGAAACTCCAATACTTTGGCAATCTGATGGGAATAACTGACTCATTTGAAAGGACCCTGATTTGAAAGGACAAGAGAGAGTGAGATGGTTGGATGGCATTACCGACTAAATGAACATGAATGTGAGTAAACTCAGGGAGGCCTGGCATGCTGCAGTCCATGGGCTTGCAAAGAGTTGGACACGATTGAGCAACTGAACTGAACTGAACTGAACTTCTCTAATTGTTTAATAGAATTCTCCTGTGAAGCCATGTGGTCATGGGTTTTTGTTTTTTGGGAGATTTTGATCACTGCTTCAATTTTAGTACTTGTAATTGGGTTGTTCATAATTTCTATTTCTTCCTGGTTCAATCTTGGAAGGTTGAAGTTTTCTAAGAATCTGTCAATTTCTTCCAGGTTATCCATTGTATTACCGTACAGTTGTTCATGCTGCTGCTGCTGCTAAGTCACTTCAGTCGTGTCCGACTCTGTGTGATCCCATAGACGGCAGCCCACCAGGCTCCCTGTGGTCTCTTATAATCCTTTGTATTTCTGCATTGTCTGTTGTAACCTCTCCTTTTTCATTTCTAATTTTCTTGAGTTTATTCTTCTTTCTTTTCTTGATTAGTCTGGCTGAAGGTTTGTCAATTTTGTTTATCTTCTGAAAGAACCAACTTTTAGTTTTATTTATCTTTACTATTGTTTCTTTCATTTTCTTTTCGTTTATTTCTGCTTGGATCTTTATGATTTCTTTCATTATACTATTTTTTGTGTTTTCTTTTTTTTTTTTTCTTCTGTTTCTAGTTGTTTTAGGTGTGAAGTTAGGTTGTCTATTTGATGTTTTTCTTGTTTCTTGAGGTAGGATTGTATTGCTATAAACTTCCCTCTTAGGAGTGCTTTTGCTGCATCTCATAGGTTTTTGAGTTGTCATGTTTTCATTGTCATTTGTTTCTAGGAATTTTTTGATTTCCCTTTTGGTTTCTTCAGTAACCTGTTTCTTATTTAGAAATGTGTTGTTTGATCTCACTGTGTTTGTGGTTTTTACATTTTTTTCTTGTAATTGATATCTAGTCTCATAGCATTCTGGTTGGAAAAGATGCTTGATACAATTTCAGTTTTCTTAAATATACTGAGGTTTTATTTGTGACCCAAGATGTAGTCTATCCTGGAGCATGTTCCATGTACACTTGAAAAGAAGGTGTATTCTTCTGCATTTGGATGGAATGTCCTGAAAATATCAATGGGATCCATCTCATCTAATGTGTTGTTTAAGACTTGTGTTTCCATATTAATTTTCTGTTTTGATAATCTGTCCATTGGTGTGAGTGTGGTGTTAAAGTCTCCTACTCTTATTGTGTTACTGTCAGTTTCTCTTTTTATGTCTGTTAATATTTGTCTTCTGTATTGTGGTGCTCCTATGTTGAGTATATAGATATTTACAATTGTTATGTCTTCCTCTTGGATTGATCCCTTGATCATTATGTAGTGTCCTTTCTTATCTCTTGTAATCTTCTTTATTTTAAGGTCTATTTTGTCTGATAGGAGGATTGCTACTCTAGGTTTCTTTTGCTTCCCATTTGCACCCATTCTCTCAATTTCAGTCTATATGTGTCTTTGCGTCTGAAGTGGGTTTCTTATAGATAGCATATACATGGGTCTTGTTTTTGTATCCATTCAGCCAGTCTGTGTCTTTTGGTTGGAGCATTTAATCCACTTACATTTTAAGTAATTATTGACATTTATGTTCCTATTGCCATTTTCTCAATTGTTTGGGGTTGATCTTTCTCTTCTCTTGTGTTTCTTGACTATGTAAGTCCCTTTAACATTTGTTGTAAAGCTGGTTTGGTGATACTGAATTCTCTTAACTTTTGCTTGTCTGAAAACCTTTTTATTTGTCCATCAATTTTGAATGAGATCCTTGCCAGGTACAGTAATCTTGGTTGTAGATTTTTCTCTTTCAGTACTTCAAATATATCCTGCTATTCCCTTCTGGCCTGCACAGTTTTTGCTGAAAGATCAGCTATTAAGTGTATGGGGTTTCTCTTGTATGTTACTTGCTGCTTCTCCCTTGCTGATTTTAGTATTCTTTCTTTGTGTTTAGTCTTTGTTAGTTTGATTAGTATGTGTCTTGTCCTGTGTCTCCTTGGGTTTATCCTTGGGTTTAATGGGACTCTTTGTGCCTCTTGGATTTGATTAACTATTTCCTTTTCCATGTTGAGGAAATTTTCAGCTACAATCTCTTCAAAATTTTTCTCGTACATTTCTTTTTCTCTTCTCCTTCTGGGACCCCTATAATTTCCCCTATAGTTTGAGTGTTGGTGCATTTGATATTGTCCCAGAGGGCTCTGAGACTGTCCTCAGTTCTTTTCATTCTTTTTACTTGATTCTGCTCTTCTGAAGTTATTTCCAACATTTTATCTTCAAGCTCACTGAATCGTTCTTCTGCCTCAGATATTCTGCTATTGATTTCTTCTAGAGTATATTTAACTTCAGTAATTATATTGTTTGTCTCTGCATGTTTATTCTTTAATTCTTCTAGGTCTTTGTTAATTGCTGCATTTTCTCCATTTTGTTTTCAACGTTTTTGATCATCTTTACTATCATTATTCTGAATTCTTTTTCAGGTACTTTGCCTATTTCCTCTTCATTTATTTGGACTTCTCTGTTTCTAGTTTGTTCCTTCATTTGTGTTGTAGTTCTCTGCCTTTTCATTTTTTTTTTACTTACTTTTTTTAGAGTTCTCCTTTCCCCAGGCTTCAAGGAAAGTTGAATTCTTTCCTTGTAGGTTGAATTATTTCTTCCTTTTGGTTTCTGCCCTCCTAAGGTTGCTCCAATGATTTGTGTAAACTTCCTATAGGGTCAGATTTGTGCTGAGTTTTTGATTTTTTGTTTGTTTATTTTTCCTCTGATGGGCAAGGCTGAGTGAGGTGGTAATCCTGTCTGCTGATAATTGGGTTTGTGTTTTTGTTTTGTTTGTTGTTTTGATGAAGAGTCCTATACAGGGTGATACTTGTAGTTGAGTGATGTATTCAAGTGGTTTCTCTTTTGTGAGTTCTCAGTATTTGATACTCCCTAACTAAGATCATGGCATCTGGTCCCATCACTTCATGGGAAATAGATGGGGAAACAGTGGAAACAGTGTCAAACTTTATTTTTTTTGGCTCCAAAATCACTGCAGATGGTGATTGCAGCCATGAAATTAAAAGATGCTTACTCCTTGGAAGGAAAGTTATGACCAACCTAGATAGCATATTAAAAAGCAGAGACATTACTTTGCCAACAAAGGTCTGTCTGGTCAAGGCTGTGGTTTTTCCAGTGGTCATGTGTGGATGTGAGATTTGGACTGTGAGGAAAGCTGAGCGCCGAAGAATTGACGCTTTTGAACTATGGTGTTGGAGAGGACTCTTGAGAGTCCCTTGGACTGCAAGGAGATCCAACCAGTCCGTCCTAAAGGAGATCAGTCCTGGGTGTTCACTGGAAGGACTGACGCTGAAACTGAAACTCTAGTACTTTGGCCACCTGATGTGAAGAGTTGACTCATTGGAAAAGACCCTGATGCTGGGAGGGATTGGGGGCAGGAGGAGGAGGGGACAACAGAGGATGAGATGGCTGGATGGCATCACCGATTCGATGGGCATGAGTTTGAGTAAACTCCGGGAGTTGGTGATGGACAGGGAGGCCTAGCGTGCTGTGATTCATGAGGTCGCAAAGAGTCGGGCATGACTGAGCAACTGAACTGAACTGAACTGAGAGTTAGTTCTCTGGTAGTCTAGGGTCTTTGAGTCAGTGCTCCCCCTCCAAAGGCTCAGGGCTTGATCTCTGGTCAGGAACAAAGATTTCACAAGTGGTTTGTTATGGCATTAAGTGAGATTAAAATGAATATCCGAAAACAAGAAACCAGAGATGAACCCCAGATAAAATGGCAGATACAAAATCTGGCAAATAGTAATTAAAGTAATTGAGTATACATATACACCCATGAGCAGTGTCAGAACAGTCCAACAAAAATAAAGTACAGTGGATTGACCTGGAGAACAAAGGAACAAAAGATATCAAAATTTTTATTTACAAGTTAAGAAAAATACTAACAAAAACCCAAACTGGAAAACAAAACTAAGGCAAGATGCCAAGTTGGGAATTAAGTAATGAAAATGAAACTAACAAATACGTTGAGAGAGAAGGAAAGAAAGCAAAGAAGGAAAGAATAGATATGCAAAGTTTAATAGAGGTAGATGAAGAAGATTTATATACATTAAAGTTTAACTGTAAGTGGAAAAGAGAAGTAGGAAAGGCAAACAAAGGAATGAATGTAGAAAAAATATAATAGGTTTAAAAAATTAAAAATTAACATGATAAAAAAGCAGAAAAAAAATGGAAGAAGAAAGAAAAAGGGGGAATAAGAAAGGAAAAACTCCACAGAACTGCAAAAGCCCAACATAGAGGCAAAGGTTTACAACAACAATAAAAATTGTGATTGAACATACAGACATACATATACATGCATAAGCAAAATCAAAATAGTCCACAAAAAATAAAGTACAATAGATTGACCTGGTGAACAAAGGAAATCAGAAATTATATCTACCAGAACAAAACTAAGTAAAGCAGAAACTGGAAAACAAAACTATAGCAAGGTGCCAATTGGAGAATAAAGCAATGAAAATAAAATTAACAAATGTAGTGAGAGAAAAGCAGAGAAAGGAAAAGAAAGAATAGATATGCAGTTAAATAGAGGTAGATAAAGAAGATTTATATATGTTAAAGTTTAACTGCAAGGAGAAAAGAACAATAAGAAAAGTAAATAAAGGAATGAATGTAGAAAAAATAATAATGGGTTTAAGAAATTAATATTAAAAAAAAGAGCAAAGAAATAAAAAAGGAAAACTCCACAGAACTGCAAAAGCCCAACGTTAGAGGCAGATGTTTATAAGAACAATAAAAATGTGACTGAAAAAAAAAAACAAAACTTAAAAGCTTAGTTGGATTTCTTAGTGCCAATAATATTGTCAACTATAACAGGGGGGGGAAAAGAGGAGAAAAAAGAAAAACATATCCAAAAGAATGTACAGAACAAGTTAAAACATAAGAATAATAAAAGTTTTTCTTAAGTCACTGCTGTCAGAGTCCTTTCCCTCACTGGGAATCACAGTCCATCTGACCTCCGTAGGATGCCCTCCAACACTGTGCTGGTCTCTGGATCTGCTGTGGGGGCAGCCCAGATTCTAATCTGGTCCTACTCCTGTGTATTTTGCCTCCAGTGTCCACAGTAATCAGAACTAGTGCATTTTCTTTTGTGGAAGCTCTCAATGTACTTTTATATATTCCATGGACACAGAGTCTGCCTAGTTGATTGTGTGGATTTAATCTGTAGCTTGTACAGCTGATGGGAAGGTTTTGGGTCTTCCTTAGCCACACTGCCCCTTGGGTTTAATTGTAGTTTTATTTCCACCTCTTGGAGAAGGAAATGGCAACCCACTCCAGTATTCTTGCCTGAAGAATCCCATGGACAGAGGAGTCTGGCGGGTACAGCCCATGGGGTTGCAAAGAGTCAGACATGACTGATCGACTTTCACTCACTTCACTTCCACCTCTACATCTGGGTCTCCCCTTGGGGTTTGCTCCTGAGGGTGCCCTGGAGGACTTGGGTTTGCCCTTGTGAGGGCCAAATGTGGAATTGGTACAGCTACTTGGGTCCCAGGGGTCTGGCAACATCAGGTACTCAGGGGTGTTGGCAGCTAGGAAAGCAGGAAATATAGTGCTCTGGAAGGGTATGACAACCAGTATTGGCCAGTACGCTCCAGTATTCTTGCCTGGAGGACTCCTCTCCCTGACAGAGAAACCTGGCAGGCCATAGTCCACAGGGTCATGAAGAGTCAGATAAGACTGAAGCGACCCAGTACACATACATACAAGACATTTTTTGCCTGTGGAAGTTTTGCCCCAGTGAGTTGAGCATGAAGGTGGCGCAGCTGCTTGGCTTGCAGGGACCCTGGTGGCACCAAGTGCGCAGGGATATGGACTGCCTCTGCCACAGGAGTTAAGGCCCTGTCAGAGTCTTTTTTAGAGCCTCTCGTAGCTGGTGATCAGAAGATTTCTTTGGCCATTTTCTCTGTAGCTCCGCCCATTCAGGCACTTAGATGGCTCCCTTGCCTGGGGTCCTTCTCAGTTGTGCCACATGTCAGGCACAGAGAGGACCCCCCGGCTGGGGTCCTCCTCTGTAGATGGCACATCAGGGAATTGAAGGGGCACTCTTGGTGGGGTCCTCCTCTGTAGTTCGGGGTATCAGTCGTTTAAGGGAGCACCCTGGGTGGGGTGCTGCTCTGTAGTTCAGTGGGTCAGGCGTTTGATGGGCCAGCCTCTCTATTGTTCAACTAGGATGCTGGCCTGTGGGGAGAGAAAGGCTATGGTGGACACCCACTACGCGTGACTCAGCAGTATCGCCTTGCTTCCAAGGCTGCCTGTCTTTCCTCCACAGGTATTTCTCGCCACAATCTCCTCCTTCACATTCCCTCAATCCATCTCTCTGCAGTAAACAGCAACCTTCACCCTGGGATTGCTCCACAATTGCTAACTCCAGCTCCCGGCTGCTCTACCTTCCAGGGGACCCGTGTTCCTGTCCAGGGTATATATTGCTGTGGCAATGACACTCTTCATTCTCATTCCATTTAGGCTGCCAGAGATCAGCTGTTTCACTCTCAGCCTTAAATGTTTCTCCTGTGACTCAGACAATTGCCTCATTGTGGGGATCGGACCCCTGTTTCAGTTCCCCCACACGCCAGGTGCAGGTCCAGTGCTACTAACACTCCTGTTTTTCCCCCTCTTTCCTTCATCCTACCAAGTTTAGCGTGGTTCTATATATTCTTTTCCATTGGTCGGGTAATCCTGTCTGCTCTCAGCTGGTGTTCTGCATGCACTTCTGTGTCTGAAGGTTTATTCCTGATATATCTGTGAAGAGAGATGTACTCCACGTCCACCTCCTCCTCCACCATCTTGTTCTCCATAGTTTTGTTTTTAATTTATTGAGAAACCTCCATAGTGTTTTCCGCAGTGGCTTGTACCAGTTTACATTCTCACCGACAGTGTATGAGGCTTCCTGTTTCTACACTTCCTCTCCATCATTTGTGTTCTTTTTGATGACAGTCATTCTGACAGGTATGAGGTGCTATCTCATGGTGGTTTTGACTTGCATTTCTCTGATGATTAGGTAGGTTTACTCCTAGGTATTTTTTTTTATGTAATGGTAAATAGATTGCTTTTGAATTTCTCTTTCTGATAGTTCATTGTTAGTGTATAGAAATAGAGCAGATTTATGTTTATTAATTTTGAATTCTACAACTTTACCAAATTCATTGATGAACTCTAATAGTTTTCTGGTGGTGTCTTTAGGCTTTTCTGTTTCTAGTATTATGTAATCTGCAAACATATTACAGTGTTACTTCTTTTCTAATTTGAATTCCTTTTATTTCTTTCTATATTTGAGTGTTATGGCTAGGACTCACAATACTATGTTGAAGAAAATGGTGAAAGTAGACATACTTGTCTTGTTTTTGATCTTAGAAGAAATGCTTTCAGCTTTTCATTATTGAGTATGGATTTTAGGTGGGTTTGTTTTGTGTAGCCTTTATTATATGGAGATATGTTCCCTCCATGTTCACTTTCTGCAGGGTTTTCATTGAACATGGATCCTTAATTTTGTCAAAAGATTTTTCTGCATTTACTGAGATGCTCATATGATTTTCAGTCTTCAATTTGTCAATGTGTGTATCACATTGGTTGATTTATGGATATTGAAAAATCTTTGCATCCTTGGGAAGATGTACTTTTTTATGTGTTTTACTTGAACAACATTTTAACTAGCCAAAAATACAATTTTCTGATTAATTGTAATGGGATATGTATTATTTTTTTCAATCAAACACTGTAATTTATGTTCAGTTCACTACTGCTGTATTTGAGACTGCTTCCAGTTTCCTATGATAAACAAAATGTAGGCATCTATATACATATAACTTCTGGTTTTAAATATCTAATATTTTGGGGAAAAGGTAGTGTTCTAAATTTTTGCCATGTTTGCAAAATCACCTTATGATCTTTTTCTTTCTCTCTAATTTAAAAATACACAATTTCAGTGACTTTAATGTGCTTGTATAACTTCTGTGCCTTGGTAAACTAAAGTTTTATGATAAGGAATTAGGTAAGATTTTCTCTTTTTTGCAGGAAGATTTATGTAGTTAGCCAGCAGAATAAGTGACCCGATCTCATTATTTCATCCTGATGAACTGTTGAGTGGTATTGCTTTTCTAATCTTGATTATAGATTTTCTTACAGACAACAGCAGTCAAAAATGCACTTTGAGGTTTTTTATGTGTATGGATTTCATCCATGATTTTGTGAAGATCAACTTAGTACTTTAACCGCCTGCTACTGTTTACATTTATATACCATTTAAGTGATGATAGTTCTGAAATGACTCATTATAAATCCTAAGTACAACCTCTGTTGATTTATAAACTCTATCCAAGCATTATCCCTATC
The DNA here is from genome assembly GCF_033118175.1 of Dama dama. Lineage (NCBI taxonomy): Eukaryota > Metazoa > Chordata > Mammalia > Artiodactyla > Cervidae > Dama > Dama dama. The sequence goes on from NC_083714.1 coordinate 77,476,368, forward strand.
AACAGCAGCTAATCTCATTTAAAATAGTTCTTTCATTGCTCTTTTGTCATAAATTTTGCAGGCAGATTTTAAACCAAAGTTAACTTCTTCCAAATTGCGATTGAAGGAGCTGTATTTTTGTGTGTCAGTTATCTGTGTAAATAAATGTAAAATCTGTGGTTCTTTTTAGAAAGCTACATGTAGCTCTTGACATGTGAAATTTCAAGATATTAATGAGCTCTTGACATGTGAAATTTCAAGATATTAATGAGCTCTTGACATGTGAAATTTCAAGAATAGATGTTGTGATTTAGAAAAACAGTTTGCAGTTCAAAATGTGGAGATTGGCATTTACCTTAATCTTGAAGTTATTTGAAAGGGGTGCAAGAAGACCAAAAGTTTATACTTTAACAGAATCTATTTCTACCAATAATTGTTCATCTTCACAGCCTCAGTCTTTTTCTCTAATAGATATATCATTGTTTAGTTTTGTTTCCTATATATCTTTACTTTCTACTATAACTGCTTCGGACAAAAAGAAGATAAACAAAATAAATTGAAAATGATGATGTTACCTCACTGCATTAAATTCATGATTTCTTAGAATCTTTTTTAAAAATAAGTAGTCATTGTCTTTATGCCTCATGCTATTATTTAGTGGATTTCTGATGTCAACCCAAATGAATGTCACAGACACAGCTATTGATGTTTTAGTCTTATGTAATGACCATATTCTTATTCCTGAAAGTTGAAAACATTGTTATACTTTACTAATTTGACCAAAGAAGTATGTTAATCTAAATAGTATTACCTTGTGTAGTTAAAAACTGATGACACCATACATGTCTATCAGTTTGTGGGCTAGATTTGTCTTTGGCCTGACAGATGAAAATTTTTTTCTATTTAGAAACTGTCTAGTTAAGAATTATTTAGGAATTGTGATAAAGAGAAGTAAACAATTATTTTGTCCCTGGTTTAAATGTTTTTGTTTTGTTTGTTTGAAGAAACTTTTTGCCCTTAATCATAAAAATTTACATATGCTTGTCATAAAAATTCAAGCAATGTGTATGTCTGTATATTTCATGCACATATACATGAAAATATACATGTTGGTTTGCCCACATATCATTCCCAAGGGACCACGGTTGGTGTGTTACATTCTATCTGGTGGAATTAAAGATAGTTTTATGAGGATTAATTAATGCATGAGTGAAAGGATAAAATGAACTGAATTTGATGAGGTGAAAATATGTAGTAATAGTGTCTCATCATCAAGTCTATCTATTTGCACATTCTTTTCTCATTTAAGGATATTTTTTAATAATATTATGTTGTAGTGGTAATAGTGGGAAAAAGCAATTAAAAAACAAGTTTTAAACAGACAAATAGTTGATCAAAACTAAATGAGATCACATAGGATTGTACCAGGGCTTCCCTGATAGCTCAGTTGGTAAAGAATCCTTCTGCAACGCAGGAGACTCCAGTTTGATTCCTGGGTTGGGAAGATCTGCTGGAGAAAAGATATGCTACCCACTCCAGTATTCTTAGGCTTCCCTTGTGGCTCAGCTGGTAAAGTATCTGCCTGCAATGTGGGAGACCTGGGTACAGTCCCTGGGTTGGGAAGATCCCCTGAAGAAGGGAAAGGCTACCTACTGTGGTATTTTGGCCTAGAGAATTCTATGGACTATACCCATGGGGATGCAAAAGTCAGACATGACTGAGAGACTTTCACTTTCAGGAAAATTCATCCCAGTAAGTTTCTTGAGAGTTGCACAGCTATGACTGACCATGATGTCAAAGGACACTTTCTATGTTCACTGTTTCTCCACCACTGACTTGACATTATTTTGACATCACCTTTTCCTGTATATCATTGTCCATCTTTATGTTTTGGCACTGAGGTGGGAGACACTAAAATTTGTCAAGAATTGTTACTTCTCAAGAAAACACCCTCTTCCAACAACACAAGAGAAGACTCTACACATAGACAACACCAGATGGTCAGTACCGAAATCAGATTGATTATATTCTTTGCAGCCAAAGATGGAGAAGCTCTGTATAGTCAACAAAAACAAGACTGGGAGCTCACTGTGGCTCAGATCATGAGGTCCTTATTGCCGAATTCTGACTTAAATTCAAGAAAGTAGGGAAAACCACTGGACCATTCAGGTATGACCTGAATCTAATCCCTTATGATTATACAGTGGAAGTGAGAAATAGATTCAAGGGATTAGATCTGATAAACAGAGTGCCTGAAGAGGTATGGATGGAGGTTCATGACGTTGTACAGGAGGCAGGGATCAAGACCATCCCCAAAAAAATAAATGCAAAAAGGCAAAATGGCTGTCTGAGTAGGCCTTAACAAATAGCTGTGAAAAGAAGAGAAGTGAAAGGCAAAGGAGAAAAGGAAAGATATACCTTTTTGAATGTGAAGTTCCTAAGAATAGCAAAGAGAGGTAAGAAAGCCTTCCTCAGTGGTCACTGCAAAGAAATAGAGGAAAACAATAGAATGGGAAAGACTAGAGATCTCTTCAAGAAAATGAGAGATACAAGGGAATATTTCATGCAAAGATGGGCATAATAAAGGACAGAAGTGGTATGGACCTAACAGAAGCAGAAGATCTTAAGAAGAGGTGGCAAGAGTACACAGAAGAACTATACAAAAAGATCTTTACAACCCAGATAATCATGATGGTATGATCACTCACATAGAGCCAGACATCCTGGACTGCAAAGTCAAGTGGACCTTAGGAAGCATCACTACGAACAAAGCTTAGTGGAGGTGATGGAATTCCAGTTGAGCTATTTCAAATCTTAAAAGATGATGCTGTGAAAGTACTGCACTCAATATGCCAGCAAATTTGGAAAGCTCAGCCGTGACCACAGGACTGGAAAAGGTCAGTTTTCATTCCAATCCCAAAGAAAAGCAATGCCAAAGAATGCTCAAACTATCACACAGTTGCACTCATCTTACAGGCCAAAGTAATGCTCAAAATTCTTGAAGCCAGGCTTCAACAGTACGTGAACCGTGAACTTCCAGATGTTCATGCTGGATTTAGAAAAGGCAGAGGAACCAGAGATCAAATTGCCAACATCCATTGGATCATTAAAAAAGCAAAAGAGTTCCAGACAAAACATCTACTTCTGCTTTATTGATTATGTCAAAGCCTTTGACTGTGTGGTCACAATAAATTGTGGAAAATTCTTCAAGAGATGGGAATACCAGACCCTCTGACTTGCCTCTTGAGAAATCTGTATGCAAGTCAGGAAGCAACAGTTAGAACTGGACATAGAACAACAGACTGGTTCCAAATAGGGAAAGGAGTACGTCAATGCTGTATATTGTCACCCTGCTTATTTAACTTATATGCAGAGTACATCATATGAAATGCTGGGCTGGAGGAAGCACAAGCTGGAATCAAGATTGCTGGCAGAGATATCAATAACATCTAATATGCAGATGACACCACCCTTGTGGCAGAAAGCAAAGAAGAACTAAAGAGCCTCTTGGTGAAAGTGGAAGAGGAAAGTGAAAGAGTTGGCTTAAAGCTCAACATTCAGAAAATTAAGATCATGGCATCCGGTCCCATCACTTCATGGCAAATAAATGGGGAAACAGTGGCAGGCTTTATTTTTTTGAGCTCCAAAATCACTGCAGATTGTGACTGCATCCATGAAATAAAAGACGCTTGTTCCTTGGAAGAAAACTCATGACCTACCTAGACAGTATATTAAAAAGCAGAGACATTACTTTGCCAACAAAGGTCCGTCTAGTCAAGGCTATGGTTTTTCCAGTAGTCATTTATGGATGTGAGAGTTGGACTATAAAGAAAGCTGAGTGCTGAAGAATGGATGCTTTTGAACTGTGGTGTTGGAGAAGACTCTTGAGAGTCCCTTGGACTGTTAGGAGATCCAACTAGTCCATCCTAAATGAAATCAGTCCTGAATATTCATTGCAAGGACTGATGTTGAAGCTGAAACTCCAATACTTTGGCCATCTCATGTGAAGAGCTGACTCATTTGAAAAGACCCTGATGCTGGGAACGATTGAAGGCGGGAGGAGAACGGGATGAAAGAGGATGAGATGGTTGGATGGCTGTCACCAACTCAATCGACAGGAGTTTGAGTAAACTCTGGGAGTTGGTGATGGACAGGGAGGCCTGGCGTGCTGCAGTCTATGGAGTTGCAAAGAGTCGAACACAACTGAGTGACAATTGAACTGAACCGAAGAAATACATTCATTACAATTAGAGACCAGTTATAAAACCAGATGAGATTATGGGTATTGTTGGTCCCAGAGTGTTGAGAGGTTAACAGCGAAACAGAGTGATTCTTGCCTTCATGATAACCTGGAAACCTAGTAGGGGGAAATAAGCATTCAACATGCTTTGATTTTATAAACTGTGCTCATGAAGAAGAAAACAGTAGTGCTATAAGAGTAGTGTGGATTACTTAGATTATTTAGATATGGTGATAGGAGGGTGGTTTACATGGAAGCGGTTATAATAACTTCTTAGATATTATACTGTGGATATGGAACTATAAATATCTTTGAGAACCAATGTCATTTTTCTTTTAAAGAAAGAGTTAAATTGATTTCTTCTTAGAGGCTTTTTCTTTCTTTCTTTTTTTTTTTTTTTTCCGGTGTGGCTTAATAAAGCTGTACGTCATTGAGTTACCTCAGAAATTGCATCCGAAGTTGTGTGGCAAATCAATTTTATGATATTTTTCTGCCCTGGAAATTAACTTTACGTACATGGAATTGAGTGAAAAATTTGGTTCAATGCCTTGTTTCTGCAGTGGAAGAACAAAAATACTCTGTTCAGATGTTCAGTAATTGTGGCTCTTGACAAAGTAGAAACCAGTATCGATTCAGTAGCTACTCCTATTGTGAAGTTTCTCTTTAGTAGTTTTTGTTTGTGCTAATTCAGATCTGTTTATGTTTTGTTTAACACAAAAATATAACAACATAGCTCTTTCTTTTACACTGGAATACTTGCTCATATGTGAATAAGGTAGCTCAAAGATAAGTATTTGAAAGGTTTTAGGTTTAAGACTGCCATAAAGGGATAGGGAAATAAAAGAAAATGTAACCTAACTTAGAAGAACATTTTTATTTATTTTTACCTTCCAATATCCAGATGAAAGGAAGAAACCTTGTTCTGTCTCCTGTAGGATGGTAGGATGAGAAAAATGTATCAAAGAAGCAAGTGTTACCCTACCTTTCCCCCCTCTGTATTTCACCGTGTTAAAGACATTTCATTAGGTTTACAGCACTAAATGAGTGAAAGTAGTAGTTTTCAGTTGCTTAAGATAATCTAGTATTCAGGACAGTGTATGCTGTTACAAAGAGTGTAATGTAAACATATCTACCATTTATTGAATATTTGCTCATTACTCTCTTAGATACGTTGGAAACATTAAGCTATTTAATTCCTATTCTATTTCTCTAAAAGAAATATAAATTCTCTCCTTTTGCAGATGAAGACATAAATTCAGAATTGAAATCACTTGTCAAACGTCACATGTCTATTCAGGGAATGAACTAAGGTTTATAGCCAGGTTCCTTTGACTGCAGAGCCTGTGTTCTTTCACTAAGATAAGCTGTGTGTAGGGTTGGAAGACAAAGAAATCCTGAGTTTGATGGTCAGGAGACCCAATTCACACTGTTACTCTGTCACTGATTAGTTATGTGACTTATATTGTTTTCTTCAAGTGTAAAATGGGCCTAGTGTACAACCTACCTTGAAGAATCCCTGTGTGGGACCAGTGAGATACATGTAAAATGTTGAGGTGTGGCCAGAAGATCTGACAGTTATGTAGCAGGTTCACTAAAAGGCTTTTACTTTGGAATCACTGGAAATACATTAAGCCTTTGTTTTGGAGGGCAGTGTGGGGGCGGGGGGGAACAAATCCTTGGAAGCAATTTGTAAATTTTTATGGGTTTGGAACAAAAATGTCATTTTGTCTTTAGGTCACTGAAATCTGTATGACAGGAGCTTCATTTGCAGATGACAATTCTTGCACAAGGAGGATTTTTGCCCATAGTGCTCAAACAGAGGCTAGATTGATTGAGACAGCTCCTTGCAGAAATCATGATATATCAGCATTTCTCTAAGTATTACTAACTTTGACTTCTTTTAGTCAGTGGGTTTGAATGAGGATAAGCTTTCACACAAACCAGAAAAACTCCAAGCAAAGATAATTGAATGTACATACGCATTTTTCCACTGCATTTCCCTCCTCCCCTCACTTTCTTAGTCTTGAGCAATTTCTTTATCATTCTTCCTCCTCCAAAAGATTTCTCTCATATTTTATTCCTCCTTTTTTTTTTTTTTGTGTGTGTGTGTGTGTGTCTGTGTGTATTTTACTTTGAAATGGCAACTATCCTTACCAGCTCCTTGGCACTTTGAAGACTATGAATCAGCTTGATAGCTAGAATCAGAGTGATCGATAGCAACAAAACTTAAAGCTTTTTCCTGTCTCTCCAACTTACCTTCTCCCACCCCCGCTCCCAAAATGAAACTGGAGTTTGATTTGCCTTTCCATGGGAAAGCAAGGGTTAAATTTTAGGATCTGTGACTACTCTGAAGCAGAAGATAGGGGAAAAGGGAGAGGGAGTCAGCAATCCTCAGTCCTTTGATCTGTCAGTTTTGCTGTTCTCTCAGCAGCTTCTGCATTCTTGTCTCTCTTCTACCTTTGCAGGGTTGTCAGCGAACCTAGCTATTCCTGGCTGGCACTGGACTCTGGTAGTTGCCAATGAAAAGGAAAAGGGCACTGGGGACTCCTGTGGATGTGTTCTCCTGTGTCCACACTTGGCATAGAAGAGGGGAGGAGGATGATAACTTACTGTGTGCTAGCCATTGCTTTAAGTGCTTTCATTCCTGTTTTAATGATAAACTGAGGCTTGAAAGAATAACTGTAAGGTTATTGGCTGAGGTCGCACGGCTAGTAAGAGGCACAGCTGGAGTTTGAACCCAGGTCCATCTGATCCTGAAGCCTTTGGTTAATAGCAGTACGTTTAATTCTCTTAGCATTAAAGGTTCCAAGGTGACCAAAACTGCTGCTGTTGCCCTTAAGTTTCTCCTGGTCTAGTCAGAGGAAACACTCATGCAATTTAATGACAAGACAGTATGATAGATAAAAATTGTATACTGATTCATTCATTAGTGTATAGGCTAGGCAACGGTGAAGCAATTGTATTGATTATACTGGGCAATCATAAAGCGATCATATTGCTGCCTCTTTGTTATCAATGCATGAGTTATACCTGTAAATAAATGTGTGTTTTTTTCCACATAAAAAAGACAATATGACAGTTCTTACAGAAGTATGTGCAGAACTCTTGCAACACAGAGATCAGTTCTGATTATATATTGGAGAGCTGAAGACTTCACAGGGAAAATGATACTGGATTTGAGTTGCTCTAACTGGTTTGACTAGTACCGGTATGGGCTTCCCTGGTGGCTCAGACTGTAAAGAGTCTGCCTGCAGTGCTGGAGACCTGGGTTTGGGAAGATCCCCTGGAGAAGGAAATGGCAACCCACTCCAGTATTCTTGCCTGGAAAATCTGAGGGACAGCAGAGCCTGGCAGGTTACAGTCCATGGGGTTGCAAAGAGTCAGACACAACTGAGCAACTTCACACACAAAAAAGCATTGGGTATAGGGAATAATTTTAATAAAAGCAGAGAGACATGCAGACACTTGACTCACTCAGGCAATGTTGACTGCGTGGGTGTGGCTGATGCATGACAGAGAAGAATGATGTCCAGAGATAAAGCTGGAGAATTAAGTTGGAAGTAAGTTTTGACTTTGGCCACCTGATGTGAAGAGCTGACTCATTTGAAAAGACTCTGATGCTGGGAGAGGTTGAGGTCAGGAGGAGAAGGGGATGACAGAGGATGGGATTGTTGGATGGCATCACCGACTCAATGGACATGAGTCTGGGTAAACTCCGGGAGTTGGTGATGGACAGGGAGGCCTGGCGTGCTGAGGTTCATGGGGTCGCAAAGAGTCGGACACTACTAAGTGACTGAACTGAACTGAACTGAAGTTTTGAAGGGCCTTAGAGTGATGCTAAGGTTTTAGACAGTACTGTAGAGGCATTAGTAAGCCATTAAACATCTTTATGTGAGGGAATGACATAATGTGGTCTGCCAAGACCTGATCACAATGGCAGTAATGTGGAGTTGAGGTTGGAAGGGGAGAAACTAGAGGCAGGGAAACCGTTGAGGAGGCTAATTAAAAAAAACAAAAACAAAACAATAAGAGAGAGGATGTGAAATAAGTTAGCATTGGTAAGGATGGCAAAGGTAGAAGGGGTTTGAGAAATTAACTAGAATTGAAAAATGAGAGAGAGATGATAAGAGAGTTCAAGGCTTTCTAGCATTGGCAGTTGTAAGAATGGTATTGGTATTTAATGAAATGGGGAAACCAAGAGGGAAAACCAAATTGGGGGCCTGGGACAGATAATAAATTTGTCTTTTGGACATGTAGAGATTAAAGTTAATCTGAAATATTTAGTGGATGATGTCCAATAAACTAAGTGGCTCATGATACCTATCTTCAGTATTGTATGAGTCTGGAGCTCTCCTCAGAGGGCCCAGATTTGAAAGAACAATTTCAGAGTCATTGGTAGAAGGTTAATAATTGAGTCAGTAGGAATAGATGATAGGACAACCTTTGTACATTACCCACTCATCTATTTGGCTTGGTTGTCAAAAATGGATTTGCATGGGTGGACTAATGTGGAATGACTAATAACTCTAAACACAGGAAGGTCTCTTCTCCAGCCCTAACGACTGGGAACACACCATGCCATTTCATTCTGGTAGATTGATCTGATTGCCAAAGGAACTTTCTGTAGCTATATAGGACTCTAAAAATCAAGTAAGGGCTTGGTCTTTCTCTCTCACATTAGAATTGTACCTGCATACTCTATCAAAGAGACTGACCTTCTTTGATCTTAGGATGAGGGTATAGTGAAAGGAGCTCAACTTTCTTGTGCATCAAATATGTGGTGTGTGCATCTGTGCTCAGTTGCTCAGTTGTATCTGACTCTTTGCAGCCCCATGGACTGTAGCCCATCAGGCTTCTCTGTCGATGGAATTTTCTAGGCAAGAAGACTGGAGTAGGTTGCCATTTCCTCCTCTAAGGGATCTTCCCAACCCAAGGATCGAACTTGAATAACCCAGGTCTCCTGCAATGCAGAGGGATTCTTCACCACTGAGCCACCAGCGAATCCCAATTCTATCTTCTGTGTGTGTGCTCAGTCACTCAGTCATGTTCAACTCTTTGTGACTCCATAGAATGTAGCTTGCCAGGCTCCTCTGTCCATGGAATTTTCCAGGCAAGAATACTGGAGTAGGTTGCCATTTCCTCCTCCAGGGGATCTTGCTGACCCAGGAATTGAACCTGCATCTCCTGTGTCTCCTGTATTGGCAGGCAGATTCTTTACCCATTAGCTACCTGGAAAGCCCCATCAAGTATGTGGGGCTTTTAGTAAATGAGAGTTTGTGTAGGGGTAAGTCTGTTATATTCCCTAGCCTGTTCTGTTATTTGTCAAGCAGGAAAACAGAAAGATGTCATGGTTCTTTGTAATACTCCAGCCAAAATTAAATAGAATAGTGCCTCTTTCAGTGTGCAAATTGATATAAGTAGACCTGCCACACTATTATTTTCCTACTCCTAGCATATAGAGAAAGGTATCTGTCCACATTAATATGTTGTTTGTTGTTGTTGTTCAGTTGCTCAGTCAGTCTGACTCTTTTTGACCCCATGGGCTGTAGGTCGCCAGGCTTCCCTGCCCTTCATATCTCCCGGCGTTTGCTCAAACTCATGTCCATTGAGTTGATGATGCCATCCAACCATCTCATCCTCTATCGCCCCCTTCTAACTTCTGCCTTCAATCTTTCCCAGCATCAGGGTCTTTTCCAGTGAGTCGGTTATTTGCATCAGGTGGCCAAAGTATTGGTGCTTCAGCTTCAGCCTCAGTCCTTCCAGGGAACAATTAGGGTTGATTTCCTTTATGATTGACTGGTTTGATCTTGCTGTCCAAGGGACTCTCAAGTCTTCTCTAGCACCACAGTTGAGAAGCATCAATTCTTCAGTGCTCAGCCTTCTTTATGGTCCAATTCTCACATCCGTACGTGACTACTGGAAAAACTATAGCTTTGACTATATGGACCTTTGTTAACATAGTGATGTCTCTGTTTAAATGTGCTGTCTAGGTTTGTCATAGCTTTTCTTCGAAGGAGCAAGCATGTTTTAACTTTATATGTGCGCATTCAATATGAGATATGTAATAAATCTGATTGTATTTGGGGTCCTAGAAATGAATAATCCTTCCAGGTTTGGCATTGGAATAGATGTAGTCATGAAATTATTATTTAATTTTCATTATCCAAGTGTGTTCGAGAAGTGAAACGAAAATTAGACTTCATCCCATCTAGTGTCTGTAAATATATCCCATTGCCTTTACTTATAGTAAGTCAGATTCCAAGATTTGTATTATGTGCTTAGGTTTATAACTTTAAATATTCCAATACTGTTTATTATAGCAGACAGTGTTATGACAATGGAAAGAGCATAGGCTTAGGCGCCTTAAGTGCTAGGCTTAATTAGGTGCAGGCTTTGCCATTTCCTAGCTATATGAGTAAAACAAGACACTGATCTTCATGGTTGTTATTATTTCCTTCTAATTTTAAAGTGGTGATAATTATAGCACCAGTCTGTCAGGATTCTTATGAAGATTAAATGAGATAGTGAATCGAAAATGATAAGCTCAACATATAGAGTATCCTATTTTTCTTTTTCGCCTTAACATGATTTAAACCAGCATTTCTCAAAATATGTTCTGTTGAACCAAATGCTGTTTCAAAAAAATGCTCATTAGTTAAATGAAATTATTCCTTCTTGAAAAGAACAGGTGTTAACATATTTAATGGTGCTGATGAGCTCTTTCTTAAACCATTTTCTGGTGGTTTTACTTCCTCACACCTAGCATTTTCTAAATTTATTGTGTCATTGCAACTTTTTGGTATGCCTGTTAACAGTAGATTTTATTGATGGGATATAGTTTGGAAAAGGTGAATTTAGTAATTGGGTCCAGATGCTGTTTGATTTCTAAATGTTTGGCTTCATTGAACCACAGCTACCATTGTAATATCCTATGTTCTCATTGATGCTAGGCCAGCTTAGAAGTTTGGGATTGTTTATGTCGCAGTGGACAGGATTAGGGTTTGGAAGGCCAAGTTTCAGTGGCAGTCCTGCCAGCTGTAGTGGTATGGCCCTGAATGGACTTAATCTCTGCATAGATCGTTCTCAGGTTCTTCATCGATAAGATAGCACCTGATCTGCCTCACAAGATTGCTGGAAGAATCCATGTGAAAACAGTTTTGAAATTGAAAAATGCTGTCAGTGGAAGGTAGTGTTACTACTATCCCAGGAAAAAGAATTTAGGAGCAGTGAATAGAGAATAGGGGGTTTTTGAGATATGCTGCTTCTCTTTTGAGCAGGTTTGGACTCCATCTGCTACCTGCCTGAAAACATTTCAACCCCTCGCTTTCTTAATAATAAAAATGATTCCCAGATGAATATGCCTGTATATCAGTAACTCTATCTTTTGTCAGTGTTTTCGTACCTGTTTAGAGACACCATTTCCGAATACATGATGTAATTTAGCATCATGTAACTATGGCTGTTGCTAAATATTCAATACTGACTTGTAATTATGATGCACAGGAGAAAAGATTGTTGGGATTTAATTAATATTCTCTAATTAATAGATTTAATCCTCAGCCTTCTATTACAGTTCAACTTTATTTACACCTGTAATATTTTTTTTTCTGTTAGTAGACATTAAACAAAATAATGTTGCTTTAGTATTAAACACTATGTAAATTAAGAGAAGTCTTATTATTAACTCTTTTTAATACTGTTTTTTTCTGTTGCTTTATTGGTTGGTGTTAATGGAGACCAATGAATGTATAATTCATTTCCTTTCTGTGTCTGGAAAATCTTAGGTGGTACTTTGAGTAAGATTTGTGAACCTTTAGAAAGATTAAAACATGTTTTCCATGATTGTAAAGTCAACATTTCACACAGTGCCAAGCTGTACCTCAGTATTGTGATAATTGGGCTTTTCTGTCTTTGAAAATAAAAATGTCCATTTGTGATTTTTACTATTCTAGCTGAAAATTGTAGGTCACTTTTCCTTCATGAGACTTGAGAGGGCTATTGATAATAGTTTTATATTTGCTGTCTAAATACTATAAATACTCTCTAGTTTCACAGAGACTCCAATTTTAAGGAATTCTTTTCATCATATAAAATAGTGTTCCTGGCAATAAAGATAAACATCATCCTTCATCATAAACTACTTTTTCCTTTACTTAATGTACAGAGACAGTTGTGACACAAGATTGGCAGAAAATGTTCCATTCCTCTTTTTTGTCAGTCGGGAGGTTCTCACTTTGTCCTTAAAATAAATTGTATCTGTGAGTTTTAAAAACAAAACCAGTAACCTAAACTTGTTATTCATTACAGAAACAGTTTTAAAGAGTATAGAAGTAGTATTTTATAAATTGAATTTCATTGTCAGAATTCTGAAGCTACATCTTTAAAAATAAGAAAGTATTTGGTAAGCTTTAATTATTACTATTTCTATTGCAGAATTGTTCTAGAGTGCATATTACAATGTATTGATTTTTTATTTTTCTTTTTGTCATATTAATTTTGATACTTAAAGTCTTTGGCTTTCTCTTTAGGGTATTATAAACCATATTTAAAACCATGCAAACACCAAAATGAATTTAGTTAAAATCTGCTTTGGTTTTATAGTGAGTTTTATTAATGTTACCTTCTTTTGTTAGCAAGACCCAGTAGTGAAGACCATATTTCACCTTTTACATGCATAATTGGATGATGTCACCAGATACTCATATTAAAGAGCACATCCACAGGAAAAGTTGAAAATAGGTGCTACATGGAAAAATACTAGAACCTCTGTCAAAAACCATATGACCAAATACAGGGGGAAAAATTAGATTTTGACTGTGAACTGACATCAGGTCATTTACTAGTGGAAAGAAACAGAAAGATAGCCCTTTTTTGTTTTTTTTTTTTTGACTTTTAATAATAGCAGAAGATATTTTGGAAATTGGCACATTATGGTCAGTGTTGGGTTATTTTTGTTTTTCTAAGATTTTATTATGATAATTTTCATACATAGAGAAGAGGTGAAAAAATTGCACTGTGAATACCTGTGTATCCACTACCCAGATTCTACCCCTAACATTTTGCTGTATTTGCTTTATTATGTAACTATCCATATATTAATTTTCTGTCTACTGTTGCATCTTATTGTTTTAGACATTTCACAGTAAGTTGTAATATGTCCAGTACCTTCAGTCTGAAACCCTTCAGCATGCATTATCATTAGCTAGTTATTTATAGTTCTTTTTTGAGATAAAATTACAGTAAAATGCACAGATCTTAAGCGTACCATTTAATAAGTTCTTAGCAAATGCATATACTTGTGTAACTAAGAACCTTATCAAGATATAGAATATTGCCATCACTCCAGAAAGTTCCCTCATGCCTCTTCAAAGTCAGTTTCTGCCATTACTCCCACCCTCAAAAGCAACCACTCTTATGATGTTTTTCACCATAGATCAATTGATTTTGCTTGTTCTAAAACTTCATATAAAAGGAGTCATGCTGAATGCACTCTTTTGGGGCAAAACTTCTTTCACTTATCGTAACATTTTTTGAAATTCATTTATGTTGTTATATATATATATATATATATATATCAGTAGTTTATTCCTTTAATTGGTGAATAGTATCTATCATATGGCTATACCACAACTTATTTATCTAGTCTCCTATTGATGGATATTTGAGTTGTTACCAGTTTGAAGCTATTAACAAATGAAGATGCTATGAAAAACCTTGTACAAGTCTTCTGTGAACATGTGCTTTCCTGTGTGAAAATACCTAAGAATGGAATCACTGGATCATAGGATAGGTACACATTTTGTTTTATAAAAAAGTTCCTTATAGTTTTCCAAGTTTTTGTACTATTATTTACTCCCACCAAAATGCCAGAGCATTGTGCCCATCCATCCCCACACGTGGTTTTGTAAATCTTTTTTCCTTTTAACCATTCTAGTGTGTGTAGTGGTATTTCATCATGTTCAATTTTAATGTATACTTACCCAATGACTAATAATGTTCAGCATCTTTTCATGTGTTCATTAAGCACATCCATATTCCTTTGTGAAATGTCTGTTCAATCTCTTTGCTCACTTTAAAATTTGAATATCTGTCTTATTTTTAAGTTGAGAGAATTCTTTTATACAACCTGGATACTAGTCCTTTGTCAGATATGTTTTGTGAATATTTCTTCTACTTTGTGCCTAGCTCATTCATTTTTTTAAAGTGATGTATTTTGTGGAGAAGTTTTTCACTTTGATGAATGCTAATTTATTGATAGTTTTTATTGCTTTCTATGCCCTTTCTGAAAAACCTTCTGTCTACCCTGATTGTCAAATTTCTGGTATATATTTATTACTTATAAATTGATGTAGCCATTTAAAAATTTACTTAGATCTTAAAGCTTTCACCCAGTAGCCAGAACTTCTCACTTAGGACATATGCTGGCTTAAAAGAAGTCTTTCCTATCAGGAAGCTTGCCAAAGCCTTTTCTTCATCCATCAGAGGGCAGACAGAAGGAGCAAAAACAGAATTCTCACAGCATTCAGAACAAAAACCACAATCACAGAAGCTAACCAAAATGATCTCATGGATCACAGCCTTGTATAACTAAATGAAGATATGAGGCATGCTGTGCAGGGCCACCCAAGATCAATGGGTCACGGTGGAGAGTTCGAACAAAATTGGCCCAGTGGAGGAGGAAATGGCAACCCACTGCAGTACTCTTGCCTTGGGAACCCCATGAACAGTATGAACAGGCAAAAAGAGATGACACCAGAAGATGAGCCCCCAGGTCTTTAGGTATCCAGTATGCTACTGAGGAAAAGCAGAGAAATACATCCAGAAAGAATGAAGAGGCTGGGCCAAAGAGGAAACAATGCTCAGTTGTGGATGTGTCTGGTGGTGAAAGTAAGTTCAGTTCAGTGCAGTCGCTCAGTCGTGTCCGAATCTTTGCAACCCCATGAACCACAGCACGTCAGGCCTCCCTGCCCATCACCAACTCCCGGAGTTTACCCAAACTCATGTCCATTGAGTCGGTGATGCCATCCAACCATCCCATCCTCTGTCATTCCCTTCTCCTCCTGACCTCAGCCTTTCCCAGCATCAGGGTCTTTTCAGATGAGTCAGCTCTTGTATCAGGTGGCCAAAGTATTGGAGTTTCGGCTTCAACATCAGTCCCACCAATGAACACCCAGGACTGATCTCCTTTAGGATGGACTGGTTGGATCTCCTTGTAGTCCAAGGGACTCTCAAGAGTCTTCTCCAACACCACCGTTCAAAAGCATCAATTCTTCTGTGCTCAGTTTTCTTTATAGTCCAACTCTCACATCCATACATGACCACTGGAAAAACCATAGCCTTGACTAGACAGACCTTGGTTGACAAGAGTAATGTCTCTGCTTTTCAATATGCTGTCTAGGTTAGTCATAACTTTCCTTCCAAGGAGTAAGTGTCTTTTAATTTCATGGCTGAAATCACCATCCACAGTGATTTTGGAGCCCCCCAAAATAAAGTCTGACACTGTTTCCACTGTTTCCCCATCTATTTGCTATGACGTGATGGGACCAGATGCCATGATCTTAGTTTTCTGAATGTTGAGCTTTAAACAAACTTTTTCACTCTCCTCTTTCACTTTCATCAAGAGGCTCTTTAGTTCTTCTTCACTTTCTACCGTAAGGGTGGTGTCATCTGCATATCTGAGGCTACTGATATTTCTCCTGGTAATCTTGATTCCAGCTTGTGCTTCATCCAGCCCAGCGTTTCTCATGATGTACTCTGCATATAAGTTAAATAAGCAGGGTGACAATATACAGCCTTGACGTACTCCTTTTCCTATTTGGAACCAGTCTGTTGTTCCATGTCCAGTTCTAACTGTTGCTTCCTGACCTGCATATAGGTTTCTCAAGAAGCAGGTCAGGTCGTATGGTATTCCCATCTCTTTAAGTCTGATGCTATAAAGAACAATATTGCATATGAATTTGGAGTATCAGGTCCATGAATCAAGGTAAGTTGGAAGTGGTCAAACCGGAGATGGCAAGAGTGAACATTGACATTTTAGGAATCTGAACTAAAATGGACGGGAATGAACAAATTTAGTCCAGATGACTATTATGTATACTACTGTGGGCAAGAATCCCTTAGAAGAAATGGAGTATCCCTCATAGTCAACAAAGGAGTCCAAATGCAGTATTTGGGTGCAGTCTCAAAAATGACAGAATGATATTGGTTTGTTTCCAAGGCAAACTGTTCAGCATCACAGTAATCCAAGTCTATGTCCCAACCACTAATTCCAAAGATACTGAAATTGAACAGTTCAATGAAGACCTATAAGACCTTCTTGAACTAACACAGAAAAAAAGATGTTCCTTTCATTATAGGGGGTTGGAATGCAAAAGTAGGTTAAGAGATAACTGTAGTAAAGAGCAGGTTTGGCCTTGGCATATAAGATGAAGCAGGGCAAAGGCTAACAGTTTTGCCAAGAGAACACATTGATCATAGCAAACACCTTCTTCCAACAACACAAGAGATGACTCTGCATGTGAACATCACCAGATGGTCAGTAATGAAATCAGATTGATTATGTTCTTTGCAGCTGAAGATAAACTCAGCTGAAGATAAACAAGACCTGGAGTTGACTTTGGCTCAGATCTTGAGCTCATTATTGCAAAGTTCAGGCTTAAATTACAGAAAGTAGGGAAAACCACTGGACCATTCAGGTATGCATGTGTACTCATTTGCTTTAGTCATGTCTAACTCTGTGCAACTCTGTGGACTCTAGCCCCCCATGCCCCTCTATCCATGGGATTCTCCAGGCAAGAATACTGGATTGGGTTGCCATTCCCTCCTCCAGCGGATCTTCCCAACCCAGTTATCAAATACCCGTCTCCTACACTGCAGGCAGATTCTTTACAGTTGAGTCACTGAGGAAGCCCACACCATTCAGGTATGACCTAAATCAAATCCCTTATGATTATACAGTGGACGTGATGAATAGATTGAAGGGATTAGATCTGGTAGACAGAGTGCCTAAAGTACTATGGGCCAAAGTTCACAATATTCTATAGGAGGCTGTGACCAAAACCTTCCCAAAGAAAAAAAAATGCAAGAAGGCAAAATGGTTTTCTGAGGAGGCCCTACAAATAGCTGAGAAGAGAAGTGAAAAGTAAAGGAGAAAGGGAAATATATACCGAACTGGATGCAGAGATCCGGAGACTAGCAGGGAGAGACAAGAAAGCCTTAAGTGAACAATGCAAAGAAATAGAGGGAAACAATAGAATGGGAAAGACTAGAGATATATCCAAGAAAATTAGAGATACTAAGGGAACATTTGATGCAAAGGTGGACACAATAAAGGACAGAAATTGCAAGTACCTAACAGAAGCAGAGTAGATTAAGAAGAGGTGGCAAGAATACATGAAGGAGCTATACAAAAGTGGTCTTAATGACTGGGATAACCATAATGGTGTGGTCACTCACTTAGAGCCTGACATGCTGGAGTGAGAAGTCAAGTAGACCTTCGGATTACTATGAACAAAGCTAGTAGAGGTGATGGAATTCCAGCTGAGCTACTTCAAAAGATGAAAGATGATGCTGTTAAAGCACTGCACTCAATATTATAGCAAATTTGGAAAATTCCGTGGTCACAGGACTGGAAAAGGTCAGTTTTCATTCCAATCCCAAAGAAAGGCAATGCCAAAAAATGTTCAAACTACCACATAATTGCACTCATTTCACATACCAGCAAGATAATGCTTAGAATCCTTCAAGCTAGGCTTCAGCAATACGTGAACTGAGAACTTCCATATGTGCAGGGTGGATTAAGAAAAAGCAGAGAAACCAAGATCAAATTGCCAATATCCATCGGATCATAGAAAAAGCAGGCGAATTCCTGAAAAATGTCTACTTCTGCTTCATTGACTACACTAAAACCTCTGACTGCAATGTCACAACAACCTATGGAAAATTCTTAAAGAGATGGGAATATCTGCAGCCATGAAATTAAAATATATTTGCTCCTTGGAAGAAAAGCTATGACCAACCTAGACAGCATATTAAAAAGCAGAGACATTACTTTGCCCACAGGTTCTGTTAGTCAAAGCTCTGGTTTTTCCAGTATCACGTATGGATGTGAGAGTTGGACCATAAAGAAAGCTGAGCGCCGAAGAATTGGTGCATTTGAATTGTGGTGTTAGAGAAGACTCTTGACAGTCCTTTGGATTGCAAGGAGATCCAACCAGTCCATCCTAAACGAAATCAGCCATAAATATAATTGGAAGGACTGATGCTGAAGCTGAAGCTCCAATACTTTGGCCACCTGATACAGAGAGCCAACTCACTGGAAATGACCCCTTTGCTTGAAAAGATTGAAGGCAGGAGGAAAAGGAGGTGACAGAGGGTGAGATGGTTAGATGGCACTACCGACTCAGTGGGCATGAGTTTGAGCAAACTCTGGGAGATAGTGAAGCATAGGGAAGCCTGGTGTGCTGTAGTCCATGGGGTCACAAAGAGTTGGGCACGACTTAGCAACTGAAGAATAACAATGAAAAGAAATCTAAATATCTCAGCAAAATATATAAACATAGTGGGGCTTTTTTTATCACTGCTTCAGGGTTTTTTGTTTGTTTGTTTGTTTTAATACTTAGGGCATTTTATAATTTTGTTGAGTATTATATTGATGTTTAGATGATAGGAAGGGATGACAGAAGTGTATTATTATCAGGCAAGGGAGAAGAGAGTATAAAGTTGCTTTGGAAAATCTAACATCCTTCTCTTGCCCTCCTTCTCTTCTATACTGGCTATTGCCCACCTTTTTCTTCTCCTGTTGTCTCTGATCCAAGGTATCACTGCTTCTAGGCTTTCTTGATTCCAACTTCTAGAATTGAGAGTATAGCTGAAATTCTATCTAAATTTTGAAGCTTTTTCAGGATATGGACAGTGTATGAATTTGCATTATCCCCAAGAGAACTATCAGATTATAAGTAGTGATCTGTTATTAATAGGCCTACTTTCACAGTTGTTTGGCTTAATCATTCTCTCTGTTAGAGCAAGCATTGATTTTTGGTAAAAAATTTGAGGGTAAAACTGATTGTTCTTAAGACCAATCAAGAGTTGATTGAAGAGAAACCTATACCGGTATTTTGAGAGGCTATTCAGTAGTATTATGGATGAATAATTTTAGATATCCTATTAGAGGTTTTAGTTTTTGTTTTAAAAAGGCCTTTTATAAATTCTTATTTCCTTAGAGCAAGATCTGGAGAAGCAAAAATGAAAACAAAACCAACAATGTCTCAGAACCAGAGTGAATATTATAGGTGGATTTTAGTGTACTTGGGGGCTCATCATACAAAGAATCAATGTAACATGATGAATTTTGTAAGGATATGGAAGCCCAGTATATAGTGCTGAGAGTTCTGGTTGCCAGAAGTCTGCTACTGTGTGTGTGTGTGTGTGTGTGTGTGTGTGTGTGTTAGTCACTCAGTCGTGTCCGACTCTCTGCGACCCCATAGACTGTAGTCTGCCAGGGATTCTCCAGGCAAGAATACTGGAATGGATTGCCATTTCCTTCTCTAGAGGAAGTCTGTTACTATCAGAAGTTAAGTAGGAGTCCAGTGTCTACAGGGTTTATCAGATCCTAGAAGATCTCTGGGTTTTATAAAATGGAGTGATTTTCACAGTGCTGTGGAGTGAAGAATAGTTCAGTTATCAGTAGAAATATTGTTCTTCTTATACTTATTACAGAAGTCTTGTGAATAACTGTGTCTCAGGATTTACTTTTATTTTTGGCCCTGAAGGCTTAGAATGGCACAGGGCCTTCCACTAGAGTAGCCAGTAATATGTGTATGTATAAATAAATTTATTTATGTATTTATGCATGTGAGATGAGTTCTCCGGTGGTGCTGGCAGTGGATATTTACTGCTTGTGGAAAACTTAGCAGTTTTTTCCAGTGGCCTTCTTTGAGATCTACCAAGATTTTCTTCCCAGCCATTTTTATTAACTCAGAAGTAAAATTTGTTCATTATCACCTGCTCAGAGACACTTGATCAGTGCAGAAAGTTCCAAGGAAGCCAAAGAAATTTTTTAACTCCTTATATAATGAAAAGTTACCTTTGAGGCCTGAAAGTCCCACTTCCATTTATTTTGTTCTGTTACCTCCTCTGATTCTCCACATTGCAATTATGTGTGCTTTTGAACTCTGAGGTAGCAATGTTAAAAATGAAATGGGATGAAGATCCGTGATTAGATTTTTTATACCCTTTCATTTACTCTTTTTTTTTTTTTATTGTTACAGAAGAAGCTACTATGGAGGAAACTGGGCCAGTTTTAGCTTTTCAGGTCTGTTGTCCTGGCTAAAGGAACACCAGGTAAAATTCTTATCTTACTTTTTTTTTTAGTTAATTTATTTTTTAATTGAAGGATAATTGATTTACAGAATTTTGTTGTTTTCTGTCAAACCTCAACATGAATTAGTCATAGGTATACATATATCCCCTCCCTTTTGAACCTTCCTCCCATCTCCCTCTCCATCCCACAGAACCACAAAAGCCCAACAGGTAGAGATTTATAACAACAATAAAAAGTGTGACTGAATAAACACATATATATATATACACATAAGCATAATCAAAACAGTCCAACAAAAATAAAGTATAATAGATTGACATGGCGAACAAAGGAAACTAAAAATTATATCTTCCAGTTAAGAACAAAACTAACTAAAGCACAAATTGGAAAACAAAATTAAAGCAAGGTGCCAAGTGGGGAATAAAGCAATGTAAACATAACTAACAATATGTTGAGAGGAAAGGAACAAAAGAAAGAATAGATATGCAAAGTTAAATAGAGGAAGATAAAGATTTATATACATTAAAGATTAACTGCAAGGGGAAAAGAACAGTAGGAAAAGCAAACAAAGGAATAAATGTAGAAAAAATAATAATAGGTTTTAAAAAATTAAAAGTTAAAAAGGAGAGAAAAAAAGGAAGATGAAAGAAAAAAACAAGGAAAATTCCACAGAACTGCAAAAGCCCAACATAGAGGCAGAGGTTTAAAATAACAATAAAAGTGTGACTGAGAAATAAAAAAGCTCAGAAGCTTACTTAGATTTCATAGTGCCAGTAAAACCAACAACTACAACAGAGGGGGGAGAAAAGAAACTAAAAATAAAAAAGTAAAACATAAAAATCAGTAAGATTCTACAGAACAAGTCAAAACATAAGAATAATAAGTTTTTTATTGAGTCACTGCTGTCAGAGTCCTTTCCCTCTCTGGAAAAAGTCCATCTCACCTCCCTAGGATGCCCTCCAACACTGTGCTGACCTCTGAACCTGTTGTGGGGGCAGTTCAGATTCTAATCTGGTCCTACTTCTAGGTGTTCTTGCCGCCAGTGTCCATAGTATCAGAACTAGTGTGTTTTCTTTTGTGGAAGCTCTCAGTGTCCTTTTATATATTCCTGGACACAGAGTCTGCCTAGTTGATCATGTAGAGTTAATCTGCAGCTTGTACAGCTGGTGGGAAGGTTTTGCCTCTTCTACCATAGCCACACTGCCCCTGGGTTTCAACTGTGGTTTTACTTCCACCTCTGCATGCGTGTCGTCCACTGGGGTTTGCTCCCGAGGCTGCCTTGGAGGACTTGGGTCTGCCCCAGTGAGGACCAGGTGTGGAGGTGGTGCAACTGCTTGGGTCACAGATACTGGCAGCACCAGGTACTCAGGGGAGTTGGCAGCTAGGGCAGCAGGAAATATAGTGCTCTAGAAGGGTGTGGCAACCAGTATTGCCCAATACGCCCTAGTATTCTTGCTTGGAGAACCCCCCTCTCTGACAGAGAAACCTGGCAGGCCACAGTCCACAGGGTCGCAAAGAGTTAGACGTGACCAAAGTGACCCTGTGTGCATAGACGCAAGAGTTTTTTTTTTTTGCCTGTGACAGCTCTGCCCCAGTGCGAGTTATGTGTGAAGGTGGCACAGCTGATTGGCTTGTGGAGACCCTGGCAGTACCAAGTATTCAGGGACATGGACTGCCTCCACCACAGGAGTTATGGCCCTATCAGAGTCTTTTTCCGAGCCTCTTGAGGCTGGCAATCAGAAGGCCTCTTTGGCCAGTCTTTCTCCATATCTCTGACCGTTAAGGCACTTACAGGGCTCCCTTTCCTGGGGTCCTTCTCTGTTGATTGGTGTGTCAAGCACATAGAGGGGGCCCCCCTGGCTGGGGTCCTACTTTCTAGATCAGCCTGTCAGGCACTTAAAGGAGCACCCTGGGTGGGGTCCTACTCTGTAGTTCAGTGTGTTAGGCATTTAATGGGTCAGCCTCTGTATTGTTCAGCTGCTGGATCCTGGCATGGAGAGAGAGAGAGGCTTTGGTGATGGCTCCACCCCCTACGTGTGACTCAGCAATATTGCCTTGCTTCCATGGTTGCCTGGCTTTCCTCCACAAGCATTTCCCATCACAATCTCCTCCCTTACATCCCCTCAATCTGTTTCTCCACAGTCAACAGCAGCCCTCGACCTGGGGTTGCTCCACAATTCCTAAACTACAGCTCCCAGTGGCTGCACCTTCTAGGTGATCTGCGTCCCTGTCTGGGGTATGTATGGCTGTGGCAGGGACTGTCTGATTCTCATTCCATTTAGGCTGCCACAGATCAGTTGTTTCACTCTCAGCCTTAAATGTTTCTCCTCTGACTCAGACAATTGCCCCAATGTGGGAATCGGACCCCTGCTTCAGTTCCCCCACCCACGGAGGGGAGGTTCAGTCCTACTAACACTCCTGTTTTTTCCCCTAGTTCCTTTCTCCTGCGAGTTTTGCGTGGTTCTATATATTCTTTTCTGCTGGTCAGATACTCCTGTCTACTCTCAGCTGGTATTCTGAATGCACTTCCGTGTCTGAAGGTGTATTCATGAAGTATCCATGGAGAGAGATGTACTGCATGTCCACCTACTCCTCCGCCATCTTGTTCTCCCTTATCTTCTTTTTTAATTTACTAGATTGTATTTTCTGTCATATAATTACTCCATGTTGAAGAAGACATGAAGGTTCATCTGTATTATAGGGTTGATAATTTTTATTTACTTATTTAACAAAAATTCTGTAGTCACCTTTTTAGCTAATATTATCCCAATGCTACTAAAATATAGTAGCATCCCTTTTTAAGCATAAATAAATATGTTGACTGAAGAATAAATCATATATGTTTGATACCATGTTCTAATTACTCTGTATACCCAAATATCAGACAAGTTTTTTTTCTCCAAAATATTCTTTCAAAAAAATATTTCTATCCTTAGAAAATCTCACATATTACTAGTTCTTTCAGTTAGTATGTTTTGGGGAAAAAACTAAATATTTTGGGGAGATAGATTAATTTGAAATGATCTGTCATTGGTGGTTTTGCTTATATAGAAGTCATCTGACAGAATCATTAAAAACAAAAAACAACAAGAAATTTCATATATATTTAGTAATTCCCCACCCCCCAGAATAGAATTTCACTACTCCAATGTTAGACATCATTCTAAAATAATTTTTATAATATCACTTACAGCATACATTTTACATGCGGAGTTGGTTATGTCTTGGAGTTTACCAATTTTTATGAGACATTAAAAACTGTCTTAATTTTCTATAAATGGTACGTGTAGCTTGACATGGAATTCCTTCTGAGAGCATCATACATAGACTAAGAAACTGCTGTATCTCAAAAGGGTTTAGACTTTTGGGGAAGAAGGATGGTAGATTCTAGAACATTGTATTCAGTTACTTACCATGTACCAAGTACCAAACTAAACATTTTAGTTTCCTTGATTGATTTAATAAGTGACTCAAAAAGTACCTGTAGTGATGATAAAGAAATTGACATTGAAGATGTACTGAAGGTTCAGTTTGAATGCAATTCAGTATGCAACTAGACTGTGGAAAAACAAGCAATATTTGTGAAGTGACATTTCATGTAATAATTCAGCTATGTATAAATCAAGAAAGTAAATGATATAAATATATTCATTTAGCTATTTTTTATCAATATGCCTCAAATATTTTATGTTGATCAGGAACCATTTTTTGAATGTAATCCTTGGCAAGTGTGTGCGAGGGTCACCTTATATTGAAGCATATTCAGTCCTTCTATGAGAAAATTTAGCCTAGATTCTCAGAACAACAGCAACCTAAATATAAATATCTTAAATGTCTGAATGGAAAATTTTGGGTGAGTGAAGGGATTTTTTAAAAAATAAATTTTGGTAATGGATTAGATTTATTAAAACAAGGTATTTTTGTAGACATTTATTTTAATGCTTCTTTTACTACTCCAGCATCTTGACTTTGTTATCTTATCCTTTTTCCCTTCACATACTTCTTTTTTTCAGGTTGGTAACCCTGTTCATAGCTCCTGTACTTCACCCCTGTCTATTTGTGTTGGGATGTTTAATGATTATCTAATAATTACACTTGATAATAAGAACTGTCTGCTGCTACTTTTTGTTGATTTAAAATGTTAAATTCAAGACAGTGGAGCCTTTTAAAAATAATTATTGCCTACTTTGTGATCTGTAAGTTTTGAAATTTTCTGAGGTGAATTTACTTAAAACAAAGACTATTATAGTTATATCTCACTACTAGTTTATTGAGTATATATAATACATTAAATATTGTTTTTTCTCTGAGAGATGTGTATCAAGTAGAATAAAATTTTGAACAGATTAAAAATTGACCCTTGAGATTTGGAAAAGTATGTCTTGACAGCTTCAGAAATCCCCTGTATTTGAATATTGTATCATGTGATTTTCTCCATAGAATATAATTGGAAATTATTGAAAAATTTAAAGGGCCACTTTCAATCCTTAGTAAGAATTTGAAAGTGTGTTAGCTCCTCAGTTGTGTCCAACTCTTTGTGACCCCATGGACTGTAGTCTGCCAGGCTCCTCTGTCCATGGGATTTCCCAGGCAAGAATACTGGAGAGGGTTGCCATTTCCTTCTCCAGGAGATCTTCCCAACCAAGTATTGAATCCAGGTCTTCCGCATTGCAGTCGATTCTTTACCATCTGAGCCACCAGGGAAGCCCTAGTAAGAGTTTATATACTTTATTATGCATTCTTATTTTTAGTGTATTTCTAAATATAAAATTTTAGGTTCATTGTTATAAAGTCTTTAGTTATGCTGGGCTGAGTACTTTTCAAACATACTTTTACGTATAATCAAGAACTGACACAGCTACTGACTAACCTTTAAAAATCTGAAATTAAGTAGAATGAAGTAATTTGGGGCCTGCTGTTTTGACAACAAAATTTTAAAGCTTTTTTAGTAACAAGTAATATGTGCACCAGGCTTCACAGTTAGTACTAGTGATAAAGAACCTGCCTTTCTATGCAGGAGACATAAAAGACATGAGTTTGATCCCTGAGTTGGGAAGATCCCCTGGAGGAGGGCATGGCAACCCACTCTAGTATTCTTGCCTGGAGAATTCCATGGACAGAGTAGCCTGGAGGGCTATGGTTCTTAGTGTCACAAATAATCAGACACAACTGAAGTGACTTAGCCTGCACAGTGTGCATCAGATATGGTTAAGTCTTAGCAGATGAAGGGTTTGTTGTCCTAGTTCTTAAGCAGTGTCACAACAGCCACATCCAAATGGCTGCATCAAAACGTCACATATCCTGATAGAAATTGGTAAACCAGAATTAGCTTTTGATAGGATAGATTTTTTTTTTTTTAGGATAGATTTTTATACATTATTTTCCTTCCCTTCCTTTAAAGTTGCACACTATGCTGGAGTTGCTTCAATGACTCTGAAGCGATATCCTTTGAGTTTTGATGGATTGGAGGGAAAGGCATGAATTTAGACAGATATAAATTTTCACAGAAAAGTAGAAGTTCAGATTACCCATTTTAATTAGAATTTCTTCTCTGTATTTTGTTTAGGAAAACAGTGATATTGTGAATGAATGCCCAGCATGGCAAGAGAAGATCCTTGAAAATGAAGAAGCTATTGCTCTTAGCAGGACAGACAAAACCATTCAACATGTGGAAGTGTTTTGTTATGCAAGGTATGATAAGTATTTATTTACAATAAACAACATTAATGACTTCATATTCACATCTTTTCAGAAGAAGCCAACAGTAAGAATTTACTTGGCATTGGTTGCTACAAGTCTCCTTGATATGCTGACTTGCCTTCTAAAACATATAACTTTCAGTTTTGTTATGTTTGTTCATTTGTATTTTTTTTTTTTAGATTTCACATGTAAGTGGTATACAGTATTTATCTTTCTCTGTCTGACTTAATTCACTTAGCATAATATCCTCTAGGTTCATCAGTATCATTGTAACTAAACTTCAAAAACAAGCAAACTCATAGAAAAGAGAAAAAGAAATCATATTTGTGGTTACCAGTGACATTGTAGTAAGGGGTGGCAGCAGGATACAGGGAGGATTGCATGAAGACAATCAAAACATACAAACTTTCAGTTACAACTACTAGAGACATAATTTGCAACATGATTAGTATAATAAACACTGCTTTGTATTATATATGAAAGTTGTTGAGAGAGTAAATCCCAAGAATTCTCAACACAAGAAAAATTTTTTTTTCTATTTATTTTTAATTTTGTATCTGTATGAGATGATGAATGTTCACTAAACTTATTGTGATAGTCACTTCATGATGTATGTAGTACATCAATCATGCTGTGCACCTTAAACTTACACAGTGATGTATGTCAGTTATATTGCAGTAAAACTGGAAGAAAACACTAAAATGTAACTTTAAGTTTTCTTTGTTAAGATAATCTTACATTAATAATTTGTAATTTACCAAGCTCTTTAAATACATTTTCTTGTTTGATCCTTACAACAGTCCTATGCTAGTATAGAGCAAATAGTTAGATTTTTTAGAGTCCTCAGTGAAGCTCAAAGAGTTTAATTTGCTGAAGGTCATCTGGCTTGATAAATGTCAGATCCATATCTAAGCTAGTTAGTGGTGGCGTGCATACATACTCAGTCGTGTCCGACTGTTTTGTGAGCCCACAGACTCTAGCCCATGAGGCTCCTTTGTCCCTGAGATTTCCCAGGCAATAGTACTGGAGTGGGTTGCCATTTCCTTCTCTAGGGCATCTTCCGGACTCAGGAATTGAACCCACGTCTCCTGCATTGGCAGGTAGATTCTTTCTTTACCACTGAGCCACCAGGGAAGCCCTAAGTAGCAGTGGAGTCTTAGATTAAAACCCAGGGTTTTTTAATCCTAGTTCGATGTTCTTCTAACTCTTCTTAGATAATATTCAGTATAGCAAAATGCAAAATTATAATTTTGAATTAAAAAAATCAAATTCAGTGGCGGTAACATTTTGGGGCATATTTTTGTAAATCATGAGACAATGGGGGAAGTAATGCTCTCAGTGTCTCCTTCTAAGTGAAAGAATTCATTGTTTTAAAATAATTAGAATTTTTTTTTCAGATTACATGGTTAATGGGCTGAAAGTTAACCATCACGTAGTTGAGTGCAATTTTTGAAGTAGTTAGAAAGTCAAGGGATTTAGAACATCAATGTCAAGCTCTATAATAGTAATTAAAACTTAAAATCCAAGATACTACAGATTTTTTAGGATGTGTACTGTCATTATACATAGCCTTGTTGTGGCACAGTGGTAAGTATGACCTGAGCCCTTGAAAAGTTGGGGTACTTGTCATTGATTTCTTAACCTATATTCATATCTGTCAGGTAACTAGCATTTTCTGCCATTAATACACAGTTAATTTTCTATGATTTTATGTAAAAGGACAGTCTTTGAAATGTCAGGTACAGATTATAATTTGCATATGCTAAATGGCATTCAGTAAGAAAAGCATAACTCTGATACTGTTCAGAGCCAGTGTAGACTGATTTAGAACAAAAGATGATCTCAGCTATAAAGTCATATGCTTTAGCAAAAGCAGGAATAAATATTTGGTAATTTTATTGTGTGTCTATGAATACTACTTGACTAGAATATAGTGACCGTCATACTCAGGCCCTTTGAGAGGTACTTTTGCTGTTTCAAGGTCTCTGATTTCTCTACTCTTCATGGCAATTAGTGTTTATGATTTCTAATGACTGATATGATACATTTTGAATGTAGAGGAAATCATCTTGTTTTTGATTCCTGGTCTCTTCAGTTTCACTTTTGGAACTTCCCAAAGTGATTAGTTTGTGAAAAAGTAGTTGTAGTTTCAGACAGTGAATTTTAAATCATTGTAACTAGTATTAAACACATATCTTTATTTGGAGAAGGAAATGGCAACCCACTCCAGTATTCTCGCCTGGAGAATCCTGTGGACAGAGGAGCCTAGAGGGCTGCTGTCCATAGGGTCGCACAGAGTCGGACACGACTGAAGTGATTTAGCATGCATGCATGCACTGGAGAAGGCAATGGCAACCCACTCCAGTATTCTTGCCTGAAGTAATCCCAGGGACAAGGGAGCCTGGTGAGCTGCCGTCTGTGAGGTCACACAGAGTTAGACACGACTGAAGTGACTTAGCAGCAGTAGCAGAACATATCTTTATTAATCAAAATAGGAACAATTACCTTTCAACACATTTTTACCAATGAGAAATAAGTTTGTTTATTCCTATAGCATAAAAATCTATGCTTCAGGATTTGACAAACTCTTGGAAAGCATTTTCTACCTTCTGCTGGTTTTGGAAGCGTTTTCCCTGCAAAAAGTTGTCAAGATGTTTGAAGAAGTGGTAGTTGGTTGGCGAGAGGTCAGGTGAATATGGCGGATGAGGCAAAATTTTGTGGCCCAATTCATTCAACTTGTGAAGCATTGGTTGTGCGATGCCATGATCTTAGTATTTTGAATGTTGAGTTTTAAGCCAACTTTTTCACTCTCCTCTTTCACCTTCATCAAGAGGCTCTTTAGTTCCTTTTCACTATCTGCCATAACGGTGATGTTATCTGCATATTTGAGGTGGTTGATATATCTCCTAACAGTCTTGATTCCAGCTTGTGATTCATCAAGTCTGGCATTTTGCATGATGTACTCTGCATAGAAGTTAAATAAACCAGTGACAATATACAGCCTTGTAGAACTCCTTTCCCAATTTTGAATCAGTCATTTGTTTCAAGTCCGGTTCTAACTGTTGCTTCTTGACCTGCATGCAGGTTTCTCAAGAAACAGGTAAGGTGGTCTGGTATTTTCCATAGTTTGTTGTGATCCATATAGTCAAAGGCTTTAGCATAGTCAATGAAGCAGAAGTAGTTGTTTTTCTGTAATTTTTTTGCTTTTTCTATAATCCTACGTATATTGGCAATTTGAGAAGCTGTAACATTTTACATTGCCCCTAGGCATGTGCGAGTGACTGTTTTTCCATATCTTCACCATCATTTGGTGGTATAACTTCTTCAGTGTAGCCAATGTTTATAGGTGTGTAGTAGTGATATCTCATTGCAGTTTTATTTTGTATTTCCCTGGTGCTTGATTTTCAGTATCTTTTCATGTGCTTGTTTGCCATCCATATATATTTTTTTTGTGAGATATCTGCTCTATCTTCTGCTCATTTTTTAATTGGGTGGATTTTTTTTTTTCCTGTGGAAATTTAAGAGTTCTTTAGTTTGCAGATATATCCCCCAGTCTTTAGCTTGTCTTTCATCCTTTTTACACATGATATTTTGTAGAACAAATGTTTTAACTCTTTTGACTCTTGGCTTAGCTATAGAGCCAGGAGATTTTTTTCTGTTTAAAAAAAAAGTTTCATAGATTTATGTTTTATATGTTAAGTACACGATCCACTTTAAATTTTTGTTTATGGTGTGAGGTTTAGATCCATGTTTATTTTCCTTTACTGATATCCAGTTCCTTCAGTACTATTTGTTGAAAAGGCTATTTCTCCTTCATTGAGTTACTTTTGCAACTTTGTCAAAAATCAGTTGGCTGTACTTGGATGGGTCTCTTTCTGGATTCTGTTTTCTTTTCCATTGATTTCTGTCTTTGCCCATACCAGTATCATACTCTCTTGATTACTGCAGCTGTAAGTTGGACTTAATATCTGTTAGAATGATTTCCCCAACCTTGTTTTTTTTAATCAAGATTATTTTAGCTGTTCTGCAGTTTATGCCTTTCCATATAAATGTTTTAATAAGCTTAATCATGTCTAGAAAATGTTGCTGGATTTGATAGGAATTGCATTAAAGTTACTGATCAACTTGGGGTGAATTGACATCTTTATTATTTTGTGTTTCCCAATCTGTTGACAAGTTATGCCTCTCCATTAAGGGAGGTCATCTTGATTTCTCTCTATAAGATTGTGTAATTTTCAACATACCAGTTCTGTACATCTTTTTTTAATTGTGTACCTAAGTACACAGTTGTGTAGCATGTGTGGAGCAAGTACTATTGTATTGCCTTTTTCATTTTGGTTTTCACATGTTCCTTATTAGTATCTAGAAATACAGTTGGTTTTTATGCATTCATCTTGTATCCTGAAATGTTAATTAACTTGCTTATTCTAGGAATTTTTGTGTAGATTCCTTGGGATTTTTGCATAGACAGCTGTTTTCTGCAAAGAGGAACAGTTTTATGTCTTCCTTTCCATTGACTTTTTTTTAAGAGTCTGTTTTCTGTTTAGAGTCATGTGTTTTCTGTCCGTAGCCATATACCACAAGTTAATGGTAATTTTCTACTTATCCTTAGGCTCACTTAATGAGCATTTTTTTTTCATAAAGGAAGTTATTATCACTTCTGAGTATCTTGTAATTATATGCAAATGCTGGGCAATCATTTAATTTGTTATTAATTATCTTGATCTTGTACACTACTCTCTCAGCATATGCAAGTCAAACTCACAGTCTGACCAAATGTCAAAATATTGAAAATCTTATACTTAAATGGTCACTGACACGAAGCGATTATTGTATTTAGCTACATGAAGCATAGACAGAAGTCAAACCTCAATCCCTGGTATATTTCCTATGTAGAATATTGTTTTTAATATTTTGGTAAATTTCCAAAATACCATGCAAAGATAGCTTTGTAATGATATGAATGCAGAAGTGTTATTACTTCTGTTCCCATTTTAGACCAGATGAGTAGGCTTATGGAGTTGACGTTTATTAGGATAAAATCTGTGATTTGATTCTCATATATGTTGCATGATATTTCATCAAGGAAGAACAGTGACTGTCTCTTGGCTACAAACAGTATTATAGCTACAACCAGTAGCCTTTTGATTTTTAATCTTTGATTACAGGGAGGATAGGGCAAGGATGCAAGTAGATCAGTGCAAAATCATCACCACTTTTTGGAAAATACCTCAAAGTATTGATACATGGCAAGTCAGTAACACCATATTATTTTTTATTTTTTTCTTTCATTTATTTATATTAGTTGGAGGCTAATTACTTTACAATATTGTAGTGTTTTTTGCCATACATTGATATGGATCAACCATGGATTTACATGTGTTCCCCATCCTGAACCCACCTCCTACCTCCCTCGCCATCCCATCCTTCTGGGTCATCCTGGTGTCCCAGCCCTGAGCACTTCTCTCATGCATCAAACCTGGACTACCGATCTGTTTCACAACTGAAAATATGCATGTTTCTTTCTTTTTTTTTTTTTTTTTACTTTATTTTATTTTATTTTTATTTTTTTTAATTTATTTTTTTTTTCCAGTGGGTTTTGTCATACATTGATATGAATCAGCCATAGATTTACACATATTCCCCATCCCGATCCTCCCTCCCACCTCCCTCTCCACCCGATTCCTCTGGGTCTTCCCAGTGCACCAGGCCCGAGCACTTCTCTCATGCATCCCACCTGGGCTGGTGATCTGTTTCACCATAGATAATATACATGCTGTTCTTTTGAAATATCCCACCGTCACATTCTCCCACAGAGTTCAAAAGTCTGTTTTGTATTTCTGTGTCTCTTTTTCTGTTTTGCATATAGGGTTATCGTTACCATCTTTCTAAATTCCATATATATGTGTTAGTATGCTGTAATGATCTTTATCTTTCTGGCTTACTTCACTCTGTATAATGGGCTCCAGTTTCATCCATCTCATTAGGACCAGTTCAAATGAATTCTTTTTAACGACTGAGTAATATTCCATGGTGTATATGTACCACAGCTTCCTTATCCATTCATCTGCTGATGGGCATCTAGGTTGCTTCCATGTCCTGGCTATTATAAACAGTGCTGCGATGAACATTGGGGTGCACATGTCTCTTTCAGATCTGGTTTCCTCAGTGTGTATGCCCAGAAGTGGGATTGCTGGGTCATATGGCAGTTCTATTTCCAGTTTTTTAAGAAATCTCCACACTGTTCTCCATAGCGGCTGTACTAGTTTGCATTCCCACCAACAGTGTAAGAGGGTTCCCTTTCCTCCACACCCTCTCCAGCATTTATTGCTTGTAGACTTTTGGATAGCAGCCATCCTGACTGGCGTGTAATGGTACCTCATTGTGGTTTTGATTTGCATTTCTCTGATAATGAGTGATGTTGAGCATCTTTTCATGTGTTTGTTAGCCATCTGTATGTCTTCTTTGGAGAAATGTCTGTTTAGTTCTTTGGCCCATCTTTTAACTGGGTCATTTATTTTTCTGGAATTGAGCTGCAGGAGTTGCTTGTATATTTTTGAGATTAATCCTTTGTCTGTTGCTTCATTTGCTATTATTTTCTCCCAATCTGAGGGCTGTCTTTTCACCTTACTTATAGTTTCCTTTGTAGTGCAAAAGCTTTTAAGTTTCATTAGGTCACATTTGTTTATTTTTGCTTTTATTTCCAATATTCTGGGAGGTGGGTCATAGAGGATCCTGCTGTGATTTATGTCGGAGACTGTTTTGCCTATGTTCTCCT
Organism: Dama dama; assembly: GCF_033118175.1. NCBI lineage: Eukaryota > Metazoa > Chordata > Mammalia > Artiodactyla > Cervidae > Dama > Dama dama. The sequence continues at coordinate 77,509,386 of NC_083714.1, forward strand.
CTAGGAGTTTTATAGTTTCTGGTCTTACATTTAGATCTTTAATCCATTTTGAGTTTATTTTTTGTGTATGGTGTTAGAAAGTGTTCTATTGTCATTCTTTTACAAGTGTTTGACGAGTTTTCCCAGAACCACTTGTTTAAGAGTTTGTCTTTTTTCCATTGTATATCCTTGTCTCCTTTGTCGAAGATAAGGTGTCCATAGGTTTGTGGATTTATCTCTGGGCTTTCTGTTCTGTGCCATTGATCTATATTTCTGTCTTTGTGCCAGTACCATACTGTCTTGAGGACTGTGGCTTTGTAGTAGAGTCTGAAGTCAGGCAGGTTGATTCCACCAGTTCCATTCTTCTTTCTCAAGATTACTTTGGCTATTCGAGGTTTTTTTGTATTTCCATACAAATTGTGAAATTCCTTTGTCTAGTTCTGTGAAAAATACCGTTGGTAGCTTGATAGGGATTGCGTTGAATCTATAGATTGCTTTGAGTAGAATAGCCATTTTGACAATATTGATTCTTCCAATCCATGAACGCGGTATCTTTCTCCATCTGTCTGTGTCCTCTTTGATTTCTTTCATCAGTGTTTTATAGTTTTCTATGTATAGGTCTTTTGTTTCTTTAGGTAGATATACTCCTAAGTATTTTATTCTTTTTGTTGCAATGGTGAATGGCATTGTTTCCTTAATTTCTCTTTCTGTTTTGTCATTGTTAGTATATAGGAATGCAAGGGATTTCTGTGTGTTAATTTTATATCCTGCAACTTTACTATATTCATTGATTAGCTCTAGTAATTTTCTGGTAGAGTCTTTAGGGTTTTCTATGTAGAGGATCATGTCGTCTGCAAACAGTGAGAGTTTCACTTCTTCTTTTCCTATCTGGATTCCTTTTACTTCTTTTTCTGCTCTGATTGCTGTGGCCAAAACTTCCAACACTATGTTGAATAGTAGTGGTGAGAGTGGGCACCCTTGTCTTGTTCCAGATTTCAGGGCAAATGCTTTCAATTTTTCACCATTGAGGGTGATGCTTGCTGTGGGTTTGTCATATATAGCTTTTATTATGTTCAGGTATGTTCCTTCTCTTCCTGCTTTTTGGAGAGTTTTAATCATATATGAGTGTTGAACTTTGTCAAAGGCTTTCTCTGCATCTATTGAGATAATCATATGGTTTTTATCTTTCAATTTGTTAATGTGGTGTATTACATTGATTGATTTGCAGATATTGAAGAATCCTTGCATTCCTGTGATAAAGCCCACTTGGTCATGGTGTATGATTTTTTTAATATGAATGAAAATGAAAACAACCCAAAACCTATGGGATACTGTAAAAGCAGTGCTAAGGGGAAGGTTCATAGCATTACAGGCTTACATCAAGAAACAAGAAAAAAACCAAATAAATAACCTAACTCTACACCTAAAGCAATTAGAGAAGGAAGAAATGAAGAACCCCAGGGTTAGCAGAAGAAAAGAAATCTTAAAAATTAGGGCAGAAATAAATGCAAAAGAAACTAAAGAGACCATAGCAAAAATCAACAAAGCTAAAAGCTGGTTTTTTGAAAAAATAAACAAAATTGACAAACCATTAGCAAGACTCATTAAGAAACAAAGAGAGAAGAACCAAATTAACAAAATTAGAAATGAAAATGGAGAGATCACAACAGACAACAGTGAAATACAAAGGATCATAAGAGACTACTACCAGCAGCTCTATGCCAATAAAATGGACAACTTGGAAGAAATAGACAAATTCTTAGAAAAGTATAACTTTCCAAAACTGAACCAGGAAGAAACAGAAAATCTTAACAGAGCCATCACAAGCAAGGAAATCGAAACTGTAATCAGAAATCTTCCAGCAAACAAAAGCCCAGTACAGATGGCTTCACAGCTGAATTCTACCAAAAATTTAGAGAAGAGCTAACACCTATCTTACTCAAACTCTTCCAGAAAATTGCAGATGAAGGTAAACTTCCAAACTCATTCTATGAGGCCACCATCACCCTAATTCCAAAACCAGACAGAGATGCCACAAAAAAAGAAAACTACAGGCCAATATCACTGATGAACATAGATGCAAAAATCCTTAACAAAATTCTAGCAAACAGAATCCAACAACATATTAATATGCATGTTTCAATGCTATTCTCAGATCATCCCACCCTCGCCGTCTCCCACAGAGTCTAAAAGTCTGTTCTATACATCTGTGACTCTTTTACTGTCCTGCATATAGGGTTACCTTTACCTTTCTAAATTCCGTATATATGCGTTAGTATACTCTATTGGTATTTTATTTCTGGCTTGCTTCACTCTGTATAATGGGCTCCAGTTTCATCCACCTCATTAGAACTGATTCAAATGTATTCTTTTTAATGGCTGAGTAATATTCCATTGTGTATATGTACCACAGCTTTCTTATCCATTCATCTGCTGATGGGCATCTAGGTTGCTTCCATGTCCTGGCTATTATAAACAGTGCTGCGATGAACATTGGGGTACAAATGTCCCTTTCATTTCTGGTTTCTTCAGTGTGTATGCCCAGAAGTGGGACTGCTGTGTCATATGGCTGTTCTGTTTCCAGGTTTTTAAGAAATCTCCATAGTGTTCTCCATAGTGGCTGTACTAGTTTGCACTCCCACGAACAGTGTAAGAGGGTTCCCTTTTCTCCACACCCTCTCCAGCATTTATTGCTTGTAGACTTTTGGATAGCAGCCATCCTGACTGGCGTGTAATGGTACCTCATTGTGGTTTTGATTTGCATTTCTCTGATAATGAGTGATGTTGAGCATCTTTTCATGTGTTTGTTAGCCATCTGTATGTCTTCTTTGGAGAAATGTCTGTTTAGTTCTTTGGCCCAACTTTTAACTGGGTCATTTATTTTTCTGGAATTGAGCTGCAGGAGTTGCTTGTATATTTTTGAGATTAATCCTCTGTCTGTTGCTTCATTTGCTATTATTTTCTCCCAATCTGAGGGCTGTCTTTTCACCTTACTTATAGTTTCCTTTGTAGTGCAAAAGCTTTTAAGTTTCATTAGGTCACATTTGTTTATTTTTGCTTTTATTTCCAATATTCTGGGAGGTGGGTCATAGAGGATCCTGCTGTGATTTATGTCGGAGAGTGTTTTGCCTATGTTCTCCTCTAGGAGTTTCATAGTTTCTGGTCTTACATTTAGATCTTTAATCCATTTTGAGTTTATTTTGTGTATGGTGTTAGAAAGTGTTCTAGTTTCATTCTTTTACAAGTGTTTGATGAGTTTTCCCAGAACCACTTGTTTAAGAGTTTGTCTTTTCTCCATTGTATATCCTTGCCTCCTTTGTCGAAGATAAGGTGTCCATAGGTACATGGATTAATCTCTGGGCTTTCTATTTTGTTCCATGGATCTATAGTTCTTTCTCTGTGCCAGTACCATACTGTCTTGATGACTGTGGCTTTGTAGTAGAGCCTGAAGTCAGACAAGTTGATTCCTCAAGTTCCTTTCTTCTTTCTCAAGATTACTTTGGCTATTTGAGGTTTTTTGTATTTCCACACAAATTGTGAAATTATTTGTTCTAGTTCTGTGAAAAATACTGTTGGTAGCCTGATAGGCATTGCATTGAATCTATAGATTGCTTTGGGTAGTATAGTCATTTTCACAATATCGATTCTTCCAATCCATGAACATGGTATATTTCTCCATCTATTTGTGTCCTCTTTGATTTCTTTCATAAGTGTTTTATAGTTTTCTATATATAGGTCTTTGGTTTCATTTGGTAGATATATTCCTAAGTATTTTATTATTTTCGTTGTAATGGTGAATGGTATTGTTTCGTTAATTTCTCTTTCTGTTTTCTCATTTTTAGTTTATAGGAATGAAAGGGATTTCTGTGTGTTGATTTTATAGCCTGCAACTTTACTATATTCATTGATTAGCTCTAGTAATTTTCTGGTAGAGTCTTTAGGGTTTTCTAGTAGAGGATCATGTCATCTGCAAACAGCGAGAGTTTCACTTCTTTTCCTATCTGGATTCCTTTTATTTCTTTTTCTGCTCTTATTGCTGTGGTCGTAACTTCCAAAACTATGTTGAGTAGTAGTGGTGAGAGTGGGCACCCTTGTCTTGTTCCTGATTTCAGGGGAAATGCTTTCAATTTTTCACCATTGAGGATAATGTTTGCTGTGGGCTTGTCATATATAGCTTTTATTAGTTCAAGGTATGTTCCTTCTATTCCTGCTTTCTGGGGAGTTTTTTTTTTATCATAAATGGATGTTGAATTTTGTCACAGGCTTTTCCTGCATCTATTGAGATAATCATATGGTTTTTATCTTTCGATTTGTTAATGCGGTGTATTACATTGATTGATTTGTGGATATTAAAGAATCCTTTCATTCCTGGGATAAAGCCCACTTGGTCAAGATGTATGATCTTTATACGTTGTAGGAATCGGGTGGAGAGGGAGGTGGGAGGGGGGATCGGGATTGGGAATACATGTAAATCCATGGCTGATTCATATCAATGTATGACAAAACCCAGTGGAAAAAAAAATAATAATAATAAAAAAAAAGAAAAAAAAATAAATACGTTGTTGGATTCTGTTTGCTAGAATTTTGTTAAGGATTTTTACATCTATGTTCATCAGTGATATTGGCCTGTAGTTTTCTTTTTTTGTGGCATCTTTGTGTGGTTTTGCTATTAGGGTGATGGCTGCCTCATAGAAGAGTTTGGAAGTTTACCTTCATCTGCAATTTTCTGGAAGAGTTTGAGTAAGATAGGTGTTAGCTCTTCTCTAAATTTTTGGTAGAATTCAGCTGTGAAGCCATCTGTACTGGGCTTTTGTTTGCTGGAAGATTTCTGATTACAGTTTCGATTTCCTTGCTTGTGATGGATCTGTTAAGATTTTCTGTTTCTTCCTGGTTTAGTTTTGGAAAGTTATACTTTTCTAAGAATTTGTCTATTTCTTCCAAGTTGTCCATTTTTTTAGCATATAGCTGCTGGGAGTAGTCTATTATGATCCTTTGTATTTCTTTGTTTTCTGTTGTGATCTCTCCATTTTCATTTCTAATTTTGTTGATTTGTTTCTTCTTTCTTTGTTTCTTGATGAGTCTGGCTAACAGTTTGTCTATTTTATTTACCTTTTTAAGGAACCAGCTTTTGGTTTTATTGATTTTTGCTATGTTCTTTTTTGTTTCTTTTGTATTTATTTCTGCCCTAATTTTTAAGCTTTCTTTCCTTCTCCTAACCCTGGGCTTCTTCATTTCTTCCTTCTCTAGTTGCTTTAGATGTAGAGTTAGGTTATTTATTTGACTTTTTTCTTGTTTCTTGAGGTAAGCCTGTATTGCTATGAACCTTCCCCTTAGTAGTGCTGTTAAAGTTTCCCATAGGTTTTGGGTTGTTGTGTTTTCATTTTCATTCATTTCTATGCATATCTTGATTTCTTTTTTAATTTCTTCTATGATTCGTTGGTTATTCAGAAGTGTGTTATTTAGCCTGCATATATTGGAATTTTTAATACTTTTTCTCCTGTAATTGAGATCTAATGTTACTGCACTGCGGTCAGAAAAGATGACTGGAATGATTTCATTTTTTTTGACAAGGCTATACTTATGGCCCAGGATGTCATCTATTCTGGAGAAGGTTCCATGTGCATTTGAGAAAAAGGTGAAATTGATTGTTTTGGGGTGAAATGTCCTGTAGATATCATTTATGTCTAGCTGGTCCATTCTGTCATTTTAAGTTTTTGTTTCCTTGTTAATTCTCTATGTAGTTGATCTATCCATGGGTGTGAGTGGGATATTAAAGTCTCCCACTATTGTTGTGTTATTGTTAATTTCCCCTTTCATACTTCTTAGCATTTGCCTTACATCTTGTGGTGCTCCTATGTTGGGTGCATATGTATTTATAATTGTTATATCTTCTTGGATTGATCCTTTGATCATTATGTAGTGTCCTTATTTGTCTCTTTTCACAGCCTTTATTTTAAAATCTATTTTTTCTGATATGAGTATTGTGACTACTGGTTTCTTTTGGTCTCGTTTGTGTGAAATATTTTTTTTCCAGCCCTTCAATTGCAGTCTGTATATGTCCCTTATTTTGAGGTGGGTCTCTTGTAGACAGCATATATAGGGATCTTGTTTTTGTAACCATTCAGCCAGTCTTTGTTTTTGATTGTGGTAATTATTGAAAAGTATGGTCCTATTGCAATTTACTTTGTTGTTTTGGGTTCACGTTTATACAGCCTTTCTGTATTTCCTGTCTAGAGAAGATAATTTAGCATTTGTTGAAGAGCTGGTTTGGTGGTGCTGAGTTCTCTGAGCTCTTGCTTGTCTGTAAAGCTTTTGAATTCTTCTTCATATCTGAATGAGATCCTTGCTGGGTACAGTAATCTGGGCTGTAGGTTATTGTCTTTTATTACTTTAAGTATGTCCTGCCATTCCCTTCTGGCCTGAAGAGTTTCTATTGAAAGATCAGCTGTTATCCTTATGGGAATCCCCTTGTGTGTTATTCGTTGTTTTTCCCTTGCTGCTTTTATTATTTGTTGTTTGTGTTTGATCTTTGTTAATTTGATTAATATATGTCCTGGGGTGTTTTGCCTTGGGTTCATCCTGTTTGGGACTCTCTGGTTTTCTTGGACTTGTGTGACTATTTCCTTCAACATTTTAGGGAAATTTTTAACTATTATCTCCTCGAATATTTTCTCATGGCTTATTTTTTTTTTCCATTTATTTTTGTTAGTTGGAGGCCAACCATTTCACAACATTGCAGTGGGTTCTGTCATACATTGACATGAATCAGCCATGGAGTTACATGTATTCCCCATCCCGATCCCCCTTCCCACCTCCCTCTCCACCCGATTCCTCTGGGTCTTCCCAGTCCACCAGGCCCGGGCACTTGTCTCATGCATCCCAGCTGGGCTGATGGTCTGTTTCACTATAGATAATATACATGCTGTTCTCTCGAAACATCCCACCCTCGCCTTCTCCCACAGAGTCCAACAGTCTGTTCTGTACATCTGTGTCTCTTTTTCTGTTTTGCATTTAGGGTTATCATTACCATCTTTCTAAATTCCATATATATGTGTTAGTATACTGTAATGTTCTTTATCTTTCTGGCTTACTTCACTCTGTATAATGGGCTCCAGTTTCATCCATCTCATTAGAGCTGATTCAAATGAAGTCTTTTTATCTGCTGAGTAATATTCCATGGTGTACATGTACCACAGCTTTCTTATCCATTCATCTGCTGATGGGCATCTAGGTTGCTTCCATGTCCTGGCTATTATAAACAGTGCTGCGATGAACATTGGGGTGCACGTGTCTCTTTCAGATCTGGTTTCCTCAGTGTGTATGCCCAGAAGTGGGATTGCTGGGTCATATGGCAGTTCTATTTCCAGTTTTTTAAGAAATCTCCACACTGTTCTCCATAATGGCTGTACTAGTTTGCATTCCCACCAACAGTGTAAGTGGGTTCCCTTTTCTCCACACCCTCTCCAGCATTTATTGCTTGTAGACTTTTGGATAGCAGCCATCCTGACTGGCGTGTAATGGTACCTCATTGTGGTTTTGATTTGCATTTCTCTGATAATGAGTGATGTTGAGCATCTTTTCATGTGTTTGTTAGCCATCTGTATGTCTTCTTTGGGGAAATGTCTGTTTAGTTCTTTGGCCCATTGTTTGATTGGGTCATTTATTTTTCTGGAATTGAGCTACAGGGGTTGCTTGTATATTTTTGAGATTAATCCTTTGTTTGTTTCTTCATTTGCTATTATTTTCTCCCAATCTGAGAGCTGTCTTTTCACCTTACTTATAGTATCCTTTGTTGTGCAAAAGCTTTTAAGTTTCATTAGGTCCCATTTGTTTATTTTTGCTTTTATTTCCAATATTCTGGGAGGTGGGTCATAGAGAATCCTGCTGTGATTCATGTCGGAGAGTGTTTTGCCTATGTTCTATTTTCTGGTCTTACATTTAGATCTTTAATCCATTTTGAGTTTATTTTTGTGTATGGTGTTAGAAAGTGTTCTATTGTCATTCTTTTACAAGTGTTTGACGAGTTTTCCCAGCACCACTTGTTAAAGAGGTTGTCTTTTTTCCATTGTATATCCTCGCCTCCTTTGTCGAAGATAAGGTGTCCATAGGTTCGTGGATTTATCTCTGGGCTTTCTATTCTGTTCCATTGATCTATATTTCTGTCTTTGGGCCAGTACCATACTGTCTTGAGGACTGTGGCTTTGTAGTAGAGTCTGAAGTCAGGCAGCTTGATTCCTCCAGTTCCATTCTTCTTTCTCAAGATTACTTCGGCTATTTGAGGTTTTTTTTGTATTTCCATACAAATTGTGAAATTATTTGTTCTAATTCTGTGAAAAATATCGTTGTTAGCTTGATAGGGATTGCATTGAATCTATAGATTGCTTTGGGTAGAATAGCCATTTTTACAATATTGATTCTTCCAATCCATGAACACGGTATGTTTCTCCATCTGTTTGTGTCCCCTTTAATTTCATTCATCAGTGTTTTACAGTTTTCTATGTCTAGGTTTTTTGTTTCTTTAGGTAGATATACTCCTAAGTATTTTATTCTTTTTGTTGCAATGGTGAATGGTATTGTTTGCTTAATTTCTTTTTCTGTTTTCTTATTGTTAGTGTATAGGAATGCAAGGGATTTCTGTGTGTTGATTTTATAGCCTGCAACTTTACTATATTTGTTGATTAGCTCTAGTAATTTTCTGGTAGAGTCTTTAGGGTTTTCTATGTAGAGGATCATGTCATCTGCAAACAGCAAGAGTTTCAATTCTTCTTTTCCTATCTGGATTCCTTTTATTTCTTTTTCTGCTCTGATTACTCTGGCCAACACTTCCAACACTATCTTGAATAGTAGTGGTGAGAGTGGGCACCCTTGTCTTGTTCCTGATTTCAGGGGAAATGCCTTCAATTTTTCACCATTGAGGGTAATGCTTGCTGTGGGTTTGTCAAATATAGCTTTTATTATGTTGAGGTATGTTCCTTCTCTTCCTGCTTTCTGGAGAGTTTTAATCATAAATGGGTGTTGAATTTTGTCAAAGGCTTTCTCTGCATCTATTGAGATAATCATATGGTTTTTATCTTTCAATTTGTTAATGTGGTGTATTACATTGATTGATTTGTGGATATTAAAGTATCCTTGCATTCCTGGGATAATGCCCACATGGTCATGGTGTATGATTTTTTTAGTATGTTGTTAGATTCTGTTTGCTAGAATTTTGTTAAAGATTTTTCCATCTATGTTCATTAGTGATAGTGGCCTGTAGTTTTCTTCTTTTCTGGCATCTTTGTCTGGTTTTGGAATTAGGGTGATTACTGCCTCATAGAATGAGTTTGGAGGTTTACCTTCTTCTGCAGTTTTCTGGAAGAGTTTGAGTAAGATAGGTGTTAGCTCTTCTCTAAATTTTTGGTAGAATTCAGCTATGAAGCCATCAGGTCCTGTGCTTTTGTTTGCTGGAAGATTTCTGATTACATTTTCGATTTCCTTCCTTGTGATGGCTCTGTTCAGATCTTCTATTTCTTCCTGGTTCAGTTTTGGAAAGTTATACTTTTCTAAAAATTTGTCTATTTCTTCCAAGTTGTCCATTTTATTGGCATAGAGCTGCTGGTAGTAGTCTCTTATGATCCTTTGTATTTCAATGTTGTCTATTGTGATCTCTCCATTTTCATTTCTAATTTTGTTAATTTGGTTCTTCTCCCTTTGTTTCTTAATGAGTCTTCCTAATGGTTTGTCAATTTTGTTTATTTTTTCAAAAAACCAGCTTTTAGCTTTGTTGATTTTTGCTATGGTCTCTTTAGTTTCTTTTGCATTTATTTCTGCCCTAATTTTTAAGATTTCTTTCCTTCTACTAACCCTGGGATTCTTCGTTTCTTCCTTCTCTAATTGCTTTAGGTGTAGAGTTAGGTGATTTATTTGACTTTTTTCTTGTTTCTTGATGTAAGCCTGTAATGCTATGAATCTTCCCCTTAGCACTGCTTTTACAGTGTCCCATAGGTTTTGGTTTGTTGTGTTTTCATTTTCATTCATCTCTATGCATATTTTGATTTCTTTTTTGATTTCTTCTATGATTTGTTGGTTATTGAGAAGCGTGTTATTTAGCCTCTATATGTTTGAATTTTTACCAATGTTTTTCCTGTGATTGAGATCTAATCTTACTGCACTGTGGTTAGAAAAGATGACTGGAATGATTTCAATTTTTTGAATTTTCCAAGACTAGATTTATGGCCCAGGATGTGATCTATTCTAGAGAAGGTTCCGTGTGCACTTGAGAAAAAGATGAAGTTGATTGTTTTGGGGTGAAACGTCCTATAGATATCAATTAGGTCTAGCTGGTCCATTGTGTCATTTAAGGTTTGTGTTTCCTTGTTAATTTTCTGTTTAGTTCATCTATCCATGGTTGTGAGTGGGGTATTAAAGTCTCCCACTATTATTGTGTTACTATTAATTTCCTCTTTCATACTCATTAGTGTTTGCTGTACATTTTGCGGTGCTCCTATGTTGGGTGCATATATATTTATAATTGTTATATCTTCTTCTTTGATTGATCCTTTGATCATTATGTAGTGTCCTTCTTTGTCTCTTTTCACATCCTTTATTTGAAAGTCTATTTTATCTGATATGAGTATTGCGACTCCTGCTTTCTTTTGTTCTCCGTTTGCGTGAAATATTTTTTCCAGCCCTTCTCTTTTAGTGTGTATGTGTCTCTTGTTTTGAGGTGGGTGTCTTGTAGACAGCATATATAGGGATCTTTTTTTTTGTATCCATTCAGCCAATCTTTGTCTTTTGGTTGGGGCATTCAACCCATTTACATTTAAGATAATTATTGATAGGTGTGGTCCCGTTGCCATTTACTTTGTTGTTTTGGGTTCACGTTTATACAGCCTTTCTGCATTTCCTGTCTAGAGAAGATCCTTTAGCATTTGTTGAAGAGCTGGTTTGGTGGTGCTGAGTTCTCTGAGCTCTTGCTTGTCTGTAAAGCTTTTGAATTCTTCTTCATATCTGAATGAGATCCTTGCTGTGTATAGTAATCTGGGCTGTAGCTTATTGTCTTTCATTACTTTAAGTATGTCCTGCCATTCCCTTCTGGCCGGAAGAGTTTCTATTGAAAGATCAGCTGTTATCCTTATGGGAATCCCCTTGTGTTATTTGCTGTTTTTCCCTTGCTGCTTTTATTATTTGTTGTTTGTGTTTGATCTTTGTTAATTTGATTAATATATGTCCTGGGGTGTTTTGCCTTGGGTTCATCCTGTTTGGGACTCTCTGGTTTTCTTGGACTTGTGTGACTATTTCCTTCAACATTTTAGGGAAGTTTTTAACTATTATCTCCTCGAGTATTTTCTCATGGCCTATTTTTTTTGTCTTCTTCTTCTGGGACTCCTGTGATTTGAATATTGGGGCATTTCACACTGTCCCAGAGGTCCTGAGGTTGTCCTCACTTCTTTTGATTCTTTTTTCTTTTTTCCTCTCTGCTTCATTTATTTCCACCATACTATCTTGTACCTCACTTATCCTATCTTCTGCCTCAGTTATTCTCCTGTTGGTTCCCTCCATAGTGTTTTTGATCCCATTTATTGCATTATTCATTATTAATTGACTCTTTTTTTATTTTTTCCAGGTCCTTGTTAAACATTTCTTGCATCTTCTCAATCCTTTTCTCCAGGTTATTTATCTCTAACTCCATTTTGTTTTCAAGATTTTGGATCATTTTTATTATCATTATTCTAAATTCTTTTTTAGGTAAATTCCCTATCTCCTCCTCTTTTGTTTGGCTTGGTGGGCATTTTTCATGTTCCTTTTCCTGCTGAGTATTTCTCTGCCTTTTCATCTTGTTTAGATTGCTGTATTTGGAGTGGCCTTTCTGTATTCTGGTAATTTGTGATTCCTCATTATTGTGGAGGGTCCTCCCAGTGGGTGGGGTTTGAAAATTGACTTGTCAAGTTTTCCTCCTTAGGGAACTTGCACCAGTGTTCTGGTGGCTGGATCTGGATTTCTTCTCTCTGGAGTGCAATGGAGTGTCCAGTAGTGAGTTTTGATATGTCTATGGGTTTGGTGTGACTTTTGGCAGCCTGTATATTGACGCTCAGGGCTGTGTTCCTATGTTACTGGAGAATTTGCATGTTATGTCTTGCTCTGGTGACTCTTTGGTGGTGGTTTATTTCAGTATAGGTATGGAGGCTTTTGGATGATCTCTTATTAATTACTGATCCCTGGAGTCAGGAGTTCTCTGGTGTTCTCAGGTTTTGGGCTTAAGCCTCCTGCCTCTAGTTTTCAGTCTTATTCTTCCAGTAGCCTCAAGACTTCTCCATCCATACAGCACTGATAATAAAACTTCTAGGTTAATGGTTAAAAGATTCTCCACTCTGAGGGACACCCAGAGAGGTTCACAGATGAAGAAGAGGAGAGGGAGCAAAGAGATAGAGGTGAGCAGGAGGAGAAAAAAAAGGGAATCATGAGGAGAGAAACAGATGTAGGCAGTACTCTGTTCCCTAAGTGTTCTCCGCAGCCCAGAACACCCACGGAGATTCACAGAATTGGATTGAGAAGAGAAGGGGGAGGGAGGAAATAGAGATGATCTGGCAGAGAAAAAGGAGAGTCAAAAGGGGGAGACTGTCATCAATCCAGTAAGCACACTCCTGAGTAAAAATGGTTACTGAAGATTGGATTCTCAAATGTACAAAATTGATATCAAATACTAAACAAAAAAAAGATTAAAAATCTAGTGAAGAGGTTAGACTCTTAAAATACATTATTAAAAAAACCGAAACACAAAAAGTATGAGCAATATATATGAAGTTTGCTTTAAAAATAGGGTCTTTTTTTTTTTTTTTTTTGCAAGGTAATAGTGGGTTATAAAAATGAAAATTAAAGGAGTAATAGAGAACTTAAAAAAGAAGAAGAAAAAAGTTTTAATTAAAAAAAATAATAATAGTAAAAATATATCTAGGAATTTCTCTGGAGCTGTTGTGGGCAGTGTGGGTTCAGTTCAGTTTTAGATAGTTCCTTGTTCCAGCTTATACTTCTCAATATCTATAGGCCCCTTCCAGTGTAGTTGGTATTAACTACAGGAATTTTAATCTGTTGCACCTGTCATTTCTAAAGCAGTTCCCTTTGTTTATTTGGCTTCTATTTGCTGATCTCTTCAGTGTCTAATTTCCGCCCTGACACAAGGGATTGGAGGTGGTCTCTTGTTTAGGTTCACTTGTATTCAGTGCTGTGTGGAGGGAGTAACACTGCAAACAAATATCACTGGTGTGTGTGGGGAGTACTCACAGTGTTTCAGCGATACTGGGTTTGCCCCCGCTCACGGTGTGTGTGATTTCCCTGTCTACACTGCTCAGGCTTCAGGTTGCTCTACAGGTAGCGGGCCCTGAGTTGCGTGCACTTCTCAGGTCTAAGCCACTCAGGTTCAGGTTCTTGGGTACTCCACAAAGGCGCAGACTTGGTTGGGCCTGCGTTTTGTGCCTTACCTGATCTGAGCATTTCAGGCAACTAGGTGCTTGACGAGCGCACTCTCTTCAGGTGCAGTGCGACTTATCCCCTCCCCAGTCCCAGCCTCAGTTTCCCTGTGCACCCGGCCTGGTGTGCCTTGTGTCTCTTCTGGGGAGCTGATCTCTGGCTGCGACCCTCCTGGTGGATGTCAACCATCCAGAATTTCAAGAAGTCTGGTTAGAAACTGGAAGCCTGTTTGCAGTGGTAGGGGATGCCCTCTCTGGGGCCGAGTTTGCCCCTTTCAGGCTCTAGTTGGCGCCCGCCTCCCCCCTGCCTCTGGCGGGGCATGGGCCCATCTGCAGCCGGCTAGCTCTTCTCTGGTAAAGCTCAGTCCTTTGTTCTGTGAACGGGCTGGCAGTGCCTTGGGTTAGGGCTTTTTGCAGGTTAATTCTCTCTCTCTCTCTCTTGCTATCCCACAGTTTAGGTTGCCCTAAGCAATGCCGTCCGCTCCTCTCCGTTCAGCCCCCACTTGCTGGTGGCGGATGCGAGCATCTGGGGTACTTTTCTGCTGGGAGTTGTCTTTAGGCATGTGATCTGTGGGTTTTATTTATTTATTTTTCCTCCCAGTTAGGTTGCCCTCTGGGATTCAAAAACTTCCCCCAGACCCTCTGGTGAGAGGGTTTCCTGGTGTTTGGAAACTTCCTCTATTAAGACTCCCTTCCCAGGACGAATCTCCACCCCTAGCTCTTTTGTCTCTTTATCTTTTATATTTTGTCCTATCTCCTTTCGAAGACAATGGGCTGCATTTCTGGGTGCCTGATGTCCTCTGCCAGCATTCAGAAGTTGTTTTGTGGAGTTTGCTCAGCATTCAAATATTCTTTCAATGAATTTGTGGTGGAGAAAGTGGTCTCCTTGTCCTATTCCTCCGCCATCTTAGCTCCTCAAGTAACACCATATTCTAATGTAAACATACTGGATAGCACGTTGTTTGTCATTGCTGACTTTACTTATTTTCAGAAGTAATTCTTACGTGTTCAGTCTAAGAGTTTTAGTGATCTTTTGACTATGAAAGTTAGTACTTTTTCGTTATTGCATAGTTGGTGGCTCAGCAGTAAAGAATCTGCCTGCCAATTCAGGAGACGCAGGTTTGATCCCTGGGTCAGGAAGATCCTCTGAAGTAGGAAATGGCAATGCACTCCAGTATTCTTGCCGGGAGAATCTCATAGACAGAGGAGCCTGGCAGGCTACGGTCCGTAGAGTCACCAAAGAGTTGGACATGACTTAGTGACTAAACAGCAATAATAACAACATAGTTAGGCTGTATATTAAAATAAAATAGCTTAAGTTCAATTCTCAGAAATACTATAAAGAACTACCCAGATTGTTTTGCTTTATGAGTGCTTTTTTACCTTGGATGCTGCTAGTAATAAATTAGATAATCTGTAATTTGGGCTAGAAATTCTTTTGCTATACATAGATTATTTTTCTTTGAAACAAATAGTGTGATTATTACATTTGACTTATTGAAGGAAAGAGTAAAAGGACTATAGCATTTATTGGATATTATCTTTCTGACAACTGCTATAACTCAGTTCCTTACATTTTTTATTTCATTCAGTTTCACTTACTCTGTGCTACATCAGGGAGAGTCAGAGATAGGACAGGCAGGATTTGAACCCACATCTATCTAACTCAAAAGTTTGTGCTATTTCCATTATATCAAAGTATATATCAGGCATCAGATAAATACATGTATGTGCATCAAGGGAACCATTAAACCAAGTGCATAAAGTATTTTCTTTGTGAAGACTAGCACGTAAAGAAGTACATTTACTTGTTTAACTTGCTAGAATATTATTTAGTAGTGTAAAGTAGTTATATCTATAATGGGGAATTAAAGTGCCTAACTTCCAGTGTATAGAAGATGAGGGATAAATCCAATATCCTTTAGTTGTTGTGACTGTTGTTAGTACCCCACAGGATATTTTTGTAGTTTATGTGAGAGAATAAAAACAACTACTATTTCTGGTTTTAAACATTCAACAGACTATGAAAAAGCACAATACATTAATTCACACTTAATTCACAAAAACCCAAAGAGTTCTTAGGTGAAAGATATTGTTGTTCAGTCTCTCAGGTGTGTTCAACTCTTAGTGACCCCATGAATGCCAGGCTCCCCTGTCCTTCATCATATCCTGGAGTTTGCTCGGGGTGAAAGATGGTTGCTTATTAATTGCATAATGTCATATAGTTTCTTTAGTGAGAAGAGATTTTATGTTTCTAAAATATTTGGAAGAACTTGTGCTTTTTCTGCCCTGTTTCATTTTTGAATAATCCTGAACATCGTTTCCCCTTTTCTGATATGATAATATTAAAGCAGGATGAAAACTTGCTTGTTAGACTTATAAACGAACCAACTCTTTCATGGATTGATACTAAAATAAAGACATTGTGATGGTCATCTAAAATTCTACTTATTTTACTTTAGATTTAGAATTTTATAAATGTAGCATGAGCCTCTTTGACAAAAATGTAATAATACCAGTAAGAAGAAAGAAATACAAAATTTTAAAAACTGAAAATCACTTGTAAGTTTTATTATTTACAGGAATCTATGGTTTACCACTGTGTAATAGCAAGTTTGTTTTAGACTACAAGTGACACAGTGTCCAATTAAAAGTGGTTTAAATGAGTAGATATATGGGTAGTTGGGACGGTAGGCTGGTAGGTGGGTTGGTTGGTTGTTACATAATTTGCTAATTGAGAATCTTAATCACATCCATCTTGGGGTAGCTGCCTTGAACTTTTCTTAGCTTTCCGTCCAGAGTTACAAAATGATTGCCTTGATTCTGAACAGGTTTTCGCACAACAGAAACCTCTAAATGTGAAACAAGGGGTGGGGGGAGTTTTTTTTCCTAACGTGTGTGTGTGTGTGTGTGTGTTGTTTTTTTCTGTTATAATGTTATACTGGGGAGTCTTTACCAAAGCCCCAGGTTCACCCTTATCTCATTGGCTTAAACTGGATAACCTGCTCACTTTTAAATCAGTCACTAACAAAGGACAGTAAAATTACCAAAGTTGGTTTTAATCAGCCATGATCCATCCCCTAGTTCTGGGTGCCTAATATTGGATCAAAATTGCAACTGTTATGGTGCTGAGGAATAGGATATGGTTGTTAAAAAGACAGCCAACAGTATCTGCTCTATGTCACGTTATATTTTTTCCTTGGAGAAATATGACAAGAGATTGACATTTCAGCTATATTCTACTGTGCTGTTAACATGTTAAGTTTTTTACAAATAAGGGAATAAATCTATCAGTATGTTGTATTGCATCAATTTAAAATTGATTACAGTGGGTTTTTTATATTCCTGGTTTTTGGAACAGCAACTTTTGAACAGTCTGATTTTTTGTAAATCTTATTCATAATCATTAAACATTTATTTGCAGAAATTAACAGATGGGTAACTGTGTAGCATATACTGTGCAAATCAAAAGTAAATGGCTTGGGATTTCCCTGACAGTCCAGTGGTTAAGACTCCATGCTTCCAGTGCAAAAGGCAGAAGTTGGATCCCTATCAGGGAACTGAGATTCCACATGCCATGTGATGTGGCCAAAAAATTAAAACAAGAAGAAAATGAATGACCTTACAATAAAGTGCATATATCAAAATAAAAAATATAATTTCTGTAACAAGCTGTACTGCAAGGAGGAAAGGTCCAAATAACTGAAAAATAAATAATGAACACCTGTGCTGAATACATTAACCAGTTGGTTGACAATTTTTCATTTGACTTATCTGAAAGTGTGACTGTTACCAAGGCATTAATAAGGCATATTCAGTTTGAGGCATTCCCTTGTTGCTACCATTAATTGGTAAAAACACTAGACGATATCAGAATTTATACCCCTAAGTCTCTCCTAAATTCAGATTGTTCCTAATGCGTTCATCTAAGCACTTATTCAGAGTTTAAATTAGGTAAAATTATCTCAAAAATATTGTTATACTTTATTGTAAATGTCCCTTGAAATTCAAATTATCAATATAAATGACATTGGATTTCATTTGTCAATTTATTTTCATATTGAAAATTTTCATAAGAACTAATGGTGCATATTTTTCCCATTTATATGTTAAAATCAGTAGTGTTTTAGAACTCAACATTTTTTTTTTTTGAGAATTTATAATCCAGCCACATTCATTTACAACTGGCAAATGTGTATTTATACTTTTTAGGTACTTTAAAGTTAATATAATTGAGTTATTGTTTAGAAGTGTTCTTCAAAAGGTTGAATTATTTTATTTTTAATTTTTTAATTGGAGGCTAATTACAGTATTGTGGTGGTTTTTGCCATACATTCACATGAATCAGCCATGGGTGTACATGTGTCCCTCATCCTGAAGCCCCCATCCCATCCCTCAGCGTTGTTCCATTGCACTGGATTTGAGTGCCCTGTTTCATGTATAGAACTTGGACTGGTGGTCTCTTTCACATATGACAATATACATGTTTCAATGCTATTCTCTCAAATCATCCCACCCTCGTGTTGTCCCATAGAGTCCAAAAGTTTGTTCATTATATCTACTGTCTCTTTTGCTATCTCGCATATAGGGTCATCGTTACCATCTTCCTAAATTCCATATATAGGTGTTAATATACTATATTGCTCTTTTTCTTTATGACTTACTTCACTGTGTATAACAGGCTCCAGTTTCATCCACCTCATTAGGACTGAGTCAAATGAATTCTTTTTAATGGCTGAGTAATATTCCACTGTGTGTATGTACTACAGCTTTCTTATCCATTCGTCTGCTGATGGGCATCTAGGTTACTTCCAAGTCCTGGCTGTTGTAAACAGTGCTGCAATGAACATTAGGGTACACATGTCTCTTTCAATTCTGGTTTCCTTGGTGTATATGCCCAGCACTGGGATTGCTGGGTTGCATGGCAGTTCTATTTCCAGTTTTTTAAGAAATCTCCACAGTGTTCTCCATAGGGGATGTACCAGTTTGCATTCCCACCAACAGTGTAAGAGGGTTCCCTTTTCTCCACACCCTCTCCAGCATTTATTGCTTGTAGACTTTTGGATAGCAGCCATCCTGACTGGCATGTAATGGTACCTCATTGTGGTTTTGATTTGCATTTCTCTGATAATGAGTGATGTTGAGCATCTTTTCATGTGTTTGTTAGCCATCTGTATGTCTTCTTTGGAGAAATGTCTGTTTAGTTCTTTGGCCCACTTTTTGATTTGGTCGTTTCTTTTCCAGAATTGAGCTGCAGGAGCTGCTTGTATATTTTTGAGATTAATTCTTTGTCAGGTGCTTCGTTTGCTATTATGTTCTCCCATTCTGAAGGATGGCTTTTTACATTGCTTATAGTTTTCCTCTTTGTGGAAAAGCTTTTCAGTTTAATTAGATCCCATTTGTTTATTTTTGCTTCTGTTCCTATGACTCTGGGAGGTGACTCTAGAAGATCTTGCTGTGATTTATGTCAGAGTATTTTGCCTATGTTTTCCTCTAGGTGTTTTATAGTTTCCTGTCTTACATTTATATCTTTAATCCATTTTGAGTTTTATTTTGTGTATGGTGTTAGAAGTATTCTAGTTTCATTCTTTTACAGGTGGTTGACCAGTTTTCCCAGCACCACTTGTTAAAGAGATTGTCTTTTCTCCATTGTATATTCTTGCCTCCTTTATCAAAGATAAAGTGTCCATAAGTGTGTGGGTTTATCTCTTGGCTTTGTATTATGTTCCATTGATCTATATTTTTGTCCTTGTGCCAATACCATACTCTCTTGATGACTGGAGCTTTGTAGTATAGTGTGAAGTCAGGCAGGTTGATGTTGGTGTGTTTGACATTGTCCCAGATGTCTCTGAGGTTGTTCTCATTTCTTTTAATTCTTTTTTCTTTTTTCCTCTCTGCTTCATTTATTTCCACGATTCTATCTTCCACCTCACTTATCTTCTCTCTCCCTAGTTATTCTACTGTTGGTTCCCTCCAGAGTCCTTTTGATCTCAGTTACTGCACTATTCATTATTGATTGCCTCGTTTTTATTTCTTCTAGGTCCTTGTTAAACATTTCTTGCATCTTTTCAGTCCTTGTCTCTAGTCTGTTTATATGTAACTCCATTCTGTTTTCAATATTTTGAATCATCTTAGCTATCATTATTTTGAATTCTTTTTCAGATAGACTCCCTATCTCCTCCTCTTTTGTTTGTGTTTGTGGGCATTTATCATGTTCCTTTACCTGCTGAGTATTTCTCTGCCTTTTCATTTTGTTTCGATTGCTGTGTTTGGGGTGGCCTTTCTGTATACTGGAAGTTTGTGGTTCCTCTTTATTGTAGAGGTTGCTCCCTGTGGGTGGGGTTGGGCGAGTGGCTTGTCAAGGTTTCCTGGTTAGGGGAGCTTGCATCTGTGTTCTGGTGGGTGGTGCTGGATCTCTTCTCTCTGGAGTGCAATGAAGGATCCAGTAGTAAGTTTTGGGGTGTCTATGGTTTTGGCATGTCTTTGGGCAGCCTGTACTTTAATGCTTAGGGCTGTGTTCCTGTGTTGCTGGAGAATTAGCCTGGTATGTCTTGCTGTGGAACTTGTTGGCTCTTGGGTGGAGCTTGGTTTCAGGGTAGGCATGGAGGCTTTTAGATGAGCTCTTTTCTCTTAATTTTCCCTGTAATCAGGAATTCTCTGGTGTTCTCGAGTTTGGATTTTAGCCTCCTGCCTCTGGCTTTCAGTCTTATTCTTACAGTAGCCTCAAGACTTCTCCATCCATACAGCACATATGATAAAACATCTAGGTTATTGGTAAATATAATTCTCCACAGTGTGGGACATCCACAGCGGTTCACAGAATTACACGGAGAAGAGAAGAGGGAGGAGGGAGATAGAGGTGTCCAAGAGGAGGAGAAGAGGGGAAGTCAAAAAGAGAGAGAGAGCAATTAAGCCAGTAATCACATCCATAAGTGAAAATGGATACTGAAGATTAGATTCTTAAAGGTACAAAATTGATAATAAATACCAAATACAAAGATTAAAAAATCTAGAGTAGAGGTTAGACTCTCAAAAATATAATATTAAAGGTACAAAACAAAATCACAAAAATAATATATATATATATGAAATTTGTTTTAAAAATAGGGTCTTTTTTGCAAGGTAATAGTAGGTTATAAAAATTAAATTAAAGGAGTAATAAATTATTTGTTCCAGCTTGTACTTGTTCTCAAGGTCTACAGGCCTCTTCCAATGCTTACTCAATGTTAACTACAGGGTTTTAATCTGTTGCACCTGTCACTTCCAGAGCTTTCCCCTGTTCTTTTTTTATTTTGGCTTCCTCTGTTTGCAAGTCACTTCAGTGACTAATTTCTGCCCTGATACAAGGGGGTGAAGGTGGTCATTTATTTAGGTTCAGTCATTCAGTTGTGTTGTGGGGAGGGAGGAACACAGTATTTGCAAACAAATATCGCTGGCATGTGTGGGGAGTGCTCGCAGTGTATGGGCCACACTGGGTTTGCCCCAGCTCACAGCGGCCTGTGCTTTCCGGGTCTACACAGCTCAGGCTCCAGGTTCTCTGCCAGGGTACTGTCCAAAGCGGACCCTGTGTTTCATGCATGTCTAAGCTGCTCAGCTGCAGGTTCTCGGGTACTCCGCAAGGGCACAGACTTGGTTCGGCATGCATTTTGTGCCCTTCCCATGTTCGAGCAGCTCAGGCGATCATGTGCTTGGTGAGCACACTATCCCAGGTGGACTGTGCATCTTAATTACCTCCCCTGTCCCAGCTGCTTGGTTTCCCAGGTTTGCTGCAAGAGCCCTGTCTCAGGCGTCCTGTGTGTCTCCTCTAGGGAGCTGATCTCAGGTTGTGACCCTCCTGGCAGACGTCAGCCATCCAGGATCCTAGGAAGATGTGGTTAGCAACTGGGAGCCTACTCACAGTTTTGTGGAGGATGCAGGTCTCTGGGACCGAGATTGCCCCTTGCCTTCAGGCTCTGGCTGTGGCATGCCTGCCTCTCTGCCTCCTGCAGGGGGGAGGGGCCTGTACACAGCGGGCTAGCTCTCCTTTGGTATTCGCTCAATCCTTTGTTCTGTGAGTCTTTTGGGGAAAGTTGTCTCTCTCTCTCTTTTTTTTTTTCTCTCCAGCTATCCCACAGTTTGGGTTGCTTTCAGATGTTAGCTCCCTCAGATTGTCCTCAGGGCATTCAGGCCTGGTCCTTACTGTAAACATGCAGCCTGCATCTCCCTGTCCAAACCCCACTCACTGGTGGCAAACACAAGTATCTGGGCTGCTTCTCTGCTGGCGGTTGTGGTTAGGTGCATATTTTGTATGTGTGTGTGTGTGTGTGTGTGTGTGTGTGTGTGTGTGTTTTCTCCTGGTTATGTTGCCCTCTGAGATTCCAAATCTCCCCACACACATGCTGGTGAGAGGGTTTCCTGATGTTTGGAAACTTCTCCTCCTATGCCTCCCTCCCCGTGATGGGTCTCCATCCTTAACTCTTTTGTCTCTCTTTTTGTCTTTTATATTTTCCCCTATCTCCTTTCGAAGAGAATGAACTGCCTTTCTGGGTGCCTGATGTCCTCTGCCAACAAGCAGAAGTTGTTTTGTGGAAGTTGCTCAGTATTCAAATGATCTTTTGATGAATTTGTGGGGGAGAAAGTGGTCTCTCTGTCCTATTCTTCTTCCATCTTGGGCGAAACCAAGGTTGAATTATTTTAAGAAAACTTTTTTTTAACCAAAGTACAAAGTTTTTAATTTGAGGGAAGCTAAGTCTTTTTGATGAATAGAATTTTGCATGATGAGAAATTAAGTGGAGTTTGGAGAGTTTTCTGGTGTCTTTATAACTTCTAGTTAGGTATTAAATTCAGGGTTGGCAGAACTCTAAAAATATTGTAGTTGATGAAAAGTAGGTATGGTATTGTGTTTCTGTTGCATATGTTTTCCATAGTGCTAGGTATTTCACCAGATTATGATGTTCAGAATAGGAAAACTTAATAACTTATGGATATAGAACATATTTACAAAGAATAACTCCTTTTCTTAAACTTATACCCTTAATTAAGTATTTGGACTTCTGTTTTCCAGATTGTCTAGTACTGGTTAATGCATTTCATTCACTCTAGAAAGCTCCCTTTCTAAGAATATAATAGAGAGCTACTGACCAGATCAATTGGTGTGCTCAATTTCCATGTTGTCATCATCATTCTGTCTTATCTGTAAGTATAATTAATTATCCTATCATTTCGTAGTTTAATGGTTAGGCATGCAACATTTTGCTGAAAGTTGTCACCTCATGCAACACACTTTGGTTTCCTGGTTTTCAAAATAATGAAAGTGAATACAAAGCATGAACAATTCTATGGAAAATACACAAATCCCATTTCATATTATCACTTTTCATTTTTAATGTTTCTTAATGGCAATTGTGCTGTTATGTGGTTATGTGGCCAAAGAGCTTTCAACATGTGATCTCAGAAAAACCTAAGGACACATGTTTTGAATTGCCTGTTGACCTCTGGGAAATTTAACAGTATCTTACATTTGCTTAATATCTTATGTTTGATTAACCTTTTAGAACTCATGGGGCTTCCCTACAGGCTCAGCTGGTAAAGAGTCCACCTACAATGTGGGAGACCTGGGTTCAGTCCCTGGGTTGGGAAGATCCTCTGGAGAAGGGAAAGGTTACCCACTCCAGTATTCTGGCCTAGAGAATTCCATGGAGAGTCCATGGGTTCGCAAAGAGTCAGACACAACTGAGCGACATTCACTTTCACTTTAGCGCTCATGGAAAATACTCTTCAGATATTTTAGGTCATTAATCTTACACTAGCCTTATGAAAGTTAAGGTAAATGAATGATCTTCCATTTCATAGATGGGGAATCTCAGGGATTAAATGACTTGCCTGTTATCTACTAAGTAACAGATCCAGAACTACAACTTTACCCACTACAGTTTCCTAAATCTGAAAATCTTGACATTAATGATATCATCCTTTTTCATTATATTTAATTGAAGTTACTAGATTATAACAATAAGGAGCGTGATATTTTATTTCTATTTTTTAAAATTAAATTTTTTTCTTTTTTTTTTTTTTTTTACTTTACAATATTGTATTGGTTTTGCAATACATTGACATGAATCCACCACGGGTGTACATGTGTTCCGCACCCTGAACCCCCTTCCCACCGCCCTCCCCATCCCATCCCTCTGGGTCATCCCAGTGCACAAGCCCGAGGACCCTGTATCATGCATCGAACCTGGACTGGCAATTCGTTTCATATATGATAATATACATGTTTCAGTGCCATTCTCCCAAACCATATCCCACCCTCGCCCTTTCCCACAGAGTCCAAAAGACTGTTCTATACATCTGTGTCTCTTTTGCTGTCTCACCTACAGGGTTATCATTATCATCTTTCTAAATTCCATCTATATGCATTAGTATACTGTATTGGTGTTTTTCTTTCTGGCTTAATTCACTCTGTATAATAGGCTCCAGTTTCATCCACCTCATTAGAACTGATTCAAATGAATTTTTTTTAATGGCTGAGTAAAGTTCCATTGTGTATATGTAGCACAGCTTTCTTATCCATTCGTCTGCTGATGGATATCTAGGTTTCTTCCATTTCCTGGCTATTATAAACAGTGCTGTGATGAACACTGGGATACACGTGTCTCTTTCAGTTCTGGTTTTGTTGGTGTGTATGCCCAGCAGTGGCATACCTTGTCGAAGATAAGGTGTCTATAGGTGTGTGAATTTGCCTCTGGGCTTTCTGTTTTGTTCCATTGATCTATATTTCTGTCTTTGTGCCAGTACCATACTGTCTTGATGACTGGTTTGTATTAGAGACTGAAGTCAGGCAGGTTGATTCCTCCATTTCCATTCTTTTTTCTCAAGATTGCTTTAGCCATTCGAGGTTTTATTTTGTGTTTCCATACAAATTGTGAAATTATTTGTCCTAGCTCTCTGAAAAGTACAGTTGGTAGCTTGATAGGGATTGCAAGGAATCTATAGATTGCTTTGAGTAATATACTCATTTTCACTCTATTGATTCTTCTGATCCATGAACACGGTATATTTCTCCATCTATTTGTGTCCTCTTTGATTTCTTTCACCAGTGTTTTATTATTTTCTATATATAGGTCTTTTGTTTCTTTAGGTAGATATATTCCTAAGTATTTTATTCTTTTCATTGCAATCGTGAATGGAATTGTTTCCTTAATTTATTTTTCTGTGTTCTCATTGTTAGTGTATAGGAATGCAAGGGATTTCTGTGTGTTGATTTTATATCCTGCAACTTTACTATATTCATTGATTAGCTCTAGTAATTTTCTGGTGGAGTCTTTAGGGTTTTCTATGTAGAGGATCATGTCATCTGCAGACAGTGAGAGTTTTACTTCTTCTTTTCCAATCTGGATTCTTTTATTTCTTTTTCTGCTCTGATTGCTGTGGCCAACACTTCCAAAACAATGTTGAATAGTACTGTTGAGAGTGGACACCCTTGTCTTTTTCCTCACTTTAGGGGAAATGCTTTCAATTTTTCACCACTGAGGATAAAATTTGTGGGTTTGTCTTATAGAGCTTTTATTAGGTCAAGGTATGTTCTTTCTATGCCTGCTTTCTGGAGGTCTTTTTTTTATCATACATTGATGTTGAATTTTGTCAAAGTCTTTCTCTATATCTATTGAAATAATTATATGGTTTTTATCTTTCAATTTGTTAATGTGGTGTATTACATTGATTGATTTGAGGATATTGAAGAATCCTTGCATTCCTGGGATAAAGCCCACTTGGTCATGATGTATGATCTTTTTAATGTGTTGTTGGATTCTGTTTGCTAGAATTTTGTTAAGGATTTTTGCATCTATGTTCATTAGTGATATTGGCCTGTAGTTTTCTTTGTTTTGTGGCATCCTTGTCTGGTTTTGGTATTAGGGTGATGGTGGTCTCATAGAATGAGTTTGGCAGTTTACCTTCCTCTGCACTTTTCTGGAAGAGTTTGAGTAGGATAGGTGTTAGCTCGTCTGTAAATTTTTGTTAGAATTCATTTGTGAAGCCGTCTGGTCCTGGGCTTTTGTTTGCTGGAAGTTTTCTGATTACAGTTTCAATTTTCATGCTTGTGATGGATCTGTTAAGATTTTCTGTTTCTTCCTTGTTTAGTTTTGGAAAGTTATACTTTTCTAAGAATTTGTCCATTTCTTCCAAGTTGTCCGTTTTATTGGCATATAGCTGCTGATAGTAATTTCTTACGATCTGTTGTATTTCTGTGTTGTCTGTGAAGTCTGTTGTGACTTCTCCATTTTCATTTCTATTTTTGTTGATTTGATTCTTCTCTCTCTGTTTCTTGATGAGTCTGGCTAATGGTTTGTCAATTTTATTTATCTTCTCAAAGAACCAGCTTTTGGCTTTGTTGATTTTTGCTATGGTCTCTTTTTTTTCTTTTTCATTTATTTCTGCCCTAATTTTTGATATTTTATTTCTTGACATTTAAAATGTTATTCTTTACTTGTACCTTTCTTATTGTAGTGCTTAATGTGTCAATTTTAATGGGGCACTTTTTGTTCAATGAACCCAGGCTTTTAAAAAACTATTGTTCTTTCTTTGCCTCGTTGTTTGTGTTTTTTACAAATATTTGTTTGGTTTATAAATTTTTTGATAATATATTTATACCTCCATTTTTTGCATGTGTTAAACATTTATTCATCATGTGTTTATTAAATATCACATTTATAGTGAAGTACAGTAGGTATTGTGAGAGGCACAGAAGAATATATGTTAGGCTCTTCCCTTAAGGAAATGAAAGTCTGGTTGAAGATAAAGTAAAAGTTGAAGATAAACCAAAGGACTGTTCGAAAGAAACTGATGAATAAATGCAAGGTAAACCACATGTGTGTACTGTGGTACATGGTATAGCAGAATGATTGTGGTTGGATTAAGGAAGACTTCTTCAAAGTGAAATTTAAACATTTTCTTAATTGCTGCAGTATGTGATTTTTTTTGGGAATGGGGGATTTGTGATTTTATGGGAAGTGGGAAGAACAGACCAGAAGAAACAGTTTGGTTCATTCACTGAGACGTGTTCAACTCTGTGACCACGTGGACTGCAGCACACCAGGCTTCCATGTCCATCACAAACTCCTGGAGCTTGCTCAAATTCACGTCTCTTAAGTCGGTGATGCCATACAACCATCTCATCCTCTGTCTTCCCCTTCTCCTCCTGCCTTCAGTCTTTCCCAGCATAAGGTCATTCCCACCGTGTCAATTCTTAGCATCAGATGGTGAAAGTATTGGAGCTTCAGCTCCAGTATCAGTCCTTCCAATGAATATTCAGGACTGTTTTCCTTTAGAATTGACTGGTTTGATCCCCTTGCAGTGCAAGGGACTCTCAAGACTTCTCCAACACTACAGTTCAAAAGCATAAATTCTTTGGCACTCAGCCTTCTTTGTGGTCCAGGTCTCACATCCATACATGACTACTGGAAAAACCATAGCTTTGACTAGATGGACCTTTGTTGACAAAGGAATGTCTCTTCTTTTTAATATGCTGTCTAGGTTGGTCATAGGTCTTCTTCCAAGGAGCAAGTGTCTTAATTTCATGGGTGAAGTCACCATTTGCAGTGATTTTGGAGTGTAAGAAAATAGTCTCTCACTGTTTCCATTGTTTCCCCATCTATTTGCCACAAAGTGATGGGACCAGATGCCATGATCTTCGTTTTTTGAATGTTGAGTTTAAGCCAGCTTTTTTACTCTCCTCTTTCACTTTCATCAAGAGGATGTTTAGTTCCTGTTCACTTTCTGCCATAAGGGTGGTGTCATCTGCATACTGGAGGTTATTGATATTTCTCCCTGCAATCTTGAAGAAACAGTTAACATGAGCCGAATTATGGAGACTTTGAGTTGACAAATTAGGATTTAAGAGATGCCATGTTGGAAAGTAGGTGAGATGAGACAAAAGATAGTAACTAAAAACGGTGATTTTGTTTAGAGACTGATAGAGGAAGATTTTATAGGGGTAGACTTGAGATTTGATTTAAGAACTGCTGTTAGTTCTCAAGCAGTCAATTAGCAGATGTTTATTTCCCACAGCCTATCATGTAGAAGGCAAGTTTATTGTTGAACAGTAGGGCAACTCAATGAAAATGTAGGTTCTGTAGAGGATAAAGCACATCATGGAGAGATAATGATGCACACTGAACAGGAACCTTTTGTGTCAATCAAGGCAATAATGAACTGA
Organism: Dama dama; assembly: GCF_033118175.1. Taxonomy (NCBI): domain Eukaryota; kingdom Metazoa; phylum Chordata; class Mammalia; order Artiodactyla; family Cervidae; genus Dama; species Dama dama. The sequence goes on from NC_083714.1 coordinate 77,537,004, forward strand.
GAATGTTAACTCTAGTAGTAATATTGGAAGTGGGGCTTCCAGTAAAGTAATAGACATTAATTGAAAACAGCAAGAATCAATTCAGAAAGATCCTATTAGATACCACATTGTGATATGTCAACGTACACTTTTATAGCAGTTTTTTAGCTTTGTCACACCTCAGATAATGGTAATAATCTGTTGAGCATTTATGTGCCAGGCACTGTACCAGGTTCTTCACATGTGATACCTCATTTAATCTTCAAAACAACATGGTGAGGTAGTTGGTATTATCTCTACATTATAAATGGATAATTTGGGTCAGAGAGGATTAATAAATTTGTCTACATTCACAAAGTTATCTAGTTATAGAGTCTGGGTTTGAACCTCAATCTATTTATTCTGAAGGAAGCGCTTGTAAACACTGTGTTGATTTGTTTCTAAAGTTCAATTCCCCTGTCTGCCTTAACTTCTTAAAAAATATACATGTGATTAATATATACATACATACTGTATAGCACTCAGTATTCTGTAATATGGGGAAAAAACCTGAAAAAAATGAATATATGTATATGTATAAGTGAATCACTTTGTTGTACCCCTGAAATTGACACAATATTGTAAATCAACTATACCCCGAGATAAACAGAAATAAATAATAATAAGAATCTGCTTTTCAGATACACATACACATATGACATGCCTGCTGATCCCTGAAATCTTTATGTATATTTTTTCAGATCTTAATATGTTTCATATTGTGTCAAAACCTAAACAGATGAATGTTTAATGTGTTTGTCACATAAAGCAAGACATCCACTGAATTTGATATAATAAATGAGGTAAAGAAATAAAAATTGCCATTAAACGTTAAAATGATATAAAAATGTAGCCGAGTACAATTATCACTTTGATTATTGGTATGGATTATTATTATAATTTCTCATCAGTCAGGATTTGCATGAAGATGTTGAAGAAGCTGGTGCACTACAGAAAAATCACGCTTCTGTGACATCTGTGAACTCCACGAAAGCTGCAGATTCTGCCTGCCTGCCTACAGAAGATGAGTCATTAAGCACTACAAGCTGTGAAATACACACAGAACAAACTCCAAGCAGTGATCCAGAGAAACCCGTAGAAGTAAATGATGTTCAAGTGACAGGGGAAAAAGAAAACCACTGTGATGATAAAACTTGTGTGCCCTCAACTGCAGAAAAAGAAACAAGTGAAAATGTGCCTGTGGCTGAAGACACAGCAGAACACCCAAAGAAAAATCGGATTACTTACTCTCAAATCATTAAAGAAGGCAGGAGGTTTAATATCGATTTGGTATCAAAGGTAAGTAACAGTTTTACCCATCTTACCATACAACAGTACTAATTTCTAATTGATTGAAAATAGCATCTGAGTCCATAAACCCAATTTTCATTATTTTATTCTCTGAAATGTAGAACATTTATTTTATAAACACATAGTATCTGAAATTTATAGTTCTGTTAAAATATTCTTTAAACCTAGGTTAAAAACACAAGAATGCTCACTACTGTATCACAGGGTTACTTCTGTATTGGAGCATGTACTCCACCCAAATATTCTCCTATTATGTGGACACTATGAATTCTATCAAGAAAAAAAGTCTAATGAATCTAATTACAGGTCTATGTTATTCTGGTCAATGTATTAAATAAACTTCTTTTTAGCCCTTATTTATATAGTAACTATTTTGGCATCTCTATAATGATGAACATTTTTAATAACCGAAGCATTTCAAAAATCATTGGTTGAGATGTGAGGGCTTTGGAAGATAATTTAATAGTAATTAGGGCAGGGAGGTTGGAAAGGATGCTGTTGTCTTCAGTTTCTTTTTTTTTTTCCCATTCTTACCTCTAATGTTAGATCAACCTGAATTCAGAGGTTGTCCCTGAGTCTTTGGAGCATACAATGTTGCACGAGGTTTATAAGAAGCAAGGCAAATTTAGTGCAAAAGAAGAGAAAACACTAGTAAGATAAAATATAATGGCCCCAAAAGGTTATGATACAGGACTAGATAAAAGTAGAGAGACCATCTTTCTAAATTCCTTATATATGTGTTAGTATGCTGTAATGTTCTTTATCTTTCTGGCTTACTTCACTCTGTATAATGGGCTCCAGTTTCATCCATCTCACTAGAACTGGTTCAAATGAATTCTTTTTAACGGCTGAGTAATATTCCATGGTGTATATGTACCACAGCTTCCTTATCCATTCATCTGCTGATGGGCATCTAGGTTGCTTCCATGTCCTGGTTATTATAAACAGTGCTGCGATGAACATTGGGGTGCACGTGTCTCTTTCAGATCTGGTTTCCTCAGTGTGTATGCCCAGAAGTGGGATTGCTGGGTCATATGGCGACCCTATATGCAAAACAGAAAAAGAGACACAGATGTACAGAACAGACTTTTGAACTCTGTGGGAGAAGGTGAGGGTGGGATGTTTTGAAAGAACAGCATGCATATTATCTATGGTAAAACAGGTCACCAGCCCAGGTGGGATGCTTGAGACAAGTGCTCGAGCCTGGTGCACTGGGAAGACCCAGAGGAATCGGGTGGAGAGGGAGGTGGGAGGGGGGATCGGGATGGGGAATACGTGTAAATCTATTGCTGATTCATGTCAATGTATGACAAAACCCACTGAAAAAATAAATTAAAAAAAAAAAGTTGAGAGACCAAATACCATGAGTTGAGGGCAAATGATGAGAAATTGGAAAGAAGTTGGAGAGGGTAGTGAATAACATCAGACTAGGATTTTTATTTAATGTGCTCTCTTGAAGTTCCAAGTTATAAAGAGAGGAACTAATGCTCCTCACATTTTGCTGATCTAATCAAACATCCTCATCCTGCTGATCTCTTTGAACCAGATGCTTGAATATATGAATATCTTTTTACTACTCATTGTTTCTTTCTGATGTAGGTCTCTGTGCCTGATTCTGCCTAGGTCTGAGTTGGCTACTGCCTTGGTCCTTCCTCATATTTCTGAACTATCTATTCCACCTAATTTGATCCTGCCACGCTTTGAAATTCACCATTCTTTCCATGTTACCTTGGCAGTTAGTTTCTGGGTGGAAGTTTAATCATAGCTCACGCATAGTCTTCTTGTCCTCATGAGCAGGAAAGAGTTTTTTTTTTTAAAAAAGAAGAACACTGAAGTAGTAAAGTAAGAAATAGGTTTTGTACTGAAAATTTCATTTTGAATTAGTTACTTGGATTTTAGAAATTAATACAGTATATATGCTGGCTGATACTTTACATATGATATAATGTTCTTAGAGTCTGAAGAGGTGCTTTATAATTAAACATATTAATATGTATGGATATTCACATTAACTAGAACAAACAGGTGTAAGAGCCTTGTATCAGTTTGGGTCAGTTGTGGAAAAAACTTTGGATTCCAGAATTTGGATTTTGAATGTCAGATAATTAGTTGTGAACCTGTAATAAATTATATTATGTGTTATAATATTAACAGGTAGAATACTTTTTACAAATAATGTAAAATATAGCAAAATTATATATCTTTATTCTGTTTTTATCAATTTTTCCACTATTTTCACCTTTTATTTCATTCTCTAAAATATTTTCTTTGTACAGCTATTGTATTCTCGAGGATTGCTGATTGATCTTCTAATCAAATCTAATGTTAGTCGATATGCAGAGTTCAAAAATATTACCAGGATTCTTGCCTTTCGAGAAGGAAGAGTGAAACAGGTACTGTGCTGAGCAAGGATTACAACTGAGTATGAATTTAAGTTGCTATGTTTTGTTTGGGAAACTAGTAGTAAAAATGTTAGCTGCTTAGTAGTGTCCGACTTTTTGTGACGCCTTGAAGTGTAGCCTGCCAGGCTCCTCTGTCATGGGATTCTCTAGGCAAGAATACTGGAATGGGTAGCCATTCCCTTGTCTGGAGGATGTTCCCAACCCAGGGATCAAACCTGGGTCCTCCCACATTGCAGAAGTGTTCTTTACCTTCTGAGCCACAAAGGAAGCCCCGTTTTGTTTGGGAAGGATAAGCAAATAAGATTGTTATTTTCTTGGTAAAGCAGCAAATTTGAATGCAAAGTTCCAAAGAATACCAAGGAGAGATAAGAAAGCCTTCCTCAGCAATCAGTGCAAAGAAATAGAGGAAAAGAATAGAATGGGAAAGACTAGAGATCGCTTCAAGAAAATTAGAGATACCAAGGGAACATTTCATGCAAAGATGGGCTCAATAAAGGACAGAAATGGTATGGACCTAATAGAAGCAGAAGATATTAAGAAGAGGTGGCAAGAATATACAGAAGAACTGTACCAAAAAGATCTTCATGACCCAGATAATCACGGTGTTGTGATCGCTCACCTAGAGCCAGACATCCTGGAATGTGAAGTCAAGTGGGCCTTAGAAAGCATCACTACGAACAAAGCTAGTGGAGGTGATGGAATTACAGTTGAACTATTTCAAATCCTAAAAGATGATGCTGTGAAAGTGCTGCACTTAATATGCGAGCAAATTTGGAAAACTCAGTAGTGACCACAGGACTAGAAAAGGTCAGTTTTCATTCCAATCTCAAAGAAAGGCAATGCCAAAGAATGCTCAAACTACAGCACAGTTTCACTCATCTCACACGCTAGTAAGGTAATGCTTAAAATTCTCCAAGCCAGGCTTCAGCAATACATGAACCATGAACTTCCAGATGTTCAAGCTGGTTTTAGAAAAGGCAGAGGAACCAGAGATCAAATTGCCAGCATCTGCTGGATCATCAAAAAAGCAAAAGAGTTCCAGAAAAACATCTATTTCTGCTTTATTGACTATACCAAAGCCTTTGACTGTGTGGATCACAATAAAGTGTGGAAAATTCTGAAAGAGATGGGAATACCAGACTACTTGACCTGCCTCTTGAGAAACCTGTATGCAGGTCACGAAGCAACAGTTAGAACTGGACATGGAACAACAGACTGGTTCCAAATAGGAAAAGGAATACACCAAGGCTGTATATTGTCACCCTGCTTATTTAACTTATGTGCTGAGTACATCATGAGAAATGCTGGACTGGAGGAAGCACAAGCTGGAATCAAGATTGGTGGGATAAATATCAATAACCTCAGCTATGCAGTTGATACCACCCTTAAGGCAGAAAGTGAAGAAGAACTAAAGAGCCTCTTGATGAAAGTGAAAGAGGACAGTGACAAAGTTGGCACAAAGCTCAACATTCAGAAAACTAAGATCATGGCGTCCAGTCCTATCACTTCATGACAAATAGATGGGGAAACAGTGGAAACAGTGGCTGACTTTATTTTAGGGGGTTCCAAAATCACTGCAGATGGTGATTGCAGCCATGAAATTAAAAGATGCTTACTCCTTGGAAGGAAAGCTGTGATCAACCTAGACAGCATATTGAAAAGCAGAGACATGACTTTGTCAACAAAGTTCCATCTAGTCAAGGCTATGGTTTTTCCAGTGGTCATGTATGGATGTGAGAGTTGGACTATAAAGAAAGCTGAGTGCTGAAGAATTGATGCTTTGAACTGTGGTGTTGAAGAAGACTCTTGAGAGTCCCTTGGACTGCAAGGAGATGCAACCTGTCCATCCTAAATGAAATCAGTCCTGAATTTTCATTGGAAGAACTGATGCTGAAGTTGAAAGTCCAATACTTTGGCCACCTGATGCGAAGAGCTGTCTCATTTGAAAAGACCCTGATGCTGGGAAAGGTTGAGGGCAGGAGGAGAAGGGGACGACAGAGGATGAGATGGTTGGATGGCATCACTGACGCGATGAACATGGGTTTGGGTGTACTCCAGGAGTTGGTGATGGACAGGGAGGCCTGGCGTACTGTGGTTCATTGGGTTGCAAAGAGTCAAACTGGACTTAGCAACTGAACTGAACTGAACTGATGGTTTTTAACAAATGTAGATTGTAAGAGATTGCCAATTAAAATGTCTAATGTTAATTTTCTCATAATTTATTCTGTAGCTTGCTGCTCATGTTGAGAAAGTGTTAATTTCAGACAACATTGCTAGATTTGAGCTGTCATTTGTTCCCAGTTAGGGGTGCCATGCCGGTGGCCTTTTAATAGCATAAGGAGCAACTTGGCAGAATTAAGTAAGGGACCTCATGAGTTAATTAGCTCTGAAGTCAACAGAGATGCCATTAGAACTGGTGGAAAGTAACATCAAACAGCCTGACTAGAAAGGAAATAATGATCTTGTTATACTTAAAGGGAAAAAAAATGTCATTTGGAATACTTGTATCAGTAGGAAGCAGTTTCTTAACTTTTAAATCATATATTTTAGGTTCCTTGCTCCAGAGCAGATGTCTTTAATAGCAAACAACTTACTATGGTAGAAAAGCGAATGCTAATGAAGTTTCTCACATTTTGTATGGAGTATGAGGAACATCCTGATGAATATAAAGGTATTGTTTTTTAATAAATTTGTGTTCTCACATTATTTTAGATTCTTATTATTTTAATATGCTTTCTCTGATTTAGTGAGCCACTTGCTATGCTTTTAAAATATTTTTATTTTGCATGATCCAGTAGGTTAGCCTCTAGCAACAAGTACCTGTTTAAATTTAAATTAATTAAAATTTAGTTATAGTACCCACACATTCAAGTGTTCAGTGGCCACACGTGGCTAGTGGCTACTAATGGTACTATGCAGCTATGGGACATTTTCATCATGACAGCAGTCTATGATGTTAATTTTTATTCTTGCTAATTAAACATTGTTATCAACTGGTTCTTCATAGATAATACTCCTTTTTCTTTATCTAGTTTTTTTAACCATTTTTTAAAAATAGAAGTATAGTTAATTTACAATGTGCTAGTTTCAGGTGTACAGCAAAGTGATTCAGTTTTATATATATATATATATAAACACACACACACACACATATACATTTTCAGATTCTTTTCCATTATAGGTTATTAAAAGATATTGCATACATTTCCATGTACTATACAGTATATCCTTGTTGTTTATCTATTTTGCATATAGTGGTACATATATCTTACTCTCTCTGACCCTCATCTATTAATTTATCTGTCATTTAAAGATTTGTATATTTTATTCATTTCTCAAGAATCACTTTTGCTTGGAATATTGAATTATATAATTTGACTGGTTAAAAGGAAGCTAGATGGTATGGGTGGGATCTCATGGATTAGAAGAAGATATGGTTTCTAATCTTGGCTTTGACCCATCTCACTGTGTGATCTGGGGCCAGTTACTTCAAAGGTTGTTGAAAGTTGAATACACCACTTTAGTGTCAAGAGTTTTGCACTTAAAAGTGCATTGAGCTGAAAAAGTTATCCAAAATAGGAATATAATGACAATTCACTTACAAAATTGAGAAATAGGACAATTTTTTTTTTTACTATATGGAATATTCAAAGTCTAACTCTTGTTCTTAAAGTTTCAAGTCTATTTGTTACTGCCAGATTTTTTTCTTCATAGTAGCATAAACTTATATTCTGTGTCCGTTTTTATAGTTTTTATTTGTTTATATTCTAAAAAGTTTTTCTCTTCCACTAACAACAGCTCAGTTACATTTTTTTCTGTTCTTGGTTTAAAGGAATAGTATTTAGGGGATTGTTATGTTTTGAGGTGAGATTATAAGGCAGTGGGATTGATACCACTAGCCATACAGAAATTAGTTTCTTTACTTTTTAGTCATAGTTCACTGTTCCAAGTTTTAGGAAAGAAAAACAATTCAAAAAAATCAAGTACTACTATATCATTGTTTTCACCAAAAAGTTACCATTAGTCATATTTAATATTTCAAAGTGTAATCACTGACATTAGTCTGCAGTTGATAGTAAAGTAAGATTATTGCCAACCATGGAAAGCTATTGTGGTGGTTAATGAATTATTTAATGCTTTTCTAATTTTTTGAATCCATAAAATACTAACCACAGAATCATCATTTAAAGGTTAAAAATTGTGTCATCAATCCAGTTAGGGTAGTGAGGCTGTTCCTAGTTTTTTCCCTCTAAAATCAATGGTCTCAGTCCAAAATTTAGTAATACTACCACCAACTATGTCCTTTGCTAAGTGTTTTAAGCAAACTTGATCTCATTTTTGTACAATGCTTTTAAATGGAAGTTTGGTTCTGATTTTAACTGATAACTTTTCCTCTTTCTTTCCATAGACTTTGAGGAAATTACATTTTCTGAATATTTAAAAACTCAAAAATTAACCCCCAACCTCCAATATTTTGTCCTGCACTCAATTGCAATGACATCAGAGACAGGCAGCAGTACCATAGATGGTCTCAAAGCTACCAAAAACTTTCTTCACTGTCTTGGGCGATATGGCAACACTCCATTTTTGTTTCCTTTATATGGTCAAGGAGAACTCCCTCAGTGTTTCTGCAGGTAAGACAGGCATTGGCTTTCTTATCTCTTCTTAAAATGATACTTCAATAACAGATGAAAATTAGAAAGACAAAAATGAAATTTAGTTAAGATATAGTATATTCAGACATACTATTTGTTATTCAACTCACCCCTCCCCTCTTTGGCCCTTGCTAATTCGTAGGCTGAAGCCTAATGAATTCATGTTCATCTTTTTTTTTTATTATTTAATTGAAGGATAATTACCATACATTGACATGAATCAGCCATGGGTGTACATGTGTTCTGCATCCTGAACCCCCCTCCCACCTCCCTCCCTATCCCATCCCTCAGGGTCATCTTAGTGCACCGACCCTGAGCACCCTCTCTCATGCATCGATCCTGGACTGGCGATCTGTTTCACATATGGTAATATACATGTTTCGGTGCTATTCTCTCAAATCATCCCACCCTCGCCTTCTCCCACAGAGTCCAAAAGTCTGTTCTTTACATCTGTGTTTCCTTTGCTGTCTTGCATATAGGGTCATCATTATGGTCATTCTAAATTCCACATATATGTGTTAATATACTGTATTGGTGTTTTTCTTTAACTTACTTCAGTCTATATAATAGAATCCAGTTTCATCCACCTCATTAGAACTGAATCAAATGCATTATTTTTAATAGCTGAGTAATATTCCATTGTGTATATGTACCACAGCTTCTTTATCCATTCGTCTGCTGATGACCAGCTAGGTTGCTTCCATGACCTGGCTATTATAAACAGTGCTGTGATGAACATTGGGGTACACGTGTCTCTTTCAATTCCGGTTTCTCCAGTTTATATGCCCAGCACTGGGACTGCTGGGTCGTATGGCAGTTATATTTCCAGTTTTTTAAGGAATCTCCACAATCTGGGAGTTTGTGATGGACAGGGAGGCCTGGCGTGCTGAGATTCATGGGGTCACAAAGAGTCGGACACTACTGAGCAACTGAACTGAACTACACTCTACTGAACACTTCTCCATAGTGGGTTTGCTAGTTTGCATTCCCACCAACAGTGTAAGAGGGTTCCTTTTTCTCCACATCCTCTCCAGCATTTATTGTTTATAGACTTTATTTGATAGTAGCCATTCTGACCAGCGTGAGATCTGATTTGCATTTCTCTGATAATGAGTGATGTTGAACATTTTTTCATGTGTTTGTTAGCCATCTGTATGTCTTCTTTGGAGAAACGTCTGTTTAGATCTTTGGCCCACTTTTTGATTGGATCGTTTATTTTTCAAGAATTGAGCTGCAGGAGCTGCTTGTATATTTTTGAGATTAATTCATTGTCAGGTGCTTCGTTTGCTATTATTTTCTCCCATTCTGAAGGCTGTCTTTTCACCTTGCTTATAGTTTCCTTAGTTGTGCATAAACTTTTAAGTTTAATTAGGTCACATTTGTTTATTTTTGCTTTTATTTCCACTACTCTGGGAGGTGGGTCATAGAGGATCCTGCTGTGATTCATGTCAGAGCATGTTCTGCCTAAATTTTCCTCTAAGAGTTTTATAGTTCTGGTCTTATATTTAGATCTTTAATCCATTTTGAGTTTATTTTTTTGTATAGTTTTAGAAAGTGTTTTAGTGACATTCTTTTACAAGTGGTTGTCCAGTTTTCCCAACACCACTTGTTAAAGAGATTGTCTGTTCTCCATTGTATATTCTTGCCTCTTTTGTCAAAGATAAGGTGTCCATAGGGACGTAGATTTATCTCTGGGCTTTGTATTTTGTTCCATTGATCTATATGTCTTTCTTTGTGCTAGTACCATACTGGCTTGATGACTGTAGCTTTGTAGTATAGTTTGAAGTCAGGCAGGTTGATTCCTCCAGTTCCATTCTTATTTCTCACGATTGCTTTGACTATTCAAGGTTTTTTATTTTTACATGCAAATTTGAAGTTATTTGTTTTAGTTCTGTGAAAAATACCTTTGTTAGCTTGATAGGGGTTGCATTAAATCTATAGATTGCTTTGGGCAGGATACTTATTTTCACCATATTTATTCTTCCAACTCACAAGCATGGTGTATTTCTCCATCTATTTGTGTCGTCTTTGATTTTTTTCATATGTGTTTTATAGTTCTGTATATACAGCTCTTTTGTTCTTTAGGTAAATTTTTTCCTAAGTATTTCATTTTTTTTGTTGCAATGGTGAATGGGATTGTTTCCTTAATTTCTCTTTCTCTTTTTTCACTATCATTGTATAGGAATGCAAGGGATTTCTCTGTGTTAATTTTACATCCTGCAACTTTACTATATTTGTTGATTAGCACTGGTAATTTTCTGGTGATATCATTAGGGTTTTCTCTGTAGAGGATCATGTCATCTGCAAACAGTGAGAGTTTTACTTCTTTTCCATTCTGGATTGCTTTATTTCTTTTCCTTTTCTGATTGCTGTGACTGGGACTTCCAAAACTCTGTTGAAAAGTAGTAGTGAGAATGGGAACCGTTGTTTTGTTCCTGATTTTAGAGGAAATGCTTTTAGTTTTTCCCCATTGAGGATAATGTTTGCTATTGGTTTGTCATATGTGGCTTTTATTATGTTAAGGTATGTGCCTTCTATGCCTGCTTTCTGGAGAGTTTTCATCACAAATGGGTGTTCAGTTTTGTTAAAGGCTTTGTCTGAATCTGTTCGATTTATCATATGGTTTGTATCTTTCAATATGTTAATATGGTGTAACACATTGATTGATTTGCAGATATTGATGAATCCTTGCATCCTTGGAATAAAGCTCACTTGATCATGATGTATGATCTTTTTAGTATGGTTTTGGATTCTGTAGGCTAGAATTTTGTTGAAGATTTTTGCATCCATGTTTATCAGTGATATTGGCCTTTAGTGTTCTTATTTGATGTGTCTCTTGTGTCGTGAGGTAGGCATGTATTGCTGTGAACACCCCTGTTAGCACTGCTTTCACTGAATCCCATAGAATTTTGGATTGTTGTGTTTTCATTTTCATTTGTTTCTATGTATATTTTGATTTTCAGTTTGGTTTATTTTGTGATCTGTTGGTTATTCAGAAGTGTGTTGTTTATCTTCCATATATTTTTATTTTTAGTAGTATTTTTCCTGTTGTTGACATCTAATCTTAACTGCATTGTGTTCAGAAAAGATGCCTGAAATAATTTCCATTTTCAAATTTACCAATGCTAGATTTATGGTCCAGGATGTGCTCTATCCTGGAGAATGTCCCATGTGCACTTGAGAAAAAGGTGAGATCCATATTTTGGGGGTGAAATGTCCTGTATAAAATACATATAATTATATTTATTAATATATATTTTATATATTAACATTATATGTTAATATATTAATATTATATATTAATAAATATTATATATATAAATATCTATATTAAGTCTAACTGGTTCATTTTATCATTTAAAGCTTGTATTTCCTTGCTAATTTTCTGTTTGGTTGATCTGTCCATAGGTGTGAGTGGGGTATTTAAGTTCTCCACTATTATCTTGTTATTATTCATTTCCCCTTTCATACTTGTTAAGCATCTGTCTTATGCATGTTAAAAAGCAGAGACATTAATTTGCCAACAAAAGTCCATCTAGTCAAGGCTATGGTTTTTCCAGTGGTCATGTATAGATGTGAGAGTTGGACTGTGAAGAAAGCTGAGTGCCAAAATATCGAGGCTTTTGAACTGTGGTGTTGGCGAAGACTCTTGAGAGTCCCTTGGACTGCAAGGAGATCCAACCAGTCCATCCTAAAGGAGATCAGTCCTGGGTGTTCATTGGAAGGACTGATGCTGAAGCTGAAACTCCAATACTTTGGCCACCTCATGCGAAGTTGACTCATTGGAAAAGACCCTGATGCTGGGAGGGATTGAGGGCAGGAGGAGAAGGGGATGACAGAGGATGAGATGGCTGGATGGCATCACCAACTCGATGAGCATGAGTTTGAGTAAACTCCGGGAGTTGGTGATGGACAGGGAGACCTGATGTGCTGCGATTCATGGGGGGTTGCAAAGAGTTGGACACGACTGAGTGACTGAACTGAACTGAACTATGTGTTGTGCTGCTCCTATGTGGGGCGCACATATATTTATAATTGTTATATCTTCTTGCATTGATCCTTTGATCATTAGGCAGTGTCTTTCTTTGTCACTTATCATGGTCTTTATTTCAAAGTCTCTTTTATCTGATATGAGGATTGCTACTCCTGCTTTCCTTTGGTCTCCATTTGCATTAAATATCTTTCTTCAGCCCTTCCCTTTCAGTCTGTATGTGTCCCTAGGTGCATCTCTTATAGACAGCATATATTAGGGTCTTATTTTTGTATCCATTTGGCCAGTCTTTGTCTTTTGGTTGGAGCATTTAACCTATTTACATTTAAGGTAATCATTGATAAGTCTGATCCTGTTACCATTTACTTTGTTGTTTTGGGTTCATTTTTATAAACCTTTACTATGTTTCCTGTCTAGAAAATATCCTTTAGCATTTGTAGAAGAGCTGGATTGGTGGTCCTGAATTCTTATTTTTTGCTTGTCAGTAAAGGTTTTGATTTCTCCTTAGTATCTGAATGAGATCCTTGCTGGGTATAGTACTCTTGGTTGAAGATTTTTCTCTTTCATCACTTTAAGTATGTCCTGCCATTCCCTTCTGGCATGAAGAATTTCTGTTGAAGGATCAAGTGTTATCCTTATGAGGATCCCCTTCTATGTTATTTGTTGGTTTTCCCTTGTTGCTTTTATTATTTGCTCTTTGTGTTTGATCATTGTTAATTTGATTAATATGTGTCTTTGGGTGTTTCACCTTGAGTTTATCCTGTTTGTGACTCTCTGAGTTTGTTGAACTTGGGTGGCTAGTTCCTTCCTCATTTTAGGGAAATTTTCAAATATTATCTCCTCAAGTATTTTCTCATGCCCTTTCTTTCTGTCTTCTTCTGGGAGACCTATCATTCGAATGTTGGGGTGTTTATCGTTGTCCCAGACGTCTCTGAGGTTGTCCTCATTTCTTTTAATTCTTTTTTCCTCTCTGCTTCATTTATTTCTAACATTCTATCCTCCACCTCACTTATCCTCTCTTCTGCCTCAGTTCTTCTACTGTTGGTTTCCTGCACACTGTTTTTAATCTTAGTTATTGCATTGTTCATTATTAGTTGACTCTTCTTTATTTCTTCTACACCCTTCTTAAACATTTCTTACATCTTTCAATCCTTGTCTCTGGTCTATTTGTCTGTAACTCCATTTTGCTTTCAAAATTTTGAATCATCTTTACTATTATTATTCTGAATTTTTTTCAGGTAGACTCTGTATCTCTTCTCTTTTGTTTATTATGGTAGGTTTTTATTATATTTGTCTGCCTTTTATGATATTCATGAGCATTTCTCTGCCTTTTCATTTTGTTTAGATTACTGTGTTCGGGGTGCCCTTTCTGCAGGCTGGAAGTTCATGGTTCCTCTAAACTCTGGAGTCTCTTCCCTGTGGGTAGGATTGGACTAATGGCTTGTCAGGGTTTCCTGGTTGGGTGAACTTGTGTCTGTGTTCTGGTGGGTGGAGCTGGATCTCTTCTCTCTGTAGGGGGTTGAAATGTCCAGTAGTGAGTTTTGGGCTGTTCATGGGTTTGGCATGGCTTTGGGCAGCCAGTTTTTTAATGTTCAGGGTTGTGTTCCTGTTTTTCTGGAGAGTTAGCTTGCTGCATCTTTCACTGGAACTTGTTGGCTCTTGGGTGGAGCTTCATTTCAGTGTAGCGATGGATACTTTTGGGTGAGCTCTTGTCTTTTAATGTTGGAGTGGGGAGTTCTCTGGTGTTCTAAAGTTTTTGAATTAAGCCTCCTGTCTCTGGCTTTCTGTCTTATTCTTACAGTAGCTTCAAGAATTCTCCATCTATACAGTACGGGAGATAAAAGCTCTAGGTTACTGGTGAAAGAATTCTCCACATCCAGGAGCACTCAGAGAGATTCACAGAGTTGATAGAGAAGAGAAGATGGAGGAGTGAGATAGAGGTGTCTAGGAGGATAAAAGGGGGAGTCAAAAGGGGAGAGAGCAATGTAGACAGTAATCAGATCCTTAAGTACTCTCCACAGCCTGGAACACGCAGAGCAATTCACAGTTATGTAGAGAAGAGAAAAGGGAGGAAGGAGATAGAGCTGACCTGGAGGAGAAAAGGGAGAGTCAAAAGGGGAGAGAGCAATGAAGCCAGTAATCCCTCTAAGTGAAAATGGATACTGAAGACTAGATTCTAAAAGGTACAAATTTGATAACAAATACAAAAAAGATTAAAAAAAACTAGAGTAGAGTTTAGACTCTCAAAAATACAATATAAGAAATACAGAACAAAATCAGTCACAAAAATTAAGATATATATGGCTGCTGCTGCTGCTAAGTCATTTCAGTCGTCCGACTCTGTACGACCCCAGAGATGGCAGCCCACCAGGCTCCCCTGTCCCTGGGATTCTCCAGGCAAGAACACTGGAGTGGGTTGCCATTTCTTTCTTCAGTGCATGAACGTGAAAACTGAAAGTGAAGTCGCTCAATCGTGTCTGACTCTTAGCAACCCCATGGACTGCAGCCTACCAGGCTCCTCTGTCCATGGGATTTTCCAGGCAAGAGTACTGGAGTGGGCTGCCATTGCTTTCTCTGATATATATATATGGAATTTGTTTTAAAAGAAAATAAGGATTTTTTGAAAGGTAATAGTAGGCTATAATGATGAAAGTTAAGAGTAATAACCAGAATTTTTAAAAAAAACTAAAAAATGATAATAGTTAAAATATATCTAGGAATTTCTCTGAAGCTATTGTGGGCAGTGTTGGGTCAGTTCAGTGTCAGATAGTCCCTTGTTCTGGCTTGTACTTGTTCTCAAGGTCTATAGGCATACCCCAAATGCAGTCTCAGTATCAATTTCTGGGTTTCAGTCTGTTACACCTGTCACTTCCAGAGCAGTTCCCCCTTTTTTATTTTGGCTTCCTCTGTTTGCAAGTATCTTCAGTGTCTTATTTCTGCCCTGACACAAGGGGGCAAAGGTGGCCACTCAATTAGGCTTGCTTGTTCTTTTGTGTTGTGGATAGTGAGGGACACTGCAAACAAATATCACTGGCATATGTGGTCAGTGCTTGCAGTGGATGGACTACACTGGGTTTGTCACAACTCAAGTCTGTGTGTACTTTCTGAATCCACGCTGCTCAGGCTCCAGGGTGCTCTGCAAGGACACTGTCGCAAATGGGCCCTGCATTTTGTGCACTTCCCAGATTTAAGCCATTCAGGTTCTCGGGTGCTCCACAGGGGCACAGACCCAGATGGGCTGTACATTTTGTGTCCGTCCCAGGTCTGAGTAGCTCAGGCGACCGGGTGCTTGGCAAGTGCATTGTACCGGGGGGCCATGATTCCTATTCACCTCCCCGGTCTTCGCCAGTTGGTTTCCTGGGTGAGCCGCAGGAGCACAGTCCAAGGTGTGCTGTGTGTCTCCTCTGGGGAGCTAATCTCAGGCTGTGACACTCCTGACAGATGTCAACTGCCCAGGATCCCTGGAAGACCTGGGTGGCAGCTGGGAGCCTGCTCACAGTTTGGTGGAAGATGTAGTATCTGGGGTCTAGATTGCAGCAGCCCCTTGCCTTCCAGCTCTGGCTGTCACATGCCTGCTTCTCTGCCTCTGGGGAGGAAGGGCCCTATATGGCAGCCGGCTTGCTCTCCTTTGGTATTTGCTCAATCCTTTGTTTTGTGAGAGTGACAGGGGTCACTGTGCAGCATTAGAACCGTTTGCGGGAAAGGTCTTTTTTTTTTTTTTTGTCTTTCTGGGATTGCAATGGCTTTTTTTGCTATCTCATGTTAGTTTCCTCAGATTGTTCTCAAGGCATTCAGGCCTGGTCCTTACCCTAAGGACTGCTGATGTAAGCCCACTCCTCCCTGTCCAACCCCCATTCACTGGTTCTGGATGCCAGCAACTGGGCCACTTCTCTGTCTCCACTTGTAGTTGCAGTTAGGTGCGTATTCTGTGTTTTTATTTTTTCCCTCCTCATTATGTTGCCCTCTGAGATTCCACATCTCCCCATAGACACATCTGTGAGAGGTTTTCCTACTGTGTGGAAACTCCTCCTCCTTCACAACTCCCTCCCCAGGACGGGTCTCCCTCCCTAAAACTTTTGACTGTTTTTTTGTCTTTTATATTTTGTCTTACTTCCTTTCGAAGAGATTGGGCTGCCTTTCTGGGTGCCTGGTGTCCTCCACCAGTATTCAGAAGTTGTCTTGTGGAAGTTGCCCAACATTCAAATGATCTTTTGGTGAATTTGTGTGGGAGAAAGTGGTCTCCCTGTCTTATTCCTCCAGCATCTTGGGACTGCCTCCTCATGTTCATTGTTTTAATTTTCTAATATAAGCATTAATATGGCAAAGTTCTAACTATTGTTTTGAATCTTTCACAGTTATTGCATATTATTTTGATTATTTTTTACTAACTAAATCACTTCAGTCATGTCCGACTCTGTGCGACCCCATAGACAACAGCCCACCAGGCTCCCCTGTCCCTGGTATTCTCCAGGCAAGAACACTGGAGTGGGTTGCCATTTCCTTCTCCAATATGTGAAAGTGAAAGTGAAGTCGCTCAGTCATGTCCTACTCTTAGCGACCCCATGGACTGCAGTCTACCAGGCTCCTCCATCCATGGAATTTTCCAGGCAAGAGTACTGGAGTGGGGTGCAATTGCCTTCTCTGATAGTCCTAACTATCTTAATTTCCACTGTGTATTCTTCATTGACCCATGAGTTATGCGTTTTAAAATAGCTAATATGGTTGATTCTTCTGCTCTTACCATCTAATTTAATTCTATTGTGTTTAGAAAATATATATTTATGGTACTAACTCTTTGAATTTTATGACTTAGTGCATCATCAATTTTTGTCATTTTTCCACAAGAAGAATGTGTTCAAGAAGAATGTGTTTATCTAGTTTTTAGGTACAGTTCAGTTCAGTCGCTCAGTCGTGTCCTACTCTTTGCAACCCCATGAACCACAGCACGTCAGTCTTCCCTGTCCATCACTAACTCCCAGAGTCCACCCAAATCCATGTCCATCGAGTCGGAGATGCCATCCAACCATCTCATCCTCTGTCGTCCCCTTCTCCTCCTGCCCTCAATCTTTTCCAGCATCAGGGTCTTTTCAAGTGAGTCAGCACTTCGCGTCAGGTGGCCAAAGTATTGGAGTTTCAGCTTCAACATCAGTCCTTCCACTGAACACCCAGGACTGATCTCCTTTAGGATGGACTGGTTGGATCTCCTTGCAGTCCAAGGGACTCTCAAGAGTCTTCTCCAACACTACAGTTCAAAAGCATCAAGTCTTCAGCTCTCAGCTTCTTTTATAGTCCAACTCTCACATCCATACAAGACCACTGGAAAAACCATAGCCTTGACTACACAGACCTTTGTTGACAAGAGTAATGTCTCTGCTTTTTAATATGCTGTCTACATTGGTTAGAACTTTCCTTCCAAGGAGTAAGCGTCTTTTAATTTCATGGCTGCAATCACCATCTGCAGTGATTTTGAAGCCCCCCAAAGTAAAGTCAGCCACTGTTTCCACTGTTTCCCCATCTATTTCCCATGAAGTGATGGGACCAGATGCCATGATCTTAGTTTTCTGAATGTTGAGCTTTTAAGCCAACTTTCCTCTCTCCTCTTTCACTTTCATCAAGAGGCTCTTTAGTTATTCTTCATTTTCTGCCATAAGGGTGGTGTCATCTGCGTATCTGAGGTTATTGATATTTCTCCCGGCAATCTTGATTCCAGCTTGTGCTTCTTCCAGACCAGTGTTTCTCATGATGTACTCTGCATATAAGTTAAATAAGCAGGGTGACAATATACAGCCATGACATACTCCTTTTCCTATTTGAACCAGTCTGTTGTTCCATGTCCAGTTCTAACTGTTGCTTTCTGACCTGCATATAGTTTTCTTAAGAGGCAGGTCAGGTGGTCTGGTTCCCATCTCTTTCAGAATTTTCCACACTTTATTGTGATCCTCAGAGTCAAAGGCTTTCACATAGTCAATAAAGCAGAAATAGATGTTTTTCTGGAACTCTTTTGCTTTTTCGATGATCCAGCGGATGTTGGCAATTTGATCTCTGGTTCCTCTGCCTTTTCTAAAACCAGCTTGAACATCTGGAAGTTCATGGTTCACGTATTGCTGAAGCCTGCCTTGGAGAATTTTAAGCATTACTTTACTAGTGTGTGAGATGAGTGCAATTGTGCAGTAGTTTGAGCATTCTTTGGCATTGCCTTTCTTTGGGATTGGAATGAAAACTGACCTTTTCCAGTCCTGTGGCCACTGCTGAGTTTTCCAAATTTGCTGGCCTATTGAGTGCAGCACTTTTCACAGCATCATCTTTCAGGATTTGAAATAGCTCAACTGGAATTCCATCACCTCCACCAACGTTGTTTGTAGTGATGCTTCCTAAGACCCATTTGACTTCACATTTCAGGATGTCTGGCTCTAGGTGAGTGATTGCACAATCGTGATTATCTGCGCCGTGAAGATCTTTTTTGTACAGTTCTGTGTATTCTTTCCACCTCTTCTTAATATATTCTATTCCAGTGTTCTCTAATTATTGGTTTTGAAGTCTGACAGGTAAAGCTTTGAGTTGTAATTTTCAAGCATTACTTGAAGAGTTTATCTTTGATCAGTAATAGAGTGAAATATTTTGAAATCTCCCATTATGATTTTTGATTTGTCAGTTTCTCCCTATAATTCTGTCAGTTTTTATTTTATATTTATTTTGAGTCAATTTATTAAGATTGTATATGTTTCCAGTTGTTTAATATTTATGATGAATTTTATATTTTGCATAGTCTGCTTTCTCCATCCCTAATAGTACATTTTCCATTAAAGTCTATTTTGCCTAATATCAAGTAGCTACTCCAACTTTTTAGTATTTGCCTATTATATCTTTCTCCATCCCTTCATTTTTCAACTAAATTTAGAGCTCTTAATAGGAGACTATTAACATTTTTTTTAATTCTATCTGACAATCTCTGTCTTTTACCAAACAGGGTAAATGCGGTTAACAGGAGTGTGTTCCTTTCTTCTGAAGTGTACAATTTAAAAAATTTACTAGTTTATGCTCTGAGTAGTTAATGCTTTCTAGTTTGTGTGCACATGAAAATAACTTTTTTTTTCCCTTTTTGTCTTGAGTGAATATTTATTAGCTAAAGAGTTCTAGGTTGGCTCTCAGTACTTTAAAATTTGAATTCCATTTTTGCCATTGAGAAGTTTGATGTAGCCTAGTTGTCGTTTCTTTATAAGTGTTATCTATTTTCTCTTAGGTCAAACCATATGAAATTAACAATATTAAAACTTTTCAACCTATAATTCTGCATGGCTCAAACAACTGCATTAATTTCCTCTGTCTGTGAATTGTCATTTATTATTGTAGAAATCTATCAGTCAGTATCTTTCAAATGTGTTTTTGTCCTCTGTCTCTATTCTCACCTTTTTGGAACCACAAATAGATATGTTTTAAAACCTAGCATTATCCCTTCCATATTTTTTAATCTTCCATATTTTCTATTTCCTTATCCTTCCTGCTACATTCTGAGTGCCTTATATGGGTCTGTTTTCCATTTTATTAGTTCTCTTCACTTGTAACTAATCTGCAGTTTAACTCTTTATTTTTTTACTTCAGTATTTTTATCCTTCATTTTTAGAAGTTCTGTTTCTCCCCCTCGAAGTCTTTCTTGTCATTGTTTGATATTCTCTTTTGCTTTTTCCTTTCTTTCATATACAGATATTTTATATTCTGCCATGTGTTGTTTCTGTTGATTTGTATTAATGATTTATTTACTTTTGTCATGCTTATTTTTGATTGATAATTTGTATTTGATTGATTTTAATCTGTGGAAATCTGGGGGCCCAAATTAAGTACGCTTTCCTTCAAGGATTATGTCTTTTGCTTCAGCCAGAAGGCAGTAAGACTTGAGACCATTCTGACTCCCTTCAGGGGGTCTTTGCTTAATAAAGGAACTGCAGATACAGCTCTCATACTGATACAGGCACTGTGACATTTTTTTTTTAATTGCAGTGTTTGTTGCTCAAAACTTTGAGTTCAGCTCAGGATTTATACAGTGCCTATGTATGTTTGGGGTTGGGGATTTCCTCTGGATATTTCTCTTATTTCATTTACTCTCAGCAGTGCAATAAAAATTATATTTAATGTAAGAAATAGTCTTTTGTTAGTAATAAGGGTCCCTTTACAGTATCTAGTCAAATATACTACTGGAAGTAGGTATTCTCAAATCTGCATGTCTTAACTGTGTAATTTTGTTTATGGTGGTAAGAAGGTTATGAATTTGAAAGTAACTTCATTCTGAAAGATAGATCTGTGTATTTCCAGACAAGTTCTTCCTCCTCCAGTTGCTTGCCAAAGTAGGGATGAATGGGGAGTGTCTTGTCCCCTAGGACCAGAGTTGTTCCTATCAATTAAAACTAATAGGGGAGTTCTGTGGGTTTCTTGGGCTTCCCTTGTAGCTTAGCTGGTGAAGAATCCACCTGCTATGCAGGAGACCCCGGTTCTATTCCTGGGTCTGGAAGATCCTCTGGAGAAGGGATAGGCTACTCACTCCAGTATTCTTGGACTTCCCTGGTGACTCAGATGATAAAGAATCTGCCTGCAATGTGGGAGACCTGCGTTTAATCCCTGGGTTGGGAAGATCCTCTCAAGGAGGGCATGGCAACCTACTCCAGTATTCTTGCCTGGAGAATCCCCATGGATAGAGGAGCCTGGCAGTCTACAGTCCATGGGATCACAAAGAGTCAGACACGACTGAGCGACTAAGGATGGACACACGTGGGTTTCTTATTCTTTTCCTCTTCCTATGGCATTGCCTAATTCAAAAGGAGGCACAATACTTTCTCTTGTGTTCCCACTTGCCACTTACTCCTACACAACATTAGGATAAGGAATAGGGACAGAATGAACAGATCACTGGGAATGAGCAGAAGCTCACTGGCTTCCTTACCAGGACTTTATGGAAATAGAATATTTAACCTCATTCTTATTTTATCACAGAATCCCTAATTTCATTTCCTAATTTATACATTTGTAAGTCTTTATGTAGTACTTGTTTACTTGTTTTTAAGGAGAAGGCGAGGGTGGGATGTTTCAAGAGATCAGCATCAAAACATGTATATTATCTAGGGTGAAACAGATCACCAGCCCAGGTTGGATGCATGAGACAAGTGCTCGGGCCTGGTGTACTGGGAAGACCCAGAGGGATTGGGTAGAGAGGGAGGTGGGAGGGGGGATCGGGATGGGGAATACATGTAAATCCATGGCTGATTCATGTCAATGTATGGCAAAAACCACTACAATATTATAGAGAAAAGACATTTAAATGTTTCATTTGTTTGTCCTGTACTGATAAAAATTTGAATGAGATTCTTGTGTTGAATTCAAGACAAAACATTTTTCCTCAAAGATGATTGTAATCTTCTCAATATATATTTTTTTCAGCCCTCTATATCTTTTTATCCTCTGCAGAGCCTAGCTCAGAATTTTGTATGTCGTTCATATTTAATGTTTGTTGTAAAAATTATATCTCACTCTCTCCAATTCGAAGTGAATTCAGATTTCAAAGAATGATATAATTAAATGTGTATGTACAGATAGACATTAACAACAACAACAAAAGACTTATGTTTGAAATAGTATATTAAACTTTTGGGTGATTCTGTAGTAATCAAGGCAACTCTGAGTTCTTCTTACATATTATATGTATGAATCTATGTGGTTATAAATTTAAAACATGCATTTACTTGGCCTAGGGATATTAACTTTTAATTTTATATTTGATTCCTTGCATAATGCTTTATAATTTCATATAAATATTGTTCTGTTTATATCCTGAAGTACTAACACTATCACCATCTATACATCATAGTCAACACTTTTTATCACAAGGTTATCAGAATTAGGTGTCACCTGTTCTGTGATTTCTAACCACCATTCTGTATTCTGTTTTAATATAGCCCTCTTAAGCATTTCTCACAGCCAGTTACAGTGTGTTCTCATCAAGGCTACTGTTATAAATGACATACATGCATATTTATGTGGCGGATTCAAAGACTTTTGTAAGTCATATCCTTGCATTTTCAATGTATTCTGCATAAACATATAACATTTTAACTACTGGAGATAACTTTCATGAATAAACGCCCTTTGAGGTTTTTATCAATTTAAATCAGTAGGTTTTTTTTTTTCTTTTCAGCAAAGAAAACTAAGCTTATTTATTGTACTATCTACTACCCATTAATTTGTCAAGATACATAAATTGGACCATACTAGAAGAAAAGTCATTATGAAACCTATATATTTTTCTAGTCTAGCAAGCCATAGAATTTCCCCTACTGTATATTAGTTGGTTGATAATTTTTTTGGCACATTGTGCAGGATATGTATGCAGTATACAGTTTTTTAAACTCTCACACTATATCTGCCAGACAGAAGTCCTTTTTAAGCCCTAACCAACTAATTTATTTCTGTTATCTGTGTGGTTGGTAGCATAGTAGCCTTTAGAACTACTTTCTAGCTCAGAATAGGTTTCATATACTGTGTCATGTTTTTATAGTGTAAGAAATAAAGCAGTATCGATGGGACCTAACAAACTACATTTTTTTCTTTTTTCTTTTTTTTATAAATAAACCTAGACTGCCTGGAGATTGTTACTTGTTTTTTATAAAGAGAGAGTATTTAACTGATAGTTTACTGGGTAATTCAGCCTTCCGTTCTTCAGGTTTCAGCCTAGATTTTATTTTTTTATTTCTTTTTTCCCTTTAATGTAATGAGATTATTAAAACATAAAGAATGAGTCCATTTTACTTTCAACACATAATATAAACTGTGTGTGTGTGTGTAAAATCAGGTGCCAGGTATTTGCATTCAAATGGCATTTTCCTGAATATTATATGTAGAAAATTGAATAGATGTGCCATTTATCTCAGGAAGTTTTCAGCACACCTTGATTAACTTATAGCTTTTTTTAATAAAAAGAGAATGACAGAACGCCAGAGGTCTAAAACATAAGTAACTTGCTCAAGATTATAGGAATAGCACGGAATGCTGGAAAGGAAATCTCCCGTTTGATACATTCGGTCAGTAATGGCAGAAAGAATGATGCCCCAAATGGGCCACATAGATGCTACTATGATTTTCTTGTAAACATGGAATTTGCTTTGTCTCTTTCTTCTGCTTTAAGAAAATACCTTCTTTAGTCTAAAGTCAAAGATCAAAATGTACGCTTTACTGAATATCATATTGTTCCATTTGGAGAACTCATAGTACAAAACATCTCTCAGACCAAAGTAACCTGCTTATTTATTCTGTAATAACCAAATTTTTTTTTATTCAGAGAATTTTCAGAAATCTAAGAGATGTTTGCTAAACTGGGTCAACATATTTGAAAACTAAGAGAAGCCTTAAAATTGACCAAAGATTATACTGATGGAAAATTTTACGAGTTTATGACTTCAACTGCATGTTGTCAGAAAGAGCAACATTTGAGATGCTTTTTAAAGTGTCTGCTTTCAATGTTCTTTCCCCTTCACCCAAGTGTGGACTAGGTTATGGATCCAGGTTCTTTAACACTACATTTTTTCCTCCTAAACAGCATTCTCCTTAATACATCTTGTAAAAACCTCCCTACTATTCTACTAGTGATGGAACAGAAAAAATTAAAGTTGGAAGAATGCTCTTAAATTGTTTTGACTGGTTGTCTAATTTTACAAATGAGGGAAATTAAAATAAAAAGAGGCTGAGGTTAGAATCCAAATTTCCTGATATGCATTCTTCACAATTCTCTTCTTATGTAGTGTTTCTTTAAAAGTTTTCTGAAAAAAAAAATTAAGAGAAAGTTAATACAAATATTGTTATTTGGGGGGATTTTTAAATATTCATTGTTTAACAAGTAGTAATTTGCTATGATTTCTCCTATGTACTGTCAGTACGTAGTCACTGCCCCTTCAAAAAAAGGCAGAAGAGAATAAGGGCTATTCTTATTGTTCTAGAAACATGTTCCAATTCTATGCCCAATAGATAATACCAGTTTAGATGAATAAAGCAATTATTTCAACTTCCCAAATTTATGTAATTGATAAAGGAAAAACAGACCATGAACAAATCAATCTCACTCACACCCCTATAACTTGTATGCATGCATTTGATAAATACTAATGCAGATAAACTGTGGAAAATTCTTAAGAGATGGGAATACCAGACCATCTGACCTGCTTCTTGAGAATCCTATATGCAGGTCAGGAAGCAACAGTTAGAACTGGACATGGAACAACAGACTGGTTCCAAATAGGAAAAGGAGTACGTCAAGGCTGTATATTGTCATGCTGCTTATTTAACTTATATGAAGAGTACATCATGAGAAACACTGGTCTGGAAGAAGCACAAGCTGGAATCAAGATTGCCGGGAGAAATATCAATAACCTCAAATATTCAGACGACACCACCCTTATGGCAGAAAGTGAAGAAGAACTAAAAAGCCTCTTGATGAAAGTGAAAGAGGAGAGTGAAAAGTTGGCTTAAAGCTCAACATTCAGAAAACTAAGATCATGGCATCTGGTCCCATCATTTCATGGGAAATAGATGGGGAAACATGGACACAGTGCCAGACTTTATTTTGGGGGGCTCCAAAATCACTGTAGATTGTTACTGCAGTCATGAAATTAAAAGACGCTTACTCCTTGGAAAGAAAGTTATGACCAACCTAGACAGCATATTTAAAAGCAGAGACATTACTTTGCCAGCAAAGGTCCATCTAGTCAAGGCTATGGTTTTTCCAGTAGTCATGTATGGATGTGAGAGCTGGACTGTGAAGAAAGCTGAGAGCCGAAGAATTGATGCTTTTGAACTGCAGTGTTGGAGAAGACTCTTGAGAGTCCCTTGGACTGCAAGGAGATCCAACCAGTCCATCCTAAAGGAGATCAGTCCTGGGTGTTCATTGGAAGGACTGATGTTGAAGCTGAAACTCCAGTACTTTGGCCACCTAATGCGATGTGTTGACTCATTGGAAAAGACCCTAGTGATGGGAAGGATTGGGGACAGGAAGAGAAGGGGACGACAGAGGATGAGATGGCTGGATGGCATCACCGACTCAATGGACATGGGTTTGGGTGGACTCTGGGAGTTGGTGATGGACAAGGAGGCCTGGCGTGCTGTGATTCATGGGGTTGCAAAGAGTCAGACAGAACTGAGCGACTGAACTGAACTGAATGCAGATAAGCCTGGTAGCCATTATGTTTTACACATTTTTCAGACTAGTTAGCATTGATCTGTTTTATGCTCCAAATCCTGTTGATTTCCTCCCACAGTGTCATAAGTAGAACCCATGATACAACTAGGTGCAAAATCTGGCCCTGTGTCTAATTGGTATGTTTGACAAATGGAGTGTGTGTATGTGTGTGTTTGTGTAAAGCTTGATTATTGAATCAAGCCTTCAATATTTGAAATTAAATGTTCAAAAATTGCCAGAGTGAATTAAAAAGAAATGTACTAATTAATTGAACATTGAGTATATAGATCCTATGGTTAAGTAAGAAATATTTTCATAGTGGATCACTGCCCATTTTTCTTTTCGTAACACTGCAGCTGAATAGAACTGCATTGAAATATGATAAGGTTCTTATTAACCTAGGGTGCACTGAACTTTGGAATTTATACATAGCAGATTATACATATATCTTTATAAAATATAAAATATTCATAATTTCATCAAATTTTCATAGACATCCATGACCTTAATAACAAGGGTTGAGAACCATTGTTTGGAGTTTTTTAGAAAAGATAGGTTTTTTTTTTTTTTTCACTCAGATACTCATTCCTTAAGAGCTTATAAAAGGAAGAGGCTCTAAAGAGTGAATAGCCAAGGTGCTTCTAGGCTCTAAAGACCAGAGAGAGATGGGAAAATTTGGAAAATACTGCTATTGGAACTGTTATTTACAGGTACTTCTTTGGGTAGATGAAAGCAGATATCTGTGTTCTAGTGGTGTGAAGGAGAGGTAAGTTTAGTGCACTGAATCAGAGTGTACATTTTAAAGCCAGACCAATGGGGCCAAATCCTGGTTTCACCATTTACTAGCTGTGTATAATTGAGAAAGTTCTTTAACCTCTCTGTGGTCCCATTTTTTCATTTTTTTCCCATGGGGATAATAATTATAGTATCTACTTCATAAGTTGTGAGGTTTAAAATGAATTAGTATCTAGAAAGTGCTTAAACTAGTCTTAGTAAATACTACGGAAGTGTTAGGTGTTATTACTCTTACTAAGATTGTGATAATTATCACTGCTATTGCTATTGCTGCTGTTTTAGAATGCCATGAGGGCAAATATGAAACCAAGTTAGGGACTGAGCCAGATTTGTGTTCTAATCCAGAGGGTCAGCAAACTTTTTCTGTAAAGGGTCAGATGTTTAGGCTTTGCAAGCCATATGGGTTTGGTCGAAACTGTTTGTGGTCTTAGACAATATGTAAAAGAATGGACATGGCTGTGTTCAAAAAAAAGTTTATTTACA
Organism: Dama dama; assembly: GCF_033118175.1. Lineage (NCBI taxonomy): Eukaryota > Metazoa > Chordata > Mammalia > Artiodactyla > Cervidae > Dama > Dama dama. Next base: position 77,563,869 of record NC_083714.1, read on the forward strand.
TAAGTAGGTGGCAGGTTTTCTGACCCTAGTGTAATCAACTGGGTAGACTTGTGCCTACAAAAACATAATAATAATTTTTTTTAAAACCCTGATATTAGGAAGTTATACAAAATTGCCTCATCGCAATGCCTGATATGTATTAGTCATTCATTAAGTATTTGATGGATAAGTTGAGTGAATAGTTAATATATATGAATTGCTGTAAAAATTGCGTGTTAAACGACTCATAGAGCTGAGTTTCTCAAACTTTCACTTATGTCAGAATTTAAAAGATTACTGTGTCTCATACCTAGAGTTTCTGACTTGCATATCTGAAGTGGGGCCTGGAAATTTGCATTCTAACATATATCCAGATGTTGATGCTGCTTGTTTAGGGAACACTGCTGAAGAGGAAGCAACTACGGGAATTGCTCTCTGTGCCTAATTCTAATCAATATGAAGGATTTAGTTAAAGTGACAGAAAGCTTGCGATGAAGCATCTGTGTCATTTGTTGTAAGTTTGATATTTTCATTTCTTCCCATTTAATTCAACAGCTAGTTTTAAGCATCTGTTCTCTGCTTAGTAATCTCCTAGGTATAGTGAATAGTGGATACATATGAAAAAGAATATGACATAGACTTTGATGGCAGTGTCAGTAGTGTTTACCGCAGTTGAGGAAAGAAAAGAAAATGCACCCTCATGGACCAGTTAAAGAATAAGAAAATATATTTCATCAGGTTCCAGAATGTGCAATGTAGGAATGAGTGCCATCAGTACCCAGAAATTATTTGAAGGAGCCTAAATAGATAAGATGTGAAATTAATTTAATCAAGGCACACAGATGACACTTAGGAAGTTACAGAAATCTCAGACTGCTCTGTTAACCCATCTAGAAAAGATCAAGAAGATTTGGCTTCAGTCTGTGCCAAGAACCATTAGTGGTCTGACCCTACCCTGTCATTGAACAGGGTCCATTTCTGTGAGATGCGTAATTATTCCAGAGGCTGTTGGTTTAGGCCAGAGTTTCTTAATCAAAGTACTGTTGACTTTTTTGACAGGATAATTCTTGCTGTGATGTTGTAAGAGCTGACCTGTGCATTTTAGGATGTATAGCAGTGTCTCTGGCTTCTACACACTGGATGCCACCACCTTCACCTACCTACTTGTGACAGATGAAAATATCTCCAGACGTTGCCAAATGTCCCTGAGGGCAAAATAATGCCTATTTGAGAAGTACTGATTTAGTCCAACTCAGTATATAATTTGGTGTAGTCTACTCTAGCTAAATGTTGATAAGCAGGGAGAATAAATCTTACTTCTCAATTTTTGATTCTATGATCTGGAACTATGTAAAAATTCTTTAAAGAACAGAGCAGTTCAAAATCTCTTGGCATTTGGACCAATGGAGTAATTCATGTAGGTCATTTAGCAAAGTACCTGTCAGGAGATGTTAGGTATCTACTGAAAAGCAAATTCTGGGGTAACATATAACATTTTTAGTAGTTAGGAAAAAAAAGAAAATATTGAAAAAAAAGGAAAGAAAACACATACACACTCACTTTTATAAAGAAATGGAAGTCCTTTTTCCTACCTTGAATTCCACCATTGTTAAGTTAGTTGCATATCTTCCCAGATGTCTATGTATGAACATGTATATATATGTATACTTAAAATGTAAGGGGCTGAATAGTTCTCTGGTATATGGACTTATGTGCCATAATTTATTTAACCATTCTCCTGTTGTTGTTGTCATCATATGTAATGAAATTATGTCTTTATTATTTAAAAAATATAATTTTATGTACAGAATTTTTGGAAAGCAGAAACAGAAGTATTACTATTTATTATTATAATTAACTAAATCCCATCATCTGTTAACAATAATCACACTGTATTTTCTTTCCCCTTTTTTCAATCTACACATTTAAAGACTACAAGTAATAACAATCCTTATTTTTTTTTATTTGGCCATCTTGAATTATAGCATAAGACAACTTATAGCCATCATCTTAAAAATACATATGTTAGCTTAAATAGACAGCAGTGGAAGGCTGGATCAAATAATAGGAGTTCTTCAAATTCATGGGTTCTTAACCTGGCACCCAGTGCCTGGAATAAATCACCTAGGTTTCAGGAATTTGGGAGTAAACACCCTGAAATTGCATGTCAAATTTTGTGTGTGTAATGTGCATAGCTTCATTTTTAGGGGATTCCTAGTTTCTTTCAGTGTCTCAAGGAGTGTATCACCCCTTAAAAAGGTTAGGAACCACTGAAATGTACAATTTCAGTTGAGAACTGCCCTTATTAGAATAGCATTGTGGAGTAGATTAACTAGACAAGAAAACTTGTCTCTATGAATTTTGAGAACTATTGTTTGAACAGAATTTTTATAAACTGTAAAATACTTAGTGAAGTTGCTCAGTCGTGTCCAACTCTTTGCGACCCCATGGACCATAGCTTACCAGGCTCCTATGTCCATGGGATTTTCCAGGCAAGAGTACTGGAATGGGTTGCCATTTCCTTCTCCAGGGGATCTTCCCAACCCATGGATCGAACCCAGGTCTCCTGCATTGCAGGCAGATGCTTTACTGTCTGAGCCACCGGGGAAGTAAAATACTAGAGGGTAAAATAAACAGTGACAAACCTCATTTTCTGAATCTTTTGTATGTGGTTTTCAAGACAGTTTTCCCTCTAGTTAATAGTTGATACTGGCATGGAGATGATACATAAAGTAGAGTGTAAGTGTGATGATGTCTGTATGATCACCTGTTTGTTTTTCCCTTGAGGAGAGAATGTTGTGTGGGATAAACTGCAAGGTGATGATATAATCCATCATTTTGAAACCTGTTCTCTGGTGATGGATGGATAGATTGGTAAAATAACTCAATACTCTTCATTTTTTTCCAGGTTAGTCACAGATCAGTGAGCATTGTTGTTAATAAAACAATGGAATGCTTTTGTGTCCTTGCCTGCATTATTCCTCAGGTTTTGACAGGAAAACTCTTTTAATTTGAGATTAACCTCTTACTAAAACTTATATTACACTTAAGTGTGTGGTGCTAGAGGATTTATTGTCACTCTCATTAATATATTAGTATTACATTGGCTACCCAAATTATACAGTTGCTACTTTAATAATAGCACCCTTCCATGCTAACTATGGGCTTCCCTTGTGGCTCAGAGGGTAGAGCATCTGCCTGCAATGTAGGAGAACCACGTCCGATCCCTGGGTCAGAAAGATCCCCTGGAGAAGGAAATGGCAACCCACTCTAGTACTCTTGCCTAGAGAGTTCCATGGACGGAGGAGCCTGGTAAGCTACAGTCCACAGAATTGCAGAGAGTTGCACACGACTAGCACCTTCATTTCTTCCATGCTAACTAATTCAGATACTAGATTATCATCATAGGTAGGTACAGAAACTCACCCAATCATTTTCTCCTCGAGTAATTATTCCAGATCTATATGTATTATTCCAAGTCTTAGAGTAATTCTAATAACTTGTATTAGAGTGAAAGGTGACTGACTACGTAGAGGGCAAGAATGATATTTGAGTTAAGTCCAGTGGTATTTGACATAAGTCCATGTTTAGAGCTGAAATTTTAGTTTGATTAAATGGAAAGGTAACACTGTGTGATTGTATAAACTAGCTTTAAAGAGCATTCAAAATGATTCTTAACCCATCTCTTTGGAACCAATATATTAACATTGGTGAAAAAGTAATTGCAATTTCCGACTGTGAATTTAAAGCCAGTTATAACTAGGCTCAAGCACATCTTTATTCATCAAAATAGGATCCATTACAATCAATACATTGTTGCAAATGAGAAATAAGTTTGTTTATTCCTGTAGTGTAAAAATATATGCTTCAGGATTCCACACACTGTTGGAAAGCATTTTCTGCCTCCTGCTGGTTATGGCAGCGTTCCCCCCAAAAAAGTTGTCGAGATGCTTGAAAAAGTAGTAGTCCGTTGGCGAGAGCTCAGGTGAATATGGCAGATGAGGCAAAACTTCATAGCCCGATTTGTTGACTTGTGAGGCGATGTCATGAAGAATTGGGCCCTTTCTGTTCACCAATGCCTGCTGCAGGCGTTGCAGTTTTTGGTGCATCTCATTGATTTGCTGAGCATACTTCTCAGATTTAATGGTTTTGCTGGGATTCAGAAAGCTGTAGTGGATCAGACTGGCAGCGGACCACCACTGACCATGACCTTTTTTTGGTGGAAGGTTTGGCTGTGAGAAGTGTTTTGGAGTTTCATCTCTGTCCAGCCACTTAGCTGATCTTTGCTGTTTGTTGTATAAAACCCACTTTTTGTTGCATGGCACAATCCTATGGAGAAATGATTTGTTGTTGCATTGAATAAGAGACGACGACACTTCAAAGCAATTTTTTTTTTTTCAGTCAGCTCATGAGGCACTGGCTTATTGAGGTTTTTTACCTTTCCAATTTGCTTTAAATGCTAAATGACCATAGAATGGTCCATGTTGATTTCTTCAGCAACTCCTCATGCAGTTGTACGAGGATGACCAATGAGGCTCTCAGTTGGTCATTGTCAACTTCCAATGGCTGGCCACTGTGCTCCTCATCTTCAAGGCCCTCATCTCCTTTGCAAAACTTCTTGAACCACCACTGCCCTGTATGTTCATTAGCAGTTCCTGGGCCATATGTGTTGTTGATGTTGTGAGTTGTCTCTGCTGCTTTACTACCCATTTTGAACTTGAATAAGAAAAGAGGGAGGGGACATATGTACAGCTATTGCTGATTCATGTTGATGTTGTCAGAAAACAGCAAAATTCTGTCAAGCAATTATCTTTCAATTAAAAAATAAATACATTAAAAAAAGAAAATCACTCGAATTTGCTTTTTTCTAACATCATTTCCATATTCTAAAATACATATAAAATAAACAGCAAGTAATAAATCATTGGGCTTCCCTGATAGCTCAGTTGGTAAAGAAAAAAACCATAAAGCAGGAAATATGCCCTAAAATTGCGTATAACATAAGCACATTTATTTAAGAATGTATTCCAGTATCAAACAGTAAAGTTCAACAATGCAAAACCACAGTTACTTTTGCACCAACCTTATATTATTATGCAACTGTAATAGATACAATATGTGAAATGTGTTTATTTTCAAGCCAGTTCAAAGAGCAAACCAGATTCTAAAGATCTAAGGCTTTATTTGCCAGCTACATTAGATAGCTGGATTTCCATGCATTCTCTACTCGTCTCTTGTTTAATTTGGTTTTGTTCCAGATTGATCTAATTAATGTGATTGTATACAGTTGTAACAAAGCTTTCATTTCCAATTTATATTCAACTTTGGCAATGAGTGCTCAAAAGCTAAGTGCTCAAAAATTGTTATTGTTTGCACAAACTTGGACCTGTCATTTAAATTCTCAGAGCCTCAATTGTTTTACCTGCATTATAGCTAATTAAATTTAATCGTAACTCCTGACCAGAAATATTGTGAGACTTAAATGTGATCATGTTAGGGAAAGTACATTGAAAATTGTCTAGCACCAATGTAGTGTATTATAACAAAAATAACTGTGAATGATTTCACAGTTTTGGTACTTAGAATGAATATAGAATGTTTTTGCAATTACTGAAATATTAATCTATATACTATAGACCATTCAGTTTATACAAACTAGATCTGGTATTTGGAATTTAATTATGTAATTAAATTACCTAATAATTGTGTCTGTTGATAGATAGATTTGTGGTATAAAATTGAGTCATCTTTATGTCTCCTGTAGTTACTAGCACATAAATAGGTACTCCATAATTTTTCTTTTTTTACTATTTGGTATATTTTTCTCATACATAGTTAACTGTTTAGAACTTTGGCACATAATAGGTGCTTAATAGATTAAATATTTTGAAAATGGAATTAGAAACTACAATGGAAAGAAATTAAATACTGCAGAATAGAAACTGTTCTTTCATGTACTAGAGAAATAACTTGTAAAAGAGAACTCTCTTGGGGCTGAAATAATTTAGTTTTTAACCATTCCTCCTCCTTATTTCTCTACTTATTCATGCCTCATCTTCTCCCCTCTCCCCAAATTAAGCAATAGGTTCTTACTTGCCTGATATTTTGGCATAAAATGAAAGTTTTGCCAAAAAACACCCCACTTCCATATGGCAAAACTTCATCAATTTTAATCTCAACCACTTTAGCATTCACAACAATTTGAATGTTTTTACTTTATACTCTGTATGTAAACAAAGTTTGCTAAACAAATGAGTAGCATAAACAGTAAGGTATACTTAGCCTACTTAAGAAACCAAACTAGTTTCAACTAATTTTTTTATTACTCCTACAATTTTTAATTCATATACTTTGAATATCAGAAACCTGTAATTTATTTTTAGACTGGTATCCTTCCTTTTTTTTTTCATTCAGATGCACATGTATTTGTAAGTAGTCATATTTTTCAAACTTTTTGGTTTCCCAACTGGAGTTTTTAAAAGAAAAATGGAATCACGCTGTAGCTGTTTTTCTTAAGTAAATCTCTTTTGACTATATTAGACTTTGAAAATACTCATTTTTGAATGTACAATCTAATTGTGATCCTGTATGCATATGCATGGTCCCATATGCATGCTGCAGTCCATGGGGTCACAAAGAGTCAGACACGACTGAGTGACTGAACTGAACCATATGCATAGACCCATATTCTTCAGGTGCATTTACAAATAGAAGGATTTAACTATAAAATAAACCCTTTTAAATAATTCACATTTATTGAATGAACAATTAACTTTGATCCTGATCTTATGTTTTAACATATCATATTCCTAGAGTTGGCATAATATAGTATATAGTAGTTAAGAGTAGAGACCCTGATGCCAGACATTCTGAGTTTGAATCCTGCGTCTGCCACTTACCTCCTCGTTAACCACTCTGTTTTTAGATTCCTCCTGGTGTAAAAATGAAATAACAATATAGGACTGTTACAAGGATTAAGGAAATCAATATTTGCAAAGCTCTTAGAACAGTCGCTCAGTTGTGTCCAACTCTGCAGCCTTACAGACTGCAGCCCACCAGATTCCTCTGTCCATGGGATTCTCCAGGCAAGAATGCTGGAGTGGGTTGCCATTTCCTTCTCCTGGTGATCTTTCCAACTCAGGGTTCGAACCTGCGTCTCCTGTGTCTCCTGCATTGCAAGCAGATTCTTTACCCGCTGAGCAGTCTGGGACACCTTGGAACAGTACCTGACACATAATGAGCACTACACGAGCCTTTGTTATATAAAATAAAATAATTTCCAAGCTTTGTTAAGTTGTGCATATGTGATTTCAGGTTGTTAGGTATAGTGGAGGGGTTCCAAATGCTTAATGAATTGAGATCCAAATTTCTGACTGAACTTTTCCACCTTCCATGATGTCTTCAAAATCAATACTTACCTGTCATCCTGTAGTGGTCTTAGGGTAGAGGTGGGTGTACCAAGATCAGAACCACTGCTGTCTGAAATCTAGTGCAGTATTTCCCCCCCATGCCTGGAAAGCACAAAAGCATAGCGAAAGGTACTTGTCCTTTTTTTGTGTGTGTGTGAGGTTAGACCTGACTTTTTCCTGCCTTGCAGTCGTGTATGTTATGATATACTTCTTTCACAAACAAATCAATTGCAAACAAATGTTATTTTTCTTCGTATCCCTAAAGTAGAAGTAAAAACTACTATTGAACTTCTGTTTAGTACATGAATGTTTTAATACCTAAAATGGACTCTTTTAAGATCAGCAGAATAAGACAGTGTCTGTATGGTACAGATAAATCAAGTGTAAAGCAGAACCATTTGGTCACCTACTTTCAAATTTCAACTTAAATAATTCTGGCCATAATGAGATTGTATTACTTATCTCCAATAGTTTTTGCTTAATGATAATTAAATATCAAATATTATCAAACTTACATGAGAAAAGAAATACTGCTTTATTCCTGAATACTTCCTGGGGTAGAAAAGAATTTTGCTTGGAATGTAAACTTTGGAGCTGGTATTTTCAAGGCCCAGTAAACATACTGATGCTCTTGATATTCAGTCAGTTAAGCAGAATGAATGTTTTTGCTATTAACCATTCTTTATGGAGATGATCTTAGTCACAAAAATATACTAATAAAAATACTAATTAGTCAAAATACTAATATTTCTTAGTCACAGAAATATGCTAATAAATAAATAATAAAATATACTAATAAAGTCGGCCTGATCATTGCATTTAGAAAGGTTTTTAAAAATATCCTCATATATGATACATAATTAGATTTAAAAAATGAATTTGTCAACCTTGCAGGTTAAACTTGAGCTTGTGTGCATTTTGTTCCCCCTGGAAGATGTCAGACCATGAGTAAAACCTCCCCATAAGTAGGAATGTTTTCTTTAGAAATACCAAGTTGAGTTTGTAAATCTATGTGAGTTTAATTCTTTAATGTCAGTTTGGAACATGTAGTTAATACGTTGAAATGGTATAAGAAAAACACATAACGTCTATGGGAAATAAAAGCTAGATAGCAAAAAGAAGGATGCCAAGACAGCAAAGCACAAAAGCATAGTGAAAGGTCCTTGGGCAGCTTTGAGGTTCTCTGTGTTGTGGGATGCCCTCTTGTTTTGTTAAGAATCGGATATTTAGACAACCAGTAGTTCTCAACCCCTTTCTTTGTCAGCATACATTATGCATCCATCCTTTTGTATGTTTGACCCATTCCCAGGGACATACCCTGGGAATTTTTAAAGGCTTTGACATAGGTGAAAGTGAAAGTGTTAGTCACTCAGTCGTGTCTGACTGTTTGTGACCCCAAGGACTGTAGCCTGCCAGGTTCCTCTGTCCATGGGATTTTCCAGGCAAGAATACTTTAGTGGGTTGCCATTTCCTTCTCCAGGGGATCTTCCTGACCCAGGGGTTGAATCTGGGTCTCCTGCATTGCAGGCAGACTTTTCACCGACTGAGCTACCACCAGGGAAGATCTAGATAAGAGAGGCATAGTCTCTCTTGGCATAGGTAAGAGAGGCTGTAGTCTCTGCATAGGTCCCACTGTAAACACCACCCTTTTTTTTTCTCCCACAAACTTAAGACACATAGTCTCACAGAACATTAAGATTGAGAACAGTTATGTTATTAAACATAATAACATGTTTTATATGAGTATAAAATTCATAAGAGATCTGGAATTCATCTATAAGTGATGACTTTTATCACTTTTATCTTGTTAAATGAAAGATAGCTTATTAACAGCCAATATGTATGTTTCCTTGTGTTTTAGGGAAAAGGGAAAACAATTCTTGTTCAGAAGAAAAAAGTACTATATAAGATACATAAACTTTAGCTCTCTGTGATTCTAGATTTTAATGTATTTTTAATTTCATAAAGCCAATTGAACAGATGTATTTTCAGCAGTGCATCTATCAGTAAGCATAGGATTCTGTTTACCCTTTTGATATTTTCTTTCCTAACTTTCTACTGTATACTTTCTGGTTATACCTTGCAGCACATTGACTTTTATTTTTTCCTAAAAGGAAATACTTTTTTTTCTCTTCCTGCTTATCAGAACAGCCATGCTTATGATAAGAAATGTAGACAGTACAGAAGATATGAAGAATGCAAAATTTAAATTGATTAGATAATCTTTTTAAATCAGAAACAGTTTGAATCCTTTTGTGACCCCATGCACAGTAGCTCTTCTGTCCATGGAATTCTCCAGGCCAGAATACTGAAGTGGGTAGCCGTTCCCTTCTCCAGGGGATCTTCCAACCCAGGAATCGAACCCAGGTCTCCCACATCACAGGTGGATTCTTTACCAACTGAGCCACCAGGGAAGCCCTTGAATCCTTTCTGTTTGGTTTAAAAATGGCCTTCATAAGGTTTATCATCTGTACTTTGACCATCCAGTTAGTTACTTAGTATCCCAGCCTTAATTTATGCATAGTGTCAAAACTACTCTAATACTCGAAAACTAAAACAGCTCCTCCAGATTGCTCAATATGGTATCACTGTATAAACAAATTTGTTGCTGTTGTCTGAGAATCCCAAAGCTTTTTTTTTTTCCCTACCGCAGCTTCTAGTGTTGTAAGCACATTTTGCCTTTTTAAGTATTTGAATTGTTTATTGACAAAGGCAAAATCTGATCCTTCTGTAAATAGCTTGAAAAAAATTGAATTTCCCATTAGAGTTTATATAAGAGATAAACTTGAGTCCATATATTGGGAATTGTGTTATGGAAAAAGATTACACACACCCTGTATTTTTTTAAATTGTTTTCATAAGTTTCCAGTGGGGATTGGGAAGAAGAGAGTATATTTCAGAGGTCAAATTACCAAAGTTGAAGTGTTTTTCCCCAGAATGTGGGAACAGTATAGAAACTAGTTCAGTGTTTATACGTTTATGTACTACCCTTTTACAAGATGAAAGAATACTAGTTGTTATGATTATTAAACTAGAAACTAGAAGTTTCACTAAACTAGTTTTTCTACATTAGAAAGTTTTATAAATAAACCAATAAAATACAAAAAGTTTCTGAGATCTTGGAGACTTAAACTGGTTCTGATCTCATTTTTTTTTTTCCCTTTCCACTGAATATGTCCTCTTTGAAACGTATATCTTCCCTGGCCAAAGGTCGAGCCACTAAACCTGTCTTGCAAATGTATACTCTTGATCATAAGAAGAACCTAGTAAGAGTATTCATTATGTTTGTTACTATCAATACACTGGCAAGTTTTGTGCATTCTTTGATAGCCATATGCATTTTGTCTAAATATCCATGCACTCAAACGCAGTTACACACACACACACACACACACACACTCACTGACTGGGTCACACTTACTGAGTTTTTTACCAGAGACCTAAAATGAATACGTTTTTATGTGAAAAGTTAGGAGAGCATTGACTATAAACTTGGGCTCTCTGTTTTATCATATGCATATTTAGAAGAAAAGTTAGAATTCATTTAATAAATACATGTATTGGATATATTATACTGGCTCTTCTGTGGGTGCTACACATATATTGTTGAAAAGAGAGAAAGTCTCTGGTTGAGGCTTGGGGATGTTGAAGAGTGTTACAGATGGAGAGACAGTAGACAAAATTTAAGAGAATTATATGGCAATTGAGTGCCGCCAGAGATGGCACTGCTTAATCTTTTGATGATTTGAGCAAAGAGCCTAGGCAGCTGGAACTGTGTCAGGGGTCTAAGGTGGGATCTTTTGAAATATAGTAAGGTTAATATGAGTGGGACATTGTGAGCAAGTTGGTCAGGAGTGGCAATTGTGACAGTACCCCATTGAGACCTTGGTGAGCATACAAATGATTGCTACCTGCTCTTTGTAGCATCTCTGCATCCTAATAATTTTTTTATGAAAACTTTCTATCTTTTGAAATATGATTTCCTTCTGAGGATTGCTTTTTTACTTCTGTGGAAAAAGTACATCATGTTTATTTTTCTTTATTAGTTTGATGTTCTTGTATGATTAAACAGCTTTGATGATAGGACCTCAGCTGAAGGTCTAGAAAACTTTTTAAAAAATAATAAAATGAAGAATTAAAGCCAGGACACAGAATGTTCTGTGTGTAAAAATAGATTAAACAAGACTAATATATTAATTTGAACCCTTGCCATTTTCCTCCCTGATCTCCCTGCAAAGCTGTCTGAGCCTTATTTATCTTCAGAAGGCAGAGAAGGTCTTTTGTCACCTTCAGGAAAAACTGGTTAAAGCAAAGACCTACTGTTCATTTTTCATATATAGAATCCCACATGCATAATTTTAGAAATGAAAACATTGCCTTGTATTTTACATTTCAGAATTTGAGGAATATTTTCAGAGATTCACTTTTTTGTGTTTTGAAATTCTAAAACAAATACAGTTCAGATTTTATTCTTGCAGTTTCAAAATTAGTATAAATGAATATGTTTAAAATAGTTCTTCCATTCTGAAAGTAAAGAAATTAGATGAAGAGATACTTTCTGTTCTGTTGGATTTGTCTTGGGAACATTATATCCACACAGTACATTTCTCTTATAGCAACAGATGCAGTAACCCTGAAGTCTGTTTTCTTTCTTGTTACATTAGTTTTTAATTAAACAAAACAACTAGTCAGAGGCAGTTACCGTCTATGAAGATTTATTTTGGAAGTGACCTTCACTTTATTAGCTGAAGCAGTAATCAGCAGAATTAATAGAATAATTAAATTATATACAAATTCATAAATCATGAATAGTGCTATCAAAAAGTTCACCTAAAATGGGTCCTGTTGTTTTACAGGTACATTAAAAAATATCACAACTGCTAATTCCAACCTACCTTGATAGGCGCTGAAATTGCTTTCTTAAAGACTGTGTAGGATATGGGCTACCAGCCTGAAATTTTAACAACTGTTAATTTATCTGTAATGCAACTCGATGTCACCAGGGCAAAGTCGAAAGCGAGTACAGTGTTGGTATGTCCTCTTTCAGTAAAATCTGAATCATTTCTCTTACTTAGAATGTTAACACATTATACTTTGGTTATTTACTATTTAATAATATAGAGGTATTCCTAATACTTTTCAGATACTTAAATTATCACAGTGAAAATATAAACTTGAAAAATAAGCAACGGTCATTCACGTGAAATTAATATCAGGTCTGTTTAATGACTGAGAGTAAAGACAAATTTTTCTCACTTATGAACTTGTCTTCCTTTTGTCAAATTTAGAGAAAAGAAAGACAATGTCACTTTCAAAGAAACAAAATAAAATAATTACAGTGCATACTGAATTTTAATTTAAAAAATGACAACTTGCTTTCTAAATTCACAAAGTCTTGGATTTTTTTCAAAGATAAATTTACTCTATTTTAATAGGCTCTGACAGATGTAATGCCTGACTGCATAAAGCTGCAGTTAAAATTTAGCTGTCATCAGCTATAGGACATGAGTGATGGAGATCTACCATTCCCATACATGAAACTGTAAAAAAGTACAAAGCTCAGAAGCAAGAAATTTTACATGTGTCCCACTGTAATTAAGTTAAAAAGAACATACAAATCCAAGTTAAAAGTTTCTGAGAAATAAGCACTGAGTCCAATAACATATCTTTTTTTTTTCAAATATTAAACTGCCACTTTTATTACTTCTTTATAACAAGCTCAAGTAAAATTCACAAAAGCAACATAATATCTATTTTATTTTTATTTTTTTATATTTATATTTTATTTTATTATTCAGATAATTGTGTATATTTGTAGTATAATCTAACTCTTTGATGCCATTAACCCCAAACAATAGACATTTTAAACTGACAGAACTCAAATTAGTTGGGCTTCCCTGGTGGCTCAGAGGTTAAAGCGTCTGCCTGCAATGTGGGAGACCTGGGTTCGATCCCTGAGTTGGGAAGATCCCCTGGAGAAGGAAATGGCAACCCACTCCAGTATTCTTGCCTGGAGAATCTCGTGGACGGAGGAGCCTGGTAGGCTACAGTCCACAGGGGTCACAAAGAGTCGGACTCGACTGAGTGACTTAACTTTAACCATCTTTCTAAATTCCATATATAAGCGTTAATATACTGTATTGGTGTTTTTCTTTCTGACTTACTCTGTATAATAGGCTCGTTTCATTTACCTTATTAGAACTGATTCAAATGCATTCTTTTTAATAGCTGAGTAATATTCCATTGTGTATATGTGCCACAGCTTTCTTATTCATTCATCTGCTGCTGACCATCTAGGTTGCTTCCATGTCCTGGCTATTGTAAACAGTACTGCAATGAACATTGGGATTCACGTATCTCTTTCAATTCTGGTGCTCGGTGTGTATGCCCAGCAGTGGGATTCCTGGGTTGTGTGGCAGTTCTATTTCCAGTATTTTAAGGAATCTCCACACTGTTCTCCATAGAGGCTGTACCAGTTTGTATTCCCACCAACAGTGTAAGAGGATTCCCTTTTCTCTGCACCCTCGCTAGCATTTATTATTTGTAGACTTTTTGATAGCAGCCATTCTGACTGGTGTAAGATGGTACCTCATTGTGGTTTTGATTTGCATTTCTCTGATAAAGTGATGTTGAGCATCTTTTCATGTGTTTGTTAGCCATCTGTATGTCTTCTTTGGAGAAATGTCTGTTTAGTTCTTTGGCCCATTTTTTGATTGGGTCGTTTATTTTTCTGGAATTGAGCTGCAGGAGCTGCTTGTATATTTTTGAGATTAATTCTTTGTCAGGTGCTTCGTTTGCTATTATTTTCTCCCATTCTGAAGGCTGTCTTTGCACCTTGCTTATAGTTTCCTTCATTGTGCAAAAGCTTTTAAGTTTAATTGGGTCCCATTTGTTTATTTTTACTTTTATTTCCATTACTCTGGGGGGTGGGTCATAGAGAATCCTGGTGTGATTTATGTCAGAGTGTTTTGCCTATGTTCTTCTATAGGAGTTTTGTAGTTTCTGGTCTTACATTTAGATCTTTAATTCATTTTGAGTTTATTTTTGTGTATGGTGTTAGAAAGTGTTCTAGTTTCATTCTTTTACAAGTGGTTGGCCAGTTTTCCCAGCACCACTTGTTAAAGAGATTCTCTTTTCTCCATTGTATATTCTTGCCTCCTTTGTCAAAGATAAGGTGTCCATAGGTTCGTGGATTTATCTCTGAGCTTTGTATTGTGTTCCATTGATCTATATTTCTGTCTTTGTGCCAGTACCATACTGTCTTGATGACTGTAGCTTTGTAGTATAGTCTGATGTCAGGCAGGTTGATTCTTCTAGTTCCATTCTTCTTTCTCAAGATTGCTTTGGCTATTAGAGGTTTTTTGTATTTCCATATAAATTCTGAAATTATTTGTTCTAGTTCTCTGAAAAACACCTTTTGTAGCTTGATAGGCATTTCGTTAAATTTATTGATTGCTTTGGGTAGTATACTCAAGAAGATCCATATTTTAAATTGTAATGCACAACATCTTGAATAATAGTTGTTTAACATAGAGCGTTCATAACAAGGTAAATAAAAATTTCAAAAGAAGACTTAGTGAATAACTGAGGCATTGTATTGCAATGACAAATGTCTCCAGGGACCAGTCAAGTCATAGAAAGGAAGCGAACTAGGGGAGGAGATGGAGGGAATGGTAGCGATCACAGTGAACTCTTTAGCATAGGGCACATTTAGAGGAAGCAGCTGCTATACGACCATTAGTCTTAATTGCAAACCCATTGTTGTCAAATTTTCTCTTATGCAAAGATGCCAGAGGTCCAGATTGTGTATGCCAGGGGAATATTTTTTAATTGTGAGGTCATTCAAAACTTATCTATAGGCAGATTTATCCCATGGACTTCCAGTTGGCAACTCCTTGTTGTAGATAAATGACAATTTTTACATGTACATTTAAGAGGAGGATATTTTTCACCAAACTGAGTTTTTTAAAACTTATTATAGCCATTCCACAATTTTTCTTCATTGCATCAATTCATTCTTCATTGCATCATCTTTATTGCAATTTTTCACCACATCATCATAGTTAACAACTGTGGTAGGTAGTGTATTTATACCACGCACATACCATTCCCTAAGTCTAGGCTTGGATTTTATTATGGTTGTTGTTTAGTCACTAAGTCATGTCCAGCTCTTTGCGACCCCAAGGACTGCAGCACATCAGACTTCCCTGGCATTCACTATCTCCTGTAGGTTGCTCAAGCTCATGTTCATTGAGTCAGAGTTGCCATCCAACAGTCTCATCCTCTGTATTTTGAGTTACTATATAAATTGAACAGCCCTTAAGGAAACCACAAGTGTTCCAGTGGAATTTTTCTTGTCACAAATTGACAGCCTAGAAATATTGGGGTTAACCTTTGACTCTGTCCTAATTACTGTGTTATTTCTTCTCAATTTCTTGGAGATATGCTTTCCTCAGTTTGCACTGTTCTGTCCTGATCCAGGACTTATCACTTAACTGAATTCCTGCTGTAACCCCTGGCAGCTCTCCTGCTCCCAGTATCTACCACCTTCTTTGAGCTGACATGTCACTTCCAGTGGCATTCTGTTGTCTGCTACATCAAGTCCAAAGGCTTCTATTATCACATTCCATAATCATGTGATCATTCAACTCCTTCTTGTCTTTTCCAAATTTGTCTGTCCATTCAGTTATTGGGCTTCCCTGGTAGCTCAGCTAATAAAGAATCTGCCTGCAATGTAGGAAAACCCACTCAATTGGTGGGTCAGGAATTGAGATCCCCTGGAGAAGAGATAGACTACTCACTCCAGTATTCTAGGGCTTCCCTAGTCGCTCCGATGGTAAAGAATCTGTCTGTAATGCAGGAGACCTGGGTTCCATCCCTGGATTGGTAAGATCACCGAGCGAAGGGAATGCCTACGCTCTTCTGTATTCTAGCCTAGAAAATTCCATGGACAGAGGAGCCTGACGGGCTACAGTCCATGGGGTCACAATGAGTTGGAGATGACTGAGCAACTTTCACTTTACTTTCAGTTATTTAGATATCTATGTGCATTCTCACCTTTCCTTATATTTTCTCATGTTTTAGAGAGAAACGTGCCCTCACCCTCAACAGCCTAACCTACTCCTTTTCAAGGCTTGATTCAAGGTTAGCCATCAGATCTCCCTCCACTACCTCTGGCTGCAAGAAGTGCTGTGCTTTTCAGCAAGTAGTTTAACTTCTCTGATTCTATAACAGGAAATTGATCCAGCTCTTGTAAAGATTTTCTCTGGTTGTGACATTCTTTAACCCCATATCTTTAAACATGTTGACTTTTTTCTTCTCTAAGCTCCTTTATAATGCTTTTAGTCTCTACCATATAATCTTCAGTTTTTCTCTCATTATTACACTTAATAATGTCATTTGTCTCACATGCTTAACAAAGGGCTGAGTCCGTACCTTATACTTTTGCATCTATTGTAAATTAATGCAGTGCAGGTGACTAGTTGGTTAATTTGAGCACTCTCAGTCTTTTACACAGCCCGAGGTGAATCATGGCTGATAGCTCTATCCTCAGGTCCCAGCCAGTACTGTTAACCTTTGCACTGAAAAGGTTTGCAAGCCTTTTCTAGGATTTGTCTAACAGAAGTGACTATCCTTTGTTTTATTTTACTATATGAATTGCTATGTGCCAACAAAGGAAAAAGTGAGTATCTTGGATTGCAGAGACCTGGGTCACTTTTGTGTGTGAACTGTCTCAGTTTAAAATGTGAGAGACTTGAGCAGAGGTTTAGTTTGGGAAGGGCAGTTGAAGAAAATCAGTTGCCTTGGGGTATAGAGAAGGTGTAGAGGGTACATAGTTTAAAGAAGGAGCCCAAGGAACCACAGAGGAATAAGGCTAACTATTTGACCTGAGAGTTAATTTTGTGATAAATAGCTAAAGGGTGAAGTTATTGAACATATAACCCACAGGAGGAAAGAATATGGTTTTGTGAGGTAATTATACCTCATCATCTAACAGGGTTCTTTGAGAGGGGTAAAAAAAGTGTGTACAAGAAGAAGCCAGTGAACTTCAGATTTTCAAAAAGCCTTTGATAGATTTTGTACCAATGACTGCTTTAAGAAATGTCCTCTCAAACCAGAATTGAAAGAGACACATGTACCCCAATGTTCATTGCAGCACTGTTTACAATAGCGAGGACATAGAAGCAACCTAGGTGGTCATCAGCAGACAAATGGATAAGAAAGCTGTGGTACATATACACATTGGAATATTATTCAGTCATTAAAAAGAATGCATTTGAATCAGTTCTAATGAGGTGGATGAAACCGGGGCCTATTATACAGAGTGAAGTAAGTCAAAGAAAAACACCAATAGAGTATACTAACTAATGTGGAATTTAGAAAGATGGTAACGATGACCCTATATGCGAGACAGCAAAAGAGACACAGATATAAAGAACAGTCTCTGTGGGAGAAGGTGAGGGTGGGATGACTTGAGAGAATAGCATTGAAACATGTATATTATCATGTGTGAAACAGATCTCCAGTCCAGGTTCGATGCATGAGATAGGGTGCTCAGGGCTGGTGCACTTGAATGACCCTGAGGGACGGGATGGGGAGGAAGGTGGGAGGGGGGGTTCAGGATGGGGAACACATGTACACCCATGGCTGATTCATGTCAGTGTATGGCAAAAACCACTACAATATTGTAAAGTAATTAGCCTCCAATTAGTAAAGAAAAAGAAATGTCCTCTCACCATGGGGTTGGGAATATTGTTTAGTCATGTGTAGAGATCTAGTTTTGGAGAAGGAAATGGCAGCCCACTCCAGTACTCTTGCCTGGAAGAATCCCATGGATGCAGGAGCCTGGTAGGCTGCAGTCCATGGGGTCGCTAAGAGTCAGCGCGACTGAGCGACTTCACTTTCACTTTTCACTTTCATGCATTGGAGAAGGAAATGGCAGCCCACTCCAGTGTTCTTGCCTGGAGAATCCCAGGGACAGGGGAGCCTGGTGGGCTGCCGTCTATGGGGTCGCACAGAGTCAGACATGACTGAAGCAACTTAGCAGGAGCAGCAGCAGCAGCAGCAGAGATCTAGTTTAAATAGAAGGAAGGAACAAATGGGTGGTTTAAAATGAGCTCTTACCTTCATGGAGAGTTTTTTACAGTAGGCTTTGTTTGTTTTTAGCATTTTTATAAATAATTGAAGAGTCAACACAGTAACTCCGGTTGCTTCTCAATTTATAGTTGACATTGAGAGCTTGTAGATAGTAAAATATAATACTAAGCTGAAGAGTATTATCTGAAGGACTGTTTTAGAAGGCAGTGTGAGAAGGCAGAAAAATGGAATGCAAGACTATATCTCTAAGAAGATGGCTGCACACATATATTTCGACTCATGGAAGAGATCCAGGAGTCATTATGTAGGGATCTCTGAAGATACTTGCCTTGGATATTCATGTATCTGCATTCAGAAGGACCTACATAATTCTGGATGTAATCATAAAAATCTGTTATTGCTGGATTGAAAATTGATGCCTCTTTACCCGTGTTATTTGTACAATTTGAGTTTTGAAGATTAGGTGGCAAATGGATCAAGGATTTGAATAAGAATTATTCAAATAAGAGATGAGTATATCATATCAAACGTAGCTCAGTTGCTCAGTCATGTCTGACTCTTTGCGACCCCATGGACCCCATAGAGTCCAGCCTGCCAAGCTCCTCTGTCCATGGGATTATCCTGGCAAGAATACTGGAGTGGGTTGTCATTTCCTCCTCCAGGGCATCTTCCTGACCTAGGGATCGAACCTGCTAACCCATGTCTCCTGCGTCTCCTGCAGAGGAGATTCTTTACCAGTGAGCCACCTAGGAAGCCCGAGTATATCAGCAGAGAAAGTCTGAGAAAGGAAATTAAAAGAAATCTCATGAAGAGCATAAGTTGGTTTACTGTAGACTTGTTTGCTACATCCCAAAAGTTTGAACAAAAGGCTTTCTTTTGAATTTGAAAGATCTGTTTTTAAATGAATTTGCTTTAGCAGACATGTGGCAAATAAGAAACATGAGGCTATTAGCCTGAGTGTTCAGACTGAAAAGTTCTAGTTTATCAACAACTTAGTTTAAATTATAATTTGTTTAAAGAGTAGTCAGTAAATACCAGTCAGTGCTTTCTCATCAAAAGCTCTGTGGATATCATTGTGATAGGCTATATTGAAGAATCATTGAATTGGCATAGTGATTCTGACCCTTATATAAACCAGGGAGCCATTTTATACAAGAACTGTAGATACAGAACCTAGGTTGTGACCCAAGCACGTAAATTGACCCCCAATACTTTGGGAAGACTTTATTTTTTAAAAATTGAATGATGACTTGTACTCTATAATTTGTGCTAATTTATTCTTGGCCCCTGGTGCAGTTATTAATACAGATCTGTTTCTGTCATCCAATACATAGTTTTATTGTGACTTTTCCTATAGAAGGTTAAATTTAAGGACAGGTGGAAAAGCTGGGGAAATAAAAGAGAATATATCATCCACAGAATGTCACCAAGAACAGAGAAAGCTAGATATATGGCTGAGATCTATAAAATAGGGACAGTTTCTGGGAGTGAGCTTTATGAAGGCGATGTATTGCTTTTTGACAGCTTTTTCTAAGTTAAGCATGATGATAATGCCTTCCCAGAGTGATACCAGTGCCTAAAGGGCAATCCATCTGCCCACAGCCTTCTCAGTGAGTGTGAAACTTGCATCAAAAGACCCACTGGACTCAGATACTTGTATCATATAATTTCTTGAATTATCAACAGTGCTATGCCCTTCCAAGTACATGGTAACTCCTTGAAAGCACAGAAACTAATCTCTTCATTATGCCCTCCCATGCAGAAATTAGTATTAAATAGTAATTTTGAAGAATGCTCAGGAGTTGTGGTCACTGAGTTGGTAAGACTTAGCTGACCCTAATAACCACACACCAGGTGGAAGAAGAGCATTTCTGCAGAAGCCCTTCAAAGCACTTATTGTACAGCAATACTCTTATCAGACTTGAGCAGTACCATTTGATGGTCACACATTTCAGAGGGGAGACTGCTCTCATGGATAGGTATATTACCTTAAATTTGTCTTCAGGAAGACATATTCCTGCTACATCTAGTCCATCAGCAATTCTTGTCAGAGTTATGTCTTAAATATGTCCCCAGTCTCTCCACTTCATCTCTCTTGCCATGACCCTACTTCAGGCCAGCATCATCTCTCACTGGTCTACTGCAGACATAACTGGCCTCCCCTTTTCTACTCTTGCCCCATTGAGAATTCTCTGAACAGCAGCCAGGCTCATCTTTTTTTTTTTTTTTTTTAATACAAATCTGATTATGTCACTGTCCTGCTCAAAATCTTCTGGTGGTTTCTCATTGTACTTAGAATAAAATTTAAAGTCTTCCCTTTAACCTTTGAAGCCCTGCATGGTCAAGCCCCTGACTATCTCTGTGACCCCATTTCCTGTGATATTTCTCACTAGTCACTGTGTTCCAGCCCTGCTTGCTCTCTGTCTCTCTCCCTCAAATACACTGAGCTACTCTTCACTTCTACATTTTCAAATTTGCTGTTTCTTCTGCTAAGTATATTCTTCCTCCAGATCTTCATGTGGTTGATTTCTTCTGGTCACCTAGGTCTTAACTCAAATGTCAGTTCCTCAAAGAATTATCCTGTCTAATCCTTATTATCCTGTCTAATGTTCAAATCCCTGCATCACCCTCACATTATCCTGTTTTATTGTTTCAGAACACATCACTATCTTCTATTACCTTATTTCTTGTTTATTGTCTCTGTTGTGCATTAGATAAGTTGTGTGTCAACAGGACAGCATTTGTCTTGTTGACTTTGTATCCCTGATATCCAGAACTATAGCTGATACATAGTAGGTCTAGTTTCATAAATATTTGGGAATGAAGAGGTAAATCTCAGTGCTTATCAGCATCAGCAGTTCACTTGCAACTGTCACAGTTTCCTCTGGGGAAGGTAGTTGACTTGACCAGGTACCCAAGTTGCTTAAATTGTATTAGAAGAAAATACAGGCCTTGAACACCTAGAGGCAGATTGTCATACTCAGTATCAACAACCTCAGATATGTAGATGATACCACCTCTAATGGTAGAAAGCAAAGAACTAAAGAGCTTCTTGATGAAGGTGAAAGAGGAGACTGATAAAGCTGGCTTAAAACTCAACATTCAGAAAACTAAGATCATGGCATCTGGTCACATCTCTTCATGGCAAATAGAAGGGGAAAAAGTGGAAACTGACAGATTTTATTTTCTTGGGCTCCAAAATCACTGTGGACAGTGACTGCAGCCACAAAATTAAAAGACGCTTGCTTCTTGAAAGGAAAGTTATGTCTAACTTGAGCAACCTATTAAAAAGTAGAGACGTCACTTTGCCAACATCACTTTGTCCATATAGTCAAAGCTGTGGTTTTTGCACTAGTTATGTACGGTTGTGAGAGTTGGACCATAAAGTATGCTGAGCATCGAAGAATTGATGCTTTCGAACTGTGATGCTGAAGAAGACTTTTGAGAGTCCCTTGGACAGCAAGGAGATCAAACCAGTAAATCCTAAAGAAAATCAATGCTGAATATTCATTGGAAGGACTGATGCTGAAGCTCCAATACTTTGGCCATCTGATGTGAAGAGCTGATTCATTGAAAAAGACCCTGCTGCTGGGAAAGATTGAGGGCAGGAGGAGAAAGGGGTAACAGAAGATGAGATGGTTGGATGGCATCACTGACTCAATGGACATGAGTTTGAGAAAACTCCAGGAGATAGTGAAGGATAGGGAGGCCTGGTGTGCTGCAGTCCATGCGGTTGAAGAGTTGGACACAACTTAGTGCCTGAACAACAACGTTCCAGCAATGTGAGAAATTAAGCCAACTGTACAGTTAGATGTTGTAGTCCTTGTAAGACCACCCGTACTTCTGACACAATCTACACATTTGGGGTATTCCCAAAACCAGTCTCAGTTTTGGTGGTTCATTAGAAGGACTCCCAGAACTCACTAAAAGCTGTTAACTCACAGTTATGCTTTATTGCAGGGAATGGGTATAAATTGAGATCAGTCAAGGGAAGAAGTGTGTAAGATAGAGTTCAGGGTGGCTCCACATGTAGAGCTTTCAGTTGTCTTCTCCCCATGGAGTCAGGACAGTGTTACTCTCCTGGCATTGTTGTATAGAAGTATTCACAAAGGATGGCTAAACAGGGAAGCTCAGCTGAGCTTCAACTGTCCAGAACTTTCATTGGAGCTCCATCACTCAGGTGTGACTGATTTACCCATGGAGCTGATCTCAGTCTCCAGCCCCACCAGAGGTTAACTGATATCACAGTTCCCAAAGTCTCCATCCTAAATCAAACTTCGGTCTTTCTTAGTCTTAGACTAGTCCGTACCCTAAGACTCTCTGGTATGGCCAGTCCCCACCGTCAGTCATACTGTTAGACTGTCTGGTGACCCAAGGTCCACGGACAAACAAAGACATATCTTTCAGGCTTGACATTTCAAGGGCTTAGAGATCACTTCTGAGAGGCCAAAGACAAAGGCTAGATGTCTTTGTGGGCCAGGTTAAATTCTTTATCACACATATGAATGTACTATATTTTCTTTGGTTCATTGTCCTCTTGATGGATATTTCTGTTACATGTGATGTATATCAAATAGTACCTATTTCTTTAATGAATGAGTGCTTTATGTAATACTGTGTGCCAAGCACTGTGTAACTTTTTTTCAAATAGTAACTCATTTAATTCCCAGAAGAATCCTATATGAGATAAATGCTATTATTCTCATTATACAGATGAAAATAGGATACTGAAAGGTCACATAACCGCTAGATGGACTAGCTGGGATATAAACTCAGGCAGTCAGAATCCTTCCTCATAACCACTATGATATGCTGTCTAAAAAACAATACAGCAAAAATATATTTATGCACATCTTTTGTATATATATATATCTGAGAGTCTGTAAGATTTATGCCTAATAGTAAAATTGCTGCACTGTAGGCATATGCATCTTCAACTTTATTAGACATGGCCAAATTATTATCCAAACTGATAGTTTTAAAATAATTTGTAAGATATTTGTATATATCTTTCCTAGTCCATGGCTTTTCACTTTCTTTTATTGTCCAGATGTTTATCACTTAAAAATACTTTTTTCAACATTTTCTCTACGATTTAGCTTTTTGTATCTTATTTAAGAAATGTTTCTTTCCCCTGAACTCAAGTATATATCCTCATATATTCTAGAAGCTTTGTCTTTTTATATTTATACTTTCATCTACCTGGGCTTGATTCTGTATATGGTATAAAACAATTGTCTCAAAACCACTTGTTCAGTGATCCATTCTTTCCCCACTGGTCTGTAATGCCACCTCTGCCATAATCATTTTCATATACTTATGGGTCTTATATTAGTTTGCTATCACTGCCATAATAAATCACCACAAACTTATTAGCTTAAAACCATGCAAGTATGTTATCTCACAGTCCTGGGTGTCAGAAGCCTAAAATGAATAGGCTGGGCTCCTTCTCTCTTGGGGCTGTAGGAGAGAATCTATTTCTTGTCTTTTCCAGCTTATAAAGGCCCCCTGCATTCCTTGACTTGTGACCCCCTTTTAGCAGTGGCATCACTCTGACCTCTGCTTCCATCTGCAAATCTTCACTGACTTTGACCTTTCTGCTTCCTCTTTTAAGATACCTTTCTGATGACATTGCATCCACTGGGATAATCTAGGATAATTTCTCCATCTCATGATCTTTAATTTAATCACATCTTCAGAGTTCCTCTTGCTGTAGCCACAGGTTCCAGGGATTAGGATGTGGACATCTGTGATGGGAGCATTATTCAGTCTACCACAGGCTTCTTCCTGGACGTTCCATCATTCTTAATGTTTTTAATCCATCCCTTTTTAGCATACTCATTTTAACTATCTGAATAAGGTTTTGTGGGAATCTAATCCTTCTGTTTGTTATGTCCATTAATTCTCACTCAGGATAAGATGTATTTCTTCATCTGTTGTATTAGATTATAAGCTCATCATAAGGGAACTCTGTCTTTGATAATTTCATGTAGCCTGGATCGAGGTCATATTGTTCTAGAAAGTTTTAGCAGTTGCTTCCACAAAATTTCCCAGGGTACTACTGACCCAGGTGGGGCCAGTGGTAAAGAATCAGACTGCCAGTGCAGAAGACACAAGAGACATGGATTCTATCTCTGGGTCAGGAAGATCCCCTGGAGTACGAAGTAGCAACCCACTCAGTATTCTTGCCTGGAGAATTCCATGGACAGAGGAGCCTGGCAGGTTACAGTCTTTGGGGCTGCAAAGAGTCAGACACAGCTGAGCTATTGAGCACACATACTGGCACAGAGCCATTTTTCATGATGTTTTATTGGTTAGTGAGTGAAGTTGCTCAGAGTTTCTCAAATCATGTAGTAGTGTAATTTCAGATTTCCAGTCTGTGTGAGAGAAGACCACTGGTTATAAATACAGAAGAATATACATCCTTGAAGGTGGATTCTTTACCACTGAGCCATTGTGGAAACCCACACAGGGCTTTAGATAAAACAATTTAACGTTTTCTCTCTCTTGTAGTCAATGGATTTTCTCCCTTGATCACCTTTTCACTCAAGTATAGTCCTTTATGGATCCAGATGTTTTTAGAGAATATCTCATTCTCTATTCCCTGCCTTGTTTGAATCCTAAGGCTTCTCCTTTCCCTACATGGGCATTAAAACTCCAGCCCCTAGATTCTTGAGTTAGGCAAACTCATTAGAGCTTCTGTAGCATTAACTCCTGTGCTTATTGCTCTGGTTTTCAGTTCCTGATTTAATTTGTGCTTACTTTTATGGTAAGTAAAATTTCCAGGGCCTTCCCAGCTTGTTTTTTCCTTAGCATTTCTTTATGGTCACTTCTGTTGTGGGGGGGTCTCATCCATCACCTCCTGAGGCTATTTGTAGCCTATATACTTTAGGTAGTCAGTGGCTGGTTTGGGAGTCGGGGATAACTGAGTTTTATTTAGGGATACTTTCAGCTTGGTCACAATTCTAGGTTTTCATGTTGTATTATTAGCACTAATACCTCTGCTGCATTAAAATATTAATCTTATCTCTGAGATATTCTTAATACCATGATAGAAAAGATAATAAATTATCAAAATCTTTTTTTCTCTAAGACCAGTTAAATTTATTAGATGTTAGATATTTTAAAAAACATTATTTTACCTTAATTTTCAACTCAAGAATTCTAATCCTCATTTTCCTATTCTCTTCCTAGAATGTGTGCAGTGTTTGGTGGAATCTATTGTCTTCGCCATTCAGTACAATGCCTTGTAGTGGACAAAGAATCTGGAAAGTAAGGATGATATAAGTTACCTTCCTATATTTGCACCCCCAAGCACAAGTGAAAAATGCTAAAGTCGATTTTTTAAAAATGATTCTTCAAAGATCCTCCTTGGTGTTAATAACATATCAACCTTGATTAAAAGTAATTTGTGTTTAGATCCTCCAGAACAAGGAAAGTGAGTTCAGAATATAGAAACTAAATTAATTTCCCTGCAATATGGCTATAGCTCCTGATCATCCAAGCTCGGAAGACAAATCATTTCAGCTGCTGGGGGTGGGTGATGAGTGATGTTAGTTTTCCTTGTGGCCTTACCTCCTCTAATTGATTTTCATCAGATGACAACAAAGCCCTCTGTTATTGCATTTTTAAAAATGGATCTCACCTAAAGACTCATCAGATTAATCTCTGCTGATAATGCATGTCACTCCAAGAGAAAATACTTTAATGATTTTTAGGTAGATTGTTGTCATAAACTATGCTGCCCTGTTATCTGAGGATGAATTCCTTTACAACCGTATCAGGCTTGCA
The DNA here is from genome assembly GCF_033118175.1 of Dama dama. NCBI lineage: Eukaryota > Metazoa > Chordata > Mammalia > Artiodactyla > Cervidae > Dama > Dama dama. Next base: position 77,590,145 of record NC_083714.1, read on the forward strand.
GGCTGGTTTAGGATTGAAATAAGAATGTACCTACTTTTAAAGAAAGCTGAACATGATCGCTTTATCTCTTCATTTTTATATTTCAGTTATATTTTTCTAGGACTTATTATTCAGTTACTAAAATATGTTCTTATCTAAATTACACTAAGTAGTATTTTTTTATTTCTGGGCTTTACATTTAAACATAAATGGGTTAACTGCATCAAATTTTAGGAGCTGTTTAAATTGCTATGTATTTTTCTTTTTTTAAGCATTTACTGACCTATATCTCTTGTATGACTGTTTTTAGGGATATATAAAGAAGTAGTATTGTTCAGGTCATAAAATATCTTAATATATGGAACTAGAAGCTTAAAAATATAAAATTTAAGCTGTTTTTTCATTTTACAATAATTTTGTATAGTCTAAGCAGCATAAGGTGTTAATTTCTTATAGGCCAGTTATAGTGCAATAACTAATATTTTGAGATATGGTGGAGAACAAATTCAACTAGAATATATAATATTTAGACAAGGAAAGTAATTAGTATAAGATAAAATAGGCACATGGTTTAAAAGCATATAATTATCTTTAGCACTTTAACAGAAAGGTACTACATAAGTGAAACATTAATAATTTACAGTGAAAAATCTACCCCACAGGACCAAGATATATTGATACGTGAGGACTCTCTGGAGGTTCATGAAGGAATAGTTGTCTTTATGATTCTTAGAGTCATTTTCCCTTATGCATTCATTTTGAAGCATGAGTTATGTATCCATGATAGAAAGCTAGATAATGAATTGCTTGTTTGGTGCTTATTTACTTAGATTCTTTTACCTTTTGGAGGCCTCATTCCAGTCCCACATGTTACTCTTAGTGACATAAAGAATTTGCATGGCTCATGTTTGTTTTTTGTTTTTCTTAAAGGATCTGTTAGTACAGTAAAAAGCATCTGTTGCACTAAAGGCTGCATTTACCTTAACTTTGACTTAGTTTTTATTACAAACTCTAAAAAGAGGAATTTTTCTGTGTGGTCTGCTGCAGATTTTGGACTGCAACAGATAGCTGAGGGCCCAGGCTCTGAAGACCAAAGTTTGGTAGTTTTCAAATTTTAATGTGTCTGTAAATCACTAGGTAATAGGTAAACTTGTAAAACGAAATGCCCATTTCTGTGCCTCATGCTGGCAGAGTGAAATTGGATAATGTGCTTAGAGTGGAGCCAGGAAATTTGCAGTTTTAAGGGACACCTTCAGCTGAATATAATGTAGGTGCTCCTTAGATGAAACCAAGAAACACTGATCTGTAAGGTAAAGTTCAAGATTTAGCCAGTGGTACTATGTTCCATGATGGACTAGGGACTCTAGGTCTTAATTCATTTCTTTTGTATCTTTGTAGAAAGACCTTAAACGTAATAATTATTCTTTAACAACTCTTAAGGCATGCAATGGTCAGGTAACCCTGGAGTAAAAGGAGACCTGGAACTCTGTCACTGCCATGAGGGACAGTGGGCAAGTCACTTGTCTCTGGGCCAGTTCCTTTGGCTATGAGTTAGATGGACTCTGTGGTAGTTTTCAGGTCTCTTCCCAGATATGACATGCTTTAGTTGAGTTACTGAAAGTACTTAGAAAGTACTTGGTTTTCCTTAGCACTTAGAAATAAATTATCTTAAAATGTTTTATATGCCCAAATATAGTCCATTCTCACATATTGGGTAACCTTAAGTCCAGTGAAAAATTTTAAAAAATGTTAGAACAGATTGTATGTGTCTACTTTAATGATTGTAAATGAAATAGCAAAATGGCTACTTAACGCTGTTTATTATTACTTTACTAGAATGTCAATTTTCCAATGAATATCTTTTTATTGTCCATCTTGGGTGTTTAAGATATAGCCATTTTGTATTCTGTGCATGATTCTCATATTGGAAAACTTATTCCAAGCCATAAATATTTCCTTAATAGTGGGACAGTTAAAAATTTTTCCTGCATTTATAATATTCATGATAGGTACAGTATTCTCACTATATTAAATTGTATAAGTGATCTTTAAAAAGTTTCTTTTAAGAGACAACCAATACTTCAAAACTGTAAATTCATATCTTCACTAAAAATCCATTTTATCAAGTCAAAGAGTCTCTATAAGCATCTAAAGCAAGCATTGACTGAAGTTGACTCAGGCTAATTTATCTTTCCCAAATACTATTACTTTGTCATTCAAAATCAAATAATTGAGAGACCTACCAGTAATAGATATTTTGTCAGGATTTGAATATAAAGTGAGGGATAATTTTTTGAGGGAAAAACCTTGAGTTTATATTTGGGCATATCCAGCATACATTTCTTTTTAAGCAATCCAGGTTGACTCAAACAATTGTTTATTCTAAGTTTTATAGGCTTATTAATCAAGGAATTTGCAAATATTTGCATTTGTCTCCTTATGGTTTTAGATTGTTTTGTCTCCCCTGTTTTCCTGTATGGAACACTTGGCATCCTCTTTCCTCTTTGGTGTGTTAAGAGCTACCCATGCTTCAGGTGCTTAGACCTCATGCTCAGACCTCAGAGGTCTAAGTTTATTTCCTGATCCCACAGACTAGATCAGAACCCTCTGCCAACCCCACAACTAAGGTCCCCCCATATGATTGTAAATTCTCTGTAAGAAAAGGCAGGATCTGACTGCTATAGTATCCCCAGAATCAAGGCAGGTTCCTATCATCCATTATATTCAATAGATTTAAGTTTAAAAAATGAATGAAGATTAAAAATTGATGATAGCTTTTTTGTGTTTTTCTTTTCATCTTTCATTGAGGAAAGCAAATAGAAGCATAAATGATCATAGCATTGAGTTTAGTGTGGTGATTATACATCAAAGTGTTGTACAAACTTTGAGAGGAGAAATATGGAATGTGTAACTAAATTCATACTTATTTTGAGCTATATCTTATTTTTCATTTTTGTTTAATGTACTCTCTTGAGACCCACTTTGTGCTCTCTTGGCTATGTTATCCTTGACTCTGCTTTCTTAATTTTCAGAGGACATATATATCAGGAGTTCTTTTCTATACACTCTCATTAAATTCTAATACTGAAGCCCTCTGTTGACTGTTTTTGGAAACACTGAATGCTGTTGTTGAGCAGCTTTCTTTTCCTTTGTAGGAATGCTGACCATGTAAAACTCCTTAAATTTGATTTCACCATTTAGCAATGCTGTACTTGATATTAGCGTAGGGTATGGATGACCTTGGCCAGACATGTCTGTAACCAATAGTCTGAATCTAATTACTTCTGCTAGTGTTCTTCTGAACTTCAGCTATCTCACTTACTAGATTTCCTGCTATTACTATTTCATGGAGATATCTTTTTTTTTTCCCTGATATCAGGAATAACTGTACCTTTCGCAGGTATTTGGAAGTTAGTAATGAATAGTATGTTAAACTCAGGGTGAGGTGACTGATTCTTAACACCATTTGTCATTAAATAAGAAAATCGCTGAATTTCATATTTTAGTATGTCCCATTTGCAAGATGGTAGTGGTAATATTCTAGATATTTAACCTCCACTAATCACATGCTAGTTGCTATGGGGATAAAGAGATGAATAAAACATGAATCTTGCCCTTGTATATAAAGATTACAGGCTCTAAAGTCATGTAGGCCTAGATCTGTGCCCTGGCTTCCCCACTTACTAGTTGAGTGAACTTTAGCAAGTTGTTTAACCTCTCTTTGCTTCAGTTTCTTTATCTTTAAAGTGGGACACAACAGCACCTATCTCATTTGGTTGTTATGAGTATTAATTGAACAGATAAAGTGTGTAGAATCCATATAGCAAGAGCTTAGTACCTGTTAGCTAATAGTAGTTATTAATGTAATTGGATACTTTAGAATCCCATAGAGGAGATATATTAGGAAGATCTTCTGTGTTATGCTAAGGAGTTCAGATTATAATTAATGGTAGTTCAGATTATAATGTAGTTTTTTACACTTGATCTTAGCCAAAAGGCCGAGAAGTGATTATAATGTAGTTTTTTTAATTTATTTTTTTATTGAAGAATAATTTCTTTACAGAATTTTGTTGTTTTCTATTAAACCTCAACATGAATCAACCATAGGTATACATATATCCCCTCCCTTTTGAATCTCCCTCCCCGTCCCACCCCTCTAGTTTGATACAGAGCCCCTGTTTGAGTTTCCTGAGCCATACAGCAAATTCCTGTTGGCTATCTGTTTTACATATGGTAGTGTAGTTATAAACGGGTGAATAACAAGATTAGATTTGTTACTTTTACATTCCATTTCTGTGATTAGAAGTGATTTGGAAAAAGCACTGTGATGGGAAGAGATTCTTTACCTGCTAAATCAGAGATTCTGTAATCTTTGTTTCTATTTCTGCACTATTCACACACACTGAATTCTTCCATCATCCATCACTTATTCAGTCATCCATGCACAGTTGTCATCTGTGTGCCAGGCACTGGAGGTATAGCACAGTACAAGACAATCATGGTCTTTGTTCTCATAGAGCTTAGAGTCTACTGGGGTATCAATATGCAGATCTGGCTCTGTCCTTCCCTATGTAAAAAGTTTCAGTGACTTTATATCACTTCAGAATGAAGTCTAAGACCCTTTAACGTGACACGTGAGACTCTGGGGTCTGACCTTTGCCTGCCTCTCTCAGTTCATCTGTCTTCTCTCCCTATTTGGTCCCCTGTACTTCTCTTACTTGCCTCTGTTCCCCTGCAAGTGCTGAGCTTCTATTGAAATGTTATTTGCTTGCTTTAACTGGTTTTAACTGCTTTAAAAGCAGCTAATGTATCACTTCCTCCAATGAACATTCCCTAATACTCTGCTGCTCCCCCCACCACCAAACTTTCACCTCTTAGAACAGTGCTTGGTACATGCTTGTTATGCCACATACTTATGTTTAACAAATGAACTACCAGTGTGCTAACAATCCATTCATTGTCTTATTAGATTTAACAAGAGTCTAGGGCAGTGTCAGTGGAGATGTTGAGGAGAGGCTAGTTTCAAGAAGTCTTTATAAGGTGAAATCAAAATTGAGTAGCAGATTAGATGTGGGAAAAGAAATTCTAAGCTAAGGAAACTCTGGTAACTGCTGGTCATGCCATTAACTGAGACTGGGATTCCAAGAAGGGAAGCAGGTGAGGAGCCATGAAGAATTCAGGTTTGGGGCATGCTAGGTTAAAAAGGCATTTGGAATCTATCCAGAAAAAAAGTAGATAGTAGTTAAAGACGTGAATACAGAGCTTTGGATTGATTACAACAAAGAGCCATAGGTTTGGAGTTATAATCATGTTTGAGACTGTTGGAGTAGATATTTACCCAAGAAAAATGAGTAATAGGTGTTTTGGAATAGTTTCATCGAAAAGGTGGCATTTGAAATAATATGTTTGAGAAAGCTCAAAAGGGCGTGGTGAGCAGGGGAGATTATTTTGTCTCCTTCAGTTACTGGGAATTCTAATTCCTTTAATTAATGTATTTTCCTTTTAATGATTTCACGTGTGATTTATGTATTCCTTATAAAAGTAATTGGGATATTAACCTGAAGATTATAGAGAATGGATAGCTGTTTTAATATTATTTTTATCTCCTGGACCAAATTCCAGATAAAGAGTTTTCATCTTGCTGATTCCCTTCTGTCTTACCATAATTTTGCTATTTATGCCCTCGTCTTATTGAACCAAGAACTGTATAACTGTTGTGATTTGTTGATTTAGAAAGCTCAGCTCTAGAAATGTTCTGTCTGACTTCACTGATTCTTATGATCAGCTTGGTTGTTGCGCTCTGTAACTGAGAACTCCTATCATGTTCCTCCTCAATTTACTATTTATGGGGCTCAGCAAGGTCCTCACCTAAATCCAGAATGCTGTTAATCTTTAATGGCTTCCCCAAGTTCATGTTAGAGGGGTGAACAGAGTCTATTTTAATGTCTCATTTTGTTGTTTTCCATTACTTGAATGTCATTTTTTTATATTAATCTTTATATTGCAGAGTCTAAGTCTAGGTCCCAAATCTATTTTCTTCCTTCATTGTTCTCCCAATTAGGCCTAATATATGACAGTAAGTATGTGAGGGGAAAACAAATCTTATCACTTACTTAAATATGTCTTGTTTTGAACAGCTTTACTCAGGCCTAGAGCCTTAGTACTTTAGCATGAGACTATCAGGTAAGTTGTGTTGTTATCATCTATGAAGCTGACTAGGCATATGTGACTGTCACCTCAATTTCTGTAGAAATCAGTATTTTTTTCTATAGCAATAATCTTGACTTTCCACCTAGGATAGCGTAAAGATACAACAGTAGCTGTGACACACTCCATGGTGATTCTTCCCTGGGATTTGGGAGTTTATCAGAATCTCCAGGGGTACTTATAATTTGAAAAAGTCCCCCAGGTGTGATTCTGATTTGCTTCCTTCTCCTTCTCCTCCTCCTGTGAGAATCACTTTTTAATCCAGAAGCTTCAGCATAGATAGGCACATTTATTGGCATATTATCCTTGCATAGTTGCTCTCCCCAGTGTCCATACCCATCCTTCCCTTCTGAGTGATCCCCAGTAGTGCTAATACCATAACTTCTGAAAACACTGTCTGCCTTTCACCAAAGCTGTAGCTATCACGAAAGCAGCCCGGTTAGTGTTTGGAAACCTACAAGCAAGGAGGTCTCCACAAGCTTCAGGGCCAGGTTTAATTATGTGGTTTACTTAAATGGGAGCCCTTTGCAAAGACTTAGATTGGAGTCCAAGGTTTATACTAACATCACTCCCTCTTCCAATTTGATTCCAACATTTTATGGTGAAAATATTAAACTCTACAGCAACATGGAAAGAATTTCAGGGTGATCACCTGTGTATCCACAACCTAGATTCTACAATTAACATTTTAACACGCTTGCTTAATCATATGTCTACCCAAATATTTATCCTTCTGTTCACCTATTCACCGTTTTTTAAGCATTTCACAGTAAATTCCAAATAGCAGTATAATTTCCCCTAAATACTTCAGTATGCATATTATTAACTGGAGTTTAATATTTGTTTATAGCTTTTTCTTCTGATGTAAAATTTACATGTGGTAAAGTGCCCAAATCTTAAGTGCTCATTATCTGAGTGTTGACAAATGATAAAATCTGTATAACCCAAATCCTTGTCAAAATACAGGAGATTTTAACACCCTCTTTTTTTCTGCCCAGATTATTCCCTCTTGACTTTCTATAGTCTCTGAGTTAAAGGTAAGAAAGAGGCTTGTCAGTGTTTCCAGGACAAATAGGGACTGATGCTTCATGATGGATCGACAGATTTCTCTTTTTCCCTTGCCAAAGTACCTTGTGTTTTAAATTGTGTATGAATGTTTTAAAACAGAAGACTTGAAGGAATTCTCTGGCAGTCCAGTGGTTAGGGCTTGGAGTTTTCACAGCGGGGGCCCTGGTTCAATCCCTGCTTGGGGAACTAAGATCTCACAAGCCACATGTCATGGCCCAGAAAGAGAAAAAAAATTTTTTTAATAAAAACATAAACCAGGAAACTAACTTGCCTTTCTGATTTTAAGTACTTATTTTTAAAAATAGATATAAATACTTTTGTTAGTTAAGTATTTTATAAAGCAGGAGCTCCAGTTTGATGAAATGTGAGGCTATATGCATAAAAATATAACTGAGAAAGAGAAAGGAAGTAGAAGTGAGATGGGGAAAAAAAAATCACATAAATATTGATATATTTATTAATATGTAGTCAATTGATTAAAAATATGTGTATCCAACATCACAAGATATAGTTTAGCCCGATGGCAGTGTCATGCTATTTATTCAAGAATATCAGCATATCATAATCTGCCTTTAGGACAATACACATTAAATTCCTCTCACTATTGGTCTTGAGTATTTGTCATTTTACTGTTAATGCCTTTATGCCTCGCAAATAGCTCTTTTTTAAAAATAGCTGTTATTTAGGGTAGCATATTTTAATTTATGCTAATGTACTTTAAATATGGCATCCATTTGATATTACTTGTTTGTATTTTATGAGGAGTAACACATAAGTGTTTTTCAAGTAAAATAATTCTAGTCTCAAAAGGAAAGCTATGACAAAGTAAATTGTGTTATTTCCATAATAAAAATATATAGGAAACATGCAGGTATTTGCATATAGTTCCTGAAATATTGCATACTGTCTTTGTCAGTGCTGGTAAATCCATTTCAAGGATGTTGCCCTTAGTCCATTAGTTTGGATAATGAGCCCTATAAAGTACATTTATAACTTGTGGCACTGCAAGGAGATGGATTCTAATTTTCATCCTTTTATCTAGACACACTGAGAGAAGGTCAATGGAGGGTACTATATGATTCATTGTCCCAACACATATCAGATGACAGAGACCTGATAATGTCCATGCATAAGTGTTTTCTTTATTTGGAAACAACACTTGAAAGACATCTTTCTATGATCATCCTCTGAAGTAAATTGAAAACAGATATTAAAAATGCTCTATCCCTCCCCCCGTGTTTTTTGGTTTAAAACATTATCACACTTGTTGCAAGATAGCTATTCTTGAACAAAAGAGAAAGAGACACTTAACAGAAAAATAAGCCTTTCGTGGCTTTTATAGGCTGTGAATGATATAACAAGATACTTAACTTTTCCTCCCCCTTTTCTTAGATCTGTTAAGAAAAAAAAAAGAGCCTATTTTCTAAACAAAGAAAAATCTTCTATGTTCCTAAACATTAGAAAAGCTTATAGCATAATAGTTGTCCTAACTTTACTCTTACTATTAATAGCATTCAAAATAAATATTTAAGTTCTAGTCCACACTTAATAGTTTAAAATGCTTCAAAATAGTGACAAGAATATATATCCGGCAATTTAGTGTAAGTTTTGTGTCAGAAATGTGTACTTGTGGGCAATTTTAAAATCTTTTCACAAATTAGTTTTAGATTCAGGATTGGTAGCTAGCTGATTATGTTTGTTTTCTTTATTATGTAAACATCAATGAGAACTTTTTTCTGTGCTTATCTTCTTTGTAGATGTAAAGCAATCATAGATCAGTATGGTCAGAGAATAATCTCTAAGCATTTCCTTGTGGAAGACAGTTATTTGTCTGAGAACACATGCTCACATGTGCAATACAGGTAAGGCACCCCTCCAGCCACTCTACAAGGGAAGGTGAAATTTAGGGAAATTCATCTGTGTGGTTACATTGACAATTCTGTATGGTCTGTTCTTCAAGTAAGATGCAAATGTATACCAAACCAAAGATACATTCAGTTTGTTACCACTGTTCTCTTATAAGGTCTGGTTTGAGGGGAACCTAGCCTAATGTTGACTCCATTGCATCAGCGGGGGTCTGTCTGTGGGTCACATATTCTCCTTTCCTGAGCCAAGAAAAGATTAAAGCAGAACTTGATTTGGTTCGGGGAGGTGACACTTTTATCATGACTTAAGTCTTTCAAACATACCTTATGGTGGTCATATAGCTATATAAATGAGATTTATCCATGGACTCTGAGTCACTGATTAACTTTTCTGCATTACAGGCAGATCTCCAGGGCAGTCTTGATTACAGATAGATCTGTTCTCAAAACAGATTCAGATCAACAGGTAATTATAGTCCTGTACTTGTTGGTAACATGTTGCTAACTTAATCTACATGGTAATATATTGTAAATTAATATAGGTGAAATAAAATATATTAAAAAATATGTTCTAGTAATATATTTAATACATTTTAAAAATACATAATGGCAATTATGTAATAATTTTGGTTTCTTAGAGATTTCCTTCCAGTGGAACAACTAATTGCATCTTATGTAACAGATTTATTCTAGGAATATTGAAATCATCCTAGTTTTTTTTTTTTTTACAACTATGGAATTGAAAATATATTATTATGGGAAGAAAAGCGTTTAGAAACATTTAAAAATCTTGGATGAGTTGAGGATGATATGGTTAGGTCGCATCACTGACTCAGTGAATGTGAATTTGACCAAACTCTGGGAGATAGTGAAGGACAGGGAAGCCTGACATGCTGCAGTCCATGGGGCTACAAAGAGTTGGACACGACTTAGCAACTGAACAACAACAACAACAAAAATCTTGAAGGAAAAGGCTTAATGGTAACCAGTCCTATAGCAGTGGTGGTAAGTTCACTGTTAGAGGCCTAGTGTGAATGAGCATCAGCATACATTTTCACTTCAGGCTTTCCTCATCACCATGGTTCATTTTGGTACCCTCTTCCTCCTCATAACCACTGATTCTATCAGTGGAATCTTTATACCTGTGGTTTTTCCTTAATCTGAACACATAAATTCCAAAAGAATGCCCTCTTCTCCTTCTGACAACAGTTTACAGAACTGATAAAATGAGCTTACTCAGTAAGCGTGAATGTCAGATCTAGCCTGTATGCTACTGCTTAAGATAGGTTCTGAAATTTCCTTAAGTTGGAAACTTTCTATTTTATTAGACAAATATGTTAGTTTTAAGTGTGAGTGCAAATTCTTTCATTTAATCATTCAACAGAGAGTGAGTACATTTCACATGCCAGCCAGTGTGCTAGATTCTGAGGAGATAGTGCTGACCATGATAGCATCTGTCCCCTCATAGCTTGCAGTCTGTAGGATAGAGATTGTCTGTTGTTGTTTAGTCGCTAAGTCATGTTCGAGTCTTTTTCGACCCCATGGACTATAGCCCACCAGGCTCTTCTGTCCATGGGATTCTCCAGGCAAGAATACTGCAGTGGGTTGCCATGAGCTCCTCCAGGGGATCTTCCTGACCCAAGGATCGAACCTGTGTCTCCTGCTTGGCAAGCAGATTCTTTGCTACTAATTACTCCTTAAGAATAAGGATGTAGATCCCTCAGGGGGAATGAGGCAGGCTGGGACCTGGGACCCTTTGCTGCAGTGCTTGCACCTGGACACACCTCTCCTTGATCAGCAAAATACAGAGAGACTATATGGGACTGTGTTCATACACAGTTGGGGCAAATTCTGGACCCCCAAAATACAAAGAAACCAAAAAACCCAACTGCCACTTTTGAAGAGCCTGGAGCAAACAAAGGGTGTTGGGAGCAAAAGCAGGGTACTGAGCATGCCCCCTGCACACAACGAAGCATAGGGATGGACAAGCAAAACACCTAAGCCACTTCTCTGGCCACGTATCCTGCATTGCAGGTAGATTCGTTACCGCCGAACCACCAGGGAAGCCTGCAGATACAGATACAGACAGATAAATAGGAAGGGCAGTTCAGCATGGCAAGTGTGAACAAGAAGTTGTAAAATCGTAGCACTCATAACACTGTCCTGTAATTACCAGTTTACTTGTCTATCTCCCAGTAAACCATAAGCTTTGTGAATGGGTTGAAGAGTGACAGAGGCAGAAAAGTGAAGAAAGCAAAGAACTTCTGAAGAAGCTAAGCTGGGAAGAGTAAGAGAGAGGACAGTGATCTCTGCTGAGGGATGTGGAAGTGAAGAGGGCATTTCTTTGAAGTGTTACAGTATATTTCAGCTGTTGAGAATGGGGCCAGCAGAGGACAGGTTGAAGATTCCCAGAAGAAAAGGAAGATAACTGATGCAGCAAGGTCCAGATAAAGGCTAGGGGGGATGGGATTCAGAGAATTGGTGAGAAACATTGTCCTTAGATGGGATATATGACACTTTGAAATAAGAGGGTGAATGCATGAACACCTTGAGCTGCATGCAACAAATTTGGTAATTAATTTTTCATTTTTGTTCTGTTACAAATATTTTCTAATTTTCCTTTTTATGGCTTCTTAGATACACCCATCATTTAAAAAAATGGACATTTAATTTCCAAATATGTGTTTTTTTAAATTTTATGTATTCATTTATTTTTCGCTATGCTGGGTCTTTGTTGTTGCATGTGGGCTTTCTCTATTTGCGGTGAGTGAGGGCTACTCTCTAGTTGTGGTGCATGGGTTTCTCATTGCTGTGGCTTCTCTTGTTGTGGGCCGTGGGCTCTAGGGTACAGGCTCAGTAGTTATGGTGCATGGGCTTAGTTATCCCACAGCATGTGGAATCTTCCCAGACCAGGGATCAAACCTGTGTCCCCTGCATTGGGAGATGGATTCTTAACCACTGGACCACCAGGGAGGTCCTACATGGGGTTTTTTAAGTATCTTTGATATTAATTTCTCATTTATTCTCTGCTTTATTCTCTGCATTCACCGTGCGTGTTTTTTCAGTCTTCTAACTTCATTGAGGCTTTCAATGGCTAAGTCAAAGATCTCTCTTGGTAAATGTCACATTGTGCTTAAAAATATGTGGCTTATTTCCAAATATCTTTTGATATTGATTTCTGGCCTGTTTTCACAGTGATAAAAGAACAGACTCTGTGTGATTTTAATACCTTTAGACTATAAAATTTTTGCACCTTGTTTTATGTCCCTGGATATGTTCCAGTGTCTCCTAGTTTATAGTCTGAGGGAACTTGAATAGAATTTGTATCTTGCTGTTGTGTGAAAATTGTATAAATCTTAATTGTGGTGAATTAGTTCATGGTGCTTTTCCTTCTACTTTTCTGTATATTCATTTTCTTAATTTTTAAGAGTTTGATATTGAAACTCCAACCAAAAATCTTAATTTATCTACTTAAATAGTTGTAATATAAAGTAGAACTGTATGTAACTTTGTATATTCCATATCTCCTATAAATGTATTATCATTCTTTCATAATTTAAAAAATAAAGAGAAAAAATCAAACTAACACAGAATAAAAAAATTTTTTAAAGGGAAAAAAAAAGTGAATCTGGGAACATTTGTAGACTTGGGAGTTCCCATCTGATGGGTTCTGTTTACTTTTTAAAATTACAAGGTGAGGTCATCTCCTGAGAATAGGGGTGTGGGAATGGGTCAGAGCTCAAGGAAAGGAGTAAAATAATCACTGTGGAAAGTGACCTGTCTCATGGTCAAATGACTGGGCAGTGTTGAGGGGTCCAGCTGAGTCTGGAGGTCGTAGGTTTACAGTAACATTAATCTGCTCCCATCCTTTCAGCTCTTTCATTCTGTTACCCCTTCCTAGCCTGCTCACTGACATGTTAAGAGAGACCTACAGTTCCTTGTTCTGTTTCCTCCCAGATTACCAGCTCCCTCCTGCCCTCTTCCTTTTCCATGTCCTAGACCACATGGTAGATCTTACTAACTGCTCTTCCTTAAAAACCTTCAATTCCCATGTAATGTTCTTCTGTATCCACAGAGGAAAGTCCCATCCCTGGATGAAGCTCAGATCTGCACTTGGAGCACTAAGGGCTGATTGGGAAACTATACATCCAGATAGACTGGCACCACCACAGTGTTGGTGGCACCAACCTCATCTAGCAGAACCCTGAGTACCTACCAACAGTTAGCTCCTCACTGGCCTCAGACAGCTCCCTCTCACCTCAGAGCTAGTCTTAAGTTTTCACTGTTTTTACCCACCCTTAGTCCTCTAACTTCTCCCCCATCACTTTACTAAGAAAAGTAAGGACACCTACAAAGCTCAGTGGCCCTTGATCTCCTGCCCCACCACCCACAACTTACATACACGAGCATAGAGACTAATGAGGGGGCTCCCCCTCCTTATCCAAGGCCAATCCCTTTTACAAGCACCTTTGACACACACATGTGCCCACACCACCCAATATGCCTGCTCTCTCTCCTACATCTTCAGCCTCTCCCAACTATTGGCACCTTCCCCTCAACCTGTACACATGTATTAGCATTTTCTGTTCCAAAAATTAAAATAAAAAAAAAATGCTCTTTGAGTCTGTACCTATTTGCAGCTAGTATCCAATCTCTCCCCTGCCCTTATCAATATTTTTGAGATGGTATCTCTGCTTGCTGCCTCCAGCTCCTTACCTCTCATTACTTCTAGACCAACCTGGCTTCTATTATCAAATTCCTACTACAGCTTCTCTTCATAAGTTTATTAATAACTTCATATTAGTCAGGACCACAGGACATTTTTGGGTTTTGTTTCCTAAGTATTTCTGGTATGTTTGACAGTGTTGACAATTCCCTTTCTCTTGAAACTCTACTCCTTTGGCTACCATGACACTTTGTTCTCCTGGTTCTCCTCATAACTCTCTGGCTATTTCCTCTTGACTTCCTCTGTGGGCTCTATCCTCTTCCTAAATATCAGGCCACCTCAGGGTTCTGAGTATAGTCCACCATACCTCTTATTCTGCATGCTTGCCACTTGACTCCATGTACTTTTATGATTTCCAACTCTGCATAGACTTCCTTGTCTATATCTCCTGGGACTGTTAGCCCAAAGGCCAAATTTCCTACTGTACATCTATCCCAAGGACCCCTCAAACTGAACATACTCAGGGCTGAACTCACCATCTTCCCTCTCAAAACTGCTCATCCAGTGCTTCCTACTTCCATGAAAGCACTGACGTCCTTCCAACATCTACTCCCATCTCGGACATGTCGTGAACCTCTAGGTCCTGGTCAGCATACTTCCTTGAAGTTGCCCAAGTCTGCTTTCCTCTCAATCCTTCTTCTAACTGCTCTGGTTTCAGAGCTCATCACCTCTTCCATCTAACTGATCACCCTGCCTCTCATCTTGTCTCCTTTAAATCTGTCCTCTTACACAGCCATCAGAGATATCAGTCTAAAATGTATATCTGGTGTGCTGTTTCCTATATGTTTTCTTTTTTCTCTTTCTGAATTTTTGAATCATAAATAAATTGATGAGACTTAGAGGAAAGAGTGGTGTGATCACTCACCTAGAGCCAGACTTCCTAGAATATGAAGTCAAGTGGGCCTTAGGAAGCATCACTACAAACAAAGCTAGTGGAGGTGATGGAATTCCAGTTGAGCTATTTCAAATCCTAAAAGATGATGCTGTGAAAGTGCTGCACTCAATATGGCAGCAAATTTGGAAAACTCAGCAGTGGCCACAGGACTGGAAAATGTCAGTTTTCATTCCAGTCCCAAAGAAAGGCAATGCCAAAGAATGCTCAAACTGCCACACAATTGCACTCATCTCACACGCTAGTAAAGTAATGCTCAAAATTCTCCAAGCCAGGCTTCAGTAATATGTGAACCGTGAGCTTCCAGATGTTCAGGCTGGTTTTAGAAAAGGCAGAGGAACCAGAGATCAAATTGCCAACATCTGCTGGATCATTGAAAAAGCAAGAGAGTTGCAGATAAACATCTATTTCTGCTTTATTGACTACGCCAAAGCCTTTGACTGTGGATCATAACAAACATTGGAAAAGACTTCAAGAGATGGGAATACCAGACGACCATACGTGCCTCCTGAGAAATCTGTATGCAGGTCAAGAAGCAACAGTTAGAACTGGACATGGAACAACAGACTGGTTCCAAATTGGGAAAGCAGTACTTCAAGGCTATATATTGTCACCCTGCTTATTTAACTTATGTGTAGAATACATCATGTTAAATGCCAGGCTGGATGAAGCACAAGTTGGAATCAAGATTGCTGGGAGAAATATCAATAACCTCAGATATGCAGACCACCCTTATGGTAGAAAGCAAAGAAGAACTAAAGAGCCTCTTGATGAAAGTAAAAGAGGAGAGTGAAAAAGCTGGCTTAAAGCTCAGCATTCAGAATATGAATATCATGGCATCTGGTCCTATCACTTCATGACAAATAGATGGGGAAACAACGGTAATGGTGACAGACTTTATTTTTTGGGCTCCAAAATCACTGCAGATTGTGACTGCAGCCATTAAATTAAAAGACGCTTGCTCCTTGGAAAAAAACTATGACCAACCTAAACAGCAAATTAAAAAGGAGAGGCATCACTTTGCTGATAAAGTGCTAAAGGTCCATATAGTAAAAGCTCTGGTTTTTCCAGTAGTCAGGTATGAATGTGAGAGTTGGACTATAAAGAAAGCTGAGTGCCTAAGAACTGATGCTTTTCAGTTGTGGTGTTGGAGAAGATTTGAGAGAGTCCCTTGGACGGGAAGGAGATCAAACTAGTCAATCCTGAAGGAAATCGGTCCTGAATATTCATTGGAAGGACTGATGCTGAAGGTGAAACTCCAATACTTTGGCCACTTGATGTGAGGAACTGACTCATTGGAAAAACACTGAGCATCCCAAAGAATGCTCAAATTACTGCACAATTGCACTCATCTCACACACTAGTAAAGTAATGCTCAAAATTCTCCAAGCCAGACTTCAGCAATCCATGAACCGTGAACTTCCAGATGTTCAGGCTGGTTTTAGAAAAGGCAGAGGAACCAGAGATCAAATTGCCAACATCTGCTAGATCGTTGAAAAAGCAAGAGAGTTCCAGAAAAATGTCTATTTCTGCTTTATTGACTATGCCAAAGCCTTTGACTGTGTGGATCACAATAAACTGTGAAAAAATCTGAACAGGGTGGGAATACCAGACCATCTGACCTGCCTCTTGCGAAACCTGTATGCAGGTCAGGAAGCAATAGTTAGAACTGGACATGGAACAACAACTGGAATCAAGATTGCCAGGAGAAATATCAGTAACCTCAGGTATGCAGATGACACCATCCTTATGGCAGAAAGTGAAGAGGAACTAAAAAGCCTCTTGATGAAAGTGAAAGAGGAGAGTGAAAAGTTGGCTTAAAGCTCAACATTCAGAAAACTAAGATCATGGCATCTGGTCCCATCACTTCATGGGAAATAGATGGGGAAACAGTGGAAACAGTGTCAGACTTTATTTTGGGGGGCTCCAACATCACTGCAGATGGTGATTGCAGCCATGAAATTAAAAGATGTTTACACCTTGGAAGGAAAGTTATGACCAACCTAGACAGCATATTAAAAAGCAGAGACATTACTTTGCCAACAAAGGTCCGTCTAGTCAAGGCTATGTTTTTTTCCAGTGGTCATGTATGGATGTGAGAGTTGGACTGTGAAGAAAGCTGAGTGCCGAAGAATTGATGCTTTTGAACTGTGGTGCTGGAAAAGACTCTTGAGAGTCCCTTGGGCTGAAAGGAGATCCAACCAGTCCATCCTAAAGGAGATCAGTCCTGGATGTTCACTAGAAGGACTGATGTTGGAAATGAAACTCCAATACTTTGGCCACCTGATGTGAAGAGTTGACTCATTGGAAAAGACCCTGGTGCTGGGAGGGATTGGGGGCAGGTGGAGAAGGGGACAACAGAGGATGAGATGGCTGGATGGCATCACAGAGTCGATGGACATGAATTTGAGTAAACTCCGGGAGTTGGTGATGGACAGGGAGGCCTGGCATGCTGTGCTTCATGGGGTTGCAAAGAGTCGGACACGACTGAGCAACTGAACTGACTGAACTGAACTGAGAGGAAAGAGTAAGTGTTTGTTTAGGTAAATTTTATGAAAGCGTTTTCAAGAATTGAAGGAATTACCTTTTGATGGCTTTTATAATCTCTCTGTGATTTAAGATATTTACCTTTTCAAGAGTTGAGACAGAAGGCACTGTAGTAGGGGGCCTGATTGTACGTGATAGTTGTCCTAAACAAAAGAAGTACTTAGATGTTGGTCCAATCCTTAAGATACCTTTTCAGTTATATACATGTTTTTAGTCTTAATTGTTTGATAATAATTGTGCAATGTTAGGGGCTTCCCACGTGGCACAGTGGTAAAGAATCGTCCTGCAATGCAGGAGACAGGAGATGTGAGTTGGATCCCTGGGTTGGGAAAATCCTGAAGGAGGAAATGGCAATGCATTCCAGTATTCTTGCCTTGGAAATCCCAGGGACAGAGGAATCTGGTGGATTACAGTCCACAGATTCTTAGAGTTGGGCATTACTGAGCACGCATGCACACATTTAATCCATGTTTTAGTGGCTCCTCTCTCTTTAATGCTTCAGTACAACATTTTTTATCATAGCAGCAAAAGGAGTTGAGGAATATGGAGAACACTGTTTTTGAGACATTGTAAATCTCCAAATGTATATACAGGTAGTGATAGTAAGGTCATGATTATCAAAAAAAAATTTATTTTCAGAACATAAAAGCATTTCCTCTGTTGGCTATCAATATGATGTTGCCAGTTAAAATCTAAACATAATGCTCACAGGTAAAAGTACAAGTAGGGCTTTACTTTTTGGCAATATTTCCTATGCAAAACAATACATTTTCCTCAGATTGAAGATTAAACTCAGAATTGGTATTGATGCTTTTGGTTCTGTAGAGAAATATTTACCTGACGGTTATTTAAAGTTTTTAAATATAAAGCCATATAGCATATTAGTGGTGCCTAGCACAGCATACTGCATATTAATGGAGTCCTTAAATTAATTTGAAGCCATTCATTTTGAAATATTTTGGTATTTGTTTAGCTATACTTTAGTATATGTTGACATATGCTTTGCTTATTTCAGTAGCTTTGCAATTTTTTTTTAGGTTACATTTCAAATTTTTAGTACTCTATAACTTCTATTTTTAGCCATCATGAATAATCAAAATTAATTAATGTGCTGTGATTGAAACAATGAAGTGCATACAATCCAGAAATAATGAATTGTGCCTTTATTGTGCCTTTGGTAGGGGGCACAATAAATTGTTTAAGCCTTTGGAACAAAATGAAGTAATTAATCACATCTTTTGAAAATATGTAGTAAGTGAAAGATTTAATTAATATTAAATATATTTGAAATATTCATTGTCCATGAGTTTTAGGACTGCAATATGTATCATATATAAATATATCAATAACTTGACACATGTGCATGCTTTATGTTTCAAATTTTATTCTAAAATCAGTCCCACCAGCTAAAGTTTTTTCAAACATCAGTGAGTGTTTGAAAAAAGACGCTCAGTTTGCTCTAATGATAAAAGAATGAAAATGAGATCTAACAGCTATGTTTGATATTTTGTTTCTGCTCTTTAGATTTCCATTTTGACAGTGCCAGCAGAGGAACCAGGAACTTTTGCTGTTCGAGTCATTGAGTTATGTTCGTCAACAATGACATGCATGAAAGGCTCATGTAAGCACAATAGAGTCTGGTAGTTTGTCTTTTGTGTTTGTTTAGGAAGTAAAGGGCGGAGAAGGCAATGGCACCCCACTCCAGTTCTCTTGCCTGGAAAATCCCGTGGACGGAGGAGCCTGGTAGGCTGAGGTCCATGAGGTTGCTAAAAGTCGGACACAGCTGAGCGACTTCACTTTCACTTTTCACTTTCATGCACTGGAGAAGGAAATGGCAACCCACTCCAGTATTCTTGCCTGGAGAATCCCAGGGACGGGGGAGCTTGGTGGGCTGCCGTCTATGGGGTCATACAAAGTCCAGAGTCGGACACGGCTGAAGCGACTTAGCAGCAGCAGCAACAGGAAGTAAAGAGGGACAGCAATTCTTACAGTTGTCAGGATTGTATTAATAGAGTTTTGCTACATATATATTTTTTTAATTCATAGTATTTGTTCACATCATGTAAGTCATACAATAAGTCATTTCATACCTTCCCCTTGCCTGTGAACATTTCTAAAACTAAATCTTCACATGCACCATTGTTAAGCTATCTATCTGTTCTTCTACCTGTGTGTGTCAAAATTTCTGTCTCAGCACTGTCAGATATCATGCCGCCTACAACATATTTCTTAAAGATGTTTCAGTAAGTAAAATAAGCAAGTGTACATTGGCCATCACTATGCCTAGACCTAAACTGTGTGTTCATAGGGATTATTAAGAACAGCTGACATTCCCGATTTGAAGTATTCATAATCTTACTGCACATCCAGTGAAACAAGACAATATTAACTGAGTGCACTGTGTTCTGGTAGGCATATCAGGGTAGCTAAAGATGAATACAATATAGGGCCTGAACTTGGGGGACTCACAGTCTAGTGGGACAGATATGACAAATACAGAAGTAGCTGTAAGAGGCAGATTATTAAAATATCACAAGAGAGATACTAACAAATTAGACTCTAGATAGTCCTAGAAGGAAAACATAACAGTATCATCAGTTATGATTATTTTAAATTATGTAAACTTATATTGAGTTTTACTGCAACTGTTAACATGAATTATGAAAATCCAAAGACTAATCTGATTTGGCCTAGTCAAGGAATATTTGACTATGCTTACAAGTGTAGGACTGTTGCTTCCTAAAAAATGGTAAAAATATGGTCAAAGAGAAGTGGGAGCGTGATGCCAACAGGGAGAGGCAAGCAAACTTACCCAATATTGCTATAATCCTAAACTTCCATTTGAAAAAGTAGCTCAAGTTTTTCTCCTTTTATAGTGATATAGGTAAATGTTTACCATATTATTTCCCCCCTATTATTTTAGCCAGTTTTTTTGTGTGTATCAGTTTATCTATGTTAGCATCTAAAATATAAAACTGCACTCATTTTGAATTTTATAAATTGCATTTATTTTATGTTTGTGAATATTTTTTAAAATTTACTCTTATAGATTATTTTTCTATGTGAAATATTTTATATTCCCAGTCTTAATAATATATATTCACTGTTGACAATTTGGAAGATGTAAAAAAAGTAAAGTTAGTATATCCTTCTCCTTAGAAATGATAAACACTTGATTATGTTTGTATTTTTTAGATGTGTATGCATATATATTTTCATTAGAATGCAATACTATTTATATACTGTTTATAACCTGCCTTTTAAAAAGACTTTAATACAGCAAAAATCTTTTTGTAATTCTATGATATAATTTTCAATGATTGTGGATATACCATTTTTATTTAATCCCATGATGTTGAGATTGTTTTGAAAAATTTTGCTTAATAGTCCTATAAAAAACCAGCCATTTTTATAAGTAAATATTTATGAGCATCAGTTGTTTCTTGTAAGATTTTTTTGAGTGGAATTATTGGGTCAAAGTAGTTTTTTTTAATTTTAGAATAATTATGGATTCATAGAATTTGCAAAGATAGTACACAGAGGTCGCATGTGTCCTTCATCTAATTTTTTCCATTAGTTAAATTTTACCAAATTATAGTGCAATATCAAAACCAGGAATTTGACATTGGTACAATGTGTGTATGCTTTTGCCATATAGATAATGTTTTTTGGTTTTCTCTCAAGTCTACATTCAAGATTTTTCTCCTTAGTCTTCGAGTTATAGAATTTTGATTATGATGTCTCTTGGCATTTATTTCTTTGGATTTATTCTATTTGAAATTTATGCAGTTTCTTGAATCTGCAGGTTTATATCTTTTTTTTCAAATTTGTGAAATTTTTGTCTTTTATTTCTTTGAGTATTTTTCAGCGAACATTCTTTCTCCATCTGGGACTTCTATGACATGTCTATTAGATCTTTTCTTTTTTTTAATTAATTTATTTTTTTTATTGGAGGCTAATTACTTTACAGCATTGTAGTGGTTTTTGCCATACATTGGCATGAATCAGCCATGGGTGTACATGTGTTCCCCATCCTGAAGACCTTCCCACGTCCCTCCCCATCCCATCTCTCAGGGTCATCCCAATGCACCAGCCCTGAACGCCCTGTTTCATGCATCGAACCTGGACTGGTAATCTATTTCACATACGATAATATACATGTTTCAATGCTATTCTTTCAAATCATCCCACCCTCGCCTTCTCCCACAGAGTCCAAAAGTCTGTTATTTACATCTGTGTCTCTTTTGCTGTCTCGTATATAGGGTCATTGTACCATCTTTCTAAATTCCATATATATGCGTTAGTATCCTGTATTGGTGTTTTTCTTTCTGACTTACTTTACTCTGTATAATGGGCTCCAGTTTCATTCATCTCATTAGAACTGATTCAAATGCATTATTTTTAATAGCTGAGTAATATTCCATTGTGTATATGTACCACAGCTTTCTTATCCATTTGTATGCCGATGGACATCTAGGTTGCTTCCGTGTCCTGCTATTGTAAACAGTGCTGTGATGAACATTGGGGTACATTTGTCTCTTTCAATTCTGGTTTCCTCGGTGTGTATGCCTAGCAGTGGGATTGCTGGGTTGTATGGCAGTTCTATTTCCAGTTTTTTAAGGAATCTCCATACTGTTATCCATAGTGGCTATACCAGTTTGCATTCCCACCAACAGTATAAGAGGGTTTCCTTTTCTCCGCACCCTCTCCAGCATTTATTGTTTGCAGACTCTTTGATAGCAGCCATTCTGACCGGTGTGAGATGATACCTCACTGTGGTTTTGATTTGCATTTCTCTGATAATGAGTGATGTTGAGCATCTTTTCATGTGTTTGTTAGCCATCTATATGTCTTCTTTGGAGAAATGTCTGTTTAGTTCTTTGGCCCATTTTTTGATTGGGTCTTTTATTTTTCTGGAATTGAGCTGCAGGAGCTACTTCTATATTTTTGAGATTAATTCTTTGTCAGTTGCTTCGTTTGCTATTATTTTGTCCCATTCTGAAGGCTGTGTTTTAACCTTTCTTATAGTTTCCTTCGTTGTGCAAAAGCTTTTAAGTTTCATTAGGTCCCATTTGTTTATTTTTGCTTTTATTTCCATTATTCTGGGAGGTGGGTCATAGAGGATCCTCCTGTCATTTATGTCAGAGTGTTTTGCCTATGTTTTCCTCTAAGAGTTTTATAATTTCTGGTCTTAACATTTATATCTTTAATCCATTTTCAGTTTATTTTTGCTTGTCAGTAAAGCTTTTGATTTTTCGAGTTTGGATTTTAGCCTCCTGCCTCTTGCTTTCAGTCTTAGTCTTACAGTAGCCTCAGGACTTCTCCATCCATATAGCACAGATGATAAAACATCTAGGTTAATAGTGAAAAAATTCTCCACAGTGAGGGACACCCAAAGAGATTCACAGAGTTACATGGACAAGAGAAGAGGGAGGAGGGAGATAGAGGTGACCAGGAAGAAAAGAGGAGGTGTCAAAAGGAGAGAGAGCAGTCAAGCCAGTAATCACATCCATAAGTGAAAATGGATACTGAAGATTAGATTCTTAAAGGTTCAGTTCAGTTCAGTCGCTCAGCGTGTCCAACTCTTTGCAACCCCATGAACCGCAGCACACCAGGCCTCCCTGTCCATCACTAACTCCCGGTGTCCACCAAAACCCATGTCCATTGAGTCGGTGATGCCATCCAACCATCTCATCTTCTGTCGTCCCCTTCTCCTCCTGCCCTCAATCTTTCCCAGCATCAGGGTCTTTCCCAGTGAGTCAGCTCTTTGCATCAGGTGGCCAAAGTATTGGAGTTTCAGCTTCAGCGTCAGTCCTTCCAGTGAACACCCAGGACTGATCTCCTTTAGGATGGACTGGTTGGATCTCCTTGCAGTCCAAGGGACTCTCAAGAGTCTTCTCCAACACCACCGTTCAAAAGCATCAATTCTTCAGTGCTCAGCTTTCTTTATAGTCCAACTCTCACATCCATACATGACCACTGCAAAAACCATAACCTTGACTAGACAGACCATTGTTGGCAAAGTAATGTCTCTGCTTTTTAATATGCTAAGTTGGTTATAACTTTCCTCCGAAGGAGTAAGCGTCTTTTAATTTCTTGACTGTAGTCACCATCCACAGTGATTTTGGAGCCCAGAAAAATAAAGTCAGCCACTGTTTCCACTGTTTATGCATCTATTTGCCATGAAGTGATGGGACTGGATGCCATGATCTTAGTTTTCTGAATGTTGCGCTTTAAGCCAACTTTCTCACTCTTCTCTTTAAAGGTACAAAATTGATAACAGATACCAAAAAAGCAAAGATTAAAAATCTAGAGTAGAGGTTAGACTCTGAAAAATACAATATTAAAAATGCAAAGCAAAGTCAATCAGAAAAAATGTAAAAAAAATATGAAATTTGCTTTAAAAATAAGGAATTTTTTTGCAATGTAATAATAGGTTATAAAAATGAAAATTAAAGGGGTAATAAAGAACTTAAAATTTAAGAAAAATTAAGAAATGATAATAATTAAAATATATCTAGGAGTTTCTCTGGAGTTGTTGAGGGCAATGTGGGGTCAGTTCAGTTTCAGATAGTTCTTTGTTACAGCTTATACTTCTCAAGGTCTGTAGGTTCCTTCCAATGCTTAGTCGATGCTAACTACAGGGTTTTTATCTGTTGTACCTGTCACTTCCAGAGCAGTTCCCTCTTCTTTGTTTATTTTGGCTTTGTCCGTTTGCAAGTCTCTTCAGTGTCTAATTTCTGCCCTGACACAAGGGGGAGAGAAGATGATCACTTATTTAGGCTTAGTTGTTCTGTTGTGTTGTGGAGAGGGAGGAAGCCTGCAAACATATATCACTGGCATGTTTGGGGAGTGCTCGCAATGTATGGGCCACACTGGGTTTGCCCCAGCGCGCAGTGTGTGTGCTTTCCCGGTCTACACTGCTCAGCCTCCAGGTTACTCTGCAGAGGAGCTCTCCAAAGTGGGCCCTGGGTTGCATGCACTTCCCAGGTCTAAGCTGCTCAGGTTTAGGTTCTCGGGTACTCCACAAAGGCACAGACTCAGTTAGGAATGCATTTTGTCCCCTTCTCTGGTCCGGGCAGCTCAGGTGACCAGGTGCTTGGCCAACTCACTGTCCCAGGTGGGCTGTGCATCTTAATCACCTCCCAGGTCCCAGCCCCTCCATTTCCTGGGTGCAGAGCAAGGGTGCTGTCTGAGGTGTGCCATGTGTCTCCTCTGGGGAGCTGATCTCTAGCTGTGACCCTCCTGGCAGGTATCAACAGTCCAGGAGCCCAGGAAGACTTCGGAGCAACTGTGAGCAACTGGGAGCCTGCTCACAGTTTGGTGGAGGATGCTGTCTCTGGGGCCAAGATTGCCCCTTGCCTTCAGGCTCTAGTTGTAGCCTGCCTGCCTCTCTGCCTCTGTCAGGTGGGCGGGGCCTGTCTGCAGCTGGCTAGCTCTCCTTTGGTATTCGCTCAGTCCTTTGTTCTGTGTGCAGGCCAGGCTGTGCCTTAGGTTAGAGCTTATCATAGGAAAGTGTTCTCTCTCTCTCTCTTTTTTTGTTTTTTTCTCTCTGACTACCCCACAGTTTGGGTTGCTATCTCACGTTAGTTCCCTCAGATTGTCCTCAGGGCATTCAGGCTGGGTCCTAACCCTAAGCGTGCAACTGGTGCCTCCCTGTTCAGCCCCTGCTCACTGGTGGCAGGTGTGAGCATCTGGGCCACATCTCTGCTAGAAGTTGCCATTAGGCGCATATTCTGTGTTTTTGTTTTTTTTTTCCTCCCAATTATGTTGCCCTCTGAGATTCCAAAACTCCCCACAGACCCGCCGCTGAAATGCTTTCCTGGTGTTTGGAAACTTCTCCTCCTTCATGTCTCCCTCCCCGGGATGGGTGTCCATCTCTAACTCTTGTCTCTCTTTTTGTCTTTTATATTATGTCTTACCTCCTTTCCAAGAGAATGGGCTGCCTTTCTGGCTGCCTGGTGTCGTCTGCCAGCATTCAGAAGTTGTTTTGTGGAAGTTGCTCAGCATTCAGATGATCTTTTGATGAATTTGTGGGGGAGAAAGTGATCTCCCCATCCTATTCATCTGCTATCTTAGGACTGCTCTTGTCTATTAGATCTTTTCTTTATACTTCCATATGTCTTTGAGGCTCTGTTCATTTTTTTTATTCAAAAATATTTTGATACCTATTGAGAGCAATGTACCCTGCTAGACACAGTGGATTATAGGAAGGAATATAGCCAAAGTGGTAGCAATACTAAGATAGTACAAGCAAGAAGAATGGAAAGTACATGTACTCTGTTCATGTTCATATAGTCTGTTTTCTCTGTTTTGTTCATATTGTGCCATTTCTACAGTTCTACTTTTAAGTTCAATGATTCTTTCCTCTCTGTACATTCCATTCTGCTGTTGAACCTATCCAGTATGTTTTAAAATTTTGATTATTATATTTTTTAGTTTAAAATTTTCTGTTTGATTCTTCTTTAAATCTACTTGATGCTTGTGGAATGCATCAGGATTTTCAGAACTCTAATCAAGAAAGAGATACCAAGAGACTACTAATCCAAGATAGATAAAAACAAGAATTATCATTACCAAGATGAACTAATGAGTGATGGTTGTGACTTTTATTTTTATTTTTTAGAATACTATTGATGTTTTAATGTTGTTTTTTTCTGGATTGAAGGAATCCTTTTTTTCATAAGCTATCTATAAATTATAATGATTATATATATTGTGCTTTTGTAAACAGATATGAACAATTTATCTTTTCTCAAGAAAAAAACTTTACTTGTTTCCTAATGCTTTCTCTTTCTTTGCTGAGACTGTGATTTCATTTGTTTCCCACATGTTTGTAATCAATCACTGATGCATTTTTATGATGGTTACATTAAATCTTCAGACAAATACAGCAGCTGTGTTGTGCTGATTGTCTTTTCTTATTGACGTTTAGGTTGTCCTGGTTCTTGGTATAATGAATAATTTTTTATTGCTACCCAGGTATTTTTGTTATATAATGGGACTTAGATCTTATTCTTAGGCTTTCTCTGACACTGTTCTGGTAGTGAAAGTGAGTGTTCCCTTGTTACTGCTAGCTGGTAGTGGAAGTCCTGGTTCCCTGCTTGGCCCCTGCTGGCATGCAGAAATTGGAATACTTCCTTATTACTGCTCAGTGATTGTAATCTCCAGTAGGCCTCACTGTTTCCACCCTGGGTAGGAGGAGCAGCAGTGCCTCGATACTGCTCCACATGGCCTCAAAGACACCATGGGGACAGGATGTGGCTTCATTACTCAGGCATTGGTGGCCTCTTCTGACACCACCCCAGTGGAGCTGAGGAGCTGCCTTCTTTACTGCTGGATAGGGGGTGAAAATCCAGGATCCCATCCTGGTCTCTGCTGATATGGTAAAGGATGGGGGGACTGTTTCTCCTGGTAAATACTGGCTCCCTACTTGGCCTTTAACACCACCCTACCAGGGATGTTGGGACATCTCGTTATAACCTGATGAAGAATGGAAGTCTACATACACTCCCCATTCAGGCATTAATGAATGTAGAGGTGGAGCCTTGTTTTTTTTCTGCGGTGTTCAGCTGGGATAGAACAATTGCTATATAAAAGTTTTCTGTCTTGCTAAGTTTCTCCTTTCCTGATCTTTTGACTAGAGAGAAGCAGGCTTTTGTTGGGGCTTTGTTTGTCTGAGTCCACTGATGTTTCTGGGTTGCCAGGTTCTCTGGTAACTACTCTGGGATATATGAGGCAAAAAGAAAACTCAGGGAACTCTGCCATTTTGTTCCTTTGGTGTCAAGGTCCCTTGCTGGTCTGCTTTATTTCTTTACTTCAGAATTTTCTCATGTTCATTTTATATATTATATCGAAGATTTTTAACTCTACTTAGCAAGACCAATAGAGAAACGTACCTTTACTCCATCTTTCTATAAATGAGTGTCCCAAAGTTTCTGAAAGTTTCTGGAGTTTTTAGGGCATTTGCCCCTCTTCCAAAGGTATATCAAATTACATATCCAATGGTAGTTTATAAGCAAATATGTCTGTTTCTCCAAACATACAAGAGCATTACATATTATCTTACCAAATCTCCATTGCCAGTTTGAAAGTAGAAAATGATATTTTGTTTAAATGTGTATTTAATAAATCATGAGGTTGACCGTCCTTTCATAGTGTTTACTGGGTATTTATCCTTTTACTGTGAATTACTTATTCATTTAATTTGTCTATTGTATTGGTTATTCTTTTCTTATCACCTTATAAAAACAATATAAACATGAAGGGTAAAAAAGAAGAATAATAAAAATAAACATTCATGAAAAGATGCTCAGCATCGCTAATTATTAAAAAAAATGCAAAGCAAGACTACAATGAGGTATCACTTCACACTTGTCGGAATGGCTATCATCAAAAATCTACAAGCAGTAAGTGCTAGAGAGGGTATGGAGAATAGGGGACCCTCTTATACTGTTGATGGGAATGTAAACTAGTACAGCTACTATGAAGAGCAGTATGGAAGTTCCTTAAAAAACTAAAAGTAGAGCAACCGTATAATCTAAGAACCCCACTCCTGGTCATACCTGGAGAAAACCACAGATCAAAAGGATAGATGTACCCCAGTGTTCATTGCACTGTTTACAAAAGCTAGAACATGGAAGCAACCTCAATGTCCATTGCTGGAGGAAGGGACAAAGAAGGTGTGGTACATACATATATACAATGGCATATTACTCAACCTTAAAAAAAGAATGAAATAATGCCATTTGAAGTGACATGGATGGACCTAGAGATTGTCATACTGAGTAAAGTAAGTCAGATAGAGGAAGACAAGTATCATACGGTATCACTTAAATGTGGAATGTAAAGAAATGGTACAGGTGAACCTATTTACAAAAGAGAAGTTAAGATATGAAAGGTTGTTGCTGAACCACAAAAGACACTGGAATTCTTGGCCTCTGGAGGAGAAGAATTCAATCCGGGGCCAGAGACAAGGCTTGATTGCTCAGAGCTTTTGTGTAATTCAGTTTTATTAAAGTATGAAAGAGACAGAGAAAGCTTCTGACATAGACATCAGAAGGGGGCAGAAAGAATACCCCCTTGCTAGGGTTAGCAATGGAGTTATATACCTTTTAATTAGTTATTACAATGAATCAAAAGAATGTCTTCAAGTTTGTGAAAATTTTACCAGATCCACTCCCATAACATACATTCTGCGATATCAGGATTAGTCAGAAGGTTTTCAGAAAGGAGAAACTGTCTTCAAGCAGGATACATTGTTGGTGTATAATCCCTAGTACAGAGTTTAAACTGAGTTGTGTAACTGACTAAAACTAAAGTTGGCTTGGGGCTTCCCTTGTGGCTCAGCTGGTAAAGAATCTGCCTGCAATGCAGGAGACCCGGGTTCGATCCCTAGGTTGGGAAGATCCCCTAGAAAAGGGAAAGGCTACCCACTCCAGTATTCTGGCCTGGAGAATTCCATGGACTGTATAGTCCATGGGGTCGCTTGGCTTAAAGCTCGACATTCAGAAAACTAAGATCATGGTATCTGGTCCCATCACTTCATGGGAAATAGATGGGGAAACAGTGTCAGACTTTATTTTGGGGGGCTCCAAAATCACTGCAGATGGTGATTTCAGCCATGAAGTTAAAAGAGGCTTACTCCTTGGAAGGAAAGTTATGACCAACCTAGATAGCATATTAAAAAGTAGAGACATTACTTTGCCAGCAAAGATCCATCTAGTCAAGGCTATGGTTTTTCCAGTGGTCATGTATGGATGTGAGAGTTGGACTGTGAAGAAAGCTGCACCCCAAAGAATTGATGTTTTTGAATGGTGGTGTTGGAGAAGACTCTTGAGAGTCCCTTGGACTGCAAGGAAATCCAACCAGTCCATCCCAAAGGAGATCAGTCCTGGGTGTTCATTGGAAGGACTGATGTTGAAGCTGAAACTCCAATACTTTGGCCACCTGATGTGAAGAACTGGCTCTTTGGGAAAGACCCTGATGCTGGGAGGGATTGGGGGCAGGAGGAGAAGGGGACAACAGGATGAGATGGCTGGATGGCATCACTGACTCAATGGAAATGGGTTTGAGTAAACTCCGGGAGTTGGTGATGGACAGGGAGGCCTGGCATGCTGTGATTCATGGGGTCGCAAAGAGTCAGACACGACTGAGCGACTGAACTGAACTGAAGGAATGTAGGTCATACCTGAATGGTCTAGTGGTTTTCCCTACTTTCTTCCATTTAAGTCTGATTTTGGCCATAAGGAGTTCATGATCTGAGCTACAGTCAGTTCCCAGTCTTGTTTTTGCTGACTGTTATAGAGCTTCTCCATCTTTGGCTGCAAAGAATATAATCAATCTGATTTTGGTGTTGACCATCTGTTGATGTTCATATGTATTATGAGAGTCTTCTCTTATGTTGTTGGAAGAGGGTGTTTGCTATGACCAGTGCATTCTTTTGGCAAAACTCTATTAGCCTTTGCCTGCTTCATTCTGTACTCCAAGGCCAAATTTGCCTGTTACTCCAGGTGTTTCTTGACTTCCTATTTTTGCATTCCAGTCCCCTATAATGAAAAGGACATCTTTTTTGGGTGTTAGTCCTAAAAGGTCTTGTAGGTTTTCATAGAACCATTCAACTTCAGCTTCTTCAGTATAACTGGTTGGGGCATAGGCTTGGATTACCATGATATTGAATGCTTTGCCTTGGAAATGAACAGAGATCATTCTGTCATTTTTGAGATTGCATCCAAATACTGCATTTTGGACTCTTTTGTTGACCATGATGGCTACTCCATTTCTTCTAAGGGATTCCTGCCCACAGTAGTAGATACAATGATCATCTGAGTTAAATTCACCCATTCCAGTCAATTTTAGTTCTCTGATTCCTAGAATGTCAGCGTTCACTCTTGCCATCTCCTGTTTGACCACTTCCAATTTGCCTTGATTCATGGACCTAACATTCCAGGTTCCTATGCAATATTGCTCTTTACAGCATCGAACCTTGCTTCTATCACCAGTCACATCCACAACTGAAAGAGATGGGAATACCAGACCACCTGCCCTGCCTCTTGAGAAACCTGTATGTAGGTCAGGAAGCAACAGTTAGAACTGGACATGGAACAACAGACTGGTTCCAAATAGGAAAAGGAGTATGTCAAGGCTGTATATTATCACCCTGCTTATTTAACTTATATGAAGAGTACATCATGAGAAATGCTGGACTGGAGGAAGCACAAGCTGCAATCAAGATTGCTGGGAGAAATATCAATAACTTCAGATATGCAGATGACACCACCCTTATGGCAGAAAGTGAAAAGGAACTAAAAAGCCTCTTGATGAAAGTGAAAGAGGAGAGTGAAAAAGTTGGCTTAAAGCTCAACATTCAGAAAATAAGATCATGGCACCTGGTCCCATCACTTCATGGGAAATAGATGGGGAAACAGTGTCAGACTTTATTTTTGGGGGCTCCAAAATCACTGCAGATGGTGATTGCAGCCATGAAATTAAAAGATGCTTACTCCTTGGAAGGAAAGTTATGACCAACCCAAATAGCATATTAAAAACAGAGACATTACTTTGCCAACAAAGGTCCATCTAGTCAAGGCTATGGTTTTTCCAGTGGTCGTGTATGGATGTGAATTGGACTGTGAAGAAAGCTGGGCGCCAAAGAATTGATGCTTTTGAACTGTGGTGTTGGAGAAGACTCTTGAGAGTCCCTTGGACTTCAAGGAGATCCAACCAATCCATCCTAAAGGAGATCAGTCCTGGGTGTTCACTGGAAGGACTGATGCTGTAGCTGAAACTCCAATACTTTGGCCA
Organism: Dama dama; assembly: GCF_033118175.1. Lineage (NCBI taxonomy): Eukaryota > Metazoa > Chordata > Mammalia > Artiodactyla > Cervidae > Dama > Dama dama. The sequence goes on from NC_083714.1 coordinate 77,621,232, forward strand.
CCTAATGTGAAGAGTTGACTCATTGGAAAAAGCCCTGGTGCTGGGAGGGATTGGGGGCAGGAGGAGAAGGGGACAACAGAGGATCAGATGGCTGGATGGCATCACCGACTCGATGGACATGAGTTTGGGTAAACTCCGGGAGTTTTTGATGGACAGGGAGGCCTGGCGTGCTGCGATTCATGGGGTCACAAAGAGTCAGACACGACTGAGCAACTGAACTGAACTGAACTGAACTGAACTGAAGGAATGTAGACAAAAAAAGTTTGTCCTTTCCTCCTCCTCGAGAATTCCAGACCCCTATCTCCACTTTGAGAGCCCTCACCCCTTTCTCCTCCTTGGTGACCCTGGAGTTCTTATCAATCTTCCTAGGAATTGACTCTCTGTCACAGATGGAGACAACAAACGTGTCGGGGCAGTGGTGGAAGTTAAGGTTGCTCAGTCATGTCCAACCCTTTGTGACACTATGGACTATACAGTCCATGGAATTCTCCAGGCCAGAATACTGGAGTTGGTAACCTTTCCTTTCTCTAGGGAATCTTCACAACCCAGGGATTGGACCCAGGTCTCCCTCATTGCAGGTGGATTCTTTACCAGCTGAGCCACAAGGGAAGCCCAATGGGGCAGGGGGGGAAGGGAGAGAATAAATTGAGAGATTGAGAGTAACATATACATATTGCTATATATAGAATAAATAGCTAATAAGGACCTACTGTGTAGCACATATCAATACTCTGTTAATGCCCTATATGGGAGTAGAATTTATAAAAGAGTAGATATAGATGTATGTATAACTCACTTGGCTCTACTGCAGAAACTAACACAATGTTGTAAATCAACTGTACGCCAATAAGAAAATTAAGTTAAAAAATAAAAAGTAAGCCTGATAATTTCACCGTAGGAAATTAAATAAATAAACATTAAGGGTATCAACCCTTTGTCTTATGTATTGCAAGTTTGTTTCTTGGTTCACTAAGCATTTTTTAAAACATAGGTTAAATAGAGGGCATTACCCTAGGTCTTGGGAATAAGGCAGAAAATGATAAATAATTCATGATCTCCAAAAGCTTTGATTTTATGGGGGAAGAGCAAAGTAACAACAAATAAGCTAAAAATGAAAACAAAAACACAGTAAGCAAAGCACAGTAGGGTAAACTAAGGATGCAAGCAATGAATATTAAAGGGAGGAGAAGCCATTGTGGTCTAATATGATCTACGAGTTCTTCAAGAAAATTATGGAATATGATCCTTGCCTTAAAAATGGTATATAAGAAACTTTGTGGGGAAAAAAAAAAGAAACTTTGTGGTTTCATGTTAAGTATAATGATAATATAAAGCTTGCTTATATAAGTTTTATGTTATCAGTAAATTTTTTTAACTAATTTTGTATTGTGAGGGATGAGCATATTTGTATGAGTTTATATATATACATGCACACACATATGTGTGTATTTATAAGTACATCAGTGTATTTATAGGTTACAAATTCCAGAGAGTACATGCCAAATAATGGTTATCCACTACATGATGTTTAGTGAATGTTTAGTGGATAAGAGTGGTTATCCCTAAATGATGGGAAGACAGGTAAACTAACTTTTAGGGTTTTTTGGTTTATTTACCTTGATTTTCTGATTTTTCTACAGTATGAATTAAAAACAGATTTAACTGTTTATGCCACAAGGATAAAGGATCATATAATAGTATGACCAAAATTTAACATACTATACCAGATGTTCATTATAATTTTGACTGTGTACAGTTGAATCCACAGTTTGAAGTGTTTATTTCCAGTCTGCTACAATACAAATGGAACACCCTCAATGCTCCAGATTTTGCATGTATGTGAAAAAGCCGCCTTTAAGGTTTGGTGATTTATAGTTTAGTTTTTTAACAGTGAAATACTTTAAAGATACATTGTTGATGAGCAAACTAGCTTGTTTGTAAGACATACTTGTAAAAAAAATTATGGCTTCTAGAGAAAAAAATAGAAATCGTTTAGTTAAAATTTAAGTCTTTTTAAATTGAAATATAGTTGATTTGCAATGTTTCATAAGTTCAGCAAAGAGATTCAGTGATTCTTTTTCAGATTCTTTTCTAGTATGGGTTATTACAAGATATTGAATATAGTTCCCTGTATGATACAGTCAGTCATTGTTAAGTATTTTTTACTTTAAATTTTGGGTTTTATTAAAGTCTAACTCTAGTATAATCAATTCTTCATTAGCCATTACAATCTATATGTGAAGATTTATTTTCCTTTTAATGATGTTGTTGATTTCAAAAGTGTTTTTCTCCATTTAAGTAAACATGAGAAGACAAAGGAATTTAAATTTGTCACAGATACTGTGCTCTTAGCTAAGGAAGATTTTATGTTATTTGTGAGCACATACTAAGTACTTGTTGACTAATTCTGGTACTGAATTCATTGTTACCTCTGTTCAATATCTATTGATCAAACTCTCATTGTTTGTTTGTTTTTTTTAACCACTAAAATATTGTAAAGTAATTAGCCCCCAATTAAAATAATTAAATTAAAAAAAAAATCAAACTCTCATTCTTGAATTAGCACTAACTTTCACTTTCTTCCCGCTAAGAACAGGATAGACATTTTAGACCTTTTATAGTATAATTCACGGTTGACCAGTACTATGGTTTTCTGTTGTTTAGTTGCTTTGTACTTTATATTATTAGGTTGGTACAAAAGTAATTGCAGTTTTGCATTGTTGAACTTTGCCGTTTGAGTTTGGAATACATTCTTAAATAAGTGTGGTTATGTTATACATCATTTTAGTGTGCATTTCTTGCTTTATGTTTTTTTGCTAATGACTTACTACTTGCTGTGTATTTTATATTTATTTTAGAATAGGGAAATGATGTTAGACAAAAAGCAAATTCAAATGATTTTCATATTCAAGTTCAAAATGGATTGTAAAGCAGCAGAGACAACTCACATCAACAATGCATTTGGCCCGGAAACTACTAACGAACATATAGTGTGGTGGTGGTTCAGTAAGTTTTACAAACAAAACAAGAGCCTTGAAGATGAGGAGCACAGTGGCTGGCCATTGGGGGTTGACAACAACCAACTGAGAGCAATCATCAAAGCTGATCCTCTTACAACTATACAAGAAATTGCCAAAGAACTCAGTGTCAACCATTCTACAATGGTTTGATATTTGAAGCAAATTGGAAAGGTGAAAAAGCTTGATACATGGGCGCCTCATGAGCTGACTGATAATCAAAAAAATTGTCATTTTGAAGTATTCTTTTATTCTATGCAACAATGAACCATTTCTTGATTGGATTGTGTCATGCAACAAAAACTGGATTTTATACAACCAGTGGTGACCGGCTCAGTGGTTGGACTGAAAAGAAGCTCCAAAGCTCTTCCCAAAACCAAATTTGCACCAAAATAAAGTCATGGTCACTGTTTGGTGGTCTGCTATCTGTCTGGTCCACTACAGCTTTCTGAATCCCAGCAAAACCATTACATCTGAGAAGTATGCTTAGCAAATCGATGAGATGCACCAAAAACTGCAGTGCCTGCAGCTGGCATTGGTCAACAGAAAGGGCCCAATTCTGCTCCATGACAGTGCCTGACTGCACGTTGCACAACCAACGCTTTACCAGTTGAAAGAATTGGACTACAAAGTTTTGCCTCATCTGCCATATGCACATGACCTCTCATCAACCAACTAACACTTCCTAAAGCATCTTGACAACTTTTTGCAGGGAAAATGCTTCCACAACCAGCAGGAGGCAGAAAATGTTTTCCAAGAGTTCGTCAAATCCTGAAGCATGGATTTTTACACTACAGAAAATAAAGAAACAAATGTGAAGATTGTAATGGTTCCTGATTTCATTAATAAAGATGTATTTGAATCTAGATCAGTTCAGTTCAGTCGCTCAGTTGTGTCTGACTCTTTGAGACCCCACAGACTGTAGCACATCAGGCCTCCTTGTCTATCACCAACTCCTGGAGTTTACTCAAACTTACTTGAGTCTAGTTATAATGATTTAAAATTCACAGTCCAAAACCACAATTACATTTGCACCAACCTAATAAATAGTATTCAATTGCTATATTGCATTCAGTGAAGTAGACATAAAATTGATTTTGTTATCTTTGTTAAAGACAATCTTAATGTTTTAGACATTATGAAATAAGCTAGAATATATAATTTTCTCAGTGTTTTCAATTTGTATTTTAGTTTTTATTTTTTATAAATCACATGCTTTAGACTTTTTAATTCTTCATCTAATGCTGTGTCAGTACTGTAGCAGCACCATAGTCCTAAGTATGTGGCAAATACTTTAAATTCACTTTCACCTTTTAGTCTCCTTAATTTAACATTTTTCATGGCTTATATTTGGCTTGATTTAGAATTTGTAAAACTGTAAGTGTGCAATTGAAGTTAATCTTCATACAGTATGGGGATGGTGTTTATGAAAGGTAGTTGCAAGGCAACTAAATAGTTCAGTTAACAAGAAAGATGCATTCTAATGATACAGTATTATGTTGCAGTTAAGAACAATCTAGGTTTAAATCCCAAGTCTTTCTAGTTTGATTGACTTTAGGCAAGTTACTTAATCTCTCTTTACCAGAGCTTCCTTATCTATAAAATAGGGATGATGGAAGTACCTACCTCTGGATTGTTATCAGAATCAAATTCATGTGAATAGTGTATGGCACTTATAAGTGTTCAATATATACTACTTTTCACTTAAATACTGATCACCAGAGTTAGAGAGAACTCTAAGAATCATAGAGATGTGTTCCAAAAGTTAGACACATGTCTTGGTGAGCTGAGCCAGTGATTATCTTGTATTTATTTCAGAATAATTTCCTACTCGAGACTTCCCAGGTGGCACTATTGTTTAAAAAAAAACAAAAACAAAAAAACACTACAGTATTGTAAAGTAATTAGCCTCCAACTAATAAAAATAAATGAAAAAAAAAATCCACCTGCCAATGCGGAAGACGTAAGAGATGAGGGTTCAATTCCTGGGTCAAGAAGATCTCCTGGAGAAGGAAATGGCAACCTCTTCCTGTATTCTTGCCTGGAGAATCCCATGGCCAGAGAAGCCTGGCGGGCTATAGTCCACAGGGTCACAACAAGTTGGATATGACTGAAGTGAAAGCATAGTACAATATCCTAGTCAAAAAGTAGACTTCTGATCTGTGTACAGACCAGAAATGGCTAGCAGAGATGCCGAAACTGGGGATACCTATTGTTCAAAATGAAAATAGTTTAAGTGATTTGTTAAATGAATTTTCATTACAATGAAATTGATGCTAAACAGGAAAAGTTTGAGAGCCGGTTAGAAATACCCATTAGCTTGTAAATACTGGTCAATATTACATTGTTTATTTAGTACCTAGTAGGGTGCTGTAGTCTCCACAAATACTTTCTTTTGAAATGTATCCTTTTAGGATTGAAATTTATTAGGGTTGGAGTTTTTAAATAATTAACCTTCCTAGCGTGTTTCACACATTTCCTTCACCATACTATTACTAAATATATGAAACATTTTAACCTTTTTCTTTTCTCTCTTTTGGTTTTCTGGTCCCAACTGTTTTCTTTTTTTAAGTTTTTATTGGAGTATAGTTAATTTACAATGTTGTGTTATTTTCAGTTGTACAGCAGAGTAAATCAGTTATGTGCATATATATGTAAACACATATTTACTCTTCTTTAGATTATTTTCCCATATAGGCCATTACAGAGTATTGAGTAGAGTTCTCTGTGCTATACAGTAAGTCCTTATTAGTTATCCATTTTATATATAGTTGACTTTTTTCTTATAATTTAGGAATATTATGAACATTATTTATTGTATTTCCTTGTAATCTAGCAATGCCCTTAAGGCCTGTTGAAGGGTTTAGGTCTACTTGTTCCTATGCTAAATGCCCCTGTTCTGTCAAGCATTTATCATTTCTTGCATCTACATTTTGTATGTCTTCCTCCAGCTGTTTTCATACAGCAGTCAGGATGTTCTTTCTGGCAGCTCTTTCCACTGACTTCCCTTCCCCCTTATTTCCTACTTGGAATCTGCAGAGGGCCAGAAAAGTTAGCCAAACTGGTCATGTTAGTCTGTGCGTATTATAACATCTACCTTGGGTGCTGAAGCCTTTTTTTTTTAATGGGGGTGCACACTTCCTGTTTCTTGATGGTAGATAAAAGACTTCTGAATAGATGAGGTATTACTATATTTGTTATATAAACAGTGGTCAGCATTAGCTAAGTGTATTTGATACACTGATAGCAAATCTAGGTTAGTCTAGTTATTTTATCTTTTTAAAGTAGTAACGTTACATTTTTCTAAAATCTATAAGTCAATTTAACTTCCCTTCCCTACAGATAATTTGGTTCAAGTTTTAAGTTTGTTGAATATTTGAAATTTACTTATTGTGTTTTCCAAAGGTAAAGTATATTTTTTGTATACATAATGCATCTTTCAGAACATACCTTACATCTTTATTGTCTACTCATCCTTCCTTATATCCTGCTGCTGCTGCTGCTGCTAAGTTGCTTCAGTCATGTCTCTGTGTGACCCCACAGACGGCAGCCCAGCAGGCTCCCCCATCCCTGGGATTCTCTAGGCAAGAACACTGGAGTGGGTTGCCATTTCCTTCTCCAATGCATGAAAGTGGGAAATGAAAGTGAAGTCTCTCAGTCGTGTCCGACTCTTTGGGACCCCATGGACTACAGCCCACGAGGCTCCTCTGTCCATGGGATTTTCCAGGCAAGAGTACTGGAGTGGGGTGCCATTGCCTTCTCCACCTTATATCCTAAATGATTCTAATTATTTTCTTTTAAAATAATTTGTAAATGTGCAAAGCATCATCTCTGTAGCCCTTCCATTTAACAGTTTCACACTCTTTACAGTGCTTATTCGTATCCTAAGCCACTTGAAATCTCTTTTTTATAAATAATCCATCAGTAACAGCTGTCTTATTCTGAGATTTGATGTTACAGGGTATTGTTTTTCTGTGACATTATTATATATTTATGAATACATAGTGTGAATATATCAGAGAAGGCAGTGTCACCCCACTCCAGTACTCTTGCCTGGAAAATCCCATGGCCGGAGGAGCCTGGTAGGCTGCAGTCCATGGGGTCGCAAAGAGTCGGACACGACTGAGGTACTACTTCACTTTCACTTTCAACTTTCATGCATTGGAGAAGGAAATGGCAACCCACTCCAGTGTTCTTGCCTGGAGAATCCCAGGGATGGGGGAGCCTGGTGGGCTGCCGTCTATGGGATGGACACGACTGAAGTGACTTAGCAGCAGCAACAGCAGTGTGAATATATATACATATATGTATTATATATATATATATATGTATATATATGTATACTTGATAATCAAGAATTTTATGTAGGTAGTTACTTCTTCAGTTGTGTTGGACCCTTTGCCATCTCATGGACTGTAGCCCGCCAGGCTCCTCTGGGATTCTCCAGGCAAGAATACTGGAGAGGGTTGCCATTCCCTTCTCCAGGGGATCTTACCTACCCGGGGATGGAACCCAGGTCTCCTGCATTACAGGCAGATTCAATGTAACCTGAAACTTATTACTCACTTGACAATACTTCCCATGTAATTCTGCGTTCAAAATTAACCTAATTAGTGTAATATCTCTCTTTGGGATTTTTTAGGGGCCCTCTGAAGCAACCCAAAGTTAGCTCGAAGTCAAAAGTGCTTCATTAGAATGGTTCACGAAATTTTTCAACAAATATCAAACAGATTTAGAACACTCAGTCAGATAGGATTATAGGTCATTGTGAAACAATAGCTATTCACTTAACCTAAGTAACAATAAAGGATTTCAGAACAGATCATTTAAGAGATAAACGTAAATTTGTTATCAAAGGCAGTTCAATATCTGAAGAAAAGATGTCTTCTTCACAGAGAGAAAAGCCAAATTCAAGTTTTTGCACCAGCTTAGGTTTAAGCTCATTTAAAAATAAACTTAATTAAATTTATTTTAAACTTAGTCAGTCCTGACCATGCACAAAACTTTTCTCAGGGTCTACTTTCCACAAACCTTCTTACCACTTTCTGTACCCATTACTTTGTTCTCCCATCCTGAAAGAGCTACCTGTAAGTCAGACCTACTTCCTTTTCCCCTCATAAAATCCAATTCCATTCCTCATACCTTTTTTACTGAAAACATACATTCTATTTTCCTTAAGCAACCAAGAACTGACATTTATATTAGCATTCTGTAGATTGGTGCACATAAATACCAGTGATAATTTCTAAAAATATTTGCTTTTTTATAGAGAAAATCTCAAGATGGCACCAAACATTATTCATTAATAGTCCCAAATCTCTTTAGATTCTCTGTAAGAGAAAATTAATGTTTAGTAATAAATATTTAAAACTCTTATTTTATTTGGAAATGACCTAACTATTCAATAGACTTTTCATCACTTAGTTTACCACAACCCTTAGAAATTCAAGTTACCTCAATCTGGAGAGACTGTTTTAGACAGACATTCCTAAAGCATACTTATTTTTAATAGAGTTTATCTATCTAAAAGTTCATATCTTATTTGCATTTTTTAGAAGTTTCTGTACTTGAGGAACTTTCTTTGTTGACAATCTTGTAACAGATATAATAATATTTAACTTATATTAAACCTAGGCACAATGAAAATATTCTGCCTAATGTTAATGATTCTTAGACATATCTATATTATAGATCAACAAACAAACATTAATACCAAATATTTAATACTGAATATTCCCTAGTTCACATGAACCTGAAATTCATTTAGGTTAATTTCTCTTGTGTTTAGAATTATTTGATTTAAAAGCACTTACTTTTCTTTAGGCCAGTTAGATTGCAGCTCATTTACAAACTGATCTCAGCAATATTATCCAAAAACAAAGACACACACTGAAGCATACATAATTACAGAGATCTCTTAGTTTTCTGTTTGAGATTTAAAATGTCTCTCTGCCCTCTCCCCACTTTTTTTTTTAGCTTGAATCTCTAATTTGCCCAAGAGTAAGGTCTCAGGCAAACTGGGCTGTGTATTTCAAGGACATGGCAAGGGTTAACTTCAAGCTTTTCCCTAGGCAGGCCTTTTAAACAAGCTAACTATTTTTAAGTACATATGCAATAAAGAACTGATTCTGCAGTTCCCAAGAAATAAAAAATTTCATTTTAATCAGTTTTCTCTGGAGTCTAATATCATGGTGATACTGTCTTTGTCTTTCTGTGGTCATGGTTTCATCAGCCAGTCAGTTAAGTCGCTCAGCCATGTCTGACTCTTTGTGACCCCATGGACTGTAGCACACCAGACTTCCCTGTCCATCACCAACTCCCAGAGCTTGCTCAAATTCATGTCCTTCAAGTTGGTGATGCCATCCAACCATCTCATCCTCTGTCATCCCCTTCTCCTGCCTTCAGTCTTTCCCAGCATCAGGGTTTCTTCCAATAAGTCAGTTCTTCGCATCAGGTGGCCAAAGTATTGGAGTTTCAGCTTCAGCATCAGTTCTTCCAATGAATATTCAGGACCTTTCCTTTAGGATGGACTGGTTAGATCGCCTTGCAGTCCAAGGGACTCTCAAGAGTCCTCTCCAACACCACAGTTCAAAAGCATCAATTCTTCGGCACTCCACTTTCTTTATAGTCCCAACTGTCACATCCGTGCATGACTATAGGAAAAACCGTAGCTTTAGCTAGACAAGCCTTTGTTAGCAAAGTAATGTCTCTGCTTTTTAATATGCTGTCTAGATTGGTCATAGCTTTTCTTCCAGGGAGCAAGCGTCTTTTAATTTCATGGCTACAGTTACCATCTGCAGTGACTTTGGAGCCCAGGAAAATAAAGTCTGTCACTGTTTCCACTGTTTCCTCATCTATTTGCCATGAAGTGATGGGACTGGATGCCATGATACAAAGGGCAGAAGTAATACCAGACCTGCATAACCATCCTCTACTGTGTCACCCTGCTACTGTACATTAGACTTGTCACTTTTAAGTGCATACATTTTTATTGATGTGCAAATTCTGAGTAGAAATCCCACTTCTCGTGTGTTTCAAAACAACAACTTGTAAGAAGGCAGTATCTTATGTGAGAAATGGGTATTCCAAACCCAATTTTAAAGTACCAAAAGTGTGTTGTTATTTCTACTTTTGTGTTGAGTAACATCTGACATCTGAGTTTCAGATGCTCTTGTTTCAGTAGTGCTAGTTGTGACTGGCACTTGATTCGCTAAATTTTTCAGTTATTATCCTTATGAACTAAATGAATTAAAGCTTATTTTGCAGCTTCTTTTTTTGATTAAAGGATAGTTGGTTTATAATGTGTTCTTTACTGGGGTACAACAAAATGATTTAGTTTTAGATGTGTGTATACACACACATACACATATACATACAAACACATATATACATCTTCTTTCTCAGATTCTTTTCCATTATAGGTTATTGCAAACTATTAAATATAGTTAACTATGCTATACAGGAAAACCTTGTCATTTATCTGTCTTATAATTCATAGTCTGTATCTGTTAATTCTAAGCTCCTAATTCATCTCTCCCCCACCATTCCCCTTTGGTTTGTTTAAGTTTGTTTTCCATGTTTGTGAGTCTGTTTCTGTTTTGTAAATGAGTTGTTTTTTGTCATTATTTAGATTCCTCTATAAAGTGATATCATATGATATTTATGTTTATCTGACATACTTCACTTAGAATGATCATCTCCCAAGAACATCCATGTTGTTGCAAATGGCATGGTTTCATTCTTTTTCATGGCCAAGTAATATTCCATTGTGTATATATACCACAACTTCTTTATCCATTCATCTGCTGATTAAAGTTTAGGTTGCTTCCATGTCCTGGCTATTGTAAATAGTGCTGTAGTGTACATTGTGATGCATGCATCTTTTTGAATTACTGTTTTCTCCAAGTACATGCCCAGGAGTAGGATTCCTAAATCATTTGGTAGCTCTGTATTAGCTTTTTAACAAACCTCCATACTGTTCTCCATAGTGGCTATACCAATGTACATTCCCACCAACACTGTAGAATTCTCTCCAGAATTTGCTGTTTGTAGATTTTTTTGACGATAGCCATTCTGACCAGTGTGAGGTAGTATCTCATTGTAGTTTTGAATTGCATTTCTCTCATAATTAGTGACATTGAGCATCTTTTCATGTACAGTTTGGCCATCAATATACCTTCTTTGGAGAAATGTCTGTTTATATATTCCATCCATTTTTGATTGGGTGTTTTGTTTGTTTCTTTTGTTATTTAGCTGCATGAGTTGTTTGTATATTTTGGAGGTTAATCCAAAATCGTCGGTTGCTTTATTTGGAAATATTTTCTCCCATTCTGACGGTTGTCTTTTTGTCTTGTTTCTGGTTTCCTTTGCTGTGCAAAAGCTTTTAAGTTTAATTAGGTCCCATTTGTTTGTTTTTGTGTTATGTTCATTACTCTGAAAGGTGAATCAAAAAAGATCTGTAATTTATGTCAGAGAGTACCTATGTTTTCCTTTAAGAGTTGTGTAGTATTATGTATCATTACATTTAGGTCTTTAACCCATTTTGAGTTTGTTTTTGTGTATAATGTTAGAGAATGTCCCTGTTTCATGTAGCTATTCAGTTTTTCCAGCACCACTTATTAAAAAGACTGTCTTTTCTCCATTGTATATTCTTGTTTTCTTTGTCATGGATTCGTTGACCATAGGTGCATGAGTTTATCTCTGGGCTTTCTTTTTTTTTTTTTTTAAGCTATTCAATATTATTTTTTTTTCCATTTATATTTATTAGTTGGAGGCTAATTACTTTACAATATTATAGTGGTTTCTGCCATACATTGACATGAATCAGCCATGGATTTACATGTATTCCCCATCCCAATCCCCCCTCCCACCTCCCTCTCCACCCGATCCCTCTGGGTCTTCCCAGTGCTTTCTATGCTGTTCCATTGATCTATATTTCTGTTTTTGTGACAGTGCCATGCTGTTTTGTTGACTGTAGCTTTGCAGTATAGTCTGAAGTCAGGGAGCCAGATTCCTCCCACTTCATTTTTCTTTCTCAAGATTGCATTAGCTATTCAGAGTCATTTGTGTTTCCTTACAAAATTCAATTTTTTTTTGTTCTAGACATGCGAAAAATGCCATTGGTAGTTTGATAAGGATTGCATTGAAATTGTAGATTGCTTGTGGTGGTATAGTCATTTTCACAATATTAATTCTCTAGTCCAGGACATAGTATATTTCTCCATCTGTTTGTGTCATTTTTTTATTTCATTCATCAGGTTCTTATAGTTTTTGGAATACAGTTCTTTTGTCTCTTTAGGTAGGTTTATTCCTAGATATTTTATTATTTTTGATGCAGTGATTAATGGGATTGTTTTCTTAATTTCTCTTTCTGATCATTCATTGTTAGTGTATAAGAATGCAGGAGATTTCTGTGTATTCATTTTGTATCCTGCCACTTTACCAAATTTGTTGAGGAGCTCTCGTAATTTTATGGTAGCATCTTTAGGGTCTTCTATGTATAGTATTATGTCATGTGAAAATAGTGACAGTTTTACTTCTTTCTATGTTTGAATTCCTTTTATTTCTTTTTCTTCTCTGTTTGCTATGGCTAGGACTTCCAAAAATACATTGAATAAATTGATGAGTGTTGACTTCCTTGTCTTGTTCCTGATCTTAGAGGAAATGCTTTCATTTTTTCACCATTGAGTATGATGTTACCTGTAGGTTTGTCATGCTGCTGCTGCTGCTAAGTTGCTTCAGTTGTGTCCGACTCTGTGTGACCCCATAGACAGCAGTCCACCAGGCTTCTCTGTCCCTGGGATTCTCCAGGCAAGAATACTGGAGTGGGTTGCCATTTTCTTCTTCAAGGTCTGTCATATATCATCCTTATTATGTTGAGGCAGTTTCCCTCTATGCCAACTTTATGGAGAGTTTGTCATAAATGAGTATTGAATTTTGTCAGAAGCTTTTTCTGCCCAACTTTATGGAGAGTTTGTCATAAATGAGTATTGAATTTTGTCAGAAGCTTTTTCTGCATCTATTGAGATGATCATATGATTTTTATTCTTCAGTTTGTTAATGTGGTATATCACATTGATTTGCATATATTGAAGAATCCCTTCATCCCTGGGATAAAGCCCACTAGATCATGGTGTGTGATCCTTTTAATATGTTGTTGGATTTGATCTGCTAATATTTTTTTGAGAATTTTATGTCTGTGTTTATCAGTGATATTGGCCTGTAATTTTCTTTGTTTCTGATATCTTTGTCTGATTTTGTTACCAGAGTGATGATGGCCTTGTAAAACGAACTTGGGAGTTTTCCTTCTTCAGAAAATTTTTGGAAGAGTTTTAGAAGGATAGATGTTAAATTTTCTCTAAATATCTCATAGAAATCACCTGTGAAGCCATCTGATCCTGAACTTTTGTTTGTTGGAAGTTTTTAAATCACAGTTTCAATTTCAGTGCTTGTTGTTAGTCTGTTCATATTTTCTGTTTCTTCTTGGTTCAGACTTGGAAGATTGTACCTTTCTAAGAATTTGTCAGTTTTTTCTAGGTTATCCATTTTATTGACATAAAGTTGCTTGTAGTGGTCTCTTGTGATCCTTTGTATTTCTGTGGTGTCTTTTGTAACTTCTCCATTTTTATTTCTAGTTTTATGGATTTTATCCCTTTCACTTTTTTCTTGAGGAGTCTGGCTAGAGGTTCATCAATTTTTTTTTTTTTTTAATATTTTCAAAGAACCAGCTTTTACTTTTCATTGATCTTTTCTATTATTGTCTTTGTCTCTATTTCTTTTATTTCTGCTCTGATCATTATGATTTCTTTCCTTCTACTAATTTTGGATTTTTCTGGTTGCTTTAGGTATAAGGTTAGGTTGTTTGAGGCTTTTTTGTTTGTTTCTTGAGGTTGTATTGCTGTAAACTTTACTCTTAGAACTGCTTTTGCTGCATCCCATAGGTTTTGGGTTATTGTGTTTTCATTGTCATTTGTCTCTAAGTATTTTTTATTTCCTCTTTGATTTTAAGTGATCCATTGGTTGTTTAGTCTCCACATGTATGTGTTTTTTACAGTTTATCTTTCCCTGTAATTTGTTTCTAATCTCAATGTTGTGGTCAGAAATGATTCCTGATACAATCTTAATTTTTTTAAATTACTGCAGCTTGATTTGTGGCCTAGTGTGTGATACATTCTAGAGAAGTTCTATGTGCACTTGAGAAGTGTACTCTGCTGCTTGTGTATGAAATGATGTAAAAATATCAATTAATTCCATCTGATCTAATGGGTCATTTAAAGCCAATGTTTCATTACTGATTTTCTGTCTGGGTCCATTGGTGTAAATGGGTCATTAAAAAGTCATCCACTATTGTGTTACTGTTGATTTTCCCTTTTATGGTTACTAACCTTTGGCTTATATGTCAAGGTGATCCTCAATTTCCCTAAGTAGTGATGTTGAGAATTTTTTCATGTGCATGTTGACCATTTGTATGTCTTTTGGAGAAATGTTTATTTAGGTCTGCCCATTTTTTATTGTTTGTTTTTTGTTTTTGTTTTTGTTTTTTTTGATATTGAGCTGTTTGAGCTTTTCATATGTTTTGGAAATTAAGCCCTTATTGGCACATCATTTCAAATATTTTCTCCCATTCCATAGGTTGTCTTTTCAATTTGCTTGTGATTTTCTTTGCTGTGAAAAATTTCATTAGGATATTTTGCAGTTTCTTTAATTCCAATACAAAGGTAAATATATTGCCAAGAGAGGAATTTGTGACAGAGAACACATTTTGTCATCTTTTATGCCATTAAGCCTTTATTCCTATGCTGAGCTGTGCTCAGTCATGTCTTACTCTTTTGCGACCCCATGGACTGTAGCTGACCAGGCTTATCTGTCCATGGGATTTTCCAGGCAAGAATACTAGAGTGGATTGCTGTTGCCTTCTCCAAGGGATCTTCCCGGCCCAGGGATCAAACCCAAGTCTCTTGTGTCTCCTGCAATGGCAGGTGGATTCTTCACCACTAAGCTACGTGGCCAATGAAAGTAAAAAGGAACTTAGTTTATAAAAGGTAGATTCATGATTTAAACCAATTTTCAAGTCAATTATAATCTCACATGACGCCAGTGGGCAACATTTCCAGTCCTATTGCATCTTCCAGAATCTTAAGTTATATTTGTTAATTGGTACTAATGAATGTAATACTTTTAGGAAAACAGTTGGCCCACTGATCTAATTTGTGATCATTTTTAGCATTTATTCAGCAAATTAGTTTGATGGAAAGGAATTAGAATTGGTCACAGAATAGGAAGGAGCATTTTACATAGAGATTCAAATTTTAATAGAAATATGACATGTTCTGGGTATGGTTTTGTGATTACTTTAACCCCTTAAGGTCTTGAAGCCTTTTTGCTCATGTACCCCTCAAACACTTAGAAGTTGGCCTATATAATTTTTCATCATAAGATTCAAATAATTACCAAGAATGTAGTTTCTAACAGTACAAATGTTGATGTGGCATAATAAAACAGTAACATCACCCCTTTAAATATATTCAATGGGATTTAAGTATCAGAAATATTTGATTGCCACTATCACCCATTTCAAATAATTAATGGAAACAGATTTTTTAAAAATTTCTTAAGACAGTTTCTCAGTATTAAAAAAACTGTCTTCTGGATTCAGTAATTCCAATTATTATTTGTGTAAAATTAATCAAAGTATCATAAATACATTACAGTTTTGATAAATGATTAAACACAAATTAAATTTCTTGAAATGCATTGCTTAATAAAGTGGAAGGAGAAGAAGTTGAGCATTTAGACAATGACTTTCTTTGAGTTATTTTTTTTGTTGTTGTTCAGTTACTCAGTTGTGTCCAACTCTTTGCGACCCCATAGACTACAGCACACCAGGCTTACCTGTCCTTCACCATCTCCTGGAGTTTACTCAAACTCATGTCCATTGAGTCGGTGATGCCATCCAACCATCTCGTCCTCTGTCATCCCCTTCTCCTCCTGTCTTCAGTCTTTCCCAGCATCAGGGTCTTTTCCAATGAGTCAGCTCTTTGTATCAGGTAGTCAAAGTATTGGAGCTTCAGCATCAGTCCTTCCAATGAATATTAAGGGTTGATTTTAGGATTGACTAGTTTGATCTCCTTGCAGTCCAAGGGACTCTCGAGTCTTCTCCAGCACCACAGGAGTTATTTTACCTTGTGAAAAGTCCTCTTGTATCTTTATACACATACCAGTTTAAAGATTGCTGCCTTAAGTTACTTGCAGCATCTTCTACAAGATATTATTACAATTACTCAACATCATTTAGTGACTGAGAGTGGGCAGACCATGTGGGCTTGAATTTCAGCTCTGAGCCTCAGCTCTTCCTTTTACTAATTGCAGACTTTGGGAGATCTGCTTAACTCCACTGTTAACTCTTACCTGTAAAATGAAAATAGTGATTGACTGTTGCATGGGTAAAATGAAATAATACATCAGACATGCTTAGGGTAGTGTCTGACATATGAAAGTTTGCTGTACAGTAAATTCTGATGATCTTTTCAATTCTTTTGAGAGTTTCATGTAAGTATCTTAAAGTGTCTGTGAGCATTTCTCAGGCAGATTTAAATAATTTAAGGATTATCCACTAATACTTTCCTTACTTCTACCCTGATCGGTCAAATAATTTTCCACATTTTGTACAAGAAGCTAGTAAAGTTTTCCAATGCATGTATATGCATACATATATTTGTATGCACACATATGTCTTCTTAAGACTGTGAATACTTAATGTCTACTCATGGCAGGGAAACAAATGTCTACTGATAGCAGGGAAGCAAATGTCTACTGATGGCAGGGAAGCAAATTGTCTTTACCCACAAATATTTGTTAAACACCCATTGAAAAGTGAAAGTTATATTTAACAAAGAAGAGGAAAACTGACTCTAAAACTTGCCCTCACTAAAGACTTATGAGATGTATGAAGATTAATAAGCCAATTTTGAAAGTAATTTGAATTAAAAAAAAGAAAATTGCAACCTCTCTGATTTGAAAAGAAGCAGTAAATTCAAAGTGACCTAAAGAAGAAAGTAATATAGATAACAGGAAAAGCAGGTAACAAGAAGCAGGACGAAAAAACAGTTGTTCACACCTTAAAATTGTAAATCATTTATTAATAACAATGTAGCATCTAAGCAGAATCAAGGTATATATATTAGCATTCAAATTATGGGTGTCTTTAATTTTGTCTTCTAGAATTGTAATAAAACTTGTTAAGTACAAGATGCTAATCTGACTTTATTGCTAGAAAATTTTGCTATCGTAGCATGAACTAAACTCTCTTACATTGTTAGGAAACATAAGGATATAGTTACTTGGTGTATTTCTTTTATATATCCTGATTTACAAAACTAGTAGTTTACTATTAAGATATTTTTTAAATATACTTTTTAATTTATATTCATATTCACCTGCTTTTCCTCTAGTACACATTAATTGAATAGGAAAGAACTGGAAAATTGAGAACTTGGATATGAATGTTAGTATTTTGTGAGACTGAGATGAGAGACAGGACAACTTCTGTTGAGTGTTACATCAGAGATTTCTACCTTTATAGTTATATATTCTGTTTAATTTAGAATTTATCTAGGGACTTTAAACTTCCCACCAAAGTTATATAACAGTTGAAAATTTTAATTTCATTAGGAATAATTTTGTTGTGAAGGTTGTTTACCTTTTTAAGTAATTAGTACCATATATCTGTCAATATCCCAGAACCAATGGGAATCATTATTACATTCATATAAAAACATTGCTTAAATAGGATGGGTATTTTATTGGCCATACATAAAACAGGAACTTCCTTAGAATATCATTTTAGTTGGTAAACCGGGAAAAAATACTACAAAATTTGATTTTAGCTCACGTGGTTATTAAAAGTCCCTCTATGCTTAGATATATTTAAAGAGAATTCTATTCTGATGTTACACTTCTGTTGTAAACTTTGAACTATCTTCCTGAGGTTTAAAAAAGTCTACTAGCCTAAAGTAAACTTTTAGAAAAGAAGCACATGTACTTCTCTACTAGGGTTTTAGGAGCAGGAATGTCTCAGTTCTTATACTTTTCTCTAATATGTATTTTCTTCTTCCATAGTTCTGTTCTGCCCTAAGCCCTTTCCAGAACCAAAGAATTACTCCCATTTAGGGATCCCCTTAGTTCTTCCTTTCAGTACATAGACCCTTTTGTCCTTCCTTTACCCTATGTATTAATATGTAGGCCTTTAGGAATTCTAAGTGCCTTAGGCTGCAGTATTTCACTTCTGTGAAGGGCCTTTTTGTACATGATATTCTAATCCAAACATTCTTTGAGGTCTAGGCCTCATGAATCTGTAAATGCAAAACAAAATGATTTGGAAATCCTGAAAATATTACAGACTGTTTTGACTTGTGCAATATTATAGACTTTTAAATATATGTATGATTTAAACTAAGCTAACAGTGTTCCCCAAAAGCTTTCTTAGAGAACCCTGTAATGAATAGATGATTTGTTCTTAACTTATCAGTAAAGTTTGCATAAATAGTCTTTTCAGTCTGAAGAATATGAAGTGTGTCCTCTAAAGTAAATAGATAGTCCACTTTTAGTCTTTTTTTTTAATACAATATTTTGCTTAGCAATCCTTTATCCACTCTCGTTGGGACTGTTTTAAGGATAGCTTAAGCTCTTTCTATGAACACATGGTTTCCTAAGCTTTTTTACTGTGCTGATTTGACAAAACCATCCACTGGTACTTCTTGAGTCTCAATAGGCTCCCTCTTAGTTAACATGTATTTTCGCTATACAGTTAACACACATAGCCTATTGCTTTGGTTTTTACATGTCCCCATCACTAGATTATAAACTTCTTAAAGGCAGGGGCCATGACTTACTTGACTCTTCCCCCATGACACCAGCTTAGTGCCTTGAATATTAGTACACAGTGAAATTTGTGATATGCAGGAACTCAAAATATTTTTTTTTAAACAGATTTGGTTCATTTGACTTGTACATCTTCTAAAACAGCAAGAGAAGATTTAGAACCAGTTGTGCAGAAATTGTTTACTCCATATACCGAAACGGAGATAGGTAAGAACCATAATCAGTGATTCATGATGGAAAGGTAATGTGACCGCTTTACTCTTCTTAGAGATATCTTGAAGGTTTCTGTAGCCTGAACTGAAATATGTTGTATTCCGCACCAGTACTTACATGTTTTACTAGGATGATTAAGCATATTCTCTTCCTAAAAATGGGGTAGTGTCTGTAAGGATAAAGGAAAATATACATCTCACACACAATGTATATATTAAGTGCAAAATTATACATTTATATGTGTACATACTTGCATAGAAAAAGACTGTCAGGAAATCTGTCAATCTTGGTGAAATTATAGGTAATTATTTTTTAATTTTCTTTATTTTATAGATGTTGTACAGCAAGCATATATTCCTTTATCAGAGCAAGTTTTCTTAATTTATTAAGAAAAAAAACTTGGTTCGACTGAGAGATTAAACTCTTAATTGGCAAATGCAGGAATCCTTCCTGACCAATAATTGTCTTTTAATGTATAGTATGTTAGTGATGTGACATTTAGCTTTCAAAATATATATATATCACTTTGCTACTTACTCATGGTGGAAAAATGCTGTTCAGCCATAAATTTTGTAACTTTTCTCCCCACATCATAGGGCAGTTCTTATAGATACGAATGGAGCAAATTGTAGTGAATCTTGTATATAATTGATCAAAACATAGCCTAATGGATCTTACTCATTTATATGAAGTGATAGTGATTTTCTTTATAGGATTAGCATGTCCAGTTGAATTCTGGCCAGTTTCCTCATTGATTCATATGTCTTCATTTTCTTTGAATGCTATGTTTGTTCAGGCAACAATTTATTTACTCTCTACTTATTGTGTTTCCTTTTAGTTCATCTCCTGTGTGTCTTGCTTGTTTTCTTTGCAGAGATAGTGCATAAAGGGGCATTTACATAGGAAAACAAACTGATCCATTCTGAGGAGCTAATATCAATATAATTAATTTCATTTCGAGCTGTCTGAATCAAATCCTGCAACCTGAAAATTTATTTCACTTTAGTTTAGAATTTAATTTGTTCCATATTTACTTTCTTTAATTAAACATCCCATATAAATATTAGTATTATTGTTAAAAATTTTATTGCAGAGTTATGGTACACAATAATATTCTTAACTGTAATATGAAATCAGTTTTATCTTTGGCTTTAATTACCTTGCTTATAACAACTCTGAATTCCTTCTTTTTTCTGAGGTTTTTCATAATTTTTTTGTAATTTCATTGTGTGGTGGTCTCAAATAATACACTAAATTTGAGTCTTGTGTCATTGCTCTTCATTTTATAAATGCATATAATTTTCTTTTTTAAAAGTCAAAATGGGGAAATTACATGTTCATTCCTTAGCATCTTCTAGCCATTTTAGATTTTTAAACATTAATCTTAATGGTTAATGTGATCCCATTTTGAAATGATGTATTGTTCAGAACCTGAGTGAAATTCTTCAGTAAGAACTATGTGCTCAGAGGGGTCGTCAGGTGCACTGAGGCACTGAAAAGCTAGTTTTCACTGACACATAGGCCTTTTTATCATCAGGATGAGGTAGTGGTCATATTTTAATTAAAATGTCAGAACAAATACTGTTGGAGTTATTGAAAATGAATCACCAGATAAAGTGAGCACTGGGCCATGGCAGGTCAAAGAGGCAAAGTCACCTGGAGAAGAGAACTCAATTCATTTTCCTGCCTAAATGAGGAAGAAGGAACTTTATGAACAATATGAACTTTTAATACATTAAAGCACATTATTCTCTGTAGCAAAAGCCCCTGTTTTCACAGATTGGTGGCTTGTATTGTTAATGTTTTAATTATCTGACAATGCTATGAAACCTTATGCTTTAGAGCTTTATAAATATTGTGTCTTAAAATGCATGCCAGAAGAATAACATTATTTAACTTATTTTCTTTTTATTCAAGTTCTATGTTCTGTGTAGTGTTGTGCTTCATAAGCTTCTGTGAAAGTCAGTCTAGTCACTTTAATGAAGTTTATTTATTGTAAAAGGTAATGTTCTCTTCTCAAACACAGTACTTCTTTTCCTTTGTATCTGAAAAATTCAATGTCCATGTGAAGGTATGCCTTCTATTCTCTCTCCTTCTTCCTTGTTCATGTTTAAGGTTTCTGCTGGAGCTCTTATCATATGCTATGCCTTAAAGAAGCAGTTGTAGTAATACTTCCAAGAGCCCTACTTCCCAGGCTCCTTTAAGAACATCAGAGATCTCTAAATTCTTCCCTGCTTCACAGTGCAAGGACATTTCAGATGTTTTATGCTTAATAAACCTGATTCTATGAGTGAGAAAATGAGGTGATTGCTCACCATTCATAGGTGCATTAATTCTTCAATAATCCATGCATGCGTGCATGCTCAGTCGCTCAGTTATGTCTGACTCTTTGTGACCGCATGGTCTATAGCCTGCCTGGCTTCTCTGTCCATGGAATTTTCAGGCAAGAATACTGGAGTGGGTTGGCATTCTTCCCAACCCAGGGATCAAACCCATATCTTCTGCGTCTCCTGCATTGGCAGGCAGATTCTTTACCACTAGCGCCACCTGGGAAGTCCCTAGATTCCATAATATCCTTCTAAGCACTGGTAGAATTTTCCTAAGTATTACTTATTTTACTCAGAAAATTAATACTTTTCCATACAAACTGAAGCAGGAATTTCATTAGTACAGTATCTTCAAATGTGTGCAATGTAGTATCATGACTTGTACCATCTTCTTTCTGTTTTTCCCTACATTGGGCACAACATGTGGAGTTACCTCATTCCATCTCATTCAGTTCCTATCTCAAAAAGCAGCACTGCCTAAAAACAGGAATTCCCCTTATAGATGTCATTGTGAAAAAGGTGGCTGATGAGGGTGTTCAGAATTGCTGGACTGAGAAGTCAAATGCCTTATCTTAATTCCTTTTTGTATTTTGCTGTGTTGAGTCTAGGTGGTATCTGTGGTAGTCTCCTACTGTCTTGGTCTCATGTTAGCTATGTTGCTAAAGTAGTTCACTCTCTCCCTAAACATGACATGCAACTGTAGACTATTTGTTGCTTTTATTTGGTGTGCCATTGTTGATTTTCTTTGGGCTACTTTGTTCTGTACTTGCCTCAGTTTAATTTGTGCAAGATTTTATTCTAAATTACCTATCCCTTGTTTAGTCTTTGTACAGTCTAATTGAATGAAATGAGCTTTTACAGAAAACCAGTTCTATTTCTGGCCAAGTGATGTATTCCTATCCAAACCTTGGCAGCTTTAATATTTTTTGACAGTTGTGCACTGCACAATTGCATGTTATTTTTCCAGCTCTCTGCCTTCAAGCTGGCCTCAAAGAAAGATGAAGCAATTATATGTTTCTTTCAGGCTTTTAAGGTCAAAGCCCAATAAGTCCCTTGTATCTAGATCATTTATCTTCAGCCTATGTTAACTTTTCATCTTCTTGGTTTCTTTTCAAAGCTTCAACCTCTATGAAATTCCTTTCCTAAATTGATTGGATTATTCATTTTCCCCAACTTGTATTGAGTGAAAGCCCTCCTCTGAGCTGGAACTTTCATAAAATATAAGATAAGCTCTCTTAGTATATGCTTAGAAATGGAATGAGCAATATTAAGGGACTTCCAGATCTTAGCCCACTTTTCTTCAATGCTCCTAGAGTCTGGTTTCACAAGTTTTAGGCGCTATGTTTAATTATCTTCTGTAACATTTAATGAAACTAAACTCACCAATAAACTTACCAAGAGCCGTATGGTTTTAGCTGTGAAATATGAGTATCTTATGTTCCTTTATTTTGTTAGTAAGTAGTCTTTGCCATCTTCTGTGTGCTTACACAAAGCTGGTGATACCTTAGACTCATAGATCTTGGCATTAAAAACAGACATGTTAAAGAATCAATTCATCCAAAGTTTCTGTGTCCTATCACATTAATAATTATGGATTATTCAGAATGAACAAGGAAAAGAGCATATTTGGTATTCTTATAGTGGAGATATTTTGAGTTAAGTATAATAAATGCCTGTTTGTCCTGAATTGGGGGATGGGATATTCTTTTTAACTGAATACTACAATTAGCTAACTTCTCCACACTGATTATAAATTAACAAATAAGATTTAATTAACTAGATAATTATACCTTTAGAATTTTCTTTATGATTCCCATAGTGCCTCATGGTCTTGGATAATTGTCATGTACATCCATTATTACCATTTTTCTTCAAATTCGGGCTAAGACAACACTGTAGTCAATAAATACGTTAACAGTAATGTTTTCTGTTTTCAACCAAAGAAAATGTAATTATAACATTTCCAAGGAGGAGTGGCATAAAAATAATTATTAAGATAGCAAGGAATGTTGTTGTTCTGTTACCAAGTCATATCTGACTTTTCGCAACCCCATAGACTGTGGCACACTAGGATTCCCTGTCCCTTACCATCTCCTAGAGTATGCGCAAGTTCATGTCCATTGAGTCAGTGATGCCATCCAGCCATCTAATCTTCTGTCCCCTCTTTTCCTTCTGCCTTCAGTCTTGGACAGCATCAAGGTCTTTTCCAATTAGTCATTTGTTCACATCAGGTGGCCAAGTATGGGAGCTTCAGAGCTTCACCTTCAGCATCAGTCCTTCCAAAGAGGATTCAGGGTTGATTTCCTTTAAGGTTGACTGGTTTGATCTCCTTGCTGCCCATGAACTCTCAAGAGTCTTCTCCAGCACCACAGTTTGGAAGCATCATTTCACAGTTTGAAAGCAAGGAATAGGCTTTAGTTATTGAGATTAATAACATTTAATAAAAATATCATACTATGATTGTACCTGAAAACAGAATTAAAATTAGTTCAAGAATTACTCATTAAAAAAAAAAAAAGAATTACTCATTGAATATCTGTTGTATACTACATTCTGTATTCACTTCAGTTCAGTTCAGTCGCTCAGTCGTGTCTGACTCTTTGCAACCCCATGAATCACAGCACGCCAGGCCTCCCTGTCCATCACCAATTCCCGGAGTTTACTCAAACTCATGTCCATCGAGTTGGTGATGCCATCCAGCCATCTCATCCTCTGTCGTCCCCTTCTCCTCCTGCCCCCAATCCCTCCCAGCATCATGGTCTTTTCCAATGAGTCAACTCTTGCATAAGGTGGCCAAAGTACTGGAGCTTCAGCTTCAGTGTCAGTCCTTCCAATAAACACTCAGGACTGATCTCCTTTAGGATGGACTGGTTGGATCTCCTTGCAGTCCAAGGGACTCTCAAGAGTTTTCTCCAACACCACAGTTCAAAAGCATCAATTTTTCGACACTCAGCTTTCTTGACAGTCCAACTCTCACATCCATACATGACCACTGGAAAAACCATAGCCTTGACTAGTCGGACCTTTGTTGGTAAAGTGATGTCTCTGCTTTTTAATATGCTATCTAGGTTGGTCATAACTTTCCTTCCAAGGAGTAAGCGTCTTTTAATTTCATGGCTGCAATCACCATCTGCAGTGATTTTGGAGCCCAAAAAAATAAAGTCTGACACTGTTTCCACTGTTTCCCCATCTATTTGCCATGAAGTGATGGGACCAGATTCCATGATCTTAGTTTTCTGAATGTTGAGCTTTAAGCTAACTTTTTCACTCTCTTCTTTCACTTTCATCAAGAGGCTTTTCAGTTCCTCTTCACTTTCTGCCATAAGGGTGGTATCATCTGCATATCTGAGGTTATTGACATTTCTCCTGGTAATCTTAATTCCAGCTTGTGCTTCCTCCAGCCCAGCGTTTCTCATGATGTACTCTACATATAAGTTAAATAAGCAGGGTAACAATATACAGCCTTGACATACTTCTGTCCCGATTTGGAACCAGGCTGTCATTCCATGTCCACTTCTAACTGTTGCTTCCTAACCTGCATACAGATTTCTCAAGAGGCAGGTCAGGTGGTTTGATATTCCCATCTCCTTCAGAATTTTCCACAGTTTATTGTGATCCACATAGTCAAAGGCTTTGGCATAGTCAATAAAGCAGAAATAAATGTTTTTCTGGAACTCTCTTGCTTATTTGATGACCCAACAGATGTTGACAATTTGATATCTGGTTCCTCTGCCTGTTCTAAAACCAGCTTGAACATCTGGAAGTTCATGGTTCATGTACTGCTGAAGTCTGGCTTGGAGAATTTTGAGCATTACTTTACTAGTGTGTGAGATGAGTGCAATTGTGTGGTAGTTTGAGCATTCTTTGGCATTGCCTTTCTTTGGGATTGGAATGAAAACTGACCTTTTCCAGTCCTGTGGCCACTGCTGAGTTTTCCAAATATGCTGACATATTGAGTGCAGCACTTTCACAGCATCATCTTTCAGGATTTGAAATAGCTCAACTGGAATTCCATCACCTCCACTAGCTTTGTTCATAGTGATACTTCCTAAGGCCCATTTGACTTCACATTCCAGGATGTCTGGCTCTAGGTGAGTGTGAATGATCACACTATTGTGATTATCTAGGTCATGACTGTTTTTGTACAGTTTTTCTTTGTATTCTTGCCACCTCTTCTTAATATCTTTTGCTTCTGTTAGGTCCCTCTCATTTCTGTCCTTTATTAAGCTCATCTTTGCATGAAATGTTCCCTTGGTATCTCTAATCTTCTTGAAGAGATCTCTAGTCTTTCCCATTCTATTGTTTTCCTCTGTTGCTTTTCATTGATCACTGAGGAAGGCTTTCTCATCTCTTCTTGCTATTCTTTGGAACTCTGCATTCAAATGGGTATATCTTTGCTTTTCTCCTTTACTTTTCACTTCTCTTCTTTTCACACATATTTGTAAGGCCTCCTAGACAGCCATTTTGCTGTTTTGCATTTCTTTTTCTTGGGGATGGTCTTGATTCCTGTCTCCTATACAATGCCTTTAACCTGTACTTTCCGTGAATTCCTCCCCAACTGAAGGTAACACTAATCTACTTCATATGTTTTCTTTATTAGGTAAGTGGCATGCGCTTATGGGATCTTAATTCCCGAACTGGCGATTGAACCTGGGGCACAGCAGTGAAAGCACCGAGTCTTAACCACTGGACTGCCAGGGAATTTCCTTACTCCCTGTCTATAGATTTCTCTATTCTGATCATCTCATAATCCTATGTATAGTATTGACTTTATAATATTTTAAGTTGGTTTATCCATGTGAAACAAGAAAATCAGTTTATGTTAACTTCTCACTTCACTGGCATAATTTAAAGATGAATATGATCATAAGCACTTTGATACTGGTGATGAGAAATAAGAAAAGTCCAAGAAAATGTGATTGGAGTTAAATCCAAGTAACTTACTGATAATCAAAATAAATTTTAAATCTAACTTGTCTTAGGTTAAAAAGCCATCATTGCTTGAAATATTGTATACATGTATTAGAGTATGTGTATGCAGATATAGTTTTATTGAAATACAAGGCTCTGATTTACTACAATGTATAGTTACGGCTTTGTTAGTAATTGGCTACATATTATAGTAATTGAGAGGTATGCTGTGCTTTAGATATACATAAAATTTATGTTTACACTTAGAAAATGAAGAAGTTGAAAAGCCAAGACTTCTATGGGGTCTTTACTTCAATATGAGAGATTCTTCAGATGTCAGCAGGAACTCTTATAATGATTTACCATCCAACGTTTATGTCTGCTCTGGCCCAGACTGTGCTTTAGGAAATGATAATGCAGTCAAACAGGTAAGGCTGTTGGTCTTTCTCAGTTTTAGATTAAGTTGGTGTGGTAGGGAAAGTGAATTGTTTTTTCCTCTAAGAGGTGGGAAAAGAGACTAAAAAAGCATCTCTCTCATTTAATACTATCTCTGTAATTTGCTCCTAAACATTTTCTCTCTGAACAACAAAGCCACATTAAATATATTTTAAATGTAGTATCAAATATTGTCATGGTCTTGAATATAATGATGAAATACAAGAGATTGTTTATGAGTTCCATTGTGGGAATAAGGATAGAAGATCTTCGAAATACATATCCAGAAAATGAATTTATAATGCCAATATTCTAAAGAGACATTGCTTCTAATTTAAATTGTGGTCTTTCAGTGTATTTTGAAATACATGAACTTTTTTCCTCTTTAAACTTGAGTCATTTCAAAAGGAGTGTAACTGGTAAGGCACACAAAATGTATTTTTTAAATGGCATTTTTAAGGCACATTCTTATCATGGAAAAGAACATACAGTTTTTCACAATGAACTTGATTCCTTTAATGTTTTGACACAAGCTGGTGTCCCAAAGCTACTATAGTAACTGCTGAGGAGTATGTTAAATCAGGGTGGAATTTGTGATAGCGCTCCTGAACAGGGCTATAGAGGTACAAGGTAGCTGACACAAAATGCCAAAAGTGAACTATGACTCTACAAATTGAAAATTCATATGCATGTACAAATATACTTTTCTGCACTTGACTGAAAAAGAAGAGCAGAAAATACTGTTTTTGAGGTGTAAGTCTAAACTTTTCACCAGTATAGTTAGTGCATCTATCTATTGAATCAGTAAATGGATAATTTAACATTGTTCTAAGACTACAGGTGGAAATTTCATTCCCACTAGTGGCAAGGATCTTATAGAAACAAATGGCTTCTTTAAGCTTTTAATCTAATTTTTCAGCATAGCAGCAAGGCCGTGACCCATACATTTATAGTTTTTTGCCAGATTCTTTGTTTTTAGTCCTCAGAGTCTAATGGTAATCCAGGATAATCAGATTTAGTCAATGATAACAAACAAAAACAGGAAGTCACGTCTCTCATCCATCTTTTGTTCTGTTAGTTTAATAGGAACCCAGAATAGTTCAATATCTACATTTATGGCTTAAAATGGCCAGATAATTTTGCTTTGAAGTTCCATTTTTTCCCAAGCAGAAATTACCAACAAGTTATCAGCCAGATAACTTTATTTCTCAGTGAACTTTAATGTTTTTAACCAAAATGAAAGGCCTTAAATAAGGACTTAGTATAGAAATGCTAATGTGATCTAAGCTGTAAGCTAGAAGATTATAATTAAAGGATAATTTTATCATGAAGTAATTTGCTTCCCAAGAAGATAGACTTGAGTACAATGTTACCACAGAAGAAAACAATAATGCTAGTTTGGGTGCTAATTATTATATGCTATTAATTATAAGTAGGCTTATATTTGTTATATAGCTCTTAACCTCAAATAAGTTTTAGGAAAAATATTATAATGCCTACGTTAAAGGGCATCAATAATAACTTTTAAAAATAGCCAGTTTATTCAGAGAAACTGTGTTCTAATTTTAGTATATTACACCGTGTTCATCCCAAATGCTAATTGATGACTTCTGTCTTCCAAATTGTCTATAAAACCCTCAGAATATCACCTAAGTTTTGCCTGTGTAGGAACATAAGCACTTGGAGATTTCCTTTTTCCTTTTTTTTTAAGTAAAATGCTTCATTTTACTATTTGTCAAGTTTGCATCTGCTGTTCTTATTTGTAAATGTATAGATGTTGAATAACATAGACCTGTCTCCCTTGTGTTCATTTGAAGCTATGATTTGAAGACATTAAAAATAGGAAGTAATCTGTGTTTAATACTCACAAGTTAAAGTTGGATGCAGGAGCATACCAAGACATTCCTGATTATGTAATTCTTTCTGTGACTTGCTGGTTTTGTGGTCTATGTTCTATTTTATTTCTGAACCTCACATAGATATTTCTTTTCTTATATGAGGAATACTGATAAGCAGACTGGTCTGTAGTCCCTACTGGTCTATACTCCCAAGGCAGTGATAGCTCACTCCTCTTTCAGGAGTCCCCATTGCCTTGGAACCGCCACTGCCTTAGGAACAAGAATAGTTAAATAGTGCTGTACTCCGTATTATACTTCAGGTGTGAAATGGGTTAAATTGGCTGATGCTGGACTGGCAGTATAACCACCATTAGAATGTTGTTTGTATGGAGATATCAGCAAATTGCTTATGACTTTTGGTACATAATTTATAAGTTGAAGATGAGCTTTCTTGGTTATAAGAACTGTCAAGTTGCCCACATAGTGCAGTAGCATTTACTTTCTCAAGCTATTGAGGGAGAGGGCAATTTTAGGTGTCATATTTCCTGAAGCTTCCATTGTTGTGCATTTTTTATATACCAAGCACTGTCCTAAGCATGTTATGTATATTATCTGATTTGGTCCTCACAACAACCCTATGAGGTAAGTATCTATTGCATCCCCATTTTACAGATGAGGAAATTAAAGCCCAAAGGGGCTAAATAACTTGGCCAAAGATCATATAGCTGATAAATTTTGACCCAAGATTTAACCTTAGGTCTGTTGGACCCCACTGCTTGTACACACATGTAGTATACAGTGCTTTCATCTTGTTAATGTAGATGCATCCTAAATACATTAAACTGCTAGATTGACAAAATATTTGTTTGTTTTTAGACTTCCTTGTAGCTCAAATGGTAAAGAATCTGCCTACAATGCAGGAGACCAAGGTTTGATCCCTGGGTCAGGAAGATCCCTTGGAGAAGGGAATGGCAATCCACTCCAGTATTCTTACCTGGAAAATCCCATAGACATAGAAGCCTGGTAGGCTACAGTCCATGGGGTCACAAAGAGTTGGACACGACTGAGTGACTAACACACACAATGTTAAGTAAACATTAGGAATATCTAAATTACTCAGCTTGTTTTCTCTGTACTTCCCAGTATAAGGAAACTAAGTCACAATATAATTAGCCCTTTTTAATTATTTTAACTACATGAAAGCATTACCCTTTAAGCTTACTCCTTGCTTTAAAAGGACGAGGAAGATTAAAAGTTGACAGTTAAGTACTCTGAACCAACTTCTTTGTATAACTCTCAGAATTGTGACTTAGTTGGCAAATGAAATGAAGCACACCAAGAAGCTTCCAGAAAGACCTTCCAGAAAGTGACAGTTGGCCCTAAAATGTTCCAGCAGTTGGAAAGAGAGGAGAGACTTGGGAAAGGCCGGAGTTTGGCCGTGGGAAATTGACAACAGCAGGGGCCAGTGGCAGATGGGCTAAAGGGGGATTTCCACATCAGGTAGAGTACAAATAAGGGCAGGACAGCAAAACCTGTAGTTGCTTGGCAGTCTTAGGACACACGTTGTTCATAACAGGAATATACAGAAACAGATTGAGTGGGATCTAGCCACGGAAACTGGGGTTCAGGGGAATCTATCCTATAGAGAGGTGGCAAAAGGGAGACAAGGTGTAAGATACAGAGGAACTGGAGTAGAAGTAAAAGAAAGAGTAATAATAATTATAGTATTTATATTCAATATTTGCACAACATACAGTTTCTAAAATTCTTCCATTTATATATATACTTACATGTATAGCTACGTGTGTGTGTGTGTGTGTGTGTGTAAACTGTATTGTACAGATGTTGCATATAAATATTACAACATACATTACATATATGTACATACATATGCGTACATCATATATATAGAGAGAGGGAGATTCTATTCCATGCCTGGCACTAAGGATTCAGAGTTAATTAAAACCTAGTCATCATTCCTGGGTGAATCACTGTCTGGTAAAGGAGAAAAACATGTGAACAAATGACATTGCAGTGTGGTATATGCAATAAGCAAATGATACTGAGGGACTTCTCTGATGGTCCAGTGGTTAAGACTGCATTTCCAATGCAGGGAGTGCAGGTTCAATCTCTGGTTGGGGAACTAATATCCCACATGCTGCATGGCAAGGCCATAAACAAATAAACAATAGATTTTTAAAAAAAAGGAATGATATTGAAAGTACAAAGGTAATATAGAGGAGCCACAAGTTCTATCTAGGAGTCAGAGAACCTTACACAGAAGGATATAAAAGATGAGTAGCAATTCTTCATCCAAATGGAAGACAGTCAAATTGAAACATTCCATACATTATAGCATTTGCACCAGCCTAAGATATAAACATAGTATGCTTAAGAAGTCAGTCAGTCAGTTCAGTCGCTCTGTTGTGTCCTACTCTTTCTGACCCCATGGACTGCAGCACGCCAGGCCTCCCTGTCCATCACCAACTCCCGGAATTTACTCAAACTCATGTCCATTGAGTCGGTGATGCCATCCAACCATCTCATCCTCTGTCATCCCCTTCTCCTCCTGCCTTCAATCCTTCCCAGCATCAGGATCTTTTCCAGTGAATCAGTTCTTCATATCAGATGGCCAATTCTCATGATGTAATCTGCATATAAGTTAAATAAGCAGGGTGACAATATGCAGCCTTGATATACTCCTTTCCCAATTTGGAACCAGGCTGTCAGTCCATGTCCAGTTGTAACTGTTGCTTCCTGACCCACATAGAGATTTCTTAGGAGGCAGGTCAGGTGGTCTGGTATTCCCATCTCTTGAAGAATTTTCCGTAGTTTGTTGTGATCCACGCAGTCAAAGGCTTTGGCATAGTCAATAAAGCAGAAGTAGATGTTTTTCTGGAACTCTCTTGCTTTTTTGATGATCCAGAAGATGTTGGCAATTTGATCTCTGGTTCCTCTGCCTTTTCTAAATCCAGCTTGAACATCTGGAAGTTGACAGTACACATACTGTTGAAACTTCCAACAAACAGGTAGGAGTGTGTAGCAAAAAATCTGAGAGGCAGAGATGGGGTGAAGTAGATGATGATGAGACCAGAGAAGATAGGCCTGAAGAGTTTTGTTCACCATAATCATCCTGGATTTTTATCCTATTAGAAGAGTTTTAAGGCAGAACACGATGGCTTAGCAGGTAAAGAATCTGCCTGCAATGCAGGAGACAAAGGAGACATGAGTTGGATCCCTGGGTTGGGAAGATCCCCTGGAGGAGGGCATGGCAACCTATTCCAGTATTCTTGCCTGGAAGTTCCCATATCAGAGAAGCCTGGCGGGGCACAGTCCATGGGGTTGCAAAGAGTTGGACACTACTGAGTGACTAAGCACAAGGCATAAACAGAATTTCATTTTCCATTGACCCGTCTGAGGGCAGCATAAAGATGGATTACACAGGAAAATCCTAGAGGCAAAGTAACTAGTCCAGTTCTGAGATGTTGCAGGCGTCCCAGGGAAAGATGGTGCATGTCTGGGCTGTGTCTCTAGGAAAAGAACAGATGGAGTCAAGAACTAAGAGAAAATCAATAGGATTTGGTGATTACATCCAGAGACTAAAGGGGAAGAAGAACTTCTTCAGGTAGACTAGATAGAGATAAAAGACAAAATGACTATTAGAGTAACTAAAGTGTGAGGTAGAGGCTCTGTCTGACACCAGTCCTGCTGTTTCTAGAGACTGAGTGTCTCCAGCAAAGGTGTGATCCCTGGGTGGAAGCAAGCAAAGCAGGCATTTCAAATATTTAATTTGAAAATAACCATAGTTAAATGGCAGGTCCAAAAATGTACCCTTGAATTATACTTAAGAAGGAAAGAAACTGTTCTATTTACTGGATGCAGGAGTATGCAATTATAGATGGCCAGCTAGCAAATAGTTTTGATTTTGCAACCCATATAGTGTATTTTGCAGCTGCTTGACTCCACCATTGCAGTGCAAACGGAGCTATAGATAGATAAAGGAGAGTGACTGTGTTCCAATAAAGCTTTATTTATGAAAACAGACAACAGGCTGGATCTGGCCTGTGGGCCGTAGTTGTCAACTCCTGGCCTAATGGACGACCTTGTGTGTACATTGGGATGGAGAGTTGAAGTGGTACAGACAGATGTTGTAAACTTTAAAGCAAAACAAGCATATATCTTAAAACCCTTTAATGACTTTCTTTTACCAATAGGGCAGCATGCAAGCTACCTAACCTGGCAGGGACCCCTATCTAACAAAGAAGTGTATTCATCTAAATAAAACTAGGAATATGTTTAGAATAGAATAGCAATGCTACTTGCCACATTTACTTTCTTGTATGTGTGTATCTATTTGTTGTTGTTAATTAAGATCACGTTTACTTTCTTACTCTCTTACCCTGCCAGACTAAGCTCAGCTTATATCTTGACATTTTAATTTCTGTTATTATTAATAACAGTGATAACAGTTACCATATAAAGAAGCTTAGTCTCTTCTATGCTCTAGACAAAGAGAGCAAGGCTCAGATGCTAATTAAACATTAGCTAGATCACATCACTACTGCATTTGTCATGGATTTCTATTCAGAGTCCATAGTCTTGGATTATGTAATACTCCTCAAAGCACAGAGGGAAGAAAACTAGAAAAGCAAATAGTTGAACAATGAAGAATGTTCTTGATTTGAACAGTTGTTAAAATTGGTATATGCTAAATTAGACTACAGATATCACAGATAATCTCTATTAAGAAAAAAATAAAAATAAAAAAGTACAAGGAAAAAAAAAAGAAATTATATAAAGAATATTAAAGGAAATTTTATTTCTATTGACACATAGAATAAATGACCTTAAAGTCTTGGCTGGGCACCTGATCAAGTACTGATATATTTGAAGGGTGGGTCTGAATGAATGTATTTGAGTTCTGAAAGCAGATTTTAGAAGGTTATGTATGCTGTGTAAAGTTCTGTAACTTAATGATTATAAGGATGATACTTCATTTTTTAAACTGTTCCAAAAAGGTTCATACATTTTAAGTTAGCGTTCAAAAACTATTGTGCCCTTTCTTCCCTGGCCAGGCTGAAGCACTCTTCCAACAAATCTGCCCCAATGAAGACTTCTGTCCACCCCCACCGAATCCTGAAGACATTATCCTTGATGGAGACAGTTTACAACCAGAGGCTTCAGAATCCAGTGCCTTAGCAGAGGCCAACTCAGAGACTCCCAAAGAAAGCTCAAATCTGAGAAACCCAGAGGAGCCCTCTGAATAACCAGTGTATACCAAACTGGATACCACACTGTGGAAAATCCTCCTAGCCTGAGAGTCTTCTTGATGGAAGAACTGTTTGAAAAATGTTACACAACAGCAGCCAGTTAACATGCGGAATTACCAAGAAAAACAATAAAAGAGATCCAAAAGGGGATTTTCCTTAAAGAGGACATTCTAAGACCACAAAATACTTTGTAAAGCACATTGACTTGCCTGCTTTAAGATACCAAATCTGTGGAATTAGCAGATAAAAATTATAAAGTGGATTGATTTCCAGAAATACAGCTATGTTTATGAAAGTGATCCTATGCATTGTTAGTAATTCTGTGGTATTAGGACAGCTTTTGCCTGCCACTTTGCTTGAAAGCCACATATTTGGAATTGGCTCACAAATTTCCTTTGATTGTTTGAGTTATATTTTCTCTATGGGTGTGAGCATCGTGACACAAATGATGAAAGTATATGTAGATATAGTTGAAAAAAATTAAAGTGTCATAATCCAAGCAGGAGCCTATGTTTGAAATAGATGTTTGTTTTGTTCTCTATCTTGAGGAGAATTGAAGATACTATATTAAAGTAGACACTTTTACAAACAGGTCATGAGTCTATTACTCAGTGTTGTTTTTTTTTAAATGTTAATAGTATTTATATTTGAGTCCTGAACATTCTACGAAAGCTCAGTACTGGAGAAATGGAAGGAAAGATTTAAATAGGCTCCTTTGGTGTTTGGAAATTCTTTCTAGTTGAGTACCTGGAGCACTAACCTGATTGTCTATGGACCTAATTTCATCCTAGCTATGCTGATATTAGGCAAATGTGATGATGATATTTGCTAACTGATGATATTTGCAAATTGCCTAATATTAGGCAAATTATTTACTTTCTGCACCTCAGTTTCTCTACATGTCTACTGAGTGAGAATGATTTTGAAGATATATGCAGTGCTATCCTTAGAATGATTTTTCTGGAATAAAAGTTCTTTCAGAATTTTCTCATTGACTTGGGGGTGAATATCAGATCTCATGCAGCAAGTAATTGTTCGCTGTCACTTCCCCCAACAATAAATCATAGTGTTTTTATTGCATTAAGCTTTTAAAATAAAAATCTATTTCTTAAATTAGTATTTAATAGTCTTATATAAAAGTAAACAAAGTAACATATAGAATTGTGGTTTTAAATCTTAATAAGGAAAACACTCTATAAACTCTTCATATTCCTTTTCTAGTAGTTAGACCTGAAGCCACCAAGGACTCTAAACAGAATATGACAATTGATAAACCCTAATATGCACTTAGCATAAAAATATAAAGGCTGTGAATAGACGGCAAATCTAGGTACAGTGAGTGCCTATATTAAAATTTTTCCAAATGCTGAGCTCTGATGGTTTACCTTCTTTGAGCAATAGTTTGGACTTAACAATTTATTTGAATAAATAAATTCATTAAAAGTGGATTGTCGTGCAGTCTGGCCTGTATTGCTGATCAGAGAGCCATGGCTACAGTGGAAAGCACATAGTTCTTACATTCTTCAGCTGCAGCAGGGCTTTGACCTCTCCAGATGTCAGCGATCTCAAAGGAAGCCGGCTCTTTCAGGTCACAGACTCATGAGAAACGGAAAGAATGTAGCTCTTGCCTCACCTTTTAAACCCCCAGCAGGGTTTAAATTCAGCAGATATAGCTGAATCCAGAGGAAAACCTCCCAAGCCTCTCAGGCTACTCCTAACCCCTCTCCCCATTGCACAGCCTTTCCCTGATCTCTTTAATCCCCTCTATCCCTCTCTTCCCTATTTATAATGTTATACAAATCAGGGACAATAGAATTACATTAAACCTACTTCGTTATTTGAATTCAGATCTGTCTTAAATTATATTTCCTGAAACCCAACTATGGCATGCACTAAATGCACAATACACACCTATAAGCACTGGGTATTGGCCCTGCCCTGCAGTACCAGCAATATAAAAGTTTCCACTATATGAGAGCATTGAGTTTGAATACAAATGCAGTAAGCTGCACCAATTAAAATATTGTACTTTGTTATAGTCTTAGAGTTAAGACCTCTTGCTAAATCATGCACACTTATGTAAACAGCCAATCAGGGTACACCCAGAATAACTAGGAAAATTCTGATAGCTTTACTACAGTTCTCTGAACAATGAAGGAGATACTCTGTGGTCTTGTGGCCCAATCTATACAGTACCCTATTTCATCCATTAGCCAGTATCAGAATTTCTCTTCTGGATTGTTTATTAATACTGTTGAAATGTTTAAAAGCTCCTGAACATCATTAGTGATGATTAAGATAATACACAGCTGTTTAAAACTTTGTGTTAGATAACTTTAGATACTTCCTCTTGCCTCAGAATGTAATAGAAATTATTCTAAGAACATTCTTTTCAGCTGTCTTACTGCAAATACTTGTTTTCATAGCTTTAAAGAAAAGCCTTTTGGTTTTATTGTAAAACTGTAAGCCTGAAGTCATATTAATAAAATTTAGATATTTGTACGTGATGCAGAAATTTCATTAGCTAATTTTAAATTTTGAAAATTGCTATTATCAAAGAATTGTTATTCCTGTGTTTAAAATATTGTGTTATGCATGCTTATTAGCCAAGAGTGATAATACCATTCAGTTTAGTCATCAATATGAAAACAGATTACTAACCCTATGTTGCTACTGTATTTTTGTCTAGTTGGTATGCCTACCCAGAAAAACATACATACATACATACATACATACATATATATATATATATAAAATAAACATATATTTTTCTACAGGAAAACTGAGTTATAATTTCCCTATCTACTATTATATTTAGCTGCTTATAGAAAAATGGTCATGTTAATGGTTAACTTCTGGAATAGTAATTTCTGAGATTGGCAGCCCTCTGCCCAAAATAATGGCCGTGCTAATGATTAACTTCTGTTACAGCTATAGTTCTGGAGAAAGCAAAGTATGTCTAAAGTCCTAAAAACCTCAAAAAAAAATTTTTGTTGAAATTACTGCTAAATAGTAATGATCCTTCAAAGCAATTATCTTTTTTTTCTTTAAAAATATTTAATATGGTTGAAAAATAGCAACATACATTTACTGCTATTAGGATAATTTCTCTCAACTCTTGATTGGTTTTCTTAAGTGCATTTCAGAAAGCATGAATATATGGTTATTCATAATTTGCACACTGTAACAGTAAGTTTTCAGAGGAAATAAAGTCTGTTTTAATGCCTTTCAGGTGTGGTATCCTATTTTTTAATATTAAAATTTTGTATATATGCCAAGAAATTAAAGATTGTCTTGAAATTGATTTATTTGTTGATATTGGTCTACTATTTAACCTCTCAGTTAATTTTCCAGCTATATATTTGATTTTATTTCTAGGCATCTGCCGACTGTGTCAGGCTTTTGAAAAAGGCAATCAAATGATACATGGGTATGATTTTCTTAGCAAACTGTTCTAGATGCCAGCATCAAACTTCATTCTGTTTGAAATCAGTGTTCTGAGGCATGGGGTATGGCTTTACAATACGCTACCTGCAAACTGTTTCCCCATCTCACTTAGTGTATGAGACTCTGAAATGTTTTTCTTATTTACTTCATGAATGAGAATCTGAAATGTTTTTCTTTGTGCTGGTTGAGTCCCCAGTAGCTTACTTACAACAGATAAGAGACTGTTGATGTTCTTTTCATGCAGAAATCATTCACTGAACTGATTTGTTCTTGAATCAAATAATTTAAGCAGAGTGACAATTTCTGTGAATTCCAGGTAGTTTCTAAAGCTTCTCAGACAGGATATATTCAAAAGATAACATCAGTATTTCAAAACTGGCAATTTATCTGTGATTAGTAATAAATCAAGTTTTTAAAAGGTAAAGTTAATTGAATTTTTAAACAAGTAACTATATTATCCTTCAAGCATGTTGAAACTCAAGAGTATTCACACTTTTTTAAACAAGTGCTTTGATATGTTTGATTTCTTTAATGATGCCTTTTTTTAAATGCAAAAGGTTTAACCCTTAACATCCCAGGTCACACTTTGAAAACCACTTTTTTTCTTCTATTATAGTTTAGCTATGGGGCTGCAATGAGATGCCCTTCCCATACAAGTTGCCACATCTGCTGTTTGTGGTGATGATGACTCTTAGGACCATTTGACAGATAATCAATAGAACTTGAATTCTAGTAGACTGGAGGGTCTTATCGCCTATCACTACAGGGCGATTTATGTTGGTAACACCTATTAATGTTAATAGGACTTGCATGTGTAAATCCTCTTCCTGTCAGTGAGACAGTTGACCCATGAAAGAAATATTCTTTAGAGATGGACAGTTTTACTCTAGAAACATTAGTGAACTGTCCTATTCAAATTGTTCATGTGTGGAAAAAAATAGCAATTCAGCAGAGAATTTGTAGAGCTTGAAAAGATGAAATACTAGCTTATATTTTCTATTCACAGTCAAATATATATTAGACACTATTACTCTTCATCTTATCAACATAGCATTTTTCTCTTATTTTCACTTATTTTTATTTTGTAGTTGAAGTATAGTTGACATCCAGCACTATGTTAGCTCCAGGTATGCAACATGTGATTTGATATTTCTATATAATGCAAAATGATTACTGTAGTAAGTCATTATCAACTGTCACCATACAAAATTATTACAATATTGACTATATTCCCCATGCTATACATCTCATCCCCATGATTTATTTTTTTACTGGAAATTTGTACCTCTTAATCTCCCTCACTGATTTCACTCATCCTCCCCACACTCCTCTCTGGCAATCTCCTATTTTTTCTCTGTATCTACAAACCTATTTGTTATCTTTGTTCATTTGATTTGTTTTTTAGATTCCACATATAAGTGAAATAAAATAGTATTTGTATTTCCCACCTTTATTCCTGCTTTATTTCATTGAGTGTCATACCGTGTAGGTGCAATCCCTTTCAAACCACCAATAGCATTTTTCATAGAACTAGAACAAATAATACAAAAATTTGTATGGAAACACAAAAGACCCCAAAAAGTCAAGACAGTCTTGAGAAGGAAAAACAAAGCTAGAAGTATCACACACCCTGGT
The DNA here is from genome assembly GCF_033118175.1 of Dama dama. Taxonomy (NCBI): domain Eukaryota; kingdom Metazoa; phylum Chordata; class Mammalia; order Artiodactyla; family Cervidae; genus Dama; species Dama dama. The sequence continues at coordinate 77,660,204 of NC_083714.1, forward strand.
TTCAAACTATATTACCAAGCTACTGTAAACAAAACAACACAGTGGCACAGAAACATAGATCAATGGAACAGAATAGAGAGCCTGGAGATAAGTCCACACTTACATGGTCAATTAATCTATGACAAAGGAGGCAAGAATATACAATGGGGGAAAGAGAGCCTCTGACAAATGATATTGGGAAAATTGGGCGGCATTCTCACACTATATAGAAAAATAAACTACAACTGGATTAAGGACTTAAATGTAAGACCTAAAAATATAAAACCCTTAGAAGACAACATAAGTAAAAACACACTTTGACATCAGTCTTAGCAATATTTCTTTGGATCTGTCTCAAGCAAGAAAAACAAAAACAAACAAATGAGATATCAAACAAAAAAGCTGCACATCTAAGGAAACCATTGACAAAATGAAAAGACAACCTATGGAATGGGAGAAAATATGTGCAAATAATATGACCAAGAGGTTAATATTCAAAATACATATATAGACTATAAAGCATAAGTATTAAATTTATAAGTGGGCAGAAGTTCTGAATTGATATTTTTCCAAGAAGGATATGCAAATAGCCAACAGGCACACACACACACAAATGCTCAACATCACCAATCATCAGAGAAATGCAAATCGAAACAACAGTGAGATTATCACCTCACACCAGTCAAAATGGCTATCATCAAAAAGTCTACTAATAACAAATGTTGATGAGGATGTGAAGAAAAGAGAATTCTAGTACATTGTTAGTAGGATTGTAAATTGGTGCAGCCATTATGGAAAGCAATATGGAGGTTCCTCAAAAAAGCAAAATAGAAGGATCATATGATCCAGCAATTTCACTACAGGGTATTAATATATATCCAAAGAAAATGAAAATGCTAGTTCAAAAATATGCATGCATCACAATGTTCATAGCAGAATTATTTATTTCAATATATTTCAATACAGTAGTCAAGACATGGAAGCAACCTAATCCATCAATAGATGAATGGATAAAGAAGATGTGGTATATATAGATATACATACACAATGAAATATTACTGAGTCATAAAAATGAATGAAATTCTGCCATTTGCAACAACATGCCTGGACCTAGAGGGTATTATGCTTAGTGAAATAAGACAAAGAAAGGAATGTGGGGCTCCCCTGGTGGTCCAATGGTTAAGAATCTGCCTGCTAATGCAGGGGATACGGGTTTGATCCCTGGTCCAGGAAGACCCCACATGCCACGGAGCAACTAAGCCTGTGTGCCACAACTACTGAGCCAAAGTGCTGTAACTACTGAAGCCTGAATGCTTAGAGCCCATGCTCTGCAACAAGAGAAGCCACCATGAGAAGCCCAGGCAACGCAATAAAAAGTAGCCCTCACTTGCCACAACTAGAGAAAACCCACACACATCAATGAAAACCCAGTGCAGACAAATATAAAATAAATAATTGTTGAAAAAAGAAGAAGAAATGAAGGTATACAATGAAAGAGAAACAGGCTCTTGGGTATAGAAAACGAACTATTGGTTACCAGTGGATAGAGGGATCAGGCGTGGAGCAAGAGAGAAATATGGAACAAACTACTATGTATAAAATAGATAAGCAACAAGGATATATTGTGTGGCACAGGGAAATACAGCCATCATTTTGTAATGATTTCAAATGGACTCATTATTCATCTGTAAAAATATTGAATCACTATATAGTACACTTGAAACTGTTTCAGTATAGCAAATCAACTATACTTCAATTAAAAAAAAAAAAAAACTAATGAGTGGAGATCATGCCAGTGGTTTTTATCCAAATAGAGCTACTGATGGAACAAATGAGTATGTAAATTGAAATGTGGACTTATTTTTTAATTGAAGAATTAAAAGATAGAATCAATAGATTCAAAAGATCTATTCGCTTTGAATACACACATGTTAAATTACGACTCCTCACTTCCTCAACTCCCTCATTCAGTTGAGCATATCTTATTGATTTTTATCTCAGAACATCTTCCCAGGTGGCGTTAGTGGTGAACCTACCTGCCAATGCAGCAGACATGAGACACAGATTCGATCCCTGGATTGGGAAGATCCCCTGGAGGAGGGCATGGCAACCCACTCCAGTATTCTTGCCTGGAGAATCCCATGGACAGAGGAGCCTGGCGGGCTACACTCCATAGGGTCATAAAGAGTCAGACACCACTGAAGCTACATTTTACCGATCACAGCCTCCTCTCTATTTCCACAACCCTCTATTCTCATTCTCTTTCAGATTATTATAATCGGTCTTTCTGACACCAGGCTCCTCATTCTATTCCAACTACCCACTGAGGCAGAAACCACTGCATGGATTCCTTCTCCTGCTTAAATATCATGAGAAGGGACCCATTTAGCACAATAACACACCAAAGTTAAGGAAGAATAAAGCCCTTGAGGGGGCATTCATTTCCAACCTACACCAAATGTGTCAGGGTGTAGCTTGGGCAGAGAGAAGAGTAGAAAACAAACTGACAGGTAACATGTGTAGTGCCTATTACGTACCAGGCACTATTCAATTATTAACAAAACTTTAAACCTGTGAGTACTATTATCATTCTCCATTTTACAGTTGAGAACTTGTCAAGAAAACTGAAGCACAGAGATAAAATTACTTGCCCAATACTGCACAGTTAGAAAGTCTGTGATTGTTTCTCCTAATTCAGTATGCACTGAAACATGTTTGTGATCTACTAATAGTAAGATTATATTCTTTCTCATCATAATGAGCTGTATCTGCTTGCCCTACTAGTGGTAGAGTTTCACCTAAAAAATAAATACACGTAAAATCCCAGATCTTATAATTTTTATCCTTAAAATTTTTTTCCATATTAAATACAGTTTGATCTCTTTAGTATACCATATGAAACCACACCATTCGAAAACCAAAATATTCCTCTTTGGCTTCATCTATCATTCTACCTCCCTCCCCAACTCACACGATGAACTTCTCAGTATCTTCAAACTCTTTGACTGCTTGAATATATCACTTCATTTTTGGAATTTCCAGGCCTCTCTGTGCTACCACCACACCCCTTTTGCCTTATCCTTCTTTTCATACTTTTAAACCCAGCTCTAATGTTGCTTCAATTGCTAATATTTGGGCAGCTCCATGAGGCAAAGTTACTTTTTTTTTTTATTAGTTGGAGCCTAATTACTTCACAACATTTCAGTGGGTTTTGTCATACATTGATATGAATCAGCCATAGACTAACACGTATTCCCCATCCCGATCCTCCCTCCCATCTCCCTCTCCACCCGATTCCTCTGGGTCTTCCCAGTGCACCAGGCCCGAGCACTTGTCTCATGCATCCCACCTGGGCTGGTGATCAGTTTCATCATACATAATATACATGCTGTTCTTTTGAAATATCCCACCCTCACCTTCTCCCACAGAGTTCAAAAGTCTGTTCTGTACTTCTGTGTCTCTTTTTCTGTTTTGCATACAGGGTTATCATTACCATCTTTCTAAATTCCATATATATGTTTAGTATGCTGTAATGTTCTTTATCTTTCTGGCTTACTTCACTCTGTATAAGGGGCTCCAGTTTCATCCATCTCATTAGAACTGATTCAAATGAATTCTTTTTAACAGCTGAGTAATATTCCATGGTGTATATGTACCACAGCTTCCTTATCCATTCGTCTGCTGATGGGCATCTAGGTTGTTTCCATGTCCTGGCTATTATAAACAGTGCTGCGATGAACATAGGGGTGCACGTGTCTCTTTCAGATCTGGTTTCCTGAGTGTGTATGCCCAGAAGTGGTATTGCTGGGTCATATGGCAGTTCTATTTCCAGGTTTTTGAGAAATCTCCACACTGTTTTCCATAGTGGCTGTACTAGTTTGCATTCCCACCAACAGTGTAAGAGGGTTCCCTTTTCTCCACACCCTCTCCAGCATTTATTGCTTGTAGACTTTTGGATAGCAGCCATCCTGACTGGTGTGTAATGGTACCTCATTGTGGTTTTGATTTGCATTTCTCTAATAATGAGTGATGTTGAGCATCTTTTCATGTGTTTGTTAGCCATCTGTATGTCTTCTTTGGAGAAATGTCTGTTTAGTTCTTTGGCCCATTGTTTGATTGGGTCATTTATTTTTCTGGAATTGAGCTTCAGGAGTTGCTTGTATATTTTTGAGATTAATCCTTTGTCTGTTTCTTCATTTGCTATTATTTTCTCCCAATCTGAGGGCTGTCTTTTCACCTTGCTTATAGTTTCCTTTGTAGTGCAAAAGGTTTTAAGTTTCATTAGGTCCCATTTGTTTAGTTTTGCTTTTATTTCCAATATTCTGGGAGGTGGGTCATAGAGGATCTTGCTGTGATTTATGTTGGAGAGTGTTTTGCCTATGTTCTCCTCTAGGAGTTTTATAGTTTCTGGTCTTACATTTAGATCTTTAATCCATTTTGAGTTTATTTTTGTGTATGGTGTTAGAAAGTGTTCTAGTTTCATTCTTTTACGAGTGGTTGACCAGTTTTCCCAGCACCACTTGTTAAAGAGGTTGTCTTTTTTCCATTGTATATCCTTGCCTCCTTTGTCAAAGATAAGGTGTCCATAGGTTCGTGGATTTATCTCTGGGCTTTCTATTCTGTTCCATTGATCTATATTTCTGTCTTTGTGCCAGTACCATACTGTCTTGATGACTGTGGCTTTGTAGTAGAGTCTGAAGTCAGGCAGGAAATTAATAGTAACACAATAATAGTGGGAGACTTCAATACCCCACTCACAACTATGGATAGATGAACTAAACAGAAAATTAACAAGGAAACACAAACCTTAAATGACACAATGGACCAGCTAGACCTAATTGATATCTATAGGACATTTCACCCCAAAACAATCAACTTCACCTTTTTCTCAAGTGCACACGGAACATTCTCCAGAATAGATCACATCCTGGGCCATAAATCTGGTCTTGGAAAATTCAAAAAAATTGAAATCATTCCAGTCATCTTTTCTGACCACAGTGCCGTAAGATTAGATCTCAATCACAGGAAAAAAATTGTTAAAAATTCAAACATATGGAGGCTAAGTAACACGCTTCTGAATAACCAACCAATCATAGAAGAAATCAAAAAAGAAATCAAAATATGTATAGAAATGAATGAAAATGAAAACACAACAACCCAAAACGTATGGGACACTGTAAAAGCAGTGCTAAGGGGAAGGTTCATAGCATTACAGGCTTACATCAAGAAACAAGAAAAAAGCCAAATAAATAACGTAACTTTACACCTAAAGCAATTAGAGAAGGAAGAAATGAAGAATCCCAGGGTTAGCAGAAGGAAAGCAATCTTAAAAATTAGGACAGAAATAAGTGCAAAAGAAATTAAAGAGACCATAGCAAAAATCAAAAAAGCTAAAAGCTGGTTTTTTTGAAAAAATAAACAAAATTGACAAACCATTAGCAAGACTCATTAAGAAACAAAGAGAGAAGAACCAAATTAACAAAATTAGAAATGAAAATGGAGAGATCACAACAGACAACACTGAAATACAAAGGAGCATAAGAGACTACTACCAGCAGCTCTATGCCAATAAAATGGACAACTTGATGAAATGGACAAATTCTTAGAAAAGTATAACTTTCCAAAACTGAACCAGGAAGAAATAGAAGATCTTAACAGACCCATCACAAGCAAGGAAATCGAAATTGTAATCAAAAATCTTCCAGCAAACAAAAGCCCAGGACCAGATGGCTTCACAGCTGAATTCTACCAAAAATTTAGAGAAGAGCTAACACCTATCTTACTGAAACTCTTCCAGAAAATTGCAGAAGAAGGTAAACTTCCAAACTCATTCTATGAGGCCACTATCACCCTAATTCCAAAACCAGACAAAGATGCCACAAAAAAAGAAAACTACAGGCCAATATCACTGATGAACATAGATGCAAAAATCCTTAACAAAATTCTAGCAAACAGAATCCAACAACATATTAAAAAAATCATACACCATGACCAAGTGGGCTTTATCCCAGGAATGCAAGGATTCTTTAATATCCACAAATCAATCAATGTAATACACCACATTATCAAATTGAAAGATAAAAACCATATGATTATCTCAATAGAAGCAGAGAAAGCCTTTGACAAAATTCAACACTCATTTATGATTAAAACTCTCCAAAAAGCAGGAATAGAAGGAACATACCTCAACATAATAAAAGCTATATATGACAAACCCACAGCAAGCATCACCCTCAATGGTGAAAAACTGAAAGCATTTACCCTGAAATCAGGAACAAGACAAGGGTGCCCACTCTCACCACTACTATTCAACATAGTGTTGGAAGTTTTGGCCACAGCAATCAGAGCAGAAAAAGAAGTAAAAGGAATCCAGATAGGAAAAGAAGAAGTGAAACTCTCGCTGTTTGCCGATGACATGATCCTCTATATAGAAAACCCTAAAGACTCTACCAGAAAATTACTAGAGCTAATCAATGAATATAATAAAGTTGCAGGATATAAAATTAACACACAGAAATCCCTTGCATTCCTATATACTAACAATGAAAAAACAGAAAGAGAAATTAAGGAAACAATGCCATTCACCATTTCAACAAAAATAATAAAATACTTAGGAGTACATCTACCTAAAGAAACAAAAGACCTATACATAGAAAACTATAAAACACTGATGAAAGAAATCAAAGAGGACACAAACAGATGGAGAAACATACCGTGTTCATGGATTGGAAGAATCAATATTGTCAAAATGGCTATTCTACCCAAAGCAATCTATAGATTCAATGCAATCCCTATCAAGCTACCAACGGTATTTTTCACAGAACTATAACAAAGAATTTCACAATTTGTATGGAAATACAAAAAACCTCGAATAGCCAAAGTAATCTTGAGAAAGAAGAATGGAGCTGGAGGAATCAAAGTTACTTTTTCCTTTGTGCTCCCCACCCAGAACTGATCATAAAGCCCTTATCTCATAGGAATCCAAGTTTTTTTTGTTTGTTTGTTTGTTTGTTTTTTTAATTTTGTTTCTGTCTCCTAGATAGTAAGCAACTTGAGGGCAGGTGCCCTCCTTGCATCTATACCACCTAACAACACCTGGCTATGGCCATACATCTCCTGCATAACCCTGCTTCTATGACTACAGTGGTTTCTATTTTGGGTAAACACATGCTCCTGCTCCTCTTTGGAATTGAGACTCATAAAGAGATTGACTTTCTGAGTAGCTGACCCATAACACAAAGTCTCTTCAGCTATTTGCTGTTGTTTATTCGCTAAGTCATTTCCAACTCTTTGCCACCCCATGGACTGTAGCCCTCCAGGCTCCTCTGTCCATGGGATTTTCCTGGCAAGAATACTGGAGCGAGTTGCCATTTCCTTCTCCAAGGGATCTTCCTGACCCAGGGATCGAACCCATGTCTCCTGCATTGGCAGGCAGATTCTTTACCACTGAACCACCTGAGAAGCCCTCTGTTTAGCTCTCAGTTCAGGTCAGTTGCTTAGTCATATGCAACTCTTTGTGACACCATGGACTGTAGCACGCCAGGCTTCCCTGTCTATCATCAACTCCCGGAGTTTCCTCAAGCTTATGTCCATTGAGTTGGTGATGCCATCCAACCATCTCATCCTCTGCCATCCCCTTCTCCTCCTACCTTCAATCTTTCCCAGCATCAGGGTCTTTTCCAGTGAGTCAGTTCTTCGCATCAGGTGGCCAAAGTATTGGAGCTTCAGCTTTAGCATCAGTCCTTCCAATGAATATTCAGGAATGATTTCCTTCAGGATTGACTCATTTGATCTCCTTGCAGTCCAAGGGACCCTCAAGAGTCTTCTCCAACACCACAGTTCAAAAACATCAATTCTTCAGTGCTCAGCTTTCTTTATGGTTCACAGCCTTGTCTGACTCAATGAAACTATGAGCTATGCTGTGTAGGGACACCCAAGACAGACGGCTCATGGTGGAGAGTTCTGAGAAAATGTGGTCCACTGGAGAAGGGAATGGCAAACCAGTTCAGTATTCTTGCCTTGAGAACCTCATGAACAATATGAAAAGGCAAAAATATATATATATATATATGACACTGTTTAGCTACGGAGAGCTACATATTCTACTGTGTTGCTAGGAAAGCCAAGACAGTTTGCAAAGAAAGAAGCAGTGATGAGACACAGAACTGACAGATGAACCTAAAATTGGTTTTTGAGAGCTTTCTAAATCCACAATCAGGTCCTCCCTGAGGCCCAGTATCATTCTTGCCATTGCTTTTTTTTTTTTTTTTTTTTTTGAGACATTCCTTTCTTATAATCAGATTTATTTTGATGTTCAAGATATACATGTTGAATTCTGATACTTACAAAAACTAAATTATAAATCTTTATTTTAAATAAATACACCTGGGAAATGTCATTATCAGAGCCTTCCAAACTACCTCTATCTCTGTAATTCTGTGTATAGGTTTGTGAATGCATTTGTGTACCATGGGAATTTAGACTTTTACTGATTAGGAAATGTCATAAAATGTTCAGGTCCAAAGCTCTACACAGAAGGGGGAGTAAATTAAGGAAGAAAGAAAATGTTATCTACACTTGGGAACTTCAGCAAAGGATTATCTTGTTAACTTCTAGGCACTTTTAACCACTATTTTTATTCTGAGAAAAACCGTAGGTGAGGCAATACTCACTAACAAGTATGTGCTGTAAAAAGCAACTGTTGTTATGATGGAAGTCAACTTTGGAAACCTAAACCTTTAGTACATGTGATGTGAAGTTATCTTTTTTATTTGGATTTATCTTAGAAATATATTTCCAAAATAATACTTTAAAACAAGAGTCTTAAGTTCAAATATGGTCTACAGTTTCACAGAAGTTCACCTTTGTTTGGTATGGAAGCTATTTGCATAATATATAAACATTTAAGTTTTACAGATAGTTAAATTTGCAAAGCATTAAATATAAGCTATACCCTAAGGAGCTTAGAATTTTTAAGTCAAAAATGGGCAAAGTACCAGAAAGTGATTTCCTTTGGTTGAGCTTATGTAATAGCAACAAAAAGATTTGTGCAGGACTTAAAACTTATTTTGATATATCTTTATTATGACTGGAAAAAACTGCCTACAGGAAGGGTTTTTCCTTTTCTAAATCTTGATTTGATAATTATAGGGACATATAAACTGAACCTTGAACATCACTTGTCTTTCAGATATTCTGAAAGTAATTTTTGACTGCTAAATTTGAGATGCTAACAGGTGGTGCTGGTGGTAAAAAATTGTCCTGCTAATTCAGGAGACATAAGAGATGTGGGTTCAATCCCTGGGTCGGGAAGAGGAAGATACTGTGGAGGAGGGCACAGCAACCCACTCCAGTATTCTTGCCTGGAGAATTCCAAGGACAGAGGAGCCTGGTGGGCTATGGTCCATAGGGTAGCAAAGAGTCAGACACAACTAAAGTGATTTTAGCATACAATCCATATTCAGATACATCCTGTTTTAAAAGAAGAGTCTATAAGAATATCTAGATTTATAATGCACATTTTGGAGGGTGACTGTGCCCATTACAAAGTAGTTCTTTGTTTTACCAAAGAATTCAAGCTGCTTTTAAGTAGGAGTTCCTAGCAGTTCCCTGATGGTATATATCAACACTGCATATTCTATTAACTTCTAGACAGAAAGAGGTAGGTGTGGTAGGTAGAACCACTGCCAACTGAAGATCAAACTGAGAATAAAGCAATTCTAAAATGATTGTGGAAGTAAAGGCGAAGATATGGACTGACAGAAATCTGGTTTGAGAACAACTTTGCAGAAATACATGTGTGGTATAACATGTGTTGCACTTAAAGTGAAGATTTTTTGGGGACTACAGTTCCCCAAATAGTAGATGGGTTCCTAATAGTAGAACCCATCAATCAGTTTGCCCCCAGTAAGTCTACATGAAACTGCCATTCAAAAATACCCCTTACACTTGGTTCATATATTTCATTAATACCGCATGGCCAAAATCTTCTTGACCAAAAGATTATATGGTGAATAGTTTTTCCCCTCATTTTCTTAGATGTCTAAGAGTAATTTGTAAAGCCATGGAATTTGCAATATGGTTCAGGCCTTATAAATAAGCAAATGTTGATCTTCTTCAGTAAAACCTGGGAAGTCTGCCTGTGTAAGCCTACTTCACAAATGGAAAAGGGAATACTATCCTCTGTAAATGTGAAATATAATATGTTCAGTATATACTTAAGATTGAGGGGGCCAAGCAGAGCTGGGGGTAGGATCTTAAAGTTATGGTTCAGGCCATATGATTCTAAGTAGCCACTCTTGATGGAGTATTGGGGTGGCTTCTGCTGCCCCTGCCATATCCCTTCTTTTTTCACCTTCACCCTTCGGGTGATAAGTAGTATGAGGGTGCAATGGCAGGAACACCTTGGCAGTATCAATGAAAAAAATGTTGCCTGCCATATCAGTAAGCAAAGGATGTTGTAGCGATCAAGCCACCATATTACAGCTGCCTTGAGAGTGAGCCCTGAGGGAACCTGGGATAGAAACAGGATACCCACTATCAAGCAGTCAATTGAGGCATCCACCCCCTAGACAGTGCACCCTAAGGAGACTCAGGATGAGAAGTCAGATACTGGCCCCTGGTAGCTGACATGCATATCAAAGGAATGATTTCAATGAGCTGTGACTTTTGCAACCACTGGCTCAGCAGTAAAGAATTGACTGCAATGTAGGAGACCCAGGTTGGATCCCTGGATCAGGAAGATCCCCTGGAGAAGGGCATGGCAACCCACTCCAGTATTCTTGCCTGTAGAATTCAATGGACAGAGGAACCTGGTAGGCTACAGTCCATGGGGTCACAAAGAGTTTGACACGATTGAGCAACTAACACTTTCACTTCACTTTTTTCTCCACTTATTAGTTGTAACACTTGGCAAACTATTCTTACCTCTCTGGTTATCCATTTCCTTGTTTGTTCATTGGTAATGACGATAGTACCTACTGCATAGGCTTTTTGTAAGAATGAATATGAGAAAAATCATGTAAGCACTCAACAAAGTGCCTGGCACTTAGAAAAGCCCTCAATAAGCGGCAGCATTGCTGTTATGTGATTAATGAGAGTCAGGTTTAGGACCCAGGTTTCCTAATTGCCACTGTTCTCTTCACCATGACTGCAACAGCATAACAGCTAGAGAATCTTTAGTAAACTTGAACATATATTTTATAGTTGTACCCCATTAATCAGGCCAGAGTTCCTCTCATTACCAGTTAGTGGATTTAGATATTTTCACCTACAAGATAAAAAGTGACATCTATAATTCCATTAAAAGAGACAATTAAATCTAAATATTCAGTTTCAATCCCAAGAGAAACAGCACAATATACTCTCCAAGTTGCACTTTATAAACTAAACTGCTTCTGAATACCTAAAATTTAGTCATGAGACACAGGAAACTCAGGGAGAATGCAACATTCAAGCTTTTGTTGTTGGAAAAGCATTTGTTATGGATTCCATCACCAGCTTTATTTACAGGCCTTTTACCCATATTCTAATAGTGATTGGTGCATCACCAGCTGAAAAGGAAATTTCATGGAAATACTGTAAATCTCAGCAGCAATTGGGACTTAGAACTTGACAAGGAAGATCCAAACAGATGTAGTGGCTGTCTGCATAGGAGGTCTGATCAAAGGGAACTGGAATAGAAAGCACTACATGTGCCATAACTTGGACAGACAATAAATATTTGACTAACAACACCATTTGTGGTAAGAATATCTACTTGGATGCATATCAAGAACGTGGTATATATTTAAATAAAGTTTTGTAACAAGAGTCATTGACTTGTTTTTCTGCTCATGTTGCAGTCCAGACCAAAAAAACATTTTACAGCTATTTTCTATGAAAACTTCAACCTCTGCATAGAAAGTTCTTTGAAAAATATCTCAGTTTGAGCACACTAATGGGCACTCTTTCCCTCCTGCTTCTTCAAATATCACAATACTTGTCTGAATGAGCAATGTTGATATTGTATACACAAAAGTTAATGCTTCTTCAGTAATAAAAATAAACTCTTAAAAAAAACATTAAAAGAATATAGATGTCTATATAAGCAAGCAATCTGGAAAGTTATTGAAATGTAGTAATCCCTCTAAATGTTTTATAAATAAATAGGTAATTAATGTCACGGGGGAAATCCACAATATATGGTTAAACAACAACAAAAAAAGCAAGCAAGTTACAGCTATACATCTGGAACTAACTCAACAATGTTAAACTATATTTCAATTTTTTAATTTTAAAATTAAAAAAGCAGGTTACAGAAATAGAATGTATAGCACATCTCATTTTGTGTAAAGAATAGAGAGCAGTCTACATGCATATGTGTATGTTTGTGTGAACTCTACAAGAATGCACACAAAATGGTGACATTAGTTATTTTTGAATTGTACAAATATATTAATAATGTTTGCCCTTTATAATTTTTGAGTTTTCTACATTTTTGACATATTCATTCATCAGCACTTCTAATATCACTTCTCACCAGATGTGTAACTCTGTTCTTTCAGATATTTTTCTATGCACACACACATGCACACACTGACTGACACACTCAGTATAGGGTACACAACCTTTGTAAAAAATTTAAAAATAAATTGGCTTATATCATAGTTCTGTAATAGTTTTTTACAAAACAATGTATCTTGGACACCATAAAATCCAATAAATAAAAAACCACTTACCCCTTTTTCATTGCTGCTTAGTGTTCCATGGTATGAAATTCATTTAACCAGTCATTATTATTGAACATTTAGGTGTTTCTAGTTTTATTGCTACTGCAAGCAGTGATTAATGAACATTTCATATTCATATTTCTGTTCACATGCATATTTCTGATGAGTGAATTCTTAGAGACTTAATTCCTGGGTTAAAGAATATGTACATTTAAAACTTTGATAGAAATGGACAAATGGTACTCCAAAAAGACTTTATCAATTTGCACTCTCATTTGTACTAGATGTTATTATTCCTTTACTATCTGCCAATCAGATGGGCAAAGACATGGCATCATATTTTTATGCTTTGCATTTCTCTGATTACTTTTACATCTGAGCATATGTTTATTGGTGATTTTGAATCACCTCCTCTGTGATTTACCAACCCATGCCCTTGCTGCTTTTATAATTTGTTAACAGTTCCTTTTATATTCTGTGTACTTACTTTTGTTATATACATTGTAAATATTCCCCTCCCATTCTGGATTTTAAAATTGTTTATGGGGTGATTTGTTACATAGAAACTTTAAATTTTGATGTATTCAAATCACTCAGTATTTACTCTTATGACCTCTGGGCTTTGCATCTTGTTTAGGAAAGCCTTCCCCAATTTGATATTATGAAAATAAGTCCTATATGTTGTTTAAATACTGTTATGATATTGTTTAACCTTTAGCTCTTTGTATGTGTGCCCAGTCACTCAGTCATGTCCAATCCTTTGCATCCCTATGGACGGTATGGCCTTTCAGGCTTCTCTGTCCATGGGATTCTCCAGGCAAGAATACTGGAGTGGGTTTCCATGCCCTCCTCCAGAGGATCTTCCCATCCCAGGGATTGAACCTAGGTCTCCCACATGGCAGGTGGATTATTTACCCACTGAGCCACCAGGGAAGCCCAAGAATACTAGAGGAGGTAGCCTATCCCTTCTCCAGGAAATCTTCCTGACCCAGAAATCAAACTGGGGTCTCCTGCATTGCAGGCAGATCCTTTACCAGCTGAGCTACCAGGGAAGCCTGGTAACCACAAATCTGATCCCTTTTTCTACAAGTTTGTTTGTTAATTGTCCTACAACACTATGTTAGTTCCTGGTGTACAAAATCGTGATTCATTATTTTTATACATTCCAAAATGTTCACCACAATAACTCTAATTTACCTTATATTACATTATTATTGATTGTATTCCCCATTCTGTACATTTCATACCCATGACTCGTTTACTTTGTAACTGGAAGTTTGTACCCCTAATCTCCCTCACCTATTTTTCTCCTCCTCTTACCCCCACTTCCCTCTGGCAACCATCTGTTTGTTTCCTGTATCTATGACTATTTTTCATTTGTTTATTTGTTTTGGTTTTTTAGATTCCATATATAAGTGAAATCATATAGTATTTGTCTTTCTCTGTCTGAATTATTTCACTTAGCATAATACCCTGTAGGTCTATCCATGTTGGTGCAAATGGCAGAATTTCCTTCTTTTTATAGCTTAATAATATTCCCCTGGAATATTAGTATATTTAAATATTATATTATTATAATGGAATATTATTTACTCCACACATCTTCTTTATCCACTCACCTATCCATGGACACGTGGGCTTCCTAGGTGGTTCAGTGGTAAAGAATCTGCTTGCCACTGCAGAAGACATAAGGGACATGGGTTCAATCACTGTGTCAGGAAGATCACCTGGAGGAGGGCATGGCAACTCACTTCAGCTTTCTTGCCTGGAGAATCCTACAGACAAAGGACCATAGAGTTGCACAGAGTTGGATATGGCTGTAGCGATATAGCACACATGCATCCATGGTCACTTAGGTTTATTCCCTATCTTGGATATTGTAAATAATGCTGCAGTGAAGATAAGGTTGCATATACATTTTCAAATTAGTGTTTTTATTTTCTTCAGATAAATATCCAGAAGTAGAATTGCTGTATTGTTTGGTAGTTCTCTATCTGATTTTTCTGAGGAACGTCCATACTGTCTTCTATAGTGGCTGCACCAATTTACGTTCCCACCAAAAATGCATTAGGGTTCCCTTTTCTTCATGCCAACAATTGTTATTTATAATCTTTTTTTATTGAATATATTTGATTTACAATATTATGTTAGTTTCAAGTGTACAGTGTAGTGATTTGGTATTTTTTGTACATACTTCATTATAGCTTATTTCAAGATAATGGGTCAAATTTCCTGTGTTATATAGTATATCCTTGTTACTTATTTATTTTATATATAGTATTTGTATCTGTTACTCTCATACCCCTAGTTTGTCCCTCTCCCCTTCTCTCTCTGTTAACCACAAGTTTGTTTTCATATCTGCGAATCTGTTTCTGTTTTGCATTATACATTCATTTGTATTATTTTTAGATTTTGCATGTAAATGATACCATGCAGTATTTGTCTTTCTCTATCTGGCTTAATAAACTAAGCACAACATTCTCAAGGTCCATCCATGGTGCTGCAAATGGCATTATATCATTCTTTTTTATAGCTGAGTAATATTCCATGGGTATATATACCACATCTTCTTAATCCAATCATCTGTTGATGGGCACTTGGATTGCTTCCATGTTATGGCTATTGTAAATAGCGCTGCTATGAAAATTGGGGCTTGTGTATCTTTTCAAATTAGGGTTTTGATTTTTTCCAGATATAACTGGAGTTGTTGGATGATATGGTAGTTCTACCTTTAGTTTTTGAGGAACCTCCATGCTGTTTTCTATAGCGGCTGCACCAATTTATATTTCTACCAACAATATGTAAGTATTCATTTGCCCCACACCTCACCAACAATTTTTATTTATTGTCTTTTTGATAATAGCCATTCTGACAGGTGTGAGGTGATATCTCATTGTGGTTTTGATTTACATTTCTCTGTTGAATAATAATAAGCATCTTTTCATGTGTCTGTTGGCCATCTGTATGTCTTCTTTGATGTCTATTCAGATCCTTTGCCCATTTTTCAACTGAGTTTTTTTTTATGTTGAATTTTATGAATTTTTGTATTTTGGATATTAACTTTTTATCAGATATATCATTTTAAAATATCTTCTCCCATTCAGTAATCTGCCTTTTTATTTTGTTGACAGTTTCCTTTGCTGTGCAAAACATTTTCATTTGATAACTACCATTTGTTGATTTTTGCTTCTGTTTCCATTGCCTGAGGAGGCATATCCAAAAAACATTTCTGAGAGTGATGGCAAGATTGTACTGCCTATGCTTTCAAGTTAAATTGGGTCAGTGAGCTGAGGGCAGTTCAGTTCAGTTCAGTCACTCAGTTGTGTCAGACTCTGTAACCCATGGACTGCAGCACATCAGGCTTCCCTGTCCATCACCAGCTCCCATACTTTACTCAAACTCATGTCCACTGAGTCAGAGATGCCATTCAACCATCTCATCCCCTGTTGTCCCCTTCTCCTCTCACCTTCAATCTTTCCCAGCATCAGGGTCTTTTAAAATAAGTCAGCTCTTCGCATCAGGTGGCCAAGGCATTGGAGTTTCAGCTTCAACATCAGTCCTTTAAATGAACATTCAGGACTGATATCCTTTAGGATGGACTGGTTGGATCTCTTTGCAGTCCAAGGGACCCTTGAGTCTTCTCCAACACCACAGTCCAAAAGCATCAATTCTTCAGTGCTCAGCTTTCTTTATAGTCCCAACTCTCACATCCATACATGACTACTGGAAAAACTACAGCCTTGACTAGACAGACCTTTGTTAGCAAAGTAATGTCTCTGCTTTTTAATATGCTGTCTAGGATGTTCATAACTTTTCTTCCAAGGAATAATCATCTTTTAATTTCATGGCTTCAGTCACCATCTGCAGTGATTTTGGAGCTCAAAAAAATAAAGTCTGCCACTGTTTCCCCTGTTTCTTCATCTATTTGCCATGAAGTGATGGGACTGGATGCCATGATCTTAGTTTTCTGAATGTTGAGCTTTAAGCCAACTTTTCCACTCTCCTCTTTCACTTTCATCAAGAGACTCTTTAGTTCTTCTTCACTTTCTGCTATAAGAGTGGTGTCATCTGCATATGTGAGATTTTTTATATTTCTCCCGGCAATCTTGATTCCAGCTTGTGCTTCATCCAGCCCAGCATTTCTCATGATGTATTCTGCACATAAGTTAAATAAACAGGGTGACAATATACAGCCTTGACACACTCCTTTTCATATTTGGAACCAGTCTGTTGTTCCACGTCCAGTTCTAACTGTTGCTTCCTGACCTGCATACAGATTTCTCAAGAGGCAAGTCAGGTGGTCTGGTATTCCCATCTCTTGAATAATTTTCCACAGTTTGTGGTGATGCACACAGTCAAAGACTTTGGCATAGTCAATAAAGCAGAAATAAATGTTTTTCTGGAACTCTCTTGCTTCTTTGATGATCCAGAGGACGTTGGCAATTTGATCTCTGGTTCCTCTGCCTTATCTAAAACCAACATGAACTACTGGAAGTTTGCAGTTCAGGTATTGTTGAAGCCTGGCTTGGAGAATTTTGAGCATTACTTTACTAGTGTGTGAGATGAGTGCAATTGTGCGGTAGCTTGAGCATTCTTTGACATTGCCTTTCTTAGGGATTGGAATGAAAACTGACCTTTTCCAGTCCTGTGGCCACTGCTGAGTTTTCCAAATACGCTGCCATATTGAGTGCAGCACTTTCACAGCATCATCTTTCAGGATTTGAAATAGATCAACTGGAATTCCATCACCTTCACTGGCTTTGTTCGTAGTGATGCTTCCTAAGGCCCATTTGGCTTCACATTCCAGAATGTCTGGCTCTAGGTGAGTGATCACACCATCGTGATTATCTGGGTTATGAAGATCTTTTTTGTACAGTTCTTCTGTGTATTCTTGCCACCTCTTCTTAATTTCTGTTTCTGTTAGGTCCCTACCATTTCTGTCCTTTATTGAGCCCACATTGTCATGAAATGTTCTCTTGGTATCTCTAATTTTCTTGAAGGGATCTCTAGTCTTTTTCATTCTAAGATTTTCCTTTATTTCTTTGCATTGATCCCTGAGGAAGGCTTTTTTATCTCTCCTTGCTATTCTTTGGAACTCTGCATTCTAATGAGTATATGTTTCCTTTTCTCCTTTGCTTTTTGCTTCTCTTCTTTTCACAGCTATTTGTAAGATCTCCTCAGACAGCCATTTTGCTTTTTTGCATTTCTTTTTCTTGGGGATGTTCTTGATCACTGTCTCCTGTACAGTGTCACGAACCTCTGTCCATAGTTCATCAGACACTCTATCAAATCTAGTCCCTTAAATCTATTTCTCACTTCCACTGTATAATCATTAGGGATTTGATTTAGGTCATACCTGAATGGTCTAGTGGTTTTCCCTACTTTCTTCAATTTCAGCGTGAATTTGGCAATAAGGAGTTCATGATCTGAGCCACAGTCAGCTCCCGGTCTTATTTCTGCTGACTGTATAGAGCTTCTCCATCTTTGGCTGCAAAGAATATAATCAATTTGATTTCAGTATTAACCATCTGGTGATGTCCATGTGTAGAGTTTTCTTTTGTGTTGTTGGAAGAGGGTGTTTGCTATGAGCATTGCATTGTCTTGGCAGAACTCTATTAGCCTTTGCCCTGCTTCATTCTGTACTCCAAGGCCAAATTTGCCTGTTACTCCAGGTGTTTCTTGACTTCCTACTTTTGCAACCCAGTCCCCTATAATGAAAAGGATGTCTTTTGGGGTGTTTGTTCTAAAAGGTCTTGTAAGTGTTCATAGAACCGTCCAGCATCAGCTTCTTCAGCTTTACTGGTCAAGGCATAGACTTTAACTACCGTGAAATTGAATGGTTTGCCTTGGAAACAAACAAAGATCATTCTGTCGTTTTTGAGACTCAGCATCCAAGTACTGAGGTCAGTATGTTACAAATGCTGCTCTCTTTCTGCTTGAGCATGCTGAGAGATATCTATGATAAGCTTGCTAAAGTGGAATTTGATTTCTATTTCTGGGGAATCTCAACATGATGGCAGGAGAAAGGTCAGAGAAAATGTAAATAAATGAGGTCAAAGGAAAAACACAACAAGCAAAGCAATCTTCTCTTTAGAATGAAAAATGTGCTTTTAAAGCCAAGTTTAACTTTTATTAGTTAGATTTTACAATATTAAAACTAATAGATAGCTATTAGCTAACCCATAGCACATACACTGTAACAGGCATTTTTTAGGTGTTTCATATACATTAATCCAAATCAATGGACACTATTATTATCCCCATTTTTATAGATGAGGAAACTGAGACACAGACAGATTAAATAACTTGCCCGATATCAACACAACTAAGTGGAAAAGCCACAGTTTGAACCCAGACAATCTGATTCCAAAGCCAAGACAATGATAACACATGTGTAAATACGGTAATTTGGATTTTTAGGGGTAATTTGGATTTTATAAAAGCAACAGATAAATCTAAATGCAGAGTACGCACATTCCCTGCCCCCTTTCCCCTACCACCCTGGTATTGTCTCCTTCATTTGGTGGTAGCTCAGGGAGTTAAACTAAAAAGAGAGCACTATTTAAATGCTTGAATTTGATGCAAATCTCTTTCACTTATTTAAACACAACATACTGGACAATTTTAGTAGCGCAATTTCTATAGAATTTTTTACCCAACAACTTAAGAGTAGAAATGTCACAATAGCCATCTATAACCTCACAGTGGCAGAGTTCTCTTATTTGACCTCCATTAAGAGAATGTAACATATATCATATTTAGAATCTTTCAGTCTAGTAATGTAGGCTGCTGAGAAAGAAACG
This sequence comes from Dama dama, assembly GCF_033118175.1. Taxonomy (NCBI): domain Eukaryota; kingdom Metazoa; phylum Chordata; class Mammalia; order Artiodactyla; family Cervidae; genus Dama; species Dama dama. Next base: position 77,679,696 of record NC_083714.1, read on the forward strand.
TAGGCTTATGGGTATAGTTTTCACTAGCACAGACTAGTAGAGTATACCACACCATCAAATAAATGCATGCTCAGTCTAAAATTCCAACAGCATTAAATGAGTCCCATCTTAAGTGGGCCATCGTGCTCATGAAAACTGGACCCCTGACAGGAAAACTGAATCAATTAGGCCCCGTTTGCTTGTTAAGGGGGCTGGATTATATCCAGGAATTGAGAGACACATCACATCCCTCTTCACTTAGTGCAAGATATATGGCCCTGCTCAATTCTTTAAAAACACTGAGAGGTGTTACTATTAATTTCCTCTTTCATACTCGTTAGCATTTGCCTTACATATTGTGGTGCTCCTATGTTGGGTGCATATATATTTATAATTGTTATATCTTCTTCTTGGATTGATCCTTTGATCATTATGTAGTGTCCTTCTTTGTCTCTTTTCACAGCCTTTATTTGAAAGTCTATTTTGTCTGATATGCGTATTGCGACTCCTGCTTTCTTTTGGTCTCCGTTTGCGTGAAATATTTTTTTCCAGCCCTTCAGTTTTAGTGTGTATGTGTCCCTTGTTTTGAGGTGGGTCTCTTGTAGACAGCATATATAGGGGTCTTGTTTTTGTATCCATTCAGCCAGTCTTTGTCTTTTGGTTGGGGCATTCAACCCATTTACATTTAAGGTAATTATTGACAGGTATGGTCCCGTTGCCATTTACTTTGTTGTTTTGGGTTCACGTTTATACAACCTTTCTGTGTTTCCTGTCTAGAGAAGATCCTTTAGCATTTGTTGAAGAGCTGGTTTGGTGGTGCTGAATTCTCTCAGCTTTTGCTTGTCTGTAAAGCTTTTGAATTCTCCTTCATATCTGAATGAGATCCTTGCTGGGTACAGTAATCTAGGTTGTAGGTTATTCTCTTTCATTACTTTCGGTATGTCCTGCCATTCCCTTCTGGCCTGGAGGGTTTCTATTGATAGATCAGCTGTTATCCTTATGGGAATCCCTTTGTGTGTTATTTGTTGTTTCTCCCTTGCTGCTTTTAATATTTGTTCTTTGTGTTTGATCTTTGTTAATTTGATTAATATGTGTCTTGGGGTGTTTAGCCTTGGGTTTACCATGTTTGGGACTCTCTGGGTTTCTTGGACCGGGCATACACACCGAGGAAACCAGATCTGAAAGAGACACGTGCACCCCAATGTTCATCGCAGCACTGTTTATAATAGCCAGGACATGGAAGCAACCTAGATGCCCATCAGCAGATGAATGGATAAGGAAGCTGTGGTACATATACACCATTGAATATTACTCAGCCATTAAAAAGAATTCATTTGAATCAGTTCTAATGAGATAGATGAAACTGGAGCCCATTATACAGAGTGAAGTAAGCCAGAAAGATAAAGACCATTACAGTATACTAACACATATATATGGAATTTAGAAATATGGTAATGATAACCCTATACGCAAAACAGAAAAAGAGACACAGATGTACAGAACAGACTTTTGGACTCTGTGGGAGAAGGCGAGGGTGGGATGTTTCGAGAGAACAGCATTGAAACATGTATATTATCTAGGGTGAAACAGATCACCAGCCCAAGTTGGATGCATGAGACAAATGCTCGGGCCTGGTGCACTGGGAAGACCCAGAGGGATCGGGTGGAGAGGGAGATGGGAGGGGGGATCGGGATGGAGAATACATGTAAATCCATGGCTGATTCATGTCAATGTATGACAAAAACCACTACAATATTGTAAAGTAATTAGCCTCCAACTAATAAAAATAAGTGAAAAAAAAAAAAAAAAAAAAAGCACTGAGAGGCGAGAAAAAGATGCGATTTGAGCTAAGTGACATTTTCATTATTGTTGCTGTTTAGTTACTCAGTTCTGCCCATTTCTGATTCTTTGCAACCCCATGGACTGTAGCCCATCAGGCTCTTCTGCCCATGGGGTTTCCCAGGCAAGAATGCCAGAGTGGGTTTCCATTTCCTTCTCTAGGGGATCTTCCTGGCCCAGGGGTTGAACCCATGTCTCTTGTTTGGCAGGTGGATTCTTTACCACTGAGCCACCTGGGAAGTCCAAGTGGCACTACTTGATCTTAATTGGAGATTTCAAAACAAGCATATGAAGATTATATTTCCCAAAGGCTCTTTAATCTGTTATAATGTGATAATAGAACACAACCAATGGTACCAGTGTGTTCTTGAGAGTGTATGCTCTCACTATGCAACTCAAACTATTTCTTCCGCCTGGTTTATTTATACAGCATGGTTTACAACACTCAGTGCAAACAGTGTATCCTAATGCCTTCTGAAGGGAATACCTGAGTCTTGACACTTAAATGCTGCCAGAATAATGATAAATGGCTAAATCATCTTCTTCTGACATGAATAGCAGCACTGATTCAACAGTGTGAAGTGTTGTTTAGCAGAGGAAACAGAGAATGTTAACAATATGCTGTAAATATGTCCTGGAAAAAATACTGATGACAGGTGCAAACAATTTTCTGCGTGGAAATTCAGATATAGCTGTAGTGATATGTGATAGAACAGCAGATGTTTCCCAGAACAAGTACCACTTCCATCACTAATGCTTTCCTTATTTTTAGGCCACTTTCACTGACTCACAGAAACATTGATTTGTTTAGGGTTTAAAAGACAGAAGTAATTAAAATGCAATGCAAAATGATCATTTATTGAAATATGTTTAATTTCTGCACATGATTTGCTAGCAAAGGGAAAACTGCTTTATTCTTTAATTAGGTCCAAATGCTAATGTCATTATACTTTGGCTTGGTAAAGCTTTGAGCTTTCTTGTTTTTGACCAAATGATTAAAAAAGTTATATCATTCTTATACTACAATATTTATGACTATGAAAATTAGATTTTTTAAAATATTCACTTTATATTTGAAATGAACTGACATTTTTATGAGAATTAATGCCATTGAGCCTCATATATTTTTCTATTATTAGAACCATGCAAAAGATTTCGGTTCACAGACATGCTTATTTATAGACCTTTGTATGTATAAGAGGGGATGGGGGAAGATTTTCCAGTTTCTGGGACTAGGAAGGAGTCATGTCTTTTTAAAGAAGAAATAATACAGAAAGAAAGAAATTACAACTTGACTGCTTTTCCTCCTCCAGAGTTCAGGTACTGTGAATAAGATAGTGTCAAGTAATTGGAGGAGCTCAGAATATAGATGAAGATGTGCCAGAATACAGAAAGATATCCTCAGGTTTTGAAACAGAGGGGAGAAAAAAAACATTTTACAAAGTGAAAAAAGTCAGGATACTAAGAACAGCATAAGGTGGTGAGGAAGCTGAAACAAGCGTATTCTTAAATCTTTAGTTAGTTTTAAAGGAAATTTGTTTATTTATTTTTTCCCCATTTATTTTTTATTAGTTGTGCACTGGGAAATTTATTTTTAATTGGAGGATAATTTCCTTACAATGTTGTGTTTGTTTCTGCCAAATATCAACATGAATCAGCCATAGGTATACATATATCCCCTCCCTTATGAAACTCACTCCCACCTCCCACCCCTCTCGATTGTCATAGAGCACCAGGTTTGAGTTCCCTGCATCATACAGCAAATTCCTACTGGATATCTATTTTACATATGGTAATGTGTAGGTTTCAATTTTACTCTTTCAGTTCGTCCCTCACTCTCCTTTGCTGTGCGCACAAGTCTGTTCTCTATGTCTGCATCTCCATTGCTGCCCTGCAAATAGGTTCATCAGTATCATCTTTCCAGATTCCATATATATGTGCTAATATATGATATTTGTTTTTCTCTTTCTGATTTACTTTGGTCTGTGTAATAGGATCTAGGTTCATCCACCTCGTTAGAATGGACTCAAATGCATTCCTTTTTATGACTAATATTCCACTGTATATCTGAACCACAACTTCTCTATCCATTCATCTGTTGATGGATATCTAGGTTGCTTCCATGTCCTAGCTATTGTAAATAGTACTGCAATGAACATTGTGGAACACATATAATGTTCAGTTATGTTTTCCTCGGGGTATATGCCCAGTAGTTGGATTGTTGGGTCATATAGTAGTTTTATTCCAAGTTTTTTAAGGAATCTCCATGATGTTCTCCACAGTGGTTGTATCAACTTACATTCACACCAACAGTGCAAGAGGGATCCCTTTTCTTTACATCCTCTCCAACATTTATTGTTTGTAGATTTTTATTTTTGACTAGTGTGAGATGATACATCATTGTAGATTTGATTTGCATTTCTCTAGTAATGAGTGATGTTGAGCATCTTTTCATGTGTTTATTAGCCATCTGTATGTATTCCTTGGAGAAATATCTGTTTATGATTGGGTTGTTTGTGCTTCTGTTATCGAGCTGTGTGAGCTGCTTGTATATTTTGGAGATTCATCTTTTGTCAGCTGTTTCATTTGCTATTATTTTCTCCCATTCTGAGGGTTGTCTTTTCACCTTGGTTATAGTTTCCTTTGCTGTGCAAAAGATTTTAAGTTTAATTAGATGCCATTTGTTTATTTTTTTCCCATTTGTTTATTTTTGTTTTTATTTCTATTATTCTAAGAGGTGGGTCATAGAGGATCTTGCTGTGATTTATGTTAGGAGTGATCTACCTATGTTTTCCTCTAGGAGCTTTATACTTTACAGCCTTTATTTGAGTCTTTATTTCATTTTGAGTTTGTTTTTGTGTATGGTGTTAGGAAACAGTTCTAACTTTATTCTTTTATGTGTAGCTGTTCAGCTTTCTCAGCACCACTTATGGAAGAGGCTGTCTTTTCACCGGTGTATATTTTTGCCTCCTTTGTCAAATATAAGGTGCCCATAGGTGTATGGGTTTATCTCTGGGCTTTCTGTCTTGTTCCTTTGGTCTATATTTCTGTTTTTGTGCCAATACCATGCTGTCTTGATGACTGTAACTTTTTAATACAGTCTGAATTCAGGGAGGTTGATTCTTTCAGCTCCATTTTTCTTTCTCAAGATTGCTTTGGCTATTTGGGATCTTTTTGTTTCCATACAAATTGTGAAATTTTTTGCTCTAGTTCTCTAAAAAAATATCATTGGTAATTTGATAGGGATTGCATTGACTCTGTAGATTGCTTTGGGTAGTATAGTCATTTTCACTCTATTGCTTCTTCCAGTCGAAGAACATGGGATATATATATATATATCTCCATCTGTTTGTGTCCTCTTTGATTTCTTTCATTCATGTCTTATAGTTTTCTCCATGCAGATCTTTCATCTCTTTTGGTAGGTTTATTCCTAGATATTTTATTCTTTTTGTTGCAATGGTGAATGGGATTGTTTCCTTAATTTCTCTTTCTGATTTTTAACTGTTAGTATATAGGAATGCAAGGGATTTCTGTGTATTAACTTTATATCCTGCAACTTTACTATATTCATTGATTAGCTCTACTAATTTTCTGGTGGCATCATTAAGGTTTTCTAGTATAGTATCATGTCATCTGCAAACAGTGAGAGTTTTACTTCTTTTCCAGTCTGGAGTCATTTTTCTTACTTTTACTTCTCTGACTGCTGTGTTTAGGACTTCCAACGCTATGTTGAATAACAGTGGTAAGAGTGAGCACCTTGTCTTGTTCCTGATCTTAGGAGAAATGCTTACTCTTTTTCATCATTGAAAATAATGTTTGCTGTGAGTTTGTCGAATATGGCCTTTATTACGTTTAGCTATGTTCTTCTATGCCTACTCTCTGGAGAGTTTTTATCATAAATGGATGTTAAATTTTGTCAAAAGCTTCCTCTGTATCTATAGAGATGATTGTATGGTTTTTATATTTCAATTTGTTAATACGGTGTATCACATTGACTGATTTGTGTAAATTGATGAATCCTTGCATCCTTGGGGGAAAGCCCACTTGATCATGATGCATAATCCTTTTAATGTGTTGTTGAGTTCTGTTTCCTAGAATTTTGTTGAGGATTTTTGCATCTAAGTTCATCAGTGATATTGGCCTGTAATTTTCCTTTTTTTGTGGCATTTTTGTCAGGTTTTAGTATCAGGGTGATGGTGGCCTTGTAGAATGAATTAATGAGTTTTCATTTGAAATTTTCTAGAAGACTTTGAGCAGGATCAGTGTTTTCCCTTCCCTAAACTTTTGGTAGAATTCATATATGAAACCATCTGGCCATGGACTTTTGTTTGCTGGAAGATTTTTTTATTACAGTTTTGACTTTTGTGATTGGTCTCTCTACATTTTCTATTTCTTCCAGGTTCAGTTTTGGAAGGTTATACTTTTCTAAGAATTGATCCATTTCTTCCAGATTGTTCATTTTATTGACAAATAGTTGTTCATAGTAGTTTCTTATGACCCTTTGTATTTCTGTGTTGTCTGTTGTAACTTCTGCTTTTTTATTTCTAATTTTATTGACTTGAGTCATCTCCCTTTCTCTCTTGATGAGTCTGGCTAATGGTTTGTCAATTTTATCTTCTTAAAGAAATAACTTTTAGTTTTATTGATCTTTACTACTGTCTCCTTCATTTCTTTTTCATTTGTTTCTACTCTGATCTTTATGATTTCTTTCCTTCTACTAACTTTGGGGGTTTTGTTCTTCTTTTTCTAGTGGCTTTAGGTGTAAGGTTAGATTATTTATTTGATATTTTTCTTGTTTCTTGAGGCAGGCTTGTATTGCTATAAACTTCCCTCTTAACACTGCTTTTAGTGCATCCCACAAGTTTTGAGTTGTCTTGTTTTCAGTATCATTTGCTTCTAGGTATTTTTAATTTCCTCTTTGATTTCTTCAGTGAACTATTGATTATTCAAAAGCACATTGTTTAGCCTCCATGTGTTTGTGTTTTTTAATAGTTTCCCCCCCATACCTGATATTTAATCTTACAGCATCATGGTTAGAAAAGATGCTTGAAATGATTTCAAAATTTACCAGTACTTAAAAACTTACCAAGGCTTGATTTGTGACCTAAGATGTGATCTATCATGGAGAGTGTTTCATGTGCACTTCAAAAACAGTTGAAATCTATCATTTTTCCATGAAATGCCTTGTAAATATCAATTAGGTCCTACCTCCCCAATGTATCATTTTGAGCTTGTGTTTCTTTATTAATTTTCTGTCTGGATAATCTGTATATTGGTGTGAGTAGGTTACTAAAGACCACCCCCCCCCCACTATTATTGTGTTCCTGTAGATTTTCCCTTGAATTGTCATTAACATTTGCCTTATGTATTGAGGTGCTGTTATGTTGGGTGCATATATAACTATAATTGTTATATCTTCTTGGATTTATCCCTTGATCATTATGTAGTGTCCTTCCTTGTCTCTTGTAAAGGCCTTAACTTTAAAGTCTATTTTATCTGATATGAGTTTTGATACTACTGCTTTCTTTTGATTTCCATTTAAGTGGAATATCTTTTTCTAGTCCCTCACTTTCAGTTTGTGTGTGTCTCTAGGTCTGAGGTGTGTCTCATGTAGAAAGTATATATATGGTCTTGTTTTTGTATCTATTCATCCACTCTGTCTTTTGGTTGGAGCATTTGATTCATTTATATTTAAGGTAATAATTGGCATGTATGATCCTATTACTATTTCCTTTATTCTTTTGAGTTTGTTTTTGTAGACCTTTTCTTTCTCATGTGTTTCTGTCTAGAGAAGTTCCTTTAGTATTTGTTGTAAAGCTGGTTTGGTATTTCTCTATTCTCTATATTTTTCTTGTCTGTAAAGCTTTTGATTTCTCCCTCAAATCTGAATGATATCCTTGCTGGATAGAGTAATCTTGGTTGTGGGTTTTTTCCTTTCATTACTTTAAGTATATCCTGCCACTCCTTTCTGGCCTTCAGAGTTTCTCTTGAAAGATCAGCTGGTAGCCTTATGGGGATCCATATGGTATGCTATTTGTTTCTTTTCCCTTGCTGCTTTTAATGTTTGTACTTTGTGTTTAATTAGTTTGACTAATATGTGTCTTTACATGTTTCTCCTAAGGTTTATCCTATTTAAGACTCTAGGATTCCTGGACTTGGGTGGCTAGTTGTTTCTCATGTTAGGGAATTTTTTTGGCTATAGTCTCCCCAAATATTTTTTCATACCCTTTCTTTTTCTCTTTTTCTTTGGGGACCCCTATAATTTGAATATTGGTGAGCTTAATGTTGTCCCAGAGGTCTCCGAGACTGTCCCTGTTTCTTTTTACTCTTTTTTCTTTATTCTGCTCTGCTTCAGTTATTTCCACCATTCTGTTCTCCAGCTCACTTATCCATTCTTCTGCCTCAGTTACTCTGCTATTGGTTCCTTCTAGTTTGGCACCCCACTCCATTAGTCTTGCCTGGAAAATCCCATGGATGGAGGAGCCTGGTAGGCTGCAGTCCATGGGGTCGCTAAGAGTCAGACACGACTAAGTGACTTCACTTTAATTCTCACTTTCACACATTGGAGAAGGAAATGGCAACCCACTCCAGTGTTCTTGCCTGGAGAATCCCAGGGACGGGGGAGCCTGGTGGGCTGCCATCTATGGGATCACACAGAGTCGGACACGACTGAAGTGACTTAGCAGCTTAGCAGCAGTGTATTTTTAATCTTAGTTTTTATGTTGTTCATTGCTGATTGTCTATTCTTTATTTTTTCTGGGTCCTTGTTAAACATTTCTTAAATCTTCTCAATCTGTGCCTCCAGTCTATTTATCTGTGCCTGCATTTTATTTTAAAGATTTTGTATTATATTTATTATCAATACTTTGATTTCTTTTTCAGGTAGATTGCCTATTTTCTTTTCTTTTCTTTTTCTTTTTCTTTTTTTTTTTGGTCTTGTGGGTTTTTACCATGTTCCTTCATTTGCTGCATGTTTCTCTGTCTTTTCATTTTGGTTAATTTACTGTGTTTGTAGTTTCCTTTGTGCAGGCTGGTGGGCCATAGTTCCTCTTAATTGTGAAGTCTCACCCCCATGAGTGGAGTTGGGCCAGTGCCTTGTGAAGATTTCCTGGTTGGGGGACTCATACCTGTGTTCTGATAGATGGAGATGTATTTTTTCTCTCTGAAGGACAGTGCCATATTCAGTAGTGTGTTTTGGGGTGTCTATGGGTTTGGTATGGCTTTAGGCAGCTTGTCTGCTAATATGCAATATTATGTTCCTGTTTTGCTGAAGGATTGGCAAAGGGCATCTGGCACTGGAGCTTGCTGGCCTTTAGGTAGGGTTTGGTCTTAGTGTTGAGATGGAGGCCTTTGGGAGAGCTCCTGCTGATTAATATTCCATGGGGTTGGGATTTCTCTGGTCCAAAGTCCTCAACTCCGGTCTCTCACCTTGGAGCTTCAGGCCCAACCCTTTATTGTAGCACCAAGACTTCTTTGGCTACACAGCACAGAAGACAAAACCCCAGGATGATTGGTGAAAGCAACACTCAATAGCCTAGAATACCCAAGAAACTCAAACTCTCAAAGACAAAAGAAGAGAGAAAAGATGATAAAAACAGGAGCCAAAAATGAAGACAGCAATCAAACCAATAAACAAACCCATACATAAAAATGAATACTAAAAACTAGACTTTCAAAAACACACAATTTAGAAAATAGAAAAAATGCAATGTAGTTAAAGGGTACTATATAAGAGGTAAACAATATAAAATGAATTTATTTAAATTAAGATGCTTTAAAAAAGGAAAAAGTAGGTTATAAAAATAAAAATTAAGGGAATAATATAGAAAGAACAACCTTAGAACAATATGAAAAAGAAAAAAGGGGGGAAATTATATAGAGAGTGGTGGTAAGAAGGTCCTCATGATTCCTCTTTTTTTCCACTCCACACGGTGTGTTCCAGTCAATCTGCCTACTCAGAAAGTCCTCCAATATTTCTAGGAAGGTCTCTGGACTTGTTGTGGGCAATGTGGGGTTCACTCAGTCTCAGATCTGGCCTTACTCCAGCTTGTACTTGCTCCCAAAGTCCATAGTTGTCCCCAAAGTCCATAGCCTCAAGGTAATTGTGGGGATTTAATCCACTGCACCTGTGGCTGCGGGTGCTAATACCCTTTCTCTTCTTGGGTCACAGAGCCCCTGGTATTGCACTTTGGTTTTGGACCCAGCTCTGCTTGTAGGCTGCCCTCTGCTGTCTGCTCCCCGTCCAGGCAAGAGGGGGCAAAAGGCTGAGACTTATTAGGGCTCACTTGCTCAGTTGGGCTGGGGAGAGGGAAGGGTATGGCAGCCACAACTGGGATGTAACAGGGAGTGCCTGAGGCAATAGAAACCCGCTGAATGTTGTTATAGTCAGGTGGGTTGTGTACTCTCCCAGAAGAATTGGCCCCAGATTATAGGTCCCTAGAAAGGGCCAAGCTGCTTAGGCTCCCAGTAAGGTGTGGGCAGTAACCTGTGTCTGCTCACAGCCTGGTGGTAGCTGCTTTGGCAGTGGCTAATGGCTTACATTTCCTCCTCTGGGATCATAAACTGCAGTCGTGTCCAATTCTGCTGGTGGTGCTCCCACCAGTTTTGCTGGTTTTGGTGGCCGCTGGTGAAGTCAGAGTGTCCTGGTGATTACAATCTCCTGCCTCTCTGAGATGCCCCATCCCCACCCTAGACCCCCTCAGCTGCATCTCACCAGCCCCCTCAGAGTATCCTTGAGGCACCCAACCTAGGTCCTCTCCCTGGGGTCAGATACCTGAACCTGACTGAGCCTCAGCACCCTGCCCCTACTCTCTGCTGCTGGCGCAGGCGTGTGAGCCACTTCTCTTCTGGGAAGTGCTGTTTGGCAACGATCTCTGTGGTGAATTCTCCCCGTTTTGTCTTCTGAGCATCTGTTGCTGAACTGCCCTCTGAAGTTCCAAAGCTCCCTCCTGCCTCCAACCATGAGGGGGTTTCTGAGTGTGTGGAAACTTTTACTCCTTCACAACTCTCTCGCTGAAGTGCAGGTTCCCATCATGAAATCCTTCTCTTTTTTTATCTTCATCTTTTGACTTACCTTCTTCTAAGGAGATTGGCTTGCCTTTTTGAAAGTCTGGGGTCTTCTGCCAGCTTTCAGAAGATGTTCTGTAGGAGTTGTTCCATATGGAGATGAATTTCTGATGTATTTGTAGGGAGGAAGGTAATCTCCCCATCCTATTTCTCCACCATCTTGGATGCCTCCACCTTTTCATTTATTAAGGATGAAATATTTAGCATTCAAGAGAGTAGAGTTTGGGCTAAATTGGGGAATTAAAATCTTTTATATATCTTTGGCCATTAGTTATTAGTATTTATTTTTATCAAAATTATATGTTGGTAAACTTGTATTAAGATCTGAGAAACAGAGATCTTGTATGTCTTTAATATGGAAACTAGTCCCAGAACTTCTGACAAAGGGAGAATAAGTAAGTATGTGTATCTGTGTGTGATCAGAAGCAGGGAATTGATGGTATAATTGGAGAAATTCAACTCAAAGGCAAGTTTTGTTTTGACAATTTCAGTTTCAGGTGAAGGATATCTCAACTCAAACTAGTTCAAATAAGAGAGAAATCTATTGGTTTGTACAAACAGAAGTCTGAAAGTCCAAATCTTTAGGCAGATCTGGTTCCAGACACTGAAAGGATGGCTCTCACTTTCCCTCTTTGACTCTGATTTCCTGTGTGTGTGTATGTTATCTTTTGGGAAATCTCCTATGGTAGCAACAAGTATAGGTTTCTACCATCTTTATATCTCTCAATTGCAGAGATAGAATTTCTTACTTAAGTTCCAGTAAAAGTTCTAGAACTTTCCCTCAGTGACTGGTGAAGATCACTTGCCCATTCCTGAACTAAACATTTGGGTCAAGGGGATGAAATACTACTGGAAATGCCCATTGTCTTACCACTCCTGTAGTCAGTTAGAGGAGTCAACCTGACCCCCAAAAAAGGTTCTAATACTACAGGAGGAATGAGGTGGGAGAAAGTCATATTGGGCAGACAAAACCATAGCTAACACAATATACCACCAGCAGTATGATCAAACTGTTGATGTGATAAGGGCACATATGATATGAGTGTAGCAAAAAGCAAAGTAAAATACTTCAGTCTCAATTACCCGGATATATTAATAAAATATAGGAAGAATATATGCCCACTTTTTATTCAGGTATGATTCTTAATTAGTATTTCTCGAGTACAGTCCTTGGACCAACTGAACCAGAATTATTTTGGAATCTTGTTTAAAATATAGCTTCCTGAGTTCTATCCTAAATCTGCTAAATATGAACCTACAAACAAATTCCTGTTGGCCAGGAATCTACATTTTTAGCAGGTGATCTGGGTGATTCTTAAGAACATTAAAGCTCCAGAACCATGATTCTATTTTATTTAGACACATTGAATTGTAATACTAGGAGAAGTTATTGTGTTTGGGCTTGTAATTAGGGATGTAAATCTAGTCAAGCCCATTGTTGGTGCTCAACAAATATTTGATGCATTGAAATCTTACTAGTATCTTACTAGTTCAGACTAATTAGGTAGAAGCCATCTGAACTAATGAAAGCTCAAAACCACAGGTTATTTTAAAAAGGAAACATGGGGACTTCTGGCTATGATGTAGTGATGAAGACAACAAAATTCCTTTGCCCCCAAACAACTGTAAAACTCAACAACATTGTTCAAAAAACCAGTCATTGAAGTGCACTTCTTGGTCCTTCAGATCTGTCTCTTGCTTCAACAGTGCTTGGGCAGAACAGACCAAGGGATGCCCCTTATTCCAGCCTTCAACCTTTTTTCCAGTTGCAAACTTCAGAATCAGCCACTCAGCTGTCCGTGATCACCAGGGCCAGCCATCACTTTTTGAGCTTAACTGCTTATTACCATGAGCTCCAAGATTCGTCAGAATTATTCCACTGAGGTAGAGGCTGCCATCAACCGCCTGCTCAACATGCACCTGCAGGCTTCCTATACCTACCTTTCTCTGGGTTTCTATTTTGACAGTGACAATGTTGCTCTGGAGGGTGTGGGCCACTTTTTTTTTTTATGAATTGGCCAAGGAGAAGCGTGAGGGTGTAGAGCGGTCTCTTGAAAATGCAAAACCAGAGTGGCGGCCTCGCCCTCTTCCTGGATGTAGAGAAGTCATCCCAAGATGAGTGGGGTAAAACCCAGGGTGCTATGGAAGCCTCCCTTCTCATAGAGAAGAGGCTGAACCAGGCCCTTTTGGATCTGCATGGCCTGGGTGCTGCCCTTGCAGACCCCCACATCTGTGACTTCCTGGAGAGCCACTTCCTAGATGAGGAGGTGAAACTCATCAAGAAGATGGAGCCCTTTCTCAAGTCTCAAACACAATGGAAATAATAAAGTTTTTTGCAGCAGCAAAAAAAAAAAAAAAAAAAAAAAGCAATCACCATTTCAGAGCTTGAACAGAAGCAAGAAGAAAAGAAAAAAAAAGAAAGAAATATTTATTCATGAAAAACTGAATTTCAGGTATGAACAGTGAAAGTCTATTGTGTTCTTTCCTGGAACTACTCCCATCCTACCTCCATATCAGGTGAGGTAGGTGAGGTTGTTCTATCACAATGGGGCTGGCAGTGAAAAATCAGCAGATTTGCTGGTAGAAGGGATTAACTTGGTTTGGAATAGATGATGAAAAAACCTATGTCCAATGGTATTGTTGATAAAGTACCAAATTTGGCAGAAATGAGCAAGGAAAACCAGGAACAATGCTAGCCTCAGGGTGAAGTCCTGGTTGGAGTCAGTGGCAGACAAACTAATAAGCTGAGATTTAATAGGGAAATTCCGGTTATGAGAGAAGCACAGAGGAACTATCCTTGGCTGTCCAGGAGGCTGAATGAATGCATGGGGAGACCTGAGAAGATCTGATAAAAATTAATAGCTGAAAGTGTCCTGAATTTGTACACATACTTAAAATCACATGCAAATGCATCAGCAGTGGGTGGATACCTTACTGACTCAACTTGGTTGAGCACAGCTTCTAACCATTAAAATAAGAAAACACAGAGGTGACTCCTAGGAAGCCAAACTCAAAAGGAAAAATGAAATTTAAAAAAATAAGCAGAACAGTTAGATACCAGAAAGCAGGAGGAGACAAATTCCACAGATTAAGCCTAGGACGGCTACAAATAAATGAAACAAACAAAATGAGCAACACCCTTAGAGGAATAAAGAATCCAGAACTCCTACAATACATTGTATAAAATGTCTAGTTTTCAAAGATAAAATGACAAGACATGAAATGGGAAAGAGTGACCCAAACTCAGGGGAAAAGTCAATAGAAACTGCCTGAGTGAGCCCAGATGTTGGATTTAGCAGACAAGGACTTCAAAACACTGATAAATATGTTCAAAGAATTAAAGGAACCATTATTTATGAATTAAGGGAAAATGTGATGACAATAGCTGCCTCATTGGAAAAATTCTGGATGCTGGGAAAGATTGAGGGCAGAAGGAGAAGGGGATGTCAGAGGATGAAATGGATGGCATCACTGATGTAATGAACATGAACTTGGGCAAACTTCAGAGGTGGTGAGGGACAGAAAGGCCTGGCATGATGCAATCCATGGGGTTGCAAACAGTCAGACATGACCGGACAACTGAACAATAACAACAACAACATGATGACAATGGGGCTTCCCCAATGGCTCAGCGGGTAAAGAATCCACCTACAATGCAGGAGACACAGGTTCTATCCCTGATTCGGGAAAATCCCTTGGAGAAGGAAATGGCAACCCACTACAGTATTCTTGCCTGAAAAAAATCCCATTCCACGGATGGAGGAGCCTGACTGGCTACAGTCCACAGGGTCACAAAGAGTCAGACCCAACTGAGTGCCTAAGTAGAAACACATGATGACAATGATACAAAAAGAGACCAAATCTCAATTTTAAAAAGGAAATTTAGAATCAAATGGAAACTGCTCAGTTGAAATTACAATAACTGATATGAAAGTTTACTATATTTACTCAAACATCATATTTGAAATGGCAGAGAGAAGAGTCATCCAGTCTAAAAAACAAAGAGAAAAAAACTGAAGAAAATGAACAGAACCTCAGTGACCTGTGACTACTTCTAGCATGCCAACATACATGTAACAGGAATCTAAGATGAGGAGACAAGAAAGAAAAAATATTTGAAGAAATACTCAAAAACTTTCCAAGTTTGGTGAAAAATATTAATTGGCAGGTCAGTGAAGCTCAGTCCCAAGTAGGATAAACACAAAGGGATGCATGTGTAATCATATCGTAGTTAAACTTTTGAAAGCCAAGAACAAAATCTTGAACAAAAGACAAATGACTCCTCATATACAGAGAAACAATATGTTTACCCTATGGTTAACATTATACTTAATGATCAAAGACTGAATGATTCCCCCTTAAATCAGGAACGAGGAAAAGATCCACATTCTCACCACTTCTATTCAATATTTGCTGGATATTCTAGCTAGAGCAATAAGGGCAGGAAATTAAGTAACAGGCATCTAAATTTGAAAAGAAGTGAAATTAACTCTATTTGTAGGTGGTAAGATCTTACATGTAGTCTACCAAAAAAAATTAGAACTAATAGCACACAAAATGATCATAGGATACAAGACAGAAAATTCAATTGTGTTTCTATACATGAGCAGTGGACATTTGAAAATGAAAGTAAGATGTAATTCTATTCATTATAACATCAAAAAGAATAAACTAGAAATAACTAACAAAAGAAGTATATGACATATATACATTGAAAATGACACAATATTACAAAGAAAACTTAAAGACTTACATCCCCCATTGACCTATATATTCAACACAATTCCTATCAAAATCTCAGCAGGTTTTTTCTTTTTTTTTTTTTTAAGGAAATTGATGACCTGATCCAAAATTTTATATGGGAACACAAAGTACCCAGACCCAGAAATCCAAGCAATCTTGGAAAGGAGAGGAGTTGGAGGACTTAAGCTACCCAACTTCAACTTACTAGAAAACTACTGTAATGAAGACAGTGTAGTATTGGCCTAAAAATAAATATATAGATTAATGGAACAAAAATAGAGTCCAGAAATAAACCCTTAACTTTATGGTCAATTGATCTTTTTCAAAGGTTGCAAAGCAATTAAATGAGGAAAAAGATAATTTTTTTAGCAAATGATTCTGGATATCCACATCCAAAAAATTAACTTCTACCTTTATCTCATATCATACACAAAAATTAAACTGTAAATGGATCATAGACCTAAATGTAGTAGCTAAAACTATTAAAAGTTTGAAGAAAATATTAGGACAATTTTTAATTCTCTCTCTATATATATATCTCAATAAAGTTGTTAGAAAAATATCATTTTATGATTGTTTTTCTATGACTGCATGGAAGCTGTTTCAGTTGGCCCCACTACCCCTTTGTGAGTGTGTTGAGAACTTCCTTACTTTATGGTATTACAAAATGCTTCAGGCTTATCTTGTATATTCCCTACTTCGCCTATGAATCAGTCAGTTATTTTTTTCAAAGACTCACAGTTCTTTTCACTGAAGAATGATATTAACTTCTAGACACTAAGTGTGTTAATTGGGGTGTCATTGCTTCTAGGCACTCTCAGCTATCAGAGCAAGAAAATATATGTGTACGTACTAGCCCAGTTATACATGCAGATCTATAAATATGCGTATATGCATCCATATGTATCTATTAAGAAAAGCATGAGTTCATACTGAGATCTCTAACTCTAGGTGGCTTGGTGGGTAAAGAATCTGCCTGCAATGCAGGAGACATGGGTTCGATCTCTGGGTCAGGAAGATCCCCTGGAGGAGGGCCTGGAAACCTACTCCAGTATTCTTGCCTGGATAATCCCATGGACAGAGGAGCTTGGTGGGCTATGATCCATGGGGTCACAAAGAGTTAGACATGACTGAAGTGACTTAGCATTCATGCATGCACAATCCAGTAGCACATGGATCACTCTGGGCTTCTCCCTTTGTTTCCTTTTAAAACCCCTTTTCAACAGTGGGAAACCTAACTCTCACTATTCATCATTCATTTATGCTTATTTGTTCAATCACAGTATACATCTAAGGCAGTTTCAGAGTTGTTATCTGTTTATTTTTTTATAGCATATGTCCATTTTCCATTTTCAGCACAGCAGTGGAACTGTATCCACAAATGCCAAGGTACAATGAAATAAATTCATTAGGAAACAGCATTTTATTATTATTATTATTAGCCTCATGGAATGGCATGCAGGATCTTAGTTCCTCCACCAGGGACTGAATTTCTGCTCCCTGGAATGGAAGCATGGAGTCCTAACCACTAGACTACCAGGGAACTTCTGAAATCAGCATTTTAGATATTTTAACTTTTATACCACAAAACATCAAAGCCAAACACCATAGACTGCTTAAGAGAAAAGAAAAAGAAGTATAATTTAAAAATAATTCTTTTCCCTTTAAAAATTTTTCTTTTTTACGGTGGTAAAAAATATGCAATATGTACCATTTTAACTATTTTTAGTGTGTAATTTCGTGGCACTAGGTACATTAATAATATATATGACCATCACTAGTATCCATTTCGAGAATTTTCGTCATGCCTTACTGGAATTCTGTACGCATTAAACAAGAAGTCCTCACTTTCTTTCCTTTCTCTTCTGATAACCTCTGTTCCACTTTCTGTCTCTATGAATTTGCCCATTCTACGTAATTCCTATAAGTGGAATCATAAAATAGTTGTCTTTTTGTATCTGCTTCTTTCACTTAACATAATGCTTTCAATGCTCAGCCTTGTTGCACCATATATTAGAACATCCTTCCATTTTAAGCCTGAATAATATTTCATTATATGTTTATACCACATTTTATTTAATCCATTCGTCTTTTGGTGGACATTTTGCTGTTTTAGCATTTTGTCTATTGTGAACAATGCTGTTAGGAACATGGATGTTCATGTATCTGAGTCGCTGTGTTCAATTCTTTGTATTTATATTTAGAAATGGAACTGATGGGTCATATGGTAATTCTATGTTTATTTTTTTTTTGAAGCAACCAAACTGTTTATCACAACAGCTATGCAATTTTACATTTTCAACAGCAATGCATGAGGCCTCTAATTTCCCCACATCTTCACCAACACTGGTTATTGTCCTATTTTCTTAAATAATAGTGACCTAAATGGGTAGTGTCTTAGTCTAATCAGGCTGCTATAACAAAATTACATAGAAGTGACATCAGCAAAATGGCTGGACAAGATGTTCCTTGCAAGTATCTACCCCTCAACAACAAAATTTGGCATCCACCCACAAGCAAAAGTACCTTTGAGGGAGCTGTGGGATCTAGTACCATACATAAGGAGCATGGAAGGATTCTTGCTTACCTACACATTAGGTAATAGGTATGCAGACCGTGGTGCCAGATGTGGACCCTAAAGTGGTCCATGAACCAACTCCAGCCCCTCTTAGCCATGATCTAGGAACCTCCAGAGGACTCTAATTTAGACAATAAACCACAAATGAGAGGACATTTGTGGAAATCTAGGAGTCCAGTGGAGAAGTTCCAGCATACCACAGGAGTAAAATAAAAATCAAAGATGTGACACATTGGAGATAGTAAAAGGAATATTTTGATCTTACCTTCATTACCCTTCCCCCAGGCTGGCACACCTCAGTGAAAGAGAGTGTTTGTTGGCTTGTAATTTCTTCTAGAGGGGAATATGAGAGCATGGGAATGAGTACTTGGCTACTTCAGCC
The DNA here is from genome assembly GCF_033118175.1 of Dama dama. Taxonomy (NCBI): domain Eukaryota; kingdom Metazoa; phylum Chordata; class Mammalia; order Artiodactyla; family Cervidae; genus Dama; species Dama dama. The sequence continues at coordinate 77,698,283 of NC_083714.1, forward strand.
ATGTGGAATGCTGCCAAAGGGGCCCATTTCTCTCCTGCCCTTCCAGAGTACTGAGTCATGAGCTGTGTGACTTGGGGGCAGTGAGAAGCTGGGAGAACAGAAGCCAGTGCTCTGAATGAAACATCTGTATCAAAGGGACATGGATCCTACTAGCCATATCACAGCCTCCATTGAGAGCCTCCCAAAAGCCACTCAGGACATGTCACCTGCAAATCTCGCCCCCTCCTCCAACTGGTCTACAGGAAATCCCAAGACCCTGTTAGGCTCACCCCTACACATCCCCCAACCTGTGATCTGACCTCTGTGTGCACTCTTGATGGAAATAAGATTGAGCTTTTTTCAGACAACAAATATTGCACATGCAGATATCATGTCTGGATCTGGGGGACAGAGAGAGATCACAAACTTGAGCATTTAACATCAACCTTGGGAGAACAGAAGGGAAGCAATCAGTGCTTAAGCTTGGCTTTGCAGGTTCAAGAAAAGGCACACAAGCTTAAGAATTCTGCCACAGGAGGGAGCCAAGAGTGTGGAGCAGGCCTATCCACAGAAGGTCTGAGAAAGCCTGAGAATCCTTAGCAGAGCTGATGAAAGGCATTTCTCTCTTGAAATCAGTCAGTTAGGACTAGAGGAGGTGATTGCTACATCAAATGAGAAGACAACAAGGTAAGACTTCAAAGAACATGAAAAATCAAGAAAATAGGACACAACCAATGAAACACAATGAATTTCCAGTACTGACTCCAAAGATATAAAGTACTAAAAATAACTATAGCTAAAATAATTAGTTAATGGAGGCAATATACTGAAAGAATAGATTGTAATATCAAAAACATAAAAGGGGTAGTGAAAGGGCAGAGATTTTGTATGCAATTGAAATTATTATTATTATCATTACTATTATTACTTTGGTTATGCCACATGGCTTGCATGATCTTAGTTTGCCAGCCAGGGGTTGAACAGGCTCCATGCAGTGGAAGTGTGGAATCCTAACCACTGGACCACCAGGAAATTCTCAAAATTAAGTTTCAATCAGCCAAAAATTAGACTGTTAGATGTAAAAGATGCTTTATATGAGTCTTGTGCTAACCACAAAACAAAAACCTACAGTAGATACACAAAAGATAGAGAGAAGGGAATCAAAGCATACCACTATGAAAAACAAATTCACAAAAGAAGGCAGAAAGAGAGGAAGAAGAAGACAAGGGAAAAACAAAACAGTCAGAAAACAATAAAATGGCATTAGTAACTTCCCACCTATCAATAATTGCTGTAAATATAAATGGATTCATTATTCCAATTAAAAGGCATAGAATGGCTGAGTGGATAGAAAAATGAGACCCAACTCTATGCTGCCTATAAGAGACTCACATGGGCTCAAAATGAATTGATAGACATACCAAAAGAAAGAAAATATAACAATACTTATATAAGACACAATAGACTTCACCTCAAAAGCTGTAACAAGTGACAAAGAAGGTTATTATATGATAAAATAGTCAATTCATCAAGTGGATAATAACAACTGTAAATACATGTATACCCAAAATAATAGCACCTAGATATTAAGAAAATATTAAGACATATGAAGGGAGAAATAGACAATAATACAATAATAAAAGGGCACTTCAATACTTCACTTTCAACAATGGATAGGTTATCAATTCAGAAAATCAATTAGGAAAAACTAGAGTTGAGCTGTACTTAGAGCAAATGGCCTTAACAGTTATATATAGAACTTTCCACTTATCAACAATAGAATACACATTTTTCTTGAGTACTCATGGAAGATTCTCCAAGATATACCATAAGTTAGGTCACAAAACAAGTCCTAACAAGTTTAGGAAGATTGAAAATATACCAACTATCTTCCTGACCACAATGGTATGAAACTAGAAATTGATAATGGGAGAAAAACTGGAAAATTCACAAATATACAAAAATTAAACAGCAAAATCTTGAACGACTAATGGGCCAAAAGAGAAATCAAAATTGAAATTGAAAAACATCTTGAAACAAATGAAAATGGAAACACAACATACCAAAACTTATAAGATACAGCAAAAACAGTTCTCAGAGGGAGTTTATAGCAAGAAATGCCTACAGTAAGATAAAAGAAAGCTCTCAAATAAACTTAACACTACCACTAGAAAAAGGACAAAGAAAACCCAAAGTTAGAAAAAAATAAAAATAACAAATATCAAAGAATAAATAAATGGAATAGAGGCCAGAAAAACATTATAGAAGATCAATGAAATTGAGAACTTAAAAAAAAAAGAACAAAATTGTGTAACCTTTTAGCTAGACTAAGGAAAATGACAGAACACTCAAACAAAATCAGAAATGAATGAAGAGTCATTACAACAGATAGCACAGAAATAAAAAGTATTATAAGAGACTGCTATGAACAATTATATGCCAATAAATGGGATAACTTAGAAAAATGGATACACTCTAGAAACATATAACCTACCAAGATGAATCATAAACAAAGAGAAAATCTGAACAGACTAATAATGAGCAAGGAAATGAGCAAGGAAATAGTAAAAAACCACCCAACAAAATATAGAGCAAGACCAGATAGTTTCACTGGTAAATTACACCAAACATTTAAATAACAATTAGTGCAAATTCTCCTTAAACTCTCCCAAAATACTGAAGATGAGAGAACATTCCCATATTCATTTTTAAGACCAGCATTCTACCCTGATACCAGAGCCAGATAAGGACACTATATCCTTGATGAATATAAATGCAAAAATTCTCAACCAAATATTAGCAAACTAATCAAAATCACATTAAAGTAATTATTCATAGCAGCCACTGAGATTTATCCTTGGAATGCAAGGAAACGTCAACATATGTAAGTCAATAAATGTGATACACCAGAGCACATTAATATAATGAAATATTAAAATCATATGATCATTTCAGTAGATGCAGAAATAGAGTTTGACAAAATACAACAGCCTTTCATGGCAGAAACTAACAGTATAGAGAGAATGTACATTAAAATAATAAAAGATATATATGACAAACCCATAGCTAACATCATACTCCACAGTGACATGTTAAATTTTTTCTTCTAAGATTGGGAATAGACAAGGATGCCCACTCTAACCACTGCTATCTAAAAGAGTACTGGAAGTCCTAGTCAGAGAAATTAGCATGAAAAAGAAAGATGTCAAAGTTGAGAAATAAGAAGCAAAATTTCTCTGTTTGAAGACGAACATATATAAAGTCTCCACTAAAAAAAAACTGCTAGAACTTGTTAACAAATTTAAACTTCTGGATTCAAAATCAGGATTCAGAAATCAGTTGCATTTCTGTACACTAAACAAAATGTCTGAAAAAGAAATAAAAAGAACAATCTCATTTAAAGTAACATCAAAACTGAACTGAACTGAAAATTAATAAAATACAAGTATTAAAATTAACCTTGAGGATTGACTAGTTTGACTTTGCTGTCCAAGGGACTCTCCAGAGTCTTCTCTAACACCACGGTTCAAAGTATTAGTTCTTTGGTGCTCAGTCTTCTTTATGGTCGAACACTCATATCCATACATGACTACTGGAAAAACCATAGCTTTGAATAGACAAACGTTTGTTGGCAAAGTGATGTCTCTGATTGTTAATACACTGTTTAGGTTTGTCATAGCTTTCCTTCCAAGGAGCAAGCGTCTTTTACCTTCATAGCTGAAGTCACCATCTGCAGTGACTTTAGAGCCCAAGAAAATAAAGTCTGTCTCTGTTTCCATTGTTTCCCTATTTGCCATGAAGTAATTTTGAACTGTGGTGTTGGAGAAGACTCTTGAGAGTCCCTTGGACTGCAAGGAGATCTACCCAGTCCATCCTAAAGGAGATCAATCCTGGGTGTTCATTGGAAGAACTGATGCTGAAGCTGAAACTCCCATACTTTGGCCACCTCATGGGAAAAGTTGACTCACTGAAAATGATCCTGTTGCTGGGAGGGATTGAGGGCAGGAGGAGAAGGGGATGACAGAAGATGAGATGGCTGGATGGCATCACTGACTCCATGGACAGGAGTTTGAGTAAACTCCGGGAGTTGGTGATGGACAGGGGGGCCTGGTGTGCTGTGATTCATGGGGTCGCAAAGAGTCAGACACGACTGAGCGACTGGACTGAACTGAACTGAACTGAACTGAACTGAATGGGACTGGATGCCATGATCTTAGTTTTTTGAATGTTGAGCTTTAAGCCAGCTTTTTCACTCTTCTCTTTCACTTTCATCAAGAGGCTGTTTAGTTCCTCTTCACTTTCTGCCATAAGGGTGGTGTCATCTGCATATCTGAGGTTATTGATATTTTTCCTGGCAATCTTGATTCCAGCTTGTGCTTTATCCAGCCTGGCATTTCCCATGATGTACTCTGTGGTGGGAATGTAAATTGATACAGCTGCTATGGAAGATGGTATGGAGATTGCTTAAAATCTAGGAATAAAACCACCATATGACCCAGCAATCCAACTCCTAAGCATATACCCTGAGGGAACCAAAATTGAAAAATACACATGTATCCCATTGTTCTTTGCAGCACCATTTACATCAGTTAGAATATGGAAGCAACCTAGATGTCCATCGACAGATGAATGGATAAAGAAGTTGTGGTACATATACACAGTGGAATATTACTCATCCATAAAAAGGAACACATTTGAGTCCATTCTGACGAGGTGAATGAACCTAGAACCTATTATACAGAGTGAAGTGAGTCAGAAAGAGAAAGATAACTATCGTATTCTGAAGCATATATACAGAATCTAGAAAAATGGTACAGAAAAATTTATTCACATGGCAGCAGTGGAGAAACAGACATAGAGAATAGACTTATGGACATGGGGAGAGGGTGAGATGTATAGAAAGAGTAACATGGAAGCTTACATTATCATATGTAAAATAGATAGCCAATGACAATTTGCTGTATGGCTTAGGAAACTCAAATAGGGGCTCTGTATCAACCTAGAGGGGTGGAATGGGGAGGGAGATGGGAGGGAGTTTCAAAAGGGAGGAAAGATATGTATACATATGGCTGATACATGTTGAGGTTTGATAGAAAACAGAAAAATTCTGTAAAGCAATTATCTTTCAATAAAAAAAATAATTAAAAAAATACACTGGAGGGAACAAACAGTAAAGTAACTGAGCAGAACAATGGATAAGCTAGCTGGAAGATAAAATGGTGGAAATAAATGAAGTGGAACACAACAAAGGGAAAAAGAATAAAAAGTAATAAGAACAGTCTCAGAGACCTCTAGGACAACATTCGGTGTAACAATATTCAAATCATAAGGGTCTCAGAAGAAGAAGAAAAAAGGAAAGGGCATGAGAAAATATTTGATATTATAATTGAAAACATCCCTAAAATGGAAAAGGAAATAGCTACCCAAGTCCCAATAAGCCCAGAGCGTTCCATACAAGATAAATGCAAGGAGAAACACACCAAGAGACATGCTAATCAAACTAACAAAAGTTAAACACTAAGAGCATGAGACAAGTGCTTGGGGCTGGTGCACTGGGATGACCCAGAGGGATGGGATGGGGAGGGAGGTGGGAGGGGGAATTCAGGATGGGGAACACATGTAAATCCATGGCTGATTCATGTCAATGTATGGCAAAAACCATTACAATATTGTAAAATAATTAGCCCCCAACTAATAAAAATAAATGGAAAAAAAGGTAAAAGAAAAAAAAGCAACAAGGGAAGAGCAACAAATAACATACAAAATGATCCCCATAAGGTTACCAGCAGATCTTTCAAGAGAAACTCTGCCTGCCAGAAGAGAATGACAGGATATACTTAAAGTGATGAAAGGGAAAAATGTACAACCGAGATTACTCTATCAAAAGGATCTCATTCAGATTCAAAGGAAAAAGCAAAACCTTTACAAACAAGCAGAAGTTAAGAGAATTCAGCACTGTCAAACCACCTTTACAATAAATGCTAAAGAATTTCTCTAAATAGGAAAAAAGGCATACAAAGAAAACCCAAAACAATAAAATAAATGGTAATAGGTTCACATATATCAATAATTACCATACATGTAGATGGGCTAAATGTTTCCACCAAAGGACACAGATTGGCTGAATAGATACAAAAACAAGACCCCTATATATGCTGTCTACAAGAGACCCACTTCAGACCTAGGGATACATACAGACCCAAAGTGAGGGGCTGGAAAAAGATATTCCATGAAAACATAAATCAAAAGAAAGTGGCTGTAGTGATACTCATATCACATAAAATAACACTTTAAAATAAAGACCATTACAAGAGACAAAGAAGGACACTACATAACAACCAAGGAATTAATCCAAGAAAAAAGATACAACAATTGTAAATATATATGAATCAAACATAGGCACATCTCAATACATAAGGCAAATGCAAACATCCACTAAAGGGAAATTGACGGTAATACAATAATAGTGGGGGACTTCAGTAACCTATTCACACCAATAGACAGATCATCCAGACAGAAAATTAAGAAGGAAGCACAAGCTTTAAATGATACATTGGACAAGTTGTACTTAATTGATATCTACAGAGCACTTCATCCAGAAGCAACAGTTTACTTTTTTTTTCCCTCAGTGCACATGGAACACTTTCCATGATAGAGCACATCTTGGGCCACAAATCAAGCTTTGGTAAATTTTTAAAAGCTGAAAACATTTCAAACATCTTTTCTGACCACAATGCTGTAAGATATCAGCTACAGGAAAACAAAAAACCTATATAAAAAAACACAAACATATGGAGGTTAAACAATATGCTTCTGAATAACCAACAGACTGCTGAAAAAAAAATCATAAAGGAAATTAAAATATGCCTAGAAAAAAATGACAGTGAAAACATGACAACTCAAAGCCTGTTGGATTCAGCAAAAGCAATGCTAAGGGGGAAGTTTATAGCAATACAAGCCTACCTCAAGAAACAAGAAAAAATCAAATAAACAACCTAACTTTACATCTAAAGCAATTAGAAAAAGAAGAGTAGAAAAACCTCAAAGTTAGAAGGAAAGAAATCATAGGAATCAGGCCAGAAACAAATGAAAAAGAAATGAAGGAGACAATAGCAAAGATCAATAAAATTAAAAAGCTGACTCTTTGAGAAGATAAAATTGATAAACTGTTAGCCAGACTAATCAAGAGAAAAAGGGAGAAGGCTCAAATCAATAAAATTAAGAAATAAAAAAGCAGAAATTACAACAGACAACACAGAAATACAAACGATCATAAAAGACTACTATGAGCAACTATATGCCAATAAAATGGACAACCTGAAAGAAATGAAAAAATTCTTAGAAAAGTATAACCTTCCAAAACTCAACCAGGAAGAAATAAAAAATGTGAACAGACCAATGAAAAACACAGAGATGGAAACTGTAACCAAAATATTCCAACAACAACAACAAAAATCCAGAGCCAGATGTCTTCACAGGAGAATTCTACCAAAAGTTCAGAGAAGAGCAAACACTGATCCTGCTCAAACTCTTCCAGAAAATTGCAGAGGAAGGAAAACTCAAAAACTCATTCTACAAAGCTACCATCCCTCTGATACCAAAACTAGACAAAGATGCTACCAAAAAAAAAGAAAGTTACAAGCCAATATCACCAATATCACTGATGTACCTAGATGCAAAAGTCCTCAACAAAATTTTAGCAAACAAAATCCAACAACACATTTAAGATCATACACGATGATCAAGTGGGCTTTTATTGCAGGGATGCAGGATTGTTCAATATTAGCAAATCAATCAATGTGATACATCATATTAACAAATTGAGAGATAAAAACCATCTGATTATTTCAATAGATGCAGAGAAAGCCTTTGACAAAATTCAACAGCCATTTATGATTTTAAAAAATCTCCAGAAAGTAGGCATAGAAAGAACATACCTCAACATAATAAAGCCACAGCAAATATCATTCTCATATCAAATATCATATCATATCAAATATAATTCTCAGTGTTGAAACACTGAAACCATTTCCTCTGAAATCAGAAACAAGATAAGTGTGCTCACTCTCACTACTATTATTCAGCATAGTTTTGGAAGCCCCAGCCACAGCAAACAGAGAAGAAAAAGAAATAAAACGAATACAGATTGGAAAAGAAGAAATAAAGCTCTCACTGTTTGCAAATGACATAATTCTCTACATAGAAAACCCTAGAGATGTCACCAGAAAATTAGCAAAGCCAATCAGTGAATATAGTAAAGTTGCAGGGTGTAAAATTGATACACAGAAATCCCTTACAATCCTATACATTAAGAATGAAAATCAGAAAGAGGAATTAAGAAAACAATCCCATTCATCATTGCAAAAAGAATAAAATATGCACTAATAAATTTACCTAAAGAGACAAAAGACCTCTATGTAGAAAACTATAAGTCACTGATGAAAGATATCAAAGACAATACAAACAAATGAAGATATAAATTATGTTCTTGGATTGGAAGAATCAGTAGAGTGAAAATGACTACACTATCCAAAGCAATCTATAGATTTTTGCAATCCTTATCAAACTACCAATGGTATTTTTCACAGAACTAGAACTTATAATTTCACAGTTTGTATGGAAACACAAAAGACCCTGAATGGCCAAAGCAATCTTAAAAAAGAAAAATGGAGCTGGAAGAATCAACCTTCCTGACTTCAGACTATACTATAAAGCTATGGTCACCAAGACAGTATGGTACTGGCACAGAAACAGAAATATATGCCAATGTAACCAGAGAGAAAATACAGAGATAAATCCATGCACTTATGGGCACCTTACCTTTGACAAAGGAGGCAAAAATATAGAATGGAAAAAAGACAATCTCTTCAATAAATGATGCTGGAAAAACTGGTCAGCTATGTGTAGAAGTATGAAATTAGAACACTTCCTAACACCATATACAAAAATAACCTTAAAATGTATTAAAGACCAAGTGTAGCACCAGAAACTATAAAATTCTTAGAGGAAATTATAGGCAGAACACTCTTTGACATAAATCACAGCAAGATTCTCTATGGCCTACCTCCTAGAGTAATTGAAATAAAAACTAAAAATTAAAAAATGGGACCTAATGAAATTCAAAAGCTTTTGCACAACGAAGGAATCTATAAGCAAGGTGAAAAAACAACCCTTTCAATAATAACAAAATAATAGAAAATGAAACAACTAAGAGAGGATTAATCTCTAAAATATACAAGCAGCTTTTGCAGTTCAATACCAGAAGAACAAATAACCCAAACAAAAAGTGGGCAGAAGACCTAAACAGACATTTCTCCAAAGAAGACATACAGATGACTAATAAACACATGAAAAGATGTTCAGCATCACTCATTATTAAAGAAATGCAAATCAAAACTACAGTGAGATATCATCTCACACTGGTCAGAATGGCCATCATCAAAGAGTCTGCAAACAATAAATGTGGGAGAGGGTGTGGTGCAAAGGTGTGGTGTACTGTTGGTGGGAATGCAAACTGATGGAGCCATTCTGGAGAACAGTGTGGAGATCTCTTAAAATCTAGGAATATAACTACCATATGACTTAGCAATGCCACTACTGGATATATAGCTTGAGGAAACTATAACTGCAAAAGACACATGTACCCCAATGTTCATTACAGTACTATTTACAATAGCCAGGATGTGGGAGCAATCTAGATGTCCACTGACAGATGAATGGATAAAAAAGTTGTGGTATACAATGGAATATTACTCAGCTATAAAAAGGAATGCATTTGAGTCAGTTCTAATGAAGTGGATGAACCTATATACTATTATACAGAGTGAAGTAAGTCAGAAGGAGAAAGACAAATATGGTATATTAATGCATATATATGTAATTTAGAAAGATAGTACTGATGATCCTACTTGCAGGGCAACAAAGGAGACTGGACATAAAGAAAAGACTTTTGGACACAGTGGGAGAGGAAAAGGTGGGACAAATTTAGAGAACAGCATTTGAAACATATACATTACCATATGTAAAATAAATAGCCAGTGAGAATTTGCTGTATGATGCAGAGAATGTAAAGCTAGTGCTTTGTGACAACCTAGAGGGACGGGATGTGGAGGGAGGGAGGTTCAAAAGGGATGGGACATACGTATGCCTATGGCCGATTCATGTTGATGTATGGTAGAAGCCATCACAATATTGTATAGGAATTATTCTCTAATTAAAAATAAATATTAAAAAAATAAAATGGTTATTATATCAGGTGATGAAAATGTTAACTAACTGTACTGTGGTAATCATTTCACAAAATATGCTTGTATTACATCATCCCATTGTACACCTTAAATAATGTTATGTGTCAAATATGTCTCAATAAAGCTGGGAAAAAATAAAGAACAGTAAAGTGTGTGGGTTATAACAACAGAAATTTTCTTCTCATAGTTCTGCAGGTTGAAAAGTCCTAGATCAAGGCACTGATACATTCAGGGTCTGGTGAGAGCCCACTTCCTGATTCATAGATGGTTGTCTTTTCATTGTAACCTTACTTGGTAGAAAGGTGAGAAAACTCTTTCAAAAGAGAGGCAGGCCTCTTTTATAAGGGCACTAATCACACTTATGAGGGTTCCACTTCATGACCTAATCATTTCCCAGAGAACCCACTTCCAAATACCACCACATTGGTGGTTAATATTTCAACATTTGTATTGTGGAGGGAGGCATAAACAGTCTGTCCTTCACAAATTTGAAGTGATATCTCTCTCTGTAGTTTTGATTTGCATTTCTTCCTGTTCCTATTAGTTACTTGTGTATCTTCTTTGGAGATACATCCCTTCAAGCCTTTTGAAATTCAGTTGTTTGCTTGTTATTGTTGAGATGTAAGAGTTTTTTTTTTTTTTTTATGTTCTGGATATTAATCCCTAATCAGATATATGCTTTGCAAACATTTTCTTCCATTTTGTGGTTTAATTTTGGTGAAGTCAAATTTTTTTCTTTCTGCCCATGCTTTTGTTGTCATAGTCGAGAAACTCACTGCCAAATTCAATGGTGTGAATATTTTCCCCTATTATTCTAAGAATTTTACAATTTTAGCTTTGAAATTTATGTCCCTTCCCTTTGTAAAATGAATAAAGGAAAGGAAACATATTATTAGGCATATAACCCATATTTTAAAACATAATCCTAGGAATTGCTCAATTGCACTAATTTATTTCTCTGTTGGTTTTTTTATTTATATATTTACCAAAATTTCGATTATATTTTGTGTGCTCCCATGACTAATTTTTTTCTTGTTTTTTTAAATTTTTATTTATTTATTTTTTATTTTTTTTATTTATTTTTATTAGTTGGAGGCTAATTACTTTACAATATTGTAGTGGTTTTTGTCATACATTGACATGAATCAGCATTTATTTTTATTAGTTGGAGGCTAATTACTTTACAATATTGTAGTGGTTTTTGCCATACATTGACATGAATCAGCCATGGATTTACATGTGTTCCCCATCCCGATCCTCCCTCCTGCCTCCCTCCCCATCCCCATCCCTCTGGGTCTTCCCAGTGCACCAACCCTGAGCACTTGTCTCATGCATCCAACCTGGGCTGGTGATCTGTTTCACCCTTGATAGTATACTTGTTTCAATGCTATTCTCTCAGAACATCCCACCCTCGCCTTCTCCCACAGAATCCAAAAGTCTGTTCTGTACATCCGTGTCTCTTTTTCTGTTTTGTATATAGGGTTATTGACTAATTTGAAGTTACTATATTGCTACTCCTTTTATTTCCTAGCACTTACCAAATACTATTATAACTATCCTATATGTGCTTATATCCCTTGTTCCTGAGGAATTATCTTTGTAGAGTATTGCTTATGTAGGTATATTCTGCTCCCCCCTCTCATCATTCCTGAGAATGTTCAAAATATAAGTCAGGCTTTGGCAGAAGCACCCTTTTGTTAGTATATTTGCCAAAAGTTTATCAGAAATATATGGAATTATTTTAAAATACATGTAATAAACATTGTCAGTAAACAGCACATCAAGGCTGAAATTTTGTATGCTGACTTATTTTAAGGTTACTTATCTCTCTCGATGGAGGAGTAAAAAGCAACCCACTCCAGTATTCTTGCCTGGGAAACCCCATGGACAGAGGAGTCTGGCGGGCTACAGTCCATAGGGTTGCAGTGAGTCAACCCTATGACTGAGCAACTAAGCATACATGCATGTACGTGTCTCTTAAATAGAATGGATAAGCAACAAGTTCTTTCTGTACAGCATAGAGAGCTATATTCAATATCCTATGATAAACCATAAGGAAAAATTTTTCTAAAGAATGTGTGTTTTTATACATATATATAAACAAATCACTTTGCAGTACAGCAGAAATTACCACAACCTTGCAAATCAACTATACTTCAAATCAGTAAATAAAACTGTTACCAGCGATGCACCCTCAGGTCTCCAAATAAAACCAACTTGATTTTTTTTTTACCTAAAAAAAAAAAAAAAAAACAAAAACAAAAACAAAAAAAAGCTAAGATGGAATGTCATTTCTGCTTTTGCCTCTGAGAAGATTTTAGTATTTTTAAAAAGTAACACAAAGTTAAATAACCAAATAGTAGGAAAGACTATATTGAAAATTAAGAACTGCCAGATAGGCCCCTCTCACTTCTACTCTTGCTCCCAGATGCCAACACTTTTAATCATTTTTGTTTTTATTTCTTTAGAATTTACCTCCATGCTTGAATTATATGGTTTTGCCTCTACAATGTGTTTTGTTTTGACTTTCTCTTCTCCTAGATGAGGCTATAAAGCTCACTTGTACTATTTCAACATCTACCTTCCATCTGACTTCCCAATACCATTATAATAATATTGTTAATTAGAAATGAGATAAAAAGCCTTTGTTCCAATGAAGACTTTAAAGGAGTTATGGAGTCTTGCATGTGTGAAAAAAGGAAAGTGGGAATGAACTTCTGGTCTGACAAAAACTCTTATAAATATTCATGCCTTTTAGGAATATTGACATCATAATTAAAAAACTTTTACTATGGCAAAAAAAAAAAATCAAGAAAGCCATCAACCACTTCCAAGAAAAGTTTACTGTTAGCAGGCTCCTGTTTGTTTTCAGCCTAGTCAGGTTCTGCTAATACTCTTTTAGCTAAATTTCAAAAATTTCCTTGGTGGATTTGTATTTTGCAGGATATAATAGTCACATCTCTGTATTCCATGTAATAGTCCCCTCCCATTTTAAGAGTCTCATGCTGCCAAAGAATAGGATATAATATAAGTGAAATTGACTCTACTAGGTATTAATGATACTGACCAGGGTTCTTGGCCTTCCACAAACAATAGAAATTGACTAGAGGTCAGATAAGAAATTCAGGCAAGGCTTTATTTAGGCTTCTTCAGAAGGGAGAAAAAAACAAATAACATGTTTCCTTGTTTGCTCCCTGAGAGGAGGGTAGGTAGTTCCTTAGATGGAGAGAGGGTAGAAGTGTGTCCAGGGATCAGGCTGGAGAGGTGGCTTAGATGGTTTTCCCACTCCTTTGTGGAGTTGAGTGCAGGGGCATGTGAGCTGTACCCTGCTTTTGCTCCCAAAACCTTGTTTTTGCTCCTAGCTCTTCAGAAGTGACAGTTGGGCTTTTTGTTTCTGTATATTTTGGTGCAAAATTTTCCTCAAGTGCATGTACACAGTTATTTTTAACTACACATATAGTTTCTTTGTATCTTGTAGCTCAAGAAGAGGTGTGTCTAGGTGCTAACTTTGCAGCACTGCAGCAAAGGGTCCCAGGTTCCAGGCCCGCCTCATCCCCCCAAAAGACTCTACACCCTTATTCTTTTTTTATTATTATAACTGTTTCATTTTTAAATTTTTAAAAAATTAATCTATTTATTTTAATTGGAAACTAATTACTTTAAAATATTGTGATGGTTTTTGCCATATATTGACATGAATCAGCCATGGGTGTATATGTGCTCCCCATCGTGAAACCCCCTCCCCATCCCATCCCTCAGGGTCTTCCTAGTGCACCGGCCCTGAGTATCCTGTCTCATGCATCAAACCTGGACTGGCAATCTATGTCACAGATGATAATATACATGTTTCAATGCTATTCTCTCAAATTATCCCACCCTTGCCTTCTCCCACAGTCCAAAAGTCTGTTCTTTACACCTGTGTCTCTTTTGCTGTCTTGAATATAGGGTCACTGTTACCATCTTTCTAAATTCCATATAATGTGTTAATATACTGTATTGGTGTTTTTCTTTTTGACTTACTTCACTCTGTATAATAGGCTCCAGTTTCATCCACCTCATTAGAACTGATTCAAATGTATTCTTTTTAATGGCTGAGTAATATTGCATTGTGTATATGTACCACAGTTTTCTTATCCATTCGTCTGCCAGTGGGCATCTAGGTTGCTTCCATGTCCTGGCTATTTTAAAAAGTGCTGTGATGAACATCGGGGTTCACGTGTCATATATATATATATGTGTGTGTGTGTGTGTGTGTGTGTGTGTGTGTGTGTGTGTGTGTGTGTATGTGTATATATATGTGTGTGTGTGTATATATATATATATATATATATATATATGTCTCATATATATATGAGACATGGAGAAATGTCTGTTTAGTTCTTTGACCCATTTGTTGATTGGGCCATTTATTTTTCTGGAATTGAGCTGAAGGAGCTGCTTGCATATTTTTGAGATTAATTATTTGTCAGTTGCTTCATTTGCTATTATTTTCTACCATTCTGAAGGCTGCCTTTGCACCTTGCTTATAGTTTCCTTTGTTGTGCAAAAGCTTTTAAGTTTAATTAGGTCCCATGTGTTTATTTTGGCTTTTATTTCCATTACTCTGGGAGGTGGGTCATAGAAGATCCTGCTGTGGTTTATGTCTATGGAGAACATATGTGGTTTATGTGTTTATGTGGTTTATGGTCTATGGAGAACAGTGTGGAGATTCCTTAAAAACTGGAAATAGAACTGACATACGACCCAGCAATCTCACTGCTAGGCATACACACCAAGGAAACCACACACACACACACACACACACATATATATATAGTGTATATATAGACTGTAGCTTTTTAGTAGAGACTGAAGTCAGGCAGGTTGATTCCTCCAGTTCCATTCTTCTTTCTCAAGATTGCCTTGGCTATTTGAAGTTTTTTTGTATTTCCATACAAATTGTGAAATTATTTGTTCTAGTTCTCTGAAAAATATCATTGGTAGCCTGATAGGGATTGCATTGAATGTATAGATTGCTTTGGGTAGTATACTCATTTTCACTATATTGATTCTTTAAATCCATGAACATGGTATATTTCTCCATCTGGTTGTGTCCTCTTTGATTTCTTTCTTCAGTGTTTTATAGTTTTCTATGTATAGGTCTTTTGTTTCTTTAGGTAGATTTATTCCTAAGTATTTTATTCTTTTTGTTACAATGGTGAATGGAATTATTTCCTTAATTTCTCTTTCTGTTTTCTCATTGTTAGTGTATAAGAATTCAAGGGATTTCTGTGTGTTAATTTTATGTCCTCCAACTTTATTATATTCATTGATTAGCTCTAGTAATTTTCTGGTGGATTCTTTAGGGTTTTCTATGTAGAGGATCATGTCATCTACAAACAGTGAGAGTTTTACTTTTTCTTTTCCTATCTGGGTTCCTTTTATTTCTTTTTCTTCTCTGATTGCTGTGGCTAAAATTTCCAAAACTATGTTGAATAGTAGTGGTGAGAGTGGGCACCCTTGTCTTGTTCCTGACTTTAGCGGAAATGCTTTCAATTTTTCACCATTGAGGATAGTGTTTGCTGTGAGTTTATCATATATGGGTTTTTATTATGTTGAGGTATGTTCCTTCTATGCCTGCTTTATGGAGTGTTTTTACCATAAATGGATGTTGAATTTTGTCAAAGACTTTCTCTGCATCTAATGAGATAATCATATTGTTTTTATCTTTCAATTTGTTAATATGGTGTATCACATTGATTGATTTACAAATATGGAATCTTTGCATCCTTGGGATAAAGCCCATTTGGTCACAATGTATGATCTTTTTAATATGTTGTTGGATTCTGTTTGCTAGAATTTAAGGATTTTTGCATTTATGTTCATCAGTGATATTGGCTTGTAGTTTTATTTTTTTGTGGCATCTTTGTCTGGTTTTGGCATTAGGGTGGTGATGGTCTCATAGAATGAGTTTGGCAGTTTACCATCCACTGCAATTTTCTGGAAGACTTTGAGTAGCATAGGTGTTAGCTCTTCTCTATATTTTTGGTAGCATTCAGCTGTGAAGCCATCTGGTCTTGGACTTGTGTTTGTTGGAACATTTCTGTTTACAGTTTCAATCTCCAAGCTTGTGATGGATCTGTTAAGATTTTCTATTTCTTCCTGGTTCAGTTTTGGAAAGTTATACTTTGCTATGAATTTGTCCATTTCTTCCAAGTTGTCCATTTTATTGGCATATAGTTGCTGATAGTAGTCTCTTATGATCCTTTGTATTTCTGTGTTGTCTGTTGTGATTTCTCCATTTTCATTTCTAATTTTGTTGATTTGATTCTTCTCCCTTTGTTTATTGATGAGTCTGGCTAATGGTTTGTCTATTTTATTTACCTTCTCAAAGAACCAGCTTTTAGCTTTGTTGATTTTGGCTATGGTCTCCTTTCTTTCTTTTTCATTTATTTCTGCCCTAATTTTTATGATTTCTTTCCTTCTACTAACTCTGTGATTCTTCATTTCTCATTTTTCTAGTTGCTTTAGGTGTAAAGTTAGGTTATTTATTTGATTTTTCTCTTGTTTCTTGAGGTAAGCTTGTATTGCTATGAACCCTTAGTGCTAACCCTTAGCACTGCTTTTACTGAATCTCATAGGTTTTGGGTTGTGATTTCATTTTCTTTCATTTCTATGAATATTTTGAACTGTTTTTTTTTATTTCTTCTGTGATTTGTTGGTTATTCTGAACCATGTTGTTTAGCCTCCATATGTTTGTATTTTTCATAGTTTTGTTTCCTGTAGTTGACATTTAATCTTACCGCATTGTGGTCAGAAAAGAGACTTGAAATGACTTCATTTTTTTTTTTTTAATTTACCAAGACTAGATTTATGGCCCAGCATGTGATCTATCCCGCACAATGTTGCGTGTGCACTTGAGCTGCTGCTGTTGCTAAGTCACTTCAGTCGTGTCCAACTCTGTGTGACCCCATAGACAGCAGCCCACTTGAGAAAAAGGTGAAATTCATTCTTTTGGGGTGAACTGTCTTATCGATATCAATTAGATCTAACTGGTCCATTGTATCATTTAAAATTTGTATTTCCTTGCTAAATTTCTGTTTAGTTGATCTATCCATAGGTGTGAGTGGGGTATTAAAGTCTCCCACTATTATTGTGTTACTGTTAATTTCCCCTTTGATACTTGTTAGCATTTGCCTTACACATTGTGATTCTCCTATGTTGGGTGCATATATATTTATAATTGTTATATATTCTTCTTGGATTGATCCTTTGATCATTATATAGTGTCTTTCTTTGTCTCTTTTCAAGGCCTTTATTTCAAAGTCTATTTTATCTGATATGAGTATTGATACTTCTGCTTTCTTTTGGTCTCCATTTGCATGAAATATCTTTTTCCAGCCCTTCTCTTTCAGTTTGTATGTACATCCTTGTTCTTAAGGGATAAGGGGACTGACAGTCTCTTTTTCTGAAATTTCTTCCTGTTGTACAGGGGCTGCAGACCCTAGCCCATCCTAGAGGTGTAAAAGTCCCTCACTGTTTTAAGGACCTGTAGGGACCTGGGCCACTCTCTGATGGAATGGGTTGAACTCCTTGGACCATCATGAACCTCACTTCAAACTGTTGGAGCCTAGAAGACACAAACTTAACCAAATGTTAAACAAACAAGCGCTAAAAATGAGAACAACAGTAGCTGTTAAAGGACCTAGAAATGGAAGGAATCAGGTTAACCTTGGGAGGGTTTCCTTAACTCTTGACCAGCTGGTGGAGGGAACGGCACCTCTGCCAACAAGCCATTCTGCTTGGATATATATTTTTATTAATCTCAGGGTTAAAGTCTAACATGTCTCTCTATTTTAAGAATGCTAGATTTAGATCTGTTGGTTCTAGGTCTCCTTTTGGATCAAAAAATCTTAGTCACAGGTTTAAAACTGTAGTGAAGACAACAGAGCACTACACAAAATATGGCATAAGTCAGTATGACTGAAAAGAAGTGAGTTATAAGAAAATGAAAACCTCTAGCCAGAAAGTTTTTTATATTTTCTGGGACCCAAGAGAACTGACTAGTAAACCAGTTTTCAGTTTTCCTGCCCATATTGGATAGTGAGGATTGGTGGTTAATTATCTATTGAAGTCAAGCAGCTTGTTGTTGAATTTTCTCAATATTTGTTTCTACCTGGTATGGACATAGGGCTGTTTCCTTTGCCTCCTGATCTGCCTTGTTGTTTCCTTGGGTAATTTGATAATTTTCCTTTTGGTGCACACAATAGTGAATGACTGCCACTTCTATGAGAAATAAAATCTCAGCCACATATTTTACAGGGAATTTGTTTTGCATTCAAAAATACTCTTTCTTTCCATATAGCTACAAGGGCATGTTAAACAATGGAGGCATATTTTGAGTCTGTATATATATTTATAATCTTTCCTTTCCCAAGGTTAAGGCTCGAGTTAGGTCTATTAGCTCAGCCCTGAGGGCTGAAGTGTTGAGTGGCAACTGTTTTGCTTCTATCATACTGTAGACATTCACAATAGCTTTCAAAATCCTGCCACATCTAAGAAAATATGAAGGTTTTTTTCCCCCTTTGTCGTACTTTGGCCTATATAGCTTGTTTTCTATTTGACAATAGCTGTCTACTTCCAGAGATGTAATACATCCCAGATATTTAAGGGGCTTCCAAGGTGGCACTAGTGATAAAGAACCTGCCTGCCAATGCAGGAGACATAAGAGCCATGGGTTCGATTACTGTGTCGGAAAGATTTCCTGGAAGAGGGCATGGCAATCCACTCCAGTATTCTTGCCTTGAGAATGCTATGGACAGAGGAACCTGGTGGGCTATAGTCCATGTGGTCACATAGAGTCAGACATGACTGAAGCAACTTAGCATGCACACACAGATATTTAACTTGTTCTTTTGAGATTCGTGTCCCCCCCCCCCCCCGGGAGATCCTGTAGCCTCAGGCCCCAAGGAATTAAGAACTTTAGTGGTATTCTGATCTGAGGCCTCCATAGTGGGACTACATATTAATGTGTCATCAACACACTGTAGAATATCACCTTCTTTTAGGTATATTTCCATTAGTTATTTTCCTATGGTCTGGGTGAACAAGTGTGGGCTGTTCTGAAATCCCTGAAGCAATACTGTCCAAGCGTATTGCTGCATTTAGTCCAACTGGGGGTTAGTCCACTCGAAGGCAAACAGATACTGAGATGGGGGACGAACTGGGATGCAAAAGAAGGCATCCTTGAGATCAAGAACAGTAAACCATTTGGTATCTCTGGGAACTTGAACTAATATAAGGATTGGCCACAAGGGGATGTATAGGGACCACTGTATCATTTAGTGCTCCAAGGTCTTGTATCATCCTATATTCCTCATTTAGTTCAACAATTGACAGAATAGGAGTATTGGAGACTGGTGGCACTAAGAGCCTATGTTTTAATAATTTACCTATGAGGGGTTGCAAACCTTTTTTTTTTTTTTTGCTTCCAACTCTGTGGGGTACTGTATCTTGTTAGGATAAGCAACTTCTGGATCAACGCTATTTTCTTTTTCATTTCCTTTTTTTCTTTTTCTTTTTTTTTTAAATTTTAGTTGGAGGCTAATTACTTTACAATATTGTGGTGTTTTTTTTTGCCATACAGTCACATGAATCAGCCATGATTGTAAATGTGTTCCCAATCCTGACCCTTCCTCCCCATCCCATCCCTCAGGGTCATCCCAGTGCACCAGCCCTGAGCACCCTGCTTCATGCATCGAACCTGGACTGGTAAAGGCTATTTTCTTTACAGGTTGGACATTAATAGCCTTCCCAGGGATTCCTCTGTCCCAAACTGCATGCAGAATGACTGGGAATAGGACCTTGTTCTTCCAGCTGACTTGTCCTGGTCCGAGTCAAGAAGAGGGGATGGTTTGGGCCTCCTAACCAGAGCATGGCTACAGGGGGAGCCCAGAAAGTCTCTTCCCAGTAGTAGGGTAGGAAACTCAGGCACAACTAAGACCTATGAGATCAAACACTGTTCAAACTGGCAAGTGAGAGGCCCAGTGAAGAAATAGGTGTGAGGCTTTCTGTCAACACCAGTCACAATAGAGTTTTTGAAAGAAAAGACCCAGTATGAGAAATCAGGACAGAGGAAGTGGCTCCTGTATCCATTAACAAATTGATTTTCCTACAAACTATGTCAAGGACGAACCAGAGCTCCTCAGTGGAGATAAACATCTCATTGGGGGAGCCACCAGAATCCCTGAGCTGCCTTAACCATTCAGCATGGCCATCTTAGGAGTAGGAGCCACCCCCTGACTTCCCCTTTGGGAATAGGGACAGTCCCACTTCTAATGACATGTTTGTTTGCAGACTTGTCATGGACCAGGGGTTCCTTTTGTCAGTCTGGGGCTCAGTGGCTGGTTGACTTATATTTAAAGCATTCCACCTTGCTTTTTTTGTCTCCAGGTAGATGGTTAAACTTCCTTGGTCCCCTTGGGTTGTCCTGAGGTTGTAAGACATGGCTGACAGTTATGGCCACCAGTTTAGCATGAACCCTGGCCTGCCTGCTTTTACTTCAGGTTCTCTCTTCTTCCTTGGCTTGATCTCAGTTATCAAATATCTGAAAGGCCACCTCTAGGAGCTGGGGTATTGGGGTCTGTGGGCCTAATTGTAACTTTTGGAGTTTCCTCCTAGTATCAGGGACTAACCTTCAGGAATGGAAAGATCAATGTTAGTAACTTTTCTAAAAGTCTCCACAAGCCATCTCTGAAAGAGGGTTGGATTTTCTTTTTCTTCCTGGTTCATTCATTTAACCTCCTCATAGTTAACTGGCTTTTAGATACACTTTCTCATCCCTTCTAATACACATTGATTTGATCATGTTCTTCCTGGATTCTGTTCCCTCCCAGGAAATAGAATTCTAATGGGACTTCTGATTTGGAACTGTGTCTCCACCCACAAAATATTCAGGTTAGTCTCTGGCAAGCTGGTCACCATGCCCCTGGGCTGCTGTTTCGAGCCTTTGTTTTTTCCCAGGATTACATCAAGTAGATATGACTACTAAAACATTCAGGTTAAATCAAATGCCAGAATTGGGACTGAAGCCATTTCAACAAACTCACTAGGGTCTTCAGAAAATGAACGCAATCTGTGTTTGCATTGGGTTAAATCAGTCAAAGAGAAAGGCACATGTTCTCTGATTGTTGCTTCACCAGGGCATATTTTTCCTGATCCTGGGTGATAGGAAGTTCCACTAAGTTACTTCACAGGGACTAGTCGCTCCCTCCTGGGGGTAATGAAGGGTATAAATGGATATATGGAGTGGAGTTTGGGATTGGTCAGAGGGATCTGGAGAAATAGGTGCCTCCAGAGAAGTAGGTGGCTCTGGAGAAGCAGGGGAAACTTGGTTTCCTGCTCCCCCTGAGAATTGGGGAAGATTGGGAAGGTATCATCTAAAATGTTGGGAGTGCTTTCTGATTCCCCAGGCTTTTGATTACAAGAGCCTCATAGAGCAGGGTTTTGGTAAAGGACCATGAATGCTTGGAATATGAATCCCAGTCTAATTTTCCATTTTGTGACAGTAAAGATCAAATCGTAAGATAGTATTGTAATTTAGAGACCCATTTTCAGGCCCATTTTCTCTATCCCCCCAAACCTATATGAAGGCCTGGCAATAAAGTTTTTCCCTTTCAGCCAATTTATTTTTTAATTTTTTTTCCAGTTTTTAAGGATACACTCCAGAGGTGTTTCATCTGGCTTAGAAGAATATCCTCTCATGTTGAGTAACTTAGTATAGAGAAATAGCATTCCTAGAAATGAAATCCATCATCCTGGAGACATTTTACCAGGGGGCTTTTTTTCAGAAGGGATTTGGAGTGTCCTCTGATTTCCCTTCTCACCCAATGGGATTTTGAGCATTTTCCACTCTCCCATGACCTAACCAGATATTTCTGGTCATCCTCATCTCTTGCACAAGGGGTCATCAATAGGGACATTTGAACCAGTGTCCATGTGTTGCCAGGACTCTCCTTGAGGGAGATCTGCTGTCTATATAATGCTTATGTCTTATAACAATTTCACCAAAGTTGGGTTGTAGACCTCAAGATTGAACATCTGTAAAGCCTAGGATGTGGACTGCTTTGAATCAGACAATCCAATAGGTAGCCTGTAAAAAGGTATGGGCTGTCAAGGCCTGGCATAGAAGGAGGTCCTTTATTTCAGGTGCAAAAGGAACTTCCTGTAGGAATTGGAGTTAGGCATAATGGAAAATGCCATGGGTTTCAGAACCTGAAGGTCTAGAGGTGGGAGTATTCCCACAGGGAATGTTTTGGACATAGAGTAAGGTGAGATACTAGACAGCAGATGATTCAAGCTGACACAGACAACAGCGAGTTTGGATAGCGCTTCCCATATAATTTAACATACCAACCCAATTAATTTAGGATGTCTGTTTGAGATGCTCCAGGGGCCCTTTGGAGTACTTCAAAGTTAGCCGGAGGTCAAAAGAAATTTTATTAGAATTTTGTATCTGGGAAGTATGTCAAAAATTAAAAAAAAATATTTTAAACACCTAGTCAAATAGAATCATAGGTTGCTGTGAAACAATTATTCCTTGAAGTAAGGTGAAAAAATGATTTCAAAAGTAAATACAGATCCCTTAAAAGTATAGAAACACACAGTGAAGTGAAAGTTGCTCAGTCATGTATGACTCTTTGTGACCCCATGCACTGTCCATGGAATTCTCCAGGCCAGAATACTGGAGTGGGTAGCCTTTCCCTTCTCCAGGGGATCTTCCCAACCCAGAGATCAAACCCAGGTCTCCCACATTGCAAGCGGATTCTTTACCAGCTAAGCCACAAGGGAAGCCCAAGAATACTGGAGTGGGTAGCCTATCCATTCTCCAGGAGATTGTCCCGACCCAGGAATCAAACCAGGGTCTTCTGCATTGCAGGTGGATTCTTTACCAACTGAGCTATGAGGGAAGCCCAGAATCTGTTATCAGAAGGAACATTCCAGGAAAACTTTGTTCTCTTATGAGAGAGAAACAAAATCCAGTCCTGCATCAGCCTATCTTAATAAAATCCATTTACCTAAATAAATTAAATAAAATCCATTTACCTAAATCTAACCTCAGAAAATCCTGACCACATAAAAATTCTTTTCTCAGTGTCCCACTTCCACAAACCTTCTGCCAGGATAGAAGGAGAGGATAGATATAAAAGAGGACAAAGAGAGGAGAAGTAGAGAGATATTAGGAGAGGGAAAAGGACAAAGGGGAGGGGAAAACATTGCCTAAACAAGGGTCTTGAGGCCCCAAGAGGTGAGGAAAGAAAGAAGACGTAACAGATTCAGTAACACTGAAACAAGAGGTTCAGGTGGCCATGAGGAATCTGGTGGAGGTGGTCATCCATGGGGAAGCTGTGCTCGATGGTCCTGGAGGTGACCAGATCCTCTCCCCAGAAGGGGACAAGTGCCCCATGTTGGGCATCACTGAGTCTGATAATGACAAGGATTCTTGACCTTCTCAAATCAATAGAAATTGACTAGAGGACAGACAAGAAATTTGGGCAAGGCTTTATTGAGGCTCTTGCACCAGCTTCAGAAGTGAAAACAAGTAACAGGTTCCGTTACTCATTCCCAAAGCCAGATGGGAGAGAGCTAGTTCCTTATATGGAGTGAGGGTAGGGGTTTGTCCAAGGGACGAGCTGGAGGGGTGGCCTAGGTGGTTTGCCTACCCCTGTGTGGTGTTGAGTGCCAGTGGGCATGCATAGTACCCTCTTTTTGCTCCTGGCTCTTCAGAAGCAGAAGTTGGGCTTTATGTCTTTGTATCTTTTTGGTCAAGAATTTACCCCAACCTCACATGTGCAGTTATTTTTGTCCCATATAGTTTCTTTGTATCTTTTATCTCTAGGAGAGGTGTGTTCAAGTGCCAGATTTTTGGCACTGAAGCAAAAGGTTCCAGATCTTAAGCCTGTCTCATTGCCCTACAGCCCACCAGGCTATTTTATAATAGTGTATTGATTAAGCACAGGGAACCATGGAGTCAGACAGATCTGACTTAGAATCCTAGATCCTCCATGTAGTAGCAAGTTATATAATTGATCTGTGGCCTCCGTTTCTTCAACTGGAAAATAGGAACAAGTACCTATTTCATAGTGTGATGTTACACAAAAGAATAAGATAATTTATTTATCATTATTGAGTGATAATGTGTGGAAATGATTAGGGTATACAATTTATGTCTAGCTTGCCATTGACACTCCAACAGAGTTATAATTTGCTTCCACTTATTGTATTGGCAAAATAAAATTAGTTACTCAAACATCAAGATACATTTTTATTTATTTATTTATTTTTTATTTTATTTTTATTAGTTGGAGGCTAATTACTTCACAACATTTCAGTGGGTTTTGTCATACGTTGACATGAATCAGCCATGGAGTTACATGTATTCCCCATCCTGATCCCCCCTCCCACCTCCCTCTCCACCCGATTCCTCTGGGTCTTCCCAGTGCACCAGGCCTGAGCATTTGTCTCATGCATCCAACCTGGGCTGGTGATCTGTTTCACTATAGATAATATACATGCTGTTCTCTCGAAATATCCCACCCTCGCCTTCTCCTGCAGAGTCCAAAAGTCTGTTCTGTACATCTGTGTCTCTTTTTCTGTTTTGCATATAGGGTTATCATTACCATCTTTCTAAATTCCATATATATGTGTTAGTATGCTGTAATGTTCTTTATGTTTCTGGCTTACTTCACTCTGTATAATGGGCTCCAGTTTCATCCGTCTCATTAGAACTGATTCAAATGAATTCTTTTTAATGGCTGAGTAATATTCCATGGTGTATATGTACCACAGCTTCCTTATCCATTCGTCTGCTGATGGGCATCTAGGTTGCTTCCATGTCCTAGCTATTATAAACAGTGCTGCGATGAACATTGGGGTGCATGTGTCTCTTTCAGATCTGGTTTCCTCAGTGTGTATGCCCAGAAGTGGGATTGCTGGGTCATATGGCAGTTCTATTTCCAGTTTTTTAAGAAATCTCCCCACTGTTCTCCATAGCGGCTGTACTAGTTTGCATTCCCACCAACAGTGTAAGAGGGTTCCCTTTTTTCCACACCCTCTCCAGCATTTATTGCTTGTAGACTTTTGGATAGCAGTCATCCTGCCTGGCATGTCATGGTACCTCATTGTGGTTTTGATTTGCATTTTTCTGATAATGAGTGATGTTGAGCATCTTTTCATGTGTTTGTTAGCCATCTGTATGTCTTCTTTGGAGAAATGTCTGTTTAGTTCTTTGGCCCATTTTTTGATTGGGTCATTTATTTTTCTGGAATTGAGCTACAGGGGTTGCTTGTATATTTTTTAGATTAATCCTTTGTCTGTTGCTTCATTTGCTATTATTTTCTCTCAATCTGAGGACTGTCTTTTCACCTTGCTTATAGTTTCCTTTGTTGTGCAAAAGCTTTTAAGTTTAATTAGGTCCCATTTGTTTATTTTGGTTTTTATTTCCAATATTCTGGGAGGTGGGTCATAGAGGATCCTGCTGTGATTTACGTCAGAGAGTGTTTTGCCTATGTTCTCCTCTAGGAGTTTTATAGTTTCTGGTCTTACCTTTAGATCTTTAATCCATTTTGAGTTTATTTTTGTGTATGGTGTTAGAAAGTGTTCTAGTTTCATTGTCTTACAAGTGGTTGACCAGTTTTCCCAGCACCACTTGTTAAAGAGGTTGTCTTTTTTCCGTTGTATATCCTTGCCTCCTTTTTTGAAGATAAGGTGTCCATAGGTTCATGGATTTATCTCTGGGCTTTCTATTCTGTTCCATTGATCTATATTTCTGTCTTTGTGCCAGTACCATACTGTCTTGATGACTGTGGCTTTGCAGTAGAGTCTGAAGTCAGGCAGATTGATTCCTCCAGTTCCGTTCTTCTTTCTCAAGATTACTTTGGCTATTTGAGGTTTTTTGTATTTCCATACAAATTGTGAAATTATTTGTTCTAGTTCTGTGAAAAATACCGTTGGTAGCTTGATAGGGATTGCGTTGAATCTATAGATTGCTTTGGGTAGAATAGCCATTTTGACAATATTGATTCTTCCAATCCATGAACACGGTATGTTTCTCCATCTGTTTGTGTCCTCTTTGATTTCTTTCATCAGTGTTTTATAGTTTTCTATGTATAGGTCTTTTGTTTCTTTAGGTAGATATACTCCTAAGTATTTTATTCTTTTTGTTGCAATGGTGAATGGTATTGTTTCCTTAATTTCTCTTTCTGTTTTCTCATTGTTAGTGTATAGGAATGCAAGGGATTTCTCTGTGTTAATTTTATATCCTGCAACTTTCCTATGTTCAGTGATTAGCTCTAGCAATTTTCTGGTAGAGTCTTTAGGGTTTTCTATGTAGAGGATCATGTCATCTGCAAACAGCGAGAGGTTCACTTCTTCTTTTCCTATCTGGATTCCTTTTACTTCTTTTTCTGCTCTGATTGCTGTGGCCAACACTTCCAACACTATGTTGAATAGTAGTGGTGAGAGTGGGCACCCTTGTCTTGTTCCTGATTTCAGGGGAAAAGCTTTCAATTTTTCACCATTGAGGGTAATGTTTGCTGTGGGTTTGTCATATATAGCTTTTATTATGTTGAGGTATGTTCCTTCTATTCCTGCTTTTTGGAGAGTTTTAATCATAAATGAGTGTTGAATTTTGTCAAAGGCTTTCTCTGCATCTACTGAGATAATCATATGGTTTTTACAAGATACATTTAACACAAAGCCAACTGTAATTTTTATGACAGTGAGATACAGTAAACTCACCAACATCCCAGGACTAATTCTCTTAGACAGAGTTTACAAAACTTATAGGGTCCAGGCTGATAACCTAAATGAATAAAGAGGATCTAGTGTAGACTATGGACAATTGGAGAGCACAGCCTCTAAATTAAGTATCATCTATTCAACGACTCCTACTTGTGGCAATATGGATATTCCCATGCAGGGAGGCAAGCTAACAGTTGATAAATTCTCTGAATTTGCAAGAGTAGTTAGAAATCTAAATTTTAATACAAAATCTCCTGACAAACTTCTGGCAACTATAATAATCCAGTTTAAAAAAAAAATGATATGTGAACAAAACACAATCCATCTCTGGGCTTCCAGGTTGCCACTTCTATATAGCAATTCCTTTCATATCAGAATGCAGTTATCTTCAATATACAGAGTTCATGAAAACATATATCTTAAGTTAATTGACTAGGTCTCAAAATTAGTATCCAATTTTAGCTAAAAATGTAATACATTTTATTTCCCATCTATGTAAAAAATGCTTCTTACCAGAGTGCAACATGTATGTAGATTTTTACCAAAGCAGTTTGGTTGGATTTTATCAGATATATCTTAAAGAAGAAATTTTATGTTACACCTCTCTTTGTTGGTTCTCCTGAAAATCAAGTGATAGTCTTATAATGTAATGATATTTAACTCTAAAACATAAGGGAAATGTCAATGTAGCAAGTTGCTTATTGGTAAGGGCAGAAGGGTAGGAGGTAGATTTGGGGAAGACACAACTGAATTCCATTTTTGCTGTGAAGAGCTTTTAGGAAAAGTCTGGAATGCCTATTTTTCTATGAATCTTTCAAATCAGTTTGGACTTTGCACCTAATGTAAATAATCCTTGGAAGAAAAGCAATAACAAACCTAGATAGTGTATTAAAAAGCAGAGACATTACTTTGCCTGCAAAGGTCCATATAGTCAAAGCTATGGTTTTTCCATTAGTCATGTATGAATGTGAGATCTGGACAATAAAAAGACTGAGTGCCGAAGAAATGATGCCTTCAAACTTTGATGTTGGAGAAGACTTGAGAGTCCCTCAGACATCAAGGAGATCAAATAAGTCAATTCTAAAGGAAATCAACCATGAATATTCACTGCAAGGACTGATGCTGAAACTGAAACTACAGTTCTTTGGCCACCTGATGTGAAGAGCTGACTCATTAGAAAAGACCCTGATGCTGGGAAATACTGAAGGCAGGAGGAGAAGGGGACAACAGAGGATGATATGGTTGGATGGCATCACTGACTCAAGAGACATGAATTTGAGCAAATTCCAGGAGATGCTGAAGGACAGGGAAGCCTGGTGTGCTGCAGTCCATGGGACTGCACAAAGAGTTGGACATGACTGAGCAACTGAACAACAATGAATTTTGAATGTTATTTTTAGAAAGATTACTTTGAATATCTTTTATATTTTGGATATGCATTTAATAAATTTCATTCCTTAAAAATAGACATTCCTTAGTTTCTTTATAGGAAATGACTCAGAATAACATACATCTGAATATTATCCAAACAAGGAACTTGGAAATTCAATCATTCATACGTACAGCAATTTATATCCATGTTTGATACATAACTGCTTGGATGTCATACACTCTTTTGTGTAATTTATTATGTTGCTGTCATAGTCTTTTCTTTAATGGAGAAGAAACCTGTTTGTCCCATTGAATATTTTTTTCCAATTTCCTTTTATTTTATACTGGAGTAGAGTTAATTAACACTGTTGTGTTGGTTTCAGCTGTACAGAAAAGTGATTCAGTTATACATATACATATATCCATTATTTTCCATGCTTTTCTTCCCATATAGATTATTACAAAGTATCAAGTGAGTTCCCTGTGTTATGTAGTAAGGCCTTGTTGGTTATCTATTTTATATATAGTATTGTGTATATGTTAATTTGAAACTCCTAATTTATCTCTCCTCTTTGGTAACCATTAGTTTGTTGTCAAAGTCTTTGAGTCTCTTTCCGTCCTGTAAATAAGCTCTGTTGCATCATCTTTTAAAATTTCACATATAAATGATATATGCTGAATAAAGGTGATGAGAGTGGACACCCTTAATCAATCAATAGAGCAGAAGTAGATGTTTTTCTGGAACTTTCTTGCTTTTTCTATGATCCAACAGATGTTGACAATTTGATATCTGGTTCCTCTGCCTTTTCTAAATTCAGATTGAACATCTGGACATTCACAGTACATGTACTGTTGAAGCCTGGCTTGGAGAATTTTGTGCATTACTTTGCTAGCATGTGAGATGAGTGCAATTGTGTGGTAGTTTGAACATTCTTTGGCATTTCCCTTTTTTGGGTTTGGAATGAAAACTGACCTTTTCCAGTCCTGTGGCCACTGCTGAGTTTTCCAAATTTGCTGGCATATTGAGTGCAGCACTTTCAGGAATCATCTTTTAGGGTTTGAAATAGTTCAGCTAGAATTCCATCACCTCCACTAGCTTTGTTTTTAGTGATGCTTCCTAAAGCCCACTTGACTTCATATTCCAGGATTTCTGATTCTAGGTGAGTGATCACACCATTGTGATTATCTGGGTCATGGAGGTCTTTTTTGTATAGTTCTTCTGTGTATTCTTGCCACCTCTTCTTAATACCTTCTGTTTCTGTTAGATCCATACAATTTCTGTCCTTTATTGTGCCCATCTTGCCATAGAATGTTCCCTTGATAGCTGTAATTTTCTTGAAGAGATCTCTAGTCTTTCCCATCCTATTTTTTTTCCTCTTTTTTTGCTTGCAATGATCACTTAGGAAGGCTTTCTTGTCTCTCTTTGCTAGTCTTTGGAACTCTGCATTCAAAGGGGTATATCTTTCCTTTCATCCTTTGCCTTTCACTTCTTTTCTTTTCTCAGTTATTTGTAAGGCCTCCTCAGACAACCATTTTGCCTTTTTGCATTTCTTTTTCTTGGCGATGGTCCTGATCACTAACTCCTGTACAATGCTATGAACCTCCATCCATAGTTCTTCAGGCATTCGATATCAGATCTAATCCTTTGAATCTGGTTCCAAATCGGGACAGGAGTATGTCAAGGCTGTATATTGTCACCCTGCATACTTAACTTATAGGACAGTTCCAGAAAAACATCTACTTCTGTTTTACTGACTATGCCAAAGCCTTTGACTATGTGGATCACAACAAAGTGAGGAAAATTTTGAAAGAGATGGGAATACCAGACCACCTGACCTGCCTCTTGAGAAACCTGTATGCAGGTCAGGAAGCAACAGTTAGAACTGGACATGAATCAACAGATTGGTTCCAAATAGGAAAAGGAGTACATCAAGACAGTATATTGTCACTCTGCTTATTTAACTTATATGCAGAGCACATCATGAGAAATGCTGGACTGGATGAAGCACAAGCGGGAATCAAGATTGCTGGGAGAAATATCAATAACCTCAGATATGCAGCTGACACCACCCTTATGGCAGAAAGTGAAGAACTAAAGATCTTCTTGATGAAAGTGAAAGAGGAGAGTGAGAAAGCATCTGGTCCCATCACTTCATGGCAAATAGATGGGGAAACAGTGGCAGACTTTATTTTGGGGGGCTCCAAAATCACTGCAGATGGTGATTGCAGCCATGAAATAAAAAGATGCTTGCTCCTTGGAAGGAAAGTTTTGACCAACCTAGACAGCATATTAAAAAGCAGAGGCATTACTTTGCCAACAAAGGTCTGTCTAGTCAAGGCTATGGTTTTCCAGTAGTCATGTAAGGATGTGAGAGTTGGACTATAAAGAAAGCTGAGCACCAAAGAATTGATGCTTTTGAACTGTGGTGTTGGAGAAGACTCTTGAGAGTCCCTTGGACTACAAGGATATCCAACCAGTCCATCTTAAAGGAAATCAATCCTGAATATTCATTGGAAGGACTGATGTTGAAGCTGAAACTCCAATTCTTTGGCCACCTGACGTTAAGAACTGACTCATTTGAAAAGACCCTGATGCTGGGAAAGATTGAAGGCAGGAGGAGAAGGGGAAGACAGAGGGTGAGATAGTTGGATGGCATCATTGACTCAATGGACATGAGTTTGGGTAAACGCCAGGATTTGGTGATGGACAGGGAGGCCTGGCGTGCTGCAGTCCATGGGGTTGCAAAGAGTCAGACACGACTGAAAGACTGAGCTGAACTGAACTGCTGATGGTGTGTCCAGGAGTCTCTGGCAGAGGTGTGGGTTGGCGGTGGTCTGCTGCAGGATCAGGGACTAATGTGTGGCAGTGCATGCACAGGACCTTTTGAAGGAAGTCCCCATTATCTTCATTACCTCAACCATAGTCTGGTCTCAGGCCAAACAACAAGGAGGGAACACAGCCCCACCAATCAACAGACAATTGGATTAAAGATTTACTGAGCATGGCCCCATCAGAATAAGACAGTTTCCCCCATAGTCAGTCTCTCCCATTAGGAAGGGTCCATAATCCTCTTATCCTTATCCATCACAGGGTGGACAGAATAAAAACTGCAGTCACCAAAAACTAATCAAACTGATCACAGACTTGTCTAAATCAGTGAAACTATGAGCCATGCCTTGTAGGGCTACTCAAGATGGACGGGTCATGCTGGAGTGTTCTGACAAAACGTGGTCCATTGGAGAAGGGAATGGCAAACCACTTTAGTATTCTTGCTTTGAGAATCCCATGAACAGTATGAAAAGGCAAAATGATATGACGCTGAAAGATGAACTCTCCAGGTTAGTAGGTGCCCAATATGCTACTGGAGAAGAGTGGAGAAATAACTCCAGAAAGAATGAAGAGACAGAGCCACAGTAAAAACAATGCCCAGTTGTGGATGTGACTGGTGACAGATGTAAAGTCTGATGCTGTAAGTACAATACTGCATAGGAACCTGGAATCTTAGGTCCATAAATCAAGGTAAATTGGAAGTGGTCAAACAGGAGATGGCAAGTGTGAACATTGACATTTTAGGCATCAGTGAATTAAAATGGACAGGAATGGGCAAATTTAATTCACATGACAATTGTATCTAGTACTGTGGGCAAGAATGCCTTCGAAGAAATAGAGTAGCCCTCATAGTCAACAAGAGTCCGAAATGCAGTTCAGTTCAGTCGCTTAGTCTTGTCCGACTCTTTATGACCCCATGGACTGCAGCACGTCAGGTCTCCCAGCCCATCACCAACCTCCAGAGACTACCCAAACTCATGTCCATGGAACTGATGATGCCATCCAGCCATCTCACCATCTGTCATCCCATTCTCCTGCCTTCAATCTTTCCCAGCATCAGGGGATTTTCAGATGAGTCAGTTCTTCACATCAGGTGGCCAAAGTATTGGAGATTCAGCTTCAGCATCAGTCCTTCCAATGAACATCCAGGACTGATATCCTTTAGGATGGACTTATTGGATCTCCTTGCAGTCCAAGGGACTCTCAAGAGTCTTCTCCAACACCACAGTTCAAAAGCATCAACTCTTCGGCGCTCAGCTTTCTTCACAGTCCAACTCTCAAGTCTCCATACATGACTACTGCAAAAACCATAGCTTTGACTAGATGGACCTTTGTTGGCAAAGTAATGTCTCTGCTTTTTAATATGCTGTCTAGGTTGGTCAAAACTTTCCTTCCAAGGAGTAAGCATCTTTTAATTTCATGGCTGCAGTCACCATCTGCAGTGATTTTGGAGCCCCACAAAATAAAGTCTGCTACTGTTTCCACTTTTTCCCCATGTATTTGCCATGAAGTGACGGGACCAGATGCCATGGTCTTAGATTTCTGAACGTTGAGCTTTAAGCCAACTTCTTCACTCTCCTCTTTCACTTTCATCAAGAGGCTTTTTAGTTCTTCTTCACTTTCTGCCATAAGGTTGGTGTCATCTGTGTATTTGAGGTTACTGATATTTCTCCCGGCAATCTTGATTCCAGCTTGTGCTTCATCCAGCCCAGCGTTTCTCATGATATATTCTGCATATAAGTTAAATAGGCAGGGTGACAATATACAGTCTTGACGTACTCCTTTCTGTATTTGGAACCAGTCTGTCCCATGTCCGGTTTGAACTGTTGCTTCCTGACCTGCATACAGATTTCTCAAGAGGTAGGTCAGGTGATCTAGTATTCCCATCTCTTGAATAATTTTCCAAAGTTTGTTGTGTTCCACACAGTGAAAGGCGTTGGCATAATCAGTAAAGCAGAAATAGATGTTTTTCTGCAACTCTCTTCTTTTTTGGTGATCCAGAGGATGTTGGCAATTTGATCTCTGGTTTCTCTGCCTTTTCTAAACCAGCTTGAATATCTGGAAGTTCATGGTTCACATACTGTTGAAACCTGGCTTGGAGAATTTTGAGCATCACTTTACTAGTGTGTGAGATGAGTGCAATTGTGTGGTAGTTTGAAGATTCTTTGGCATGACTTTTCTTTGAGATTGGAATGAAAACTGACCTTTTCCAGTCCTGCAGCCACTGCTGAGTTTTCCAAATTTGCTGGCATACCGAAATGCAGTACTTGGGTGAAATTTCAAAAATGACAAGAATGATTTCTATCATTTCCAAGGCAAACTATTTAATGTCACAGTAATCCAAGTCTATGCCCCAACCAGTAATGTTGAAGGAGCTGAAGTTGAACGATTCTATGAACACCTACAAGACCTGCTAGAAGTAACACCGAAAAAGATGTCCTTTTCATCATAGGGGACTGGAACGCAAAAGTATGAAGCCAAGAGATACCTGGAGTAACATGCAAATTTGGTCTTGGAATACAAAATAAAGCAGGGCAAAGGCTAACAGAGTTTTGCCAAGAGATTATGTTGTAGGATCCTTTAATGTGTTGTAGGATTGTGTTTGGTAGGATTTTGTTGAAGATATTTTTGTCTATGTACATCAGTGATATTGGCCTGTGATATTCTTTGTGTGTGTTTAATATCTTTGTCTAGTTTTGGTATCAGGGTGATGATAGCCTCATAGAATGAGTTAGGGAGTATTCCTTACCTTGCAGTCTTTTGAAATAGTTTAAGAAGTGTAGGTGTTAACTCTTCCCTAAATGTTTGATAGAATTCACCTGTGAAGCCATCTGGTCCTGAACTTTTGTTTGCTGGAAGTTTTTAAATCAAATGGAATTTAGAAAGATGGTAATGATAACCCTATACGCAAAACAGAAAAAGAGACACAGATGTACAGAACAGACTTTTGGACTCTGTGGGAGAAGGCGAGGGTGGGATGTTTCAAGAGAACAGCATCGAAACATGTATATTATCTAGGGTGAAACAGATCACCAGCCCAGGTTGGTTGCATGAGACATGTGCTCAGGGCTGGTGCACTGGGAAGACCAAGAGGAATCGGGTGGAGAGGGAGGTGGGAGGGGGGATCGGGATGGGGAATACATGTAAATCCATGGCTGATTCATGTCAATGTATGACAAAAACCAATTATAATGTAATTAGCCTCCAACTAATAAAAATAAATGGAAAAATAAAAAAAATAAAATAAAATAGAATAAAAAAAAAAAGTTTCAAGTTCAGTACATGTGATTTTGTGTGCACCACACCGGGCTTCGCTGTCCTTCACTATCTCTTGGAGTTTGGTCAAACTTCTATCCATTGACTCAATGATGCCATCCAACCGTCTCATCTTCTGTACCCCCTTTCTCCTCATGCCCTTAACTTTTCCTGGTATCAGGGTCTTCTACAATGAGTCAGCTCTTTGCATCAGGTGGCCAAAGTATTGGAGTTTCAGCTTCAGCATCAGTCCTTCCAACCCCAAATATTCAAGATTGATTTCCTTTTGGATTGACTGGTTTTGTCTCCTTGCTGTCCAAGGGACACTCAAGAACACTTCTGTGGTATAATCATAAGGGATTTGATTTAGTTCATAACTGAATGGCCTGGTGATTTTCTCTACTTTCTTCAGTGCAAGTCTGAATTTTGCGATAAGGATTTCATGATCTACTTTTTTTTCCATTTATTTTTATTAGTTGGAGGCTAATTACTTTACAATATTGCAGTGGTTTTTGCCATACATTGACATAAATCAGCCATGGATTTACATGTGTTCCCCATCCTGAACCCCCCTCCCACCTCCCTCCCCATCCAATCCCTCTGGGTCATCTCAGTGCACCAGCCCTGAGCACTTGTCTCATGCATCCAGCCTGGACTGGCGATCTGTTTCACACTTGATAACATACATGTTTCGATGCTGTTCTCTCAGATCATCCCACCCTTGCCTTCTCCCATAGAGTCCAAAAATCTGTTCTATGCATCTGTGTCTCTTTTTCTGTCTTGCATATAGGGTTATCATTACCATCTTTCTAAATTCCATATATATGCATTAGTATACTGTATTGGTATTTATCTTTCTGGCTTACTTCACTCTGTATAATGGGCTCCAGTTTCATCCATCTCATTAGAACTGATTCGAATCTTCTTTTGTATTCCAATCCCTTCTGATGAAAAGGGCTTTTTTTTTTTTTTTTGGTGTTAGTTCTAGAAGATCTTGTAGGTCTTCATAGAACCATTCAACTTCATCTTCTCTGGCATTAGTTGTTGGGGCATAGACTTGGATTATTATGATATTGAGTGGTTTGCCTTGGAAATGAACGGAGATCATTTTGTTTTTGAGCTTGCACCCAAGTACTGCATTTTAGAATCTTCTGTTGACTATGAGGACTACTCCATTTCTTCTAAGGGATTCTTGCCCACAGTAGTAGATATAATGGTCATCTGAACTAATTTGCCCATTCCCATCCATTTTATTTATTTATTTACTTTCATTTAAACTTAGACCAATTTATCTTTGGTAGTGAACATATGGGTATAATTAATATAAATATTCTTTTAATGTCTACATATAAATTTTAATATTAAAAATTTGGAAAGCTAATTTTACTGGCATTGATCTCATGAATTTTCATTAAAAATATATACTTAGACATATTTTATTCATTTTCTTAGAAATTTTTCTTTTCTGAGGACTTTTCTTCACCTGCATTGTGATAATGAGTTATAGATATAAGGCAGAGATTTTGTTCATATAGACTTTTGTGCAGTAGAGATTTTTGAATAGGATGAATATATGATCAAACGGTATTACCTGTCATTTCAGACTTGAGTGTAATTAAAGCTGTGCTGCCTACAATTGATGCAGTTTTGAGATGTGAAGAAAGAGATCTTAAGTTCATTGATTCTTAAAATGTTGATGTTCACTCTTGCCATCTCCTGTTTGACCTCCAATTTACCTTGGTTCACGGTTCCTATGCAATATATAGGTTTGTTCATATTTTCTATTTATTCTGGGTTCAGTCTTAGAAGATAGTACCTTTCTAATAATTTGTACATTTGTTCTAGGTTGTCCATCTTGTTGGCATAGAGTCTCTTATGATCCTTTGCATTTCTGTGGTGTTCATGATAACTTTCTCATTTCTGAGATGTCACAGCAGTGGAGCCTGAAAGCTCTTGCATGGGGCTAGGTCTCAGTACCAAAATGGAAACCTGTGGGTGGTTTCACAGCAATGAGTATTCCCTGGAGTCTCTGCCACCAGTGTCCTTGCCCCCAGAGTGACCCACATCTGATCCCTGCTTCTCTAAGAGACCCTACCTCAAGATGTGCAGGTAGGCCTGGCCCAGGCTTCTATGAAGTTGCTGCTTTGCCTTGGGTTCCAGTACATAGGAAACCTGGTGTGCACCATCCAAGAGTGGAATCTCTGTTTCCCCCAGTCTTGTGGATCTCCTGCACTTTGAAGTTCACTGATCTTCAAAGTCAAATATTCTGGGGATTCTCTTCCTGATGCTAGACCCCCAGGCTGAGAATCCCAATGCGGAACTTAGAACTCTTACTTATGTGGGAGAATTCCTGTGATATACTTTTTTTTTTTTCAGTTTGGGGTTGCCCACCAAGTGAGTATGGAATTTGATTATATCATGAAGGTGCCCCTCCTACCATCTCCTTGTGGCTTTTTCTTTGCCTTTAGATGTAGAATATCTTTTTTGTAGGTTCCAATCTCTTTTTTGATGGTTGTTCAGCAGGTATGTTTTATTTTGATGTTTTTGTGAGAGGAAGTGAACTCAAGTCATCCTACTTCACTATCTTGTCTCCTCCCTCCAACGGATTCTTCCCAGGTGCATTACTTGGTTTTTGAGTTTAAAATTACTATTTTGTAAAGATGTTCATCTTTATCCTAAAATACACTTAATCATTTTAAAATAAGATTTTAAATAAATAATTATTAATAGTATTAGCATTTAATTTAATTATAGATCTTGGGAGCAACTTGTCACAGCCTAAACTTGGAGAAGCAGAGAGGTGGACATACTCAAAATAAATACCACCTAGAGTTTTGTGATTTGGCTTATTCTACATGAAGGATAACTGAAATGATATTAATTTTTTATCATAATCCTTCTTTCATATTCTTAATTATGTGACTGTTGATATTATTTTAATGATCTGAACTGTGTCTCTGTCATTTGTAACCAAGTCTAGTGTTCTTTGAAAGCATGCATGAGCACCTTAAGCCCAGACTTTCCACTTTTTTTCACAGTCATTTCAGAAAGTTCCCTTCAGTGCATATGGCAAGATCTTAACTCTAGACTTTGCCATTGATCTTCAGCCCACAATATCTGAAAGTATACCATGTCTATTAGCTTGATATATTTTTCAAGATCTATAAGTAATTCAATGTTTCTTTGAGGCTCTCTTAATACCATTTTTAAATGTTCAAGGCTACTAACTTATCAACCATATGAGCATCAATTTATCACTGTCATCACTTTGTGATTTCTCACCTTGTGATATTTATTATACAAGCTAACTTTTAACTTTTCTTTCAGGAAGTCAAAGAGGACACAGATGGAGTAATATACCACGTTCATGGATTGGAAGAATCAATACAGTGAAACTGAGTATACTACCGAACGCAATCTATACATTCAATGCAATCCCTATCAAGCTACCAATGGTATTTTTCAGAGAACTAGAACAAATAATTTCACAATTTGTCTGGAAATACAAAAAACCTCGAATAGCTAAAGCAATCTTGAGAAAGAAGACTGGAACTGGAGGAATTAACCTGCTTGACTTCAGTCTCTACTTCAAAGCCACAGTCATCAAGACAGTGTGGTACTGGCACAAAAACAGAAACATAGATCAATGGAACAAAATAGAAAGTCCAGAGATAAATCCACATACATATGGACAACTTATCTTTGGCAAAGGAGGCAAGAATATACAGTGGAGAAAACACAATCTCTTTAACAAGTGGTGCTGGGAAAACTGGTCAACCACTTATAAAAGAATTAAAATAGAACACTTTTTAACAGCATACACAAAAATAAACTCAAAATGGATTAAAGATCTAAATGTAAGACCAGAAACTAAAAAACTCCTAGAGGAAAACACAGGCAAAACATTCTCTGACATAAACCACAGCAGGATCCTCTATGACCCACCTCCCAGAATATTGGAGATAAAAGCAAAAATGAACAAATGGGACCTAATTAAAATTAAAAACTTCTACACAACAAAGGAAACTATAAGCAAGGTGAAAAGACAGCCTTCAGAATGGGAGAAAATAATAGCAAATGAAGCAACAGACAAAGGATTAATCTCAAAAATATACAAGCAACTCCTGCAGCTCAATTCCAGAAAGATAAAAGACCCAATCAAAAACTGGGCCAAAGAACTAAACAGACATTTCTCAAAAGAAGACATACAGATGGCTAACAAACACCTGAAAAGATGCTCAATATCACTCATTATCAGAGGAATGCAAATCAAAACCACAATGAGTTACCATTACACACCAGTCAGAATGGCTGCTATCCAAAAGTCTACAAGGAATAAATGCTGGAGAGGGTGTGGAGAAAAGGGAACCCTCTTACACTGTTGGTGGGAATGCAAACTAGTACAGCCACTATGGAGAACAGCATGGAGATTCCTTAAAAAACTGGAAATAGAACTGCCATATGACCCACAATGTCAGTGTGTATGCTGGACATACACACTGAGGAAACCAGAATTGAAAGTGACACGTGTACCCCAATGTTCATCGCAGCACTGTTTATAATAGCCAGGACATGGAAACAACCTAGATGCCCATCAGCAGATGAATGGATAAGAAAGCTGTGGTACATATACACAATGGAATATTACTCAGCCATTAAAAAGAATACATTTGAATCAGTTCTAATGAGGTGGATGAAACTGGAGCCTATTATACAGAGTGAAGTAAGTCAAAAAGAAAAACACCAATACAGTATACTAACGCATATATATGGAATTTAGAAAGATGGTAATGATAACCCTATATGCGAGACAGCAAGAGAGACACAGATGTATTGAACAGTCTTTTGGATTCTGTGGGAGAGGGCGAGGGCAGGATGATTTGGGAGAATGGCACTGAAACGTGTTAATTATCATATTTGAAACGAATCACCAGTCCAGGTTCGATGCATGATACAGATGCTCGGGGTTGGTACACTGGGATGACCCAGAGGGATGGGGTGGGGAGGGAGTTGGGAGGGGGGTTCGGGATGGGGAACACGTGTACACCCATGGTGGATTCAAGTCAATGTATGGCAAAACCAATACAATGTTGTAAAGCAAAATTAATTAATTAATTAATTAAAAAAATGGGGGGGAACTTGAAAACTTTTCTTTCAGGGTTCCATTTTCAATAGATATCCTTTATTTTTTTTCCCTTCATCAATCACTTTTTTGTCTTCTGAGAAGTTATGTATCTTTAATATTTAGAGGAAGGAGATTTTTGCAACTTCATTTAGTTTCCTACTGCTGGATATTTCTGTCTTTTTGACATTTGTGATGATGTTTTCAAACAAAGGAAAATTTTAATTCTTGTATTGTTCATGGATTATGTGACATACAAGCAACAGATACACATCTGTCTTAATGAAGCAAGGATGTGACTGTGGAAATTTCCATCTTTTTTTTTTTGTTCCAAATAAATAGACCAATATAAAGGTTGCTCTCCCATTCCTAACCAACTAACAGCTGGTCCAGCAGTAGTTGGCATGGATTGGTATCTTTGTTGACATTTTTAGAGGCATAACCAAAGGATAAACAAACCTAAAATTTAGCCTAGACTATTTCCACAACAGGTGTGCTTACACAAGAAGTTCATGATCCACTTTAAAGATTTGTGTAAGAAATACAACATAGCTGTTGAGACCTGTTAGTCCTGAAAAAAGGTTCTTCTCTTTCCAAGATAGTTAATTTAACCATTTTCTTCAGGGTCACAGTCTACATTGCATGAACAATAGGTTCTTTCTGAGAGAGATTAAAATATAATTCAATCAAAAAGCTAGTGTTGCTACTACAAAATAGAAAGGCTCTTTCTTTGTGGTAAGGTGAATTACCATGCTATACCTGTATCAAGCATATTAATAGAACAATTCATATATATAAAGATAGCTTTCAAACATGAGGCTCTCCTGTGAAAAGGATATAATTTTTAAATTATAAGCAGGAAGGGTTTTTCAACGATGAGTCTTTTTCCCAGAATAATGTTGCATACAGACTGAAGATTGTCTCTTCTATTGAATTGTGTAATGAAAAATCAATCAGTTTAATGGTTGACAAACTTTGATGCTCAATAAAAATGTTGCTAATATTTTCATAAGGGCCTATTGGCAAAATGAGACTCCATGAGTTTGATTTATGCAACAGTAAATGTCTGCCAAAATGTTGTACAAATGACTGTATAATGAGGCAATAATAACTAAAAGAATCAAGGCAAAGGAAACAGAAGCCTAACTTTCCCACTTTTGCAGAAACAGAATATGTATTCACAAAACCTAGTCAGCTTGCAGTCTCATTACACCAATAGGTTTTGTTAGGGTGAAAGACTTCTAAATCATTTGCTATGTTGCTTTAACATCATTGCCTCTTTCCCCAAAAATAAAATGTAAGACTTCCTCATTTTTTTAATCCTGTATTTTAGGTGATTTCATATGTGATCTTTATAAACCAAGCTTCAAGGTAAAAAAGACAACATAAAAGCCCTAATTAATAATGCTAATTGTCTGAGATAAAACCAGTTGCTTTGATACAGTATGAGCAATCTCAGTCTATGATTTATGGGTAGTCTGAATGAGATCTTTCCTATTTTGTGATGTCATTTAGTCGCTCAGTCATGTCTAACTCTCTATGACCCCATGGAGTGCAGCATAGCAGGCTTCCCTGTCCTTCACTATCTCCTGGAATCTGCTCAAACTCATGTCCATTGAGTCGATGATGCCATCCACCATCTCATCCTCTGTCCCCTTATCCTCAAGCCCTCAATCTTTCCCAGCATCGGGATCTTTTCCAATGAGTCGGTTCTTTTCATAAGGTGGCCAAAGTATTGGAGCTTCAACATCAGTCCTTCCAATGAATATTCAGGGTTGATTTCACCTCCTATTTTACCCAGGTGCTACATCGAGGTTAAAAATGTTTACAAAGGCTAGACTATAGAGATGGCAGTGAATGTAAGTACGTTGGGTGAGTAGGGATGAATAGACTTGGGGAGTGATAGGGGGTAAAACAAAGATAAGATGCTAAAGATTGAAATAAATGAGGCAAGGTGAATGTTTTAGTATTGATATTTGCAAATCATGTATTTATAAGGGATTAATATCCAAAATATATTAAAAAACGCCTACAACTCAACAACAACAACAACAGCAAACCACACACAAATAACTGATTTAAAAATAGAATACTTTAATAGACATATTCTACCAGGTTCCTCTGTCCATGGGATTCCCCAGGAAAGAATACTGGAGTGGGTTTCCATGCCCTCCTCCAGGGGACCTTCCCAACCCAGGGATCAAACCCACATCTCTTACATCTACCTACATTGGCAAGTGGATTCTTTACTGCTAGCACCACCTGGAAAGCCCCAAAGAAAATATACAAATAGCCAATAAGCACAGGAAAAGATGCTCAATATCACTAATCATTGTGTGTTTTCTCAGTTACTAAGTCATGCCTAACTCTTTGTGACCCCATGGACTATAGCCCAAC
Source organism: Dama dama (assembly GCF_033118175.1). Taxonomy (NCBI): domain Eukaryota; kingdom Metazoa; phylum Chordata; class Mammalia; order Artiodactyla; family Cervidae; genus Dama; species Dama dama. Next base: position 77,740,263 of record NC_083714.1, read on the forward strand.
AGGCTCCTCTATCCATGGGATTTCCCAGACAAGAATACTGGAGTGGGTTGCCATTTCCTTCTCCAGGGAATCTTCACAACTCAGGGATTGAACCCAGGTTGGGATCGAACCCAGGTCTCCTGCATTGGCAGGCAAGTTCACTGAGTCACCAAGGAAGCCCATTCACTAACCATTTGTTGTTGTTGCTCAGTCACCCAGTCTTGTCTGACTCTTTGCGACCCCATGGACTGCAGTATTCCAGGCCTCCCTGTCTCTGTCACTAATCATTAGGGAAATACAAGTCAAATCCATACTGAGATTAACCTCACGTCCATTAGGATAACCAGTACAAAAACAATCCAGAATATAATGTAAGTGTTTTTAAGGATATGGAGAAGTTGGAACGCTGTACATTGCTAAGGGAATGTAAAATGGTACACCACTGTGGAAAATAGCACAAGGTTTCCCCAAAAAATTAAATTTAGGATTAACATATGATCCAGCAATTCTACCTATAGGTCTATAGTCAAAAGATTTGAAAACAAGGGCTTGAGTAGGCATTGTATACCAATGTTCATAGCAGCATTAGTCACAATAGCCAAACTTGTAGATAACCTAAATGCACATAACAGATGAATGGATAAACAAAGTGTGATATATACATAAAATGGAATAAAATTCTGATAGCTATTATAACAAGAATAAATCTTGAAAACATTGTAAATGAAATAAACTATACACAAAAGGTCAAATATAGTATGTGTCCAGTCATATGGGATATTTAGAATAATCAAATTCACAGAGACACATTGTATATTACAGGTTACCAGGGACTAGGGAAGGGCAAAAGGGGACATACTGTTTATTGGATACAGAATTTTAGTTGAGAAGATGAAAATTATGGAGATGGATGGTGGTGGTTTTATGGTGATGGTTATACAACAAATATGCATGTACTTCAGTTCAGTTCAGTCGCTCAGTCATGTCCGACTCTTTGTGACCCCATGTACTGCAGCATGCCAGGCTTCCCTGTCCATCACAAACTCCTGGAGCTTACTCAAGTCATGTCCATCAAGTCGGTGATGTCATCCAATCATCTCATCCTCCCACCTTTAAATTTTTCCCAGTATCAGGGTCTTTTCCAATGAGTAGTCAGTTCTTCACATCAGGTGGCCAAAGTATTGGAGTTTCAGCTTCAGCATCAGTCCTGCAGGGAATATTTGGGACTGATTTCCTTTAGGATTGACTAGTTGGATCTCTTTGTAGTCCAAGGGACTCTCAAGAGTTTTCTCCAATACCACAGTTCAAAAGCATCAATTCTTTGGTGTTCAGCTTTTTTTTTTTAATTTATTTTTATTAGTTATAGGTTAATTACTTTACAATATTGTAATGGTTTTTGCCATACATTGACATGAATCAGCCATGGATTTACATGTCTTTCCCATCCCGATCCCCCCTCCTGCCTTATTTATAGTCCAACTCTCACATCCATATGTGACTACTGGAAAAACCAGAGCTTTGACTAGATGGGCCTTTGTCAGCAAAGTAATGTCTCTGCTTTTTATATGCTGTCTAGGTTGGTCATAGCTTTTCTTCCAAAGAGTAAGAGTTTTTTAATTTCATGGCTGCAGTCACCATCTGCAGTGATTTTGGAGCCCAAGAAAATAAGTTCCATTACTGTTTCCATTGTTTTCCCATCTATTTGCCATGAAGTGATGGGACCAGATGCCATGATCTTAGTTTTCTGAATGTTGAGTTTCAAGCCAACTTTTTCACTTTCCTCTTTCACTTTCATCAAGAGGCTCTTTAGTTCTTTGCTTTCTGCCATAAGGGTGGTATCATTTGCATATCTGAGGTTATTGATATTTCTCCCAACAGGCTTGATTCCAGCTTGTGCTTCATCCAGCCCGGCATTTTGCATGATGTACTCTGCATAAGTTGAATAAGCAGAGAGACAATATACAGCCTTAATGTACACCTTTCCCAATTTGGAACCAGTCTAGTGTTCCATATCCGGTTCTAACTGTTGCTTCTTGACCTGCATACAGATTTCTCAGGAGACAGGTAAGGTGGTCTGGTATTCCCATCTCTTTATACTTAGTGCTGCTGAATTATACCATTACAATGATTAAAATGGTAAATTTCATATTACATATATTTTACCACAATAAAAAGCAAGAAAAAAAATTTTGAGGACAAAATGTTTTTATTTTAAAAGTTTAAATGATAGTTTGTGAGTTGCTGGATGATATGGTAAGTGGATTCGGTGTGGGAAGAAGTAGTGTGATACTGGTACAAACTAGGAGATGTAGAAAACAGGATGGAGGCAAGAGGTAAATAGTCATGAAATGACATAGGAACCTACCTCTCCTATGGTAATTGAGGTAAAGAAAGATGTAGGTAGCTCTAAGTAGTGAGATTATCTAGAGGAAGGGTGCAAACGTCTTGGGATGTCTGGTTTTCATTGAATCATGATAGTTCAGTGAAGGCAATGTAGAAAAAATGTTGCCATTATGGAGTTTTGCTTCTAACAAAACTAGATTTAAATCATGTTTCTGCTACTTACCATCTATATAGTACTTCCATTAAATTTTTGAAACTCAGTTTTCTCAACTATAAAATAACACTGATAAGACCTACCTGAAAGAACTATATGGGTCCAAAAACAGTTACATAGTTAATGTGCTTAATACATTGTCAGTACTAGATAAAATTCTAATTTTGCTTTGATTGCTACTGCAATTATTATTGCATTCATCAACATTATCATTATCATCATACTCTTTTACAGAAGAAATACAACATGGTAGTATAGAAGGCCTGGGAATATTGAAGGGAAAGAAAGGGAGTAGAAAAAAAGTTGCTAGTGGTTAAACTAAATCCACTTCTCCATTTTGATCTGAGCTGGATTAATTCATCTGATAGAGAAACAGGGTCAGGAGGTTTAGAAATATTAATGGAAGAAATATGAAAGTCGAAGGTTTGTAAATCCATATCATTGAAGATTCTATTGTAATGCAACTGAATATTGCAAAACTTTTTTTCTTGTATCATAAGAACTGAATTTTCACTACTGAAAGTTATAAATTTCAAGAAACATAAAGACAAAATTAAGAATGACACATGATCCTAAAACCCAGAGATAACCACCATTACGTTTCAGTGCATAAGCTTCTGGGTTTTTTAAAATTCACATGTAAATCTTTTTAAAAAATTATTTTATTGGAGTATAGTTCTTTTGGGCTTCCCTGGTAGCTCAACTGGTAAAGAATCCACCTGCAATGCAGGAGACCACGGTTTGATTCCTGGGTCAGGAAGATCCCCTGGAGAAGGGATAGGCTACCCACTCCAGTATTCTCAGACTTCCCTAGTGGCTCATACAGTAACATCTTAAGTCTTGGCTGAAGTGAAAGTGTCTGTTACACAGTTGTGTCTGACTCTTTGTGACCCCACGGACTACAGCTTGCCAGGCTTCTCTGTCCACAGAATTTCCCAGGCAAGAATACTGCAGTGGGGAGCCATACCCTTCTCCAGGGGATCTTTCTGACCCAGGAATCAAACCCAGGACTTTTCTATGTTTCTGCAAGTACAACTGTGGTCAAAATATTGTCTCGTTTGGGGTTTCAATCAGGCTGGAGAAATACAACTGTACAAGGGGCTCTAATATTCAAGCCCCATCTTGGACTATGAGTTCAGAAAAATAAAAAAATCATTGATCTTTAAAAAAAAAAAAAAAAAAAAAGAGTCTGCCTGCAGTGCAGGAGACTTGGGTCTGATCCCTGGGTTGGGAAGATCCCCTGGAGGAGGGCATGGCAACCCACTCCAGTAATCTTGCCTGAAGAATCCCTGTAGACAAAGAAGCCTGGCGGGCTACAGTCCATGGGGTTGCTAAGAGTCAGATGCAACTGAGTGACTAACTACACACAGTTCCTTTAAAATGTTGTCATATGTAAACTTTTTAATAAAATTAAGATCCAACTTCATATTCTGATTTAAACTTGAATTTTTCACTTAATACAACATTTTGAACATCTCATGTCAATAAATATAGGATTATATTATTACTTCCAAGTTATATAGTATTCCATTGTATGAAAGTGCCATAATTTATTTAACCTTCTCATTGTAGTACATTTAGTTTATTTTTATTTTTTCGCTATCAAAGACAACTCTGTACTGAACATCTTCTTAAGTAAATCTATCTATCCATCTTGTCATTTCCTTTATAAAAATTGTTAGAGAAATACTCCTGAATCAAAAGCTATGTACTATGTTAAGGTGTATACATATGTAAAGATAAAAAAAAAAAAAAGAGTGACACTGTGGTGCTTAGAGTCAAAAAGGCATGAGTTGGAATTCTAGCACCTAAACTTACCATCTGTGTTACCTTTAGGAGGTTTCTCAACTTGGTGTGCTTCCGTTCCCTTAACTATAACAACAGGAATATATAACTGCCGGCCACATAGGTGGATGTGAGAAAATTCATATGAAGTACTCAGTACAGTGCAGTACTCAGTACTCAGTACTCAGTACAGTGCAGGCATACAGAAGGTCTTTGATGAAATATATATTAAATTTTTAAATGTATATATGCTTAGGTATAAACTAACATACATACTACAATGCAAGTGGTCTTAGGAGTATCGGTGAGGCCCCTTCACAATTGTAACTTACACTAAATAAAGGCAACACACAATGGATGAGCTGTTATACACTAATATCATAAAAGAAAGAGTGTCTTTCAGGACAAAATATAGAAGCAAGCACTAGATTGCAGCCTAATCAATGGTACTGACTAACCCAAAGATTCTGATGAATAGCTTATATTTCCCAAATTCACAAAAATGCACCAAATCTGAGACACAAAACAGAATAACAGTTTAAAAAGTTACTTTTAAAATATAACTGCTAGATGGGCTGGAATACTCAGGTTCAGTCAGTACATTCTCTTCTCTATTGTAAAGTTTATATGGGATGATAATCAGATTATAACCAGGTGATTTAATACACCTGGAGAGTGAGCTGGTTGATTTTCATGGCTGCTATCAACCAGCTGGGAGAATAATATACTACTCATCTTCACAGAAGGGGTCACATTGCTGAGGAAATGTTGATGTCAGTTCACCAAGACCTCTTCTCCTGGATTGTGCCTCCATAATAATCTTTTCCAACAAAGCTCAAAATCAACCACTCTGTTTCTATCATCAGATTACATTATTACTTCTAAGTTATATAGTATTCCATTGTATGAAAGTGCCATAATTTATTTAACCTTCTCATTGTAGTACATTTAGTTATTTTTATTTTTTCGCTATCAAAGACAACTCTGTACTGAACATCTTCTTAAGTATATCTATCTATCCATCTTGTCATTTCCTTTATAAAAATTATTAGAGAAATACTCCTGAATCAAAAGCTATGTACTATGTTAAGGTGTATACATATGTAAGGATAAAAAAAAAAAAAAAAGAGAGACACTGTGGTGCTTAGAGTCAGAAAGGCATGAGTTGGAATTCTAGCACCTAAACTTACCATCTGTGTTACCTTTAGGAGGTTTCTCAACTTGGTGTTGAGAACTATAGTTCCCTCAACTATAACTATAAGAGAAAATTATATGTGTCCCAGTGGATAGAGCATAGGTGGGCGATAATAATCTAAACCATATTTCTTCCCACTCTGCCTTGGCCTACCAAGATTTATAAGTGATTTGGGGTAAAGGGGTAGAAAAGGGATGCTGGTATTAATATGTAACTTAATGATTTTACTCAGTCCAGGTTTGCAAGGCCAGAAACTCAGTAGTGATTCTGCCTAGAAGAAATATGGTTTAGATTATTATCACCCATCTATGCTCTATCCACTGGGACACATATAATTTTCTCTTATCCTTGGTAGTCAGTCCTCACTGGTCATGCTGCTCTTTCCCTTGCTTCTTATAACAATGTCTCTTTAGGTTTGGCTTTCCCTCAGATAACATCTGCAGCCCTATGGAATGTTCCAGAAATTGTTTTCTGCTTCTGTGTCATGGTAGGGTGCAGGTCAGGTTGTGAGATTCTCTATAGGCCTCTCTGACAAAGTACATCACATCCACTTTCACTCTACTGTTTCTGTACCATGTTGAGCACAGGATAACTCTGCCAGTCCATTATCTCATCTGTGTCAAGATGGGCTAGGTAGTTGGTTTTGCTTTATGCCTCCCATGTCATCCATGAGGGACTTCTCCCTTGGAAAATGGCACAAGGATTAAATCAACCAAACCTATATAGACATCTTATTATCTCTATTTCTTGGGACTTGAACCAGGGTTCAGAGCACAGGGCTTCTTCTCAGAGACCTGTCAGTTTCTAACTCTCTTCTTCCCCTAGTCAGTGGGCTTCTTAACCCCTCTAAAATAGTGGAAAATGGTTCTAGCTCATCATACAGTCTTCTGAAATTATTTTGTATGACAAAACCCTGCGCTCTACGTTCTAGGCTTACAAAACCTCAAATTTTTTATCTCAAATTATTTGTAATTGACCTAAGTTTTAAAAGTCTATATTAAAACATGAAAGCCAATGGTTGTCTTTTTGCCCTCCAGTTTTGTTGTAATAATACTTTCTTGTTAGGTCTGTAATTCCAGAATCTTCCCAAACAAAGGTCATTGTATCCTGGAAAATGACAGTGTATAGCATCTGAGAGGCTGGATGTAACACAGGCAAGAATAGGGTACTCTCTGTTGACCTTCAATATTGCCCCAGATTATTGAAAGCATTCCTGTTTTTCATATAATATATGATGGCTTTGGTGACCTTTGTATGACACTCTGGTAATTCTTTCACCCTGCACCATACTTTCTGTCCTCCCTTGTATTTCATTTTGATCTTTCACTATTGTACATTATCTAAGTGCCTTTCTATTGAGATAAAGATGGGTAAGTACCAGCTTCTTCTATGGACCAATTGGACTTATTTGAAAGTTCTAGCACAGGAGTACAGCTATTTTGATACCTTTGATAGTTATTCTGCCTGGAAAAATCATACCCTTTGGCTGAAAGCAACTTTGGGAGCAGACAGGGCTGATGGAGATGGGTTTGCTAAATTGATCATACTGATCAATGGGATGACAAATGTGACAACAAACTTATCCTTCCGTTCAAGTACAATGTTACTAATGGAAAAAAAATAGCAGAGATATAGACCTACTCACAGAGAGTGAATAATATCTTCTTCCTACTCAAAACAACTGGGCCCATCCCTGGTATACATTTTTTAAGCTTTAATGAGTTATAAATGAAAAATAAATCTGTAGTATATTTAAAGAGTATAATGTGATGATATATGTATAAATTGTAAAAAAAATCTCAAAATTAAGTTAATTTATACTTTCATCACCTCACATAGTTACCTTTTTTGTTTCTTTGTTTTTGGTGAGAATGCTTAAGATCTGCTCTCAACAATTTCAAGTATACAATGCAGTACAATTAAATGGGATGCATTTCTAAAAACTAAATGTGATGAATTTTTCAAAATAGGTAATACATATACAAGGTAAAAAATCCCAAATTGGCAACTGGATATATAGTTAAAATTAAGTCTCCCTTTTACCCAGACATCCAGTTTCCTTCTTCAGAGGTAACTGTTGCTAAAGTTTCTTGAAAATATTTATTGGCATTTTCTATACATAGTTATATTATTTTTTAAATGAATTTCAAGATAGTATAATGCGTTGCTCCTTTACTTAAAACCAACATAAAGATTATTAATATAAGTAGAGAGCTGTGTCAATTTTTTGATGGCTACATGATATTCCCTTGTATGGATATATCACAATTCATTTAACCATCCCTCTGATAATGGATATCTAAATTTCATTCAAAGCAGTCACGTTGCAACACTGAGAACTTCTTTTTCTGCCTCCCTCTTCCTTGCCCCAAAGGTATTTAGTACCTTCTTGCTGCTCTCTGGATGCTCTATTTGCTTCCCCAAATAGGTCCATCATCAATGGAAACATCTTTCCTCTCCTGATTTTACAATTATTATTCATAGTATAGTATCTTTCACAATATGCTCCATAAATATTAGATTTATTTCCTCAGATTGGCTTTATTAATTGATATGTTCTAGGAGAAAAATAATTTGATTAACCAAATCATACAAATATGTCAAGAATCAATAATACATCTTCTTATAGTCCATCTAGATGTGTTACATTTTAAAAGAAGACTTAAAAGAATCAGAGATGAATCTCCAAGTATTTAAATGGAAAATTTACATAATAAATCAGGCAATGTGGAATAAGTACACATATCCTAGGGGTCACCTTCTCTGCATATCCTAAATGTCATTAGACTAGATATTATTCTATTTATTGGTAACACTTTTCCTTCAAAGTCTGGCTTTTCATTAGATGATCTCTAAGGTATCACACAGTTCTAACATTCTCTGATTCCTAATTTAATTATAGAAAACCACATTCATAAACAAGATTTTAACATAAAGGGTTAAGGTACTTGCAATCCTAGTTGTTTGATTTTTGCCAGTTTTGTAACAATTTAAACATATTTTCAATAAAACTACCTTTAAAATATATCAAAGTTCTATATTATCAATATATTATTAATTAATTGAATTGAAATTAGCACTCTGCTAAGTGAGACATTGGAGTGTCCTCAACAGGCTCTCTATTTAACAACAGAAGTACTGCAATATGTGAACACCATGAGAATAACTGCTTGTTTAAATTTTCTGCCCATGCTTGACTCACCCAAGTAACAAACTGGTCTTGGCCGAGAGGTAAGCTTAGTCCTAAGAAATAAAAAGAGACCTTCATTTCGCCTAAGTTTTAGGTTTGTGATTCTCAACCCATGTGTGCATCAGGATCACTGGATGGTGCGATGAAACAAATTTCTGGACCTCAGCTCAAGTTTTTGATTAATTTTAGGGTGGAGTCTGACTTTTAGTATTTCTACAAATTCTGATGATACCAATGATGCTTGTGCTCAGGTGGACTGTTAGGGATGCACACTTTGAGAACTACTGTCCAAATGGCAAATGCCTAAGTGTTCTCTGCAACTTCATGCTTTAAAATTTATAGGTGCAGGCTCTGTCTCTGCTGGAGGAAGTTTGCCTCAGTCTGTTGCTATTGGTGACTGGGTTGCTAATTTTATTTCAAAGATGAGTATTAGGAAGCCACTTGCCCACAGATATAATTCACATATCCCATTTTCAGCTTTATCAGTGGTACAAGCAATAATTCAATATTTTAGACTCCCAGCTTCTAACTCTTATGTTTCAACAGGTTCGGGACACCTGTGGGAAAGTGCTTTTTTTTTTTTTTTTTTGCTAGCTCTTCCCTCAAGACCCTAACATACATCAACACAGTATCAAACATATGAATCTTTTCAAGAACACCTCTACTATATCTAAATGGATATTTTCCATAATTTGAAAATACACTCAGAAGTATGTAGGTGAGGAAATCTGGTAATGTAAGTATAAGATTACTCTGTCAACAAAAGCAATTTTTGCTATATTAAGTATTTATTCATACATTTACTTGGTGTTCAGTCTGTCTTTTTATCAACAACACAAATTAAGTATATTATACATTCCAGAACCTTTATGTGTTGAGGAAAAGTGTTTTTAAAAAATAGATGATGTCCCTACTCTTGTGGAACTTACACTGAACGCTGATATAAATACATATATAAGTGAGCAACAATGTATAAAGCGGCAAAAGGTGCTATGATAAAATAAAAGAGAAAGTGATTGGCAAGACATGTCAAGTCAAGCAAAACACTCACTAAATGATAGATGAGAAAGAGGCAATTAGGCAAAGATCTGAGAAAATCGAATCAGGAAAACGATTTAGATTATTGAAGTAGTCCAATGAGAAATGCTGTCAACTAGGACTTTGAAAGGAGGGTAAAGGAAAGGGGACATCTTTAAGAAATATTTCAGAAGCAAAACCCATGTTGGATTGAATATAAGGAGTAACAGGGTTGGGAATGCCAATCTACTTACTTTCTGGCTTTAGTGACTGGGCTGTTAGTGGCGTCATATTCTAAGACAAGGAAAAGTAGCAGAGAAGCTGTTTCAGAGAAAATGATGATGCCAGTTTTGAGTGAATTTGAGATGCTATGGAACATTTATCTGAAGATGTTCAACCTACTGTTGGAGATATACATATGGATTTAGAGTTCAAAAGAAAGGTCTGAGCTAGAACTACAATTTATCAACATGGTAGACAGTCATTTAAACTATGGGTGTGCATAAGATACCTCCCTCCATCATAGCTCAGCTGGTAAAGTATCCACCTGTGATGCAGGAGACCCTATTCTGATTCCTGGGTCGGAAAGATCCGCTCGAGAAGGGGTAGTATTCTTGGTCTTCCCTTGTGGCCCAGCTGGTAAAGAATCTGGCTGCAATGTCAGAGACCTGGATTTGATCGCTGGGTTGGGAAGATCCCCTGGAGAAGGGAAAAGCTACCCACTCCAGTATTCTGGCCTGGAGAATTCCATGGAGTAAGTCCACGGGGTTGCAAAGAATCTGACATGACTGAGCGACTTTCACTTTCACTCCAGAGGAGGGGAAAAGGCCCAGCACAGAACTTGCACACTTTACACAGAGAGTGGTTAAGGAGTGTATCTCAAATACCATTTAATTATATAAATGTTAATACTCTTCAGTTATAAGATTGTCTTAAAGTAATACCATATAAAGCAGAAAAGAAACATATTTAAACATTCCAAAGACTACTTAAAATCTGATGCAGTTATCATTTTTCCTCCAAAATCATCATAGATATGTATTTATGTGTATATAGTTGGCTATTTGGCTATATGATTTTGTATTAGTTTTTAGTCATCCTATTAACCAGACAATTCCTTCAAGCTATGTGATGTATTCTGGTACCACTATTTGCCTCATGTGTTAGTTCATATATGTTCAAAAGCTGATACCATAATAAGATCAGATGGACAAGAAATTTACTGGGAACAGGAGGAGGGGAGAGGCTTCAGATCACAATCCATGTCTGACACTTGTGAAAGAATAGAAATAAGGAAAGGAGATTGGGTGAGAAGAGTCTTCAGCTATAGCATAGTTGTTACAGCAGTTCAGCTAGGCCAATGGGGAATCATCAAGCCAATGTCTCCATTGAAGAAGCCCTGTGCTTCTCAAGAATCTTGCTTTAAGTATGCCCATAATACTTAGTCACTTATTGAAAGCAGCTCACAGGAAAAGCACTGCCCCATCATAAATGCACTGGTGAACCCAGAAGGATCACAGTTGGAGCCATCAATCATTATGCTCCTTGTAGCATGAAATCTGAGTGGCATATTTACATGGCTATCACACCTTAATAATACTTGAGTCAGTTCAGTTGCTCCATTGTGTCTGACTCCTTGCAACCCTGTGGACTGCAGCACGCCAGGCTTCTCTGTCCATCACCGACTTCTGGAGTTCTTGCTCAAACTCATGCCCATCGAGTCAGTGATGCCATCCAGCCATTTTATCCTTCATCATCCCCTTCTCCTCCTGCCTTCAATCTTTCCCAGCATCAGGGTCTTCTCCAATGAGTCAGTTCTTTACATCAGGTAGCCAAAGTATTGGAGTTGCAGCTTCAGCATCAGTCCTTCCAATGAATATTCAGGATTGACTTCCTTTAGGATCGACTGATTTGATCTCCTTGCAGTCCAAGGGACTCTCAAGAGTCTTCTCCAACACCACAGTTCAAAAGCACCAATTCTTCCACATTCAACTCAGTAATAATACTTAGTATTGCATCATTGACAGATGCTGTAAACAATGGACTATCATTTCATATTCTAGCTGAACCTAGCATTATACGATCTTGAAAAACTATAAAAACTTTCTGGTCTTCAGTTTCACTTTTGGTAAAATGTGAAAGATAGTATCTGCCCTACTTGCTTTAATGGGCTGCTTCCCTGGTGGCTCAACAGTGAAGAATCCATCTGCCAATGCAGGAAATATGGGTTCAATCCCTGGGTTGAGAAGACCCCCTGGAGGAGCGCATGGCAACCCACTCCAGTATTCTTGCCTGGGAAATCCCATAGATAGAGGAGTCTGGCAGGCTACACAGTCCATAGAGTCACAAAGAGTTGGACACAACTTAGCCACTAAACAACAACAACTTGCTTTAATAGATTTGTAAGGATCAAATGAGGTCATAAATAGGACATTACCATGATGTTCTATACTGTATAGTCCAGTACTGTTGCCACTTGTGGCTACTGTAATACTGTGGCTACATACTGAAATGTATAGTTGTGTTTAAGTGTAAAATACATAACAGAGTTTGAAAACTTATTGCAAGACAAGTGCTCGGGGCTGGTGCACTGGGAAGACCCAGAGGGATTGAGTGGAGAGGGACGTGGGAGGGGGGATCGGGATGGGGAATACATGTAAATCCATGGCTGATTCATGTCAGTGTATGGCAAAAACCACTACAATATTGTAAAATAATTAGCCTCCAACTAATAAAAATAAATGGGAAAAAAATAGAAATAAAATATTCCATTAATATTCTTTATATTGATCATACGTTGAAATGATAACATTTTTGCTATATTGGGTTAAACAGAATATACTATTAAAGTACTTTTAATTGATTTTAAAAAGTTTTTTAAATATAACTATTGGGAAATTTTAAATTACCTATGTTGTTTACATTGCATTTCTGCTGAACTGTGCTGTTGACTATGCCTTAAGCATGAATGACCATGAAAAATTTCAATTCTAAGGCCACACTAAAAATCTGTGTGAAGCATAGAGGAACATTATATAAATACCTATAAATAATATAGGGATTAGATTCAACTACGGTTGATGAAAGATGAAAGACATTAGACTGTTGACATTTTATTTTTTTTATTTTTTTTTCCAGTGGGTTTTGTCATACATTGATATGAATCAGCCATGGATTTACATGTATTCCCAATCCCGATCCCCCCTCCCACCTCCCTCTCCACCCGATTCCTCTGGGTCTTCCCAGTGCACCAGGCCGGAGCACTTGTCTCGTGCATCCCACCTGGGCTGGTGATCTGTTTCACCATAGATAGTATACATGCTGTTCTTTTGAAATATCCCACCCTCACATTCTCCCACAAAGTTCAAAAGTCTGTTCTGTACTTCTGTGTCTCTTTTTCTGTTCTGCATATAGGGTTATCGTTATCACCTTTCTAAATTCCATATACATGTGTCAGTATGCTGTAATGTTCTTTATCTTTCTGGCTTACTTCACTCTGTATAAGGGGCTCCAGCTTCATCCATCTCATTAGGACTGGTTCAAATGAATTCTTTTTAATGGCTGAGTAATATTCCATGGTGTATATGTACCACAGCTTCCTTATCCATTCATCTGCTGATGGGCATCTAGGTTGCTTCCATGTCCTGGCTATTATAAACAGTGCTGCGATGAACATTGGGGTGCACGTGTCTCTTTCAGATCTGGTTTCCTCAGTGTGTATGCCCAGAAGTGGGATTGCTGGGTCATATGGCAGTTCTATTTCCAGTTTTTTAAGAAATCTCCACACTGTTTTCCATAGCGGCTGTACTAGTTTGCATTCCCACCAACAGTGTAAGAGGGTTCCCTTTTCTCCACACCCTCTCCAGCATTTATTGCTTGTAGACTTTTGGATAGCAGCCATCCTGACTGGCATGTAATGGTACCTCATTGTGGTTTTGATTTGCATTTCTCTAATAATGAGTGATGTTGAACATCTTTTTATGTGTTTGTTAGCCATCTATCTGTATGTCTTCTGCAGCTCAATTCCAGAAAAATAAATGACCCAATCAAAAAATGGGCCAAAGAACTAAACAGACATTTCTCCAAAGAAGACTGTTGACATTTTAAAACTTGCACTGAAATATCTATTTTATGCAGTATAACTGACATACAATATCATAATAGTTTGAGGTGTACGTCATAGTGATTTATTTATATCCATTTTGAAATGATCACCTCAATAAGTCTAGTTCTCTGTTACCATAAAAATTATTAAAATATTATTGACTATATTCCCTATGCTGTACATTACATTCTCATGATTTATTTGTTTTATATCTGGAAGTTTGTACCTCTTAATCCTCTTCACCTGTTTCACTCACCAAACCCCCTCCCCTCTGACAACCACCAGCTTGTTTTCTATATCTATGAGTTTCTTTTTGTCTTGTTTTTAAAATTCCACATAAGGGAAATCATGAGGTAATAGTGTTTCTGTTTTATTTCACTTAGCATAACATCCATTAGGTTCATCCATGTTGTTGTAAGTGGCAAGTTTCATTACCTTTTATGGCTAACTAATATCCCATTACCTATCAATCAATCTATCTATCCTGCAACTTCTTTCTTCATTATTTCATCAGTGGCCACTCTTGCCTTGTGATGTAGGTAAGAGCGCTCTTTTCAACATTTACTGTAACTCTAGTTTTGATGAACTCCCTCAGCTTTTGCTTGTTTGTAAAAGTTTTATTTGTTCTTCATATCTGAATGATAACTTTGCTGGATAGAGTTTCTGCTGAGAAATCTGTTAATAGTCTAGTAGGAGTTCCTTTGTAGGTTACCACTTCTTTTTTCCTCCCTAGTGCCTTTAAGATTGTTTCTTTGTCATTGACTTTTGACAGTTTTAATGTGTCTTGAAGAAGATCATTTTGCATTGATGTAATTAGGTGTTTTCTTAGCCTCATGGACTTGTATATTCAGTTTCTTCCCCAGGCTTGGGAAGTTTTCAGCTATTTTTTTTTTTTAAAATAAGCTCTCTGCTCTGTTCTACCTCTCTCATTAGAGAATACCAATTACCCTAATGTTGCCCTTTGTAAAAGAATCAGAGGGAAAAAAAAAGAGTCAGAGAAACTTTTCCCTCATTTTTAAAATATCTTATTCCTCTTTCCTCTTCTACTTGTATAATTTCTAGATTTCTGTCTTTGAGCTCACTAATTCTCTCTTCCATATTCTGTTCTATTTCCATTGCTTTCTAATGCATTCTTTATCTCATTTATTGAGAATTTCTGCTTGGTTCCTTTTTAGAGTTTCAATCTTGGTAAAGTATCCATTTTGTTCATCATTTTTATTTCTGGGTTCATTCAATTACCTTTCTGAATTTTCTTGTAGCTCACTGAGTTTCTTCATAACAGCTATTTTGAGTTTTTTTATCATTAAATAGCAGTATTTATTTTTCTGGGCTCCAAAATCACTGCAGATGGTGATTGCAGCCATGAAATTAAAAGACGCTTACCCCTTGGAAGGAAAATTATGACCAACCTAGACAGCATATTAAAAAGCAGAGACATTACTTTGCCAACAAAGGTCCATCTAGTCAAGGCTACGGTTTTTCTAGTGGTCATAGTCCAACTCTAGTGAGAGTTGGACTATAAAGAAAGCTGAGCTCAGAAGAATTGATGCTTTTGAACTGTGGTGTTGGAGAAGACTCTTGAGAGTCCCTTGTACTGTGAGGAGATCCAACTAGTCCATCCTAAAGGAAATCAGTCCTGGGTGTTCATTGGAAGGACTGGTGCTGAAGCTGAAACTCCAATACTTTGGCCACCTGATGGGAAGAGTTGACTCACTGGAAAAGACCCTGATGCTGGGAAAGATTGAGGGCAGGAGGAGAAGGGGATGACAGAGGATGAGATGATTGGATGGCATCACCAACTCAATGGACATGGGTTTGGGTGGGCTCTGGGAGTTGGTGATGGACAGGGAGGCCTGGAGTGCTGCAGTTCATGGGGTCACAAAAAGTTGGACACGACTGAGCGACTGAACTGAACTGAGTGAAATAGCAATATTCTATAATTTTAAGTTTGCTTTATAGAGAATTGCCATTTTCTTTTGGTGATATCATGTCAACATGGTTCTTCATGGTACTTGATGAATTCCTCTGCCATTGCTTTTGTAGTAACAACTGCCTTTCTTCTTTAGGTAAAGTTTTTTTGTTTTCTTTAAAATTTCATTCTAACAATTCAACTGATTAATAATTAGAGATCTTTCTTTTGTTTTCCAGTAGGTGGCGTTATAGAACAAGTTTTGGTTTCTCTTACTTGATCAGCCTCTGGTTATACTTGAGAATGGGCATTTTCCACCCTTCACCTTTCACTTCCACTCTTCACCTCTCTTAGAGGTGTCACCTTATGACCTTGTTGCCACTGCTTGTGCCTCTTGGGTTGGTGCCTTTCTGTTGCTGGTGTTGGTGGCATCACAGCTTGGAGCATCACAATGGTGGGACCACATCTGGGGTCTCCTGGCTCTGCTGCTGCAAGAGTAGGGAGAGGGGAAGCCAGGTCACAGTGCCTGTGCCGTGACCAGGATTGTCAGGACCCTAAGTACCACTACTGCAGGCAGTGATGATGGTGGTTCTGGCCAGAGTCACATGTGTCTCTGTGGCTGAAGGGACAGGATTGCAGACCCTGCTGCTTCTGTCTGGTTCCCTGTGGTCATAGTCTCTGCTGTAATCAGGAGGCCACGGTTATCTGCACTACCTCCCATGATGCTAAAAGGTTATCTGGGGCTGTGGACCATGGCCAAGTGTCCAGAAATGCTGGCACTCCCTCCTCTGTTCCCTTAGTCCTGCCTCCTTTATGTGTTCCAGTCCACCCAACTTTAGATGTACAAATGAGTGGAATCCTTCAGCATACTGATGTGTTGGGCTGAGGCACCTTTGTTTACTGGTTATAGATTGAGGGAAAGAGACAAAAGGAGACTCTCATATCACTATGACACTGATGTCATTTTCAAGATTGCCTGACTTATTCTTGATATGATCTTGTTGAGGATGTGCTATGACCTGTCAGGGTTCCAAGAGGAGGAATCTCATTTAGCATTTAGTTTTAGGTTGATTGGATGCCAGATTCTCAGGCAGCAGCCTTTAAAGTAACATAGTCCTATAGGGTTTCAACTGTATACCTGCTGGTTTCCAAACCAGGAGACCTAGAGGTATCGCCTGGGTGATAGTTACAAATCACTGAGGCTCCTACTGAGTGTGACAGTCCTTTTATGGGGAATCTTGTTGAGCCATACCAAGGCCAAGGGAGTGTGCAAGTATGGTGTCTCCCGGCTTACCTTCTTAGCTGCTAGATGTGTGGGAAGTGTGAAGCCTGTCCCCAAATGTGAAGCACCAGGCTAATTAAATAGGCCTTTTTTCACAAGAAAACTGACTTGTATTTCAGTCTGCTGTCTATGCAGTGCATTGGGTGGGGGCAGGGGGTGGCTTGCCAAGAATTGACTTTCATTGTTACAGTTCCATGGAGTCCTGGAATTCTAGCCCTTTGGCCACCAGTGTCAGGTAATCAAGGGGTATCCTCTGTGGATTGCACACCTCAATTGTCTTTAGGTAGGCAGCTGGAGAGCGTCGGAGTAGGGCTTGTTCTCTTGTTTAAGGAAGGCAGCAGGAAAATGACTTGAACGTGTATGCCTCTGAGCTCAGCAGTACAACATGAGAGATGCCTTGTCCATGCACATGCATCAGCTTTAGGCCTGGAGTGAGAGACTGCTGAGACTTCACCTGCTATCAACCTCAGTCAAGGGAAAGGGCAGTGCTGAGTTGGTTTTAGGCTGGGAAACAGATAAGACAGCTTACACTTGCCAGTCCCAGCCAGGGACTGAGGGAGTGCTGCATTTGCTGGAGCTCTTCAGCTTCAGCACTGCAGTAGGATGGTGCCACAATTGCTTGCCTCCATGTCCAAGCCCTCCAGCTCATGCCTTTAGATCCACAAATGACTCTCCTTCACACAAAGTCTCAGCACTTTCCAAATTGCTGTTATTTCACTGGGTCTTGGGGTGAATGACCACATGTCGTTTAAGAAAGGAATATCAATTTCCTATAGCACTTTGGGACCCTTGAATGTCAGCCCTATTGGTTTCTTAAGTCAGACTTTTGTGGCAGTGCTCTCTATGATATAGATTTCAGGGACTGGGGTGCCTGATGTGGAGCATCCACCCTTGCTTCTCCTGAAGAAACACCCATCTGGTGTAATCCTATCCTATGGTGTGAGATGATATCTCATTGTAGCTTTGATTTGCATTTCTCTAGTATTGAGCAAAGTTCAACATCTTTTCCTGTGTTTATTAGCCATTGGTATGTCTTCATTGGAAAAACATCTGTTTCGGTCTTCTGCTGATTTTATATTGAGTTGTTTGTTCTTATGGTATTGAGTTGCATGAGCTATTTGTATATTTTGGAAATTAATCCTCCGTCAGTTGTTTCATTCACTATTATTTTCTCCCATTCTGAGGGCTGTCTTTTACCTTGCTTGTAGTTTCCTTTGCTGTGCAAAAGCTTTTAAGTTTTATTAGGTCCCACTTTATTATTATTATTTTTTTCCCATTACTCTAGGAGGTGGGTCTAGGAGCAAGATCTAGAGGATCTTGCTGTGATTTATGTCAAAGAGTGTTCTTCCTATGTTTTCTTCTAAGGCTTTTAGAGTTTCTGGTCTTACATTTAGGTTTTTAATCCATTTTGAGTTTATATTTGTGTATGGTGTCAGTTATATTTTTGTATGAAGTGTTCTAATTTCATTCTTTTACAAGTGGCTGTCCAGTTTTCCCAGCAACACTTATTGATGAGACTGTCTTTGCCCCATTGTATATTCTTGCCCCATGTCAAAAATAAGATGCCCATAGGTGTGTTGATTTATCTCTGGGCCTTGTATCTTATTCCATTGGTTTATATTTCTGTTTTTGTGCTGGTAACATATTGTCTTGATGACTGTAACTTTGTGGTATAGTCTGAAGTCAGGAAGGTTTAGGATGATCCTTCTGACTCCGTTCTTCTTTCTCAAGATTGCTTTGGCTATTCAGAGTCTTTTGTGTTTCCATACAAAATGTGAAATTTTTTGTTCTAGTTCAGTGAAAGAGGCCATTGGTAATTTGATAGGAATTGCATTGAATCTGTAGATTGCATTTGGTAATATAGTAATTTTCACAATATTGAGTCTTCCAACCAAGGAACATGGAACAGCTCTCCATCTGTTTATGTTGTCTTTGATTTTTTTCATTAGTGTCTTATAGTTTTCTGTGTAGAGGTCTTTTGTCTCTAGGTTTATTCCTAGGTATTTTATTCTTTTTCTTGCAGTGTTAGATGAGGTTGATTCCTTAATTTCTGTTTCTGATTTTTCATTGTTAGTGTATAAGAATGCAACTGATTTCTGTGTATTGATTTTGTATTCTGTGACTTTGCTAAATTCACTGATTAGCTCCAGTAATTTTCTGATATTATCTTTAGGGTTTTGTATGTATAGTATCATGTTGTCTGCAAACAGTGAGAGTTTCACTTCTTGTTTTTCAATCTGGACTCTTTTTCTTCTCTGATTGCCATAGCCAGAACCTCCAAAACTATATTGAATAATAGTAGAGAGTGGATTTATCATATATGGCTTTTATTATGTTGAAGTAGACTCCTTCTATTGCTCAGTTGTGTCTGACTCTTTGTGACCCCATGGACTGTAGCCTGCCAGGCTTCTATGTCCATGGGATTTTCCAGACAAGAATACTGGAGTGGATTGCCATTCCTTTCTTCAGAGGATCTTCACGACCCAAGGATCAAATCCTGGTTTCCTGCATCATAGGCAGATTCTTTACCTTTTGGGCTACAGGGAGTCTATCATATATGACCTTTATTATGTTGAGGTAGATTCCTTCTATGCCCATTGTTTGGAGAATTTTTATCACAAATGGGTGCGGAAATTTTCTTTATTTTTTTATTGAAGGATAATTGCTTTACATAATTTTGTTGTTTTCTGCCAAACCTCAACATAAATCAGCCATAGGTATACATATATCCCCTCCCTTTTGAAACTCCCTCCTATCTCCCTCTGCATCCCACCCCTCTAGGTTGATACAGAGCCCCTGTTTGAGTTTCATGAGCCATACAGCAAATGGTGCTGAATTTTGTCAAAAGCTTTCTCTGCATCTATTGAGTTTATCATATGGGTTTTCTCTTTCAATTTTTTAATATTGTGTATCATATTGATTGTTTTGCACATATTGAAGAATCTTTGCATCCCTGGTACAAACCTGACTTGATTATGGTGTATGATCTTTTTAATGTGTTGTTGAATTCTGTTTGCTAGAGTTTTGTTGGGCATTTTTGAATCTATGTTCATCAGTGATATTGGCCTATGACTTTCTTTTTTTGATGTCCTTATCTGCTTTTGGTATCAGAGTAATGGTGGACCTGCAGAGTGAGTTCAGAAGTGTTCCTTCTTCTACAGTGTTTTGGAAGAGCTTCAGAAGTATATGCATTAGCTCTTCATTAAATGTTTCATAGAATTCACCTGTGAAGCCATCTGGCCCTGGGCTTTAGTTTTTTGGAAAATTTTTTTATCACAGTTTCGATTTCGGTACTTGTGATGGTCTTGTTCATAATTTTTATTTCTTCCTGGTTCAGTCTTGGAAGGTTGAAATTTTCTAAGAATCTGTCCATTTCTTCTAGGTTGTCCACTTTATTAGCATATAGTTTCTTTACTAGTCTCTTATGATCCTTTGTATTTCTGCATTATCTGTTGTAACCTCTCCTTTTTAATTTCTAATTTTGTTGATGATTCTTCTCCCTTTTTTTCTTGGTGAGTCTGGCTAATGTTTTGTGAACTTTGTTTATCTTTTCAAAGAACCAGCTTTTAGTTTTGTTAATGTTTATTTACTGTTTCCTTCATTTCTCTTTTATTTATTTCTGCATTGAACTTTATGATTTCTTTCCTTCTATTAACTTTGGGATTTTTGTTCTTCTTTTTTCCAGTTGTTTTAGGTGTAAAGTTAGGTTGTTTATTTGATGTTTTCCTTTTTTCTTGAGGTAGGGTAGTATTGCTATAAACTTCCCTCTTAGAACTGCTTTTGCTGCATCTCATAGGGTTTGTATCAAAATGTTTTCACTGTAATTTGTTTCTAGAAATTTTTATTTCCCTATTTAGTTCTTCAGCAACCTTTTATTTAGAAATGCATTGTTTAATCTCCCTGTGTTTTTAATTTTTTGCCTTTTTTTCCAACCTGTAATTGATATCTCCTCTCATAGTGTTGTGGGCAGAAAAGATACTATTTCAATTTTCTTAAATTTGCTGAGGCTTGATTTGTGGTCCAAGATGTGGCCTATCCTGGGGAATGCTCCATGTACACTTGAGAAGAAAGTGTATTCTTCTGCATTGGATGGAATGTTTTAAAGATATGAATTAGATACATCTGATCAGTACATCTGATCTAATCTAATCATATAAGGTTTGTGTTTCCTTATTAATTTTCTTTTTTAAAAACTTATGTATGCACTTTATTTTTTAAATTATTTGCATTAATTGGAAGCTAATTATGTTACAATATTGTGATGGTGGTTTTTGCCATATATAAACATGAAGCAGCCACAGGTGCACATGTGTCCTCCTATTCTGAACCCCTATCCCAATTCCCTCGCCACACCATCCCTCTGGGTTGTCCCAGAGCACCAGCTTTGAGTGCCCTGCTTCATGCATTGAACTTTCACTGGTCATCTATTTCGGATATAGTAATATACATATTTTAATGCTATTCTCTCAAATCATTACACCCTTGCCTTCTCCCACATAGTCCATAAGTCTGTTTTTATATCTGTGTCTCTTTTGCTGTCTTGCATAGAGGGTCATCGTTACCATCTTTCTAAATTCCATATATATGCATTAATATACTGTATTGATATTTCTCTTTCTGACATAATTCAGTCTGTATAATAGGCTCCAGTTTCATCCACCTCATCACAACTGACTCAAATGTGTTCTTTCGTATAGCTGAGTAATATTCCATTGTGTTTATGTACCACAACTTCCTTATCCATTTGTCTGCCAACGGACATCTAGGTTGCTTCCATGTCCTAGATATTGTAAACAGTGCTGCAATGAACATTGTGGTACATGTGTCTCTTTCAATTCTGGTTTCTTCAGTGTGTATGCACATCAGTGGGATTGCTGGGTCATATGGCAGTTCTATTTCCAGTTTTTTTTTAAGGAATCTCCACACTGTTCCCCACAGTGGCTGTACCAGTTTGCATTCCCATGAACAGTGTAAGAGGGTTCCCTTTTCTCCACACCCTCTCCAGCATTTATTGTTTATAGACTTTTTGATGGCAGCCATTCTAATAGGCGTGAGTGAGATGATACTTCATTGTGATTTTGATTTACATTTCGCTGATAATGAGTGAAGTTGAGCATCTTTTTATGTGTTTGTTAGCCATCTGTATGTCTTCTTTGGAGAGATGTCTGTTTAGTTCTTTGGCCCACTTTTTGATTGGGTCGTTTATTTTTCTGGAATTGAGCTGCATGACCTGCTTGTATATTTTGGAGATTAATTCTTTGTCAGTTGCTTCATTTGCTATTATTTTCTCCCATTCTGAAGGCTGCCTTTTCATCTTGCTTATAGTTTCCTTCACTGTGCAAATGCTTTTAAGTTTAATTAGGAGCCATTTGTTTATTTTTGTTTTTATTTCCATTACTCTGAGAGGTGAGTCATAGAGGAACTTGCTGTGATTTATATCAGAAAGTGTTCTGCCTATGTTTTCTGCTAACAGTTTTATAGCTTCTGGTCTTACATTTAGATCTTTAATCCATTTTAAATTTATTTTTGTGTACAGTGTTAGGAAGTGTTCTAATTTCATTCTTTTGCAGGTTGTTGACCAGTTTTCCCAGCACCGCTTGGTAAAGAGATTGTCTTTTCTCCATTGTATATTCTTGCTTCTTTTGTCACAGATAAGGTGTCCATAGCTGCCTGGGTTTATCTCTGGGATTTCTATTTTGTTCCATTGATCTATATGTCTGTCTTTGTGCCAGTACCATACTTTCTCGATGACTGTAGCTTTGTAGTATGGTCTGAAGTCAAGCAGGTTGATTCCTCCACTTCCGTTCTTTTTTCTCCCGATTGCTTGGCTATTCGAGGTTTTTTTGCATTTCGATAACAAATCGTGAAATTAGTTGTTCTAGTTCTGTGAAAAATACTATTGGTAGCTTGAAAGGGATTGCATTGAATCTATAGATTGCTTTGGTTAGTATACTCATTTTCATTATCTTGATTCCGTCAATCCATGAACATGGTATATTTTTCTATTTGTTAATCTTTGATTTCTTTCATTAGTGTTTTATAGCTTTCTATATATAGGTCTTTTGTTTCTTTAGGTAAATTTATTCCTAAGTATTTTATTCTTTTCATTGCAATGGTGAATGGGATTGTTTCCTTAACTTCTATTTCTGTTTTCTCATTGTTAGTGTATAGGAATGCAAGGGATTTCTTTGTATTAATTTTATATCCTGCAACTTACTATATTCTTTGATTAGCTCTAGTAATTTTCTGGTGGTGTCATTAGGTTTTTCTATGTAGACGATCAAGTCATCTGTAAACAGTGAGAGTTTTACTTCTTTTCCAATCTGGATACATTTTGTTTCTTTTGTTCTCTGATTTCTGTGGTTAGGACTTCCAAAACTATGTTGAATAGTAGTGGTGAGGTGGGCACCCTTGTCTTGTTCCTGATTTTAAAGGAAATGCTTTCAATTTTTTTGCCATTGGGATAATGTTTGTGTGGGTTTGTTGTATATGTCTTTTTAATGTAGAAGTATGTTCCTTCTGTGCCTGCTTTTTGGAGAGTTTTGATCAGATGTTGGTGTTGAATTTTGTTAAAGACTTTTTCTGCATATATTGAGATAATCATATGTTTTTTATCTTTCAGTTTGTTAATGTGGTGTATCCCATTGATTGATTTGTGAATATTGGAGAATCTTTGCATCTCTGGGATAAAACCCACTTGTTCATGATGTATGATCTTTTTAATATGTTGTTGGATTCTGTTTGCTAGAATTTTGTTGAGGATTTTTGCATCTATGTTCATCAGTGATACTGGCCTGTTTTCTTTATTTGTGGCATCTTTTTCTGGTTTTGGTATTAGCGTGATGGTGGCCACATAGAAAGAGTTTGGCAATTTACCTTTCTCTGCAATTTTCTGGAAGAATTTGAGTAGGATAGGTGTTAGCTCTTCTCTAATTTTTGGGTAGAATTCACCTGTGAAGCCGTATGGTCCTGGGCTTTTGTGTGTTGGAAGATTTTTCATTACAGTTTTGATTTCCATGCTTGTGATGGGTCTGTTAAAATGTTCTATTTCTCCTTGGTTCAGTTTTGGAAGGTTATACTTTTCTAACCATTGGCATTTCTTCCAAGTGTCAATTATATTGGCATATAGTTAGTTGCTCATAGTAGTTTCTTATGATCTTTTGTATTTGTGTTGTCTGTTGTGATTTCTTCATTTTCATTGCTAATTTTATTGATTTGATTCTTCTCTCTTCTTTTCTTGATTAGTCTGGCTAATAGTTTGTGTATTTCATTTATCTTCTCAAAGAACCAATTTTTAGTTTAGTTGATCTTTGGTATCATCTCCTTCATTTCTTTTTCATTTATTTCTGCTCTGATTTTTATTATTTCTTTCCTTCTACTAACTTTGAGGTTCTTCTTTTCTTCTTTTTCTAGTCACTTTAGGTGTAAAATTAGGTTTTTTATTTGATGCTTCTCTTGTTTCTTGAGGTAGGCTTGTATTGCTATGAATTTCCCTCTTAACACTGCCTTTACTGAATCCCATAGCCTTTGGGTTGTCCTGTTTTCATTTTCATTTGTTTATATGCATATTTTGATTTCCATTTTTATTTCTTACTTGATCTGTTGATTATACAGAAGTGTGTTGTTGAGCCTCTACATGTTTATAT
The DNA here is from genome assembly GCF_033118175.1 of Dama dama. Lineage (NCBI taxonomy): Eukaryota > Metazoa > Chordata > Mammalia > Artiodactyla > Cervidae > Dama > Dama dama. The sequence goes on from NC_083714.1 coordinate 77,764,928, forward strand.
TTTTAATAGCTTCTTTTCTGTAGTTGACATCTAATCTACTGTATTTTGATCCAAAAAGATGCTTTAAATAATTTCATGCTTTTAAAATTACAAAGGCTAGATTTATGGCCCAGGATGTGATCTATCCTGGATAATGTACCATTTGACTTTAGAAAAAAGGTGAAATTCATTGTTTTGGAGTGAAATGACCCATAGATACCTATTATGTCTAACTGATCCTTTGTTTTTTGTTTTTGTTCTTTTTTTCATTTATTTTTATTAGTTGGAGGCTAATTACTTTACAATATTATAGTGGTTTTTTTCATACATTGACATGAATCAGCCATGGATTTACATGTATTCCCCATCCCGATCCCCCCTCCCACCTCCCTCTCTACCCGATTCCTCTAGGTCTTCCCAGTGCACTAGGACTGAGCACTTGTCTCATGCATCCAACCAGGGCTGGTGATCTGTTTCACCCTAGATAATACACATGTTTCAATTCTGTTCTCTCGAAACATACCACCCTCACCTTCTCCCACAGAGTTCAAAATTCTATTCTGTACATCTGTGTCTCTTTTTCTGTTTTGCATATAGGGTTATCCTTACCATCTTTCTAAATTCCATGTATATATGCGTTAGTATACTGTATTGGTCTTTATCATTCTGGCTTACTTCACTCTGTATAATGGGCTCCAGTTTCATCCATCTCATTAGAACTGATTCAAATGAATTCTTTTTAATGGCTGAGTAATAGTCCATGGTGTATATGTACCACAGCTTCCTTATCCATTCATCTGCTGATGGCATCTAGGTTGCTTCCATGTCCTGGCTATTATAAACAGTGCTGTGATGAACATTGGGGTGCATGTGCCTCTTTCAGATCTGGTTTCCTGAGTGTGTATGCCCAGGAGTGGGATTGCTGGGTCATATGGCAGTTCTATTTCCAGTTTTTGAAGAAATCTCCACACTGTTCTCCATAGCCGCTGTACTAGTTTGCATTCCCACCAACAGTGTAAGAGGGTTCCCTTTTCTCCACACCCTCTCCAGCATTTATTGCTTGTAGACTTTTGGATAGCAGCCATCCTAACTGGCATGTAATGGTACCTCATTGTGGTTTTGATTTGCAGTTTTCTGATAATGAGTGATGTTGAGCATCTTTTCATGTGTTTGTTAGCCATCTGTATGTCTTCTTTGGAGAAATGTCTGTTTAGTTCTTTGGCCCGTTTGCCGGCTAAGGGGGCTGGATTATATCCAGGAATTGAGAGACACATCACATCCCTCTTCACTTAATGCAAGATATGTGGCCCTGTTCAATTCTTTAAAAACACTGAGAGGTGTTACTATTAATTTCCGCTTTCATACTTGTTGGCATTTGCCTTACATAGTGTGGTGCTCCTATGTTGGGTGCATATATATTTATAATTGTTATATATTCTTCTTGGATTGATCCTTTGATCATTATGTAGTGTCCTTCTTTGTCTCTTTTCACAGCCTTTATTTGAAAGTCTATTTTATCTGATATGAATATTGTGACTCCTGCTTTCTTTTGGTCTCCATTTGCGTGAAATATTTTTTTCCAGCCCTTCACTTTTAATCTGTATGTGTCCCTTGTTTTAAGGTGGGTCTCTTGTAGACAGCATATATAGGGGTCTTGTTTTTGTATCCATTTAGCCAGTCTTTGTCTTTTGGTTGGGGCATTCAACCCATTTACATTTAAGGTAATTATTGATATGTATGGTCCCATTGCCATTTACTTTGTTGTTTTGGGTTCAATTTTATACAACCTTTCTGTGTTTCCTGTCTAGAGAACATCCTTTAGCTCTTGCTGAAGAGCTGGATTGGTGGTGCTGAATTCTCTTTTTTGTTTTTTCTTGTTTGTAAAGCTTTTGATTTCTCCTTCATATCTGAATGAGATACTTGCTTGGTAGAGTAATCTTTGGTTGTAGATTTTTCTTTTTCATCACTCTAAGTATGTCCTGCCATTCCCTTCTGGTTTGAAGAGTTTCTATTGAAAGATCAGCTGTTATCCTTCTTGGGATCCCCTTGTGTGTTATTTGTTGCTTTGCCCTTGCTGTTTTTAATATTTACTCTTTGCATTTGTTCTTTGTTAGTTTGATTAATAAGTGTCTTGGGGTGTTTTGCCTTGGGTTTTTCCTGGTTGGGACTCTGTGTTTCTTGGACTTGGTGGTTATTTCATTCTCCATTTTAGGGAAGCTTTTGACTATTATCTCCTCAGGTATTTTCTCAGGCCTTTCCTTTTGTCTTCTTTTTCTGGGACACCTATCATTCGAATCTTGGGCATTTAACATTATCCCAGAGGTGTCTGAGTTTGTCCTTATTTCTTTTATTCTTTTTTCCTGCCTGCTTCATTAATTTCCATCGTTTTATCTTCTACCTCACTTATCCTCTCTTCTGCCTCAGTTATTCTATTGTTGGTTCCCTCCAGAGTGCTTTTAATCTCAGTTACTGCATTTTTCATTACTGATTGACTCTTCTTTATTTCCTCTAAGTCCTTGTTAAACATTTCTTGCATCTTTTCAATCCTTGTCTCTAGTCTGTTTATCTGTAACTCCATTTTGCTTTCAAGATTTTGGATCATCTTTACTATCATTATTCTGAATTATTTTTCAGGTAGACTCCCTATCTTCTCCTCTTTTGTTTGGTTTAGTGGGTTTTTATCATGTTTATTCAGCTGCTGGATATTTCTCCGCATTTTAATCTTGTTTAGATTGCTGTGTTTGGGGTGCCCTTTCTGCAGGCTGGCAATTCGTGTTTCCTCTTAATTGTGGAGTCTTCTCCCTGTGAGTGTAGTTGGACCAGTGGCTTGTCAAGTTTTCCTGGTTGGAGGAGCTTGTGTTTGTGTTATAGTTGATGGAACTTGTGTCTGTGTTCTCTCCTCTCTGGAGTGTGATCAAGTGTCCAATAGTCAGTTTAGGGGTGTCTATGTATTTAGCATGGCTTTGAGCAGCCTGTCTTTTAATGTTCAATGTTGTGTTCCTGTTGAGCTGGAGAATTAGCATGGTATGTCTTGTACTGGAAATTTTGGCTCTTGGATGGATCTTGGTTTCAGTGTAGATATGGAGACTTTTAGGTGAACTCTTGTCTATTAATGTTCCCTGGAGTCAGAAGTTCTTTGATGTTCTAAAGTTCTGGAGTTAAGCCTACTGCCTCTGGCTTTTTGTTCTTCTCTTACGATAGCCTAAAGACTTCTCCAGTACTCTTGCCTGGAAAATCCCATGGACAGAGGAGCCTGGTAGGCTGCAGTCCATGGTGTTGCTAAGAGTCAGACACGACTGAGCGACTTCACTTTCATTTTTCACTTTCATGCTTTGGAGAAGGAAATGGCAACCCACTCCAGTATTCTTTCCTGGAGAATCTGAGGGACGGGGGAGCCTGGTGGGCTGCCATCAATGGGGTCGCACAGAGTCGGACACGACTGAAGTGACTTAGCAGCAGCAGCAGCAAAGACTTCTCCATCCATACAGCACAGAAGATGAAACCCTTAGTTTAATGGTGAAAAAATTCTCCACAGCCAGGAGCACCCAGAGAGATTTACAGAGTTATATAGAGAAGGGAAGAGGAAGGAGGGAGATAGATGTAACCAGGAGGGGAAAAGGGGGCATCAAAAGGGGATAGAGCAATCAAGCCAGTAATCAAATCCTTAAGTGAAAATGGATTCTGAAGATTAGATTCTTAGTGGTACAAAATTGATAACAAATATAAAAAAAGAAAGATTAATAACCTAGAATAGAGGTTAGACTCTCAAAAATACAATATAAAAATACAAAACAAAATCACTCACAAAAATTTAAAAATATATATGTGGAATTTGTTTTTAAAAAATAGGGATATTTTGAAAGGTAATACTAGGCTATAAAAATGAAAGCTAAAGGAGTAATAAAGAACTAATTTTTTAAAAAAAAATTAAAAAATGATCGGGTGGAGAGGGAGATGGGAGGGGGAATCAGGATGGGGAATACTTGTAAATCCGTGGTTGATTCATGTTGATGTATGACAAAAACCACTACAATATTGTAAAGTAATTAGCCTCCAATTAATAAAAATAAATGAAAAAAAATGATAATAGTAAAAATATATCTAGGAATTTCTCTGGAGCTCTTGTGGGCAGAGTGGGGTCAGTTCAGTGTAAGATAATCCCTTGTTCTGGCCATACTTGTTCTCAAGATCTATATAGCTCCCCTTCAAATGCACAGTTTCAGCTTTAATTGCTGGGTTTTAATAGTTGCAACTGTCACTTCCAGAGCGGTTCTCCCTTCTTTGTTTATTTTGGTTTCCTCTGTTTGCAAATCTCTTCAGTGTCTGAATTCTTCCTTGACACAAGGGGACAAAGGTGGTCACATATTTAGGCTCACTTGTTCAGTTGTGTTGTGGGGAGGGAGGGACACTGCAAACAAATACTGTGGGCATGTGTGAGGAGTGCTTTCAGTGGATCGACCACACTGGGTTTGCCACAGCCCAAGGCCGCATGTACTTCCTGGGTCCACACAGCTCAGGTCCCAGTGTGTTCTGCAAGGGCACTGTGCCAAGTGAGCCCTGCGTTTCATGCACTTCCCAGATCTAAGCCGCTCACGTTCTCAGGTGCTCCATAGGGGCACAGACTCAGATAGACTGTGCATTTTGTGCCCTTTGCAGGTCTGAGCCACTCAGTTGATCAGGTGCTTGGCGAGTGCACTGTCCCAGGTGGGTCGTGCACCTTATGTACCTCCCTGGTCCTGGACACTCGGTTTCCTGGGTGCACCATGACAGCACAGTCCCAGGTGTGTCGTGTGTCTCCTCTGGGGAGCTGATGTCAGGCTGTGACATTCCTGGCAAATGTGATTCATCCAGGATCCCTGTAAAACGTGGTTAGCATCTGGGAGCCTGCTCACAGTTTGGTGGAAGATGCAGCCTCTGGGGCCGAGATTGCAGCAGTCCTTTGCCTTCTGGCTCTGGCTGTTGCACATCTGCCTCTCTGCCTCCGGGGAGGGAAGGCCCTATGCAGCAGCTGACTTGCTACTCTTTGGTATTTGCTCAATCCTTTGTTCTGTGTGTCAGTAGTCACTGTGTGGTGTTAGAGCCTTTTGCAGGAAATATTTTTTTTTTTTTCTTTTGTCTTTCTGGTGATCCCACAGTTTGGGTTGCTATCTCAAATTAGCTCCCTCAGATTTTCTTCAGGGCATTCAGGCCTGGTCCTTATCCTAATGATTGATGATGCAGCCCATGCCTTTCTGCTCAGCCCCTACTCACTCGTGGCAGATGCAAGCCTCTGTGCCACTTCTCTGTCTTTGCTTGTAGCTGTGGTTAGGTGCATTTTCTGTGGGTTTTGTTTTTCTCTCAGTTATGCTGCCCTCTGAAATTCCAAAAATTCCCACAGACATGCCTGTGAGAGGGTTTCCTACTGTGTGGAAACTTCTCTTCCTTCAGGACTCCCTCCCTAGGATGGGTATCCATCCCTAAGTCTTTTGTCTCTGTTTTTGTTTTTTTATATTTTGTCCTACCTCCTTTCACAGAGATCGGGCTGCCTTTCTGGGTGCCTGGTGTCCTCCACCAGCATTTAGAAGTTGTTTTGTGAAAGTTGCTCAACTTTCCAATGATGTTTTGATGAATTTTTGGGGAGAAAGTGGTCTCCCCTTCCTATTTCTCTATCATCTTAGAACTGCCCCCTCTTTATTAATTCTGTTTTGATTATCTGTCCATTGGTGCAAGTGGGGTATTAAAGTTCCCTACTACTATTGTCTTACAGTATATCCTCTGTCCCAGTGAGGACTGAGCAAGGATGTAATGCAGCTGCTTGGATTGCAGGAATCCTTGTGGTGCCAAGTGGTCAGGGATCTGGTGGCCTCAGGTGCAGGAGTTGTGGCACTATTAGAGTTTTGTTCTAATCTCTGGCAGCTGGTGCTCAAAGGGCCTCCTTGGCTGGTCTTTCTCTGTTGCTTGGTGTGGCAGGTGCTCAGAGGTCCCCCTTGGCTGGAGTCCTTCTCTATTGCTTGATGCATCAGGCACTTAAAGGGCCACCCTCTCTGGGTCTTTCTCTATTGGTCAGCTGCCAGTGCTGGCATGTTGGAGAGAAAGAGGCTACAGTGATGCCTCCAACTCTTATATGTGACTCAGTAGTGTCACCTTGCCTCTGTAGCTGCCCAGCTTTCCTCCAAAGGCAGTCCCCACTGTGATCTCCTCCTTCACATCCTCTCAGGTTATCTCCCCACAGTCAACAGCACACCTCATCCTAGGATTGCTCTCCAATCTTTACACTCCAGCTCCCAGCCATAGCACATTCCAGGGGACTTGCATCCCTGCCTAAGGTATGTAAGGCTGCAGCAAGGATTGTCTGTGTGGTAATCACTCCATTCAGACTATGACAGATCACCTGCTGCACTCCCCCACAGCCTCAGATGCTTCCCCTCTGTCCCAAATAATTGCCCCAATGTGGGCATCCGACCCCTGCTTCAGTTCCCCCACACCCTAGGTGAGGGTCCAGTCCTGCTCACTCTCCTCTTTTTCACTTTCTTTCTTTATCCTACTGAGTTTTGCATGGATCTACATATTTCCTTCTGGTGGTCAGGGACTCCAGCCTGCCCTCAGCTGGTATTCTGCAAGATCTTCTGCAACTGAAGGTGTATTCCTGATGCATTCATGGAGAGAGATGTACTCTGTGTCCACCTATTCCTCTGCTATCTTGTTTCCTTGACATTATCTTTTTATAATGAAAAATTAGTGAGTCATAGAGCTTTTAAAAATTGAGCCAAAGCTGGAACAATTTGAGTAGTAATATAAGTAAAATGGTATTGGATTATAACACAAAGTAAAAAATAATATGAGTTTATTCTGAAATAAATAAGTGATTGATTGAATAAATAAATAAATGAGAAAGGAGAGAAAAATTCCTCATGCAGAAGAATTCCAAATTATTTATTTAAATAATCTGCCCTCACAGAGTTGAGCACAACTCCCCACTCTTTGCATGTGGACTCCACATAATAACTTCCTTCCAAACAGTATATTATGGAAAGGAGAGAAAACGAGTTAGCTTTACAGTAGAGAAACCTAAGAAACTTTACCTCAGCTAAGTGTTCAAGGTCAGAATCAGCAACAATAAGACATGTTGATTTGTGAACTCTTGATCTGATGTAATCAAAATGACACATTATCTGTATGGTCTTTTTCTTCCAAACCCATAGCCACAGTCCAAACATGAGAAAAATATTTCACAACTCCCAGTAGAGGGACATTCTATGAAATGCCTTACCTGTACTCCTTAGAACTGTTAAACTCGTCAAAAAAAAGGAAACTCTGAAAAACTATCACAGCCAAACTGAGTCAAAGCTATAACAACCAAATGTAATGTGATTCCAGGATGGGACCGTGAAAAAGAAAATGAGTCCTAGGCAAGAATTAGTGAAATCTGAATAAAATATGAGATTTTATTCTAATATTCAGAATATAAATATGAATAAAATATGAAATCAGTTAATAATAGTGTATTCATTATCAGTTAGCAATGCTAACTGTTGATAATAGGGGAATTGAGTCTAGGATATAGGGAAACTGTAATATATTTGTAAATTTTTCTGTAAATCTAAAACTATTCTAAAATTTGGAGACTAATCCCTTGTAAGTCACATCATTTGCAAATATTTTCTCCTTATCTGTGGGTTGTTTTCTTCATTTTTGAAAAATTGCTTCCTTTACTTTTGAGTTTAAATAGGTCTCATTTGTTTATTTCGGTTTTTATTTCCATTATTCTGAGAGACAGATTGAAAAAGATATTGCTGTGATTTAGTTAGAGATTGTTCTGCCTGTATTTTCCTCGAGGAGTTTTATAGTGTCTGGTCTCACATTTAAGTCTTTAATCCATTTTGAGGTTATTTTTGTGTATGGTTTTAAAGAAGATCTAATTTCATTTTTTATATGTAGTTATCCAGTTTTCCCAGCACCACATTTTGAAAAGACTGTCTTTCCAACATTGTGTATTCTTCCCTCCTTTGTCATAGATTAATTGACCATAGGTGTGTGGGTTTATTTCTGGGCTGTCTTTTTTTTTTGTTGTTTTTCCAATTATTTTTATTAGTTGGAGGCTAATTACTTCACAACATTGCAGTGGGTTTTGTCATACATGAATCAGCCATGGAGTTACATGTATTCCCCAACCCAATCCCCCCTCCCACCTTCCTCTCCACCCGATTCCTCTGGGTCTTCCCAGTGCACCAGGCCTGAGCACTTGTCTCATGCATCCCACCTGGGCTGCTGATCTGTTTCACTACAGATAATATACATGCTGTTCTCTCGAAACATCCCACCCTCGCCTTCTCCCAGAGGCCAAAAGTCTGTTCTGTACATCTGTGTCTCTTTTTCTGTTTTGCGTATAGGGTTATCATTACCATCTTTCTAAATTCCATATATATATGTTAGTATGCTGTAATGTTCTTTATCTTTCTGGCTTACTTCACTCTGTATAATGGGCTCCAGTTTCATCCATCTCATTAGAACTGATTCAAATGAATTCTTTTTAACGGCTGAGTAATATTCCATGGTGTATATGTACCACAGCTTCCTTATCCATTTGTCTGCTGATGGGCATCTAGGTTGCTTCTATGTCCTGGCTATTATAAACAGTGCTGCAATGAACATTGTAGTGCACATATCTCTTTCAGCTCTGGATTCCTCAGTGTGTATGCCCAGGAGTGGGATTGCTGGGTCATATGGCAGTTCTATTTCCAGTTTTTTAAGAAATCTCCACACTGTTTTCCATAGCGGCTGTACTAGTTTGCATTCCCACCAACAGTGAAAGAGGGTTCCCTTTTCTCCACACCCTCTCCAGCATTTATTGCTTGTAGACTTTTGGATAGCAGCCATCCTGACTGACGTGTAATGGTACCTCATTGTAGTTTTGATTTGCATTTCTCTGATAATAAGTGATGTTGAGCATCTTTTCATGTGTTTGTTAGCCATCTGTATGTCTTCTTTGGAGAAATGTCTGTTTAGTTCTTTGGCCCATTTTTTGATTGGGTCATTTATTTTTCTGGAATTGAGCTGCAGGAGTTGCTTGTATATTTTTGAGATTAATCCTTTGTCTGTTTTTTCATTTGCTATTATTTTCTCCCAATCTGAGGGCTCTCTTTTCACCTTACTTATAGTTTCCTTTGTAGTGCAAAAGCTTTTAAGTTTCATTAGGTCCCATTTGCTTATTTTTGCTTTTATTTCCAATATTCTGGGAGGTGGGTCATAGAGGATCCTGGTGTGATTCATGTCGGAGTGTTTTGCCTATGTTCTCCTCTAGGAATTTTATAGTTTCTGGTCTTACATTTAGATCTTTAATCCATTTTGAGTTTATTTTTGTGTATGGTGTTAGAAAGTGTTGTAGTTTCATTCTTTTACAAGTGGTTAACCAGTTTTCCCAGCATCACTTGTTGAAGAGGTTGTCTTTTTTCCATTGTATATCCTTGCCTCCTTTGTCGAAGATAAGGTGTCCATAGGTTCGTGGATTTAACTCTGGGCTTTCTATTCTGTTCCACTGGTCTATATTTCTGTCTTTGTGCCAGTACCATACTGTCTTGATGACTGTGGCTTTGTAGTAGAGTCTGAAGTCAGGCAGGTTGATTCCTCCAGTTCCATTCTTCTTTCTCAAGATTACTTTGGCTATTCAAGGTTTTTTGTATTTCCATACAAATTGTGAAATTCTTTGTTCTAGTTGTGTGAAAAATACCGTTGGTAGCATTATAGGGATTGCATTGAATCTATAGATTGCTTTGGGTAGTATAGCCATTTTGACAATATTGATTCTTCCAATCCATGAACATGGTATGTTTCTCCATCTGTTTGTGTCCTTTTTGATTTCTTTCATCAGTGTTTTATAGTTTTCTATGTATAGGTCTTTTGTTTCCTTAGGTAGATGTACTCCTAAGTATTTTATTCTTTTTGTTGAAATGGTGAATGGTATTGTTTCCTTAATTTCTCTTTCTGTTTTTTCATTGTTAGTATATAGGAATGCAAGGGATTTCTGTGTGTTAATTTTATATCCTGCAACTTTCCTATGTTCAGTGATTAGCTCTAGTAATTTTCTGGTAGAGTCTTTAGGGTTTTCTATGTAGAGGATCATGTCATCTGCAAACAGTGAGAGTTTCACTTCTTCTTTTCCTATCTGGATTCCTTTTACTTCTTTTTCTGCTCTGATTGCTGTGGCCAGAACTTCCAACACTATGTTTAATAGTAGTGGTGAGAGTGGGCATCCTTGTCTTGTTCCTGATTGCAGGGGAAAAGCTTTCAATTTTTCACCATTGAGGGTAATGTTTGCTGTGGGTTTGTCATATATAACTTTTATTATGTTGAGGTATGTTCCTTCTATTCCTGCTTTCTGGAGAGTTTTAATCATAAATGAGTGTTGAATTTTGTCAAAGGCTTTCTCTGCATCCATTGAGATAATCATATGGTTTTTATCTTTCAATTTGTTAATGTGGTGTATTACATTGACCGATTTGTGGATATTAAAGAATCCTTGCATCCCTGGGATAAAGCCCACTTGGTCATGGTGTATGATTTTTTAAATATTTTGTTGGATTCTGTTTGCTAGAATTTTGTTAAGGACTTTTGCATCTATGTTCATCAGTGATATTGGCCTGTAGTTTTCCTTTTTGGTGGCATCTTTGTCTGGTTTTGGAATTAGGGTGATGGTGGCCTCATAGAATGAGTTTGGAAGTTTACCTTCTTCTGCAATTTTCTGGAAGAGTTTCAGTAAGACAGGTATTAGCTCTTCTCTAAATTTTTGGTAGAATTCAGCTGTGAAGCCATCAGGTCCTGGGCTTTTGTTTGCTGGAAGATTTCTGATTACAGTTTCAATTTCCTTGCTTGTGATGGCTCTGTTAAGACCTTCTATTTCTTCCTGCTTCAGTTTTGGAAAGTTATACTTTTCTAAGATTTTGTCCATTTCATCAAGTTGTCCATTTGATTGGCATAGAGCTGCTGGTAGTAGTCTCTTATGATCCTTTGTATTTCAGTGTTGTCTATTGTGATCTCTCTATTTTCATTTCTAATTTTGTTAATTTGGTTCTTCTCTCTTTGTTTCTTAATGAGTCTTGGTAATGGTTTGTCAATTTTGTTTATTTTTTCAAAAAAAGCAGCTTTTAGCTTTGTTGATTTTTGCTATGGTCTCTTTAGTTTCTTTTGCATTTATTTCTGCCCTAATTTTTAAGATTTCTTTCCTTCTACTAACCTTGGGGTTCTTCAGTTCTTCCTTCTCTAATTGCTTTAGGTGTAGAGTTAGGTTATTTATTTGGCTTTTTTTCCTGTTTCAATGCTATGAACCTTCCCCTTAGCACTGCTTTTACAGTGTCCCATAGGTTTTGGGTTGTTGTGTTTTCATTTTCATTCATTTCTATACATATTTTGATTTCTTTTTTGATTTCTCCTATGACTTCTTGGTTATTCAGAAGCGTGTTATTTAGCCTCCACATGTTTGAATTTTTAACAATTTTTTTTCCTGTAGTTGAGATCTAATCTTACTGCACTGTGGTCAGAAAAGATGACTGGAATGATTTCAATTTTTTTGAATTTTCCAAGACCAGATTTGTGGCCCAGGATGTGATCTATTCTGGAGAAGGTTCCGTGTGCACTTGAGAAAAAGATGAAGTTGATTGTTTTGGGGTGAAATGTCCTATAGATATCAATTAGGACTAGCTGGTCCATTGTATCATTCAAGGTTTGTGTTTCCTTGTTAATTTTCTGTTTAGTTGATCTATCCATAGTTGTGAGTGGGGTATTAAAGTCTCCCACTATTATTGTGTTACTATTAATTTCCTCTTTCATATTTGTTAGCGTTTGCCATACATATTGCGGTGCTCCTATGTTGGGTGCATATATATTTATAATTGTTATATCTTCTTCTTGGATTGATCCTTTGATCATTATGTAGTGTCCTTCTTTGTCTCCTTTCACAGCCTTTATTTGAAAGTCTATTTTATCTGATATGAGTATTGCGACTCCTGCTTTCTTTTGTTCTCTGTTTGTGTGAAATATTTTTTTCCAGCCCTCACTTTTAGTTTGTATGTGTCTCGTGTTTTGAGGTGGGTCTCTTGTAGACAGCATATATAGGGGTCTTGCTTTTGTATCCATTCAGCCAATCTTTGTCTTTTGGTTGGGGCATTCAACCCATTTACTTTTAAGGTAATTATTGATAGGTGTGGTCCCATTGCCATTTACTTTGTTGTTTTGGGTTCACGTTTATACAATCTTTCTGTGTTTCCTGTCTAGAGAAGATCCTTTAGCATTTGTTGAAGAGCTGGTTTGGTGGTGCTGAATTCTCTCAGCTTTTGCTTGTCTGTAATGCTTTTGAATTCTCCTTCATATCTGAATGAGATCCTTGCTGGGTACAGTAATCTAGGTTGTAGGTTATTCTCTCTCATTACCTTAAGTATGTCCTGCCATTCCCTTCTGGCCTGGAGGGTTTCTATTGATAGATCAGCTGTTATCCTTATGGGAATCCCTTTGTGTGTTGTATGTTGTTTCTCCCTTGCTGCTTTTAATATTTGTTCTTTGTGTTTGATCTTTGTTAATTTGATTAACGTGTGTCTTTTGGTGTTTCGCCTTGGGTTTATCCTGTTTGGGACTCTCTGGGTTTCTTGGACTTGGGTGGCTATTTCCTTCCCCATTTTAGGGAAATTTTCAGCTATTATCTCCTCGAGTATTTTCTCATGACCTTTCTTTTTGTCTTCTTCTTCTGGGACTCCTATAATTTGAATGTTGGGGCATTTTACATTGTCCCAGAGGTCCCTGAGTTTGTCCTCATTTCTTTTGATTCTTTTTTCTTTTTCCCTCTCTGCTTCATTTATTTCCACCATTTTATCTTCTACCTCACTTATCCTATCTTCTGTCTCCGTTATTCTACTCTTGGTTCCCTCCAGAGTGTTTTTGATCTCATTTATTGCATTATTCATTTTTAATTGACGCCTGTTTATTTCTTCTAGGTCTTTATTAAACATTTCTTGCATCTTTTCAATCTTTGTCTCCAGGCTATTTATCTGTAACTCCATTTTCTTTTCAATATTTTGGATCATTTTTATTATCATTATTCTAAATTCTTTTTCAGGTAGATTCCCTATCTCCTCCTCTTTTGTTTGACTTGGTGGGCATATTTCATGCTCCTTTACCTGTTGGGTACTTCTCTGCCTTTTCATCTTGTTTAGATTGCTGTATCTGGAGTGGGCTTTCTGTATTCTGGAGGTTTGTGATTCCTTTTTATTGTGGAGGTTTTATCCAGTGGGTGGGGTTGGACGATTGGCTTGTCAAGGTTTCCTGGTTAGGGAAGTTTGCGTCGGTGTTCTGGTGTATGGAACTTTATTTCTTCTCTCTGGAGTGCAATGGAGTGCCCAGTGGTGAGTTTTGTGATATGTTTATGTGTTAGGTGTGACCTTGGGTAGCCTGTATGTTGGCATTCAGGGCTATGTTCTTGCATTGCTGGAGAATTTGCGTGGTATGTCTTGCTCTGAAACTTATTGGCTCTTGGGTGGTGGTTGGTTTCAGTGTATGTATGGAGGCTTTTGGACGGTCTCTTATTACTTAAAGTGCCATGTAGTCAGGAGTTTTCTGGTGTTCTCGGGTTTTGTGCTTAAGTCTCCTGCCTCTGGATTTCAGTTTTATTCTTCCAGTAGTCTCAAGACTTCTCCTACTATACAGCACTGCTAATAAAACTTCTAGGTTAATGGCTAAAGATTCTCCCCGTGAGGGATGCCCAGAGAGGTTCACAGAGTTACATGAAGCAGAGGAGAGGGAGGAGGGAGATAGAGATGAGCAGGAGGAGAAAAAAGGGGGACTCAAAAGGAGAGAGACTGATATGCAGTTGTCTGTTCCCAGAGTGTTCTCCATAGCCCAGACACCCACAGAGATTCACAGAATTGGATTGGGACGAGAAGGGGAAAGGAGGAAATAGAGGTGTTCTGAGGTAAAAAAAGGAGAGTCAAGATTGGGAGAAAATAATCAACACACTCCTGAATAAAAATGGGAACTGAATGTTGGATTCTTAAATGTACACAATTTATATCATATACTGAAAAACAAAGATTAAAATCTAGAGTAGAGGTTAGATTCTTAAAAATACTATATTAAAAACAAAAACCAAAACACACAAAAAATATTTTAGAAATATATATGAAGTTTGGTTTAAAAATAGGGCTTCTCTCTCTCTCTCTCTCTCTTTTTTTTTTTTTTTTTTGGTAAGGTTATAGTGTAATGAAAATGAAAATTAAGGAGTAGTAGAGGAGTAATAGAGGACTTTAAAAGGAAATAAGAGAAAAAGAAAAATAGAAAATAGAAGAGAAGAAGGAAAAAAAAAGAAAAAAAATTTTTTCCTAATTAAGAAAATCATAAAAATCTATGACAATGAAAGTTAAAGAGTAATGGGGGAGTAATAGGGAATTTTTAAAAAAAAATAAAAGAGAAAAAAGGAAAAAAAAAATTTTTTTTCCTTTACTTAAAAAAAAAAAAAAGTAAAAATATACCTAGGAATTTCTCTGGAGCTGTTGCGGTCAGTGTGGTTTCGGTTCAGTTTCAGATAGCTCCTCGTTCCAGCTTACACTTCTTAATATCTACAGGCCCCTTCTGGTGTAGCCGGTGTTTTCTACAGGGATTTTAATCTGTTGCACCGGTCACTTCTGAAGCGGTTCCCTTTGTTTATTCGGCTTCTGTTTGCCGTTCTCTTCTGTGCCTAATTTCCGCCCTGACACAGGCAGGCGGAGGTGGTCTCTTATTCAGGCTGCTAGTTCCGTCGCGTTGCGGGGAGGGGCTGGTGCTGCTTTCCTGTCTATGCTGCTCAGGCTCCCGGCTGTTCTATATGGAGCATGCCCTAGCACTGCACGCGATTCCAGCCCTCGGGTGTTCCACAAAAGCGCGGAACAAAAAGCCATGCCTGCGTTTTGTGCCGACGCCCTCCGAGTGGCTCAGGCAGCCAGGCGCTTGACGGGCACACTCTCCCCGGGTGTGGCGCGGCTTCTGCCCTCCGTGTCCCCAGCCCCAGTCCCCGCCCGCACCGGTCAGGTGCCTGTGCCCTGTGTCTCGTCCCGACCCTCCCGGCGGATGTCGACCATCCAGAATCTCAGGAGGTCTTTGATTGGAAACTGGAGGCCTGTTTGCAGTGCGGTAGGGGATGCGGTCCTTGGGGCCAGCCTGCCCCTTTCCCCTTCCCCCTGCCTCCAGCCTCAGGTTGGGCTGGGCCGGTCTGCAGCCTGCGAGCTCTTCTCTGGACTTGCTCGCTCCCTTTGTTCTGCGAACGGCCGGCAGTGTGTTCGGGCCGGTTAATTTTCTCTCTCTCTCTTGCTATCGCACAGTTTAAGTTGGTAACTCACAAGAGCTCCCTCCGATTGTCCTCAGGGCACTCAGGCCCGGTCCTTACCCTAAGCAACGCAGCCCGCTCCTCTCCGTTCTGCCCCCATTTGCTGGTGGCAGATGCGGGTGTCTGGGGTACTTTTCTGCTGGGAGTTGCTTTTAGGCACATAATCTGTGAGTTTTATTTATTGTTCCCCTCCCAGTCAGGTTGCCCTCCGAGATTCAAAAACTTCCCCCAGACCCGCCAGTGTGAGGGTTCCTGGTGTTTGAAAACCTCCTCTATTAAGAGTCCCTTCCCAGGATGGATCTCCGTCCTTAGCTATTTTGTCTCTCTTTTTATCTTTTATATTATGTCCTACCTCCTTTCAAAGACAATGGGTTGCTTTTCTGGGCGCCTGATGACCTCAGCTAGTGATCAGAAGTTGTTTTGTGAAGATTGCTCTGCGTTCAGTTATTCTTTTGATGAACTTGTAGGAGAGAAAGTGGTCTCCCAGTCCTATTCCTCCGCCATCTTGGCTCCTCCTATTTCTGGGCTTTCTATCCTGCTCCACTGATCTATATTTCTATTTTTGTGTCAGTTCCATACTCTTTTGAGGACTGTAGCTTTGTAGTATATATAGTCTAAAGTCAGGGAGCCAGATTCCTCCAGTTCCATTTTCCTTTCTTAAGATTACTTTGGCTATTTGAGGTCTTTTGTATCTCCAAACAAATTTTAAGTATTTTTTGTTCTAGTTCTGTGAAAAGTGCCATTGGTAATTTGATAGAGATTGCACTGGATCTGTAGATTGTTTTGAATAGTATAATCATTCTGACAATATTGTCTTTTCAAATCCAGGAATATGGTATATCTTTCCATCTATGTCTTCTTTGATTTCTTTCATCAGCATCTTATAGTTTTTTGAAGTACTGGTCTTTTGACTCCTTAGGTAGGTTTATTCCTAGGTATTTTATTCTTTTTGATGTGCTGGCAGATGAAATTGTTCTTTGCCTTTATTGTTCTGATCTTTTGTTGTTAGTGTATAGAAATGAAACATATTTCTGCCTGTTAATTTTGTAACCTGCAACTTTACCAAATTCGCTGATGAACTCCAGTAGTTTTCTGATAGAATCTTTAGGATCTTCTATGTATAGTATCATGTGATCTGCAAGCAGTGACAGTTATAATTTTACTTGTTCTGACGGTTCATTCTTATATTTATTTTTATAATCCACTTTGAGTTGTTTTTTGCTTGCATATGGAGTAACATAGGGGTTCAAATTCAGTATTTTGCATGTGGATATTCACTTTTCCTAGCACCATTCTTTGAAAACTGTATTATTTCCCTATTGTATGATCTTTACATTTTTATTGAAATCAGCTAACAATTGATATGTGGGTTTATTTCTGGATTCTCAGTTATAGTCCACTGACCTATATGTATATCCTTATTCCAATACCATACTTTCTTGATTTCTTCCTCTAACTCTGTTTTTCTTTGGCATGATTCAGTTGCCTATTCTAGCATATTCATATAAATGTTCAGATCAGTTTATCAATTTTTACAAAGAAGCCAACCAGGATCCTGATTGGGATTGCAGTATGTCTTAATTTATTTATATCTTCTTTAAATTTTGCAAAATTTTCTAGTTTTCATTGTACAAATCATGTACTTCATTTGCTAAATATATTCCTAAGTATCTAATTCTTTTTGATGTTATTATGTGTTAATTTAATTTAATTTTCAGATTGTTCATTGGGAGTATATGAAAATACAGTTGATTTTTGAATATTGATCTTGTATCTTGCAAACTTTCTGAACTCATATATTAATTCTTAATAATATTAGTATATTAGTATGTTAAAGATTTTTCAGTGGATTACTTGGATTTATCTATGTATAAGGGCTTTCCTGGTGGCTCAGAGGTAAATAATCCACCTGCAATACAGGA
This sequence comes from Dama dama, assembly GCF_033118175.1. Classification (NCBI taxonomy): domain Eukaryota; kingdom Metazoa; phylum Chordata; class Mammalia; order Artiodactyla; family Cervidae; genus Dama; species Dama dama. The sequence continues at coordinate 77,782,148 of NC_083714.1, forward strand.
GACAGTTTCGATCCCTGGGTTGGGAAGATCCCCTGGATTTGAAATGGCAACTCACTCTAGTATTCTTGCCTGGGAAATTCCATGGACAGAGGAGCCTGGCAGTCTACAGTCCATGGAGTTGCAAAGAGTTGGACATGACTGAAGTGACTTAGCACACATTTTCCTCTAAGCTCTCCTTTAGTTGTTTCATGAATTTAGTATATTGTATTTTGCTGTCATTAATGCTAAAGTATTTTCTAATTTACCTTGTGATTTCTTCCTTGACATATTGATTATTTATGATGGTTAATTTTCACTTATTTTTCAATTCTCCAAATTTCCATCTGTTATTAATTTCTAATTTATTTGTAGTCAGAGAACATACTTTACATTAAATACCTTTCAATTTTATTAAGGCTTATTTTATTTCCTATTAGATAATATTGTCTATCCTGGAGAATGTCATGTGAACTTCACAAAAAATGTGTATTCTGCTGTTGTTGAGTGGAGTGTTCTATAAATATATTAGGTCAAGTTTGTTAGTAGTATTGCTTATATCTTCTATAACCTTGTTGATCTTCTGCTTAGCTTTTCTATCCACTATTGAAAATGGGTATAGTGAGTTGAATAGTGTTTTTCCAAAATTCATACCTATCCAAAACCTGTGAATACGACCTTATTGGAAAGAGCATCTTTGTAAATATAATCACGTAAAGATGAGATCATACTGGATTAAGGTGGGTTCTAAATCCAGTTTTTGACTGATGTCCTTGTAAGAAGATAGATATTTAAACATAGAGACACAGAGGAGAAATTCACGTGAAGATGGAGGCAAAATTGGGCTGATACACTAAAGTCAAAGAATGTCAAGGATTGCTGGCAGCCACCAGAAGCTAGGAGAGAGGCAAGGAAGAGATTATCTCTCAGAGCCTCCAGAAGGAACCAAACTTGTCAACACCTTGATTTCTAACTTCTAGTCTATAAAACTATGAGAGAATAAATTTTCATTGTTCTAAGACACAAAGTTTGTAGTATTTTGTTACAGCAGCTCTAGGAAACTAATAAAGTGGGTGCTGAAGTCCCAAGTATTACTGTTGATTTATTCAGTTCTCTCTTCAATTCTGTCAGTTTTTGTTTCATGCATTTTGGAACTATATTTAATTACATGCATATGCTTATGATTGTTAAATAATTTTAAAGGTCACTCTTTGTCTCTAGCAATAGCTGTTTCTTTAATGTCTATTTGGTTTGATATTATTACAGCCACACCAGCTCTCTTATGGTTGTTGTTTTCTATCTTTTACTTTTCTGTCTTTTTGCTTTCAATCTGCTTATGTCTTTGAGTATATTATGTGTTTCCTATGTTTCCTATAGACAATGTACAGTAGGATCATGATTGTTGTTTTTTTTAATCCATGGATTTTGATTGGAATGTTTAATCCATTATTAATATGATTGGATTTATTTCTACCATTTTGTTTTTTGTTTATATATGTCTCATGTTTTTGCACTTTAAAAATGTCCTGTTGCCTCCATCTGTTTCTGTTGAGGAGTCAGCTGTTCATCTTATTGGAGTTCTCTTGTATGAAATGTCATTTTCCTCTTATTCTTTTCAAAATATTTACTTTGTTTTTCAAAAATTTCATAATTGTGTCTCTGGTTGAATATCTTGAATTTATTCTACATAAGTTCATAGAAGTTTTAAGATATGTATATTAGTGTTTTCATCAATTTAGGAAGTTTTCCACCATTACTTCTTTTAAAGACATATATACTTAATGATGTCTTACACATCTCTAGGTCTCTGTTCATTTTTAAATTTTTTTATTCCCTGTTCTTCAGATTTCATAATCTCTATTGATTTATTTTATTTTATTTTTCTATTGATTTATTTTAAAGGTCACTGATTCTTTCTTTTGTCAGCTCAAATCTACTTACTGACAAGGTCCTTTAGTGAATTTTTTATTTTGATAATTTTTTTTGCTTCAATTTCAAATTTCTACTTCATTGTTTTTTATACTTTCCCAATGATATTCTCTATCACTGTCACCATACTTTCCTTTAATTATACAACCATGGCTTAGTTTAGCTTTTAGATTTAATTATGTGCCATTTATTTATTTCTGTTTTTATTTCCATGACTTTAGGAGATAGATACAAAAAATTACTGCTGCAACTTATATCAAAGAGTGTTCTGCCTATGTTTCCTCTAGGAGTTTTATGATTTCTGGCCTGACCTTTAAGTATTTAATCCATTTTGGGTTTATTTTTGTGTATGGTGTTAGAAAATGCTCTAATTTCATTCTTTTACATGAACTGTCCAGTTTTTCCAGAACCATTTGTTAAAGATACTGTCTTTTTTCCATTGTTTATTCATGCCTCCTTTGTCATTAGCTCAGATTCATGTCCATTGAGTCGGTGATGCTATCTGAACTAGATGGTTAGATAGCATCACCTACTCAATGGACATGAATCTGAGCAAACTCTTGGAGATAGTGAAGAACAGGGAAGCCTGGCATGCTGCAGCCCATGGGATCACAAAGAGTCAGACATGACTTAGCGACTGAACAACAACAGCAATTGGCCATAAGTGTGTGGCTTTATTTCTGGGCTTTCTAGTCTGTTCTACTGATCTATATGTCTGTTTTTGTGCCAATACTGTATGATGTTTGATGACTGTAGCTTTGTAGTATAGTCTGAAGTCAGGGAGCCAGATTTCTTCAGCATCATTTTTCTTTCTTAAGATTGCTTTGGCTCTTTGAGGTCTTTTGTATTCCCCCCAAAATTGTGATTTTTTTTGGTTCTAGTTCTGTGAAAAATGCCATTGGTAATTTGACAGGGATTGCACTGAATCTAAAGGTGTTCTTGGGTGGTATGGTCATTTTAACAATATTGATTCTAACACAGTATTATCTTTCCATTTGTTTGTGTCATCTTCAGTTTTGTTCACTAATGTCTTATAGTTTTCTCTGTACATGACTTTTCCTCCTTAGTTAGACTTATTCCTTGGTACTTTATTCTTTTTTATGCTACTATAAATGGTATTGTTTTCTTGATTTCTTTTTGTGATAGTTCATTGTTAGTGTTTAGAAATGCAACAGATTTCTGTATGTTAATTTTGAATCCTGTAAATTTACTGAATTCATTGATGAGGTCTAATAGTTTTCTGGTAGCATCCTTAGGATTTTCTATGTACAGTATCATGTCATCTGCAAATAGTGACAGTTTTCCTTCTTCTTTTCCAATTTGGATTCATATTATTTCTTTTTCTTCTCTGACTGTTATGGCTATGACTTCCAAAACTATTTTGAATAAAAGTGGCAAGAGTGATCATCCTTGTCTGAACATTGAAACTTTCAGATAATATATTGCATTGATTCTGTATAAGGATCCCCCAAAAGGGTTGTTGTTTTTCACTTGATTGTTTGCTTATTTGTTTAGTGACTTGGCTGAACTAACTCTGCAAAGTCTAGAGGAGATAGTAGGTGTCACTCACCTGATAAGCCCAGTGTAGCAGCTCTCCTATGACACAAAGGTAAAAGGGAACACATTCTACACCAGTTATCCCACTGGGAGCCTCCTTATATAGTGGAATTTGAAGGTGAGAGGATGGGCATTGTGTGGATGCCACCATCTGTTGGATGTTGACCTTCTATACTACAAAGGTGTAAAAAATGGAATCTTCTATTATTCAGTAGCTTTGGAAACTACTCAGAATATCTCTTCCATTCGAGAAATCTGGGAGAGATAGAAATTTATATTCTATTTCCAAGTTCTCTTAAATAATTCTTCTACAGGGTAGAGTTGTGGAGGAACAGGTGAAGTCTCTCAAATGCCATAACCTCAAATTATTCTTGAAACATTCCATAGATTTGTTGAATACATGTTTTTCAATGTTTTGTAAGTCTTTGGTCATTCTTCAGAGATTATAAATGATTTTCTTTACTAATTTTGACTGACTTAATATGTTATTCTCCAGAACATAGTTTTCCTCAAGCTTCTCATGCCACCATTTGTGGAGTCCCAATTCTGCATATACTTTCCAAAAGTAAAACTTTGTTGAAAAACTTCACCAGATTTGGGAAGTTCTCAGACATTATTTCTTTAAATAAACTTTCTGCCTCTTTCATCCTCTTTCTCTTCTCCTCTGGGACACAATTAATCTGCAGATTGTTTCTTTTTATGGTATGCCATAATCCCCATAGGCTTTCTCCCTCTTTTCTCATTCTTTTCTTTGTTTTCTCCTGGGTAAGTTCAAAAGTCTTGTCTTCTACTTCATAGCTTCTTCAGCTTGATCCATTCTCAATGTTGATGCTTTCTATTGTATTTTACACATCATTAATTGTATTCTTTATCTCCAAAATTTCAGTTTTTATAATGATTTATATCTATTTCTGAAGCTTCATATTTTCTTCATGTATAGTTCTTCTGATTTTGTTCAATTATCTTTCTCTATTTCTTTTAGGTCATTGAACTTGCTTAGAATAGCTATTTTTTTCATTGAGTAAATCATAAATCTTTATATTTTGGGGTCTGGTTAACAGAAAATTATTGTGTTCTTTTGGTGGTATCAGGTTTCCTTCATTTTTTAATGTTCCTTGAGTTCTTGCCTTGCTGCCTTTGTACCTGAAGTAGCAGTCACCTCCTCCAGTCTTTACTTGCTGACTTCCAAGAGAGAAATACCTTTCATCAGCTCTTCTAGGGATTCTCAGATCTTTTCTCCGGGTATATCTCCTCCACACAGCTTGCTTCTTCTTGTAGCAGAATTCTTAAGGTTGTATGCCTCCTTTTCATCCTGCAAAGCCAACCAAAGTTCTGACAGCCTCCTTTTAGCTCTACTGAAGATGGTGCTAAATACTCAAATTTTTGCTCTCTCCCAGGATCACAGATTTGGGCAGAATTTCTGCATGTATTCATTGCCCATCTGCAAAAGCTCACTCTCACTGCTGAAGGACTTGTCCAGGGAATTTTCCATGGATTGTAGAGTGTGTGGGTGAGACACATGTAGCTCTTGTGGTGTCCATGGAACACTTGTCAGAATCCACAAGTGAGGCATTCCCCAGTCCCTCAATGGGAGGTCTTCCAACAGAGCCCATGATGTGTTTAGTAGAAATCAGTGTCCCTTTGAAATGTTCCATTCTGAACCCTGACTGCTCTTCTCCAAACTACTCAATATCCCCTAGTCATTCAGTCCATGACTTAGTAGTTTAGATGGGGCATGAGAGAAATGGACTTCTCTGACAGAACACAGAGCTTCCACAGAGCTGAGGAAACCAGGTACCCACTCACATTCTCTCACATTTTCCTACAGGAGAAATAATAGGCTAAGTTTAGTGCTCTTGGCACTGAGCTGTATTGCCTTGAGAGAGGGGTAATATTGTAAAACTGTTTCTCTTATCCTCTCCAATGTACCTTATCTCCATTTTTATGCACCTATGATATGTTTTAACTTCTCTGCTGGATTCTTGAACTTCCACAAAAGCTCTTTCACCCATGGGCAATTGTCTTAATCAGAGTTCTCTTAAAGAGATATCTATTCTCCTATCTTTATTGCTGCATTATTCATAGTAGCTGGAACATGGAAACAATCAAATAATCTAATTGACCATCAGTGGATGGATGGACAAAGATACACACACACACACACACACACACACACACACACACACACACACACACACACACATATGCTGAGCTTAGTCATTCAGTCATGTCTGACTCTTTACAACCTCATGGACTGTAGCCCACCAGGCTTCTCTGTCAATGGGATGTCCCAGGCAAGAATACTGGATTGGGTTTCCATTTCCTTCTCCATATATATATATATATATATATATATATATATATATATACATATATATTACACACACAATGGACTTCCCAAGTGGCTCAGTGGAAAATAATCTGCTTGCCAATGTAGAAGCAGTAGGAGATGCAAGTTCAAATATAAAGACAAATGTTATATTATCTCTTATATGTGGAATCTAAAATAGTCCAACTCACAGAAGCAGAGAATAGAATGGTAGTTGCCAGGGGCTAGGAGGTAGAGAAAATAGGGAAATGCTGGTCAAGGGGTACAAAGTTTCAATTATGTAAGAAAAATAAATTGTAGACATCTAGAATACAGCACTGTGGCTATAGTTAACAATACTGTTTTGTATATTTGTAATTTTCCAAGAGGGTAGACCTCAAATGTTTTCATCACACACACACAATAGTAATTATGTAAAGTGATGGGTATGTTAATTAGCTTGACTATGGTGGTTATTTCACAATGTATGCATATATCGAATCATCAAGTAATACACATTAAGTGTATTCAATTAAACCTCAGTAAAGCTGGGGAGGGGAATTGATACTATAAAAAGTACAGACTCTGAAATCAAATGGTATGTCTGCTTAAATCCTAGTTTCACCACATCCTGGCTATGTGACCTTAAGCAAGTCACTCAATTTCTTTGTGCCCATGTCTTCATATGTAAAAGTGGAGACAATAATGGTATCTATTTCACAGAGTAGTTACAAGAAAGTTAATGAGAAAACACATAGCATGGTGTTTCATATGTGGTTAAAAAAAACCCTAATACACATTATTAGCTATTCTATATATTAATAAAGGTTAGTAACCAGAGTTTCAAGCATTTTCTTCTCCCACCTTTATACTCAATTTAGAGATCAAAATCAATGTAAAGGGAGAGAAAATTCAACAAAGGAATGAAATAAATTTCACATTACCCACATTTCACTAATTGGGTTTCCATTCAATTGTTTCCCAGACCACCTTACCTTAGTTTGTGCATTAACTACATACCATAGTATGTGCCATAGTGTGTACTACATACCATAAATAGGTCAATATCCTTGTACCCTTCCCTTTCCTTTGAAGGCAGATTGTGTTCTCAGCAGCAAAATGGAAACTGCTTCTTACACTTCAATACTATGTCAGCAGCAAAATTGAAAGTATTTTTTGTCACCTGCACTGCTGTCAGAAGAAAAAAAAAAAACAGAAAGTGAGGAACATAATTTTAGTACTAACACAAGTATCAGAATGATTTACCTGTCTGTTCTGCTTCACTTTCATCTCAGCTCTCAGAGCTTCATTCATCAATATTTTATTTACACATGCATATCTCATTTTTACACTATTTATATCCTCACTGCCAGATGGCTGTGCTGTTTGCATAGTGTTCATCAAGGAGAATGAGAAAGATACATAAACAGCTATGTAATATTGGCATTTGAGTGGGGCTCAGATAACCACATTTTCTACTGTGAATCTCCCATGAATAATGGGTCAGACTGAAGCAAACATTTGTTCCCCTTGGAAGAAATACCGGGCAATGACTAAACAAATGAGCAACTTGATTCAAAAACTTGTGGACAAGATTTCAAGTTATTCTATTAAAAATTTTTAAACTTTCAATTCTTTGCTGATGTGAAGGTTTTTCAAATGACACATATTCCAGTGCTCTATATTGTCCACTTTAAATGACCAAAGGCATGAAGTTGCTACCACTTCTAACAAGAGTTTAATAGATCTCCCGACTGGGGCATTATTCTTAATATCCATTCTAGATGTGTCTTACAGGAGGAAAAACACATGGTAATTTTGAATAAATTTAGCTATTTCATTTTTAGCCATAATGAATTTGTTTTAAAATGTTATTTTAGATTGTCACCGAGCACCTGATTTGAACTCCCTGCATCATACAGGAAACTCTTATTGGCTATCTAATTTTACATATCATAATGTATGTGTTTCAATGCTACTCACTCAATTCATTCCACCCTCTCCTTCCCCCACTGTGTCCACAAACCTGTTCTCTATGTCTCTATCTCCACTGCTGCCCTGCAAATAGGTTCATCAATATCCTCCAATTAAAAACAAATAAATTTAAAAAAATGTTATATTAGAAAAACTGGATAGCAGCAGGTAAGATTTGCAAACAAGAAGGCCTGGGTTATAATCTCAGCTCTGCCACCTACCAGTTGTGAAACCTTGGGCAAGTAATTTAACTTTTCTAAGGCTCATTTTGCTCAGTTTTAAGTGGGAACAATAACTACAACAGTGATGAACACATTGTATATTTTGAAGATATTCATTAGGAGAATTAAACAAAACATAGAATTCATTATCAGTATAATGTCTAGCATAAAGACTAAATAAATGGTAGTTTTTTTGTGATAGGATCAAATTCTGAGATAACTAAGGTTTTTCCTTTACTGCAATTTTCTGCTTTCATGAGACCCTTTACCTACTGAATTGTTGGTTTTCAAGGGAACAATAATTACAACAGTGATGAACACATTGCATATTTTGAAGATATTCATTAGGAGAATTAAACAAAACATAGAATTCATTATCAGTATAAAGTCTAGCATAAAGACTAAACAAATGGTAGTTTTTTTGTGATAGGATCAAATTCTGAGATAACTAAGGTTTTTCCTTTACAGCAATTTTCTGTTTTCATGAGATCCTTTACCTACTGAATTGTTGGTTTTCAAAGCATCTGGAGACATTTTTCACCTAAAAGAATGAGAACACAGAAGAGAAGCTAAGATGGTGGAGGAATAGGACAGGGAGACCACTTTCTCCCCCACAAATTCATCGAAAGAACATTTGAACCCTGAGAAAACTCCACAAAACAACTTCTGATCACTAGCAGAGAACATCAGGTATGCAGAAAAGCAGCCCATTGTCTTCGAAAGGAGGTAGGACAAAATATAAAAGATAAAAAGAGAGACAAAAGAGTTAGGGATGGAGATCCGTCCCAGGAAGGGAGTCTTAATAGAGGAAGTTTCCAAACACCAGGAAGGGTTTGGAGGGTTTGGGGGAAGTTTTTGAATCTCGGAGGGCAACCTAATAGGGAGGAAAAATAAATAAAACCCACAGATTACAAGTCTAAAAGCAACACCCAGCAGAAAAGTACCCCAGACACCCACATCCACCACCAGTGGGGGCTGAACAGAGAGGAGCCAGCGGCATTGCTTAGGGTAAGAACTGGACCTGAATGTCCTGAGGGCAATCTGAGGGAGCTAATGTGAGATAGTAACTTAAACTGTGAGATAGCAAGAGAGACAGAGAATTAATCTGTGAAAAGCCCTAACCTAAGGCACAACCAGCCCATTCACAGAACAAAGGACAGAGAAGAGCTAGCCAGCTGTGGACCGGTCCATCTCCCAGAGGAGGCAGGGGGGAGGCGGGCGCCAGGCTGGAAAGGGGCAAACTCGGCCCCAGAGAGGGCATCCCCTACCAAACTGCAAACAGGCTTCCAGTTTCTAACCAAAGACTTCCTGAGATTCTGGATGGTTGACATCTACCTGGAGGGTTGCAGTCAGAGATCAGCTCCCCAGAAGACACACAAGGTGCACCGGACCAGGCGTGCCCGAAAACTGAGACTGGGACGGGGAGGGCATAAGGCGCACTGCACCTGGGGAGAGTGAGCTCATCAAGCTCCTTGTTGTCTGAGCTGCTCGGACGAGGAAAGCACAAAATGCAGGCCCAACCAAGTCTGCACCTTTGTGGAGTACCCGAGAACCTGAACCTGAGCAGCTTAGGCCTGGCTTTATCCCAGGAATGCAAGGATTCTTTAATATCCACAAATCAATCAATGTAATACACCACATTAACAAACTGAAAGATAAAAACCACATGATTATCTCAATAGATGCAGAAAAAGCCTTTGAAAAAGTTCAACATCCATTTATGATAAAAACTCTCCAGAAAGCAGGAATAGAAGGAACATACCTCAACATGATAAAAGCTATATATGACAAACCCACAGCAAACATTATCCTCAATGGTGAAAAATTGAAAGCACTTCCCTTAAAGTCAGGAACAAGACAAGGGTGCCCACTCTCACCACTACTATTCAACATAGTTTTGGAGGTTTTAGCCACAGCAATCAGAGCAGAAAAATAAATAGAAGGAATCTAAATAGAAAAGAAGAAAAACTCTGTTTGCAGATGACGTGATCCTCTACATAGAAAACCCTAAAGACTCTACTAGAAAATTATTAGAGCTAATCAATGAATATAGTAAAGTTGCAGGATATAAAATTAACACACAGAAATCCCTTGCATTCCTATACACTAACAATGAGAAAAAAGAAAGAGAAATTAAGGAAACAATCCCATTCACCATTGCAACATAAAGAATAAAATACTTAGGAGTATATCTACCTAAAGGAACAAAACACCTATACATAGATAACTATAAAACACTGATGAAAGAAATCAAAGAGGACACAAATAGATGGAGAAATATACTGTGTTCATGGATTGGAAGAATCAATATTGTGAAAATGACTATGCTACACAAAGCAATCTATAGATTCAATGCAATCCCTATCAAGCTACCAATGGTATTTTTCAGAGAACTAGAACAAATAGTTTCACAATTTGTATGGAAATACAAAAAATCTTGAATAGCCAAAGCATTCTTGACAGAGAAGAATGGAAATAGAGGAGTCAACCTGCCTGACTTCAGGCTCTACTACAAAGACACAGTCATCAAGACAGTACGGTCCTGGCACAAAGAGAGAAATATAGATCAATGGAACAAAATAGAAAGCCCAGAGATAAATCCATGTATTATCCTCTACAAAGGAGGCAAGGATACACAATGGAAAAAAGACAACCTCTTTAACAAGTGGTGCTGGGAAAACTGGTCAACCACTTGTAAAAGAATGAAACTAGAACACTGTTTAACACCATACACAAAAATAAACTCAAGATGGATTAAAGATCTAAATGTAAGACCAGAAACTATAAAACTCCTAGAGGAGAACATAGGCAAAACACTCTCTGACGTAAATCACAGCAGGATCCTCTATGACCCACCTCCCAGAATATTGGAAATAAAAGCAAAAGTAAATAAATGGGACCTAATGAAACTTAAAAGCTTTTGCACAACAAAGCAAACTATAAGCAAGGTGAAAAGACAGCCCTCAGAATGGGAGAAAATAATAGCAAATGAAGCAACAGACAAAGGATTAATCTCAAAAGTATACAAGCAACTCCTGCAGCTCAATTCCAGAAAAATAAATGACCCAATCAAAAACTGGGCCAAAGATCTCAACAGATATTTCTCCAAAGAAGACACAGATGGCTAACAAACACATGAAAAGGTGCTCAGCATCACTCATTATCAGAGAAATGCAAGTCAAAACCACAATGAGGTACCATTACATGCCAGTCAGAATGGCTGCTATCCAAAAGTCTACAAGCAATAAATGCTGGAGAGGGTGTGGAGAAAAGGGAACCCTCTTACACCGTTGGTGCAAATGCAAACTAGTACAGCCACTATAGAGAAAAGTGTGTAGTTTCCTTAAAAAACTGGGAAAAAAAACTGCCATATGACCTAGCAATCCCACTTCTGGGCATACACACTGAGGAAACCAGATCTGAAAGAGACACGTGCACCCCAATGTTCATCGCAGCACTGTTTATAATAGCCAGGACATGGAAGCACCCTAGATGCCCTTCAGCAGATGAATGAATAAGAAAGCTGTGGTACATATACACAGTAGACTATTACTCAGCCATTAAAAAGAATTCATTTGAATCAGTTCCAATGAGATGGATGAAACTGGAGCCCATTATACAGAGTGAAGTAGGCCAGAAAGATAAAGAACATTACAGCATAGTAACACATATATATGGAATTTTAAAAGATGGTAACAATAACCCTATATGCAAGACAGAAAAAGAGACACAGATGTATAGAACAGACTTTTGGACTCTATGGGAGAAGGCGAGGGTGGGATGATCTGCGAGAATAGCATTGAAACATATATATTATCAATTGTGAAACATATCGCCAGTCCAGGTTGGATGCCTGAGACAAGTGCTCAGGGCTGGTACACTGGGATGACCCAGAGGGATGGGGAACACATGTAAATCCATGGCTGATTCATGTCAATGTATGGCAAAAACCACTACAATATTGTAAAGTAATTAGCCTCCAACTAATAAAAATAAATGAAAAAAAAATTAGAGACAGGTATGGACACTTCACCAAAGAAGATATAAGAATGGCAAACAAGTTCATGAAAAGACGTCCACATCATGAGTCACTAGACAAATGCAAATTAAAACTACAATGGTACACCACTGCACACCTATTAGAGTGTGCTAAATGCAAAAGACTGACCATACCAAATGTTAGTGAAGACGTGAAGCCACTGGACCCCTCAAGCTTTGCTGGAGAGGGTGTAAAATGGTGAACCACTTTAGAAAACTTCAAAGATAGACACACACCTACCATATGATCCAACCATATCACTCCTAGGTATCTTCCCAAAAGAAATGAAAGCTTGTGTCCATCCAAAGATTTATTTTCAAATGTTCACAGCAGTTTTATTTTTAATATCCTCAAAGTGGAAACTGCCTAAGTGTCTATCAACCAGTTTATGGGTAAACAAACTGTAGTGTGTCCATTCAGTGGAATACTACTCAGCAGTAAAAAGTAGTGAACTATTGGTATCTGCAACATGGAGAAATCTCAGAATAATTACACTGCATGAAAAAAGACAAAAAAAAAAAAAAAAGACTACATACTGTGTAGTTCCATCTATAAAATTCTAGAAAATACAAACTAATCTATAGTGACAGAAAGCAGCCATCAGTGTTGGCTTATGAATGGGGTGGAGTGGGTGGGGAAGAAGGTGGGAGGATTCACAGGGCTGCACCAGGAAACTTCTGAGGGTGTAGGTTGTTCTCTATCCTGGCTGTGTTGATGGTTTCATAGGTGTCTCCATATCTTGGAACTCACCAAATTATACAGTTTAAATATATGCAATTTGTTGTATGTCCCTTATACCTCAATAAAGTGGTATTTAAAAGTGAAAAAAAAAGAGTGAGAACACAAAAGAACTCCAAGAGAAAAAGTCATTTCAGTTTCTAAATAGACTTTTTTTTTTTTTTTTAATTCATGGGAGAGATAATAGCTTTGAAATCAAGGCACTTTTGAATCACAAAAGTTTAGCTTTCTGAGAAGGAAGAGTTATTTATTTTGTTTGTTTTAGTCTCAAAAGCTAAATTTTGAATCGAGAATCTAAAAGTTTTTGCAGCCTAAAGGGCTCTTGTAAAAGTTTATTCTAAACTATGTGTTTATACAATAATATATTAAAGTATATAGCTATGGTTCTCAAGAAGTACAAAGCCTTGGGCCTCAACTCACACCGACTGAATCAGAAACTCTGTGATGAGGCCCAGCACTGTGTTTTAAAAAGCTCTCTAAGTGATTCCTATGCATGCTCAAGTTTGAGATACACTGGCATATAGTAATAACAAAGATTGGGAGAACATCCATGATGAAGTTGTAACTAGTTTTCTCACTTAAAAATAACCAAAGGCAACTGCAAGAAGCAAAGAGAGAATTGGAATGCTGTAATAAAATATCACGGATTGTGTGGCTTAACCAAGAGACATTCATTTCCTCATAATTCTAGAAGCTGGAAAGTCTAAAATCTAGGTTTCAGCAAGGTTCGGTTTCTGATGGGGACCATCTGCCAGGTTTGTAGACAGCTGTGCTGTTCTCACATGGTTTTCCCTCTAGTTGCAAGAGAGGGGAAAATGTGAACTCTCTGGTATCTCTTCTTATGGTGACACTAATTTTGTTGGATCAGGACCTCAGCATCATGCCTTCATTTAATCTTAATTATCTCCATAAAAGCTCCATCCTCAAATAAAATCACATCAAGGGTTGGAGCTTCAACATATGAACTGGTAATGGGGACACAAATATCCACCCGTAACAGTTGAGTTCGGTCGCTCAGTCTTGTCCAACTCTTTGCGACCCAATGGACCACAGCATGCCAGGATTCCCTGTCCATCATCAAATCCCGAAGCTTGCTCAAACTCATGTCCGTTTAGTCGGTGATGCCATCCAACCACCTCATCCTCTGTCATCCCCTTCTCCTGCCTTCAATCTTTCCCAGCATCAGGGTCTTTTCCAGCGAGTCAGTTTTTTGCTTCAGGTGGCCAAAGTATTAGAGTTTCAGCTTCAGCATCAGTCCTTGCAATGAATATTCAGGATTGATTTCCTTTAGGACTGACAGGTTTGATCTCCTTGCAGTTCAAGGGACTCTCAAGCATCTTCTCCAACACCACAGTTCAAAAGCATCAATTCTTCGGTGCTCAGTTTTCTACAGTTGAACTATAAGTCCAACTCTCACATCCATACATGACTACTAGAAAAAACAGAGCTTTGACTAGACAGACCTTTGTCTGAAAAGTAATGTTTCTGCTTTTTAATATGCTGTCTAGGTTGGTCATAGCTTTTCTTCCAAGGAGCAAGACTCTTTTATTTATTATGTTTTTAAAAAAGATTTTTTTAAAGAGTCTTTTAATTTCATGGCTTCCGACACCATCTGCAGTGATTTTGGAGCAAAAAAAAAAAAAAAATGTAGTCTGTAGTCTGTGTATTCTAGACCATTCAGGTATGACCTAAATCAAATTCATTACGATTATACAGTGGAAGTGACAGATTCAAGGGATTAGATCTGATAGACAGAGTGCCTGAAGAACTATGGACAAAGGTTCGTGACATCGTACAGGAGGCAGGGATCAAGACCACCCCCAAGAAAAAGAAATGCAAAAAGGCAAAATGGTTGTCTGAGATGGCCTTACAAATAGCTGTGAAAAGAAGAGAAGCAAAAGACAAAGGAGAAAAGGAAAGATATACCCATTTGAATGCAGAGTTCCAAAGAATAGCAAGGAGAGATAAGAATGCCTTCCTCAGTGATCATTGCAAAGAAATAGAGGAAAACAACAGAATGGGAAAGACTAGAGATCTCTTCAAGAAAATTAGAGATACCAAGGGAACATTTCATGCAAAGATGGGCACAATAAAGGAAAGAAATGGTATGGACCTAACAGAAACAGAAGATATTAAGAAGAGGTGGCAAGAATACACACGCCTGAATATATGGTTGAAAATCATCAACTAGTAGACTAGTTTTGTTACTAGTAATAGTACTAGCAGCAGCAAGAATAGTCCCCTCAACATAAAGGTGAAAAGTACTGGGCTTCACAAGCAACTGAAATACATGCCACATGAATATACAGTGGCAATCATTGATCATTTTTGTCAAGAGCGTAACACAATTTGAACATGCTATTATGCTATTAAAAATGTTTTCTCTCAGTTTTGCTTCCATCTAGGATGTTATCAGCAAGTTCAGTGTTACACTTCAGTTTTTTTAAGGCTGTCAGGCACTACCAGATGCATATACCTGATATTACAAACACACTTATAACTTGCAGTTCATATTTTTATGTGTATACATATATACACAGATAAATAATTTATGTGCATGTGAGTGTTCAGTTGCTCAGTGGTGTCTGACTCTTTGCAACCCCATGGGCTATAGCCCGCTATGCTCCTCTGTACATGGGCTTTTCCAGGAAAAAATACTGGAGTGGGTTGCCATTTCCTCCTCCAGGGAATATTCCTGATTCAGGGATTGAACCCACATCTCCTGTGTCTCCTGCCTTGGCAGGCAGATTCTTTACTAATGAACCACCTGGAAATTCCCCCAAAGTTCTCCCTGACCAGGAATTGAACCTGGGCCATGGCAGTAAAAGCACAGAATCCTAGTCATTAGATCACCAAAGAAAGTCATATAATGCAATGATTTCTAAGCAATGCTTTGTCACTAATAACAATAGGTTTGAGTTTTCCAATAATACAAAATCCATCCACATTCTTTAGGCTTGACCTGTCTCCTTCTAAGGTCTTCTGAAACTTACCAATCCTTTGCAACTTTGGGTTTGACGTTATGTTCAACTTAACTTTAGGCCACAGTTCCAAGTCACTACAGAATTGATTGGCCTCTACCCACCTATACCTTATTGGCAAACCAATAATCAAGTTGGGAGGGAAAATTCAATTAGCATACTGGATTTTCATATTAAGAACCAATTCTTAAAAATTTATTTGGAAATTAATTCATACTTAAAGATAAGCAAAAAATAAAACAAAGAAACCTGGACACACTTTAATCAGATGTATCTATTGTTAATATTTTATCCCTTTTGGTTTGTATTTGTATACTCTCCCAATAGGGAGAGAGAGAGAGAGAATTAATAGATATTGATATACACACAGATAAGTTCATAATATTTTTTAAACTATGCAAGGGCAAGTTATATTCATCTTGGTCCTAAAATATGATACACACTTTTATCTAGTGTATCTTTCATATTCCACTCTTGTCAGTTGGTCCAAATGTATCCTTTAGAGAACATTGTTCTCCTACAACTGAGGAGGATCTAGATTAGTATGTAGTATCACATACTGTTGTCATGTCTTGTTAGGTTTCTGTAATCTAGAACAGTTTCATAGCCTTTCTTTGCCCTTTACTCATTGAATCAAGTAAGATGTTGCCTGATTTTTCCCTGGTATAATTACTGTTTTTTTCTCCTTTTCAACTATTGAGCAGTCTATGAAGAGTCACTTTGTGCTATCCTGTGCTTAGTTGCTCAGTAGTGTCTGATTCTTTGCGACCCTATGGACTGCAGCCTGCCAGGCTCCTCTATCCATGGGGATTCTCCAGGCAAGAATACTGGAGTGGGTTGTTATGCCCTCCTCCAGGGGATCTTCCCTACCCAGGGATTAAACACAGGTCTCCCACATTGCAGACAGATTCTTTATGGTCTGAGCCACCAGAGAAGGCCAAGAATACTGGACTGGGTAGCTTATCCCTTCTCCAGGGGATCTTCCAAACCCAGGAATCAAACTGGGGTCTCCTACATTGCAAGCAGATTCTTTACCAGCTGAGTTACCAGGGAAACCCAAAGAGTCACTTTAAGACCATGCAAATATCCTGCTCCTTATTATAATTCCTCTCAATATCCAGCCTCCACTGATGATTCCTGCATAAGCCAAACTTTACTATGATTGTTATAAAATGATTTTCCAACTCCAATACTCCTTCTTACAGTTACCAGCTAACCCTCAGAATTCTACATTAAGAAAGAGCCTTTATCCCACTTTAATTTATATATTTATCTATTATCATCAATGTGGACTATGAATTTTTATTTTTATCAATGGTTTACTTAATTATTTTGGTGCTCATATTGTCTCAGATTCGGCCAGGGGAAGCCTTTTCAAGCATCCTTACGACATACTCCAATAAAATAAAAACATTATTATTACATTTTTGGTATAATGAGATGTTTCAGGTTTGTCTCGTGTCTACCTTATCATAGCCCTGGGATTAGGCATTCCTCCAAATATCTCTGAGAAAGTTTTTTTTGTTGTTGTTGTTGTTGCTGTTGTAGTTATTGTGTTACATATTTTGAGAAAGTTAAGGTCTCAGGATTTAGAAATTATATTGTCAATCTGTTTTTTCCCATCTTTTAACATTTTAATAACTTCAAGAAGAATGAGTTGCTCTAACTTGGAAATTCCCTGCTAAGAACTCTTCTTGCTATCTTACATAAACCTGAATTAACATCACCTCTAATTTGTGGGGACAAGGTTGTGTGTGTCAAAACAGACAAAGTATCTATTTCATTTTAAAATTTGAGTACCTGTAAAGTTTTGAGTATGCATGCCTACTGAATATATTTAAGCACATATATATTCACCAACAATTAATGCAAGAATACAGAAGCTAAATTAGGCTATTTCCTGTTTTCTCCAAATTGTGAGGGATGAGTTTTATTTAAATCCTTAGGAGACAAGACAAGACAAAGGCAAGTGAAAGAGTGTAATTTTCAATGTTCAAAAATCTTTTTTGGTACAATCTTACATAAAGAGATAAAGGAAAAGCTAGATGTTTTGTGGTGTTGGCTGTGGCTCCAGATGTGTTGTGAATCACCATACTGGAAGAGAAAGACTAGCTACAGGCCAAAGGTCTAGACAAATAAAAATTCTGTATGAAGCGATTTTATTATAGCAAAGTCTTTTTCCTGAAGCAATCTAATAGAAGGTGAGGACGGCTGCATATCACTTATGGAAAGGCAGAACAACCGTGATTTGGTTGATGAAGTGCCCTAACCATAGCATTTCTGGCTCCAAGAATAGTCCATGCTAACTATAGCTATCTTTTCTGAAGCTGTGAGAGGTTGAGAAAATGAATATGAGCTCTTTGCGGCATAGAGATGAGGAAGTTCCATTTCCAGGGAATCATTTTTCTCTGTCTTGGAAGAGAATAGCCAGGCTATTCAGAAAGCAATGAAAAACAGGAGGTTTGAAAGTTGCGTGCACACTGATGTGTGCTCTGCCTGCAGCCAGCCCTCCCTAATCTCGGGGAGGAGTGCAGTGTCATTCACAGGAAATTAAAATATCAAAGGATGAATTTAGCTATGTAGTAGAGAATGCGCTTCAATCAAAAGAAAGTTGCCATCTGGCTAAGAATATCTTCATTATTAATTCACCCCGCCCCCTCCTTTCTCTTGCTTTTTGGAAAAGGACTTTTTATGTAAAACAATGCAAGATGATCTTCACAGGAAAAAAACATACAACATTTGATAGTGTTATTTCTTCTGGTCCCAGCAACTGCCTTTGACCTATGAGAGACAGTAATATCTCTCAAAACAATTTCAAACCCAAGAAGTTATATCTTGTGCAAACCAAATCTAAGAAATAACTTCAACATTTGCTAGATCACATTGTGGCTTTGCAATCATGGAAATGTAACTGGTTCTCTTGAAGTTCTACATGAGAAGCATGTTCTCTGTTAACTTGCAGAATAAATCTTTTTGTTCTGAACAACAAATCTTCACCTTTATCATTGTCTTCCTCTCAGCATTAAGCAACCATGTCCTATCTAGGATTTACTTTAAGAACTGACTTAGTAGAAAGCAAGTCCTTCATAGTAGGATTTATGGACACCTATCATAGGAACTGACATTTTATAACTACAGGCTGTGCTTCTTGGCCCTATATATGATATTTCCAACTACTTGCTGAACACTTCCATTTGGATGTTCCTCATATATGTCCTCATTAGCCACCTGATGCAAAGAGCCAGCTCATTGGAAAAGACCCTGATGCTGGGAAAGATTGGAGGCAGGGGGAGAAGGGGGCAACAGAGGATGAGTTGGTTGGATGGCATCATCTGTTCAATGGACATGAGTTTGAGCAAACTCCAGGAGATAGTGAAGGACAGGGAAGCCTGCTATGCTGCACTCCATGGGGTCATAGAGAGTTAGACATGACTGAGCGACTAAACGACATCACAAAATAGGAAAGATCACAAAGAGTCAGACACGGCTTAGCTACTGTACAACAACAACAACAAACATGTCATCTGCAAGCAGAGTTTTACTTCTTTTTCAATCTGGATTCTTTTTATTTCTTTTTCTTCTCTGATTGCCGTGGCTAGGGCTTCCAAAATTATGTTGAATAATAGTGGTGAGAGTGGGCACCTTTGTCTTGTTCCTGATTTTAGAGAAAGATTATTTTAGTCTTTCACCACTGAAAATAAGTTTTAACATAAAGTCTGGTTCAAAACTGGGAAGGCTGTATATTATCACTCTGCTTATTTAACTTATATGCAGAGTACATCATGCAAAGTGTGGGGCTGGATGAATCACAAGCTGGAATCAAGATTGCTGGGAGAAATATCAATAACCTCAGATATGCAGATGTTACCACTCTAATGGCAGAAAGAGAAGAGGAACTAAATAGTTTCTTGACAAGGGTGAAAGAGGAATGTGAAAAATCTACCTTAAAACTCAATATTCAAAAAATGGAATTGGAAGACTGATGCTAATGCTGAAGCTCCAATGCTTTGTCCACCTTATGCAAGAAGCCAACTCATTGGAAAAAACCCTGATGCTGGGAAAGATTGAAGGCAAAAGGAGAAGGGGGTGGCAGAGGATGAGATGGTTAGATAGCATTACTAACTCAATGGCCATGAGTTTGAGAAAACTCTGGGAGATGGTGAAGGACAAGGAATTCTAGCATGCTGCAGTCCATGGGGTCCCAAAGATTCGGACAAGACTGAGTGACTGAACAACAGCAACAACATATATTTCACATTAAGTTTAAAAATGAGCTAGTTTTCCTTGTAGACAAAGCTTAATTATGCTTCTGACTTCCTCCTGGGCTTGCAAGCTTCAATATCTTTGTCATTGTTGATTCTTTAAACCTCAAACTGAGTGCACACTTTATGGGGATTCTTTTACAGTGTCTCTAGCACTCATCTCTTGTTTTCAGTCTTTGTTGCCATCAACTTGGCTCAGGCATTTCCATTCCTCTGTAAATAAACACTCCATTCCTTTCTCCAGGGGATCTTCCCAACCCAGGGATTGAACCTGGGTCTCCTGCATTGCAGGTGGATTCTTTACCATCTGAGCCACCAGGGAAGCCCCTATGAATAAATTCTGTTTAAAAATGTATATTTTTAAAGTGGGCAGGATTGGAGCACAGGTGATCCTGGAGCTGATGCCCACTAACCAGTGAGTGAGGTCAAGTACTGGGGTTGCTGCCTGCCCATTGGTGAGTGGGGCAAAGTCCTTGGCCCTCTGGTATTTGGGGCTGGGTTCCGGGGTGAAAGAAAGTGAAAGTGAAAGTTGTTCAGTCATGTCTGACTCTTTATGACCCCATGGACTGTCCTTGGAATTCTCCAGGCCAGAATACTGGAATGGGTAGCCTTTCCATTCTCCAGGGTATCTTCCTAACCCAAGGATTAAACCTAGGTCTCCTGCATTGCAAGTGGATTCTTTGCCAGCTGAGCCACAAGGGAAGCCCAAGAACACTGGAGTGGGTAGCCTATCCCTTCTCCAGGGGATCTTCCCGACCCAGGAATCAAACCAGGGTCTCCTGCATTGCAGGAGGATTCCTTACCAACTGAACTATCAGGGAAGCACTACGTTCGGGGATGACTGTGGGCTAAAAAACAGATGGCCTGCTAATGGGGGTGGACCATGTCTCTGCCAGCTAGCTGTTTGGCTTGGGGCATCTCAGGACTGGTGCTGATTGGTTTGTGGGTGGGACAGGGTCCTAACACTAATAAACTAGAAAGAGAATTCCAAAATTGTTCTTATCAGTACCAGTGCCCTTGTGGTGAGATGAGCTCCCAAATGACTGCTGCCAGTGTCTATGCTACCAGGGTGAGTTTCAGTTGTCTCCTACCTCTCCAGGAGGCGCTCAAAGATCAGCAAGTGGGTATGATTCAGGTAAATTATTGTTTCTATCCTGGATCTCAGAGTGTGTGAGATTTTATGTGCACCCTTTAAGAATGGAGTCTATTTCTTACAGCTCTCCAGCTGTTCCAAAAGCAAGCTCCACTGGCCTTTAAAACCAAATGCTCTGGGGGGTTGTCTTTCCATTGCAGGACTCCTAGGCTGGGGAGCTTGATGTAGCCCTCATTCTTTGGGAAAATTTCAGCAATTGTAATTGTGGGTCACCTAACTAGGGACATGGGTCTTGACTATAATATGTTTCCATCTCTCTTACCTGTCTCATTGTGATTCCTTCTTTAGCTGTAGATCTTTTCTACTAGTCTTCAGGTCACTGTCATGGATAGTTGCTCTGTAAATAGTTGCAATTTTGGTGTGTTTGTGGGAGGAGGTGAGTTCAGGGCCTTCCCACTCTATCATTTTGGCCACTTTTCCAAGAGCCAATATTTTAGTTTGAGTTTGAAGGCAGGAAAAATAATGCTGTCCCAGATCAAAGGGAATCAGGCAGGAGGAGTTCCTTCTTTCTCAGCCTCTTTGTGCTATTCAAACCTTCAACTGATTGAGTGAAGCCCACTTATATTGGGGGGAGGCAATCTACTCTACTCAATCTACTCTACTCAGTCTAATAGTTCAAATGTTATTCTCATCCACAAATACCCCCACAAAACACACCCAGAATAATGTTTGACAAAATATCTGGGCACCCCATGGTGCAGTAAAGTTGACACATAAAATTAACACTCATATTACTGAAAGCAATCTATATTCAATGCAGTCTCTATCAAAATTCCAGTGTCATTTTCTGCAGAAATAGAAAAAAATTCTACAGATCATATGGAATCTCAAGGGACTCCATACAGCCAGAAAATCTTGAAGAAGAAAGTTTGAGGACTCCTAATTCTTGATTTCAAAATTCACTACAAAGCTACAGTAACCAAAACAGCATTGTATCGGCATAAAGTCTGAGAAATACACCAATGAAACAGAATAAAGAGCTCAGAAATTAACATTCACGTATGTGGTCAAATGGTCTTTCACAAGGATGCCAATATACAACTGGGTCCCCACAAATGGTGTTAGAAAAATGGATATCTACATCTAAAAGAAACAAGTTAAACATTTACGTTACATCATATGCAAAAATTAACTCAAAATATTTTAAAGACCTAAACATAAGACCTAAAAGTATAAAACTCCTAAAAGAAAACATAAGAGGAAAACTTTAAGACATTGTATTTGGGAATTATTTTTTGGATATGACACTGAAGCCTAGGCAACAGTGACAACAAAAAAATAGACAAATAGAACTACATCAAATTAAAAAAAAAACTGCTTTACAAAGGAAACAACAAAATGAAAAGGCAAATTATGAAATGGGTCATATATCTGATAAAGGGTTAATATCTAGAATATAAAAAGAACTCATGTGACTTGACAACAAATAACCTCATTAATATATGGGCTACAAAGAAGATATAGAAAAGGCCAATAATAAGCATATGAAAAGATATACAGCATTACTAACCATTGGAGATATGCAAATAAAAACCACAATGAGATATTATCTTGTTAGGATAGTCATAATCAAAGACAAACAAACAGAAAATAACAAATGTTGGCAAGAATGTGGAGAAATTGGAACCCTTGTGCACTGTTAATTGAAATATGAAATGGTGCATCTGCTATGAAAATAGTGTAAATATTCCTCAAAAAATTAAAACTAGACCTACCATATGATTCAGCAATCCCATGTATGGATATTTAATCAAAAGAATTGATAGCAGGATTTAAAAAAGACAATTGCACACCCATTTTCATTGCAGCATTGTTCACAATATCCAGGAGGTAAAAGCAAGCCAAATGTCTATTGACAGATGAATATATAAAATAAAAAATGTTTATATATGCAAAGGATTAGTATTCAGCCTTACAAAAGGAGGAAATCTTGTCGCATATATAATATGGATGAATCTTACAAATTTAATGCTATATGAATTAATCTAATCACAAAAAAAGACAAATATTGTATGGTTGCACTTATATGGGATAATTAAGGTAGTCAAATTCATAGAGATTGAAAGTAAACAGAAAGCCCCTGGTGATTTTTATGGTCTGGGAGAGGAGGAAAGAGGGAGTTGCTTTTTTAATGTGTATTGAGTTTCAATTTTGCAAGATGAAAAAGGTATGAATACTTTATTTCATAACAACATACTTAATGCTAATAAACTGTACACTTAAAAATGGTGAAGATGGTAAATTTCATGTTCCACTTTACCACAATTAAAAAAAAAGATTAAAATAGCTTATATTGATCTATGAAGAGTCACTATGGCGGTATAGGGGATATTGACACCTCCCCAGGAGCCCAGACTTTATCAACAGATTGCATAAGTTATATTGGGGTAGGCTGGTCTTTGGGGTAGAGAAGGATGGTAAAACTTTAATCTTGGTGAAGCTTTAATTTTAGTTTTGTTATTCATGAGTAGCATAGAATTAATGGGTTATCAAAAATAAAGCTTAAACTCCTTTGGAATTTATTATTAGAGGATCACTTTTAATGGTATTCACCTTTGCTTCCAATCTAGTCTTATTTTCTAAAGGGTTGGGACAAGATTGAAACTAAGGAAATTTTAAATTTTATTGAGTCTTTTATTCAAGAGTCAGTATTTGGTATCTGGTCAGAAGTAGGTTGAAATATGAATCATTTTAAACTATGTATTGTGAAGAGACAATATATTTTATAATGCTGTTTTTATAGGTGATTAATCCATTAGCACAGCTCAGGAGTCAAAAGAAAAAAAAAAAAAAAGGTATGGACAAGGCCTATGGTTACCCAAAGCATCTTCTGTTACTAAAATAGTAACTTGAAGTTCAGCTAATTGAACTGACCCTTGGGTCCATACTTGGTCAGGGATGTCTCCATGAAGTGATAGAAAACAGCTGTGTCCAGTGGACTCTATCACTTGTCATAGCAACTCTAGCATATTTGAATTTACAAACTTCTTTCCTGGTTCTCTAACATGTCCCACCCCTGAAAGTGGCTAATGTCTCTGAGAGAAGGGTGACCTCTTCTAGCATCATAGTCTTGGTCAAGGTACTGAGGACAAGAAGAAATAATTTTCTCGTACAGATAAAAATGCCAGGTGGCTAAATAAGTGGCACCTAATTAAACTTAAAAACTTTTGCACAGCAAAGGAAACTATAAATAAGGTAAGAAGACAGCCTTCTGAATGGGAGAAAATAATAGCAAATGAAACAACTGACAAAGGATTAATTTCCAAAATATACAAGCAGTTCATACAACTCAATACCAGAAAAACAACCAGTCAAAAAGTGGGCAAAAGACCTAAACAGACATTTCTCCAAAGAAGACATACAGATGGCTAATAAACACTTGAAAAGATGCTCAACATTACTCATTATTAAAGAAATGCAAATCAAAACCACAATGAAGTATCACCTCACACAAGTCAGAATGGCTATCATCAAAAAGTCTACAGACAACGTTGTAGAGGGTGTGAAGAAAGGGGAACTGTCTTACATTGTTGGTGGGAATGCAAACTGATACACCCTCCATGGAGAACAGTATGGAGATTCCTTAAAGAACTAGGAGTAAAATCACAATGACTCAGCAATACCACTTCTAGGTATATACACTGAAGAAACCAAAACTGAAAAAGATACATGTCCATTGCAGCACTGTTTACAATAGCTAGGACTTGGAAGAGACCTAGACATCCATTGACAGACAAATGGATAAAGAAGCTGTGGTACATATATACACCAGAATATTACTCAGGCATAAAAAGGAACTCATTTGGGTCAGTTCTAATGAGGTAGATGACCCTACTTAACAGAGTAAAGTAAGTCAGAAAAAGAAAAACAAATATATACATATATATTAAAACATATATATGGAATCTAGAGGGATGGTACTGATGAACCTGTTTGCAGAGCAGCATGGAGAGGCAGACATAGAGAACAGACTTATGGACAAGGGTAGGGGAGAGGAGGGAGGGGGTGAGGTGAATGGGGAGAGTAGCATGGAAGCATATACACTAACATGTAAATAGATAGCCAATGGGAATTTGCTGTATGACTCAGGGGACTCCAACTGGGGCTCTGTAAAGAGGGGTGGAAAGGGTGGGAGGTGGGAGGGAGATTCAAGAGGGAAGCAACATATGTACACCTATGGTTAATTCATATTGATATATGACAGAAATTAAATCAATATTGTAAAGCAATCATCAATTAAAAATAAATAAACATAAAAAAGGCCAAGAACTTAAAAAAAGGACTGATAAGATCTTGAGTAAACAATACATACATACATACATATATATATACACACACACACACATATATATATATATACACACATACATATATATTCATGACAAGAAAAACCTGTAAATAGCACTCTCAATGTGCGTGTGTCTTTTCTTGAAATAGTAGCATTCTGATGACAATATATATCATGCATGATCTAATTGCCACCTTTGTCAACCTCTGTTTGCATTAATTAATTCATCTGTAATACATTTTGATTTGATTTCCTAAAAAATAAAATGACAGATGGCCCAGATCTGGATTTATTCTAAAGATGTAATTTTTATTTTTGCCAGGAGGCTTCTGTGACTGTGCCTAACTGGTGGGTCATTGCCTCCATGACGCAAGGCATGATGGACAACTCTATCCAACGGGTTACTGGTTTAGGACCAATGAGCTTCAATGTCCAAAAAGGCCTAATATGCAGATAGCAATTGTTGTTTTATTAGAGTATATCCAGGAGCTGACATATTTGGTCATCCAAAGTAATCCAGAGGTTTCAGAAAGCATGAGTAAGTGTGGCTAAGCTTTATCTAGAAAGGAGAAGCCTGGTAACATTAAAGAAAATGCTTGTCATATAGCACAGCCTCTAGGGCTTGTTGGTGAGGCATGCCCCATTTGTCATGAGCAGACATACAACTAATGAAATTTGTAAATGGGAATATGTCACCTCAAAAATCTCTTTAAACCCAATAAATGTTATTAGAAAGCTTTTAAATGAGTATTTGTATGTCTATGTAGGATATTATTAATAAAATATCATACCTGGGTTTTGGGAGGCAACTGGATATGATTGAGGGCTTCTTTGTATCATCTATGTGATAGCTTACAGTGAACGGTGCCACCAATTAGTGGTCTCCAATGGAGATAATTTAACTCTGGGACCAAAGACAGTCTCAGTCACTCAGAGCTTTGTGCAGATTTTTATTTAAAGTGAAAGTGACAGGAAAAGCATCTGACATAGACATCAGAAGGGGATAGAAGAGTACCTGCTTCACTAGTTTAAGCAGGGCATTATATATTTTTCAACTGGCTGCTGAGAATAGATGAAAAGAATACCTCAAAGCTGTGAGAGTTCCACCAAGCCCTCTTCCAAATCATGTATCCTGAGATAACTTCAATACAAGATTAGCCAGGGAGAATGAGTTCCAGGCAATGTCTCTGGGGGAGATATACTGTTGCTGTGTAATCATGGGTACAAGTCTTGCCAAACAGGTTCCCAGGCAAGATTTGTTACAATTATAATTATTAACACAGATTTTAAGAAAAGCATTTCCATGAGTAAGACATTGTGCTGTGTGATTATTAGCTCCTAAAGAAAGGCCAGTTCTAGTGTGGAGATTCCTTATAAAACTGGAAATAGAACTGCCGTATGACCCAGCAATCCCACTGCTGGGCATACACACTGAGGAAACCAGGATTGAAAGAGACACGTGTACCCCAGTGTTCATCGCAGCACTGTTTACAATAGCAAGGACATGGAAGCAGCCTAGATGTCCATTAGCAGAAGAATGGATAAGAAAGCTGTGGTACGTATACACAATGGAATATTACTAAGCTATTTAAAATAATGCATTTGAATCAGTTGTAATGAGGTGAATGAAACTGGAGCCTATTATACAGAGCAAAGTAAGTTAAAAAGAAAAACACCAATGCAGTATATTAACGCATATATATGGAATTTAGAAAGATGGTAATAATGACGCTACATGTGAGAGCAAAAGAGACGCAGATGTAGAGAACAGTCTTTTGAACTCTGTGGGAGAAGGCAAGGGTGGGATGATTTGAGAGAATAGCATTGAAACATGTATATTATCATATGTAAAATAGATCACCAGTCCAGGTTTGATGCATGAGACAGGGTGCTCAGGTTTGGTGTGCTGAGACGACCCTGAGGGATGGGGACCACATGTACACACATGGCTGATTCGTGTGAATGTATGCCAAACCCCACCACAATATTGTGAAGTAATCAGCCTCCAATTAAAATAAATTAAAAAAAGGAAAGGCCAGTTCTTGGGCAAGATACACTGTTGCACAAGGCTTAAGGAAAGCATGAGCGAGGAGTCCTTAAAGGGCCTTGGACTGCCTGCCTAAGCTTTAACTCTCTCCTATGTGTGATGGCTATATTTTTCAGGTATCATGGAGAGACAAGTAAGAGAGTACAGTGTTCCTTTGAAGAGGAATGGAAATTGAAGCTGGAAGGCTATTGAAAGAGGCACTGAATAGCCAATCCTATCGTTGTTCAGTTGCTCAATCGTGTCCAACTCTTTGCGACCCCATGGACTGTAGCCTGCCATGCTCCTCTTTCCATTGAGTTTTTCAGGCAAGAATATTGGATTGGATTGCCATTTCCTTCTGGAGGAGATCTTCCCAACCTAGAGATCCAACCCATATCTCCTGAGTCTCCTGCATTGGCAGGCAGATTCTTTACCACTGGCACCACCTGGGAAGCTCTCAACAGCTTGGTTGCACATGCTAAGTTACCTTAGTCTACCAAATAGAATTTGTATTTTTGATAATGTTTGAAATTGGAATTTTATAGGTGGCATTGTGATAGGAAGTATTATGAACCATAATCAGGCTCCATCCATTTATCTTTACTTTGTCCAGTGGGACTTGCCCAAGGGGGGAAAACCCTCCTTCAAGATGTCTGGTCTCTAATTTGGTAACTCTTGTTAGTCAAGGCTATGGTTTTTCCAGTGGTCATGTATGGATGTGAAAGTTGGACTGTGAAGAAAACTGAGTGCCGAAAAATTGATGCTTTTGAACTGTGGTGTTGGAGAAGACTCTTGAGAGAGTCCCTTGGACTGCAAGGAAATCCAACCAGTCCATCCTAAAGGAGATCAGTCCTGGGTGTTCATTGGAAGGACTGATGGTGAAGCTGAAACTCCAATACTTTGGCCACCTCATACGAAGAGCTGACTCATTGGAAAAGACCCTGATGCTGGGAGGGATTGCGGGCAGGAGGAGAAGGGGATGACAGAGGATGAGATGGCTGAATGGCATCACTGACTCGATGGACATGAGTTTGAGTAAACTCCGAGAGTTGGTGATGGACAGGAAGGCCTTGCGTGCTGCAATTCATGGGGTCGCAAAGAGTCGGACACGACTGAGTGACTAAACTGAACTGAACTGATTAGTCAAACTTGTTGAGTCCAGTGGCAAATATTGTGTCATTTATTGACATTGACAAGGAGGACTGAAGGTTACATTGTAGATATTTTGTTATATCTGTTCTGGACTATAGACATAAAATTAATTGTTCCGCCTTTCATTTATTATGGAATCTTATAATAAACTTTGAATTAGTCTAAAGACTTTGATTTGGTAGGACAAATTTTGTGTCATTATGACAATGATTTCTTTCTTTAGTCTTAATGATTTCTTCTATCCCTTTTGTTATTCAGGATATTGGGGAGGTATTGTAATGTAATTTAAATATTTTCTTCTTTGAGGAATCCTAATGTATACTGCCAGAGAAGGCAATGGCACCCCACTCCAGTACTCTTGCCTGGAAAATCTCATGGACAGAGGAGCCTGGTAGACTGCAGTCCACGGGGTCGCGAAGAGTCGGACATGACTAAACGACTTCACTTTCACTTTTCACTTTTATGCATTGGCGAAGGAAATGGCAACCCACTCCAGTGTTCTTGCCTGGAGAATCCCAGGGATGGGGTCGCACAGAGTCAGACACGACTGAAGTGGCTTAGCAGTAGCAGTAGCAATGTATATTGCAACAGAATTGAGGATGGCTACTGACTCCATGGACATGAGTTTGAGTAAACTCTGGGAGTTGGTGATGGAGGCCTGGCATGCTGCGATTCATGGGGTTGCA
Source organism: Dama dama (assembly GCF_033118175.1). Lineage (NCBI taxonomy): Eukaryota > Metazoa > Chordata > Mammalia > Artiodactyla > Cervidae > Dama > Dama dama. Next base: position 77,811,438 of record NC_083714.1, read on the forward strand.
AAGAGTCAGACAAGACTGAGTTGAGCGACTGAACTGACTGACTGACTGACTGAAAGTAAATACATTTGACCGTTCAGGGCTGTAATGAATCATCTGCCATTGGAAGCATGGAGTCCTGAATGACACATAGTAACTCTTTCTCTTAACCACTGAAAGAATCCATAGCCCCTTTATAGGCAGTGTCCTGTAAATGCAGAGGTCAATGCCTGGCCAAGATAGAGTCTATTCTCTATTATCTTCAGTGAATGGGCCTGGCTCCTCCTAGGGTGTGATCATGGGTCAGTGTCCTCAGCCTCTATTCCATTTTATGCTCCTCCAACCCTATCTAGTGTCAGGCTCCTCAGCCCTGTTTTCTCATAGGCCTACTAAATTTGAGGCAAATATTTGGTAGAACCCAGCAGACCAAAACTGAAGTCCTCAAGGTGCTAAAACAGCATTACACTTCTTTCAGTCCTAAATGAATCAGAGTCATGCTATGTTTTGCTCGGAATGGGAATATTCCTCTCTCCATAGCTTGATTTGTGCATTAATACCTAAGCACCAAGGTGAAGCTGTTAGTCTCTCAGTTGTGTCTGACTCTTTGTGATCCCATGAACCATGTTCCTCTGTCCTTGGAATTTTCCAGGCAAGAATACTGGAGTGGGTAGTCATTCCCTTCTCCAGGGGATCTTCCTGATCCAGTAATTGAACCTGGGTCTCCCGCATTGCAGGCAGATTCTTTAATGTCTGAGCCACTATAGAAGCCCCAAGCCACAAGGTAGCTCTGTTTAAGCCCTAAATCTCAAAAACAAACAAACAAAGCTTCTTTCACCTTGATGCTAGAGCTCCATTCTCTCTCGGGCTTAAACATAGTACATGAATCCAGGCAGGAGAACAAATGTCAGGCATTCCCTTCCATTTTCTCCTCTTCCATCCACTCAGCAAGTCCTTCAAACATACCTCCTTTTCCTAGGCTCCTTCCCCATGCAAAAAGATGATCAGTGCATCAGTGAGTCCAGACACTATCACTTAGGCTCAGCCAGGCCCCCTAACAACAGAGTTAAGAGCAATTAATTTTAAAATATTGATCTGTGTTGCTGATATGAGTGACAGAAATAAATACTACTATTATTGCTGAAACAGTTTAGTTACCCAATTCTGATAGCACAAACCAAACCAAAAAATTCTCTGAGCATATGATCAATGCAAGAAATGGACGTTGTTTGAGTTTAATTAGGTGAATTTTTCTGGTCTTGTTGGTCCTAAAATCTGCTAGTGATACTCATTTATCAGGTTTCAGGTTATAGTCTTACAATGACAAGAGAATATTCGGGTTCTACCCATAAATGAAATAAGTATAACCCTTTCCTTGTGTTTTGGGTCATCTGGAAGGTGTCCCATCTGCCCTACTCATTGGTAGATGAAATAAATTTGGAGTTCAGAGAAAGGTAAAAGATATTAATTTGGTGCATTGTCTTTCAGCTCATTCAAAATCACTGCATATGGGTATCTGGAAATTCCCTTTCCTTTTGATTTCTCGTTGTTTAACCCTCTTCTTCCCCCACAGCCACAGTTCTACCTCTAGTGTCTTGGTCACAGGAACAGACATTCTTAACTCTAACTTGGGGAATTTTTGACAGATATTCATAGGCTCATGTAGGGAAAAGTTTAGGCCTTTTAGATTTTAGAAACAAGCTAGGGTTCCAGTAAACTAAAAGACTTAAACTTTTCCCTATATGAGCCTATGAATATCTGTACATCCTCTAAAGGGTTTAGCTCCTTGACCATTTGTTAATGGTCTTGCAATTGTTCTTTGTAATGATATTACCTGAAATGGCCACCATTAATATTTTGACATTTTAAAAATTAATTTCCACTGTTCTAATTGTGTGTATATAAATAAATAATATAAAATATGGCTATTTACACAGATTTAAATATCCCTTTTTCTTTGCTTCAAGTATGTGTGTGCATGCCCTGTAAGTGCGTGTATGCTCACTCATGTCTGACTCTTTGTGACCCATTGGACTGTAGCAAGCCAGGATCCTTCTGTCCATGGGATTTTCCAAGCAAGGATACTGGAGTGGGTTGCCATTTCCTCCTCCAGGGGATCTTCTCCACCCAGGGATCAAACCTTTGTCTCTTGCATCTCTTGCATTGGCAGGCAGATTCTTTACCACTACTCCACCTGGGAAACTTCCAAATATAACAGGTTTTATTTTTATATTTATGAGATGACTTGATGTTTATTTACCTTCTGTTTCTTATTTCTCATCTAAAAACAAATTTTGTAGCCAGTTTTTTTTTTTTTAAAGCAGAGCTCTACAGAAACATCATTAGGTAAACACTGGCATTAAGGGTCTCAAGGGATTACCAATGGACTAAAGTGTTTTTGCTTCTATAATTACTGCTTAATCTCACCCAGCTGAACATCCTTATCATTTGACAGTGCACATGTAGAGCCCTGTAGTTAATTGTCAACATGACTACTTAACCACTGCTACTGAATAATTTTCTTAGAGACTCTAAGGACTATTATCAATTCAAGATGAGACTAAGACCTCTTTATTAACTATTCAATTCCCTTGGCTCAGATTTCCCTGCTCTACTTAACTGCTAGAAACATTTATAATTCAGAACTGCTAAATAAATAACCCATTGTTTTCTATGAACAGTAACAAGTGGCTAAATGGGGTGCTTAATATTTTCCAAAATAAGGTCTTAATGTAGATATAAAATTTCCAGAAATATTGAAATTAAAAAAAAACAAATAAAAAAAAAACGCTTTTCAGGAGAGTGGGAGAATCAGAAACATAGGAACCTACACATAAAATTGTATTTTTATAGCATTCTTTATAAATGAAGTCACATTGTTAGTACAGGAACCTAGAAATATATGCGTTTTTTAATTTGTCTGTAAAAGTATCATGCTTAATTTATTTAAATACTTGGAAACCCAGGAAAATATATCAGAATATTTGTGGGAACATTTGTTAGGGAAAATATTTCTCCTAACTTTTTCTTTTTGAAATTTCAATACTCTTGGTTTTGATGGTGGCGAAGAAACGGGGTATTACTTTTCATCACAAATATTTTTAGTTGCCTTGAAGTATTCATGACATATTTTGATTTTTGCATTAGAGTGAATTGGGTTTAGGAAGAAATAGTCAATGAAAGAATACTGGTTTGTTGTTACCTTCTCCAGTGGACCATGTTTTGTCAGAAGTAGCCACAATGACCTGTCCATCTCGGATGGCCCTGCATGTCATGGCTCATAGTTTCATTGAGTTACACAAGGCTGAAATCCATGTAATCATTTTGGTTAGTTTTCTGTGATTGTGGCTTTCGTTTTGGAGGCCATGGGATTGTAGTTTTTCGTTCTTTTGTCTGCCCTCTGATGGATGAGTCTGTTTCTCTTTTTCATATACATTAACTTATGTTACTTTTTAGATTCCACATATAAATGATATCATAAAGTATTTGTCTCTTCGTCTGACTTATTTCCCTTAATATAATATTCTCTAGGTCCATCCACATTGCTGTAATGGCAGAACTTCATCCTTTTTTAATGGCTGAGTGACATTCCATTGTGTGTGTGTGTACATACATACGACATGTTCTTAATCCATTCATCTGTTGATGAGCTCTGTGTTGCTTCCATGTCTTAGATATTGCAAATAGTGCTGCTATAAACATTGGGGTGCATATATATTTTCCAATTAGTGTTTTAATATTTTCAATATATAAGCATACTCAGAAGCATGAAATCCCTGGATCATATGTTAGTTTATTTTTTACATTTTTGAGGACTTTCCATACTGGTTTTCACAATGCCTGCACTAATTTTCATTCCTACCAACAGTATATAAGGGTTGCCTTTCTCCACATCCTATCCAAAATTTGTTGACTGTTTGATAATAGCAATTCTGATAGGAGTTTTCATTATTGCTTTGACTTACATTTCTTTAGTAATTAGCAATGTTGAACATCTTTTCGTGTGTCTGTTAGCAATATATATGGCTTCTTTAGAAAAATGTCTATTTAGGTCTCCTGCCAATTTTTTTGATTAGGTTGTTTCTTTTGTCTGTTTCATTGAATTATATGAGCTGCTTGTATATTTTGGATATTAACCCCTTGCCTGTTACATTATCTGCAAATATTTTCTCTCATTCCGTAGGTTGACTTTTTGTTTTGTCAGTAGTTTCCCTTTGCTGTGCAAACCTTTTAAGTTTAATTATGTTCCATTTGTTTATTTTTGTTTTTATTTCTTTTGACTTAGGAGACTGATCTCAAAAATATTGCTATGGTTTGTCAAACGGTGCTCTGCCCATGTTCCCTTCTAGTAGTTTAATAGTTTCTGTTCTTATATTTAGGTCTTTAAACCATGTTGAGTTTATTTTTGTCTATGATGTGAAGAAATATTCTAATCTCATTATTTTACATGTTGCTGTTTAGTTTTCCTAGCACCACTTGTTGAAAAGACTATCTTTTCTCCATCGTATCCTTTGTTTATAGATTTATAGATTGATTGAGCATAGTGTGTGGATTTATATCTAGGTTTTCTACTCTTCTCTATTGATCTAATGTCTGTGTTTATGCCAATAAATAAAGTAAAGTAAGTAAAGTCACTCAGTTGTATCCGACTATTTGCAGCCCCATGGACTGTAGCCTACCAGGCTCCTCCCATGAGATTTCCCAGGCAAGAGTACTGGAGTGGGTTGCCATTTCCTTCTCGAGAGGATCTTTCCCACCCAGGGATCGAACCCAGGTCTCCCACATTGTAGGCAGACACTTAACCGTCTGAGCAACCAGGGAAGTCTGTTTATGCCAATACCATACTATTTTGATTACTGTAGCTTTACAGTATAGTCTGAAGTTAGGGAGCATGATAACTCCAGGTTTCTTCTTCTCCAAGATTGCTTTGGCAATTCAAGGTCTTCTGTGGTTCTACAAAAATTTTAGGATTATTTGTACTACTTCTGTGCAAAATGTCATAGTTAAAGGATGTAAAAAGGTATTTCATACAAATAAACAAAAAATACAGGGGTAGTAAAACTCATATCACACAAAGTAAACTTTAAAATAAAATCTATAACAAAGAAGAAAAAAGGACTTAATATAATGATGAAGATATCAACACAAGAAGGGGATATTAACTTGATATTTGCACAAATAGAGGGGCACCTAAATACATAAAGCAAATACTAAGTGATATAAAGGGAGAAATTGACAATAATAGTAGGAGATTTTCACACTCCACTGATCTCAATGAAGAGATCATCCAGACAGAAAAATTAGTGAGGCAACAGTAATTTTAAGTGACACAATAGGCCCACTGAACTTAATAAATATCTATGGGACATGACCTGTAAATGCATCAGAATAGACATTCTTTACAAGTGCACATGAAACATTCTTCAGGATAGGTCATATACTAGGTCACAAAACAAACATCAACAAATTTAAGAGAATAGAAATTTATAGCTGCTTTTTGTATCAAACAGGAACTGGTTCCAGACTGAGGCAGATAGTATTATAGAGATGATCTGAAAGATGGAAGGATTGTGTTTTACCAAAGCTTCCTACATCAACTTCCATGTACTCCTGCCTGACTTGTTTGCTTGAAATGAGATGCCTTACCCCAAACGAGTTGGTGATGGACAGGGAAGCCTGGCATGCTATAGTCCATGGGGTCACAAAAATTGAGACATGATTGAGTGACTGAACTGAACTGAATCCCAAACGGACCCAGGTACTGATGAAAGCCAAATTTAAGTAATGATTCTAAAAGTTCTCTTCTATGCTCACCAACCTTAACCTCAAAATAAGCTGAATACAAAATATTTATAATCAGATATGTATCCATTTTCAGTAGCAATAGTGAAAGCTAGAAGACAATAGAGTAATAACTGTAATAACAATAATAATAATAATCTGAGTGCAAATGTTTTCAACCTGGAATTTTATAAATGGACTCAAAAAAACATGGGAGTGTTTTAAAAAATATGTTCAGCTACTCAAGGACTTAAAAAACTATCTCTCATTGTGTCTTCTCTAGGAATCCACTATAGTATCTATTCCACAAAAATAAGAGCAAATTGAGAGATTTTTTCCTTCTATCTAGGTTAGTAGACCAGTGACTTTCAAACAGAGGAAGCCAAAATAAAGAAGGGAAATTGCCCTGGAAGTGACAGGTGAAACAGATTAAAACCCTACATTTAATGCTGGAGAATGTGCATTTGAGAGGCACCTATACTCTGAGAACAAGTACAAGTTGGAAAAAAGAACTATCTGACACTGAACTGACCCCACATTGCCCACAACAGCTCCAGAAAAACTCCTACATATATTTATACTATTATCACCTTTTAATTTTTAATTAGTTTTTTATTACTCCTTTAACTTTCATTTTTATAGCCTACCTCTCAAAAATTTTTTTGAAACAAATTCCATATTTTTAAAAATTTGTGTGATTGATTATGTTTTGTAATTTTTATATTGTACTTTTGAGAATCTAACCTCTATCCTGGGCTTTTAATCTTTGCTTTTTGATATTTGCTATCAGTTTTGTATTTCTAAGAATGTAATCTTCAATATCCATTCTCACTTAGGGATTTGATTACTGGCTTGATTGATTTCTCACCTTTTGACTCTCCCTTTTCTCCTCCAGGTCACCTCTATCTCCTTCCTCCCTCTTCTCTTTGTATAACTATGTGAATCTTTCTGGGTGTTTCTGAATGTGGAGAATTGCTTCACTAATAACCTAGGGGTGTTATCTTCTATGCTGTATGGATAGAGAAGTCTTGAGGCTACTGTAAGAGAAGGACCAAAAGCCAGAAGCAGGAGGCTCAAGTCCAAAACTTTAGAACATCAAAGAATTCCCGACTCCAGGGAACATTAAGAGACAAGGGCTCGCCCAAAAGTCTCCACAGCTACACTGAAACCAAGTTCCACCCAAGAGCCAACAAGATCCAGTGCAAGACACACCACACTTATTCTCCAGCAAAACAGGACCACATTCCTGAACATGAAAAGATGGGCTTCCCAGGAGCACCGCAATATGTAAGGCAAATGCTAACGAGAATGAAAGGGGAAATTAACAATAAAACAATAATAGTGGGAGACTTTAATACCCAACTCACACCTATGGATAGATCCACTAAACAGAAAATTAACAAGGAAACACAAACTTTAAATGACACAATGGTCCAGCTAGACCTAATTGATATCTATAGGACAATTCACCCCAAAACAATCAATTTCACCTTTTTCTCAAGAGCACATGGAACATTCTCCAGAATAGATCACATCCTAGGCCATAAATCTAGGATTGGTAAATTCAAAAAAATTGAAATCATTCCAGTCATCTTTTCTGACCACAATGCAGTAAGATTAGATCTCAATTACAGGAAAAAAAAAAAAAAACTATTAAAAATTCCAACATATGGAGGCTAAATAACACGCTTCTGAATAACCAACAAATCATAGAAGAAATAAAAAAAGAAATCAAAATATGCATAGAAACAAATGAAAATTAAAACACAACAACCCCAAACCTATGGGACACTGTAAAAGCAGTGCTAAGGGGAAGGTTCATAGCATTACAGGCTTACCTCAAGAAACAAGAAAAAAGTCAAATAAATAACCTAACTCTACACCTAAAGCAACTAGAGAAGGAAGAAATGAAGAACACCAGGGTTAGTAGAAGGAAAGAAATCTTAAAAATTTGGACAGAAATAAATGAGAAAGGAACAAAATAGACCATAGCAAAAATCAGCAAAGTTAAAAGCTGGTTATTTGAAAAGGTAAATGAAATTGACAAACCATTAACCAGACCCATCAAGAAACAAAGGGAGAAGGATCAAATCAACAAAATTAGAAATGAAAATGGAGAAATCACAACAGACAACACAGAAATACAAAGGGTCATAAGAGACTATTACCAGCAGCTATATGCCAGTAAAATGAACAACTTGGAAGAAAAGGACAAATTCTTAGAAAAGTGTAACTTTCCAAAACTGAACCAGGAAGAAATAGAAGATCTTAACAGAACAATCACAAGCACAGATATCGAAACTGTAATCAGAAATCTTCCAGCAAACAAAAGCCCAGGACGAGATGGATTCACAGTTGAATTCTATCAAAAATTTAGAGAAGAGCTAACATCTATCTTACTCAAACTCTTCCAGAAAATTGCAGAAGAAGGTATACTCCCAGACACACTCTATGAGGCGACCATTACCCTAATACCAAAATAAGAAAAAAATGCCACAAAAAAGAAAACCACAGGCTAATATCACTGATGAACATAGATGCAAAAATCCTTAACAAAATTCTAGCAAACAGAATATAATCACATATTAAAAAGATCATACATCATGACCAAGGGGGGTTTATCCCAGGAATGCAAGAATCTTCAATATCCACTAATCAATCAATGTAATATACCACATTAACAAATTGAAAGAAAAAACCACATGATTATCTCAGTAGATGCAGAGAAAGCCTTTGACAAAATTCAACACTCATTTATGATTAAAACTCTCCAGAAAGCAGGAATAGAAGGAACATACCTCAACATAAGAAAAGCTATATATGACAAACCCACAGCAAACATTATCCTCAATCGTGAAAAATTGAAAGCATTTCCCTTAAAGTCAGGAACAAGACAAGGGTGCCCACTCTCACCACTACTATTCAACATAGTTTTGGAAGTCTTGGCCACCACAATTAGAGCAGAAAAAGAAATAAAAGGAATCCAGATAGGAAAAGAAGAAGTAAAACTCTCACTGTTTGCAGACGACATGATCCTCTACATAGAAAACCCTAGACTCTACCAGAAAATTACTAGAGTTAATTAATGAATACAGTAATATTGCAGGATGTAAAATTAACACACAGAAATCCCTTGCATTCTTATAAACAATGAGAAAACAGAAAGCGAAATTAAGGAAACAATACCATTCACCATTGCAACAAAAAGAATAAAATATTTAGGAGTATATCTATCTAGAGAAACGAAAGACTTATATATAGAAAACTATAAAACACTTTCTTTGATGAAAGAAATCACAGAGGACACAAATAGATGGAGAAACATACCGTGTTCATGGATCGGAAGAATCAATATTGTGAAAATGATTATACTATCCAAGGCAATCTATAGATTCAATGCAATCCCGATCAAGCTACCAATGGTATTTTTCACAGAACTAGAACAAATAATTTCACAATTTGTATGGAAATACAAAAAAGCTTGAATAACCAAACCAATCTTGAGAAAGAAGAATGGAAATGGAGGAATCAACCTGGCTGACTTCAGACTATATTACAAAGCCACAGTTATCAAGACAGTATGGTCCTGGCACAAAGACAGAAATATAGATCAATGGAACAGAATAGAAAGCCCAGAGATAAATCCACGAACCTATGGACACCTTATCTTCGACAAAGGAGGCAAGGATATACAATGGAAAAAAGACAACCTCTTTAACAAGTGGTGCTGGGAAAACTGGTCAACCACTTGTAAAAGAATGAAACTAGAACACTTTCTAACACCATACACAAAAATAAACTCAAAATGGATTAAAGATCTAAATGTAAGACCAGAAACTATAAAACTCCTAGAGGAGAACATAGGCAAAACACTCCGACATGAATCACACCAGGATCCTCTATGATCCACCTCTCAGAATATTGGAAATAAAAGCAAAAATAAGCAAATGCGACCTAATGAAACTTAAAAGCTTTTGCACAACAAAGGAAACTCTATGCAAGGTGAAAAGACAGCCTTCAGAATGGAAGAAAATAATAGCAAATGAAGCAACAGACATATGATTAATCTCAAAAATACAGAAGCAACACCTGCAGCTCAATTCCAGAAAAATAAATGACCCAATCAAAAAATGGGCCAAAGAACTAAACAGACATTTCTCAAAAGAAGACATACAGATGGCTAAAACATACATGAAAAAAGATGTTCAACATCACTCATTATCAGAGAAATGCAAATCAAAACCACAATGAGGTACCATTACACACCAGTCAGAATGGCTGCTATCCAAAAGTCTACAAGCAATAAATGCTGGAGAGGGTGTGGAGAAAAGGGAACCCTCTTACACTGTTGGTGGGAATGCAAACTAGTACAGCCACTATGGAGAACAGTGTGGAGATTCCTTAAAAAACTGGAAATAGAACTGCCATATGACCCAGCAATCCCACTTCTGGGCATACACACTGAGGAAACCAGATCTGAAAGAGACACTTGCACCCCAATGTTCATTGCACACTGTTTATAACAGCCAGGATATGGAAGCAACCTAGATGCCCATCAGCAGACGAATGGATAAGGAAGCTATGGTATATATACACAATGGAATATTACTCAGCCATTAAAAAGAATTCATTTGAATCAGTTCTAATGAGATGGATGAAACTGGAGCCCATTATACAGAGTGAAATATGCCAGAAAGAAAAACACCAATACAGTATACTAATGTATATATATGGAATTTTAAAAGATGGTAACGATAACCCTATATGCAAAACAGAAAAAGAAACACAGATGTACAGAACAAACTTTTGGACTCTGTGGGAGAAGGCGCGCGTGGCATGTTCTGAGAGAATAGAATTGAAACAAGTATACTATCAAGGGTGAAACAGATCACCAGCCCAGGTTGGATGCGTGAGACAAGTGCTCAGGGCTGGTGCACTGGGAAGACCCAGAGGGATAGGATGGGGAGGGAGTCGGGAGGGGGGATTGGGATGGGGAACACATGTAAATCCATGGCTGATTCATATCTATGTATTGCAAAAATCACTACAATATTGTAAAGTAATTAGCCTCCAACTAATAAAAATAAATGAAAAATATATATATAAGATGGGTTTCTCAAAGCCATGCCAGACCCATAGACACCCCTACACCCTCTCCTGGACACTTCACCGCACTCCAGAGAGAAAAGATCCAGCTCCACCCACCACCACCCAGACACAAGCTCCCCCAACCAGGAATATTGACAAATCATTAGTCAAACCCCACCCACAGGGAGTAGACTTCACAATTTAGAGGAACCATGAACTTCCAGCCTGCAGAAAGGGCACCCCAAACACAACAATCTAAATAAAATGAAAACACATAAAATTATTCAGCAGGTGAAGGAACATGATAAAAACACCCCAAACCAAACAAAAGAGGAACATATCAGGAGTCTACCCTGGAAAAGAATTCAGAAGAATGATAGTAAACATGATCTAAAATTTTGAAAGCAAATGGAATTACAGACAAATAGACTAGAGACGAGGATTGAGAAGATGCAAAAATGCTTCACAAGGACCTAGAAGAAATAATGAAGAATCGATCAATAATGAATAATGCAATAACTGATATCAAAAGCACTCAGGAGGGAACGAACAGTAGAATAACTGAGCCAGAAGAGAGGATAAGTTAGGTAGAAGATAGAATGGTGGAATAAATGAAGCAGACAGGAAAAAAGAAAAAAAATGAATTAAAAGAAATGAGGACAACCCCAGAGATCTCTTCAACAATGTTAAACACCCCAACATTTGAATGATGGGAGTCCCAGAAGAAGAAGACAAAAAGAAAGGCCATGAGAAAATACTTGAGGAGATAATAGTCGAAAGCTTCCCTTGGAGGAATCAGTATAGAGAAAATGAGTACACTACCCAAAGCAATCTATAAATTCAATACAATCCTTATCAAGCTACCAACGGTATTTTTCACATAACTAGATCAACTAATTTCACAAGTTGTATGCAAACACAAAAATTGCAAATAGCCAAAGCAATCTTGAGAAAGAAGAATGGAAATGGAGGAATCAACCTGCCTGACTTCAGACTATACTATAAAGCTTTAGTCATCAAGACAGTATGGTACTGGCACAAAGACAGACATACAGATCAATGGAACAAAATAGAAAGCCCAGAGATAAACCCACACACCTATGGACACCTTATCTGTGACAAAGAAGGCAAGAATATACAATGGAGAAAACACAATCTCTTTAACAAGTGGTGCTTGGAAAACTGGTCAACCACCTGCAAAAGAATGAAACTAGAACACGTTCTAACACCATACACAAAAATAAACTCAAAATGGATTAAAAATCTAAATGTAAGACCAGAAACTATAAAACTGTTAGCAGAAAATATAGGCAGAACACTTTCTGATATAAATCACAGCAAGATCCTCTATGACCCACCTCTCAGAGTAATGGAAATAAAAACAAAAATAAATGGCTCCTAATTAAACTTAAAAGCTTTTGCACAATGAAGGAAACTATAAGCAAGGTGAAAAGGCAGCCTTCAAAATGGAAGAAAATAATAGCAAACGAAGCAAGGGACAAAGAATTAATCTCTAAAATATACAAGCAGGTCATGTAGCTCAATACCAGAAAAATAAATGACCCAATCAAAAAATGTGCCAAAGAACTAAACAGACATTTCTTCGAAGAAGACATACAGATGGCTAACACATGAAAAAACGCTCAACATCACTCATTATCAGAGAAATGTAAAGCAAAACCACAATGAAGCACCATCTCACGCTGGTCAGAATGGCTGCCATCAAAAAGTCTACAAACAACAAATGCTGGAGAGGGTGTGGAGAAAACGGAACCCTCTTACACTATTGGTGGGAATGCAAACTAATACAGCCACTATGGAGAACAGTGTGGAAATTCCTTAAAAACCTGGAAATAGAACTGCCATACGACCTAGCAATCCCACTGCTGGGCATACACACCAAGGAAATGAAAAAGAAATGAGAAAGAAAGAGACACATGTGCCCCAATGTTCATCCCAGCACTGTTTACAATAACTAGGACATGGAAGCAACCTAGATGTCCATTGGCAGATGAATGGATACGGAAGCTGTGGTACATATACACAATGGAATATTACTCAGCTATAATAAGAATGCATTTGAGTCTGTTCTAATGAGGTGGATGAACCTGGAGTCTATTACACATAGTGAAATAAGCCAGAAAGAGAAACACCAATAAAATATATCATTGCATATATATGGAATTTAGAAAGACAATAATGATGACCATATATGCAAGACAGCAAAAGAGACACAAATGTAAAGAACAGACTTTGGACTATGTGGGAGAAGATGAAGGCAGGATGAGAATGACATTGAAACTTGTATATTACCAAATTTAAAATAGATGACCAGTGCAAGTTCGATGCATGGAGCAGGGCATTCAAAACTGGCGCTCTGGCAAAACCTGGAGGGATGGGGTAGGGATGGAGGTGGGAGGGTAGTTTGGGATGATGGGACACATGTACACCCATGGCTGATTCATGCGAGTGTGTGGCAAAAACCACCACAATATTGTAAAGATTTTAGCCTCCAATTCAAATAAAGTAAGTAATTAAAAAAGAAAAATGAGCTGAAGACTTAAACAGACATTTCTCCAAAGAAGACATACAGATAGCTACAAGCATAGGAAAAGATGCTCATCATTACTATTTATAAGAAAAATGTAAATTAAAACTACAACAAGGTACCACCTCATGCAAGTCAGAATGGCTATCATTAAAAATCTGCAAATAACAAAGGCTGGAGAGGGAGAAAATAAAACTCTCCTATACTGTTAGTGTTAATGCAAACTGGAAAACAGTATGGAGTTTCCTCAAAAAACTAAAAATAGAGTTGCCATATGATCCAACAATCTCACTCCTGGGCATATATCCAAACAAAACTGTAATCCATAAAGATACATGCCCCTCTATGTTCATAGAACACTATTGACAATAGCCAAGACATGGAAACAACCTAAGCGTCCATTGACAGATGAATGAATAAAGATGTGGTGCATATATATAATGGAATACTACACAACCATAACAAAGAATGAAATATGGATATGTATAGTATATAGTATACGTATATGTATAGTCCCTTCACTGTTCACCCGAGACTACCACAACATTGTTAATCATTCATATCCTGATACAAAATAAAAAGTTTAAATCTTGGAAAAAAAGAATGAAATACTATTTGCAGGAACACAGATGGACCTAGAGATTATCATATTAAGTGAAATAAGTCAGAAAAAGAAAGACAAACACCATGTGATATTATTTATGTGTGGAATCTAAAATATGACACATATGAACAGAAACAGACTCACAGACATAGAGAATAGACTCACAGTTGCCAAGAGAGTAGTGTGAGAGGGGGATGAATTGGGAGTTTGGGATTGGCAGATGTAAACTACTATATATAGAATAGATAAACAATAAAGATCTACTGTATAGAACACAGAATTTTATTCAATACCCTGTAATAAACCATAATGGAAAAAATGTGAAAAAGAATGTGTGTGTATATGTATATATATATATATATATATATATATATATATATATATATATACACACACACACACACACACACACACACACATATGTATAACTGAATGATTTTGCTGTAAAGCAGAAATTAACACAGCAGTATAAATCAACTATACTGGAATAAAACAAAATTTTTAGAAGTTTTGTGGTCTCATGCAGTCCCACATTGAGGAACTGGACCTGAGGTGGCCATGACTAGAGAAAAGACAACTGTGAGATGCAGTGGCAACCCTCCTGGTGCAGAAATCTACGTGAGTTAGCCATGATCATTGTTGGCACTTACTCAAGCAGTACCCCATAAGCAGCCCAGAAATCTGATGCAGCTACTCCATCACAGCTCACCTCTTAATACACTCAGAGAGACCACATGCAGGTCCCACCTGGCCTGAGAATTTGATCCACAACAGGATGAGAATGGTGGAAGCTTGACTGAATGATCAGTTGTGAGAGACAATGGGACTTGCTTGCGAGGCAGTGTGGAGAGAGGTCTGCACTAGAGACAGCCTGTTTTCCCACCACCACATAGTCACTACACAACCTGAGCTGAGTGAACACTCTGGCCCCTCTCATTCCATGCCAAAGCATGGCCCTAGATTTGACACAGCCACAGCCAGGGAAAAAATCTCAAACGTGGGATGCATTGGTGACCCACTCCCAGAGTAGAGTCCAGGTGGGCAGCATGGCCACTGTTGGCTGTTACTCCAGCAGCACTCAGAAGCAACTCAGATCTCTCATGGTGACCACTCCACCATAGCTCACCTTCTAGTATATGCCAAGAGTCAGGCAGGCACCACCAGCCCTGTGGATACTACAACAAGGCAGGGGCATCAGAAGCTAGGGGCAGTAATCAGCTGTGAGGGATAAAGGGGACTTGCACATGAGAGTGCATCAGAATGGACCCATGGGCACCTGCATAGGCAGCATGTTGGAACTCTGTGCATGGGTCCCACTTGTTTCAGCACTCCCATCCTCTAGGACAGGGGTCCCACTGTAGGGAGAGGAAAAACTACACTTAAAGGGAATAGAGTCAGCTCAGGCCCAAACTTCAGGGCTTCTGCTCCAGCTACATGGTATTGAACCTTGCCTTGAACAAGGCAGTAAGGGACACTGGCCAGAGAAGAAGTCCTGTCTCACACCAAACACCATCTCTAGCCACTCTACCTCTAGTTACACGCCCTACTAAAGTGATAGCTGACAGAACACCTTGAGGAAAGAAGTGAATGGCATCCACATTAAAACCAGCCTTTCCCCCAAAGGCACTGTACACTCTTAGTCTACATAGAGTGCATGCAGACTCCCTCGGGGCCCTAGCACCTGCATCTCAGAAGTAAGGCAGACCCCAATCAGATTAGAGAGGAGAGAAGATGGCTCCCCTCTAGCCCATGCTCAGGTTCCTGTCCCATCCTGTCCCTGCCTCCTCAGCCTGAGCAAACAGTGCTTCAGGTCAGTTTCTGCTGCCAAATAAGAACAACCTTATTTGAGACCATAATAGGTAACTATTTCATCTAATTATTACAGAAATGAAAATCAAAACAACAATGAGATATCACCTTACTGCTGTCAAAATGACTATCAACAAAATTTCTACAATGTTGGAGAGGATGTGAAAAAATTGAATCTTCCTGCATCATTGTTGGGAATATAAATTGGTACAACCACTATGAAAAACAACATGAAGCTTCCTCAAAAAACTAAAAATAGAACTACAATATGATCCAGGAATCAAATTTCTGGGTATATATCTGGAAAAAATGAAAACATTAATTTGAAATGATATGTTCAAAACAGAAACAGATTCATAGCCACAAAATACACACTAATAGTTACCAAAGGGGAGAGTAAGAGAGGGAGGGATAAGTTAGGAGTATGGCCAAAAGTGAAGAGGAACTAAAGAACCTCTTGATGAAGGTGAAAGAGGAGAGAAAAAAAGCTAGCTTAAAACTCAACATTCAAAAAACTAAGATAATGGCAAATGGTACAATCACTTCATGGCAAAAATGGCAAATAGATGGGGAAACATGGAAACAGTGGCAGATTTTATCTTCTTGGGCTCCAAAATCACTGCAGACAGTGACTGCAGCCATGAAATTAAAACACGCTTGTTTCTTGGAAGAAAAGCTATGAAAACCCTGGACAGTGTATTAAGAAGCAGAGACATCACTTTGCAGACAAAGGTCTGTATAGTCAAAGCTATGGTTTTTCTAGTAGTCATCTACGGATGTGAGAGTTGGACCATGAAGAAGGCTGAACACTGAAGAACTGATGCTTTCAAACTGTTGAGCTGGAGAAGACTCTTGAGAGTCTCTTGGACTGCAGCGAGATCAAACCAGTCAATCCTAAAAGAAATCAACTCTGAATTTTCATTGGAAGGACTGATGCTGAATCTGAACCTCCAGTACTTTGGCCACCTGATGGGAAGAGGCGACTCATTGGGAAAGATCCTGATGCTGGAAAAGGTTGAATTCAGGAGGAGAATGGGGCAACAGAGGAAGAGATGGTTGGATGGCATCACCAACTCGATGGACCTGAGTTTGAGCAAACTCCAGGAGATGGTGAAGGACAGGGAAGACTGTGGGGTTGCAAAGAATCAGACACGATTTAGTGACTGAACAACAACAATGGGATTAACAGATACAAATTACTACACATAAAAAAAGAATGAATTTATGCCATTTGCAGCAATTTAGTTGAAACTAAGGTACATTATGATTAGTGAAATAAGTCAATTGGTTTGTGTTCTTTTGAAAAATATCTAAACAGATTCTCTGCCAATTTTTAATCAGATTGCTTTTTGCTTATTGAGTTATGTGTTCTTCATATATTTGGGGTACTAATCCCTCATCATCCATATGATTTATAAATTTATAAATATCTTCTTCTACTAATTAGTTTGCCTTTTCATTTTATTGATGACGTTCGTCTCTGTGCAAAAGTTTTTGTTTTGTTTTAATTTTGGTGTAGTCACATTTGTTTATTCTTGCTTTTGTTTCCCTTGCCTTTAGAATCAGAAGCACAAAACATTGCCAAGACCAATGTCAGTGAGATTACTGCCTATGTTTTCTTCTAGGAATTTTATGGTCTTGGGTTTTACACTCAAATTGTTATTCCATTATGAGCTAATTTTTGTGTGTTGTGTATGTTAGTAGTCTATTTTTTTCTTTTGCATGTGACTTTCCAGTTGTCTCAGCACCTTTATTAAAGAGCCTCCTCTTTCTCTATTGTAAGTTCTTTACTTCATTGTCATAGATCAATTAATTGTCCATATATATGTGGATTTATTTCTGGGCTCTTAATTTGGCTCCACTGATGTATGTGCACTTTTAATGCCAGCACCACATTGTCCTGATTACTATAACTTTATAATATAGTTTGAAATGAGGGGTTGTGGTGCATCCAGCTTTGTCCTTTCTCAACATGGCTTTGGGCATTCTGGGACTGTTGTGTTTCCATATAGATTTTAGTATTGTTTGTTCTATTTCTGTGAAAAATGGCATTGGGATCTTGATAGGTATTGTGTTGAATCTGCAGACTGCTTTGAATAGTAAGGACACATTAGTAATATTGATCCTTACAAACTATGAATACAGAGTATTTTTCCATTTACTGGGGTCTTCTTCAGTTTCTTTCATCAATGTCTTATAGTTTTCTGTGTGCAGATCTTTCACCTCTCTGGTCAAATTTATACTTAGGTATTTTATTCTTTTCAATACAATTCATGTGGGATTGCTTTCTTAATTCTCTTTCAGAGAGTTTCTTATTAGCATATAGAAATGCTACAAATTTCTGTATATTGATTTTGTATCCTGACACATTCCTTAATTCATTTATTAATTATAACAGGTTTTTTTTTGGTGGACCCTTTAGGGAAATAGATGGGGAAACAGTGGAAACAGTGTCAGACTTTATTTTGGGGGGCTCCAAGATCACTGTGGATAGTGACTGCAGCCATGAAATTAAAGACGCTTACTCCTTGGAAGGAAAGTTATGACCAACCTAGATAGCATATTAAAAAACAGAGACATTACTTTGCCAACAAATGTCCATCTAGTCAAGGCTATGGTTTTTCCATATGGAAAACCATATGTATGGATGTGAGGGTTGGACTGTGAAGAAAACTGAGCACTGAAAAATTGATGCTTTTGAACTGTGGTGTTGGAGAAGACTCTTGAGAGTCCCTTGGACCGCAAGGAGATCAAACCAGTCAATCCTAAGGGAAATCAGTCATGAATATTCATTGGAATGGCTGATGCTGAAGCTGAAACCAATACTTTGGCCACCTGATGTGAAGAACTGACTCACTGGAAAGGACCCTGATGCTGGGAAATATTGAAGGCAGGAGAAGAAGGGGATGACACAGGATAAGATGGTCGGATGGCATCACCGACTCAATGGACATGAGTTTGAGCAAGCTTCAGGAGTTGATGATGGACAGGGAAGCCTGGCGTGCTCCAGTCCATGAGGTTCCAAAAAGTTGGACACGATTGAGTGACTGAATTGAACTGTCTGGTTTTGGCATCAGAGTAATGCTGGCCTTGTAAAATGAGTTTGGAAGTGTTTCCTCTTCTTCTGTTTCTTTGTTTGTTTTTGAAAGATTTCAAGAAGGATTGGCAGTTGGTATTAATCCATGAATGTTTGCTAAAATTCACCAGTGATACTGTCTCCCCTTAAACTTGTATTTGTTGGGAAGTTTTTGATTATCAACTCAATCTGTTACTAGTAATCCATCTGTTCAGATTTTCTATTCTTTCATAACTTGTTGTTTAAATGTTGTACGTTAATATTAATTTATTCACTTCTTCTACATTGTCCAATATCTTGGGATAAAATTGTAATTGTTGCTTATGATCCTTTATATTTCTTTTGTGTCACTTATAGCTTGTATTTTATTTCTGATTTTGTTTGAGTCATCTCTCTGTTTTTCTTCATTATTCTAGTCAAACAGTTCTTAATTTCATGTGTTTTCAAAGAACCAGGTCTTCTTTTTATTATCTTTTTATTGGCCTTTTAGTTTCTGGTTTATTTATTTATTTATTTCTGCTATGATCTTCATTTCCCTCCTTCTACTTACTTTGCTTTTTGTTTGTTCTTTCTTTTTATAATTTCTCAAATTGTAAAGTCAGGTTGTTTATTTTGTATTTTTTCTTGTTTCTTGAGGTAGGCATTTACTACTGTTAACTTTCCTGCTTTTGCTGCCTACCATTAGTTTTTTGTTGTTGTTGTTGCTGTTGTTGTTATGTTGCATTTCCATTTTTATTTGTCTCTAGGTATTTTTAAATTCGCTCTTGATTTCTTTAGTTGACTTATTGGTTGTGCCACGTTGTTTAATCTCCATGTATTTATGAATTTTCAGTTTTCTACTTGTAATTTATTTCTAGTTTTATGCATTGTGATTGAAAATAATGCTTGATATAATTTCACTCTGCTTAAATTTAAGACTTGTTTTAGGCCCTAACACATATCCTAAAGAAGGTTTCATGTGCACTTTAGAAGAATGTGTATGCTGTTGCTTTTGGATAGACTGTTCTGTGTATATATTAACTTCTTTTTATCTAACATGTTGTTTAAAGCCTATATTTCCTTATTGGTTTTCTGTGTGAATGATCTATTGATGAATGTGGGGTATTAAAGACTCCTATTATTACTGTATTGGTGTTTATAGCTGTTTTTATTAATATTCACTTTATATATTTAGATTATCCTATGTTATGCACATAAATATTTACAAATATCATATCCTCTTATTGGTTTAATCCCTTTATCATTCTGTAATGACTTCCTCTGCTTTTTATTACATTCTTTTTTTTTTTTTTTAATTTTTATTAGTTGGAGGCCAATCACTTCACAACATTTCAGTGGATTTTGTCATACATTGATATGAATCAGCCATGGATTTACACGTATTTCCCATCCCGATCCCCGCTCCCACCTCCCTCTCCACCCGATTCCCCCAGGTCCTCCCAGTGCACCAGGCTGGAGCACTTGTCTCATGCATCCCACCTGGGCTGGTGATCTGTTTCACCATAGATAGTATACATGCTGTTCTTTTGAAATATCCCACCCTCATATTCTCCCACAGAGTTCAAAAGTCTGTTCTGTATTTCTGTGTCTCTTTTTCTGTTTTGCATATAGGGTTATCATTACTACTCAGCCATTAAAAAGAATTCATTTGAACCAGTCCTAATGAGATGGATGAAGCTGGAGCCCCTTATACAGAGTGAAGTAAGCCAGAAAGATAAAGAACATTACAGCATACTAACACATATATATGGAATTTAGAAAGATGGTAACATTCTTTGTTTTAAAGTTGACTTTGTCTAGTATAAGGATCTCTACCCTAGATTTCTCTTGATTTCCATTTGACAGCATATTATTTCCCATCCCCTAACTTTCAGTTTGTATGTGTTCTTCTGTCTGAAGTGAGTCTCTTGTTAGCAACACATATATGAGTCTTGTTTTGTTCATCCATTCAATCACTGTATAACTTTAGGTTGGTGAATTTATTGCATTTGGCACTTGAAGTACTTATTGATAGATATATACTTATTGACATTTTGTTAATTGTTTCCTGGATGTTTTATAATATTTCTGTCCCTCTCATTTTCTCTTGTCTTTCCATTTGCTCTTTGATGACTTTCTTTAGTGGTATGCTTTGATTCCTTTTCCTTATATTTTTTTATATCTAGTGTAGGTTTTTGCTTTGTGATTACCATGAGGCTTATGTGTAACAAGTTATATTTATAAAGTGGGCTCAATAGGGAATTGACAATCTAATCCTAAAATTTATATGGAGTTGTAGAGGATTTATAATTGACAAGTAATTTTGAAGAACATGTTTTAATATAAAATTATAAAAAATCAAGAGAATGTGATATTGGAGCAAAGATAAACCAATTGTACAGCAAAGAGATTCCAAACATGGATCTACATATGTGTCATTTCCTGATTTATGACAAATCTCTACTGCAATTCAGTGCAGTAAAGAATGACCTTTATAATAAATGTTGAGGAATCAACTGCATACCCATAGGGGGAAAGTGAGCCTTGACACCCTACCTCACATTAGAAACAATAATTAATTCAAAATGGATCATAGATATAACTGTGAAAATGAAATCTTTTATTTTTTTTCCTTTATTTTTATTAGTTGGAGGCTAATTACTTCACAACATTGCAGTGGGTTTTGTCATACATTGACATGAATCAGCCATGGAGTTACATGTATTCCCCATCCCGATCCCCCCCTCTAGATGAAACCATAGTGAAATATTTTCATGACCTTGAGTCAGGCAAAAACTTGTTAAACTTGAAAAAATAGAATTAATCATAACAGAAATTAGTCAATAAAAATTAAGAACTTCTGTTAATAAAAAGACACTCTTATGAGAGTGAAGAGGCAACCAAAGGGTGGAGGAAAATGAAATACAGAAAATCTTCTAAAGAATTCAAAATCAGAATATATAAATAATCATATAGATCAATAAGAAAGAGCATCATTAATAAAAAAAACTATTCACAAACTTCTAAATAACCACAAATTTCTAAAGAGAGTATTCTCAATATCATCAGTTAGAAGAGAGAGGCAAATGAAAACCACATTGTAACAGTTCCAATTTTGATTTTGGTTACACAAATATATACATGGGATAAAATTGCATAGAACTACACATAGACACAAATAAGTGAATTTAAAATTTAATGAAATTTGAGTAAAGTTTCTAGTTAATCATATTGTACCAATGTTAATTTTCTGTTCACAAAACACTTGTGTAATAGCAATTCTATCCATTTTGCCTTAGATGAGCATCAGCTGGAATGTACATCAACAGAAGGGTGGTTAAATAAATATTCTATAGTCATACAATGTAATGTTACTTAACAATGAAAAGGATGACTGATGGTAAGGATGAACCCCAAAATCATGCTTAGCGAAAGAATACTTTTGCTAAGTATATAATAATATATAAAAGAGTATTTTATATATATATATATATATATAAATACCAGATATAAAAGAATATAAAATACCATATATAAAAGACTTCATTTACATAGAGTCTTAGAACAGGGAAAACAAATCTATAGTGATAGAAATCATAAGGGTTGTCTCTGACATGGAGAGAATTTACTTGAGAGGAGTATATAAGAAATTTCTGAGGATGATTAAAATGCCCTTTATCTTGGTTTAAATGGTAAGTAAATATGTGTGTATAGTTGTCAAAACTTATCAAATTGTACATCTGAGATATATGCATCTTGTTGTATATAAATTATACATCACTTTTAGAAAAAAAATAATACATCAAGAAAGAGGAAGACATAAGGAAGAGAAAACAAGATGGTGGAGGACTAGGTGGATCTGAAGTACATCTCTCTCCACAGATACATCAGAAATACACCCTCAGACACAGAAGTGCATGCAGAACACCAGCTGAGATTGGACAGGAGTACCTGACCAGCAGAAAAGAATATATAGACCCACGCAAAACTCAGTAGGATGAAGGAACTAAGGGGAAAAACAGGAGTGTTAGTACGACTGGACCTGCCCTCAGTGTTTTGGGGAACTGAAGCAGGGGTCTGATTCCCACAGTGGGGCAATTGTCTGAGTCAGAGGAGAAACATTTAAGGCTGAGAGTGAAACAGCTGATCTCTGGCAGTCTAAATAGAATGAGAATCAGACAGTCCTTGCCACAGCCATAGATACTCTGGACAGGGATGCAGCTCCTCTGGAAGGATCAGCAGCTGGGAGCTGAAATTCAGGGATCGTGGAGCAACCCCAGGGTGAGGGCTGCTGTTGGTTATGGAGAGATGAATCAAGGAGAAGTGAGGGAGGAGATTGTGGTGGGAAATACCTGTGAAGAAAAGCTGGGCAGCCACAGAAGCAAGATGTTACTGCTGAGTTATGTGTAGGGGGAGGAGCCATCACCATAGCCTCTCTCTCTCCACACACCAGCATCACAGCTGAACAAAAGAGAGGCTGGCCCCTCAAACACCTGATACACTGAACTACAGAGTAGGACCCCACCCAGGGTGCCCCTTTAAGTGTCTGACACCAGATCTACAGAGTAGGACCCCAGCCAGGCTGCCACTCTATGTGCCTGATGTGCCAAACAACAGAGAAGGACCCCAGGAAAGTTAGTCTTCTTAGTGTCTGAACAGGTGGGGCTATGGAGAAAGACTGGCCAAAGAGGTCTTCTGATTGCCAGCTACAGGAGGCTCCAAAAAAGACTATGATAGGGCCATAATTCCTGGGGCAGAGGCAGTCCATGTCCCTGCACACTTGGCAGTACTAGGGTCAACACAAGCCAAGCAGCTGTGCCACCTTCATGCTCAACTCTCACTGGGGTAGAGCTGCCACAAGCAAAAAATGTCTTGTGTCTATGCACGCAAGGTCACTTACATTGTGTCTAAGTCTTTGTGACCCTGTAGACTGTGGCCTGCCAGGCTTCTCTGTCAGGGAGGTTCTATAGTCAAGAATACTGGAGCATATTGGCCAATACTGGTTGTCATACACTTCTAGGGCTCTATATTTCCTGCTGCCCTAGCTGTCAACTCCCTGAGTACCTGGTGCTGCCAGAAACCCTGCGACCCAAATAGCTACACTGCCTTCATACCTGGTCCTCACTGGGGCAGACCCAAGTCCTCCAGGGAAGCCTCAGGAGCAAACCCCAGTGGACGACCCACATGCAGAGGTGGAAAGAAAACCACAATTGAAACCCAGGGTCTGTGTGTCTAAGGAAGAAGACCCAACATCTACCACCAGCTGTAAAAGCTGCAGATTAAATCCACAGGATCAACTAGGCAGACTCTATGTCTATGGAATATATAAAAGGACACTGAGAGGTCCCACAAAAGAAAACGGACTAGTTCTGATAGCTGTGGACATTGGAGGCAAGAACACACAGGAGTAGTACCAGATTAGAATCTGAGTTGCCCCTAGAGCAGGTCCAGAGATCAGCACAGTGTTGGAGGGCATTCTAGGGAGGTGAGGTGGACTGTGACTCCCAGCGAGGGAAAGGACTCTGACAGCAGTGACTCAAGAAAAACATTTATTATTCTTATGTTTTGGCTTGTCCTGTAGAATCTTTTGGATCTTTTTCTTTTTCCCTTTATCCCCCCTCCTCTGTTTTAGTTGTCTATTTTGTTGGCACTAAGAAATCTAATTAAGCTCTTGAGTTTTATTTTTTTCCCCTCAGTCACATTTTTTATTGTTATAAACCTCTACCTCTATATTGGACTTTTTCAGTTCTGTGGAGTTTTCCTTTTTATTTTATTTTCTCTTTTTAAAATTTTAATTTATTTAACCTATTATTTTTTTTCTACATTTATTCCTTTGTTTGATTTTCCTACTGTTCTTTTCCCCTTGCTGTTAATCTTTAATGTATATAAATCTTCTTTATCTACCTCTGTTTAACTTTGCATATCTATTCTGTCTTTGTTTTCTTTCTTTCCTTTCCTCTAAACATATTTGTTAGTTTTGCTTTCATTGCACTATTCCCTAATTGTCACCTTGCTTTAGTTTTGTTTTCCAGTTTCTGCTTTAGTTAAATTTGTTCTTAACTGGCAGATATAATTTTTTATTTGCTTTTGTCTCTAGGTCAATCTATTGTACTTTATTTTTATTGGACTCTTGATTTTGCTTATGGGTGTATGTGTATATGTGCATATTCATTCACACTTTTTATTGTTGTTACAAAGCTCTGCCTTTATGTTGGGCTTTTGCAGTTCTGTGGAGTTTACCATTTTTATTTTTTTAAATCTTTCTTCTTCTGTTTTTTCTTTCATTTCTCCTCTTATAATTTTAATTTTTAACTTTTTAAATTTATTATATTATTTCTACATTTATTCCTTTGTTTGCCTTTCCCACTGTACTTTTCCCCTTGCAGTTAATCTTTAATGTATATAAATCTTCTTCATCTACTTCTATTTAACTTTGCATATCTAGTCTTTCTGTTTTTTTCTTTCTTTTCTTTCCTCTAAACATATTTGTTAGTTTTGTTTTCATTGCTTTATTCACCACTTGGCACCTTGTTTTAGTTTTGTTTTCCAGTTTGTGCTTTAGGTACTTTTGTTCTTAACTGATAAATATAATTTTTGATGTCCTTTGTTTGCCGAATCAGTCTACTGTACTTTACTTTTGTTGGACTGTTTTGACTTTGCTTATGCATATATATGTATATATGTGTATATTCCATTATTTTAATTATTATTTGCTGACTTTGTAACTGCCATTTGTCTGGGGTTCCTCTTTGGTTTCTCATTTTTAGGTATTGTTTTAATCGTGCTTAATGTGCTATAACAAACCACTTGTGAAATCTTTACTCCTGACCAGAGATCCACCCCTAACCCTTTGGAGTGAAAGCACGGATTCCAAGACTTTAGCTTACCAGAGCATTAACCCTAGGGAATAACAAATAGTGAGATCTCACACAAACGAAACCACTTGAATGCAAGACCCAGCATCATATCATCACAAGTAGCATCCTATGCTGGCTGCCTCAAGTAAACAATAAACAAAACAAAAATACAAACCAAATAATCAGCAGACAGGATTATCACCTCAGCCTTGCCCATCAGAGGGAAAGCAAGCAAACAAACAAACAACAACAACAACAAAACTCTCAGCACAAAGTCACCCAATACAAAGTTTACACAAACAACTGGACCAAACTTAGGAGGGCAGAAACCAAAAGGAAGAAAGAATTCAAACTTGAAGCCTGGGGAAAAAGAGACCCCAAATACAATAAGTTAAAAAAAATAATGAAAATGTCGAGAAACACTACACAAATGAAAGAACAAACTAGAAAGACAGAAGTCCAAATGAATGAAGAGGAAATAGGCAAAATATCTGAAAAAGAATTCAGAATAATGATAATAAAGATGATTAAAAACCTTGAAAACAAATTGGAGAAAATGCAAGAATCAACTAGCAAAGGCCTAAAAGTATTAAAGAATAAACAAACAGAGACAAACGACACAATTAATGGAATTAAAAATACTCTAGAAGGAATCAATAGCAGAATATCTAAAGCTGAAGAATGAATCAGTGAGCTGGAAGATAAAATGGTGGAAATAACTTCTGAAGATCAGAATAAAGTTAAAAGAATGAAAAGGACTGAGGATAGTCTCAGAGACCTTTGGGATCATATCAAATTCACCAACATTTGAATTATAGGGGTCCCAGAAGATGAAGAGAAAAAGAAAGGGTATGAGAAAATTTTTGAAGAGATTATAGTTGAAAATTTCCCCAACATGGAAAAGGAAATAGTCAATCAAGTCCAAGAGGCACAAAGAGTCCCATACAGGATGAACCCAAGAAGAAACATGCCAAGACACATATTAATCAAACTAACAAAGACTAAACACAAAGAAAGAATATTAAAAGCAGCAAGGGAAAAGAAACAAGTTACATACAAGGGAAAACCCTTACGTTTAAAAGCTGATCTTTCAACAAAACCTCTGCAGGCCAGAGGGAATGGCAGGGTACATATATTTTAAAATGCTGAAAGGGAAAAATCTACAACCAAGATTACTGTATCCAACAAGGATCTCATTCAAGATTGATGGAGAAATAAAAAGCTTTTCAGACAAGCAAAAGTTAAGAGAATTCAGTACCACCAAACCAGCTTTACAACAAATGTTAAAGGGACTTATATAGTCAAGAAATATAAGAGAATAAAAAAGGTCTACAAAATCAACCCCAAACAATTAAGAAAATGGCAATAGAAACATATATATCAATAATTATTTTAAGTGTAAATGGATTAAATGCTCCAACTAAAAGACAAAGACTGGCTGAATGGGGACAAAAACAAGGCCCATATATATGCTGTCTACAAGAAACCCACTTCAGACCTAAAGACACATATAGACTGAAAGTGAGAAGATGGAAAAATACATTCCATGCAAATGGGAAGCAAAAGAAAGCTGCAGTAGCAATCCTCATATCAGACAAAATAGACCTTAAAATAAAAAATATCATAAGAGGTAAGGAATACACTACATAATGATCAAGGGATGAATCCAAGTGGAAGACATAACAATTGTAAGTATCTATGCACCCAACATGAGAGCACCTGAATACACAAGACAAACACTAACAGGCATAAAAGGAGAAGTTAACACTAACACAATAGTAGTAGGACACTTTAACATCCCACTCACACCAATGGACAGATCATTAAAATAGAAAATTAATAAGGAAACACATCTTAAATGATATATTAGATGAAATGAATCTCATTGATATCTTCAGGACATTCCATCCAAATGCAAGAGAATACACCTTCTTCTCAAGTGCACATGGAACATTCTCCAGGATAGACCACATCTTGGGTCACAAAACAAACCTCAGTAAATTTAATAAAATTGAAATCATATCAGGCATATTCTCCGACTACAATGCTATGAGACTTTTTAAAAAAAATTTTTTTAGTCAGAGGCTAATTACTTTACAATATTGTAGTGGCTTTTGCCATACATTGATATGAATCAGCCATGGGTGTACATGTGTTCCCCATCCTGAACCCCCTTCCCCATCCCATCCCTCTGGGTCATCCCAGTGCACAAGCCCTGAACACACTGTCTCATGCATCGAACCTGGACTGGAGATCTGTTTCACATATGATAAAGTACATGTTTCAATGCTATTCTCTGAGAGCATCCCGCCTTTGTCTTCTACCACAGAGTCCAAAAGACTGTTCTATACATCTGTGTCTCTTTTGCTGTGTCGCATATAGGGTTATTATTACCATCTTTCTAAATTCCATATATATGCATTAGTATACTGTATTGGTGTTTTTCTTTCTGGCTTACTTCACTCTGTATAATAGGCTCCAGTTTCATCCACCTCATTAGAACTGATTCAAATGTATTCTTTTTAATGGCTGAGTAACATTCCATTATGTATATGTACCACAGCTTTCTTATCCATTCCTCTGATGATGGATATCTAGGTTGCTTCCATGTCCTGGCTATTATAAACAGTGCTGCAATGATCATTGGGGTACACGTGTCTCTTTCAATTTTGGTTTCCTAAGTGTGTATGCCCAGCCGTGGGATTATATGCTGGGCCTGTAATGGCCAGTGGGATTATACTGCTGGGTCATATGGCAGTCCAATTTCCATTTTTTTAAGGAACCTCCACACTGTTCTTCATAGTGGCTGTACTAGTTTGACAATGCTATGAGACTAAATATCAATTACAAGAAAAAAAATGTAAGAAACACAAACACATGGAGATTAAACAGTATGTTTCTAAATAGCCACAGGTTACTGAAGAACTCTAAAGGGAAATAAAAACAATTATGGAAACAAATGACAATTAAAACATGACAACTCAAAACCTTTTGGATGCAGCAAAAGCAGTTCTAAGAGGGAAGCTTATAGCAATGCAATCCTACCTCAATAAACAAGAAAAACATTGAATAGAAACCCTAAGTTAACATCTACAACAACTGGAGAAAGAAAAGCAAACCCCCAAAATTAGTAGAAGGAAAAAAAAATCATAAAGATCTAAGCAGAAATAAATGAAACAGAAATGAAAGAAACAATAGTAAAGATTAATAAAACTAACAGCTGGTTCTTTGAGAAGATAAACAATATTGACAAGCTTTTAGCCAGACTCACTGAGAGAAAAAGAGAGAGAAGAATCAAATCAACACAATTAGAAATGAAAAAGGAGAGGTTACAACAGAATGCCAAAATGCAAATTATTATAAGAGACTATTATGAACTACTACATGGCAATACAATGGATAACCTGGAGGAAATGGACAGATTCTTAGAAAAGTTCAATCTTTCAAGACTGAACCAGGAAGAAATAGAAATTATGAACATCCCAATAGCAAGGACTGAAATTGAAGCTGTGATCAAAAATCTCCTGAAAAACAAAAGCCCAGGACCAGATGGCTTCACAGGAGAATTCTATCAAACATTTAGAGAAGAGCTAATGCCTATCCTTCTAAAATTCTTTAAAAAAATGGCAAGAGGAAGGAATCCTTCCAAACTCATTATACAAGGTCACCACCACCCTGATACCAAAACCAGACAAACAAAACACACACACACACACACACACACACACACACACACACACACACACACACACACAAAACTACAGGCCAATATCACTGAGGAACATAGATGCAAAAATCTCAACAAAATTTTAGAGAACAGAATTCAGTCTCACATCAAAAAGCTCACCATGATCCAGCTGGGTTTGTTCCAAGAATGCAAGGATTCTTCAATATATGCAAGTCAATCAATGTGATGCACCATATTAACAAGTTGCAAGATCAAAAGCACATGATAATCTCAATAGATGCAGAAAAAGCCTTTGACAGGATTCAGCACCCATTTATGATTAAAACTCTTCAAGAAAATGGGCATAGGAGGAACCTACCTCAACATAGTAAAGGCCATATATGATAAGCCTACAGCAAACATTATTCTCAATGGTGAAAAACTGAAAGCATTCCGCCTAAGATCAGGAACAAGACAAGGGTTTCCATTGTCATCACTATTATTCAACATAGTTCTGGAAGTCCTAGATACAGCAATCAGAGAAGAAAAAGAAATAAAAGGAATCTAGATAAGAAAAGAAGAAGTAAAATTCTCACTGTTTGAAGATGACATGATACTGTACATAAAAAACCCTAAAGATATCATCAGAAAATGACTACAGCTAAACAGTGAATTTAGCAAAGTTGCAGGATACAAAATCAATACACAGAAATCACTTGCATTTCTATATAGTATCAATGAAAAATCAGAAAGAGAAATGAAGGTATCAATCCCATTCACCATTGCAACAAAAAGAATGAAATATCTAGGAATAAACTTACTTAAGGAGACAAAAGAACTGTGCACAGGAAATTATGACACTGATGAAGGAAATCAAAAACAACATAAACAGATGGAGAGATAGTCCATGTTCCTGGATAGGAAGAATCAATGTTGTGAAAATGACTATTCTATGAAACACAATCTACAGATTCAAAGCGATCCCTATCAAACTATCAATGTCATTTTTTCACAGAACTAGATCAACAAATTTCACAATTCAAATGGAAACACAAAAGACCCTGAATAGCCAAAGCAGTCTTGAGAAAGAAGAACGGAACTGGAGGACTTCCTGACTTCAGATTATACTTCAAAACTACATTCATCAAGACAGCATGGTACTGGCACAAAAACAAAAATATAGACCAATGGAACAAGACAGAAAGCCCAGGAATAAATCCATTCACCTATGGGTACCTTATTTTTTACAAAGGTGGCAAAAATATACAATGGTGCAAAGACAGACTCTTCAATAAATGGTACTGGGAAAACTGGACAACTACATGTAAAAGCATGAAATTAGAACACTTCCTAACACCTTACACAAAGATAAACTAAAAATGTATTAAGAACATAAATGTAAGACCAGAAACTATAAAACTCTTAGAGGAGAACATAAGCAGAACACTCTATGATATAAATCAAAGCAAAATCCTCTATGATCCACCTCCTAGAGTAATGGAAATAAAAACAGAAGTAAACAAGTTGGACCTGATTAAACTTAAAAGCTTTTGCAAAGCAAAGGAAACTATAAGCAAGGTGAAAAGACATCCCTCAGAATGGGAGAAAATAATAGCAAATAACAGGCAAAGGATTAATTTCCAAAATATACCAGCAGCTCATACCACTCAATATCAGAAAAACTAAGAATTCAATTGAAAAGTGGGGAAAAGGCCTAAACAGACATTTCTCCAAAGAAGACATACAGCTGGCTCACAAACACATGAAAAGATGCTCAACACTGCTCATTGTTAGAGAAACACAAATCAAAACCACCATGAGATATCAATTCACACCAGTCAGAATGGCCATTATCAGAAAGTCTACAAAGAATAAATGCTGGAGAGGATTTGGAGAAAAGGGAACACCCTTGCACTGATGGTGGGAATGTAAATTGATACAGCCACTATGGAAGATGGTATGGAGATTCCTTAAAAAAAAAAAAAAAACTAGGAATAAAACCACCATATGACCCAGCAATCCCACTCCTAGGCATATACCCTGAGGAAACCAAAATTGAAAAAGACACTTGTATCCCATTGTTAATTGCAGCACTATTTACAATAGCTAGGACATGGAAGCAACCTGGATGCCCATCAACAGATGAATGGATCAAGAAGTTATGGTAAATATACACAATGGAATATTACTCAGTTATATAAAAGAACACATTTGAGGGAGGAGGAGCCAAGATGGCGGAGGAGTAGGACGGGGAGACCACTTTCTCTCCTACAAATTCATCAAAAGAATAACTGAATGCCGAGCAAACTTCGCAAAACAACTTCTGATCGCTAGCTGAGGTCATCAGGCGCCCAGAAAAGCAGCCCATTGTCTTCAAAAGGAGGTAGGACAAAATATAAAAGATAAAAAGTGAGACAAAAGAGCTAAGGACGGAGGTCTGTCCCGGGAAGGGAGTCTTAGGCGGCATTGCTTGGGGTAGGGTCCGGGCCTGAGTGCCCTGAGGACAATAGGAGGGAGCTTCTGTGAGTTGCCAACTTGAACTGTGGGAGACCAAAAGAGAGAGAGTAAATTAACCGGCCCGAACACACTGCCGGCCTTTCGCAGAACAAAGAGATCAAGAAAATCCAGAGAAGAGCTCGCAGGCTGTGGACTGGCCCAGCCCCGCCAGAGACAGGAGGCAGGGGGGAGGGGAAGGTCGCGGCGAGACACAGGGCACAGGCACCCGACCGGCGCGGGCGGGGACTGGTGCTGGGGACGCGGAGGGCAGAAGGCGCAGGCACCCGACTGACGCCAGTGGAAACTGAGACTGGGTCCGTGGAAGGGAGTGGGCGCGCCACACCTGGGGAGAGTGCGCCCACCAAGCCCCTGGCTGCCTGGACCGCTCTGACGGGGAAGGCACAGAGAGCAGGCGCAGCTTTTCATTCTGCGCTTTTGTGGAACACCCAGGGCTGGAACCTCGTGCAGCGTGGGGCGCGCTCCATTTAGAACAGCCGGAAGCCTAAGCAGCGCAGACGGAGAAAGCAGCGTCAGCCCGTCCCGGCAGCGTCAGCCCGTCCCGGCAGCGTCAGCCCGACCCCGCGGCCCCAGCCACTCCCCGCAGAGCGACGGAACTAGCTACCTGAATAAGAGTTCACTTCCGCCTGCCCGTGTCAGGGCGGAAATGAGGCTCTGAAGAGACCTGCAAACAGAAGCCAAATAAACAAAGGGAACCGCTTCAGAAGGGACTGGTGCAACAGATTAAAATCCCTCTAGAAAACACTGACTACACCGGAAGGGGCCTGTAGATATCGAGAAGCATAAGCTGGAATGAAGAGCTATCTGAAACTGAGCCGAACCCACACTGACCGCAACAGCTCCAGAGAAACTCCTAGATATAATTTTACTTTTTTCTATTTTTTCTCTTTTATTTTCCTTTAAAATCCCCTATTACTCCCCCATTACTCATTAGCTTTCATTTCCATAGATTTTTACGATTTTTTTAATTAGGGGAAAAAAAATTTTTTTTTTCTTTCTTTTTTTTTCTTTTTCTTTTTTTTTCTTTTTTCTTCTTTTTTTTCTTTCCTTTTTCTCTTCTATTTTCTATTTTTCTTTTTCTCTTATTTCTTTTAAAGTCCTCTAGTACTCCTCTACTACTCCTTAATTTTCATTTTCAATACACTATAACCTTACAAAAAAAAAAAAAAAAAAAAAAGAAGAAGAGAAGCCCTATTTTTAAACCGAAGATTATTCTCTCCCAATCTTGACTCTCTGTTTTCTACCTCAGAACACCTCTATTTCCTCCTTTCCCCTTCTCTTCCCAATCCAATTCTATGAATCTTTGTAGGTGACTGGGCTACAGAGAACACTCTGGGAACAGACAGCTGCGTAGATCTGTCTCTCTCCTCTTGAGTCCCCCTTTTTTCTCCTCCTGCTCATCTCTATCTCCCTCCTCCCTCTCCTCTTCTTCATGTAACTCTGTGAACCTCTCTGGGTGTCCCTAATGGGGGAGAATCTTTTCGCCATTAACCTAGAAGTTTTCTTATCAGGGCTGTAGAGTTGGAGAAGTCCTGAGACTACAGGAAGAATAAAACTGAAATCCAGAGGCAGGAGACTTAAGCCCAAAACCTGAGAACACCAAAAAACTCCTGAGTACATGGAACTTTAAGTAATAAATGACTGTCCAAAAGCCTCCACACCTACACTGAAACCAACCACAACCCAAGAGCCAATAAGTTTTAGAGCAAGACATACCATGCAAATTCTCCAGCAACGCAGGAACATAGCCCTGAACATCAACATACAGGCTGCCCAAGGTCACAGCTAACACATAGACCCATCTCAAAACTCATTACTGGGCACTCCATTGCTCTCCAAAGAGAAGAAATCAAGTTCCACGCACCAGATCACTGACGCAAGCTTCCCTAACCAGGAAACCTTGAGAAGCCAATCGTCTAACCCCACCCACTGGGTAAATCCTCCACAATAAAAAGGAACCACAGACCTCCAGAAAACAGAAGGCCCACTCCAGATACAGCAATCTAAACAAGATGAAAAGGCAAAGAAACACCCAACAGGTAAAGGAACATGACAAATGCCCACCAAGTCAAACAAAAGAGGAGGAGATAGGGAATCTACCTGAAAAAGAATTTAGAATAATGATAATAAAAATGATCCAAAATCTTGAAAACAAAATGGAGTTACAGATAAATAGCCTAGAAACAAAGATTGAAAAGATACAAGAAATGTTTAATAAAGACCTAGAAGAAATAAAAAAGAGTCATTTAAAAATGAATAATGCAATGAATGAGATCAAAAACACTTTGGAGGGAACCAAGAGTAGAATAATGGAAGCAGAAGATAGGATAAGTGAGGTAGAAGATAAAATGGTGGAAATAAATGAAGCAGAGAGGAAAAAAGAAAAAAAGGATCAAAAGAAATGAGGACAACCTCAGGGACCTCTGGGACACTGTGAAACGCCCCAACATTCGAATCATAGGAGGCCCAGAAGAAGAAGACAAAAAGAAAGGCCATGAGAAAATACTCGAGGAGATAATAGCTGAAAACTTCCCTAAAATGGGGAAGGAAATAGCCACCCAAGTCCAAGAAACCCAGAGAGTCCCAAACAGGATAAACCCAAGGCAAAACACCCCAAGACACATATTAATCAAATTAGCAAAGATCAAACACAAAGAACAAATATTAAAAGCAGCAAGGGAAAAACAACAAATAACACACAAAGGGATTCCCATAAGGATAACAGCTGATCTATCAATAGAAACCCTCCAGGCCAGAAGGGAATGGCAGGACGTACTGAAAGTAATGAAAGAGAATAACCTACAACCTAGATTACTGTATCCAGCAAGGA
Organism: Dama dama; assembly: GCF_033118175.1. Taxonomy (NCBI): domain Eukaryota; kingdom Metazoa; phylum Chordata; class Mammalia; order Artiodactyla; family Cervidae; genus Dama; species Dama dama. The sequence continues at coordinate 77,846,164 of NC_083714.1, forward strand.
TCTCATTCAGATATGAAGGAGAATTCAAAAGCTTTACAGATAAGCAAAAGCTGAGAGAATTCAGCACCACCAAACCAGCTCTTCAACAAATGCTAAAGGATCTTCTCTAGACAGGAAATGCAGAAAGGTTGTATAAACGTGAACCCAAAACAACAAAGTAAATGGCAACGGGACCACACCTATCAATAATTACCCTAAATGTAAACGGGTTTAATGCCCCAACCAAAAGACAAAGATTGGTTGAATGGATACAAAAACAAGACCCCTATATATGCTGTCTACAAGAGACCCACCTCAAAACAAGAGACACATACAGACTAAAAGTGAAAGGCTGGAAAAAAATATTTCATGCAAACGGAGACCAAAAGAAAGCAGGAGTCGCAATACTCATATCAGATAAAATAGACTTTCAAATAAAGGATGTGAAAAGAGACAAAGAAGGACACTACATAATGATCAAAGGATCAATCCAAGAAGAAGATATAACAATTATAAATATATATGCACCCAACATAGGAGCACCGCAATATGTGCGGCAAACACTAACGAGTATGAAAGAGGAAATTAATAGTAACACAATAATAGTGGGAGCCTTTAATACCCCACTCACAACTATGGATAGATCAACTAAACAGAAAATTAACAAGGAAACAGAAACCTTAAATGACACAATGGACCAGCTAGACCTAATTGACATCTATAGGACATTTCACCCCAAAACAATCAACTTCACCTTTTTCTCAAGTGCACACGGAATAGTCTCCAGAATAGATCACATCCTGGGCCATAAATCTGGTCTTGGAAAATTCAAAAAAATTGAAATCATTCCAGTCATCTTTTCTGACCACAGTGCAGTAAGATTAGATCTCAATTACAGGAAAAAAACTGTTAAAACTTCAAACATATGGAGGCTAAATAACACGCTTCTGAATAACCAAAAAATCATAGAAGAAATCAAAAAAGAAATCAAAATATGTATAGAAATGAATGAAAATGAAAACACAACAACCCAAAACCTATGGGACACTGTAAAAGCAGTGCTAAGGGGAAGGTTCATAGCATTACAGGCTTACTTCATGAAATAAGAAAAAAACCAAATAAATAACCTAACTCTACACCTAAAGCAATTAGAGAAGGAAGAAATGAAGAACCCCAGGGTTAGCAGAAGGAAAGAAATCTTAAAAATTAGGGCAGAAATAAAAGGAAAAGAAACTAAAGAGACCATAGCAAAAATCAACAAAGCTAAAAGCTGGTTTTTTGAAAAAATAAACAAAATTGACAAACCATTAGCAAGACTCATTAAGAAACAGAGAAGAACCAAATTAACAAAATTAGAAATGAAAATGGAGAGATCACAACAGACAACAGTGAAATACAAAGAATCATTAGAGACTACTATCAGCAGCTCTATGCCAATAAAATGGACAACTTGGATGAAATGGACAAATTCTAAGAAAAGTATAACTTTCCAAAACTGAACCAGGAAGAAATAGAAGATCTTAACAGACCCATCACAAGCAAGGAAATAAAAACGGTAATCAAAAATCTTCCAGCAAACAAAAGCCCAGGACCAGATGGCTTCACAGCTGAATTCTACCAAAAATTTAGAGAATAGCTAACACCTGTCTTACTCAAACTCTTCCAGAAAATTGCAGATGAAGGTAAGCTTCCAAACTCATTCTATGAGGCCACTATCACCCTAATTCCAAAACCAGACAAAGATGCCACAAAAAAAGAAAACTACAGGCCAATATCACTGATGAACATAGATGCAAAAATCCTTAACAAAATTCTAGCAAACAGAATCCAACAACATATTAAGAAAGTCATACACCATGACCAAGTGGGCTTTATCCCAGGAATGCAAGGATTCTTTAATATCTGCAAATCAATCAATGTAATACACCATATTAACAAATTGAAAGATAAAAACCATATGATTATCTCAATAGATGCAGAGAAAGCCTTTGACAAAATTCAACACTCATTTATGATTAAAACTCTCCAAAAAGCAGGAATAGAAGGAACATACCTCAACATAAGAAAAGCTATATATGACAAACCCACAGCAAACATTACCCTCAATGGTGAAAAATTGAAGGCATTTCCCCTGAAATCAGGAACAAGACAAGGGTGCCCACTCTCACTACTACTATTTAACATAGTGTTGGAAGTTTTGGCCACAGAAATCAGAGCAGAACAAGAAATAAAAGGAATCCAGATAGGAATAGAAGAAGTGAAACTCTGTCTGTTTGCAGATGACATGATCCTCTACATAGAAAACCCTAAAGACTCTACCAGAAAATTACTAGAGCTAATCAATGAATATAGTAAAGTTGCAGGATATAAAATTAACACACAGAAATCCCTTGCATTCCTATATACTAATGATGAAAAAAAGAAAGAGAAATTAAGGAAACAATACCATTCACCATTGCAACAAAAAGAATAAAATACTTAGGAGTACATCTACCTAAAGAAAGAAAAGATCTATACATAGAAAACTATAAAACACTGATGAAAGAAATCAAAGAGGACACAAACAGATGGAGAAACATACCGTGTTCATGGATTGGAAGAATCAATATTGTCAAAATGGCTATTCTACCCAAAGCAATCTATAGATTCAATGCAATCCCTATCAAGCTACCATCGGTATTTTTCACAGAACTAGACCAAAGAATTTCACAATTTGTATGGAAATACAAAAAACCTCGAATAGCCAAAGTAATCTTGAGAAAGAAGAATGGAACTGGAGGAATCAACCTGCCTGACTTCAGACTATACTGCAAAGCCACAGTCATCAAGACAGTATGGTACTGGCACAAAGACAGAAATATAGATCAATGGAACAGAATAGAAAGCCCAGAGATAAATCCACGAACCTATGGACACCTTATCTTCGACAAAGGAGGCAAGGATATACAATGGAAAAAAGACAACCTCTTTAACAAGTGGTGCTGGGAAAACTGGTCAACCACTTGTAAAAGAATGAACCTAGATCACTTTCTAACACCATACACAAAAATAAACTCAAAATGGATTAAAGATCTAAATGTAAGACCAGAAACTATAAAACTCCTAGAGGAGAACATAGGCAAAACACTCTCCGACATAAATCACAGCAAGATCCTCTATGACCCACCTCCCAGAATATTGGAAATAAAAGCAAAACTAAACAAATGGTACCTAATGAAACTTAAAAGCTTTTGCACTACAAAGGAAACCATAAGTAAGGTGAAAAGACAGCCCTCAGATTGGGAGAAAATAATAGCAAATGAAGAAACAGACAAAGGATTAATCTCAAAAATATACAAGCAACTCCTGAAGCTCAATTCCAGAAAAATAAATGACCCAATCAAAAAATGGGCCAAAGAACTAAACAGACATTTCTCCAAAGAAGACATACAGATGGCTAACAAACACATGAAAAGATGCTCAACATTACTCATTATTAGAGAAATGCAAATCAAAACCACAATGAGGTACCATTACACGCCAGTCAGGATGGCTGCTATCCAAAAGTCTACAAGCAATAAATGCTGGAGAGGGTGTGGAGACAAGGGAACCCTCTTACACTGTTGGTGGGAATGCAAACTAGTACAGCCGCTATGGAAAACAGTGTGGAGATTTCTTGAAAAACTGGAAATAGAACTGCCATATGACCCAGCAATCCCACTTCTGGGCATACACACTGAGGAAACCAGATCTGCAAGAGACACGTGCACCCCAATGTTCATCGCAGCACTGTTTATAATAGCCAGGACATGGAAGCAACCTAGATGCCCATAGCAGATGAATGGATAAGGAAGCTGTGGTACATATACACCATGGAATATTACTCAGCCATTAAAAAGAATTCATTTGAACCAGTCCTAATGAGATGGATGAAACTGGAGCCCCTTATACAGAGTGAAGTCAGCCAGAAAGATAAAGAACATTACAGCATACTAACACATATATATGGAATTTAGAAAGATGGTAACGACAACCCTATATGCAAAACAGAAAAAGAGACACAGAAATACAGAACAGACTTTTGAACTCTGTGGGAGAATGTGAGGGTGGGATATTTCAAAAGAACAGCATGTATACTATCTATGGTGAAACAGATCACCAGCCCAGGTGGGATGCATGAGACAGGTGCTCGGGCCTGGTGCACTGGGAAGACCCAGAGTAATCGGGTGGAGAGGGAGGTGGGAGGGGTGATCTGGATGGGAATACGTGTAAATCTGTGGCTGATTCATATCAATGTATGAGAAACCCCCCCTAAAAAATAAATAAATTAAATAACTGAGACTGTCAAAAAAAAATAAAAGTGATTTGTGGGGGTGGTTACACAACTCTACAACAAAAGAAAAAAAAAAAAAGAACACATTTGAGTCAGTTCTTATGAGGCGGATGAACCTAGAACCTATTATATAGAGTGAAGTAAGTCAGAAAGAGAAAGATAAATATCATTTTTTAACTCATATATACGGAATCTAGAAAAATGGTACTTTATTTCCAGGGCAGCAATGGAGAAACAGACATAGAGAATAGACTTATGGACATGGGGAGAGGTGAGGAGAGGGTGATAAATATGGAAAGAGTAACAGGGATACTTACATTACCACATGTAAAATAGGTAGCCAATCAGGAAATTCAAAAAGGGGCTGTGTATCAACCTAGAGGGATGGGATAGGGAGGGAGGTGGGAGTGTGGTTCAAGATGGAGCGGATATATGTATACCTATCGCTGATTCATGTTAAGGTTTGACAGAAAACAACAAAGTTCTGTAAAGCAATTATCTATGTATGTATGTATGTATGTATCTATCTATCTATCTATCTATCTATGTATCTATCTATCTATCTATAAAAATTAGAAACAAAAAAAAAGAATAAATCCTAAAAATGAAAAGAAAGAGGAAGATATAAGGCCCAAGAAATAAGCGATCTAACATAACCCATAAAAGTGTGAATTTCTAGCATAATGTCAAAAATAACTTTCAAATTGATTACTGAGCAATGAACCCAGAGAAAAGACAGTCCAGATTGAGCTGGAAGGACAGTGACCTCTAGAAAAGAGCATTCCCAGAATACTGGAAATGGGCTATTGCCCAATGTATTTGCCTACTTGGAAAATGATACTAATGTGTAACAGACCTGACAGAACATGAAGAAATAATTAACAATAGGTACACAGATCAACTCCAGTACTCTTGCCTGGAAAATCCCATGGACGGAGGAGCCTGGTAGGCTGCATGCAGTCCATGGGGTCGCTGAGTCGGACGTGATTGAGCAACTTCACTTTCACTTTTCACTTTCATGCATTGGAGAAGGAAATAACAACCCACTCCAGTATTCTTGCCTGGAGAATCCCAGGAACGGCGGAGCCTGGTAGGCTGCCATCTATGGGGTCGCACAGAGTCGGACATGACTGACACCACTTAGCAGCAGCAGCACACAGATCAAGAACAGTTGAAAATGTTGGACAATTACTTTCTCTACAAGGAGATTATAAAAGACAGGAAACATAATCATAGTATATTACCTATCTCCACAGATAATGCTTATATAGTCACAAAAATGTGAAGACTGGTTATTGGGTTTTGAACTACAACTCAGCTATATTGGGAGGATGAGAGCAAGAGTATTGTGTGTTGAAAAAGAGCTAAATTTCATCGACTATATTCAGAAATCAATAGTTATTTAAGTGAAAGTTTAGGTAGTATATTATCTAGAAAAATTAAGTTATAACCCACAAAAACACCTAAAATAGTTGAAAATTGTTGCCTTAAGGATTAAGAATTTGGGCAGTAGCCTTTTTTTATTGTAAATAATTTAACAATTATTATGAATATATTTTAGGTTGAAATTCAAATTGAACTTAAAAGAAAAGTGACTGTTGTAGGTAGAATGATGCCTACGTCTTAATCCCCCAAAGCTGTGAATATATTATGCTAAGTGGTAAAGAGGAGTTATGATTGTAGATGGAATTAAGGTTGCTAATCAGCTGACCTTAAAATAAGGAGATTGTTCTAGACTATCTGGGCAGACACATTATAATCACAAAGTTCCTTAAAAGTCGAAGTGGAGAGCAGGAGAGAGGTCAGAGAAATGTGAGGATGTGAGAAGAACTTAATTATTATTCTTGACTTTTAAGACAGAAGAAGGGGCCACCAGTGAAGAAATGCAGTGGCCTTTGCAAGCTATAAAAGTCAAAGACATGGAGTCATTCCTAGAGCCTCCAGATGAGAACACAACCCTGACAACATCTTGACCTTAGGAGTGAGACCCATGTCAGATAGATTTATAGAACTGTAAGACAATTATTTTGTATTGGTTTAAGTCACTATGTTTGTGACAGTTTTTTTGCAGGACCAATAAAAAATTAACAGAATGACTAGGTAAAATAAAAAAAACAGAACAAATATCAGCATATTTATGTGTATATTTTCTTTTTTACTTTAAATGATCTTTTTTTTTTCTTGTGTGTTTAAGATTATCTCCCAAAGAGTATATTATGAAAATGCCATTAATAAGAACAATGCTGACCAAAGCTATTAAGACAGTTATATCTGTTTCATAATGACAATAATATTCTACTCCATAGAAGTAATCAACTATGGCATAAAATTATTGAAAATAGATTCACAGGCAACATTATCTATAATAAATAAATTCTAATTTATTTACACACCCATAAACTAGTATAATAATTCACTATTGGTTAAGCCATTATACCATTATATATGGCTATAGTGGTTATACCATTATAATGAATTTATTAATATTATGAAAGAAATTAATTCTACATGATTAGAAAATAAATGTGTTATCACTTTTTTTGTATTAAGGTTTAGTGCAGTGTCACCAACATATTATTAAAGAAGGTAACTAAAGACTTTTCTGCACTTCAGTATCACAAATAACTAAAGGAATCTTATACGTATATAAGAAACCCCATAAGGAAGCTTCCATAAGCCTCTTAACCTTTTTCATCAGAGGGTAGACAGAATGAAAACCACGATCACAGAAAACTAATCAAAGTGATCACATGGACCACAGCCTTGTCTAACTCAATGAAACTATGAGCCATGCCGTGTAGGACCACCCAAGATGGACAAGTCATGGTGAAGAGTTCTGACAAAACATGGTCCACTGGAGAAGGGAACGGCAAAACACTTCAGTATTCTTGCCTTGAGAACCCCATGAACAGTATGAAAAGGCAAAATGATATGACACTGAAAGATGAACTCCCCAGGTTGGTAGGTGCCCAATATGCTACTAGAGATGAGTGGATAAATAACTCCAGAAAAAATGAAGAGATGGAGCCAAAGCAAAAGCAACGGCCAGTTGTGGATGTGACTGGTGATGGAAGTAAAATCCAATGCTGTAAAGAACAATATTGCATAGGAACCTGGAATGTTAGTTCCATGACTCAAGGTAAATTGGAAGTGGTCAAACAGGAGGTGGCAAGAGTGAATATCGACATTTTCGGCATCAGTGAGCTAAAATGGACTGGAACGGGTGAATTTAATTCAGATGACTATTATATCTACTACTGTTGGCAAGAATCCTTTAGAAGAAATGGAGTACCACTCATAGTCAAAAAAAGAGTCCAAAATGCAGTACTTGGGTGAAATCCCAAAAATGACAGAATGTTTGTTTATTTCCAAGGCATACCATTCAATATTACAGAAATCCAAGTCTATGCCCCAACCACTAATGCCAAAGAACCTGAATGGTTCTATGAAGACTTACAAGACCTTCTAGAACTAACACCAGAAAAGAAAAAAAAAAAAATGTCCTTTTCATCACAGGGAACTGGAATGCAAAAGTAGGAAGTGAAGAAATACCTGGAGTAACAGACAAGTTTGGCCATGGAGTACAAAATAAAATATGGCAAAAGCTAACAGAGTTTTGCCAAGGGAACCCACTGGTCATAGCTAACACCCTCTTCCAACAACACAAGAGACTATGCTACACATGGACATCACCAGATGGTCAATACTGAAGACTGATTATATTATTTGTAGCCAAAGATGGAGATGCTCTATACAGTCAGCAAAAACAAGACCAGGAGCTGACTGTGGCTCAGATCGTGAACTCCTTATTGCAAAATTCAGACTTAAATTGAAGAAAGTAGGGAAAACCATTAGACCATTCAGGTATGACCCAAATCAAATCCTTTACAAATTACACAGTGGAAGTGACAAATAGATTCAAGGGATTGGATCTGATAGACAGGGTGCTTGAAGAACTATGGATGGAGGTTTGTAACATTGTACAGAAGGCAGTCATCAAGACCATATCCAAAAAAAAGAAATGCAAAAGGCAAAATGGTTGTCTGAGGAGGCCTTACAAATAGCTGAGAAAACAAGAGACGCTAAAGGCAAAGGAGAAAAGGAAAGATATACTCATCTGAATGCAGAGATCCAAAGAATAGCAAGGAGAGATAAGAAAGCCTTCCTCAATGATCAATACAAAGAAACAGAGGAAAACAATAGAATGGGCAAGACTAGAGATCTCTTCAAGAAAATTAGAGATACCAAGGGAACATTCCATGGAGAGATGGGCACAATAAAGGACAGAAATGGTATGGACCTAACAGAAGCAGAAGACATTAAGAAAAGGTGGCCAGAATACACAGAAGAACTCTACAAAAAAAGATCTTCATGACCCAGATAACCATAATGGTGTGATCACTCACCTAGAGCCAGACATCCTGGACTGTGAAGTCAAGTGGGCCTTAGGAAGCATCACAGTGATCAAAGCTAGTGGAGGTGATGGAATTCCAGTTGAGCTATTTCAAATCCTAAAACATGATGCTGTGAAAATGCTGCACTCAATACGCCAGCAAATTTGGAGAATGCGGCAGTGGCCATGGGACTGGAAAAGGTCAGTTTTCATTCCAATCCCAAAGAAAGGCAATGCCAAAGAATGCTCAAACTACCATACAATTGCAGTCATCTTACACACTAGCAAAGTAATGCTCAAAATTCTCCAAGTGAGGTTTCAACAGAACATGAACTGAGAACTTCCAGATGTTCAAGCTGGATTTAGAAAAGGCAGAGGAACCAGAGATCAAATTTCCAACATCCACTGGATCATAGAAAAGCAAGAGAGTTCCAGAAAAACATCTATTTCTGCTTTATTGACTATGCCAAAACCTTTGGCTGTGTCTATCACAACAAACTTTAGAAAATTCTCCAAGAGATGGGTATACCAGACCACCTTACCTGCCTCCTGAGAAATCTGTATGTAGGTCAAGAAGCAACATCCAGAACTGGACATGGAACAATGGACTGGTTCCAAATTGGGAAAGTGGTACTTCAAGACTGTATAGTATCACCCTGCTTGTTTAACTTATATGCAGAACACATCATGTAAAATACCAGGCTGGATGAAGCACAAGCTGGAATTAAGGTTGCCGAAACAAATATCAGTAACGTCAGATTTGCCTTTGATACCATCCTTATGGCAGAAAGTGAAGAGAAACTGAAGAGCCTCTTGGTGAAAGTAAAAGAGGAGAGTGAAAAAGCTGGCTTAAATCTCATCATTCCTAAAACTAAGGTCATGGCATCTGGTCCCATCTCTTCATGGCAAATAGATGGGGAAACAATGGAACCAGTGACAGATTTTATTTTCTTGGGCTTCAAAATCACTGCACATGCTGACTGCAGCCATGAAATTAAAAGACTCTTGCATCTTGGAAGAAAAGCTATGACCAACCTAGACAAGATATTAGAAAGCAGAGATATTACTTTGCCAACAAAGCTCCATCTAGCCAAAGATATGGTTTTTCCAGTAGCCACATATAGACATGAGAATTAAACCATAGAGAAAGCTGAGCACTGAAGAATTGATGTTTTTGAACTTTGGTGCTTGAGAAGACTCTTGAGAGTCCCTTGGATTGTGAAGAGACCAAACTAGTGACTCCTAAAGGAAATCAATTCTGAATATTTATTGGAAGGACTGAGGATGAAGCTGAAGCTTCAATATTTTGGTCACCTTATGCGAAGAACTGACACATTGGAAAAGACACTGATGCTGGGAAAGTTTGAAGATAGGAGGAGAAGGGGATGACAGAGGATGAGATGTTTGGATGGCTTCACCACCTCGATGGATGGAGTTTGAGCAAGCTCTAGGAGTTGGTTATGGACAGGGAAGCCTGGCGTGCTGCAGTCCATGGGGTTGCAAGGAGTCAGACATGACTGAGTGAATTGACTCACTGAAGAAATCCTCTCTCTTTCTCCTATGTAAGAGTTTTCCTTTTCAAATCTTTTGTAATTCAAAGGCTAGAGAAATATATAAAAGGAGCTGTCTAGAAATTTTATATCTATTCCAGTAGATGAGAATGATTAAAACTTTTAGTATGTTTGTGTTAAAGTAAGAAATATCAATGATGACATGATTATTCAGAGTTTTAATTCTAGTAGCTAAAATTCAATTAATTTGTAGTGTCTATATACATGTACATACATATGTATGCTTTGATGATTAAATCAATATATACACATGGGCTGTTTGTCATTATGACTAGGGGAGAATTCTAGCAGTGGCTTGCATAATGTGATGAGGAATGTATCCTGGAAAGCAGAGTAATTGTCTCAAAGAAGACCTTTTATCTTGACATCCCTATTTTTAGAAATGTCGAGTGGGTCATATAATTATTATAGAATAATATAGTTATTATAAGTGTAGAATATGGTTATGAGGTCATTAACACTGCAAAAGATCTTAGCGATAACATAGCTAATTGTAAGATGAGAATACTGAGGTTTCAAGTTTCCAGAAAAAATTTGAGCAAACATTTTTGGCATTTATTCAGGATCTCTGACTGGTTCCTAAAGGGTTTTCTTAGAGTAGGTCTCCAAGTCTCAAATCATTCAGGATTCTAATGGTCTTGCACAGATTTGGAAACCTAGAAATCATTCTAGATTCTAGCAGTGTAGACTGGAGAGACACTGGCATAAGTATATCCAGGGTTTACAGCATGCCCACTAGCCTCATGCTGTTTGATGGCAAGGATTTATAAACTCCAATGTTGGTACACCCCCAGGGGGATTAAAAGTATTTCATTTTTTTTTCTTTTTTATGCCATTGTAGCAGGGGATACGGAGAAGGCAATGGCAAACCACTCCAGTACTCTTGCCTGGAAAATCCCATGGACGGAGGAGCCTGGTGGGCTGCCATCTATGGGGTCGCACAGAGTCGGACACGACTGAAGTGACTTAGCAGCAGCAGCAGGGGATAATAAGATCCTATGTTAACCAAGAAAAAATGTTGTTCAGTCACCAAGCTTTGTCCAAATCTTTGAGACCTCATGGACTGCAGCCTGCCAGGCTTCCTTGTCCTTCACTATTTCCCAGAGTTTGCTCAAACTCATGTTCATTGAGTCAGTGATAACATCCAATCATCTGATCCTCTGTTGCTCCCTTCTTTTCCTGTCTTCAATCTTTACCAGTATCAGGATCATTTCTAATTCATCAGCTCTTCACATCAGGTTTCCAAAGTATTGGAACTTCAGCTTCAGCATCACTCCTTCCAATGAATATTCAGGATTCATTTCCTTTTGGATTGACTGGTTTGATCTTTTTGCTGTCCAACGGACTCTTAAGAGTCTTCTCCAGCACCACAATTTGAAAGCGTCAGTTATTTGGTGCTCAGTCTTCTTTATAGTTCAACTCTCACATCCATACATGACCACTGGAAAAACCACAACTTTGATTATATGGATCTTTGTCTGCAAAGTGATGTTCAGTTCAGTTCAGTCACTCAGTTGTCTCCAACTCTTTGTGACCCCATGGACCTCAGCATGCCAGGCTTCCCTGTCCATCACCAGCACATGGAGCTTGCTCAGACTCATGTCCATTGAGTCAGTGAAGCCATCCAACCATCTCATCCTCTGTCATTCACTTCTCCTCCTGCCTTCAATCTTTCCCAGCATCAGGGTCTTTTCTTTTTTTCTTACCAGTAACTGTTTTTTTTTTTTTTTTTTTTTTTTTTTTTTTTTTTTTAGTTGGAGGCCAATCACTTCACAAAATTTCAGTGGGTTTTGTCATACATTGATATGAATCAGCCATAGATTTACACGTATTCCCATCCCGATCCCCCCTCCCATCTCCCTCTCCACCCGATTCCCCTGGGTCCTCCCAGTGCACCAGGCTGGAGCACTTGTCTCATGCATCCCACCTGGGCTGGTGATCTGTTTCACCATAGATAGTATACATGCTGTTCTTTTGAAATATCCCACCCTCATATTCTCCCACAGAGTTCAAAACTCTGTTCTGTATTTCTGTGTCTCTTTTTCTGTTTTGCATATAGGGTTATCGTTACCATCTTTCTAAATTCCATATACATGTGTCAGTATGCTGTAATGTTCTTTATCTTTCTGGCTTACTTCACTCTGTATAAGGGGCTCCAGCTTCATCCATCTCATTAGGACTGGTTCAAATGAATTCTTTTTAACAGCTGAGTAATATTCCATGGTGTATATGTACCACAGCTTCCTTATCCATTCATCTGCTGATGGGCATCTAGGTTGCTTCCATGTCCTGGCTATTATAAACAGTGCTGCAATGAACATTGGGGTGCACGTGTCTCTTTCAGATCTGGTTTCCTCAGTGTGTATGCCCAGAAGTGGGATTGCTGGGTCATATGGCAGTTCTATTTCCAGTTTTTTAAGAAATCTCCACACTGTTTTCCATAGCGGCTGTACTAGTTTGCATTCCCACCAACAGTGTAAGAGGGTTCCCTTTTCTCCACACCCTCTCCAGCATTTATTCTTGTAGACTTTTGGATAGCAGCCATCCTGACTGGCGTGTAATGGTACCTCATTGTGGTTTTGATTTGCATTTCTCTAATAATGAGTGATGTTGAGCATCTTTTCATGTGTTTGTTAGCCATCTGTATGTCTTCTTTGGAGAAATGTCTGTTTAGTTCTTTGGGCCATTTTTTGATTGGGTCATTTATTTTTCTGGAATTGAGCTGCAGGAGGTGCTTGTATTTTTTGAGATTAATCCTTTGTCTGTTTCTTCATTTGCTATTATTTTCTCCCAATCTGAGGGCTGTCTTTTCACCTTACTTATGGTTTCCTTTGTAGTGCAAAAGCTTTTAAGTTTCATTAGGTCCCATTTGTTTAGTTTTGCTTTTATTTCCAATATTCTGGGAGGTGGGTCATAGAGGATCTTGCTGTGATTTATGTCAGAGAGTGTTTTGCCTATGTTCTCCTCTAGGAGTTTTATAGTTTCTGGTCTCACATTTAGATCTTTAATCCATTTTGAGTTTATTTTTGTGTATGGTGTTAGAAAGTGACCTAGTTTCATTGTTTTACAAGTGGTTGACCAGTTTTCCCAGCACCACTTGTTAAAGAGGTTGTCTTTTTTCCATTGTATATCCTTGCCTCCTTTGTCGAAGATAAGGTGTCCATAGGTTCGTGGATTTATCTCTGGGTTTTCTATTCTGTTCCATTGATCTGTATGTCTGTCTTTGTGCCAGTACCATACTGTCTTGATGACTGTGGCTTTGTAGTATAGTCTGAAGTCAGGCAGGTTGATTCCTCCAGTTCCATTCTTCTTTCTCAAGATTACTTTGGCTATTCGAGGTTTTTTGTATTTCCATACAAATTGTGAAATTCTTTGGTCTAGTTCTGTGAAAAATACTGATGGTAGCTTGATAGGGATTGCATTGAATCTATAGACTGCTTTGGGTAGAATAGCCATTTTGACAATATTGATTCTTCCAATCCATGAACACGGTATGTTTCTCCATCTGCTTGTGTCCTCTTTGATTTCTTTCATCAGTGTTTTAGTTTTCTATGTATAGATCTTTTCTTTCTTTAGGTAGATATACTCTTAAGTATTTTATTCTTTTTGTTGCAATGGTGAATGGTATTGTTTCCTTAATTTCTCTGTCTGTTTTTTCATCGTTAGTATATAGGAATGCAAGGGATTTCTGTGTGTTAATTTTATATCCTGCAACTTTACTATATTCATTGATTAGCTCTAGTAATTTTCTGGTAGAGTCTTTAGGGTTTTCTATGTAGAGGATCATGTCATCTGCAAACAGACAGAGTTTCACTTCTTCTTTTCCTATCTGGATTCCTTTTATTTCTTGTTCTGCTCTGATTTCTGTGGCCAGAACTTCCAACACTATGTTGAATAGTAGTGGTGAGAGTGGGCACCCTTGTCTTGTTCCTGATTTCAGGGGAAATGCTTTCAATTTTTCACCATTGAGGGTAATGTTTGCTGTGTGTTTGTCATATATAGCTTTTCTTATGTTGAGGTATGTTCCTTCTATTCCTGCTTTTTGGAGAGTTTTAATCATAAATGAGTGTTGAATTTTGTCAAAGGTTTTCTCTGCATCTATTGAGATAATCATATGGTTTTTATTTTTCAATTTGTTAATGTGGTGTATTACATTGACTGATTTGTGGATATTAAAGAATCCTTGCATTCCTGGGATGAAACCCACTTGGTAATGGTGTATGACTTTCTTAATATGTTGTTGGATTCTGTTTGCTAGAATTTTGTTAAGGATTTTTGCATCTATGTTCATCAGTGATATTGGCCTGTAGTTTTCTTTTTTTGTGGCATCTTTTTCTGGTTTTGGAATTACGGTGATGGTGGCCTCATAGAATGATATTGGAAGCTTACCTTCATCTGCAATTTTCTGGAAGATTTTGAGTAAGACAGGTGTTAGCTCTTCTCTAAATTTTTGGTAGAATTCAGCTGTGAAGCCATCTGGTCCTGGGCTTTTGTTTGCTGGAAGATTTTTGATGACAGTTTCGATTTCCTTGCTTGTGATGGGTCTGTTAAGATCTTCTATTTCTTCCTGGTTCAGTTTTGGAAAGTTATACTTTTCTTAGAATTTGTCCATTTCATCCAAGTTGTCCATTTTATTGGCATAGAGCTGCTGGTAGTAGTCTTTTATGATCCTTTGTATTTCAGTGTTGTCTGTTGTGATCTCTCCATTTTCATTTCTAATTATGTTAATTTGGTTCTTCTCTCTTTGTTTCTTAATGAGTCTTGCTAATGGTTTGTCAATTTTGTTTATTTTTTCAAAAAACCAGCTTTTAGCTTTGTTGATTTTTGCTATGGTCTCTTTAGTTTCTTTTGCATTTATTTCTGCCCTAATTTTTAAGATTTCTTTCCTTCTGCTAACCCTGGGGTTCTTCATTTCTTCCTTCTCTAATTGCTTTAGGTGTAGAGTTAGGTTATTTATTTGGTTTTTTTCTTGTTTCTTGGTGTAAGCCTGTAATGCTATGAACCTTCCCCTTAGCACTGCTTTTACAGTGTCCCATAGGTTTTGGGTTGTTGTGTTTTCATTTTCATTCATTTCTATACATATTTTGATTTCTTTTTTGATTTCTTCTATGATTTTTTGGTTATTCAGAAGCGTGTTATTTAGCCTCCATATGTTTGAAGTTTTAACAGTTTTTTTCCTGTAATTGAGATCTAATCTTACTGCACTGTGGTCAGAAAAGATGACTGGAATGATTTCAATTTTTTTGAATTTTCCAAGACCAGATTTATGGCCCAGGATGTGATCTATTCTGGAGAATGTTCCATGTGCACTTGAGAAAAAGGTGAAGTTGATTGTTTTGGGGTGAAATGTCCTATAGATATCAATTCGGTCTAGCTGGTCCATTGTGTCATTTAAGGTTTCTGTTTCCTTGTTAATTTTCTGTTTAGTTGATCTATCCATAGTTGTGAGTGGGGTATTAAAGGCTCCCACTATTATTGTGTTACTATTAATTTCCTCTTTCATACTCGTTAGTGTTTGCCGCACATATTGCGGTGCTCCTATGTTGGGTGCATATATATTTATAATTGTTATATCTTCTTCTTGGATTGATCCTTTGATCATTATGTAGTGTCCTTCTTTGTCTCTTTTCACATCCTTTATTTGAAAGTCTATTTTATCTGATATGAGTATTGCGACTCCTGCTTTCTTTTGGTCTCCGTTTGCATGAAATATTTTTTTCCAGCCTTTCACTTTTAGTTTGTATGTGTCTCTTGTTTTGAGGTGGGTCTCTTGTAGACAGCATATATAGGGGTCTTGTTTTTGTATCCATTCAGCCAATCTTTGTCTTTTGGTTGGGGCATTCAACCCGTTTACATTTAGGGTAATTATTGATAGGTGTGGTCCCGTTGCCATTTACTTTGTTGTTTTGGGTTCACGTTTATACAACCTTTCTGCATTTCCTGTCTAGAGAAGATCCTTTAGCATTTGTTGAAGAGCTGGTTTGGTGGTGCTGAATTCTCTCAGCTTTTGCTTATCTGTAAAGCTTTTGAATTCTCCTTCATATCTGAATGAGATCCTTGCTGGATACAGTAATCTAAGTTGTAGGTTATTCTCTTTCATTACTTTCAGTACGTCCTGCCATTCCCTTCTGGCCTGGAGGGTTTCTATTGATAGATCAGCTGTTATCCTTATGGGAATCCCTTTGTGTGTTATTTGTTGTTTTTCCCTTGCTGCTTTTAATATTTGTTCTTTGTGTTTGATCTTTGTTAATTTGATTAATATGTGTCTTGGGGTGTTTCGCCTTGGGTTTATCCTGTTTGGGACTCTCTGGGTTTCTTGGACTTGGGTGGCTATTTCCTTCCCCATTTTAGGGAAGTTTTCAGCTATTATCTCCTCGAGTATTTTCTCATGGCCTTTCTTTTTGTCTTCTTCTTCTGGAACTCCTATGATTCGAATGTTGGGGCGTTTCACAGTGTCCCAGAGGTCCCTGAGGTTGTCCTCATTTCTTTTGATCCTTTTTTCTTTTTCCCTCTCTGCTTCATTTATTTCCACCATTTTATCTTCTACCTCACTTATCCTATCTTCTGCCTCCGTTATTCTACTCTTGGTTCCCTCCAAAGTGTTTTCGATCTCATTCATTGCATTATTCATTTTTAAATGACTCTTTTTTATTTCTTCTAGGTCTTTATTAAACATTTCTTGTATCTTTTCAATCTTTGTTTCTAGGCTATTTATCTGTAACTCCATTTTGTTTTCAAGATTTTGGATCATTTTTATTATCATTATTCTAAATTCTTTTTCAGGTAGATTCCCTATCTCCTCCTCTTTTGTTTGACTTGATGGGCATTTGTCATGTTCCTTTACCTGTTGGGTATTTCTTTGGCTTTTCATCTTGTTTAGATTTCTGTATCTGGAGTGGGCTTTCTGTATTCTGGAGGTCTGTGGTTCCTTTTTATTGTGGAGTATTAACCCAGTGGGTGGGGTTAGACGAGTAGCTTGTCAAGGTTTCCTGGTTAGGGAAGCTTGCGTCAGTGATCTGGTGTGTGGAACTTGATTTCTTCTCTTTGGAGAGCAATGGAGTGCCCAGTAATGAGTTTTGAGATGGGTCTATGTGTTAGGTGTGACCTTGGGCAGCCTGTATGTTGATGTTCAGGGCTATGTTCCTGCGTTGCTGGAGAATTTGCGTGGTATGTCTTGCTCTAAAACTTATTGGCTCTTGGGTGGTGGTTGGTTTCAGTGTAGGTATGGAGGCTTTTGGACAGTCATTTATTACTTAAAGTTCCATGTAGTCAGGAGTTTTCTGGTGTTCTCAGGTTTTGGGCTTAAGTCTCCTGCCTCTGGATTTCAGTTTTATTCTTCCTGTAGTCTCAGGACTTCTCCAACTATACAGCCCTGATAACAAAACTTCTAGGTTAATGGCTAAAAGATTCTCCCCCATTAGGGACGCCCAGAGAGGTTCACAGAGTTACATGAAGAAGAGGAGAGGGAGGAGGGAGATAGAGATGAGCAGGAGGAGAAAAAGTGGACTCAAGAGGAGAGAGACAGATCTACGCAGCTGTCTGTTCCCAGAGTGTTCTCTGTAGCCCAGTCACCTACAAAGATTCACAGAATTGGATTGGGAAGAGAAGGGGAAAGGAGGAAATAGAGGTGTTCTGAGGTAGAAAACGGAGAGTCAAGATTGGAAGAGAATAATCTTCGGTTTAAAAATAGGGCTTCTCTTCTTCTTTTTTTTTTTTGTAAGGTTATAGTGTATTGAAAATGAAAATTAAGGAGTAGTAGAGGAGTACTAGAGGACTTTAAAAGAAATAAGAGGAAAAGAAAAATAGAAAATAGAAGAGAAAAAGGAACGAAAAAAAAAGAAAAAAGAAAAAAAAAGAAAGAAAAAGAATAAAAAAGAAAGAAAAAAATTTTTTTTTCCTCTAATTAAAAAAATCGTAAAAATCTATGGAAATGAAAGTTAATGAGTAATGGGGGAGTAATAGGGGATTTTAAAGGAAAATAAAAGAGAAAAAATAAAAAAGAAAAAATAAAAAAAAAGAGAGAAAAAAGTAAAATTATATCTAGGAGTTTCTCTGGAGCTGTTCCAGTCAGTGTGGGTTCGGCTCAGTTTCAGATAGCTCCTCGTTCCAGCTTATGCTTCTCAATATCTACAGGCCCCTTTTGGTGTAGTCGGTGTTTTCTAGAGGGATTTTAATCTGTTGCACCAGTCCCTTCTGAAGCGGTTCCCTTTGTTTATTTGGCTTCTGTTTGCAGGTCTCTTCAGAGCCTCATTTCCGCCCTGACACAGGCAGGCGGAGGTGGACTCTTATTCAAGTAGCTAGTTCCGTCGCTCTGCGGGGAGGGGCTGGCACCGCGGGGCGGGGCTGGCACCACGGGGAGGGGCTGTGGCTGTGGGGACAGGCTTGTGCCGCGGGGACGGGCTGGCGCTGCCGGGACGGGCTGACGCTGCTTTCTCCGTCTGCGCTGCTCAGGCTCCGGGCTGTTCTATATGGAGCGCACCCCGCACTGTGTGAAGTTCCAGCCCTCGGGTGTTCCACAAAAGCGCAGAATGAAAAGCTGCGCCTGCTCTCTGTGCCTTCCCCGTCAGAGCGGTCCAGGCAGCCAGGGGCTTGGTGGGCGCACTCTCCCCAGGTGTGGCGCGCCCACTCCCTTCCACGGACCCAGTCTCAGTTTCCACTGGCGTCATTCGGGTGCCTGCGCCTTCTGCCCTCCGCGTCCCCAGCGCCAGTCCCCGCCCGCGCCGGTCGGGTGCCTGTGCCCTGTGTCTCGCCGCGACCTTCCCCTCCCCACTGCCTCCTGTCTCTGGCGGGGCTGGGCCGGTCCACAGCCTGTGAGCTCTTCTCTGGACTTTCTCCGTCTCTTTGTTCTGCGAAAGGCCGGCAGTGTGTTCGGGCCGGTTAATTTACTCTCCCTCTTTTGGTCTCCCACAGTTCAAGTTGGCAACTCACAGAAGCTCCCTCCGATTGTCCTCAGGGCACTCAGGCCCGGACCCTACCCCAAGCAATGCCGCCTAAGACTTCCTGGGACGGATCTCCATCCTTAGCTCTTTTGTCTCACTTTTTATCTTTTATATTTTGTCCTACCTCCTTTTGAAGACAATGGGCTGCTTTTCTGGGCGCCTGATGACCTCAGCTAGCGATCAGAAGTTGTTTTGCGAAGTTTGCTCTGCGTTCAGTTATTCTTTTGATGAATTTGTAGGAGAGAAAGTGGTCGCCCCATCCTACTCCTCCGCCATCTTGGCTCCTCCCTCCTAGGGTCTTTTCTAATGAGTGAGTTCTTTGCATCAGGTGACCAAAGTAATGGAGCTTCACCTTCAGCATCAGTCCTTTCAATGCATATTCAAGACTGATTTCCTTTAGGAAAGTGATGTCTCTGCTTTTTAATACACTGTCTAGGTTTGTCATAGCTTTCCTCCAAGGAGCAATTATCCTTTAATTTCATCACTGAATTCAGCATCTGCAGTGATTTTGGACCCCAAGAAATAAAACATGTCATTCACTGTTTCCACATTTTCCCTATGTGGTGGAACTGGATGCCATGATCTTAGTTTTCTGAGTGTTGAGGTTTAAGCTGGCTTTTTCACATTCCTCTTTCACCCTCATCAAGAGGCTCTTTAGTTCCTCTTCTTCTTCTACCATTAGAGTGGTAGCATCTGCATATCTGAGGTTGTTGATATTTCTCCTGGCATTATTGATTCCAGCTTGTGATTCATCCAGCCCCACATTTTGCATTATGTACTGTGCATATAAGTTAAATTACTGGTGACAGTATGCAACCTTGACCTACTCTTTTCCCAGTTTGGAACCAGTCCATTGTTCCATGCCTGGTTCTAACTGATGCTTCTTGACCTGCACACAGGTTCCTCAGGAGGTGGGTAGGATGGTCTGATATTCCTATCTCTTTAGGGATTTTCTGCAGTTTGTGTAATCCACACAGTCAAAGGCTCTAGCACAGTCAATGAGGCAGACGTAGATGTTTTTTCTGGAACTCTCTTGCTTTTTCTATGATTCAGCAGATGTTGGCAATTTGATCTCTGGGACCTCTGCCTTTTCCAAACCCAGCTTGTACATCTGAAAGTTCTCAGTTCACATATTGCTGAAGTGTAGCTTAAAGGATTTTGAGCATTACCTTGCTATCATGCAAGCCACCATTCATAGTTCTTCAGGCACTCTATCTAGTAGATCTAATCCCCTGAATCTATTCATCATCTCCACTGCATAATCATAATGGATTTGATTTAGGTCTACCTGACCTAGTGGTTTTCCCTATTTTCTTCAATTTAAGCATGAAGTTTTCAGTAAGGTGTTCATGATCTGAGTCACAGTCAGCTCCAGGTCTTGTTTTTGCTGACTGTATAGAGCTCTATCTTCAACTGCAAAGAATATAATCAATCTGATTTTGGTATTGATCATCTGATGATGTACATGTGTAGAGTCATCTCTTTTGTTGTTGGAAGAGGGTGTTTGCTATGACCAGTGTGTTCTCTTGACAAAACTCTGTTAGCCTTTGCCCTGCTTCATTTTGTACTCCAAGAGAACTGGGCCAAAATGGAAACAATGCTTAGTGGTACATGTGTCTGGTGGTGAAAGTAAAGTCCAATGTTGTAAAAAGCAAAATTGCACAGGAATCTGGAATGTTAGGTCCATGAGTCCAGGTAAATTTGATGTGGTCAATCAGGCGATGACAAGATTGAACATTGACATCTTAGGAATCAGTGAACTAAAATGGATGGAAATGGGCAAATTTAATTCAGATGACCATTATATCTACTACTATGGGCAAGAATCCCTTAAAAGAAATGGAGTATCCCTCATAGTCAACAAGAGTCCAAAATGCAGTACTTGGGTGCAATCTTAAGAAATACTAGGCCTCTGCATTTCCGGCCCTGAAAATGAGAGTAATCCTGAAAAGTATAGCTTTTCGGCTTCCCCAATGAATCATTTGCCAGTGCACAAATAATATTCCACTAAGAGTTAGGTTTCTCAGGATGAATCATCTCCATTTTAAACATTAGGAATCCATACCTCTGAGCCTCCCCTGGGTAGCATACTAGAAGTCAGCTTTAAAAAGATGAGTTAAGGATTTCTCTTTCTTTCAAATTTGTCTAACTGTTGTTCTGTGTCCTTTCAAAAGACAGGATATCATTTTAAGTAGCTAGAAAATGGCAGGGACATATGTTCATTCCACAGTTCACACAAACCTGAAACTACACTTTACAGGTATATTTAAATCCATACCAAAATGCACAAAAGGGTTCATTCTTTATTTGACAGTTATCTTTGGAAATGCTGCCTCTTTAGGAACCATCATTGTAATTGATATTCAGGTGTGTATATCAGTTTGAACAGATCAGGAAATAACTCATACTTTACAAGATAGTTATTAAGTAAAACAACTGCAAGTTAACTCTAATGTAAATATATGAAATTGTATGTATTTTTAGTGGATTCATTAGATTCCAAAGTAGAAAATATAATCGTGTCAATGACAATGCACAAGAAAAGTTATGTATTTGATTACTCTGGAGACAAAGATTATTCAATAATGCTTCATTTTATGCCATATATACCTTCTGCAAAAATGTATCAATTGTGTCTTTAATTTGGACACATTTTTGGCATAAAAAATTAATGTGATTTCAATGCAACCCAGACTGAACATACCATTTCAAGATTATTGTGATGTGAGGTTCTTCAGGGCTTGAATAAATTCAGAAATATGGAAAAAAATTTCAGGCCACTATTATGCAAACAAAAGTTGATCATATGGTGACCATAATGTCAACAAATTTTTAAAAATTTAAATCAATTGTGTTTTATGTAGACACATGTTTGTCATTTGACTAACTTTCTTATTCCAAATTAATGCAATTCAACATAAATTTATTGCATATAATGTTTTCTGTATCTTTTTCTCTCAATTCCAAATAAATTGACCCTATTTCTTCTTGCATCCAGAGCCCTATTACCTTTTAGGTAAAATAAAAAAAAATCTTCCATAAAGTTTCCCTTTCTACTAGTACATCTGTTCTAAAATAGCTATACTTTAGTCCAGAGTGGGCCAGGCTATGAAGATAAAGCAGGCAAAGAACCAAGGTGAGATAAGAAATAAAATGAATTTCCTCAAAGCTCTTAGAAGGAAAGGGCTGTTTCATATGTCAGTACTTGATTATAGTCTGAAAAGGGTTCCCTTGTGGCTCAGTGGTAAAGAATTTGCCTGCCAATGCAGGAGTAACAGGAGACACAGGTTCCATCTCTGGATTGGAAAGAGCCCCTGGAGGAGAAAATGGCAACCCACTCCAGTATTCTTGCCAGAATAATCCCATGGATAGAAGAACCTGGCTGGCTATAGTAGGGGATCACAAAGAGTCAAGACTGAGCAGCAATCAGATCAGATAGTAAGAAAGCAAGTGATCAGTAACTGTGATTGCATTATTATAATATTTAATTTTCCTATGAGGTGAAAATATGATTTACCCTTAATATACTCAGTTAACAGAAAATGAAATTTTGGTTGTTCCCAGACACTCGTTCATACAAATATTAAAACTCATTTAGTTCCTTTCCAAGGAAAGCCACATTCAGGTTATGATTGGAACTCAGTCTAAAAGTTACTGACTTATTATTGGCAGTATAGGAATAAAAGTACCATTACATAGATATGCATATATCAGGATATAATATGCAACAGCCTGACTTTTGATAGTACAAAGATTGGAACTGATCTAAATAAACATCCAATAGTGGAATACATTGTAGTGTATCTAAACTAGAGACTTTGAGGCTCTAGAAAAAAAGAGTGCATTCTATCTCTATATCTTGACCTGGATGGGTGTAAAATATATCTTATTAAGTGAAAATGTAATTTTAAAAGTAATGTGTATAATATAAACCCATGTTTGTAAGAGAAAGTTATAGAAAAGCACACGCCAGACTGAGGACATTAGTTCAGTTCAGTTCAGTTCAGTTGCTCAGTCATGTCTGACTCTTTGCAACCCCATGGACTGCAGCACGCCAGGCCTCCTTGTCTGTAACCAACTCCTGGAGTTTACTCAAACTCATGTCCTTTGAGTCAGTGATGCCATCCAACCATCTCATCCTCTAGAGTCATCCCCTTCTCCTCCTGTCTTCAATCTTTTCCAGTGAGTCAGTTCTTCGCTTCAAGCGGCCAAAGTATTGGAGTTTCAGCTTCAGCATCATTCCTTCCAATGAATATTCAGGACTGATTTCTTTAGGATGGACTGGTTGGGTCTCCTTGCTGTCCAAGGGATTCTCAAGAGTCTTCTCCAGCACCACAGTTCAAAAGCGTCAATTCTTCTGCACTCAACTTGCTTTATAGTCAAACTCTCACATCCATACATGACTACTGGAAAAACCATAGCTTTGACTAGATGGACCTTTGTTGGCAAAGTAATGTCTCTGCTTTTTAATATGCTGTCTAGGTTGGTCATAACTTTTTCTATGGGACAAGTGTCTTTTAATTTCATGGCTGCAGTCACCATCTGCAGGGATTTTGGACATTAGTTATGTCAGTGGAATCCATATGGAGAGGAGTTGGGGAAATAGTAGTGTTTATTTTTTATATTTCTTTTATATATATATTACAATGATCATATATTACTTTTATAATTAAAAAGGAGTAAATCATAATGTCTTACAAAAACCAAAAACAAACAGAAAGGTATTATAGTGATTTATCTCTAAGTGATGGATTATGGTTGCTTATATTATTCACATTGTTTTACTGTTGTCGCATGAATGAAAGTTATTTTATTTAATAAATACTAGTTGCCTCACAGGGTTGTTGTAAAGATCAAATGAATTATGAAAATGAAGTCCCTGCCAGATAGAATACCCAATGATAACAGCTGCCCTGGTCATAGTGGTAGTAGGTCAAAAGAGAAATAATTTGTATTTATTTGCAGAGATAAGGAGGAAGGTAGTACTTGAGATGAATTTTGAAGAAGGAGTAGCATTTCCATATATGAATATGGGGTGATGGGGAAGGAGATGATAAACACAGAATATGTTCAAGGAAACTGATTATAAGAAATGTGTTTTTAAAAACTGACAAAAGAAAAGAAAAGAGGGTGATGGTGCTTTGAAAGAATTATCAAATTCAAGAAATGTGTTTTAAGATAAGGAGAAACCTGGGAATGTTTGCAAGTAGAAGACAAACAGAGTGAAGATCGAATTTGAGAATCAATTAAGCCCACATGACTATGCATTCCAGCTTGTCTGGCTCTAGGTGAGTGATCACACTATCGTGATTATCTAGGTTATGAAGATCTTTTTTGTATAGTCCTTCTGTGTATTCTGGCCACCTTTTCTTAGTGTCTTCTGCTTCTGTTAGGTCCATACCATTTCTGTCTTTTATTGTGCCCATCTCTCCATGGAATATTCCCTTGGTATCTCTAATTTTCTTGAAGAGATCTCTAGTCTTGCCCATTCTATTGTTTTCCTCTGTTTCTTTGTATTGATCATTGAGGAAAGCTTTCTTATCTCTCCTTGCTATTCTTTGGATCTCTGCATTCAGATGAGTATCTTTCCTTTTCTCCTTTGTCTTTAGCGTCTCTTGTTTTCTCAGCTATTTGTAAGGCCTCCTCAGACAACCATTTTGCCTTTTGCATTTCTTTTTCTTGGATATGGTCTTGATGACTGCCTCCTGTACAATGTTACAAACCTCCATCCATAGTTCTTCAAGCACCCTATCAGATCTAATCCCTTGAATCTATTTGTCACTTCCACTGTATAATTTGTAAGGGATTTGATTTGGGTCATACCTGTATGGTCTAATGGTTTTCCCTACTTTCTTCAATTTAAGTCTGAATTTTGCAATAAGGAGTTCACGATCTGAGCCACAGTCAGCTCCTGGTCTTGTTTTTGCTGACTGTATAGAGCATCTCCATCTTTGACTGCAAAGAAGATAATCAATCTGATTTCAGTATTGACCATCTGGTGATGTCCATGTGTAGCAAAATCTCCTGTGTTGTTGGAAGAGGGTGTTAGCTATGACCAGTGTGTTCTCTTGGCAAAACTCTGTTAGCCTTTGCCCTGCTTCATTTTGTACTCCATGGCCAAACTTGTCTGTTACTCCAGGTGTCTTTTGACCTCCTACTTTTGCATTACAGTCCCCTATGATGACACATGTGAAAGTCACTCAGTCATGTCCAACTCTTTGTGACCCCATGGACTATACAATCCATGGTATTCTCCAGGCCAGGATACTGGAGTGGGTAGCCTTTCCCTTCTCCAGGGGATCTTCCCAACCCACGGATTGAACTGAGGTCTCCTGCATTGCAAGTGGATTCTTTACCAATTGAGCTATCAGGGAAGCCCCTATGATGAAAAGGGCATCTTTTTGGTGTTAGTTCTATTGATCTATCAGGAACGACACTATGATGAAAAGGACATCTTTTTTTTTTTTTTTTTTTTGGTGTTAATTCTATAAGGTCTTGTAGGTCTTCATAGAACCATTCAACTTCAGCTTCTTCAGCATTAGTGGTTGGGGCATAGACTTGGATTACTGTGATATTGAATGTTTTGCTTGGAAATGAACAGAGATCATTCTGTCATTATTGAAATTGTACACAAGTTCTGCATTTCAGATTCTTTTGTTGACTACGAGGGCTACTCCATTTCTTCTAAGAGATTCTTGCCCACAGTAGTAGATATAATGGTTGTCTGAATTAAATTCACCTGTTCCAGTCCATTTTAGTTCACTGATGCTAAAAATGTTGATGTTCACTCTTGCCACCTCCTGTTTGACCACTTCCAACTTACCTTGATGCATTGAACTAATATTCCAGGTTCCTATGCAATATTATTCTTAACAATATTGAACTTTACTTCCATCACCAGTCACATTCACAACTGGGCATTGCTTTCACTTTGGATCTGTCTTTTCACTCTTTCTGGAGTTATTTCTCCACTCTTCTCCAGGATCATATTGGGCATCTACTGACCTGGGGAGTTGATCTTTCAGTGTCATATCGTTTTGACTTTTCATACTGTTCATGGGGTTCTCAATGCAAGACTATTGAAGTGGTTTGTTATTCCCTTCTCCAGCAGACCACGTTTTGTCGTAACTTTCCACCCTGACCTGTCTGTCTTGGGTGGTCCTACACAGCATGCTCAAAGTTTCACTCTTAGACAAGGCTGAGGTCCATGTGATCAGTTTGATTAGTTTTCAGTGTGGTATTCATTCTGTCTGCCCTCTGATAGATAAGGATACATGGCTCATGGAGTCTTCCAGATGTGAGAGACTGACTGTGGAGGAGTTCAGTTCAGTTCAGCCGCTCAGTCATGTCCAACTCTTTGTGAGCCCATGGACTGCAGCACGCCAGGCCTCCCTGTCCATCACCAACTCCTAGAGCTTGCTCAAGCTCATGTCCATCGAGCCACTGAAGCCATCCAACCATCTCATCCTCTGTTGTCCCCTTCTCCTCCCGCCTTCAATCTTTCCCAGCATCAGGGTCTTTTCAAATGAGTCAGTTCTTTGCATCAGGTGGCCAAAGTATTGCAGTTTCAGCTTCAACATCAGTCCTTCCAATGAATATTCAGGACTGATTTCCTTTAGGATGGAGTGGTTGGAAACTGGGTCTTATTCTGATGGGCCGGGCTATGCTCTGTAAATCTTTAATCCAATTTTCTGTTGAATGGGTGGGGCTGTGTTCCCTCCCTGTTGTTTGACCTGAGACCAAACTATGGTAATGGTAATAAAGATAATGGCGACCTCCTTCAAAAGCACTTGGGCACCCACTGTTGTATTCAGTGCCCCTGACCCAGCAGGAGGCCACTGTTGTCCCATGCCTCCACCGGAGACTCCTGGACACTCACAGGCAAGTCTGGGTCAGTCTCTTGCGGGGTCACTGCTCCTTTCTCCTGAGTTCTGGTGCACACAAGGTTTTGTTTATGCCCTCCAAGAGTCTGTTTCCCCAGTCCTGTGTAAGTCCTGTTATCAAATCCCAGTGACCTCCAAAGTAAAATTCCCTGGGCGTTCTCAGTATGCCAGCAAATTTGGAAAAATCAGCAGTGGCCACAGGACTAGAAAAGGTCAGTTTTCATTCCAATCTCAAAGAAAGACAATGCCAAAGAATGTTCAAACTATTGCACAATTGCAGTCATCTCACACACTAGCAAAGTAATGCTCAAAATTCTCCAAGCCGGGCCTCAACAGTGCATGACCTGAGAACTTCCAGATGTTCAAGCTGGATTAGAAAAAGCAGAGGAACCAGAGATAAAATTGCCAACATCATCTAGATCATTGAAAAAGCAAGAGAGTTCCAGAAAACATCTACTTCTGCTTTATTGACTATGCCAAAATCTTTGACTCTTTGAATTCCGAAAGAGATGGGAATACCAGACCACCTTACCTGCCTCCTGAGAAATCTGTATGCAGGTCAAGAAACAATAGTTAGAACTGGACATGGAACAACAGACTGGTTCCAAATTGGGAAAGGAGTACATCAAGACTGTGTATTGTAACCCTGCTTATTTAATTTAAATGCAGAGTACATCATGTGAAATGCCTGGCTGGATGTAGCACAAGCTGGAATCAAGGTTGCCAGGAGAAATATCAGTAACCTCAGATATGCAGATGACACCACTCTTATGGCAGAAAGTGAAGAAGTAAAGAGCCTTTTGGTGAAAGTGAAAGAGGAGAGTGAAAAAGCTGACCTAAAACTCAACATTCCAAAAACTAAGATCATGCATCGGGTCCCATCACTTCATGGTAAATAGATGGGGAAACAATGGAAGCAGTTAGAGACTTTACTTTCTTGGGCTCCAAAATCACTGCACATGCTGACTGAAGCCATGAAATTAAAAGACACTTGCTCCTTGGAAGAAAAGCTATGACCAACCTAGATAGCATATTAGAAAGCAGAGACAATACTTTGTGGACAAAGTCCCTCTAGTCAAAGCTATGGTTTTTCCAGTAGTCATGTATGGGTGTGAGAGTTGGACCATAATGAAAGCTGAGTGCTGAAAAATTGATGGTTTTGAACTGTGGTGTTGGAGAAGGCTCTTGAGAGTCCCTTGGAGTGTGAGCTCAAACCAGTCAATCCAAAAGGAAATCAATCCTGAATATTCATTGGAGTGACAGATACTGAAACTGAAACCCCAATACTTTGGCCGCCTGATGAGAAGAACTGACTCATTGGAAAAGACCCTGATGCTGGGGAAGATTGAAGGCAGGAGGAGAAGGAGACAGCAGAAGATGAGATGTCTGGATGGCTTCACCAATTCGATGGATATGAGTTTGAGCAAGCTCTGGGAGTTGGTGATGGACAGGGAAGCCTGGCGTGCTGCAGTCCATGGGGTCACAAAGAGTCAGACACGACTGAGAGACTGAACCGATAGAAGAAAGTGTAGAGAACGTGGGTAGCTATGAAATCAGGACATGAGTAGAGTTGTGGCTTTGGCAAAGTGAGGTATACTTTATTAAAGAAAGAATTTAAAAGGGCAATAACAAGTGATTTTTAAGATGAGTAGAAAGAAAATTGAGAGAAATTTCGTGTTGAAAATCTTTAAAAAAATAAAGAGTTTAAAAACATGGTAACAATAACCCTATATGCAAGACAGAAAAAGAGACACAGATGTATAGAACAGAATTTTGGACTCTGTGTGAGAAGGTGAGGGTGGGATGATCTGAGAGAATAGCACTGAAACATGTATATTATCAAGTGTGAAACAGATCGCCAGCCCAAGTTGGATTCTTGAGACAAGTGCTCTGGGCTGGTGCAATGGGAAAACCCAAAGGGAAGGTATGAGGAGGGAGGTGATAGAGGGGGATCAGGATGGGGAACACATGTAAATCCATGGCTGATTCATGTCAATGTATGGCAAAAACCACTACAATGTTGTAAAATAATTAGTCTACAACTAATAAAAATAAATGAAAGAAAAAATAAAAAATAAAGAGTCTATAAAATAGTAAGAAGGCTAGGGTGAGGTTGAGTACTTTGAAGAAAGCTTGGAACAGTTACAATGGAGAAGACCAAAGGATAAGGATATTTAAAGGATTAGTAACCAACAGCAAAATCCTAACTCAGATCAAAGCACATAATCATCATAGTTTTGCAACTGTTTTACTAAAGCCCTATGCTGAAGCAGTGAGAGTGAATGACAACCATCACCCACAGCTGGAAATTAGTGTAGCAGGGACTACTGGTGTTCCGCAAATATCTGCTCTACTCTTTTTCTACAGTAATAGAATCTGCTTTTAGCTGGACACATGAATACCCAGAATAAGTCTAAATTTCCTAGTTTCATTTCCAATTAGTTATTGCCATGTGACTCAACTCTGACTAAGATAGGGGCAGAAGCAATGCACACAAATTCCAGGTTGTCTCTAAATAGAAAATGTGCCACTTGTCCTCTTTTTTTACCCCTTCAAGCAGGTACTAGATGGAGTACAGATGTAGGATGGGTCATTTTGGACTATGCGGATGATCATCCTAAAGATGGATCATGAAAATGGAGATAATTTGAACTTATCATAAACTTCATGAATTCATGAATTTATAGAGTAAGACATACTAATTTAAGGGGAGTGATATCACGAAGATGGAGGCACAAGTCATTCATGACCTTGCTCCCCATCTCAAGTGCAACTAACAGCTATTCGAGCAGAGAGACAGGAAGAAGACACAGCTGAGCAAATTCTAGAACACAGAGATGAGGCTGAAGCACCTCCCTGCACCAGAGATCAAGACAGACTATAATAGAAGGTTAAGAGATGCAACTACACATTTCCTGCACTGTCCCTCCCACAGGAAAGTGGGGCACCACATGGAAAGGTCACCTCTGAGCCTCTGATTCCTTCAGTGGGGAAAGAGACTCCAGGGGAAAACAACTGTCCCCCCATTGCTGGAGCTTTTTGGGCCACTTTGTGGAAATCTCTACTCTGATCTTGCCTCACAAGGATTGCAAGGGAATCTGTGGGGCTCAAACACTTGGAATCTGATGGTGATGGATAAAGGGGGGCTTGCAACAACCAGTACACAGATCTTTGCAGACCAAGTTCATACCTGCAGTGTCCAAGAGGTAATCCCAACTTATAGCTTTGCTAATTTGAAAAACTAAGTTGGTGGTGCACTCTGATCAGGGACCTTGGTAGGGTGCAGAGCTGCCTGATTCAGATCCTTAAATAAGGAGTTTTGCCAGCCCTGGAGCCTAGTTTGCCTACACTCAGGCAAGGAACTGAGTCACAACCCCACCTGCTGTGGAGAGTATCTCCCAGCCATATGTGATCAAGGGGATAATGGAAACATTTGGAAGATGTTATATCCCAGTAAAGCTCAAGCTGAGAGACAAGTAGGTAGGCAGGTCTGACTGTCTTCAGAGCACGGCCAGTACTAGGCATGTAGAGTTCCCCTGCTATACCTAAGCAGGGGAATTGATTTATAGCCATGACTGAGGGTAGCTCCTAGACCCTCCCAACTAGACTCTGGGAAACTGAGAGTTGCTTGGAGCAGTCCCTCCCCTTCCTGCCCAGGCAAAGAAGCTGACACACAGCTCTAACTGCTTTGGTTCCTAGTTTCATCTGATAAGAAGGGTTGGCAAGAATGCCCAAAACCTATATGGCACAGTGGCAGTTGAGCTGAGAGAAGGGCAGGCAGAGCTGAGAGTTTATAGATAAAAACCAGTGAGCCTGGTTGGCCAGGGAACTTGGGGCATAGGTCTGCTTGAGTTAAGACAAAAAATAGTCTTACTAATCTTTACAAATAAAGAGTTGCTTCTCCCACTGA
This sequence comes from Dama dama, assembly GCF_033118175.1. NCBI lineage: Eukaryota > Metazoa > Chordata > Mammalia > Artiodactyla > Cervidae > Dama > Dama dama. The sequence continues at coordinate 77,877,151 of NC_083714.1, forward strand.
ACCTAGGCAAAGAAACTAATTCATAGTCCTGCTCATTGATGAATACAGCCTATTGGACCAGGGAATGCAATCAGAGCATGCAGGAAGATTTGTAGCTTATCCAACTGTCTTACTTATGGTGGCAGTTGAACAAAGAGCACAGCCCATGGCTTTCCCTGTCTGTAGAGCAAAACTGGTGGCCTCACCTGATCAGGGAATTCAGTGCACTCTTACCTAATTTGGATCCTCAAATAATGAATTATATAGGTCCTGGTTCCTGTCATGCTGCCTGGCCAGAGCAGGGAAACTAATTCATAGCCCCATCTACTGCTGAATATAATACCCAGTCCATCTAGAAAGTCTGACCAAGAGAATCCAGACAAGAGCCTATCCTACAGCTTCACTTGGTTAGGAAACCATGCCAGCATTCCTAGCCAGCTGTTCTCAGTCAATGGCACACATCCTGATCCCAATCCTCAGAGCCTGAACAGTCGTCTCACCCCAAAATAGAAAATAAATACCAGGTTCCATCTGTCCAAGGGCATTTCTAGCAGACACACCCAGAAACCTGAACTGAACTGATGGGTGAAAATCTGTCTCTGCCAAAGTAAAGCCTGTAAAGTCTGGAAGAGGATCCCAATTACTCAGATGTGCAGATACCAACCTAAGGAGTCAAGGATAATGAAAGACTAGGTAAATATGACACCATCAAAGGCAACTAATAAAGTCGAACAACATAAAGAAATGGAGATCTGTGCACTGTCAGACAAAGAATTCCACTTTAGGAAGTTTAAGAAACTACAAGAAGACTCAGGTGACTAAACAAAATTAGAAAGACAATGTAAGAGCAAAATGAGAAGTTTTTCAGAGGTATAGGAACCATCAATGACAACAATCACAACAAACTTGAACAGAAATCCTAGAGTTGAAAAATACAGTAACTGAATTGAAGAATTCAATAGCAAGTTTCAAAAGCAGACTTAACCATGCAGAAGAAAGAATCATCCACTTGGAAGATAGCACATTAAAAATTATCCAGTCAGAGGAGCAAAAAGAAAAAAAAAAGAATGAAAAAAAGTGATGAAAGCCTATGGGATTTATGGGACAGAATGAAAATGAACAATGTTCGAATTATGGGAATTCCAGGAGAGAAAGAGAAAAGGACAGAAAGTATACTTAAAGCAATAATGACTGAAAACTTCTCAAATCTGGGAAGAGAAAGTCACATCCACCCCAATAGGTTGAACCTGAATAGTCCTCAACTGAGACATTATAATTAAATTGTCAAAAGTCAAAGAGAAAGAAAGAATTTTAAAAACAGCAAGAGAAGAGACACAAGTTGCATATATGGAAACCCCCAAAAGATTATCAGCAGATTTCTCAATAAAAATATTTCAGGTCAGGAGAGAATGGGATACATTCAAATTATTGAAAGAAAAAGAAAAGAACAAAAATACTATACCCAGCAAAGCTATCCTTCAGAGCTGAAGGAACAATAAAAACTTTACCAAACAAATAAAAGCTGAGGGAGTTCATTACTATTGTATCTGCCTTACAAGAAGTGCTAATGGGAGTTTTGAGAGGAAGTGAAAAGACACTAGTTAACATCATAAAAACATAAAAAGACAGTGAAATACACACTACTAATGGTAAGTACATAGTCACAATTCAGTTCAGTTCAGTTCAGTCGTTCAGTCGTGTCCGACTCTTTGCGACCCCATGAATCCCAGCACGCCAGGCTTCCCTGTCCATCACCAACTCCCGGAGCTTACTCAAACCCATGTCCATTGAGTCAATGATGCCATCCAACCATCTCATCTTCTGTCGTCCCCTTCTCCTCCTGCCCCCAATCCCTCCCAGCATCAGGGTCTTTTCCAATGAGTCAACTCGTCGCATGAGGTGGCCAAAGTATTAGAGTTTCAGCTTCAGCATCAGTCCTTCCAATGAATACCCAGGACTGATCTCCTTTAGGATGGACTGGTTGGATCTCCTTGTCAAAAGTTTTGACATAGTCAATAAAGCAGAAATAGATGTTTTTCTGGAACTCTCTTGCTTTTTCGATGATCCAGCGGATATTGGCAATATGATCTCTGGTTCCTCTGCCTCTTCTAAAACCAGCTTGAACATCTGGAATTTCATGGTTCACGTATTACTGAAGCCTGGCTTGGAGAATTTTGAGCATTACTTTACTAGCATGTGAGATGAGTGCAATTGTGCAGTAGTTTGAACATTCTTTGGGATTGCCTTTCTTAGGGGCTGGAATGAAAACTGACCTTTTTCCAGTCCTGTGGCCACTGCTGAGTTTTCCAAATTTGCTGGCATATTGAGTGCAGCACTTTCACAGCATCATCTTTCAGGATTTGAAATAGCTCAACTGGAATTCCATTACCTCCACTAGCTTTGTTTGTAGTGATGCTTTCTAAGGCACATTTGACTTCACCTTTCAGGATGTCTGGCTCTAGGCAAGTGATCACACCATCATGATTATGTGGGCCGTGAAGATCTTTTTTGTACAGTCCTTCTGTGTATTCTTGCCACCTCTTCTTAATATCTTCTGTTTCTGTTAGGTTCATACAATTTCTGTCCTTTATCGAACCCATCTTTGCATGGGTTCCCTGGTGGCTCAGGTGGTAAAGCGCCTGCCTACAATGTGGGAGACCTGCATTCGAACACTGTGTCGGGAAGATCTCCTGGAGAAGGGAATGGCAACTCACTCCAGTATTCTTCTCCACCCACCCACCCCCCAAAAAAACTTTAATCAAGAGGCTCATTAATTCTTCGCTTTCTGCTGTGAAGGTGGTGTCATCTGTGTATCTGAGGTTATTAATATTTTCCCCAGCAATCTTGATTCCAGCTTGTGCTTCACCCAGCCAGACATTTCACATGATGTACTCTGCATGTAAGTTAAATAAGCAGAGTGACAATATACAGCCTTGATGTACTCCTTTCCCAATATGGAACCAGTATGTTGTTCCATGTCCAGTTCTAACTGTTGCTTCTTGACTTGCATACAGGTTTCTCAGGAGGCAGATAAGGTTGTCTGGTATTCACATCTCAAAGAATTTTTCACAGTTTGTTATGATCCCCACATTCAAAGGCTTTAGCACAGTCAATGAAGCAGAAATAGATGTATTTCTGGAATTCTCTTGTTTTTTCTATGATCCAACGGATGTGGTCAATTTGATCTCTGGTTCCTCTGCCTTTTCTAAATCCAGCTTGAACATCTGGAATTTGTCAATTCACCTACTCTTGGAGAATTTTGAGCATTACTTTGCTAGCAAGTGAAGTGATGCAATAGTCTGGTAGTTTCAACATTCTTTGGCATTGCTTTCCCTTGGTATTGAAATGAAAACTGACCCTTTCTAGTCCTATAGCCACTGATGAATTTTCCAAATTTGCTGGCATATTGAGTGCAAAACTTTAGCAGCACCATAGTTCAGGATTTGAAATAGCTCAGCTGAATTCCATCACATCCACTACCTTTGTTCAACGTGATCCTTCCTAAGGCCCACTTGACTTCAGACTCCAGGACTTCTGGCTCTAGGTAAATGATCACACCATGGTGGTTATCTGGGTCATGAAGATCTTTTTTGTATAGTTCTTCTGTGTATTCTTGCCACCTTTTTAAAATTTCTTCTGAATCTGTTAGGTTCATACCATTTCTGTCCGTTATTGTGCCCATCTTCGCATGAAATATTCCCTTGGTATCTCTAATTTTCTTGAAGAAATCTCTAGTCTTTCCCATTCTGTTGTTTTCCTCCATTTCTTTGTATTGATCACTGAGGAAGACTTTCTTATCTCTCTTTGCTATTCTTTGGAACTCTGCATTCAGATGGTATACATTTACTTTTCTCCTTTGCCTTTAGCTTCTCTTCTTTTCTCAGCTATTTGTAAGGTTTGCTCAGACAACCATTTTGCCTTTTTGCATTTCTTTTTCTTGTGGATGATTTTGACCACTGCCTCCTGTACAATGTTATGAACCTCTGTCCATAGTTCTTCAGGCACTCTATCTATTAGATCTAATCCCTTGAATCTATTTGTAACTTTCACTGTGTATTCATAAGGGATTTGATATGGGTCATACCTGAATGGCCTAGTGATGTTCCTTACGTTTTCAATTTAAGTCTGAATTTTGCAATAAGGAGTTCATGATCTGAGCCACAGTCAACTCCTGGCCTTGCTTTTGCTGACTGTATAGAGTTTCTTCATCTTCAGCTGCAAAGAATATGATCAATCTGATTTTATAACTGTAGTATTTTCATAGTCTAAAGTTAGGAAAGTTGATTCTTCCAACTCCATTCTTTCTCAAGATTGCTTTGGCTATTTGAGGTCTGTTTTGTTTCCATATGAATTGTGAGACTTTTTTTTTTCTAGTTCTGTAAAAAATGCCTTTGATAATCTGGTTGGGATCACATTGAATATGTAGGTTTCATTTGGTAGTATAGTAATTTTCACAATATTGATTCCTCCAACCCAGGAACATGGGATATCTCCCCATCTGTTTATGTTGTCTTTGATTTCTTTCACCAATGCTTGTAGTTTTCTATATACAGCTCTTTTGTCTCCTTAAGTATATTTATTCCTAAGTGTTTTATTATTTTTGTTGCAATGGTGAATGGGATTGGTTCCTTAATTTCTCTTTATGATTTTTCATTGTTAATGTATAAGAATGCAAGTGATTTCTGAGTATTGATTTTGTATCCTGTGACTTTGCTAAATTCACCGATTAGCTCTAGTAATTTTCTGATAGTATCTCTAGGGTTTTACTTATATAGCATCATGTCATCTGCAAACAGTGAGTTTTACTTCTTGTTTTCCCATCTGGATTTCTTTTATTTATTGTACTTCTCTTATTGCTATAGCTAGGACTCCCAAAACTATGTTGAATAATTCTGGTGAGAGTGGGCATCCTTGTCTTGTTCCTGATCTTAGAGGAAATGCTTTTCACCATTGAAAATAATGTTTCCTGTGTATTTAACCCATATGGCCTTTGACCTTTACTATGTTGAGGTAGGCTCCTTCTATGCTTATTTCTGAAGAGTAGTTATCATAAATTGTGCTGAATTTTTTCAAAAGCGTTTACTGCATCTACTGAGATTATCATATGGTTTTTATCTTTCAGTTTGTTAGTATAGTATATCACATTGATTGATTTGTATATGCTGAAGAATTCTTACATCCCTGAGATAAAGTTGACTTGATCATGGTGTATGATCTTTTTAATGCATTGTTGAATTCTGTTTGCTAGAGTTTTGTTGAGGATTTTTGCATCTATGTTCATTGGTGATATTGGCCTGTAATTTTATTTCTTTGTGTTTTCTTTGTCTGGTTTAGGTACCAAGGTGATGGTGACTTTATAGAATGAGTTTGAAAGTGTACCTTCCTCTGCAATTTTTTGAAAGAATTTTAAAAGGATAAGCATTAGCTCTTCTCTAAATGTCTGACAGAATTCACCTGAAGACATCTGGCCCTGGGCTTTTGTGTCTTGGGAGATTTATAACCAGTTTCAACCCCAGTGTTTCTTTTTGGCTTGCTCATAATTTCTATTTCTTCTTGGGTCAGTCTTGGAAGATTGAACTTTTCTAAGAATCTGTCCATATCTACCAGGTTGTCCATTTTATTGACTTATAGTTAGTCATAATAGTCTCTAATGATACTTTGTATTTCTGCATTATATATTGTAACCTCTCCTTTTTCTTTTCTAGTATTTTTAATTTGAATCTTCTCCCCTTTTTTTCTTGATGACTCTGGCTAGTGGTTTGTCAATATTTTTTATCTTCTCAAAGAACCTTCTTTTAGTTTTATTAATCTTTACTATTGTTTCCTTCATTTCCTTTTCATTTATTTCTGCTCTGATTTTTATGATTTCTTTCCTTCTACTAACTTTGGCGTTTTTTTGTTCTTCTTTTTCCAGTTGATTTAGGGTGTAAAGTTAGGTTGTCTATTAGATGTTTTTTTTTCTCTTGAGGTTGTATTGTATTGCTATAAACCATACTCTTAGAACTGCTTTTGCTGATTCTTTCAGTTTTGAGCTGTCATGTTTTCATTGTCATTTCTTTCTAGGATTTAAAAAAAAAAATTCCCTTTTTATTTCTTCAGTAACCTGTTCAGTTTTTAGAAATGTATTGTTTAATCCCTATGTGCTTGTGCTTTTTTTACATTTTCTCCCTGTAATTGATATCTAGTCCCATTGTGTTGTGGCCAGAGAAGATGTTTGATATGATTTTAATTTCCTTAAATTTACTGAGGTTTAATTTGTGACCCAAGATGTGGTCTATCCTGGAGAATGTTCCGTGTGCACTTGAGAAGAATGTGTATTCTTCTTCATTTGGATGAATTGTCCTGAAATTATCAATTAGGGCCATCTGTTCTACAGTGTTGTTTAAAGCTTATGTTTCCTTGAGAATTTTCTGTTTTGATGATGTGCCCATTGGTGTAAGTGGGGTGTTGAAGCCCCCTACCATTATTGTGTTGCTGTCAATTCTCCTTTTATGTCTGTTAGTATTTGTCATAGGTACTGAGGTGTTCCTATGTTGGGTAGATAAATATTTATAATTGTTATGTCTTCCTCTTGAATTGATCCCTTGATCATTATGTAGTGTCCTTCCTTATCTCTTATAATAATCTTTATTTTAAGACCTATTTTGTCTGATATGAGGATTGCTACTCTGACTTTCTTTTGCTTCCCATTTGGATGGAATATATTTTTCCATCCTCTCACTTTCAGTCTATATATGTCTCTTAGGTCTGAAGTGGGTCTTTTATAGACAGCATATATATGGGTTCTGAGGTTTTGTTTTTTTATCCATTCAGCTAGTCTGTGTCCTTTGGTTGGAGCATTTAATCTATTTACATTTAATTATTGACATATATATTCCTATTGCCATTTTCTTAATTGCTTGAGGTTTGTTTTTGTAGGCCTTTTCCTTCTCTTATATTTTCTGTCTATATAAGTCCATTTAACATTTATTGTAAACAAATTTGGTGGTGCTACATTCTCTTAACTTCTGCTCATCTATAAAGATTTTGATTTGTCCATCAATTTTGAATGAGGTCCTTGCTTGTTAAAGTAATCTCAGTTGTTGATTTTTCCCTTGAAGTACTTTAAATATATCCTGCCATTTCTTTCTTGCTTGCAGTTTCTTCTGAACAATCAGTTAGTAATCTTATGGTATTTCCCTTGTATGTTACTTGTTGCTTTACTTTTGCTGCATTTAATATTCTTTTTGTTTTAATCTTTGTTAGTTTGATTAGTATGTGTCTTGGCATGCTTTTCCTTGGGTTTATCTTGTATGGGACTCTCTGTGCTCCTGGACTTGATTGATTATTTCCTTTCCCGTGTTGCATACATTTTCAACTATAATCTCTTCAAAAAATTTATCAGATCCTTTCTTTTTTTTTTGTTCTGCTGGGACCCCCATAAATCGAATGTTGGTGCATTAAATATTGTCCCAGAGACCTCTGAGACTATCCTCAGCTCTTTTTGTTCTTTTTCCTTTATTCTGCTCTTTGACAGTTATTTCCACCATTTTATCTTCCAGATCACTTATCCATTCTTCTGTCTCAATTGTTCTGCTATTGTTACCTTCTACAGTATTTTTAATTTCAGTAATTGTGTTTTTCATCTCTGTATTATTTATTTCTTCTAGATCCTTTTTAAATGTGTTAACTGATTCTTACATTTTCTGCATTCTATTTTCAATGTTTTGGATCATCTTTACTATCATTACTCTGAATTCTTTTCCAGGCAGTTTGCCTATTTCCTCTTCATTTATTTGGTCTTGTGTGTTTTTAGCATGTTCCTTCATTTGAGCACTATTTCTCTGATTTTTCATTTTTTATAACTTACCGAATTTGAGATCTCTTTTTCCCAAGCTTAAATGTAAAATTCCATCTTCCTTTTGGTTTCTGCCCTGGAGGTTATGGTTTGTCCTGTGGTTTGCATAAGCTTCATTTTGGATACTTCTTGTGTTTGTGTTCTGGTGGGAAGAGGTGATTTTTTTCCCCTCTGATGGACATGGCTGTGTGAGTTGGTAATCCTGTCTGCTGATGATTGGGTTTGTGTTTTTGTCTTGTTTGTTGTTTGGGTGAGAAGTCTTGCACTGGGTGCTGCTGGAAGTTGGATTTTGCTGGATCTTGTATACAAGTGGAGGCCTTTGTGGGAGTTCTCACTAATCAATACTCCATGGGGTTAGGAGTTCTTTAACAGCCTAGGTTTTTGGAGTCAATGCTCCCACTCCAAAGGCTCATGGCCTGATCTCTGGCTGGGGAACTGAGATTCCACAAGTGTTTTGTTATGGCATTAAAGGGGGTTGAATAAACACACAAAAACAAAACAAAAGGCAAACCCCAGACATATGGTAAATACAAAATCAGGCAAATAATAGCAGAAATAATGGAATACACACATACATATACACACATAAACAAAACCAAAACAGTCCAAAAAAGAAAATACGGGAGTGGCCCAGCAAGTGAAGGAAACCAAAAATGATATCAACCAGTTCAAAACAAAGGCACAAAATGGAAACCAAAGCAAGGTGCCAACTGAGGAATAAAGCAACAAAAACAAAACAAACTAACAAACATGGTGAGGAAAAGAAAGAAAGGGAAGAAAAAAAAAGAAAGAATAGAAAAACAAAGTTAAATAGAGGTAGATAAAAAAAAAGTTTACATATATATTAAAGAATAACTACAGCAAGTAAAGAAGAATAAAAAAAGCAAACAAAGGAATAAATATAAAATAATATTAATAATACATTAAAAAAATTTTAAAGGAAAAGAAAAAAATCTCAAAGAATCACAAAAGGCCAATGTAGAGGCAGAAGTCTATACAGGAAATAAGTGTAATTAAAAAAAAAAAATTCTCAAAAGCTGGTGTGTGGGGAAAGAGACTACACTGATGACTCCACCCCCAGCTTGTGACTCAGCAGAATCTCCCAGCCTCCATGGTTGTCTGGCTTTCCTCCGAAGCATTTCTCACCTTGATCTCTTCCTTCATGTCCCCTCGGGTTGTCTCCCCACAGTCAACAGCAGACCTAACTCTGGGATTTCTTTCCAGTCCCTACGCTCCAGCTCTCAGCTGCTGCATTTTCTAGAGGACTTGCATCCCTGTCCAGAGTATGTAGGGCTGCAACAGGGATTTTCTGTGTGATTCTAACTTTATTCAAACTGTCACAGATCAGCTGCTTCATTCTCCAAGAGCCTCAAATTCTTCACTTCTGTCCCAAACTATTGCCCCAATGTGGGGATCTGATCCTTGCTTCAGTTCTCCCACTTCCCCAGAACACGTCTAGTCCTGCTCACTCTCCTCTTCCCCCCCCCTTCCTTCCTTCATCCTACCAAGATTTGTGTGGGTCTATATATTCTTTTCTGGTGGTCAGATACTCCTGTGCACTCTCAGCAGGTGTTCTGCAAGATTTTCTGTGTCTGAAGGTGTATTCCTGATGTATCCATTGAGAGAGATGTACTCCATGTCCACCTACTCCTCCACCATCTTATTGCATAATCTTGAAACCAATCTGTTTGATGAAACTACTATAACTGTCATTAGTGATGACAAAAGACATTACCACAGCAGGCCTAAAAAGGGAGACATCTCATTAATTAGCTACCCTCAATCCATTTCTCCCTTGCTGCTTTCCATTATATAACTTAGAAAGCCAAAAACTCAATTTCCTATACTCATTTGCAGATAAGAGTAACAATGTAACTCCATTCTGGGAGTGTGACATTAAGCAGAAGTCTGCTGGCACTGACCCTTTACTCTTCCTTCTTCTCTCTGCTTTGAATGTAAACTTGCTGTCTGGAGCTTCAGCAGCTATCTTATGACAGTATGACAACAGACATGAAGATGAAACTCAACATAGTAAGAAAAGCAAGTCAGAAAAAAAATAAAATTTCCTTGGGTCCAGATGGCATTATTGAACAACTAAATTAACACCAGCAATGATATACTTCTACACTTGCTTTTATGTGAAAAAGTAAGCCATTATTTGCTTGAGCCTCAATTTTTTGTATGTAACTTGCATTTGATTATAATATTGAAGCTAATGGCAGTTGCCACTCAGTGGCCAAAAGTTCTACTTTGTGGAACATGTGATATACCACCCACTCTTCATATTCTACAGGAAATTCAAAGTATCTTGGGAGAAAATGATGGTCTGGGGTTCTTGCAGAGTAGCTATGGATATTCATTATGCATTTTCTAAGTAAGTTTGGAAAAGTGTTATGTTAACCTGTGCTATTTGAAAACATGAACAGGTCTATATAAGTAAGGTAGGTATGGACTATATTGGCAAACAATAAAAGTGTCAGTAATTAAATAGCATTTCTTGGAAATGTGGCCCTCAAAATACTCTCTAAACGCTTTCACAAAAAAAATACTTTTGATTTACCAGGGGCTTCCCTGGAAGCTCAGACAGTAAAGAATCTCCTGCATTAGGAGACCCAGGTTAGATCCCTGGGTTGGGAAGATCCCCTGGAAAAGGGAATGGCTTACCACTCCAGTATCCTTGCTTGGAGAATTCCATTGACAGAGGAGCCTGCTAGGCTACAGTTCATGTGGTCTCAAAGAGCCCGACACAACTGATCAACTAACATTTTCACTTACTTTCATAACAATTTGCCTAATGTTTCCATTTTCACATCACAGAGATCATTTGTTGTTTCAGGAATATGTTAATTACATACTATACAGATTTGCATTTACAATTCAATGAATGTGCCAACAATCTTCTTACACAATCAGCTTTGAAAATGTAGCTTGTAACATACCTCAGAAATTGAGGAGCACTGCTGATTTGGAATCATTTCTCCCAACTACTGCTTACAAGAGCAGGATAATAGATTTAATGGCATCCTGCAACATGCTACTACCAATGGGAAAAAAATTCTGCTTCTCTAAATAAAAGTCTAGCTTGAAATAGCCTAAAATTAACAGATTAATATGTCATTGCAAAACACAATTCAGATTTGTTTTCAAAGTATCTTTTATACAAATTACTTTTGAGTGATATTAGTTTTCAAAAGTGTAAAAGACTGGATATCCTATGGTTTTAATCCATTCTACAGCACAAAAAGTTTCAAAAATCTAAAAGATGAGATAAAAACAAATATTGGAGAGAAATTTAAAATGACAAATATACAGTTCTAGAGTTCCTAATGTATAAATGTCATCACTATCATCATTCTATTTACATATAGAGCTTAGGCAAATTCAGTCTTAACAGAATACTATATGAACAAACACATTGCAAAAATCTATTGTTTGTATAGAAATCTCCTTACAGTTTGACATGTATCTGTTTCTGAAATGATAGAAAGTATCTTTTTCTGAAATGACATTCAAACAAAATCAGATCAACAATGGAAGATATCTAGTGTATAAGAAATGAGACTTTTCACTGATAGAACTAGTTTTCATTCAATAATCCTAAACTTCTAGTTTTACTTTTCTCCTCTGCCATTGTCTGATGCATCTTTATTTAGTATTTCTCTTAGTTGTTTATGATATTTCTATTTTCTTTATATTTTCTCCCAGACCAAAGAATAAATGGTTTTGATTTTAAAAATAATCAGTATATAACAGAAAATGGATATTTGTAGACTACATAAAATGTCTCCAAATAATTGAATTTTTTTCTCCAAGAGGTACAGTATGAAATAAATAAAGGGGCAGAGAGATGCAACTGTGTTTTAAAGTTAGTCTTGGTTATAAAGTGATGATAGTATTACCATATCTAAGGAAAGGATTTGCCAATCAAAGAGAGGATTGGTCTACAATAGAAGTTTAAATTATTCAGAATTCAGTCAAATTTAAAAAAATTTTTTTAGTACCTAGAAAGTGATTTATGCACAGAATCTGTTTTGGAGGAGCTTATATTTTAATAGGAAGTGAAAGAAAGGTAAAAGAGAGACAGAATATCAATGCAGTGGGTTAAATGTTACAACCAATATAAACCCACAGCACTGGGAGAGTAACAGAGGAAAAGCACCTAATCCAGCCAAGCACATGGCAGGAGAGGAGTCTTGAAGAATATGGCAGCTGAGGCACATGTACTGGATCTTAAAGGAAGAGTTAGAATAATTCAGATGATTGAACAAAAGAGGTGTGAATAAGAGCAGATGGAAGGCTTCTTGGTAGAGGGTTCAGAAATAGCATGATGTGGGCATAGAAGTACACCTGGTTCAGTGCTATTAGAGCAACAGGAGAGAGGATGGAGATAGATAATCAGATCATGAAGGCCGTTGAAGCCAGCTTGGACTTTCTCCTTTGTCAATTTCTTACACTGGGATTTTCCATGTTGTGTTAACAAGCATGCCAAGGCAGGGGACAAAGCTTATTAGGCATCGATTTTAACTTGATGGTATGTAATTTGAAACAATATTTCTACATTAAAGCAAACATATATTATCATTTAGAATTCAAAATTGCCAGTGAATAAGTTTAGGATAAAATATAAGACTTCAAAGAATTTTCAAATTTGTAGTCCTTGTCACCACCACTCTCCGCCCTTCCTCACTTTTAGAATTCTTGTGAGAGGTCATCTTTCTTGCATGACACTTCAGAAGAAAAGTTTTAGAACCATAGTTCTAAATCACGGGTAGTCATTGAAGGATTTCAAGCAGAAGAATGATAAGGTGAGGTTTGTGTTTTAGATTACTATGGCAATTGTGTGAAGGATGGAAGGGAGGGTGGAGCATGGCTGGACAATAGCTTAGGAAGCTATTACAACAGTGCTGATCAAAGGTTAGGGGCTTAACAGCTAGTGGTAAAGAATCCTCGTGCCAATGCCGGAGACATAGAGATGGGGGTTTGATCCCTGGGTCAGGAAGGTCTCCTGGAGGAGGGTTTGGCAACCCACTCCAGTATTCTTGCTTGGAGAATAGCATGGACAGAGGAGCCTGGTGGGTTATAGTCCATAGGATCGCAAAGAGTTGGACACAACTGAGCATCTGAGTAGAGGTCAGGGGTTAAACTAGGACTGGGTGGATGGAGAGAAGTGACAGAGACCAGAAAGATTTGATAGAGAACATTGGCAAAATTTTTTGACTAAATATTAGAAGTTGGGAAGAGGAGAAATCTAGAAAATGTTCCAGTTTTTGCCTTTAATATATCTGACTGAGTAGGTAATAATGAGTAGAAGATCTGTCCTTAAGGAAGAGATAATTACTTTATGTTGGACATGGTGAGAGTGAGGTGCTTGGTGAGATATCTAGGTCAGGACTTTTACCCAAATGGATTATTATATACGGAAACGTGGACTCCTCCGCCCTCAGCGTAGCTGGGTTTTCTGGGGCAGCTAAAGTCCCCAGCTTGTCAGGTTACAAACCTCAGGCATGCACTACCTTATGCATTAAGTCCAATGTGTTGTTATAATTATTTCCATTTTCTATGTTTTTACCATGTCATGACAAATTTGGGACGCATCAGTTGAGTTGATGATGTCCCATTAGCTACTGAATATGTAAGTGTGAAACTCAGAAGAGCTAACAAGGATGGAGATATAGATATGGGCATCATTCACACAAAGATACTAGTTAAAGCCAGCAAAGTAGATAAAGTAAAGACGTACACAAAATAGAGTCCATAAATGACTGGTAAGAGAGGTCCAGTGGAGTGAATTCAGGGTATTTCTGTTGTGAAAACAATATATTAAGTAATAAAACTAATAATAACTAACATGTTTTGGGCACTTAGTATGTGCCAGGCATTGTTCTAAGCACTTTGCGTTTATTAATTTAATCCTAACAGCAATCCCACAAAGTAGTAAGCATTATTGTTATTCCCACTTTACAGAGGAGGAAACTGAGGTACTAGGTTAAGTAGGCCACCCAAAGCCCCCATAACTAGGAAGTAGAAGAGCCAGGGCTTGATGTTACAGACCAGTCAAATCATGCAGCTCACTCCTCTTATTCTATATCTGTGATCCACAAACAAGCTTCTGATTATTTGACTTCCCCTACAAGTTACTGGGTGAGAATGGGCTGATAGAGAATGGATGATTTTGATCCCTTTAACAATTATAACTATCATTATAAAATAATGAACAAGTTCTCTAGTTTAAATGCCAGTCTTTGGTGAAGCTGGTGATTGTAAGTCAGGTCTTTGGAGATTAATCAGCTTTAGAATACAGACAAAACTGAACATTTAAAAGGCTGAGTGCCAGATCCTACACTGTGACAACTCTCAGAAAAAAATGCTACCTATTGAGGTCTCTGGGTAGCCAAAAGACTTCTAGTAAAACCTGACATAATTTTCTTTTGCACTTCAAACTACAAAAGCAGGGAAAAATAAATAAATACCATGGCTGATTCATGTCAATGTATGACAAAACCCACTACAATATTGTAAAGTAATTAGCCTCCAACTAATAAAAGTAAATGAAAAAAAAATCAAAAAAAAAATTAAAAGGCAAAATAATGAGATATAGGTGCAACTTTCTATATCCCCAAACTGTTGATTGCAGTGATTTTGCTCACCAGGATCTACACAAAGGAGGAACCCAGGCTTAAGTTCAGTAAATAGAGCAAATTGTTTGGTTCAGTTTGATACAAGAAATACTATATTTACAACCCAGTGTGTGCTCACAAAGAGCAAACCCAGTATATTTACACATGTAGTTTGCATTTGCTTTTTTATATCTGTCAATCAGACCTCCAATCAGATTGAAAGGCCAGGATCCTAGGTCAGAGAAAGGTAAACCACAAACAATTGAAACTTAGGGAAAAATTGCCATTGTTATTTGGAAAGTTGGATAACTCAGAATTGTTTTCATCTGATAATGAAGAAGATATCTTTCCTTTGGCAATGCTGCAAAAGCCTATGCTGTCTATTACACTTTAAGTAAACATACTTTCAAGTAATCAGGAATTAAGAACAAAAGTACCAAAGAAAAAGGTCAAAAATTGTAAAGAAAAATAATGAAATTTTAGATGGAATTTTTGTATCTCATGTGTAAATACTTTCTATAAGGAAAGCTATTAAACTCTCTAAACTTAGTCTCCTAATCTATAAAATTTTGATAATGGAAGTTACTTCACAGGATGAAGATTAGATGCAATGACTTGTGTATATTAATATCCAATACATAGCGCCTGACACATCAGACAATCAATAAAAAGTAAATATCATAAACTTTGATCAAGTGCTCCCACACACATGATTAGAGTCTTACTTTGAAAAATTATCTGTTAACCACACACAGTATTGACTTCTTAGAAATATTTAAAACACTAAAAACCATCACTGTGAAATAAAGTTGCCTCCCCTCCCCACCCCCCGCCTTTTACAATTTTCAATTCCCTTTGAATCCAGACCTGCCTTATACTGCCATCTCCTGGAAGTGTCTGGTCTTGAACAACTTTTTGATTTATTTAGTATTATAACATTTTGCTGGTCAGTGGCTTTGCTATCCACAAAGAGTCGAACATAACTGAAATAACTTAGCACGCATGCACGGCTTGCTATCAGAGATCAGTATCTACATGTTAGTTTTGATCTTCCCAATATCCCTTCTTTAGAGAACACTCTGAGATCACTGGACAATAAACATGCAAGTTTCCTAGGGCGATTCATGACTAATCCTAGGGCAGTAGGATTAACAAAGACGTTGCTAAATGAAAATGTCCAATAAAGACTGAGCTTTTTTCAACAGCAATTTCAGTCGGCTATAAGACTGAATGAGATAAATGTAATTTCATATATTATCAAATTATGATATGTTAGAAAATTTCCTTAGAGGATCATGTGGGGAGGACAATGAAAATGGGAAACTAAATATTCATCCCATTAGGGATTGTTTTCAGATGATGACCCATAGCAATATGGCAAAGTAGAAGAATATCAAGACTTGGAGTCAAGAGACTGCGATTCTAGGCCTTATTTTAATAGTTATGTAGTCCAATACAAGCCAATTCCTCTTTCTGGCCTCAGTTCCTACATATTGTGAAACAAGGGAGTGGAACTAAGTGATCTATAAGTTCATTATAGGATTTCATATTCGTGGTTTTATGAAAGGCCAAATTACATTGTGATGTCATCATATCATCAATATGATTTCATATCTAGCAAAAATAGACTGCTTTATTGAAACGGTATTGCTGTGTCTTACTGAGATGTGGTAAGTAACACATATAGGTTTGCCCATAATTGCTATTGAGAGAAAAGATATTGATAATAATGAGTGTATATATTAAAATTGACTGTGCTTATACCTTATGCCAAATAAAGTTTTCTGGTTCTTTTTAGATGTTACTGCCATTTTTGTTGCATTCTTGTATCAGGAGCCCCAAATGCTACTATCTGAACATAGGTCAGCTTATACACCAACAGCCAGCTAAGAGGCAAGATTTGAGGGTCACAGATATGAGACCTGCGCATTGAAACTCTGTTGGGCTCTGACAAAACATGCTTGCTAACATGGGTATGAAGAGTTTATCAGAAATTTAAGCTTCATTTTGAGATAATTTATCATTTCCCTAACAGAGCAGGGTTCTATTGGAATTAGGACCTTGGACTATGAGGTTTGAGAGCCAGCAGAAGAACAAGAGTTGTTCAAGGTACAGTGCCATGGAGGAAAAACCAATAACTACAATCAGCTAACCTCCACTGGATCATAGAAAAAGCAAGAGAGTTCCAGAAAAACAACTACTTCTGCCTTATTGACTATGCCAAAGCCTTTGACTGTGTGGATCACAACAAACTGTGGAAAATTCTGAAAGAGATGGAAATACCAGACCACCTTACCTGCCTCCTGAGAAATCTGTATGCAGGTCAAGAAGCAACAGTTAGAACTGGACATGGAACAATGGACTGGTTCCAAATCGGGTAAGGAGTACAAAAAGGAGTACAAATTGTCACCCTGCTTGTTTAACTTACAGCAGATTGCATCATGCAAAATGCCAGGCTCACTGAAGCACAAGCTGGAATCAAGATTGCTGGGAGAAATGTCAATAATCTCAGATATGCAGATGACATCACCTTTACAGCAGAAAGAGAAGAGGAACTGAAAAGCCTCTTGATGAAAATGAACAAGGAGAGTGAAAAAGCTGGTTTAAAACTCAACATTAAAAAAACAAAGATCATGGCATCTGGTCCCATCATTTCATGGCAAATAGATGGGGAAACCATGGAAACAGTGACAGACTATTTTCTTGGGTTCCAAAATCACTGCAAATGGTGACTGCGGCCATGAAATTAAAAGACACTTGCTCCTTGGAAGAAAAGCTGTGACCAGACTAGATAGCATATTAAAAAGCAGAGACATTACTTTGCCAACAAAGGTCCGTCTAGTGAAAGCTATGGTTTTTCCAATGGTCGTGTAGGATGCGAGAGTTGGACTATAAAGAAAGCTGAGCGCTGAAGAATTGATGCTTTTGAATTGTAGTGTTGGAGAAGACTCTTGAGAGTCCCTTGAACTGCAAGGAGACCAAACAAGTCAATCTTAAAGGAAATAAATTCTGAATATTCCTTGGAAGGACTGATGCTGAAGCTGAAACTCCAATACTTTGGCCACCTGATATGAGGAGCTGACTCATTGGAAAAGACCCTGATGCTGGGAAAGATTGGAGGCAGGAGAAGGGGATGACAGAGGATGAGATGGTTGGATGGCATCATCTACCTGATGGACATGAGTTTGAGCAAGCTCTAGGAGTTGGTGATGGACAGGGAAGCCTGGCATGCTGTAGTCCATTGGGTTACAAAGGGTCAGAAATGACTGAGGGACTGAACTGAACAATCGGCCAATTGCAGAGGTTAGAGGAGTCACGACTGTGAGTACAGGCAATTGTCATTTCATGAAACTTGATTGTGAAGGCAGAGGGAATCCCCATTTTTGGATACAATAGAGAATACCCCATTTTTTAGAGTCATAAAACCCTGAGACCTTTGCAGCTATCCAACCCCACAATGTAACATGGGCCAAAGACCAATAAATCTGTGTAACATCATCTAACTGAGAACCAGAGCAACCAGAGGGCAACATTGAGAAGACGTGTGTTCTACGTTAAAGGGCTGATCTGCATCCAATACAAGATTTGTGATAGTTGCATGTAACACCAAGTAGATACATCGTGATCTCAATTTCAGTGAGCTCACGGTCTAATTTTATTTCTGTATCACTCTTTAGTACCATTACTTACAGTCAGACCTTACAGATTCAGACCTTCCTGATATGTCTTACTGCTTCAAAGCCATTTGTTTCTTCTACCTAAAATATCTTTTTTGTTTCATCAGATTCTAGCTAACTTCTCTTAAATTCAGCTCAAACTTCATAATCTCATGAATACCTTTCTCATTTATTCATTTAAATGCTCTTTCTCTGTCTTCTCATAGCACTCTGTGCTTATCTCTATCATAGCACTTACCACACTGTACTAACAAATTTGATTTATCTGCCTCCTCCAGTGAGATTTTGAATTCCTTGAGGAATTATGTCTTCTTTATCTTTGTATCCCCACCACCTAGTCTAATGCTTTATGTATATAGTAGGTGCTCAAGATAAATGTTTGAAAACGTGAATGAAGGAAAATGCAGCAAACATTTTTATCATCTCATTAAGCTTTTACCTGTAGAAAGCATTATGAATCCTGGTTCTTTCATTCTGCATTTCAGCTTTATTTCCACATCTTGTATAACCTGCAAATCTGATCTTCGTGCCTTTTAGGAGTGTGACACTAATAGAGATTTTCCTCTAGGTTTAACATTCATTCATTAATAAGCACTTGTTGGTAAAAGGCTTCCAGCTTTTAACCTCTGAGCAATGCTGTTACCCAGATAAGGTTCCAGAACCTTAACAAACATCTTGCTGAAATCCAGAATTTTTTAATCTGTAGCATTACTACCATCTGTCTAGTGACACTATATAAAAGGAAATGAGGCTAAACTGACCTCTAAATTGGTCACTCTTACTAAAGCCTACATTCCTCTTCAGAGTCCATCCCTAATTCATCCTTCTCTTCTATTTCTAAACACAGGGAATATTATGTTTTCCCAGCAATGACTCATATGCATGCTTTTCTCACACAATTCCACTTGAAAATATCTTCCCTTCTCTACTTGTTCACATTATTTTTCAAAATCCAGTTAAAATTCAACTTCTTCCAAGAATCCCTCTAAGAATCCCATCCCTCATTTCACCTGTTATGATGAGGTGAAATGGGATCGTCTCTGACATTTCTCTGTATTCTGGGAAGAAAATGAGCAATGTGAGGGCAGCAATCTTGGTGTCCTTCACAGTCAATTACAGGGCAGGTAGTAGAACAGCAATCTGTTAGTATAACATAATCAAAATTAATAGTTCATATAAAATATGCTTAAAATATTTAAATTTGTCATATAGTGCATATGTGGCTTAGGGAGATTCACTTTAATATGTCAGATGTGATCTACATTAAATATATTAGGAGAGAACATACTTATAATTCTAACCTTACTCCAATATATAACCACAGAAGATATCTAGAGATGAATTCTGAGAGGCAAAAAGGAGAGATCCAAATCTATCTTGTGGACAGTAACATTATATCTTAGAAGCTACATTACATCATAGTAAGATGTCCTTAAGCTAATTCCACATCCCACCATCCTACATGCACTAGAATATGCACTGCTTGAGTTCCAAGACTGTGTCATAATCACTGTTGTGTAATTAAATTCTTTCATTCCTGAGCATGTTTCCATAAGAATCTAATTTCTAAACAATTATTGAAGCATATGTTTATATAATGTATAAACTGATGAAAGTTTTCAGTTTGTAATATTCACTACTACTGTGTCTTCTATATCAGTGGCAATGTCTACAATCATCTAATCAAACCATTAAATAAATGGCCAGGTTTCTTTTAAGCTTTAGTTCCTACTTCAGTTTCTACTTGTTAGTGCTACCTTCATATATCTTTACACATTAATACCTGTGACTTTCTTCCTCTAAGTTTAAATATTGGTTCTTGTGTGCTCAGTTGCACAGTCATATATGACTCTTTGCAGCTCCATGGACTGTACCCCACCAGGCTCCTCTGTCCATAGAATGTTCCAGGCATGAATACTGGAGAGGTTGCCATTTCCTATTCCAGGGGATCTTCCTGACCCAGGAATTGAACCTACATCTCTGTTGTCTCCTGCATTGTTAAGCAGATTCTTCACCACTAGCATCACCTAGAAAGCCCAATCAAGATTCTACCACTTATTAATTGTGTGCCTTCTGACAAATTGCTTAAGGTCTCTAAGTCTCAGTTTCCTTATAAATAAAAGAGGGATCAGGAGAATTGGTTCAAGATGGCAGAGTAGAAGGATATGCACTCATCTCCTACTGTAAGAGCACCAAAATTGTAACTATCTGTTGAACAACCATCAACAGGAGGATGCCAGACCAGCTCCAAAAAACATATCCCACATCCAAAGACAAAGGAGAAACCACAGTGAGACAGTAGGAGTGGTGTAATAATGATAAAATCAAATCCCATAATCTTTGAGTGGAAGACCCACAAACTGGAGAACAATAATAACAAAGAAGTTCTCCTATTGTTGTGAAGGTTCTGAGCCTTAGATCAGGCTTCCTAGTGTGGGGGTCTGGCAAAACGACTAAGAATCTCCAGGGAATCTGACTTTGAAGGCCAGTGGGATTTGATTAAAGGACTTCCAGAAGACTGGAGGAAACAGAGACTCCACCCTTGGAGGGCACAAACAAAATCTTGTGAACACCAAGACCCAGGATAAAGGAGCAGTAACCCCACAGGAGACTGAACCAGACCTACCTGCTAGTGTTGGAGGATCTCCTGTGGAGGTGTGGGTTGTCAGGTGCTTACTGCAGGGACAGGGGCACTGTTAGCAGGAGTCCTGGGAGGTGTCCTTTGGCATGAGCCCTCTTGGAGGTCACCATTAGCCCTACCATAAAGCCCGTAGACTCCTGAGGCTGGCTTGCCTCAGGCTAAACAACTAACAGGGAGAAAGTACAGCCCCACCCATCAGCAGACAATTGGATTAAAGTTTTACTGAGCACTGTCCTGCCCACCAGAGCAAAACTCAGTTTTTCGCACCACCAGTCCCTCTCATCAAGAAACTTACTGAAACCTCTTAGCCTCATACACCAGAAGGCAGACAGAAGAAGCAAGAACTTTAATCCCAAAGTTAATGAAATGAAACATGCAGAGGATTATGTCTCAGATGAAGGGACAAGATAAAAATCTCAGAAAAACAACTGAATGAAGTGGAGATAGGGAACCTTCAAGGAAAAGAATTCAGAATAATGATAGTGAAGATGATCCAAGATCCCAGAAAAAGATTAAAGATGCATGAAATGTTTACCAGAGACCTAGAAGATCTAAAGAACACACAGAGATGAATAATACACTAGAAGGAATCAATAGCAGAATAACTGAGGCAGAAGAATGGATAAGTGACCTGGAAAACAGAATGGTGGAAATCACTGCCACAAAACAGAACATAGAAAAAAGAATGAAAAAATGAAGACAGCCTAAGAGACCACTAGGAAAACGTTAAACACACTAACATTTGTGTTATACGGGTCCCAGGATGAGAAGAGAGAGAGAAAGGACCCAAGAAAATATTTGAAGAGATAATAACTGAAAACTTCCTTAATGTGAGAAAAGAGCTAGTCAACCAAGTCCAGGAAGCACAGAGTCCCAGACAGGATAAACCCAAGGAGGAATTTACTGAGATATATAGTAATCAAACTGACAGAAATAAAAGACAAAGATGAAATATTAAAAGCAACAAGAGAAAAGCAACAAATAATATACAGGGAACTACCATAAGGTTATCACCTGATTTCTCAACAGAAACCCTACAAGCCAGAAGGGAATGGTACAATATATTTAAAGTGATAAAAGGGGAGAACCTATAAACAAGAATACTCTGCCCAGCAAGTCTCTCATTCAGCTTTGATGGAGAAATCAAAAGGTTTGCAGAGAAGCAAAATTTAAGAGAATTCAGTACCACCATGCCAACTTTACAGCAAATACTAAAGGAACTTTCCTAGGTATGAAACACTAGAGAAGGAAAAGACCTACAAAAAATAAACTCAAAACAATTAAGAAAATGGTAACAGAATCAATGTGTTAGTTGCATTAGTCGTGTCTGACTCTGTGTGACCCTAGGGACTGCAACCTGTCAGGTTCCTCTGTCCATGGGATTCTCCAGGCAAGAATACTGGGGTGAGTTGCTATGCCTTTCATATTGATAATTAAATTACCTCAAATGTAAATAGATTAAATGCACATACCAAAAGACTTAGTCTAGCTGGGTGGATTTTCATCCACCATCATGTGTGTGTGTGCACTTCCACCTACCACATCACTCTACTTAACCCCCAAATTGTATGTAATTATTTTGCATTGTTAGGTTAGTCATGTTTCCATTATGGCTTGCAATTATCTTTTATCTTTTGTCTGGCTATTGATTGTGAAAACTGATAAATATCTTTTGCTACGATTATGTAACTGTTATTCATTTTAATACCATTGTATCATGATTGGTCAACAAAAAATAATGGAATTCTATATCATTAAAACTACCATTTAATAGAAAAATCTGTAATCACTTTTAAAATCCAGATGCACATTAGAATTATCTTGGAAGTTTTTGAAAAACACAAATGTCCAGGTATTGTTTTTTTCACCAAAGTTCCAGATATGATTCTAATGATCAGCCATATTTAGAAACAACTGAACTATATGATGATTTTTTACTTTTATCTAGTTTGTTTCACTTTTTCTATTTCATATTCAGTGCTCCCGTTTCATTTACATTTTCCAATTTCTCCATCTCTTTTTTTTTGTTGTTCTTTTTCAAGCCTTTATCCCATGTAGTAGAAAAGCTTGTGTGCGTGTGTGTGTATATATATATATGTATAATAAAATACATATATATTAGAAAACAGGAATTTTTGCTTTGCTAAGAAATTTATGACATTTTTTCCCACTTGTTTGACTAAGTATGAATAGGAGGCACTAATGGTAAAGAATCTTCCTGTCAATGCAGGAGACATAAGAGAAGTGGGTTCTATTCCTGGTTTGGGAAGATCCCCTGGAGAAGGGCATGTAACCCACTCCAGTATTCTTGCCTGGAAAACTGCCATGGACAGAGGAGCCTGGCGGGCTATATTCCATAGAGTCACAACGAGTCAGACACAGCTGAAGCAACTTATTGCACATGAATAGAATGCTGGATTTCTAATTTTTTTACACTCAAAACTTTGATATAGTTTCATTTATTCTGGCAAGTAGTATTACTTCTAAAAGTCTAGAAAGTTTATTATTATAGTGATATTTTAAACAAATATTTGAATGAGGCTTAAACTTCTAATCCAATTCTGAGAATATAAAGAAGTCCTATTAAAAAAATTAGGAAATTAACATGTGATACAGTATTATTAACTAAAGTAGAGATTTTGTTCAAGTTTCTCAAAATTTTATGTTAGGGTCCATTATTTGTGCTCATGCCTTATCCAAGATTCCACATTGTATTTTGTTGCACTGAGCAGCCTCAGCGGCCTGAAGCAAATTCTGATGAATTCTCTTTTCATTTTTATTCTGTTAGAAATATTTTCTAATTTTCCTTCTTATGGTTTCTTAGATACACCCATCATTTAAAAGTGAAAATTTAATTTCCAAATGCATATGGGATTTTTTTTTCATTTATTTTTATTAGTTGGAGGCTAATTACTTTACAATATTGTAGTGGTTTTTGTCATACATTGATATGAATCAGCCATAGATTTACACGTATTCCCCATCCCGATCCCCCACATGTCTCAATGCTGTTCTCTCGAAACATCCCACCCTCACCTTCTCCCACACAGTCCAAAAGTCTGTTCTGTACATCTGTGTCTCTTTTTCTGTTTTGCATATAGGGTTATCATTACCATCTTTCTAAATTTCATATATATGTGTTAGTATACTGTAATGATCTGTTTTCTTTTTTTTTATTAGTTGGAGGCTAATTACTTCACAACATTTCAGTGGGTTTTGTCATACATTGATATGAATCAGCCATAGATTTACACGTATTCCCCATCCCGATCCCCCCTCCCACCTCCCTCTCCACCCGATTCCTCTGGGTCTTCCCAGTGCACCAGGCCCGAGCACTTGTCTCATACATCCCACCTGGGCTGGTGATCTGTTTCACCATAGATAGTATACATGCTGTTCTTTTGAAATATCCCACCCTCACATTCTCCCACAGAGTTCAAAAGTCTGTTCTGTATTTCTGCGTCTCTTTTTCTGTTTTGCATATAGGGTTATCGTTACCATCTTTCTAAATTCCATATATATGTGTTAGTATGCTGTAATGTTCTTTATCTTTCTGGCTTACTTCACTCTGTATAAGGGGCTCAAGTTTCATCCATCTCATTAGGACTGATTCAAATGAATTCGTTTTAACGGCTGAGTAATATTCCATGGTGTATATGTACCACAGCTTCCTTATCCATTCTTCTGCTGATGGGCATCTAGGTTGCTTCCATGTCCTGGCTATTATAAACAGTGCTGTGATGAACATTGGGGTGCACGTGTCTCTTTCAGATCTGGTTTCCTCAGTGTGTATGCCCAGAAGTGGGATTGCTGGGTCATATGGCAGTTCTATTTCCAGTTTTTTAAGAAATCTCCACACTGTTCTCCATAGTGGCTGTACTAGTTTGCATTCCCACCAACAGTGTAAGAGGGTTCCCTTTTCTCCACACCCTCTCCAGCATTTATTGCTTATAGAATTTTGGATAGCAGCCATCCTGACTGGCGTGTAATGGTACCTCACTGTGGTTTTGATTTGCATTTCTCTGATAATGAGTGATGCTGAACATCTTTTTTCATGTGATTGTTAGCCATCTGTATGTCTTCTTTGGAGAAATGTCTGTTTAGTTCTTTGGCTCATTTTTTGATTGGGTCATTTATTTTTCTGGAATTGAGCTGCAGGTGTTGCTTGTATATTTTTGAGAATAATCCTTTGTCTGTTGCTTCGTTTGCTATTGTTTTCTCCCAATCTGAGGGCTGTCTTTTCACCTTGCTTATAGTTTCCTTTGTTGTGCAAAACCTTTTAAGTTTCATTAGGTCCCATTTGTCTATTTTTGCTTTTATTTCCAATATTCTGGGAGGTGGGTCATAGAGAATCCTGCTGTGATTAATGTCAGAGAGTGTTTTACCTATGTTCTCCTCTAGGAGTTTTATAGTTTCTGGTCTTACATTTAGATCTTTAATCCATTTTGAGTTTATTTTTGTGTATGGTGTTAGAAAGTGTTCTAGTTTCATTGTCTTACAAGTGATTGACCAGTTTTCCCAGCACCACTTGTTAAAGAGGTTGTCTTTTTTCCATTGTATATCCTTGCCTCCTTTGTCAAAGATAAGGTGTCCATAGGTTCGTGGATTTAACTCTGGGCTTTCTATTCTGTTCCATTGGTCTATATTTCTGTCTTTGTGCCAGTACCATACTGTCTTGATGACTGTGGCTTTGTAGTAGAGTCTGAAGTCAGGCAGGTTGATTCCTCCAGTTCCATTCTTCTTTCTCAAGATTACTTTGGCTATTCGAGGTTTTTTGTATTTCCATACAAATTGTGAAATTCTTTGGTCTAGTTCTGTGAAAAATACCATTGGTAGCTTGATAGGGATTGCATTGAATCTATAGATTGCTTTGGGTAGAATAGCCATTTTGACAATATTGATTCTTCCAATCCATGAACACGGTATGTTTCTCCATCTGCTTGTGTCCTCTTTGATTTCTTTCATCAGTGTTTTATAGTTTTCTATGTATAGGTCTTTTGTTTCTTTAGGTAGATATATTCCTAAGTATTTTATTCTTTTTGTTGCAATGGTGAATGGTATTGATTCCTTAATTTCTGTTTCTGTTTTCTCATTGTTAGTGTATAGTAATGCAAGGGATTTCTGTGTGTTACTTTTATATCCTGCACCATTACTATATTCGTTGATTAGCTCTAGTAATTTTCTGGTAGAGTCTTTAAGGTTTTCCATGTAGATGATCATGTCGTCTGCAAACAGCAAGAGTTTCACTTCTTCTTTTCCTATCTGGATTCCTTTTACTTCTTTTTCTGCTCTGATTGCTGAGGCCAAAACTTCCAAACCTATGTTGAATAGTAGTGGTGAGAGTGGGCACCCTTGTCTTATTCCTGATTTTAGGGGAAATGCTTTCAATTTTTCACCATTGAGGGTAATGCTTGCTGTGGGTTTGTCATATATAGCTTTTATTATGTTGAGATATGTTCCTTCTATTCCTGTTTTCTGGAGAGTTTTAATCATAATTGGGTGTTGAATTTTGTCAAAGGCTTTTTCTTTATCTATTGAGATAATCATATTGTTTTTATCTTTTAATTTTTTTTTTTACCTTTCAATTTGTTAATGTGGTGTATTACATTGATTGATTTGTGGGTATTAAAGAATCCTTGCATTCCTGGGATAAAGCCCACTTGGTCATGGTGTATGATTTTTTTAATATGTTGTTGGATTCTGTTTGCTAGAATTTTGTTAAGGATTTTTGCATCTATGTTCACCAGTGATATTGGCCTGTAGTTTTCTTCTTTTCTGGCATCTTTGTCTGGTTTTGGAATTAGGGTGATGTTGGCCTCATAGAATGAGTTTGGAAGTTTATCTTCTGCAATTTTCTGGAAGAGTTTGAGTAAGATAGGTATTAGCTCTTCTCTAAATTTTTGGTAGAATTCAGCTGTGAAGCCATCAGGTCCTGGGCTTTTGTTTGCTGGAAGATTTCTGATTACATTTTCGATTTCCTTGCTTGTGATGGGTCTATTAAGATCCTCTATTTCTCCCTGGTTCAGTTTTGGAAAGTTATACTTTTCTAAGAATTTGTCCATTTCTTCCAAGTTGTCCATTTTATTGGCATAGAGCTGCTGGTAGTAGTCTCTTATGATCCTTTGTATTTCAGTGTTGTCTGTTGTGATCTCTACTTTTTTATTTCTAATTTTGTTAATTTGGTTCTTCTCCCTTTTTTTCTTAATGAGTCTTGCTAATGGTTTGTCAATTTTGTTTATTTTTTCAAAAAACCAGCTTTTAGCTTTGTTGACTTTTGCTATGGTCTCTTTAGTTTCTTTTGCATTTATTTCTGCCCTAATTTTTAAGATTTCTTTCCTTCTACTAACCCTGGGGTTCTTCATTTCTTCCCTTTCTAGTTGCTTTAGGTGTAGAGTTAGGTTATTTATTTGAGTTTTTTCTTGTTTCTTGAGGTAAGCCTGTAATGCTATGAACCTTCCCCTTAGCACTGCTTTTACCATGTCCCATAGGTTTTGGGTTGTTGTGTTTTCATTTTCATTCATTTCCATGCATATTTTGATTTCTTTTTAAATTTCTTCTATGATTTGTTGTTTATTCAGAAGCGTGTTATTTAGCGTGTTTGAATTTTTAATAACTTTTTTCCTGTAATTGAGATCTAATCTTACTGCACTGTGGTCAGAAAAGATGACTGGAATGATTTTAATTTTTTTCAATTTACCAAGAATAGATTTATGGCCCAGGATGTAATCTATTCTGGAGAATGTTCCGTGTGCACTTGAGAAAAAGGTGAAGTTGATTGTTTTGGGGTGAAATGCCCTATAGATATCAATTAGGTCTAGCTGGTCCATTGTGTCATTTAAAGTTTGTGTTTCCTTGTTAATTTTCTGTTTAGTTGATCTATCCATAGTTGTGAGTGGGGTATTAAAGTCTCCCACTATTATTGTGTTACTATTAATTTCCTCTTTCATACTCGTTAGCGTTTGCCTTAGATATTGCAGTGCTCCTATGTTGGGTGCATATATATTTATAATTGTTATATCTTCTTCTTGGATTGATCCTTTGATCATTATGTAGTGTCCTTCTTTGTCTCTTTTCACAGCCTTTATTTGAAAGTCTATTTTATCTGATATGAGTATTGCGACTCCTGCTTTCTTTTGGTCTCCATTTGCATGAAATATTTTTTTCCAGCCCTTCACTTTTAGTCTGTATGTGTCTCTTGTTTTGAGGTGGGTCTCTTGTAGACAGCATATATAGGGGTCTTGTTTTTGTATCCATTCAGCCAGTCTTTGTCTTTTGGTTGGGGCATTCAACCCATTTACATTTAAGGTAATTATTGATAAGTATGGTCCCATTGCCGTTTACTTTGTTGTTTTGGGTTCATGTTTATCCAACCTTTCTGTGTTTCCTATCTAGAGAAGATCCTTTAGCATTTGTTGAAGAGTTTGTTTGGTGGTGCTGAATTCTCTCAGCTTTTGCTTATCTGTAAAGCTTTTGAATTCTCCTTCACATGTGAATGAGATCCTTGCTCGATACAGTAATCTAAGTTGCAGGTTATATTCTTTCATTGCTTTAAGTATGTCCTGCCATTCCCCTCTGGCCTGAAGGCTTTCTTTTGATAGATCAGCTGTTATCCTTATGGGAATCCCTTTGTGTGTTATTTGTTGTTTCTCCCTTGCTGCTTTTAATATTTGTTCTTTATGTTTGATCTTTGTTAATTTGATTAATATGTGTCTTGGGGTGTTTCGCCTTGGGTTTATCCTGTTTGGGACTCTCTGGGTTTCTTGGACTTGGGTGGCTATTTCCTTCCCCATTTTAGGGAAGTTTTCAGCTATTATCTCCTCGAGTATTTTCTCATGGCCTTTCTTTTTGTCTTCTTCTTCTGGAACTCCTATGATTCGAATGTTGGGGCGTTTCACATTGTCCCAGAGGTCCCTGAGTTTGTCCTCATTTCTTTTGATTCTTTTTTCTTTTTCCCTCTCTGCTTCATTTATTTCCACCATTTTATCTTCTATCTCACTTATCCTATCTTCTGTCTCCATTATTCTACTCTTAGTTCCCTCCAGAGTGCTTTTGATCTCATTTATTTCATTATTCATTTTTAATTGACTCTTTTTTATTTCCTCTAGGTCCTTACTAAACTTTTCTTGCATCTTCTCAATCCTTGTCTCCAGGCTATTTATCTGTAACTCCATTTTGTTTTCAAGGTTTTGGATCATTTTTATTATCATTATTCTAAATTCTGTTTCAGGTAGATTCCCTATCTCCTCCTCTTTTGTTTGACTTGGTGGACATTTTTCATGTTCCTTTACCTGTTGGGTATTTCTCTGCCTTTTCATCTTATTTAGATTGCTGTGTCTGGAGTGGGCTTTCTGTATTCTGTTGGTCTGTGGTTCCTTTTTATTGTGGAGGTTTCACCCAGTGGGTGGGATTGCACGATCGGCTTGTCAAGGATTCCTGGTTAGGGAAGCTTGCGTTGGTGTTCTCATGTGTGGAACTGGATTTCTTCTCTCTGGAGTGCAATGGAGTGTCCAGTAATGAGTTTTGAGATGGGTCTATGTGTTAGGTGTGACTTTGGGCAGCCTGTATGTTGATGCTCAGGTCTGTGTTCCTGTGTTGCTGGAGAATTTGCGTGGTGTGTCTTGCTCTTATTGGCTCTTGGGTGGTGGTTAGTTTCAGTGTAGGTATGGAGGCTTTTGGATGGTCTCTTATTACTTAATGTTCTGTGTAGTCAGGAGTTTTCTGGTGTTCTCAGGTTTTGGGCTTAAGTCTCCTGCCTCTGGATTTCAGTTTTATTCTTCCAGTAGTCTCAAGACTTCTCCAACTACACAGCACTGGTAATAAAACTTCTAAGTTAATGGTGAAAAGATTCTCCACCATGAGGGACACCCACAGAGGTTCACAGAGTTACTTGAAGAAGAGGAGAGGGGGAGAGTGATAGAGATGAGCAGGAGGAGAAAAGGGGGGACTCAAGGGGAGAGAGACAGATCTACGCAGTTCTCTGTTCCCAAAGTGTTCTCCATAGCTCAGACACCCCCAAAGATTCACAGAATTGGATTGAGAAGAGAAGGGGAAAAGAGGCAATAGAGGTGTTCTGAGGTAGAAAATGGAGAGTCAAAAGTGGGAGAGAGTAATCAACACACTCCTGAATAAAAATGGGAACTGAATATTGGATTCTTAAATGTCCAAAATTTATATCACATACTGAAAAACAAAGACTAAAAATCTAGAGTAGAGGTTAGACTCTTAAAAATACAATATTAAAAGCAAAAACAAAAACACAAAATATTTTAGAAATATATATGAGGTTTGGTTTAAAAATAGGGCTTCTCTCTCTCTCTCTCTCTTTTTTTTTTTTGGCTAGGTTATAGTGAAATGAAAATGAAAATTAAAGAGCACTAGAGGAGTAATAGAAGACTTTAAAATAAAATAAGAGAAAAAAAAAGAAGAAAAAAAAAGAAAAAAAAACAGAAAAAAATTTTTTTCCTAATTAAAAAATATTATAAAAATATATGAAAATGAAAGTTAAGGAGTAATGGGAGAGTAATAGGGAATTTTAAAAGAAAATAAAAGAGAAAAAATAGAAAAGAAAAGAAATTTTTTTTTCTTTTAATTAAAAAAAAAAAAAGGTAAAAATATATGTAGGAATTTCTCTGGAGCTGTTGTGGTCAATGTGGGCTCAGTTCAGTTTCAGATTGCTCCTCATTCCAGGTTAAACTTCTCAATATCTATAGGCCCCTTCCGGTGTAGTCGGTGTTACCTACAGGGATTTTAATCTGTTGCAGCGGTCCCTTCTGAAGTGGTTCCGTTTGTTTATTTGGCTTCTGTTTGCTGGTCTCTTCAGTGTCTAATTTCCGCCCTGACACAGGCGGCTGAACGTGGTCTCTTGTTCAGGTTCGCTAGTTCAGTCCTGCTGCGGGGAGGGAGGGGTGCTACAGACAGATATCACTGTGTGTGGGTAGCACTCACAGTGTTCTGGCCACACTGGGTTTGCCCCCTCTCATGGGTGTGTGTGCTTTCCCCGTCTACACTGCTCAGGCACTCAGCTGCTCTTTATGGAGCGTGCCCTGCGTGGCGTGTGGTTCCAGTTTTCGGGTACTCCACAAAAGCGCGGACTTGGTTGCACCTGCGTTTTGTGCCTTCCCCGGCCTGAGCATCTCAGGCAGCCAGGAGCTTGACAGGTGCAGTCTCCCTGGGTGCAGTGTGCCTTCTCCCCTCCGCGGTCCCAGCCTCGGTTTCCGCCCGCGCCAGTCGGGTGCAAGCGCCTTGTGTTACCCACGGCCCTCCCAGCGGATGTCGACCATCCAGAATCTCAGGAAGTGTCTGGTTAGAAACTGGAGGCCTGTTTGCAGTGTGTTAGGGGATGCCATCTCTGGGGCCAAGTTTTCCCCTTTCCCCTCCCCCCTGCCTCCTGCCTCCGGCAGGGATCAGTCCTTTGTTCTGCGAATGGCCAGCAGTGTGTTTGGGCTGGTTAATTTTCTCTCTTTCTCTTGCTATCCCACAGTTAAAGTTGCTATCTCACGAAAGCTCCTTCTGATTGCTTGCAGGGCCTTCGGGCCCGGTCCTTACCCTAAGCAATGCTGCCTGCTCCTCTCCGTTCCACCCCCACTTGCTGGTGGTGGATACAGGAGTCTGGGGTACTTTTCTGCTGGGAGTTTCTTTTAGGCACGTAATCTGTGGGTTTTGTTTATTTTTCCTCCCAGTTAGGTTGCCCTCCGAGATTCAAAAACTTCCCCCAGACCCGCCAGTGCGAGGGTTTCCTGGCGTTTGGAAACTTCTTCTATTAAGACTCCCTTCCCGGGACGGGTCTCCATCCCTAGCTCTTTTGTCACTCTTTTTATCTTTTATATTTTGTCCTACCTCCTTTCAAAGACAATGGGCTGCTCTTCTGGGCATCTGATGTCCTCTGCTAGTGATCAGAAGTTGTTTTGTGAAGTTTGCTCAGCATTCAATTGTTCTTTCGATGAATTTGTAGTGGAGAAAGTGGTCTCTCTGTCCTATTCCTCTGCCATCTTGGCTCCTCCCCTCCAAATGCATATCATTTTAAAGTATCCTTGATATTAATTTCTTATTTTGATATTAAATTCTCATTTAAATACTTTCTTCTCTGAAATCACCCTTTGTATTTTTTCAGTCTTTTAACTTTATTAAGGCTTTCAATGGTTAAGTCAAAGATCCCTGTTGGTAGATGTTAGATTGAACTTGACAATATGTGGGTTTTCAAATATCTTTTGATATTGATTTCCAGCCTAATTCCACAGTGATAAGAGAACAGACTGTATATGATTTCAATACATTTAGACCACGACAATTTTGTTCCTTGTTTTATGTTTCTGGATATCTTCCAGTGTCTCCTGGTTTTTAGTCTATGGGAACTTAAATAGAATTTGTATCCTGCTGTTGTGTGCAAATTGTAAAAATCTTAAGAATATTGGATTGGGTCATAGTGCTTTTCAGGTCTATTATATCCTTCTACTTTTCTGTTCATTCTATTAATTATTGAGAGTTTGGCATTAAAACTCCAACTAAACATATCAATTTATCTACTTAAAAATAACTGTAATATATAGTGGAACTATATGTAACTTTGTTCTGTATTTTCCAAGTCTCTTATAAATGTGTTATCATACTTCCATAATTTATAAAATAAAAAAAAAGAAAGAAAAGAAAGAATAAGAATTCTTGCCTCAAAAGATTTTTGTAAAAATGAGTGAAATTATATATATATATATATATATATATATATATATATATATATATATATATATCAAGGTGAAAAGATTACTTAAACCCCAGCCTAAATAGTTTTTCTTGGCTTCTAAGGTGTGCATGGTGGATGAGTGTAGTTGGTGGTGGCATATATTTCCATCAGTCAGAAAATTGGTCATTATTTTCTTCCCATCTGTATTAGTTTCCCTTGACTGCTGTAACAAATGACTATTAACTTAATGTCTTAAAACAATACACATTTATTATTTCACAGTTCTGGAGATCAAAAGTACAAAATCAGTATCACTAGGCTAAAATCAAGGTGTCAGCAGGGCCTCACTCCTTCTGGAAGCTCTAGAATAGAATCAATTTCTTGCCTCTTTAAGTTTTTGATAGTTTCTGGTATTCTTTGGCTTGGTGGCCATATCACTTCAATCTTCTACATCTTTACACTCCATCTTCATATAACCTCTTCCTCTATGTTTGTCAAATCTCATTCTGCCTTCTTATTAGAATATATGAAATTGCTTTTAGGGCCCAAATAGATAATCCATGATAATTTCCCCCATCTCAAAACCATAAACTTAATGGCATTTGCAAAGTATGTTTATTGAAAGTAATATTTACAAGTCCCAGGAGTTAGAACCTGATATCAGGGATGCCCATTATTTAGTCTACTACACCATCTATTGCTAGACTGGAGAGAGAGGGAGAGAGAGAAAAAAAAAGGAGGAGGATAAGAAAAAGATGCAGAAGAGGAAAGGAAGGAGAAAGAAAAGAAAGAAGAGGAGGAGAGAAGAGAATGGAGAGATTGAAATCTCAAAGCATCTAGTATTCTGTAGATATTTCTGAAGGGTGAGTCCCCAGTATGTGTGGGTTTATATTTTTCATATTATGTTAGTTTGTCTTTGGATACAAAATGATAGGCCTTAACATGAGTGTTGTAGACTGAATTATGTCCCGCAAAATTCATGTTGAAGCTCTAACTTCCAGTGGGACTGTATTAGGAGATAAGGCCTTTAAGGAGATGATTAAGGCAAATGAGGTCATGAGGGTGGTACTCAGTACAACAGGACTACTGTCTATAATGGAGAAGGAAATGGCAACCTACTCCAGTATTCTTGCCTGGAAAATCCCATGGGCAGAAGAGCCTGGTGGGCTACAGTCCATGGGGACACAAGAGTTGGACACAACTGAGCAACAGTGTCTATAAGAGGAAGAAGAGATACAAGTAAAATGTGACCACAGAGAAAAGGCCACATGAAGATCCAAAAAGAAGGTGACATCTGCAAGTCAAGAAGGGAGACCAACCTTGCTGGCACTTTGTTCTTTTGGACTACCAGCACCCAGAACTGTGAGAAAATAAGTTTCTGTTGTTTAGATCAGTCTGTGGTATTTTGTTATGGTAGCAGTATCATACTAATACGATAAGTAAATTGATGGAGAATCATTATTTCATGCAATACAACAAGAGAATTAAGTTTGGGGAGAGTGATTCTAAAGGAACTTGGCAAACAGAGTAGCAGGAAGATATAAGGGAAGCCTTGAGAGAGCGAGTGAGCGAGCGAGCGAGCTGAGCAACATGGAGGTATGCTCTGGAGCTTGTGGAATAAGATGACCAGTGAGAAATTCCTTGTAGCAGTATGGCCAAAAGACTTGCAAGAAGATGCATGTCTAAAATTAAGTTTCAAGTTGCTCATTTTGCTTCAGTGGAAACTCTCTCTTTGATTCCAAATTGCTAGTGTACTCTTTGCTACACATTGCTTGTGAGAGCAATTTTGGAAGAAATCAAGGGATAGGAACAGAGTTCTCTAACTGGCTAGATGTCAGATAGAAAAACTATCTGGGAGATTAGTGGAAGCACGAACTCAAAACCAGATGTGATTATAAAACCATAACTCCCTGAGGATTCACAGAAAATACAGGGGCAGCGCTAGACCTACCAATGTATATTGGAGGACTTGTGCCAAAATTATAGAAATCTCAGAGCACAAGATAATATCAACGGACATCTGGGTAGCATATGAAGGTTGCCCAGTACAGTGTCTGATGTTTAATAATCACCCATAAAATTATGGCTTATTTTTTCCACTTCTTTTTCTTACTACTGATGAGGTGTGTCTAAGAGTAGGTGTTTAAGTGTGTCTTAAGGTGTGTCTTGATGTGTGTCTAAGAGTAGGTTTGTCTAAGAGTTGAAATAAGACAAACTTTTCAGTAAGTTATGGGTGGACTAATATTCAGTATAATTTATGGCAGAGTCTCTAGCACTCGTGTTTGGAAAGAAAAAGGGACACTATATGTAAAAATAGTGAGAACAGGGACACCAAAATAGCTGTCTGGAGGTGTTTTGGATTTTAGGGAAACTAACAGAATAAAAAGAATACTTTTCTTTTTGGCGTGGAAATATGTAACTGGAGCCCATTATACAGAGTGAAGTAAGCCAGAAAGATAAACACCAATACAGTATACTAACGCATATACATGGAATTTAGAAAGATGGTAATGATAACCCTATATGCAAAACAGAAAAAGAGACACAGATGTCTAAAAAACCCCACATTTTGAAATCACAGAAGAATCATAAAATGAAGACCTGCCACTGGAGAGTTCTTCAGGCTGTCTCTGTTTTCAATAACACAGCACCATAACACAAGGAAGAAGTAGAAATGTGTTTTTTTTTTTCCCCTAATTTGGCAGAACATGAAGCATCTTCAAAAATGGTATGAAGCAATCATACATACTTACACTCTTTGGGATTTAGCAGCCATGAAAGCTTCACAAACTTACAAATTGTGAATGTGAAGAACAAATTCCAAAAGTCTCAGATCTTCTCTAGAATTCTTTTGAATGAGAAGACATATGCAGTATCTCATATGAAGACTGACAGTCCAGGATTTGGGAAATGTCACTGTAGCAAGGCTTTGGGGAATCACAGCCAGCAGGCCCAGAATCCCAAGATATGCTAGTATAGGTAGGTAGTTAAGTCTTCTACAAGAGCCTCTGTCTTCTTGGGCAGTTACATGGGAGCCACTCAGCACTTCTAGCATTTCAAATGTTCTGCCTTCTCCCCATCCCCATTCCCACAGAAGTGGAAATCCTTCCAGCTATTTCTAAGTGAAGTTTTATTACAGAACATAAAATTATGATGAGCACCTCCAACATAACTACCAATGAGAGAGATGTTTCTTAACTGAGTCATTACCCCCTGAAGGGATTAGCAAATTCTATTTCTTTATGCTTACTTTCAAAAAATATTTCAGGACTGCTGAGGGCAGCAGAAAGAAGACCACTTGTACTTGGGAATCTCATACCTCCTCAATACTTAGATTTCTCATTTGACAAAATCAATTCTATAGTGTCCCCCTAGTTAAATAGCATAATTAGCTGACAGCAGATATTGCAGCTGACACAAAAATGAACTTTTCAGCAGGCGTTATGAAAGGATTCCTCCAACCTAAAACACTGCATGAAAAAAGTAACTTCATAAGTTTTTAAGATATTTAGAACTTTTTTCATGGAAAAATAGTCAAGATATAGATGAAAAAACACAAAGAACCATGAATAAATAATCTCATTCTTGTTAAAAATTTTATTTATTCTTTATTTAGCATTTTACACATGCATACATGCAGGGAGCCGGCCTGCTTAAGGCCCAAAAAGGCCCTGGGAAAGCCTTGAAAGAGGCCATTCCCTGTCCCGCCACCCCATGATAAAGTAGTAAAACATTTGCTGGGTCTCCTTTGTTCTTCCTTGAGAAAAACATAGTAGTGACCTTCACTTAGTAGTTTATCTTGGAATGCCAAAAACAAGATGTAAGCTTCTGCAATCACTTAAGACAAAGAATTGTATTGATGTGACAAACACCAGATGGCATTTTTTATGAACTATGTTTTCTGCTTGTACTAGTATAAAGGTAGCTGTTTTACTCAATAAAATCGCTGACTTGCCTAAAGAGCATTCAGCCCTCTCGACCCCATCCTTTACTTTCAGTTCTTTTTTCTCAGGCTCTCATGTGGTTGCGATCTGGACTTGTTCTCTTTGCCGGCTGGTCCCGGCACATGCACATACCTACACACCTGAAAACATCTGAATATCCATATAACAAATTTTTGAAAAGTGTGATCTCTTAGTTAAATAATTATTAGGGATCTTTTCCTACTTATTTGTTTTTTCTGTATTTTCAATAGTGAGCATGGATTATACATATAATAATATAATAGCAATATTATTTTAAATAAATAAATAAATTCAGTTGTTCAAATCCATTTCTCATTTCAATCTCCAGGTTTTCATACAAATCTGATGAATGTTCTACAGAATTTGCATTTCTTTTCCACAGAGAACCACATCTGTCAAACTCTTGGCTCCTTTCACCACCTTAAAAAATAAATTTGGTTGGCCAGTTGAAAAATATTCACTGAAGACCTATATTGTCTTGGTCCAAGAAACAGACAAACTTTCTTTACCCTCATTTCCTTAAACATAGGATTTTTAAAAAATGGACATTTCCTTTGCTCAGTAGGATAGGTCAGTGCTCCAACTGCTTTGAGAGTTATTGCTCCAATCTCTAAATGAAATGTTTTGATTAGAGTTTTGAAGCAAAGGAGAGGCATTGATCTCAGGGAGAAGAATGGAATGTGTCTGGAATTATGGAATTCCACTATTTTGGAATTCCACTATTTTCAGGATGGAATAGTGTCTGAACACTGATAACTAACATTGATTAAGCATGTATTAAGAAGCTTTATTTCATATAATCTTCAAAACAATGATTTTTGAGGTAAGTGCAATTGTTCTTATTTTCCAGATTAGGAGTTGAATCCTTACCCTAGGCCTTTCCTACTGTGCTAAGGGAGCACCAGAGGGGGAGCAAGAAGTGTTGGACTTCATTTCCAACAACTCTAGGGATAAATTTGGGGTGCCTATCTCACTCTGCCCTGTGAGGTAGTCTAATTAAATCATTCCCATTTTCCAGCTGAAGAAACACACAGAGAGGATATTGCTGTACAAAAGAGAAGCAAAGAAAAGAGTTGATCTAAATGTATTTGAAGAATTGCTTGAGAAGGACAAACAACAGTTTGCAAATTGTATATTAAGGTCTCTAGATTTGAGAAAACTGTGATTCTCCAGGCAAGAATACTGGAGTGGGTTGTCATGCCCTCCTCCAGGAGACCTTCCCAACCCAGAGATTGAAACTTCATCTCTTACGTCTCCTGCATTGGCAGACAGGTTCTTTACCAGTAGCACCACCTGAGAAGCTCCTCTCTAGATGTATCCAAATATAAATAAGAAAATAATTTTGATAAATCATGTAAATTAATACTATAAATTCTATAATATAGTACTAATTTACATGTTTTATCCTTTAAAAAAAATACTTTGAAGTAGGTACAGTTTTTTCTTATTTTCCAGGTTAGGAATTGTGGCTTAGAGAGGTTAAGTGATTTGATAAATAAAATGAGAAAGAATAAAATAAAGTATAAAATTTAAATAAAACAAAATTTTTAAATAAAATTGGGAGATGACAACTGCAAGATGGAGGCCTAGGAATTCTTGACACTTGCCTCTTACACAAAAACTATATAAACAATGAATAAAATGCAAAGTAACAAAAATACTCCTTGAAAGCTCTGGGCTATAATGAAGAAGCCTTGAAAACCCTGAGGAGCTCAAAAAGTAAAGACGGCTACATAGAAAACCATAGGAAGTATTTTACCTGTGTCACCCCAGCCACCATCCCAGAGAAGCTTGGCACCAGGAGGGGCCCCCTTAGAATTTCACCCCATAGGTAAAGAAGAGCAGAAAGACACCAACAAGCTTTACACTAAGGATATTTGAATTCTTTGCTATTGAGGACTCAAAACATCTTCATCAATGATACATCTAGATGATGGAGCTGGCTGGAGTCCCTACTGTTGTGTCTCCTCCCTTGGGCTAGATTTGTTGTTGTAGTGAGACTTGCTCCCAAGGGCCCCAGTAACTACTGTGCCTAACCCTCCAGGATCAGGGCACTGCAGTGCCTTGCAATCTTTAGGACTAGAGCTACTGCTGCCCTTCACTCTGTCTCTAGGTCCTTAAGTTGTGGCTTTGACCCATGACAAACAGAGTTGGACTTCTATTGCTCTGCGCCCTGTCTCCGGGTAGTAAGTCAGGGCTGTAGCCCTAACCATACTGCTGCTGCTTTGCACCCCATCACCTGGGTGTTCCCAACATGTGGCTTTAATAGGCCATCATCAGGCCCAGCTGCTGCTGTGCTGCAACTTTCCTTGGAGTGCTAAATCATGACTTTGGCCTACCATCATTGAGATGCACTACAGCTGCTCTGTGTCCTGTCCCTGGGATTCTAAGCCACAGGTTTGAGCTGCTACCACCAGAACCAAGCTGCAGCTCTTCTACAACTGCTCCCCTGGGGCCAGAGTTTGACTTGACCTACCTTCCCCCAGGATGTGATGCTAGTGTACCTTGTCCCCTTGAACCAACCCACTGCTGCACCATGTCATCTTTGAGTCTCTACCACAGCTACATCCACATCCCTCAGGACCAAGTTACTGCTTCAAGACCTAGAGAGCTGAGACAGTTACATGGGAGACCTGTACATGTCTGTACCTCATAAAACTAGTACCATTGACATCCCAAAACACCTGTGCTCCAGGACCCACGGGTTGTGGTAGTTCTATGTGTGCCTAATTCCAAGACCCCAGTTCTGATGCCACTCAGAATGCAAGCACACAAAATCTGTCCAAGAGACATCTCCTCAACTGGAACTTCCTTCCATAAACCAAAAAAGAATAACAGAATCCAAGCAATTTTTGCCTCTGATGACCTCAACAACCATAACAACCATTGCCACCTGCAAGGTCTCTGAAATCTTCGCCAACATTGACCTCAGGTGATGGATATGTACAAAGACCATGCCATTGTGTCCTCCCAGGAGCTAGAGACTATGTATAACCCAGTCAGTGTCTTTCAGCCACCCTCAGGTTAAACCTTTACCCACTGCAGCAAGTTTGAAAAGGTTGGATGAAGTTACTGCCCCCTCAAACGCACAGACATCAACATAAAGTCATTAGGGACACGAAAAAACAAAGAAACATAACACCACCAGAAACACAATAACTTCCCAAACTGACCCCAAATAAACATAAATATGAGAGTTAATGGAAATAGAACTGCCATATGACCCAGCAATCCTATTTCTGGGCATACACACCGAGGAAACCAGATCTGAAAGGGACACGTGCACCCCAATGTTCATCGCAGCACTGTTTATAATAGCCAGAACATGGAAGCAACCTAGATGTCCATCAGCAGATGAATGGATAAGAAAGCTGTGGTACATATACACCATGGAATATTACTCAGCCGTTAAAAAGAATTCATTTGAATCAGTTCTAATGAGATGGATGAAACTGGAGCCCATTATACAGAGTGAAGTAAGCCAGAAAGATAAAGACCATTACAGTATACTAACACATATATATGGAATTTAGAAAGATGGTAATGATAACCTTATATGCAAAACAGAGAAAGAGATACAGATGTACAGAACAGACTTTTGAACTCTGTGGGAACAGGCAAGGGTGGGATGTTTCGAGAGAACAGCATCAAAACATGTATATTATCTATAGTGAAACAGATCACCAGCCGAGGTTGGATGCATGAGACGAGTGCTCGGGCCTGGTGCACTGGGAAGACCCAGAGGGATCAGGTAGAGAGGGAGGTGGGAGGGGGGATCGGGATGGGGAATACATGTAAATCCATGGCTGATTCATGTCAATGTATGACAAAAACCACTACAATATTGTAAAGTAATTAGCCTCCAACTAATAAAAATAAATGGAAAAAAAAATGAGAGTTAACTGAAAAATAATGCAAAATAATTATTTTAAGAAAGCTCAGCAAGAGTCAAGAGAACACAGACAACTCAGGAAAGCATTGCATAAATAAAATGAGAAGTTCAGCAAAGTGAGAGAAATCATAAGAATGAACCAAACAAACATTCTGTAAATGAAGAATAAAATGAATGAAAGGAAAATGAAACAAAGACCTTCAATAATAATAAAACCAAGCAGAAAAAGAATCAGCAAACCTGAATACAGATCTCTTGATATTATCCATTCAGAGGAGAAAATAAATAAAAAATTAAAAGAGTGAAGAAAGTCTGCATCAATTATGGGACACTATCAACTGAAAGAAAATTCACATTATGGAAATATCAGAAGGATAACGGTGAGAAGAGGAAAGAAAGCATATTTAAGGAAATAATGACTGAAAACCTCCCAAGTCTGGGGAAATATGGCCAACTACATACAAGAAGCACAGAGATCCTCAAACAAATTCAACTCAAAAAGATCTTTAACAAGGTACAGTATAATAAAATTCAAAAACCAAAGACAGAATTCTGAAAGCAGAAAGGGAAAAAAGACTTATCATGTACAAAGTAGTCCTAATAAGATTATAGGTAGATTTCTCAGCAGAAACCTTGCAGGCCAAGAAATAATGGAATAATACACTTGAAATGCCCAAAGGAAAAGAAAAGTACCAACCAAGAATACCTTATTAGCAAAGATGTCCCTCAGAAATGAAGGAGAGGAAAATACTTCTCCAGACAAACAAAAGCTTAAGAAATTTATCATCCCTAGACCTGTCTTGGAGAAGGAAATGGCAACCCACTCCAGTATTCTTGCCTGGAAAATCCCATGGACAGAGGAGCCTGTCAGGTTACACTCCATGAAGCTGTAACCTGTCTTATAAGAAATGTTAAAATAAGTTCTTTAAGTTGAAAAAAGAGGATGATTATTAGCAACATGGCAACGTGAAAGCATAAGATTCACTGGTAAAGATAAGCATATAGTCAAGTCTAAAATACTCTAATACTGCAATGATGGTGTGTAAATCACTTTAAACTCTTATCATCTAGTTTTAAAGACAAAAGTACTAAAAATAATTTTAGCTCCAATATTTTGTTAATAGATACACAATATAAAACATGAAATGTTGGTATCAATAACATAAAACACCAGGGGAAACAAGTAAAAGTATAGAGCTTGTATGCAATTTAAATTAAATAGTTGCAGTTTTTAAAGGATTCTTATAATTATAAGATATATTATGAAACCCTTAAAGTAATCACAAAGCAAAAATATAATACATACATAAATAATGAGAAAAGACTCAAAGCATATCACTAACAAAAAACCCCATCAATTCACAAAGAATTCATCAATTCACCAAGAAAGATAGCAAGAGAGGAAGAAAGGAACTACAAAACAATAAAAGAGAAGTTAACAAAATGGTGATAATTATTCTAAATGTAAATTATTTAAGCTCTCCAATTAAATGACATACAGTAGCTGAACAAGAACTTTATGCTGACTCAGAGAGATTCACATAAGCTTTTATTTTAAAAATACTTATTTATTTATTTGGCTGTGTTGGGTCTTAGTTGTGGCATGTAAACTCTTAGTTTCACATGTAGGATCTAGTTCCCTGACCAGGGATCAAATCCAGGCTCCCTACATTGAGAGCACAGAGTCTTAACCACTGGAGTTTACTCAAACTCATGTCCATTGAGTTGGCTATGCCATCCAACCATTTCGTCCTCTGTCATCCCCTTCTCCTGCCTTCAATCTTTCCCAACATTGGAGTCTTTTCAAATGAGTCAGTTCTTTGCATCAAGTGGCCAAAGTATTAAAGTTTCAGCTTCAGCATCAGTCCTTCCAATGAATAGTCAGGACTGATTTCCTTCAGGATGGACTGGTTGGATTGCCTTGCAGTCCAAGGGATTCTCAAGAGTCTTCTCCAACACCACAGTTCAAACGCATCAATTCTTCAGCACTCACCTTTTTTTTATAGTCCAACTCTTACATCTGTACATGACTACTGGAAAAATCACAGCTTTAACTAGATGGAACTTGGTTGGCAAAGTAATGTCTCTGCCTTTTAATATGTTGTCTAGGTTGGTAATAGCTTTTCTTCAAAGGGGCAAGCATCTTTTAATTTCATGATGCAGTCACTATCTGCAGTGATTTTGGAGCCCAAAAAATAAAGTCTGTCACTGTTTCCATTCCTTCCCCATCTATTTGCCATAAAGTGGTGGGACCAGATGCCCTGGTCTTAGTTTTCTGAATGTTGAGTTTTAAGCCAACTGTTTCACTCTCCTCATTCACTTTCATCAAGAGGCTCTTTAGTTCTTCTTTGTCTTCTGTCATAAGGGTGGTGTCATCTGCATATCTGAGGTTACTGATATTTCTCCCTGCAATCTGGATTCCAACTTGTG
Source organism: Dama dama (assembly GCF_033118175.1). NCBI lineage: Eukaryota > Metazoa > Chordata > Mammalia > Artiodactyla > Cervidae > Dama > Dama dama. Next base: position 77,919,866 of record NC_083714.1, read on the forward strand.
CTTCATTTAGCCCACCGTTTCTCATGATGTACGCTGCCTGAGAGTTAAAAAATTTAAATAAGCACGGTGACAATATACAGCCTTGATGTACTCCTTTCCCGATTTGGAACCAGTCTGTTGTTCCATGTCCAGTTTTAACTGTTGCTTCCTGACCTGCATACAGATTTCTCAGGAGGCAGATCAGGTGGTCTGGTATTCCCATCTCTTTAAGCATTTTCCACAGTTTGTTGTGATCCACCTAGTCAAAGGCTTTGGCATAGTCAATAAAGCAAAAGTAGACGTTTTCCTAGAACTCCCTTGCTTTTTCAATGACCCACTGGATGTTGGCAATTTGATTTCTGGTTCCTGTGCCTTTACTAAATCCAGCTTGAACATCTGGAAGTTCATGGTTCATGTACTGTTGAAGTCTCGTTTGGACAATTTTGAGCATTATTTCGTTAGCATGTGAGATGAGTGCAATTGTGAAGTAGTTTGAGCATTCTTTGGCATTGCCTTTCTTAGGGATTGGAATGAAAACTGACATTTTCCAGTCCTGTGGCCACTGCTGGAAAGTCCCTCACATAAACTTTAAGGACACACACAAACTGAAAGTAAAAAGTTTGCAAAATATGTTCTAAGAAAATGGAAACCAAAAAAGAACAGGGTTCTTAATTCAGACAAAATAGGTACTTATAACAGATAAAATAGACTCTACATCCAAAGCTGTAACAAGAGACAAAGAGATCATCATATAATGATAAATGGGTCAATTCATAAAGAGGATATGCCAATCATAAAATTTATGCATCCACTATGGAAGCATGTAAATATATTAAACAATTATTAACAGATCAACAGATAGACATAGACAATAATGCCACAATAGTAATAAATGATCTTATGTATAGAAAATTATAAGACTCTACCAAAATAATGAGTGAATCAGAAAATTTGTTGGATACAAATTCAATGTACAAAAACCAGTGTGCTTCTATACACTAATAATGGACTATCTCAAATAGAATAAGAAAGCAATTCCATTTGCAATAGCATTAAAAACAATAAAATAATTAGAAATAAATTTAGACAAGAAGGTGAAAGATCTGTACACTAAAAATTAAACTGATGAAAGAAATTGACAAGGACACAAATAAACGGAAAGATAGCCCATGTTTTTGACAGGATGAATTAATTTTTTAAGTCCATACTACCCAAAACAATGTACAAATTCAATGCAATTCCTATCAAAACTCCAATGACACTTTCCACAGAAATAGAAAAAACTGTCCTAAAATTTGTGTAGAGCCACAAAAGGTCTCAAATAACTAAGCAAACTTGAGAAAGATGAACAGGAGGTATCACACATCCAGATTGCAAACTATATTACAGAGCTATAGTAATCAGAACTGAATGGTAGGTTAAAAAACAAGCACACAGACCAGTGGAAAAGAATAGAGAGCCTAGAAACAAACCCATACATATATGGTCAGCTAATTTTTAACAAAGCAATCACGAACACACAATGGGGAAAAGATAATCTCTTCAACAAATCTTCTTGGGAAAATTAGATATTTATATGCAAAAGCATGAAACTGGACAAAACTGCACCCCTATTTTAAACCACTCACAAAAGTCTGTTTTGGTCTTCTTGACAGACAGGGGACAGACCTGGGGACAGGAGTTGACGAAAAGAAAGCAAAAGAGAGAAAGAGACTAATATTCCCTGGGTTATGTGGGAAACCAGTACAGCCCTAGAATAGGGCTTGTACCACTCACGAAGGCACAGGACATCCTCTCAACGATGTCTTGAAAACCCGGGTAGGAAAGTGAGCTTGGCAGGCCTCCATGCTCCAAAGAACTAGCCAGAGAGAGAAAGAAGGACACGGGGGACCCAAGTCTCTAGTTGAACAAGGGTGCTTTATTCATATTTGCATGCACTTATATATTGTTATACAAGGAAGCTTTAGGTAAAAAATAAAGTTAAGCAAAGAATAAAAAAAAAAAAAAAAAAAAAAAAAACATGTAATAACCGTTACCAAGGGAATAACAAGAAATAACAATCGTCACAGGGCCAGAAGACAATCCATATCTTGAGTAAGAGGGTCGTGACTAAACAGTTTTACTTTAGGGTAACAGGTTATTGAAGGAAATCCATGCATGCGTTCTGTCCCATGACCTCAGTCCTGGGAACAGCGTGCTACTACACTCTTTCCTGTTTACCAGGAACTGGTAAGGAACAGAGGGTTCATGAGAAACAGAAAACAACATACAGGAATCCTATAGTTAAATGTTCCCTGACAAAAGTCAACTCAAAATGTGTTAAAGACTTAACTGTAAGACCCCAAACCATAAAACTCCTAGAAGAAAACATAGAGAAGAAGCTCCTTCACATTGATCTTGGCAAGGATTTCTTGAATAAAACTCAAAAAGCACAGGCAACAAAAACGAAAATAAACAAGTGAGACTACATCAAATTAAAGAGCTTCTGCATAGCAAAGAAAATAAATAAATTAAAAATATAACATATAAAATGAGATTTTGCAAACCATGTGTCTAATAAGGGGTTACTATCTTATTATTATATATAAATATATATATATATATATATAGTATAAATAAATCATACAAGTCAATGGGAAAAAGAAAATAATCTAATTAGAAATGGGCAAGGACATGACAAAGACATTTGTCTGAAGAAGACATACTAATGGTCAATAGGTACATGAGAAAGTACTCAAAATTACTAATGCAAACCAAAACCATACTGAGCTATTATCACACACCTGTTAGAAAAATTGTTATCAAAAAGACAAGAGAGGGAGTTCTCTGGTTGACTAGTAGTTAGGATGTGACACTTTCACTTATATTGTCTGGGTTCAATCCCTGGACAGGGATCAAGATTGGCCACAACAAAACAAAAACAAAAAGACAAGAGAGATAAATGTTAGTGATGATATGGAGAAAAGAGAACCCTTAAACACTGTTGCTGAGAATGTAAATTGGTATGGCTATTATGAAAAACAATATGAATATTCCCCCCAAAAAATAAAAATAGAACCATCATATGGTCCAGCATCCCACTTATGCATATATACTCAAAGGAAATGAAATTGATATCTCAAAGAGATATCCGCACTCCAAAGTTCATTGCAGCAATATTCGTAGTAGCCAAGGTACAGAAACAACCTAAATGGCCACCAACTGATGAATGGCTAAAGAAACACTTTCTTTAGCCATTCATCAGTTGAAAGATGTATATGTATGTATATATATATATATATATATATATATATATACACACAATGTCATGTATATATATATATATATATATATATCTCACACTTAAAAGATGTATATATACACACACACACACACACACATATATATATATATATATATATATATACTTTCTTCAATTTAACTCTGAATTTTGCAATAAGGACTTTATGATCTGAACCACAATCAGCCCCCAGTCTTGTTTTTTCTGACTGTATAGAGCTTCTCCATCTTTGGCTGCAGAGAATATAATCAATCTGTTTTGGTACTGACCATCTAGTGATGTCCATGTGTAGCATCTTCTCTTGTGTTTTTGGAAGAGGAAGTTTGCTATGACCAGTGTGTTCTCTTGACAAAGCTCTGTTAGCCTTTGCCCTGTTTCATTTTAAATTCCAAGGCCAAACTTACCTGTGACTCCAGGTACCTCTTGACTTCCTACTTTTGCAGTCCAGTCCCCTATGATGAAAAAGACATCTTTTTGGGGTGTTAGTTCTAGAAGACCCTATAGGTCTTCATAGAACCATTCAATTTCAGCTTTTTTGGAATTAGTGGTTGGGGCATAGACTTGGATTACTGTAATATAGAATGGTCTGCCTTGGAAAAGAACAGAGATCATTCTGCCTTTTTTGAGATTGCACTCAAGTACTGCATTTCAGACTCTTTTGTTGACTATGAAGCCTACTCCATCTCTTCTAAGGGATTCTTGCCCACATCTTGTAGTAGATATAATGGTCATCTGAATTAAATTTGCCTATTCCAGTTCATTTTAGCTCACTGATGCCTAAAATGTCGATGTTCACTCTTGCCATCTCCTGTTTGCCCATCTCGAATTTACCTTGATTCATGGACCTAACAGTCCAGGTTTCTATGCAAAACTTCTTTACAGCATCAGACTTTACTTCCATCACCAGTCACATCCACAACTGGGTGTTTTCTTCACTTTGCCTCTGTCTCTTCATTCTTTCTGGAGTTATTTCTCCACTCTTCTCCAGTAGCACATTGGGCACCTACCAAACTCCTTATTGCAAAATTCAGACTTAAGTGAAAGAAAGTAGGAAAAAAACAGCAAACCATTCAGGTATGACCTAAATCAAACCCCTTATGATTACACAGTGGAAGTGACAAATAGATTCAAAGGATTAGGTCTGATAAACAGAGTGCCTTAAGAACTATGGATAGAGGTTCATGACATTGTATAGGAGGTAGTGATCAAAATCATCCCCAAGAGAAAGAAATGCAAAAAAGCAAAATGGTTGTCTGACGAGGTCTTACAAATAACTGAGAAAAGAACAGAAGCTAAAGGCAAAAGAGAAAAGGAAAGATATACCCAACTGAATGCAGAGTTCCAAAGAAAAGCAAGGAGAGATAAGAAAGCCTTCCTCAGCAATCAATGCAAAGAAACAGAGGAAAACAATAAAATGGGAAAGACTAGAGATCTCTTCAAGAAAATCAGAGATATCAGTGAAACATTTCATGCAAAGATGGGCACAATAAAGGACAGAAACAGTATGGACCTAACAGAAGCAGAAGATATTAACAAGAAGTGGCAAGAATACACAGAAAAACTATACCAAAAAGATATTCATGACCCAGACAACCACAATGGTATGATCACTCACCAGACATCTTGGAATGTGGTCAAGTGCGGCCTTAGGAAGCATCACATGAACAAAGCTAGTGGAAGTGATGGAATTCCAGTTTAGCTATTTAAAATCCTAAAAGATGATGCTGTGAAAGTGCTGCACTCAACATGCCAGCAAATCTGGAAAACTCAGCAGTGGCTGCAGGACTGTAAAATTCAGTTTTCATTCTAATCTCAAAGAAAGACAATGCCAAAGAATGATCAGATTACAGCACGATTGAACTCATCTCACATACTAGCAAAGTAATGTACAAAATTCTCCAAGCCAGGTTTCAACAGTATGTGAACCAAGAACTTCCAGGCAATTCTCAAGGAAATTAGTCCTGAATATTCATTGGAAGAACTGATGCTAAAGCTAAAACTCCAATACTTTGTCCACCTGTTGCGAGGAACTGACTCATTGGAAAGGACCCTGATGCTGGGAAAGATTGAAGGCAGGAGGAGAAGGGAATGACAGAGGATGAGATGGTGGATGGCATCACTGACTCAATGGACATGAGTTTGGGCAAGCTCCAGGAGGCAGTTGATGATGGACAGGAAAGCCTGGTGTGCTTCAGCCCATTGGGTCACAAAGAATTGGATATTACCAAGCGACTTAACTGACATCTATCTATATCTATATCTATATCAGAATGTTATGCAGCCATAAACACAGAAAGACAAACACATTGTGCTGTCAATTGGTGGAATCTGGGCAAAAAAAATTGATTTTATATTACGTGTAAATCTATGGCTGATTCATGTCAATGTATGACAAAACCCACTGAAATGTTGTGAAGTAATTAGCCTCCAACTAATAAAAAAAAAAAAAAAGAAAACCAAATATATAAAATAACATTGGCACTAAAGTATATAGAAAATATTAATAACAAAAAAAATTGATTTTATAGAAACAAATAATAGAATGGTTGTTGCTCAGACTGCAGAAAGGGGGACATAGAGAAGTGTAAGTTAACGGGCCCAAAATTTCAGTTATAGAAAGAATAAGTTATGAGGAGCTAACTAATGTACAGCATGATGTCTATAGATAATATTACAGTATCATACACTTGAAAGTTGCTGAGAGCAGACCTTCAGTATACTACCCTCAAAAGAATTAGCTATGTGAGCTGATGAATGTATTAATAATCTTGAACTTGGTGATCATTCAGAGATATATATGTACATCAGATCATCTTATTGTATATTTTAAATATGTAAGATTATATTTGTCAATTATTATTCCATAAAGTTAGGGGGAAAACCCCAAAATAGAAGTAAAATATGTCCTTCATATCAAAAATATGAAGGACACATGTACTTGAATGATAACTGTTTTCCTTCCAAGACTTATTTAATCCACAAGCATAAAGATCTAACATATAAAAATAAGGTAATAAAAAATATAATAATGCTTCATTCTTATGAACTCCTGAGAGCTCAAAGTGCTTCTTTCAAATCCATTTTCTTCTCCCCCCACCAACTAAAGCGCAAGAAAGTATATATTTTCAAGAAATTCTAAGGAAAAAGAAGATATTTAAAAATATAAAGTGAATAAGGACAGTATTTAAATTCCAACACTAGGTGTTGCTGTTTCACAGGGTGGGATCCCCAGTTGGACTTAACTAGCACTGTGGTTTTGTTTCAAACTTAAGAAACCTATTTTGAATTCTGCCATCAACTTTCCCAGAGAAAAATGATTAGCTAAAAATAATCCCCCTGAATTATATGAACAATTATATCCCGTTCCTATTGTTTTGTGTAAGGCAAAAGTGATGCCAGAAGCTACTGTATTCAGTAGTGTTGTATATTGATGAAAGGCATTATCCTAGGTGTCAAGAACTTTTTGAAACCTCTCATTCATTCATTCATTTGATTTTCTGATTTGTATCTGAAGCAATCCATACCTACCCTGAATTGTATATATAGGGATAGTCTAATTTCACACTCTCCTCCAATCCCATGCCTCCTTATGCTCCTTAGTTGTTTTACAGTGACTTAAGATGTGTTTAACCTACCACAGTTTTTTTTTGGTTTTTTTTTTGTTGTTGTTGTTTTTTGACTTAAGAAATGTCTATTACCACATAAACAGCACTATCACAAAAGAAACATCCAATTTCTTTATAAATTCACATATGTGCTCATGAAATCATAGTGAAGTTGATAACGATAATCCAAAAGATTTTCAGTTGTAAACTGTAGAGGATATATATGAAACAGATTATTTCTGAAATGCCAGGAAGGGGTTTGGGATGGGAAAGAAAAGGAGAAAGTAGGTAAGGTCTTTGAAAACAGTTTTCTGTGTAATCTCCTGAAAACTTTTATGGCATTCCACCTTATAAGGATGTTTTGATAATTAGTCAGAATGCTTGATTCCTAGTTGATAGCTTTCAAACTGTTATACCTTCATTTGAGCTATGAAGAAGAGCATAAAGCTAAATCACCTTGCTCTGATTCCTCCTTTTTTTAAGATATACACATTTATTTCATTTATTTCTTTTCTAAATTGAGGTATAGTTGATGTACAAATTTATATAAATTTTAGATGTACAACATAGTGGTTCACAATTTTTAAAGATTACACTCCATTCACAGTTATTATAAAATATTGGCCATATTCCCTTTGTTGTACATTATATTCTTGTAGCTTATTTATTTTATACAGGCTATATGTAGCTCACTCTTCAACCCCTATCTTGCTCCCCCGTTCCCTCTCCCCAATAACCACAGGTTTATTCTTTGTATCTGAGAGTCTTTTTTTTGTTATATCCACTAGTTTTATTTTTTAGATCATGTGCAAGTGATATCATACAGTATTTGTCGTTCTCTGTCTGACTTATTTTCTTTTCTTTTTTTTTTTTAATGTCTCTGCTTTTTATTTAATTATTTATTTTTTCAGTGGGTTTTGTCATACATTGATATGAATCAGCCATGGATTTACACGTCTTCCCCATCCCAATCCCCGCTCCCACCTCCCTATCCACCCGATTCCTCTCGAAACATCCCACCCTCGCCTTCTCCCACAGAGTTCAAAAGTCTGTTCTGTATTTCTGTGTCTCTTTTTCTGTTTTGCATATAGGGTTATCGTTACCATCTTTCTAAATTCCATATATATGTGTTAGTATGCTGTAATGTTCTTTATCTTTCTGGCTTACTTCACTCTGTATAAGGGGCTCCAGCTTCATCCATCTCATTAGGACTGGTTCAAATGAATTCTTTTTAATGGCTGAGTAATATTCCATGGTGTATATGTACCACAGCTTCCTTATCCATTCATCTGCTGATGGGCATCTAGGTTGCTTCCATGTCCTGGCTATTATAAACAGTGCTGCGATGAACATTGGGGTGCACGTGTCTCTTGCAGATCTGGTTTCCTCAGTGTGTATGCCCAGAAGTGGGATTGCTGGGTCATATGGCAGTTCTATTTCCAGTTTTTCAAGAAATCTCCACACTGTTTTCCATAGCGGCTGTACTAGTTTGCATTCCCACCAACAGTGTAAGAGGGTTCCCTTTTCTCCACACCCTCTCCAGCATTGATTGCTTGTAGACTTTTGGATAGCAGCCATCCTGACTGGCGTGTAATGGTACCTCATTGTGGTTTTGATTTGCATTTCTCTAATAATGAGTGATGTTGAGCATCTTTTCATATGTTTGTTAGCCATCTGTATGTCTTCTTTGGAGAAATGTCTGTTTAGTTCTTTGGCCCATTTTTTGCTTGGGTCATTTATTTTTCTGGAATTGAGCTGCAGGAGTTGCTTGTATATTTTTGAGATTAATCCTTTGTCTGTTTCTTCATTTGCTATTATTTTCTCCCAATCTGAGGGCTGTCTTTTCACCTTACTTATAGTTTCCTTTGTAGTGCAAAAGCTTTTAAGTTTCATTAGGTCCCATTTGTTTAGTTTTGCTTTTATTTCCAATATTCTGGGAGGTGGGTCATAGAGGATCTTGCTGTGATTTATGTCAGAGAGTGTTTTGCCTCACAGTTTTTGCTCTACCAAAGTACTACTTGTTCAAAGTCCATTTCTCTTCTGTTTAACCCAGCCTCTGCTTGTGATCATTAGATAAAACAACATAAACACCTAACAATCAAAGGTACCTGATTTAGAGATAAGAAGATGGTGTGGACAAGGTTTCAGTTATTACAGTTTAAAAAGTTACTTTTGGATTCAAAAATCAAGATGGTAGAGTAAGAAGATATGGAACTCACCTCCCTCCAACAGACACACCAAAAATACAGCTACATGTGGAAAAACTTTCATGGAAAACTAACTGGAAACTTTCAAAAAGACTCCCATAAAACCAAGGCTATAAGAAAAATACATGTGTAATTGGGTAGAATGGGGCAGAATCAAACAGGTCAGGACCTCTACTGCTGGGAGGGGACTAAGAATTAAAGAGAGATCACATGGGCAGACTCTTGCCCTGGGGAGTGAGCAGGTCAAGCCACAGACTGGGTGTTCCACTCCTGGAGTGCTTCACAGAGGACACAAGTCCCCTTGATGGCTTAGAGAATTGCTGGGACAAATAAAAAGGCTAAAGAAACCTGGATCCCACTTGTGAAGAGTGCATGGGTGCTGGCTTGCCTCCAAGTAGGGCAGAGATATTGGTCCTAGCTATTACCAAATTTTCCATGACTACCTCACTGCACTCCTTAGCCTGTGCCCCATGAACACCTCAGCCCTGCAAACTGCACACCACAGTTTGGCACTAGATCTGGGGCAGACATGACTAGGGAAGAGATGCAACTGTGGGCTGTCTGAGTGGAGCCACAGATGCAAACACAGGCAGAGGATTATACTTCTGTAGGCACATGGGCCCTGCTTGCTTTAGCACTCCACTTTTTTGGGGAAGGTTCAGTGCAAGTGGAGGTAAGGAAAAATACATGCTTAAAAGAAACATAGCCCATTCAAGCCTGACCATCAGGGCTTCCACTCCAGCAACTTGGAATGAGAACCCATCCCTGACAGGACCGCAACAGTTACTGAGCAGAGAAGAAGTTTATCTCATACCCTGTGCAAGCTCTAGATATTATATTTCCAGCCCCATCCCCTACCAGGGTGATAACTGTCACACATTCCGAAGAAAGGTGTGACTTTTGTCCCTATCAAGTTCAGTCCTACCACCAAGCACACTGGGCACACACAGTCTGAATATGGATGCTCTTTCTCACAGAAGAACACTCCTTCAATATGACAACAGGTAACTGTTTCACCTAAATTCACAGATGCATAGAAAGTTAAATGAAATGAAAAGGCAAAGGAAATACTCATTTGCAAGAGAAAACACCTAAAAAATAGTGAAGCAGAACTAATTTGTTAGAAAAAAATTCAAAATATTTGGAATAAATGTGTTAACTGAATTAGGGAAAATAATTAATCTAAATATTGATCATTTTGTTTTGTCACTACAGCAAAGCTGAGTAATAGAAACATCTACTTCATACTTTACATAGAAATAAATTCCAGATCAATTAAACATGTAAATATAAAAGGAAAAACAGTTAACAATATGAAAAAATACTGATCATTTTAACTAGGAACTAGAAAATATAAAAAAGAACCAATCGAAAATAGACAATTCAATAACTGAAATAAAAAAGACACTAGAAGAAATGAATAGGAGACTAAGTGGTGCAGAAGAATGTATAAGTGATCTGGGAGATAAAATACCATCCAATCATAACAACAGACAGAAAGATAAAAAAGCAACACACAATATATCTGAGATAACATGAAAAGTGCAAACATTCACATTATAGTAGTTTCAGAAGGATAAAAGAGAAAAGGGAATTTAAAAAGTATTTGAAGAAATTTTGGCTGAAAACTTCATAAACTTGTAGGAGGACATAGATATCCAGGTACAGGAAAGACAGAGGGTCCCAAACAAGATGAACTCAAGCAGAATCATACTAATACATAACCAAAATGGCAAAAATTAAAGATAAAGAAAGGATTCTAAAGGAAGCAGAAGAAAAACAGTCATATACAAGGGACTCCCCATATGGCTTTCAGATGATTTTGCTGCAGAAACTGTACAAGCTAGAAGAGTGACAAGATTATTGAAAGTGCTGAAAAGAGAAAACCTACAACCTAGGATAGTCTACCCAGCAAGATTATAATTTAGAATACAGGGAGAGAGAAATAATTCCTCAGATAGGCAAAAACCAAAAGAATTCAGTGATAGTAAACCTAGACCAAAAGAAATGCTGAAGGGGACTTCCCTGGCATTTCAGTGGTTAAGACTTCACCTTTCAATGCAGGAAGCATGGGTTCTATTCTAAGATCCCACATGCTGCATCAGTTCAGTTCAGTTCAGTCACTCAGTTGTGTCCATCTCTTTGCGACCCCATGAACCGCAGCATGCCAGGCCTCCCTGTCCATCACCAACTCCCGGAGTCCACCCAAACCCATGTCCATTGTGTCGGTGATGCCATCCAACCGTCTCATCCTCTGTTATCCCCTTCTCCTCCTGCCTTCAATCTTTCCCAGCATCAAGGTCTTTTCCAATGAGTCAATTCTTCACATCAGGTGGCCAAAGTATTGGAGTTTCAGCTTCAACATCAGTCCTTCCAATGAACACCGAGGACTGATCTCCTTTAGGATGGACTAGTTGTATCTGCTTGCATGGCACAGCCAAAAAGAGAAAGAAAAGAAAGAGAAAAGTTGAAGGGTCATCTCTAAATGGAAAAGAAGTAAGAATCTATGTGCATGCATAGTTGCTAAGTCATGTCCAACTCTTTGCAACCTGATGGACAGTAGCCCACCAGGCTTCTCGGTCCATGGAATTTTCCAGGAGAGAATTCTGGAGTATGTTGCCATTTCCTCCCACAGGGGATCTTCCAGACCCAGGGATTGACCCTGTGTCTCCTATGTTTCCTGCATTGGCAGAAATGGATAGAGAAATGCATAGGCAGATAGGATAGGGAAAATTCTACTAAGAAAGGCAAATGTATAGTAAGGATTGAAAGTTGCATAAATAAGCTAGTATAAAGATAAAAGACAAAACAAAACAAAACCTGTAAAAACAGCTGTAACTATAATAAACAGTTAAAGGGAAGACATGAAAATGCAAACTATGACATCAAAAGCACAAAATGTAGGGGAGGAGTAAAAAATTTAGACCTTTTAAAATGCCTTCTTAGATGATCTTAACTGACTACCAGTTTGAAACAAGTAGATATAATTATAGGTCAACATATATGAACCTCATGGTAACCATACAACAAAAACTTAAAATAGATATGTACACACACATACACACAAGGAACCCAGGCACACTACAAAAGAAAATCATTGAATCACAAGAAAGAAATAAAAATAAGAAATGAACAGAGAAGAACTACAAAAACTATCAGAAAAGAAGTAATAAAATGGCACTAAGAACATAGCTATCAAAACTATTTTAAATATTACAAGAGACTCACTTCAGGGCTAAGGTCACATAAAGACTGAACGTGAGGGGATGGAATAAGATATTTCATGCAAACAGAAATAACAAGAAAGAGGGGTAGTAATACTCATATCAGACAAAGTGGACTTTAAAACCGAAGCCAAGGAGAACAAGATGTTGGGGTAATAGGTGGATGTGGAGTACATCTCTCTCCACAGATACATCAGGAATACACCTTCAGACACAGAAGTGCATGCAGAATACCAGCTGAGAGCAGACAGGAGTACCTGACCAGCAGAAAAGAATATATAGACCCATGCAAAACTTGGTAAGATGAAGGAACTAGGGAGAAAAACAGGAGTGTTAGTAGGACTGGACCTGCCCTTGGCAGGTGGGGGAACTGAAGCAGAGGTTCAATTTCCACAACAGAGAAATTCACTAAGTCAGAGGAGAAACATTAAAGACTCAGAGTGAAACAGCTGATCTGGGGCAGCCTAAATGGAATGAGAATCAGACAGTCTTTGCTGCCATCATACATACTGTGATAGGGATGTAGATCCCCTGGAAGGTTCAGCGACTGGGAACTGGAGTTCCTAGGGATTATGGAGCAACCCCAGGGCAAGGACTGCTGTTGACTGCAGAGAGACGGAGAGAGGGGATGTGAGGGAGCAGAGTGTGGTGGGAAATGCCTCTGGAGGAAAGTCAGGCAGCCATGGAAGCAAGGCGATACTGCTGAGTCACGCGTAGGGGCTGGAGCCACCAACATAGCCTCCCTCCTGCCACATGCCAGCATTGGTAGCTGAACAATAGAGAGGCTGGTCCATCAAACACCTGACGCAATGAACTACAGAGTAGGACCCCAGCCGGGGGAGCCACACTATGTGCCTGATGCAATGAACAACAGAGAAGGACCCCAGGCAAGTGAGCCCTTTAAGTGCCCAAATGGGCAGAGCTACAGAGAGAGACTGGCCAAAGAGGCCTTCTGATCGCCAACTACAAGAGGCTTGAAAAAAAGACTCTGACAGGGCCATAACTCCTGGGGCGGAGGCAGTCCATGTACCTGCACAGTTGGCACCACCAGGGTCCCCACAAATAAGCAGCTGCCTCACCTTCAAGCCCAACTCTCACTGGAGCAGAGCTGCCGCAGACAAAAAATGTCTTGCGTCTATGTATGCAAGGTCACTTCGGTTGTGTCCGACTCTTTGTGACCCTGTAGACTGGCCTGCCAGGCTTCTCTGTCAGGGAGGGAATTTCTCCAGGCAAGAATACTGGAGCATATTGGCCAATACTGGTTACCACACCATTCTAGTGCACTAGATTTCCTGCTGCCCTAGCCGCCAACTCCCCTGAGTACCTGGTGCTGCCAGAACCCCTGTGACCCAAGCAGCTGCACCACCTCCTTCACCCAGTCCCCACAGGAGCAAACACAAGTCCTCTAGGACAGCCTCAGGGGCAAAACCCAGTGGACAAACCACAAACAGAGGTGGAAATAAAACCACAACTGAAACCCAGGGGTAGTATGTCTAAGGAAGAAGACCCAAAACCTTCCCACCAGCTGTACAAGTTGCAGCTTAAATCCACACAAATCAACTAGGCAGACTCCGTGTCTATGCAATATTGGACAATGGAGGCAAGAACACACAGGAGTAGGACCAGATTAGAATGTGAGCTGCCCCACAACAGGTTCAGACATAAGCACAGTGTTGGAGGGCATCCTAGGGAGGTGAGATGCAATGTGATTCCCAGCGAGGGAAAGGACTCTGACAGCAGTGACTCAAGAATATTAATTATTCTTCTTATGTTTTGACTTGTTCTGTAGATTCTTTGGATTTTTTTCTTCAACCCCCCCTTTTCCCCCTCTGTTGTAGTTGTCCATTTTATTGGCACTATGAAATCTAATTAAGTTTCTGAGCTTTTCTTTTCTCAGTCACATTTTTTATTGTTGCTATAAACCTCTGCCTCTCTGTTGGGCTTTTGCAGTTCTGGGGCGTTTTCTTTTTTCTTTTTCTTTAATTTTAATTTTTAATTTCAGTTCATTTAAGTTCAGTCGCTCAGTCGTGTCCGACTCTTTGTGACCCCATGAACTGCAGCATGCCAGACCTCCCTGTCCATCACCAACTCCCGGAGTCCACCCAAACCCATGTCCATTGTGTCGGTGATGCCATCCAACCATCTCATCCTCTGTCATCCCCTTCTCCTCCTGCCTTCAATCTTTCCCAGCATCAGGGTCTTTTCCAATGAGTCAATTCTTCGCATCAGGTGGCCAAAGTATTGGAGTTTCAGCTTCAACATCAGTCCTTCCAATGAACATTCAGGGCAGATTTCCTTTAGGATGGACTGGTTGGATCTCCTTTCAGTCCAAGGGACTCTCAAGAATCTTCTCCAACACCATAGTTCAAAAGCATCAATTCTTCAGCTCTCACCTTTCTTTATAGTCCAACTCTCACATCCATATATGACTACTGGAAAAAAAAATAGCCTTGACTAGACAGACATTTTTTGGCAAAGTAATGTCTCTACTTTTTAATATGAGGTCTAGGTTGGTCATAACTTTTCTTCTAAGAAGTAAGCATCTTTTAATTTCATGGCTGCAGTTACCATCTGAAGTGATTTTGGAGCCCAGAAAAATAAAGTCAGCCACTGTTTCCTCTGTTTCTCTATCTATTTGCCATGAAGTGATGGGACCAGATGCCATGATCTTAGTTTTCTGAGTGTTGAGCTTTACACCAACTTTTTTGCTCTCCTCTTTCACTTTCATCAAAGGCTCTTTAGTTCTTCGCTTTCTGTCAAGTGTGGTATCATCTGCATATCTGAGGTTATTGATATTTCTCCTGGCAATCTTGATTCCAGCTTGTGCTTCATCCAGCCCACCATTTCTCATGATGGATTGTGCATATAAGTTAAATAAACAGGGTGACAATATACAGCCTTGACGTACTCCTTTTCCCATTTGGAACCAGTCTGTTGTTCCATGTTCAGTTCTAACTGTTGCTTCCTGACATGCATACAGATTTCTCAAGAGGCAGGTCAGGTGGTCTGGTATTCCCATCTCCTTCAGAATTTTCCACAGTTTGTTGTGATCAAAACAGTCAAGGTCTTTGGCATAGTCAATAAAGCAGAAGTATCTATATTTCTGGAACTCTCTTGCTTTTTTGATGATCCAGCAGATGTTGGCAATTTGATCTCTGGGTCCTCTGTCTTTTCTAAAACCAGCTTGAACATCTGGAATTCCACGGTTCACATATTGTTGAAGCCTTGCTTGAAGAATTTTGAGCATTACTTTGCTAGCATGTGAGATGAGTGCAATTGTGTGGTAGTTTGAGCAGTCTTTGGCATTGCCTTTCTTTGGGATTGGAATGAAAATTGACTTTTTCCAGTCCTGTTGCTACTGCTGAGTTTTCCAGATTTGCTGACATATTGAGTGCAGCACTTTCACAGCATCATCTTTCAGGATTTGAAATAGCTCAGCTGGAATTCCACCACCTCCACTAGCTTTGTTCATAGTGATGCTTCATAAGGCCCATTTGATTTCACATTCCAGGATGTCTGGCTCTATGTGAGTGATCACACCTTCATGATTATCTGGGTTGTAAAGATCTTTTTTGTACAGTTCTTCTGGGTATTCTTACCACTTCTTCTTAATATCTTCTGCTTCTGTTAGCTCCATACCATTTCTGTCCTTTATTGAGCCCATCTTTGCATGAAGATGGTATCTCTAATTTTCTTGAAGAGATCTCTAGTCTTTCCCATTCTATTGTTTTCCTCTATTTCTTTTCAGTGATAACTGAGGAAGGCCTTCTTATCTTTCCTTGCTATTCTTTGAAGCTCTGCATTCAAATGGGTATATCTTTCCTTTTCTCCTTTGCTTTTGGCTTCTCTTCTTTTCACAGCTATTTGTAAGGCCTCCTCAGACAACCATTTTGCCTTTTTGCATTTCTTTTTCTTGGAGATGATCTTGCTCCCTGTCTTCTGTACAGTGTCATGAACCTCTGTCCATATTTCATCAGGCACTGTCTATCATATCTAGTTCCCTCAGTCTATTTCTCACTTCCACTGTATAAGTGTTAGGGCTTTGATTTGTGTCATACCTGAATGGTCTAGTGGTTTTCCCTTCTTTCTTTCATTTAAATCTGAATTTGGCAATAAGGAGTTCATGACCTGAGCCACAGTCAGCTCCCGGTCTTGTTTTTGCTGACTGTATAGAGCTTCTCCATCTTTGACTGCAAAGAATGTAACCAATCTGATTTCGGTGTTTACCATCTGGTGATATCCATGTGTAGAGTCTTCTCTTGTGTTGTTGGAAGAAGGCGTTTGCTATGACCAGTACATTGTCTTAGCAGAACTCAGTTAGCCTTTGCTCTGCTTCATTCTGTACTCCAAGGCCAAATTTGCCTGTTACTCCAGGTGTTTCTTGACTTCCTACTTTTGCATTCCAGTCCCCTATAATGAAAAGGACATCTTTTGGGGTGTTAGTTTTAAAAGGTCTTGTAGTTCTTCACAGAACCATTCAACTTGAGCTTCTTCAGCATTACTGGTTGGGGCATAGGCTTGAATTACCGTGATATTGAATGGTTTGCCTTGGAAACGAACAGAGATCATTCTGTTGTTTCTGAGATTGCACCCAAGTACTGCATTTCAGAGTCTTTTGTTGAACATGATGGCTGCTCCATTTCTTCTAAGGGATTCCTGCTCACAGTAGTAGATATAATGGTCATCTGAGTTTAATTCACCAGTTCCTGGCCATTTTAGTTCACTGATTCCTAGAATGTCAACATTCACTCTTGCCATCTCCTGTTTGACCACTTCCAATTTGCCTTGATTCATGGACCTCACATTCCAGGTTCCTATGCAGTATTGCTCTTTACAGCATCAGACCTTGCATCTATCACCAGTCACATCCACAACTGGGTATTGTTTTCGCTTTGGCTCCATCCCTTCATTCTTTCTGGAGTTATTTCTCCACTGATCTCCAGTCGCATACTGGGCACCTACCGACCTGGGGAGTTCCTCTTTCAGTAACCTATCATTTTGCCTTTTCATACTGTTCATGGGGTTCTCAAGGCAAGAATACTGAAGTGGTTTCCCATTCCCTTCTCCAGTGGACCACATTCTGTCAGCCCTCTCCACCATGACCCATCCATCTTGGGTGGCCCCACACAGCATGACTTGGTTTCATTGAGTTAGACAAGACTGGTCCATGTGATCAGATTGGCTAGTTTTCTGTGATTATGGTTTCAGTGTGTATGCCCTGAGAAGCAACAGGACAGTGTGTCTGGCTGAGAGGAGTAACCCCACATCCAAGGTAAGGAGCAGTGCCTGCACTTTGCTGGAGCAGCCATAAAGAGATACCCCTGCTATTTACCTGGGGGCAAACTCTGGTGGAAGTAATGAAGATAATGGTAACCTCCCTCAAAAGATCCCAGGCATGTACTGCCAATAGTCCATGCCCCCAACCCTGAAGCAGGCCACCACCTACCCATGCCTTTGCTGGAGACTCCTGGACACACACAGGCAAGTCTCCTGTGGGGTCACTATTCTTTTCTCCTGGGTCCTGGTGAACAAGGTTCTGTTGTGCCCTCCAAGAGTCTATTTCCCAATCTTATGTAAGTTCTGGAAGCTCTATAGTAGGGTTAATGGTGACCTCCTCCAAGAGGACTTATGCCATACCCACACCCAGAGCCCCTGTCCCTGTGGCAGACCACTGCGGACCCATACCTCCACAGGAGATGCTCAAACACATTTCTGTCTCAGTCTTTGTGGGGTCCCTGGGTCTTGGTGTGCACAAGGTTTGTTTGAGCCCTCTGAGCGTCTCTAGCAGGAACAGGGTTTGATTCTAAATGTGAATTAGCCCCTCCTACCATCTTGCTGGGGCTTCTCCTTTGCCCTTGGACATCTCCTCACTCCAGTGCCTACTGTCTTGTTGGGATTTTTCTGACCTTGTACGTGGGATATTTCTTCATGGCCGCTGCAGTTAAGTGCAGGTGCTGCTCCTGACGTTGGACATGGGGTATTTCCTTAGGGCCACTGCTCCCGAATTTGGATGTGGGGTATTTCTTCTCAGGTGCTTGCCACTCCAGTGTCACACAGCCACCGCTCATCACTCCAAATGAACAGATCTTGACTTAAAAAGGGCCACTTAAGACAAATCCACAACCAATATTATACCCAAAGGTGAAAACCTGGTTGCCTTCCTGCTAAATTCAGGACCAAGACAAGGATGCCCACTCTTTCAACTTCTGTTTAATATAGTACTGGAAGTCTTAGCCATAGCAATCAGACAAGAGAAGGAAATAATTAGAAGGGAAAAGGTTAAAATGTCAGTATTCACAGATGATATGATACTTTTATATAGGAAATCCTAAAGTATCTATCCGAAAACTACTAGAACTAATAAGTGAATTCAGCAAGGTGGCAAGATATAAGATTAATATAGATAAATATACTGCATTTCTATATACCTATAATGAAATATAATAAAGAGAAAGTAAAAACAAAATTCCAAATTTAAAATTGCATCAAAAAATAACTTGGAATAAACTTAACCAAGGAAGTGAAAGATCTATATTGCAAAAACTGTAAAACATTGATGAAAGAAATTAAAGATGATACAAAAATGAAAAGATATCCCAAGTTCTTTGATTGGAAGAATTAGTATTGTTAAAATGGCCATACTTGTCAAAACAATTGATGGGGAGGAGCTAAGATGGTGGAGAAATAGGACGGGGAAACGACTTTCTCCTCCACAAATTCATCGAAAGATCATTTGAAAGCTGAGCAAACTCCACAAAACAACTTCTGATCGCTAGCAGAGGACATCAGGCACCCAGAAAAGCAGCCCATTGTCTTCAAAAGGAGGTAGGACAAAATATAAAAGATAAAAAGAGAGACAAAAGAGTTAGGGACAGAGATCCATCCCGGGAAGGGAGTCTTAATAGAGGAGGTTTCCAAACACCAGGAAACCCTCTCACCAACGGGCCTGGGGGAAGTTTTTGAATCTTGGGGGGCAACCTAACCGGGAGGAAAAAAATAAATAAAACCCACAGATTACTTGCCTAAAAGCAACTCCCAGCAGAAAAGTACCCCAGACGCTCGCATCCGCCACCAGCAAGTGGGGGCTGAACGGAGAGGATCGGGCGGCATTGCTTAGGACTGGGCCTGCATGCCCTGAGGGCAATCTGAGGGAGCTAATGTGAGATAGCAACTTTAACTGTGGGATAGCAAGAGAGAGAGAGAGAGAGAGAGAGAATTAACCTGTGAACAGGCCTAACCTAAAGCACTGCCGGCCTGTTACCAGAACAAAGGAATGTACCATACCAGAGAAGAGCTGGCCAGCTGTGGACCAGTCCATCCCCAGATGGAGACTGGGGGTAGGCGGGCACCAGCCAGAGCCGGAAAGGGGCATACTCAGCCCCAGAGATGGCATCCCCTACCAAACTGCAAACAGGCTTCCAGTTTCTAAACAAAGACTTCCTGAGATACTGGATGGTTGACATCCACTAGGAGGGTCGCAGCCAGAGATCAGCTCCCCAGAAGAAACAAGGCATACTGGACCAGAGCGCCCAGAAACCAAGGCTGGGATGGGGAGGGGAGAAGTCATGCTGCACCTGGGGAGAGTGCGCTCGTCAAGCTCCTGGTTCCCTGAGCTGCTCAGACCAGGGAAGGCACAAAACGCAGTCCCAACTGAGTCTGCGCCTTTGTGGAGTACCCAAAAACCTGAACCTGAGTGGCTTGGGCCTGGGAAGTGCACGCAACTCAGTGCCCGCTCCCTGTACAGCAGCCTGGAGCCTGAGTAGTGTGGAAAGGGAGAGCACACACGCCGTGAGTGGGGGCAACTCCAGTGTGGCCAAAACACTGTGAGCACTCCCCAAACACGCCAGTGATATTTGTTTGCAGTGCTCCTCCCTCCCCACAGCATGACTGAACAAGCAAACCTAAACAAGAGACCACCTCCGCCCACATGTGTCAGGGCGAAAATTAGACACTGTAGAGACCTGCAAAAAGAAGTTAAATAAACAAAGGGAACGGCTTTAGAAGTGACAGGTGCAACAGATTAAAATCTCTGTAGTTAACACTGACTACACTGGAAGGGGACTATAGATATTCAGAAGTATAAGCTGGAACAAGGAGCTATCTGAGACAGAACTGAACCCACACTGCGTGAAACAGCTCCAGACAAATTCCTAGATATATGTTTAAAATATTGTTTTTTTAATTAAAAAAACTCTTTTTCTTCTTTTTTAAAGGCGTCTATTAATCCTCTATTACTTCTTAATTTTCATTTTTATACTTTGGCCATCTCATGCAAAGAGTTGACTCATTGGAAAAGACCCTGATGCTGGGAGGGATTGGGGGCAGGAGGAGAAGGGGACGAAAGAGGATGAGATGGCTGGATGGCATCACTGACTCAATGGGCATGAGTTTGAGTAAACTCCGGGAGTTGGTGATGGATAGGGAGGCCTGGCTTGCTGTGATTCATGGGGTCACAAAGAGTCGGACATGGCTGAGCAACTGAACTGAACTACTTAATTTTCATTTTTATAACCCACCATAACCTTGCAAAAAAAAAAAAGACCCTATTTTTAAAGCGAACTTCATATATATTTCTTAAATTTTTTGTGTTTTTTTTTAATATTGTATTTTTAAGAGTCTAACCTCTACTCTAGATTTTTAGTCTTTGTTTTTCAGTATTTGATATCAATTTTGGACATTTAAGAATCCAATATTCAGTACCCATTTTTACTCAGGAGTGTGATTACTGGTTTGATTACTCTCTCCTCCTTTTGACTCTCCTTTTTCTCCCCCAGATCACCTCTATTTCCTCCCTCCCCATTCTCTTCTCAATCCAATTCTGTGAATCTCTGTGGGCGTTCTCGGCTGCGGAGAACACTTAGGGAACAGAGTACTGCCTAGATCTGTCTCTCTTCTTTTGAATCCCCCTTTTTCTCCTCCTGCTCACCTCTATCTCCTTCTTCCCCTCTCCTCTTCTTCGCGTAACTTTGTGAACCTCTCTGGGTGTCCCTCACTGTGGAGAATCTTTTAACCTTTAACCTAGAAGTTTTATTATTAGTGTTGTATGGATGGAGAAGTCTTGAGGATACTGGAAGAATAACACTAAAATCCAAAGGCAAGAGGCTTAAGCCCAAAACCCGGAAACACCAGAGAACTCCTGACTACAGGGAACATTAATTAATAAGAGATCATCCAAAAACCTCCATACCTACACTAAAACCAACCACCACCCAAGAGCCAATGATTTCCAGGGCAAGACATACCATGCAAATTCTCCAGCAACTCAGGAATATAGCCCTGCCCAAAGTAACACCAAAACCACAGACCCATCTCAAAACTCACTACTGGACACTCCATTGCACTCCAGAGAGAGGAAATCCAGCTCCGCCCACCAGAACACCGACTCAAGCTTCCCTAACCAGGAAACCTTGACAAGCCAATCGTCCAACCCCACCCACTGGGAGAAACCTTCACAATAAAAAGGAACCACAGACTACCAGAATACAGAAAGGCCACACCAAACACAGCAATCTAAATAAGATGAAAAGGCAGAGAAATACCCAACAGGTAAAGGAACAGGATAAATGCCCACTAAGCTAAACAAAAGAGGAAGAGATAGGGAATCTACCTGAGAAAGAATTTAGAATAATGATAATAAAAAAGATTCAAAATCTTGAAAACAAAATGGAGTTACAGATAAATAGCCTGGAGACAAGGATTGAGAAGATGCAAGAAATGTTTAACAAGGATCTAGAAGAACTAAAAAAGATTCAATATATAATGAATAATTCAATAAATGAGATCAAAAACACTCTGGAGGGAACCAAAAGTAGAATAATGGAGGCAAAAGATAGGATAAGTGAGGTAGAAGATAAAATGGAAATAAATGAAGCACAGAGGAAAAAAGAAAAAAGAATCAAAAGAAATGAGGACAATCTCAGGGACCTCTGGGACAATGTGAAACGCCCCAACATTCGAATCATAGGAGTCCCAGAAGAAGAAGACAAAAAGAAAGGTCATGAGAAAATACTCGAGGAGATAATAGCTGAACACTTCCCTAAAATGGGGAAGGAAATAGTCACACAAGTCCAAGAAACCCAGAGAGTCCCAAACAGGATAAACCCAAGGCAAAACACCCCAAGACACATATTAATCAAATTAACAAAGATCAAACACAAAGAATAGATATTAAAAGCAAAAAAGGGAGAAACAACATATAACACACCAGGGAATTCCCATAAGGATAACAGCTAATTTTTCAATAGAAACTCTTCAGGCAATAAGGGAATGGCAGGACATACATAAAATAATGAAAGAGAATAATTTACAACCCAGATTACTGTACCCAACAAGGACCTCATTCAGATATGAAGGAGAATTCAAAAGCTTTACAGACAAGGAAAACCTGGGAGAATTCAGCACCACCAAACCAGCTCTCCAACAAACGCAAAAGGATCTTCTCTAGACAGGAAACACAGAAAGGTTGGATAAACGTGAACCCAAAACAACAAAGTAAATGGCAACGGGACCATACTTATCAATAATTACCTTAAATGTAAATGGACTGAATGCCCCAACCAAAAGACAAAGACTGGATGAATGGAGAAAAAAGCAAGACCCCTATATATGCTGTCTACAAGAGACCCACCTCAAAACAAGGGACATATACAGATTGAAAGTGAAGAGCAGGAAAAAAAAATATTTCACGCAAATGGAGACCAAAAGAAAGCAGGAGTTGCAATCCTCATATCAGATAAAATAAACTTTAAAATAAAGGCTGTGAAAAGAGACAAAGAAGGACACTACATAATGATGAGGGGTTCAATCCAAGAAGAAGATATAGCAATTGTAAATATATATGCAACCAACATAGGAGCACTGCAATATGTAAGGCAATTGCTAACAAGTATGAAAGGGGAAATTAACAATAACACAGTAATAATGGGTGACATTAATACCCCACTCACAACTATGGATAGATCAACTAAACAGAAATTAACCAGGAAACACAGACTTTAAATGACACAATGGACCAGCTAGACCTAATTTATATTTATAGGACATTTCACCCCAACACAATCAATTTCACCTTTTTCTCAAGAACACATGGAACCTTCTCCAGAATAGATCACCTCCTGGGCCATAAATCTAGCCTTGGTAAATTTAAAAAAAAAAGAAAGAAAGAAAGAAAGGAATCATTCCAGTCATCTTTCTGACCACAATGCAGTAAGATTAGATCTCAACTAAAGGAAAAATAAAAAAAATAAAAATTCCAATATATGAAGGCTAAATAACACGCTTCTGAATAAGCAACAAATCATAGAAGAAATCAAAAAAGATATCAAAATATGCATAGAAACAAATGAAAATTAAAACACAACAACCCAAATCCTATGGGACACTGTAAAAGCAGTGTAAGGGGAAGGTTCATAGCAATACAGGCTTACCTCAAGAAACAAGAAAAAAGTCAAATAAATAACCTAAATCTACACCTAAAGCAACTAGAAAAGGAAGAAATGAAGGACCCCAGGGTTAGTAGAAGGAAACAAATCTCAAAAATTAGGGCAGAAATAAATGCAAAAAAAAAAAAAAAAAAAAACAAAACAAAACAAAAACAAAAGAAACCATAGCAAAAATTAACAAAACTAAAAGCTGGTTTTTTGAAAAGATAAATACAATTGACAAACCGTTAGCCAGACTATCAAGAAACAAAAGGAGAAGAATTAAATCAACGAAATTAGAAATGAAAATGGAGAGATCACAACAGACAACACTGAAATACAAAGGATCATAAGAGACTACTACCAGAAGCTATATGCCAATAAAATGGACAACTTGGAAGAAATGGACAAATTCTTAGAAAAGTATAACTTTCCAAAACTGAACCAGGAAGAAATAAAAGATCTTAATAGACTCATCACAAGCATGGAAATCGAAACTGTAATCAGAAATCTTCCAGCAAACAAAAGCCCAGGACCAGACGGCTTCACAGCTGAATTATACCAAAAATTTAGAGAAGAGCTAACACCTGTCTTACTCAAACTCTTCCAGAAAATTGCAGAAGAAGGTAAACTTCCAAACTCATTGCATTAGGCCACCATCAACCTAATAACAAAACCAGACAAAGATGTCACAAAAAAGGAAAACTACAGGCCAGTATCACTGATGAATATAGATGCAAAAATCCTTAACAAAATTCTATCAAACAGAATCCAACAATATATTAAAAAGATCATACATCATGACCAAGTGTGCTTTATCCTAGGAGTGCAAGGATTCTTTAATACCCACAAATCAATCAATGTAATACATCACATTAACTAATTGAGAGATAAAAACCTGATTATCTCAATAGATGCAGAAAAAGCCTTTGACAAAATTCAACATCCATTTATGATAAAAACTCTCCAGAAAGCAGGAATAGAAGGAACATACCTCAACATAATAAAAGCTATATATGACAAACCCACAGCAAACATTATCCCCAATGGTGAAAAACTGAAAGCATTTCCCCTAAAGTCAGGAACAAGACAAGAGTGCCCACTCTCACCACTGCTATTCAACATAGTTTTGAAAGTGTTGGCCACAGCAATCAGAGAAGAAAAAGAAAAAAAAGAATCCAGATTCAAAAAGAAAAAGTAAAACTCTCACTGTTTGCAGACGACATGATCCTCTACATAGAAAACCCTAAAGACTCTACCAGAAAATTATTAGAGCTAATCAATGAATATAGTAAAGTTGCAGGATATAAAATTAACACACAGAAATTCCTTGCATTCCTATACACTAACAATGAGAAAACAGAAAGAGAAATTAAGGAAACAATCCCATTCACCATTGCAACAAATAAAATATTAGGAGTATATCTACCTAAAGAAACAAAAGACCTATACATAGAAAACTGTAAAATACTGATGAAAGACATCAAAGAGGACACAAATAGATGGAGAAATATACCGTGTTCATGGATTGGAAGAATCAATATTGTGAAAGTGAATATGCTACCCAAAGCAATCTATAGATTCAATGCAATCCCTATCAAGCTACCAATGGTCTTTTTCACAGAACTAGAGCAAATAATTTCACAATTTGTATGGAAATACAAAAAACCTCGAATAGCCAAAGCAATCTTGAGAAAGAAGAAAAGAACTTGAGGAATCAGCCTTCCTGACTTCAGGCTCTACTACAAAGCCACAGTCATCTAGACAGTATGGTACTGGCACAAAGATAGAAATATAGATCAGTGGAACAAAGTAGAAAGCCCAGAGGTAAATTCACGTACCTATGGACACCTTATCTGAGACAAAGGAGGCAAGACTACACAATGGAAAAAAAAAGACAACCTCTTTAACAAGTGGTGCTGGGGAAAATGGTCAACCACTTGTAAAAGAATGAAACTAGAACACGTTCTAACACCATACACAAAAATAAACTCAAAATGGGTTAAAGATCTAAACATAAGACCAGAAACTATAAAATTCCTAGAGGAGAATATAGGCAAAATACTTTCCGAGATAAATCACAGCAAGATCCTCTATAACCCACCTCCCAAAATATTGGAAACAAAAACAAAAATAAACAAATGGGACCTAATTAAACTTAAAGGCTTTTGCACAACAAAGGAAACTATACTTAAGGTGAAAAGGCAGCCTTCGGAATGTGAGAAAATAATAGCAAACGAAGCAACAGACAAAGGATTAATCTCAAAAATATACAAGCAACTCCTGCAGCTCAATTTCAGAAAAATAAACTACCCAATCAAAAAATGGGCCAAAAACTGAACCAATATTTCCACAAAGAAAATATACAGATGGCTAACAAACATATGAAAAAATGCTCAACATCACTCATTATCAGAGAAATGCAAATCAAAATCACAATGAGGTACCATTACACGCCAGTCAGAATGGCTGCTATCCAAAAGTCTACAAGCAATAAATGCTGGAGAGGGTGTGGAGAAAAGGGAACCCTCTTACACTGTTGGTGGGAATGCAAACTAGTACAGCCACTATGGAAAACAGTGTGGAGATTCCTTAAAAAACTGGAAATAGAACTGCCATATGACCCAGCAACACCACTCCTGGGCATACACACTGAGGAAACTAGATCTGAAAGAGACACGTGTACCCCAGTGTTCATCACAGCACTGTTTATAATAGCCAGGACATGGAAGCAACTTAGATGCCCATCAGCAGACGCATGGATAAGGAAGCTATGGTACATATACACAATGGAATATTACTCAGCCATTAAAAAGAATACATTTGAATTAGTTCTAATGAGATGGATGATGCTGTAGCCCATTATACTGAGTGAAGTAAGCCAGAAAGATAAACACCAATACAGTATACTAATGCATATATATGGAATTTAGAAAGATGGTAACGATAACCCTGTATGCAAGACAGAAAAAGAGACACAGATATATAGAACAGACTTTTGGACTCTGTGGGAGAAGGCGAGTGTGGGATGATCTGAGAGAATAGCATTGAAACATGCATATTATCTTGTGTGAAACAGATTGCTAGGCCAGGTTGAATGCATGAGACAAGTGCTCAAGACTGGTGCACTGGGAAGACCCAGAAGGAAGGAATGGGGAGGGAGGGGGGAGGGGGTATCAGGATGGGGAACACATGTAAATCCATGGCTGATTCATGTCAATGTATGGCAAAAGCCACTACAATATTGTAATTAGCCTCCAACTAATAAAAACAAATGAAAAAAAAAATGACAGATTTAATGTAACACTTATCAAATCTCCCATGACATTTTTCACAGAACTAGAACAAATAATCCTAATATTCATATAGAGCAACAAAAGATCCTGAATTGTCAAAACAATCCTGAGGAAAAAGAACAAAGCTGGAGGTATAACTGGTCGTCCAGACTTCAGACTATACTACAAAGCTACAATACTCAAAAGAGTATGGTATTGGCACCATAGATCAATGTGACACAGAGATCAATGTGACAGAATAGAGAGCCCAGAAATAAACCCATACATCTGTAGTCAGTTAATATTCAACAAAGAAGGCAAGAATATGCAATGGTAAAAAACTGTCTCTTCTAAGAGTTGTGCTGGAAAAACTGGGCAGCTTTACAAATGGTTAGATCACAATATTCCCTCCCACTATATATAAAACTAAATAGAAAATGGTTTAAAGGTCTATACCTATATGTAAGACCTGAAATCATAAAACACTTAGGAAAAAACATGAAGAACTCTCTTTTTAAAATTAATTTGTTTATTTTAATCGGAGGCTAATTACTTTACAGTATTGTGGTGGTTTTTCCCAAATATTGAGATAAATCAACTATGGGTATACATGTGTCCCCCATTCCGAACCCCCTTTCAACCTCCCTCCCCATCCCATCCCTCTGGGTTGTCCAAGTACCAGCTTTGAGCACCCTGTTTCATACATCAAACTTGGACTGGTCATTTATTTCACATATTTCATATATGTTTCAATGCTATTCTCTCAAATCATCCTACCCTCACCTTCCCCCACAGAGTCCAAAAGTCTGTTCTTTATATCTGTGTCTCTTTTCCTGTCTCAAGTATACGGTCATCATTACCATCTTTCTAAATTCCATATGTATATATATGTGTGTGTGTGTGTGTGTGTGTGTGTGTGTGTGTGTGTGTGTGTACACACACATTATTATACTGTATTGGTGTTTTTCTTTCTGACTTACTTCACTCTGTATAATAGGCTCCAGTTTCATCCACCTCATTAGAACTGATTCAAATGTGTTCTTTTTAAAAGCTGAGTAATATTCCATTGTGCATATGTACCACAACTTTCTTATCCATTCATCTGCTGATGGACATCTAAGTTGCTTCCATGTCCTAGGTATTGTAAACAGTGCTGCGATGAACATTGGGGTACATGTGTCTCTTACAATTCTGGTTTCCTTGGTGTATATGCCCAGCAGTGGGATTGTGGGTAATATGACAGTTTTATTTCTGTTTTTTTAAGGAATCACCACACTGTTCTCCATACTAGCTGTACTAGTTTGCATTCCCACCAACAGTGTAAGAGGGTTCCCTTTTCTACACACCATCTCCATAAATTATTCTTTGTAGGCTTTTTGATAGCCATTCTGACCAGCATGAGATGGTACCTCTCTGTGGTTTTGATTTGCATTTCTCTGATAATGAGTGATGTTGAGCATCTTTTCATGTATTTGTTAGCCATCTGTATGTCTTCTTTCGAGAAATGTCTGTTTAGTTCTTTGGCCCAGTTTTTGACTGGGTCGTTTATTTTTCTGGAATTGAGCTGCAGGTGTTGCTTGTATATTTTTGAGGTTAATTCTTTGTCAGTTTCTTCGTTTGCTACTCTTTTCTCCCATTCTGAATGCTGTCTTTTCACCTTGAGTATAGGTTCCTTTGCTGTGCAAAAGCTCTTAAGTATAATTAGGTCCCAATTGTTTATTTTTGCTTTTAATTCCAATACTCTGGGAGTTGGGTCATAGAGGATCCTACTGCAATTTATGTCAGAGAGTGTTTTGCCTGTTTTCCTCTAGGAGTTTTATAGTTTTGGGTCTTACATTTAGATCTTTAACCCATTTTGAGTTTATCTATTGTGTATGGTTTTAGAAAGTGTTCTAGTTTCATTCTTTTACAAGTGGTTGACCAGTTTTCCCAGCACCACTTGTTAAAGAGATTGTCTTTTCTCTATTGTATATTCTTGTCTCCTTTGTTGAAGATAAGGTGTCCATAGGTACGTGGATTTATCTCTGGGCTTTCCAGTTTTTTCCATTGACTGATATTTCTGTCTTTGTGACAGGACCATACTGTCTTGATGACTGTAGCTTTGTAGTAGAGACTGAAGTCAGGCAGGTTGCTTCCTCCATTTCCATTCTTCTTTCTCAAGATTGCTTTGGCTATTCGAGGTTTTTTGTATTTCCATAAAAAATCTGAAATTCTTTGGTCTAGTTCTGTGAAAAATACCGTTGGTAGCTTGTTGGGGATTGCAGTGAATCTATAGTTTGCTTTGCGTAGTATATTCATTTTCCATATATTGATTCTTCCAATCTATGAACATGGTATATTTCTCCATCTATTTTTGTCCTCTTTGATTTCTTTCATCAGTGTTTTATAGTTTTCTATACATAGGTCTTTTGCTCCGTTAGGTAGATACATTCCTAAGTATTTTATCCTTTTCTTTGCAATGCTGAATGGGATTGTTTCCTTAATTTCTCTTTCTGTTTTCTCATTGTTAGTGTATAGGAATGCAAGGGATTTCTGTGTGTTAATTTTACATCCCACAACTTTACTACATTCATTGATTAGCTCTAGTAATTTTCTGGTAGAATCTTTAGGGTTTTCTATGTAGAGGATCATATCATCTGCAAACAGTGAGAGTTTTGCTTCTTCTTTTCCAATCTGGATTCCTTTTATTTCTTTTTCTTCTCTAATTGCTGTGGCCAAAACTTCCAATACTATGTTGAATAGTAGTGGTGCGAGTGGGCACCCTTGTCTTGTTCCTGACTTTAGGGGAATTGTTTTCAATTTTTCACCATTGAGGATAATGTTTGCTGTGGGTTTGTCATATATAGCTTTTATTATGTTGAGGTATGTTCCTTCTATTCCTGCTTTTTGGAGTGTTTTTATCATAAATTGATGCTGAATTTTGTCAAAGGCTTTCTCTGCATCTATTGAGATAATCATATGGTTTTTATCTTTCAATTTGTTAATGTGATATATTGCCTTGATTGATTTCAGATATTTTTTTTCTGATTTTATTTTATTTTATTTTTTTATTAGTTGGAGGCTAATTACTTCACAACATTTCAGTGGGTTTTGTCATACATTGATATGAATCAGCCATAGATTTACACGTATTCCCCATCCCGATCCCCGCTCCCACCTCCCTCTCCACCCGATTCCTCTGGGTCTTCCCAGTGCACCAGGCCAGAGCACTTGTCTCATGCATCCCACCTGGGCTGGTGATCTGTTTCACCATAGATATTATACATGCTGTTCTTTCAAAACATCCCACCCTCACCTTCTCCCACAGAGTTCAAAAGTCTGTTCTGTATTTCTGTGTCTCTTTTTCTGTTTTGCATATAGGATAATCATTACCATCTTTCTAAATTCCATATATATGTGTCAGTATGCTGTAATGTTCTTTATCTTTCTGGCTTACTTCACTCTGTATAATGGGCTCCAATTTCATCCATCTCATTAGGACTGATTCAAATGAATTCTTTTTAATAGCTGAGTAATATTCCATGGTGTATATGTACCACAGCTTCCTTATCCATTCATCTGCTGATGGGCATCTAGGTTGCTTCCATGTTCTGGCTATTATAAACAGTGCTGCGATGAACATTGGGGTGCACATGTCTCTTTCAGATCTGGTTTCCTCAGTGTGTATGCCCAGAAGTGGGATTGCTGGGTCATATGGTAGTTCTATTTCCAGTTTTTTAAGAAATCTCCACACTGTTTTCCATAGCGGCTGTACTAGTTTGCATTCCCACCAACAGTGTAAGAGGGTTCCCTTTTCTCCACACCCTCTCCAGCATTGATTGCTTGTAGACTTTTGGATAGCAGCCATCCTGACTGGCGTGTAATGGTACCTCATTGTGATTTTGATTTGCATTTCTCTGAGAATGAGTGATGTTGAGCATCTTTTCATGTGTTTGTTAGCCATCTGTATGTCTTCTTTGGAGAAACGTCTGTTTAGTTTATTTGCAGATATTGAAGACTCCTTCTATCCCTGGGATAAAGCCCACTTGGTCATGATGTATGATCTTTTAAATATGTTGGATTCTGTTTGCTAGAATTTTGTTAAGGATTTTTGCATCTATGTTCATCATTGATACTGGCCTGTAGTTTTCTTTTTTTGTGGCATCTTTGATTTTGGTATTACGGTGATAGTGGCCTCATAGAATGAGTTTGGAAGTTTACCTACCTCTGCAATTTTCTGGAAGAGTTTGAGTAGGATAGGTGTTATCTCTTCTAAATTCTTGGTAGAATTCAGCTGTGAAGCCGTCTGGTCCTGGGCTTTTGTTTGCTGGAAGATTTCTGATTACGGTTTCAATTTCTGTGCTTGTGATTGGTCTGTTAAGATTTTCTATTTCTTCCTGGTTCAGTTTTGGAAAGTTTTACTTTTCTAAGAATTTGTCCATTTCTTCCAAGTTGTCTCTCTTATTGGCATATAGTTGCTGATAGTTTTCTCTTATGATCATTTGTATTTCTGTCTGTTGTGATTTCTGCATTTCCATTTCTAATTTTGTTGATTTGATTTTTGTCCCTTTTTTTCTTGATGAGTCTGACTAATCGTTTGTCAACTTTATTTATCTTCTCATAGAACCAGCTTTTAGCTTTGTTAATTTTTGCTATGGTCTCTTTTGTTTCTTTTGCATTTATTTCTGCCCTAATTTTTAAGATTTCCTTCCTTCTACTAACCCTGGGTTTCTTCATTTCTTCCTTTTCTAGTTGGTTTAGATGTAGATTTAGGTTAGTTATTTGACTTTTTTCTTGTTTCTTGAGATAAGCCTGTATTGCTATGAGCCTTCCCCTTATCATTGCTTTTACAGTGTCCCATAGGTTTGGGGTTGTTGTGTTTTCATTTTCATTTGTTTCTATGCATATTTTGATTTCTTTTTTTATTTCCTCTGTGATTTGTTGGTTATTCAGCAGCGTGTTGTTCAGCTTCCATATGTTGGGATTTTTAATAGTTTTTCTCCTGTAATTGGTATCTAATCTTACTGCATTGTGGTCAGAAAAGATGCTTGAAATGATTTCAATTTTTTTTGAATTTACCAAGGCTAGATTTATGACCCAGGATGTGATCTATCCTGGAGAAGGTTCCGTGTGCTCTTGAGAAAAAGGTGAAATTCATTGTTTTGGAGTGAAATGCCCTATAGACATCAATTAGGTCTAACTGGTGTATTGTATCATTTTAAGTTTGTTTCCTGGTTCATTTGCTGTTTAGTTGATCTATCCATAGGTGTGAGTGGGTTATTAAAGTCTCCCACTCTTATTGTGTTACTGTTAATTTCCCCTTTCATTCTTGTTAGCATTTGCTTTACATATTGCAGTGCTCCTATGTTGAGTGCATATATATTTATAATTGTTATATCTTTTTTGGATCGATCCTTTGATCATTATGTAGTGTCCTTCTTTGTCTCTTTTCATAGCCTTTTCTTTAAAGTCTGTTTTATCTGATATGAATATTGTTACTCCTGCTTCTTTTGGTCTCTATTTGCATGTAATATCTTTTTCCAGCCCTTCACTTTCAGTCTGTAGGTGTCCTTTGTTTTGAGGTGGGTCTCTTGCATACAACATATATAGGGATCTTGTTTTTGTATCCATTCAGCCAGTCTTTGTCTTTTGGTTGGGGCATTCAACCCATTTACATTTAAGGAGATTACTGATAAATACTATCCCATTACTATTTACTTTGTTGTTTTGGGGTCGAGTTTATATACCCTTTCTGTGTTTCCTGTCTAGAGGAGATCCTTTAGCATTTGTTGGAGAGCTGATTTGGTGGTGCTCAATTCTCTCAGTTTTTGCTTGTCTGTAAAGCTTTTGATTTCTCCTTCATATTTGAATGAGATCCTTGCTGGGTACAGTAATCTGGGTGGTACGCTTTTCTCTTTCATCCCTTTAAGTATTTCCCACCATTCCTTTCTGTGTTATTTGTTGTTTTTTCCTTGCTGCTTTTAATATTTTTCTTTGTGTATGATCTTTGTTAAATTGTTTAATATGTGTCTTGGGTGGTTACACCTTGGGTTTATTCTATTTGGGACTCTCTGGGTTTCTTGGACTTGGGTGACTATTTTCTTCCCCATTTTAGGGAAGTTTTCAACTATTATCTCCTCAAGTATTTCCTCTTGGTCTTTCTTTTTGTCTTTTTTTTTTCTGGGACTCCTATGATTTGAATGTTGGCACATTTAGCATTGTCCCAGACATCTCTGATGTTGTCCTCATTTCTGTTAGTTCTTTTTTCTTTTTTTTCCTCTCTGTTTCATTTATTTCTACCATTCTATCTTCTACCTCACTTATCTTATCTTCTGCTTCCGTTATTCTACTCTTGGTTCCCTCCAGAGTGTTTTTTATCTCATTTATTGCATTATTCATTATTGATTGACTCCTTTTTATTTCTTCTAGGTCCTTGTTAAACGTGTCTTGCTTCTTCTCAATCCTTGTCTCCAGGCTATTTATTTGTAACTCCATTTTTTTTTAAGATTTCTGTATCATTTTCACTATCATTATTCTGAATTCTTTATCAGGTAGATTCCCTATCTCTTCCTCTTTTGTTTGGTTTGGTGGGCATTTATCCTGTTCCTTTATCTGGTGAGTATTTCTCTGCCTTTTCATCTTGTTTAGATTTCTGTGTTTGGGGTGGCCTCTCCTTATTCTGGAAGTTTGTGGTTCCTCTTTATTGTGGAGATTCCTCACTGTGGGTGGGTTTGGACGTGTGGCTTGTCAAAGTTTCCTGGTTTGGGAAGCTTGTGTCAGTGTTCTGGTGGGTGGAACTGGATTTCTTCTCTCTGGAGTGCAGTGAAGTTTCCAGTAGTGAGTTTTGAGATATCAGTGGGTTTGGTGTGACTTTGGGCAGCCTGTATAGTGAAGCTCAGGGCTACATTTCTGTGTTGCTGGAATATTTGCTTGGTATGTCTTGCTCTGGAACTTGTTGGCTCTTGGGTTGTGCTTGGTTTCAGTGTAGGTATGGAGGCTTTTGATGAGCTCTTATTGATTAATGTTCCCTGGAGTCAAGAGTCCTCTGGTGTTCTCAGGTTTTGGACTTAAGCGTCTTGCCTCTGGTTTTCAGTTTTATTCTTACAGTAACCTCAAGACTTTTCCATCCCTTTAAAGGAGGGGGTGCCTGCTGGGCTTGAATTCAGCAGGAAAAACAAAAACTTCTGCTTTTGCCCAGTAGGCAATTTCTTGTTCCACAGCAGTGTTGTCAAACCAAGTTATTGTTACCATTCTTTGTGCCACCATTGCTTACTCTGCCACGTCAGTGAGACAGCCTTCACAACAGTGGAAATATTTTTTTAAAACACAACTGGATACTGACTAAAATAACCTTATAGAAGCTCTAAACATTATTCAAACATTTGTAGTAACCAAGTGAAAGTCCAATCAAGAAAAAGCCACATTCAAAATTGTAAGAAATTTTGTGACATTTTTACTTGCCCTTGTCCACTCCCTCCCTGGAAATGGTCCTAAGTACCTTTACCGTAACTGGAGAATGCAGAGTTGACTGGCTTTTGAAAATTTCTAACCTATCTGTGGGCTGCCTAAAAGATCAACCTAATTCAAATCTCAGGATTGGAAAAGACAGAGGAAGCAGCAGGACCAGCTGCAAATGTCAGCTGATGCATGCATGGATAAACAAAATGCTATATACACATACAAGAGAATATTGTTCAGCCTTGAGAAAGAAGGAAATTCTGACATATTCTACATCATGGATGAATCTTAAAGATATTTGGCTAAATGAAATAAGCCAGTTACAAAAAGACAAATGAAGAATTATTTCACTTATATGAGGTATAGTAGTCAAATCCAGAGACAGAGAGTAAAATGGTAGTTTCTAGGGGGTGGAAGGATAAGAAAATGGGGAGTTATTGTTTAACAGGTAGAGAGTTTTCAGTCTAGGGTGATGAGAAGACTTCTGGAAATGGATTGTGGTGATGATTACACAATAAAGTGAATATATTTAATGCTACTAAACTATACATTTAAAATGCTTTTGAAATGGTGAACAAACAAATTCCCTGGATGATTCTGAAACAGCCAGATGTTTAGGAATCACTGCTTTAAAGTTACCCCTCTAAAGTCCCCTCCCCTCAGAAACTTAAGTGCAAAGTGGACAATCCTGCAGAGTGGCAGGAGAGGGTTAGTAGGGAAATGTGAAAGACCTTTTGCCACCAAACACTCAAATGAATGCCTTCCGCATAGAGACATTTGGTGTTCTAAAAGTCACGGGTGAGAAGGCCATCTCAGTTGGAATGAAAGTGACATTTCATATATTGTAGCACTAGTCAGATCTGACAGATGTGATCTTGGGTTTCCCAATGAAAGCTATTTGCTACTTCCAACTCTATAGATCCTGATTCTGCCCCGAAGCATTCTCTGAAAAGGTAGTGTATGGATGTATCCAAAATTGTCTATTAAGCACTTGAAGGCCAAGCAGTGATTTCTCTGCCAATTGCAAAGTATTTTCAATAGTTACATACCCTCCTTTTCAAATCACTGTTAGCTTACATAAACTTTTACATAAGCTTTCCTCTAATCAGCAATTTTATATCAAATAGATTGAAAAAACCTGATACAAGATAAAACAATGTGAAGACAAAATTAGTCTTTTTCTAATCACTGCCTAGAGCATTCTAATTTAAATAATTCATTAACAAATTTACCTTAGCACCGAGAGCTATTCCTAGGCAAAACTGTAAAGTAGTCATACATGCCATTTTATTTCTTCCTCCTCTCATTTTCTTCTTTCCTCCTTTTGAGTTTCCCAACCCCACATGCTTTATTAGAACCTCCTATGTAGAATATTATGTCTCCACAAATGCCAAAACTATTTCATATTACCAGATACTCAGGAGCAGTATATAAAACTAACATTTGGGGGAATTCCCTGATGATCAAGTGGTTAGGACTCTGCCCTTCCTCTGCTGTGGACCAGGGTTCAATCCTGGTCAGAGAACTAAGATCCTGCATACCAAGTAAAAAATTGAATAAATCATAAAACAAATTAAAAAATAAAACTAATATTTGAAAAGAGGACTCTCTGAACATTTTAATTAATTAAGAGAAATGATTTACTAATTGATGAATTTTAGGTACTCCAAGAAGTCACTAGGAAGGGAGAGAGTTAAGGGTTGAGAAATCTTTTTCCAGTATTTCTAAAGTCACACCAAGCAGCCTAACCATAACATGACACCACCATCACTTTATGTAACCACAATTTTACTTATCTCACACTCATTGAAGACGAGTAATCCCCTAATCAACTTCTTACATGTTCTGTTAAGTAGAAGTCTTCATTGCCCCCTGCCTAAAAAAAAAAAAAAAAAAAAAAAAAAAGACATCCAAAACTCCTCTTAGCCCTTAGCTAAAAGGATAAAAGAAACATGTTTTTATCTCTTCTCCCACTTATTTTTTTAAATCTCATTTCCTAGGAAGGGAACATTCTATCCTTTTTCAAGCTAGCAAAGAGACAGATGGATCAACTCACTTGAGGAGTCTTTGAGTCTTATCAAAATTCTATGTGCCACTATATTATTGAAAACCTAATTTTTACCTATCTAACCTATCTAAAATTGCAGACAAAATTTTATATTAGTGCTCATTTGTAAATTTTTACCTAAATATAATGGTATATTTATGGGATTCCTAACCTAAAAAGTATTTTAATTTTTGGTTTCTGATGCTCTGCTCTGAAGGGTTCTCCAAAAACCAGGCAGCATTAACAAATCATAATTATTTAAGAAAGAGACCTTTCTTTTATCAATGTTCCCTTGATATAATAATTTTACATCTATCAGCATTGGTTCAGGATTTACTATAAATAGTAAAAAAAGAAATGGCTACTTAACTGAAAATATATTATTTCCTTCAAACAATTGGTTCTCCTGCTTTTATATAGCTCTTTCTTTCCTGTAATGTGAAATTTTATTACTGTTTTGTCCATGGAAAATGGAAATTTTTAAATGCTTTGCATGCACTGATTTATTAATCACAGTAAGGAAAGAAATAATTCACTTGTGTCAAAATCCAAAACTCAGACTACTTGCTATGGGAACTTATTTTGATATATTATAGAAAAGCAGGTTACTCCATTTGAAAATACCTGTTAGTGATCCCTTAGGAAATAGACTGGTAAATATCTTCATTCTATGTCCTCTCCATAACCATTTTTCTCTAGGTTATCTACCATTTCTCCTTAATTCAGTCTATTTTCTTTCCTTTTGGGATATTTTATAATTTTTCTAGAACACTAAAAAGAGCCACAGATTTAATTTATAACATAATAGAACCTGATAAAAACATGATACCTGTGATGGCAGAAGATTTAGAGAAAATCCAGTTAGGGCACACTATTGAACCACATGCAAATGCTCATTTCTTTTGGCAGAAATTTTATTTGTATCAATAAAAAGGAAAGAAGAGTTTGTTTAGTTCAGAACATTTGTATATCATTAAATATATGTTTTTCCTTTTTCATCTTGATATACTTGGTTTCCACAATACTTTTGAAATTTCAGATCAATTTGTCTTTGCGTGTGTGTGTGTGTGTGTATGTTAGTGGCTCAGTCGTGTCTGACTCTTTGCGACCCCTTGGACTATAGAACACTAGGCTCCTCTGTCCATGGGATTCTCCAAGCAAGAATACTGGAGTGGGTAGCCATTCTCTTCTCCAGGGTATCTTCCTGACTCAGGGATGGAACCTGGCTCTCCTACATTTCAGGGAGATTTTTTACTGATTGAGCCACCAGGGAAGCCCCAAGAACCAATTAAATAGCAATCAATCCTTCATATACCAGGTTGCCTAAAATTCAATCTTCAATCTCCCCTTTTTCTGTTTATGTTAGTGTTCTAATTAGCATGGGTGAGGATTTAAGAAATATTTTTTAAACCAGCTTGTATAAGAAAGTTCCCATTTACTTTTAATACTTCTAATATGTTATTATAATATTTGAAGTATTTAATAAATATGGATTTAATTTATATTTGGATACTTTAAAGACTGTTAATATATTGTTTAAAAACCCTTTCTTTAGAACTCCATGTTCTAAACAGTAACTATTTATCAGCACTATACAAGACATAAACAACAGCTTGTCAAGCAAGGCTATCTTGATAACACCACTAAGAACAAAAAAACAGTATTATTTTGTGCCTTATCATCCAGTAATATTTTATGAATTAGCCAGCTTAAATAATAATGCATCTTATATAATTGACAAGTCTTCATCATTGTGATAGGCTTTCATACATTTTTAAGCATGGTTCTCACTCTAGAAGATGAAACTCTAGAAACCCAAGTCTACCAATTTAGAAGTCATTCTGTAAATTATTTAACATAAAATATCTCAAAAAGCCACAGTTAATGCAAGTGTTGTCTCTAATGTAAAGGAGTTTCTCATATTGCCTGAATTCTAAAGGTAAAAGAGTGACATTCTAGGGCTTCCCTGGTGGCTCAGTGATAAAGAATCTGGCTGCCAATGTAGGAGACATGTTTTTGATCCCTGATCCAGGAAGATCCCACATGCCTCAGAGCAACTAAGCCTGTGCGCCCTGGCTATTGAGTTGGTGCTCCAGAGCATGGGAGCAGCACCTACCTACCAAAGCCAAGGTGCCCTAGAGCCTGTGCTTGGTAACAAGAGAAGCCACTGCGATGAGAAGTCCACACACTGCAACTAGAGAGCAGCCCCCACTTGCCATAACTAGAGAAAAGTCCATGCAGCATAGCATAAAGACCTAGTATAGCCAACTAAATAAACAAATTTTTAAAAATAATGACATTCTGCTGCTGCTTAGTCGCTTCAGTCGTATCCGACTCTGTGTGACCCCACAGACAGCAGCCCACCAGGCTCTTCTGTCCATGGGATTCTCTAAGCAATAATACTAGAGTGGGTTGCCATTTCCTTCTCCAGTGGTATTCTATTACAAGATAAACTGTAGTATTGGTAACCCTCCTTTCCCATTTTGCCTGCTATTCATCCTTCAAAATTCAGTTCAAATTCCATCTCCATAAAACCTTCCTGATCTCTTTCACAGTGTAGGGTACTTCTCTGGCTACCATGTGAGCTTCCCTGGTGACACACAGTAAAGAATCTGCCTGCAACGCAGAAGACCTGGGATTGATCCCTGCGTTGGGAAGATCTCCTGGAGAAGGGAATGGCAACCCATTCCGGTATTCTTGCCTGGGAAATTCCGTGGGGAGAGAAGCCTGGTAAACTACTGCCCATGGGGTTGCAAAGAGTTGGACACGACTGAGTGACTAGGCTACCATATACATATACCACTATTTTGATACTTTTAGCAATTTTCTTTAAGCCCAAGTTGCAAAGAATGTACAGATAAATATGCAAATATAATTTGATGATGAATCAGCAGTATCCCATATCTATGCCTGATAC
Source organism: Dama dama (assembly GCF_033118175.1). Taxonomy (NCBI): domain Eukaryota; kingdom Metazoa; phylum Chordata; class Mammalia; order Artiodactyla; family Cervidae; genus Dama; species Dama dama. The sequence goes on from NC_083714.1 coordinate 77,959,257, forward strand.
ATACTTTTTAATTTCACTTCCATCTTTTTCATTCATCTTCCTTTATTTTAAACTTCTTGGGTGCTCCATGTGGAAGGTTAAAGCATTTTAAAAAACTTTTTTTAAAGGTATCACTCCTTCCTACATTCATGAAAAAACTTTAAGAAATTAAACTTCCATTTAGAGCAATAATCAGTTCAGTTGCTCAGTTGTGTCCAACTCTTTGTGACCCTATGTACTGCAGCATGCCAGGCTTCCCTGTCCATCACCAACTCCCAGAGCCTTTTCAAACTCATGTCCATCACGTCAGTAATGCCATGCAACCATCTCATCCTCTTTCATCCCCTTCTCCTCCTGCCTTCAATCTTTCCCAGCATCAAGGGTCTTTTCAAATGGGTCAGTTCTTCACATCAGGTGGCCAAAGTATTGGAGTTTCAGCTTCAGCATCAGTCTTTCCAATGAATATTCAGGACTGGTTTCTTTTAGGATGGACTGGTTGGATCTCCTTGCAGTCCAAGGGACTCTCAAGAGTCTTCTCCAACACCACAGTTCAAAAGCATCAATTCTTAGGTGCTCAGCTTTCTTTATGGTCCAACTCTCACATCCGTACATGACTACAGGAAAAACCACAGCTTTGACTGGATGGACCTGTGTCCACAAGGTAATGTCTCTGCTTTCTAATATGCTGTCTAGGTTGGTCATAGCTTTTTATCCAAGGAGTAAGTGTCTTTTAATTTCATGGCTGCAGTCACCATCTGCAGCAATTTTGGAGCCCAAGAAAATAAGTTCCATCACTGTTTCCATTGTTTCCCCATCTATTTGCCATGAAGTGATGGGGCCAGATGCCATGATCTTCGTTTTCTGAATGTTGAATCTTAAGTAAGCTTTTAAACTCTCCTCTTTCACTTTCATCACGAGGCTCTTTAGTTCCTCTTCACTTTCTGCCATGAGGGTGGTGTCATCTGCATATCTGAGCTTATTGATATTTCTGCTGGCAATCTTGATTTCAGCTTGTGCTTCATCCAGCACAGCATTTCACATGATGTATTCTGCATATAAGTTAAATAAGCAGGGTGACAATACACAGCCTTGTAGTACTCCTTTCCCAATTTGGAACCAGTCCATTGTTCCATGTCTGGTTCTAACTGCTATTTCTTGACCTGCATACAGATTTCTAAGGAGGCAGGTAAGGTGGTCTGGTATCTCCATCTCTTTTAGAATTTTCCACAGTTTGTTTTGACCCACACAGTCAAAGGCTTTGGCGTAGTCAGTAAAGCAGATGTAGATGCTTTTCTGGAATTCCCTTGATTTTTCTATAATCTAACAGATGTTGGCAATTTGATCTCTGGTTCCTCTGCATTTTCTAAATCCAGCTTGAACATCTGGAAGTTCTCGGCTCAGGTACTTTTGAAGCCTAGCTTGGAGAATTTTGAGCATTGCTTTGCTAGCCTTTGAAATGAGTGCAATTGTGCAGTAGTTTAAACATTCTTTACCATTGCCTTTCTTTGGGAATGGAATGAAAACTCACCTTTTCCCATCCTGTGGCCACTGGTGAGTTTTCCAGATTTGCTGACATATTGAGTGCAGCACTTTCACAGCATCATGTTTTAGGATTTGAAATAGCTCAGCTGGAATTCCATTACCTCCACTAGCTTTGTTCGTGTGATGCTTCCTAAGGTTCACTTGACTTTGCACTCCAAGATGTCTGGCTCTAGGTGAGTGATCACGCCATCGTGGTTATCTGGGTCATTAAGATATTTTTTTTTGTACAGTTCTTCTGCGTATTCTTGTCATTTCTTCTTAATTTTTTCTTCTTCCATTAGTTTCATACTGTTTCTGTCCTTTATTGTGCCCACCTTTGCATGAAGTGTTCCCTTGGTGTCTCTAATTTTCTTGAAGAGATCTCTAGTCTTGCCCATTCTATTGTTTTCCTCTATTTCTTTGCACTTATCACTTAGGAAGGCTTTCTTATCTCTCCTCTGCATTCAGATGGATGTATCTTTCCTTTTCTGCTTTGCCTTTCACTTCTCTTGTTTTCTCTTGTCTCCTCAGACAACCATTTTGCCTTTTGGCATTCCTTTTTCTTGGGAATGGTTTTGATCACAGCCTCCTGTACAATGTTACAAGCCTCTGTCCATAGTTCTTCAGGCACTCTGTCTATCAGATCTAAATCCCTGAATCTATTTGCCACTTCCACTGTATAATTGTAAGGGATTTGATTTGGGTCATACCTGAATGGTCTAGTGGTTTTCCCTACTTTCTTCAATTTAATTCTGAATTTTGCAATAAGGTGTTCATGATTTGAGCCACAGTCAGCTCCCAGTCTTGTTTTTGCTGACTGTGTAGAGCTTCTCCATCTTCAGCTGCAAAGAATATAATGAGTCTGATTTCAGTGTTGACCATCTGGTGATGTCCACGTGTAGAATTGTCCCTTGTGTTGTTGCAAGAGGGTGTTTGCTGTGATTAGTGTGTTCTCTTGGCAAAACTCTGTTATCCTTTGCCCTGCTTCACTTTGTACTTCAAGGCCAAACTTGTTTGTTACTCTAGGTGTTCCAGGTTCAAAATATGTAATATAGTATTATTAGCTATAATCACCATGCTGTATGCTACGTTCCCTTGACTTACTTATTTTATAACTGGAAATGTGTACCTTTTGATTCTCTTCTCCTATTTGACCCACACCAATCCACCCCCAATCCTGACAATCACCAATTTGCTTTCTATGAGCTTTTTTTGTCTTGGTTTTAGATTCCACATGTAAGTGAAATCCCAAAGTATTTGTCTTTTTTTCACTTATTTCACTTAGTACAATGCCCTCACGATCCATCTATATTGTCAAAAATGGTAAGATTTCACTCTTTGGGGGAGGAACTGTGGTTAATATATATATCTCACATTTTCTTTGTCCATTCATTTGTTGATTGACACCTAGGTAGTTTTCATATCTACTGTTTACTATTGGAAATAGTGCAGCAATGAACATGGGGCAAATATCTTTTGAAATTAGTGTTTTCATTTTCTGTTTATAAGTACCCAGAAGTGGAGTTGCTGGATCAATGGTAGTTCTACTTGTAATTTTTTGAGGAACATTCATACTGTTTTCTGTAGTGGTTGCACCATTTTACATTTCCACCAACAGTGCATGAGGGTTCCACATCCCTGTCAACACTTGTTATTTCTTATCTTTTTGATAATAGCCTCCCTAAGAGTGTGAAGTTGTATCTCATTGCAGTTTTGATTTGCATTTCCCTGATAAATAGTGATGTTGAGCATCTTTCATGTATCTGCTGGCCATCTTTTTTTTTTTTTTGTAAAAATGTCTATTTAGATCCTCTGCCTATTTTTAAAATCAGATTAATTTTTTTCTGTTGAGTGATATGAATTCTTTATATTTTTTTAAGATTAACCTCTTATCAAATATACAATTTGCAAATGCTTTCTCCTGTTTAGTAGGTTGTCTATTCACTTTGTTGATGGTTTTCTATTTATGTACCTCAGATGTCATTTGTTGCCAAACTAGCTAAGTGACAGGGGAAAAATATTATGAAAGAAAAGCAATTACCCAACCTCACACAGGGTGAAAGCTGTCTTTCAATGCTTCTAAAATACCATAGCCTAATCCTTTCTTCTTGCAGTTTTATTATTTTATATTTGTCTGGGATACTGGGATGCTGAAACTGAAACTACAATATTTTGGCCACCTGATGTGAGGAATTGACTCATTTGAAAAGACCCTGATGATGGGAAAGATTGAAGGCAGGAGGAGAAGGGGACAACAGAGGATAAGATGGTTGGATGGCGTCACCGACTCAATGGACATGCCGCTGCTGCTGCTGGTGGTAAGTCGCTTCAGTCGTGTCCAACTCTGTGCAACCTCAGAGACGGCAGCCCACCAGGTTCCCCCATCCCTCGGATTCTCCAGGCAAGAACACTGGAGTGGGTTGCTGTTTCCTTCTCCAATGAATGAAAGTGAAAAGTGAAAGTGAAGTTGCTTAGTCATGTCTGACCCTTAGTGACCCCATGGACTGCAGCCCACCAGGCTCCTCCGTCCATGGGATTTTCCAGGCAAGAGTACTGGAGTGGGGTGTCATTGCCTTCTCCAATGGACATGAGTTTAAGTAAACTCCGGGAGTTGGCGATGGACAGGGAGGCTTGGCGTGCTGCAGTCCATGGGGTCGCAAAGAGTAAGACATGACTGAGCTACTGAACTGAACTGTTGTAATGGTTGCTTACAAATAGCTGTTTATCATTTGACCAGTGCCAGACCAGCAAAATGAGAAAAATGACAATATATTGAGTTTTTCATAATGCTAATCATATTACATTATTTAGTTGGCTGTCTTTTATACTAAAATTGTGTCATTTTCATATGTATGAAATGGAAATAAAAGTGAATTAAAATTGCAATTATCTTAATAAGCAAAATTAAAAGTTGGCAACCTTATGTTGGTCATTACAAATTGGGTAGAGGGACATGGATTTTACTGGTCCATGAAATCCCAGAATCTCAGAAACATTTCGGAAAATTATACTCACATAGTTTTTGAGAATGTGATTTTTTCTTTCCCTTTGGATATCTGGAGATAATTACATGTTTATTAGTGATTTATGTAGAAATAAATAGTTTCTTATCGCTTTTGACCCACCCAGACTCTCACTCTTATGTTCCACTTTTTATTTAAAATTCTCTGTGATGTTTAGTAAAGACTCCAAATCCCTTTCAATCATTGTAAATTCCAAAGTTCTTGCAATCATTGTACAGTTAGTATCTGGAACTAGTTTGAGATATTTTAATTCTGAATTTAAATATTTCAAAATAGTTCCAAATACTAACGGTAGGTGGTGCTAGTGAGTTTCTGACAAAATAGTTTCACCCTTATATTTACTACAGAATCGGGGGAAAATTGGATGAGTCACAACTTCAACAAATGTCCAAAGTTTTAGGATTTTAAAACAACTTTAATTTTAAAATACTAAATTAGTTGGTTAAACATCAACACGTGTTGCTTGGGTACAACAAATCTCTTTTCTTTTACTTTAATGTCATTTTATACCTGAAAATGCCATGAAAATACTTTTGAGATAAAACATGGATCTAAATGTAAATTCCTGACTTTTTTTTAATAGAGAGGAGAACTCTTAAACTATTGCCAAGGTAAATTTCCATAGGGCCTTTGTGGCTATTGGAAAGTGTGCACTCAAATCATTAGCAAGCTCTGAATAGAAGAAATAATACAAACATTTGCAGCTTAATGTGGCCTCTGAGAAATAAGCAAGCTACATTTTTATGTGAAAATGGCTAATAAAAATGTAATTTTTGTTTATTGCTATCCTCAGGAAAAACCTGTTTTAAAATTGTGAAATTTCCATGGAAATACATCACATTAAAAAAAAAAAAACTCCTTTGGGACTCACAATACATTTAATTTGTGTGATAATATGATAATGGCAGTGGAGTTACCATTTGGTTATTGTGCTTCTGAAAATATTTTTGGCTGAGATATATTATAATAGAGTCATAAGTTACAACAAATCTCATTCTTCTCATTTCAATTTTATTCACATTCTTGGAAACTGGATTTCCCAATGCATTTCTAAAATTAAGCACATATGGTCCTGGGAAGTTTGAGCTGATCTAGGCTAGGAGGAGGATGGGATGGAGAGACATGAAATGGCTCATTATTTTCTTCCAGTGTTTTTCAGCATTTTAATGTTGAACGGTTTTTGTCCCCCCTAAGGAGGACTAAACTAATGTGCCTTCATGGAAGTAGTAGAATGAAAATCATGTCAAAACTATCTAGTGCATTTTTTGAAAAACAAAGTTTTAAAAATATTTTAAACATTTAAACCTTTAAAATGATCCTAGTCCACCAAAATCTCATCAAAGTCTCAAAAAGGTATACTTATGGAAACTACTATAAGCTGATTCTTACCTGTCTACAAATATACTCATTTTGAGAAGAAAAAAAAATGAAATATATTTACACAAGTTTTTAACAATGAACTAGTTAATTCTCTGCCAAAAATCAATTGTTTCACTGAATTTTTTTTTAAGCAATCAAATTTAAACAGTGAAAGAAATCTAGGTTCTATATCTTGATGTGTGAAAAGTCACTTAAAGCATTTTCCAAATAATAAAGAGTCATTAAGACACAATTTGTCAGTACGCTTGGGACCTTAAGACTTTTTACACTGGCAAAGTGAAACATTCAAATTTATAAAACTCAGGAGAAAGCCATATTTTCTTCCCAAGTATTTTGGACTTTTGCAAAATGAAAACTTTATTCTCAAGACACTTTTGCAAGTAATCCACTGAGCCCATAGGGAAAGCATCATGCATTTGGAGGTGTTGCATGTAATTTATTTCACCATTACAGAAACCACCATAATAATTTAATTAGAATATAGGTTTTGGGTGTTTGTGCTTTATTGTTTGTTTGTTTTCTGTCTTGTGTTCCTGTAATTGCTTTCCTTGAAATGCTTGGTTCCATAATAATTCTTGAAATTGTCCTGAAAGGTAATATGAAATGGAGTGAATTAAGTGTACAATTTCTCCTATTACTAGAAAATGTATAACGTTTTATATGAGAATTCTATCAGAATTGACGGTTCTGATTTTTTTTTCTAATTTACAGAACTTGTTGTGTTCAAAGCAATAAAGCCTCATTCATTTCAGATTATTATCAGTTTATTCTCTGAAAGTCCACACTGAAAATATAACCCAGAATGAATAATAATTATCCCAATTGCTGAAATATGGAGTTCTGTGCAGACACTATACCATTACTGTTAGGTGGTATGACTATGAAAATTTTAAGACTTCAATATATAAAATGACTTAAAATGTTAGAAATAATAGTAAGAATTTATGTTCTTAACCCTTTGAGTTTTAAGAAGGAACAAAATAGCCAAATGTCATGCTGTTGTTTTAATATGACTGTCACCCAGGAAGCACATCCTCATCCTGCAGTATCATCACAATATGAATATGAGAACATATTTCAAAAGAGGAGGAGAGAATGATTTAGGAAAAAGTATATTTTTACTTGGACTCATTTTGGTAAGTCATTCCATTTAACATAGCACTTTATATGTATATATTTAAAGTATGTATATAGAAAATCATGGTTTAAATGGGGAAATAGCCCCTCATAAAGAACAGGAAGGAGGGGATGGATATTTTTCAGGACCTACTGTGTACCAGTTTCTTTGCTGGGTGCTTTATAAATATTATCTCATTTATAGGTATCTATAGTTTTTGGAAGGACTGATGCTTAAGCTGAAGCTCCAATACTTTGGCCATCTGATGTGAAGAACTGGCTCACTGAAAAAGACACTGATGCTGGGAAGGATTGAAGGCGAAAGGAGAAGAGGGCGGTAAATGATGAGCTGGTTAGATAGCATCACTCACTCAATGGACATGAATGTGAGCAAACTTCAGGAGATAGTGAAGGACGGGGAAGCCTGGCTTGCTGCAGTCCATGGGGTCACAAAGAGTCAGACTGAACAACAACAACGGTTGCTATTACCGGAAAACAGTACCTTGAAAGAGTTTGAGATAACTGATTTTTATGTTCCTGTTTTAAAAAAGAACCTCAGATACTAGAGAAAGATATAGGACAAATAGAATTCATGCAATAGGGAAGAACAAATCTGACTCCATATTGGACCTGTTTCTTTTTCTTTAACCTTTGTATTAGATTGCTATTGCTACAGGTTTAGAATGTTGCCTAGAGCATGAAATATACAGGATAGCCTATTCTCAAGGCTTTGACCTTTGAAGGTATAATCATTTTCCATTCATACAGAGATAAAAAGTTGCAGAACAGAGATTAACATTTGTCTTGTTGGAGGTTACCAGAACATTGTGACTGGACTTATGTGTGAACAGCTGCTAGAACAAAGGATTCTGGCACCAAGAAGTTTGCAGCAATCAACCCCACCCCTTCACTTTTTAATATAAAATAAGCCTGAATTCTAACTCAGGTAATAGTTCTTTGGGACAATAATCTACCCTCTCAGTGTGCTGGCTTTCCAAATAAAGTTGCTATTTCTTGTCCCAACAACTTGTCTCTCAATTCATTGACCTCCCATGACTCAAGCAGTATGAGCTTAGACTCTTAACATTTACATTGAAACTAGAGTCTCAAAATATCTAACCTGGAGTTGAAAATAGCTATAGTTTAAGATCAGAAAAATAATTCCCTTGGTGAATAATATGCTTTATATGTGTCAAATCTGAAAGGTAAATCTTCTATCTGCTCAGGACTCTGAAGAGGTAGGCATACTGAATTCAGATGGGATACATTCTTGGATATTAACCATTTACATGTAAGAAACTATTTTCTACAAAAATAAATGCTTGTATCAACCAATATTATAAAACATTATGACAACACTACAGTGTACAGTCCTATCTCTGATTAGTAGAACACAAAATTGAGTTTAAACAAAGCAAACGGTGTCAAATAGAACTATGTCACATTTCCTTTAGTGCAACTGTTGTCGATATGGATTTAATAAGTGAAGGAGAAAGAGACAATATTATCTTCTTTTTGATCTAAAGGGGACATATACAGAAGGGCCATTTTAACGTAGGTCATCACTTTAAGCCAGTTCAGTCAAAAGGGTACCAAAAAATTAACAAAATCAAAATGTCATTTTAATCTTGATGTTCTTATGCACACATAGGGTTATAGTTAAACATAGGTGGACCTAACAAGGAACAACATTCTCATGTATAAGAGTCATCATTTAAATGCCACTTTAATTATGAAATTATGTATCAGTTCAGTTTTCAGTCACTCAGTAGTGTCCAACTCTTTGTGACCCCATGGACTTCAGCACGCCAGGCTTCCCTGTCCATCACCAACTCCTGGAGCTTGCTCAAACTCATGTCCATCAGGTCGGTGATGCCATCCAGCCATTTCATCCTCTGTTGTCCCCTTCTCTTCCCACCTTCAATCTTTCCCAGCATCAGGGTCTTTTCCAATGAGCCAGTTCTTCACATCAGGTGGCCAGAGTATTGGAGTTTCAGCTCCAGCATCTGTTCTTCCAATGAATATTCAGGACTGATTTCCTTTAGGATGGACTGATTGGATCTCCTTGCAGTCCAAGGGATTCTCAAGAGTCTTCTCCAACACCACAGTTCAAAGCATCAATTCTTCGGCACTCAGCTTTCCTTATAGTCCCACTCTCACATCCATGCATGACAATCAGTAAGTCCTAAGGGCACTGTTTATTGGACTAAAGCTGACAATGAGTTGGGCCTCTCAATACGAAGTTAAAGTAACAAATGAAGAATATAATGATTGTGACTGACAGAAGTTTTACTAGAAAATCCAGGGCTGGTCCAGAATGTGTTGATCATAGACCTTAAAGAAAAGAGTAATACCAGGTGCTTTTGACAAAAAAAAAAAAAAAAATTGTGTTGATTACAAAATCAACATTTAGAACACACTCCTATTTATGTGAATTCTTGGCTCTGCCCTGTAGTAGAAAGGGCAGCACTTGGTGTTCCAGAACATGGGAGGGAAATGGGAGGCCAATACAAACTGGCAGATGCCATTTCAGGATTCTGTGGGCTGTAAGCTGTTCAAGAGCAAAGGCCATTCTTATTCTTAATCCATCTTCTATAACCCACCACTGCCTAACACTGTAGTCTGCATCAAGTATAGTGCAATAAACACATGTTGATGATAATATTGTCCTGAAGGGTTAAGATGATCCACAACACAATGAGAAGCAGACAGATGATCACAAACTTTGAGAGAATGAGAAATAACCCCTTTACTGAGTCAACTGACTGACTATTGAAATATTTAAGTGCTATGTATCATGTAAGATTGCTGCCTTCTAACACAAATAGATGGAGAAATATACTGTATTCATGGATTGGAAGAATCAATATTGTCAAAATGGCTATACTACCCAAACCAATCTATAGATTCAATGCAAGCCCTATCAAGCTACCAACGGTATTTTTCACATAACTAGAACAAATAATTTCACAAAGAAGAGGGGAACTGGAGGAATCAACCTGCCTGACTTCAGGCTCTACTACAAAGCCACAGTCATCAAGACAGTATGGTACTGGCACAAAGACAGACATATAGATCAATGGAACAGAATAGAAAGCCCAGAGATAAATCCACGAACCTATGGACACCTTATCTTTGACAAAGGAGGTAAGGATATACAATGGAAAAAAGACAATCTCTTTAACAAGTGGTGCCGGGAAAACTGGTCAACCACTTGTAAAAGAATGAAACTAGAACACCTTCTAACACCATACACAAAAATAAACTCAAAATGGGTTAAAGATCTAAACATAAGACCAGAAACTATAAAACTCCTAGAGGAGAACATAGGTAAAACACTCTCTGACATAAATCACAGCAAGATCCTCTATGACCCACCTCCCAGAATATTGGAAATAAAAGCAAAAGTAAACGAATGGGACCTAATTAAACTTAAAAGCCTTTGCACAACAAAGGAAACTATAAGTAAGGTGAAAAGACAGCCCTCAGATTGGGAGAAAATAATAGCAAATGAAGCAACAGACAAAGGATTAATCTCAAAAGTATACAAGCAACTCCTGCAGCTCAATTCCAGAAAAATAAATGACCCAATCAAAAAATGGGCCAAAGAACTAAACAGACATTTCTCCAAAGAAGACATACAGATGGCTAACAAACACATGAAAAGATGCTCAACATCACTCATTCTCAGAGAAATGCAAATCAAAACCACAATGAGGTACCATTACACGCCAGTCAGGATGGCTGCTATCCAAAAGTCTACAAGCAATAAATGCTGGAGAGGGTGTGGAGAAAAGGGAACCCTCTTACACTGTTGGTGGGAATGCAAATTAGTACAGCCGCTATGGAGAACAGTGTGGAGATTCTTTAAAAAACTGGAACTAGAACTGCCATATGACCCAGCAACACCACTCCTGGGCATACACACTGAGGAAACTAGATCTGAAAGAGACACGTGCACCCCAATGTTCATCGCAGCACTGTTTATAATAGCCAGGACATGGAAGCAACCTAGATGTCCATCAGCAGATGAATGGGTAAGGAAGCTATGTTATATATACACAGTGGAATATTACTCAGCCATTAAAAAGAATTCATTTAAATCAGTTCTAATGAGATGGATGAAACTGGAGCCCATCATACAGAGTGAAGTAAGTCAGAAAGATAAAGACCAATACAGTATACTAATGCATATATATATGGAATTTAAAAAGATGGTAACAATAACCCTATATGCAAAGCAGAAAAAGAGACACAGATGTACAGAACAGACTTTTGGACTCTGTGGAAGAAGGCGAGAGTGGGATGTTCTGAGAGAACAGCATCAAAACATGTATATTATCAAGGGTAAAATAGATCACCAGCCCAGGTTGGATGCATGAGACAAGTGTTCAGGGCTGGTGCACTGGGAAGACCCAGAGGGATGGGGGACACATGTAAATCCATGGCTGATTCATGTCAATGTATGGCAAAAACCACTACAATATTGTAAAGTAATTAGCCTCCAACTAATAAAAATAAATGAAAAAAAAAATTGCTGCCCTCTAGGAGTCAGCCTGCTGGAAAAATAATACACATTGCACAAATCCAACAAGAGATTTATTCCAATGCCTTAAACAGATTATCTCTTATTAGCCAGTGTGTAAGGTTTAAAAAATTTGAAGTGAATTTTTAGAGCAAGGAGAATTCTTAAAAAGATTTCAGGGAAAGGGAATTCTATATATTCTACCCATTTAGTAAAGGAAATATCAATATTGTATTTATTTTTAGTAAATAGTGACTATCCAAGCAATAATAATGTTCCAGAAACTACTCTTCATGCTGCACAGTGAGATAAAACACTGATAAGTGGAGCAAAAGACAAGACTGTGGGCTCTATTTCCCCTCCCCAAACATCTAATCATCAATGATATGAATCCAGTTCATGCCTGGTCATTGAGCAGAGAAACTGCAGTAATTTTCCAGAGAAGTCTCATTAGAAAAAGCCAAATTGGGAAATTCCTGGTGATCCAGTGATTAGGACTCCATGTTCTCACTGCTGAGGGCCCAGGTTCGATCCTTGGTTGAGGTACAAAAATTCCATAAGCTGGGCAGTTGGCCAAATAGTTAATTTTTTTTTTTTTTTTAGGAACAATCCAAATTAAATCCAAGTTTTCCAAGACTTCAACTCTTTTTGAAGATGGCCAATTCCCATTATAAAAATATCTACCCTAGGGATTGTATGAGATGTTAAGAGATTATGTTGTTATATTATGTGGTTTTAAAATTATGTAAGAGAATAATCAAAGAGTCTGCATTAATATAAAAATATAAAAATAGCACTTAGAAATCAAGGAAAGCCCATTGGACCAAATTTTGATGCAGATGGGATACAGAAAGATATCAGGAGGAAAAACAGCTCCAAGGGAGAATGCATTACTTGGAAAGTAAGTAGGACCTGGGTAGAAGTCTTGCTGTGTTGGAGCATTGTGGGAATAAAAATTGTGTGATTAAGGAAAAGTATAATCTTTGTTTATACTGAAGTAGTAGAGATTTTTAAAAGTTTTCACAGAAAAAATAATATTCTAAAGTGCTAGTATACTATGAAATAATCAGTTACACACAACCTTTTTTCTAAAGCTAATTTTAGGAAAAATCTCATAAATTGAGTCAACTGTGCAAAGGAAATTGCAGGGAAATTTCATTCTTCAAAATATATAGAAAACCATATTCTATTCTTTTTTTTTTAATTTTAATTTTTGTTTTTTTATGCTTTATTTAACATTTTTTTTTGGGGGGGTTGTCATACATTGATATGAATCAGCCATAGAGTCTATTCTTTCTCTATATCTGAGGAAGTGGTGTTTTTCCTTTCCTCACTCTTTTTTCCACTTATGCCCTGTATCCCATTTCACCTCAACATCTCTGAAACCTTGCTCCATCAATTGCCCCTTCTCTCTGTGTATGATCTTTGATTTCATATTTTCTATGCCTTCCTCTTAACCCACATGCACGCTCTTGTTTCCTTGTCCTCAAATTAAAACAAGCAAACAAATACACTCTTTGATCCTTGATCTGGGAAGATTCCACATGCCACAGGGCAACTGGGCCCACAAACCCAACTACTGAGCCTGAAAGTCGCAACTACTGAGCCCACATGCCCTAGAGCCCATGCTCTGCCACAACAGAAGCCACTGTAATGAGAAGCCTAAGCATTGCAACCAGAGAGTAGCCCCTACTTGGCGCAACTACAGAAAGCCCACACAGCAACAAAGACCCAGTGCAGCAAATAAGTAAATAAATAAATTAGAAATTATGCTTTTTTCTTGATCTGCTTTTTTTTTTCCACACTGTGCAGCATGTGAGATCTTAGTTCCCCAACAACCAGAGATCAAACCTGTGCCCTGTGCAGTGGAAGCATGGAGTGTTAAACATTGGACTGTTAAGGAAGTCTGTGATCTGCTGACTTCTTTGAGTTCTATTTCTCTTCCTCTGTCCCATAATTAAACTTCTCAATAATCTGCACTTACTGTTCTCAATAATCTACACTTACTGTTTTACAATTTGGTTACCCTCCCACTTCATTTTGTTTCCATTCCTTTCTTGTAATTAAAACTACATTCAAATCAGGGGCTCCTAAGCTGGTACTCATTCACAAGAATTCAGAGTTATCAGAACTTGCATCAGAAAAAAATAAATTTTGATTTTCACTAACCACTAACTGAAAATTGACATGTCCCTCTATTATGAATATAGGCAGAAAATCACAGTAGGATTAGCAGTATCTGTGACTCTGTAACCAATAGGGGCCACAGATATTTTCATACCACATATCTGTCATTTCATATATCTTAAAATGCCATTTATACTCATCACTACTTTGGAATTAAGGTAGTTATTAGATTGTACATGATTGCAGTCTGTCTGTCTACAGATACTTTGTCCACATAGATAGCCAACTATTGGACAATTCTGCTCCTACTGGTCATTTGGCCACCAAACAGTGAAGTCACATGTTCTCACATTGGTAAACCAAGCATATAAGTCACCTTCAGATATTCCCTACCTATAACGGATAATTGATCGACACAGAAGGAAATGAGCCAAAGATCACTCCAAAGTTTATTGTTTTTATTCAAGCTAAGCAACAACAACCTTCACACTATGTCATTTGGAAAATAAAACCTAATTTTAAATTGCCTGTATTTGAAGTGTATCGTCTTGTTACTCAGTGATAAATCAGACATATGTTACTATATCACCAAATTTTTAAATATTTTTAAAACAACATTCTATATAATTGAGTTCCTTTTAGAAGCTACATATTTTATTTAATGCATTTAAATGCATTACTCTGAGAAGGGATCTCTAGGCCTTACTAGATTGCCAAAAGATCCATGGAACAAACAAGGGTTAGGAACCACTGCTCTAGAAGGTCACAAATAATACTACATCAAATGGCTTTTTTTTCCCAGTCAATAATTAAAACTCTTCTTGTTCTTCTGAGATTTCAGCTAAATTGAAGAATGATGAGAACTTCTTTTCTTATTTCTAGAACTTTTTCTTCCAGAGCCTCTGACATTGTTGAGCAGCTTCTACGACTTGTCAATATCTCCTCCACTGGTTCACATGATATTACAATCCCTAATTGTCATATTTCTCTGGCAGTTTCTCAGTCTCTCACAGACTTAGCATTCGTCAGACCTTTATTCAGTTTTGAAATCTCGGATTGATCTTTGACTCTCTGTCTCCAGCAAAACTAATGTCAAATCGGTATCCATAACCTGTTAATTATTTCTTACTAATAATGTCTGTTACACATATCTCTTACTTCTCATCACTGCCATTACCTTAGTCCAGGTCCTCAGGGCCTGATTCTAAAACTAGTAGAACAGCTTCCTAACTGGTATCCTTCACTTCAGTCTCTTTTCCAGTCCAACCAACATAATGTTTCTAGAATACTGTTTCCAGTGCACCAGTTTGATTAGATAATTCCCCATCCTTAATTTTGCCTTCAAGGTTTTCTTCAGTGTAAAACTGGTTTGCTTTCAAGGTTTTATCAGGTTCTTTGGTGTAAGGAACAAAATTGGCTAACTGGGAAAAAAATGAAAGGGGAAAAAATGAAAGAAAGAAAAGATGAAATACTTAACAGAAGGAGAGAGGGTAGCTCACGGAATTGAAGGACCTGAAAAGTGTCAGACTTAGAAGTAACACAAGCTAGGGAAGATCCAGAATTTCAAGTAGAAGAAAAAAAAATGGACTAACCAATCAATGTTTTTTGTCTCATTATTTTACTCTGCTCAAAACCTAACCTCCAGGAGAACATTAAATGGCCCTAGCTTGGTTTACAAGGGCTTCCCAGGTGGCTTCAGTGGTAAAGAATCTGCCTGCCAATGCAGGAGACATGGGTTTGATCCCTGGGTGGGGAAGATCCCCTGGAGGAGAAAATGGCAACCCACTCCAGCATTCCATGCTGGGAAAATCCCATGGACACAGGAGCCTAGTGGGCTACAGTCTGTGGGGTTGCAAAGAGTCTGACACAACTGAGCACACACACACACACACACACACACACACACAGAGCTAGGTTTACATGTCCACTCTTTAGCTAGGAAGGGCAGGACACTTTGACTGGCATATATATAAAGACTATCCATATTAGAGGAAAATTAATTCTGCCACAGAATTTCTAAAAGAGGTAATGTATGCTGGACAGCCCTACACAGTAAATGTCCACTACAAAGCTCTTTTCCTATATAACTCCAACATATTATCCAGACATGTTTCTACTTTTATACATGCTTAGTGCTCTAGCCAAACTGTTCCATTTACCTTTTCATCTTTCAAACTCTATTCATACCATTCATTCCCTCAGGAAAGTCTTGGTCTTTCCTCTTCTTCTGTTGAAATCATTTTCACTCTTTAAGACCTATATCAAACATCTCTAAAGCTTATTTGAATTTAGACAAAAGTCATCTCTCTGTGGCCTTTGTTATGATCATTTTAGGGAAGTTAGTTATCTCATGCTGCCTGTATTGTGATTGTGTTTGAACAAATTATACTTCTCGTACTAGCATATAATCTCTGTAAGGACAGAGAATCACAATATTCACCCATTGGCTTTGTATATAGTAGGCAGTCAGTAAATACTTCAGGCCCCACAAGCAGGCACAGGCGATGGTAGCGGGAGCAGGCTTCTGTATCTCAAGTCTCTGGGGCTTAGGCACAGAAGAGGTGAGCATCTTTGGCTGCTGCCTGATCGAACCGGAGGCTGGGGGCCAGGCCTTGGGCTCAGCCAAGAGTCGGAGACACTGGGCCGCATTGGTCGGGGAATCGGCGCCAAGGGTTGGCTGAGGCACTCCGGGTCCCATGAATAGGCCAAGGATGGGTTTCTCCCCTCATACCTTGTAGCCCACTCCTGCTGGGTGCCTCTGCTGCCCAAGCAAGCCTGGCTTCCCACTTCTAGAGCCCCTGACAACAGGCTGTCGTGATGCATGCCCACAGCAAATCCTGGCAACTGGTCGAACTGTGGCCTCATCCTAAGGTTGTTGGAAATTGATTTGAGAGTTGGAAAAGGAATATGAATCAGGCCCACAATTGCCTCCCCAAGAGTCTTAACCCACTTGTACTGTTACCTGCTAAGTGGAAAACCATTTTTAAGTAAATGTGAGTGAAATTGGTCTTATGAAAAAAGAAATATTTCAAAGTTACTATGGCACCCTAATATAACATTAATTCATTTTTGCAGCATATTTGAATTGGCCTTTGTTGTTCTATCATTTTTTAGTCTATGATAATAAAGAAGTTCTGGAAGTAAAAGTTGTGGTTGATTGATTAGGATGTAATGTAATATAAACTGGCCCTTTTTAATCAAGTGAATATATTTTTGATTATCTTTACCTTTCTGTGTCCATAATAAGTGATTTTGTATGGGCAGAAAATCAGCACACATTAAGCCTTTTAAATATATTTAGTTTTAATGAGTCTAAAAAATACTTTTGTAAAGAACAAAAGAATAAGTGAGTGAAAAAAAGAGAGTGAATTTATAGTTTGGTTTACTGGAATCTTACCAGCAAAATTATAGTGCATTTAGAAATATATGAAGTTGTGCCGTGTCTCAGCTCTCGGACAGACTGTGTCACAGCTCTCGGAAAGAACGGAGATCTCGGACAGATCAGTGTTACAGCTCCATGTTACAGTTCAGTTTTAATTAGAAAATAAAGGAAAATACATCCTCGAGGCATGAGGGGATGTCTACCCAAAAGACACGAAGAGAAGTGAGAGACCCCTGGCCCTTTGGCTCCTCTTTTTATATGTTTTTTTCTCCTCCTCCTGGGCCTGCCCTATGTAAATTGGGCTAGCCAGGAGTGCTATTTGTTCTACCTGAGGGCCTCACTCCAGTCCTCAGACCTTCCTTTGTTCTGTTTTCACAGGCTTTTCCCTTCCTTGTCTTTTAGCCACCCCCATTCTGGACTCCTTTTTCTTATTCTAATTACCTAACACTTGGAGAAGGCAATGACACCCTACTCCAGTACTCTTGCCTGGAAAATCCCATGGATGGAGGAGACTGGTAGGCTGCAGTCCATGGGGTCGCTAAGAGTTGGACACGACTTAGCAGCAGCAGCAAGTTTAAAAGAAACATCTTAAAATTGGGCCAATAGATCAATGTGTTTTGTTACTAAGCACTAACATGTGTATTTGACTGATTGGATTTTTCTTAATGGATCAACTTTTGCCCCAGATACACCAGTTATTTCACTGTCATCTCCTAAAACCTAAGAGGGATTCTGAAGAACTTCAAAACCATCCTTTCATTCAGTGAGAATCTAAATCCCAAAGCTATAGTGTTCCAAATAGAAATCATAGGAAACATGAAACTAATTCCTCACTAAAACAAATACAAATCTTTTTGTAATGATAGGTGGGGATGGTAATATGAGTACTCAGCAACATGTACACCATTGCAAGAATTTGTGGCTTACCTGAATATAACTATTGACTTTCACCTACACCCCTCAATCCACAGCTGTGAATTTTAAACACTTAAATGAATGAGTAAGGGTAAATCAAATCTTCAAATAAGAGTTTACAAAGGAGTGTCCTTTCAGCCTTTAAAAATGTTTTTCCATACCGCCTGGAATATTTTTAGGGCTCTCATACTACACGGACTATTGAAAAATTTGCAGCATCTAAGTTTCTGTGAGTTACCATGCTTATGACTGGATATAAATGTTACACAACAAATATCCTACTGTAGAAACATATTTTACAATGCTTGATTTGGATGTCTTTCATTTTCCGCCTTTATTTTTTCCTTATAATTGTTAATGATCTTTCTATCCCTTTATCCTGATGCCTAAAAAGGCTCCTATTATAAAAGATTAACAAAGACAAGGGGATTTGCAACTGAATTGCAATTCGCTATTACCAGAGTGAAAATTGAGAGGAACTGGGAGTTTCCCGTAATCACAGCAGGAATTATGTAGCAGGAGAAATAACACTGAAATAAACCTTTTGCAACAAAGATCATTCTCTTGAACCTCCCCAACTGGTTAGGGTTGGTTTCGACTGAGGTGGAGCTGGTTCTGCCATTATGTTGTTGTTGTTATTACTGATAATTATTTTTATTGTGCCATGCAATATCTACATGGTATTTTATATTAATAGCTTTGCACATAAAAACCAGGTCCCTTTCTTCCAGTTCTTGAAGTATTACTTGGAGGAAATAGTCAGGGGGTAGGTGGAATTTTTTAAAAGTAGAATTTCATGTTAATTTTATACAGATCTCATAGTCTTCCTGAACTTCATAGGTATTTACTGTGCACTGTTAATACTCAAATGAAACATGTGACAAGACCTTCCAGCACAAATATAATGGCTGCCCCAACATTTATCTTTGTTCCTTCATTTACTCATTCATTTAGCTGTTTTTTCATTTATTCATTTGGCCTACCAGAAGAAAACAGAGGTATCTATTTTGGAAGCTGCTAGACTACAAAATTTTTGTCTGATAACAACCAGATTTTGAGCAATATTCACTTATACTAATGCTTCAGTCAGTTGCTTTTAGATGGTACTTGGCATTAACAACAATTTAGAGAAATATAAAATATTATAGCCTTGTCTATGAAGCCATCCATGATCCACCAGGCTTTCCTGACATTAACATAGATGAATAAATTACTTAAGACCAGAGGATTCCCTTCTACTCAAGGTCAAACTAGAAAGGTTTCAAATAGAGATAATGAATCAGTAAACAAAATATTGTAAACCCTAAACTAACCCTGACTGTAACCAGAAAAATGAGGAACCTTCACCCATGAAAACACTTCAGAATTGTTCATCAAAGGATTGACATTTTTGTGAGTCAACATGGCCTTGTTTAGTATTGAAGAATAAAGACTGAGGTATTACATTTTTCATGTCTGGCTTATTAGAAATGTAAAGATGCTTTTGTAGTGTGTATGTACGTATCTATTATATTAGGAACAGTCAGATTTAAAAGAACTATATTTTTTCAAGACTCTCTCTTTCTATCTCTCTCCATAGTTAGATAGATAGACACAGATATATAGATATGTGTGCATACATATAATTTACTAGTGCATTTACTCACTGTTTCCTGGATTTTCTCCATGTATTATTCTCTAGGCATATAAAGCCTAAAATTAAATACAAATTGCAAGGTTTTAGAAATAATTATTTTAATCTCTTTGATGAAGACCTCTTAATTCTCTGAAAGGATTTACATTACCTTATAACAATTTGATTCCTCCAATTAAATCTTACAGGAGAACTGTAGACTATTCTGATATATTATGTATTGAAAGTTTTTAGATTTTGGCTCATTATGTATTTTATTTCTGTAACATATTGCATATTATTTATGAATTAGGATTTTGAATCTATGTAATTGGTTTTGGGTGTTAAAATACAAATTTTAGCTTGATGGTTCGGTTTATAGTTCCCTGACCAAATTCCTCTCTGGTATTTTGATTTACCAGTGTCATAAGTAGAAAATCATGAATTCTCTAAAATATTATAGTGGATTTTGCATATTATTTTCGGATTAGATGATGAAGTAAAGGTTTCATAAATCCTTGAGTATTTCGTAAGAAGTCAGATCCACAGTTTTCTTCTTGTAATGAAATTTAAACTATTGGTAAAAGAAGAAGTTATTGGTTACAATGAAGATACTTTGCTAAAACCCAGTTCCCAGTATCAGTTCCCATCATAAAATATTTGGAGTAAAGATCTTAATTTCATTACTCAGCATGTGACTAAAACTAAATTTTCATGAATGTTAGATACACCCAACTAAACCAGTTTCGAATTTGTACACACTTGTGTTGCTCAGATTGACAAGTTGCAGCATGCTCTAGTCTCTGGTACGTCCGTGAGTCATTAAATTTTTGAAAAAGACTTCTAGAAATCCACTTTGTCAGCACAGATGATAATTAGAAAAGAAGTATCATTGATTTATTCAAAAGTCAGATCACTTAAAATTACATTCCATCTTTATCATCAGTTACACTAATTCAAATATGCTGGCCTGTAAGAAATAAAATGCTTTCTATCTGCAACAGCACCAAATGATTTTAGCATTAAATAATTGATTTCAACAGTAGACACTTAGGTGTCACCCTTAAGCCTCTCCAAAATGTTTTCATTATGCAGTTAAACTAAGTAGCCAGTTTTGATTACCAAATCTTCTAAGCCACTGAGTTCGGGTTAATTCCAAAACGCTTGGTGAGTACAGAATAACTACACAGAAGCAAGCAAGATGATTTGAAAAATTGTAAACACTTCACAAGTTTTTGCTCATCAAGTTGTTTTGCAAATGAAAGTGAATTAGAGCATGTTATTGAAGTGATTATCCATTGATTTTACTGAGAACAAAAAAGATAATGGGATAAGCCTCCTCAGAGGTCTGGGTACACCCCCATTCATTCATTCATCTGTTCATTCATTTCTTTATTTATGCACCCAACATATTGTGGAATCACCCACCTCTATATGATTCCCTGTCCCAGGTTTTGAGAAATCCTGATGAGAAAAACTCAACAGTTTTGCCATACGTCGACATGTTACAGTGCAGTGTGATAAATGTTATGATGGGTTTAAGTATAAGGTGTTGTTGACACAGACAAGGGAAAAATTTAACCCAGTCTTGAGAGGTCAAGAAAAGTGTTTCACCAGCTCAGGTTGGATGCATGAGACAAGTGCTCGGGCCTGGTGCACTGGGAAGACCCAGAGGGATCAGGTAGAGAGGGAGGTGGGAGGGGGGATCGGGATGGGGAATACATGTAAATCCATGGCTAATTCATGTCAATGTATGACAAAAACCACTACAATATTGTAAAGTAATTAGCCTCCAACTAATAAAAATAAATGAAAAAAATAAATAAATGGAAAGAAAAAAGTGTTTTAAAGGAAGTGACATCTAAGCTTAAATATAAACCCAGGGAAAATAAAATGAGTTGGGTGTTTCAGCTGAAGGAAGCAAGCAGTGTGTACACAGGACTGTAAGAAATTCTTTGAAACCTAGAATTCATTATTCCCTGAATTTTCTACATTTATTTTTAATCTCTACTAATGCAAAAGCCTTCCTACTCTTTTCTTCTTGCGGCAGAGCTCAGTTGGGTATTGTGTTTTTTATTTAAACCTTAAGATGAAAATGCTATTGCAACAAAATTTCTATAAATACAGAATACAAAGAAAGTGTTCCAAGAGAGGGGATCAGCATTTATGCAATATGTATTCCTTTATAGGGTTCCCCAACCCAGTTAACTACGTGGAATACATAAGAGCCAGAGTGTGAGAAAAGTTTTGAATCAGAGAAGCTGATTTATTAGATAAGATATTAACCAGATCGTTTTTAATATTCTTGATGCCATTGTCTAGTACTCCATGAAACAAGTTTTTAAGTAGTTGATAAGATAGCCTGTCTCATTTGTCTAGGTCACCTAAGCATTTCTATTTTCAGCCATGTTGATTGTCAGATAGCTTCAGAATGGCTTTAGGGAAGAGTCAGAGAAGAGAGAGGACAGGGGAAGCATCTGACACAAATGCATTCAGTCTTTGAATATGAGCTATTCTATAGGATGTATCTAATGAAGTGTCTATAGATGCTTTTATTGGAAAATAAAATATTGTTCCATGTACTATCTCCCTGATAAAAAACATGTACTATATTTTTATATGAATGATACTCATTAAATGTCAGCATCAGCCAGCCTTAGCCTGAGTAATTTCAACCCTAAAGCTTGAATCTTTCTGCTACAGAGTTTCTGTAACTCCAAGTGCCTGGAGTGAAAGTTGCATGAATGTCACAAGATATTCATTTGTTGTCACAAGATAATTATTTGTCCTCACAAAACACTTCCTTGTTCAGTAATAAAACAGCTGCTACTTCATTTACTTACCTTTAGAAAATCTTGTTCTGAACTGTTTGAAATCTCCAAGGAGGAAATTAGATGCTATCAGTGGAATTCCTTTTGCCATAACATGGGACTCTCTTGGAAGGGCCTGTGGCTGTTGTGAGGACTTTTTAGGAGACACAAGTTTTCATATGAGTTATTTTGCATTTTAGTTCATAATTTACCTTTATATGATGGGTGAATGCAGTTAATTCAGCCTTTACATTCTTCAAGTAATTTTAAAATAAGGTTAAATACTTAGGCAAGTTTGAAAAAATAAAGATATAGTTTATGTTTTTGAGTGGTTGTTTGGAGGAGTTCTTAGAAGAGAATGAATTTAATTGGAACCAGTCTTATCTGTAAATCAGACAAGAGCAGGTTTTTTTTTTTCATTATGAGAACTTTGATGAAGAGTTTAATAGCATGAACAAGTAATCAAGTTGCTGCCTTCCCACAAATTATTATAATAACATCTTCTACCATAGTTACACAAAGACATTTCCCTAGACACTCAAACTGTACTGACTTCAACTAATTTAAAATCTAAAAACTCCACTGACACAGAGAGCACTTAGGAGTTAATGTCAAATAACTCTTTGTGCAGCTTTCATAAAGATGGACATAGGGGAATTGAAAAAAAAAATCCAGGAAAATAAATTTTGGGAGAAACTCCAAATTTTTAAATTAAATAACTATGAGATAATGAATTGTGGAATGAAGAACACTAAATAGGAGCCATAAATTCAAGTCCTGGCATTGTCACTAATCAGCTGGGTGAATTTGGGCAACTCACTTAATTTCTGTTGGTCTCCATCTATAAAATGACAGGATTGAAATACATTATCTCCAAGGTCCCTTCTGGATTTTATAGGCTCTGATCTCTCTATTACCTATTTTTTAAGAGCTTGAATTGCTCTAACTCTCCTCAAAACATCAAGTGAATAGGGCTTTATTTACCACCATGTTTTATAAAGCATTAGCAAGTATTTCTGTTCTGAGAATAAGTAGTGAGGCAAAGGATAGTTTAAGGGATATTGCTTTATTTAACATAAAACACAGCATTGCAATATAATTCTAGGTAAGTAAAATTTCCATGCAGTTTTGACTTACTTAAATCCTTTGGCATTCTAGATGTGGATATGAAGCAAACCTATTTTTTAGTTTGTTGCCTAAAAATCATGTATAACCTCTTCTTCCAGCAGCCATTAGGCTGGTATTGAAAGGTTGTTGCTTAACCAGGAAAGACGCCAGGATTCTTGGCCTCTGGAGGAGAATAATTCAATTTGGGGCCAGTGATGAGGCTTGATCGCTCAGAGCTTTTGTGTAATAAAGTTTTATTAAAGTATAAAAGAGATAGAGAAATCGTCTGACATAGACGTCAGAAGGGGACAGAAACAATGTCCCCCTGCTAGTCTTTAGCCTGATGTTAGATAGCTACTAGTAGTCTGATAAGTAAAGAAAGGAAATATCTCAAAATTCAGAGAATGGCACCAGACCCCTCACCCACAACATGCATTTTGAGAAAACATTGACACCAGGTGAGTCATCCCAGGCCATAAAACGATTGACGTGAATCTTGAAGAAAGGCAGGTTTCTTACAAATATATAGTTTCATTAAGATAGATTAAGAGAACAATGTATGAGTATATAACATATTGGTTTGTAAAGTTGGTTCCAAGCAGAACCAACTTGAAGACAGAGTCTAGGGTAAATACATAGTTCATTAACATCAGTTCAGTTCAGTTCGGTCTCTCAGTCGTGTCCACTGTTTGCGACCCCATGAATCACAGCACGCCAGGCCTCCCTGTCCAACACCAACTCCCGGAGTTTACTCATATTCATGCCCATCGAGTCGGTGATGCCATCCAGCCATCTCATTCTCTGTCATCCCCTTCTCCTCCTGCCCCTAATCCCTGCAGCATCAGTGTATTTTCCAATGAGTCAACACTTCCCATGAGGTGGCCAAAGTATTGGAGTTTCAACTTCAGCATCACTCCTTCCAATGAACACCCAGGAGTGATCTCCTTTAGGATGGACTGGTTGGATCTCCTTGCAGTCCAAGGGACTCTCAAAAATCTTCCCCAACACCACAGTTCAAAAGCAGCAATTTTTCGGTGCTCAGCTTTCTTCACAGTCCAACTCTCACATCAATACATGAACACTGGAAAAACCATAACCTAGACCAGATGGACGTTTTTTAGCAAAGTAATGTCTCTGCTTTTTAATATTCTATCTAGGTTGGTCATAACTTTCCTTCCAAGGAGTAAGCATCTTTGAATTCCATGGCTGCAGTCACCATCTGCAGTGATTTTGGAGCCCAAAAAAATAGTTTGACACTGTTTCCACTGTCTTCCCATCTATTTCCTATGAAGTGATGGGACCAGATGCCATGATCTTAGTTTGCTGAATGTTAAGCTTTAAGCCAACTTTTTCACTCTCCTCTTTCACTTTCATCAAGAGTCTTTTTGGTTCGTTTTCACTTTCTGCCATAAGGGTGGTGTCATCTGCATATCTGAGGTTATTGATATTTCTCCCAGCAATCTTGATTCCCGCTTGTGCTTCTTCCAGCCCACCATTTCTCATGATGTACTCTGCATATAAGTTGAATAAGCAGGGTGACAATATACAGCCTTGACGTACTCCTTTTCCTATTTGGAACCAGTCAGTAGGTCCATGTCCAGTTCTAACTGTTGTTTTCTGACCTGCATACAGGTTTCTCAAGAGGCAGTTCAGATGGTCTGTTATTCCCATCTCTTTCAGAATTTTCCACAGTTTATTGTGATTCACACAGTCGAAGGCTTTAGCGTAGACAATAAAGCAGAAATAGATGTTTTTCTCGAACTCTCATGCTTTTTTGATGATCCAGCGGATAGTGGCAATTTGATCTCTGGTTCCTGTGCCTTTTCTAAAAGCAGATTGAACATCTGGAAGTTCACGGTTCACGTATTCCTGAAGCCTGGCTTGGAGAATTTTGAGCATTACTTTACTAGCATGTGAGATGAGTGCAATTGTGTGGTAGTTTGAGCATTCTTTGGGATTGCCTTTCTTAGGGATTGGCATGAAAACCGACCTTTTCCAGTCCTGTGGCCACTGCTGAGTTTTCCAAATTTGCTGGCATATTGAGTGCAACACTTTCACAGCATCATCTTTCAGGATTTGAAATAGCTCAACTGGAATTCCATCACCTCCACTAGCTTTGTTCATAGTGATGCTTTCTAAGGCCCACTTGACTTCACATTTCAGGATGTCTGGCTCTAGGTGAGTGATCACACCACTATGATTATCTGGGTCATGAAGATCTTTCTTGTACAGTTCTTCTGTGTATTCTTGCCACCTCTTCTTAACATCTTCTGCTTCTGTTAGGTCCATACCATTTCTGTCCTTTATTGACCCCTTTTTTGGGTGAAATGTTCCCTTGATATCTCTAATTTTCTTGAAGAGATCTCTAGCCTTTCCCATTCTATTGTTTTCCTCTATTTCTTTTCATCGATCACTGAGGAAGGCTTTCTTATCTCTCCTGGCTATTCTTTGGAACTCTGCATTCAAATGGGAATATCTTTTCTTTTCTTGTTGCTTTTCACTTCTCTTCTTTGCACAGGTATTTGTAAGGCCTCCTCAAACAACCATTTTGCCTTTTTGCATTTCTTTTCCATGGGAATGGTCTTGATCCCTGTCTCCTGTACAGTGTCACGAACCTCCATCCATAGTTCATCAGGCTCTCTGTCTAACAGATCTAGTCCCTTAAATCTATTTCTCACTTCCACTGTATAGTCATAAGGGATTTGATTTAGGTCATACCTGAATGGTCTAGTGGTTTTCACTACTTTCTTCAGTTTAAGTCTGAACTTGGCAATAAACAGTTCCTGATCTGAGCCACAGTCAGCTCCCGGTCTTCTTTTTGCTGACTGTATAGAGCTTCTGCATCTTTTGCTGCAAAGAATATAATCAATCTGATTTTGGTGTTGACCACTGGGTGATGTTCATGCGTAGAGTCTTCTCTTGTGTTGTTGGAAGAAGGTGTTTGCTGTGACCAGTGCATTAACTTGGCAAAACTTCATTTGACCTGCTTCATTCCATACCCCAAGGGCAAATTTCCCTGTTACTCCAGGTGTTTCTTGACTTCCTACTTTTGCGTTCCAGTCCCCTATAATGAAAAGGACATCTTTTTTGGGTGTTAGTTCTAAAAGGTCTTGTAGGTCTTCATGGAACCGTTCAACTTCAGCTTCTTTAGCGTTACTGGTTGGGGCATAGGCTTGGATTACCGCGATATTGAATGGTTTGCCTTGGAAACGAACAGAGATCATTCTGTCATTTTTGACACTGCATCCAAGTACTGCATTTCAGACTCTTTTGTTGACCATGATGACTACTCCATTTCTTCTAAGGGATTTCTGTCCACAGTAGTAGATATGATGGTCATCTGAGTTAAATTTTCCCATTCCAGTACATTTCAGTTCGCTGATTCCTACACTGTTGATGTTCAGTCTTGCCATCTCCTGTTTGGCCAGTTCCAATTTGTCTTGATTCATGGACCTCACATTCCAAGTTCCTATGCAATATTGCTCTTTATAACATCAGACCTTGCTTCTATCACCAGTCCCATCCACAACTGGGTATTGTTTTTGCTTTGGCTCCATCCCTTCATTCTTTCTGGAGTTATTTCTCCATTGATCTCCAGTAGTATATTGGGCACCTACCGACCTGGGGAGTTCCTCTTTCAGTATCCTATCATTTTGCCTTCTCATACTGTTCATGGGGTTCTAAAGGCAAGAATACTGAAGTGGTTTCCCATTCCCTTCTTCAGTGGACGACATTCTGTCAAACCTCTTCACCATGACGCGACTGTCTTGGGTGGCCCCATATGGCATGGCTTAGTTTCATTGAGTTAGACACAACTGTGGTCCTGTGATCAGATTGGCTAGTTTTCTGTGATTATGGTTTTAGTGTGTCTGCCCTCTGACGCCCTCTCACAACACCTACCATCTTACTTGGGTTTCTCTTACCTCGGACGTGAGATATCTCTTCATGGCTGCTCCAGCAAAGTGCAGCCATTGCTCCTTGCCTTGGACGAGGGGTATCTTCTCACGGTCGCCCCTCCTGATGTTGAACGTGGAGTAGCTCCTCTCAGCCGTTCATTAACATAGCTTAAGACAAACATTTTCATGAGAAAAGTGCATTGGTTAACTCTAGGTTTGAGCAAAGTTAAGTTCAGGTGGAATCAGGTGTCATTATGGCGACACACAATTTTAAGAGAAACCTCTTTTTATATTTGCATTCAGTTCAGTTCAGTTCAGTCACTCAGTCATGTCCGACTCTTTGCGACCCCATGAATCACAGCTCACCAGGACTCCCTGTCCATCACCAACTCCCAGAGTTTACTCAAACTCATGCCCACCGAGTCGGTGATGCAATCCAGCCATCTCATCCTCTGTTGTCCCCTTCTCCTGCCCCCAACCCCTCCCAGCATCAGGGTCTTTTCCAATAAGTCAACTCTTCACATGAGGTGGCCAAAGTATTGGAGTTTCAGCTTCAGCATCACTCCTTCCAATGAACACCCAGGACTGATCTCCTTTAGAATGGACTGGTTGGATCTCCTTGCAGTCCTAGGGACTCTCAAGAGTCTTCTCCAACACCACAGTTCAAATGCATCAATTTTTTGGTGCTCAGCTTTCTTCACAGCCCAACTCTCACATCCATACATGACCACTGGAAAAACCATAGCCTTGACCAGATGGACCTTTGTTGGCAATGTAATGTCTTTGCCTTTTAATATGCTGTCTAGGTTGGTCATAACTTTCCTTCCAAGGAGCAAGCATCTTTTAATTTCATGGCTGCAATCACCATCTGCAGTGGAACCCCCCAAAATAAAGTCAGCCACTGTATCCATTGTTTCCCCATCTATTTGCCATGAAGTGATGGGACCAGATGCCATGATCTTAGTTTTCTGAATGTTGAGCTTTAAGCAACTTTTTCACTCTCCTCTTTCACTTTCATCAAGAGGCCCTTTAGCTCTTCTTCACTTTCTGCCATGAGGGTGCTGTCATCTGCATATCTGAGCTTATTGATATTGCTCCTGGCAACCTGGAATCCAGCTTGTGCTTCTTCCAGCCCAGCATTTCTCATGATGTACTCTGCATATAAGTTAAATAAGCAGGGTGACAATATACAGCCTTGACGTACTCCTTTTCCTATTTGAAACCAGCCTGTTGTTCCATGTCCAGTTCTAACTGTTTCTTCCTGACCTCCATACAGGTTTCTCAAGAGGCAGGTCAGGTGGTCTGGTATTCCCATCTCTTTCAGAATTTTCCACAGTTTATGGTGGTATAGAGAAGGGGAAAACAATGTAAACTAGTTTGTTTCCTCCTGACGCTTAAGAGAGTGATAAAAATTGTCTGGCACTTGCAGCCTATCCTCTGTTTGGAGACCCCTGGCCTTCCTGCCTGCTACCCTCTCAGTTATCACTTCAGATTTATGCCCTATTAACACACACACACACACACACACACACAAATATACCAGAAGCACTTTGATATTTCAATCTGAATGATAATATTTCTCTTTCTCCCTACTCTTTACTTTCCCCCCCTCTCTCTCTTTCCTCCCCATCTTTCTCCAACCAAGGGTTTGGTGAGGGTAAGGGAAGGTTAAGACTGCAGTTAAGTGATGGAATAACAGGGGAGCAATGCCCTCAAATTAGCCCTTCAGCTATCTGAGTTGAGGGCACTATTCACAATTAGAACTCGACAGTAGAAGCGTCTGCAGAAACAAAAAATTAAGTCTTTGGAAACAATTGGTAAATAATAGAAAACAGAGTGAAGAATTTGGTTCTTCAAAAAGGAGCAAAATAGCACCAGTTGAAAAATAATCAGTTATCTTCTTTAAAATACTTCAAAAAAAAATAACAGCATGATCTCAGAAAATAGTCTGATAGGAGATGGTAAATGTTTCCCTTTGTATAAATATAAACTTGTGTTTGAATGGCCAGTGAGGAGGGGGAAAGAGGAGTTTTTTAGTTTAATTTCAGAAAATGTTTTGACAAAATTTAATGATGGTTTTTATACTGAGACTTGCTAAAGAAGCCTGATTCACACTGTTGTAAATAAAATATTGACAGGAAATCATGAAAAAAATATATCTATAGCAGCCAGACCAATGTTTTTCATTCAGTAGACTCTGAAATACGTATTAGTGAATGTATGAATTAAGTTTAAAAGCTTGTAAGTTGAAAGAATAGAGTCTAGTCTAGTTTAAATTTCTTCAT
Organism: Dama dama; assembly: GCF_033118175.1. Classification (NCBI taxonomy): domain Eukaryota; kingdom Metazoa; phylum Chordata; class Mammalia; order Artiodactyla; family Cervidae; genus Dama; species Dama dama. Next base: position 77,988,935 of record NC_083714.1, read on the forward strand.
TTTACAAATAGAGAAACTGAGATCCAGACAAGTAAAATGACTTGACAAGATTCAGTTCAGTTCAGTTCAGTCATTCAGTTGTGTCAGACTCTTTGCGACCCCATGAATCACAGCACACCATGCCTCCCTGTCCATCACTAACTCCTGGAGTTTACTCAGACTCATGCCCATTGAGTTGGTGATGCCATCTAACTACCGCACGATTGCACTCATCTCACACGCTAGTAAAGTAATGCTCAGAATTCTCCAAGTCAGGTTTCAGCAATACGTGAACTTCTAGATGTTCAGGCTGGTTTTAGAAAAGGCAGAGGAACCAGAGATCAAATTGCCAACATCCGCTTGATCATCAAAAAAGCAAGAGAGTTCCAGAAAAAAACATCTATATCTGCTTTATTGACTATGCCAAAGCCTTTGACTGTGTGGATCAAAATAAACTGTGGAAAATTCTGAAGGAGATGAGAATACCAGACCACCTGACCTGCCTCTTGAGAAACCTGTATGCAAGCCAGGAAGCAACAGTTAGAACTGGACATGGAACAACAGACTGGTTCCAAATAGGAAAAGGAGTACGTCAAGGCTGTATATTGTCACCCTGCTTATTTAACTTATATGCAGAGTCCATCGTGAGAAATGGTGGGCTGGAAGAAGCACAAGCGGGAATCAAGATTGCACATCTCAGATGTGCAGATGACACCACCCTTCTGGCAGAAAGTGAAGACAAACTAAAAAGACTCTTGATGAAAGTGAAAGAGGAGAGTGAACATGTTGGCTGAAAGCTCAACATTCAGAAAACTAAAATCATGGCATCTGATCCCATCACCTCATGGGAAACGATGGGGAAATAGTGGAAACAGTGTCAGACTTTATTTTTTGGGGCTCCAAAATCACTGCAGATGGTGATTGTAGCCATGAAATTAAAAGATTCAGTTAGCTATGAATAACTTCATGCATTGAATTTCTTATGTGAAAGATATCAAAGACAGTATTCTATTAATATTGCTTCTAAAAGACAATTATATAATTAATAGATTCATGTTGTAACTATGGAAAGTTATGAAGTGCCTTACTACAAAATAATCCACTAATGCAATTATATGAATACTGGGATATGTGCTTTTTAGTTGTAATTTCTTAAAGAGAGAGATAGAGAGTAGTGTGTACTTGTGGCCAGCAATGTCTATTCTGAACAAAATATTTCTCAAACTAGAAATGGAAACAATAAAATTAGGCTGTATAATTCCAATATCTCTCCATTAACTACTATAAAAACTTCACTTTGATTAATTCCAATTTAAATCAATAAACAAAGTTTTGATTTTCAAGAAAAGGTGGGGAGAAAAGGACTGAAAAAGTTAGTGGTCACCTGACCTTGAATTCTGAGGTCAAGTTTTATTACTAATTATCTTAATTTGTTCCACTGTCTATCCACCTCCACAATGTGCATATGTCCACCTGGGTAAAATGATAACAGCTAACATTTTTCAAGTGTTTACTGTGTGTCAGACAGTGTTCTACATGTATACCTTGGCTAATTCTCACACCAGTTTTATGACATTTGGTACTACTATTATCAGGACTTCCCTGGTGGCTCAGATGGTAAAGCATCTGCCTTCAGTGTGGGAGACCTGGATTTGATCCCTGGGTTGGGAAGATCCTCTGGAGAAGGAAATGGCAACCTACTCCAGTACTCTTGCCTGGAAAACCCCATGGAAGGAGAAGCATGGTGTTACAATCCATGGGGTCGCAAAGATTTGGACACGAATGAGTGACTTCACTTTCAATTTTTCTTTCACTGTTACTATCAGTCTATTGTTATATATCTGGAAATTGAGGCACCAAAAGAATAATTTGTCCAAAGTTACACCCCATAACTAGTAGTGCTCAGAATTAAACCTAAAACAGTCGGTTTCCAGCACATCCATATCTGATCACTTATGTGTATAGAGTTGAGTAGAAACTGCCTTTGTTTTCTGTTCACTTTATAATGTGATGAACTTTTATGATAAATTAAAAATAAGCAAGTGTATATAGAAATTTTCATTTACATTGTAAATTGTGAAAAAAGTAAAAATCATAATCAAAGAGAAGTATTATCTTCTCCCTAAATGGCTTTTTATCATGACAAAAGTGAAATTGTACATTTAAAAAAATCAAGACATGAATCTCTTCATCTAATGTGAAGCTCAAAGTTCCTAAAGCAGGAAAATGTTTTCATTTCAAAAATAATTTATTCATCTGGATGGGAAAAGTAAAGTAGAAAAATTGAATATTTGGTCTTATTTAAAGACCTAAGTTAAATAAAATCATCAGATACTTGTACAAGATTGCACAATAAATATACAGAAAAAAAACCTACAAAAAGAGAATCTATGATCTTTTATAATGGTCTTTAGTTATAGTATAATAGAAAATATACACTAAGAAAATTAACAAAAGCAGTTTCTCCCCTTGCAATCTTCATTATGCCAATTAAGAGCACAAAATATCCAAGCACTTTAAATGCACAGATTTACATATAAAATATATGTACTAATTATAAAGTACTTTCACTTATTCATTCAATTAAGTTAAATGAACTGTCAGGGGAGTGTAATCTCCTTGGTTCTGTCTCATCACAACAAAGATTTGAAGCGATGGATGTTAAAGCCCTCAGCACATCACAGCTCTCAGACACAGCTCTCTCCATATTTTAGTTCTTGGATAGATCAGTTTTATTTAGAAAATAAAGAAAATACATTCTCGAAGCATGAAGGCATGCCGACCCAGAAGACAAGAAGAGAAGAGAGACAGAGACAGAGAGCATGCGAGCAGGAGAGAGAGAGACCCCCAGCCCTTTGGCTCCTCTTTTTATGTTTTTCTTTTCCTCCCCCTGGGCCTGCCCTATGTAAATTGGGCTAGCCAGGAGTGCTGCTTGTTCTACCTGGAAGTCCTCATTCCTGCCCTCAGACCTTCCTTTGTTCTATTTTCACAGGCTTTTCCCTTGTCTTTTAGCCACCGCCATTCTGGACTCCTTTTTCCTATTCTAACTACTTAATATTCCCCCCTCAAGAGATGGGAGGCCCAATTCTTTGGGAATAGGGGCATCAAGGTCTTTCTGGCTACTTCCTGCTGAACTGGAATGGCGAGGGGTATTGGGCCTCCCCCTCTTGCTAGTTTCAGGCCTGAGTCCTTATAGTGGTGTCCATCTAAGGGTGAGTGATATTTTCCATGGTCGGCTATAATTTTATATATCCTTGTTAAACTGGCAATGCATGTTGTAGCTTGTTGATCTGGGCAGAGACAGAACAGGTTAGACAATTGATAATACATGGAGCAATCATAAGCAACATCAATGTGGCATAACAAGGACTTGTAGGGGCATTAGCCAACTCCAAATTCCCATCTCCAGGATGGCTCAAGTCCCTCCTTGTTCAGGGATCAGAAGATCTATCTCCTTTCTGTTTTGGAGTACAACCCCTGCCAAGCTGTGTTGGCTCTTTAGAGCTGTCCTGAGAAATCTTATCCCCAGAAACTAGATTTTGGGGGTGTTCATCAGAGTGGCACTCATTTGTAGTTCTAAATAGGTATCTGAGATCTCCCAGGGGCTCACAGGTGTACTGAGTGTCCTCTTCTGCTTTCTTCCAAGGCTTGACTCATGAGTAGTGAATCCAGGAGTCATGTCCTGGTACCTTGACTGCTGTGTGGGTAGAAAGTATCACAGGGTAGGGGCCCTTCCATGTGGACTGGAGTTGAGCCTTTGGGGACCCATCTTTCGAGACTTTAATTAGGACTTGAGTCCCTGGAGCATACAGTGGTGACTCCTTAGAATCTGTTGGGTCCTGGTTCACACGTCCATGAGAGTATATCCTATTGGAATTGCCCAATGCCCATGGTATAAGATTGGAGGGTCTGAACCTCTGGATCTAGGAAGAGGTCACTGACATAAACAAAAGATCTCCCATATAGCATCTCATAAGGACTAAGACCAACCTGTTCTTTAGGGGCAATACGGGTGCAAAGGAGAGCTATTGGTAAAGCCTCCTTCCATCCCAGGGAGGTCTCCTGGGTTATCTTTATTATCACTGATTTTAAGAATTGGTTCGCTCTTTCTACTTTTCCTGAAGACTGAGGCCTCCAGGCACAATGGAGATAATAAATAATGCCCAATGCTTTAGAGACCCCTTGGGTGACCTTAGAAGTAAATGATGTCCCATTGTCACTTTGTAATGAACTGGGCAGACCAAATCTCAGAATGATTTCATGGAACAATTTTTTTTTTAACCACCTCCTCAGCCTTCTCAGTCCAGGTGGGAAAGCCTTCAATCCATCCTGTGAATGTACCTATCATGACTGATAAGTATTTATACCCTTGAGAAACTAGCATCTAGGTGAAGTCCATCTGCCAGTCCTCTCCTGGGTAGGCGCCACATCATTGGACAGGTTGGGCCAGGTAGGGTCTTTGAGCTCCTTGGGGGTTGTTTAATTGGCAAGTGGGACAAGAGGAGACCACTTGCCTTATAGTCGTTTGGAGGCCTGTTCCTCTGAAGGACATTTCTAGTAATCTTTGGAGGGCCTTTTCCCCTAAATGAGTGGTGGCATGTAAGGAGTTAACCAACTTCCATTGGAGGTTCCCAGGCAAAAAAAAGGAGTCCTCCTTTTGGAACCACCCCATATAATCTTTTTTTTTTTTTTTTTTCATTTATTTTTTATTAGTTGGAGGCTAATTACTTTACAATATTGTAGTGGGTTTTGTCATACATTGACATGAATCAGCCATGGAGTTACATGTATTCCCCATCCCGATCTCCCCTCCCACCTTCCTCTCCACCCATATGATCTTCTTGAAAGCCCTCATTCCTAGCTTTTAGAGTCTCACGTTCAATATATGAAGGAATTTCTGGCAAATTAGTCTGTAGAACTAAGGTGGAAACCCCTATTAGGTCACTGTTCTATAACATTGCTCTCTTAGCTGCCTGATTGGCTGCTTGGTTCCCTTGTGCCACTTCCGTGCTCCCTTTTTGGTGTCCTTTACAGTGGGAGATTGAAACCTCAGTGGGCAGTTGGACTGCCTCCAAGAGTCTAAGAATTCGATCACCAAATTTGATCAGGGACCCTCAGGTGGTCAAGTGGCTCCTTTCTTTCCAAATAGCAGCATGTGTTTAGCACCAGAAAGGCATACTTGGAGTCAGTGTAAATGGCTATTCGTTTTCCTTTTCCCAGCTCTAAAGCTCGAGTCAGGGCTATGAGCTCAGATAACTGGGCTGAAGTACCTAGGGCCAAAGGCTTAGCCTCTATGGTCTCAAAATTAGAGGCAGCTGCATATCCTGCTCTTCTTTTTCTATCTAAGACAAAACTGTTTCCATCAGTGTACCAGATTTCCTCAGGATTGGTCAGAGGATCTTCCAACAATCCTCCTCAGGGTTTTGCCCAGTTGTCTAACCAAGGTTCCTAGGCAAGAGTGAAAGAGGAGAGAGCCTTCGGGGGTAGGCAGGAGAGTGGCTGGGTTAAGAACCTCACAAGGGGATATAGTGAGGCCTGGATTTTCCATCAGCACTACTTGATATCTGAGGATTCTTTGATCAGACATCCATAAATGACCTCTCCCATTTAGGAGTTGTTTTACTTGGTGGCTGGTAAAAATAGTTAGTTTGCCCCCAAAGGAGAGTTTTAAAGCATCTTCCATCAGGATGTCAATAGCTGCAAGATTTCAAAAGCAGGGAGGCCAGCCTCAGGCGGTTGGGTCGAGCCTCTTGGATAAGTAAGCTACAGGCTGGGGCACAGAATCCAACCTTTGAGTTAATACTCCCAAGGCTATTCCCTCTCTTTCATGGACATAAAGTTGGAATGCTTTTTCTGGGTCTGGCAACCTCAAGGCAGGTGCCTGAGTTAAGGCTTGTTTTAGTGTAGCCTCTGCATTCTTTTGAGGAGTTCCCCACATCAGTGGGACTGAATCATCCTGTCCCCTTAAGCTTTCATATAAGGGCTGGGCAATTAGACCATAGTTGGATATCCAGATTCTACAATACCCAGTTAGCCCCAGGAAAGGTCGCAATTGTTTTCAAGTCGTGGGGGAGGGCAACTGGAGGATTCCTTGTACCTGATCAGAGGACAGCCTCTTGGACCTATGTGTAATCTGAACTCCCAAGTAAGTGACCTTCGTCTCGACCATCTGTGCCTTAGCATGGGAGACTTTATATCCCCTCTCTGCCAAAAGGTTTAGAACCTGAATCGAGTGTTTTGGGGCATTTTTCTCATCTGGAGAGCAAATTAGTAGGTCATCTACGTATTGTAATATTTTCCCATTAAATCCCAGGTCCAGATCTAGGAGATCCAGGCTAAGGGCCTATCCAAACAGGTGGGGGCTATCTCTGAACCCCTGATGTAATACTGTCCAAGTCATCTGTTTTTGTTTTTCTGCTGGGGCCTCCCACTCAAAGGCAAAAAAATATAGGGACTCTTTAGCCAGTGGTATGCAAAAAAAAAAATGCATCTTTGAGATCCAAGACTGTAAACCACTTGGCACTGGGTGGGATTTCACCCAAGATTACATAGGGATTGGGTACTGTGGGATGGAGGGGAACTACAGCTTCATTTATGATCCAGAGATCTTGAACCATTTGCCAGGTTCCATCCTTTTTCTTTACTCAGAGGATTGGAGTGTTACAGGGCAAACTGGTGGGGACCAATATCCCACAAGAAAGGAATTTCTTTATTAGAGGCTGTAGTCCCTCCTGAGCCTCTCTTCTGAGGGAATATTGTTTCCGGTTAGGAAGCCAAGTGGGATCTCGGATAATGATGACCAGTTCAGCTTGGTGGGCTCGTCCAGGAGTCCCCTGGTCCCACATCTGGGGATTAATTTTGTCCTCCCATAGTTTTTGGTCCCTCTCTATTGGAGAGGGTGTAATGGGTTCTTCAGTAGTAACCAGAAGCTGTAGGGCTCTAGGGGCTGAAAAGCTTCCCATCACAAGGGTGTTCCCCAGTTTAGTGAGTATATCTCTTCCCAATAAGTAAGTAGGACACTCAGGGACCACCAGAAACTGGTGGGAAAATATTTGTCCATACCAGCAACAAAGTGCTCAGGTGAATCTTTTTGTAACTGTTTTTCCTGTAGCACCCACAATGGTACAGGTTAGGGAGGAGAAGTCTCTGGAGTAGGAGATCAAGACAGAGTAAGTAACCCCCATTTCAACTAAGAAGTTCTCAGGCCTACCTGCCACATCCAGTTGCACCCTTGGCTCCAGCCCCGTGATGGTCATCTGTGACAGGTGGGCTGGCTGGAGCGAGCCGCTTCAGTCCTCTTGAACCATCGTGAGGGAAGGCTTGGTGCTAGACCTTGAGGCTCTTGGGTCCTGAGGGCAGAGTTCTGTCCAATGTCCCAGTTGATGGCATTTGGGAGACTAGTCACGGTTTGGACACTCTTTGGCCCAATGCCCCGCCTGTCTACAGAATAGGCATTTACCTCATGCCTTGTCCTTCAAGCACTCAGGGTTTGCCATAGGGCTTCCCTGGAGGGAGGCCAGCATCTGGGCATAACTTGTCTCTTTCCTTTTCTCCCTCTCCTGGGCCTTGCCCTCCTTCTTCTGTTCTCTGTTATAAAAAGTATTGGTGGATGTCTGGACCATCTCATCTAAAGAGGAAGCAGGGTCCTGCTGCTATAGCTGTTGTAACTTTATTCTGATATCTGATGCACATTGTGACAGGAATTTGTCCTTTAAAATCACCTGTCCCTCATAAGAGTCTAAGTCCAGATTGGTAAACTTTTGGAGGGCCTCTTTTAACCTTTCCAGAAAGGCTATGGGGTCTCATTGGGCTCCTGAGTTATTGCTGAGACTGGGTACAGTCCCACAACTAATAGGCTTCCTTCTATTTCCATGGGTGGACTTCCTTAGGAGTGAGTCTTTCTGAAGCTTATCCTACCCAGTACTGTTGCAACCTGACAGCCAGGCATCCCTGGGTCAGGGTGCAGATCCTCAGGCAGGCTGAGGTGTGACAGTCTCCTGGAGATTGAATCCCCGGGCAGGTTGAGGCATGACGGCCTCCTAGGAATTGGGTCCCTGAGCAGGTTGAGGCATGACACCATTTTGAGGACCAGATCCCTAGGTAGGTCAAGGCAGGTTGACCTCCTGGGACCCTTGGACTGGAGTTGGGTGTCCCCAAGGTCTCCAGTGGGACCAATGCTGGGTAGGATTGAGGGGTTATACTTTTAACTCACTGCCAGTTTGTTCACCACAGATGGGAATAGATACCCTGATGTAAAGCAATCCAAGCCTGTGCCCTGAGACTGGGAAACAGTGAAACAGTCATAAGTCTATCCTCTTATTGCTCTAAAGGATTGTAAGTCACTGATTTCTTCCCCTAGTCTTCCGTAAGAGCAGGTTAGTGTGTCTCCACCGATAAACACTGCCATAGACCCACTTTAGGTAATAACAGAAGTAATGACAAAGGAGTGGGTTATCTGGCCCTGTTAGGGGCATTAAAGTGTTTTAATAATAGACTGGGTGGACCAATACTGTCTACAAGGTGTCAGGGTCCTGGTTGTAGGAGTTAGTAATTGGCTTAAGAACAAATCTGTTAAGAGGCAACAGATCAGATATTCCATAAAAATGGAGTGGAGATTTGATCCGGGAGTATGTTTGTAACTTTAGGAGAAGGGTGGTGAGGGTTTGGGCCCAAATGGCCTGAAGGGCCAACTCCCAAGGTGGCAAACATTATCCCTGGAAGCCCAATTGCCTTTGAAGGGATGCCAACTGATGGACTTCTAGCAGGCATTGTGTGCCAGTCCCCCAGCCTAGTGGGTTCACTGAGAGATGCTGATGTTGCACATGTTGTAGGAAACACAGAAGATGAAGGCCTGAATATCTAGAAGGACTGGATATTATACAGTATTTCCCTCCCAAGGGCCAGCTATTTTCTGGTTGTCCCTCCAGAAGATTGTAGAGGCAACATTGTGGGCCTGCACGGGGCTTAGGAAAAGAGCATGAAACAGGAGGGAAGGGGTCAGGGCACAACTTTTAAAAGAATGACATAGCACAAGGGCATAACATAAACCAATTAAAATCAATAGGGTCCAAAATGACAAGTCAAATTCAAGTAAACCTTAATCCCCAATCTGTAAGCTAAATGACACACCCAGAAGTGACAGGACAGCTCCAAGGCACTGTCAAAAGACAGAGGAGTGGGTGGTTCCCCAATGGTTGGGATGATCCTCCCACTCATTCGCATATGAATTCACCCAGCCTGCAAAACCTAGCCAGGCCGCATTCCAAGGCCTAAACCCTTGCCCTCTGCAATGGCCCACACCCTATAGAGTGCACTTCTCTCTGAATCCCAACAAAACCACCTCTTACCTGTTGCTGTGTCTCTCACTGAACTTTTGCAATGAGACATCAGAGCCTGAGCTTCATTAGGTCCTGAAGCCAGACATCCTGGGTTTTGGCCGGGCTAGAGTCCCGGGAGAGAGGTGCTGAAGGACTGGAGGAGAAAGCAGTGTGAAAAATATGCCAAGGAATCCCCTTTATAGCCTGATGGAAAAACTGCTAAATACCTGATCTGTGTTCACAGTTTTCATTGGCCTGATCCTTGGCACAAAGAGGATTAAGGGCAGAAGAACTCCCACCGGCTTGGATAACAGCTACTGGGGCTCAGCAGATAGTGCCTTTGGGACATATTGAGGAGTAGCCTCTCCAGAGTCCCTCAATTGTGCCTGTTCACAGGGGGTTCAAGGAAACAAGAAATGAGAAATTGTAAAGGAATTAAGATTTCATTAGGCATATGTCCCTCCAGCCATAGGAGCAAGGACTTCCTGCCTTAACCAGAGGTCTTCTCAAATCTGAGACTGAGCTGCGTGAGCTTTCTGCTGACTTTGTTTTTCACTGTCCTAGTTTCCAGCACGATGGGCTTCTTGTCACTTCCCCTGCGCTGGGTTTTCTTCGTGTTCCACTTCTAACGTGGGAGCATTTGCTGAGTTGGGCTCCTGCTGTGCTTGGCCTCCTCCTTGTGGGGCTGCACGAGGTTGTTTCCGCCAGGTTAAATCCGAGTCAAGGCACCATAGATGTCAGGGGAGTGTAATCTCCTCAGTTCTGTCTCATCACGGCGAAGATTTGAAGTGACAGACGTTAAAGCCCTCAGCATGTCACAGTTCTTGGACACTCCGTGTTATAGTTCTTGGATAGATCAGTTTTATTTAGAAAATAAAGGAAAACACATCCTCAAGGCGTGAGGTCATGCCAACCCAAAAGACGTGAAGAGAAGAGAGAAAATCAGCACGTGCGGGAGGGAGAGACAAAGAGACAGAGAGCAGGAGAGTAGGGGAAAGAGAGACCCCCCAACCCTTTGGCTTCTCTTTTTATATGTTTTTTTTCCTCCCACTGGGCTTGCCCTATGTAAATTGGGCTAGCCAGGAGTGCAGTGCTGTCTGTTCTACCCAAGGTCCTCAGTCCCGTCCTCAGACCTTCCTTTGTTCTATTTTCACAGGCTTTTCCCTTGTCTTTTAGTCATCGCCATTCTGGACTCCTTTTTCCTATTCTAAGTACCTAACAGAACTAATTCATGATAAAGCACAACCCAAAATATAAATACATTATAAAATATAAGATTTTAAAAATAAAACTGAATACTGGAGAACCTCTTTCTAGTAACTTTGTTGAAAACGTGTCTGCTTGCATGCTTGAGGTTAGAAGTTATGATGAAGTCCCTATTATCTCCCATAGTCAGAGACTCTACGTTTCTGCTGACCTTCTGAAGCACTTTAATCTTGAGGCTTGGTCTATCCCCGAAAATAACTTATTCTTGTTACCTCTACGTGAGGGGTTTTCAAATGAATTAAGATGACTAAATATATGTTAAATGGGGATAAACTACTTTCTGGCTACACAAGACCCACATAGTACTCTTGCATGGCTCTTATTTAGATCTAATATGTGGTCCTTTCTTCTGGGTCACCCTTGCCTCCCAAGCGGGACCCAAACAATTAAAAATGGCTACAAAGCCTGGTGAGGCACCTAAGTCAGACTGCTCAAACCAGCTCTTCATTTAACTTTTTCAAGCTTCAATTTCCCTATCTCAAGAGTAGAGCTCTTGATAATATCTAGCTTAAAAATGAGATGGTAAATGTGAAAACATTTACAACAATGCCTAGCATGTTGTAAACAGTTGATACATTTTAACTAAAAATATAAAATAGTAAAATATAAGGTGCTATTCCCTATTGACAAAGAGTTTATAATCTACTAGGGAGACATCTATGAAAACAGTCTTCATAAGATAACCAAATATAAAGTGATGGTTCAAATAAATATAAAGTTCTAGAGAAATAGGGGAGGGAGAGACAGTATTTTAAGTTGTAAGTAAGCAGATGATTTCTTGAAAATTGACATAATGAATTTGATCATTTATATTTTTCTATTCTCCCAAGCAGAACCTTTCTTCATAAATAAGTTTCATTTCAAGCTTTACATGAATAAATGCATAGCTCAAATTTGAGGTGTATAAAATAATGTATGATTTTATTGTATTTTGAAACCTGGAACTTGATGGAATAATATTATTTTATTATTATGTTGCCCTAAACTCCTCCTGAAAACAAAAAGTAGTGACAGAATGATGTGAATATGCAATAGGCATATGGAAAATAATGTAACTACTTGAGAAAGAGTTTGTTTTATTCCCCCCTTGAACTAGCTTTTCACTGTAGTAACAAATTTTAAGCAATTTGTCAAAGCAGTTTCTTTATCTAAATATCTGCATAACATCCAGTTGAAAATAGCTGAAACCTAGGATTGATTTGAATCAGAAGTTTAATTGTGCCTCCTTTTTTGAAATATGTGTATGCACAGTATCTCTTTTTATGTACAACCCATATACTTATTTTTAAGTGATCCAACCTTCACTGAGTAAGCAAAAATATAACAAAAACACATAAATCCTTTAGCCATCTACTCGATTAAAATTATTGCTTTGTTATCTCAAAAAAGGTGTCTTAGAGAAAGAAGACAATGGTAAACTGAAATTTAAAAGTATAACAGTTTATAATTTATTTTCAATATGTTTGGGAAATACATCAGTTGGTAAACACTGAGCTTAAACTAGATCTCAATGTGTCAGTAATTTGGAGAAATGGCAAATGATATGAATCAATACATTGATATATTGGACTTTCTTGTGTAGGAAGGACTCTAGTACAAGGAGTGACCCTTTGTTTAGTAAATACACTTTTAGGAGAAGTGGTACTTGGCATGTGTCTTGGACAATTAATTAACTACCTGATTTGATACTATAATTCCAGCCCTAGTAAAAACTGGTCTGTGCAAGGTTCATGCATGAACACTAGAGGCTTTATTAAGAACAGTTGACCTTTTGAAAGCATTACTATTAATAAAAACTCCCACTCTAATGTTGTGTGTTCCTCTAACTAAAAATGAAAGAACAAACTTTTCAGCATAAACAAATAGCTCTGAAAAGCCCCATCTCCATCTCATGACTGGTCTTTGTGACCTTTCCAACTCTGCGATCACCTAATGTTACTGTAGTATGATAGTATTATAATTTGGCAAGATGTCCAATTAGTTAGTGGTTAAAAACAAATTGTGGGTGGAAAATGGGAAATCATGTTTCTGAGGTTACTCTGCTCAGTCAGTCTACAATTGTTTAAGCATAAAATGTTTGAAAAAATAAAATAACTATTTCTAGAAAATAATTCATTTATACTGACAGTCACAGGTAACCAATACACTGACATCCATTTTCCTTTCCTACAGAGCATCTCCCCCCTCAGCATTTGATTGCATCAAATTAGAGATAGTGTTATGCTTATTTTTGCCTTTTAAAATTCTGTTTCTAAGATACAACTATTAAACCATTATATTTATTGCTGCTATCAGTTTTATACTTACAGTGAATGAAATCACTTGCCTGATTGCATCATAAGGCCTAGTTTATTTTCATAAAATTGACAATATATTGGAGTCCATATACCTCCAGAATTTAAAATAAAGAGAGGAAATCTTAAAAATCAGGGCAGAAATAAATGCAAAAGAAACTAAAGAGACCATAGCAAAAATCAACAAAGCTAAAAGCTGGTTTTTTGAAAAAATAAACGAAATCGACAAACCATTAGCAAGACTCACTAAGAAACAAAGAGAGAAGAACCAAATTAACAAAATTAGAAATGAAAATGGAGAGATCACAACAGACAACACTGAAATACAAAGGATCATAAGAGACTACTACCAGCAGCTCTATGCCAATAAAATGGACAACTTGGATGAAATGGACAAATTCTTAGAAAAGTATAACTTTCCAAAACTGAACCAGGAAGAAATAGAAGATCTTAACAGACCCATCACAAGCAAGGAAATCGAAACTGTCATCAAAAATCTTCCAGCAAACAAAAGCCCAGGACCAGACGGCTTCACAGCTGAATTCTACCAAAAATTTAGAGACGAGCTAACACCTATCTTACTCAAACTCTTCCAGAAAATTGCAGAAGAAGGTAAGCTTCCAAACTCATTCTATGAGGCCACCATCACCCTAATTCCAAAACCAGACAAAGATGCCACAAAAAAAGAAACCTACAGGCCAATATCACTGATGAACATAGATGCAAAAATCCTTAACAAAATTCTAGCAAACAGAATCCAACAACATATTAAAAAAATCATACACCATGACCAAGTGGGCTTTATCCCAGGAATGCAAGAATTCTTTAATATCCGCAAATCAATCAATGTAATACACCACATTAACAAATTGAAAGATAAAAACCATATGATTATCTCAATAGATGCAGAGAAAGCCTTTGACAAAATTCAACACTCATTTATGATTAAAACTCTCCAAAAAGCAGGAATAGAAGGAACATACCTCAACATAATAAAAGCTATATATGACAAACCCACAGCAAGCATCACCCTCAATGGTGAAAAATTGAAGGCATTTCCCCTGAAATCAGGAACAAGACAAGGGTGCCCACTCTCACCACTACTATTCAACATAGTGTTGGAAGTTCTGGCCACAGCAATCAGAGCAGAAAAAGAAGTTAAATTATTTCTTAATAGAAACGCCCCAAGACTGGGTTTTAGGGAATTCCCTTTAACCACTGACTTTGATACTAAAGTCCATATATATATATATATGCCCACACTTCTTTATCTATTCCTTAGCTGATAGATATTTAGGTTGCTTCCATGTCTTGGCTATTGTAAACAGCACTGTGATGAACATAGCGGGTGCAGGTATCTTTGATATTATAGCTTCATTCAAACATATGTCCAGAAGTGTGATTGCTGGACAGAGGAATCTGGTGGGCTACAGTCCATGAGGTTGAAAGAGTCAGACACAAATGAGCAACTAACACACACACACACACACACACACACACTTGACAAGTCTATTTTTAGTTCTTAAGGAGCCTTTGTACTGTTCTCCATAGTGGCTCTGCCAATTTACATTCCCACCAGCAGTGTAGTAGGGTTCCCTTTTCTCCATACCCTGTCCAGCATGTGTTATTTGTAGACTTGTGTTTTGTTTTGTTTTTTTGGGCCACACCATGCAACATATGGGATTTTAGTTCTCCTACTAGGGATTTAATCTACACCATCCCCCTGTCCCACCCCCACCCACAGTGGCAGTATGGAGTTTTAACCACTGGACCACTAGGGAAGTCCTATTTGAAGACTTTTTAATAATGGTCATTCTGACCAGTGTGAGGTGATGTCTCATAGTTTTGATTTGCATCTCTCTAATAAGTAGTGATGTTGAACATCTTTTCATGTGCCTATTGGCCATCTGTATGTCTTTTTTATGTCTTTTTCTTGTGTGATTGCTATGGCTAGGACTTCCGATACTGTGTTGAATGGAAGTGGTGAGAGTGATAAGACTCTTGTCTTATTCCAGATTTTAGCAGGAAGGTTTTCAGCATTTCACCATTGAGTATTATGTGATCTGAGATTTTGTCATAATAGCTTTTATTATGTTGAGTTGTGTTCCCTCTATACCCACTTTGGTTAAGAGTTTTTTCATGACAGGATGTTGACTTTTATCAAACGCTTTTTCTGCATCTATTGAGATGATCGTGTGGTTTTTGTCTTCTTTGATGTGTATCACATTAACTGATTTGTGTATGTTGAACAATCTTTGTGACCCTGGAATGAATCCATTTGAGTCTTCTTGAATTCATAAACAAGGCAAGAAATCAAGGAAATATAAACTTTGGTCATTAACTGAGATAATGTCCGTATGATGACATTCATTCAGTCTTCTTCATTTTGAATAGTGATTTGAGCTATTTTGTAATGTTGAGCAAATTGATGTGTGTTTCACTTGATTTCAGCATCAGAATCATCACAATGATATGACCAGGTATTATCGTAAAATAGATTCTAATAATTCATAGGGACACAACTGGGAGTCTGGTTCTAGTAATGGTAAAATGATTCCATTGTATACTACATCTCAGTGAAAAAGAAAACATGTCCATTACCTCTTTTAATCCTCAGTACAATTCTCTAAGCTTTGTCTTATCTTATCTTTATGGATAAAGAAATTGAGGCTCAAAGAGAATAGGGGACTAGCCTTAGAACTGTCCTTCAAGATAGGTTCTCTGAACAAGTATAAAATTGTGTCTTTTTCCCTACAGCTCTGCTTTTCTGTCCCAGTACTGATGCCAACTCCCTCAAGTAATTTATCTTCTTTGAATGTAAGTTTTTTCACCTGCAAAACTGGCCATGGAATGTAGAAAGACTTGAATCTTAGTGATTCGAGCCTGTGAACCAAAGATTCCTTGAAGTAGGAGTGGGAGAGGAGTACGTGAATTTATATGTCCATTGAGTAGTTTGCATAGTACATAACTAACTCGTATTGCAATATGTGTCTGAAAAAATGCTGTTGAAATTAATAAAATACACATTCACTCAAAACCAGTATTGAATCCATTGTAGCTTTTTGTTATTATATATTTCCTTAATCAACAGCTACTAAAAGTGTCACCATTATCTTGGGAGATCCACCACATTTTGCAATGTTAAAAAGGGTCTTTATACTCAAAAAGTTTGGGAATCTCTAAACTTGATGATCTTCAAAACACCTCTGAGCTTGAAAATTCTATGAAATTATTACACAAACCAAGTCTTATTCAATCATTAATACAGAACAGGACTAATTAATTGTAATCCAATTGGCCAAGAAATGATAGACCGTTTGATCTATTTGATCTGAGAAATCATATGAAACCAGCATGAGTATATTTTCATCTAAGAAAAATCAGGAAAGTGTGGGGGACTTGACAGAATAGTGATTTCAAAATAGAAATATGTCATTATCCTCCTAATTCCCATAAGCATTTATTATCTTGTGATTCTGAGTGGTGGGCGGTATAAATCTAGTTAACTATATTGATACTGGACTTCCTAGGTGGCACTAGTAGTAAAGAACCCATGTGCCAATGCAAGAGACATAACAGATGTGGGTCTTATTCTTGGGTCAGGAAGATCCCCTGGAGGAGTGTATGGCAACCCATTCAAGTATTCTTGCCTGGAGAATCCCATGGACAGATAAGCCTGGTGGGCTACAGTCCCTGGGGTCACAAAGAGTTGGACATGACTGAAGTGTTACAGCACGCATGTGCATATTGGTATTCGTCTTTTAGGGGCTTGTAATATAAGGTATTTGTTATTCTACTGCCCTTCATCCTTTTAAAAATATGTCTGAAAAATGAAAGTGAAATTCACTCAGTTGTGTCCAACTCTTTGCGACCCCATGGACTCTACAGTCCATAGAATTCTCCAGGCCAGAATACTGGAGTGGGTAGCCTTTCCCTTCTCCAGGGGATCTTCCCAACCCAGGGACTGAACCAAGGTCTCCTGCATTGCAGGCAGATTCTTTTACCAGCTGAGCCACCAGGGAAGCATGTGACATATTCTCACCACCTCTTCTTTTTTTCTTTCACCACCTCTTCTTATCCAAGCTATCATAATCTCTTGCCTATAAAATTACACCTTACAAATTGATTTCCTCTCTTCTGCCCTTGTCTTCACTATAGTGTATTCTCAACAAACAAGCCAGAATAATTTATTCAAAACAGGAATCAGAGCATGTTGTTCCCTTCTCACAACTCTCAAACAATATACCATTCAAAGTAAAAATCCAAGTCATCCAAATAGTCAAATACCCTCATGATTTTCCCGTTATTTTCTACCATTCTATTTATTACTATTTCACTCCACTTAGTCCTTACATTTCATCTGTGCTTAGCTCCATTTCTGGAACTTTAATTTCCAGGAGGTAGATGTTACTTTGTGCTGTTTGTTCTCTATAGCTTCCTTGTAATAAATTAGAGTGGTCTGGACAAGTGAGGGCACTTCCTAACTGCCACAGCTCATATCTCAGAGCATGGCATTAACTCTTTGGTAAGAAAGCTGTCTTTGCTATGGCTTGACTAGAAGAGACTCTGGCTTCCCACGTAACCCAGTAGTGGTCAAATTAACTAACAAATCTCACCTGTTCATTTTATTTAGTATTTCCCAGGCACCTTTGACTTTTGCATTTTATGTTGACTTTTTTATTGTTTTATAATTTGAGAGTCACAGCTACTCTTAAAATCAGGGAAATTCGACATACATAATGGAAAATTATGTCTTAATTAGGTCTTAATTTTATGTTTAGCTATTGCACATTGTTCAAACTGGAATGTATAATACTTAGGAACAAGTTGCAACATACACTTAATTAAGTACCATGCAAACACATTACCATGGCAGTTTCTGTAGGCACAGCTCCAGTAACAATGTGAGTTCATGCTAAATCATATTTACCACAACACAGTGAATGTGAGAAACTCTGAAGCAAACATTTTTCCATTAACATTTTGCTACCATCATGTGCATATAAAGTAGAAATTGCAGACATTTTCCAGGTTCACAAATCTTACCCCAGAGAACTGTCGAGTATTCAAATATCAAATCAGGCATAATTCTGCAAATAATGCTTTGTCTTCCAAAAACTAATCACCAAAATATAATTTAACATAAAAAAGCAAAAATTGAGAAGGAGTGTTTGGGAAACCCAATATTTGTAATGATACAACTTTGAAAAACCTGTTTTTACATGAGACTTGATTTGAATTATCAAAGCTGAGCTATACTTAGGGAGGAAAAAAGTGGTGGCAGAAGATGATGAAAAAAGTTTTGGATACAAAATGAGCCAGCTTGAATGTTGTGATCACATTCTTGTGAATTTCTGTCTTCAGAAATGGATTCATAAGGTGTTCAGTTCAGTTCAGTCGCTCAGTGGGGTCTGACTCTTTGCCACCCAATGGACTGCAGCATGCCAGGTTTCTCTGTCCATCACCAACTCCCGGAGCTTACTCAAACTCATGTCCATCAAGTCGGTGATGCCATCCAATCATCTTATTCTCTGTTGTCCCCTTCTCCTCCTGCCTTCCATCTTTCCCAGCATCAGGGTCTTTCCCAATGAATCAGTTCTTTGCATCAGGTAGTCAAAGTATTGGAGCTTCAGCTTCAGCATCAGTCTTTCCAATGAATATTCAGGACTGTTTCCTTTAGGATTGACTGATTTCATCTCCTTGCAGTCCAAGGGACTCCCAAGAGTCTTCTCCAACACCAGTCATTGTGTGTAGACTCTTTAAAAGGAAACTTTTACACAATTTCCTCAGAGCCAGTTAGAAAGAAAACAAATGCCAAGACAAAAGAAAAAAGAAAGGAAAGAAGGAACAAGGTAGAGAAGTAAGGAGGGATAAAGGAGGAAAGGAATGAGGGAAGAAAAGAAAGGAAGCAGAGGAAAAAAAGAAATATTTATCTACTGCTAAATGCTTCATTCTTTCCATACATGTTCTCACTTAATGCTCACAATAACCCAACAAGGTAGGTATTACACCTTTATTTTGAAAAAAGGAAGCAGGCTGTGAAAGGTTAAGTGATTCACCTAAGGTCTTGCAGTTACTGAGTGGCTCAGAATTCAAGCCTAAGTTTGCCTGACTCCATGTCCATGTGATCCTTCCCAGTATGTCACACTTTTGGGATCACTCTGACACAGAACTTTGGTTTGCAATTCATGGTCCATGTGACCTTACAGGCTACCTTATACCGTTAATAAAAAATGATATAATGATTTCTATTCTTAAGTTAATATTATGCATTGTGCACTTAGAATTTCTGATTTTAATAAAAATGAAGACATAATATCATTACATCTCATCAAAAATAGGGATTTCCCTGATTCTATAGATTTGGTTGCGTTTTCTGCAGAAAAGCAGGAGCAAATGGAGGGAGTGGTTTCTTTGCCCCATCAAACTGACTGAAAATAGTTTAGAACAACTTCCCAGGGTGTTTTTTAAACTACATAAAAGGGTCATTTTAAATTCTAGAAGGGGTTTTTTTTTTTTTTTAGAAATGGGGGCAAATTTACTACTGAAGTAGTATAATCTGACACAGTGAGTCAAGTCTTGAAAGTATAATTTTGCATGGTGGCATTGTTTTGGAAAGAAGCAGTTATAGTTTATTAATTGGCTCCTAGGTTTACCATCAGCTCTCCTTTTATTTTTTTTCTATTGATCTTTAAAAAAAATTAAAGCCAAATAAAACATGCACAAGAAATACAATAGCTTGCTATAGCAAATTGATATGAGGGTTGTTTTAGGGGTGATGAAAATGTTCTAGAGTTAGATTGTGGTGATGATTTCACAACTCCGTAAAAGTAATAAAACTCACTAAATCATACACTTAACATGAGCAAATTTATGGTATGTAAAGTATATCCCTATAAAACTGCATAAACAAGAATTGAATGTAAAAAAACAAAAAACAAACAAACAAACAAAAAAAAAACCCAAATTACACAGAAGAGTACACAGTGAAAAGTAAAAGGTGCAACTTTAAGTTTACTTAATAAGTATATACTCCAGTATTCAGGCCTGGATAACCCCATGGACAGAGGAGCCTGGCAGGTTGCAATCCATAGGGTCGCACTGAGTCGAACATGACTGAAGTGACTTAATATATACACACACACATAAATGAGGGGGATTCGCTAGTGGCTCAGTGGTAAAGAATCTGCCTGCAATGGAGGAAACACAAGAGATGTGGGTTCAATCCCTGGGTCAGGAAGATCCCCTGGTGAAGGAAACGGCAACCAGTATTCTTGCCTGGGAAATTCCATGGACAGAGGAGCCTGGTGGGCTAACTCCATGGGGTCACAAAAGAGTTGGACACAACTCAGAAAATAAACAACAACAACATAGCAAATGGGAGCTTTAAAAAGAATGAAAAAATATAACTCTATAATGATGTGCTACACAGAGATTTGGAAAATCAGAATTTCTTTCATCACAGTAATAAACTATATAGAAATAGCTAAGAGTTACCGATTATGTACTACATATCTAGTACTGTTCTAAATGTGTTACAAGTATTATCTCTATTTATAGTCACCACAATCTTATGAGTTAAGTGGTATTATTAACATATATATTTTACAAATGAGGTGACTGAAGGAAAAAGATTAATAAGTACCTTCCCAAGATCACATGATTAGCAAATTTTGAAGCCAGAGTATGCAATGCAGGTGGCGGGATTCTGGAAACCTTGCTCTTAATATTTGTAATAAGCTAATTCAATTCTATTTGCCTAGTCTTTTATTTTCACCCAGTCCTTTAACTTTTAACTGGAGAGTAATTACTTAACAATATTGTGATGGGTTTTGCCATACATCAGCATGAATCGGCCATAAGCATACATGTGTCCCCTCCCTACTGAATCCCCCTCCCATCTACTTGCTTCTACCTAATCTTAAGACTTGGCCCATGTGCCACAGTATCTATGAAGCGATCTCCAAATACCTATTTTGCATTGGTACTCAATATCACACAGTTTTGTTTTTAGCTTATTAAATGTATATGTGCTTTATCTTACCAGCTAGTCTTACTGAGGACAAAGAGAATGTGAACAAGTGACACTTTTGCATCCTCCACATTGCTTGGTTCATGAATAAGCATAGGACATGCCTTATAAACAAAGGTGTATTAATTGACTCTTTGGGAAAATTGACTATTATTAATATATGATCTATTGAACAACAACAATAAAGAGCAATATTGCATATTGCTGGAATATTAGGTCTATGAATCAAGGCAAATTGGAAGTGGTCAAACATGAGATGGCAAGACTGAACATCGACATTCTAGGAATCAGCAAATTAAGATGGACTGGAATGGGTGAATTTAACTCAGATTACCATTATATCTACTACTGTGAGTAGGAATCCCTTAGAAGAAATGGAGTAGACATCCTGGTCAACAAAAGACTGAATTGCAGTACTTGGATGCAATCTTAAAAATGACAGAATGATCTCTGTTCATTTCCAAGGCAAACTATTCAATATCACGGTAATCCAAGCCTATGCCCCAATCAGTAATGCTGAAGAAGCTAAGTTGAACAGTTCTATGAAGACCTGCAAGACCTTCTAAAACTAACACCCAAAAAGGATGTCTTTTTCATTATACAGGACTGGAATGCAAAAGTAGGAAGTCAAGAAACACCTGGAGTAACAGGGAAATTTGCCCTTGGAGTACAGAATGAAGCAGGGCAAAGGCTAATAGAGTTCTGCCAAGAGAACACACGAGTCATAGCAAAAACTGTCTTCCAACAATGCAAGAGAAGACTCTGCACATTGACATCACTAGATGGTCAACACTGAAATCAGATTGATTATATTCTTTGCAGCAAAAGATGCAGAAGCTCTATACATTAAGCAAAAACAAGACCTGGAGCTGACTGTGGCTCAGATCATGAACTCCTTATTGTAAAATTCAGACTTAAATTGAAGAAAGTGGGGGAAACCACTAGACCATTCAGGTATGACCCAAATCAAATCCCTTATGACTATACAGTGGAAGTGAGAAATAGATTTAAGGGAGTAGATCTGATAAACAGAGTGCCTGATGAACTATGGATGGAGGTTCATGCCATTGTACAGGAGAGAGGGATCAAGACCATCCCCAAGAAAAAGAAATGCAAAACAGCAAAATGGCTGTCTGAGGAGACCTTACAAATAGCTGTGAAAAGAAGAGAAGTGAAAAGCAAAGGAGAAAAGGAAAGATATTCCCATTTGAATGCAGAGTTCCAAAGAATAGCCAGGAGAGATAAGAAAGCCTTCCTCAGTGATCAATGCAAAGAAATAGAGGAAAACAACAGAATGGGAAAGACTAGAGATCTCTTCAAGAAAATCAGAGATACCAAGGGAAAATTTCATGAAAAGATGGGCTCAATAAAGGACAGAAATGGTATGGACCTAACAGAAGCAGAAGATGTTAAGAAGAGGTGGCAAGAATACACAGAAGAACTGTACAAAAAAAAATCTTCATGACCCAGATAATCATGATGCCATGATCTCTCACCTAGAGCCAGACATCCTGGAATGTGAAGGCAAGTGGGCCTTAGAGAGCATCACTACGAACAAGGCTAGTGGAGCTGATGGAATTCCAGTTGAGCTATTTCAAATCCTGAAAGATGATACTGTGAAAGTGTTGCACTCATTATGACAGCAAATTTGGAAAACTCAGTAGGGGCCACGGGACTCGAAAAGGTCAGTTTTCATTCCAATTCCAAAGAAAGGCAATACCAAAGAATGCTCAAACTACTGCACAATTGCACTCATATCACACGCTAGTAAAGTAATGCTCAAAATTCTCCAAGCCAGGCTTCAGCAATACGTGAACCGTGAACTTCCAGATGTTCAAGCTGGTCTTAGAAGAGGCAGAGGAACCAGAGATCAAATTGCCAACATCTGCTGGATCATCAAAAAAGCAAGAGACTTCCAGAAAAAATATCTATTTCTACTTTATAGACTATGTCGAAGCCTTTGACTGTGTGGATCACAATAAACTGTGGAAAGTTCTGAAGGAGATGGGAATACCAGACCAGCTGACCTGCCTCTTGAGAAACCTGTATGCAGGTCAGGAAGCAACAGTTAGAACTGGACATGGAACAACAGACTGGTTTCAAATAGGAAAAGGAGTACGTCAAGGCTGTATATTGTCACCCTGCTTATTTAACTTATATGCAATGTATATCATGAGAAACGCTGGGCTGGTGGAAGCACAAACTGGAATCAAGATTGCCGGGAGAAATATCAATAAGCTCAGATATGCAGATGACAGCACCCTCATGGCAGAAAGTGAAGAAGAGCTAAAGGGCCTCTTGATGAAAGTGAAAGAGGAGAGTGAAAAAGTTGGCTTAAAGCTCAACATTCAGAAAACTAAGATCATGGCATCTGGTCCCATCACTTCATGGCAAATAGATGGGGAAACAATGGATACAGTGGCTGACTTTATTTTGGGGGGTTCCAAAATCACTGCAGATGGTGATTGCAGCCATGAAATTAAAAGATGCTTGCTCCTTGGAATGAAAGTTATGACCAACCTAGACAGCATATTAAAACGCAAAGACATTACTTTGCCAACAGTCTGTCTAGTCAAGGCTATGGTTTTTCCAGTAGTCATGTATGGATGTGAGAGTTGGACTATAAAGAAAGCTGAGTGCCAAAGAATGGATGGTTTGAACTGTGGTGTTGGAGAAGATTCTTGAGAGTCCCTTGGACTGCAAGGAGATCCAACCAGTCCATCCTAAAGGAGATCAGTCCTGGGTGTTCATTGGAAGGACTAATGTTGAAGCTGAAACTCGAATACTTTGGCCACCTGATACGAAGAGCTGACTCATTTGAAATGACCCTGATGCTTGGGAAGATTTCAGGCCGGAGGAGAAGGGGATGACAGAGGATGAGATGGTTGGATGGCATCACCGACTCAATGGATATGGGTTTGCGTAGACTCCGGCAGTTGGTGATTTACAGGGTGGCCTGGCGTGCCTGGGTTCATGGGGTCGCAAAGAGTTGGACATGACTGAGTGACTGAACTGAACTCATCAACAACAGTAAAGAAGAGACTTGAGGCAGTTTTGTAAATTCCTGCTGCCTGCAGCTCATTAACTGAGGGATTATATAATTTAATTTAAGAACCAACATTCATAGTGAGTTGATGAATCTCATTAGATAATTGCTCTTCTACACTCTGCCGGTGTAGACATACTAAGAAGAATTTATTTCTGGTATCAATCAAAAATATGTGCTGTGCCCACTTAATTTATAACATGTATGTTGAGGCATATAATAGCCCATTGTTCTTCTGGATCCAAACAAAATGGTTTGATAATTGAAACAGCCTTCTGTGGAGGTCTTCTTGGTACTTCATTGCCTGAGAAACTAAGATAAATGTGTCTCAAGCAAAATTCCTATGCAAAATGAAACAAAAAGCTTTACAATGGGATTGCAGTGTATGAAGTTTTGGCTAAAAATAAAAGGACACATAAACATGATCCTTGCTTTTTGGAAGTATAATATTTTTTAAGATTCATTTTTTTTTTCTAAAATGGATAGGAACAATCAACACCAAACTGTTAGCAATAGCTGCTACCAGAGAGTGGATTCAGATGGGGTGAGCATGTCTAACAGACCTGCCACTTTTTACAGCATATATGTCTGTAGTGTTTAAATTTTGTACAATAAGAATACGTTCATACAGTATTTGTGTTATGTTAAAAAATAACAGTACTTTAAAATAAAAGAAACTTTCTAGCTTTGTGAATGTTACTTTAAATGGTGACGGATTTTGATGAAAAGGAGTAAGCAGAAAGTAATGCTAGGAAAACGTGAAGGGAAACCCAGCTTCTTCAGCAAACTCTCTCTCCATCTCTCTCTTTCTCTTTCACTTTCCTCATTAAACATCCTTCCCACTTCTCAGTCCCTCCTGTCAGATTAACCACACTTTGGGAAAAAGGAATTGAAACATTTTGCAAGACCAAAGACTTAAGGGTTAAATAGCTGAGCTTTCCAGTTGAACCAAAACTTTAACAGTGAGTATTGTTCTACTGTTTATGTATTTTTGAGCTTGAAAATGGTGCTTAAAAACATCAAGATTTGTAGTCAGAAAATAAATCAGAAATGTTTTCAAATAAAAGTTTAAGGAAGAGACTTTCTAGTTTTGTTTCTTGATATTAAAAAAAGGTAGGGAATCTGTATGATCAGAATAATCCAGATGACAAGTTCCTATTATTTTCATTTTTTAAATTTATTTATTCATATTCATTGGTCTTCTCTGCTTGAATTACTTTTATGGACAGGTAGAATCTGCCATTTTCTAGTGCCTGGTGAATACTTTCTCTGTGGTTTTGTAAGGAGTCCTCACTGCAGGCATATTTTGTTGAGGTAACAAAGCCAACTTGAGGCTCCAAGTTTATTATTTTCAGATATTCTTTCCAAAGAATGTGGTGTGACCAGGAGTAACAAAAAGGAAAGAAGCAAGGCTATCCTTATCATAGCAAAGCTACATAATTTTAAATCTCCTTTCCCCAAATAAGATAAACAAGTAACTGTCTTATTTGCTTTCTGGAAGTGAAAGAGTTAAAACAGGGATTTCCCTGGAAGTCCTGCAGTTGAAAATCTGTGCTTCCACTGAGAAAAGAGAGTTAAATCTGTCATTCTCTTCCTCCTTCATTCCCACTTGTCTCTGACATGCCCCTAATGGATATCTTGACATATTACTGGCTTTGTCTGTTAGATTCCTAGATATGATTTTTAAGCATGTTTACTAAAATCATCAGGGGTCTTTGCTTAGAAAACATACTTTAAATATAAAATTTGCATAAATGCCAATCACAGAATAACCATGTAAAATGATAAAACAACTACAAATATAGGCCATTATAACCCACATGAATCATTCAACTGACTTCAAAATCAATCAACTTAATGACATCTTAGACTGTTAGGAACCTAGCTAGGAATAGTCCTTTCTAGATGGAGACAAAGAGCAGGCACATTCATGTCTCCAGACCAAAAGGATGACTATCATGATACAGTGCATATGACACATCTTTGCTTGCTATATCATAAGACCTTGCATCTATTGCCTTGACTTGGAGTTAAAAACAAAACACAGCAAGAACAACACAATAAATAAAACCTATGGCCCCAGCAAAAAAAAAAAATGTCCTTTTCTTCAGAGTACTTACCCATGTTTAATTCCAGTCCCATTCATAAATTTATCATGAAAATACTCTTTTGAAGACATTGCCAGTTTCCTTGTTTCCTCTCCAACCAATTGATTCCAATAAAGTACACACTCTGGACACCCATGACTTCTAAATAATCTGTTACTTTGCCTTTCAGCCTCCTATGATGTTTTTCAAAATAATTGGATGGATTAATTTAGCTCTTTCTTTCTCTCTTTCTTTCTCTTTTATTCCTTCCTCCTCCCTCCTTCCCTTCCATTTTTCAAACTTTCTTCCTTCTTTTATTCACAGAGCAAATAATTATTAAGCACTTACTATGTGTCAAGTACTGGCTAGGTGACAGGTATGTGAAATAGGCCTCTGCCTTCCAGGAGCTCACAGTCTATGAGGGTATGCAGATTAGTAAACTGATCATTTCAGTTCAGTCGCTCAGTCATGTCCTACTGTTTGCAACCCCATTACTGCAGCATGCCACACTTCCCTGTCCATCACCAACTCCTGGAGCTTGCTTAAAACTCATGTCCATTGAGTCGGTGATGCCACCCGACTATCTCATCCTCTGTCATCCCCTTCTTCTCCTGCCTTCAATCTTTCCCAGCATCAGGGTCTTTTCCAATGAGTCAGTTTTCCGCATCAGGTAGCCAAACTATTGGAGCTTCAGCTTCACCATTAGTCCTTCCAATGAATATTCAGGACTGATTTCCTTTGGGATTGACTGATTTGATCTCCTTGCAGTCCAAGGGATTCTCAAGAGTCATCTCCAACACCACAATTAAATGCATCAATTTTTCAGCACTCAGCTTTCTTTATGGTCCAACTCTCATATCCATACATGACTACTGGAAAATCCATGGCTTTGACTAGATGGACCTTTGTCGGCAATGTCTGTGCTTTCAGTATGCTGTCTAGATTGGTCACAGTTTTTCTTCCAAGGAGCAAGCATCTTTTAATTTTATGGCCACAGTCACCATCCGCAGTGATTTTGGAGCCCAAGAAAATAAAGTCTGTCACTGTTTCCATTGTTTCTGCATCTATTTGCTATGAAGTAATGGGACCAGATGCCATGATCTTAGATTTTAAATGTTGAGTTTTAAGCCAACTTTTTCACTCTCTTCTTTCACTTTCATCAAGAGGCTCTTTAGTTCCTCTTTGCTTTCTGCCATAAGGGTGGTGTCATCTGCATATCTGAGATTATTGATATTTCCCCTGGCCATCTTGATTCCAGCTTGTGCTTCATCCAGCCTGGCATTTCGCATGATGTACTCTGCATATAAGTTAAATAAGCAGGGTGACAACATACAGACTTGACATACTCCTTTCCCAATCTGGAACCAGTTCATTGTTCCAGTAAATTGACAATTATGATATAATACAATAAGTACTAAAGTAAGTGAAGCCTGAGATACTTTGTAAGCATGAAAATTGTACTTATCCAAAGTCAAAATAAAAGAATAAAATAAAACTGAAACTTGCTGGATACATATGAACTGATGTATAAGTTATTGTATAGTAAAATGCTTTTTGGATTTACTAGCTAAATATTTCTGTTTAGCTACAGTATGGAAAATGAGTCTAGGGAGAAGCTAAGAGATTGTTGCAACAGTCCATGTAAGAAATAATGGTAATTTGATTTAAAGTGGTGACAATGAATATGAAAAGACATTGATAAATTGAATATTTATCTATAAAAGAAGATAGAATCAACCTGATTCAGCAGTTGATTACACACAGCAGATGAAGGAGAAGGAAGAATCAAAGATCACATCAAAGATTGCAAGGGTTACATGGGATAGTTAGGGAGTTTGGGATGAACATGCACACACTACTTTATTTAAAATCATGCCAGTCAGAATGGCTGCTATCCAAAAGTGTACAAGCAATAAATGCTGGAGAGGGTGTGGAGAAAAGGGAACCCTCTTACACTGTTGGTGGGAATGCAAACTAGTACAGCCACTATGGAGAACAGTGTGGAGATTCCTTAAAAACCTGGAAATAAAAATGTCGTATGACCCAGCAATCCCACTCCTGGGCATACACACTGAGGAAATCAGAACTGAAAGAGACACGTGTACCCCAATGTTCATCACAGGACTGCTTATAATAGCCAGGTCATGGAAGCAACCTAGATGCCCATTAGAAGACAAATGGATAAGAAAGCTGTGGTACATATACACAATGGAATATTACTCGGCCATTAAAAAGAAGACATTTGAATCAGTTCTAATGAGATGGATGAAACTGGAGCCCATTATAGAGTGAAGTAAGCCAGAAAGATAAATACCAATGCAGTATACTAACACATATATATGGAATTTAGAAAGATGGTAATGATGACCCTATTTGCAAGACAGAAAAAGAGACACAGATGTACAGAACAGACTTTTGGACTTTGTGGGAGAAGGCGAGGGTGGGGTGATCTGAGAGAATAGCATTGAAACATGTGTATTATCAAGTGTGAAACAGATCGCTAGCCCAGGTTGGATGCATGAGATAAGTGCTCAGGGCTGGTGCACTGGGGTAACCCAGAGGGATGGGATGGGGAGGGAGGTGGGAGGGGGGATCGGGATGGGGAATACATGTAACTCCTTGGCTGATTCATGTCAATGTATGGCAAAAATCACTACAATATTGTAAAGCAATTAGCCTCCAACTAATAAAAATAAAGGAAAAATAAATAAATAAAATGGAGAACCAACAAGGACCTGCTGTATAGAACAGGGAACTTTGCTCCATGTTATGTGGCAGCCTGGATAGGAGGGGACTTTGAAGGAGAATGGATACATGTATAGGTATGACTGAGTCGTTTTGCTGTCCACCTGAAACTACTGCAACATCGTTAATTGGCTATACTTCAATAAAAAATAATAAAAAATTTAATAGTAAAAACAGACCATTCAATTCCACACTGGGAAAAAAAAGAAGTTGACAAACTGAAGGCTCATTAGGACTATAGAATCAACCTGCTTCAGCAATTGGTTAAATGTAGGAGATGACAATGAAGGAGGAATCAAAGATGACATCCAAATTATGAACTGTAGAATTAGATAGACAGTGGTGGCATTTGTTGGGACAGGGAACACAGAAAAACAAATTTGAAATGTGGGGATAGAGATAAGTTCAAATATGGATGTGTTACATATGAAATAGTTGATAAATATCCAAATGGAAATGTTCAGTAAGCAACTGGATAGTTAATCTGGAACCTAGGAGAAATATCTGGGGTAAGTGATAGAGATTTGAGGGTCATGCTCTGAAGTAGTTGCTCTAATTATGAGAATGTGTGAGATAATCTATGGAGAATGCACACAGTAAGAAAAAGATTCAAGATACTAACATGTAGATAACTAATAGACTAGCCAATTTGCACAGAGTGACACATCTACCATAATGTATATTTTCATCTGAATACTTAATAGATTATTTATCTATTCATTCAACAAGCCTTTATCAAGTACATACAATGGGCCATACGTAAAGTATAAAAAATACATGTGCTGTCACCATGACAGAACTCATGGGTACTGAGAAAATAAAACCAAGGGGTATCATGAAGGCGCCCATTTGCCTTCAACAAAAGTGCTTGACAAATGGTTCAAATAATCATTTTAAAAAGAAAATCAAATGTTGCAAATTATTTTATCAAAATTAATGAACAAAATGAAAACACAAAAATGGTTTCAATCACACTGCCTTCAGTAGAATATAGAGATTTCATGGTAAAATTCTTTGTAAAAGACAAAATTTAACTCAGGTCTTATATCACAATGTAGAGAAAATGAAACATAGCTTATCTGTGCCATTGAGTCAGATTGCTTATGACTCCACTCATTGCATCCTTCAGGTCACCATTAAGAGGGTGTTTGAAGAACTTGTCTGCACTGATTAAGCACTATTCCTCGCGGAGTTTCCTGGAACCATTCTGCACAGTGATGATGATAGTGATAATTTAGCTTGCAATTGATGACTCATAATCACTATACTAATCAGGTCTAAAACCCTTCTTATTAAGACAAACTTTGTTTATAGAATTTTGCCTTTTTTATTAGTTAGGATGTATATTGTTCAAGTCAAAAGACAAAAAGGTGACTGAAGTATTGTTAGCAATATTTTGTACATGGATTATTATTTTTACATCTATTGTGCTGGGTAGTCATTTATGAACATAAATATTGAATTGAACCTTAAGTATAAGAAGTGTTCCACCATGAAATATATAAGAAATAAAAAAAAATTAAAAGCTAGCTGTGCATACAAATTAACAAACATGGTCTTTTTTTCTGATAAATAGTAGTGATTCTAGGGTAATCAAAGGAGAACTTAATTTAACTTAATCATTAGAATTGGTAAAAGAAAAATAAACAGATTACTCTACATAACACTTTAAAAAGAAATAACAGAGGATTTCCCTGGTGAGCCAGTGGTTAAGAATCTGCCTTCCAATTCAGGGGATGTGAATTCAATCCCTGGTTGGGGAACTAAAATCACACATTCCCCCGGGTAACTAGGCTGGCATACTACAACTAGAGAAAGTCCACATATTGGAACTAAGAACCTGTGTGCCATGATGAAGACCCAGTGCAGCAAAAAAAAAAAAAAAAAAAAAAATCAACAAGGCCTTAACTTTAATGAAAGGTACATATTGTTGATTTCAACACTTTAGTGTAAGAATGTTGGAATTATTTTGTTCCTTCATCATTTCATTGACAAATTTTATTTGAAAAGAGGAGGGGAGCATACAGAATAAGCAAAGTGCTGCAATGTGGTCTCTACAAAAATTGAAATTAGGTTCTTAAAAGAGGAGAAAGAAAGTTTCTGAAGTGGGATATAACTGTATTTAGTGCTCTGAAGAACTGGCCCATATTGTATATTAATGCATATATATAGAATCTAGAAAAATGGTACTGATGAACATATTTGCAAGGCAGGAACAGAGATGCAGATGTAGAGAATGGACTCGTGGATGCAGTTGGAGAAGGAGGGAGGGGGCGAACTGAGAGAGTAGCACTGACATATATGCACCACCATGTGTAAAATAGGGAGCTAGTGGGAAGCAGCTTTATAGCACAGGGAACTCAGCTCTGTGCTCTGTGATGACCAAGAGGGATGGGATGAGGGAGTGTGAGGGAGGCTCAAGAGGGAGGGAATATATGTATATTTATAGTTGATTCACACTGTTGTATGGCAGAAACCAACACAACATTGTAAAGCAATTATCTACTAATTGAAAATAAATTTTTTAAATGACTGCCGACAATACCTCATATCTGAGTGGGTAGTCTGGGTTAGGTTTTGCATTACTCTATAATAGTTTGGTATGACTATTATGCTAAGAAGGTGACTTCTTTGGGGTTCATTTATAATAGCACCATATATAAGCACTAAAATTTAATTGAATTATTCTGTCTTATGAGATATGCTTTTTCAGTGTATTGTCCTAAGTCTCAAAAAAGTCTTGGTTTGAATTCTAGCTCTGCCGCTTAAAGTTGTGTAGCTTTGGAAAATCAGTTTAACCTTGCTTACTCTTGGTTTCTTTATTTGTAAAATGCAAATAATTACATTATCTACCTTACATAATTGTCTTGAGGATTAAATGAGACACAGAGTATCAAGGTTATGCATAGCACAAGAACCCAAAATGTGGTATGTACTCTATTCAGGTAAGCTTTTATATCATATTCTGTGATTTCTGTCTTTTCTCTTTTCAGGGGGCAAAGAATTTCCAAAAAGTTAGCACAGCTTCAATCAGTAGTATTTTTTTTTTCTATTGGTTTAGCTGAAAATTTCATTCAGGTTTTTCTGTACCATCTTATAAACTTTGGGGCCAACTCAATGTATCTACAAAACAGAAACTCCATCTAAAATGGAGGAGCCTACACAATTTAAGCTCTAAAATCAAGCAACTCAACATAGAAAATGAAGCAGCAGATGATTTAATTGGTTTGACACTTTTTGATTCCTATATCTGGGTTTATACTCAAGTGTTAAAATTGTGACACATTCCCTGTTTTCAACTGTTACCTACATTCAATATTTTCAGGTATTCCCATCATGAAGTGTCCTGGCAATTGGACTGGGTTTATAATTCAACATGAAAATCCTTGGTGAGCAAGGGAGCATCTTAGAGACTTAAGGACTCCAAAGCTCTAAGAAAATGTGTCAGGGCCTTTTGTAATTCATTTTTCAGTGTTTTGGAGAGAGAGAGGAGAAAAATTATATTGGATAAGGGGTAATAGCTCAGGTATTTTTAATGTCACAGTATGAGCTTTAATGGGCTGGCAGAAATGTGACCTAGAATTCTCATGATCACAAAAGCAGCAGTAATTAATTATTTCACAATGCTTGATGCAGACACACCCTTAATGTCCTTGGTTTCTCCACTGCGTCTCATCTCCTAATGAGATCTAGGCAGGAAGCTCTGCATATGGAAGTCCATTGGTTGGTTGTTGAGGAAAGTTGAAGTCTATCTGAACAAAATTATGACATGCATAACATATAAATTCATAGTGTTTTCCTTTTGGAAAACTTCCCTTATAGTACATTTTCTTTTTGTTTTAATTTTTATTGGAATTTAGTTGATTTACAATGCTGTGAATGTTACTGGTGTACATCAAAGTGAATTGGTTAAACATATACATATATGCACTCTTTTTTAGATTCTTTTCTGGTATAAGTCATTAAAGAGTACTGAGTAGAGTTCCCTGTGCTATACAGTAGGTCTTTATTAGGTATCTATTTTATATATAGTAGTGTGTGTATGTCAATCCCAATTTCCCAACAGTCCCTCCACCTCTTACCCCCATCAAACTATAAGTTTATTTTCTACATTGGTCACTATTCTGCTGTTTTGCAGGCAAGTTTATTTGTACCCATTTTTTAGATTCCATTTATAAGTGATATTATGATTTTGGATTAAAGATTTATGGAACATGGTCCCGCCCAACAGAACAAGACCCAGGTTCCCCCTCAGTCAATCTTTCCCATCAGGAAGCTTCCATAAGCCTCTTATCCTTCCCCATCAAGGGCAGACAGACTGAAAACCACAGTCACAGAAAACTAACCAATCTGATCACATGGACCACAGCCTTGTCTAACTCAATGAAACTATGAGCCATGCTGTGTAGGGCCACCCAAGACAGACAGGTCATGGTGGAGAGTTCTGACAAAACGTGGTCCACTGGGAAGGGAATGGCAGACCACTTCAGTATTCTTGCCTTGAGAACCCCATGAACAGTATGAAAAGGTAAAAAGATAGGACACTGAAAGATCCCCAGGTCGGTAGGTGCCCAATATGCTACTGGAGAAGAGTGGAGAAATAACTCCAGAAAGAATGAAGAGATGGAGCCAAAACAAAAACAACACCCAACTGTGTATGTGACTGGTGATGGAAGCAAAGTCAGATGCTGTACAGGGCAATATTGCATAGGAACCTGGAATGTTAGGTCTATGAATCAAGGCAAATTGGTAGTGGTCAAACAGGAGATGGCAAGAGTGAACACCAACATTTTAGGAATCAGCAAACTAAAATGGACTGGAATGAGTGCATTTAGCTTAGATGACCATTATATCTAATACTGTGGGCAAGAATCCCTTAGAAGAAATGGAATAGACATCATAGTCAACAAAAGAGTGAAATGCAGTACTTGGATTCAATCTCAAATATGACAGAATGATCTCTGTTCATTTCCAAGGCAAACTATTCAATATCAGGGTAATCCAAGTCTATGCCCCAATCAATAATGCTGAAGAAACTGAAGTTGAACGGTTCTATGAAGACCTACAAGACCTTCTAGAGCTAACACACAAAAAAGATGTCTTTTTTGTTATATGGGACTGGAATGCAAAAGTAGGAATTCAAGAAACACCTGGAGTAACAGGCAAATTTAGCCTTGGAATACAGAATGAAACAGGTAAAAGGCTAATAGAGTATTGCCAAGAAAATGCACTGGTCATAGCAAACACACTCTTCCAACAATACAAGAGGCAACTCTACACATGGACATTACCAGATGGTCAATACTGAAATCAGATTGATTACATTCTTTGCAGCCAAAGATGGAGAAATTCTATACAGTCAACAAAAACAAGACTGGAAGCTGACTGTGGCTCAGATCATGAACTCCTTATTGCCAAATTCAGACTTAAATTGAAAAAGTAGTGAAAACCACTAGACCATTCAGGTATGACCTAAATCAAATTCCTTATGACTATACAGTGGAAGTGAGAAATAGATTTAAGGGACTAGATCTGATAGACAGAGAACCTGATGAACTATGGATGGAGGTTCGTGACATTGTACGGGAGACAGAGATAAAGACCATCCTCAAGAAAAAGAAATGCAAAAAAGCAAAGTGGCTGTCTGATGAGGCCTTACAAATAGCTGTGAAAAGAAGTGAAAAGCAAAGGAGAAAAGGAAAGAATTACCCATTTGAATGCAGAGTTTCAAAGAATAGCCAGGAGAGATAAGAAAGCCATCCTCAGCGATCAGTGCAAAGAAATAGAGGGAAACAATAGAAAGGAAAAGACTAGAGATCTCTTCAAGAAAATTGGGGATACCAAGGGAAAATTTCATGCAAAGATGGGCACAATAAAGGACAGAAATGGTATGGATCTAACAGAAGCAGAAGATATTAAGAAGAGGTGGCAAGAATACATAGAAGGACTGTACCAAAAAAAGATCTTCAAGACCCAGATAATCACAAAGGTATGATCTCTCACCTAGAGCCAGACATCCTGGAATGTGAAGGCAAGTGGGCCTTAGTAAGCATCACTACGAACAAATCTAGTAGAGATGATGGAATTCCAGTTGAGCTATTTCAAATCCTGAAAGATGACGCTGTGAAAGTGCTGCACTCAATATGCCAGCAAATTTAGAAAACTCAGCAGTGGCCACAGGACTGGAAAAGGTCAGTTTTCATTCCAATCCCAAAGAAAGGCAATACCAAAGAATGCTCAAACTACTGCACAGTTTCACTCATCTCACATGCTGGTAAAGTAATGCTCATAAGTCTCCAAGCCCGGCTTCAACGGTACATGAACCAAGAGCTTCCAGATGTTCAGGCTGGTTTTAGAAAAGGCAGAGCAACCAGAGATCAAATTGCCAACATCCGTTGGATCATCAAAAAAGCAAGACAGTTCCAGAAAAACATCTATTTCTACTTTTTTTACTATGCCAAATCCTTTGACTGTGTTGATCACAACAAACTGTGGAAAATTCTGAAAGAGATGGGAATACTAGACCAAGTGACCTCCCTTTTGAGAAATCTGTATGCAGGTCAAGTAGCAACAGTTAGAACTGGACGTGGAATAACAGACTGGCTCCAATTGGGAAAGGAGCACATCAAGCCTGTATATTGTCACCCTGCTTATTTAACTTATAGCAGAGTACATCATGCAAAATGCTGGGCTCACTGAAGCACAAGCTGGTATCAAGATTGCTGGGAGAAAAATCAATAACCTCAGATATGCAAATGACACCACACTTATGGCAGAAAGTGAAGAAGAACTAAAGAGCCTCTTAATGAAAGTGAAAGAGGAGTGTGAAAAATTTGGCTTGAAACCCAACATTCAAAAAACTAAGATCATGGCATCCGGTCCCATCACTTCATGGCAAATAGATGGGGAAACAGTGGAAATACTGACAGACTAATTTTTGGGCTCCAAAATCACTGCAGATGATGACTGCAGCCATGAAATTAAAAGATGCTTGCTCCTTGGAAGGAAAGCTATGACCAACGTAGAGAGCATATTCAAAAGCAGAGACATTACTCCCCCAGCAAAGGTCAATATAGTCATGTATGGATTTGAGAGTTGGACCACAAAGAAAGCTGAGTGCTGAAGAATTGATGCTTTTGAATTGTGGTGTTGGAGAAGATTCTTGAGAGTCCCTTGGACTGCAAGGAGATCCAACAAGTCCATCCTAAAGGATATCAGTCCTGGATGTTCATTGGAAGGACTGATGCTGAAGCTGAAACTCTAATACTTTGGCCACCTCATGCGACGAGTTGACTCATTGGAAAAGACCCTGATGCTGGGAGGGATTGGGGGCAGGAGGAGAAGGGGACGACAGAAGATGAGATGGTTGGATGACATCATTGACTCAATGGACATGGGTTTGAGTAAACTCCGGGAGTTGGTGATGGACAGGGAAGCCTGGCGTGCTGGGATTCATGGGGTCGCAAAGAGTCGGACACGACTGAACGACTGAACTGAACTGAACTGAATTGTGACTATGTACTTACCATTAGTAGTGTGTATTTCACTATCTTTTTATGTTTTTATGATGTTAACTAGTGTCTTTTTACTTCCTCTCAAAACTCCCATTAGCACTTCTTGTAAGGCAGATACAATAGTAATGAACTCCCTCAGCTTTTATTTGTTCCTTTTCCCCACACCCTCTCCGGTGGTTATTGTTTGTAGATTTTTTGATGATGGCCATTCTGACTGGTGTGATATGATACCTCATTGTAGTGTTGGTTTGCACTCCTCTAATAATGATCGATGGTGAGCATTTTTCTTGTGCTATTTGGTCAACTGTTTGTCTTCTTTGGAAAAATGTCTATTTAGATCTGGGCTTCCCAAGTGGCTCAGTAGTAAAGAATCCACCGGCAATACAGTAGCCAGAAGAGATGCATGCTTGATCCCTAGGTAGGAAAGATTACCTGGAAGAGGAAACAGCAATCCACTCCAGTATTCTTGCCAGGTTAATCTCATGGACAGAGGAGTTTGATGGGCTACACTCCATGAGGTCACAGAGATCGGACATCAATGACTGAAGTGACTGAACATGCACACATGAACTATTTCTATCTCCTGCTTATTTTCTGATTGAGTTTTTTTTTTTTTTTTTAATATCGAGCTGCATGAGTTGTTTGTATATTTTGGAGATTAATCTCTTGCCAGTTGCTTCATTTG
Source organism: Dama dama (assembly GCF_033118175.1). Classification (NCBI taxonomy): domain Eukaryota; kingdom Metazoa; phylum Chordata; class Mammalia; order Artiodactyla; family Cervidae; genus Dama; species Dama dama. Next base: position 78,025,900 of record NC_083714.1, read on the forward strand.
CCAATATTTTCTCTCATTCTGAGTGTTCTTTTTGTTTTGTATATGGCTTCCTTTGCTGTGCAAAAGCTTTTAAGTTTAATTAGGTCCCATTTTTTAAAATTTTTGTTTTTATTTCCATTAATCTAGGGGATGGATCAAAGAGGATCTTGCTGTGATTTATGTCAAGGAGTGTACTGCCTATGTTTTCTTCTAAGAGTTATAAACCTCTGTACTTTCTGCCCTTACATTTAAGTTTTAACCATTTTGAGTTTATTTTTCCATATGGTATTAGGAAGTGTTCTAGTTTCATTTTTTAACATGTGCCTGCTTGGTTTTCTGAGCACCACTTATTGAAGAGGCTGTTTTTCCTCCTTTGTATATTCTTGCCTCCTTTTTCATAGATTAGGTGACCATAGGTGCATGGGTTTATCTCTGGGCTTTCTATCCTGATCCACTGATCTATATTTCTGTTTTTGTGCCAGTACCATACTGTTTTGATGACTGTAGCTTTGTAGTATAGTCTGAAGTTTGGGAACTTGATCCTTCAAGCTCTGGTTTTCTTCCTCAAAATCGCTTTTGTGATCTTTTGTGTTTCCATATAAATGCAATCCCTATTAAATTACCAGTGGTAATTTCCACAGAATTAGAGCCTATGTGATTTGTGGCCCTTTTACTTTTTATACTCCTGAACTGTGTATAATTTTTTTCCCAAGGTACCTCTCAGTCCTGAACCTCTTTCCATTTTCCTATCAAAATGAGCCTTTCATTTCTCTCTTTCCTCCAGAACTGAAGCAGATAAGATAAAGAAAATGATATACTCCAATTGTTAATATCTGCTTATGAAATGCTAGTCTGCAGCATAAAATCACCTGGGTTGCCTGGAAAGTGTACAGATTCCAATGCCCCTTGACAGATACACTGAATTAGAAGCTCTTAAGGTAGAGTCTAGAAATGACTGTTTGAAAACCTCTGTGAATACATTCATGCAATAATGACTGTCACAGAGACTCCTAGAAAAAGCAGTGATATAAAACAAAGGAGTAATTCTCAGGTGGTAATATTTGGTATATAGTGGTGAGCTGCTAGAGACGATGTTCTCTGAGTGGGAATGTCACTGAAATGATATTTCTTGAGTTACTTGCAATTCCTATTATAGATAGTACCTGGGTACTTTTCTACCTTTTTGAGCTATTAGACTATAGAATCTCTCCTTTCCTGAGTCCTCTTGCTCCCACTTAGAAGATGCTTAAGCCAGAGTTGTTCTCTCTCTTCCTACTATTTTCCTAAGATTTCACTAGGATATAGATAGTGACAAGATCCATATTTGCTCTCTCGTTCTGCCAGAGACCTCACAATACAAAACTAAAGAACCACAGTACTCATATTGTAGAACTCACAAAAATTGTTACTATATTTATTAGGTCTTTTTGCTTCCCAAAGTCCCTCCCTCATGCCACTATTACTGTGAGGTAAATATCATTATCATAGTTGTTTTAATGAAAGAAATGCAAGTTTAAAAACTAGTAGGTCAGTGGTAGAACATGGAAAATTAAGAGAATTCCTAATTCCATGCCTTTCATAATTGCCAAAAACTTTATTACAGATTAAACAATAAGTTTTATATTCCCCAGTGCAATATTGATTTCAAGTACTAGTGCAAATGAACATTCCAAATATTGGAAAACATATCTAAATCACTGCAGTTTCATAATAATCTATTGAGTCTTTATCCCAATTTGTACATTTTTCAAGTTACTGTAGTTTCCATAGGTTGCTTATGTTTTTTAATTCTTCTTTTCAGTTTCTTTGCTTTTTCAAATACTATATTTTTCAAACTATTTATTAGCATTAACACTAATACAAAGAAGGTCACTTTTGATTGTAGAGCTTGTTTTAAATGACATTATTGTTAATTCAGAATCTATTCACATATTGAGTTCTTTCAAAGCCACATCACTTCAGTAACTATAATAGAAAATTGATCTCAATGATAAATAAGACTCAGAACCTAAAGTGTAATCCTTAATTTTCAAATTGTTTATTGAGTGTAACCAGTAAATAGAGATCCAAGTCTTTCATGATATGTTGCCATTATTGTGTCACTAATAATGTAAATAGAGCTATAGAATGTTGCAATAAAAGTAATGACTTGGAAAAAGCTTACATTTTACAATAAACTAGAGATCCATCAAGAATTTAAGAGGTCCAACTATTTCATTGTACCCTGTCTCCAGGTCAACTACAAAAGTGACAGAAAGAAATCTTGCTTACTTTATATAAAAATACAGTTTGGGAAAAAACCTGTTTTTTTCTCAGAGTAAGATAACATAAATTTCTCTACATACTCACGGTCTAATAATGCCATCATGTCATGACTAGCAAAACTATAATACGTTGAAAGGACAGTTTGCTACCCAACTCATCCACAGAATTCCTCTTACATTTTCTTTTTTTTTTTTACAAAGCAGTCATAACTTAGATATCATCACAACTGATCAGTCATCACTAGTAAACCTTATCAGAAAGGTTTTGTGAGAAAGGAAGGAAAAGTAAACAAGCAAGGAAAGGCTGAAATTTCTGCAAAATTTTGTCTCTTAATACCTCTAAATAGCATCTTTAATACTGATTGTTTACACTCAAAAGAAACTATCTGCAGACTATGGCAGGGATTCTAATTTATTTACTAATTCTACTACTATACTATTACTACTACTACTGCTATACACACACACACACACACAGTGCTATTTTGTAGCCCAGTGAGAATGAAAGGGGAAGATTTTTTTTCAATCCATATTTAGCACATATTTTCCAACTTCAGGGGACACACACTAAAAACTGAAACTGTGATAAAAATTAAAGAAAATAAAAACAAATTTGATAGAATAGTTCATTTGTTCATGTTACAAATTACACTCCAGAACTTAAGTTCTGGGAAAAATCATACAGTAAGGCTGCTAATCCTCTCCCAAATCTCAAACTAAAGAAGCCAAAGCCAATTGCTAACAATGGAGGGTATGAATGCACTCCATCTTCACTCTTATTTTTGTATCTCTGTTTTCCCATGGTGCTCTTCTCTACTCATTTGTTTTGAAACCTGAAGTGGGCCTAAGTGCACTCAATGACTAGTCCCTTTGCAGAACCCTTGGTACTGGTTAGTTTCATATCTTTAAGCAGGGAAGCTAGGTAGAGGGAAGATCATTATATTTACACTTCAGAAACCCTGGATTTGAAGGCTGGTTTGATTTTAAAATTTACTCTTCATTTTTATATAGAGTTCGATTTTTCTCCTCTATAGGAGAAATATTTCATGAGATGAGAAAGCATCTCATCTAAATAGATGGTTTAGATAATTGCTACATTTCCTTTAGACTCTTAACATTCTATGATTCACAAGTGTCTGCCTCATTTGCTTTCTGTGGGTTAATTTTGATTTTTCCCTTTTTCTCCTTTTCATAAATGACTAGGTTAAATATTAGGATATCGAGAATTGGAAGCTCACTTAGTTGCTTAATTATGAACTAAAAAGGGTTAATACGGTGGTTCTTTGACAGTTTAACAGTAAAGAATCCGCCTCCAGTGCAGGAGATACTGGTTCAATCTCTGGTCCAGGAAGATCCCCTGAAGAAGCAAATGGCAACTCACTCCAGTTTTCTTGCCTGTGAAATCCCAAGGACAGAGGAAGCTGGTGGGCTACAGTCCATAGTCACAGAGAGTCAGACACAACTGAGCATGAGCATGCACTCAAGCATGCAAGAAGGGTTCTATTCTGAATTAATGAATGCAAAACAACTACTCTGCAGAGTAAAATAATACCACCACCACAGTAAATACAGTAATAGTGATGACCTTTAATTCTTAGAGGCTCTTGATTAAATAGCTCACAAAACCAACACACACACATAACATACATATATACATTTACTCACAAGCATGAATTACAACATTAAACATGTGTAAGGAGAAAGTATTTCTTAGGGAGCAAATGAACAAATACTTGACATGTGCCATACTAGAATGTCCCAGGATAATGCTAATCCAATCTACTTTTTACTCCTTGTTGGGACAGAGTTGTGGTTTTAAGGACAAGTGTTTACAGTGGCCAGTTACAGTGGTCAGGTTAAGGGACATTCCAAGTATCTTTGTGTTGATGATGGTAATGATGGTGACACCAACTTTCATTTATTGGACAAGCATTATGTCCTAGGCAATATTACTATACCAAGTCAATGGAAATATCGTTATTTTACAGATAAGGAAACTAAAGCTCAAGAAGACCAAACAAACCTACTGAAGGTGATAAAGCTATTAAGTGACTCTGATATTACTGCAGTTCTGGGTGGGGGGGGGGGCGGGTAATGTGTTATTTCTGGTTCATATCTAAGACTCAGAGTGGGGGATGCACAGGAATATAAGGTGCCCAATCATTTCTCAGGAATCTTCCCCATGACACTAATTTTTCTCTCTCAATAGCCTTTACATTAATGAAGTTCATCCATTTTGGGGGGAGTTTTTATGTAAAGGCTGCATGAACTTTTTCAATCTACCTCTCTCTCTTATCACTTTTTTTGTCTCTTTGACTGTGTCACTCTGTCAATATGTTTCTGTGTCTCTCCTAAAGGGCTCCTTTCTCTCTCTCTTTCCATATTTCTCTCTAGTGAGAGAGAAAATAAAATCACTAGGCTGAAAAGATACATAAATATAGAACCTAACACTACACTAGCTATAAACTCATGGGAAACATCTATGGACATGCAGCTGTGTACAACTTGCTTTCCATTGGCTGTTTAATACTCATAAATGCGAAGAGTAAAATGGTGGCTGCCAGGGGTTGGAGGTGAGGGAAATTTTAGCCATAGTACAATGTTTCAATTATGCAGGATGAATAAGTTTAGAGAGCTAGTGTACGGCTTGGTGACTGCCCTTGATAATATTGTATTGTATACTTCAAATTTGTTATGAGAGTAGATCTTAAACTTTCTCACCTCCCAAAAACATAACTGTGTGAGGCAACAGATGTGTTAATTAAGTTTACTCAGGTAATCATTTCACATTGTATACATAAATACACAGTGTATGACAAAATATCACATCTTACACCTTAGATGTACACAATTTTAATTTGTCATTCATACCTCAGTAAGTCTGAGGAGGGAAATAAAAAGAAAGAAACAAAACTGAGCAGAAACCTGACAAAAAAAAGCTATCAAGATATGCAAAGGTCTGAGGGGAAAGTTTGCACAACATAAAGGAAGGCAAGTACAAAGGATTTAAATCAGAGAATGGATTCTTAGAACAGTATGAATATCATGGTCTTTGGAGAAGAGTGAGTTGGTGGGGGGTGATGAGAAATAGGTCAGAGAGTTTAAATAATGTAGAGTCTTGTAAGTCATGGTAGATGACTTTGGAGTTCATTCTCAGTGCAATGGGAAGCCATTGGAGTATACAAAGAAGGAGAGAAGCATGACATGGTGTGTGTGTTTTAAAAGATTAATCTAATTGCTATGTAGTGGATAGAATGTATGGGGTCAAGAGCAGAAGCAAAGAGACGCATGAAGAGATACTTAAAGTATGTAAGCAAGTCTAAGCAAGAGTTGACAGTGGCTTGGACTATCCATAGTAGTGAAGGTGGTGAAAAGTGTTTTGATTTTGGATAAATTTTGAAGGTAAAACTGACATGTCTTGTTGGTAGATTAGATTAGACTAAGGATATGAAGACATAGCAGTGTCAAAAATGACTCCTAGATTTTTAACTTTAGCAGTATAGTAAGTGGGGCAGTGACATTTATTGAGACAAGAAGTACTGGGAGAGGAGCCAGTTTGAGATGGGGAGAATTGAAAGCTCTATTTGGCCATACTTAAGTTTCAGTTGCCTCCAAGCAGAGCTTTCACAGGCATTTAGATATATGAGTATTGGAGACAGAGGATGAGGCCAGAGATGGATATGTATTAATTAAGCAACAACTTTTTTATAAACTCTAGATTAAGAACCATGAGGCACATACTAAAAATGTAATAATAAAAGGTACTGCCAATTAGGAAACATAAAATGGAATTCACACCATACAACATATATCTACAGGACAACCTTTGAAATATTTACAAATATAGGTTTGTATCTTTAATACAAATATAAATACTAATATAAATTAACATATTTACCAAGGGGGTAAAAAAAAAAACAAAAACATTTATTTGAACACAAGGTGGGGCTAATGCAGAGTCTCCTGAAAGATCTGGGAAAGTAGGATTGATGAAAAGGCATGATTTGTTTTCTTCTTGATAAAGATCTTTTAGCTGGGATTCTACTGTGTAGATTTAATTTAAATATTTGCCATTTCATATTTTTAAGATTACAAAAAGGGAGCAAATAGTACATTTAGTATCTTGGTTGTTTTTAATGTACTTGCCATTCTGGTTTCATTATCTTTGTTAGAGGGAAAAAATAGAAAACAGGTCGCTTATGTACTCTTATTGCAATTATCCAGATTCACATTAAGCTAACCCAGAAAATTGGAAAAATAAAGTCTGTCACTCATTCAGTCAAGTACATGAGATCATAGCACCAAATGAGAAGTGTGGCTAGAGTAAGAGGTTGGGAACTATACCAATTAGATGGAGCATGCTTTACATTAAGCACCGTTCCACACTTTTGCTTAAAAGTGGCTTCACTTGCGATTTAACTGATTCCTATGAGAATCAAAATTTCCCCTTTAAGTTTATTTCCATCCTCTTCCACTCATACCATTGTGCAGGCACGTATGGACATACATAAAGATATCTCTAGCTCACACAACAAAAATAAGAATAAAGATTACTAGAGCAGTCTTTTCAATAAATGACATTGAGAAAACTGGACAGCCACATGCAAAAGAATGAAATTTGACCACCATCTTACATCATACACAAAAATTCATTCAAAATGGATTAAAGACTTGAATGTAAGACTTGAAACCATAAAATTCCCAGAAGAAAACATAGGTGGTAATTTTACTGACATTGGCTTTAGCAGTGTTTTTTGCATCTGACTCCAAAAGGAAGAGAAACAAAAGCAAAAATAAATAAGTGGGACTACATAAAACTAAAAAACTTCTGCACAACAAAGAAAACCATCATCAGAATGGAAGGGCAACCTACTTAATGGAATAAAGTACTTGCAAATAATATATCTGAAAAGGAGTTAGTATCCAAAACATATAGAGAACTCAATAGGGAAAAATAAGCAATGCAATTAAAAAGTAGGCAGTAGAGCTAAATAGATATTTTTTTAAAGAAGACATACAGAGAGCCAATAGGCACATGAAAAGATGTTTAGCATCACTATCAGGGAAATGCAAACCAAAACCATGAGATATCACCTCACACTTGTTAGAATGGCCATTATCCAAAAGACAAAGAATAACAAAAGTTGAAGAAGATGTGGAGAAATGGAATTTTAGTGAGCCACTTTTGGGACTGTAAATTGGTACATCCACTATGAAAAACAGTATGGAGCTTCCTCAAACAACTAAGAATAGAACTACCATATGACTTGGGTGTTCCACTTCTGGATATTTATCTGACACTAATTCAAAAGATATTAATATATGCACCCCTATGTTCATTGCAGCATTATTTACAATATACAAGATATGGACAATTTTTGTGTCCATTGATGGATGAATGGATATAGATGATTGATACATATATGTCTGTATATATTTGTATATATGTGTATGTATATATATAATACAATAGAACATCCCTGTCATAAAATCATAAAATATCACTGTCATAAAAAAAAGAATAAAACCTTGCCATTTATGACAAAGTAGATGGACTTTGGGGCTTCGCAAGTGGCTCAGGGGTAAAGAATCTGTCTGCCAATGCAGGAGACCTGGGTTTGATCCCTGAGCCGGGAAGATCCCCTGGAGGAAGGTGTCCCTTGGAGGAGGTGTCCCACTCCAGTATTCTTGCCTGGGAAATCCCATGGACAGAGTAACCTGGTGGGCTACAGTTCATGAGGTCACAAAAAGAAAGAGTCAGACACGACTTAACAACTAAAGAAAAACAACAAAACAAGATGGACTTTGAGGCTATTTTGTTAAGTGAAATAAATCAGACAGAGAAAGGTAAATACTATATGTATTCACTCGTATGTGAATAATCTGAAAACCGAAATGAGCAAACAAAGCAAAACAAAAACAAACTCATAGATACGGAGAACAGATTAGTGGTTACCTGAGGGAAAAGGGGTGGGGTGAGTGAAATGGATAAAAGGGGTCAACTGCATGGTGATGGGTGGTAACTAGACCTTTGGTGGCTTGGCAATCATTTTGTGGTGTATGCAGATATTGAATTATGATAGTGTACACCTAAAACTTATATAATGTTATATATAAGTTAAATTTTAAAAAGTATACAAGAAAGAAGTGCTTTAGCGTGTTGAATTGAAAACATGTAACCTCTTGAGATTTATAGATGACTGAGAGTAACAGATAAATTCCAAGAGATCAAAGTTAGGATATCTTAGGACCTCTGTGCCAGGGTTTTTTGTTTTGTTTTGTTTTGTTTTTTTCCTTTGAGGGAAGGGTGGTAAGGGGTGGAGATACAGACTAAAGGCTTAGAAAACATTAGCATAACACCAGGCACTCCAATCTGTTCTTTTGGCAATCACTATAAATCAGTAGCCATGGTTTAGTCTTTAGTTGCTATCTTAACATCTGCTTTGTTTTCTGCCACTCTCCAGGCGGCGTACTCAACTCTGTGTTCTTCTTGGTTCCTTGCTGCTGCTTATAGTAAGGACTAGATCATATTCATCTTTGTAGCTCCAGCACTTAGAACAGAGCTCTGCCTCAAGCAAGTGTTCTAGTGCTTGTTTTGAGTCCTACTTTGTGCCAAGAATTTTTTTTTCTGTGTTACAAACAAGGAACAAGACAAATGAAGTCATTATCCCCGAAGAACATAAATTCCAGATGGAGGGTGGAGCAGGGGAGTGAACAATCAAATAAACATAAAATATCTCTGTGAGTGATAAGCATTATGAGAAAAATAATGCAGTGTATTGAGGTAGGGAAAGACAGAGGTTTATCATTTTAAGTAGGATAGTTAAGGAAATGTTTCTCTGTGAGGAGATTTTAACATAAACGTGAATGAAGTAAGAGGAAGAATCTTAAGGAGATCTGCAGGAATGGTTGCGAGGTTGCATTATAGGCAGAGAGAACAAGTCCAAAGGCCCAAAGGCCCTTGGCCCCTAAGGCATGCATATTATGCTCTTAGAACAGCAAGGAACCCAATGTAGTTGAAACACAACCAGGGCAGGAAAAGTGCTAGGTAATAAGGTTGGAAAAGTGGAGTGTCAGATCATGTAAGGATTATAGGCAGGTAACTATAATGGGAAGGTAGTAGAAAGTTGGATTTTGAGAAAAGGAGGGAGGGAGCATGAGCTCATATAATTAATATTCTGACCAATGTGTGAGGAGCTGACTAGTGTCGGGGATGGGGTGTAGGCCTGAAAGGAATCTAAGAGATCAACTAAGAGGTTAGTACTAATGGTAGCTTGGACCTAGTAGTTGTAGTGGAATTGGTGAGAAATGGTCTGATTTGAGATATATTTTGAAGTTATCCTGTATCTACTCTTAAAATTTACCCTTTATTTTTTCACTATTCTTTATTTCCCAACTCTCCTGATTACCTCCACATCTGCTGATAAAACCACAGACTCACCTTTGCCTGGGAGTGCTTGACTCCCGAAATTTTAAACTTCATTATCCTACTCTATGACTATAATAACCTCTAACCATTCAATTCTCTCCTTTCCTTCCTTCTGCAACACCTATATTCCACCTTATGAATGTCTCTAGTCTTTTGAATCCCCATTGCTTTTCCTTTTTTTTTTTTTTTTTCATTTATTTTTATCAGTTGGAGGCTAATTACTTTACAATATTGTAGTGGTTTTTGTCATACAGTGACATGAATCAGCCATGGATTTACATGTATTCCCCATCCTGATCCCCCCTCCCACCTCCCTTTCCATCCGATTCCTCTGGGTCTTCCCAGTGCACCAGGTCTGAGCCCTTGTCTCATGCATCCAGCCTGGGCTGATAATCTGTTTCACCCTAGATAATATACATGTTTCGATGCTGTTCTCTCTAAACATCCCATTGCTTTTCTATCAGGTTGCCAGACTCCTTTAGTCTTTCCTTCCCTCATCCTCCATTTCAGACTGCACCATCCACCATTTCATCTACTATCTGACATCCATCCACAAGATGCTTACTTCTATCTATCCCTCCTTTCAAGTCACCTGCAAACTCCCATGCCTCCAGTCTCAGCAAACTATCTCACCTCCTTCATAAGCCATTAAGCTATAATCTCTAAGCAAATCATTGTGTGTGTGTGTGTGTGTGTGTGTGTGTGTAGTCACTCAGTCATGTCTGATTCTTTGCGACCCCATGGACTGTAGCCTGCCAGTTTCATCTGTCTGTAGAATTCTCCAGGCAGGAATACTGGAATGGGTTTCCATTCCCTTCTCCAAGGGATCTTCCAGGCACAGGGATCAAACCCAGATCTCCTGCATTTCAGGCAGATTCTTTTTTTTTTTTTTTTTTGGCAGATTCTTTACTGTTTGAGCCACCAGGGAAAACTAAATCACTCCATACTTGCACTTATCTACATTCATACCCATTTTTCCCTGTTTTGCATCTCCCTGTTGTCTCTTTCCTATTCCAATCTAAATAATCCCTTTGCCTGTGCTCTGTATATTATTTTCTCCTATTATTTTTAGGACCCAAAGTCCACCACATATCACATCCCTCAAGTTTCTCCAAAGAATTTCTCCCTCAATTCTCTACCCTCTATGTCATGTGTCTTACTTTCTCTATAGTCATTGCGTGGAAATAGTACTTTAAATTCACCATTACTTCTCACTCATTGTCTCTCCACTCTTCAACCTTCTTGGATTTGACTTCTACATTATCACTCTACTGAAATTTCTTTTGCTAAGGTCGCAATGGCCTTCCAGCTCTCAAACTGAATGGAGAAATATTAGGGTTTCAATAAAAATAAATACCGTATTTCTTTGCTCCAGCATACAGGGCCCTTGATGATGTGACCTTTACTTACATTTCTAGGTTCATCACCCTACCTCCATCTGCATACCTTACTTTCCAACCACGTTCACTTATTTGCAATCCAAGTGTGCAATGATCTTTTTATCCTAACACTTTTATATACGCTGTTTTTCCCTACTAGAAATCTCTTGTGTACCTGATGAACTTCTGTCTCAAGACTACACTCAATGTAACAGTCAAATGAAAGCTTACCAGATCTCCCTAGTCAAAGATTAACACTTCTCCTATACTAACATAGCACCTCATTCATACAGCACTCATCATATCACTGTAGTATTTCATTTACAAGTATTTCTTCCCTCCAGACTGTGAGACCCTGGGGGCAGGGAGCAGGCAACATTCTAATTATTTTTATATCTTCATCTCCTCAGAACCTAGAACAACATATAGCTGATATTTAGTAAGGATTGATTAATAAACAAGTGAATTACTTCAATCAATAAATCAATTCAGTCACTCAGTAGTGTCCAACTCTTTGAGACCCCATGAACCACAGCACGCCAGGCCTCCCTGTCCATCACCAACTTCCGGAGTCCACACAAACCCATGTCCATTGAGTCGGTGATGCTATCCAACCATCTCATCCTCTGTCATCCCCTTCTCCTCCTGCCCTCAATCTTTGCCAGCAGTAAACATTTGTTAAGGATCTACTATTCTCAGGCACAGTGCTAGATACAGGGTAAGTCAAACAAAGTATATGACATGGTTTTGGCCTTCAAGTGGCCTCCAATCTAATTAAGGTAACAGAATGGATAAAAAATAGGTATATAAAAAACAATATAGGTATCTGACAGTAAGTGTCAAATGGGTGATAAGGACAAGAGCTATGGGACTATGAATGAAGGAGGAATATGAAGAAGGAAGAAATAATCTGGGCTGGAATAGTCACAGAAAGCTTGAGCATGGTCTCAAAAGATTGACAGAATTTTGTTAAATGGAGTGAATAAATTACCATTTTGACAGAAAATATGAAATGAGCAAAGACACTTAGGCAGGGATACATGTTCTGGGTTAAGAGAACTGGGAGTAGAAATATGTGATAAGATTAGAAAGTTCAAGACATAATTCCACCACTATCTCGCTGTGTTATCTTGAGCTTTCTCACCATAAAAAGAGTTTATAATGCTGTGTGCCTCACAGTGTTGAAAATTGTGTGTGGGTGTGTGGGTGTATGTGTGTGTGTGTGTGAGAGACAGAGAGAGAGAGAGAGAGAGAAACACATAGTAAGCACTGAATAAGCACTGACATGGAACAACAGACTGGTTCCAAATAGGAAAAGGAGTACGTCAAGGCTGTATATTATCACCCTGCTTATTTAACTTATATGCAGAGTACATCATGACAAATGCTGGGCTGGAGGAAGCACAAGCTGGAATCAAGATTGCCGGGAGAAATATCAATAAGCTCAGCTATGCAGATGACACCACCCTTATGGCAGAAAGGGAAGACGAGCTAAAGGCCCTCTTAATGAAAGTGAAAGAGGAGAGTGAAAAAGTTGACTTAAAGCTCAACATTCAGAAAACTAAGATCATGGCATCTGGTCCCATCACTTCATGGCAAATAGATGGGGAAACAGTGGCTGACTTTATTTTGGGGGGCTCCAAAATCACTGCAGATGGTGATTGCAGCCATGAAATTAAAAGACACTCCTTGGGAGGAAAGTTATGACCAAGCTAGGCAGCATATTAAAAAGTAAAGACATTGCATTGCCAACAAAGGTCCGTCTAGTCAAGGCTATGGTTTTTCCAGTGGTCAAGTATGGATGTGAGAGTTGGACTATAAAGAAAGTTGAGCTCCGAAGAATTGCTGCTTTTGAACTGTGGTGTTGGAGAAGACTTTAGAGAGTCCCTTGGACTGCAAGGAGATCCAACCAGTCCATCCTAAAGGAGATCAGTCCTGGGTGTTCATTGGAAGGACTGATGTTGAAGCTGAAACTCCAATACTTTGGCTACCTGATGCGAAGTGCTTACTCATTTGAGAAGACCCTGTTGCTGGGAGGGATTCGGGGCAGGAGGAGAAGGGGACGACAGAGGATGAGATGGTTGGATAGCATCACCGATTCAATGGACATGGGTTTGGGTGGACTCCGGGAGTTGGTGATGGACAGGGAGGCCTGGCGTGCTGCGGTTCATGGTGTTGCAAAGAGTCGGACACGACTGAACTGAACTGAACTAATAAATACCAGAGTGGGTTTTACTTTATTTCCTAGTTGATGGAACATTCCCCCTGAGCAGGAGGTTTCCCGTATAAAATGTTGCTTGAGGTAGATTGACATGAAAGTGTTGTATAGAAGGGATTTAAAGTTAGAAAGACCAATTAACAAGGCATTGCAATAGTCAAGAAGTGAAGTTTTGAGGCTCTAAATAACATGCTTATAGAAAGAAAGAAAAAGATAATGAAGCACCACAAAGAATCTAAAGGACTTGGTGATTAGCTATTGGAGGTAAGGGAAAGAAAAGAGTCAGTGAGACTCCAACATTTTTAAGACTGAGTGGCTGAGATAATAATAGTGATACTGACAATGTTGAGTCATCCAAGGATGGAGATTGGTCAGGAATTAGTTTTGGGGAAAAACATTTGGTTTTTGAAAGTACACGTAACATGCCTTGATTGTCTGTTTAGGCTGAACATTGTTCTGAAGATATGAATTATACAGAGACAATCAACCCTACCCTCAAGAAATTAGCAATCTGGTTGGGTAAATGAGACTGAATACATAAAACATTAGAAGACACTATCTAAGATAAATATCCAAACTTTTGAGTCCAGAAAACCTGTAGAAAAATATTTCAATATAGTATTAAATTTAGAAGATATTTCTTGTTTACAGAATTCACTTCTTAAAATGGTTTTTGCTAATAATTTTTTTGTGAAACTATAAAATATGTTCATTATAACACATTTGGGAAATATAGAAAATATAAATAACAAGGTTAAAATCACTTAGAATTCCATCACCAGAGAAACCACAGGTACTGTGTTTGTATATTCATCTTCATTTTTCTTTCTGGGAAGTGTATACATCAGCAATATCTTAGAGTGTCCTTTTGATAACATCATCATCAATACTAGGTGTTATTACTCTTTTTCATTTTTATTAAATTGATAGAGGAAAACAATATCTTATTTTTTGTTTAATTGTTACCCTTAATTTCCAGTGAGGATGATTTTTTTCATATATTCACTAGTTATTTGTACTTTTGTAAATTATTTGTTCAAGCATTTTACCCATTTTTAAGCATTACCATATTATTTGATGTTTTAAATCAAGGCCCTTTTAAAAGCCCTCAGCAACCAACATTTCAAAACTCAATCTATTTCTTTAGTCTTTGAGAGGAGAATACACACTGCTGATCTTCATGTTATATGAATTTTGTAACCTTTTAACCATTAACATTTCTCATCTCTGTTGGCCATGAAGCTCTATGTAGCTGTGATTGACTCTACTCCCTTCCGTTTGTTTACTGTGCACTCAAGGAGGCAAAGTTATGCCAGGCATGCTACCTTCCCACCAAGGACAGCTCTATTATATCATCCTGATATTCCTTCCGGAACAGAATGATGACATCATTCAGCCTTTGATACAAGGGACAGAATAAGGGGCAGTGTTAAGTCACTTCATTTTGTTTTATGCTAGAAAGTTATACATTGTTGATTTATTTTAATATTTCTAAATTGATAACCTTTTAACATTCCCACTTCTCTTGGAAGTGATGACAATACAGATGTTTCTGAGTGGATACAAATGTATACCCAGTTTTTAAAAATGTATTAGAATAAACTTGCAAATAGTCACTCCACCAGGGCAAGGAACAACTTATTCCAAGCAAGTAGAGAAGAATGACAATTGCCATTATTTTACTACTTATGTGTGTCCTGCATAGAAAACAGCCTGGGAGTGTGGTGGGGAGGGAAGGTGTGAACTTTTCACACTATTTTATATTTATTTTAATGTTTTATACTTACATTAAAATTTGTTAAATTTCTCACTTGCTTCCTTTGAGAAAAGAACATTCGCCAACGTTCAAACTACTTCCAATCTCTCTTCTTAGGAATGAGTCTGTCCAAGCTGTTTATTATGCTCCCATTCCACTGACTATTTTTGTCACAGTCTTCTCACCTCTGTGCTATCATCCTGTTCCTCCCTGGGCATTTTGTGTGTGTTCAAGCTGCTCTTACTGATGACCCCATGCTGTGTTCTTCCCTTGAGTGTTTGGGGCTTTGAGGGGGGTTGTATTGCTTTGTTAGCTACAAATCTTGGACAAGTGATTTTTAATTCAAGTGCTTTGCTGTTTTAGTACAACAAGCTGCATTTGTGATGTAATTAAGAAAGTATGCCTTTCTTGACTAGCAGAGGTTGGTGAGGTGTGGCATGGAGGATTATATTGTTTATCCACTCAAGGTCAGGCTAAAGCAGTCAGTGGATTTGGCAGGGAATATTGCTGACTGCAGCAGAGAGACTACCTCATCTGGAACACAGTGTGTGAATATTGTTTATAGCTCTCCTTTTACAGAGTGAGTGTCTTTGTTTTAATATTGTTTCAGAAAAAGATCTCACCCAGCAGGCTAAGCATAGCTATTCTGGTACATTTGATACAATGAAATCTCCTCACAGTGTTTCTCAAAATGTTTACAATGAAAAAAAAAATGTCATTTCAACATGAGGCAGCAAAACTTGAGTTGAAAACTATGGGTGGCACTTCTGGCACAGCTAATTTGGGAAAAAACAGTCAAGCTGATGAAATGGCAAAGCCTTCAACTTAATGAGATTCATGAGGCATTGGTTTCCAGTGCAGACCATGGAATATGTTAGCAGATATTTACTCTTGCAGTAAGTAATGTTAGGGGCTGTTGGGGGTGGGGAGCAGAAGTAAGTTCTAATAGCCTGTACATTGAGCTTAGATGTTTCTCTGTGAAAGCTTAAGATAATCTGTTTCTTCATAATCATGTAATCATTGACTTGAAGAGAACCTTAGATGTCCACAAGAACTTATCAGAATTCTGACCTACTGTAGGGGCTCCTTAAATGTTTGTTTCATGATGGACTTAATAAATGGATGAATACATAAATATAATACAGGCAAGAATCCCTTCTACAGAGTTTCCTGCCAGGTGGTCATCTAGCATTTACCTGACTATGTCAAGTGACAAGAAACTTACCACCACCTGAGTAATTCATTCCAACTTGGAATAACTCTGATTATTAAAAAGTTTGTCCTTGTAGAACAAAGAATGAGCCTCCTTGTGGTAATACCAAAGTTTCTTTCTCCTATTGGTAATACCTGGAGTCATGAAGAGTAAATTTAATTCTTCTTTACTAACCCTTAGTGGGCTTCCCTGGTGGCTCGGCTGGTAAAGAATCTGCCTGCAATGCAGGAGACCTGGGTTTGATCCTGGGTTGGGAAGATCCCCTGGAGAAGGGAAAGATTACCTACTCCAGTATTCTGGCCTGGAGAAAATTACATGGACTGTATAGTCCATGGGGTCGCAAAGAGTTGGACATGACTGAGCGATATACACTTTTATTTTCAATCCTTAGTATTTCACCTTTCACACTGCAAATTTTCCCCAGTCCTCCTTTTGGTTCCAGTATTTCTGTCCTCAGCACCTTTCATATGGGCATACTCTTCCAGATGTGATTTGACACAAGTAAAGTAGGACTATTGTATTTCCTGTTAATAATAATAATAATAGTACATTGAATGTTTATACTTAACCCAGTGCCAAGTGTTTTACATGGATTTTCTCATTTAATTCTTGCAAGAGGCTCATGCAGAAGGTATCATCATCATCTTCATCATTATTACACTGATTTTACAGACCTGGACTTTAGGCTGTTACTAGTGCCACCCAAGATTATATTCACTATTTTGTTTTGCTTCATTTTGTTGTATTAGCTGGTTTAAAGGGTCCTTGTGTTCGATAAAATTCTTTATATTTTTCCCCATGAGTTGCTATCAAGATTTTCTTTCAGTTCTCTGATTTTCTAAATTGAACACAGAACTTTACATTTGTGCATATTACATTACTTTTTATTAGTTTCATACTGTTTTGCTTTGCTTCCTCTTTTTTTTTTTTTCCCCCTGGAGTGGGTGCATTTTTTCTAAAATTTTCATAAAGTTCCATTTTGATCTAAATAAACATCCAACATCTTTTACAATATTGTCTGTCATCCAGAATGTTAACTATCATTCCCAGATTTGTTACTTTTGTGTGCTCAGTCGCTCAGTCATGTCTGACACTTTACAACCCTATGGATTGTAGCCCACCAGACTCCTCCTGTCCATGGGATATTTCAGGCAAGAATACTGGAGTCAGTGGCTATTTCTTCCTCCAGGGGATCTTTCAGACCCAGGAACTGAACCCGTATCTGCTGTGTCTCCTGCATTGCAGGTGGATTCTTTACCACTAAGCCATCTTGGAAGCCCTTGTTACTTTTACATACATGATAAACTTGCCTTCTGCATTTTTATCCAAATAATAATAAAAATGATTAAGAGAACAAGGTCATGAACAGAGTTCTGTAGCACAACTTTTTATAGGTCTTTTCAGAATAGCAAAAATTAATCCTGTTCATGTTCAGTTGTTCACTCCAACTTCCATTTTCTCATCTTATTGACTAGGACATTATGAGACTCTTTGTCAAGTGACTTATAGAGAATATAGATAGATATTCTTGTAGATATACTGTATCTAAGGTATTCTCTTTTCTACCTATCTTGTCACCCTATCAAGAAAGAAAATGAGACTCATTTGGTCTGACTTGTAACCAACAGACCTTTGCTGTCTCCTAGAGCCCTTCTAAGTATGCATAAGTCATCTACAATATTATACTGTTGACATTTTTAAGGATAAAGGCAAAATATACCTGTCAATGATTTCCAGAATCAAACTTTCCGGGTTTTAGGCATCTTTACCTATTTTCATGATTTCCTCAAGATAACCAACAGTGGTTCAGCAGTCCAATTAGTAAGTTTTTTTTCTATTTAATTTGTCTGAGTTGAGTTAAAATGGGGCTCATTGATATTAGTTGAGTTACAAAAGGGAACTCAGTGATATCTTGTTATTGCCTTCTCTGTCTTAGGCTTCACTCCCTTCACTACTTCAAAGATATAGCCTGCTTTTTGGTACTGCCTTCCTAGCTCTCTTTTTGTCCTGTCTTGTTTTTCACTGGGCAAGCCAAATAAATATGCTGTTGGCAATTATCTAAGCAAAAATGGATTCTAAATGAGAATGTTCTCAGTTCAGTTCAGTTAAGTCACTCAGTTGTGTCCGACTCTTTGTGACCCCATGGACTGCAGCATGCCAGGATTCCCTGTCCATCACCAGAGCTTATCCAAGATCTTGTCCATTGAGTCAGTGATATCATCCAACCATCTCATCTTCTGTTGTCACCTTCTCCTCCCGCCTTCAATCTTTCCCAGCACCAGGGGCCTTTCCAATGAGTTAGTTCTTCTCATCAGGTGGCCAAAGTATTGGAGCTTTAGCTTCACCATCAGTCTTTCCAGTGAATATTCACTGAAATATTTCCTTTAAGATTAACTGGTTTGCTCTCCTTGCACTCCAAGGGACTTGCAGGAGTCTTCTCCACCACCACAGTTCAAAAGCATCAATTCTTCGGCACTCAGCTTTCTCTATAGTCCAACTCTCACATCCATACATGACTACTGGAAAAACCATAGCTTTGACTAGACAGACCTTTGTCAGCAAAGTAATGTCTCTGCTTTTTAATGTGGTAAGTTGGTCATAGCTTTTCTTCCAAGGAGCAAGCATGTTTTAATTTCATGCTTGCAGTCAACATCTGCAGCAATTTTGGAGCCCCCAAAATAAAGTCTCTCACCGTTTCCATTGTTTCCCCATCTATTTGCCATGAAGTGATGGGACCAGATGCCATGATCTTAGTTTTCTGAATGTTGAATTTTAAGCCAACCTTTTCACTCTCCTCTTTCATTTTCATCAAGACACTCTTTAGTTCTTCTTCGCTTTCTGCCATAAGGGTGGTGTCATATGCATATCTGAGGTTATTGATATTTCTCCCGGCAATCTTGATCCCAGCTTGTGCTTCATCCAGCCTGGCATTTTGCTTGATGTACTCTGCATATAAGTTAAATAAGCAGGGTGACAATATACAGCCTTGATGTACTCCTTCCCCAATTTGGAACCATTCTGTTGTTCCATGTCCAGTTCTGTTGCTACTTGACCTGCATGCAGATTTCTCAGGAGGCAGGTAAAGTGGTCTGGTATTCCCATTTCTTTCAGAATTTTCCACAGTTTGTTGTAATCCACATACTCAAAGGCTTTGGCATAGTCGATAAAGCAGAAGTAGATGTTTTTCTGGAACTCCCTTGCCTTTTCTAAGATCCAACGGATGTTTGCAATTTGATCTCTGGTTTCTCTGCCCTTTCTAAAACCAGCCTGTACATCTGGAAGTTCTTAATTCATGTAATGTTGAAGCCTGGCTTGGAGGATTGTGCGCATTACTTTACTAGCATGTGAGATGAGTGGAATTGTGCTAAACTAAGACACAGTGTTCCAGGTATATACATTATGGTTTTGTATTAAATGATCTTAATTCTTTGTAGTTTTTTCCAATGTATTTATTATGTTTTTATAGCAATCTATTCTCAATTTTTTGTTGAGATATAATTGACACAAAACATTATTATTATTAGTTTCAGGTGTACAACATAATGACTCAATATTTGTATATTTTGCAAAACGATCACTGCAATAAGTCTAATTAACACCCATCAATACATATAGGTATACATTTTTATCTTATGATGAGAACTTTTAAGATCTACTTTCAAACATACATATCAGTATTATTAATGATAGTCATAATACTGTACATTACATCCTCATGAATTATCTTATAACTGAAAGTTTGTACTTTTTTATTTCTTTCACTCATTTCATTCACCTCCACCTCCACCTCCTGCCTCTGGTAACTACCAATAATGTTGTTCTCTGTATCTATGAGATTGTTATTTTGTTTTGCTTTTGTTGTTGTTCTTATTTTAGACTTCACATATAAGTGAGACCATACAGTATTTGTCTTTCTCTGTCTGACTTATTTAACTTAGTCAATGCCCTCAAAGCTCATCTATGTGTTGTCACAAATGACAAAACCTCCTCCTCTTTTATGACTGACTTATATTTGATTGTGGTGTATGTCTATATACCACATTTTCTTTCCTTTATGCATTCTTCCATTGATGGACATTTAGTTTCCAACTAATACATTTCTATTTTTTCTTCAGGTCTTTTTTAAAATTTTTATTTTTAACTGAAAGATAATTGTTTTGTGATATTATGTTGGTTTCTGAGACACATTTCTTAATAATGTCTAAATCTCTATAATGATTCCCTAGACTAGAGATCTCTTCAAGAAAATTGGAGACACCAAGGGAACATTTCATGGAAAGATGGGAATAATAAAGGACAGAAACGGCAAGAACCTAACAGAAGCAGAAGAGATTAAGAAGAGGTGGAAAGAATACACAGAAGAGCTACACAAAAAAGCTCTTAATGACCCAGATAACCATGATGGTGTTGTCACTCATCTAGAACCAGAAATGAAGTCAAGTGAGCCTTGGGAAGCATTACTACAAACAAAGCTAGTGGAGGTGATGAAATTCCAGTTGAGCTATTTTAAATCTTTAAAGATGATGCTGTTAAAGTGCTGCACTCAATATATTAGCAAATCTGGAAAACTTGGTAGTGGCCACAGGACTAGAATAGGTCAGTTTTCATTCCAATCCCAAAGAAAGGCAATGCCAAAAAATGTTCAAAGTACCACACATTTGCACGCATTTCACATGCTAGCAAAATTATGCTCAAAATCTTTCAAGCTAAGCTTCACCAGTACATGAACTGAGAACTTCCAGATATACAGGCTGGATTTAGAAAAGGCAGAAGAACCAGAGATCAAATTGCCAACATCCGTTGGATCATAGAAAAGGCAAGGGAGTTCCAGAAAAACATCTATTTCATCAACTACACAAAAGCCTTTGGCTGTGTGGATCACAACAAACTGGAAAATTCTTAGAGATGGGAGTACCCAACAACCTTACCTGTCTCCTGAGAAACCTGTATGCAGATCAAGAAACAACAATTAGAACCAGACATGGAGGAAAGGATTGGTTCAAAACTGGTAAAAGTATGTCAATACTGTATTGTTACCCTGCTTGTTTAACTTGTATGTAGAGTACATCATGCAAAATGCCAGGCTGGATGAATCACAAGCTGGAATCAAGATTGCTGGGAGGAATATCAACCACCTCAGATAGGCAGATAATATCATTCTAAAAGCAGAAAGTGAAGAGGAACTAGTCTCTTGATTGAGGGTGGAAGAGGAGATTGACAAAGCTGGCTTAAAACTCAACATTCAAATGACTAAGATCATGGCATCTGGCTCCATCACTTCACGGCAAATAGATGGGGAAAGGGTGGAAACAGTGGAAGATTTTATTTTCTTGGTCTCCAAAATCACTGGGGATGGCGACTGAAGGCATGAAATTAAAAGATGCTTGCTCCTTGGAAGAAAAGCTATGACAAACCTAGACAGTTTATTAAAAAGTTGAGGTTTGACCAAAAAAAAAAAAAAAAAAAAAGGAAAACAGCAAAATTCTGCAAAGCAATTATCTTTCAATAAAAAAATTAATTAATTAAAGAAAAAGAGATATCACTTTACTGACAAAGGTCTGTTTAGTCAAAGCTATTGTTTTTTTCCTGTAGTCATGTATGGATGCGAGAGTTGGACCATAAAGAAGGCTGAGCACTGAAGAACTGATGTTTTTGAATTGTGGTGCTGGAGAAGACTTTTTTTTTTTTTTTTTTTTTTGGAGAAGACTCTTGAGAGTCCCTTAGACTGCAAGAAGATCAAAGCAGTCAATACTAAAGGAAATCAATCCTGAATATTCATTGGTAAGACTGATGCTGAATCTGAAGCTCCAATACTTCGGCCACCTGATTTGAAAAGCCGACTCATTGGAAAGACCCTGATGCTGGGAAAGATTGAAGGCAGGAGGAGAAGCAGGCAACAGAGGAAGAGATAGTTGGATGGGATCATCGACTCAACAGACATGAGTTTGAGCAAACTCCCGGAGATAGTGAAGGACAGGGATGCCTGGCGTGCTGTAGTTCATGGGGTCACAAAGAGTCAGGCACGACTTAGTGACTGAACAACAATTCTTTGTCATGGTAATATTTAATATTTTGGACTTTGAGTAATTTTCTTGCAAATTCACTTATTCTTACTTGTCCACAATGAAACTCATATTTGGTTATCTGCTCAGACCTGGAAGAGTTTTCTCACTTCTTCACCATAAGCCTGATAATTCACCACCACCTAGTTAAGTATCTTTCACAAATGTGGAGGCACATAGGCAATGCACTGTGGAAGAAAACGCTAATTAAGGGTCAAGAATGTCACAGTTCTTAGCACTAGCTTAACAGCTATATGACATTGAGGAA
The DNA here is from genome assembly GCF_033118175.1 of Dama dama. Lineage (NCBI taxonomy): Eukaryota > Metazoa > Chordata > Mammalia > Artiodactyla > Cervidae > Dama > Dama dama. The sequence continues at coordinate 78,048,468 of NC_083714.1, forward strand.
GTCACCTGGGACCTCTTTACTCCTCTGTTAAGTAATTTCATCAAGGACTCCTGCTTCCATATTTATTAAATACTTCAGTAGTAGGGAAGCACATTGTCCCCATCTATTGGATAGTCCCAAGTTCTCGGTCTCTTAATGAGCAAAATGTATGTCTCCTTGAAAGTGAAATGCATTTTTTTATTTTCAAATAATATGATTCAGCAAAGAATTCAGAAAATGAATCACAATCAAACATAAGATAGACTGCAAGAATGAATTTAAACTTTTGCTTCAATTCACAGATTTGGATTATTTTCTGTCTAGAGAATAAGAATACAAAGTAAGAATGATTAAGCCTATCCACACCTACACAAGAATATATCTACTCACTTCAAACAATAGGTAGATCAACCTAGGTAGATTTTTATCCTTATGGGCTACAATCAACTAGAGAAGGAAAAATCTTTATCTGAAAGGTTGTCCTTTGTATTTGAAAGTTTTGTTTCTGAGAGTATATTTTCCTGGATTGACACATAGTCATCAGCAATATTTACAGTTGATTTATTTTATTGTTGGTCTTATATTTTCCATATTGGAAAATCTCAGCCTTGAACAACACTGTTCTAAAAAATCCCTCATTAGTCAGTTTTTAAAATTAATAGTGCAACTCCCTCTACCAGGAAAAATGACAGAAATGGTAACAATATTCTCCAGCAAACACACAACAGTCAATTTCATTCATGATGTGGCTGAAGTATATTATCAATAGATTCTTTAAAATTATAGCAGAGAATACTCTGGGGGAGTGGTCCAGAGAAGGTCTGTTGAAAACTAGAATAAATTTTAATCAAAACCAGGATTTGGAGACACAAGTGATCTGGAGTGGTGTTTATGATTGGGAGTTACCTAATAGGCACCAGGAAGCTAAAGTCCAACAAGCAAAGACAAATTTAAATTTACCTCAGATGTTCAAGATAAAGATATTTCAAGGAAGACAGAAGGAAGAAACAAAGAGAAAGAAAATAGCTCTTGCTGGCTAACAGACTAGAAGGTAGGCTATCTGCCTTGACTAAATGAATTGCAATAAAACAGCATAGCTATTATTCAGGTGGTATCAGCATGGTAGTAAAATAGGGTGACTTTAACAAAATAATCTATGGATCATTAACTAAAATTGTGGTCTTGGAAGTGTCTTATTTCTGGCATCTGTCTTGCAGGGAGACTCTGGTGTTTTACATGCATTCATAAATCGTGAGTGCCCACATTTATGAGTGGTTCTCACCATTCTGTCTGCCATTCTTATTCTGGCTTCTTGGTCACTTGAAATTTCTATAGTAACCCATGAAATCACCATTCCTGGATACTGATACCTTTCCACTGTTCTTTATACTTCATTTAGATGGGTAGCCAAGGTTTTATTTAACAATCATAACACTGAAGTGGGAGAAAAACTTCCTCTTTCATCTCTTACCCATAATTTGCTCAATTACAGGACCACACAGCAAAGGCACTTCATGTTGTTTCTGATCTACTTTAAGAACTTGGTTATAGCTTTGTTTTCATTTACTCCTTGAGTCAGTTACAGGTCATCTTGCCTAGGGATCTGTCACTATTTCCCAGGACATGACCAGAAGTCATCCCCATCACATGGACCTCACTGGCACGCACATTATTTCACTTACAAGCATTCTTCACCTGCTACCCCCACCAGACTTCTAAACCACGTTTCAGTATCTTACTCTCATTTTCTTCAAAGTACATCAGTGCTTTCATTATTAAGTCAATATTCTGGAAGAATATAAGAGATCACCCTTATTCTTTTTTTTTTTCATTTATTTTTATTAGTTGGAGGCTAATTACTTTACAATATTGTAGTGGCTTTTGTCATACACTGACATGAATCAGCCATGGATTTACATGTATTCCCCATCCCGATCCCCCCTCCCACCTCCCTCTCTACCCGATCCCTCTGGGTCTAACCCTTATTCTTTTTCACTACATAATGTCCTTAGTCTGAGGAGGCATCTGTTGATCGGGGCTCATCCAGTTATCGTCACACATGAGGATACTCAACATTATTAGTCACTAGGGAATTGCAAATCAATACACAATGAAATCCCACTTCACACTCACTATAATGGCTATAAGAAAAAACAAAGAACAAAGAAAAAACAACAACAAAAAAAAGAAAAAACAAAACGACAAGGGCTGACAAGGATGTTGAGAAATTGGAACACTCTCAGACTGCTTCCCTGGTGGATCAGTCAGTAGAGTCTGCTGCAATGCAAGAGACCCGGGTTTGATCCCTGGGCAGGAACTATCTCCTGGAGAAGGAAATGGCAACCCACTCCAGTATTCTTGCCTGGGAAATCCCAAGGACCGAGGAGCCTGGTGGGCTCAATTCAAGGTGTCCCAAGAGTTGGACACAACTGAGCGACTAAACCTATGCTGTTGGTGGGAATGTAAAATGGCATGGTCACTTTGGAAGACATTTTGATGCTTCCACAAAAACTTAAGCATAGAATTGCTATTTAACCCAGGAATTTCACCCCCAAATCTCTACTCAGGAAGAATGAAAACACAAATGAATATTCACACAAAAATGCATACACAAAAGTTCATGCTAACTCAAAAGTGGTAACAATACAACTAATTGTTCATCAACTGATGAATGAATAAACCAAATGTGTTATAGTCATACAAAGCAATATTATTCAACCATAAAAATGTGTGAAGTACTGATACAAGCTGAAACATGGATGAACCTTGAAAATACGCTAAATGAAGGAAGCCAGACAAAAAAGGCTTGAAAGATTTCATTGATATGGAATGTCCAGAATAAGCAAATCCATGAATATAGGAAATAGCTTCATAGTTTCCAAGGGGTGGAAAGACAATGGAGAACGATTTCTAATGGGTATGGGTTTCTTTTTCAGGGTGATGGAAGTGTTCTGATATTGGATAGTGGTGATGGTTGCACAACCCAAGAATATACTAAAAACTACCTAATTACATGATTTAAATGGATGAATTGTATGGTATGTGAATTATATCATATTAAAAAGAAAATCTATTATTTTCTTGGACACATTGGATTAGTGTTTCCCCAGGCTGGGAGTAGGGATAGGAATTGTCTGCAAATGGACAGGAGATTTTTGGGTGGGTTGACGGAAATGTTCAAAAATTTAGATTGCGGTAATAACTGTCAACTCCATAAATTTATTAAAACTCCTAAAGTTGTACATTTTAAATGAGTGAATTTTATGGTATGCAAATTATACCTCAATAAAAATGTTTTTTAATAAAGTTATGAATATCTGGTCTCCTCTTAAACTGATTAGATACGAACCTTTGTGGGTAAGTTTTGGCCACCATTAGTTTCTAAAAGTTCCCCAGGTAATTATAATGTGCAACTAGAATTGAGAACCATTGTCTTAAATCGTGGCTTCTGGGTTAAAGATGGCAATTTTTATGGCTTGTAAAATGCCTGCTGCATCACTAGTATTACACCTTCATCTCACCCCACTTGCTACTTACATAAAGTTCATTCATGCATTCCACCAGGATTTATTAAGCATCTACTGTGTGCTAAGTTCTTATATGATCACTGAAGATACAGTGCATATTCTAGTGGAATAGACAGATAGATAATAATAAATTGCCATATAATGTGATAAAGGATATCTGAAGTATATGCTAGTTTCTTAAGTTCAGGGAAGGCATGATTAACTAGTCTACATATGATGCTAAAAACTTACAGTCAAATGATAAAGCAGATATGCAAATGAATAATTCAATGCAGTATCAAAAGAATTGCTAACTTTTTTTTTTTTTTTTTGCTGCAAGACATGGCTTGTGGGATCTTATTTAGTTCCCCAACCAGGGATGAAGCCCATGCTTCCTGCAGTGAGAACTCAGAGTTCTAACCACTGGTTCCTCAGGGAATTCCTAGAAACTGCTAAAGTGTAATAATTCACAAAAGGCAATGTGAGCACCAAGCCTACCTGGGAGTCTGAAGAAAACTTTACAAATATTACATTTAAGTGGATCTTGAAAAAGGAATCAGAGTTTTCCAGGAAAAGAGGGAGAATGATTAGCATTCACTGAGGGTTTACTATGAATAAGATTGTTCTGAACTTTTTATAGTTGTTCTTAGAGAACTCCAGAAACTTTCCCAATATTATACAATTAGGCCATTATAAAGCCAAACTCTGAACCCATATAGTCTGACTATAGATTCCCCAAATCATAATCAATACACTGTTGGAGGCTGGGGCTTTGGTAACTAACAAAATTGCTACTGTGGAAAGGCAACTATAGCAGCAACCATCAAAATATTCAATATTTGATCGCATTTCAAATTTAAAGTTGATTGACCTGCTAATTTATTAATTTATTAGTGAGTTTAGAAGTTAGTTTTGCTTCATTTGGGTAATTCCTGCATTCTTTTATTCCTATGGCTCCAAAAATAATCAACCGAACTGGTTAAAAAACTTAAGATGTAGATTTGAGTTACCGAAAAAGAATTTCTAGATCAGCTCTTAACAGAATAACTAACTTGGGGAGCATGAGAATAGGATGCTTCCTATAATTATGGCTAAAGAAGGAATAGCCATCAATGTGTTTAGCAAGAAAGAGCAATAACAAATTAAAGCAAATATTGGTACTGGTCTCTGGAATAATCCCTTTTTAAGACCTGGGTACCTCTTTCATTTCTTATTCTTTTACCTTCTCCTTTTGGTTATTATATTGTTACCTAATCTAAATTACAGAGAAGGCAATGGCAACCCACTCCAGTACTCTTGCCTGGAAAATCCCATAGATGGAGGAGCCTGGTAGGCTGCAGTCCATGGGGTCGCAAAGAGTCGGACACAACTGGGCGACTTCACTTTTACTTTTCATTTTCATGCATTAGAGAAGGAAATGGCAACCCACTCCAATGTTCTTACCTGGAGAAACCCAGGGACGGTGGAGCCTGGTGGGCTGCCATCTATGGGGTCGCACAGAGTCAGACATGACTGAGGCAACTTAGCAGCAGCAACAGCAATCTAAATTAGTTTAAGACCATAGTTCTTCAAATCTGGTATTATGAGAGAATGATATGAACTTAGGTGCAAATGCCATTTTTTAAATGTAGGAATATGATTGACTTAGCAACATAATTTTACAAGAATGTTAAAAGATTTTTTCATGTGCAGTCCATATAAAAATTATGAGTACTCTCAGACTTAAAAAAAAGATCCTGTGGCTTGTTTTCTCCTTGAAAGTCCAAGTCCATGTTTTTAGGATATGCTTACTGAGGCCCACTGGAAGGATTGCTGTTTCTCCCCTGATTGGACCAACTCTACAAAGCAGGCCAAATTCTCTTCCAAACTGAAGATTACTGTAAAGAATTCCACCCTCCCTTTTTGCTGTCTGAATATGTTTTACCTTCTTGGAGTAATGAAAGACTAGGATTCCATACTTACTTTTGAGCTAGGTGAAATTAGAATTTGCTCTTATTTCACTAATACAGTGTAAGTTTGTGTTTTCTGTGTAAAGGCCCTCTCATTTGGAGGAAACACAATCAGCTATTCCACTTGGAAACTATAAATTGGTTTCTAATCAGACTGAGATAATCCATTTTTGCAGGACTCTAATCACTAATTTTCATATAATACTGAGAAAAATAACTATGACAAAGTTGAAGACCTTCAATAAATATTTGTTGATGGGCTTGATCAATTAATATAAATTTAATTGAGAAACTATTTTGAACCAAGACTTGAAAGAGGTGCAAGGAAGACTCAAGATAAAACAGTGACTGGATCAATCTTATAAAGAAATTTAAGAATTAGCTTGAGCAGAAAGGGTTGATGCAGCCTTAAATAATTGATTAACAATTATGCAAAGCAAAATAAAAGTAGGTGTTAAATTAAATTTCACAAGCTAAATGTTCTAAGTATTATTAAGAAATTTGACTGGTTTTGAGTAAATGGAATATTAAATAATTCATATTGTCAGTGAATAAAAAATATATTTGCATATTCACAGAAACAGTAGACCATGCTGTACTTTACAACTACGATTGAGGTTCATTCCATAATTTTCTTTTGATAGATAATAAATAAATTCTTCTTTCACTATTTGGGGACATGAATCTGAAGATATAAAAGACTATATATATAAAATCATTTTAAAAGAAATGCAGTTTTATGACTTGTAGCTTTATAGCCAATATATTAAGCTACAGACTATAAAGGACTTCATATAAGATTTAGCTTAGTGAATATACCTTTAAATAAAGCATTTAAAATTAGCATAGCAAATGCTTGAAAGCTATTTAGGACTTTTATGTCTCACTTTGCTCTCTGAGGATAGCATAAACATTTATAAGTGTATTTACATTATTAATTTTCACAGCAAAAGATAGCCTCCATAAACACAAGAAAGTAAACAAAGGACAATTGCAAAAATTTCTAAATTAGGATAAACTGAATTAATGATGCATGCAATAAGCATATTGAAGTGGAATAAGATGGCAGAGGAGTATAATGGGGAGACTGCCAGCCTCAGCACAAATGCATCAAAAACTAATCAAGATATGGGCCAACTCCTACAAACCAACCTCTAGGTGAGCAGAGCACCTCAGGCCTGCAGGGAGGCAGGCTAAGCAACCTGGAATGAGAACACAGGCACAAGTCACCCCTAACAAGAGTCAACACAAACCACTCAACCAACATTTCTTTACAAAAAAATATAGCACAAATGAAAGAACAAGGTAGAAACTCACAAGACCAAATAAACAAAGGGGAAATAAGCAATCTACCTGAAAGAGGATTCAGAATAATGAAAGTAAAGATGTTCTGAAGACTTGAAAATAGAAGGGAGAAAATGGAAGAAACAATTAACACAGCTAATACAATCACCAGCTAATAAAGAATAAGTAAACAGAGATGAATAACACAATTACTGAAATTAAAAATACTCTATAAGGAACCAATGGCAGAATAATTGAGGTGGAAGAATGGATAAATGAGGTGGAAGATAAAATGGTGGAAATAACTGCTGAAGAGAAGAATAAAGGATAAAGAATGAAAAGAATTGAGGATGGCCTCAGAGACCTTTGGGACAATATTAAATGCACCACCATTTGAGTTATAAGGGTCCCAAAGGAAGAAGAAAAAAAGAAAGGCACTGAGAAAATTTCTGAAGAAATTATAGTTGAAAACTTCCCCAACATGGGAAAAGAAATAAAAAGTCAAGTCCAAGAAATGCAGAGAGACCCATATGGGAGAAACCCAAGAAGAAACACATTGAGACACATATTAATCAAGCTAACAGAGAACAAATAACAGAGCTAACAGAGATTCTTTAACTAATAAAGAATATTAAAAGCAGCAAAGGAAAAGCCACAAGTAGTATACAAGGGAAAACCCATACAGTTAACACTGGATCTTTCAGCAAAAACTCTGTAAGCTAGAAGGGAGTGGCAGGATATATTTAAAATACAGAAAGAAAAGAAAAAAAAAATCTACAACCAAGATGACTATACCCAGCAAAGATCTCATTCAAAATTGATGAAGAAATCAAAGCTTTACAGACAAGCAAAAGTTAAGAGAATTTACCACCACCAAACCAGGCTTACAGCAAATACCAAAAGGACTTACAGATTCAGTAAACGTAAAAGAAAGGAAAGGCCTACAAAAACAAACCCCAAACAGTTAAGACAAAGTCAATGAGTGAGTGAAAAGTCACTCAGTCTTGTCCGACTCTTTGCGACCCCATGGACTGTAGCTCACCAGGCTCCTCCATCCATGGAATTTTCTAGGCAAGAGTACTGGAGTGGGTTGCCATTTCCTTCTCTAGGGGATCTTCCCAACCCGGGGATTGAACCCGAGTCTCCCGCATTGCGGGCAAATGCTTTACCATCTGAGCCACCAGGGCATCCCAAAACAGTTAAGAAAATGCTAATAGGAACATATATATCAATAATTACCTTAAATGTAAACAGATTAAATGCACCAACCAAAAGATACAGACTGACTGAATGAATTAAAAAACAAGACCCATATATGTGCTGCCTACAAGAGACCTACTTCAGACCTAGAGACACATACAGACTGAAACTAAAAGGATGGAAAGAGATAGTCCATGCAAATGGAAACCGAAAGAAAGCTGGAGTGGCAATCCTTATTTCAGACAAAATAGACTTTAAAGTAAAGAATATTATAAGAGCCAAAAAAGGATACTACATAATGGTCAAAGGATCAATCCAGGAAGAAGACATAACAATTGTAAATATCTATGCACCTAACATAGGAGCACCTCAATTCATAAGGCAAGCACTAACAGACATAAGAGGGGAAACTGACAGTAATACAGTAATAGTAGGGGACTTTAACACCCCACTTACACCAATTGGCAGATCATCAAAATGGAGAATCAATAAGGAAACACAAACCTTAAATGAAACATTAGACCAAATGAACTTAACAGATTTCTTCAAGACTGTCCATCCAAATGCAGAAGAATATACTTAATTCTCAAGTGCACATGGAACATTCTCCAGGATAGACCACATCCTGGGCCACAAATCAAGACTCAGTAAATTTAAGAAAATTGAAATTTTATCAAGTATCTTCTCAGACCACAACGCTATGAGACTAGACATCAAGTACAGGGGAAAAAATGCAAAAAAACAAAAACAAAAACAAAAACCCCACAAACTCATGGTAATTAAACAATATATTACTAAATAATGAAGAGGTTACTGAAGAAACAAGAAGGGAAATCAAACGATTCCTAGAAACAAATAACATTGAAAACGCAACCATATGGGATTCAGCAAAAGCAGTTCTAAGAAGAAAATTTATAGCAATACAATCCTATCTCAAGAAAAGTATTGAATACACAACCTAACTCTACCTCTAAAGTAGCTAGATAAATAAGAACAAAAAACCCCAAAGTCAGCAGAAGGAAAGAAATAATAAAGATCAAAGCATAAATAAATGAAAAAGAAATGAAGGAAGCAAGAGGAAAGATTAATGAAGCTAAAAGCTGGTTCTTTAAGAAGATAAACAAAACTGACAAACCACTAGTCAGACTCATCGAGGAAACAAAGGGGGAAAAATCAAACCAACAAAATTAGAAATGAAAAAGAAGAGGTTACAACAGACACAGAAATACAAAAGATCATAAGAGAATATTATGAGCAAAAATATGCTAATAAAAGGCTTCCCTGGTGGCTCAGATGATAAAGAATCTGCCTGCAATGCAGGAGATCTAGGTTTGATCCCTGGGTTGGGAAAATCCCCTGGGGGAGGGCAAAGCAACATATTCCAGTATTCTTGCCTAGAGAATCCCATGGACAGAGGAGTCTGGCGGGTTACATCCCATGAGGTCACAAAGAGTTGGACATGACTGAGTGACTAAGCACAGCACAGCACACACATGCTTAAAAAAAAAAGGACAAGCTAGAGGAAATGCACAGATTCTTAGAAAAGTTCAATCTTCCAAGACTGAACCAGGAAGAAATAAAAATTATGAACAAACCAACTACAAACACTGAAATAGAAACTGTGATCAAAAGTCTCCCCAAAAAACAAAAGCCCAGGGCAAGGTGGCTTAACAGGGGACTTCTATCAAACATTTAGAGACAGGCTAATGCTTATTTTCTGAAACTCTTCCAAAAAATTGCAGAGGAAGGAACACTTCCAAACTCATTCTATGAGGCCACAGTCACCTGGATACAAAAACCAGGCAAAGACAACACAAAAGAAGAAAATGACAGGCCAATATCACTGATGAACATAGATGCAAAACTCCTCAACAAAATTCTAGCAAACAATTTAACAATACATTAAAAAGATCATACACCATGGTCAAATCAGGCTTATTCCAGGGATGCAAGGATTCTTTAATATATGCAAATCAACCAATGTGATACACCATATTAACAAATTGAAAGATAAAAAATACAAAGGATACAAAATCAATACACAGAAATCACTTGCATTTCTATATACTAACAATGAAAAATCAGAAAGCGAAATGAAGGAATCAATCCCATTCACCATTGCAAATAAAAGAATTAAATATCTAGGAATAAACTTACCTAAGGAAACAAAAGAACTGTACATAGAAAATTATAAGACACTAATGAAAGAAATCAAAGACAACATAAGCAGATGGAGATATATTACATGTTCCTGGGTAGGAAGAATCAATATTGTGAAAATGACTATATTGCCAAATTCAATCTACAGATTCAATGCAATCCCTATCAAATCACCAATGGCATTTTTCACATAACCAGAACAAAAAATTTCACAGTTCATACAGAAACACAAAGGACCCTGAACAGCCAAAGCAGTCTCAAAAAAGAAGAATGGAGCTAGAGGAATCAACCTTCCTGACTTCAGATTATACTACAAAGTTACATTCATCAAGACAGTATGGTGCTGGCACAAAAACAGAAATATAGACCAATGGAACAAGATATAAAGCCAAGAAATAAACCCATGCACTTATGGGTACCTTATTTTTTACAAAGGAGACAAGAATACACAATGTGGCAAAAACAGCCTCTTCAAAAAATGCTGGGAAAACTGGACAGCTACATGTAAAAGAATGAAATTAGAATGCTTCCTAACACCACACACAAAGATAAACTCAAAATGGATTAAAGTCCTAAATGCAAAACCAAAAACTATAAAACTCTTAGAGGAAAACATAGGCAGAACACTCGATGACAGCAATCAATGCAAGATCCTCTATAATCCACCTCCTAGAGTAATGGAAATAAAAACAAAAGTAAACAAGTGAACCCTAATTAAACTTAAAAGCTTTTGCACAGCAAAGGAAACTATAAGGAAGGTGAAAAAGACAACCCTCTGAATGGGAGACATCAATAGCAAATGAAACAACTGACAAACGATTAATTTCTAAAATATACAAGCAGCTCATACAACTCAATACCAGAAAAACAAACAACCCAATCAAAAAGTGGGAAAAAGACCTAAACAGACATTTCTCCGAAGAAGACATACAGATAGCTAACAAACACATGAAAGGATACTTAACACTGCTCATTATTAGAGAAATGCAAATCAAAACTACAATGAGATATCACCTCACACCAGTCAGGACGGCCATCATGAAAAAGTCTACAAACAATAAATGCTGGAGAGGGTGTGGAGAAAAGGGAACACTCTTGCAATCTTGGTGGGTATGTAAGTTGATACAGCCTCTATGGAAGACGATATGGAGATTCCTTAAAAAACAAGCAATAAAACCACCACATGCCCCAGCAACCCCACTCCTAGGCATATACCCTGAGGAAACAAAAATTGAAAAAGACACATGTATCCCATTGTTCATCGCAGCACTATTTACAATAGCTAGAACATGGAAGCAACCTAGATGTCCATCGACAGATGAATGTATAAAGAAGTTGTGGTATATTGTACGTACAATGGAATATTACTCAGCAATAAAAAGGAATGCACTTGAGTCAGTTCTAAAGAGGTGGGTGAACCTATTATCCAGAGTGAAATAAGTCAGAAAGAGAAATATAAATATCTTATACTGATACATATATATGCAAACTAGAAAGATGGTACTGATTAATTTGTTTATAAGGCAGCAATGGAGAAACAGACATAGAAAGCAGACCTAAGGACACAGGGAGAGGGAAGGAGGGAGAAGGGAGGAGGGAGAGGTCAAGATGTATGGAGAGAGTAACATGGAAACTCACAATACTAAATGTAAACTAGATAGCTAATGGGAATTTGCTGTATGACTCAGGGAACCCAAACAGGGGCTCAGTGACATCTAGAAGGGTGGGATGGGGAGGGAGGTAGAAGGGAAATTCAGGAGGGAGGGGACATGGGTCTACCTATGACTGATTCTTGTTGATGTTTGACAGAAAACAACAAAATTCTGTGAAGCAATTATCCTTCAATTAAAACTAAATAAATAAAATAAGCATTTTATAGAGAACCAAAAAATTCATGTCCCCATGGAACTTACATTCTAGTATGGAAGGTTCATGAGACTTTAATTACACTCAGAAATGGAATGAAGAAGAAAAAGACTTACTTAACCCAAACTTTTAAATACCCATGTTGCAAAGTAATTTAGTCAGATATATAGGCTGTTATATTTTAAAAGAGTGCTAGACAAATATTCATTCTGGACCCCATGGTGGTGGTTTAGTGGCTAAGTTGTGTCCAACTCTTGTGACTCCATGGACTATAGCCTGCTGGACTCCTCTGTCCATGGAATTCTCCAGGCAAGAATACTGGAGTGGGTTGCCATTTCCTTCTCCAGGGTATTTTTCAGACCCAGGAATCGAACCCGGGTCTCCTGCATTGCAGGCAGATTCTTTACCAACTGAGCTATGAGGGAAACCATCTGGGCCCCATATCACTCATTTATTCTTTGTGTTTTTACCTACACTCTATTGCACTGGGTGTGCACATGTGTGTGTTTAGTAGAAAATGGAAAAGGAATGTTTTATAACTGTAGCTCCTGTCTCCCCTTATTTCTTACAGTTTCTTTCTGTTTGTCTCCTTTTCATTTGCCTGTCTTTCAATATGTGTACTCTATGCCTCTCAACATAGCCTCTGCCTCTGTTATTTATTTCCTTTAATCTCCCAACACTGCTTTGAGATATATCTTTTGTTACTTCAGTTTTACAGCTGAGAAAACAAGACATGGGGAAGGGTTTTTACTTTTACCAAGGTCACTCAATCGATAAGACAAAACACAGGTAGTCTGATTTTGAATCATGGGATATTTTCATTACACCATAATACTTCATGCTTGTCCTGTAAATACAAAACAAAACAGTCAAGGAATCCAGTTCCAGGTAAGATGGACTAAACATATAAACACATTTCCTCCTATAGATGCAACAATAAAACTTGCACATAATACATGAAGCAGCTCTTTGAGGCCTCTGAAAAGTAAATATCAACAGGAGAAAAAGGAAAGAACATCTGAATTTAAAATATCTCTGAACTGATTGTGAGTTTACCATTGTTTTCCTCTGGTACCTTGTATCCTGAATTCAATGAAGCCTGAAACAAAAGTGAGTACTGAGATAAACAGACAGAGATAGAGATCCAGAAGAAACTCACTAGTTTTAGCTCAAAAAGTAAAATTCAGACACTGTTGGAAAATCCTCTGGGTTTTTTCTCCATTTTTCTTCATTCATTTGACTTAACCAAGTGCCTGCTAAATCAAAAATATAAATATTATAAATAAAATATAAATAAGAGCCAAAATCACATAACATATTAATCGAGATGCTTATAATAAAACCAAAGTTACTCAGCACATGAATAACCACAAAAATCTCAACTCATATGAGGAAAAATAATTTAAAAATACCAATGACAAGGTAAAACAGATTTTTGAATTATCTGGCAAGGTATTTAAAGTAGCTGTTATTATGGTGCTCAAACACAAAATTATAAATATTCTTAAATCAGTAAAAGACAGAAAGAATCAGCAAAGAAACAGAGAAAAGCCAAATGGAAAATTTAGAACATAAAATGCTATAACCAAAATCAGAAAACTCACCGAAGAGGCTCAATTATATGAAGATAATGACGAGTTAGTGATTTTTAAGATAGATCAGTAGAAAGTATCCAATGAGAGTAACAGAAAGAAATAAGATTGAAAAATTTAATGGAGCCTCAGGAACCTGTAAAACAGAAAAAGGAGCTAATCTTCATACCATTGGAGTCCCAGAAATAGAGAAGAAACCATGTGGTAATGAAAACAGTTGAAGAAATATGGTTGGCTGCTTACTAAGTTTGGTGAAAGATATTAACAAGCAGAATCAAGAAACTGGGAAAACTCTGAACAAGATAAAACCAAAAAAAAAAAAAAAAAAAAGCCCATTATACAGAGTGAAGTAAGCCAGAAAGATAAACACCAATACTGTATACTAACGCATATATATGGAATTTAAAAAGATGGTAAAGCTAACCCTATATGCAAAACAGAAAAAGAGACACATATGTACAGAACAGACTTTTGGACTCTGTGGGAGAAGGCGAGGGTGGGATGTTCTGAGAGAATGGCATTGAAACAAGTATACTATCAAGGGTGAAACAGACTACCAGCCCAGGTTGGATGCATGAGACAAGTGCTCAGGGCTGGTGCACTGGGAAGACCCAGAGGGATGGGATGGGGAGGGAGGCGGGAGGGGGGATCGGGATAGGGAACACATGTAAATCCATGGCTGATTCATGTCAATGTATGGCAAAAACCACTACAATATTGTAAAGTAATTAACCTCCAACTAATAAAAATAAATGAAAAAAAATTTGACTTACAAAAAAATTAAAACAAACAAACAAACAAAAAAAACAAAAAAAAAAAAATCTATGTCCAGACACGTCATAATCAAACTTTTGAGAACTAGAAAGCAGTCAGAGAAAAATGACATATTGGTTACAGGAGAAAAGTTATTCAAATAACTGCAGGTTTCTCATTAGAAACTAAAGGGCTAAAGAAATGGCACCTTGTTTTTTTCAAGTGCTAGAAAGTAAAGAATTGTCAACTCAGTAGTCTATATCTGACTAGAATATTATTCAGAAATAAAGGTGAAAGAAAGGTATTCTCAGATGAAGGAACACTAAAGGAAATCACAGCCAGCAGATTGCTCCGAAAGTAAGACTAAAGAAATTTCTTGAAACAGAGAGGAAATGATATGAGTAAACTTTGAACATTATGAAGAAGGAAGGAACAATGGAAAGAGCAAAATTACGGGCAATTATCTGAATCAGTCCGTTGTTCCATGTCCAGTTTTAACAGTTGCGAGTGGGAATTAAGATTTCCAGGAGAAATATCAACAACCTCAGATATGCAGATGACACCACTCTAATGGCAGAAGGTAAAGAGGAATTAAAGAGTCTCTTGATTGAGAGTGAAAGAGGAGAGTGAAAAAGCTGGCTTAAATCAACAGTCAAAAAACTAAGATCATGGCATGTGGCCCCATCACTTCATGGCAAAGAGATGGGGGGAAAGTGGAAACAGTGACAATTTTCTTGGCCTCCAAAATCAGTGAAATCGGTGGCTGTAGCCACAAAATTAAAAGATGCTTGCTCCTTGAAAGAAAAGCTATGACAAAAGTAGACAGCATATTAAAAAGTAGAGACATCACTTTGCTGACAAAGGTCCATATACTCAAAGCTATGTTTTTTTCCAGTAGTCATGTACTGATGTGAGAGTCAGACCATAAAGAAGGCTGAGCACTGAAGAATCAATGCTTTCAGATTGTGGTGCTGGAGAAGACTCTTGAAGGTCCCTTAGACAGCAAGGGGATCAAACCAGTCAATCCTAAAGGGAATCCATCCTGAATATTCATTGGAGGGACTGATGGTGAAACTGCAATATTTTGGCCACCTGATGTGAAGATTTGACTCATTGGAAAAGATCCTGAGGCTGGGAAAGATTGAGGGCAAGAGGAGAAGAGGGCAACAGAGGATGAGATGGTTAGTTGGCATCACCAACTAAATGGACATAAGTTTCAGCAATCTCCAGGATATAGTGAAGAGCAGCGAAGCCTGACACGCTGCAGTCCATGGGGACACAAAGAGCCAGAAATGATTTAGCGACTGAACAACAATGGGCAAATATAATAGACAGTTCTTTTCTTGAGTTCTTTAAAATATGTTTGACTGTTGAAAGCAAAAATTGTAGAATTATGTGATGCTACTGTTGATGTAAATAGATGCAATATATATGAAAACAGCAACAGAAAAGGGGGAGTATAAAGTACATGTATGGTGGTAAGGTTTCCACATTCCAATTCAAGTAGCAAAATAGTAATTCTAAATATACTGTGAAATAGATGAGTCTGTATTTTGTAATCCTTAAAGTAACTACTTTAAAAGTTATTTAAAAATATAGTCAAAATTACAATAGATAAAACAAAATGGAAAACTAAACAATATTCAAATAATCCAAAAGAAGTCATGAAAGGGGAATCAGAGGAGAGAATTATGGGTGGTATAAATGTTCAATATGGAGGATTTAAGATCTTATTTTAAACTTGTATTTGATTTGTTATTTGGGGAATTTGGGGGTGTTACACGCTTTCCTCATTTGTATGTACCTTATTATTGTTGTTCAGTCTTTCAGTCTTTTGTGACCCCATGAACTGCAGCATACCACACTTCCCTGTCCTTCACAATCTCTTCCCAGTGCTTGCTCAAACTTATGTCCATTGAGTCTGTAATTCCATCCAACCATCTCTTCCTCTGTTGCCCCCTTATCCTCCTGTCCTCAGTCTCTCCCAGCATCAGAGTCTTTTCCAATGAGTCAGCTCTTTGCATCAGGCTATATTTTATGCAATAGCAGAGGGTTGGACATGACTAAATGACTAACTAACCTTACACCTAAAGCAACTAGAAAAAAAAAGAACAAAAAACCCCCCAAAGTTAGTAGAAGGAAACAAATCGTAAAGACCAGAGTGAGAATAAATGAAAAAAATGAAAGAGACTATAACAAAGATCAATAAAACTAAAAGCTGGTTATTTGAGAAGATAAACGAAGTTGACAAACCATTAGCCAGAATCATCAAGAAGAAAAGGGAGAAGACTCAAATTAATAAAATTAGAAATGAAAAAGGAGAAGTTATAACAGATAACACAGACATACAGAATATCCTAAGAGGCTACTATGAACAGCTATATGTCAATAAAATGGACAACCTGGAAGAAACAAATTCTTAAAAAGCAGAACCAAGAATAAATAGAAAATATGAACAGAATCACAAACACAGAAATCGAAACTAATAAAAAGCCTTCCAACAAACAAAAACCCAGAGTCATATGATTTCTCAGGCACGTTCTACCAAAAGTTTAGAGAAGAACTAAAACTTATCCTGCTCAAACTCTTCCAGAAAATTTCAGAGGAAGGAAAACTCCCAAACTGGTTCTTGGATGCCACCATTACCCTGATATGAAAACCAGACAAAGATGCCACACACACACACACAAAAAGGGTCAATATCACTGATGAACATAGATGCAAACATCCTAAATAAAATTCTAACAAAAAGAACCCAGCAACATAATAAAAGGATAATGCATCATGATTAAGTGGGCTTTAGCCCAGGGATGCAAGTATTCTTCAATATACACAAATCAGTCAATGTGATTTGTGCATATTAACAAATTGAAAGACAAATCTATATGATCATCTCAATAGATGCAGAGAATCAGTGGGCTTCTCTGTGGCTCAAATATTAGGGAATCTGCCTGCAACGCAGAAGATATGGGTTTAATCCCTGGGTCAGGAAGATCCCTTGGAGAATGGAATGGCTTCTTTTTTGATTTCTTCTATGATTTGTTGATTATTCAGAAGCGTGTTATTTAGCCTCCATAGGTTTGAATTTTTAACAATTTTTCCTGTAATTGAGATCTAATCTTAATGAAAATGAAAACACAACAACCCAAAACCTATGGGACACTGTAAAAGCAGTGCTAAGGGGAAGGTTCATAGCATTACAGGCTTACACCAAGAAACAAGAAAAAAGCCAAATAAATAACCTAACTCTACACCTAAAGCAATTAGAGAAGGAAGAAATGAAGAACCCCAGGGTTAGCAGAAGGAAAGAAATCTTAAAAATCAGGGTAGAAACTAAAGAGACCATAGCAAAAATCAACAAAGCTAAAAGCTGGTTTTTTGAAAAAAATAAACAAAATTGACAAACCATTAGCAAGACTCATTAAGAAACAAAGAGAGAAGAACCAAATTAACAAAATTAGAAATGAAAATGGAGAGATCACAACAGACAACACTGAAATACAAAGGATCATAAGAGACTACTACCAGCAGCTCTATGCCAATAAAATGGACAACTTGGATGAAATGGACAAATTCTTAGAAAAGTATAACTTTCCAAAACTGAACCAGGAAGAAATAGAAGATCTTAACAGACCCATCACAAGCAAGGAAATCGAAACTGTCATCAAAAATCTTCCAGCAAACAAAAGCCCAGGACCAGATGGCTTCACAGCTGAATTCTACCAAAAATTTAGAGAAGAGCTAACACCTGTCTTACTCAAACTCTTCCAGAAAATTGCAGATGAAGGTAAGCTTCCAAACTCATTCTATGAGGCCACCATCACCCTAATTCCAAAACCAGACAAAGATGCCACAAAAAAAGAAAACTACAGGCCAATATCACTGATGAACACAGATGCAAAAATCCTTAACAAAATTCTAGCAAACAGAATCCAACAACATATTAAAAAAATCATACACCATGACCAAGTGGGCTTTATCCCAGGGATGCAAGGATTCTTTAATATCCACAAATCAGTCAATGTAATACACCACATTAACAAATTGAAAGATAAAAACCATATGATTATCTCAATAGATGCAGAGAAAGCCTTTGACAAAATTCAACACTCATTTATGATTAAAACTCTCCAGAAAGCAGGAATAGAAGGAACATACCTCAACATAATAAAAGCTATATATGACAAACCCACAGCAAGCATCACCCTCAATGGTGAAAAATTGAAAGCATTTCCCCTGAAATCAGGAACAAGACAAGGGTGCCCACTCTCACCACTAATATTCATATAGTGTTGGAAGTTTTGACCACAGCAATCAGAGTAGAAAAAGAAGTAAAAGGAATCCAGATAGGAAAAGAAGAATTGAAACTCTCATTGCTTGCAGATGACATGATCCTCTACATAGAAAACCCTAAAGACTCTTCCAGAAAATTACTAGAGCTAATCAATTAATATAGTAACATTGCAGGATATAAAATTAACACACAGAAATCCCTTGCATTCCTATATAGTGACAATGAAAAAACAGAAAGAGAAATTAAGGAAACAATACCATTCACCATTGCAACAAAAAGAATAAAATACTTAGGAGTATATCTACATAAAGAAACAAAATACCTATACATAGAAAACTATAAAACACTGATGAAAGAAATCAAAGAGGACACAAACAGATGGAGAAACATACCGTGTTCATGGATTGGAAGAATCAATATTGTCAAAATGGCTATTCTACCCAAAGCAATCTATAGGTTCAATGCAATCCCTATCAAGCTACCAACGGTATTTTTCACAGAACTAGAACAAATAATTTCACAATTTGTATGGAAATACAAAAAACCTCGAATAGCCAAAGTAATCTTGAGAAAGAAGAATGGAATTGGAGGAATCAACCTGCCTGACTTCAGACTCTACTACAAAGCCACAGTCATCAAGACAGTATGGTACTGGCATAAAGACAGAAATATAGATCAATGGAACAGAATAGAAAGCCCAGAGATAAATCCACGAAGCTATGGACACCTTATCTTTCACAAAGGAGGCAAGGATATACAATGGAAAAAAGACAACCTCTTTAACAAGTGGTGCTGGGAAAACTGATCAACCACTTGTAAAAGAATGAAACTAGAACACTTTCTAACACCATACACAAAAATAAACTCAAAATGGATTAAAGATCTAAATGTAAGACCAGAAACTATAAAACTCCTAGAGGAGAACATAGGCAAAACACTCTCCGACATAAATCACAGCAAGATCCTCTATGACCCACCTCCCAGAATATTGGAAATAAAAGCAAAACTAAACAAATGGGACCTAATGAAACTTAAAAGCTTTTGCACAACAAAGGAAACTATAAGTAAGGTGAAAAGACAGCCCTCAGATTGGGAGAAAATAATAGCAAATGAAGCAACAGACAAAGGATTAATCTCAAAAGTATACAAGCAACTCCTGCAGCTCAGTTCCAGAAAAATAAATGACCCAATCAAAAAATGGGCCAAAGAACTAAACAGACATTTCTCCAAAGAAGACATACAGATGGCTAACAAACACATGAAAAGATGCTCAACATCACTCATTATCAGAGAAATGCAAATCAAAACCTCAATGAGGTACCATTACACGCCAGTCAGGATGGCTGCTATCCAAAAGTCTACAAGCAATAAATGCTGGAGAGGGTGTGGAGAAAAGGGAACCCTCTTACACTGTTGGTGGGAATGCAAACTAGTACAGCCGCTATGGAGAACAGTGTGGAGATTCCTTAAAAAACTGGAAATAGAACTGCCATATGACCCAGCAATCCCACTTCTGGGCATACACACTGAGGAAACCAGATCTGCAAGAGACACGTGCACCCCAATGTTCATCGCAGCACTGTTTACAATAGCCAGGACATGGAAGCAACCTAGATGCCCATCAGCAGATGAATGGATAAGGAAGCTGTGGTACATATACACCATGGAATATTACTCAGCCATTAAAAACAATTCATTTGAATCAGTCCTAATGAGATGGATGAAACTGGAGCCCATTATACAGAGTGAAGTAAGCCAGAAAGATAAAGAACATTACAGCATACTAACACTTATATATGGAATTTAGAAAGATGGTAACAACAACCCTATCCGCAAAACAGAAAAAGAGACACAGAAATACAGAACAGACTTTTGAACTCTGTGGGAGAAGGTGAGGGTGGGATGTTTCAAAAGAACAGCATGTATACTATCTATGGTGAAACAGATCACCAGCCCAGGTGGGATGTATGAGACAAGTGCTCCGGCCTGGTGCACTGGGAAGACCCAGAGTAATCGGGTGGAGAGGGAGGTGGGAGGGGGGATCGGGATGGGGAATACGTGTAAATCTATGGCTGATTCATATCAATGTATGACAAAACCCACTGAAATGTTGTGAAGTAATTAGCCTCCAACTAATAAAAAATAAATAAATAATGAAAAAAAAAAAAAGAATGGAATGGCAACCCACTTCAGTATCCTTGCTTGAAAGATTCCACAGACAGAGGGGCCTGGTGGGCTTACACTCCATGGGGTCACAAAGAGTCAGACATGACTGAGTGATTAACACACACACATAGATGCAGAGAAAGTTTTTGACAATATTCAACACCCATTTATGATAAAAATTCTCCAGAAAGTAGACATAGAAGGAACATGCTGCAATATCGTAAAGGCCATATACAACAAACCCACAGCAAACATTATTCTCAGTGGTGAAAAACTGAAAGCATTTCTTCTAAAACCAGAACCAAGACAAGGATGCCCACTCCCACCACTATTATTCAACTTAGTTTTGGAAGTCTTAGCCACAGTAATCAGAGAATAAAAAGAAATAAAAAGAAGCCAGATTGGAAAAGAAGAAGTAAAACACTCACTGTTTGCAGAGGACATGATTCTTTACATAGAAAACCCATAAAATGTCACCAGCAAATTATTAGCACTAGTCAAAGAATATTGTAAAATCACATGATATAAAATTAATACTCAGAAATCCCTTTCATACCTATACACTAACAATGAAAAATCAGAAAAAGAAGGAAACAATCACATTCACCGTTGCAAAAAAAAAAAAAAATACTCAGGAACAAACTTACCTAAAGAGACAAAAGACTTGTATGCAAAAAACCATAAAACACTGATGAAAGAAATTAAAGACAACACAAACAGATGGAGAGATTCACCGTGTTCTTTGACTGGAAGAATCAATATTGTGAAAATGACTATATTACCTAAAGTAATCTATAGATTCAATACAATCCCTATCAAACTACCAATAGTATTTTTCACAGAACTGGAGTAAAAAAATTCACAATTTTCTGGAGACACAAAAGACCCTGACTAGCCCATGAAATCTTGGGAAAGAAGAATGAAGCTAGAGGAATCCAACCTTTCTTACTTCAGACTTTACTACAAAGCTATAGTCATCAAGACAGTATGGTACTGGCACAAAATAGAAATATAAACCAATGCAACAAGGTAGAAAGCCCAGAGATAAATCCACACAACTATGGACAACTTATCTTTGACAAAGGAGGCAAAAATATACAATGGAGACAAGACAGTCTCTTCAGTAAGTGGTGCTGGGAAAACTGGGCAGCTGCATGTAAAGGAATGAAATTAGCACACTTCCTAACACCATACACAAAAATAAACTCAAAACAGATTAAAAATCTAAATGAAAGGCCATATACTATAAAACTATTAGAGGAAAACATAGGCAAAACACTCTCTGACATAAATCACAGCAAGATCCTCTATGACCCACGTTCTAGAGTAATATAAATAAAAACAAAAATAAACAAATGGGACCTCATTAAATGTAAAAGCTTTTACACGATCAAGGAAACTATAAGCAAGGTGAAAAGACAGCCTTCAGAATGGGAGAAAATAATAGCAAATGAAGCAACTGACAGAGAATTAATCTCAAAAATATACAAGCAGCTCATGCAGCTCAATATCAGAAAAATAAATGACCCAATCAAAAAGTGGTCAGAAGACCTAAAGAAGAAGACCTTCTTCTCCAAAGAAGGCATACAGATGGCCAATAAACATGAAAAGATGCTCAAAATCACTCATTATTAGAGAAATGCAAATCAAAGCCACAATTAGGAACTATCTCACACTGAATGGCCATCATCAAAAGGTCATCATCAAAAAATCTACAGTCAATAAATGCTGGACAGGATGTGGAGAAAAGGGATCACTCTTGCACTGTTGGTGGGAATGCAAACTGATGCAACCACTATGCAGAACAGTATGGAGATTCGTTAAAGACCTAGGAATAAAACTATCATATGACCCAGCAATTCCACTACTGAGCATGTATCCTGAAGAAACCAGAACTGAAAAAGATACATGCACCCTAATGTTCATTGCAGCAGTATTTATAGCTAGGACATGGAAGCAACCTAGATGTCCATTGGCACATGAATGGATAAAGAAGTTGTGGTACATATACACAATGGAATATTACTCAGCTATAAAACAGAACACATTTGAGTCAGTTTTAATGAGGTGGATGAACCTAGAGCCTATTATACAGAGTGAAGTAAGTCAGAAAGAGAAAGACAAATACTGTATATTAATCCATACATATGTGGAATCTATGAAAATGGTACTGACAATCCTATGTTCAGGGAGGCAAGGGAGACACAGACTTAAAGGAAAGACTTTTGGACACAGTGGGAGAAGGAGAGGGTGGAATGATTTGAAAGAATAGCATTGAAATATATACATTACCATAGGTAAAATACATAGCCAGTGGGAGTTTGATGTATGACACAGGGAGCCCAAAGCCAGTGCTCTGTGACTCCTGGAGAGATAGGGTGGGGAGGGAGGGGGATTCAGGAGTGACAAGACACATGTATACCTATGGCTGATTCATGTTGTTGTATGGCAGAGGACACCACAATATTGTAAAGCAATTATCCTCTAATTAAAATAAACATTTTTTTAAAAGTCTGCAAACAATAAATGTTGTATAGGGTGTGGAGAAAAGAACCCTTTTGCGCTTCTGGTGGGAATGCAAATTGATACAATGACTATGGAGAACAGAATGGAGATTCCTTAAAAACCGAGGAATAAAACTACCATATAACCCAGCAGTGCCACTACTGGGCATATACCCGGAGGAAACCATAACTTAAAAAGACACATGTACCCCGATGTTCATTGCAGCGCTATTTATAATAGCTAGGACATGGAAGCAACATAGATATCCAAAAAGAGATGAATGGATAAAGAAGATGTGGTACATATACACAAAGGAATATTACTCAGCTAGAAATGAATACATTTGAGTCAGTTCTGATGAAGCGGATGAACCTAGAGCCTATTATACAAAGTTAGGTAAGTCAGGAAGAGAAAGACAAATACTGCATAGAAGCACATATATGTGGAATCAAGAAAGATGGTACTGATAAACCTATGTACATGGCAGCACTGGAGATACAGACATAGAGAACAGACTTTTGGACCGAGTAGGCAAGAGAGAAGGTGGGGTGGTTTGAGAGAGTAACACTGAAACATATACACTATCACATGCAAAGTAGAGACCCAGTGAGAATTTGCTGTGTTACACAGGGAACCCAAAGTTGGTGCTCTGTGATAACCTAGAGGGATGGGATGGGGAGAGAGATGGGAGGAAGGTTTTAGAGGGAGGGGACATATGTATATGTATGGTTGATGTATGTCAGAAACCATCATAATAGTGTAAGTAATTATCCTCCTATTAAAAATAAAATAAAATTTAAAAAATTAAGATGAATCAGATGAAAAAAATAAAATTCTGTGAATTTTGGAAGCAATTGTATCACTGCACACTGATAAGAATTACTCAAATAAAAATTCCTGCAATTGCTGGCAAGGATGTGGAGCAAATGGAAATATCATGCTTTGTTGATACTGACCTAAAACGGTTAGGGGAAACACTGACTGAAACCACCTACCCTGGCCAGGCAAGATAGTAGCCACTTGCATGTGTGTGTGCATGCTCAGTCGTTTGACTCTCTGCAACCCTATGAACTATAGCCATAGTTGGCTACATGGAGGGTTGTCATGCCTCCCTCCAGGGGATTTTCTTGACCCAGGGATCAAACCCACATCTCTTGCATTGTAGGCAGGTTCTCATTGCTGAGCCACCAGGAAAGCCCAGACACTTGCATGAGTTATCTTCAACAAGAGACCCTGATAAGGAATGCAGAACTGACTAGCTCAGTTCAGGTCAGTTCAGTTCAGTCACTCAGTCGTGTCCGACTCTTTGCAACCGCATGAATTGCAACACACCAGGCCTCCCTGTCCATCACCAAATCCCAAAGTTTAATCAAACCCATGTCCATCGACTCCGTGATGCCATCCAACCATCTCATCCTATGTCGTCCCCTTCTCCTCCTGCCCCCAATCCCTCCCAGCATCAGGGTGTTCTCCAATGAGTCAACTCTTCCCATGAGGTGGCCAAAGTATTGGAGTTTCAGCTTCAGCATCAGTCCTTCCAATGGACACTCAGGACTGATCTCCGTCAGGTTGGACTGGTTGGATCTCCTTGTAGTTCAAGGGACCTTGCCTTCTCCAACACCACAGTTCAAAAGCATCAATTTTTCAGTGCTCAGCTTTCTTCACAGTCCAACTCTCACATCCATACATGACCACTGGAAAAAGCATAGCCTTGGCCAGACGGACATTTGTTGGCAATGTAATGTCTCTGATTTTTAATATGCTATCTAGGTTGGTCATCACTTTCCTTCCAAGGATAAGCGTCTTTTAATTTCATGGCTGCAATCACCATCTGCAGTGATTTTGGAGCCCCAAAAAATAAAGTCTGACACTGTTTCCACTGTCTCCCCATCTATTTCCCATGAAGTGATGGGATCAGATGCCATGATCTTAGTTTTCCGAATGTTGAGCTTTAAGCCAACATTTTCACTCTCCTCTTTCACTTTCATCAAGAGGCTTTTTAGTTCCTCTTCACTTTCTGCCATAAGGGTGGTGTCATCTGCATATCTGAGGTTATTGATATTTCTCCCAGAAATCTTGATTCCAGCTTGTGCTTCCTCCAGCCCAGTGTTTCTCATGATGTACTCTGCATATAAGTTGAATAAGCAGGGTGACAATATACAGCCTTGACGTACTCCTTTTCCTATTTGGAACCAGTCTGTTGTTCCATGTTCAGTTCTAACTGTTTCTTCCTGACCTGCATACAGGTTTCTCAAGAGGCAGGTCAGCTGGTCTGGTATTCCCATCTCTTTCAGAATTTTCCACAGTTTATCGTGATCCACACATTCAAAGACTTTGGCGTAGTCAATAAAGCAGAAATAGATGTTTTTCTGGAACTCTCTTGCTTTTTCAATGATCCAACGGATGTTGGAAATTTGATCTCTGGTTCCTCTGCCTTTTCTAAAACCAGCTTGAACATCTGGAAGTTCACGGTTCATGTACTGTTGAAGCCTGGCTTGGAGAATTTTGAGCACTACTTTACTAGTGTGTGATATGAGTGCAATTGTGCAGTAGTTTGAGCATTCTTTCTCATTGCCTTTTTTAGGGATTGGAATGAAAACTGACGTTTTCCAGTCCTGTGGCCACTGCTGAGTTTTCCAAATTTGCTGACATACTGAGTGCAACACTTTCACAGCATCATCTTTCAGGATTTGAAATAGCTCAACTGGAATTCCATCACATCCACTAGCTTTGATCATAATGATGCTTTCTAAGGCCCACTTGACTTCACATTCCAGGATGTCTGACTCTAGGTGAGTGATCACACCATTGTGATTATCTGGTTTGTTAAGATCTTTTTTGTACAGTTCTTCTGTGTATTCTTGCCACCTCTTCTTAACATCTTCTGCTTCTGTTAGGTCCATACCATTTCTGTCCTTTATCGAACCCATTTTTGTGTGAAATGTCCCCTTGATATCTCTAATTTTCTTGAAGAGATCTCTAGTCTTTCCCATTCTGTTGTTTTCTTCTATTTCTTTGCATTGATCGCTGAGGAAGGCTTTCTTATCTCTCCTGGCTATTCTTTGGAACTCTGCATTCAAATGGGAATATCTTTCCTTTTCTCCTTTGCTTTTTGCTTCTCTTCTTTTCACAGCTATTTGTAAGGCCTCCCCAAACAACCATTTTGCCTTTTTGCATTTCTTTTCCATGGGAATGGTCTTGATCCCTGTCTCCTGTACAATGTCACGAACCTCTGTCCATAGTTCATCAGGCTCTCTGTCTATCAGATCTAGTCCCTTAAATCTATTTCTCACTTCCACTGTATGTTCATAAAGGATTTGATTTAGGTCATACCTGAATGGTCTAGTGGTTTTCCCTACTTTCTTCAGTTTAAGTCTGAATTTGACAATAAGGAATTCATGATCTGAGCCACAGTCAGCTCCCAGTCTTGTTTTAGCTGACTGTATAGAGCTTCTCCATCTTTGGCTGTAAAGTATATAATCAATCTGATTTTGGTGTTGACCATCTGGTGATGTCCATGTGTGAACTGACTAGCTACCACCAACCAAAAGAATTTGGGAAAGGTCAAAAGGAGAGAGGAGACTGCAGTTCATATATCCTATCAACTTCCCAGATTCCTTCTTGCTGGAATTCATCTTGGCTGAGCCATGCACACGATCAGAGTGCAAGGACCATGAGTCAATGTGATTGGCCAGAGACAACCTGGAAATCAATCCAATAACCATAAAACCCAAGACTGCAAGCCACCTGGCAGAGCAGTTCCCCTGGGTTCCTCTACCCTGCTGATCTCTGCTTTGGCACCCCTTCCCAATAAATTATCTTGCTTTGTCAGCAAAAAAAAAAAAAAAAAAAAAAAGACGGATAGTACAAACAAAATAAATAAGTGGTGGACCTAATTCTGAACATTACTGGGTATTTATTCTAGGGAAATGAAAGCCATGTTCACACAGATACCTATATAAGACTATTTACAGCATCTCTATTTATAATTGCCAAAAATTTGTAGCAACTAGGGTATACTGCAATAGGTAAATTCATATACAAACAGTCCATTCATACACAAAATGCTACTCAACAATAAAAAGGAAAGAACGGCTTAGATAAATCTGGAGAATGTCATATTGAGTAAAAAAAATCCAGTCTCAAAAGATTACATGCTGTGTGATTCTATTTTAATAACATTGCTGAAAAGATCAAACTATAGGAACAGAAAACAGATCAGTGGTTGCCAGGAATTCAGAAGTAGGAGAGTGTGTAACTATAAAGAGGTGACACAATAGAATTTTGGGAAGTGATGGAAGAGTTTTGTACACTGTTGTGGTGGTTACACAAATATATACATGTGTTGTTGCTGCTGCTGCTTAGTCACTTCAGTCATGTCCGACTCTGCGCAACCCTATGAACTGCAGCCCGCCAGGTTCCTCTGTCCATGGGATTCTCTAGGCAAGAGTACTAGAGTGGATTGTCATGCCCTCCTCCAGGGAATCATCCCGACCCAGGGATTGAACTTTGGCCTCCTGCATTGCAGGCAGATTTTTTACCACTGAGCCACCAGAGAAGCACATATACATATGTTATGTTAGCACTTATATGTGGAATCTAAAAAATTAGACAAATGAAATGAAACACAACCAAACATAAACAGACTCACAGATACAGGAAACAGACTAGTGGTTACCAATGGGGAGAGGGAGAAGTGGAGAGGCAAGGTAAGTGTAGGAGATTAAAAGTTACAAACTAATATGAATAAGACAAACAAGCTACAAGGATATATTGTACAGTATGGGGAATATAACCAGCATTTTATAATAACTTTAAATGGAGTATAATCTATCAAAATATTGAGTCACTATGTTGTACACCTGAAACTAATATAATACTGTAAGTTAAATATACTTCAATGAAAAACATTCAAAGAACTGTACACTAAAAGAAAAATTCAATTTTACTGCATGATATTAAAAAAAAAAGCAGGTGATTAATTTGCTACTTATATGGCCTTGATATTTATTTCTCTGTTAGTGGCCCTGAATAGGCTATAAAATATCTCCAATCCTAGACAGTCTTCAGCTAACAGATGATTTTTTTTTTAACAATAGAACTACAAACTACAATCAATTTCATGGATTTCCTAATTATTCTTCCCTCTAATAATATTAGTCTATCTTTACATGAAAAAATAGCCTCAATATTTCAGTATAATACTGTACACTATTTGGTATAGTTTCAATAAGTAATCAATCATCTGTATCACCATTATAAAGGGGAAGTTTTCATTTCAGCACATGATTAGGATTGCCACCTAGAATTTAGTGTTTTTCCAGCCATTAGGATGAGTATTTGTTAAAATGGAGATAGTTGAATGGAAACAGTCTGTGGGCAGGTGGGAGCCCCTGATATATTGCTCTTAATTTGCGGTGTTTATGAACTTACTCCTTGGAAGTGAAGCTATGACAAACCTAGACAGTATATTAAAAGGAGACATTACTTTGCCACCAAAGGTTTGTAAAGTCAAAGCTGTGGTATTTCCAGTAGCCATGTATGGATGTGGGAGTTGGACCATAAAGAAGGCTGAGCACTGAAGAACCAATGCTTTTGAACCGTGGTGTTGGAGAAGACTCTTGAGAATCCCTTGGACTGCAAAAATATCAAGCCAGTCAATCCTAAAGGAAATCAACCCTGAATATTCATTGGAAGGGCTGATGCTAAAACTGAAGCTCCAATACATTGGCCACCTGATGCAAATACCCGACATTGGAAAAGACCCTGATGCTGGGAAAGATTAAAGGCAGAAGGAGAAGGAGACGACAGAGGACGAGGTGGTTGGATGGCATCACCAACTCATGGACATGAGTTTGAGCAAGCTCCAGGAGATGATGAAGGACAGGGAAGCCTTGCCTGATGCAGTCCATGGGGTCGCAAAGTCAGACATGACTGAGAGACTGAATTGTAACTATGAGTTTTAACCAAACACAGACCTGTTCTGTTTTTGTCCCTTCCTGAAAGCACAAAGATGGCAAATAACATGATTGCTAGTGATTCTCCCGAGAAGGTTGTGTCTGCAGTTGCTTCTAGTAGTGAGAAACTTTTAGTTCTAGTACCATAATGATTTCACTGTCTATTTTTCTTCAATAACAGGCCTGACTTTCCTGAGTGTTAATCCTTTATTAAGAGAGAAAATCATTCTGGCTGAAAAATTATCAGTATGTATATATAAATATATATATATATATATATGATTGCTGCCATGAAATTAAAAGATGCTTACTCTTTGGAAGGAAAGTTATAATCAACTTAGACAGCATATTAAAAAGCAGAGACATTACTCTGTCAACAAAGGTCCGTCTAGTCAAGGCTATGGTTTTTCGAGTAGTCATGTATGGATGTGAGAGTTAGACTATAAAGAAAACTGAGAGCTGAAGAATTGATGCTTTTGAACTGTGGTGTTGGAGAAGACTCTTGAGAGTACCTTGGACAGCAAGGAAATCCAACCAGTCCATCCTAAAGGAAATCAGTCCTGAATATTCATTGGAAGGACTGATGTTGAAGCTGAAGCTCCAATAATTTTGCCACCTGATGTGAAGAGCAGACTCATTTGAAAAGACCCCAATGCTGGGAAAGATTGAAGGCGGGAGGAGAAGGGGTCGACAGAGGATGAGATGGTTGGATGGCATCACCGACTCAATGGACATCAGTTTGAGTAAACTCTGGGAGTTGGTAACGGACAGGGAAGCCTGGCGTGCTGCAGTCCATGGGGTCACAAAGAGTTGGGCACGACTGAGTGACTGAACTGAACTGAACTGATATAGAAGTATATTTAAAACCACAAAGAAACAGCCCTTATATTGGATCTTCTGGTTTAGAACAGGGACTTCCAGCAGAAGTCCCTGGATGAGAACAATGAAGCCTGACACCCCGGTTGCTACTGGCAAGTATCATATAAACATAGGAGGAAATTGCTCTAGGATGCTGTGAACAGATTCGAGAACCCCCCGCCCCTGCAAAATTAACAACTTAAAGGACTGATGCTGAAGCTGAAACTCCAATACTTTGGCCACCTCACGCGAAGAGTTGACTCATTGGAAAAGACCTTGATACTGGGAGGGATTGAGGGCAGGAGGAGAAGGGGACGACAGAGAATGAGATGGCTGGATGGCATCACCGAGTCGATGGACATGAGTTTGAGTAAACTCTGGGAGTTGGTGATGGACAGGGAGGCCTGGCGTGCTGTGATTCATGGGGTCGCAAAGAGTCGGACACGACTGAGCGACTGAACTGAACTGAACTGAATGATATCTTAGAGCTGCTGAATCAACCATCTCTGAATTCTTCCTATCTCTGAGATCCTTATTAAGATTAAAAAAAAAATCCTTATTGTTTATGCCTCTTTGAGTCAAGTTTTCTACTACTTGTGGGTAAAATCATTTTGATATATTAATATCAAAGCAGTCTCTTGGTAGTGGTGGTGTTATAGAGGCTTTATTTCTTTTTTATAACTTGCTAGCTTTTCCAAATGTTTTACAGCAGAGATGAATTGCTGCCAGAATTAGGAAAGAAAAATAAAGGTTGCTTTAAAATAGTATTTCATGTTATAAAATAAGCCCATAGTCATTGTACAAAATATGGGAAACAGTAAAACACAAAACAAATAAAAATTTTTATAAATACATTATTTCAAAATGGCATTTTGTTGTGTCCTTCTAGTCTTTTTTCTATTATGCATATTTTTTTACAAAAATGAAATCACCTCTTTCCTGACCTGCTTTTCCACTTGTTAATTTATTATTTATGAACACTATAAAAGTGAAGTCGCTCAATTGTGTCCAACTCTTTGCAACCCCATGGATTGCAGCCCCCCAGGCTCCTGCATCCATGGGATTTTTCCAGGCAAGAATATTGGAGTGAGTTGCCATTTCCTTCTCCAGGAGATCTTCCCAACCCAGGGATTAAACTCAGGTCTCCTGCATTGTAGGCAGACGCTTTACCATCTGAGCCACCAGGAAGTCACATGGATACATGAAATTAAACCTATGTTGTAATATTAATGGCTGCATAATTAGTTCATATTATGGATAAAGCAATACATTCTTGGATATTTGGGTTGATCTTTACCCAAAAGTGGAATTGTTAGATCATATGGTAGATGAATTTTTAAAATTTTGAGGACTCTCTCTCTCTCTCTCTTTTTTTTTGGCTGTGCCACACAGCTTTCAGGTCCCCAACCAGGGATCAACATGCACCCCCTGCAGTAGAAGAGGGGAGTCTAACCCTCTTGGTCTAACTGGACCATCAGGGAAGTCCCTCTCTTGTCTTCTTTTTTTAAAAAAAATGATTTTATTTATTTATTTTTGGCTATGCTAGGTATTCACTGTGCAGGTTTTCTCTAGTTGTGGATAGCGGGGGCTATTCTCCAGTTGTGGTGCACAGGATTCTCATTGCAGTGGTTTCTCTTGTTGCAGAGCACGGGTTCTAGGCTGCATGGGCTTCAGTCGTTGTGGTGTGTGGGCTCAGTAACTCCAGGGCTTTAGTGCACAAGCTCAATAATTGTGGTGCACAGGTTTAGTTGCTCCATGACATGTGTGATCTTCCTGGACCAGGGATCAAACGTATGTCTCCTGCATTTGCATGCAGATTCTTTAACACTGAGCAACCAGGGAAGCCCCCTTGTCTTCTTGATGATAACCATTCTAACAGGTAAGAGGTGATATCTCATTGTGGTTTTGATTTGCATTACTCTGATGATTAGTGATGTTGAGAATCTTTTCATTCATTTGTTAGCCATTTGAATATCATATTTGGAAAGATATCTATTTAGTTCATCTGTCAATTTTTAATTAGACTGTTAGTTGTTGTTGTTATTGAGTGTTATGAGTTCTTTTTTGAATATTAACCCCTTATTTGATATATGGTTTAGCAAATTTTTCTTCCATTCTGCAAATTGCCTTTTTATTTCATTGGCTGTTTCTTTTGCTATGCAGAAGCTTTTATGTTTGATGGTTGATTTTTCATGTTTGTGTTTTTGGTGTCGTATTCAAGAAATCATTGCCATGACCAATGTTGAGAAGGTTCCTTAGGTTTTCTTCTAGGAGTTTTATGGCATCATGTTTAATGTTCAAGTGTTTGACCCATTTCAAGTTTATTTTTCTGAGTGGTGTGAAATAAGACTCATTTTCATTGTTCAACATTTCTATCCATTGTAGCTGTGGAAATGAATAGAAATGAATCAGAGAAAACTAATAATCACCTATACTGCAGGAGTTGGCAATCTATAGTAAACACATTTTTTGTAAACAAAATCTTATTTTAACACAGTCACTTTCATTTTTTGTACATTATCTATGGCTGCTTTTGCAGTACAAAACAATTATGAGTAGTTGAGTAAGAAAGTCTATGGCCTGTAAATCCTAAATTATTTACTATCTGGATTTTCAGAGAAAATATCTCTTTTAGAAAAGAAAGCCATTTCTAAGGGAGTCACTTCAAATTTTATCTAATTTAAATGCAAATAAAACTGATAGAAGATTTTGGTGTTGCAAATGCCATGCTTAAAAAGAAAAGTGTTAGCCCACTTGGAATGTCTATTTGACTTTGATTTATAATAAAATAAACCTGTTTATTTTAGATTCTAACTAGTCTGCTTTATTTAACATTGCCAGAAATAGAAAGTGACTAATTACCATACTTACTGTTTAAATCATAAAAATTAGCAAGGTATACTATGGATGAACTGGAACACCTCTGATTCATATGTGTATTTATATTCTTTTTTAATCTTTTGCAGAATTACCTATACAGAAGCATATGAAAATTTTAATATTTTGGTTTTGTTTTTAAAAAGGAGAGGGAGAAGAAAATAGAAAGGTAGTCATGGTTACTCTACTCACAAGTAATTAATTTCTACTAAAGAATTACATTGACAAATATCAACCTTTTTATATAGCTACACAAATGCACATTTGGTGGGTCTTGAAAAAAGATCTGATAGGATAGAAAACCAGGGGAAATGCCCTCCCAATGATTTCTCCCTATCATCAGAGTAAGAATGGCTATTTGATAATAGATAACTGTTTTCTTTGGGTAAAACCTGTTAGTAATTCATGGCATGAGAGTTAATTCTAACCATCTCCTTCAAGAATGCCCCAAGAGTGTATTCACCAAGGAGACTGAAGGCTTCCTTTGGGACGCATATGACTGACCTGCCCATCAGGAATTCATAATCCCAGTGCTAATGGTTATCTGGATTTTTTTAAAAAAATGTTCGTCACTATTAATTTTAGTTCACATACATTAAAATTAAGTTTTCTATTGGTGAACTGGTCTATGAATTTTAATGATTGAATGAACTCTTGAAATCACCACCACTATAGGATAAAGGACAATTTCAACACCCTGAAGAATTCCCTCATGCTACCCACTTTGTATTCAGACCTTCTTCACAGTAATAACCCCTGATATTCATTGTCTGTATAGACTTATCTTTTCCATAAATTCATAAACAGAATAATATATCATGTATCCTTTTGGGTCTGCATTATTTAACTTAGTAAAATGCACTTAAGCTTCATTCATATACACACACACACACACACACACACACACAATCCATTCCTTTTCACTGCTGAGTAGAATTTCATTGTATGGATGTACAATTGTTGAAAAACGTCTGGGATGTTTTCTGTTTAGGGCACTCATGAATAAAACTGTAATAAATATTTGTGTGTACTCTTCTC